>NC_140595.1:385753191-388211816 GCF_964204655.1 Triturus cristatus | reverse complement strand
TCAACACAGCAGCTGAAGCGAGCAGGCCATTAGTTTTTAAAATTTCACGAAGATTCATCAAACGGTGCTAAAGATATTGGCAAAACAAAAAATGCTTTTCCTATAGAAACTAGGTCCTAACTATAACTACCTACTGGTGACTGCCAGTATATATATATGTATATAGATATGTATATATATATTTATATATATACACACACACACACACATATATAGGTTTAGTTTGTTTCACGCAGTATATTAAAAAAACACTTTGTTATTATTATTTTTTAATGAGTCACATTTATGTGGTGTGCTCTATGCGTTTGAATATGCATGTATTTTAGGAGATGTTTTAACATATGATATGATAAGAGATACAACTTTGTTAGCAGGATAAAGCATGAACATATCACATGAATATGAAGGAGTTTTACATTGCATTATGTAGCTTAGATATGTATGATAAAGCATCACATATTTAGATCACTATGATTTATATATACATTTTTGTTTTTCTCCTTTTTATTTATGATGACCAGTGAAATTGTATGCACAACATGCGAATGTAGCAGAATTCAATGTTTTGCAGTGTGTATCTCTTTAGGTGTATATTATCATCTATCTTCTAGGTCTATGACATTGACACAGTATATATGCTTTAAAGAAACTAGAGCACAACAGATTGAGGAAGGCTGCTGTGACAGGTGAAATGCGTCTCTCTGGCTTGTCGGGTCAGAGGAGACCCTATGAAGTAATAAATGCCTCATAACCTAGCTTTCCTTGTGTGTGTGCCTTCTTCCGTGTGGAGCAGGAGTTTCCTTGGATATATACAAATACATATATAAATATACACACACACACATACACACACATATAGAATATTCACTTAAATACCAAAGGTTTCAGGGATGTTATAGTTAGGTAATAGATTTTGAAAAACCATAGAAATTCACTGAAAAAACAAAGGTTACAAGGACATTATAGTTAGGCTCAGATTTCACTCCTACAAGTCCAGTGAAATTCAGCTGTTATAGTTACATGAGCTATACCTTACGCCTAGGCAACGCACTGCTTATGACCTCACATATTACATCACTCATCATGACATGGTCAGTGACATCACTGATGACATCACTGATAACATCTCAAATGGCTTCACTTAAATTATTTTTTTGGCCTTGTGGTGTCCCTGAGTAACCCCCTAAAAGGCCTAGGTGTTCAGGGTGTTTCTACCCTGCCCCCCTTTCATTTTTTTTAATGTTTGTTCCTGCGACTCCATTTAACTGAGTCACAAGATGGCTGCCAACACTTCCTGGTTTGAAGTGTTCGTAGCCAATCAGACCTCAGCACGAGATCAGGAGGGGTCACTGATCCATTGCGTCCCTATATATCTAACAGGAAATTTCTTTAAATAATTCAGCAAACTACTGAACAGATTTACACCTTTTAACGAAAAGGTCGCTTTCTGCACCAACAGCTACCTTTCAGTTCGGGCTAGAGCCTTGTTTAAGATTTCCTATGGAAATTAACATGGGGAAAATGTAATTTTGGACCTCCCTTTTTTCTTGGCCCCCACTTGACAGATCACCCCGAAACTTTTAAGACAGAAGCTGAAGTGAGGATTGTACTAATTTGGAAAATGTAGTGATGGATTCATCAAATAGCCCCGGAGTGGGCCAGGTCCTGGGGCATACGGACATTTAAAATAAAATGAGTAGGTGTACGGGACCCCCCTCCAAGGGCTCATGAACTAATATTGAGTTAAATAAGATTGATTACACCTTCACTGTTGAGGGACAAACTAATAAACTGATAAAACAGGCTCATGTAGGCCATTTGGGTATTGTAAAAACAAAAGGCAGTTTGAGAGCTAATTTTTGGTGGCCATGGATGGATGTGGAGATTGAGCGGGCAGTAAGAGAGTGTGTGGAATACTCTTTTCGCAATAAAGTGTTGAAAACTCACTAGGTTCCAATGGTTTACAGTGCTTTACTGAGTCAACCATGGAAGGTGGTGTTCATTTATATTGTAAGCCGATTGCATGGCGAGCAAGCCACACACTATCTAATAGTGATGATGGATCTCTACTTAAGGTGGGTAAAGGAAATTAATGTCATGGATATTTCATCTGTTGGTATCATTAAATTAATGGAGACTGTGTTCAGAAAGGAGAGTTTTCCAAAGAGCATCTTGTCTGTCTATGGTCCTCAATATTGCTCTACGAACTAAGAAAATTACATAAAGTCATGTGGCATTAGACATACGTAATGTGCCATTTATCATCGGGAAATGAATAGTGCCATTGGGTGGTTTAACAAATTCCTTAAGCAGAATCTACAGTTGGCCAAAGTGAACTTTCTAGACTGGAAACATGAGTTACAGTGGAGGATAGCTGCTTTTTGCATGTCTCTGCACATGACCATTTGGAAGTCTCCATTTGAACTGTTTAACGGGAGAGCACCCAACACTTGTTTATGACCAGGATAGGTGGATTGGGGCAAAGGCATGAAGTTCAATGGCACAAATAAGGGGCATATTAACAACGGCCAGCGATAATTATATTATCGCAGGCTATCTCTGGTATTTATCGCCCTGGTAGCGCATTATTAACAACACGTTACTCCAGGGTGATAAAAATTCCAGAGATAGCGAGGTTATCGCCCTTTTGCAGGGAACATCACTGGTTTTCCAGCGATGTTGCCTGCAAAAGGGCGATAACCTTGCTGATACGACCCACAGGGTCGTATCAGAATAATCCACCCCCTATGTTAGAGATGGCTAAGTCAGGATTTTAGCATACGTTAGGTTTTCGCAAAAACTGCAGCTTTCGCCAAAATCTAATGTGTGCTAAAATCACGTGGGCTGCCTTGTAAATATTGCGATGTAAACATCAGCGATATTTGCAAGGTAGTCCATCTTGGGTACGCCCAGTAACGCCCACTTTGCATCTCATTGGAGATGCAAAGTGAGGCATTGGGAAAAAGGGTGCTAACATGCGATTATGCATGTTAGCACCCTCTTGTAAATAAGGTGCTGGTTTTATCTCCACTTGTTTTGGCTTTGTAAGCCTAAAAAGCAGTGATAAAGCCCCTGTAAATATGCCCCTAAGTTGGAGAAGTCGAGAAGAAAGAGTTATGGTGAAAAAAAAGAGGATTTTGACAGGAGGAAAAATGTATGTAATGTCGAAGTCAAAGTTGGGGATGTGGTAAAAATTAAAGCACCTGTAGGTTGTGCAGCATAGTTTAAGTTTTCCACTGCACAAACAGATATTAAGCTATTTTGTAATGCAGTAAAAACAGCTGACAGAAGAATTTGGACCAAGAACAGGGTTGTGCTTGTTAAAAAGGAGATGAGAAATGAGTTAAACATGGGTTGTGAAAAGAATGGATGTGGTGGTTAAGGAAGTTCAAATTATGTGAGAAGTGACATAGGAGAGAGGGTGACTGCAAGATCAGATTGGAAATCTTGCAGTGATCATAATGATAAAAAGGTGAGTAATCAGAGGAAAGAATATAGCGTTATCTTAAAGATTTTGGCACGGTATAAAGCGAATGTGGTGCACATTACCTTAGTAATCTATACTTTCTCAAACATGAATAGCCTGATGTTAGTTTAAGGTTTTATTAGACATGTAAAAATAAGGAAGGGAGATGTGTGGTGTGTGTAGTCTCCTGTGAGGAGTAATCTTCAAAACATTACAAGAAACAAGCAGAAAGAGTCAAAATAGAGATCAGAAACTAGCAGAAAGAGGCAAAATACGGGACAGAAATGATCAGGAAGAGGAGAAATAAAGGTCAACAGCGAGCAGAAAGAGGCACAATAAATGTCAGAAATGAGCAGAAAAAAGCAGAATACTAGAGGTGGGTTGTAAATTCTCCTTCTGCCGGTGGAGTTTGCGGAGTTTTGCCACTCCGCACTCTTCTCACAATGTGGAGTTTGGCAAAAACTCTGCCGGCAGAGAGAAGTTTACCGGTGCACTCCCCCAACCAGTAGTGCGCCAGGAGGCGCGTTTGCAGAATAGTTGAGAAAGGGAGCTGGGTCTCCAACAATGTCTTACAAATCAGAGTTCTTGCCCCCCAACGACCCTCAGCAGCCAAGGGGCTTTATCCACAACTAGCAGTGCACCAGGAATCCCCAGAGAGGTAGAGAAAATGGGCAGGGTCTCTGATGAGGTCTGAGCAACCTCACTGTGGGGGACTTACTTGTGGCAACAATAGGGTTTCTTGGCCCCCAATGACCCTCAGCAGCCGAGAGGAGTTCATCCCCCAACCAGTAGTGCACCAGGAGGTGCATTTGAAGAGTGGTTGAGTAGAGTGGCAGGGCCTTTGATGAGGTCTCAGCAATCCCGCTGTGGGGGACTTACTTGTGACAAACAAAGCAGTTCTTAGCCCCCAACAACCCTCAGCAGCCATGGGGACTTGAAATGCACGACGATGCCTTTTTGCAGCATGGATGAGCAACTGGGCAGGCCTCCAATGAGATCTCAGCAATCCTGATGTGGGGGGCTTACTAGTGGGTGTTTTTGGCCCACAGCAATCTTCAGCAGCCAAGGGGACCTCATTAGGGTTGGGTGAGCAATACTCTGCCTGCTCACAGAACTCAGCCTGACTCTTACTCTCTCACACCCACTTATAAACCTACTCATATACCCACTGAGACACTCATACACTCACTCACTCACACTCAGTTTCAAAGGTTAGTTTTTATAGTTAGGAAATAAAGGTTATATGGTCGTTATAGTTATGAAATAGAATGTCCAAAAACGTAGTCATCAATGAGGTCTCTGACAATGCCATGAGTGATGTAATATGCGAGGTCATAAGCAGTGCATTGCAGGAGAGTAAGTTATAATTAGCTCAGGTAACTATAACTGTCAAACTTCACTGGTTTTATATGAGTGAAATCTCAGCCTAACTATAACGCACCTGTAACTTTTTGTTTTTTTTGGTGAATATTTAAGTTTTTTAAAATTCTATGTCCTAACTATAATTCCCCTGTAACCTTTAGTTTGTTAAGTGAATTTCTAAGGTGTTTTTAACTAGTAATTGTGTTTGCAGAGTGGTGGAGAAAGGGTACGGGGGCTCTGACCAGCTCTCAGCCTATGCACTGTACTTACTGGAGGTAACAGGAGGGGTTCTTGGCCCCCAAAGACCATCAGCATCCAAGGGGACTTCATCCCCGAACCAGTAGTGTTCCAGGAGGAATATTTGGAGAGTGGTGGATAAAGGGGGTGGGCCTCTTATCAGCTCACAGCAATCCCGCTGTGTGGGACTTACTGGAGGTGAGAGGATAGGTTCTTGGACCCCAAGGACCCTCATCATCCAAGGGGACTTCATCCCCCAATCAGTAGTGTGCCTTGAGGTGCCTTTCCAGAGTGGTGGAGAAAGGGGGCATGGTCTCCGAAGACCTCTCAGCAATCCCACTGTGTGGGACTTACTGGAGGTAACAGGAGGGCTTGTTGGCCCTCAAGGACCCTCAGCAGCCAAGGGGATGTCATTAGGGGTGGCCAAGCAATACTTTGCCTGCTCATGGACCTCTGCCAAATTCCACAGAGTGAAACTGCATGAGCTCTGCCCAGTGCTACAGAAAATGAGCAGAACCCACTCAGGAACTCATACACCCACTCAAGGAACAACTCAAACACTCTCACAGCCACTCACAGACCCATTCACGTATGCCCCCACTCATACATGAATTCAGACATGTACACCCACTCAGACATAGCCAGACAGCCATGCACCCACTTACAGAATCACTCATACTCTCTCTCACCTACTCACAGATCTACTCAGGCTCATGCACTGACTCGCAGATGCTCTCAGAGTCTTGCAAACCCACTCACAGGCCCACTTACCCACTCATATACCTACTTACAGATCCACTCATACTCTCTCACACCCACTTACAAACCTACTCTCACTGATAGACTCATGCACCCATTCACACACTCAGTGTCACAGGTTAGTGTCTACAGTTAGGAAATAAAATGTAAAAAGCATTACAAATTCACTTATAAAACCAAAGGTTATAGGGACGTTATAGTTAGGAAATAGAAAATTTCAAAACGTATAAATTCATTGAAAAAAACAAAAGTTACATGAATGTTATAGCTGTGAAATAGAAAAAAACCCTTAACAATGTACTGAAAAAAACAAGGGTTATAGGGATGTTATAGTTTGACTGAGATTTCACTTGTAAAAAACCAGTGAAATCTCAGCAGTTATAGTTACCTGTGCTCACTATAACTAACCCTCGCGCAATGTACTGCCTATGACCTCACATATTACATCACTCATCACAGGGTCAGAGACATCACTGATGAAATCTCTAACAACATCACTGATGACATCATATATAGAACCACTCACTCACCCACTCACACCCCATACAACCTCTTATATGCCCACTAACACACCCACACAACCACTCACATACCCATGTAAGTATTTATACAACCACCCACTTATCCATAGAACCTCTCACACACTCACTCACTCACTCACAAATCCTGATCATACAACCAGTCACTTACCCATAAAGCCACTCACACAGCCACAAACTCACCCACAAAGCTACTGACACAGACAGTTATTCACCTGTACAGCCATTCACACACATACCCACTCACTCACCCATACAGCCTCTCAACAGAGCCACTCATTCAACTATACAATCACTCACACTCACTCAAACACCTACACACTTACATACATTCTTACAACTACTCAAACAGCCACTCGCTCACCAATACTGCCAATCCCACAGACACTCACTCTTCTCTATAGCCACTCACACACCAACTCCCTTAACCAAGCACTCACTCAAACAGCCACTCATTCACACATGCATCCACACATACATGATCACTCACTCATACAACCATTCAGACACTCACTCATCCATACAGACACTAACACACCCACTCACCCTCCCATATAGCCACTCACTTACCCACCCATACTTCTACTGATACACCCACTCACTCACCAATACAGCCACTCACACAGATCTGTCACCTACACAACTACTTAGACTCCCACTTATACACCCATCCAGCCATTCACACACCTACTCATACACCTGTACAGTCACTCAGACACCCACTCACATAGTCACACAGCAACTCACAAAACTATGTTAAAAAGGAATTACTCATTAGTAGTATAAAAAGTATACTGATTTTACTTTTGTGGTACCTTGGTATATACATTTAACCACAAAAACCTTTAAAACAATCCCAATCATAGGATGGCTTCATCAGTGATGTTATAAGTGATTTCACTGACCATGTCCTGAGTAATGTAATATGTAATATGGCAGTTCCTTAGCAGCTGCGGCAGGTTGTGGCAGTCCTACCTCCCAACTCATATTAGGGTGGCCAGGAGACCATCGCGCCCCCTCGAGTCTGGGGGTCCATGGACCACAGACTCATAATCGGGCCCTTAGTCTTTGAAATATTTACAAATACATACAATATAAAGGAGATATACATTAATCATAGCACAATTCATCACTGTGTAGTCTACACAATGCTTAAATGAATTCTGCCAAAGTGGGCTAGTATCCATATCCATCGCAATAGACAAATCAAACTATTTCTCTTGATTTTATTGCATTGTATTAGCAGACATAGTCTGAATTTCCATGGTATCACCTGCCCTGGCAGTGTCTGTAAACATTATAAAATGGTATGAAAACTCAGATACCCCAAACTGGCATGTACTATAAAACTTAAAGGAAGGTTGCCTATGGATGCACATGCATTTATTCATCCACATGCAATCCTTGTAAAATATAGTGTGATTCAACCTTTCACAAGTCTCTCTCTGTCCCTCCCCTCATTGTCTTGGGTTTACAATCAATCACGCTGTACCTCAGAATCTTTTCATCACCCTCATGAAATCTTTGGAAGTGTTGCACCTCCAGATATGCATTATCTCTGTTCCTGATTGCCCTAATATGCTGCAGTCTTCGCTTGTGGGCTGAAAAGATTGTACTTCCTATATATACTCTCAGACACAGCCATATCAACATGTACCACACAAATTCTATTCTACAGGTCATAGCTTTCCTTGTCTTCACACTCTTAGGGAAAGAGGTTGTTAACTCTCTCACATTCACTTGATGTTTACATGCTTTACATTTGCTGCACTTAGAGAAGCCACCCCCATTCCTTGTTCTGTGATTTAACACAGAGCGGAGTTTATCATGCTGCTCATAAAAAACAGTGATACATCTAGTCTTAGTATCTTTTACCTTTTTCTTTTTTTATTTCACCAAATTATATATATAATTATATATTGCACCATATCTTGGGTTCGCTTCGTCTTTTCTACAAAAGAAGGTTACAAGAGACGAATTACCTATACATATTACCTACTGGCGGTCGCCAGTAGGTAGTTATAGTTAGGACCCCTTTTCCATAGGAAATCCGCAACATTCTATTTTGAATAACTTTGGCGCCGGTCGATGAATCCTCGCGAATTTCTCAAAATAGGTGGGGCGCTACGCTCCGCTCCTACCCTGAAAGTCTCGGGGGGATTCGTCAAGCGGGGGCTGAGATAAAAGGGGGGTCCCAAAACGCGTTTTTCCCATGCATTTTTCCATAGGACCTTTAGACAGAGCTACAGCCCGAACGGCTGAACAGAATTACTAGAAATTTGGCAGAGAGGTAGTCCCTATGTCAAGGAAGTGCCTTTTGTAGGTTTGGTGTAAATCTGTTCAGTAGATTCTGAGAAAATAGCCTTTAAATCAATATATATATCTGAGCCCGCTTACGGTACGCTTACCGTACGCTTACCGTACGCGTACGGTGGCGTGCGCGATTCTGATTGGCTCTTAGATCTTAGTAAACATTCGAATCGGCCAAAACCAGGAAGCGGCGTCCGCCATTTTGTCTCTCGCACTGAGTGTTATTTATCAAACATGATGCCCAAAAACATGTTACGGGGCTGTTTTGACAACTCCCTCCCACATAGTCATGTTGAGGGAGTCCCCAAACATCCCCCAAGAGCAAAAACGGTTTTATTTTTTTTTCGGCAATTTCGCCGAGTACGCTTACCGTACGCTTACCGTAAGCGTACGGTAAAAAATAGAAATAAAAAAAACACTATCCACACTTACCCCACCCCCTGTGCTTTTGGTGGCCGTAGGCCACCAAATGTACAGGGCTTATTACATCAGTAAAAAAACTATATTTTGGCAACATGAAATTATAAAATCGAAATAAAAAAAACACTATCCACATTGACCCCACCCCCTGTGCTTTTGGTGGCCGAAGGCCACCAAATGTACAGGGCTTATTAAAGTTGATAAAAACCGTGCACGGAACGCACTGCGTTAAGTGGGCGCGCACGCCTCGAATGGCGTAAAGTAACTTAGCATTTAAAAAACCGTACAAATTCACTGAAAAAACCATAGGTTTCACACACGTTATAGTTAGGAATTAGCATTTAAAAAACCTTGCAAATTCACTGAAAAAACCATAGGTTTCACACATGTTATAGTTAGCGGAAATTTTACTGATAAAAAACCAATGAAATTGCCCCGTTATAGTTAGTGCTGGCAACTATAACTCACGCGACCGCAATCTTCTGCTGATGACATATGTGTCTTTATAAAAAAAAATATTTGTAATATATGTATAGCTAAAAATGTATGGAAGAAGACATGGGCAAATAAGTGTCTAAATACAGTATTAGCATCAGCAGAGGATTGCGGTCGCGTGAGTTATAGTTGCCAGCACTAACTATAACGGGGCAATTTCATTGGTTTTTTATCAGTAAAATTTCCGCTAACTATAACATGTGTGAAACCTATGGTTTTTTCAGTGAATATATATATATATATAACCTACTGGCAGTCGCCAGTAGGTAGTTATAGTTAGGACCTTTTTTCCATAGGAAATCCGCAACATTCTATTCCCAATAACTTTTGTGCCGGTTGAAGAATCTTCGCGAAATTTTCAAAATTTTTGGCCAGCTCCGGTCCACTCCTATCCTAAAAGTTTCGGGATGATTTGTCAAGCAGGGGCTGAGAAAAAAGGGGGTCCCAAAACGTGTTTTCCCCATGCAATTTTCCATAGGAACCTTTAGTCGCAGCTACAGCCCGAACTGCTGAACGGAATTACACCAAATTTATCAAAAAGGTAGCCCTTGGTTCAGAGTCGTGCCTTTTGGTTAAATGGTGTAAATCCGTTCAGTAGTTCCTGAGAAAATCAAAAGTAAAATCACATATATATCTATGGGCGCGATGGATCCACGCACCCTCCCGATCACGAGCTCTGTGCTAATTGGCTGTCAACACTCCAAATCAGGAAGTGCTGGCAGCCATCTTGTGCCTCGGTAGAACGCAAAAAGGGGGCAGGGTAGACACACCCTGACCCCCTAGGCCTTCTTAGGCTGTCCCACAAGGATCCCCATGGCCCAAAAAAACATTTTTTTAAAAAATCTGCGCGATTCGGGCACCCACCGTGAATTTCAGCCAAATTTAAAAATTGCAGAGAGGTGTTCTGAGGTCACGCCCCTTTTTACACCTCTCTGCAACGCAGCTCCCTGGCGCATACTGGAGGTACCTGGTGGGCTAGTTGGTCCCCAGGGACCCTCAGGATTGAAGAGGAATTAATTCCCCAACTTAAAATGCGCCACAGGGCGTGTTGGCACACATGTCACCTCAGGCCCCACCCCCCCCTTCCTTCACCATTGTGCAAACACGCCCCATGGCGAGTTGTAATTTGGGGAATTAATTCCCCTTGAATACTGAGGGTCCCAGAGGGCAAACTAGGCAACAAGGTATCTCCAGTATGCACCTGGGAGCTGTGTTGCAGACAGGTGTTCAGAGACCACGCCCCTTTTTACACCTCTCTGCAACGCAGCTCTGTGGCACTTACTGGAGGTACCTAGTGGGCTAGTTTGACCCTAGGGACCCTTATGGATTCAAGGGGACTTAATTTCCCAACTTAGAACGGACACAGGGCGTGTTTACACAGTGGTGAAGGGAGGGGACGGGGCCTGAGGTAACGTGTTCAAACACGCCCTGTGGCATGTTTTAAGTTGGGGAAACAATTCCCTTTCAATCCAGAGGGCCCCTGGGGGCCAACTAGCCCACCAGGTGCTTCCAGAAAGTGACACTGCGCTGCGTTGCAGAGAGGTGGTGCAGGCTATGCCCCTTTTTACACCTCTCTGCAACGACGCTTACTGGAGGTACCTAGTGGGCTATTTTGCCTCTAGGGACCCTCAGGATTCAAGGGGACTTAATCTCCCAACTTAAAACGTCCACAGGGCGTGTTTACACAGTGGGGAAGGGAGGGGACGGGGCCTGAGGTGACGTGTGCAAACACGCCCTATGGCACGTTTTAAGTTGGGGATATAATTCCCCTTCAATCCTGAGGGTCTCTGGGGGCTAACTAGCCCACCAGGTGCTTCCAGTAAGCACCACTGAGCTGCATTGCAGAGAGGTGGTCCAGGTCGTGCCACTATTTACACCTCTCTGCAACGCAGCTCTGTGGCGCTTACTGGAGGGACCTAGTAGGCTAGTTGAACCCTAGGGACCCTCAGGATTCAACTGAACTTAATCTCCCAACTAAAAACGGCCACAGGGCGTGTTTACACAGTGGGGAAGGGAGGGGACGGGGCCTGAGTTAACGTGTGCAAACACGCCCTGTGGCGCGTTTTAAGTTTGGGAAATAATTCACCTTTAATCCTGAGGGACCCTGGGGGCCAACTAGCCCACCAGGTGCTTCCAGTAAGCGCCACTGCACTGCATTGCAGAGAGGTGGTCTAGGCCATGCCCCTTTTTACATTTCTCTGCAACGCAGCTCTGTGGCGCTTACTGGAGGTACCCAGTGGTCTAGTTGGACCCTAGGGACCCTCAGGATTTAAGGGGACTTAATCTCCCAACTTAAAACGGCCACAGGGCGTGTTTACACAGTGGGGAAGGGAGGGGACGGAGCCTGAGGTGACGTGTGCAAACACACCCTGTGGTGCATTTTAAGAGGTAGTTTTAATCCCACTGCCCTATTATATACTAGGGACTTACAGAGGAGGTCATGCTAATCACAGGGGGACCCCAACGCATAGTGTTCCCTAGTGTATGTAGGTGTTTTCAATGTATTCTACTTGTCTTTTAACATAGCACTGGCTCTAGGACTGGTTAGTCAGACTCAGTTCCCACCAGTATCCGTCTGAAAAAGTTGAGGGTACAGGATGATTTTGCAACAAGGCTTCTTTCTGCTCTTCTGTTTGTTCTTTCTGCACGTTATCCTTCTTCCTGCACTTTTCTTCGTCTTTGAGGACTTCTGTTGCTTCTTTCTGCATTTCTTTTTTTTTTCTGTGCATTTTTACTTCTTTCTTCACATGTCCTATCTCTGTAGGCATAGTTAGAAATTAGCATTTAAAAAACCTTTGAAATTCACTGAAAAAAAACAGAGGTTTCAGGCACGTTATTGTTAGGAATTAGCATTTAAAAAACCTTGGAAATTCACTGAAAAAAAACATAGGTTTCAGGGGCGTTATAGTTAGCTGGACTTTTCACTCGTACAAAACCATTGAAATTCCCCCGTTATAGTTAGTTCAGCTAACTATAACTCGCGAGCCCGAAATGCACTGCTGATGACGTCACATATTACATCACTCATGACATGGTCAGTGACATCTAGGGCTGGTCCAGTAACACCGTTGCAACACCAAGGCACAGACTCCACAAGCGATGATGAATCAAGTGTCTTTATTCCAACATAAAGATATCCAAAAGTGACGCGTTTCGGCCGCCAGACATGCAGCCTTGTTCACACATTGGGCTGCATAGCAGTGAGTAACATTTATACACATACATGGTGACACATAAAAAGGATAGTAACTTTACTATGTTCATGCAGTGATTAGACGTTTTGCAACATGACCGTGCGTTTTTACAGCAGAAGAAATGCTTTACTGTCAGAGATTGCGGTAAGTCCAGGATTGTGACTCATCAAGCGATATGGAAAAAAGACTAACTGTGCCATGTGGCACTAGAGGCTAATAAAGGAAGTACTAGTGTGAGTTGGACGATTGATGGCAGTGCAACAAGGTGTGCTATGTGCCTGAGGCTAAGGACTATGGAGCCCCAGAGGCAAAGTTGCCAATATAATGCTCAATTGCGGTAAGCTCAGATCTTTTACACTATGAAAAGAGAGCCAGTATATTAAGGTGATTAATGTAATATTTAGCAGGCAAACACAGGTACTATTTGACCTGGCCAAAGCTAAGTATAGTTGGAGATCTTAGTATAGCAAGTGTGTGTCAAAGTATGGGGAATCGCTTGTGAAAAAAAAGTGAGCGAGCGCTGATCAAAAAGGATATATAAAATAAAATAATTTTAATTAATTATTTAGAAAAAGAGCGTCTACTTAATGCTGGCAAATGTAATGTTACACATAGATGGTGATTAGTAAATGAGTCATTATATGTTAAATACGTGTAGTAAAGGGAGAGAGGGGAGAAGGAAGGTGAAGGGAAAGCACGTAGTACTTTACCAGAAGCTAAATAACGTGGTGCCGACAGTCAGGAACCTGACGTGCTCATTTAAAGAAAACCGGCACTTGGTTACTGTGGGCGCAGATTCACCGGTGCTCTATGTGTGATTCAATTTATGAGTGAATATAAATGTAAGAAGTCAGGATAACGAACCCTAAGAAGACCAAAGTCAGGGTTATAGATAAATGAAGCCAGTCTTTACTATTACAGTTTTGGTTAAACAACCTTACCTAGCAAGAAATAATAAATAAAAAATAAATATAAAGAGAAAGCGGGGGATATTAGAAATAAAGAAAACGTTATGTATCCAAGGAAGGGGTATAAGGCTCACCCCACGTGAGACCAAGGTTGTGTCACATATCTCAATGAATTTAAAGGAATTGGAAGCATTAACAAGTGATTGCAATCAACATAGGTCTCCCTTAGTTAAGCATGGAAATAGGTCTACCATGCTAACGAGCAGAATAGCGTTAAAGTAGAGATCACAGCGCTAGTGCGCAATGGCTATTCAAGACACAACAAAATGAAATTGTAAGATGGTACAAAAAAGGGGTAAAGCTAGTAGTACACAGGGGGTGTATATACAGGTATCTAAGATGAATACATAATAGTGAACAAATCCATATATATACAATGAAGAATACAGATAGCGGTAAGGTATAGCATATGTATTTACACAGAAATCAGTAGAAGGGAGGAGGAGGCCAGTAATCAGTGTATCAAAAACTAGATTAGTCTAGGGTACCAAGGATGTCTCATAGGAAGTGGTGTAAGTCCTCACTGGCATTAAGCCCTGCCAGTGCCTTGGTATTGAATTCAATGATGTATCTACTCTCAAGCTGTCTTAGCAGTTTTTCTCTGTTGCCTCCTCTTTTGGAGATCGGTATGCAGTCAATAACAGAGTATTGTAAATGATCAAGATTGTTCAGATGTTTTTCCCTGAAGTGCCTGGCTACAGGATAGGCTGGGTCGTTATTTACAATGGCCCGTATGTGCTGCAGGATGCATGCGTGTGCTTGAAGCTTAGTATATATATATTATAATCCTTCTTTGCTTAAGTAACAGCCACCGCACACCAAAACAGAGGGCACGTCGTTGTCACCAGTCACTCAAGCTCGATCTGGTCAATTATTGCACAATAGCATCGGTATCCCCAAGGAAGGACGACGCGATGTGGTGATTTAATCCGCTTTATTTGTCGTTTGCTCTAGGTGTTTCGCCTGAACCAGCAGGCTTGTTCACGAATAAAGTTTTCAACACAATCCACTATTTTTAAATCTTGTGCATGTGATGCTAGTCACGTGAAACTACACAATACATGAAAATGGAAGACAGACTTGTAGTTTTACGTCTGTCGCTGGCTGCACAGTAACTTCGAAATCGTTTAATCAAGTGTTGTATTCTTAATACATACATCATATGGCACAAACAAGTAGAAATTAATAATTTTCTCCTGAGTTATATTACTGTTACAATTCCAAACGTCAGTCAAAGTTTGTACACAAATGCCATTTCCTCGACTAATTCACTTGGGCTGTATATCGTGTGTGATATGAAATATGAAATGTGTAATACCAGCCCACTTGGGCATGATCTTTGAATTGAATTAGTGGAGGAAATGGCATTTGTGTACAAAGTTCGACTGACGCTTGGAATTGTAACAGTAATATAACTCAGGATGAAATTATTAATTTCTACTTGTCAGTGCCATATGATGTTTGTATTAAGAATACAACACTTGATTAAACGATTTCGAAGTTACTGTGCAGCCAGAGACAGATGTAAAACTACAAGTCTGTCTTCCATTTTCATGTATTGTGTAGTTTCACGTGACTAGCATCACATGCACAAGATTTAAAAATGGTGGATTGTGTTGAAAACTTTATTCGTGAACAAGCCTGCTGGTTCAGGCGAAACGCGTAGAGCAAACGACAAATAAAGCGCATTAAATCACCACATCGCGTCGTCCTTCCTTGGGGATACCGAGGCTGTTGTGCAATATATATATATATATATATATATATATATATATATATATATATATACACACTTATATACACACATAGATAGATAGATAGATAGATAGATAGATAGATAGATAGATAGATAGATAGATAGATAGAAAGATAGCTAGATAGATAGATAACTTCTAAATTTCATGAGTTATTGTTTCATGAACTATATATAACTTACGCCCCTGCCGTGCACTTCTTATGACCTCACATATTACATGTTAATTGACATATTTGGTGACATTACTGATGGCATCTCAAATGCTATCATTGATTAAATCAATGATGACAACATCTAATAAATGTGAAAGTTTGCTGTACGCTTTTCATACTGGAAGGTACTCAGCGAGCTACACCCAGACTCATTTTTCTTTCACCTCTTTAGTGCTAATGGGTGAAACCTTTCACAACATGCAGAACATGAAGCATATCTGAGAAACAGCGGGCGCAACGAAATTCGTTTTATTAATTGTTTTCGTAATTTACCTGAAATCGGCCATTTGCCCTGCCCCTCCTCTGCGCCTCATCACCGCCCCAGTAAAACGCCCTTCACGGGCCGTCACTGCTGAGAAATCACCCCCATTTATCACATGGTCTGCTATTTTGTTACTGGTATTTGAGTGCACAAAAACCATAATGTTTGTGTAGATATTAATAGGATCAGCACTTTATTAAAGTTTGACTACCGTTCAAAAGAATCTCCGTCATTCTTTAGCTTCATGAGCTGTACCTGTTAAATACCTCGTGTGACAGAATTTTAAGTCAACAGCTTCTTATAGCTACTGATAAGGCATGCACAACCAAGTCCTATGCATAGCCCTCCGTGATTTGTAAAAATATCTTACAAATTTCTCCTCTCTTCCTGAATTCTGCAAGAAGCTGAAGGCCTGGAATTTCAATTAACCAACCTACCACATGTAGGGCTAGGCACACACACCTTTTCAGCACCCTCTCCGGTGATAGTGTGCATTACACATACACATAGTCCTAAAATGTGTAGAAAGGAGTACACCATTAGAACAACACTTACAAGCATATTACTTGCTATAAAATTCAATAAAAATTTCTTGTACAAAAAAAAATAGTATCCTTAAAAAATATGCCTTGTTATACAATTAAAAAGGATTTGCCTGACTGAAAATATAAATATTGGATGAAAGACAGAAATAGCATTGCACATGATTTCCTAAAACGTTTCACAAATTTGGATCTTCAAAAAGGCAAAACGTTTTTTAATTGGAATATGTTTCAATAGTTAATTGGTGCACCTTTTGATCAGGCCGCCAATTAATTAATGCTCTTTGGGTAGGCCTAAATTTATACCGCCCTTTTGTCTTGAATGCTCGATTCTCTGGCTAAAGAGAGCGTCTGTATTTTGTAATACACTCTATAACACAGATGAAGATCCCTATTAACACAATATTAATAAGGTGCTGCAGCCAAGACAAACTGCTTTGGTGTGACTAAATAAGACACAACCCAAAGCACAGTAGTCTGTAAAAATGCATTCTTTTGACAAAATGCCCCCCTACCACAGGTAACAAAAAGAGAATAAAAAATATATGAATATCGGAAAAAAATACTAAATCTAGTGCTAGTTCGTCACATAGACAATAGTTTAACAGAAGTAAGCATTATGCATCTTTAAAAACTTTTACAACTAAAAGTGAGGTTTTCCTTGTGGTATACTTTGAGTATTTGGTGCCCATGTGTGTGCGTTCGAAGGGAGACAGATGGGAGCAATGGTTGTGAGCCCGGACCCTCCCTGAGATAAATGATTCACCTCTGTGATGGGAACATACTATTCCATCATGGCAATTCCCTGATCACGCTAGGTGCCCTGACCTCAAAGGAACTTTGTTCCCTACCAATCGCTATGATAAAAATCCCTGCGTCTTACCGTGACCGAGGCGAGACAGAAACCCATATGTTCCAGAGAGCAAACAGATTTCATTTACAAAAAAAGAACACCCTGTTTATTTGCAGGCTCCCTTGCATCTGCTGTGTGATAGGCGGGTGTTTGCTGTAAAAGCAGAAAATTACGAAGAGGGCCTAATTAACCCTCCTGTGTCTTTGAAAACTCCTGCCTGTAGCCTCTAATTGACCCTCTTGGTACCTTTATTGAACAATGAATGAATCCCCGTAAATAATGGAGGGCCGTGATTAATAGCTAGACGCTTGCTGGACCTCTGGCTCACGAGTCCTTCTTTCCTTTCCTTGATTCCAACATGGCGCTTTTTTCCTGCACTACATATATGAACCCTTATCAAAGAATAAGCAATCTCAAGCTAGGTTCAGAAAGGATACATTTCAATGCGAAGAAAGCTGCCTTGTTCAAATTGGTTCTCAGGAAGTCTTTATTTGTGTTGTTCTTTGCAGTATAAAATACAGTGTGAATTATTTGCACATATTTTAATTTAGCTGGGGAATCAATGTGCTCCCATTGTTTAAGAAGAAATACTGCACCTCGCAGAACCTCGTTCATAATTATATGTCCCACTTGGATGTCACTTTCCGCCGGATGTCCTCTTGGGAACAGATCCTAATATCAGTTTTGATCATAATGGTTTATAGTGCAATCGCATTTCGAGAGAATCCTATTTATTTATCACTCAAGCTCATCAGATCATGGGATCATGTTAAAACGGAACAATGAATCCAATAGGCTTTGTGTGCATCATTCATTTGATGCAGCGCCACCATACGTTATCTACTGTTGATGTGACTGCGGATTGTGGAAGGGAAAGATAGGGAGAAGGTGAGTACAGAGGTGATCTTTCTTGCAGAGCCCTAACATTTGACAAACATACCCCGAACTGTATAGCAAGTCTGATCTAACACGTGGATCAATACTAATAATATAGATAGTGTCTTCAAAACGTATTTTGCTATCTAGTTTTGCCACCTAAACAGAACATTATGGGCCTCATGTAGGTAGCATACCAGTTACCACTTCTAAAATACCGAACGATACCGAATCGGTATTTTAGAAGTGGTAACTCGTATGTAGGTAATGAGTCGGTATTTTTTACCGATTCGTTACAATTCGGTAATTACCGAATCGGTATTTACCGATTCGGTAATGAGGCATACCTTCCCATTGAGGGGAAGGTATGCCTCATTACCGAATCGGTAAATACCGATTCGGTAATGGTGGAGAAAATGCAAGGGTGGCAGGGTGTCACATTGACACCCTGTTGCACCCCTGATTCGGCCATGTGTGCACATGTGGCACACATACATGCCCTAAGGGCATGTATGTATGCCACATTGCACACTGCTACGCGCTTCCAAATGCATACACACATACATTAATTATTTACCACCAACTAAAAGTTGGTGGTAAATACCGACTCATAAACACACACACACACTCCCCCTACATATCATTTCTGAAATCGGAATTTACCGAATCGGTAAAATTACCGAATCGGTAAAATTACCACATCGGTAACGTTACCGATTCGGTAATTTTACCGATTCGGTAGTTTTACCGATTCGGTAAATTCCGATTTCAGAAATTGACCCCCTACATACCAATAGCCAATATACCGGTCGGTAACGGTATAATTACCGAAAATCGGCCGTTACCGACCGGTATTTGGCTTCCTACATGAGGCCCTTAGGGAGATATTAAAAATACGGCGCATTTTCCTGGATTGCGCTGGGTGCACCTTTCAAATTGGCACACCTTTCAAAAGGTGCACCCAGCGCAATCCAGGAAAATGCGCCGCATTACGGTGAACATGCTGCCCCCAGGGCAGCCGTGAACTTGCGCTGCCCCAAGGGCAGCAACTTCAAGTAAAAAATGGAGCAGCTACTTTAAAGCCGCTATGTGGTTTCACAGTGCAGGCGGCAACCCGCCGTACTTTTAAAGGGGATGAGAGATTCCCTTGCAGACGGATGCAGTCAGTGAGTCCACAGGGCTTCCATCAGAGGGCACACTGACAGTGCACCACTTTTTAGGTGGCGCACTGTTAGTGTGCATCCTAAGAGCTTGTTTGCCTCTGCGCCCACTTCTGGAATACGGCGCAGGTGCAGAGGCAAAGGGATTCCCTCATTTGCATGGGGCACGCCCCCATGCACATGAGGTAACACCCTCTGAAGATAGTGCTGGCGCTTTAAGTGGGCCAGCGCTATTGGTATAACAGAAGGGGCTGCACAAGAGTCTCTGGCTCCTTCTGTTATACCAAAGTGCCCCAGGGGCACGCAAAGTGGGCGCAAATGCCTGTTGCGCTTCCGGGGCACTTACATAATACGGCCCTATATGTTTATGTTTATTTTTAGATCTGGTCTCCAGAGAGCTTCATCTATCCTCTTGTACTCAAAACAATTAATATATACATGCATATAAACATAGGTATGTAGAGGGCCATAGTTCAGCCCTCCTTATCTATCACTCTGTTCAGACTGGCATTCACATTTTGCTTTCACCCATGATGGAATTCAGAGTGGGACAATATGTCTGCTTGTTTATGCAATTTGTCTCTTCTAAACTGAGTGATAAAAAAAATCCTGATCACATGTGCACATCCTTCTAAAAAGAAAAGCATTTCAGTGAAGGCCTTCGTGTGCAAATGCTCTACATAGCCAATGGTTTTGTCTTTCCTTTCTTCATACATTTGTTTTGTTTTTTAGCCATGCTCATGCACTTAAACTATTTCATAAGATTATAGTAATTCAAAGCCAATTGCACTATTTCTTTGCCAGAATAAGAATACTATTTTCATCTCTTGTCATTAAAATTAAAAAGGTTTTCTCTACTTGTTATAGTGACACCTACTGGTGATGAAGCATCACTACTGATTTATTTTAAAAAATGGATCACCTATTTATTTTTAATTAAAGAAAACAAAATTGATGGAATGCTTCAATTAATCTAAGCCACTGGTAATTACTTGGGCCACATCCCAATCCATTGTTATTTTGCACACCATGCCATCGCAGTTTGGACCCAGCCGTATGCAAACCAGTCTTGACCTTGCTTCAGAGGGAACAGTCCATCCCAAACTACCAGGCCATGTCCTTCCTGAACCAGAATACAAGCAACCTAGGACCAGTGTCTAGGCATACCTGTTCCACTAAGGACAATACACCAAAGTATACAAAAAAGTGATGAGTGGGATGCTTTAATTAATTTCAGCCATTGGTAATTACTCAGGCCACATTTAAATCCATTGCTATTTTGCACATAATGCCACCTCAGTTTCGACCCAGCCGTATGCAAATCAGTCTTGAGAGTTCTCCAATAGGTGCAGTCCAGCACGAACTTCCAGACATACGGCTGGTTCTAATCTGAGGTGGCATGGTGGGCAAAAGACCGATGGGTTGGAATGCTATCATGAGCGATTGCCAGTGGTTAGACTTATTGCAAGCATCGTTCCATCACCTATGTGTGTTTTTTTTAATTAACACTTTTATTTCAAGCATATCATGGCCAAATATAGGCAGCTGAATTTTTTAAATAAAAAAGGTAATAACCATAACACCAGCTTATCAGTCCCAGACCTAATGGCTTCGCCCATGCTTCTGGCTATAGATCTTTATGGAGGTACAATAAAAATAAAATTGTAATAATACATAACAGGCAAATGGGTGCATGTACTATCAACAGGAAATATTTTACCACTAGTCTGAGTGTCGCCTAGAGATTTGCTGGTCACAAATTCAATTAGTTGCAGGGCTGTTTCACCCCTTTAACCTTTAAATATTATTAAAATAGTTACCATTGAGTTGCTTAATAAAATAATTATTACTTAGGTGTCACTGGCTAATCACTGTATGATGTGTATTTGAGAAAAATAATTGATAAATTATTTTATTTAGAAAAAACATATTTTACCTTTGCAGGTATGGAAGAAGTACCTCCCACCTCCTATAGCAGCAAAGGTGCCTACCATTTAGTGTACAAAATGCACATTGCTTTTAACTACTGCAGCCCCCGAGTGGGGCTAAGAGGCAAGCTACAATATAGACCTCGTTCTCGATTTGACTGCTCGAAATGTTGCGAACATAAAAGGCACTGGGCACCAGTCTGCTAAGTCCCCTTGAAATTCCAGACCAGATGCACTCAGCATTTGATGTGCACTGTACAGCTGCGTGCGTACTTACAAGGCTGCATTTATCATTTGAAGCAGCAATCAGCAGAGTACAGATTCTTATGACCAAAAAATACTTTATACACATTTCATGATTTGTGGATATTTCTCCGTGGGACTCACTTGGATGCACTGTATACGCCGAGATTCCTTCATCTCTTTTACCCATAATGCCCCCTCCCCCGTTCTCTTATGTACCGTTTTTAGGTCTCGCCTGACACAGCGCATGCGCTGGTCTGGCGAGACTTATTGAGAGGGCTTCAAAAAGTGCTACCAGGCCATCCTAGAGCTTCAGTGCATGTGCGCTGGCGCGTGTGCCGTGCTTGACCGCTATTACTTTCACTTTTGCGGCTGCACATCCGCTTTGATGTTTGATCGCGATCGCAATCACTTTCACTTTCGCGGCCGCACGGCCGCTTGGCATAGCCAATAGGTTTCGCTTTTGGGACCTTATAAGTATTTAGTTATGCAACTGTTGCATGGATAAACACTTATAAGGTCCCAAAGGCGAGACCTATTGGCTATGCCAATGCTTGTTTTTACTGCTACTCTGGTGTGTTTCTAGGAAGAGTGGCTTCTAAACTTTTTATTTTGTGGACAGACCATGCCCCATATGTTAAGACTAGTTTCAGTGGATTTTTTTCTTCTTACAGGGCTGGGGTATCCTCATGTCTCCTGCATGTATGCCGTTTTTGTTCACCTTACGCCACTCGTTATGCTCTGTTGATCACTTCCCTCATTGTTAAACAAACTTTGTCAGAGCACAATAAATTAAAATAATCCTATTGCTGTAAAATGCCACATTTTTTGCTTAAGATAGCCTCCAGCTGCACACATCTTTACTTTCTCGATTGGCAGTAGAAGTTGAGCATACACAAAAGGGCAGCATTTTGATTAATCTTTTAGAAAGCTGAAAATATAACTCCAAAAACATATTATCACGAGTCACGAGTATCAAGTCAAACTAATGAAGAGGCAAGTGTGAAGGGCAAATCATACTCTCTTTATGACTCAAAATGCCACGGTCTTGAGGGGGAGCCACCATCTAACCATGGCAAACAGATGCATATCTGCATTTTTGCACATTTTTGAAGATGTGATTCCTTGAGGTGAAACAATCTCTAGTCAAACCTGAAAAAAGAGGTGCGTAATTATTCCTTTCCTAGCACTACATTTTCATGAATTTATGGTATTGCCTGGGACAGAAGTTCTTTGAGGACTTATATTGATAGAACTCATTTCTCCATATTCAGTATCCAGTCTCTTTCAGCCATTTCTATATGGATACTGATGCCCATTGCCCGCTCTTCAGAAAAAGTTAGACAATCCTTCACTGATCTGCCTATAGCAAAGAAATCCACAGTGTGATAAGTTATGTTGTCCCCCCACCATCTGAGGTCAGTCACTATTAGAGGTGGAGGTAGTCTCAGTCTGGCCAGGAAAGGTGGAATTTTTTGCATCATATCATCAAAATTGAACCTGCCTGTTGGACCTTTAACATTTCCCCAGTGACCCTCAGTTTTGATGAGACAAGATGGGGACTGCAGGCAGGCGGATTCCTTCCTGCCTATCCCCTTCATCACAAAATATGCTCTGAGTCAATACCCCACCGCTCTGCTTGTGGACCCACAAATAAAACTAACCCTGCCAAGGCCGATACATTGGAAGTGAAAAAGACATTACTTTGTACATGTGTGTAAGGATTAACCCCACTGAAATAATCACTGCTCAGACTAACAGACACAAATGTACGACTTTTGCTCCATATAATGTTAGGCATTTTTCAAATTCAAAGGCGAATCTCGAGTTACATATTTATGCTTCCGCAGCAAGACCTTGAAAGATATTGTACCATTAGATTCACTTCATAGAGAGCTGTTGACAGATGATGCGTGTGATACACAGATTGCCAATTTTCCCCTTTGTCCCTCAAAGCTCAATTAGGTTTGTATATGGAGGTTACATGCACAAAAAGAAGTAGGTTTCAGTAGATTTAAAGACTTAGGGCCTAATTATAAAAAGAACAATAGATGGACAGAATGCAGAACAATGTCATACATTCACCCCAGTACAGAGATCTGGGCCTAAATCCATCGTTTTTTTGCTCACCATTCCAGTCCAGTTTGGACCCAGCCATATGCAAATCAGTCTTGACCCTGCGCCCAATGGGAACAGTCCATCCCGAACTGCCAGGCCAGGTCCTCCCTGGACTGGTAACAAGCATCCTAGGACCGGTTTCGGGCTTTTAGCCCTCATCTGCCAGGATAGCTTGACTCCAGAGGCATGGAGAGCACGGGACCCACGTCTGAGCATACCCATCCCTATTGGGGTGACAAATGCAAAAAGAACATTTGATGGACAGAATGCAGAACAATGTTATACATTCACTCCAGTACAGAGATCTTGGCCTAAATCCATTGTTTTTTTGCTCACCATGCCATTCCATTTTGGACCCAGCCGTATGCAAATCAGTTTGATCCTGCGCCTAATGGGAACAGTCCAGTCCGAACTGATAGGTCAGGTCCTCCCTGGACTGGAAACAAGCAGACTAGGACCGGTTTCGGGCTTTCAGCCCTCATCAGCCAGGATAGCTTGACTCCAGAGGCATGGAGAGCACGAGACCGTGGGGGTGGCAAAAGAATGATGGATTTAACCCAGATTTTTTGACTGGGGGTGAATGTTTTGATTTGTTCTGCATTCCGCCCATCAATTGTGTGTCTTTTGCTGATATAATTATAGGCGGACGGCCAGCCATTCTACCATGGGGACAGAACATATTACTCCGTCCCCATGATGGAGGGACCGCCTGCCCAATTTATAAATGGCCACCAAGCAGATGGTCATCTATGAAAGCGTTGGCTGGAACCGCTATCCCAGTGGTTCCTGTCAAGGCATTTTACGCTTTGCTACAGGGCTGCAACAGCAGCACGCAGCCCTGTAGCAAGGAGTATTCTTTTTTTATTTACAAAAAGAAAATCCTGAAACAGGATTTTCTTTTTGTAAAGAAAAAAAGTAATGCTCCCTTCGCCATGGGAGTCATTTCCCATGGTGGGGGAGCATTATTTTGTTTTTACTGTCCCTCACCACCAGGGTTTGCCTGGCAGTGATAGTCAGTAAAATCGGGCGGGAGGACATGTAGCCATTTCTCTCTTGGCCCTTACTCCGCAGGGCTATCAGAGAAGCTTGGCCACAGCGGAGACAGAGTACTCTCCACAGTGATCAAAGTTAAACTCCACCCGCATATAGATCAGGTGGGTGGACCACTATGTTGGTAGGGAGAGAATTCTGTCAGCACCCTTATGTATTTCCATTCCCCGCCAAAATATGAATCACGCCCTTAGAGCCAGGACATTGTCATTTTCACCCCCCCCCAGAGATGGGACAGAATAGAATGGGAAAACCTAGTTGGAATTATTATCACCCTCATGACATATTAAATCCACTAAAAGAGACACAAGTGAAGGCCCCAACCATTTATATAGACTGAGACAAAGCCCTCTAGAAATAGAATATGATACATTTTAAAGACTGCAGTGAGCTAATAGATAAAATGCCATTACAAAAATGGGGTAACCCAAAAAGTCAAGGACCTGGGTGCAATGTAGTACAAAAAACAATGGTCCTAGACCTGAATTTAGAAAATAGGCTATAAGTCCTTACTTAGTGTTATCATTCAAATGTTCTGGGCTATGCAGCATCAATTTGGGTAGCCCTCAATACTCAATATAACATTTGTCATATAAAACAAGACATGCAACCAACCAGCATCAAAAATTCTTATAGCATTTATTGTTTTTATAATTTTCTTTTGACAAATTTCAATCAAGGTTGCTCCAAGGGGAACGTGCAAAGAATAAGGTGTTGGAATATGAAAAAGTGAAAGGAAAGAAAAAGTATTCAAGAGATTTGTGATATAAAATACTTAAAAGACTTGAACAATGGACCGGTTGTCAATCACCGTCCAAATGAAATAGCCCGGTCACGTTAATCAATTTGTACAGCGGATGAATTAAACAATTACAAGGTCAATTGGAAACTAATTCCAATAAGGCACGTGAATAAATGAACGTATTCCAGGCTTTATGATATAGGGCGTCGACGTTTCGATCCGTCTTTGTGGCCTAAGAGGAAATTTGGACCTTGGCCATGCGGATCTTCATCAGGACTGAAGGGCAACCTAGATAGGTACTGGGCCTTGTGGAGTGCCTAAAATTAATGAAAATTAAATTGAGGCTGTTGCATGAGGCTAATGTATTGTTAATCAGCTGTGTAAAGCCTAAGGGGCTTACCCGCTTATCCTTGTAAATAAGATATAACGGTGGACATCGTGTGGCTGGACTCCATTAGTGAGGTGCCACTGGGTAGAATTGAATTCAAGACTGCAAAAACAAAGTTACGGCTATTAGTAACCGAAACAAGTCCGTTGATTGTAGACCTGACGGAAATAAACAATGCGAGAGGTACCTTAATACGTGGTGTCACTCCACTAGAATTCTCGATGTTTGTGAACACAGCCGGATTGATTGCCAAACTGAAAGAATATATAAAGAAGCGTGTTTTAAGGGAAGGTCCATCACGGGAAGAAGTTTTAAAAGGGTGGGTGTTGTGTTATTAAAGGTCTTTACCTGGTGCCGCTATTATCCGGCGAACGTCCGTACCGCGAGGCGCTCGTGTTTAAGCAACCGCGCACCTCGGAGACGTCTGATTAAGTGAGAACGTCAACGTGACGGTACCGGGACGCGGATGGAAATAGTTAAAAGACTCCGACCGGGCTGCCGGTACTGAGTCTCCCTTGTGAATAATAATCACAGTTGATTATATTTCATATAGTTTGAATTATCAATATGCTAGTTTTGGAACAGCCCGACCGGACCATCGGTATATGAAGGTCCCTGGTGTGAGCTATACGAGTAATCACCATTGATTCATATATTAAAGCTACCACATATTGGATTTTAATTGAATGTTGATATTGGGTAGACAACCGCCCTGGACACTCGTTGTTGAATCATATTGGCTCAAGGGCACCCGGACATTAATTGTGACAGAAAACAATTTAAACATAGCCAATGATTATGAAATACCCCGACCGGGCTATCGGTAATTAATTCACCCTGATGTGGGCTGCATTAGTTTACACCATCAATTCCTATATGGAAACTAACACATATTTGGAAAGTTTACTTTAATACTGACACCGAGTAGGCAATCGAAACAAACACTCGGTGTTAAGTCTTCGGTCTATCCATTCCAAGACAAACTATACATTGAATTAAGACTTTATACCATTGGACAACAAAAACAACAAAACAAATTATACATGGCCATAGGTTCAACATAGTCAAGAAAAATTCATATAGAGCAGCATTGCAAAAGGTAGGGAGTAAGTATATAGTGTAATAACACTTGACGGGCACTTATCCTTAAACAACGATACGTTTTACAGCATAATTCGAATGATGGAATATGTTAGACACATAAACCCAGGTTATACATTCTAGGCATTGATTCAAATTTCTCACTTCATAATCAATTTATGTGTTCTGAAAATATATACATAGGAGAATAAATAACCTGACAGTAAAAAGTCAACCAGGGATATGCGAAAATCTTCGTACTATTAGACAGGCTGCCATCCACTAGAGCCCTAGTGGGTTAGTACCGATATATCCCCATGGATAGATTTATTCAGTATTCATAATCGAGATCTGTTTGCTTATTTCTTCAAACTCATTCAGACCTTTAGCGATCGTATCCAGAGAGTGAATCCATCTGCATTCTCGTTTGCTGAGTATACTGATGAAGTTGCCACCTCTTGGATTAGGCTTAACCTTCTCAATTACCCACCATCTCAAACTTTCTGCAGTATGTTCAAAAGCAGTAAAATGTTCAACAAGGGGGGCACCTTGTGTCTTGCAGCGTATGTGGCTGCAATGTTGTAAAATACGACATTTGATTTTCTGAATTGTCTGGCCCACATACATGAACCCGCATGGACAGACAATAGCATAGACGACTCCCGTCGTATTACAGTTACTGTGCTCATTGAGTGTGTATATCTGGTTGTTGTGTGAAAATTCTGTTATCTCTTTAGTAAGCGCACAAGCTTTACATGATCCACATTTATGGTGACCCCTAATTGGTGGGATACCCCAAAGTGTGTTTTGGCTGATGCCAAGGAAGCATTGGAAAGGTTAGAAAGAACTATTCATGAATTTGACATCTACACACAAGCAACTAAATTGGACAAAGTAGCCAGGGACATTAAGTTATACGACAAGAAAAACACATATCCATACTTACAGGAAGTCTACTATATAAGGGAACCACAGGGCACTTTCGCTAGCAGAGGTAGGAGTGGGTTTAGGAGGTACACAACTTTCTCCGGATCATCGCTAGGAAGTAACCCTGATAGCGATACAGAACGTGCGGGTCCAAGCTCAGGTTCAAACGTAGGCACACCTTCCCCGGGGCAGAATTACCAACAGTCCTCTTTTTTAGCAGAGGAACCATGGTGGGGCCAGCGAGGACGGGGACGCCCCTGGGGCAGACCCAGGGGACCGAGAGGCGGACAATGGAATCAGGGGAGAGGCCAATTGAAGAAACAAACACACTTCCAACAAGAGACTGATGGAGAAATACAGACACGACGACAACACTACAGATGGTAGCTTATGCACATGAGAACCCCATAGTCAATCTATCTGACTACATACTTACACCCAATGAACAGGGAATCTTGGAGAAGGGACTTTCCTTTGTACCCACATCCATGCCGAACACCTTTAATTTGAAAATTGAATTACATCAATTTTTCAGGAAAATCCGCCTCAAACATTACTTCCTTAAGACTCCTTATAATCCGGTTTTCTCAGGCAGTGGACTCAGACCACCGTCTAAGTTTAATCCACCAACCCACCTCATGTCACATAAACTGCTAGCTTATGAACAAGTAGTTATGAGGGACATTGATCACATACTGACCAAACGACAATATGTGAAATATAATGTGAGTAAACAGGAACGGGAGGCTCTAGAAACTCTGAAAAAGAACACAGACATAGTGATTAAACCCGCGGATAAGGGTGGGGCAATTGTACTACAGAATGTGGGTGACTACAAAAAAGAAATCCTAGCGCAGCTATCAGTGGAAGGTAACTATGCCAAATTGAGTAGGGACCCCACACAAGAGATAAGTAACATCATAAATGACGTGACTAAGGTGGCACTAGAGGCAGGCTTCTTAAACAAACTCGAGTATGATTATCTCAACAACAAACACCCTAGAATGCCCACAATTTACACCCTACCAAAGATACACAAACGTATGCAGGATCCACCGGGTAGACCAATAATTTCTGGATGTTGCTCAATCTTGGAACCTTTGTGCAAATACATAGATGTGTTCCTAAAACCTATTGCAGAGAATACTACGACTTATCTCAGGGACACGATGCAAACTATCAGATTGGTGGATGAACGTCCTTTTGACTCTAACATACATCTTTTAGCCACTATGGATATAGCCTCCCTATATACTAACATTCCACAACATTCAGCACTCACTTGCATGGAATCTGTACTTAACACTAGACCAACACCTCATAAAGTCCCCACTGAGTTTATAATCTCATTACTCAGGATTGCTATGACCAGAAATTACTTCACGTTCCAAGGAAATTTCTATAATCAAACTAAGGGCGTAGCGATGGGAGCAAGCTTCGCTCCTAATCTTGCCATCATCTACATGAACGAATATGAACACCACTTTGTCCTTAGTGACCTTAACCCGTATAGGGCCAATATAGCACTCTGGCGACGATACATCGATGATGTTCTAATCGTTTGGCAAGGTAGTGAGGAACATTTGGCAATGTTCCATCAGTGGCTCAACACATGCTCGATTGATATCCAATTTACTCTAGAATTCAACAGAGAAAGGATTAATTTCTTGGATATCCTTATCAAATCTGAGTCAGGTAAACTACACACGAGCCTCTACAGGAAAACCAGTGAACGTAATACACTTTTACGTTACACCAGTCATCATCCACGCAACCTCAGGGACAATTTACCCTTTGGTCAATTTCTGAGGTTGCGCAGAAACTGTTCAAAAAAAGAAGACTATTTTGAAGAGTCATCTAGCCTCCTTGCCAGGCTATTGGAACGTGGATACCCTATCAGACTATTAAAACAAGCACCAAAACGTGCCTGGCACAACCATAGAGAGTTCTTACTAGTTCCAAAATCCAGACCAAATACTAAGGAGGAACGTCTAGTATGTGTCACCACGTTCAATACCAAAAGTAGCGCCATCAAAAAAGCAATCAATCAACATTGGCACTTAGTAGCAGAAGACTTGGGCAATATGCCACTACCTCTACATGCCTTTAAGAAAGGTAAAAATATAAGAGACTATGTAGTAAAATCTCTACTACCTACAACACGCACCATCAGCCAAAACACACTTTGGGGTATCCCACCAATTAGGGGTCACCATAAATGTGGATCATGTAAAGCTTGTGCGCTTACTAAAGAGATAACAGAATTTTCACACAACAACCAGATATACAAACTCAATGAGCACAGTAACTGTAATGGGCCAGACAATTCAGAAAATCAAATGTCGTATTTTACAACATTGCAGCTGCATACGCTGCAAGACACAAGGTGCCCCCCTTGTTGAACATTTTACTGCTTTTGAACATACTGCAGAAAGTTTGAGATGGTGGGTAATTGAGAAGGTTAAGCCTAATCCAAGAGGTGGCAACTTCATCAGTATACTCAGCAAACGAGAATGCAGATGGATTCACTCTCTGGATACGATCGCTAGAGGTCTGAATGAGTTTCAAGAAATAAGCAAACAGATCTCGATTATGAATACTGAATAAATCTATCCATGGGGATATATCGGTACTAACCCACTAGGGCTCTAGTGGATGGCAGCCTGTCTAATAGTACGAAGATTTTCGCATAGCCCTGGTTGACTTTTTACTGTCAGGTTATTTATTCTCCTATGTATATATTTTCAGAACACATAAATTGATTATGAAGTGAGAAATTTGAATCAATGCCTAGAATGTATAACCTGGGTTTATGTGTCTAACATATTCCATCATTCGAATTATGCTGTAAAACGTATCGTTGTTTAAGGATAAGTGCCCGTCAAGTGTTATTACACTATATACTTACTCCCTACCTTTTGCAATGCTGCTCTATATGAATTTTTCTTGACTATGTTGAACCTATGGCCATGTATAATTTGTTTTGTTGTTTTTGTTGTCCAATGGTATAAAGTCTTAATTCAATGTATAGTTTGTCTTGGAATGGATAGACCGAAGACTTAACACCGAGTGTTTGTTGCGATTGCCTACTCGGTGTCAGTATTAAAGTAAACTTTCCAAATATGTGTTAGTTTCCATATAGGAATTGATGGTGTAAACTAATGCAGCCCACATCAGGGTGAATTAATTACCGATAGCCCGGTCGGGGTATTTCATAATCATTGGCTATGTTTAAATTGTTTTCTGTCACAATTAATGTCCGGGTGCCCTTGAGCCAATATGATTCAACAACGAGTGTCCAGGGCGGTTGTCTACCCAATATCAACATTCAATTAAAATCCAATATGTGGTAGCTTTAATATATGAATCAATGGTGATTACTCGTATAGCTCACACCAGGGACCTTCATATACCGATGGTCCGGTCGGGCTGTTCCAAAACTAGCATATTGATAATTCAAACTATATGAAATATAATCAACTGTGATTATTATTCACAAGGGAGACTCAGTACCGGCAGCCCGGTCGGAGTCTTTTAACTATTTCCATCCGCGTCCCGGTACCGTCACGTTGACGTTCTCACTTAATCAGACGTCTCCGAGGTGCGCGGTTGCTTAAACACGAGCGCCTCGCGGTACGGACGTTCGCCGGATAATAGCGGCACCAGGTAAAGACCTTTAATAACACAACACCCACCCTTTTAAAACTTCTTCCCGTGATGGACCTTCCCTTAAAACACGCTTCTTTATATATTCTTTCAGTTTGGCAATCAATCCGGCTGTGTTCACAAACATCGAGAATTCTAGTGGAGTGACACCACGTATTAAGGTACCTCTCGCATTGTTTATTTCCGTCAGGTCTACAATCAACGGACTTGTTTCGGTTACTAATAGCCGTAACTTTGTTTTTGCAGTCTTGAATTCAATTCTACCCAGTGGCACCTCACTAATGGAGTCCAGCCACACGATGTCCACCGTTATATCTTATTTACAAGGAAAAGCGGGTAAGCCCCTTAGGCTTTACACAGCTGATTAACAATACATTAGCCTCATGCAACAGCCTCAATTTAATTTTCATTAATTTTAGGCACTCCACAAGGCACAGTACCTATCTAGGTTGCCCTTCAGTCCTGATGAAGATCCGCATGGCCAAGGTCCAAATTTCCTCTTGAGGCCACAAAGACGGATCGAAACGTCGACGCCCTATATCATAAAGCCTGGAATACGTTCATTTATTCACGTGCCTTATTGGAATTAGTTTCCAATTGACCTTGTAATTGTTTAATTCATCCGCTGTACAAATTGATTAACGTGACCGGGCTATTTAATTTGGACGGTGATTGACAACCGGTCCATTGTTCAAGTCTTTTAAGTATTTTATGTCACAAATCTCTCGAATACTTTTTCTTTCGTTTCACTTTTTCATATTCCAACACCTTATTCTTTGCACTTTCCCCTTGGAGCAACCTTGATTGAAATTTGTCAAAAGAAAATTATAAAAACAATAAATGCTATAAGAATTTTTGATGCTGGTTGGTTGCATGTCTTGTTTTATATGACAAATGTTATATTGAGTATTGAGGGCTACCCAAATTGATGCTGCATAGCCCAGAACATTTGAATGATAACACTAAGTAAGGACTTATAGCCTATTTTCTAAATAGATAAAATGCATCATATCCATCTCCTCTGCAGATCCCAGTTTGATTAAAGTTGTTTAGAAACACTAAGAGTGGATTACAAAAATAAATGTTTGAACACTCCGAGACACCCAAATAGTGATACCATGCAGCTGGATTTAGTATGTAAATGTGCATACATATGAGAAATGTATATTAATGAATGCACATTCTTATGTTGTTACGAAGCATAAAACAATACAAGGTTTTTTATTGTCATAGGGCCTAATTTAGATATTGGCGGATGGGTTAATATGTCACAATGGTGATGGATATCCAGTTCGCCGAAATGTAAATCCCATCGAACATTTTGGGAGTTATATTTCGGCAGATGGGATGTCTGCCACCATTGTGAAAGAGTAACCCAGCCGGCAAGCTCTAAATCAGGCCCATAGTCTCTATCTCCATTAGCAATGTGGTCATGGCTGAAAGTCCATAATTCTGGATCACTAATGCATATCAGCACCTTTTCAGTTTTCATTCACACAGATTTCCCAGAGGCTTAATGATCCTTTAGCTTCTTGATTGTAGTCTGAGATGGGCAACCGTCAATATGATTGACATTTTATTCTTACTGTTTCCTTTAGGATTAGAGTCCAAATGAAAGACTTCACGTTTCACACCGCTCATATTCTCTTCCTTTTTGCGAGCTGTCATCAATCCATTCATTGATCACATATACATGTATGAAAATGGCACAAGACTTATCATAAATGGATGTGTGGTCATCCTCAATGTATTTACAACAATTTTCCTGATGGAGCACACCAGAAATATCAATGCCTAAAATGCATTCAAGCCCACCATTAATGTGTGCTCCAGGGAAAATGTTTTCCTTAATTTCCAACAGAAAGCAAAACAAAAGATAACTATATTGCCTGGAGGAAGATAAAATAAATGCTCTACTGGTATGTGCTTTTAAACTAAAAAAAAACACAGCTACAATCTTGTGGCATGATCTGCTTGCTGTGGGTGGTGCATGTGTTTATACTAAATGCCTTGAAATTTGAGTTTCTCATTACTGATTTTCTGCATCAATATCATTATCTTATATTGAAAGAGCTGTAGTATAACTAATTGTTAACACGTCTTCAACTACTTTTCAGTTATTTGGAACTTTAATGAGGGACAAAATGAACACACTGTTATTGTGAAATATCTAAAGGCGCTAAGTTCCTCTTTTGGAACTGGTTAATGCTTGTTTTAATTGTTTTGCAGTGTTCTTCAATGCATATGCAATTACATATGAATGCCAGTGAGTAATTTTTGTATGTAGGTCCCAGGTGAGAAGGGCTATATTTTATTTGTCTTTTAAAAAGTAAATCGTATTTAGTACCAAGGTTCTGTGGTTATTAGAGCTTGAACCAGAGAGAGGAAGGGGAATGGGTAGAGCCAGGAAATACCTCCCTTCCTATGAATCCCCTGACCACTGCACAATAAACTCAGGGCCTGATTCACAAAGGAAAACTTACAACATTTGTGTAAGTATACATTTGTTTTGCAATTCTATGTCAGGACTGGAGGCGAGGATTATGCCTTCTTCCTTCACTTTATTCCACAGCAGCATGAAGGTAAACAAAAGACTACATTTCCCATGAACCACAGGGAAAGAGTAGTCTAAAAAAACAACATGGTAACAACCAATCAACAGGGAGTATCAACGTCCAATCCATGATGAGAGTGTCCCACATAGTCCTTTGCTAGTGTCCTCTCTTCCTCTTTCTTCGCTGCTCCGCAGCAAGATAAGTACCCTTCAGTTCTTTTTCTGTATAGTGCTTAAAGGGTTATAATTTAATGAGAGCGTTGGATGTCACAATTGTTTCATGTCGATGCTTTCGTTATTGCCATAACTTTATTTATTGTGAAGAATTTCTGTATTTTCGAAAGTACGCTTTAGCGTTGGTTTTTCTCCTCGCTGTTGAGTTTTCGTCATATTTGAATTTTCATCATATTGCGCTTCAGCGCGTTGGTTTGTTTGCACGCCGCGGGGTCGAGGTTCTCCTCGTCCCTACGCGGCGCTTTGCTGGCTCGCTCCTGGTCCTCCCGCCTCTAGAGGGCGCTGGGGGTCACGGGTGGCGCGTCGCGGGTTTGATTCTCTTCAGGGAATTCAAAGGTCGCGCGCGTCAGTTCCCGAGGAGCCCGGTCTGAGGTTTACGCCCGCTTGGGGGTCTGTATCGGCGATCAGCGGTAAAATTAACCCGCGATCGGCCGTATTTTATACAGTACGCTCTGTTCGCTTAAAGAGCTGTTGGTGGACAGAGTCTGGTATTTGGCTCATGAAACGCCTCGCTAGAGGTCTTGTATTTTTTCCCTGCTCAGGGATTCTAAAGGGGACCCAGCCCAGACCGGTGAGCATCCCTTGGCAGTGGGGTGTGTATTTTATATTCTGATTGCCAGCAGTGGTCCCGGGGGGGCTCGTCTCCCTGTGATTGCGGCTCTTTAGATACGCACCTGATTTGGCTGACACCCAGCCTCTGGTCCAAGGCCTGGTCATGGGCTATTAAACTGCCACTCCACTTGCTGGGTTCATGGAGTACTACGACGAATTCCCGGAGGAGGAAGACCCTCTTGCGGAGCTGCCCTGGGGGGATGCATTTTATGAGGCTGTAGATTCCTCTATTTATCAGGCTGTGGGTCAGGTTATTTCCCCCCTGGAAGATAGGCTGTCACGCCAAATAAATGAGGCGTTTTCTCGCCTGGAACACCGCATGGGTTCCCATGCTGCCCTGCCTACTCCCTCGGTTCCCCTTCCCACAGGTTCCCCTCCGAGTAAGCGCCCTCGGGTGCCTGGTGTGGATGGCGACGCTTTTGAGCGGTTGCGACAAGCTTTCCTTGACACGCAGACAGTCCAACCTAGGGTTGTTTCCCCCCTTCCCCCTCCTGCCCCTAGGGATGTGGGTCAGAGTACATCAGGCGATCCCGACTCCGATCCCATCCCTTCCAGGCCGTGGCTTCCTACCCAACCTACTGTTCCCTCGATTACCTCAGACATGTTGGATCCCAACGAAATCATTCATCCCCGCTCTTCGGAGTGGGTTCCTGGGGATAAGGTGGCGGCTTATGTGGCGGAGCACATCCGTCGACCCTTAGAAAAGGAAGCCCGTAATTGCTTGCGGGCGGAGTGCCCTCGGCCCTCGCTGGAGGGTAAGGTAGCTCTCACCCCCGAGATTGACTCCAGGATGTTCACCTTTTTGCAAAAATTCATCCGCGACCCCAAAAAAGGGATTGATAGGTCCTGGCGGGCATGCCAGGACAAGCTCCTGGACGCCTTAGGGCCGGCTACCAAGATTTTAGACATGGCTGAAGAGGCCAAGGAGTCAGGCTCTATTATTTCCCCAGAAACCCTCTCTAATTGGGCCCAGAGGGTGGTTATTTTTCTGGGCAATGCCAACTGCGCTCTTTCTACCGAGCGCCGCAGATCCCTGCTCATAAAGATAGATCCCAAACTAGGGGACCTGGCGGATTCCGAGGCTGGCGCCGTGGCTCAGGGTGGCCTGTTTGGTGAGCCTTTCGTGAAGGAACTGGGCAAGTTCGTGAATACCTTCACTTCCCTCGACAGGGCACAATCCACCATCAAGAAAGTCTTTCCCCGCGTTTTTCGCGGGGCCGGTCGAGGCAGGGGCCGCTCGGCCGGAAGAGGTCACCAGCAGGGTAACCAGAGAGGCTCCGGTCAGGCGCAGGACCAGTCACGATTTGGGAACTTCTACCCTACCAGAGGCCGCAGAGGCAAAGGAAGAGGATTCCGCGGTGGCTCCACCGCCTCCAACTCCGGTGAGTCTTCTCCTGTTTTCCCCATCTCAGATAGGGGGGCGGTTGCAAAGTCATTTTCAGGCTTGGTTGTCCCTGACACACGATGCGTGGGTTCTCCAAACAGTAAGGGGGTTCCGTATAGAGTTTACAGGGTCCCCGGTTCAACGGTCACGTCCCCGTCCCATTCAGTTCTCGGCTCCGGACGTCGCCCTAGTGGACGAGGAGGTCGCATCCCTCCTCCAAAAGGGCGCCATTCTTCCCGCCATCCGCCATTCCATAGGTTTTTTAAGCAATATCTTTTTAGTGGACAAGGCAGACGGCGGCAAGCGGCCCGTCATCAATTTAAGCGAGTTCAACGAACGGCTGGTTTATCGCCATTTCAAAATGGAGGGGATCCACCTCCTGAGGGATGTGTTACGACCCTGCGACTATATGGTGCGCCTAGATCTCAAGGACGCCTACCTGGTGATCCCGATTTTCCCTCCGCACAGGCGGTTTCTCCAGTTCTCCTGGCGCGACCAGGTTTACGAGTTTGCTTCCCTCCCGTTCGGTCTCTCATCCGCCCCGTGGTGCTTCACCAAGGTCCTCAAACCAGTGGTGGAGTATTTGAGGGCAAGAGGGATCAGGATGATCGTGTACCTGGACGACCTCCTTTTAATGGCCTCTTGCCCGCGTCAACTGGAAGTCCATCTCCGGATGGCGGTGGACCTCCTTCAGGGTCTTGGGTTTGTCATCAACCAGAAAAAGTCTCTCTTACATCTAACCCAGTCGCTTACCTTTCTGGGCTTCGTGATCGACTCGCCCTCTTCCACTCTCAGCCTTCCGGCCAAAAAGATCTCCAAGATCAGGCATGAGTTGCGTCGTGTTTTGGCCAGGCAGAGGCTCTCCCTTCGTCAGCTGGCCCGCGTGGTCGGTCTTCTGTCGGCCTCCATTCAGGCCATATTTCCAGGCCCACTCCATTACCGGGCTTTACAGCGCCTAAAGGCTTACTTTGTACGCAAGGGTTTCCCTTATTCACACACGGTGGCTCTCACCCCAGAGGTGAGTGCCGAGATCCAGTGGTGGCTAGACCATATGGAGGCCTGGAACGGCCGAGCGATTTTCGGGTCTGCCCCGGATCTGGTAATCGAGTCAGACGCCAGCCGGTTGGGCTGGGGTGCACGCTGCGGGGAGTTAACCACAGGGGGTTTGTGGTCTCCAGACGAACAGAAATTACACATAAATTGTCTGGAACTTTTGGCAGGTTCGTTTGCCGTACGGTGCTGGACGAAGGATTTGGTGCGGTCGTGTGTTCTGCTGAAAATGGACAACATTTCCGCAGTCAGATATGTGAACCACCTGGGGGGAACCAGGTCCAAGGCCCTTTCGGATCTAGCGGCAAGTTTTTGGCAATACTGTCTGGACAGCCAGATCTCAGTCACGGCAGAGTATCTGCCTGGCAGGGACAATCTAGAGGCGGACTTTCAATCCCGCCATTTCCGGGACTCCAGCATGTGGATGTTGGACGTGGACGTTTTCGCGTCTCTGAACGAGCTATGGGGTCCGTTTTCAGCGGATCTGTTTGCGTCCAGGTTGGACCACCAGATTCCCCGGTTTTTCAGTTGGAGACCGGATCCGCTGGCGGCGGCCACGGACGCGTTCCTGCAGGATTGGAGCGCGGAACAGGGTTACGCGTTTCCTCCGTTCGCAATGATCACGCGCTCTTCGGCGCAGGCTCGCAGGCAGAAAGCGGACCTGGTGATGGTCACTCCCCTTTGGAGGTCGCAAGTGTGGTTTCCAGTTCTTCTGGAACTTTCTTGGGATTTTCCAATCCTACTCCCCCAATTTCCCACTCTTCTCAAGAATCCCGACGGGGGTCTTCACCCGCTAGTGTCAGCGGGGTCACTGTTTCTCATGGGGTGGCGGATTTCCGGGGTAGATGGGAACCCCGGGACTTTCGCGAGCGGCTGAGAGCCTCATCTCAAAGGCCTGGGCGGACAGCACAGTTAAAAGATACAAGTCCGCATGGAACAGGTGGGTCAGTTGGTGTATGCGACGGGGTTACGATCCCTTGGGCGCAGACGTGGTTCAAGTGGTGAATTTTTTGGCCCAACTAGCTTCTGAGGGTTTGGCCTACCGGTCCATTAATACCTTTAGGTCTGCTATTTCGTCGGGTCACACCCCGGTTAATGGAACGCCTGTAGGGGAACATCCTTTGGTTTGCCGGTTGCTCCGAGGAGTGAGGCTCTCGTTACCCCCGGAACCTCGTTACTCCGCTTTGTGGGACGTGAATCTAGTCCTTAATCTTTTTCTCTCTTGGCAGCCTAACCGGTTTCTTTCTCGGAAAGAACTTTCAGCAAAATTGGCAATGCTCCTTTGCTTGATCTCTTGCAGGAGAGTATCAGACGTGCGGGCCCTGGATATTTCCGGAAGGATATTCACCCCTGACGGGGTGACCTTCACACTTTCACGGCGTACTAAGTGCCATACCAGGGTAATCTCGTACCCGGCGTTCCCGGACTCGCCGAAGTTATGTGTGGTTCGGTGCCTAAAAGCTTATGAAGAGATGACGGAAGAATTCCGTCCCCCGGGCGAACGCCAGTTGCTCATTGCACTCCGGAAGCCCTTTAAGGCGGTTTCCTCACCCACCATTGCCAGGTGGGTTCGGTGGGTGATGCAGGAGGCTGGAATAAGCCTTCGGGATTTTGGAGCGCACTCCGCTCGCGGTGCAATGGCTTCGAAGGCGTTTGGCCTGGGTGCGCGTCTGGAGGATATCCTCAATGCTGCAGATTGGTCCTCGGACTCTACGTTTAAACGGTTCTATTTCAAGCCTGTTCTGAATATGGCTCAGCTGGTTGTGGGCAAGCTTTGAACAAGCATAATCCTCGCCTTCAGTCCTGACATAGAATGAAAATTTTCCTAGCTCACGTAACGGAAAGTTTCAATTCTATTAAGGACTCGGAGGCGAGGATTATCCCGCCCTTTCACTCCTGGAGGAGATCCCTCCCCGTATGACAGTAAGTAGATGTTTTCCAGTGTTCATTGTAAATTTCCTGATGCCTGTAACCTGCCTTGCTCCGTAACAGGGTTTCCTTTGCGTTTCCTGGAGTAATACATCTCTGTTATTTGCAGGTTCAGACGCTCAAAAACAGGATGTTTGAGGAGTGCGGGTCAGCTGTCGTCGCGCTCCGAAAGAGGAAGAGAGGACACTAGCAAAGGACTATGTGGGACACTCTCATCATGGATTGGACGTTGATACTCCCTGTTGATTGGTTGTTACCATGTTGTTTTTTTAGACTACTCTTTCCCTGTGGTTCATGGGAAATGTAGTGTTTACCTTCATGCTGCTGTGGAATAAAGTGAAGGAAGAAGGCATAATCCTCGCCTCCGAGTCCTTAATAGAATTGAAACTTTCCGTTACGTGAGCTAGGAAAATTTTCATTCACAAACTTAATAGTAAGTTTACAACTGTGGCAACTCTGCAGTCAGGACTGAGAACTCAGCATAAAAAATACAGCATGCCTATCTTTTTATATGCAGCGGCCAGATCCTCCTGCGAAGGACCGCTGAACAGGATTTGCTGCTGTAGAAAAAAATATATCGGAAGCTGCTGCACAGTCAGGTCGACTGGCGATGCATCTTGAGTGGATAGAGGAGAAGGTTGGTCCAGTTTCCTCTCTGTTCTCAGAGCAATTTTTAGCCAAAGACCAAGTCCCAAGTTTTGGATTTTGCCTATCTGGGCACTTTTAGTACCACTCACAAGGGTCCAGCACTGGGGAGGCACCACTAGGAGGGTTGGGACTCACTCAGCCTGGTTCCAGGTGTGGGTTTAAAATGGTTGGAGTGTTTGCTGTCCCTGAGGCTCTGATCAGGAGGCTAGCCAACTAGCCTTTGGAACCAAGGTGGTAGTCCTGGCTTTAAGAAATAGAACAGGGCTCAAGCAGAAGGCCAGCTCTCTAAGAGTTTAATGCCGGCTTCAGACAGCAAACCTGTCCTTCCAGGTGCAGCAAAGAAGTCTTTTTAAGTACACCGCAGGCCACAGCAGCAGGCAGTCCTCTGAGAGTCCTTCTGCAGCCCCAGAAAGTGAACTGAAGAGTGGGTCTGAGGATCACTTTTTTTACCTGGTGCCTTCTTTGTAGTAGTAGAAGTTTCTAGAGGATTCCTTTTGAAGTGCTTGAGGTTTCCTGCCTCCTTTGTCCTGGTGCCAGACTGGCTGCATGAACAATGCAGCAGTGACAAATCCTTTGCGCGAAGGCCCATCACAGCCTATTGATTTGCAAGTGGGGCTGTGCCCAGCTCTGACTACCCATCATGCCAGTGATAGCCCATCCAGACACAACGTATCCCTCTATTGTGTGGCTGTGTGGGATGAATAAACAAAGTCCATCTGCCAACTACAACCAGTCATGTGACCAAGTAACAGGACACAGGCACCAAACAGGGCATGAAAATGCAAACCTTCTAAAAGTGACATTTTCAAAACTGTAACTTAAAACCCAACTTTATCATTAAAGAGGATGTTAATTTACATCTTCTCAGACACAAAACATAAACTCTTTACCTTTCCCCAAACAAAAGTTTGCACTTATTAAGTGTAATATAACAACCCAATGTTGTCCTAACGGAGAACTAGGCCTCCCAGTACTGAAAAACAAATTTTGGAGCTTTTTACTATCAGGACATGTAAAACATACAAATTTGTGCCCAACATTTTAATTAGAATGCACTCTGCCCCTTGGACTACCTAGGTGACTTATATGTAAAAAGGGGGAGTTTAGGGTTTGGCAAGGGGTAGATTTTGCCAAGTCGAATTGGCAGTATTATACTACAACCAGGCTGCAATGGCAGGCCTTGGACTTGTTTTAATGAACTACTTAATTGGGTGGCACAATAAGTGCTGCAGGCCCACTAGTAGCATTTAATTTACAGACCACGGGTATACGGTATACCACTTTACTAGGGACTTATAAGTAAAGCAAATATGCCAATCATTCCAACAATGTTCTAGGACCTGAGCACAAACACTATACAACTTCGTAGCAGTGGTAAAGTGCACAGAGTCCTAAGGCCAAAAACACAAATTCAGCAAAATAGGAGGTGAAAGCAAAAGGTTTGTGTGAAGACTACCCTAGGATGACAAATCGAACAGGAGCCTAATCCCACTCTAAATATCTAGGCATCTAATTCTCACCCAGCCTCAGTAAATTTAGGGGAGGTGCAGCATTATTAAGTGCTTTAGATCTAATGATCCGTATGCCTCCATTACTCATTAACTGAGGAAAAAGCCACAGGATATCTTAAAATGGGAGACCCCCTGAACATTATCTTCAACTCAGTAGTGCCTGACTGTGGAACACTTCACGTCTGGGTGCTGTATGTCAGAATATCCTTATATAGAAATATTGTCTGACATAAATATTGTGTCTAGATGTAGTTCACAAAAATATCTTCCAATGGGATTTACATTTTTATTATTGACAGGGTGAAGTCACAAGCAAACCCCAAAATAACCTGTGCTCAACCCTAGGGTAGCTTAGCACAGAGCAGTCAGGTTTAACTCAGAGGCAATGTGTAAAGTATTTGTGCAACCCTTAACACTGCAAAAAAGTGAAAACACACCACAAAAGTGATCCAACAACAGATTAGATAAATCGAGTACATTTTAATAAATAAAACAAGACCAAAATGACAAAAATCCAATCAGTAGAACCTGAGATATCGAATTTAAATATTTAAGCACAAAGCACCAACTGTGGATTTTTAGTTTCGCTGGACTGGGACAAAGCCACTAGTTTAGGCTGACCATGATGGAGCCAACAGGGACCCAATTAGATGCACTGAATAGGAGTACCTTAAATCCTGGTTATGGACTGTTGTGAGGTCTCCGATGACCCAGAGGCTGTGATGCGAGACTCTGTCTCATCAGCGAGGTTCCTGTCAACAAGAGCTTACAATGCAAAGTGCAGCCAAGGCAATGCATCGGTTCTGAGGAGCTACAGTTTGAGATCCTGCGTCATCATCGAGGATTCTGTCGACGAGGGTTTTGATGCGAAGTCCGGCACAGAAGATGTGTCGCGCAGCAGAGGTAATGAGTTGGTTCTGCCGAATACATGTATGGGCAGGCAGAGCACCTGGAGGCCCGCTTCCAAGGGTCCAGGACTGGGGTGACATCACTTGACAGGGTAGGACTCACAGTTGCAAAGTCCAGGTGCTAATTACAAGGAACCTGGCCCTTGGAGTCCCTCTGGTGAACCTGAGTACAAGTTGCAGGTCAAGGTCTTCTCATCCAGGCAGGACAGCAGTTCACCACAGCACGGCAGGCAGTCTTTCATGGCAGCAGTCCAGCAGAGTGGCAGAGTCTTCACAGGTCCAGATGTGTACTTATGAGTTGATGTCTGAGGTCCAATATTTATGCCTAGTGCCTCTTTTGAAGTAGGAGATGTTTCTGGAAGTTTCTCTTTGAAGTGCACAGGTTTTCTGCCTCCCCTGCCATGGCTCCAAACTAACCACAACGGGTAGGCAATCCTTTGTGTGAAGGCAGAGCACAGCCTCTTCAAGTGTAAGTAGGGCTGTGCCCAGCTCCACCCTCCCATCCTGCCGCTGATACTCCATTCCAGCACATATAAGCTCTCTATTGTATGTGGCTGTCTAGGGAGGATACACAAAACCGAAATGCCAACTACACTCAGTCATGTGACCAAGTGACAGACTGCAGGCACTAAATGGCTAAGGCAGGTAGCTGCCTGCTTTCTAAAAGTTGCATTTTCAAATTTGGGATTTAAAATCCAACTTTGCCAAAAAAGAGGATTTTTAATTACAATTCCAAAGACACCAAACATGAACTGGTTACCTGTTCCCATTTTGAAGATACAGCGTATTATATGTAATAAGATGACTTCAATGTTATCCTATAGGAGAGGTCACCTTGCAATAGAGAAAAACAAATTCAAGACTTTTTTCGTGATCAGGACTTGTAAGACGTAGAAGCACAGGTCCTAGTTTTCAAATACATTTCACCCTGCCCTGTGGGCTGTTTAGAGCCTACCCTAGGTGTGATATATGTATTAATAAGGAAGGTTTGGGCATGGCAAAAGGGTTATTTTACCAGGTCAAAATGGTAGTTTTAAAATTGCACACTAGCTGCAATAGCAAGCCTGAGACATGTTTAAAAAGGGTGATGTAATTTGTAGGCACAATCAGTGCTGAATGCACACAAGTTGCATTTAATTCACAGCATCTAGGCTCATGTAGTACCACTTTACTAGGGACTCATAGATAAATGAAATATATTCCAATAGGGGACAAACTAATTTTACGATGTTTAAGCAGTGAGCACATGCACTTTAGCATTAGTTAGTGGTGGGAACGTGCCCACATTCCTGTGGCCAGCGGAAATAAGATCTGAAAAAACATGGAGGAGTAATGCAATAGGTCTGCAGAAGACCAACCTAAGACTGACAGGTCTAACAGTCAGTGTAGCTGTTTCAGTTAAAATAGAGTAAATCCTTAAAAGGGAACTCAGGGCACTAAAATCTCTCAGGTCACTGCACCACACCTGAAACAAATCAATTAAACATGAAAATGTCACCCACATTACAATATCATGTCTTATCTGTGTAGGTTTTCTGTAGAATTAACTAGTACAGGAAAGCATACTTTCTCTCAATAGCCAGTGAAGAATGCAAAATTTGTTTGAGAATTATAATAAACATAATAATATAAAATTGAAGGGTCACACCATTGACTCGTCCCCATCACTACACAAGTGTCCGATTGCTAGGATTTGAATAAATAAGGTCTAGTTACATTTTTAATAGAGATACCAGGCATCATTGCTCTCAGTCCTTAAACCTAATGAGTATACCACAACAAGAAAGGAAGATGTTGTTACAATTATTGCACATCCTCCTTAATATCAATCATAAACTACACAAATAATGTGATAAATAGTTCTCGTTGAGACGACAAGGACCAGTAGAGACAATATTGTTTATTATAGGTGAGAAAGCCTCACCCGCGCTTTGTGGCATGCTTCATCATAGGCAGACTCATCAGCCCCTGACAAGATGATACTAACATGGTGCCCTCAATCTCAATGAGAGAGGGTTCCAAGATAAATATAACTGGATAAATTAGGGATCTAGATTATTGCTAAAACAGCCTCTGTGTAGACCTAAATGAATTACTATATTCAAGGGCTTGCCTGACAAGATTACAATTAAGAAATAGGATGAATCATGAGAGTTATGTCTCATTCATGCTTTAAAGCGCCAACATGTTTCAGTCTAAAAATTATCCCATAAGAGGGTATCAGGCTTTCATCAGGGTGCAGGGGATCCCTATTGTAAATGCTATGCATACATCCATACACTGGTGAAAGTAAGTCTTAGCTTAAAAATCAAATGGTCTGATTTAACATCCTAATTTAGGGTTGAGCAGACCACCTGACCTAGTGTTCCACCCCCCCCCCCCCCACCCTTCCACACCTTTTTCTACCTTTGGCTCACAATAACCTTACCCCAGTCCTTAGCTACTTTTGACTGGAACTAGGATACTTTTTGAAAAAGTCAGAAGTGTCATAGAGCCTTATCACATAAACAACCTTTACCTAAGTTATCTGTGCCTGTCTGCAGTGAAGTAAAAATCTCAGCAGCATAACATTTTGAACAGTTAAACACAGACAACAATGTTAAATGTAGTTTATGTGATATGGGCCATGAACTTTAATGTTGAACACATTCAATGGGATGGGTTACAGGCTGCTGTGTGCCCCTGGAATGCTCTGCATTGTTGACTTTTCTTATGCACCATCGCAGAAGACTGCAGAATAATACTCGACTACACCTCGATGGAATACTCTCTTTTCTCTTGTTTAATTTAAATACCTCAGTGGGTGGAATGCTCCAATAGAATTATAGCCCATCGGTACACTATTTCACCATTTATTAAAGACGCCCTCCCTCTTTAAAGGCCGGGCCGAATCAGTACAGCCCTCAGCAGCGGGCTACAGCATAAATTATCACTTCTGCTTCTGAGACACTTTCACTATTGTGTGAAACACTTTACCCAGACCCCTCAAGCTTTCTCCCCTTCAAGTACCGCCCTCTGATAGCCCCAGTACCCCGGCTTTCACTATATAAAAACACATGAATGGATTTGTAATTAAATAAAAACATAATAAATACACCACACCTTGTTTGCTGCAGCTTTTTAAATTAGTAGCGTTTTCTGTCCAATTCCACATCCCTAATGACACAAAAGCGCTGTAAAAGACTCAGAAAAAAGATATTCCAAGCAAAAGGGCACAACGACCTACAAATACGAGCGATGTGATAAGAATATGTTTATTCATCGACAGTACAAAATCCTGGTTTCTAACCAAAGAATAGTGTTGTAACTAGCCAAGGATTAATCAATGTAAAAGTAAAATGGCAGCGTGTACACTCCTTATCAGGTGGGAACGTGTCAACAGTTTGGAACAACAATATCGATCAGACTACCTCACCATTTTTTTTTTTGGGAGTGTTATATAGTTCAAGCTCGACCCTAAGGTATTGGAGCGCTTTACATGAGCATCAGTTAAATTACACAAGGTCAAATTCATAAATGAACAAGAAACAAATTAGTCACGGGGAGAATAAGTGATTTGCCCAGAATCACAGGATGTTGAGCGAAGCCGAGACACTTAATAGTGCTACCGATGGTGCAGTTGCGGTATTAGCCGTTATCTTCTTGGGACTTGGATTACTATTAGCGGTGCACGAATTTATGCACAGAGGGTAATTTCATAGCCTGACTGGCTGAATTAAGGAATGCAAATTTATGTTGCAATTAACAATATCAACTATAGAAGTAAAAATATCACACTGTCAGATTAAAAATAAAACCCACAAAGCATTTATTATTCATAAAGATTCACTGATTGTTAAAGCTGCAGATGCCCCTAGATTCATTTATGGAGGCAGATGTGCTTGTATGAATCAAATGGCGCTTTACAGTTTTAAGTTGTTTGTGTAATTAATATAAAACTGTAACCTTTAGTAAAACTGAGGTTGAACTAAGCTGGCTTCAATCAAGTTTACGCCCTTCACCCACATCTTTATTATCAATATAAAAATGGAGTTTGCTTGCTTTAATGCCTTACTGAAGCATCATCCATCATCCTCTCACTCTGCAAGTACTGAAATTGAATTTAATACCTTGAACATGGAAGGTTATCTGTAAAAAGACAGGCTTGTCTCTTTACTTGTCAATTAGCATGCACAACGGAATAAGGACTCTCATATTTATTTAAACGCATTTCTGTTCGAATTTCAAAATGGAACCAGAGACAGAATTATGCTCCTCGCTCTTAGGCCCACATTAAAAGTTGGCGGAAACAGGAATTACTACCCACACTTTTATACTGAGGCAAGCACTAATACCTCATAAGGCATTATCATACAAGATATGTCAAAATTTCTCCCTGCATAACAGGCCCAGAATTCGGGTGCAGTGACACTGATTTCCACTTATTATTGCCCATTCCACACAAAGAGGCATATTATTAAGGAGATGCGATAATTATCGCAAATCACGCTTAGCGCGATTTACTTTATCGCTGGATTACATCGCTGTGTTAGCGACGTATTATCATCGTTTTGGTAACAGGCGATGTAACTCCAGCGAAAGAGGCCGATTATCAGGAATAGGGCATGAAATCCAGCGATGATTTCACAGCGCTAAGGAGAAGCTTTCTGATAGGGGAGTGTGGACCTAACCTGGCAATCCACCTCCCATTATCAGTATGCCTAAGTCAATTTAAAAGCAGGCGTTACATTCCTGCGATAACCGCGGTTAACGCGGTTATTTTTATTGCTTCGCGGGTCTGCTGCATGGCTTGTAAATATCGCGAAGCCGTGTTAGCGAGGATTACCATGTTGTTGTGCTCAGGAACGCCTACTTTGCATGTCATTAGCGCTATTAATCGCTGACATGCAAAGTTGCAAGGAAACACGCGCTAACGCTTGTTAGCGTGGCCTTGTGAATAGGGTGATAAAAAAATCGCAGCTTTTCCCGCGCTATGTGCCGAAAAAGTGGCGATGTTTCCCTTGGTAATATGCCCCAGCGATATTTCTAGGGGATGACTTATAATTATGTGGTAATTCTGCATCCCGGAATTATAAGTGCCTATTTTATCTATAATACCGACTATCAAAAACACTACACTCTGATTGCTCCCGCACATGTATGTGGTCCTTAAAGGGGATGTTACTGATGAGAGCAGCACATGCCACTTCCCAAACACATGAAACGTCCTGTTCTAAATCTTCCATTGCAGCTATCATCGCAATTACCTCTGCTTCAGGTCTGTTCTGTTTTCCTTAGGGTGAGCCTGTGTTTTGTTGTGGATGAATGCTCCACGGGGAACAGGTTGTACATCATAAATGTGCGCTATTGAAGTTCGGATCTGTGTTCGCTTCACAGAGGACACCACATGAGGGAAATCAAACTGATTACTTTTACTATGCAACATGTACATCTATTCAGTGCATAGTACTCTGGAGAGACTACTGACAATGGTGTAAAGAGGTTGTTTTACTTTGCAAGATCCTATCTCCAGACTCAAAAGACCTTAATGTCTACCTCAGAGAGTCTGGTGAATTCTAGAAAAGCAGAAAGGAAAATGTATTGAAGATGCTCAATCTTAAGTATTCAGTTCTGCATCCCAGAGGCCAAAGCCCTAAGTGACTTGTAGTCTGGCAAGTACTTAGGGGCATATTATCAAGAAACGGCGTTAAAATTATCGCCGCTTCAGCGGCAGAAAACTGCCGCTAAAGCGGCGATGATATGCTTGATAATATGCTGCAGAGAATTCCAATAGAAGCCCATGTGCTGGTGTCAACATGGGCTTCTATTGGAATTCTCTGCAGCATATTATCAAGCCCATTATCGCCGCTTTAGCGGCAGTTTTCTGCCGCTAAAGCGGCGATAATTTTAACGCCGTGCTTGATAATATGCCCCAAAATGCTTGATATCTGAAAAATATAACCTCTTCAAAACTGAAGCATGGTAGCACATTATACCATATGCTATTCATTAAATTTAGGTTATGCTCATGTAATAATTTTTCTATACCTGAATGCTTTTTTGGTGCATTTACACCCCTGTTTTAATGATATGTACTTTAAAAAAATGTGTTGTACAGTGTTGTAATGTTTGTGCAAAAGCAGTATAATTTTCCTAAGAGTTTTGTGTTGAAATGCACTTGATATCCCTCCTCTTGAGTAGTGATGGGGTTCCCTTTCTTTGATATAGGTATCACAGCAAAGTCAGCTCTACCCACACAAAAACCGATAGTGTCAAAAAACTCTTTAGAGGGCAGACTCATCTGTGGATGAGCCCACTAGTGCATTTACCAATGTTGTCTGTGCATATCTCATGTTGTGATATGAGAAATGCTCTAGAAAAGAATCCACACATCATATAAAAAATGGACTGTTTATGTCAACATTACAGGGCCTGTGTTGCCATTCTCTCAGCCATCTGCCACCACCGCACTGCTGTTGCATTTCTGCAGTGTCTTTTAGACTGACATATCAGAATTAAAAAAAAACAGAGCCTGGTTTATGTGAAATTCCACATGTAAAATAACATATCACTGCATATATGATATATTACACAGTCACTTGAATATACAACTTAATGTTTACTCCTAACTCATTAGCTTAAGCAATGTATATCTCATAATTCTCTGTTGATGGTGTACACCCAAGAGTCATGTCTTCAGTGTACTCATACAACACAACTCCTTGTCATGACCACCACGAGTGCCATCAGCCATGGGTATTGTGTAAACAAATGTGTGTGTTTCTTGGGAAGGGGATGTGGTCCAATGGCTAGGGCGGTCGATCTCAAATCTGGGGAACCAGGTTCAAGTCTCAGCAATGACTCTCAACATCCTGTGATGCTGGGCAAATCACTTAATCTCCCCATGCCTAACAAAAATGAATGGTTCCTTGTGTGACGCAACTGGTGCTCATGTAAAGCACTCTGATCCCTTCGGGCAAGTTCCTGCTATATAAAACTCTGGAAAAAAAGACATACTTAAAGTGTTAGTCACTACGTTGCAAATCAGTATGAGGGTCACTCAAGTTCATTAAGAATCCACTACTGTATTTAATTTGCAAATAGTGAACCTCTTGTTAGCAATTGCTTTTCAACAAATTACAGAGCATTGGAAGGACTCAGCAATTATTGTCTAAAGCATGGTGGCAGTCAATATGATACAATCATAGATTAGATACTACGTGTATGCAACCTATGTCTCTTTTTTTAAACTGGCAAGCACTTTGGACACCCATTTCTCAGTTTTTGGATGATTCTGCGAAAAGATCCTTTGCACGTATACCTGCAACTCAAGAAGTACATAATCCCCCTTGACTCCCACCTTTGTTCCAATATTCTTTTATCTATTATTTATATTTGGTTCACATTTCAATGCTTTTATGTTAATTACAATCAGACAAATATGTGATTTTATTTAGCGTGTGCTTATATCCCCACTTCTTTTTCGTCCCTCTTATTTATATTGATCTCGTTCTTTTTCTACTTTCTAATATTGCTTTCAGAAGTATTTATATAATTGTATTTCTTTCATGAATTCAATAAAATCCTCTTTTTAAACTTAAAAAAGAACCCACTGCTGCAATGTCACACACTATGGTTGTTTAGTGAGCATACTTAATCAACACATGTCATGGTTTGTGACGTCACTGCCCTTGCTGTAGAATCTGAGAGTGGCACATAAGAAATGTGCCACCCTTACATGTCTAAGTCCACTAATAAAAAGTAAAATTGAACCCCGTTTTGCCCTCACAAGGCAGGGAGGAAAGGACTTGCTTCACAAGGCAGGGAGGAAAAGACATATCGAAGTCGCAGGGCCTGACTTATATATTTTGCTCCTCCACCATAACCAGCCATGTTACCAAATCTATTCAGAGCTCCAGTCACCTAACATTCCTTAGTCACATCGATGCTAACCAGGGTCCTAGTGCAAGCAAGTCATTGGCCTACTGTCATCCATTAGTCAGGCGTGTCTGTAGCCCCAGGGACCCCAACCGCAATAAATGATTGAATTCACTGCAATGTGAAATCTTATACGGTTTCTATAGGATTTTCAAGATGAAATCATCAAGTACTCATGTCCTCACATTCATCACAGAAATATAAGATGAAAAAGCATACTTAGGGATTCATGCTTTGCTATTTTTCTTCACCAGATTCTCCTTTCTTGTCCACGTAACGGAAGCCCTCAGCCCTCACTGTGGCCGAGCAGTTGGACAGAATGGTGCACATCCACTCCCACACTGCCTGATTGTCTGTGAAAAATGACTGTTCCCATGGCAAGCATCCTAAATAAGGGTGGGCATAGTTCGCGAAGTAGCACTTCGCGAAGCTACGCAAAGTGAAGTTCACACTACGCGAGCTACGCTTAGCACTTCGCGAACTGCGTAGTAACATGTTTGCACTGTGCAAGATGTTGTTTTCAATGATTGCACAGTGCGGACAAGCAACCGGCACTGTGCAATCATTGAAAATGGCATCTTGCACAGTGCGAGCTGTAGTTTTCTGCTGCTCGAGTAGATTTTTACTCGAGCGGCAGCTTTCTCAACGCGAACTGGTAGATTCCCATCGCGAGCGGTCGCGAGCATACGCGACCCCTCGCAATGAGAAACCTGACCTCCTCGCGTTGGGAATCTCGCCGGGAGGTTTATTTTCCATGCTCGCGATCGCCAACTTGATGTTGCTGATCGCGAACAAGGAAAAAGTCTCGCCGGGATGTCATTTTGCTTGCTCGCGGTCGCCAACTTGACGTTGAGGACCGCGAGCAAGCAAAAAATGACCGCAGCACTACGCAACACTACGCTACGCGTGTTCGCACTGTGCTACTTGCAGTTCGCGCAGTGCGAAGTAGTGCGAACTTCGCAAACTACGCGAGCGTAGCGTAGTGCTTCGCCCAGGCTTAATCCTAAAGCAGATATCTCTCATTTTATCAGGAAACTGTTTGTGCCATAGTCCCATGAACACTCCTCATGATGTATCATGTAATGTATGTGTATGCATGACTTACTGCACACCCCACCTTTCCACAGGCCCAGTGACAAGCTATGCAGTATATGCCATTCAAAACAACTGTGGGAGAAGAGCCTGAGATTGACTCTCCATCCACAAGTGTAGGCAGATCTAAATCCTGGGAAGAAAGATCTGCACCTGCAGGCTGACGTCACCGCAGCACACAACAGCTCTGATGATATAGAGATTGTCAGACCAACACAGGATGACCCACCAACCTGTCCCAAACCTTGTTAGGCTGTTTTCCTGATTGAAAGCCACAGGCACACAGATGAAACCACAGATGCTTGTCCCACCTACCCAAGACATGCTTACCTACAATTCACATCCTACAGGTACCCCATTTGAATCATCCCCAGTAGGGGCATCTCCAGTGTTCTCTCCTGCATCACATAAGTAGAATTCTCCATGTGACCAATTGGCCTCTCCAATCCTACATTGGCCAACTTTTGTCCATTGACGTCAGCCTTTCATCTCCAATCTAACAAGGTGTCAGGATTACAAGTAAAGGTGCTGACCCTACTAGTCGCAACACCAATGCTGGAAGTAATGTCACTCAGCAGAGAGAGGGCGACACCATTACCAGAAAGAAAAAAGTCATTGCACATGTTGGGAGTAACAGTGAAGCAATTCCAAGTATGCTATCCGATGCGGCTTGAAACATGCATGTGTAGAGGAGCAGAGGTTTGTTACTGGGCATGTGTGGTATCTTCCACCTACAAAAGACATTATTGTAGTTACTCTCACACTTTAAACTGTGTTTGTTCAGCCAATACTTGGGCTTCACATCACCCGTTTCTCCTTCTCCTTCTCTTCAGGTCAGCATGCATTTTCCAGTATTTTTGGCACTGTTTTCTTTTGTTTTTTACCTTGACTCCTTGCCTCCCTGTTATCTGTTTTCCTCCTTCTTTGTTCCATGCTAATCGTCCAGCCAAGCTGCTCTTTCTTTTGCACCCGTTTGTGCCTCATTCCACAGTCTGAATGCCATGTCTGTCTGTCCATTCATCTGCCATGTTATGCTCATAACATGTGCCTGAGTGTTCTGCTATTCTCAGTTACATTTGGCAGTCTCCTGGAAGATTGCAAATTCTACTGTCAGTTCACGCTCCGAGACATTATTCCAGTTTGTAATTCTCAGAAAAATGGGCAAAATTCAGGGACTACGCTTCCATTAATGACTTTAGATAGATTATAAACTGCCTAGACCTATGGGTGGGCAACACCCTTCACTCCACAAGAATGAACCCTGTATAAATTGTTTAAAATAGACAGTCATGACACCCTTAAGAATATTCTAGTGTCTCCAGTCAGTGGTGCATCAGTAGTAGGATTGGAGCTTATTATTTAAGTCAACACGTGTTTCGTCCCCTAGTCGCTTGCAGGCCTGGGGCTTTTTCAAGACTGTTACTCACATTAATATTATATTCAGCCATGAAAAAGCCCCAGGCCGGCACACAAACTAGGGGGTGGCTGGTTCACCTACCCTATAGGAGTGTCAAAAAAACTTGTCTTGGTTGATAATCTTCACTTCTACTACTAATGCACCACTGACTGCAGACTTACTAGAAGATTCTTAATATTGTCATAACTTTCTACCTAAACTCATAATACTAGATTACTCCATATGCACGGCTACTATGGGGCAACCTACTCTCAAAGACTGCAGCAGGCTCACAAAGAACACCTAATGCCACAATCATATTGGATCTAGAGTTTTGTTTCTGAGCCCATTCAGAGGAACTCTTACATCTCTTGTGAAAGTTGTTGCTTCACATCTTTTTTGTTCGTGTCACAAGATGGATGCCATGCCTGCTCGATGGGTTGCCTTTGGGAAGGTCAGCTATCCAGGAGCAATAAATCTTCACGCTGCCTGTTCCAGACAAAAAGGAATCTTCAGCATAGAGAAGTCCATGTGCTGCATGAACCTGAATTACCACCTGCATAGCCACACTTTGGTTAAGGACAGGCACGACCGGTTCCTGTTGAACCAAAACCGTCTCTAGTCACACTCGTTGGGTTGGTACCAGAAGCATCTCCGATGGGAAGAGCTACAGGTGTATTATATATGTATGGTTATTGATAAATGTGATAGGTTTCTAGTGACTGTGTTATCCATTTTTTTAAATTTTGTAGTCCGTTTCTTTTTTTACCTTCTTGTGTGTAAACGTTTGTTGCGTGGTGTGTAGACATTTGTGTCAGTAATCTCACATTTTACCTTTTTTCATTTGCCCTGTTGATATTATACACAGCCTGAAGTGGTTGTGGAGTAATTTACTCGCAGTTGCAGTGGGTGGTGTATGACTTTTTTCAAGACAGGGCGAGAGTAACTTTCAGCTTGCTTGAACTGCATTATTAATTGAGTACTATTGTGTGTAATTTTAATTGTAGTCCACTTTTTAAGATGTGTCGAATGATTTTAATGGTCCTTCTCGTGGCCATTGATTTTCCCTTGCCAAAGGAACTTAGGCTGCTATTCCCCATTTTTGCATCGTTTCTTTTATCAAATGCAAAAACAACAATTGATGGACAGAATCCAGAACAATGTCATACATTCACCCCAGTACAGAGATCTGGGCCTAAATCCATCATTCTTTTGCTCACCATGCCACCCCAGTTTAGACCTGGCCATATGCAAATCAGTCTTGACCCTGTGCCTCATGGGAACAGTCCAGCTCGAACTGCCAAGCCAGGTCCTCCCTGAGGTGAAACCCCAAAACCGGTCCCAGGATGCTTGTTTCCGGTCCAGGGAAGACATGGCTTGGCAGTTCGGGCTGGACTGTTCCCATGAGGCACAGGGTCAAGACTGATTTGCATATGGCCATGTCTGAACTGGGGTGGCGTGGTGAGCAAAATAACGATGGATTAAACCCAGATCTGTGACTGGGGGTGAATGTTTTGCCAATGTGCAACATTCCGTCCATCATCTTGTGTGGTTTTTTTTTCGTTTCTTTTATCCACACACGCATTTACACCTGAGTGATAGTTTTTGTTCTGTGTATAATTCCGCACAAAATCGTAACATTCGCGGCATGAAACATAAACGGCGGAAACAGGTCCCTTCCCCGTCTTTAGTAACTCTGGTAAGCAGTGATTTTCCAAGAACATTGTAATTTACATTGCTGTGCTGACAGGTTAGGAGAAGAGTGGACTTCTTAACAAAACCCTTGTAATCTCATGATTTGGAGTGGCCCCAGGTCTCTGCCATCTCCAAATGACTGATTTAAGTGATGGCCGAACATTGACAGGCAAAAGTGCAGATAGCTTGATTAATGTATGGCCCAAATTCCTCTGAACTGTGTATCATGACTTAATGCGAAACCCCGGGGGATTGAAGGGGCGAATTACATTACCATGAATAATATAAAAAGTGATATTCTGTCTAAAAGCTTTTGAGTGCAAGTGAATTGAGCAAATATATTAACAAAGTTACAGCAGATTCAATCATGAGAAATGTTATTCAGAATTTATTTCGAGATAAACTGCATGTATCTACTACGAGAAGATTAAATCTACTGGCAGCAGCAGTGTATTTTATCACATGTGGGTTTAATTCATAAAAGGCATCTTATCCAAGTCTTGTGACTTTTAAGAATAACTGGAATTTTCCTCTTTTGTCAGGAACCTAAGTCACATGCAGATAATCGACAGTGATACAAAAATTATTCTAACAATCACCCCATCCATAATAATTATATCAACAAAATTGGATATATAGGATATTCTCTCGGTAGATTTATATTTGCCAAAATGCTTTTTTCTAATCTTGGATTTCAAAATTACTGTCTGAAAATGTGATTTTATTTCAATAGTAAGAACCCTATTATTATTTTCATTACTCTTTTCATTTGTAGTATTAATATTACTATTCATTTTCATCTTCTCTTTCTTCTTCTTATCAGTATTACTGGTAGCATTATGTTCATCATTAGTACTGTTTTTAATATTAATTTATAATAATAGCAATATTAATAATGATACGTGACTTCCCATTGACATATAGAAGAAGAACAGAGGAGGGATGCTTTTGTGTAGCTGATCCTACTGGTTAACTTGTCTGTCCCAAACCCTATTGCCTGAACCTAGGGAATGCACAAAACAGTAAGCCATTTGCCTCAATGTTAAAAAAAAGAAACTAGTAAACCCAGCCCATCGAATGCAGATGTAAATCACAACGATTTCCAGTAATTCACTTGGACACCTAAGACACGTTCCTTGGACTAAAATTTTCTGAACAAAAATCTCTGTAGTGTACAATTTTCCCCCCTGGGAAATAGATTTTTCTCAATGGAGAAATCCCTTCTGCTGAATCACCACAAGGTTTGGAGGTGATCCTCACCCCTCAGCATACTGGAGGGAGAGTTACTCCAGCCCCTTGCTGGAGTAATCTCTACCATATCCGCAGGGGTGAAGGGTCTGATCAGAGTTTTTAATTAGTAAACATACAAGTTTGGGGCATTTATCAAACTTACAAGACCTACCTTCCCATGCTCCATTCACTTCCCATCCCTTTGTAGGAGTTACCTTAGCACATTTCTCCACACTCATGGCAGAGTAATACAGAGTAGTAAAACTATCCTTGCCTGTGCGAATTCCTTTGGTGAAATCCTGGAGGCCTAAATTAATGTTTAAAGCTGGAAATGCGAATCTGGCTCATGGTCTTTAAGTCTAAGGATTTTACACATGCTCATCTAAGAGCCAAAAATGGGGGGGGAGAGGGATGTGATGCATGCTGATATTTCTCATCTTGAGTAAGTAAAATATATGCACCATACCCACTGTTTAATCTACAGCTAGGTAGCTCGCTGAGGCAGAGCTTCAGGCAATGCCAGGGAAGGCATTTTTGGCTGAGGGAAACACTGCCCGCTCAACCTAATGTAGCGTCTCCTTTAACATGACCAATCACATATTGAATAATCCACAGCAAAAGCCTTAGAAAAGCCACATTTAAAAATGAAAGGAGCCATTTATGCAAAACCAGCATTCCCCCGCCACATGTAGAGATGAAAGCAGAGCTTCAGGTGGCTTAGGTTTTAAGAGTGGTTTCTGATGAATATCTATAACATTTGTATTATGTATAGTAACTGCAAGCATGAAAAATTAAGTAATGTCCCCCACTCGCATAGAGAAAAAACTCCTAGGGTGTCGGGGACATTTCTGTGTTGTGCAGAAAAAACCTTATATGTGGGTTACCTCTAAAGAACTAAAAAGTGTCAAGCAGGCTCCCATACATGGGAGAACTTTTGTCGAAAAAAGCCCACCAGAGAAGCATTGAACTGGAAATTCAGCAAGTTGGTAAGAAGTGGGCCCTCTGCTACCCCAGTGGTTTAGTGGCGTGTCATTTAAAGAAAAAAGTAGGGGGCATGGCCAAGATGGAGGATGTGTGAGACATGTTCCAGAGTCTCTCCATCCCCAACGCTGATCCATACCACATATCTGGCTACACACTGGGGATAATCCGTGTTGGCTGGTGTTCTCCAGGTGGGGGAAGCTGCAGAGCACCGAAAAAGCAGGTACAGAGCCGGCTGACCGAACTACCTCATCCATGGGAAAAAAAGGTGGAGCAGAGAACATGGTCCATGGCACGATGGCAGTGCTGCTGCCTAGAATCAACTGTGAATAGTGTTGATGGACCATTCTTCACAGTACAGCAACCTTGCCAGAGTGCTCAAGGTGGACCCCCACTGCACTACTGACGCAAGGGTTGGTGAGTCCTGAGTGTGCCTTGTGACCCCCGATCCACCAACATAGCCCCTTCTCTCCTGGCCTCTCCCAGCCACATGGCGGGAGGCAGATTACTGGCACATTCCCCGAGGTACCGGGCATAGTGCCCGCCACTGATTTGCTGCAGCACATGCCTTCTTCCATAAATGACCTGGGCCCTGAAGATGCTGCTGCAGGAGTCCCTTGTTTGAGGCCCACATGATAATCACACACCAGCTATGGCCTATGTCGGCCTAGCATCAGCCCCTTTCCCAAAGCTGAGACCCGGGAAGGGGGTGATTCTGCCTTGTCCTGCCTTCCTGAGGACCATCTGGGGTCCCCCTTAGGGAACTTGACTTCCACAGGGACTGGTGTGCTCCTCCAAGTTGAATGGCCGTGAGGCGGACCACATCCCCAGGCCTCCCCTGCCCAGCAGTTTTGCCATGCAGCACTTGTCAGACCTGGACCTACCCTATCAGTGGTTTCCCAGACACCGGCAAGGGAGCCTGGACTCGCGGCTTGCCTTGCAAGGAGCCACGAGCCTCTTCTCCATCGTGCTGCAGCATGCCTGCAATTGGTGGCAGTGCAGGGACTGGGCCTTAACCCTCACACTCATCCCAGATCTTACCGTCCCTGATATCAACTAGAGACGTCTCCCCGGCCCTGCACCCTGCTGGCCCATCGAGAATGGCTTGCACTCCCCCGCAGCAAGAGTGTAGGATGTCATTGAGACTACTCTTGCCCTCTGTCGCTCCCTTTGATGGGCAGCGCCCACTAGTCACCACAAGGCAAATAGACGTATGTGCATTAGGACAACTTTCAACACTCTTGTGACTTGAAGATCTTATGTGCTGATGATCCAATAGCGCCAGCAAATTCACCACTGAGCACCTCGCTGACTACACCAGATTCTCAGGGTGAGCCCCTTGAGATTGGCAGTGTAATGGACGTTTCCCTCCCCTTCTACGGTGGGTGCCTTATTGGCAACAGGAGCCATGGGCACCGAACAGGGGGAAATAGACCGCACACTTTGGACATGCTCACTAGGCCCATTGGATCATAGACCAGAGATTCTTCACTGCCTCCAGGATCGGAACGCACACCAGGCAGTGGGGAGGCAGCCACCCCTGTCAAACCCTCTTCTTGGAGGCCTTTTTTGCTTCCCTTCGGGATGATCCCTAGACCCTCAAGAAAGATCTCTCAAATGACCTTAGAGGTCCGCCGGGACCTTGACTGCCTGGGCGACAGTGTTCTCGCTGGAGGACCATGAAACAAGTTGCGATGAGGAGATTGTGCAGTTGCAGCAGGAAGTCCTTCGACTCAGGGACCAACAACTTGACCTGCAAGCTCACGCCGAAGATTTAGAAATCCGATCACCATGCAACAATATCCATATCAGAGACAAACCCACCGGGGCTGAGGGAACTGATATATAACAATGTTCGTCCCAGAGCTCCTCCGTTCGATCCAGGAGGTTTAATCAGAGATGGGCATCAAGCTTGATAGAACACATAGAGTGGGCCCAAAAAGATTGGACTCTGCGCCACCAGCCGACATATTGACGTGTGCCCACAATTTTCCACTAAAGGATCGCATCCTCCCTGCAGCTATAGACAGACACCCAATACAGTTTCAGGGTTCTAAGCTGATGCTTTATCAGGATTTGGCCACCACTACCCTCCAGAAGTGCAGAGAATGTTGCTGTGTCATTGCTCACCTTAGAAATGCACGCATATCATGCTGGGTCAGGCATCCCTTCCGGCCCATTTTTCGACTGAATGCAAACTCCATCAACTTTGATCCCTTGAGGAGGCCTGTCAGGGAGGCCTGTCAGCTGCTGGGCATTGATGATGTCCCATCTGATCCATCCCAGACTAGCCAACGCAAGCAGGCGGCTCACAGACACCAATGATGGAGGAGAGCCGGAGCACCATCCACGGCGCTCCATCCAGGCTTTGGCGACGATGGCTGGAAAACAGCAGGCAATACTAAAGGATTTCACTGGATACTCTGGTAGTGCAGATGTTCCATGAACCTGGCCGTGAAGCTTCTATTTTACCTTTTAAGGCAGGTGTTTTGGCGGGGGACATTAGTTATTAAAGATTTCCTGTAAGTAGTCGTGTTACTTGTTTTTGCTGAAACGTTGGTGCTTCAAAAATCTGGGGCTTTTTTACAAGCCCATTGTGTCACCTGTAAGTCACTTTTCCCATGTTAAATATGACGCAAAAGTGGCGCAAGGGGCTTGTAAATAAGCTCCTCTGTGTTTAATTGTATCTACATTGATATAAAAACATTGACTTTTTAATGCTGTTGAAAAAACATTGACTAGCGAAAAAAAATAGAAAAAAATACAATACCCCTATAAAAGTACTTAATTCCAAATTAGCACCATCCAGACATTTTATATACTTCGGTCTCACATTAATTGCAAGCAGCAGAGACTGACAATCGCCTCATGAAAGAAGGCTGCGTTGTGCCGCACTCACAAACACCGACGGTTCCCAACAGCTGTGAATGAAAAACGAACGTTCCAGCAAACACGATGTTTTCTCAAAGTGGAGTTGACCATGACCTGATACCATTAAGAAACCCGATTACCCTTGTCTGCAAACAATCACTGGTGCTCTGACTTGTTAAATGTTATGAAATATTCTCTTTGGAAGTCACATGTAAAGGAAATGTAATGTCTGTGGAGGCGCGAAATGATGAATTGCGCCACTAACAATAGGCCCAGCCAGCGGAATGAGCAGTCCCCGAGTCCAGAACATGCTCATCTGAAAAGGTGTTTACTCTAGTTAAATAGAAGGGCAGCGTGCAGGAAAAGGCACAGAAAGGTCACCGCCGCAGCCCGCTCATCTTCATTACACAGGCCCAGTCGAGGCATGCCTGCGCACTTCAGGTTTGTTGCCATTTGAATATCGCGTTTATGAGGAAAATGAAAAAATAGGAGCTTATGTGGAAAGCGAAACCAATGAAACAATCCGGAGCGCTTGTTTCTAAAATCAAGGCGGACTTCATTACCCAAAGGTGTTATGAAAGCCATTGGGGAGCAGGGCTTAATTATCATAAGAAAATAGGGGCATATCACCAACAACCGGCGATAATTATCGCTAAGCACACTTAGCGCTAAGATAATTATCGCCGGCTATCGCTGGTTGCTATCGCTGAGATAGCGCGCTATCAGCGACACTTATCTCAAAAGCGATTGAAATACCAGCGATAGGTACATATTGTGCGATTATCGCTGGAAATCCAGCGATAATCGTACAACGATCGGCGAAACGTTGGTGATAGGGGAGGGGAGACTTAACCATTATATCCACCCTCCATTGGATATAATGGCTAAGTCAGATTAAAAGCAGGTGTAAGAAAGGTAGCGTTAAGCGCAGTTAGCGCTACTTTTCTTATCGTCATGCCAGTTACCGGGAGGTTTGATAATAGGAGAAATGTCGGTTAGTGACATTTCTCCCCTTATTTGGGGGGAGGAACACCCACTTTGCATCTCATTAGAGATGCACAGCTGGGCGTTCAGGGAAAGGGTGAAAAGTGCATGGAAACACGCGCTAACATGTCCATGCTGATAGGGCGTTAAGATTATCGCCGCTTTAGCGGCAAAAAGTGCCGCTAAAGCGGCGATAACGCCCTTGATGATATGCCCATAGTAAGTTCAGTGGTGGAAAGTTTTTCATGGGAGCTGGCAAACAGAGTGATTGTTGAACAACAGTGCTGTTTGGTCCGGATTCCACCTCGTGCCTCTTTCATCCGCTAGCCTAAATGTCCTGCCTCTTTATCTCACTCCTACGGGGTTCTTTTTCGTCCCTGATTTCTTCCTCTGTCACAGTTTCCCTATCATTCTCTTCGTCCTCTTTCTCGTGTTTCTGCCTTTCTCTCGCTCTGAGTCAAAATCTGATGATGAAAAGTGAGTCTCGGGGGCATGTTTTCAAGGAGCTAGCGCCACTCCAGCATAATGTTTTTGATATAGCGGCGGCTTTATTTTTGGTGCCATATTTACCAGGGGACGCCAGAGGCCTTTAACGTCACATTTACATCTCCTGCAGCTATTTTTCACAGCACCAGATACAGATGCTGCAGTTAGCGATAATGATATGCAAGCTAGTCATTCCTACTTAAAAAGCCACGCAAAACTGACACAGCCGTATTTATAACGATTTGGGAAAATGACGCTAATTTGGCAAAAGACGTTCTAATAGCGGCAGAATTTTACCGCTATAGATAAATACGTTTTTAGTCACCCATAACTTGATACACACCTTAGACCAAGGGTACTCATAGTACGGCCCGCAGGCCGCCAGTGGCCCGGCAAGCCTTTCTTGGCAGCCCGCGGATATTGCAGACATCGTACCGGTGTTTTTTCTTTTTTTTTACAGTGTCAGCAAACACAGATTCTGCTCTGTGGGGGCTGGGCGATTCAAGTGATAGACCGAGTGGAGCTGCAGGGGCGCTAAGAAGAGGTGAAATACAACAAAGCCTCGTTATCATGCAAATGGTCTCTTATAGATCTGTGAAGTACTTGGGTGGGGCTGTGTGTGTGCCCGGGAAGGGAAGCTGCCTCAGCTGCCACACAAGCGGGGGTGAGGTGACAAAGTATGACAGAGGACAGCAGTGTGTGAGAGTCGGGTGAGGTGACAGATGGTGACAGAGGGCAGTAGGGAGAGACAGAAACAGACAGAGACAGATAGAGATAGAGACAGAGACTGACAGAGACATGGACAGACTGCCAGATAGAGACAGGGGCATATAGAGCTAGATAGAGGCAGAGACATGGACAGACTGACAGAGACAGATAGAGGCAGCGCCGGGTAGAGGTAGAGACAGAAAGAGACAGACAGCGATAGAGACAGAAAGAGAGAGACAGAGAGAGAGACAAAGATAGAGGCAGGGACATATATAGGTAGAGACAGATAGAGGTAGAGACAGACAGAGACAGATAGAGGCAGAAACAGACAGATATAGAGACAGACAGAGACAGAGACAGATAGAGGCAGAGACAGGGACGGGGCAGACAGATAGAGTCAGAGACAGACAGAGACAGACAGAGACGGAAAGGGAGATACAGATGGAGGGAGACAGATAGAGACAGGGGCAGAGAGAGCTAGATAGAGGCAGAGACAGGGACAGAAAGACAGAGACAGATAGAGGCAGAAACAGGCAGAGATAGAGACAGACAGAGATAGAGACAGACAGAGACGGAAAGGGAGACAGAGGGAGGGAAACAGAGACAGGGACAAACAGAGACAGGGACAGACAGAGACAGATAGAGGCAGAGACAGGGACAGTCAGATAGAGGCAGAGACAGACAGAGACAGAGAGGTAGAGAGACAGAGAGATGGAGAGGGCGACAGAGAGGGAGACAGAGGGAGACAGAGGGAGACAGAGGGAGACAGGGAGTGGGAAGGAGTGGGAGGGTGGGAGACAGAGGGAGACAGAGAGAGACAGACAGAGGGAGACAGACAGAGGAAGATAGAGGGAGGTAGACAGTGAGGGAGACAGAGGGAAGCAGACAGAGGGAGACAGAGAGGGAGACAGATGGTGACAGACAAAGGTAGGGAGACAGACAGAGAGAGACAGAGGGAGACAGACAGAGGGAGGAGGGCGACAGGCAGAGAGAGAGGAGGGCGACAGACAGAGGGAGACAGAGGGAGGGAGTCAGGGGGAGACAGAGGGAGGGAGAGGGAGACAGACAGAGGGAGGGCGGCAGAGGGAGACAGACAGAGGGAGGGAGACAGAGAGGGAGACAGAGAGAGAGGGGGACAGAGAGAGAGGGGACAGAGAGAGAGGGAGACAGAGCGAGAGGGAGACGGAGAGAGAGGGAGAGAGAGGGAGACAGAGGGAGGGAGAGAGAGGGAGGGAGACAGAGAGAGGGAGGGAGACAGAGAGAGGCAGAGAGAGATAGAGAAAGGGAGGCAGACAGAGGGAGGGAGATAGAGAGAGGGAGGGAGAGAGAGGGGGAGAGAGAGAGAGAGAGAGAGAGATATGTGTATGCCGGGTCCGGTGGCTCAGTGGACGAAGGCGTCCGCTGCAGGGGCCTGTGTTACACCTCATGGTCACAGGTTTTTTTGTTGCTCTAGTCCCGCCCCCTCCTCCAATGACCCCGCCCCCATGGTGCGGCCCTCGGCCACAAACCACACTGTAAATTTGGCCCCGAGAGAAAGTTTGTGAGTACCCATGCCTTAGACCACTGCTACCCTGGGTCTATCTCGCACCTGCCTAGGTCATATAAGGGTAGTGGTTCTGCCACCATTTTAGACTTATCTTTGTGACAGCCCCCTCGGTTGTGGTTACGGGATCTTTTAATATTGTACATAATCCATTTAGTCACCACAACGCACAGACACTTTCGCTCAAGGGGTTGGGTAACAAGCTAACGGACAGCCAAAACTCCCAGGCACTCCTAATTCCAACGGATCAGTGTAGGCGCCTATGCTGGGCAAGTATTGTTGTAAAGGCCTTTAATTATAACCTCTTCTCTTCCTGCCAGCATGAGATAGGTGTAAGTCTAGACTTCCCTACATCGAGCGAGGATATCTTAAGCTCATTCTCCTCCATTGTCCATGCGGTCTCAGGACTTTTAACTACACAGGCAGTTGGCGGGCCAGTCTCCCACCTCTGGTTCGATCATAAGTGATGCAGGCACTGAGGTGCTTAAGGGTAGCCCTGAAACAAGTGCCACAGGAAAAAGACAGAGTAACTTTGTGTAGGCGCCTTTATAAAAAGTCGCTAAAAGTGCGCAGACACGAGCTACAAAATCAGACATGGGAGGATCTAGTTAAAGCGGGGGAATTAAGAAACTCAGCGCTTTTCTGGAAAATTATCAATCGCCCCTGACTTGCTGAACCAGCTAGACCGACAGTGTGCCACAACATAACGTCAGACCAGTGGGTCTCACTTTCAAAAGGTGCACGTCGCAAATCCCCCGGTGTAGCCACGCACATATATACCCCTTAGTCTGGTTGTTATCCCCATTAGCTTCTCATTGGAGGAGGTACACTCAAGCATCGAGCTGCTATCACTAAACAAGGCCCCGGGCCCCGACAGAATACCCCTGGACCTCTTCCGTAATAACATTGAGGTCTTGGCCCCCGTACTGACCCAAGTCTTAAATGCGGCGGCCATAAAGGGGATGTTGTCCTCCTGGACCACAGCTACAATAGTACCGATTTTCAAAAAAGGGGATAAGGATAACCAGCAATCACACTGGCCGATCTCTCTTATCGATGCTACGGTAAAGGTCTTGGGCAGGATTCTCCTATCTAGACTGTCTTTGTAGGCCACAGACAATCATATATTTTCAGACGTCCAATTTGGTTTCCACAAAGGTATGTCAACCACCGATCACTGTCTTAAACTCTATCTCTTGACAGCTAAATACACACCGACACAACCGGGGGCCCTATACCTAGCCTTCATGGACCTCACAACCACTTTTGATCATGTCAACTGGACTAAGTTGTGGGACATTTTAACCTCTTTGGGAGTAGACCCTGGTATTGTGCACTTACTTCACTTCATGCCCAGACAACAGTGGCAGTGAGCTACTCACAGGAGATGGCCCTTACAAATCATTTAAATTGCACACGGAGGGTGCGTCAAGTTTGCATTTTAGCTACTATTCTATATTCAGTTCATTTTAATGGCCACAAGGCAGCCCTACCTGCACTCCAATCAAATTCCCCTAGAGTGGGTAGGAGAGCCCTCCCGGTCTTTCTTTACACTGATGATGTGGTGCTTATGGCCCACTTGCCCAGGGGACTACATGTATTAATAGACGGCTTTGTCACTTCTATCGACAGGCTGGACCTGTCAGTTAATTTTACCAAGTCCTATGTTCTTGTAGCTGGTCCCCGTGGCCTCTGGAAAAAAAACGTCAAAGCTGGTCACCATATTCTCGCTAAGGTTCCGGCTTTCCCTTATCTGGTAGTGTTATTTAACAACCGTCTAGAGTGGAGTGCCTTCTTAGAGGGAAAGTTGAGCGAGTTTTTCGCAAATCGGTGGGGGCCATCACTAGCTTTGCCAGCAGATTGGTTTCTTGGGCACTGGAGGTCATCGCAAAAGTTCCATATGGCAGTGAGATCTGATGGTATGTCAGCTCTCAGAGGTTACAAGTGGCAGAAAATACGTTTTTGCGTCAGATCCTGTGAGCCCCCCAGAGCACCCCAGCCTGGCTTGTGCACAAAGAGCTAGGGGCTGATTATTTGGTGGACCAGCTGGCAATCAAACCCTTACTGTGTTGGATAAAGACATGGACATGTGCAGAAAAGGGCTTGAACCGATTGATCCTATCAGATTGTTTGGTCAGGGAACATGGTAATAAAATCCCATGGTTACGCAATGTTAAGGAGTCTTTTCAGGCTATAGGAAGGCCAGATATTTTTTTGCACACAACACTTTAAGCTTTATTCCACAAATTTTCTAATGCGCAGCGTGAAAACATCGAGCTCAAGAAACCCACAGTGAGAGCTTATGTAATGTCAAAATCTGTGTTGGGCATGCAATCATACCTCTTAGCACTACCCAGGATGCACAACAGATTTTTAATCACGCGTTTTAGATTCAGCCAACTTCACCATCTCCTGGCATCCCCTGCTGTTTTTTTCCATCAACCCAAAGGGGTCATTGTGGCTGCGATCTTAGATCTCCACAGGACACGCTCCACTTTGTTTTACTTTGCAAATTGTTTTCATTGCCAAGGAAAAGATTTTTCCGGCCCCTGGTAAAGAGCTTGAAGTTCAGGCAAGCTAAGGTGGCACTTTTGCACCTGTAGCTGTTACCAAACCCTTATATCCTTTGCTCTGTGATAAGGTTTTTGCGGGCTGCTTATAGATCTAGGATGTCTAAAATGGACTAATTTCTGAATAGCCTGCACCCACAAAGCCACTCCTAGTGTGATGGTGAGAGTAGCCCTAGACCTTCAGATTTTTAAAGATTTGTACTGTTTTTAAAAGAGGGGAATGTTTTAACTTGTGTGCAATGATTGTTGTTTCAAGATACAGTTCTTGTTTTATTTTGTGATTTTATTTTTGTATCTTTAATGGATGCTTTTGCATCCGAATAAAGAAAGTTATTATTATTATTCCCGCTACTGAAAACCAGGTGTAAAAATGACGCATGTCCACTGGTGTAAAAGCAGAACATACCCAAATCACTATGGCAATCTCAATGGCACCTTGGACCTACTTCCTACTGCACCAAGAAGACCACCATCACCATTAGAACCACCACCTCTACCTTCACCATTACTATGACTACGGAGGCAGAGCAGGAGAAGGAAGCGAACATACCGCCAGTGGATTACCCTCATTGACCTCAGAGTGGAGGAGGTCATTGCCAATTACAGGCTCAGGACGAATTCCATTGTTCGCCTCCTGCATTAGATTGTACTAAGTCTTCAGCCAAAATTGCAGCAGTGCACCAACATCCTGCCGAATGGCAAGCTATTGGCTGTCCTACACATGTTGGCGTCTAGAACTTTCCAACCCACCATAGCCAGATTAGCAAGAGTATCCCAGGCATCCTTCTCTAAATTCCTCCCCTCCATCCTGGATGCCATCATAAGCCTCACACCCAAGTACCTCTTCTTCCGCAACACAGTGCAGAACCAACAGGACAACAAGGAAGGCTTTTATGCCAATGCAGGATTTCCACATGTGGTGGGGGCAATGAACTGCACCCATGTGCAACTTGTGCCTCCAGCGGCTACATCACACATGTACCACAATAGGAAGCATGCACATTCCATGAATGTGCAGGCCATCATGGACCCTCTGGGACTCTTAATTAATGTCCTCACAAAGTGCCTGGGCAGTGCTCATTATTCCTTATCTTCTGTCATTCCACCATCAATGAGCGCTTCAAGATTGGGACATATGGGAAGGGTCTACTGGTTGGTAAGTACTTCTCATGCACATGACATACCACATGACAGTCAAATATAATGGAATACATTGCCATATTAGTCTTGGGCTGAATGAGACAGTGCATATGTACTTGGTGTGGGCCTACATACTTGCTCCATACTACATGGCCTATGTGCAACATAATCCTACAAGTCACACATGTTGAGTTTCACCTAGGCCACTGTGGCCCACATGTACAAGTGAGCTGTGCTGCTGGAGCATCACTGTTCATGATGCTCTGGTGGAACAGGTCTCCAGCTCATATCACTGAGGCAATGCAAAGTCAGCATGCATGCCTTTGCATGGCCTCATAGATATGCAGTAAGGTAAGCCAGAGCAAAGTGCAGCATTCATTCATCCCACGTTAAGTATTTGTTCCATGTACCGTGCAGTTGGTTTTCTAATGCAACACCAATGAAGATCCCACACATTTCCACATATCTAAGGATCTGGGACCATGGGACTGGTTGCCAATAGTGTGCCTGCCAAGGGAAGGTGAAATGAGACTACATAATTACATGTCTGTTTGCCATGTCCAATTACTATGTGTCCTGCATTCCGCAGGACACATAGAATGAGGAAATTGCATAGTTTATTTGCTTTTGGTTCAGGAATATGTCACTTAAAGCATTAAGCTATTTGAGGACATAACACTGACACACGTGCACCATGTTGCAAGGGTGGGTGTTTGGCGATAGTCACTAATATGTAGTGGTGCATTTGTGGACAAGCCATGGATATGCTGCATGTCAGGGATATGGCACATTCCAACCCTTCACTTTGGATGCAGATCAGCGCAGCCGGATGACATGGAGTGCTGCCCAGTGGCAACAAGTGCTAAATGAGGCCCTGTGTGTGCATTCAATTGTTTGAAAGAGCATCACTAATGCAACACAATGTGAAATGCTGTGTCCAAAAACCATGTTGAAGTAATGGATTCCCTTTCTGTAGCCTCTGTGTCCACAGGTAAATCCCATGGTCATGAGACATTTGATGCATCCCAGACCTGTGAAACTGAGAAATGTAGTCATATTGTAACCTTGCAATATCATGTCTACCATGCTACATTACATTCCTCATCGTATACACACATCCCATCCTATCTGCACGTCAGTTTGCGGTGCACAAAACACTCTATCAGTCCTCTAAGGCTCTAGAATGTGCAGCAAGGTACAGCCTCATGCACAAACTACATTTCCTATGACAGCTAACAACATTATCATCCTGGGAATAATGTGCCTGTCTTGGAGCAATGCTGCACATTTTCTGTCAGCACAGGCACCAAACCATAGACACAGAATCATGTGAAAAATATGTCTGACACTGTCCCCAAGCAGTGTGGCAGTGTAGTGTGGTTAGTCTACCAGTTGCATTGTACAGCGCAAGACTCACACATAATTCAAACCCCTTGTGTACTGTCAACATAATGGAAAAAGTCCACTGCCATGTGTACTCTATCATGTTCCACATTGATATCCACTCACAACCCTCCCCACGTCAATATATATTGAACAACATTGACTTCAACTCTCACTGCCAAATATGTGTGACTGAAGTACACATCATCACCAGCTCCAGCATCAGGTTGTAAAATCAGATATGATTCAGTTCAGAAATGGCAATAGTAGTCAATAACAGTCGCATTAGATGAGTGTGAGAGATTTGTCTACTCAATGGCTAATTGACTGTACTTGCTCGTGAAAAATTATCACCTTCATCGTATTGGCACTCACAATTATGACAAAAAGTGAATCACAGAGGACAGCACATCTGCATGTGTAGTACAGTGTTAGTCACTTCCAATTCCTACTTGTGTGTATGCTACACAATGTCATGGCATGTCTATTACAGTAGGCAAAGTGTATGAGTCATTCAGGACACATAACAGAATGTGCACAAATGTGGGTCCATCCCTAGCCATGACTCTAACTAATTCTAGCCCATCTGTCTTTGGAGCTGGACAAGGATATGCTGCAGCCATGGGTGATGACTACTCTTAAAAACCTAACAAAAAAGAGTGAGAGAGGAGAGAACAGAGGGGCTAGCTCGTCATCCCTAGGACTGAGTGAGCAAACAATAAGAACGAGCTCAAAATGCAGGTTTGATAAACAGTCAAGGTCATCAAAGAAATCTCCCTTGGAGGGAACCCATTAGTTTTTTCAAAAGAACACTCACCCACCAAACTAGTTTGTGGCATGTTTCATCATTGGATTCCCACCCAGGGTGCAAAATGCCTCCTGGGTGTGCTTTGACGCCTGATTACAGCGGAGCTGGTTTTTGTTTTTGAGTGGGGAAGTGAATACTGTGATAGTGAGAATTATAAAACTAACTCCAGGGTACCAAGATCTTTATTATGCAGTCCCTGAGGTAGGGTTAAAAGCGAACCGTTGGATGTGGGTGTGAGGGTATGGTCTTGCACGTCTGAAAAAAATTGTGAAAATGGTCACAGGGATCTGGTCTACTTGTTTCAGCCAATATGCTCCCAATTTCCCAATTTCTTCAGGAAAAGTGGTTTAGGGTAAAATTGTCCTGAGCTCGCGTGAACTATGCACACACGGTAAGGTGTGCATAGGTGAGTTAAATGCGTAACTTACGAAGTTCGCCATCGATTTAAAACAAATTCTGCAAGATAAAAAGGAGACAAAGATGATTAACAGCAAGACAGGGCCCAAGGTGGTGGAGACCAATCGTCAATATATGCGCCCCCAGGTGTTGTTCATCTACAAATTAATGCAATTGTGAGTGTAAGGGTCGCATAGTCTGACATGCATTTGGTAACATAGAGTGCAAGGTGCGTTCAGAAATCTATGAAGCCCTTGCTTTTTATAGGTGCCCCAGTGTTTGGAAGGGCGCCATAATCAATTATTCAAAAGGTAGGCATAAGCACATGTAATGTGCCGGCGGGTGACCAATTGGCCAGTTTATTTTATCAGTATTTGCAGACCATATTGTGCCAACACGGTGGGTAATTTTGCAGGAAAAATAAGGATGGTGCGTGGTCATACCATTTTAGATTATCAGTATGCGCATTAAGGAGTGTGAGCGAAATTGGTACCGACTAATTTAAGTACGAATATTTTTCGTAACATGAATCCCGATGGGAGGCGGTGCCTCCTGTCACACTCTAGTAATGTAAATCAGGGTAAAAGACATGGCATCAGCAAGTGTAATGGCTGCTGCAAGTTTTCGTGAATACCGATCAAGCAGTTGTTATATTTTGTTACTCACTGTGTCAAGGTCAGACGCCTGCTTCGTTACCTAATATTCATCTCTTCCGGGACCACGGCAAAGCCATTTATCCGGTCCTGGAAGGTGTTTTTGTGAGCCTTGCTTTCCTCATATGTCGACAGTGGTGACAAAGCAGTGAGGCTTCCTATTGGTTGAGGCAGGTGAGCCTCTGTCATGACTTGGGAAGTTAACCCTTTCCTTTCCCAAAGATCAACGAAGGCAAGAAGCTAATTGACAGTATCCAATGCATTATGTTGGAGGAACAGGTGTGGCCCGGAGGGCCGTGGAAAAAAACCGAATCCAGGGAGTGAGTGACTGATCCTTAGTTCCCCAATGCCAACATTCAGCCTAATCTGTTCCAAGATACAAAAGGGGGCATCATCAGAACCATTCGCATGACGTCAAACTCCAAGGTATTGTGTGATCACCGTTCAGTGAAGGCTGTTGAGAATCTGAATGTTGGTTGATTAATATCGCTTTTTTTAAAATTGGTGTAGTATCTCTTGAAGCCATGTCCCCTGTAGTTGGAGAGGTTCATTGTAGTGAGTTAGAATGTTAATAAAAAAGAAGTTATTATCTCCTGAGGTTTAGTGAATTCCATGGTATATCATCGTTTAAACCTTGTTGGTGTATAGGAAGGTGGAAAAATCCATCTTTGTACCTTTTCCAAGAGGAATTTCTGGGGGTCACCTAGTTGTGTATCTAGTTGCTCTATTACCCACCCATTTCAGGTCGTTGGTCATGTGGCCTGTTTTTAGAAAGTGGTCAATTATTTTTGTGGTATTTCGTTTGCATCTGATGTTGCTACGATGCTCACAAATTCCTGTATTGATCTTCCTGCTTGTCATCCCTATATATCGCAATTTGCAAGGGCATGTGATTATGTAAACGACATTGCTGGAATTACAATTTGTATGTTTCTTTAAGTGCCATATTCTGTCTGGTTCTAAATTCAAAGTTTTAGCTCTGTAAGTGAGGTGGCATGCACTGCGGTTGCCACAAGGGTAATGACCCATTACATTAGGTAACCCCCATGCATTCTGCAATGTGGTTTCTGTTGTAACGTTCTTAGGATGCGTTTAGACTAGGTGGTCCTTCAGGCTCCATGCTCTTTTGAAGGAAAAGAGGGGCTTCTTCCATTTGAGGATGTCTGTTTGTAGAATCCTCCAGTGTTCATTTATGAGCTTCTTCACCTGGTTGGAGATTGTGCTGTAGGTTGTTACAAAGGTATGTGGTAGTTCTGTTACACTCTTATGGTTATCTTCCAATAGTGTGTCTCTGTTCTGATTATGAGCTCTTTTCATGGTGGTTGTGATGATCCTCTCCGGGTAATTTCTGGGCCACAGTTTATTTAAGTGGTTTCTAGCTTGGCATTTGAAGTCCTCTATTTTGCTACAGTTTCTCCAGAGTCTTAAGAACTGCTTGTAGGGTAAGTTTTCCCTCAGAGCCCTGGGGTGAAAACTTTCGAATGTCAGCAATGTGTTCTCCACCGTTGGATTGGAGTATGTCTTTGTCTGTAGGCTGTCCTTGTCATAGAAGATGGATACGTCCAGAAACGTAATATCATCCGTGTCTATGATGTGGGTAAACTTGAGATTGGTGTCACAGTTGTTTAGCCACTTGAGAAACTCCAGAAAGGATGTTTTTTGTTCTTACCATATAAGAAGCATGTCGTCAATGTACCGGGGCCAGAATTTTATCTTTGACGTTAAGGGATTGTTGACGTTTAGGGTGTGTCTTCATTCAAAATCAAAAGCATAGAGCCCTGCCTCCCTCGGGGCAAAGGTGCTCCCCATCGATGTTCCGTATATCTGTAAAAACAGCGTGTCTTCAAATTCAAAGAAGTTCTCCTTGAGGGCCAGTTCTGTAAATTCAATCACAAATTCTTTTGGTGTATTGTAATCCCATGTGGCCTCATCCAAGATGTTTCTGATCACTTGAATGGTCTCATCCAGTGGGAGGCTCCCCTAGAGGCTTTCAATATCCAGGCTTATGAGTAGATCAGGTTGTGGTCTGAAACCCACTCCTCTCAGTAACTACAGAAGATTTTTGGTGTCTTTCAGGAAAGTGGGGGTTTTCTGAACTAACGGTTTCAGGAAGAAGTTGAAAAAATTGGAGAGGGGTTCCAAGAGATAATTGATCCCAGACACAATGGGACGTCCTGGGGGTGGTAGTTGTTTTGTTTTGATTTTCAGCAGAGTATAGAAGTAGGGGACCCTTGCTTGCTTAGGGCACAGGAAATCCGCTTCCTTCTTGGTGATATAACTATTCAATTCTGCTTCCTCCACAATATATCCAATCTTGTTCTTTAGGGATGGAAAAGGATCATTAGTGGGGGTCTGTAATTCTTCTTGTCATCAAGTAGACGTTTGCATTCATGACTGTAGTCTGATTTATTTAGCAAGACTACTCCCCCTCCTTTGTCTGCTTGTTCAATCACAATGGTGTCATCTGTTTGTAACTGCTTTAGTGCTAGAGATTCTTCCTTGCTCATATTGCAGAAAGTGTTTTTGGGTCGTGCCTTTTCAATATCATTCATAACTGCTTGTTCGAATGTTTGCAATTCCACTGGTATGGTCCTCGTGGGGGGGGGGGGGCAAAACGTAGATCTGTTCCTGAGGTTAGTGTCCACAATTATGTCCTGGTTTTCCGTTGGTGTTATTCTCCAAGTAGGCCTTAAGTTTCAGTTTTCTGAAAAACTCGGATAGTTCACAATTGAGATGGAATTTGTCTAGATTGGGAGTAGGTACGAAGCCCAATCCTTTATTGAGGACTCTTATCTCAATGTCTGTGAGAGTCTGTGACAAGATGATAGGTTGGTGACTATCAACAGTTTATGATGGATCCTGCTTGTGGCTCCCTCGTTTTGCTCCTGGTGTTCATTCTGGGGTTCTGTTCCTCCCAGTGTACTTGGTTGCCTCTCCGTCTTCGGCTGCAAGATCTTCTTCCTCTGCCTAAAAAAGGGAACCCCTGCTTCTGGACAAACTCTTAAAAGCCCCCAGATGGAACCACAACAGAGGTACAATCATGCCCTAAGCATGACCTGGTCCACAGTAAAGCTAACATTTGGCGTACTGAAATCACGCTTCAGGAGTCTGGATATGTCTGGGGTCAATTGCTCTACTTGCCATAAATGGTATGCAAAATTGTACTTGTTTGCTGCATATTGCTAATGTGCCATGGACTGATGCTATTGAGGAGCAGGAAATACTGGACAATGAGGATGAGGAAGATGAGGAGCCACATAAACCTGGTCCATCATGGCGGATGAACCATATCACTCAAACTTTTTTCACTGATGCATGAGTGACTTACATGATGTCTGAAAATGTTGACTACAGGAAATTGTGTAAATATATATGTAAATAAACATATGACAACTAGCAGTGTGTATGCATTTTGATTTCATAGTCACAGTAAATATCGAAACATTCACACAACCCATGTTACTAATTGCCACACAGAAAATGTAGGTAGCTATATGTAACAAACAGCATAGAACAACATCTGGTACGAACAAAATAGTGTGCATGCCAACTACTTGTAGCAAATAGTGTTCCATTGCCAACCACAATTAACATGGTGTGGTAAAGTAGATAATGTGCTATGTCTGTGTCTCTCTTATAGCTAACCATTTCTACGGCCTCATACTTGTGGACGATAGTAGAGTCAACTCATAGAATGATGACTGTGAAATCATCCACATAGTATGTGCATGGGAACACAGTCCCAAACAGACAATCTACATATGTTACATCAAAAACTGTATCCACATATGAAATCCATTAGGAGATCTCGTATTACATATAAAAATGCTACATACTATACTTTGCCAGTGCAACAGTGTCTAACTAGTGAGAATGTCGCCACACATGCCCCACTAGGCTAAGATGCCAATGGAAGAAGCATTGATGTAGCCTACCATGTTGATGTATTGCACTCAGATACAAACAATGGCTAAACTCCTATTAGTACAGTCTTAGTGCGAATGTGAAGACACAACACCCAGATTTAGAATACATAACAATTGAGCATCAGTAATCACCTAAAGCAAGGTCAATGCAACAAAGTTTCCATGAACCAATGCATCCCAAGATATAGTGTTCCAATGTGACTAGAAAATCGCAGATGATCTTCATAATTGAATGCATTGCCATCACCAAACTTCAAGTAATCACACAACCTAGAAACATTGTGATGTGTCCAAATGGCAAGCATATTTATGATTGTACTACACCTGACTAGTTGTGGCTAGAGAAGCTGGCCTCGTGAGACACAAATCATAGGCAATGCTTGGTGGTAAAGACTATTTACAATTGCAATGTGCATGGCCCACACATATCATTTTAGACACAAGGCAACACAGCCGATGTTTGTGTACCACAACATGATATGGTGAGTTCTCTCAACACTTCCCTGCACATAAAGCATTCATGGAATAGTTGTACTTGGAGACACATGGAGACAGATTAGCTAAGGTTACATCAATTGATACATCCTTGTTCTGGCGCTACTGGGGATGTCTGTCATTTTGAACAGTGCCAAGTCCATGTGAGTCTTATCACCTGACTCAGTTTCAAACTACATGAGTGTTGTATGTGAACACCCACTGCTACACAAAAGTAACCACACCTTGATGCAGAGTGTACTTATGGTGCGATTTATGCAGACTTACTGTCAGCAATATAAAGGAGATGACACCAAGGCATGCATGGTGATCTAGTATAGCACCAACAGCATGAGTGAGAATCATGTGGCCCACTAATGATGACTCTGTTACTTTCCTATGGGGCATGACCCTTGAATATGTATGGCCTATACTCAACCAATCATATGCCGCCATCCATAAGTACCCTTCCAGGTGGTTGCAGCCAAGTGCAGCACTCGCCTGCAAGAGAAAATATAACCGTCCCAAGTATCCCTACAGCCTGCTGCCTGCACTGTGGTTAATGGCGCAGATTGGCAGTAGGCTGTGCTGTCATAGATGTGGGTGCACTGTCCCCATGGCAGTGCTAGTTTGTGGCATCCCTGGGGGAAGCTAAAGCAATGTAATTGGGTGCTAATACTAATTTATCACACGGGGCTCCTCTAGTAAGTCGTGCCCTTGCGCATCAGAGGGATTGGGCCCTATGCGTAGTATGATCCCTGAAAAGCATGAACTCACACATATGTGCACTTTCAACACACATATGAAACACATGCAAAGACAGTAAGCAGGTCCACTATTCACACCCAACACAGCAATCCCTGTAAATGATTAAATGCATTGCACATCACTATTCTCCAAAAAAACACATATTCCCTATTGCATAAAAAAAAATGATGCATGAGCCTAAAGTGTGAATTTTGCAGCCCGCGTCAGCTGAAAATGAAGCTTCCCAGCTGACATGTCTGAATGACCACATGGTTCCTTGTCAGGCCAACACATTGACTTATAGAGTAAAAAAGAAAACGACGCATCTCGTGAAAACATGACACATCCGTACAGGAAGTGATGTTACGGATCATGGGAAGTGATGTCATGTATCATGCATGCTGCAAACCAGGAACTGTGAAGTCACTTTAATTTTCACTTTAAGTCACAGTGTAACTGTCTGTGCTTCTAAGTGGCTGTGTGTTGACTGTGCTGGAGAGTGTTTTGGTGTGTCTGGAGCTGCTTAGTTGTGCCTGATGTCCCTGTTGTGTCCCTCAAGCTCTTTTTCTGCTGTCTTGTTGTGTAGTATTGTGTATTGTCCTGTGTTCAGTCGGCTGCTTGCCTTTTGGGGTATTATTGGTATAGGGCTAGTTGGGGGTATTTTGGGGGGGTTTGTTTGGGTGTTGGTTGTGTTTGGGTTGGGTCATGCCTGGGAAGGGTGAGGCATGCCCCATAAATGATCGGGAGTTTGGGAGATTCCTGTGGCTGGCAAACGTCTGCCTGCCAAACATGGTAGCCAGTGGTGGCAGTCTACTCCTGGGCTACCGCACGGTGGTGCAGAGGCAACAGTGAGAAAAAGGTGAGGGATCAGGTGCAGAGTCTGTTTGGAATGGACCGGTGGGTACATCAGCTGAAACACTGCTGGGCAGATGTGGTTATCAGAGAGTCAGACCTGCTAGAATACATTGGCATCCAAGTTGGTGGTGAAGTTGGAAAGTACATATGATTTGTGTTTTTTCCTATATGTCTCATTTACCCATTGATGAATAGTGGTAAAAGCAAGAATTGCTCACATAACTTTTTGCTCAAAATAGTCACGCCCCCATGCAAATGAGGTAAATGCCTTGGCCATAGCACTGGCACAGTCTGTGCACCAGTGCTATCTGTGCCACTGAGCGGGCCACACAAGTGTTAGTATCCCTTTAGGTGATACAATTGAGTCCCAGAGAATCATAGAACAGAAACACATGCCCGCAACCCATCCAGACAACTCATATGATGACACACCAGGTAGTGCAGATCAGCTCCACAGATGCTTCTTTGACCACTAGCATTTGTCAGGTACAGTTGTGACGGGCCATTACAGAACATACATTACACATTAAGTTGTCTGCAAAACTCTGTGGGAGTGCAAATCAAAAGTAATGCTGTTGCACAGCTCATCTAGGATTTGCCCTGTGCTGGCCAGCAAGGCTAAGAAAATGCATATTTGATAGAAGTAATTGATGAAGGGGCAGTCCGTTGAGTTGTAGCGGACCAACTTTCAACAACGGTGCTAATTTAGAAGCCCCTAGCAGTGCAAGTGCGTCACTTTTCATATTTTAAAAAGTGAGGCCACAGCGGCGCAAGGGACTTGCAAATTAGCCCCTTGGTGTTTTTAGCATACATGCACACCCTTGACGTATGGTGCACGTGTGTGCATTGTTGATATGATTGGTATTGTACAGGAAGGTACAGCTCTCAGCACAAAGAAATGCAAAGGCATGGTATAACACTTTTGCATGTGTGCATTGGAATGCAGCACACATACAATACTGAATGACACATAGTGATGTGCTGATAATACTCCTTGGCATACCTCTCCTGGGTAGTCACACATTAATGAGGTCTGCTATGGCTTACACAGCTTAACTAAATCTGTGAGTGTGGCAAAACACATATCACTGGTATTGAACAGCAATTCCTATGTAAAAGATATGGCTGCTTGCTGTCTACTATGGTTATGCTGTGCTTTGCACTGGCTTGCCTAACTCATCTGAATGTATACAACTCCCACATGCTGACATTTGATGGCCTCATTGATGTGATATTGAGGCCAGTCATTGGAGCTGTCCTCACATATGAGACTCTTGTTGTACATGCCTCTTGTAAAAGAGGCCCAATGTATGTCAGAAGGGAGCAAACTCACTTGGTACTGCATTCAAGGGTATTCTAGCCTGAATCTGACAAATCTAAACATATTCCATACATGTTGGTGTTCAATTGTCCAATAAAATCCTTAGGGATGCATGGGACATGTCTGAACCATACCTGGTACTCTCCAGCACTGACAGGTACAGAACTCACTTAACTTAAAGAAGAAGTATACATAATGTGTGATGTATGTAGTGTTCTCATTTCCTGGTGTACAAATTAAGAGGGCATGGGTATTGCAATAACCTGATGAGTATGGTATGTGAATTATGGTGGTGCAGAGACTCATCAAAGTCAGCTACCATAGTGAAATATAGTAGTTTTGAGGTCGAAGAACTGGTACCGCAAATTGGCCAATAGGTGCATGTTTTGGTTCATCATATGAATGACCACTTCAGCCTGCCTTACCGATGTGCAGCATTCAGGCATGTCGACTGTGCCATTAGATAAATTACAACCTGAAGGGTTACATAACCAATAGTTATACATATGTACTGTGCTTCTGTTGCATACAATATATGTGTTCTAAGTTAACTGAAATGTTTTACATGTTATGTCTTATAGTTGGACCTGCATCATATACAGTTGGTGAGGTGGTGGGTTTAAAGGACCCCAACACTACCAGCAAGTGCATCCGTCAATGCTAATTGTGTAGTGTAAGGATTGGGTGTGGTGTCATATGCTGTGTGGATTGACAGATTAAATGTGCATTCCTATCACAGAGACCCTTTTGTATTATGAAGGATGGATGTTAATTGTAGCATGTGCATCAGCCTCTGACTTATGTCAAGGAGAATAATTGCCAATCTGGGTTGGACCACATGATAGAGACTTGCTGGGGGGCCCTGATCAAACTGGCAGACTATGTGAAAATATGTGGTAGTGGATGCACATCTAAATATGGCGGTGATGTGATAAATATGAAATGCATGTCAGTTGCTCATGCTATGACATTGGCAGCATGTAATGACCGGTGGCATGTTCCACCATTGACTTACAACAATTCAGATAGGAGAGGTTTCATATGTCTCTGTGTGAAGTGAGTTACTTATCCATTATCCACTGTTAAATATAATATCTGCCAAGTGTTCAGTATAGTTAGAAATTTGTCCTGCTATTGTTCCTTGCCATATCAGTTATACTACGTTGTGAGAGATTACATGCACTTTGTAGAAATTGCACATCTTACTGTGGCTAAGGCCAATGGCATAAAGACCAATGCAAGATACAGAAGGCACACTAATGTTAAAGAAAGATGACATGCATACCATACCATGGGTACAAAACAGCATTGTTCCTAACCTTACTATGTACTCAAATGGTCATACTTAGATATGCCAAGGTAGTGCAATTGCATTGTGCAACATTTGGCATGCCTTTGCACTTTGACCTTAGTACATCTGAGATGATAGATAACAGGCATGCGCATGCTCACTCTAAGCTTCAAGATTAATTTACGCTGTAGGGGCTGCTAAATTTGATGTTGTGGAAAATATTATTGTTTCATGATGTTTGTACCTGTTCCTAGTCACCCTTGGACTGACAGTTTCCTTTTTGCTTAAACAGACAACACAACCCCAAAACAGTTGAGGCAGCATAACATCATGAAGGACAGGTACCTCCATATGCAGTGAGTCGCAAAGGCTCAAAAGGCAATGGGGAAGCGACATGGGGAGGAAGAGGCTCTTGGGAAATGACATTTTTCCAGCAGGGACCACCGAACCTGGACACGACAAGCAAGAGAAAAAATGTTCTAGCAGGCGAAAGTACCCCCAAGGGTCCGGTACCCATCACCTCCACCAGCAAACCTATACAACCACCAGTCCCCACACCTCAGCTAACAGGTGGGGCAAGCTCATTAGAGCAAGACATTAGGAAGGACCTTTCAGATCTAAAGTTGATGGTGGTGGTGTTAAGCGCAAGACCGTGCAATAACACTGCTACAATCAATCAGTCAATCAATACATTTGTAGAGCGCACTACTCACCCACAAGGGCCTCAAGGCGCAAAGGGAGGGAGACTGCTTCTACTGGAACACCCAGGTCTTGAGAAGTCTCCTGAAGGTCAGCAGGTCCTGGGTCTGTCGCAGGTGGATGAGGAGGGTGTTCCATGTTTTGGCGGCGAGGTGGGAGAAAAATCTGCTGCCGGTGGTGGTAGTTCGGTGGATGCATGGGACGGTGGTGAGGGAGAGGTCAGCAGAGCAAAGCTGGCGGTTGGGAGTGTAGAAAGTGAGTCATTTGTTGAGGTATGTTGGTCCGGCATTGTGGAGTGCTTTGTGAGCGTGGGTGAGGAGTTTGAAGGTCATCCTCTTGTTGATGGGGAGCCAGTTCAGGTCTCTCAGGTGGGTAGTGATGTGGCTGTGGCAGAGGATGTCGAGGACGAGGAGTGCGGAGGTGTTTTGTATGCGTTGAAGTCTTTACTGGAGTTTGGCCGTGCTTCCCGTGTAGAGGACGTTGCCGTAGTCTAGCCTGCTGGTGACGAGGGCCTGGGTGACAGCATGCGGAGGGTGTTGAAGCAGGAGGAGGAGACAGTCATTGACAGTGGTGAGTCCAGGATGAACCCCAGGTTGCGTGCGTGGTCGGTGGGTGTCGGTGCAGCTCCTAGTGAGGCCGGCCACCAGAAGTCGTCCCAGGCGGAGGGGGTGGAGATGAGGATGAGGACATCCGTCTTGTCTGAGTTCAGCTTAAGGCGGCTGTCCTTCATCCATTCGGCGACGGTCCTCATTCCTTTGTGGAAGTTGGTCTTGGTGGTGGCGGGGTCCTTGGTGAGGGAGAGGATCAGCTGGGTGTCGTTGGCATATGAGATGATGTTGAGGTCGTGCAATCGGACGATGTTGGCGAGCGGTGACATGTAGACGTTGAAAATGGTCGGGCTGAGGGATGATCCTTGGGGTGTGCTGCAGGTGATCTTGGTGGCTTCGGATCAGAATGGGGGAGCCTAACTCTCTGGGTTCTGTCGATGAGGGAGGAGGTGATCCAGTCAAGGGTTTGTCGCAGATCCCCACGTTGTGGAGGCGTGTGCATAGGGTGTGGTGGCAGACAGCGTTGAAGGTGGCTGAGAGGTCTAGGAGGATGAGGGCCGCTGTTTCACCGTTGTCCAGCAGGGTCCCTATGTCGTCGGTGGTGGCGATGAGGGAGGTTTCAGTACAGGAAATAAAGCAAGCACTGGCAAGACCCTAGCCACAATTCTGCCATAGGGAGTCTTTCTGCTCTTCCCCCTGTACATTGCCTTATTGTTGTTCTTAATGGTTTTATAGCTTAGTTTAGGTTAGTTAGTGTAGTTATAGTGTAGGGGTGGTAGTTTTAGGGGTTTTGCATGAGTGGGACCAAATTTAGTGGTAAGGGTACTTTGTGTTTTTTGAGGTGAGGGTTGATGTGTTATATATGTGTTATGAGAAAATAAATTGTTTACGATTCATTGTGTAGTTAGTTGATGCTTAGGTGTAGTTTCTGTTGTCCATGTGTGAACACGTATCTTAAACGGGCAGTAGGGTTGATGTTTATCATGTTGTGCTGAATGTGTAGAGTAAGCTAGGTAAAGTTATGGTAGTTTTAGGATAAGGTAGTGTAGGTTAGGTTAGGTTAGATTAGTTAGTTAATGTAGGTTAGGTTAGGTTGTTTTAGTCATAAAAAAAATGCTGTTGATATTAAATGTCATTGTTTGCTACATACAGGTCTACATCATGATTTACTGTGTGGGAGTTAGCATGTGTGCTCAGGTAATGCTATGTACATGCATGTGTCTTTGCTCGGCAACATGTGTGAGTAAGTGCTTTGCGCATGGACAGGAATATGTCAGGTTGGCCATGGCTTTACATTATCTTCACTAAAAGCACAGTTGTAGCACACCCTTATTGGTCACAAAGAATTCCAAAAGAAGCATATATCCAATGTGTATATGTAATGACAGAGTGTATTAGAATTCTTAAGTCCACAGGCGAGTATATCCTTTTCAGATCATATGTATATTCTCAAGGATTGCCTTGGAGGGATGTTGTGGGAAAAACACTTGCCCAAATTGAAAGTTTTTGGATTCGTAACACTGATGGCTGCCCCCTACCCACGCACAGTTGCAGCGTTTTACTTGTCAACCCAATGTTGATTACTTGATTCTATCCATGGGAAGGCCAGCACTTGTGGTGTTACTTCATTCACCATTAAAATTGACTGCATGATACCTGCTGCATTTCATCCTTGCAGCCTTGAGTAACCACTTGCTCATCAACACACACATAGGTTTAACTAAATATGTTTCACTTTTACTTCCTAGCATTGTTCCTGACTCCAAACAACACATGTCCTTTGGCAAGTAGTCGGTGTCTTTGCATCACCGAATTCACAATGGTCGATTTGGTTCAAACTCCAACAGACAGACAATGCACAGGTAGTACTAAGCACAATTATTTACATGTGCTAATACTTAGGCAGCTCACTGGGACAGTTCATAGGACAACAACCCCAAAAGATGATTTTAGCCAGTAGATGTCCAAAGTCCATGGAGGTAACATATCATGATACATGCGGAGGAGGGAAGTGCTTCAGTGAGGAGGATGACCACAATGTCATTAAGGAGGATAGGCCGCATTGACAGTCCACAAATGGTTGAGGTGAACAGGGTGAATGCAAAATGAGGACACGGGCATGCTCATAAGCACTGAGCAAAGGAGAAACTGGGTATGTGTGCCAATGAATGCTAGCGGACACTTTTTTGTGAAAAGGAAGTATGGTCCACATCTTAATCATCTGATGTGTGTGGTGTCTCATATGAGGGGGGTGTTATAGGTGTGGCAGCTGAGGCAGACACACATCAGGAGCTGAAGATGTGGATCCTGTGCCTGCAGCAGCATTCATCTGTGCAAACACATGAGGCAGCACAGCAGTGAAGAGGATCTGCTGGTTTTACAAAACATCAGCAATGTCACATTGGTAGGCAGCCATGGCAACAAAGTGGGAGTCCTGCTTCCGCTCCATGGACTCCAAAATGGTTCTTATGCCCTCAGCCGGTTGGCCACATCACTGATGCCATTTTGGCAGAGGATTTGTTCATGCCTTTGCCTTATGACATCAGTGATGTGAGCCAGGGACTGCTGGAGACCACAGAGTGGAGAGTAGGAACCTTTTATTGCCACAATGTTATCCTTATTGGGACTGAAACACCCACTGACTCTCTAGGGTGGCCGCCAGGGTCTCCATCGCCTCACATCCCTGCTCTACCATATCCCACTGGACTCCTACCTCAGTACGCTGGGAAGTGATCTGTGGGTCCGCGGAGTACAGGGCTCTAGGTGGAATGGTAGGTTGTGCCTGTTGGTTGGTAGGTAGGTGATGGGGACACACCACGATACTGTTAACCCGTCCGTGTCCAGAGATGATGTTCCGATGGAGTCTAGGAGTTCTTGGAGGGTGTCCTGGTCAATAGTTTACAGGTTATCATCGCCATCATTGCTGAAGCCCGGGGCAGCATGCTAGCCAGGAAGTGAGGGTTCATCCTCTGCAACGCAATGGAGAAATGCTATTGCGGATCTCTCTTAGATGTTGACATGAGTGATCCAGTTGACAATCAAGGTTCAATACATATTTTGGGCACCTGTTATGCAAGGGTATTTATTACAAATTGCACTGTATTTCCCTTTCAGATAACTGGATCTCAGCATTGTTCTAACTACCACTTGGTGTTGCTCTGAGTGAAAAGGCCCTGTCATACTAGTCAGATTACGATAACTGGCGTTCAACCCATTTCATCATGACTACAGTTAGTTATTCTGCATGATGTCACATATTGTTTTAATCAGCCCATGCACTTGTATGTGTACATGTCTCCTCTGGTTGTCCCAATTTTGTCCTGGTAGCTGACCGACTGCCATACAGTGATGTAACCCACATCATACATTGACTCTCATATGCCTATGACAACTAAACTATGCAAGACTATATCCAGGAGACTGACATAGCAGGCTGGTATTGAGTGTTATGGGTCAGGCAGCACCCCACATGGTAATGGTGTTAGAAATGGTGACATGTACTACCCAGTTTTCTAATACAACTGGGCCCATCCACCTCAGCCTCTGGCAATCCCAGACTATGGCCCTTTGTGGTGGCTAAGTAGTATCCCTTGACAGTGCCCTGTATGACATCCTCCAGCTTATACAGGTGGCACAGTGAGACCATTTTGGACCAGACTCCCTCCTAGCACATACTATATCTTCACCTAGATCCACATAACATGTAGAATGTAGTACCAAAATGGGTTGTTGTCTGTCATCCCTAAACAGCTGCTGCACAAGGGTGACCCAGTCAGACATGGCCGTGCATGTGTATTGGTGATGGCGCCTTGCAGTACACATGTCCCTTCTCACCTCCTTGCTATGCAATCTCCCCCATTCAGACAGAGAGGCAGTTTGATGTGCACAGCAAGCACCTATTATGCACTGCACTAGCAGAAGACCACAAGGGCCACACACCATCATTTTTATTGACACACATGGGGCATATATACAAGGGCATTGTGCCACTAGAGCCTCACTTATTACGGTGATCTGTTCGCGCAATGCCATGTTCCATATTTACAAGGTGGAGCTAAGCCACTTTGCATGTCTTAATGCCACATTGTAAACATCTTACCCTTTGACACAATTTTTATGATCAAAGGGCCATGCAATAGGTGTTGCTGTAGGCGTTCCCATGCAACATCCATTGCTTTTTGACACTGCCACAGATTAACAAGTAATAATAAATCTGAGGCTGGGCCAAAAATGAACGCCTTTCAAAAAGAGGTATTATAGTGGGCCAACATGGACAAATACTTTTATTTCTACTCATTGTTTGCTCTTTCAATGTGGGCTGCACCCTGCAACCCACATAGAAAGAGCAACACACAATTAATGATTGTTTGTGTGCAGGAAGGTGTCCCTTCCTGCACATAAACAGCCATCCCTGCAATGCAGGCAGCGTTGCACCATGGTGCAAGGGTGCCTGCATTGGCACACCACTGTTCTTTTTGCAGCGGTGCAAGGGTGAGCACAGGGGTGTCCCATATTCCTGTAATAATAGAGCATCCCTGACACAGCTCGGGCAGCAGAATTGTTTGTGGAGACGTGCTGCACCATTTCATTGTAATTATTCCCCATGATCCTCTGGTGTACATCACTTGCATTCACACCCACACCCAGTCAGATTTAGTAGATGAGAGGAGTTCTGGTGGTCCCGACCATGGCAGCTGAAACCTGTGTGCTCTGACCTTGCATGCCAGGACAGCTGTTTGCAATGTTGTTTAATCTAGGCTACTATGGACAGGGCTCTTGATATGTTCCTATTCATAGATACTTCCCATGGCCCACAAATCCCCCACCCCTCAGTTGGGTTGTTTCTCTTCTGACAAACCCATTCCATGCTATGGATTTGCAGGAGTTGCAGGCTAGGTTAGTGTGCATGGGCATATTACCAAAAAATATGGTGCAGAGTAGCGCCGCAAGCCATCTTGCTGCACTGAGCCGTGTCTTTAGGAAAGTGCAGGGGTGAACTGCATTTACAACAATACAATGCATCCCTGTGCTAGCGCCAATGCAGGTACCCTTTCACCATTGTGCAAGGGTGCCCGTGTTGAAGGTTGGCTTTTGTTTATGCACCTGCAGAAAAGACAAGAATGTATTATATCTTGTAGATATGGGGCATTCCTGCCTCTATTATTTGACATAGGGCAGCACAGCTAGAAGGCTTGCAGCCCTGCCCTACACCAAAATATTTTAACTATGCCCATGAAACTTACATTTATGTTATGTTTAACCATAGAAAAGTGAGCTTACTACCCTTTGGACAGCAGACAGTGGTGCAGAGCGCTGGGACTTAGCTACCTGCATTGCACGACATAACCTAACTATCCTTGTTGCAACTTACCCTGTTGCTGTTGTGGTTCGTCATTGCCAGCACTGTCCTGCCCCGCAACTCCTGTCACTGACTCCTCAGAGATTACAGCTGACACCTGCTCCTCCAAGGAAACCAGCAGATCCCAGGGTGCTGGACTGCCACCTCCAGTCTGCATGGCTGCCTTGAGATTGCTTGCCAATTTCTCCTTTGTCCTGTGCTTGCAATCATGCCAGAGATTTTTGCAGTCACTCACTGTCCTCTTGACTTCAGCAACACTGTTCACCTTGTTCACAATGGTCCGCATATGACCTTTTTCCTCCCCAATGACATTTTGAAATTGACAAAGATCTATTGTTGGTGCTCCGTCACCTCTGTGATGCTACGATGGCTAGCGTCTATTTCCTAGATGCTAATTGACCGAAAGTCACATTTGCAGCATTAGCGTCTAATTTCCAAATTACATGGCGCACACAACAGCGTCAGTTTTTATGATGCCAGCTGCCCCCTAATGCCATGGTGAGCCATATTGGAAATACAACGCAGATATGGCGTAGGAATCAATCATACCATTGTGGTAATTTTTTTGCGCATAGCTGTGGCAGCACAGTGATGTGCCAGGTCTTGTAAATATACTCCCCGGTCCCCAAAATTAGTGCAGGAGATGTTGCCCTTCGCCTGTGCCACAAACACAATTTAAGCTCTGTTGGGGACTGGGTGTTGCTTGGTGAATCTAGAAGGAGGATGTAATCCGTATGATGTAATCTAAAACAGGTCCTGCAAGAGAATCCCTTAATTTTGCAAACAAAAGTTGTCGCATAGGGTGTTGATGCCGGAAATATTTCAGAACACATTGTCAATACAACCAGAGAACTTTCTGCATGAAAACACTTGCTTGGGAGAGATAGGATGCTGAGTGTGGCAATAGGATGCATACAGAGGACTTCAAACATCTGACATGTTGAGCCACACACTTTACAACATGTATTTGACCTCATTAGCCACTAACTTTGAATCGCAATCTCTGATGATACTCAGCATATACTTTCATTAGGAATAGAAGCAGAAGTTGCCCACCTTGTGTTTAAGTGATGCCTGGTCAATGTGGTGGAATGGATGAGGACCAACTGTTTAAGATTTATCCTTGACAAATTGAAGGTACAGCTGTTTGACCAGTTATCAGAGGACTAGTTCAAAGATTGGTGGCCAGAAGAGCTGAGCCCCACTCTCTTGCCTACAACAGTAGTAAAAAACGTAGGGGTCAAAGTTAACAGCAAACTATCTTTTGCCCCCAGATGCTGTCAGTAGCAAACACCTTTTTGGTTCAGATACAGGTCTTCTAGAAAACCTTGGACTATATGCCAGTTGAAACCAGGGAAACCATTGTGTATGCAACAACTACTTTGAGAACAGGTTATCCCAATGTCTTGTATTTAGGATTGCCTAACTGCCTGTTAGATAGCCTGCAGATAGTACAAAGCATCACAGCACGGCTGATTCTACAGGTCCCTCGTCGACAATCGGTCAGGCCATGATATAAAAGATTCACACTGGCTGCCAGTAAAAAAACACATCCTCTTCAAAACTTTGGTACTGGCCCATCATGTCTTATACAAAACTTCTCAAACTTCAGTTAACAGTCTTTGCCATTGTCAACTCACAAGGGTTCTAAGATCTTCAAAGACTCCCTGGTACAGGCTTGTGACTCAAGGGGGCTGCCCATTATCTAATTGGCCTTTACGGTGTGAAACAACCTTCCATTCCTTTACGTCTCTTCACAAAGAAAAGACAGCTCAGGTGTCAACTTAAAACACACATGTTCAACCTTTAATATCATGACATTTATGTGACCAGTTGTTGGAAGTGGTCCTTTTTGCAGGGTCACCCCTAAATGTTTTGCCTTCCTCCTCCCTTTTTTCTGACCTCATTTTTGTTGGCTTTAGGTTTCTGGGCACTTTACTACTGCTAACCAGTGGTAAAGTGCATATGCTCTCTCCCTAAAAGATGGTATAATTGATTTACACCTGTTTGGCATATTTAATATACTTATAAGTCCCTAGTAACCTGCCCTACATGTGCTCAGGGCCTGTAAATTAAATGCTAATACTGGGCCTGCATCACTGATTAAGCCACCTACTTAAGTAGCCCTTTGAACATGTCTCAGGCCTGCCATTGCAGAATTTGTGGGTGCAATTTTAAACTGCCATTTCAACCTGGCAAGTTAACCCTCTTGGCAGGCCTAAACCTTCATTTTTAATACACATAAGCCACCCCTAAGGTAGGCCCTTGACAGCTCCAAGGCAGGCAGCAGTGTATTTAAAAAGCTGGACATTTTTAGGTTTACGTGTCCTGGTAGTTAAAAACTATCACATTTATTTTCCACTACTGCAAGGCCTATCTCTTCCATAGTTTAACATTGGGATTACCTAATTAAATTTTATAGGTGCCATTTCCAATTGGGACAAGATGGATATTTAGAGTTTCATATCTCTGGACTCCAATTTAAAATCACAACTTAGGGTGAAGTGGGATTTCATATTGTAAGTCTGAAAATGCCAGCTTTAGAATATTGGCATTTTGTTACTTAAACCATTCTGATACTCTGCCTGTCTCTGAATACACACCTGGAGTGAGTGACAGCTGGGCTTTGTGCATTCCCTCTGGCAGTCAAGCACAAAGAGGGCTGAGATTAGCCATCCACATCCTGATGACCCATTACCAGGATGATAGGTCTTTCTGGGATGGATGGAAGGGAGGAGCTGGCAGTTGCACCTGAATAGGGCTGTGACTGTCTCTACAAGAAGAGCTGCATACACCCCTGTAGTGAGACTGCAGTCAGGGCAGAAGGGCAGAGACCTTGTGAACTTCAAAGGCCTCTCTTTGAAGTCTTCCCCACTTCAAAGGTATTACTGGGTATAAGTACTGGACCCCTGACAAAACCAACTCAGTAATCTCTGGACTGAGCTAGATTTGCTGACCTCCTGCTCTGCTGTGCCTATCCTGCTGTCTGCTGCCCCTTGCATGGTGGTAAGAAGGACTGGACCTTAATCTCTACATACCCAGAAACAAGTGACTCCAAGGGATTTCTGGCTTGCCTCCTGTTCTGAAGTCTCAGGGACATCAAAGATTACATTCAACCCTGCTACAGCCTCTGGAATCTGCCACCTATGAGTCCTGCCCTGCCAAGTGGTGTCAATCCAGTCCTGGGCCCTTGGAGGTGGCTTTTCTAATCCACATATTGCTTACTTTGTGCTGGGCGGAACCAATGCATTCGCCTTAGACAGCCACGCATCACTGCTTTGAAGACTCCACAGTGTCAACAGCTTGGCTCAATGACGATGCATTGCCTTTCCTGCCAGGAGCTGAAGGATGACGCAGGACCCAACTGCGCAACTTGGAATCAACGCATCGCGTACAATCCTTCAGATCGACTACAACACATTGCCTCCTCTGCTCCTCGCAGCTGCTCTTCAACCTAGATGCTTGTTCTCCATGAAGGTGCTGTTTCAGCTGGGGCTGGGTGGTTTCTGTATCCGACCGGCGCTCCATCATGTTCTGCTTGGCTTTTTAGATTTGACCCGGTCCAGCGCGACCAGATAGCCCCGGTTGGCACTTTGTGACTCTAAGCACTATATTCCAAGATATTCCTTAAAAATTCATAACTCCAGTTCTACTTATTGGACTTTTGTCCTTTTGGTCTTGATTTGTTTATTAAATTATCCTCTATTGTTCTCACCTGGTTTTAATTATTTGTGTGTGGCGTATTCACTGTTTTACTGTAATAAGTGTTGCACAAATACTTTCCACAATGCCTATTAAGTTAAGCCTGTTAATTCCATTCAGTTGTGTTCAAGAATTGAAGGTTAAAGAATATTTTTTTATTTTATGCCGGGGAGGATCTACAGATCCAACAGAACAAAAGATTTGTCTTGATTGTCTGCCAACACATCAACATCAATGTTGCGCCAGGCATCTTAGGAGTCAGTCCCTTGTCCTCAGAAAAAGAAGAAAATATATATGGGGGACAACAACAACAAACATTTAACACATGGGTGTCCCAAGTGAGCACATCGACACTCTAAAGAATTTTAAAAAAAGTAAATGAACATTAAATGAGCAGCAGGAGCCACTCATCCATGATTCACTGTTCCTTGCAAAGGGTGCCACATAAAGCCCCGCTAGGGCTTTTTTAACATGCATTTTGGAAATTGGTGGTATCCTTAGAAGGGGCATGGGTTCCACCAAGCATTTTTCAAATGTCATAGTTGGCTTACCTCACCAGCAACATTAAAAAACAGTAAGTCTCCAGGGTCAACAAATCCATGATCTCAGCAGTGCTTACCACAATTTCTATTTAAAGGACTTCAACCTGGAGCTCTATGGTATTCTACTGGATTGCAGAGCCCCCTTGTTGTGAGTTCAAAGACTGCACTTTATGGCCTGATAGACATTAAAAGAAAAACTTAAAGACAAGTTGATTTTTTTTAAAAGGCTTTATTAAAAATGGCAATCACTTTTATTAAACTTTGCAATGTGTGAACTTATATAATGTACATCGGATTATAATTATTGGTGATTTTGTGACAAAGATAATAGGCCTGCTAAATATATATGTTAATATCCTGATACCTTCTTAAAGCCATTAGGCCCACTTTTTATATTTTGGTGTTCTGATCATTTGGCAAAGTCAGTAGGTGTGCCTTACTTAAAAAGACACCCTTTATATAATAACATGACAAAGTCAGCATGTGTTCCTGGAGAGGTGTAGGCACTGCTGACAACTGCACTTATCAAATCACTCATGACATGTTCTATAACATCATTGATAACATCACTGAAACATCTAATATGACATTATTGATGACAACACTGTAAATGGGGGAGGCAAGTTACAGTTACTTTAGAGCACAAGTTACAGTTACGAGAGAAAATTACAACTTGTGAATTTCAGCGTTTTTTTTATTTCACCTTACTATAACAACACATTAAAGATTTCTTACATATATATGAAAACCTGTTCTTGCTTCCATGAAGCAAAGCACATTGCTTTAGGACAAGGGGAGCTGCATGTCAGCAGCTCCCCTTGTCCAAGAGCAATTCTGGCTCAAGTAGGAGGCAGGGAGCCTTCAGGGACTGTAGGGGAATTGGGGCTCCCCCCACGGTCCCCAACGTAACGCTAGGCCCCGAGGATGGGGTCTCATAGCCATAATTGGCCTCAGGAGAGTGGCCACGCGGCCCCCTCCAAAATAAAAATAAAATAGAGAGTCTGTCCAGGCCCTGGGGTATTGAGTCCCTGGGCCATAATTTAACTCAGGAGGGGAGCCATGTGGCCCCCCTCCAAAATAAAATAAAAATTGAGAGGCTGTCCAGGCCCTGGGGGATGGAGTACCCGGGCCAGTAGTGGCCCAGGGAAGGGAGGCCATGCAGTCACCCTCCCGAATACTTAATTTAAAAAAATTAAAAATAAACGGGGAAATGCCCTGGGGGATGGGGTCCCCAGAACTGACAAAAGCCTCAGGAGGGGGGCCACACAGCCCCCTCTATTAAAAAGAGAGAAAAACTAAATAAAAATATGTGGCCATGGGGTCCTGTGGCCGAAATCGGCCAAGGGAGTGGGGCCGTGTGGCCTCCGTCCTGTTTGAAAAAAAAAATCAAAATAATGGTGTCAGGGCCTGGGGGATGGGGTCCCCAGGGCCCTAAAAATATTAAGGGAAGGGGGCCACACAGGTCCCCTTCTAACAAACTGTAAAAAAGCCAGCATCTCACCGTAGGCCCAGCCCCCTTCCTGCACCACTCTGCAAACGTGCCTCCTGGTGGGTTCTGGGTTGGGAGATTAAGTCCCCTAGAATCTTAAGGGTCCTTAGGGGCCAAATAGCCGACCAGGTACCTCCAGTAAGCCCCACACAGTGGGATTGCTGAGAGGTGGTCTGAGGCCACACCCCTTTTTACACCACTCTGCAAACGCTCCTGTTGGCGCACTGAAGGTGGGGCGATGAGGTCCTCTTGTGTCCTGAGGACCTCAGGACTAAGGTGGACTTCATCCCCCGAGTAGGAGTGCACCAGGAGGCGTGTTTGCAGAGTGGTGTAAAAAGGGGGCATGGCCTCAGACCACTCTCAGCAATCCAGCTGTGTGGGGCTTACTACAGATAACAGGAGGGCTAGTTGGCCCCCAGGGACCCTCAGGAGGCAAGGGGATGTCATCCCCTAACCAAGACGCGCCAGGAGGTACGTTTGCAGAGTGGTGCAGAAATACGGCATGGCCTGTGTCCATCTCTCAGCAATCCCACTATATGGGGCTTACTGGAGGTATCAGGTAGGCTAGTAGGCATCTAAGGACCCTCAGCAGCAGAGGGGACATCCAAGAGTGTGCCGGGGAGCGCGTTTGCAGACTGGTGGGCAAAAGGGGCTTGGCCTGCTTTGAGAACTTACCAATGCTGCTGTGTGGGGCTTACTGGAGGTAATAGGAGGGGTAGTTGCCCCCTAAGGTTGTACTTGTTGGCAAACTACCCCTCCTGTTAACTCCAGTAAGTCCCACACAGAGGTATTGGTAAGACATCTTCGGAAGTCACACCCCTATTTCTCCACCACTCTGCAAAACGCGCCTCCTGGCACACTACGGGTTCAGGATGAAGTTCACTTTGCTCCTGAGAGACTTTGGGGGCCAAGAAACCCTACTGGTACCTCCTGTGAGTCATACGCAGCAGAATTCCTGAGCGCTGGTCGGAGGCCCAGCCCCCTTTCTCCACCTCTCTGCAAACAAGACTACTAGGTAAAGAAGCATTTGCAATGTAAAAGGTTTCACATTTGTCAGAGTTAGAGCTATAGGCATTGTAAAAGTAAAAGTGTTTTACTCCTGTTTCTTGGAGAGGCGTAGATGTAGGTTGTGTGTAGTGGAATTATGTGGTATGGTGGGCCTGTTTCTGTACCTATGTTGCTTCTTTCTGCACTTCTCTTGCCTCTTTCTGCACCCTTCGTGCCTCTTTCAGGACCTCTATTGCTTTCTGTACCCCTTTTGCCTCTTTGTGCTCCTCTCATACGCCTTTATGCACTCATCTTGCCTCTTTTTTACCTTCTGTTGGTTCTTTCTGCACTACTCTTGCTTCTGTCTGCACCTCTGTTCCAAATTTCTTCATCCCTCTTCCCTCTTTCTGCACCTCTCTTGCCTCAGTCTGCCTACCTGTTCCCCCCTTCTGCACCCCTTTTGCCTATTTCTGCAACTCTCATGCCTCTTTCTGCAGTTCTCTTGCCTCCTTCTGTACCTCAGTTGCCTCTTTCTGCAACTCTGTTGGTTCTGCCAGTGTAAGGGTTGTCGTTTCCATCCCCAATACATGCCACAAGCACTACAGCCAACTCATGTGTGTGGGAATTTGAGGAGTTTTCCAATGGAATTCTTTCTTGTCCAAAATCTTCTCCCGAACCAGATCACCGATCTTTGCAATCTAGTCAGGACTTCTGGTACTACCTGCACTTCACCAGTGGCAGAACGTTTCTGTAGCTCATTGCTATGCTCGTCTCTAAAGCCTGTTAGTTCCTGTAAGACAGCCAAACATTCACTGATATCAAAAGGCATTTATGCCACCACTGAAGTAGGAGTGTCATGGAACCCACATCTTAACCACAAACAGGACTTCATAGGGAGTCTCACTACTCAAGGATCTTCTTGGCAGATAGTTAAAGGCTCTTTGGACCCCATACAGGCGGTGGACCTAACTGCAAACTGAACCTAATTCTCTAGGTATTTAAGGTTGCTTTAAGTCAATTTTTTCCTGTCCACTACTGCATTTCCCTTGGGATGGTAGGGCAGGGAATAGTGCACAGTCACAACCAATGTTCCCATGGTATCCCAGTAACCCTTAGAGGCAAAAGCTGGGCCCTTGTCCGAATGCAATATGGCTACTGCATATGTGCCGATGAAGGCTTGCAAATTTTTTATAACAGTTCGAGAGTCAGGTGATTCCTGTGGCCAAAACCACAAGAATTGAGAGCAGAAGTCCACTGCTAACATTTTGTATTTAAAAGACCCATCCATCTGTAGAGCCCGCAATGGTCCAGATAAACACAAGCGAGAGGCTTGTTTGAGATTAAGGGCCTCATGTAGGTAGCGAAATACCGGTCGGTAACGGCCGATTTTCGGTAAATATGCCGTTACCGACCGGTATTCAGACAAGTGAGATGTAGGAGTCCAAAAACCACTTTTCGGTAAATATGAGGCGGTAAATACCGATTCATAGTTACCGAATTCTAAAATACCGATTCATATTTACCGAATACATAATTAACGAATCGGTAAATATGAAGTGGTAAATATGAAGTGGTAAAAATTTAAAATGACATGTAGGAGCAGTCGGTAATTAAGAAATCCAGGAAAATCGGTAAATAAGAGTCGGTAATTAACACGGATTGAAAGCAGGTGGTAACCATCAACAATGCACATAAGCAATCCCAAAATGCAACAGCGTGGACAACATGGCCGCCATGTACGTCATTGCAAGGCGCCTACGTCTACAGGCAGCAGGACTGAGGGTGTGGCGACGGGAGGAACAAATCTACAGACAGCGCATCACACTATTACAGCTGACTGATGCAGAGATACATGAGAGGTACAGGCTACACCCCGAAACCATCATGGACCTGATAAGGGACCTGCACCCACTCCTGGACCAGCCAACAAGAAGGGCGCACGCCATACCACCACATGTGCAGGTGCTCTGCAGCCTACATCTACTGGCATCCGGCAGTTATCAGGTGGTGATAGCTGCGGTGGGTGGTGTATCCCAGAGTTGCCTGTCCCGTTTCTTCAGGAAGTTCCTGGATGCCATGATGCAGAGAATGCACCACTACATAAGCTTCCCAAACACACAGGCTGCACTGCAGAAAACAAAAACAGACTTTTATCACATGGCACAGTTCCCCCATGTCATCGGCTGTATTGATGGTACACACATCCCAATCTGTCCACCAGCTGATACAGAGCACATCTACAGGAACAGGAAGTCCACCCACTCCATCAATGTGCAGGTGATCTGTGATGCAGGGAACATCATCACAGATATTGTTGCAAAGTTTCCTGGGAGCACCCACGACTCTTACATCTTCCAGAATAGTGGGATCTACACACGACTGAGTGCCGGCGAATTCGGAGAGGGATACCTGCTGGGTAAGTAACAGTGACGCCCCTTGAAACCTGCAAATCAGAGTGTATAGAGGCATGTAACTGATGGTTCCCTTTTACTCATCCAGGCGACAGTGCATATGCATGCCGTTCATTCATCCTCACTCCCTACCTACACCCAGCAACCCAGAGTGAGAGACGATACAACGTGGCCCACAAAACAACACGCAATGTGGTGGAGCGCACGTTTGGACTACTGAAGAGCAGGTTCCGCTGCCTCCACAAGAGCGGAGGCGCACGCCAGTACAAACCCATCACCTGCTGCAAGATTATTGCCACTTGTGCAATGCTGCACAACCTTGCCACGAAAAAAGGTACAGATGTGGAACTAACATATTTTGAGGACAACGAGGATGAGTCAGGCCAGCCAGAGGGCAGCGCAGCTAGAGTGCCAACTGCAATCGATGGGAGAGAGAGACGGGTAGAGATCACATGCAACTATTTCTGAGTAAGTGAGGGGACACAGCGAGTTGTGAGAAGTCATGACGTAGTTTAATGTGGCACCACGCCATGAACACATGAACAGGCCAATCTGGCAATATACCATCTATACAAGGAGTATGTCCAGGGTTACGTCACCCAATGGGAAGTGGCTAAGCAGGGCCACATCAATGTTTGCGCATACGCGCTGCAGTGGTGGATTGCACGGCCTGTGCATCCTCACTAGAGCCAACCCCAAGCCGCCTGCTGCTCCTGCGTGCTTCGGGGACGGGGGGTGTGATGCTGCTGCTGGTGTCGATGCTCTCCGCAGCATCCCCTGCAGCAGTTGTCGACGCCTGACTAGTCAATAGCACCCCTAGTGCACTTGTCACCTGCACCATCCCCCGAGACAGGTCGCTGCAGCACTGTGTTAGGCCCTCCTGCATCGTCACAGAGCGCCGGCAAAGTAGGGAAGTCGCAGTTGCCAGACGGTTGAGTGCCCTGCTGGTAGTGTCCCTTCTCTGGCGTTCCCGGCGCCGTGCTTCGATGTCAGCATCTAATTTGCTGCACAACTGCTGGATTGACTGGGACATGTCCCGAATGCCCGCAGCCATGCCGCCAATGTTTGTGTCCATGTTGACTAAGCTTGTCTTCATCACCCGCATGTGCCTCTGGACTGACATAACTGCCTTTGATTGCAGGCGCTGTTGCTTCAACATTTGGCCCTCGAGCCCCAAGAAGACACCATGGCCGTCAGTGGGTGCTGGTGGACTCTGGACACGCGACCTGCAGCGCCCTCTTGCTCCCGTCTGTGCTGCCTGTAAGGTGTGGGGCACAGTGGGATGGCTCCCTTCCTGGTGCCCGGTGCGGTCTTCTGGGCCCATGCTGTCGTCTGACGAGGTGTCGAAGGCTCGTAGCCTGGCTGCTGGACGCCTCCTCATTCTCACACCTGCAAGCGGAGATGTGGCCGGTGATTCGAACATGAGTGGCGATGCTGGCTGTGGTTGTGGTGATGCTGGCTCTCGGTGAGGTGATGCTGGCTCTGTGTGCGGCGAGGCTGGCTGTGTTGGTGGTTCGGCTGCCAGTGGGCCAGCTCCCTGGTCTGAACTCGTGCTGGCTAGAGGTGATTTTTGTGGCCGGTGTGCCGTCTCCCCTGCAGCATGCCCTGTACTGCATGATGTCACATCTGTGGACAGAAAAACAACATTGGCTCAGTGTCCCCGAAGGGCTGCATTGCAAGCGTCACAATAAATCATTTCACATTCCAATCTGTCCTCTGTCTCCTTGTGCCTCGAGTGCGTGACATGCCTTGTTGCCCTGTGACATTTACGTCATGGTTAGTGTTGCCCTGACTACATCTCCCGGAATGCATTGCCTGTCTGCACTGACACGTGTGGACTGCAGTGTGATTCTCGTTTCACAATGGGGGATGTGGGATAGGGGTAGGGGAGGCTACATTGCTGTGCTTTCGTCTTACCTTGGTGTGTTGCGGCTCTGGCAGAGCTGTCGGCGTCCCCAAGACCCACGACGCTCTCTTGCTCGATTGTGGCCGCCACCAGCTCCTCCAGTTCGGTGAGGGCAGGTGCCCTGTTGGTTCCACCTCCGGTCTGGCTGGCCTCCTTCTGGATGTCGCCCATCTTCCTCTTGGTCACAATCCTCAGGTCATACCAGCGCTTTTTGAGGACCTCAATGTCCCTGTGGGTCACTCCCACAGCATTGACCTGCGCCTGGATGGCCAGCCATATGTTGCGCTTTTCGGCCTCAGGCACTTGCAGGGATTGCCTCCCAAACAGCTTCTGGTGCTGCTTCACCACCTCCTCCACCAGCACCTGGAGTTCCTTGGGGCTGAATTTGAGCTTCCTCCTGCTTTCCCCTCCGTCTTTCTGTGTTCTCTGGCTGGACATGCTGTTCGTTTCCCGCTCGCACATGCAACTGCTCCCTGCCTCTCCTCTGCACTCCAAGCCTCTCCAGGGTCGGCTAATTATGTACACCTGCCTGGGTGTGGCCACGTCGGCTAATTGTGTACACCTGCCTGGGTGTGGGCAGTTCCTGGTTGGGTGGGCTGTCGTTGCACAGGATTAGCTGTTTCGTCAAGTCATGTTATTTACCGAATCCGTACATACCGATTCGGTATTTTCCGATTCGGTAGATACCACCTCGGTATTTTCCGAATCGGTAGATACCACCTCGGTATTTTCCGATTCGGTAATTATCACCTCGGTATTTACCGAATCGGTGAATTCCGATTCGTATTTACCGAATGTTACCGAATCGGTAACTGTTACCGAATTTTTACCTACATATAACTTACCGATTCTAATTTACCGATTCGGTACGGCTCGGTATTTAAGAACCGGTAAAATGTATTTACCTACATGAGGCCCCAAGAGAGGTGTCTGTGGTGAGTGTGCTGTGGTGGAAACCTTTATTTGCTGGCAAATATCACAATTAAGGACATAGTTTTCATTCTGTTTGTATAGACCTGTCCCACCCATAGCATTGCTGTTATAATGAAATTGTAGCCACCTCCCCTGTGTAAGCAAATGCTAAACCCTCAGAATAAATTCTAACCTGTGGTATGAATTTGGAATCACTGTAACCACCACTCCGGGAAGGTGAGCAAATGGAATGTTATGTGCACTTAGCTGGTAGGAATGTTTTGTTGGAAAATTTTTCAGTAAGGAGGTACCACAGCACAAAGCTGTGACAGCTTCATAATGTCTCCATCCATCATTGTGTTAGAACGAGTCAAAACAGCAGTTTTGACTGTTGCCTTTGTGGCTTCATCAGTCAGTGAATTCCCTGCAACGTGTATTCTTACACGTTGGTGGCTCATCATGTGAATAACATGATTCCGAAGCAAACTCGCTTTAAGTTTTGCCTCCTGTTCCCAAAAGCATTTTATGCTTCTCAGGGTACCCTTTGGAATCTCTGGATCCATTCTGTCTCCAGCAGTGTAGATACTCATTTTAAGACTGGACACAATAATTCTAATCACACTCTATAAGTGTGGGGAATTCAGGGTCAGTATTCTCAAGTGCCAGAATTAGAGCTTTTAGTTCAGCCAGCTATACAATCACCTAGTAGCTGTGTGAATGTTTTAAGAGGTTGGAATTTTCTATCCCTCATTTTACTCTTTACCACTGCTCAATCGGCACAGTTTTGTATTTTGGTCCAGCTGCAGGCTGGGCAGAACCATCAGTATAAATTATGAAGTCATACTGATCTAGAGGTGTTTTTTTCAGTGGGCAGAGGGTATTCTTGTTCATATTATAGGTATGCTTGTGTTTTGCAGTGTAGAGTCAAAAACGTAATCTACGTCTGTTGCTGTAAGTGAGTTGGCCAAATTTATCCATAAATGATGTAAGGTTTTTGCGTTAGGAATGCTGGCTTTTCTACGGCTGGAATCGGGGTTGCCACAATTATGTGTTTTCCCTGAGCCAATGATCTTTATTTCACTACAGCTGTCTGTACTGCAGTCAGTATTTTTTCAGTTGGTTCAAAATGCATATCTGTATTGGATCATACATTTATATACAATTGGTACAGTGTCACCCTCAGCAATTGGATTAATGTGTATCTTGTGGTCCCCGCAACTAAGCGGATCACTAAGTTTGTGGTGTTTACACGTAAGTGTTTTACAGCTAGCATATCAGCTTGTACTGAACGCAAGATTTGTGTATGTTCTGGTATGCAATGTGTGTTTGAGAAGTATGGATGAATCAATTCATAAAACAGTTTAACCCCTTGTGCATAATCTTGTATATATGTCCCACTAAAATTTAGATAACCTAATAGCAATTGTAGCTTTTTTATTGTGGTTGGTGGTTGGAAAAGCACGCACTTCTCTAGGAAATGATTACCTTCATTTGGCAACTCCTATCCCAAGAACAGGATACTGAGATAGGCAATGTTTGATTGTTTGAAGTAAAATTTGTAGCCTGAGTGAGCAAATCCCAGAATTTTTTAATTTAATGTGTTGCTAAGTAATCATTTGTTAAGTATATGTCATTGACATAGGGCAATCCTTTGTCATCAAAAACTTATAACAGTTCTGTTACAAGGGCTGAGAACAACCCAGGGCTATTCTATAACCTTGTGGCAATCAAAAAAATAGTTTTGAGAGCCAGGGCGGTAATTGAAGTCAGCTACCTGCTTTCAGGCACTATGTTTTGATTGAAAGAAATATTTGAAATGTCAAAAGTAGTTTTATATTTTTTTTGCACACTATATTGTTCATTAGTGCCGAGCCATGTGTTTGGTGTACTGCAAATGCGTGCGTAGCACTGTTCAATTGTCTATAGTCTTAGACCGAGCGATAGAATGGTCTGGTTTCGTCACTGGAAACAAAGGATTGTTCATTGGTGTAGTGCAACTTTCTATTGCACCCTGATAGTCAAGATGTGTGAGTATTTCTCTAACCTATTGTTTGCTGGGGCTTGTGCAAGGTCCCACTCCTTGACATATGTAAGTTTAACTGATTCTGGGACAAGGTTCGAAAAGGCTGGTAATATTACACTCTCTCCCCATGGGAATTGTCTAACAAACTCAGGTGGCTAGTCTTTTTCAACCAAGAGAATGTCATAACCAAATGTTAAAAATAGATAAAAGACAGCGCTAATAGTAGGTGGTTTATCAACCTCCATTTGACGGTGTAATTCATACAACTGACTTGCGTCACTTAGAGCCCAATTATGACTTTTGGCTCAGCGGTCGTTACGCCACTGCCACGCTCCTGCTGCGCCAAAGCCGTGGTTGGGCCCCCCACCAGATTAGGAGTTTTCTCCAGTTTGGCAGGCTTTTTTTTGTGGTCCCACAGCAGTGCCTTTGAAAATGGGGATGGCAAAAACAGTTCCTGCATGGCATATACTGTTAAGTCCATACCTCGCAGTTACTGGTGTGCATGCACACAAGGTGGCACTTGTTGTGCCCTCCTGTGCGAATCCACATGGCGTGCTACGATTTGTAAGGCCCCCTTTGTTTCCTCTCCACCACTGTTTTCATGGCGGTTGAACCGCCATGAAAACTGTGGTGGGGAGGAAACTCGTAATATGCTTAGCAGGACCACATCAGTCTCACCAAGCATATTATGGTCTCAGGACCGCCTCGCCACCGCCAGGGAATGGCGGTTTCCTGGTTTCGGCAGCAGCGGTCCCATGGCAGTCCGACCGCCAAGTTTTAATGGGGAGCCCGGACCGTCAGTGCGGCGGTGGCTGGACCACCACTGCCATGCCACCACAAGTCTAGTGGTCCTCAGACCGCTAGACTCGTAATTTGGCCCCTAGTCTCTGGTCCAGTGTTTCCACATGGACATAGTCATTCGTTTCTCCTGCTGGCAAACACTACATAAGATTCTGGTAAACTATTCTGATGCACTGTCCAGCATAGTCAGAGCCTACTCCCCTTTCAGAAGCATAGTCCCCAATATGTGTGGCATGAATCATTTTTGTCCCAGCTACCTTCTTTTCAAATTGAATCTTCTGCTGTGCATGTTTTTCTTCATTTTTTATTATGTAGTCAGAAGAGCGTTGTGTACTTTTTCGGTTTCATTTACTGCTCCGACCTGCGCTCTGATCGTCCTCCTCTCTCTGAGCATTTTTCATAGGATCCCTGAAAGGAATGAGAAGGACATATATCAGTATTCTGATATCTATCAGGCTGTTTAATTGCTTCATGGTTACACAAATTGTAACGCTTCTCAGAGGATTCCTGTTGAGGAGATCCACCCCATGGTTTAGACTTTTCTTTATTTTTCTTATTATCCCAGTATTTTTTAGAGGGCTCTGGTGCCTCTTTCAAGTTATCCTTATCAGAATTACCCTTAAGTTGTGGTTTATTAGGTCTGGCTCCACAAATGATCTCAACCTCTTGATATATACGTTGTATGCAATAAATGCTGGTAGTTTGTGCTGTTGGTCTGCCGGAGCAACCTGTAAAAGATGATGGCAATATGCAAATGGTACTGCTACCCCTTTTACATTATTTAATATCATTGAGGATACTGTCACAAAATTACCCATTAATTTCATCCCTAAATCCTGGGCTGGGGCTGCCCCATATTGATTGAGAATCTGTTAAAGCACCTCCAGCAAAACAGCCAAGGGTGGTGTACCATGTGTTATGTTATAGATCACAGCAAATGCTGTGCCCTATGTGGTACCGTCCTGTACTGAGGAAATCATTCTCAAAGGATGGCACATTGTGAGAATTCTATGTTTATCTTGGAGTCCCGTATGGGGAAACACTGCTTCAAGCTGATTTGTTTTTTGTGCAATCCAGAATGGAATCTTGTCCCGTCTGATGGGAATCTTACCCATATTTGCATTAATATCCACTGAACTAATGCCGGGCATTGCCAATTGTGCTTTTACAGCTTGAACTGCCCTTATTGGGGTTGCTGATATGGTTCGCATAACGAATTGTACTAGTGTTCTGTATAGTGTAACTATGCCTGTGTAGAGAGTACCAAGTTCTGCTTCTGTGAGAGCTCCTATTTGCGGACATGGTGCATAGAATGCTATGACTGGTCATGTTGCTTCCTCATTTCTGAGGGGAACCAGCCTGAAATTTTCTAATGTATGTGGTAGGGAGCCTAGGAACCAGTTAATATGTTCCTGATATGTTAATGGAATTTCTAAATCCTCTATAGTTGTCTGGCACTGCTTCTACCGTGCATGTGTGAAAATTCCCTGTGTTGGCATTTACTGGCAGGAATGTAACCCTTGAATAGAATACCTCAGTTCTAAATGCTTCACGGGCATCTGCAATTGAGGTAACATCCTTTTCCACTTGTGAGAGCCCATGTTGTATTAACATTTGTGTTAACGCATTTCTGCAATTTAGTGGTAAAACCACCTGTCTTGAATTAGCCATTTGTATATGTGGGATTAAAAGAGGGTAACTGTTATGGGGTAATCCCTTTTTTAAATGTTCAAGCTCAAACAACTACAGCAGGAAATGGGGATTTCCTATTTTGCTGAGGAGAATTTATCCCTAACACCAAGAATGCATCCGGTTAATCGGTGAGTAAGGCTTTGGGAAAAACTACTTAGGAGACCCATTAACGTTGGTGGCGCCATGTTGTACAGTTCCTATTTTTTCAGTAAGACTTCATTTGGGCGACATAAGTTTAAAAACTATGAGGGACTAAGTCCATGTATACCGTCAAAATATATCGATCTAAATGCTAGATAGCTCACAGTGCACCATCTGGACCTCTAAACCTTGCAAGGTACAGGATGGTGTCTGCAACCTCAGTACATGACAACCTGACTCCCAAAACAAACTGTTGAAACAGATCTAACCCTTTTGCTAATAACTCAGGCATGCCCAAACGGAAACACAAGAAATACTCAAATTGTACTTCAAGTTTTTTTTTTAAGCAATCATATTCTTGTTTAAATACATGTGCTGCAATGATTAAAAGAAAGAAACAAGACATAGTAATCAGCATTATGAGAATGATAAATAAAATAAATAGTTTCACCACTGTGCTGTTACATTGACTATGTGAATATGTATAATTGTACCTATACTCCTACCTAGTGCTTCCTATCCTAATATGCATAGATTGTGCAATCTGCCTAAATGCCCTAGATTGGTCTAACTCCCGATTTTCCTGAGGGTATGTTTCATCTTGGAGCCTGTCTTGGTGTAGAGCAGGTCACCATCCTTCTTAGGAGGGTAACGGAATTCAACTGGGGTGGAATTCCGACATGGAACGACCTCGACAGTGCCAGCAAAGTGTTTATCTCCCAAAACCAATGGCTGGGTGAGTTTTTATAATAGACTGCACCAATATTCTCTATGTCGGAATAATAGTCTGGCTGTTATTGTATATTTTACCCTTAGAGAGTTGTCTCCAAACAGACAGCAAACAACAAAATGTCGTGCAGTAAACTTTGTCCCTGTACAGAATGTTTCAGGGCCTGGTAATATGCCTGTAAAGAAAGGTAAATGTAGGCAAATCTGTTTCTTAAAATATTATCCTATACAGATGCACAAACAAATGTGTGTTAAAAATCATCATCTAAAAAAGATGTCAACTTTCAATGTGAACATGTAGCATGGTGGTATTTTGTGCCCACGGCCTATGTAACCACACAACAGGTAGTCCTTCTTCTGTAATGTCTACAAGTCCAGGAGTGTAATAAAGAATTATTCTGACTGTCTAACATTTATACCTGTTGCAAGACCCTGCCCTACCCCTACATCTGGTTCTGGGAAGTTCTTCCCTTCCCCGTCAAGGTTCCAAGAAGTCTGGAGTGACAAACAGCAGCTTTCAAATTCCTTTGTGTGTGCTGGAGACAAGGCCCTTTCAGCTGAGCCCCAGCCACCCTGGCAGGATGGCCTTTCCTGTCCACACCTAATCCCCTTTGTGTCACTGTCTGGGAGGAATACACAAAGTCCAACAGCAGAGCCATTCACAGTCATGTGACCCAGGACCATGCAGAAGGCACAATTCATGAGGACAAAAACATGTCAAATTTCTAAAAGTGGCATATTCAGAATTATGACTTAAATCCAAATGTACCTTTAAAGTGGATTTTAAATTACAAATCATTTGTCAAACAACAGCATCACTCTACCTGCTCCTAATCAAAGTTAGCACATATTAAAAGTAATAAGGTAAACCAGTGTTAGTCTATAGGAGAGATGAGCCTTACAGTAGTAAACAACAAATGTAGGAGTTTCCCACTACCTTGGCATGTAAAAATATAAACTCACTTGCTTACATTTTCATTACAATGACTCCTGCCCTGTGAGCCTTTAGGGCTTACCACAGGGGTGACTTAAATGTATTAAAACAGGAGATTTTGCCCTAGCAAAATGTTTATTTTTCCAGGTCTAAATTGCAGTTACAAATTGCAGTGGCAGCCCTAATAAATGTTACAAAGGGCTACTTTAGTGGGGAGAGACACAGTACGTGTTGCTGACCCACTAGTAGTATTTAATTTACGGGCACTGTGTACATGTAGAACCATATAGTAGGGACTTACATGCAAATTAAATGCGTCAGTCAGATGTAGGCCAGTTTCACCATGTTTTGGGGGAGAGCACAAGCACTTTACCACTCAAGAACTTCATGTACCAGCTTCCCTTGGGGCGACCCGGAGGAGGAGCTAGCGGAGTGCGGTCCATTGCGGTTGTTTATAAAAATGGCTCCCCCGAGCTTTGAGCTGACGAGCTCCTGGACGACGCACCTGCGTGCCTGTGCGGGCACTGAGGCCCTTGACGGTTGCTTGGCGGCCCTCTCTTCCACCCCTAACTATTTTCTCTACTGAGGAGGGAAGTTATCCCGAAACCCGAGCCATGTCTCGGGCGATATTTTAAAACCCGGGACATGTATCGGGTCTAGAGATCATCAGTTCAATAAGTACTTACTTGCACCCACTGGGGTGAACCACTCAAGAACTCCATCAGAGATCATCAGTTCAACAAGTACTTACTTGCACCCACTGGGGTGAACCACTCAAGAACTTCATGTACCAGCTTCCCTTGGGGCGACCCGGAGGAGGAGCTAGCGGAGTGCGGTCCATTGCGGTTGTTTACCTTTAAAGTGGATTTTAAATTACAAATCATTTGAGTCAAACAACAGCATCACTCTACCTGCTCCTAATCAAAGTTAGCACATATTAAAAGTAATAAGGTAAACCAGTGTTAGTCTATAGGGCTAGCGGAGTGCGGTCCATTGCGGTTGTTTATAAAAATGGCTCCCCCGAGCTTTGAGCTGACGAGCTCCTGGACGACGCACCTGCGTGCCTGTGCGGGCACTGAGGCCCTTGACGGTTGCTTGGCGGCCCTCTCTTCCACCCCTAACTATTTTCTCTACTGAGGAGGGAAGTTATCCCGAAACCCGAGCCATGTCTCGGGCGATATTTTAAAACCCGGGACATGTATCGGGTCTAGAGATCATCAGTTCAATAAGTATTTACTTGCACCCACTGGGGTGAACCACTCAAGAACTCCATCAGAGATCATCAGTTCAACAAGTACTTACTTGCACCCACTGGGGTGAACCACTCAAGAACTTCATGTACCAGCTTCCCTTGGGGCGACCCGGAGGAGGAGCTAGCGGAGTGCGGTCCATTGCGGTTGTTTACCTTTAAAGTGGATTTTAAATTACAAATCATTTGAGTCAAACAACAGCATCACTCTACCTGCTCCTAATCAAAGTTAGCACATATTAAAAGTAATAAGGTAAACCAGTGTTAGTCTATAGGAGAGATGAGCCTTACAGTAGTAAACAACAAATGTAGGAGTTTCCCACTACCTTGGCATGTAAAAATATAAACTCACTTGCTTACATTTTCATTACAATGACTCCTGCCCTGTGAGCCTTTAGGGCTTACCACAGGGGTGACTTAAATGTATTAAAACAGGAGATTTTGCCCTAGCAAAATGTTTATTTTTCCAGGTCTAAATGGCAGTTAAAAATTGCAGTGGCAGCCCTAATAAATGTTACAAAGGGCTACTTTAGTGGGGAGAGACACAGTACGTGTTGCTGACCCACTAGTAGTATTTAATTTACGGGCACTGTGTACATGTAGAACCATATAGTAGGGACTTGCATGCAAATTAAATGCGTCAGTCAGATGTAGGCCAGTTTCACCATGTTTTGGGGGAGAGCACAAGCACTTTAGCACTGTTAGCAGTGGTAAAGTGCACAATGTCCTAAAGCTAACAAAAATGAATTCCTCAAAACAGGAGAGGTGAAGGCAAAACGTTTGTGGGTGACCCTACAGAGAGCGTCAGGTCCAACAGATGTGCACACAGTCTTTCAGCCTTGAGAGAGCCCCAGGAGGAATGTATAAATGAATATTGTATCTGTCTGCTTCGTTCATATATCATAATATTACATTGTAAGCTCTTTGGGAATTCACTTTACAATGTTCAGTTGAATATGACTTAGTTTTAGGCCAGGGTTCCATGCTATAGTGAAATTATTGGCAAATTATGTGAGATTACGCAAGGAGCATAACCCATATGTTCTTAGCGCAAAATGCACCCTTGCATCTAATATGAGCCTGAGGATGCGCCTTGCCCTATGATAATTGATCTAAATGCAACAGAAAAAAAACAGTAGCAGCCAGCAACCACTTGTGCTCTATTCCTGTGTCCTTGTGGTAGGCACTGTTTTCTCAAATTACTCTAAATTATGCAAACAGGTGTAATCTCGTAATTTTCTGTTGTTTTGTATCAGAAGAGTAGCACCAAATTACCCAAAATACTCAGATTACTGTGCAGTTTTGGCCGGTGCAGGTAAGAACATTTGGGCGGAGACGGTGCGGGGGAAAGTCGATAGCTGACGGCAAGCGCAAGGTGAGAGTTTTATTTTTTAATTTTATTTTCCCTCGTCGTCGCCGGTCGATTACCCCCCTCGCGCCGCCCTGCCCCACCACTCTTACCTGCACCGGCTGCTACTGTTATTGTGGCGTAATTCGAATTTCGCCTTGACCTAATATTAACAAAGTCGATGAACTGACAAGCATCCATTGCAACCCCTATTAAAAATTATGTAAGAAGATGTAAATAGATGAGATAATACAGTGTTTCTCTCTGTATTTGACCCAAAACTGTCCCATCCTCTGATCTTACTGCCCTTTGAATAGTATGTGGGAAATATATTATTCTAACCAGGCTGGCAAGACTTTTCACAGGTTTAGATCAACTGAAACTTTCTGCTCACTTACTTCTAAAGCCCAAGCTTTGACTGGAGATGTGGATGGTTTTTCCAGTCTTTTCTTGCCCCCAAGGACTTACCACAAAAAAGACTGATGGAGAAATTAATTTATTCTATGCACTTTTTCTTTTTTAGGGAGGTCGCCTTTCTACACTAGCATTGAATCAAAGGTCAGTTCAGGAGATTGTGAGCCCACATAACTCTTTCATCTGTGAATTGTCTTTATTATCACCTCACAAAGCAGCACGTTTATTGAGCGTTTCCTCTTCCAAACCCTCATTCTTCTCTATATCGTTTTGTGAACTAGGGATTATATAGGTGCATGAACTCAGTAGGATCAAGTGATATTCATCTCCAGGCAAGAACGGCAGCCGAAACAACAGCGAAATAAAGACGAAATCTTTGTAAGCAGGAACCCCTTGCTCGACAACTGGAGAATGCAGTTTTTGATTAATGGCGGAAGTGTAAGGGCTCTTGTACAGTTTCATTAAATCAAACTGCATTATAGTAAGAAATCATTTCATACATAAACTATTCCCAGCAACCTCTACCTCTTGAGGTTTCTCGTGAATTAATCCTCTGCTTAATAATGTGATGAACAAGATGAACCCAGGGATTTAGTGAGGCAAACAATTTGATAAAAGATCACATTTAAAAAATATCTGATAATTATACATTGCAATAAGCTGCATTCTTTCCAGCAGCATTGTATGAAAAACAGTTTGTAATCCTGCTGTACACTTCAATTATTTTATTAACCCATGAACCAAAACGTGTCTTGGATGAAACATGATCATAGAAAATATTCAGGTAATTAAACAATAAATTGCATGTTGTAGTAAATGCCACGTTTCAGTCCTTTATATGTTATTATTTCTAAAGTGATTTCTTAAAAATAAAAAAAGTATTGTCAATCGATGTAGGTTTGTCATCATAAGACTTGTGGAGTGCTTGAAATGCAATTATTGTAACATGCAAAGGGAAAAAAAAATGTTTCGAGACTTCCATTGAAACAATTCCTAGTAAATATTTGCGTAATCATGATGATTGTGAGATCATTTAAATAACAACCATAACATCATAAAATAAGCAATTTATTAATTTTATTAGTTTTTAGGAAGCGCTTTCAAGAGCCTTATATAGATGAAAGAGCCAAATGGTATGGTACTTACATGCTTTGAATATTTATTCCAACATACATACTCAATTGATAATGTAAAACAGTCAAAGCAAATCCAGTATTTGCGAAAAGTTACATAAACTAGATCACACAAACTATCCCATGTGGACTTAATTTACACGCTACTTCAACTTCGCAAAATATTACATTTTAAGAATTTTGAAATTTCATATTTTTTCAGCGTTTAGTTCATAGTTTGTCAGTGTACATACGAAGACAAAAAATAGCTAGACCTTGCACTCTACTTGTATGGTGCTAACTAAGATCATGATGCAACTTAGCATCAAATTAGCTTAGTAGTAGAAGGGCAATGGTGACATCTGGTTAACAGTCGTTGCCATGCTGCCTTTACCACATGGTACTTTCCAAAGCATGTAATACAACTCTTTGACCTTTACAACACAGTGTAATACATTGTTGTACTTTGCCATGCAAAACTGCTGGTAAGTATGTGTGTGTGTGTGTTTGTGTGTTTGAGTATGATTAATAATAACTTACCTACGTGGTAAAGTTCAGTGTTATAAAGTACCTAAAAAAATGCCCTATGTGCTACCTACCTGCGTGGTAAAGTCTGTGCGGTAGATGTGCCACATGGTAAAGACTGTGGTAAAGGTAGCAGCATCCAGCAAAATGTTCATATATGTGTTTTGCTTTTTAATAAATGCTCCAATTCCCTCTTTATAGAATGCTTACCATAAAACCAGAAATGGTAAATGTAAACAGAGCTTAAACTATATTTATGTCTTCATTCACAAACTACCTAAAGATTAATTAAGAATCTTGTATGCTAGGGTCTCTTGTCATTGTGGAATGTGTAAATATGTAAAGAGGCACTATGATGATCGTTTGCATTTTTAACTTCTAGTGGAAACGCGAAATCTGCTGCAGTACCATCGCTTCAATATGCAACTTTTCAGGGATTCGAAGGGAATTCCAGAATCGCTTCAGAAAATATGATAGTTTTAAATTTCATGATTTCTCCAGTACTCATTTTTACACAGGTAGGATTCTCCCCTTTTTTGGAAAATCTGCATGAGTAATTAGTACCTTTACCTTAGCACATGTAGCTTTAGTTATTTTTTAGCTTCAGAAAATATTTTTTCTCATGGAGAAACTCATAATCTAGACCACCATTAAACACAGGGTGTGTTATCCGTTGTCCCATCCTGTTAAAGTGCTTAACTATATATATATTCAGTGAAAAAACCATAGGTTTCACACATGTTATAGTTAGCTGGACATTTTACTCGTAAAAAACCAATGAAATTGCCCCGTTATAGTTAGTTCAGCTAACTATAACTCGCGCGCCCGCAATGCACTGCTGATGACGTCACATATTACATCACTCATGACATGGTCAGTGACATCACTCATGACATCACTGATGACATCTCAAATGACATCACTGATGACATCACTGATGACATCATCCAGTGAATGTGTGTTTTTCTGATAATTAAATATGTTTTATATATGTATATCTCAAGGTTGATAGAAGAATAAATGGGTATATTACTGTCTAAATGGATGATTTCTTTTTGAAAAATTGATTGTGTAACTGACTGATTAAGTGTATCATAGTGAATACATGGCTTAGTGAGTAATATTTAAATATGTAAATATCTGTATCATTTTTTCACTTTGTGTATAAGTGGCTGCATGGGTTGGTGAGTAGCTACATGGGTGTCTATATAGGTTATTAGTTGGTTTTTTTGAGTATTAGTCTGAGTGTCTGCATGGTTCGGTGGGGGGTATGACGTAGTGCATAGGTGCATGAATGAGTGACTCACTGTTTGTATGTGTTGAACAGAGCATGTGTGCAGGACTGCATGGGTGGATGCGTGTGTGTATTGGTGTGTTAGTGAGTGAATGACTGTCTCAATAGTGTCTTTATGAGTAACTACATATGTTTTAAACTAGTATATGTGACTATTGGTGTACATATGTGAGTATATGTGAGAGGGAGAGATTGAAAGAGTTCCTGTATGAATAAGTATGTGTTTCTATAAGTGATTGTTTAAAAGACTAAGTATGTGTAAGTTTCCGTAGAAGTAAGTGTGGTGGTGTGTGTATAACTGTATATGCAGGTGAATGTATGTTTGATTCTTTACTAGCATGAGTGACTATGTGTGTGAGTAACTCTATGGATGAGTGGCATTATGTAACAGGATGTATAGGTGTATGAGTACATATGATGAGTGAGTACATGTATGAGTGACTGTATAGGACTGTTGGTGAATGAGTGGATGTGTATGTTGATCTTAGAATTACTGAAGAGGTTGTTGTAACTGGTATTGGTATGTCCATTGTTTTGAAAATTTTAGTCTCTATTTTTGAATGTGTGTATCAAAGCTTATATTAAGGTGAGAGGAGGTCTGCCACTCTATCACAAGGATGATGTCATCAGTGATGTCATCAGTGATGTCATTTGAGATGTCATCAGTGATGTCATGAGTGATGTCACTGACCATGTCATGAGTGATGTAATATGTGACGTCATCAGCAGTGCATTGCGGGCGCGCGAGTTATAGTTAGCTGAACTAACTATAACGGGGCAATTTCATTGGTTTTTTACGAGTAAAATGTCCAGCTAACTATAACATGTGTGAAACCTATGGTTTTTTCACTGAATTTCTAAGGTTTTTTAAATGCTAATTCCTAACTATAACGTGTGTGAAACCTATGGTTTTTTCAGTGAATTTCTAAGGTTTTTTAAATGCTAATTCCTAACTATAACGTGTGTGAAACCCATGGTTTTTTCAGTGAATTTGCAAGGTTTTTTAAATGCTATTTTTTTTTTTTATTCTTCATTTTTTTCAAACATATTTTTAATTTAATTTTCTTACCTTTTATAAAGACTATGTGTTAGACCTGTCAGCCCTTTGGGTGGTCCCTCCTCATCATTATTTATTTTGTCCCACTTTTGCCTCAACCCCTGTTTGAATTTTTCCTTTTTGGGAACCACCAGACTTTTTCGTGTTGCTACAGATTCAGGGAACCATTTTAGCTACCCCTGACACTTCTGTCTGAGGGCCTGGAGCACAAAATGGTGGCCACCTGTGACATCACCAGCATCCACTGGAACCTACCAGCACCTTCCAGAACATTCCCGGAGATTCCAGAACTCTGTGACAGTTGGAGACCGTTTAGAATGTTGGGAGGATAAGAGAGGCAGTTGGCAGTTGGCACCTGACTGGTGAAGAGAGAGGAGCACAACAGTGAAGGAGGAAGGAGTGAAGCAGCAGGGGTGGAAACTTGTGCCTGGAGTGGGGTCCATAAACCCACCCTTGATACTTGTCCCTACTGATGGATCCCAGCCTATAGCCCTGTGTGGGAAGAAGACAGAAGAAACTTATCCTAAGGACCTGGACAGCAGGAACAGGCCTTAGAACCAAGAAAACAGCAAGATTCTGACCTGAGAACTGGTTTCCCTGGAGTCCGGCGTCGAGTAGCCTGAGACCTGGAGCCCGAGGTGGAGAAGCGGCGCTGACTGAAGTAGCAGACGTCGTCCCCGGAGCCGCCAGAGGTCGTGAGAGGGCGCCGACGGAGGTCGTGAGGAATACCAGAGGTCGAGGAGGAAGTGAACCGAGGTCGAGCGAGCGGCGTCATCGGAGGAGTGAAGTCTGCCCTCCGGAGTCGTCGGAGACCGGGGTCGAGGAGCACCGGAGGTCGGGAGTGAGGATCGCACTCCGGAGTCGCCCGGAGCCTGTGAGGAGGAGCACCGGAGGTCGGGGGTGAGGATCGCACCCCGGAGTCGCCGGAAGTCGACATCGAGGCCAGGCCGGCCGACGTCATCGGAGCCGAGAGCGCCATCGGACCGGAGCCGCCCGAAGTCGACATCGTGAAGAGACTGCCCGACGCCGTCGAATCGGAGGTCGAGATCGAACCGAGGCCACCGACATCGGACCGGAACCGCCTACCGGCGTCGTCAAAGAACTGACATTGTGCCGAGGCCGCCGAGACCGAACCGGAACCGCCTCACGGCGTCGACACGACTCCAGCGGCGTCGGAACATCAGGAAAAGGGCAGTAAGTGGAGTAGAGGGCGCCTAAGGCCCTGTGGAGACCTGAGAGACTACTCTAAGGGGCTAGGGAGGTGCTGAAACCAACCTGACTGTGCCTGGGGTGAACTGGGACTAACCTAGAGAGGTTGTGTGGAGAGAGAAAGCCAGGGCACTGGTATACCCCCCTTGGATCTACCTCAGATTAGGCCTCAGCCTTGTCCCAGCCAGGGAGTAGCCCCCCTCAAGCCTTCCACAACCCTGCAAGCTGTGCCTGGGCCATACCAGCCCTTAAGAATTGAAGTGTCATCTGATTATATGAGGGGTGCTGTATACTTGTAATTATTTATTGGGGATACTGTATTTATTGAGTTTTTACCTATTTATTGCTGCACTATATTTATAGGTCCACAGGACTTGTTGGTGTACAATATTTATTGATACAGTATTTATTGCCTCAAAGTATTTAATTGTCTGTATATATTGCCCTTGTATTTATGCCCTGTTATTTATGATCACCCCTATTTATTTCATTCAACAGCCAATATTTATTTGACCTGCACTAATTGAAACTTGTATATTGTGATTGACCTATTTATTTTTCCAATCAGCAACTAAGAGAAAAAGATAAAGAAAGAATATTTTCATAATTTTTACGGTGTAGAGTCGTTTTTGGAACGGATGCACGCATGGTTCTTGTATGGGTATATTGTATGCTTAGCACTGCGCCTGTTTCCTGACCACTCGAGCCAAGCTACCACAGTGTGTTGGGAAGGTCCACCACCACCCTGTGGAGTGGGAGTGGGCTGTTTCCAACATAAATTGGTGTTCAGTGGTGGGATAGAGCTGTGCCTACATATACTCAACAATAACTGTGGGTAGTCCATAGGCCTACACCGGGAGTTTTCTCAAAGCGGCCTTCCTAATTGTGGGTTTTTGTTTTTTCCAAATTTACTCTGGTGGTGGGAGGAGGTATTACTAAAGGTACCCCCCTACATTGTTACTGCACAAAACCTGTCCTCTAACCTGAGTGGGCAAGATGGAGTTTGTACTAGAGAATCTAGAAACGTACACTGTGGCCCAACTCAGGGAGTTTTGCCAGCGGGAGGGGGTGTACTGCCCCCCAGGAGCAAAGAAGGGTGCACTCCAAACCAGCTTAAGGGCTTGGGGGGAGGCACGCCGAGAAAGCAAGGCTGAGGAGGAAGACAGGGATGGAGAGCCTGACCCCGAGGGGGCTGAGATGTACCAACCTGAGGTGGGGAACCTGTCAGCAGGGCCCAGGACACTTTCTAGGAAGGGCAGCACTGTCTCTAGCGGGGGCTTATCCAGCGTGGAGTTAGCAGATCGGAGAGAGAAAAGACAGCTCACATGGGATTTAGCAAAGCTGGAGAAAGAGAAGGAGGAACAGAGGTTGGCTCATGAGACGGAGAAAGAGAGGATGGCTCATGAGATAAGACTGAAAGAGATAGAGCTTCAGATCTTAAGAATTGGGGCACCAACTGTTCCTAATGGTGGCAGCAAAGACCAAGAAATCACCAGGGAATCCAAACCTTACCTGCCAAAGGACATAGTAGCTAGCTATGGGGCGGGTGACGACATCGCCAAGTGGCTAGCAGCCTATGAGGTCTCGTTGAGGGCCCATGGGGTTCCAGTGAAGTACTGGGGAGGGGGATTGTATAAGTACATGCCTCCAGCTGGTAGGGATGCTTTATTGGCCCTCGAAGAGGATGAGCAGACCCACTACCCCGCCATGAAACTGGCGCTCCTCAGAAAGTTTGGACTAACACCTGAAAAGTACAGACAGAAGTTCAGGGGTAGTCACAAACTGGGCACACAGAATTGGGTGGACTTCCTGGACTATGCAAAGAAGGCACTGGAAGGTTGGATTCAGGGCAGTGAAGTAAGGAACTACGAGGAGCTGTTTGACCTAGTACTGAAGGAACACCTACTCGAGAAATGTTTCCCTGAACTGCGGCAACACCTGGTGGATAGCAAGCTGACCAGCCCCCGGAAGCTTGCTGAGGAGGCGGACATTTGGGCCAGTACCCGGGTGTCCGCAAGGGGGACTGGAGGGGATACTCAAAAGGCCGGACAGGGCGCCCCCCAGAAGAAAGAGGGAGGGGAAAAGAAAAAGGAGTTCTCCAAAGGCCCCCAAAATAACTTCCAAGGGAAGGGAACAGGATTCACCTCTAAGGCTAACCCACCCAGAAACCCTAATCCTGGCCAGAGTCAGCAGCCAAGGGTTGTCCATTGCTACGAGTGCGGTGGCGTTGGACACTATAAAGGAGATCCGAAGTGTCAGAAACGATCACCCCCTCCCACTGGAGGAAAGCCCCCCGGAGTAGCTAGTGTAGTGCTCGGGGAGGAGATGCCCTTAACTAAGGGAAGGGAGTGGGCGGGTGTCACTTTAGTGTCCCTGGGAGAACGGGAGATGGTTCCCAATATCCAGGTGCCCGCAAATACCGCAAAGTATGGGCAGTGGATCACCATCAACGGCCAAAGAGGGGAGGCTCTGAGAGACACAGGAGCCAGTATGACTATGGTGCGTAGCCAGCTGGTGTCTCCAGAGCAGGTAATTCCCGATGTACTCCACCCAGCCGCGATGGCTGACGGCAGAACAGGCCACTATCCCGTGGCCGAGGTTCCCTTTGAATGGGGGGGGGTTGCAGGTTCACTTCGAGTTGCCGTAAGCCCTGCCGTGCCAGTCGATTGTCTGCTGGGAAATGACATGGAGCACAACGCTTGGAAGGAGGTGGAATACCGGACTCACACCGAGATGCTGGGTACACCTGACTGGGCCTGTGTTAGCACAAGGTCCGAGACTACCCGAAGAGGGAGTTCATTCCGGCTGGAGCCTGGAACAAAGGCCCAGCCAGCTGCCAGTCAAGGGAAGAACCGAGGACAGGAGGAGCCTGCCTCGGCGTCTCCACCCCGTAGGACGGATAGGCCACCGGAGGTGGTGGGCCAGGAGTCTGCGGAGGGGGACGTTACCAACCTGGAGGACTTACCCATCCCGGCCGAGTGGCACGTGGAGGGAGGCCCGTCCAGGGAGGAATTCTGCCAGGGCCAGAGGGAGTGCCCTACCCTTGAGGGGCTGAGGCGACAGGCCGAAGCCCAGGCAGCAGGGAACGTTGAAGGGAACTACAGTGTTTACTGGGAGGATGGCCTCCTCTACAGTGAACCCAAGGCACCCCTACATGGATCGTCACGAGCCTTGGTAGTCCCTCAACGTTATCGAGCCTTCCTTTTGGAGTTGGCTCACGAGATACCATTGGCAGGACACCTGGGGCAAGACAAGACCTTCGCCCGTCTTGTCCCACACTTTTATTGGCCTCAGATGAAAGTGTCGTCCGATACCTACTGCCGGACATGTGTGTCTTGCCAAGCCAGTGGGAAAACAGGGGTGAAGCTGAAAGCTCCCCTGGAACCACTTCCTGTCGTTAGCACCCCCTTTGAAAGGGTGGGCATCGACATTGTGGGTCCATTAGATCCGCCAACTACAACTGGTCACAGGTTTATCCTGGTTCTGGTGGATCATGCCACACGGTACCCAGAGGCAATACCTCTGAGGACCATAACAGCACCTGTTGTGGCTAGGGCCCTGATGGGAATCTTTACCCGAGTGGGTTTTCCCAAGGAAGTTGTGTCCGACAGGGGGACAAACTTCATGTCAGCATATATGCGGGCAATGTGGAAGGAGTGTGGAGTGACCTACCGGTTCACAACTCCTTACCACCCCCAGACCAATGGTCTAGTGGAAAGGTTTAACAAAACCTTAAAAGGCATGATCAGAAGTCTGCCTGAAAGCCTGCGGAGGAAATGGGACGTCCTCCTACCCTGTTTACTTTTTTCCTACAGGGAAGTGCCACAGAAGGGAGTGGGCTTCAGCCCCTTCGAGCTTCTGTATGGGCACCCTGTACGTGGACCTCTCAACCTGGTGAGAGACGGATGGGAAAGAACTCCCAGAAAGCTTCCCCAGGATGTGGTGAGCTACATGCTGGCCTTCCGGAGCCAAATGGCTAAGTTGTGGAAGCAAGCTTCTGACAACTTGGAAGCCAGCCAAGCAGTAATGAAGGCGTGGTATGACCACAACGCTCACCCGGTGGAGTTGGAGCCTGGCCAGAAGGTGTGGGTGATCGAACCAGGAGAGCTTAGTGCCCTCCAGGATCGCTGGTCAGGACCCTTTGAGGTGTTGGAGAAGAAGGGTAAGGCTACCTACTTGGTGGACCTGAAGACCCCTCGTCAGCCCCTGCGGGTGCTGCATGCCAACCGCCTCAAACCCCACCACGAGAGGCCCGAAGTCATCTTGATGATGGTGACTGACGGAGGAGAGGACGTGGAAAGCGAGCCTCTCCCTGATCTGTTTGCGTCTCAAGAAAAGGATGGGTCGGTGGAGGGAGTGATTCTCTCCCCATCTCTAACTCCTGAACAGCAGGAGGACTGTCGCCAGGTCCTGGGGCAGTACTCTTCGTTGTTCTCCCTTGTCCCGGGTAGGACTCACCTGTGCGTCCATGACGTGGACACAGGAGACAGCCCACCTGTGAAGTCCAAGATCTACCGGATGTCAGACAAGGTGAAGGCCAGCATTCATAGTGAAGTCACTAAGATGCTGGAGCTAGGAGTGATTGAACCTTCTAGCAGCCCCTGGTCCAGTCCGGTGGTGTTAGTACCGAAAGCTGCACCACCGGGTGCCCAACCAGAACTGAGGTTCTGTGTGGACTACCGGGGACTGAATTCAGTGACAAAAACTGATGCTCATCCGATCCCTAGGGCGGATGAATTGATTGACCGGCTGGGAGCTGCCCAATATCTAAGTACCTTTGACCTTACTTCGGGGTACTGGCAGATCTCTTTGACTGATGGAGCAAGGGAAAGGTCAGCCTTCTCCACGCCCAATGGCCACTACCAGTTCTGTGTGATGCCCTTTGGGCTCAAGAACGCACCTGCCACGTTTCAGCGCCTGGTAAACCAGATCCTCACCGGAATGGAGAGTTTCTCTGCTGCTTATCTGGATGACATAGCCGTCTTCAGTAACAGCTGGGAGGATCACTTGCGTCACCTGCAAGCTGTTCTCCAGGCCCTGAGACAAGCTGGATTGACGATCAAGGCCAGCAAGTGCCAGATCGGGCAGGGGTCGGTAGTGTACCTTGGACACTTGGTGGGTAGGGGAACGGTGCAACCCCTCCAGGCGAAGATCGAGGCCATCATGGCCTGGGAACCCCCCAAGACACAGACTGAGGTCCGAGCATTTTTGGGCCTCACGGGATATTACCGCCGCTTCGTGAAGGGGTACGGTACCATCGTAGCCCCCCTCACGGAGCTCACGTCCAAGAAACAACCTCGACGGGTAGTCTGGACGGAGGCTTGTCAGCAAGCCTTTGAGAGATTGAAGAAAGCCATGTGCGAGGCCCCGGTCTTAAGGGCCCCAGACTTTTCCAAGAAGTTCATTGTCCAGACAGATGCATCAGAACATGGCATTGGGGCAGTGTTATCGCAACTCAACGAAGAGGGTCTGGATCAACCCGTGGTCTTCCTATCCCGGAGACTACTTCCCAGGGAACAGAAGTGGAGTGCAATAGAGCGTGAAGCCTTTGCAGTGGTATGGGCTCTGAAGAAGTTGCGGCCATACCTGTTTGGCTCGCACTTCCTAGTTCAGACCGACCACAGACCCCTTCGTTGGCTGATGCAAATGAAGGGGGAGAATCCCAAGTTGTTGAGGTGGTCTATTTCCCTACAGGGGATGGACTTTCAGGTGGAACATCGGCCTGGAGTGGACCACGCCAATGCAGACGGTCTCTCAAGGTATTTCCGCCTTAGTGATGAGAACTCCCAAGGGGTTGGGTAGCTCTCCCCACTTTCAGCTGGGGGGGACGCGTGTTAGACCTGTCAGCCCTTTGGGTGGTCCCTCCTCATCATTATTTATTTTGTCCCACTTTTGCCTCAACCCCTGTTTGAATTTTTCCTTTTTGGGAACCACCAGACTTTTTCGTGTTGCTACAGATTCAGGGAACCATTTTAGCTACCCCTGACACTTCTGTCTGAGGGCCTGGAGCACAAAATGGTGGCCACCTGTGACATCACCAGCATCCACTGGAACCTACCAGCACCTTCCAGAACATTCCCGGAGATTCCAGAACTCTGTGACAGTTGGAGACCGTTTAGAATGTTGGGAGGATAAGAGAGGCAGTTGGCAGTTGGCACCTGACTGGTGAAGAGAGAGGAGCACAACAGTGAAGGAGGAAGGAGTGAAGCAGCAGGGGTGGAAACTTGTGCCTGGAGTGGGGTCCATAAACCCACCCTTGATACTTGTCCCTACTGATGGATCCCAGCCTATAGCCCTGTGTGGGAAGAAGACAGAAGAAACTTATCCTAAGGACCTGGACAGCAGGAACAGGCCTTAGAACCAAGAAAACAGCAAGATTCTGACCTGAGAACTGGTTTCCCTGGAGTCCGGCGTCGAGTAGCCTGAGACCTGGAGCCCGAGGTGGAGAAGCGGCGCTGACTGAAGTAGCAGACGTCGTCCCCGGAGCCGCCAGAGGACGTGAGAGGGCGCCGACGGAGGTCGTGAGGAATACCAGAGGTCGAGGAGGAAGTGAACCGAGGTCGAGCGAGCGGCGTCATCGGAGGAGTGAAGTCCGCCCTCCGGAGTCGTCGGAGACCGAGGTCGAGGAGCACCGGAGGTCGGGAGTGAGGATCGCACTCCGGAGTCGCCCGGAGCCTGTGAGGAGGAGCACCGGAGGTCGGGGGTGAGGATCGCACCCCGGAGTCGCCGGAAGTCGACATCGAGGCCAGGCCGGCCGACGTCATCGGAGCCGAGAGCGCCATCGGACCGGAGCCGCCCGAAGTCGACATCGTGAAGAGACTGCCCGACGCCGTCGAATCGGAGGTCGAGATCGAACCGAGGCCACCGACATCGGACCGGAACCGCCTACCGGCGTCGTCAAAGAACTGACATTGTGCCGAGGCCGCCGAGACCGAACCGGAACCGCCTCACGGCGTCGACACGACTCCAGCGGCGTCGGAACATCAGGAAAAGGGCAGTAAGTGGAGTAGAGGGCGCCTAAGGCCCTGTGGAGACCTGAGAGACTACTCTAAGGGGCTAGGGAGGTGCTGAAACCAACCTGACTGTGCCTGGGGTGAACTGGGACTAACCTAGAGAGGTTGTGTGGAGAGAGAAAGCCAGGGCACTGGTATACCCCCCTTGGATCTACCTCAGATTAGGCCTCAGCCTTGTCCCAGCCAGGGAGTAGCCCCCCTCAAGCCTTCCACAACCCTGCAAGCTGTGCCTGGGCCATACCAGCCCTTAAGAATTGAAGTGTCATCTGATTATATGAGGGGTGCTGTATACTTGTAATTATTTATTGGGGATACTGTATTTATTGAGTTTTTACCTATTTATTGCTGCACTATATTTATAGGTCCACAGGACTTGTTGGTGTACAATATTTATTGATACAGTATTTATTGCCTCAAAGTATTTAATTGTCTGTATATATTGCCCTTGTATTTATGCCCTGTTATTTATGATCACCCCTATTTATTTCATTCAACAGCCAATATTTATTTGACCTGCACTAATTGAAACTTGTATATTGTGATTGACCTATTTATTTTTCCAATCAGCAACTAAGAGAAAAAGATAAAGAAAGAATATTTTCATAATTTTTACGGTGTAGAGTCGTTTTTGGAACGGATGCACGCATGGTTCTTGTATGGGTATATTGTATGCTTAGCACTGCGCCTGTTTCCTGACCACTCGAGCCAAGCTACCACAGTGTGTTGGGAAGGTCCACCACCACCCTGTGGAGTGGGAGTGGGCTGTTTCCAACACTATGCTTAAATTTTTAAAATCATTAAATATTTATTTTATATAAATTTTTTAAAATAAACATGTAAAATTTATTTCCAGTTTTTTTTTTTTTTTTTTTTTTTTTTTTTATAGTACGCGTACCGTAAGCTCACGGTAAGCGTACGGTTTACGCAACGCCCGTAATCTATCTACGCTGCTTGCGTATAGTTACGTACTTTGCGTAGCCGCGCGTACTGCGCGTGGGTCGCGTGCGCGCTTACGCCACACGCGCACGTTACGCGGAAGTGCCGGGGAGTGACTGTTATGCGCATGCGCGCAAGCGCGTGTCTTTTTTACGCGCTTGCGTACTTTTTGCCGTAAGCGCACCGTAAGCGCACCGTAAGCGTACCGTAAGCGTACGGTAGGTCATGTGATCATGAAACACAACTTTTGATTGGTTGAAAGTACTTTCAGTTCTAGAACTCTCCTACACCACACCCATTCCCCTCATTTCTGCTTGTGATCCCTTGGGAGAAGGAGCTGGTTTGTCTTTGGGATACGATGGCAGAACAGCAGAGCTCTTCTGAGAGTGAGGCTAGCACCAGCAGCACTGTCTTGAGGCAGAGAGCGAGGAAAGTAAAGCCTTCTTATGTTTGGGATTATTTTACTTTTCCAGAAGGCCAGCAAAAGGTGAATGCACCCTTAGTTACTTGCAAGCTGTGTAAGCGTGTACTTTCTAGAGGTAATCCTAACAGGAAGTATTCCTTTGGGAATCACACCATGAAGAGACACCTCCAGGATGTACACAGAAGGACACATGGTCATCTTTTTGGAGGTAACTCTTCAGAAAGACGAGCCAGTACATCCACAGCAGCTCAGCCTGGACCATCACCTGCAGGGCTTACTCCTTCTTCTGCAGGTCAGGTGAGCCCTTCATCTGTGGGGGGAGAATCTCCTTTTGCTGGCCCTCTGGAAATGAACCTTCGATTTCGGAAGGTTGATATTCATTGCACATTTTGTAAAGGTCTAATTTGTCATAGGGAGACCAGTGTTTCCCTAGTAAACAACAAAATAGATCAGCACATTTGTAGCTTTGAATGATTTTCCCATGCTTCCTTTCCTCTGTCCCTGCATGAACACAACGGTTCTTTTAAGAGCCAACCTTATCTTCCATCTTTTTTTTACTTGTTTTTAAAAACTTTTTTTTTTTTTTTTTTACCGTACGCGTACGGTAAGCGTACCTTTTTTTTATTTTTTAAAAAAAAACACTAAAAATCATTTATCACATTATAAAGTCCTTGAGAGACTACAATTTTTATTATTGACTTACCATACTCACTCAAAAAAATATTTATTCATTTGTTTTTTTAAAAAATAGTTTTTAAAATGGTTGTAGTTTCCGAAAATTTTCTATATCGATCTGAAAATAAAGAAAAAAGTATTAATATTTTTAAACCATTTAATAATACAGTACACATATTTACATTTTTTACCAAAAAATATTTTTGCCTTATTTTTGCTGTTTTCAGAATAAATTGCATTTCACTATTAATTGTGAAAGCAATTGCATTCATCATTTTACAGCGGGCAAAAAAAATTAACAATCACAAAGATTGTATTAAAAAAGCCCAGAATCTCTTCTCACTTAAACTTATCATTACAGAAATGCATATTATTCTAAAAAAATATCATCTAAAAACAATACTTTTTTCTTTAAAATACCGTCTGATATGTTTGTTTGAGAAGTATAATCACAATATTATATCTCAAATAACTCCAAAATACATCTGATTTTATTTCCTTTAGGCCAAATAGTATTTTTTTTTTTTTTCCTGGAATAAATTTCCAAGGGAAATCCATTAAAATTCTAAAGTTTAATCTGTCCAGATCTCACCGATTCTCTGTAACATTTTGGTTCACGAAAATTTTTTGAATAATTTATTTAGTCCACAATAGAATTGCTTACTTTTCCACATGGCCAAATAGTAATTTTTTTAATCATTTTTGAAAAAAATTTCCAATGGCAGTTCAATAGCATTCCAAAATTTAACATGTGCAGAAGTTACCGATTATCTCTAAATTATTGGTTTTTCAAAATTGCATTAAAAATTAAAAAAGTCCACATTACAATTGGTTATCTTTCCTTTAGGCCAAATGATAATTTTAAAAATATTTTTTCTACAAAATTGCAATGGTAATCCAGTAAAATGGTAAAATTATTTTGTCCAGATCTTGCCAAGTCTCTCTAAAATTTAGGTTTCAGGAAGATTAGATAGGAATTTGCTAAATCAAAAGGCAAACGTTGTTTGAAAATCAATTGGGAATCATTACACAGTGTCCAGCCTTTTTCACATTTTAGATAAACTGTGTAATGTCCAGAAGTAACAGTAGGTCCATCATGGAAAATTATTGCAACAGTTACAAAAGTTTTTCCTGAAATTGATAATTGCTGTCCTGTGACTTCTGCCTAGTACCCTTCCCCCAACTTGACTTCTGCCTGCTACCATAGCAACAGCTCATGGAACACTGCTGTGTGCAGTTAGGTCAGAAGTTCGACACACAATGTTTCAATTCCACAGAGCAAGAGTGCTTGACTTTTCAAACCTTACAGCAAATCCATAGTACTGTTCTTTGGTTACACATTTTTTTGTACCAATACAAAACATGCTTCTATTAATTTTCACATACAGCCTAGTTTTTATTCTAGAATGGCATGAAACAGCCAATCAGTTCTTTTTGTTTTAAAAAAATATGTATGCCTCCATTTCCAAACTGTCTTTCTTTTCTTATTGCCATTCTACTGAAAGACACCTCCTGAGTGCATCCAGTTCTCCTTTGAAGATGTTCACAGTGTGGATTGTAGGGCACAGCTATGTCTTCTGGAGTGAAAAGTTTGCAGAGAAAACAGATATGGTGAGAGACCTTGCTTTGCCAAATGTAGACATTAAATGGATTGGTCAGAGAGGGTTAAAGTGGCACCAATTGATGCCATTGGTGAAATCCTTCATTCAAATCCAACACCCTGACCTCATAATAGTGCACTGTGGTGGCAATGACCTAGGCACTTTGACTGGGGTAGGTCTGGAAATGCTTATGAAGGACACCTTTGCACAACTGTTTACACTTTTCCCTAAAACTGCCTTTGTGTTTTCCAACATATGCCAAAGGCAAAAATGGAACTGGTCCAATCATTTCTGTCCACAGATTGACAAAGCAAGAAAGCACGTCAACAAATCTGTTTCTGCTTTCCTCCGTGACTATGGTATGGGTGCCATTTACCACAACAACTTGCGTTATGACATGCAAGACATTTATAGAGGAGATGGTGTGCACTTCAATGATGAAGGGAACAGAGTCTTCCTCTTGAACCTTAGACTCTGCATCGGTACTTACTTGTAGGTACCACTAAAAAAATGACTTCATAAACACAACAGCTCTTTTTAGAGCTCCCTAATTTCTAAACTCTTAAATCTGCTTTTCATTTATCTTTTTTTTTTTTTTTTTACCGTACGCTTACCGTAAGCTTACCGTACCCCGTGATTTTTTTTTAAATCAATAAATGTTTTTTTTGTACTTTTCTGTCCTTCTTTGACCCCCTTACAAATGTTAGGGGGTCTGTAACTCTCCTCATTGCCCCCTTTCCTTGTTTTCACTCTTTTTTTTCAGAGTGAAATACACAAAATGGCGGCCGCCGCTTCCTGGTTTCGACCGATTCGAATGTTTACTAAGATCTAAGAGCCAATCAGAATCGCGCTCGCGCACGCCGCCGTACGCTTACCGTAAGCGTACGGTAAGCGTACCGTAAGCGGGCTCAGATATATATATTGATTTAAAGGCTATTTTCTCAGAATCTACTGAACAGATTTACACCAAACCTACAAAAGGCACTTCCTTGACCTGAGGACTACCTCTCTGCCAAATTTCAAGTAATTCTGTTCAGCCGTTCGGGCTGTAGCTCGTTCTAAAGGTCCTATGGAAAAATGCATGGGAAAAACGCGTTTTGGGACCCCCCTTTTATCTCAGCCCCCGCTTGACGAATCCCCCCGAGACTTTCAGGGTAGGAGCGGAGCGTAGCGCCCCACCTATTTTGAGAAATTCGCGAGGATTCGTCGACCGGCGCCAAAGTTATTCAAAATAGAATGTTGAGGTTTTCCTATGGAAACGTGGTCCTAACTATAACTACCTACTGGCGACCGCCAGTAGGTAATATGTACATATATAGATAGATTCATTGGGGCAAATTTATTCCAGGAGGTATTTAGGGTTACCTACATTTAAATTATACCCAATTGAGAAGTACCCACAATCCCACCACATTTCTAATCTTGCAACTGTGTTTCTTCTGCTATTTTGGCACGTTTTCTATGTACGTAAGAAGACCAGTAAGGATCTTGAATTTATGTTGGGTGTGCTGTATTGTAGATCTAAGTACACATAAGTGGGGACATGTCTGATTGTCAGGCTCCTAAGTGGGCATTTTAAGTTGATACATGTGGCTCATCTGCCAAATAATAGCTGACACCCTGTCTATCAACCTCCCAGCTCCCTCACCTCACTCAGAGATGGTCTAACATCTGAGTTTCTGTTGGTGGAGCCATCTATCACTGATCCATGAAAACCTTTTTCTTGACAGTCCATCCACCGCTGGATCATTAGAACAAAGTGACAGTAACCCATCCTATTTAGGGCAAGGAACCTTTCCTGATTTTTTTCTGCTTGAGACCACCATCCTGGGCATGCTGTTACCATGCATACCTTTACCACTCAAACCTATACGAAACTTAAAATAAAAGGTAAAAATTACGATTAAATGTAGACAAAATACGTTTATATATTTACCAAAATGTATTAAATTTTACAGATAAATATTTTTAGGAACATAAAACGTACTATTGCTTAGCGCATATGTGTGCAACAGAAGACAACACAACGCAAAACAATACAGAACATCACAACAGTATGCAAATAAAATTTATATTTTTTTACATTTCAACACAATGTGGAACTCTGTCCCCAACCAAGACAGCAGAAAAAAGCTGTGAAGGTCAAATACATATAAAAACCACGTACAATATAATTATACTTTTCTTACATTTCTTCACCCAAAAACGCAGATTACAACAATATTTTGTTGAAAATTGTAATTAATCCTTCCTAAAGATATAAAAACAGGCATCCACTATTTTGTGCTCAGGGTTACACTGCCTTCTGAAGTCACCATACGCACAGGAGAAAGCAGGACTACTACAGAGACACTATTCAAAACACTGTAATTTAGCTGTCACAGTATTATAAATGTTAGTACATGTTAAAGGACAAATACATATTAAAGCTAAAGAAATGTAATAACATTATCTTTACCATTTGTAGAATTTATTAGCTACAGAGTCCACCACCTGTAGGAACATTTCGATTTGTCAACTTGTAGAAAGTTATCATAACTGTAAGTGAAACAAATGTTAGAAGTTATATTTGAAATAGCAAAATGAAAGCTTGCAATGTAGGAATTTTTTTAAATTTTCTTTTTCACACAAACCAAATGTATTCATGGAAGAAACCATGCAGTAACTAGGTGAACCAATTACTTTTCCCATTACAATGAATGTTTTCTCAGGAAAGGTAGTGGACAGTATTTGGGGGGGCAGTATCCCTCTTTTGCTTCGGTGCTGTGGGCAAAGTCTTGTTGTCGGCAAAACATGTACCTCTTGGTCCTTCCTTGAAGTAAGTTGTTCAGATCAGAGGTTCTGGTGTCAGGGTGGTTCCTTAAATCCTAGATTTAGAGGAGGTGGGGGTGTGGGAACTAATAGCCAATGGGCAGCTAGTCCCTGCAGCTAATCCACCCCTGAGGTAACCACATTCGGTGGTGTACATCACCTTTTCTACCCAGAATTCACTATTTCTGCCCTCCTAAAGATGGCAGAATTTGCTTTTAGATGTCCAGATCCAGCTGCTCACCCTAGAGGTGTGGCCCTCTCCTGTAGGTGTATAACAACTGCATATATAATTTCCCACCTTGACTGGGTGAAAATGTGCCTTGGTCAGGGGGAGGGCTGGTCCATCCACTGGGAGTCAGCCTTGATGCAAATCAGAGGTGGTACAGCCTTTAAAGCTCACTGCCATGGTGTGCCCCCTCACTAGCCTGCTTGGTAGGAGAGAGGTGTCACCTCCTTCCTGTCTGAGCCTATGTTTCTGACTCCTGAGAAGGGATGTTGTTTGATACTGAACTTGACATATTTTAATTACACCACAATGGAACTACCAGTCTCAAGAGGCCCAGTTGGTAGCCCCTGTTCTCCTATAGCCCGTTTAACATTTATAATAGTTTCCAATGGAGAACACCACTACAGGGACATATAGGCTTCCACTCATATGCCCTCACATTAAATATTCTATACCCTGCCTCCTGGGCCGAGGATGCCTCATTTAGAGGTGTCTTACATATATTACAGGCAGCGTATGTAACTGTGATACATATGGTGAAGGTACAGGTGAGTTTGAGCAGTTTGCAGTGCTCCTGCAGTCTTCAATGGCTAGCTTGCTGTCAGTAGTTTGCTTAGGTCACCCAGGATGGGACAAAACCATGCTGCAGGCCTGGCGACCACCAATGCCCTGGGTATCCCTGGTACCATATAATAGAGACTTATAAGGAGTTAAATGCTTTGCCATTTTGGCTTTACCACGTCAAACATAACAGTTGTAGGAGAAAGCACAGGCACTGGCATCTGGAAAGCAGACTCCATTGCAGAGTCATAACCATCAGATTTTGGAGGAAAAAGGGGGGTGAGCATATAAAAAGGGGCAATTTCCTACAAATTCCCAAAACATCCTTAGTTGAGAAATACATGACAAGTAGTATGCTACAATATGAAATGAGAAACTAACAGCATTTTTATTTGTACCTCCTGAATGTGTGGACGAATTCTACACCTCAATTATAATTTTCAAATTTGTATACCCAAAATGAGGACAAATTGGCACCACTTCTAAATTTCTTTGAAGATACATGGATTGGCCTTTTAAGCAGGTCAGGTCACAGAAGGAAACCATGTTTTCCAATTGAGTGGTGGAAATATTATTCAACTGCTTAGCAAGAGGTTCAAACACCAACAATTGGATAGAAGGATGGCATAATTCATTTAACAGCAGTATTGGTAAAACACACCCAAGCCTCTACAATTTCTTTGAAATTTTGGAAAAAGAACAAAGTTTCCAAGAAATGAGAATGGCACAATCATAGTCAAGTACTCTGATTCTCTAAGTTTCTAAAAATAGTAAACCAATGTCAGAGATACTATTAGAAAAAATTCAACAACTTTCTTTGATGGGTGCTTCAGATACCTAGACAACCTTGCATACATTCTACACAATGAAAATTGAAAACAACATATGGTGATTCCTCTTCTGTTTTACATTCTAAGTTAATTAAATTGGCTTTTTTCACAATTCTTTTAAAAATAAATTAAGAAGTATAAACCCTACCTGCAGAAGTCTTTTTTCAAAACTTTTGGTGATTTTCCTTGTCTACTCACAATAAATGAAGAGTAATACAATGAAAAATGTCTTTGCTAAGTTAAAAAAATGTAAATTAATACATCCACTATTTCCCCTTAATCATGATCCAAACTCGAATTCAGAATTCGGAAAATAAAAAAATTAAGTTAGTTGAATAAATCCAATTTAAAAAAATGTACATCTCTTTTAAAAAATTTCAAAGACCAAAATCCAAATATGATCCCTTTCTTCTTTTACCCAGAATTGCTTCTTACTTCCATGAGTCCATAGAATTTGTAAAAAACATGATGCAAAAAAAGAATTAAATTTTTTTAGATTTTTTATAAAATCTGTTATAAATAAGAGACATCACATTAAATATATTTTTTCAGACCTATATAATAATAATAAAACTACTGTGCTGATGTGTGCTTATAAAAACAAGCTGTATGCGGGGTTTGAAATTGTTTAAAAAATCATGCTACAAATTTTTCTTTACATTACAACCATTAACTGCCTACCTCTATCTCTCCTTAAAACAGAGGTGTATTGGTCTATATGTTTAGAAAAGTAAATTAGATTATTCTTATCTAAGCACAGCTCCTCTGTCCATTTGATCTTGACAACAACACTCCTCTGATGCAAAACTGAGGACATCAACCTGAAAGCAGGGCAGAGAAGGGCAAAGTCTCTTTTTTAAACAAGGTTGGCAAAGAGTTTCACAGTTTAGCTGTTGTAGCAGTGAAACTCTTGGCACCCCAACTCGCCCTGCTAACTCTAGGAAAAATTAGGTTTCCATGTTTGGCAGATCTAAGGGGTCTTGCAGGAATATATGGCTTAAAACATTTCACCGGTTGTAGTGGCCCTAAGTTGTTAAGTAATTTAAAGGCAATGCAGAGTGATTTAAACTGGACAGTAAAGATGGAGTAAAGCTGTGGAGACGGAGTCAAATTTACCTTTAGATTTTAAATGGAATATTGAAAATATAAGGGTAGAGAGAGATTTTGTTGAACCACTTATTATTCTAGTAAATGGTGTGCCTACCAAGAACGAAAAAATCTGTCAAGAGTTAATGGATGTTAATAGAGTTAAAAAGCAACATTATACCTTATAGAAAATAATGTATTATACAAATGTTGATGTTGTTTGAGATGTAACTTGTATGGAGGATGAAATATTATCATCAAGTGGACAGATTGAAAAAGTGGATCGATCCCAAATAGAAGAAAATTATATGATTACTGTAGCATCCATCCACTACATTCCAAAGACGTTATTGGTGATGCTATTGATCTCTTTCAAATGAAACAATCAAAAGGAGCTCCCATGAGTGTGTGTTTAGAGGTGCGATGATTTCCCACTGCAGCAGGTGGCTCATATAATGACTGCCCCCTACAAATATCAGGAGCTGAATACTGGTCAGCCAGATTCTGCTCAGAGGATCCTAAATTTCATTGGTGTATTTCATACTTAGTATATCATCTATTTGAGAGTGACTTGTGTGGACTATTGTATGCTATAAACCACATACTGAAGACAGGAGTTAGCCTCCAAAATCTCTCTGCTAAGGAAATTGTTGACAAAGTTCATGGTAAGGATGAAAACTTGGAATACAATTTGATTATTTTGAGGGCCTGCCAATGTGAGACCAACAAGTATTGGTATCGTCGCCATGGAGAACAGAAATGTATGTTGAGAAACCTAGGTGCACCTACTGGAAGAGGTGTGGCGCCGCGGCCAGGGCGACTGACTCCGGAATCTGGGGATCACAGTTCGATCCCCGGCAGCAGATTAGCCTAGCACCATGTGACTCTGGCAATAGCTTGCTTAATCTTCCTGACGGCCCCCAGCGCCTAGAGACCCTTGCGGGTGATTGTTCGCGCTTTACAAATGTGGATTATTATTACTTGGTTTGTGACACTGAGTTGTGCAGAGATCACATGGGATGACTTGCTTGATTTTTCAAGAGAAGCAAACTCAAATATTAAGGGCATCAATGTGAAGACAGCAGGAGAACTCTGAACTTTAGATCCTGCTAATGTTTGTAGATATTTTAACCACAGATTTCAAGCCATGCTGTATTTCATCTGCAACAAAATAAATCCACCTCTTGGTGAAGTTACTGATTTCTTCCTAAAGAGTACCAAGCAAAATATGCTCCTCATATATACTTGCTGGTATGGATAAAGATACACCAAAGTTAGGAGCAGACAATGATGGTTCTGTACTCTACTTTCATAGAACAGTATGTGACATGCGCCATCCCAAAACACCATGATGAAAGAGGACTGAGACAACAAGTTTTGTACTGTCAAACACATAGATGTGGCAAGCATTGTCATTGAAACTATAGATGAAAAGCAAAACTTTACACAAGATGTTATTTTGGATTTCCACAACCTGTCATTTCACAAGCAAGTGTGAACAGTTTGGTATCTGCAGTCAGACATACACTGCCACAAAACTCACCTAAAAACACACACAAACTAAGACGAACAGAGGCCTCCAAATATATTAATGACAATAACCCTAGGATTATGAAAATGTGAAATGCAAATATTGATATACAATTTGTTGTAGACTACTCAATTGCTGTTACGTTACTTGGTACATTACAAAATCAGAGACAGAGATGAAGGAGATTTGGGAGGAGATTTCTGTAGAAAAGACTCTAACTAAGAAGTTGTACAGCTTCAGCTTGAAATGAAAGAGAGATAGGTTCCAATGAATGCTGTGATAGGTTGAGCTCAGCCAGTTTGCACTCGAAGTCAAGGGTAATTGTTTAGGTAAGTCTAGGCCTTGGAAGCACACGAAACAGATTCTTGAAATCTTCCCTGGAAATTCAGTGCCTAGCAAAGTTTGACCCAGAAAGTACAGATATTGTGAAAACAAATATGTTGGATACTTACTATACAAAAAGGAGTCCTCACCTTGAAAAGATGTGTCTGTATGAAATACTTTAAAATTATAGATATAGAAACAATATAATAGAAAACATTGATTAAGTGAAATATACAGCAGTTGGTTGCGAAGCTCGTTTGGTTCGACACGCGATATACAAAAGCAAATTTAATAACCCACAAAACTCCTGATAAAAGAGAGTTTTTCTATTTAGCACTTCTACAACTGTTCAAGCCTTGACATTCTGAATCAGAGTTACACTGACACTGTGAGTGTTATGAAGATTCTTTCAATGCTGTAAAGTTAGTATTCAGCGTTCAGTCTTTCCCAACTACATGAAAATGTTAAATAATGAGATTGACCAGGAGGAAACAATTACCACATAGATAGGTAAGGACAGTTCACAAAGCAGCCAAAGTTCAGGACCTCTAAGTCAAGCTCTTCTTGGACAACCAATTTAGGAAAATGGAGTTTCCATAGCCATAAATGAGGTGCCGAGTGCAATGCAACCACCAAGATAAGACACTAGATTTGGAGCAGTTAGTTGCACAACTGAGCCATGAGAAGAAAGAAATATATACACTAGTAAAATAGAAAATAGAGCATGGATTCTTGCACAAGAAGAATTAATGCAGATGCGCATCATTCTAGAAAATGAAATTATATGTCAGTGGTCAAGCTGACACTGGAAGAAGCTTTTTCAATGATGTTCTCACTGTGTACCCCCAGACGACAACAAACTCATATTTGCTGTGTGTAGTAACAGCACCAAATGGATTAGCTGCATACAATATTAAAGGAATTACTTTACATAAACTTCTTATGCTGCCTGTTTAAAATGACAACAAACTGCAGTACCAAAAGCTATCTGGTGAAGCTAGTAATAAAGTCTCAAGAGTATGGAAGAAATTGAAACTTTTATTCATTGATGAAGTAAACATGGTCTCAGACATAATGCTTTCCTTTGTACAGTTGTGAATGCAACAGACTCCGAAGACAGACTATGATATGCTTTTTTGAGGAAAGCACTTAATTATGTTTGGCAAACTACAACAACTTACCCACGGGCGGCCTGTGTTCAAGACACTTCTCGTTGATGAAACTCGAAATTCTTTGGGAAGATTTGCTAATGTAATTATTTGTTTAAACTTCCAATACAAAGAACTACTCAGGAATATTCGTCAAGCATCTGATATTGAATACGGAAATATTGTCAAGGATATTAGAGTAGGAGTTCTCCTCAAAGAGGAAAAGCATCAATTAGAAAGGTGACTTGTTAAGACACTGTTTCCTACAACCAAAATAGCATTAGAGCTAATGTTTAGTTCCATTCAAGAAGAAACATTTGTTGTCTGCATTATGCCCACACTTCAAGCATGGTTGTGCTTTAATGAACAGTTACCTAAGTTAGAGAAAGAAGGCATTTTACAACTTACAGCAATAGACAAAATGGAACATCAAGGTGTGACAGTAGTCCTAAGTGAAAAACTGCAAGCAAAATCTGGATTCATTGGAAAAGGTTATATCCAGAACTGTGGAATTAAAGAAATAGTTAAATGTTTGCAAGAATTGTAGAGTCATTTTGCATAGAAATGTAAATATTGAGGATGAAATAGTAAATGGTGCTATAGGTAAAGTTATTGATTTCATTAGCTTCCCATATAGGAAGAAGGTTGAATACTTTGTTATATAATTTGATTAGATTGATGGCGGGAAGCAAATATTACTAGCTGTATTGTATGTTTTTTGCTTGTAAAACACCTATATGTTAGGCGGCAGCACATTCCTGTTACTATCGCATATGTTGTGACTATCCACAAATCTCAAGGTTCAAGTGTGGATTCGGCTTTTATTACTATTGGTGGTATTGTATTTAAAGAAGGTATGGCATATATAGCGTTATCTCGAGTAAGCATATCGCACGGTTTGCATTTAACTGCTTTTGATAAATTATAAGTATTGATGATCCAAGTTGTGTAAAAAAAATACAATTGGTTAGGAGGTATAAATGCTTTTTATTTAGATTGCTAACCTATTTATGAAAAATGTACCATCTGTCCAAAGCAAAAACATATGAAGGACTGTAGGTATGTCATTGCAAAGAAGAAAAAGATTCATATTAAGGAAACAGTTAAGAACCAAATAAATTACCATCAGGGAGATATTGTTGGAAACCAGTTATCCAACCCTTCTAATAGAAACTGCTATGCAAATGATGTTCTCAATGTACTTTTTCATTAACCACGTCTTGTCAATGCATGTGACTACATATTACTGAACGCCACGTTGACAATTTGTGTGATATATAATTTGATATTTTATAATATATTATAATTTTTGTATTGATCAATTGTGATTTTGAATCATTATATCAAGTATATATTTGTTTTTATGCAAAGGAGGATTTATTTAAGGCAATAAAAAGAGCCATTTTTGCATCCAATAGCACTCAGTGTGTAGATAGTGTTCTGGATGATTGATGGATGAGTGTTTCCCAATATATATTAAGTATAGCAATGAACTGATACATGTTGTTTTACAAGAAGCAACCATTTTTTTAATGCTTTTTGATTCAATAAATCATTTATGGTGTACTATTATGAAAGCTGAAAACAGTAAAAAGGGAAAATTAAATGCTTTAATGTGTTGGGAAATACTACTTTACCATAAGAAAAGCCTACTATTTTGTTTACAATATGAACATATGCATTTCAGAAACTAAAACAGGAAAGTAAAATGTAATGCCAACTTATATGTATGTCCTTTTACTTTTTAAATGGATGAATGGAGCAATCTATTGGAGTAAAGTAGTTTCCAAATTACTTCTTTCTGTGTCGTTCAACAAACTTACATTGTCAAAGTCAACAACAAGGGAGAGACTAATAGCTAAACATCCAGACAACTCAAGTATCCATACAGATACTCACATAGCCACTCACTTAGACATTCAACTAAGAACACACACACTCACTCACCTATACAGTAACTGATACAAGCATTTGCTCGCCTATACAATCACTCATAAACCCATTCATTCATCTATGCAATCACTAACACACCCAATCACTCTTCCATGTAACCATTGATAAACCTAAATACTCACCCATATAGCTGCTTAGATACCCTCTCACTCACCCACTCAGTCACCAATACAGCCAATCACATACCCACACACTTACCCATACAGCCACTAACGCACCCTCTCATTTGCCATTTACAGCCACTCACAGACCAACTCACTCACTCATAAACCTGCTCATACAGTCGTTCAGTCATACTTATAGCGATTCACACACCCACTCACCCTTACAGTCACTCACCCATATAGCCACTCACACACCCACTCATTAACATATACAGCCGCTCACAAATACACTCAGATCACAAATACAGTCATTCATGCATCCACTCACTCACCCATACTGCCATTCATAGATACTCACTCACCCATACAGCCACTCACACACTTACTCACTTACTAATACAGCTACTGCCACATGCACTCACATACCCATACAGATACTCACCTACCCATTCATTTAGTCATTCAGATACTAACACACTCACCTATACTATCACTGACACAAGCACTCATTCTCCCATGCACCCATTAATTCATCAATAGAATCAGTAGTACAACCAATCACTCTTCCATGTAACTACTCATACACCCAATTACTCACCCATAGATCTGCTTAAACACCCTCTCACTTATCCACTCAGTCACCAATACAACCACTCACACACACACTTACTCACCTATACAGCCATTAATGCACCCTCTCATTTGCTATTTACAGACACTTACAGACCAACTCATTCACTCATAAAACTACTTGCATACCCATTCACACACCCATACAGCCACTCACTCATTCATACAGCCACTTACATAACCACTCACTCAGTCATGATACAAGCATGCATACACCCTCTCACTCAGCCATACACCCTCTCAGTCAACCACTCACTCACCCACACAGTCACACACTCATTCACAAACCTGTACAGTAACTGACACACCAATACACCCTCTCACTCAACCACTTACACATCTACTTACTCAATCATGCACTCAGTCACTCACTAACATAGGAAATGACTCACTCATACTCTTTTTTCAGAACTTTTTTGTTTTTAGTTTTGAAGCATTTTGTATTTTTTGGGGGGTTGTACAAATAAAATGGCAACTGGTAAAGGTTTTAACTACAAAAAACTCAAAAAATGGGGAAACAAGTGTCATTCAAAACGAAAATTGAAAAAAAGCGTTGAACTTTTTCTGCCTCCAGAACTACAGTAACAGATTGTTCCCCTGCAGTGAGGATTTTCTTGCAGCCAAAACAAAATAACCCAATTCTTTGCAGTTTTGCTGACGTCTTGGGGAGACTCTTCTGGATCTCAGTTGGTATAGGGTCCACTGGTGCAATTGAACACACTGTGCCCTGGACCCCAGACTCGACAACAACAGCTGCCTCAAATCCCCTCGATCCACAGCAGGACCATTCACCTCTCTCCAATGCCAGTTCACCTTCATCCCTGGACCAACTGTCCTCGCTGAAACCCATGCAATGCCCTCCCCACCAGCAAGCACTCCTCCGTAGACCCTCTGGTTCCTCCTGAACAACACTAGATCACTTGGCAAACATGCCACGGAAGTCTGGAACATGATCTCTGCCCTCTCACCCTATGTAACCTTCATCACAGAGACCTGCTCACCCCCACATCGGCCCCCAACATCACCACAGCAACACCTAAAGGCTACAAGATGAAACATGGGACCACACCAGAAACGGAGGTGGCATCGCCATTGTACACAAGGAATTAATCACTTGCACCACCACCGAGGATAAAACCACACCGATCATGGAACTCCTGAACTTCAAGCTCCACACTGACACCAAATCAACTATCAAAGGCACCCTCACATATGGCCTCAGTGATGCCATCACAGAATTCATCACACCACTTGCCAGTGATTCCACACACTACATCTTCCTGGGAGTCCTCAATTTCCATCTGGATGATCCCACAGAGACCAACTCCACTGGCCTCCAAGAAAGAATGGACATCAGTCTCTCATGGCTGGTCTCAGACTCCATGTACAGCACAGGACACATGCTAGACCCCATCTTCACATCCAGCAACAGAGTCAACTATAGCCACACCATGGAATTCACCTGGTCCGATTATTCCATCATCCACTTCAACATCACTGGACCACCCCTCACCACCCCAACCACTACAGTGCCCCCTTCCGGAGCTGGACCATAGTGTCACAGCACCAATGGACCAACGCCCTCGGCACCAACCAACCTGATGTCTCCACCAACCTGAATCAGGCAGTAGAGGATCTAAACGCCTGGATCACAAGCACCACCAACTTAGTCACCCCCATGAAACCAGCCAAAACTCACAGATCCACCAAACAAGCCAGCTGGTACACCCCAGAACTCAGCATGATGAAACGCAGATGCAAACACCTAGATGGCACACCAGCAGAAACATCACTGACTGAGCCACTTTCAAGTCTGCCCTCAACACTTAGCACCACCAACTCAGATATGCAAAAAGGAGGCCCTGGCAAACAACATCAAGGCCAGCGCCTACCAGACCAAGAAACATTTCACCATCATCAGAGAGTTTACCTAATCATCTGCCACCGAAAATTTGATTCCAGCATCACAACAACTCTGCAACAGTCTCTCACTATATGGAAACAGATCAGTACACTGAACACAACTGCCTTAATGAACTCCATCCACTTGGAAGCACCTTCTCACCCATGCCCTTATCGACTCTTCAACCTTGGAAGCAACAAGATCAGCTACCAGTTCACCACTGTCCTCAATGCCTCCATCACCTCAGTCACCTTCCCCGATGCCTGGAAACCCTCAAAGGTCAGACCCCTCCTCAAGAAACCCACCACAGACCCCAGCAATCTCCAGAACTACTGCCCCATCTCGCTGTTCCTCTTTCCTGCCAAAGGCCTGGTGAAGGCCATCAACCTCCAAATCACCAAACACCTTGAAAGAAACAACCTAGTAGATCCCTCCCAATCAGGATTCAGAGCCAACCACAGTACCGAGATGGCCCTGATTGCTGCGACAGATAAACAACTGCACCCTACTCAATGGAGGAGAATTGGCCACCCTGATCCTTCTCGACCTATCTGCAGCCTTCAACACCGTCTCCCACCACATACTCACTAAACGACTACGCCAGATTGGAATCAAACATGACACCCTTAGATGTATGGCAGCATTCCTCACAGGGCCCATCCAGAGAATACTTCTCCCTCCCTTCACCTCACAACCCAAGTGCACCATCTGCAGTGTCCCTTAAGGTTCATCACTCAGTCTGACTCTTTTCAATGTCTACATGATACTACTACAAGCAAACATAGTTAGAACCCACAACATCAACATCATTTCCAACGCTGATGACAACCAGCTCATCCTCTCACTCTTAGCTGGTCCCACAATGACAAAGTCCAAATTCCACAACTGTGTGACAAACTTCTCCTTCTGGATGAAGGACATCTGCCTGAAGCTCAACACGGTAAAAACGAACTGCTGATTTTCAGCCGCCACACCTCCCCCTGGAGCAACACCTAGTGAAATAAATAACGTATAAAATCGGAACTCAGGCCCAGCCCCACACCGAAAGACCATGCCCTCAACCTCAGCATCATCCTGGACAGTGAAGTCTCCATGAAACAACAGGTTAACAGAGTCTCCTCAGCCTGCGTCCACACACTCTGCATGCTCCGCACAATCTTCATATGGCTCCCCATCAGCACCAGTAAAACAGTTACGCAGGCCCTCATCATCAGCCGCCTGGACTAAGGCAATGCACTCTATACCAGCATTGCCAATGAACTCATGAGAAGGCCGCAGACAATTCAGAACACAGCAGCCAGACTGATCCTCAACCTGCCCAAGAGAACCTACATCAACCAGAATGTGAGTGACCTCCACTGGCTCCCCATCCAAGAAAGATGCTAGTTCAAACTTCTCCATTGGGGACCCCTTCCTCTTTGTAAATGGGTTACCACCTCCTTCACAGAGTTGGTAAAATATGAATGTTTTGAGACCACATTCCAGTCAATCAATCAATTTATCTTTATTCGATTCACACAAGGTGTATCATAAAAGAAAACAAGAAGAATAAGATTCATAATAAAAAATACAGACAATTAAGATACAATAAAATCGGAAGTGCTAAAGTACAGATCACATTTTATCAAACAATTCATGTATTAACCCACTGCTAGTAAAGATTTTCTCCTTGCTTGAGTCGGCCTAAGAAACCTTGCAAGTATCACGCACGTGTACAGATTTGGAAGAAGTTGCAAATATAAAAATGCCGGCCTACATTGTTTAAAATTTAGTGATTTCAATAATGGTACAATAAAAGATCTTCTCAGATCCGTATAACATTTACAAAAAAGTACAATGTGCATAGTTGATTGATTAAATACATCATCACGGGGGCAATATTGTAATTCATTAGACCAGTTATTGAAGGTGAGGAAACTTATCAGGCGGTGGAATATGTTTCGCCTAAAACGTGTTAAAACAAATCTATGTTGAGCATTAAGAACATTCAAAATGTATGTTTGCATTGAAAAAGTGGTCAAGACCATTTGGTTGTGTTTCACAGATGGTATGGCCAGTTCCACACATAATCTCAGGTCCCCCAGGTGATTTAGGCACTCTGTTTTTAGTGCGGTCCTTGAGATGGTTGACAGAGATTCCGGTCGTTCATAAACCTCCAGATGGCCAATATCTAACATAAAGTTCTTAATAAACTTTAGCCAAGGGATCTTTAAGGCCAATTGGGAATCACAACAGTCCTTAGCTATGGCACGATTCACGTCTGTGTATTCAGAAGTCCATATTTTCTGCCAAAGCAGAACTGGTTGAATCCTGATCAGATCTATTAGATAATTGGCCCCCAATTCTGAATGACATACATGATTTGAACAACTGGAGGGAAGTGCTACAAGACTTTAAAAATAGGCATAATCCACCACCATGTCAACATTCACATATCCCCAAATATCGGAACTATACATTGCTATAGTTCTGCATTTTGCATAATATATGATTAGCATTTCTTTTGGTTGGATATTCCCCACTTCCCTAGAAGAATTGTGAAGGGCCATGATAGATCTTACAAACTGCAATCTTCTTGAAATAATAGCACGTTTCCATGTCCCTTCGCAATCAAATAAAATGCTCAAATAAGAAAAGGTCAGGTTTTGAGGTAGAATCACTTTTCCTATATAGATGTTGCAGCACTTGGCTACACTACGGCCCACTTTCATAATGAAGGGCTTACTTATGGTAATTCGTAGCCCCAAATTCTCCATAAATAGGATAAAACTATCAAGGAGGCATTCCAGTCAAAAAACATTCATATATACCTCTTTGACTTGGTATTAGGAAGGGACGCCCCTGGCTCGCCCCATCCTAATATCGACACGCAAACCCTATTTTGAGAGTCAATAATGCGTTTCTGACTCGCAAACTAGGGTTAGTACATGCTGGAAGCTGTTTTAGCGGATGCAAACTGCCCAATTCTCTATTAGCAACTTCTAAAAATTATTGTACATCTGACCCTTGGTCACATCCCTGAATAGTCTATCCTCTCCACTGTGAACCAATATTCCCTGACGGGGGAACTTTCTCTTCATCTTCTGACACTATCTACTTCCATGTCCATAGCCTGAAGGACATCTGCTTGGCCAGTGCTGCCCTTAGCCACTGACCTATCGTCCTTGATGTTCTAAATTGGTCTAAGACTCATCACAGGCCTGCTTGTTCATTACTTCACCCTTTGATATGCCATTTTTTTTCGCTTCTTTCCCTGCCAAGATCCTACATTGGGCCTGCTCTGTCACAGCATTTCCTTACCTCTTGTGCTATGCTTTCAGTAATTCATGCCCCTATCCAGTGCCTAAACTCATGCACATTCAGAACTTATCATGGTCCTTCGTGGCATTCTTCCTTTTTCCTTATCATGCCCAATCCAAGGCTAGCAAACAGCCTGTTTGTGTATAGTTTCCCTTCCAATGTTGCAACATAGTCCCTCACACTATTTGATCACTCAGTCCCCTTTGTAGTGTTGCTTATTTGCAACTTCGTATTCCCCATTGTAGAAATGTCTCTACTTGCATACTAGCCCTACTGTAGCTTACAAAACATATTTCGGTTAAACAGCTTGCCAATTGTAGCTGCCCCTCTAAGCAAGAACCTACCAATTTACCTCCTTAACCTCCTGAGGCAAGAATACCCATGTAAGGGGGCCCTGCACATAGTTAGCACTTCAATATCACTCCACCCCCTGACCACTGTGGTTCAGTTTCCTTGTCCTGTGCAGCAGGTGTGTTATCATCTTTTCTTTGTGTCGGTGTACCATTTGTTATGCCACACAATGCCTATTTGGGGCATTTGCGTGGCCTGCTCATTTTCTCAGAGGTTACATTTGCTTCCTTGACATTGTCACTCTTTTTCATGCTATGTCTAAGTTCCAGAGTGGGCCTGTTTGTGCAAAGGTTCCCTTTTATCTGTGTTCTGTTCCTGCTCTGCCCTTTTCCAAGGCCCAGAGAAGATGTATGTATTAAGAGGTTCCTCTTTCTTCCACTCTCTTCCACTTTGCTCGTTTCTCTGATTCTTTCCGAGGCTTGTAGTGAGCATGTTCATTCATTTTACCATTGTCAGATGAATTTAACCAATAGTTTGCCCACTAAAAAGCCATACTTGTTCCAAGGCACTGTGATCAATTTTTTTCCTGTTCCTTATGTTAGACTAACTTTTCCCTTTCCCATCTTCGGTTTTCCCATCCAAAGCTTATTCGAAGGCTGTACTACTTTCCTGTACTGCCGTCCCTATTTGATTCCTGTTCAGGTCCTCTGGTGTTCCTGCTTGTTCAGCACATCCTCTATCCAGTGGCCATTGTTTAATTTTGCTTGCCACCTCTTAGGCCTGAAACAGATCTACTTGGTCAGACAATCCACTTTCACAATGAGTTATTCTACCATTCTTCTTGAGCCATCTTCAATATAAGATCTGTAACAGCCCTGCCTGTTCATAACTGCGCATTTGACCCTTTGCTATTCTCGCTACCTTCTTTCCCCTTGTTCAAGAACAATTGCAGCAATACTCATTCAGCTTCTTCTTCCTGATTGTGCCACTGTAACCCTGCTTCAGTACCCCTCTCTATTTCCTGTATCTTTCTGGACGTGCAGGCTGCTTGGTTACTGCACCTGCAGAAAATGCAGGTTTCTACTCTTCTGCCTCTTTAGTCAACTGAGGATAGGCTACCTGGGTCATGTGAGTGTGACAAACATTCAGCCTTCAGAATCCTCTTCATCTCTCAAGGCCACTGTGATGTATGTTTTAATATGAAATGCATTTAGCTGTTCATTCACATGCACCCACTCAGGTCTAGGTGCCAGTGATACCTACTTTTGTTTGTCATGGTGTAATGCCTCATATAGTATTACTTTATATATGGTCTTCTCCTCTATAGCCACCTCTCTTTCAAAATGTATCGATGAAGGGATTCAGTTAGGACCTGACTCATACCAGTTGTACACCGCATCTGTGCTACTTACTCTGCTGTAGCCATTTCTTCATTCCTCACCTCCTGGGCTATCTAGCCAGCTCTGTCAGTAAAGAAAAGTTAAGTCAGTACTACCATAATGCTACACTGACTTGAAGCATTTCCACTTTCTTAATTCCTTCTCACACTCCTCATAAACACTCCTTAACTCCCTTCCTGTTTCCCCCTTGTCATTCATGGCCCCATTACAATGTTTACGTAACACTGCACTGCAAGTCACTAAGACCATTACAACTTCCAACTGATTTCAGTATTGGCATACATTATGTTACAAATTCCCAACTATGTGCCAAAATCAAAGAACATCTATGGCCCTCTGACAAAACATCTACAAGTACACCAACCTCCACAGACCTGCTCCCTTGGGCTGCCAGCTTCTGATCTGAATTACTCCATTGTATCTGTCTTTCTATGCTTGCTATCTCTTTCCAGGTCTATGCTTTAAGCTCTGTCAAGCTTTATGCTGTATCACTGGAGTACTTCTCTGGTCCTCACACACATCAAAAATAAAGAGCAGATCATCAGCACCCTTCTCATCCATACATACATGGATCTGCATTCTTTCTAACATTGCCTATAAGTTACTCTACCTTAGAGCAGCATGCACTTTGAGCACTCTACAGCTACAATTAAGATGAAATAGATAAGTTAGTATTACTGAATACCAAGACAATACATTCTACAGTACATTGTTCACTTGGATGATTATAAGTTGTTACTGCTCAACAAGTTTCCTTCTTCCAACATAAAATAATCAGTTTACAAACTGATTTTTTCCCCCTTTTGATAATAACCTATGTGATTGATTAGAATAATTGCTATTTACATTTTTGGTCTGTAGATTCCGTAATTAGTTTTCAATTGTAGTAAATCTACACAAAATGTACCACTGTTCCTCCACTCTTCCTCGGTTGAGCCTGATCTTCAGACCTACATTATCACAGAAGACAGTTAACTGTAGAGACTTCACAGGAATTTTCATCCTAAAGAACACTACTGGATCTTGCCAATGATTATTGCATTCAGTGTGGAAGGTGTTTAACTCTCTCTGGGCAATAGAAAAAGGGTTGAAAACCTAATTGATAAATTCTATTCAACAACATGCAAGTGAACTCTTTCCACAAGTTTGAATTTCCTATAAAGTCAGTCTATTGTTATTCTATCAAATCATTTGAAACAATCTTCTGGATGTGACCAAAGAATGGCAAAACGAGGAATCTACAGCAGGCAGTTACTCCACTAAGTAGTATCATTAAAAAGCCCAACTGTACCCTAATGAGGACAATGTATTTCTGCTTGATTGACTGTAATGTTCAAATATAACCTCTAACAAATATTGAAATATTATGAAAAGGGAGGATTGTAAAAACCAGTTGCTTTAAATGTTGTTTTCAGTATCCTCAATATAAATATATATTGGCATACCTGATACTTATTTTTTTCAGAGACAGATTACACAATTAAAGCACACAAAGAGAGACTGAAATCAGAGAACACAAGCATTCCTAATTTCCGATTCTTACCACTGAAATCCAAAAGATAAATTTGGTAACAGTACACAACATATGGGGCCTAATAACATAGTAGTCTTTACTAGTAAGCATTAATGAGGATTGTTCACGTCTCAGGAAAATAATTCATTCCCACCAAGTTTTAACCAATAATATTTTTGCATCCTTCCAATTTGAAGTAATTGATTTAATTGCAGTACAAATAAGAAAATCAAAACGTTTACTATCATTAGGAGATAACACAGTTTTAAGAGAGTAAGATTTATAGATTAAATATGAAACAAGAAAGGTACTTGTAAATTAAATAGCTGGGTAATGATATTCTAAACTTCAGACCAGAATTTTAAAATGATAGAATTATACATTATGTGCTGTAAACCTCCAGTAGCTGTTTTAGAATGCAAACAGTATGGTGAATCTTAGGGGCATATGAATCAAACTATATTACGATCGCAAACACTGCGAATCTCAAAAAAACAGTGTTTGCGACCGCAAAATAGACTTGTGCTATGTATGACACATTTTCGCATCGCAATATAGAAATTCGCAAATTTAGCGAATACCTATTTTGCGAGGCCCGAAATCTGCAAATTCCCATTGCGAATTCCAAGCTGCGACACGCAACCCGTGAAATTCGCAAATAGAGAAATCACAAAATGCGAATTCGCAAACCAATGTATGAAAAATTCGCCAATTGCGATTTCGTGAAAATCGCAATTTTGCACATCAAAATTACCATCAACTCAAAGCATGTGGTAACCAGGTGCAACCTATATAAACAAACCACAATGCAACAGGGACTTCCACAATGGCAGCGCTGTATGTGATAGCCAGGAGGCTGCGAATTCGGGCTGCAGCACAGAGAAGGATGCTACAGGAACGGATCTTCAGAGTGCGCATCACTCTGTTCCAGCAGACTGATGAGGAGATCCATGAGAAGTATAGGCTGGACTAAGCCACCATTTTGGACCTGATAGAGGAGCTGAAACCCCAGCAGGAAAACCCAACACGAAGGACCCAAACAATTTCAACCCATGTGCAGGTCCGGTACTCACTGCACTTACTGGCCTCAGGGAGTTTTCAAGGGGTGATAGCAGCAGCAGGTGGGGTCTCCCAGAGTTGCCTGTCACGCTTCTTCCATGCATTCCTGGATGCAATGTTACAGAGGCTACGACATCACATACAATTCCCCAGCACACAACTGCAGCAGTGCTGGTGCTCGCCCTTGGCCTGCGTCTCACAGATCCTTCCTCACTATGTTGCAGTGTGTGCTGTTCCTGGACCTGTGTTGCACACTGCCATGACTTAGCCTGAGCATCATCCTCCCCTATGGATGGGGTTTCTGCCTCAAGAAGTGTCAGTGGGGGCTCAATGGTGAGCTTTCTTGGTAGGACAGGTGAGGTTTGTGTGGTATCATCTGTGTCCTCCTGCCCTGCCTGCTCCTCCATATGTGCCTCCTACTCAGCTCCTGCTCTGTCATCCTGTGTTTCAGGTTGTGCTGTGAATGAAAAGGCACATTTGCATTTTGTGACATGATCTGCATTTCTCATTCAATAAAGTTTTCTCAGTTTGTATTAGCTAACTGCTACCTACCGCTTTTTGCATTTACTGGATTTCTCATACTGCTTCTACATTGCTGTGACTCATTGCCCCACTGTATGACGCATCTCACTACTTCTCCCATGATGCATTGCTGTGTGTGCTGGAAAAAGTGTACTGGAGTAGCATATGTACTTTGTAGTTGGTGCATTTCTGAGTGTGTGGATGGTATAGTGATGTGTGAGGCTGGATTTGGCATGCATCGTGACTTGGCTGGTGTTTGCAGGGTCGGAGCTGTCTATGTCAGCCACACCACTGACGTTCTCGGGCTGAAGGGTGCACTCCAGCAACTCCTCAAGGGGGGGTTGACTCTGTTGCAGTTGGTATTCCCCCACCAGTCTTCTTAGCCTCTGCCAGCCTGGTTGCCACCTTCTCCTTTGACCGGGAGCGCATGTCATACAATCTCTTTCTCAGGTCCTCCACAGTGCGCTGGGTCACACCAACAGCATTTACCTTAGCCTGGATGTCAAGGCATATTTTCCTCTTTATGGACTCTGGGACATGGAGTGACTTTTTCCCAAATAATAATTCATGGCTGAGTACCATCTCCTCTATCAGCACCTCCTGCTCCCTCTCGCTGAACTTCTGCTTTCTCTTTCTCCCTACCTCCTCCTTCTCCTTCTCCTGGGGATCCGTTGTGGATGTTTGGAGTGCTCAGTTCTCTGCCTCTCAGCCTTTGACTCAGCCTCAGGCAATCAGGTGCAGCATGGCACTCCCACTTCCTGGGTGTGATGTCATAAAGCTGCACCTGAATTGCAGATTCCCTATTTTTGCGATTCTTTATTTGCGATTTCGCAAATACAGAATCGCTAATAGCGGGTTCGCAGTGTCGCAGTGTCATTCTGTGAATTTTTGAGAATCACAATTTAGTTGCAATTTTTTATTACATCGCGGTTTGCGATTCTCATAATGCGATTCACTATAAATCGCATTTTGAGAATTGCAAACCTCTTTTTTGATACATATGCCCCTTAGAGTTTAGCTTTGAATAATTTATCTGGGGAACAAAAATATTGATATAGTAAACAAATATTAGGTATATTAGATCACCAAAAAGCTTTCAATTGTATATTTGAAAATTATATATTCATTTATGAGGACATTTAGAGCCATAAAGGGGGGAGGATGAGCAAAAGGTTTTTTATTCACTTTAGAAGCTATATGTCCTGTTTGGCGAAACCGGCCATATATAACTCCATATTGGATAACTTGGCAGAAGCTACCAAATCAGCATATGTAATAAGGATGGTATTACAGAGTAATTAATATTTAGGAAATTCATATTGAGACAAATGATATTTGGCTTTTAGTTCGTCGAATGAATAGAACATATTTCCGTGACAAATATCAGCAATATAAAAATAACAGAATTAATCGCGAAATTCGAGAAATAAATATGTTTATTTAATTTGAATTTTGGATTAAACCAAAGGGAAACTTTTTTAGATTATTTACCATTAATAGAAATTTTTTCATTAAAAGATAAAAGGTCAATCTTATCTTATAGAGGCCGTAATAGTGGGTTAACTTTTTCCAAATTTGCTGTCAGTCATGGTTAGGGGAGCAGGTAGAGGATAGGGCTTTAGTAAGTTTGTCTCTAGTGTATGCCATTTGGGTGAATTTGAAAGATGAATATTTTGGATCCATAGCGAGCATTGCGCAACAAGAAAAGTTATGTGGTATTTCTTGAAATCAGGTAGGCCAACTCCTCCATCACATTTGAGAATTTGTATAGATTTAAGACTAAGGCGTTTATTATTCAAAATAAATGTAGCAAGCAATTTATATAATTTTGCAAAGAGAGTAAAAGGAAAACCTAAGGATATCAAAAGTAAAATGTGTAGAATTTGTGGTGCACAAATCATTTTAAGTGCTTCAATGCATACCCACCAATTAACAGAAGGGTTCCCATTTATCAAGTTTCTCTTTTGTGGTGGTTAATATTTTAGAGCAATTGATTTCAATTTATTTTTAATAGATCCAGCACGTTATCCCAAAATACTTTAGTGACTTTGGTGACCACAATATGTTGGTATTTGCTATCACTGTAGAGTTGCATAAAATATTTTTTTGAAAATCTCAGTTTTATTAATATTCAAAGAAAAAACAGAGACATCTGTTGAATAATAGCAAGAATGATAGGTAGAGAAGCAAGAGGATCATCTACATATTATAAAACATCATCAGTGTAAGCAGGAACCTTTACTATAGTATTTTTAATACCAACACCCGTATATTGTTCAATAATGAGGAAAGAGCATAGGAGTAGTTCACTGGCAATGAGAAATATTAGAGGGGATAGTGGGCAACCTTGGCGTGTACCTCTATATAAATTGAATGGAGTAGAAACGGTACAATTGATATAAATGGAAGCTGAAGGTGCTGAGTATAGTGCTTTAACCATTTTTAGAAATTAATTATGGGGCCAAAATGAAAGGTTTCTAGTGTCATACATAAAAATTGCCAGTTTACTCTAGCAAATACCTTTTCCACATCTAAGGCGAATAGGCCTACAGGATATTGGAGATCCTTAGCAAAAGAAAAACATGGCATAATAAGTGAATGTTATGAGCTGACACTCTACCCTTCATAAATCCAGTCTGGTCAGGTTGGATAATTGAGAAGAGTATAGGTGACAACCTGTTTGCTAATATTTTGGTGTATATTTTGCAATCCTGATTAATGAAGGATGAAGGACTATAATTGCAAACAAAAGTAGAGTCTTTGGTTTTGAGAGGACAATGATGGTGGCTTCTATAAAAGAGCCACCCATCATGGAAGTATGTTGAAATTCCATAAATATTTAAAGTAGAATATGAGAGAGTTGAGTTTGAAAACATTTGTAAAATTCAGTCAGGATACTATCTGGACTAGGTGATTTGTTGGAGTTTAATGTTTTGATGGCCGCAGTTATTTCCTGAATATCAATGGAATTTTCTAGTGTAATTTGAGTTAACTGACACATTTTAAGGAACTTATTAATGCCTTTGTCATGGGAAACTCTCTTGATGTCTCTCTTTAGTAGTGAGCAAGGTACCATCATTCCTTTTATTGGCAGGTATGTGAGTTTTATCTTTTTATTGCATAAGTAGTTAGCTAAAAGTAGACCAGATTTGGTTGAGTTAAAGTGAAATTTGATTTTTCTTTTGAGATAAGTAATCCTGCTCTTTTACTGAGGATATTGTTATATTCATATCTGCGCTTCTGAAGTTGATATTTGTATTGTGTATCTCTTGATGAGATTAAAAGCCCTTCAAGATCTACTATATGTTTCTCTAATTTGGAAAGGTGAGCATAAAATATTTTATTTTCATGAGCCATTATAGAAATTGCAGCTCCTCACATCAATGATTTAAATTATTCCCAATGGATAATTTTTAGAAGTATCACCAGAGTTATTGTGCAGAAAATAATCATTCATGGTGGATGACGGTTTTTTGGAGTTATTTGGGTTAAGAATTATATTGGAGTTCATTCTCCATTTCTTATTGGTTGAGCACATATCTGCAACAGATAGAAAGAAGGAGATTAAAGTGTGATCAGAAATTGTAATAGGTTGTATATTGGGATCATTAATCATATGGCATAACTTATGTGTGGCCAATAGGTAGTCAATCCTGGAGAGAGTGGATTGCGCATTAGAAAAGAAAGTACATTATTTTTCTGTAGGGTGTGCTAATGATTTCAAACGGTGAAAGCATTTTTAGGGCTGAAATTTGAATGCAGAGGAACGGTCCAACAGAAGGTCTTGAATAAGATTAAAATCTCAACCCATAACAAGGGAAGTGTTATCTAATTTTATTATTTCTGTAGTAATATTTTTCCCCAAAAAAGGATCATATAAAGTAGGAGCATATATGTTAACAAAATGTAAAATGTGCTTGTCAACTTTAGCTTGTGCATAAACTTATCTACAGTCTAATTCATCATGGTGAGTATGTAATTGTGTATAAGCTTTGTGTTAGAAAAGTATAGCTGCACCAATTTTGCATTTTGCAGCCGGAGATGAAACTATATATTTCTCCCACCCATCCCCTAGACATTGAATGTAGAGTTTTATCATCTACTTGAGTTTCTTGTAACAAACAAACATCAGTATTACATTTTATGTCATTTGACAAGATGCCGTAAACCTTTAACATTCAAAGAAGCAACAACCAGCTTGTTTTGCTGAGCCATATCAAGTTAACAAAAAATAGAAAACCTGAGAGATAAAAAGGACAGTGTAAAAGTAGCCCATATAAAAGAGACAAAACATGATAGACAACATATATGGAGGTCATCGGCCAAGACCTCATGCCGAATGAAACACTAGAGAGTAAGGCACGAAGCATGAGTAGACACCCTGCATACATCTGCAATGATAACAATATAACATCAGCCATGATAAGGAATAAACTTTAGTCAGTAGACACCGAAGGTTAAGACTCTATTACAACAGAATCATGCTGGTATAAAAATTGTATCAGGTCTGAGTGTGAAGAGAAGGACTTGGAAGCATGATTTTACCATATACGCATTTTAGAAGGGTTGAAGAGATCGTACTTGTATCCAGTACCTCATATTCGAGCCTGCAAGTCTGAAAATTGTCATCGAATTTGTACTGTCCCTTTTGCAAAGTGTTGATGAATAAAGACTTTATGCCCTTCAATCAGAAGATTTTAGAGTTCTTGTGCAGCTTTACTAATGAGAAGGAGATGATGGTGTCTCAAAACTATAAATATGATTTGTCGTGGCTTAGTCCGATGAGGTTTTTGATGAGAGGGAGTTCTATGAGCTTTTTGAATTTCAAAACATTCTGGAAATTTAATATTTAGGAGCATTGGTAATGTAGCTTCTATGATGAGACGAGAACTTTGTCCCTCAATATTCTCTGGGACATTAAAGATGCGTATATTATATTGGCAATTTCTGTTTTCCACGTTAAGTAAGGCCATCTGAAGAGAAGCAATCTGACAGACGAATGGAGTCATAGTTGCAATGGCTTTGGTATTATGACGGATTTTAATCACATTGTCTGCTACCTTCATAGAGAAGGAGGCAATGTCTCATTAAATATTTTTAATGTCCATGCATATGGTGTCTGTGTTCATATGAATAGCTTGAATTTCTTCCAAAATATTCAGTGGGAGTTCTTGTGAGTCTACGACCTTAGTTTATGTGAGCGGCGGTGAAGCAGCTTGCTTCCACTTATTTGAGTAAGCTGACGCTGGTTTGGAATCCATTTTGCAGCATGTTAGAAACAGTCAACTACATATATAAAAAAGCTTAGAAGATGTTGAAATAACTTGTAGAATATTGCCAATATTTATGTCTGTTATTAGTACTGCTTATCTGATAAAATGTGTAGATAAGGAACACAATGGATGGTTATAGTGCATTAATTGAAGGCTGCTGCACCAGATTGTGACATAGAAAGATAAACTCAGTTAAACTCCTGAATGGAAAGTTTCCAGGCAAAAGCAGACAACCAAAAATCCCCTTAGGAGGTTGGCAAGCAAGCTGAAGGAAGGGAGGCGTTTACCGGGGAAGCGCCCGCCTCCTCACCACTTCTCTCTGGACAGCAGACGGAGAGAAGTTTCAATAGAGGAAACAACAGAAGACAGTGCTTCACTCTACAGGCACCAAAAAGCCCAACAAACCTCTCCCCAAATACTGCGTGCAATGAGGAAGAGTCTCTGCGAAAAACAAGTCAAAAATTGTCCCCGTCTGGCGGCAATTCATCACCGTTTGACAGGTATGTGACAACGTCTAAGGTGCAGTGGCCATCTTGCGTCACACGCACTGCTTTTTCCCGTAACACTTGTTGTTTTGATATTCATCACTAAAAGTCACAGGTTTTGTTGCTTGCTGTACTCGCTGGTCTTTTTTTATATCTCTGAACAGCCTCACTTGTGTGAATTGTGATGAGGAAAAGGGAAGAGGTTGTGCTATGCATGTATGCGATGAAGCAGATAAATTGCTGAATCCTTTAGCTGACACATAAAACCAATTTTGACACTTTCGAGAGAAAGATGACAAGTGTGGACAAATTTTCCTAACAATACGTTAAAGAAGTTTGAGAAATAGATCTTGAAAAGACTTAGGGGCTTTTTACGATGGCGGATGAACTTACATCTGTCTGCCACCCTATCGGAAATCGGGACCGCCCGACAGATTGTGAGTGGTCCTGACATAGGTATTATGATGCAACCACCACCACGGCAGTCGCAATGTATTGCACAGGGTGCTGCTGGCTGCAGCACATGCCACAATACAAAAAGGGTTCACTGGACACATTCCTGCACTATGTGGCAGGCACCATGCTGTGCCTGCCACATGGTGCAGGGACATGTAGAGGAGCACCACAGGTACCCCCCGTGCCCACATTGGAGGGCCAGGAGGGAAGGGGGCCATGCTACAAGCCCCCAATGTCCAATTCGACCAGCCTTTACATGGAGGGTGACCCGCCATGAAAAGGCAGGCAGGGAGGGACATTGTAATCCCTACGGCGGTGCCTGGTAGGAACCCCCACAATTGTGAAGCCCTCCGCTGCACTGGCGGGCTCAAAGAGCCCAACAGATGTGTGTCAGTCGGTGTTTCCGTCAGTGTTTCCACCCGCCATCCTAATGTGGCAGGCTGTAAAGGTGGTTCCAATGGCGGTGAGACCTTCATCGACAACCTGTTGGTGGCGGTCTCACCACCATTGCAATCAGCCCCTTAGTTACTGCATCGTAGAAGCATGCAGATAAACTGTAGAGTGGATGGAAGTATATAAATTAAGTAACATTGGTTCATAGTTCAACCTGTTTTAGTCGCTACTTCCATGTGTATCAATCAAAAATAAATGTTATGTATTTAGGGGTTATGAGATTTCTAACAAATTCTTATCAAAATAATGGTGTGTGTGAAGAATGAATGAAGTCTAATATGGTTTAGAGAGATTTACGTGTAGTATGAAAAGGGTTTCATGTTTAAACTCCATATTTGCAAGTGTGAAAATATGCACCAAGTAAGAAAAGGGAAAAGGGTGCTACACGTTTGTAATAAGACTAAATGCTTTGAAACTTCTACAGAACAATCTTCATACATGTACTAATGAGAATTACTAGAAACAATATTAGTATTTAATGTTCTGAAATGATTTTACATGTTGGTACTTTGAAAATGCAGTAATTTGCGACAGTTACACCTCCTAGTCGCAATGAAACTAAAATGGTTTCTGAGTTCAAATAAGTTGAAAAGAAAGATATTAGGTCTTAATGTGAGACTCTAGAATGTAATGTATATTTCCATTATTTTATATTCTGAATTTCATGAACTAAATTCAATTTAGGCCTGCATTTTCCCTTACTTTGCTTCATTCTGTTCTCATGGAAAGGCTTTGCACACTTGCAATGTGAATCAAAACTATGTTTCATTTTGAGAGTTCCCATGCGCATACTAGGATTATCTGCAACTACTTTGTTGCTTCGGGAACATCATCAGTGAGAAACTGTCTTCTTGAACTCACTCATGTGCCTTTGCTAAAAGACTATTGTTCAGAAATGATACATTCTGGATGGTTTTGACAGTTTACGTGATGATCACCACCTTTTTGCCATAAAATATGTCTTCTTTCTGCTGCATGACATTCAACCTATAAGAATTGACCAATGGACTGAGTGGTCTGACCAGATGAGGAGACCCAGGAGGTGTCAGCCCAGAACTTGATTAATATAATATACATTGTGTGATGGAGAGACAAGGGAGTCTACTATTTCTTCTTGCTCTTTGTGGACTGAGAGACACATCATTTGTTTCTTTGCGGACTCTATTGGCTTTCCTCTGGCTAACGCATACGCTGTGTGTGATATTCCCGGACTCCATTCCCTCATGGGATACAACCTCGGGGCTGATATGGTTCACGTCCTTTCCTGAACTCTTCTAGAGCCTTGGTAATTGATGGTCCACAAGAGATACATTTGATTATTCTGCACTCCAGATTTAAATTCTTAATATCAATGCATTTACTCTTTTTGACTTACTGATAAAAATCTAACTTTAACCAAATCCTGTTTCTGTCTTTCCATGACTTGCCTCCAATAACTGACTGTGCATTACAATTCAATATTAATGAGGTATGGAAATTTTAATAGAGAGATCTCTGTTCAACAGATTCTAATGTTACTATTCTGCATAGCTCTCACTGAATTATTGGTTTGCATGATTCTAGTCCGGCTGAATTTAGCTGTGATAATCCTGTATTTTTATATTTTTATAGCATAGTTTTTCGAGTTATATATATGAATCTAATTATGAGTTTGTAAGCCTGTTGCCCTGTTCCTGGCCCTTATTGGATGACAAGATTGGATCCCCTATATCCGACCCCTCTCGGCACGAGTCAAGATTCATTGGAGGACCAAATAAATTAGTCCAAGGTGCTGTGAAAGTAGATAAAGTGACACACAGTAAATGGGCCCAGTGGCGCTACAACATATGCACATCTGTATTGGTATTTATATATCGCAAATGTAGCTTGGTAACAAAGGAGCACTGTTCATTAATGGGGAATTGGGAGACAATAAAAGATTGTGTACGCCATTTGGGTGTTTACACATTTGTATGGAGCATTGATATTTCAGTTCAGGGAATATTGAATCCCGAATATCAACTGGATGAAATATTGTTACAACAATATCGAGGGAAAAAATATTGGAAGGTGAGTCCAGAGAGCAAGGTAAGGATTTACTATTCTTAACTCCACATATCCATACCTTAAAAATATGTATATATCACGAGTGTACCGTACATATCTGTGAAGTTAGGTATGGAAAACTAATATATTTTGATATTTTGTCCCTCAATACTGTTGTAACTATATTCTGTCTCATCTGTAATCGGGACTCGATATTCCTAGTCTATACCCAGAGGATTAAGTGATTTGCCCAGAATCACCCTATCTCCAGTCTGTGTCAGTGCTGGGATTAGACCCTGGTCCTCTCGTCCCTAAGCTGGCAATATAGCCAATGGGCTGATGGTAGACACCATCCCAAGTACTTGGTAGTAATTGTCATTAAATCAAATCTCTTCCTCAAGATAGTCCTGTACTCTCAACAAGGTTTCCATCTGAGTGTTAAGATTTTTCATATTTCTGTATCCTTAAAGGTAAGTTTGCTGATGAAATTTATGGCCATGTGCTTGGAATTCAAATTTGAGATTTGTAATTTGCAACTTTCACCGAATCACAGATTGCACATCGCTAAACTATATGTACAGCTGCATAAATTATGAAATAGCGATTTGTTAACATTCACAAAAGAGAGGATTGCAAATTACAATTTCGTAAACGCATACATTTCAAATAGTACATTGGTGCTACTGATGACATCAGCAAAGTGAGATCACTGCTACACCCAAAGGTGGGTCTGCTTGAAGGGACTGCTACAGTGAGTACCTTTTGCAAGAACAAGTGTACTGGGTCATTGGATGGGGAACATACCGGCAGTATGAGAGTCCTGCCGGGAGTGCTAACTCTCCATAAGCTCATCCCTGAAATAAAACCTACAAAATGCTATCTGGAATGTTCTTTCTGTAAACTTGAACATAAGGTGATGTTTTATGGATCTAAACAGTTTATGGGATTTTTACACATCATCTATTGGTTATGCAGTGTCCATGGTATTTACCAATCAATCGGATGGCCTTGGCCAATTCCTTGTCTCGAAATTCTGTTTAAAGAATGCGTGGGCAGAGACAGCAATACAGCTTGCTTGGATTCCACCATAAGAACAAGCTCGTCAACGAGTGAATTCTGGACTAAATTTTCATGAATGATCATTAAAGTAGCACTAATTCAATAGATCGTCCCATAAAGTGAAAACAAAACAGAAGGTTCCACAGCACAGAGACACGCAGACATAATGTAAAAGACATCTCAAAATGCGTTTCTAATAATATAAATAAAAGCACTAAAGTGAGAGAGTCAAAATAAATGAAAAAGGTGAACCATTATCAATTAGCATTGGGCGGTTTCGGGGCAGAGATACTGAGAAAAGTATTGAAAGCGAAGGTAAATAGAACTGGGACATTATATTAAAAAGTTCCATGTTTAAAGAGAGGAAGACGCCGATATATAGGGGATCTGAACATGTAGTCGTTCAGAAACAGAGGCACATTAAGTGCCTTATTACAGCTTTGGCGGTTCTCCAGCGGTGCTGCCACGGTGCCGTCTGTTGGAGGACTGCCAAAACTGTGGCAGTTTCAGGGCAGTAGGCTGTTAGGCTCATAGGGGAACCTAACATGCAGCATGCAACCATGACAGAGCCTGCAGCACATTCCTGCATTGAATGGCATGCATGCCACACTGTGCAGGATCAGGAGTTCAATTCCAGGGGGCTACAACATGTGCCCCCCTGCATACACTCCCAGGCCCAGGAGCGGCATGGGGCTGTTGCCTCTCCACCACCCTTTTCATGGCGGACTCACAGCCATAAACTGGGCGGTGTACAGGAACTCAGAATAGCAGGTGCAGCAGCAGCAGCACCAGCATATTACTGCTCCTGACTGCTGTGCGACTGCCACAGGATCCTGGATCCCCAGCAGATGCAGCAGTCCTGTGGTGGTCTGACCACCCCACTTGTAATAATGCGAGTGGACTTGCAGAATCAGGCGATGGTCGAACCACCACTGCAAATATGGCGATTCTACGGAATGCCGTACTCCTAATAATACCCTAAGTCTTGCACACCCACCCCATCCTTTAGGTCTTTTTAGGATCAAATTTGGAAAGTAAGAGCAGTGTTTGTACTTCTCAAAGTGACAGTATTGTCGAGGTGAATGCAGCCAGCTCAAGGAGAATGCTGAAAGCAGGCATCTAGAACTGATAAGGGCCTCAAGTAGAAATAAAAACCACAAGACAAATTTATAATGCTTTCATGTTGCTCTGCACAGCAAGCCGCCTAGCTGCAATGTGATGTGCTGCATGAAAGGGAAAGGGCAGGAATGCACCATCTTTAACATTTTATGGCACATTCCTGACCTTTCCTTGTACCTACATAGCGTTAATGCAGGCACTCTTGCACAATAGAGCAAGAGTGACTGTGTAGTAGGCAGGATTGTTTTGGTGCAGAATGAGGCACCTTCCTGCAAAAAAAAACAATCCTCAGAGGCATTTCCCTCTTTCTAAGCATACTTAGAAAGAGGAAACAACGAGAAGAAAGAAAGATATTTCTCCCTGTTCCACCTCCCCTGGAGAGGCATAGCATTTTGATGCATTCCCTGGTTTACAACTGTTGGTAAATCAGGGAATGCTCCTAAATCAATGACTGAATGTGTGTGAACAACTACGCTCCACCCATGGGCCACCTCCCTGAGGCAGAGTAATGCAACACAACGATTTGCCCTGTGTTGCGTTACTCTAGATTCATCAAGCCATGCAGGGCCATGCAAAGTGCCCTTGCATGACTTGATACATTTCCTCTAACTCCTTCTGGGTGCCTACCTGTAGCCGTGGCTGTCCTGTATCACCTTTTGCCTGCTGCCTGCTGCCTGCTGCTCCTGTGAACGGCCCTTGCTGGTTTGAAATCCATCACAGTAATGAGGGACCGGCCGGGCTTGGCTCCGCCGGCCCCACACTACTACAACTCCCAGCGACCCCTGGGCCACGACGCAACAAGAACACGCGCCAGGAGGCGCTTAAAGCTCCGCCCAGTGCTGAGCTCCGTGTTTCCTCTAACTCCTTCTGGGTGCCTACCTGTAGCCATGGCTGTCCTGTATCACCTTTTGCCTGCTGCCTGCTGCCTGCTGCCTGCTGCTCCCGTGAACGGCCCTTGCTGATTTGAAATCCATCACAGTAACGAGGGACCGGCCGGGCTTGGCTCCGCCGGCCCGCACTACTACACCTCCCAGCGACCCCTGGGCCACGACGCGACAAGAACACGCGCCAGGAGGCGCTTAAAGCTCCGCCCAGTGCTGAGCTCCATGTTTCCTCTAACTCCTTCTGGGTGCCTACCTGTAGCCGTGGCTGTCCTGTATCACCTTTTGCCTGCTGCCTGCTGCTCCCGTGAACGGCCCTTGCAGGTTTGAAATCCATCACAGTAACGAGGGACCGGCCGGGCTTGGCTCTGCCGGCCCCGCACTACTACAACTCCCAGCGACCCCTGGGCCACGACGCGACAAGAACACGCGCCAGGAGGCGCTTAAAGCTCCGCCCAGTGCTGAGCTCCGTGTTTCCTCTAACTCCTTCTGGGTGCCTACCTGTAGCCGTGGCTGTCCTGTATCACCTTGTGCCTGCTTCCTGCTGCCTGCTGCTCCCGTGAACGGCCCTTGCTGGTTTGAAATCCATCACAGTAACGAGGGACCGGCCGGGCTTGGCTCCGCCGGCCCCGCACTACTACAACTCCCAGCGACCCCTGGGCCACGACGCGACAAGAACACGCACCAGGAGGCGCTTAAAGCTCCGCCCAGTGCTGAGCTCCGTGTTTCCTCTAACTCCTTCTGGGTGCCTACCTGTAGCCGTGGCTGTCCTGTATCACCTTATGCCTGCTGCCTGCTGCCTGCTGCTCCCGTGAACGGCCCTTGCTGGTTTGAAATCCATCACAGTAACGAGGGACCGGCCGGGCTTGGCTCCACCGGCCCCGCACTACTACAACTCCCAGCGACCCCTGGGCCACGACGCGACAAGAACACGCGCCAGGAGGCGCTTAAAGCTCCGCCCAGTGCTGATCTCCGTGTTTCCTCTAACTCCTTCTGGGTGCCTACCTGTAGCCATGGCTGTCCTGTATCACCTTTTGCCTGCTGCCTGCTGCTCCCGTGAACGGCCCTTGCTGGTTTGAAATCCATCACAGTAACGAGGGACCGGCCAGGCTTGGCTCCGCCGGGCCCGCACTACTACAACTCCCAGCGACCCCTGGGCCACGACGCGACAAGAACACGCGCCAGGAGGCGCTTAAAGCTCCGCCCAGTGCTGAGCTCCGTGTTTCCTCTAACTCCTTCTGGGTGCCTACCTGTAGCCGTGGCTGTCCTGTATCACCTTTTGCCTGCTGCCTGCTGCTCCCGTGAACGGCCCTTGCTGGTTTGAAATCCATCACAGTAACGAGGGACTGGCTGGGCTTGGCTCCGCCGGCCCCGCACTACTACAACTCCCAGCGATCCCTGGGCCACGACGTGACAAGAACACGCGCCAGGAGGCGCTTAAAGCCCCGCCCAGTCCCTCGCCCCGCGAGACACGCGCGGGACGCGCCGGGCTAAGACCGGGCAAAGGGCGGGCCATCTGTGGCCGTCCGAGGACGTAGGAGGACGGGACGGGCCACCCCCCTTTTATCTCTTGAGGTTTCGTTATAGACAAGGGTACGCACATAAAGGTACTGTTGGAAGTCGAGTGTTATTTTCTTAACTTATATAGCGTCGTATTGTCGCTACACATATGTGGACAATCTCAGCTGCCTAAACGCCATCTGCTACTCACGGGTTGGCTTATTCAGTGTAGAGTTATAGTGTGGCATTGCTAAATAATTGTATGAGGCATGTCTAAACAAAAGGTCTCTTCTGTGTCAAACACCATGGACAACTATTTGGTGCAGGTTGTAAGTAAGATTAACAATGAGAAAAGGGCGTCATTAGGTTTGAGTTGTCCTTCTATTTCCCCTACGTTGAGATCTTTGTCAGAGCCCTCGCTTGATTCCTCATTGCAGGTCAATAGCAGTGTTGTTGCTGACGTAGAGGTTCTCGCTAGTGATATTTTTGAACAAAGTGCGTCTTCCGTCACCAACCTGCAAATTAATCTCGAAACAGATGCATTTCCAGACTTTGGAGTAGAGAAATCCCCGTCTCCCGCCCCTCCACCTGTGACTAGAGCAGTCAGAGCATGTAGAAAAATCCAGTGTAAAGGTGGTGGGTCACGTTCTGGCAGAAAAAAGACAACCTCTGCTTCCAAAAACCTGGACAAAAATGAGGTAATTGGGATACACGTTGATAAAGAGAATGAGGATGAGCAAATTATAAAAATTGCTAGCATGATTGACTCAAAGATCAATTGTATCATAAAACCATTGGTGGCTAAAATTGATCAGCTCATGGCAGAGGTAACAAGACTGAGCGTTCTTCTAAATAAGACAGTGGAGGAGGTGGGTAGTACTCCAATCCCGGTGCTAAGTAGACCCGCACTAAATGTGGCGCACCTTAGGTGTGGGATAGGGGCCGAAGAAAAAGTGACAGTGAATCCTACTCCTATCCAAACCATAGTAGACAAGGACGGGCAGAACGTAGCTAAAGAAAATCCTCCACCAAGACCCACTGCATCGTACCAAGAGAGAGACCCATTCCAATGTATTGTTGAGGCTTCCCCCCTTGTATTCGTTTTAGCCAATGTACCCATCCTGTCGCCCGGCAAAGTGGAATCTACATACTCTTTGATTAGTAAATCGTTGCATTAGATGTTAAATAATATGAAGATGTCTCCTTGGGGTGAACAACAACTAGCAGGGGAAATTATCATGGCAAGAAGAGTAGCATGGTTAGGGGACAACCCGAAAAAATTTGCGGGAGACTGCATAGTCCTCAATTTTTCAAATTCAGATGTACTCCCCAACGTCCTGGCTAACATATTTCCCCCACAACGAAGGTGTACTGCTATCATTCCACTAACACTAGAATACTTCTATTGCAAGGGAGGCAGTGAAGTGAATCCGATTAGATCAAGACCAAAGCGGATTCCCATCTCCAGCAAATGGGGTAGGAGTGATTTAAACAGCAATTGGAGTATTAGCTTGGTAAACAGGTTTGGGGTCTTGTCCGATTTGAACGAATGTGACTGACTTGAAAGGGGTGGTAGACCGGAGAAAAAGAACCAAGACAAGTTTGACAGACTGTGTCCATCTACAGTGCAGAGACTAAGTTTATCGAACGTTGATCTTATCCCCACCCCTGAATTAAGGGGAGTACCCAACCACCTAGAAAGACAGTCCGAGAAAATCGATCCAGCCCAACAGATATGCTCTAGCCCACTAGATAAACGTGATAGTTTAGGATCTGAGGTATTATTAATAGTGCCACCTGGTAGCTCAGGCACTAATGCTGAGCATGAGACTGAGATGGAGGGTGAGATCCAAAGTTTAATTCCAATACAAGACCCCTCCTGTTTTTTAACAGTTGAGGCAGGGTTGACATTCCTTTCTTGGAACCTTGCTGGAATTGGTAATAAGTTAAAGTCCCCTGAATGGTGTAGTTTTATTGACCAGTTTGACATCATCCTCTTCCAGGAATCCTGGTCATTGGTTCCAGTACATCGTTTGGGGTTTCTTAATTTTCAAACACCCGCCATTAAAAAAACTAAAGGTCGGCCATCAGGGGGTTTGATAATTTGGATCCGCCAATCACTATCCTGTAAAATCAAGCAACAGAGCTCCTTATCAAATGACAGTTTGTCAGTAATCATCATATGGGCTTCTGGCCATGGAGCGGCAATTTTTAACATTTATGCTAGAGGGATGGTCGGGGGACATATATCTGATGTAATTACCACACTCGACCACCAGCTTGCAGCACTCCCTACTCAGCTGTCTATTATTGTGGGAGGTGATGTTAATACCACATTTGAGCCACTTGGACCTGAGGACCAATTTCTTGCTGTTGAGGAGGATAGTAAATGGGGTGTCCCTCAGTTGGAACTTCCCGTAGTTAAAAGATGGTCAGCAGCAGCTATTCAACTCAAAGCTTTATGTTTAGAGAGAGGGCTTAGAGCAGCCAATGGGCGTACCCCGTCTGATCGCCAGGGAGTAAAAACATTTGACAATGGTAGGTTTTCTAGTCGCATAGATTATTTCCTGGTGGATATTAGAGAATGGCATAGGCTGATTGATATGATCATAATACCTAGGGTGGAGAGCGATCACAATCCTCTTTGTATGGAATTCCAAGCTCCTAATGGGTCTAGAGAACCTAAATTAGGGGGGGGGGGGAACCACCCTGGACATTGTAGCATCGAATAACATGAGCCACGTTAAATGGGGCAGATTTATTGAGAACCCAGAGATGTTGGAGGTCCTTAAAAAAGTGGTGATTGATGAAGTGGCTAACTTAAATATTCAATCTACTAACCAAAACTTTCCCCAAGTTATGCTTGAGGCTCATACCCACTTCTTCATTAAACTTCAAGGGTTCTTTATGAAGATTACAAAAGCAGATAAGGCCAATAAAATAAAAACATCTGAGGCGGGATGGTACAATAAAGCTTGTAAAGTTGGCCGCCAGAACCTTAGTGTTGAACTTAGATCTAGAAATATCTCAGGTGTGAGAAAGGCTAGAAAGACATACAGGTACACACAGAAAGTGGCTAAGAAACAGTGGCGTGATCTGAAATTTGCTTGTGCTGCTAAAGATCAAAAGCAATTTTGGGCCATAGTCAAGTGGGATAGAGGAGGGACTGCCCAACCGCCCCAAAATAATGTTGCCAAACACCAGTGGGTTGATTTTTTTAGACCGCAATATGCCTGTAATCCATCCGAAGGAGAGTGTTCACTTCCACCCACCATTTTCTACCAAAAGCAGTTATTTTCGATCAAAGATGTCAACCTAGCACTAGACTGTGTGACCGGGGGTAGAGCCCCAGGAATGGATGGCATTCCAGCCGATGTGTTTTTAAGTGATAGATTATCTTGGTGCCAGTATTTTCAATGGCTAGCTAATTCTGTGGCTATGGGAGCACCTATCCCTACTTCATGGAAAGGTGCGGAAATAATTCCGTTTTTTAAAAAGGGTGACAAATCTCTACCCAGCAACTATAGACCTATCAGTCTTATAGACTCAGCCCAAAAACTTATAGGTCGATTAGTACAAAATAAACTGCAATGTTGGGTAGAAGAAAATTATATTTTGTTCCCGTATCAAGCTGGTTTCCGACCCTGTACCAGCTCTATTGATCAGGTTTTTTATTTTTTAGCACTTTATTGGAGAAACGTGACTTTGACCAATGGGACTCTTTATGCGGTCTTGATAGACCTGAAATCAGCCTTCGATTTAGTCCCGCGATTCAAACTTTGGAGGGTTCTGTCTGAAGCAGGGATGGCGCCGGAACTATTAACGCTACTCGTCCGCTTGCATGAGAACAACTACGCAAGAATTAGGTGGGGTGCTCAGGGTGAGGTGACCGACTCATTCCCTGTCGAGCGTGGTGTCCGACAGGGGTGCGTTCTGGCACCCACGTTGTTTTCTTTATATATCAACGGTATAGAAAAAGGACTACATCTCTTGCTCTGCTCTAGACAGCTAACTACTTAGCCATCTTGGACTTCACTAATCAACACTGAAAAAGATACGCCACCATGAGAATCCTTAGCCTGAACTATAACAAAGGACTTCATCTCTAGCTCTTCACTAGCCTTTGTCCATTATAACCTCTCCGCTCTAACTTCTCATCCACTCCTCTTCTACCTCAACCCCTATTCCTTCATCGCCTTTAGCGCAGCTCTCTCCCAGCCTCGGTAACGCCCCACGTTAAGACTACTTCCCTCACCCCGGGACACCCTTAGATCTTTCGCGCGTCTAACCCCCGAATATTCCCCCCTTAGAACACACACTATGGAACGCACCGGGAAATGCACCCACTCCATCACCTACCCTCCAAACCTCTCAAAAAAAGCAGCCAAAGGCTTTAAACACAACCTATTAAAATCCCACACTGAAACCCCCATCTCTGACCCCTACTACTGTATGAACAATGGGCTCATTAAGAACGATATCATATTCTACATGAAAAGGAGAGCTCAATGGAGGAAAGCCTTTATCGCCCTTTTTAAGGTCTCTAACTTAAAGAAAACAGCTCACGGCATCACCCTCTCTATCCTTCCCTCTCTATTCTTTAACGCTGCTGCCACCGTCACTATCTATCATAATGGTATCATCCTAATCCAATCCTCCAACCACAACCTTAATCTGATTGATCATATCTTTCCGCTCATTAAGGACAGAGTCACTCTTGCCCTCCCCCCCCCGCAAATCTCCTGGTCCCCTACAACTCTCATCCTTCATCTGATATAAACCAGAACTCCCAGATGATCCTTCCCACCACAACTTCATCGTCAGACCACGAAGACAACCCACCTAACGACACTTACCACCTCACCGCCACACCACTTCTTAACCGCGCCAATTCACTCCCCATCCCCCCTCACCCTGCACTTTCACACCCCCCCTGCCCCCTCACCACTACCCCCAACACCTCCCCTCATTGCAACAACCCCAACACTACCCCCACTCCCTTGGTCCCCCATCCATTAACGAACCCCTCTTGCCTGATATGAGACTTGACCTGATATTATCAACCCTTCAACAAGTCAAATCAGACATAGGAGCCCTTCAAAACCTTATCCTACACCAACCTAAATCCACTCGTACTAAACAAAAATACAGCCCGTCCCCACACCCTACGACCTTCTACCACAGCCAACATCCCCATGCAAACTCCCAAACACATGGATCTCCACGCTGGAGCACAGTCCCACTCCCAAACGCCTCATCCCGCCCGGTCAGGGGGTTAAACCCCCTATCTGACTTAGACATAACGGCCCTCCTCCAATCCTACGATCTAGCTCACCCCTCTCTCGACACGGGACCTCCAGCTAGCCCGCAACCCAACTCCCTTATTCATGCCATCCCGATCAACACACACAGAGCCCCGAGACTCCACTCCAGAGGCATTGATGAAAATAACCTCACTAGAATCCCCATCACAGTTGAACCTACCACTGTAAGCACCCAGCCACGTCTAAGATGCATACTCCTCAACTGCAGGTCCGCCTCCAGACACGCAGCTGATATTGCCGACTTACTTATCACGAACGAACCTGACATTTTGATCTTAACAGAAACATGGCTAAATGAAACTTCTACTCCCATACCGGACATATTGTTACCTCCTAAATATGACATCTCCAGACTTGACAGAACGGATAGGCCAGGCGGTGGGATAACCTGCATACACCAGACCAACCTAACTGTGACCAACTCCTTTGCCCCCGCTACACCATCCTGCGAATACCTATGCTTAAACATCACCAACAACAACAAACAAATCTGTTCTCTCCACACCTTCTACCATCCACCGGGAGATAACCTCAACTTCATTGAACACTTCATGGACATCCTAGCCTCGAATGACAATAAACAGGTCAAACAAATTTTCTTAGGGGACTTTAACCTTCACTGGGACGACCAGAATGACCCTGCGGTTAACAGTCTCAAAGCCTTCCTCACAGACCTCAATCTCACTCAAATTTGCAACAGCCCTACACACGACAAGGGTGCAACGCTCGACCTAATTATCTCCAAAGCTGACTCCACTCAGCTAGACTCGATACTCCCATGCGACTGGTCTGACCATCATATCATTACCTTCCAAATCCTTGAATCCTTTAAACGACTCCCGACACAACCCCTAAGAACTAAGATCTGGAAGAGAAACCTGAAAAACATTGAATCTGACCTCTCATCCTTAGATAACGCAAACCCCCTCTGTCCCCCGGAAGACATGAATGATGTACAGGGACTGACAAATCACTACTTTCACTCCATGAACGCCCTGCTCGACAAAGTGGCCCCATTACAATTGAAAAGAACCTCCTCAAAAGATTCTAAACCATGGTACGATGGGAGGCTAAATGACGACAGACGCTCGCTTAGATTAATTGAACGCCGATGGAGAGATACTCCCACAACGGACCTCCTCCAAACTCTGAGAACAGCCAGAAACGCCTATTTTAAAAAGATCAAAAAATCAAAAAAACTACTTCTTCAGATCTCAATTAGACCTGGCCAAGAACCGCCCCAAAAAGCTATTCGACCTGATCAAAACCCAAACTAAAAGCCTACCTAATGCCCTCAACACCAGCCCACTCTCTCCACCCACTTGTGAGGAGTTTGCCTCCTTCTTCACATCCAAGACAGAATCTATTAAATCGGACTTACTCAAGAACCTTAGATCCTTAACAGATCTGACTAAGAGCCCCCCAACCCCCCTGGGTGGTGATTTAACTAATATCCGCCCATTATTTAAACTCAAAAACAATGCAAACTGGTTCCTTTTTGACACTTACTCTGAAGACTCCATCCTAAAAGCACTCAACACTCTGAAGCCCTCCAATCACTTCACGGACCCGCTCCCTGCGAATAACCTTAAAGACTTCATCCCTCTCTTACTACCCAGTTGGACTAAGATCATTAACACTTCCCTCCTTCAAGGCTCCATCCCCGACATCCTGAAAATTGGTCAGGTCTCACCTATCCTTAAGAAAACCACGGCGGACCCCTCGGACCCCAACAACTATCGCCCGATATCTAACATACCTATGTTAGCCAAACTCCTGGAAAAATGTGTTAACGTACAGCTGAACAGTCATATTGATCGATACAACTTGCTGAAGCAATTTTAATCAGGCTTCAGAGCAGGTCACAGCACCGAATCAGCCATGGCGCATGTTGTAGACGACGCGATCAAAATCCTAGACCAGAATGAAGCCTGTCTTCTAATCCTACTCGACCTGTCATCAGCTTTTGACACCGTCAAACACGACAACCTACTTGACCTCCTAAAACACAGAATGGGTATCTCTGGAAAGGTTCTGAACTGGTTCACCTCCTTCCTCCAAAATAGATCCCAAAGATTCAAGATCAACCAATCCCTGTCCAACCCTACGCCAGTCACATTAGGAGTACCTCAAGGCTCCTCTCTCTCACCCACCTTGTTCAACCTCTTCATGGAACCTCTCACAGATCTTCTTCGCCTCACCAAGATTCACTTTCACATGTACGCAGATGACACACAAATTTACATCAAGATACACTCACTAGAGGACATCAAATCGCTCAACACCACACTTCAAAAAACCCAAACATGGCTGGCAGACAACCATCTGAAACTTAATTCTCTCAAAACGGAATTCCTTTTAATCGCCCCCCCTAACAAAACCCACACTATCCTGGACTGGATGAAACACCTAACAGCTCTAAATGGTCACACGCACATAGTCGACTCAGCGAAATCTTTGGGAATAACGCTAGACAGCAACTTAAAGATGCAGAAACACATTAGCACCGCAACTAAAGGAGCCAACTTACAACTAAAGACCCTAAGAAAACTGAAACCCTTTCTGCCTGCACATGATTTCAAACAAGCAGTTCAAGCCCTAGTTATTCCCCGAGTGGAATATGGAGCCGTTACGCTATGCGGCCTCCCAAGATCCTCAACAGCACCGTTAAGAGCCACGATCAATGCAGCAGCGAGAATCATCACAGGCTCAAAAAGAAACGCTCACATCTCCCCCGACTTGAGAGCACTCGACTGGCTTCCATTTGAAGCCAGAATTCACCTAAAAATTGCCTGCATGACACACAAGGCCCTCCACCACAAAACCCCACAATACCTTGCACAGAAACTGGTTCTCTCGGCGGGCAACAGAGCCTCTAGGAGTGCCAAAACGTTTCTCCTTCAACCTCAACGCTTTGCCAAGAAAAAAACCTATAACCGTACCTTCTCAGGTATGGCTCCGAAGATATGGAACGCTTTACCCAGTGAAACAAGAATGAACCCTTCCACTTCTTCCTTCAAAAGAGAAGCGAAAGCGATCCTCATGGCTAAATTCACTTGAACTCTAAATCTATTCACTGTGATTTTCTCTTATTGTCTGTTGTCTATGTATATTATACTTTGCCTCCTTCCTTCCTGTAAAGCGCTCTGATACTCGCAAGAGTCTTGTTCGCGATATATAAAACTTTCAAAATAAAAATAAAAAAATAAAAAATAGTAGATCACCTTAACTGCTCCCCCACGGATGCCCCGGTACTGGCAGGGGTCCGCGTGCCAGTCCTCATGTTTGCGGACGACACGCTGATAGTTTCCCGGACACCGAGTGGGCTTCAGAAGGCAATAAACGCGTTTGGAGACTTCTGTCAAACGCGTGGACTTGAGATAAACACCTCCAAAACCAAGTTCATGTCCCTGAATCAGCGGAAAACATTTAGAGGTGTAATCAATTTTAATGGTATCCCATTAGAACAGGTTGAGGCATTTACGTACCTAGGAATATCTCTCCAGAGCAATATGAGCTGGAAAAGTCATATTGACATGGCTGTCTTAAAATTTCATCAGTTGGCGGTTGCTATTGCTCTTAAGCATAAATCTTCTTTAACTAAACCTATTACTCCTGCCCAGGAAATTTATAACATGAAAGTCATAAGTGCCTCTTTGTACGGTTCAGAACTGTGGGGTTTTACCAACTTGAGCCAATTAAGATTGGCAGAGAGCAAGTTTTTACGCTGTTTAGCCGTGGTTCCCCAAAGTACTCCAACCGTTCTGTTGGCATATGACCTGGGCAGGAAAAAAATAGAGGATTTAGCACGGTTACGTCCCCTACTTTATTGGTGACGGATTATGACAACTCCCGAATTAGCCCACTATGCCACTGCCCTGAAGGACATCATCAGGGCAGATCGTTTCCATTCCATTCTATGGCTTAAGGAAATTAGGGGTTTGTTAACAAAGTTGGAATTATGGGACGATCCAAATGGTTCAACTTTTCCATCAAAGTCAATCTTCAAAAAATTGTACTGGGATATGATTTTGTTGTCTGCCCATAGTTCTGGTCCAAATGTTAAGCTAACGGATCGTTTTATTGACATTAAACCCATACCATTTTGTGAGGCTTACTGGGACATTATAGAAAGGGTACCTGATAGAAAACTGTATTTCCAGTTCAGAATTGGGACTCTTCCTGTAAAAGCGTTCACTCATAAATGGTCATCTACCCAGGACAACAAGTGTCACTGTTGTAAAGATTTGACTGAGGATATAGCCCACCTGCTGTTCCTATGTCCCCTGTACACTAGCCCTCGTCGCAAGTGGCTGAAACCAGTGTGTATAAATTTGGGGACACGAAGGTATAAAGAGGCCTTAAGAATACTTGAATCAGACTGCTCACCCTGCATGGCAATTGCTGTCGCAAAATTTCTAGGGTGGGCGTGGATTATACGCTCCCGCACTTTAAAGCCTCCAGAAGTTAGCCAATGAATTCTTGACATCGAATAATGTATGATTAATTCTTAAAATTATATTTTTTCTCTGAATTGTTTTAATCCATTGTTGTTGAAATCTCCTTTTAATCCATGTAATCGACAGCATTATGGTTTAATGAGTTTTTAAAAATAATGAATTTTATCTTGTAGTATTTATAGTATGTGTTAGGATGTTTACTTGCTTTTATGACATGCCGTCGAATAAAGCTTTGAAATTTGACTTGATACATTTTACTTTAGTGTTGCATCGCCCTTGCACCCCTTTGTGTGGCACAAGGGCAATGCAGCATATTGATAAATATACCACCAAGGCTGTGAAAAAATATCCCAAAGATTTCCCATACTGTCAAAGTATCAAAACCAAACTATAGCTGTCAATCAGCAGTTAAGAATGGAGTAAAACAAAATTTTGACAACTTTTCCACCATTACCCATTTAGGTTACTCCCACCCACCATAGGCTTCCTGCCATTGATCATCTATAAGAGCTCCCATATTAAGCGTGCTTGCGGCTCAAACTGATAACTGCTGTTACTGGAGTGAGAAGGTGCCCTATGATTAAGCATGCCACCAAATGGTACATGAGGGCTAGCGTCCCTTACATCTCACATCTCAAAAAAACATTGCTTCATTAGTTCATTTAGCTATAGGGCACCCACAGTTGATAGATATAGATACATTGCCAGAAGCAAGATTACAATTTCACAACACTACTAATCTGTGCAATTACAATATACCAATTATCTGTGGTGGAAATTGTAATCGATTGTTGGATAAGGATTTAGATAGATCAAACAAAGCGCCAATATATGAGCTCTCCCATAGTTTCGGAGTGTTTAAAAAATATAATGGAAAACTTGGGGCTTTGTGATATTTAGAGGGTAAGGGAAGAGAAGTAAAGGTTTCATTCATTCCACAGAAGCAAAATATGGATTCAGCTTTAGAATTGATTGTTGGGTGCTGGTGCATAAATTGACAAAGTGTAGTAGTTAAATATATTCCAGAACACCTATCTGACCAAGCCGATGTTTGGTTGGAAATTGGAATATTGGCCAAAGCTCAAATTGCTAGATGGACTGTGGCTTGTTAGCTATTAATACAAAAAACTCTGGTCCATGAGAAGAAGAACTGAAGAATTTATGAGTCTTAATTTGAGAAGCTGCACTGATAACATAGCATAGGATGCATAGAAGGGCTACATAAGAGGCATAAGAGAAATATAGCAAAGAAGGGTCTGAAAGAAACATAGGGAAGAGGAAAAAAAATGAATTGAGAACTGGAAAATTTAGAATTGCAGCTGCAACAGTTGGATAATCCTGTTGAAGTGGAGGTATTAAGCAAAAAATAAAAAAAAATAGAGACAATTCTAAGATACAACTAGAATCAAATTTAAAGTACAACGGGAATCCTAAAAATCATAATATTTTGAAAAAGGAGAAAATTATTAATTCGGAAAATGAAGACTCATACAAAACAGTATGATATAAAATGTTTTCAGGATAGCAGAGATGGGCAAGAGGAAACCTGTAATAAAAACATTGAGAATTTATTTTATACATTATTTCAAGAATTCTACCATGAAGGACAAAAACAAATCTCATACACTTAAGGCAGTGGCAAGATTCAGTGCAGTTACCTAGATTAAAGGATGGGGATCAAAAAATGAAAATGCTGCTTCGAGAGATAATGGAAGAGGAAATTGAATTAGCCCTATGAAGAAGTAAAGAAGGAAGGCAATTAGCCCCAATGGAATACTTAGAGAAATATATAAGACTAAAGAAGGTTATTATACTGGTTTGGAAAAAGCTGTTTAATACTGTCTTAGATAAAGGGTCAAATATACCTCCATCTTGAAGCGAAGCAATAAACTGTTATTTTTAAACCAAATAAGAGCCCTAAAATTAGAGACTTAACATCCACTCCCTTTGCTAAATGAAGGTTGTAAGCTGTTTGCAGAGATATTAGCTAAACGACTGACAGAAGTAATTGAACACCCAGTACAGGTTGATGAAAAGGTTTTAATCCCCAGAAAGACAATGCATGATCTTATGCACAGATTAATAAATACTAAAGACTTGGCAGAGACATACGAGTCCCTTAAGGGTGATACCTTTAGATGCTGCCAAGTTTTTGATCAGGTCAATTGTCAATATGAGCATGCCTCACAAACGTTTGGGACTCATTCAACATTTATTAACACAGTTAACACTCTACGGTACCCTGTCAGCAAGAATGTTACTAAATGCCAATTCAAGAGATACGTTTTGCATTAAAAGAGGTACAAGGCATTGATGTTTTCTAACCCTCCTATAATATGACTTGTATTTTGAACCCTAAAGGTCAAAGGATTAGAAGCAATCATAATTTTCATCTGTTTGAATGCTTGAGTTAAAAAAAATAGCACTCTGCCCATACGATTTACTTATTTTTATAAATGAACTAGAAAAATCCATACAAAGATTTTGTAGAACTTGCGAGTGAGTTTGGTGCGTGGTCTGTGTATGCTTTGCACATAAAGAAGACTAAAGTGATGCCCTTGTCCACATAAAATTCTAACTAATCTAGTTGTAAGCAAATAAAATACCTATGCATTGTCATTAAACACAATGTTGATTGTAAGAATTTGTTCAAAGTTTCAGATGAGATTAGCAAGTTATTAAAGAAATGGCAAAACCTCCCACTATCAATTTGTGGAAGAGGTATTATAGAGAAAAAAGTGCATTCTCCCAAAAATAATTTTTCTTTTTAATTGTATTCCATTAATATTTGACAAAAAGTGCCTATTAAAATCCAAAGCAATATTGCCAATTTTATATCAGCCTCTTTAGGATTAGGATCAACCACAAACAAATCAAAAGTGACCTATTGAAGGGAGGTCTTCACTTACAATATGTGGAATTTTATTGCTTGGCATTTCAGTTAAAAAAAACTGTAGCATGCTTCTATATTTTCTGACAATCTAATAGGAATTTAATGTATCAGGCAATGTAGAAAAATATATGTGATGGTGAAACTCTTCCATATAAATTTGGGCTTCTAGTACTTCAGAAAGGTACATTTAAAAGTCCTGAAAGCAAGTGCTGCAATTTGGTACAGTATGAGGATAAGATGGGGGATCCCATATTACAGCAATCTTCCTCCCATTTGTAAATCGCCTGGAATACCAGAATGTTTGAAACACTACCTAAATTTACAATTAGTAGAAACAGGCATTTTAAGATAGGAGGAGTTGTGTTAAAGGATAAACAAATAAGGACATGGGCTTATTTTATGAGTAAGGCAAGGGATCGATTTTAGAGCAAACCCGGGAGAGAACTGCCCCCGTTTTGCTGTAGCTCCAACCTCAATGGGAGAGGAGAAGCCTAGGAAGAAAAAAGGAGAACACCAGAGGTCATCTCAAGTGGTACCCTCTGCGGAAAGGTATTGGGATCTGAGAATATGGCTGACCGGAGCTCTGATACTGGAAACAGATCCAGCACCTAAGATCCACAAGAATCACAAAGGGGTCATGGCCAAAATCCAGGAGAAACATGAATGCTCTGAACACGTGACGCCTGGGTGTATCCTGAATAAACAGAGCGAGGTCACAGCAAAAACAAAAAGGGTGGAGCGGAAATGCCCCAAGCTCTCCCCAGCAGAATGCTCAATACCCGGGCACATCGGTGGGGTTTCCACCCCTCCTGCCCCATACGGGGGTGATCAACATTGATCTCCAAGCCCCCTGCTCCTCTGTGGGATCCAACTAGAGGCGTCAATAGTGACCAGCCCGCTGAGCACTCCTGTGTGGCCCACATCCCTATGCTCCTCAGGGCACACAGCAGAATTTCTAGAGGAAAGGGATCTCATCGGGCAAAGATGGTGGATGCTCAACCCTTGGAGTCCCTAAATGTAGACCAAAGACCAAATATGTACTCTGCAGAACACTATGTGCATAAGGTGCGCATGAAAAAGATGAGGGTGTATAGTACCAGGTTCTGGCATAAGTGAAATGCTCCATCTTGTTGCCAGTTCTAATGAGGATGCCCAATACAGAGATCACACTGAAGAGAAGCCTAATGTGGTCCTTTCCTACCAAGAGGGAGCCCAAGTGCATGAGGTGCGCATGAAAAAGATGAGGGTGTACAGTATTGTTACCTGACAAGAATAATTATCAGTGTAAAATCATATCCAAGTCTGATCCTGGCTTTAAATGCCTGTGTCTGTATCCTGATGGTCTAATTGTATACATAAGTACCTGCTGCTCATGATTTAGGTAGATGTTAGTATTCACTGCCTTCCGGGAACTCCTGTCCTGCATTACCGTCCTGTGCACTTACAGGGTTTATACGCATATACTGGTTCTTAGGCCTATAGTGTGTTTTCTTTACTCTATGCTTACACCGGCTCCCTATGCACAAAGTTGCATCATTATACCCTGCGTTAGTACCTATTGTCCACAGTGTGACTTTAGTCTATACTACCTCATGCATTCACTGTGAATTGGTCGGGACAAGCTCACACGCCATTATCGGGAACCTTGGCCATGTGCCAGCAATAGGGACCCCGCTCCCATGATGTCTGCCAACCTTGGCCTACTCTTACTGCCTAGACTGATAATACTGCACAGGACCACCCCCAAATGCCCTAACACAACACTGTCATGAAAAGGTAGGGCATAAATTCATACTGCAATAAATACCCACAAAAAGGCATCAAAAAGTTTGAAACCCCATATGCTCAGAGATCACCCAGAAATGTTAATAACAGACATCTACAACAATCCAGCAAAAGGGGGCTATAACATTGATTTAATCTTCTGCACATAAATATCTGAAAACTGGAGAGAGAGCTTCTTACAACACCTGCATGTAACTAAAGCTGCCATCATCCCCTATGGAATCAAGCTCATCGTATCCCCGTCTGACCCTGTGCCTTATGGGAACAGTCCAGCCCGAACTGCCAAGTCATGTCTTCCCTGGACCGGAAACAAGCATCCTGGGACCGGTTTCTGGCTAATCAGCCGTCATCAGCCAGGCTAGCTTGAATCCAGTGGCAAAGTGAGCAAGGGACCCACGTCTGGGCATTCCCTGCCAACTTAGGGCGAACAAAGCAAATCCAAAGGGGATGATGGACGGAGTGTTGAACAATGCAAGTACTCACCCCCAGTCAACTGATCTGGGTTTAATCCATCATCATTCTTTAGCTCACTCCGCCACCCCAGTTCAGACATGGCCATATGCAGATCAGTCTGACCCTGTGTCTCATGGGAACAGTCCAGCCCGAACTACCAAGCCATGTCCTCCCTGGACCGGAAACAAGCATCCTGGGACCGGTTTCTGGCTAATCAGCCATCATCAGCCAGGCTAGCTTGATTCCAGAGGCAAAGTGAGCAAGCGACACATGTCTGGGCATACCCTGCCAACTTAGGGCGAACAAAGCAAAACCAAAGGGGATGATGGACGGAGTGTTGAACAATGCAAACACTCACCCCCAGTCAACTGATCTGGGTTTAATCCATCATCATTCGTTAGCTTACTCCGCCACAACAGTTCAAAATGGCCATGAGCAAATCAGTCTGACCCTGTGTCTCATGGAACAGTCCAGCCCGAACTGCAAAGCCATGTCTTCCCTGGACCGGAAACAAGCATCCTGGGACCGGTTTCTGGCTAATCAGCCGTCATCAGCCAGGCTGGCTTGAATCCAGTGGCAAAGTGAGCAAGGGACCCACGTCTGGGCATACCCTGCCAACTTAGGTCGAACAAAGCAAAACCAAAGGGGATGATGGACAGAGTGTTGAACAATGCATTCACTCACCCCCAGTCAACTGATCTGGGGTTAATCCATCATAATTCTTTAGCTCACTCCGCCACCCCAGTTCAGATATGGCCATGTGCAAATCAGTCTGACCCTATGCCTCATGGGAACAGTCCAGCCCGAACTGCCGAGCCATGTCTTCCCTGGACCGGATACAAGCATCCTGGGACCGTTTTCTGGCTAATCAGCCATCATAAGCCAGGCTGGCTTGAATCCAGTGGCAAAGTGAGCAAGGCAGACCAAGTCGAGGGGAAGAAACAGAAATGAGGGTTTTTTGTAATAAGGTCCAGCATACGTACCCCAAAGACTATGTATATACAAAAGGTATGCAGTTCCTAATAGAAAGAGAAAGACAAAAGACAGATCCTAACTTTAAGTTAACCACCAGTACAATGCAGGAGAGTAATCTCCTTGTTGGAAAAAGACCCTCACACACCTGACAAGAAGGTGTCTTGCTTCATCATCGGGTCTGCTCCTACTCGGGCCGGCGCTGCAATGCCCGATCAGGCGCCCGTGATGCGGCCTACTTAATGGAGATCTTTATTCCGAAGCCGGCAGGTGAAGTGCGAGTAAGGGTCTTGGTGTAGGTGAAGTGAAAGTGTAGTGTGAAGTTAAAATAGGGAAAAATAATCCACTCAAAATGACTTTAATGAAGTTGGTTCTCTCCCTAATTAAAAGTAAAGATAACGCGTATGTTCACCCAATGTTGTGATTTATACGCTAAAGTGTGAGGTCGACATGTTTCTTGCCCTATTATCTATTCGATGGCAATTCCTCAGGACCTAGTTGAAGACTACCTACACATTTTTTGGTGGTGGGAACCAAACACGTGTAGTGAGAAGTGACCACCCTTACAGCACCCTAAAAAATGTGTGGGGGTACCTACGGTGTCAATTAAGTTAATCAAGTGTAACCTGTAAAGATAAAAACAGTTAGAAAAGTCACAGATAAGGCAATGCAATATCATTAAAATCAAAAATCAATAATATTGATTCAACTGGTGACGGTGCATTTAAACGCATGCAAAGTGCCCGTGGGCAGTGACATGCTTGATGCCGCCATACTCTCATAAATAAAGCAAAGCTGGTTCTAATGATGAAGACGATGTCATGGGTGTCACAGCAGTTCAATTATGAAAAGGACGTAGGAAGGGGGGGACTGGAGGGAGAGAAAGAATGGTATGGGTACTGTCAATAACAGACATCAGCAAATCCTCACCCTTGTTATTAATGGTCCGGGCCATAACAGTACCGGTCGCCGTCGACACTGAATTTCTAGTTTCCTAATATATGATAAGAACATATTACTCCAACAAAAAATAGGCAAATTAGGTAAATACGAAGTAGTCCAAGTTAAGTTAAAGCCACAGAAATTGTAGTAAAGGTACACAGCCCTACGGGTAATGGAGTGAGGTGGGTTACAAAAATGGGCTAATAAGGAATAATAAATGGTCCCTGTGGGTTGAAGTGTTAAAAAGGCGAGTGCGTTTACATAAGAGGCTCTGTAAACCTAGACCGAGCTCTCGAGATAGTTGTTGAATAGTGTAACTAGGCAACTAGAGTAACACCACTGGTGCAACGAAGCACTAGGTTGCCAATGAAAAAATATATCTATATATATATATATACCGCCCAACCGTAGTGTTAAACATCAAGGGGATGTTAACTTCACACTACATTTTCACTTCACCTACACCAAGACCCTTACTCGCACTTCACCTGCCGGCTTCGGAATAAAGATCTCCGTTAAGTAGGCCCCATCACGGGTGCCTGATCGGGCATTGCAGCGCCGGCCCGAGTAGGAGCAGACCCGATGATGAAGCAAGACACCTTCTTGTCAGGTGTGTGAGGGTCTTTTTCCAACAAGGAGATTACTCTCCTGCATTGTACTGGTGGTTAACTTACAGTTAGGATCTGTCTTTTGTCTTTCTCTTTCTATTAGGAACTGCACACCTTTTGTATATACAAAGTGAGCAAGGGACCCACGTCTGGGCATACCCTGCCAACTTAGGTCGAACAAAGCAAAACCAAAGGGGATGATGGACGGAGTGTTGAACAATGCGAGCACTCACCCTGAGTCAACTGATCTGGGTTTAATCCATCATCATTCTTTGGCTCACTCCGCCACCCCAGTTCAGGCATGGCCATATGCAAATCAGTCTGATCCTGTGCCTCATGGGAACAGTCCAACCCGAACTGTCAAGCCATGTCTTCCCTGGACCGGAAACAAGCATACTGGGAACAGTTTCTGGCTAATCAGCCGTCATCAGCCAGGCTAGCTTGAACCCAGTGGCAAAGTGAGCAAGGGACCCACGTCTGGGCATACCCTGCCAACTTAGGGCGAAGAAAGCAAAACCAAAGGGGATGATGGACGGAGTGGTGAACAATGCAAGCACTCACCCCCAGTCAACTGATCTGGGTGTAATCCATCATCATTCTTTAGCTCACTCTGCCACCCCAGTTCAGACATGGCCATATGCAAATCAGTCTGACCCTGTGCCTCATGGGAAAGGTCCAGCCCGAACTGCCAAGCCATGTCTTCCCTGGACCGTAAACAAGCATCCTGGGACCGGTTTCTGGCTAATCAGCCGTCATCAGCCAGGCTAGCTTGAATCCAGTGGCAAAGTGAGCAAGGGACCCACGTCTGGGCATGCCCTGCCAACTTAGGGCGCACAAAGCAAAACCAAAGGGGATGATGCACGGAGTGTTGAACAATGCAAACACTCACCCCCAGTCAACTGATCTGGGTTTAATCCATCATCATTTTTTAGCTCACTCCGCCACCCCAGTTCAGACATGGCCATCTGCAAATCAGTCTGACCCTGTGCCTCATGGGAACAGTCCAGCCCGAACTGCCAAGCAATGTCTTCCCTGGACCGGAAAAAAGCATCCTGGGAACGGTTTCTGGCTAATCAGCCGTCATCAGCCAGGCTAGCTTGAATCCAGTGGCAAAGTGAGCAAGGGACCCACATCTGGGCATGCCCTGCCAACTTAGGGCGAACAAAGCAAAACCAAAGGGGATGATGGACGGCGTGTTGAACAATGAAGGCACTCACCCCCAGTCAAGTGATCTGGGTTTAATCCATCATCGTTCTTTAGCTCACTCCGCCACCCCAGTTCAGACATGGCCATATGAAAATCAGTCTGACCCTGTGTCTCATGGGAACACTCCAGCCCGAACTGCCAAGCCATGTCTTCCCTGGACCGGAAACAAGCATCCTGGGACCAGTTTCTGGCTAATCAGCCGTCATCAGCCAGTCTAGCTTGAATCCAGAGGCAAAGTGAGCAAGAGACCCACGTCTGGGCATACCCTGCCAACTTAGGGCGAACAAAGCAAAACCAAAGGGAATGATGGACGGAGTGTTGAACAATGCAAGCACTCACCCCCAGTCAACGGATCTGGGTTTAATCCATCATCATTCTTTAGCTCACTCTGCCACCCCAGTTCAGACATGGCCATATGCAAATCAGTCTGACCCTTTGCCTCATGGGAACAGTCCTGCCCGAACTGCCAAGCCATGTCTTCCCTGGACTGGAAACAAGCATCCTGAGACCGGTTTCTGGCTAATCAGCCGTCATCAGCCAGGCTAGCTTGAATCCAGTGGCAAAGTGAGCAAGGGACCCACGTCTGGGCATGCCCTGCCAACTTATGGCGAACAAAGCAAAACCAAAGGGGATGATGGACGGAGTGTTGAACAATGCAAGCACTCACCCCCAGTCAACTGATCTGGGTTTAATCCATCATCGTTCTTTAGCTCACTCCGCCACCCCAGTTCAGACATGGCCTTATGCAAATCAGTCTGAACCTGTGTCTCATTGGAACAGTCCAGCCCAAACTGCCAAGCCATGTCTTCCCTGAACCAGAAACAAGCATCCTGGGACCGGTTTCTGGCTAATCAGCCGTCATCAGCCAGGATAGCTTGAATCGAGAGGCAAACTGAGCAAGAGATCCACGTCTGGGCATACCCTTGCAACTTAGGGCGAACAAAGCAAAACCAAAGGTGATGATGGAGAGAGTGTTGAACAATGCAAGCACTCACTCCCAGTCAACTGATCTGGGTTTAATCCATCATCGTTCTTTAGCTTACTCCGCCACCCCAGTTCAGACATGGCCATATGCAAATCAGTCTGACCCTGTGTCTCATGGGAACAGTCCAGCCCGAACTGCCAAGCCATGTCTTCCCTGGACTGGAAACAAGCATCCTGAAACCGGTTTCTGGCTAATCAGCTGTCATCAGCCAGGCTACCTTGAATCCAGTGGCAAATTGAGCAAGGGACCCACGTCTGGGCATGCCCTGCCAACTTAGGGCGAACAAAGCAAAACCAAAGGGGATGATGGATGGAGTGTTGAACAATGCAAGCACTCACCCCCAGTCAACTGATCTGGGTTTAATCCATCATCGTTCTTTAGCTCACTCCGCCACCACAGTTCAGACATGGCCATCTGCAAATCAGTCTGACCCTGTGCCTCATGGGAACAGTCCAGCCCGAACTGCCAAGCAATGTCTTCCCTGGACCGGAAAAAAGCATCCTGGGAACGGTTTCTGGCTAATCAGCCGTCATCAGCCAGGCTAGCTTGAATCCAGTGGCAAAGTGAGCAAGGGACCCACATCTGGGCATGCCCTGCCAACTTAGGGCAAACAAAGCAAAACCAAAGGGGATGATGGACGGCGTGTTGAACAATGAAGGCACTCACCCCCAGTCAAGTGATCTGGGTTTAATCCATCATCGTTCTTTAGCTCACTCCGCCACCCCAGTTCAGACATGGCCATATGAAAATCAGTCTGACCCTGTGTCTCATGGGAACACTCCAGCCCGAACTGCCAAGCCATGTCTTCCCTGGACCGGAAACAAGCATCCTGGGACCAGTTTCTGGCTAATCAGCCGTCATCAGCCAGTCTAGCTTGAATCCAGAGGCAAAGTGAGCAAGAGACCCACGTCTGGGCATACCCTGCCAACTTAGGGCGAACAAAGCAAAACCAAATTGAATGATGGACGGAGTGTTGAACAATGCAAGCACTCACCCCCAGTCAACTGATCTGGGTTTAATCCATCATCATTCTTTAGCTCACTCTGCCACCCCAGTTCAGACATGGCCATATGCAAATCAGTCTGACCCTTTGCCTCATGGGAACAGTCCTGCCCGAACTGCCAAGCCATGTCTTCCCTGGACTGGAAACAAGCATCCTGAGACCGGTTTCTGGCTAATCAGCCGTCATCAGCCAGGCTAGCTTGAATCCAGTGGCAAAGTGAGCAAGGGACCCACGTCTGGGCATACCCTGCCAACTTATGGCGAACAAAGCAAAACCAAAGGGGATGATGGACGGAGTGTTGAACAATGCAAGCACTCACCCCCAGTCAACTGATCTGGGTTTAATCCATCATCGTTCTTTAGCTCACTCCGCCACCCCAGTTCAGACATGGCCTTATGCAAATCAGTCTGAACCTGTGTCTCATTGGAACAGTCCAGCCCAAACTGCCAAGCCATGTCTTCCCTGAACCAGAAACAAGCATCCTGGGACCGGTTTCTGGCTAATCAGCCGTCATCAGCCAGGATAGCTTGAATCGAGAGGCAAACTGAGCAAGAGACCCACGTCTGGGCATACCCTTGCAACTTAGGGCGAACAAAGCAAAACCAAAGGTGATGATGGAGAGAGTGTTGAACAATGCAAGCACTCACTCCCAGTCAACTGATCTGGGTTTAATCCATCATCGTTCTTTAGCTCACTCCGCCACCCCAGTTCAGACATGGCCATATGCAAATCAGTCTGACCCTGTGTCTCATGGGAACAGTCCAGCCCGAACTGCCAAGCCATGTCTTCCCTGGACTGGAAACAAGCATCCTGAAACCGGTTTCTGTCTAATCAGCTGTCATCAGCCAGGCTACCTTGAATCCAGTGGCAAATTGAGCAAGGGACCCACGTCTGGGCATGCCCTGCCAACTTAGGGCGAACAAAGCAAAACCAAAGGGGATGATGGATGGAGTGTTGAACAATGCAAGCACTCACCCCCAGTCAACTGATCTGGGTTTAATCCATCATCGTTCTTTAGCTCACTCCGCCACCCCAGTTCAGACATGGCCATATGCAAATCAGTCTGACCCTGTGTCTCATGGGAACAGTCCAGCCCGAACTGCCAAGCCATGTCTTCCCTGGACTGGAAACAAGCATCCTGAAACCGGTTTCTGTCTAATCAGCTGTCATCAGCCAGGCTAGCTTGAATCCAGTGGCAAAGTGAGCAAGGGACCCACATCTGGGCATGCCCTGCCAACTTAGGGCGAACAAAGCAAAACCAAAGGGGATGATGGACGGCGTGTTGAACAATGAAGGCACTCACCCCCAGTCAAGTGATCTGGGTTTAATCCATCATCGTTCTTTAGCTCACTCCGCCACCCCAGTTCAGACATGGCCATATGAAAATCAGTCTGACCCTGTGTCTCATGGGAACACTCCAGCCCGAACTGCCAAGCCATGTCTTCCCTGGACCGGAAACAAGCATCCTGGGACCAGTTTCTGGCTAATCAGCCGTCATCAGCCAGTCTAGCTTGAATCCAGAGGCAAAGTGAGCAAGAGACCCACGTCTGGGCATACCCTGCCAACTTAGGGCGAACAAAGCAAAACCAAAGGGAATGATGGACGGAGTGTTGAACAATGCAAGCACTCACCCCCAGTCAACTGATCTGGGTTTAATCCATCATCATTCTTTAGCTCACTCTGCCACCCCAGTTCAGACATGGCCATATGCAAATCAGTCTGACCCTTTGCCTCATGGGAACAGTCCTGCCCGAACTGCCAAGCCATGTCTTCCCTGGACTGGAAACAAGCATCCTGAGACCGGTTTCTGGCTAATCAGCCGTCATCAGCCAGGCTAGCTTGAATCCAGTGGCAAAGTGAGCAAGGGACCCACGTCTGGGCATACCCTGCCAACTTATGGCGAACAAAGCAAAACCAAAGGGGATGATGGACGGAGTGTTGAACAATGCAAGCACTCACCCCCAGTCAACTGATCTGGGTTTAATCCATCATCGTTCTTTAGCTCACTCCGCCACCCCAGTTCAGACATGGCCTTATGCAAATCAGTCTGAACCTGTGTCTCATTGGAACAGTCCAGCCCAAACTGCCAAGCCATGTCTTCCCTGAACCAGAAACAAGCATCCTGGGACCGGTTTCTGGCTAATCAGCCGTCATCAGCCAGGATAGCTTGAATCGAGAGGCAAACTGAGCAAGAGATCCACTTCTGGGCATACCCTTGCAACTTAGGGCGAACAAAGCAAAACCAAAGGTGATGATGGAGAGAGTGTTGAACAATGCAAGCACTCACTCCCAGTCAACTGATCTGGGTTTAATCCATCATCGTTCTTTAGCTCACTCCGCCACCCCAGTTCAGACATGGCCATATGCAAATCAGTCTGACCCTGTGTCTCATGGGAACAGTCCAGCCCGAACTGCCAAGCCATGTCTTCCCTGGACTGGAAACAAGCATCCTGAAACCGGTTTCTGGCTAATCAGCTGTCATCAGCCAGGCTACCTTGAATCCAGTGGCAAATTGAGCAAGGGACCCAGGTCTGGGCATGCCCTGCCAACTTAGGGCGAACAAAGCAAAACCAAAGGGGATGATGGATGGAGTGTTGAACAATGCAAGCACTCACCCCCAGTCAACTGATCTGGGTTTAATCCATCATCGTTCTTTAGCTCACTCCGCCACCCCATTTCAGACATGGCCTTATGCAAATCAGTCTGACCCTGTGTCTCATTGGAACAGTCCAGCCCAAACTGCCAAGCCATGTCTTCCCTGGACCAGAAACAAGCATCCTGGGACCGGTTTCTGGCTAATCAGCCGTCATCAGCCAGGCTAGCTTGAATCGAGAGGCAAAGTGAGCAAGAGATCCACGTCTGGGCATACCCTTCCAACTTAGGGCGAAAAAAAGCAAAACCAAAGGGGATGATGGAGGGAGTGTTGAACAATGCAAACACTCACCCCCAGTTAACTGATCTGGGTTTAATCCATCATCATTCTTTAGCTCACTTCGCCACCCCAGTCAGACAGGGCCATATGCAAATCAGTCCGACCCTGTGCCTCATGGGAACAGTCCAGCCCGAACTGCCAAGCCATGTCTTCCCTGAACTGGAAACAAGCATCCTGGGACCGGTTTCTGGCTAATTAGCCGTCATCAGCCAGGCTAGCTTGAATCCAGTGGCAAAGTGAGCAAGGGACCCACGTCTGGGAATGCCCTGCCAACTTAGGGCGAACAAAGCAAAACCAAAGGGGATGATGGATGGAGTGTTGAACAATGCAAGCACTCTCCCCCAGTCAACTGATCTGGGATTAATCCATCATCGTTTTTTAGCTCACTCCGCCACCCCAGTTCTGACATGGCCATATGCAAATCAGTCTGACCCTGTGTCTAATTGGAACAGACCAGCCCAAACTGCCAAGCTATGTCTTTCCTGGACCGGAAACAAGCATCCTGGGACCGGTTTTTGGCTAATCAGCCATCATCAGCCAGGCTAGCTTGAATCCAGAGGCAAAGGGAGCAAGGGACCCACGTCTGGGCATACCCTGCCAACTTAGGGCGAACAAAGCAAAACCAAAGGGGATGATGGACGGAGTGTTGAACTATTCAAGCACTCACCCCCAGTCAACTGATCTGGGTTTAATCCATCATCGTTCTTTCGCTCACTCCACCACCCCAGTTCAGACATGGCCATATGCAAATCAGTCTGACCCTGTGTCTCATTGGACCAGTCCAGCCCAAACTGCCAAGCCATGTCTTCCCTGGACCGGAAACAAGCATCCTGGGACCAGTTTCTGGCTAATCAGTCATCATCAGCCAGGCTAGCTTGAGTCCAGAGGCAAATTGAGCAAGAGACCCACGTCTGGGCATACCCTTCCAACTTAGGGCGAACAAAGCAAAACCAAAGGTGATGATGGAGAGAGTGTTGAACAATGCAAGCACTCACTCCCAGTCAACTGATCTGGGTTTAATCCATCATCGTTCTTTAGCTCACTCCGCCACCCCAGTTCAGACATGGCCATATGAAAATCAGTCTGACCCTGTGTCTCATGGGAACACTCCAGCCCGAACTGCCAAGCCATGTCTTCCCTGGACCGGAAACAAGCATCCTGGGACCAGTTTCTGGCTAATCAGCCGTCATCAGCCAGTCTAGCTTGAATCCAGAGGCAAAGTGAGCAAGAGACCCACGTCTGGGCATACCCTGCCAACTTAGGGCGAACAAAGCAAAACCAAAGGGAATGATGGACGGAGTGTTGAACAATGCAAGCACTCACCCCCAGTCAACTGATCTGGGTTTAATCCATCATCATTCTTTAGCTCACTCTGCCACCCCAGTTCAGACATGGCCATATGCAAATCAGTCTGACCCTTTGCCTCATGGGAACAGTCCTGCCCGAACTGCCAAGCCATGTCTTCCCTGGACTGGAAACAAGCATCCTGAGACCGGTTTCTGGCTAATCAGCCGTCATCAGCCAGGCTAGCTTGAATCCAGTGGCAAAGTGAGCAAGGGACCCACGTCTGGGCATACCCTGCCAACTTATGGCGAACAAAGCAAAACCAAAGGGGATGATGGACGGAGTGTTGAACAATGCAAGCACTCACCCCCAGTCAACTGATCTGGGTTTAATCCATCATCGTTCTTTAGCTCACTCCGCCACCCCAGTTCAGACATGGCCTTATGCAAATCAGTCTGAACCTGTGTCTCATTGGAACAGTCCAGCCCAAACTGCCAAGCCATGTCTTCCCTGAACCAGAAACAAGCATCCTGGGACCGGTTTCTGGCTAATCAGCCGTCATCAGCCAGGATAGCTTGAATCGAGAGGCAAACTGAGCAAGAGATCCACGTCTGGGCATACCCTTGCAACTTAGGGCGAACAAAGCAAAACCAAAGGTGATGACGGAGAGAGTGTTGAACAATGCAAGCACTCACTCCCAGTCAACTGATCTGGGTTTAATCCATCATCGTTCTTTAGCTCACTCCGCCACCCCAGTTCAGACATGGCCATATGCAAATCAGTCTGACCCTGTGTCTCATGGGAACAGTCCAGCCCGAACTGCCAAGCCATGTCTTCCCTGGACTGGAAACAAGCATCCTGAAACCGGTTTCTGGCTAATCAGCTGTCATCAGCCAGGCTACCTTGAATCCAGTGGCAAATTGAGCAAGGGACCCAGGTCTGGGCATGCCCTGCCAACTTAGGGCGAACAAAGCAAAACCAAAGGGGATGATGGATGGAGTGTTGAACAATGCAAGCACTCACCCCCAGTCAACTGATCTGGGTTTAATCCATCATCGTTCTTTAGCTCACTCCGCCACCCCATTTCAGACATGGCCTTATGCAAATCAGTCTGACCCTGTGTCTCATTGGAACAGTCCAGCCCAAACTGCCAAGCCATGTCTTCCCTGGACCAGAAACAAGCATCCTGGGACCGGTTTCTGGCTAATCAGCCGTCATCAGCCAGGCTAGCTTGAATCGAGAGGCAAAGTGAGCAAGAGATCCACGTCTGGGCATACCCTTCCAACTTAGGGCGAAAAAAAGCAAAACCAAAGGGGATGATGGAGGGAGTGTTGAACAATGCAAACACTCACCCCCAGTTAACTGATCTGGGTTTAATCCATCATCATTCTTTAGCTCACTTCGCCACCCCAGTCAGACAGGGCCATATGCAAATCAGTCCGACCCTGTGCCTCATGGGAACAGTCCAACCCGAACTGCCAAGCCATGTCTTTCCTGGACCGGAAACAAGCATCCTGGGACCGGTTTTTGGCTAATCAGCCATCATCAGCCAGGCTAGCTTGAATCCAGAGGCAAAGGGAGCAAGGGACCCACGTCTGGGCATACCCTGCCAACTTAGGGCGAACAAAGCAAAACCAAAGGGGATGATGGACGGAGTGTTGAACTATTCAAGCACTCACCCCCAGTCAACTGATCTGGGTTTAATCCATCATCGTTCTTTCGCTCACTCCGCCACCCCAGTTCAGACATGGCCATATGCAAATCAGTCTGACCCTGTGTCTCATTGGACCAGTCCAGCCCAAACTGCCAAGCCATGTCTTCCCTGGACCGGAAACAAGCATCCTGGGACCAGTTTCTGGCTAATCAGTCATCATCAGCCAGGCTAGCTTGAGTCCAGAGGCAAATTGAGCAAGAGACCCACGTCTGGGCATACCCTTCCAACTTAGGGCGAACAAAGCAAAACCAAAGGTGATGATGGAGAGAGTGTTGAACTATGCAAGCACTCACTCCCAGTCAACTGATCTGGGTTTAATCCATCATCGTTCTTTAGCTCACTCCGCCACCCCAGTTCAGACATGGCCATATGCAAATCAGTCTGACCCTGTGTCTCATGGGAACAGTCCAGCCCGAACTGCCGAGCCATGTCTTCCCTGGACTGGAAACAAGCATCCTGGGACCGGTTTCTGGCTAATCAGCCGTCATCAGCCAGGCTAGCTTGAATCCAGTGGCAAAGTGAGCAAGGGACCCACGTCTGGGCATACCCTGCCAACTTAGGGTGAACAAAGCAAAACCAAAGGGGATGATGGACGGAGTGTTGAACAATGCAATCACTCACCCCCAGTCAACTGATCTGGGTTTATCCATCATCATTCTTTAGCTCACTCCGCCACCCCAGTTTAGACATGGCCATATGCAGATCAGTCTGACCCTGTTCCTCATGGGAACAGTCCAACCCGAACTGCCAAGCCATGTCTTCCCTGGACCGGAAACAAGCATCCTGGGTTCGGTTTCTGGCTAATCAGTCATCATCAGCCAGGCTAGCTTGAATCCAGTGGCAAAGTGAGCAAGGGACCCACGTCTGGGAATACCCTGCCAACTTAGGGCAAACAAAGCAAAACCAAAGGGGATGATGGACGGAGTGGTGAACAATGCAAGAACTCACCCCCAGTCAACTGATCTGGGTGTAATCCATCATCCTTCTTTAGCTCACTCTGCCACCCCAGTTCAGACATGGCCATATGCAAATCAGTCTGACCCTGTGTCTTATGGGAACAGTCCAGCTGAACTGCCGAGCCATGTCTTCCCTGGACCGGAAACAAGCATCCTGGGACCGGTTTCTGGCTAATCAGCCGTCATCAGCCAGGCTAGCTTGAATCCAGCGGCAAAGTGAGCAAGGGACCCACGTCTGGGCATACCCTGCCAACTTAGGGTGAACAAAGCAAAACCAAAGGGGATGATGGACGCAGTGTTGAACAATGCAATCACTCACCCCCAGTCAACTGATCTGGGTTTATCCATCATCATTCTTTAGCTCACTCCGCCACCCCAGTTTAGACATGGCCATATGCAAATCAGTCTGACCCTGTTCCTCATGGGAACAGTCCAACCCGAACTGCCAAGCCATGTCTTCCCTGGACCGGAAACAAGCATCCTGGGACCGGTTTCTGGCTAATCAGTCATCATCAGCCAGGCTAGCTTGAATCCAGTGGCAAAGTGAGCAAGGGACCCACGTCTGGGAATACCCTGCCAACTTAGGGCAAACAAAGCAAAACCAAAGGGGATGATGGACGGAGTGTTGAACAATGCAAGAACTTACCCCCAGTCAACTGATCTGGGTGTAATCCATCATCCTTCTTTAGCTCACTCCTCCACTCCAGTTCAGACATGGCCATATGCAAATCAGTCTGACCCTGTGCCTCATGGGAACAGTCCAGCCCGAACTGCCAAGCCATGTCTTCCCTGGACTGGGAACAAGCATCCTGGGACCGGTTTCTGGCTAATCATCCGTCATCATCCAGGCTAGCTTGAATCCAGTGGCAAAGTGAGCAAGGGACCCACGTCTGGGCATGCCCTGCCAACTTAGGGCGAACAAAGCAAAACCATAGGGGATGATGGACGGAGTGTTGAACAATGCAAGCACTCACCCCCAGTCAACTGATCTGGGTTTATCCATCATCATTCTTTAGCTCACTCCACCACCCCAGTTCAGACATGGCCATATGCAAATCAGTCTGACCCTGTGCCTCATGAGAACAGTCCAACCTGAACTGCCAAACCATGTCTGCCCTGGACCGGAAACAAGCATCCTGGGACCGGTTTCTGGCTATTCAGTCATCATCAGCCAGGCTAGCTTGAATCAAGTGGCAAAGTGATTAAGGGACCCACGTCTGTGAATACCCTGCAAACTTAGGGCGAACAAAGCAAAACCAAAGGGGATGATGGACGGAGTGGTGAACAATGCAAGCACTCACCCCCAGTCAACTGATCTGGGTGTTATCCATCATCATTCTTTAGCTCACTCCACCACCCCAGTTCATACATGGCCATATGCAAATCAGTCTGACCCTGTGCCTCATGGGAACAGTCCAGCCCGAACTGCCAAGCCATGTCTTCCCTGGACCGGAAGCAAGCATCCTGGGACCGGTTTCTGGCTAATCAGCCATCATCAGCCGTCAACATCTCTCCTTAGCCCCAATTACCGACATGCCCCAGCACACTCCCATCTGCACCTCTAGCCCAGATATCTCTCAGCTGATCCCCTTAACTTTAATAGCCCATCTAGAACTCAAAATCAACACTGTTTTGGATGAAATCTCATCTCTTCGCACTGAGGTAAAGAATATACACTCCCTGCCCAAACCCCCTGCACCACTTGTAAACCCCGACCCTGCTGCAACCAAGCCTCTCCACCTCAAGCCTAAACGCATCACATCTACACAAAAGTCAGACCAGGAGGCTAAATTGCTTTACTGCACCTATGGCAGTTCCCCCAGCCAAACCTCTCTCTGCAAGATCCCAGTTGTACTTAGTTCCAACAGGAGATAAACATCTCTCACCCTCCCAGGCCACTCTTCCAATTAACTATTATCCAACCCAGTCATTTTGTTTGCATGCTTATAAACTACCAATTAGCAATCATGCATGCCACTGCTATAGCTGACACCATCCTACAACACAGACATCTGCTTCTTTACTGAAACCTGGCTAAATGGCCGTTACTCCCCTTACATCAACCTCATCTTCCCACAGGGCTTTGCAATCATTCACAGTGACCGCAAACGTGGCGAAGTAGCCATTAAAAACAAAAGCGATTTGTGTTTAACTCCCTTCTGCACTGCCAAACAACGTACCTTTGAATACCTAGAAGTCCCGCTCTCCTCAAATGGGCCCAACCCCATCAAATTACATATCTTCTATCACCCTCTTGGTAAAAATTCACACTTCCTTGAAGACCTAGCAGGCCTAATATCGCTAATCTCCCAAAGAGTCAGCACCAACATTATATTAGGAGACCTAAACCTGCACCTGAGCAACTCCAAATACCCCAAAGTGCAAACCCTCCACACCCTCCCTGGAAGCAAATGATCTCACTCAGCATTGCAACATGCAAATGCACAACAAGGGCTATACCCTAAATGCAATCATCTCCAAGCTCAACACTCTATCTCTGTGCTCTATCTTTCCTTTTGACTGGTCGGATCACTATCAAATTCTCTTCGATCTCAGTTCCACCCATCATCGCTCTTAGCAATACAGCTGTCCCAAGCGCTAGGTAAGAAATTTCCACCAAATCCCCCAAGCAGAACTAGAAGCACAAGTCATCACTCAAATGCTCCCCCCACCCGACCTTTCATCCGCGAAGGACCTCACCATCCACTACAACGCAAAAATAACAGAACTAGTGGAAATAACCTCCCCCTGAAACTTAAGAAATCATGGAATATCCCGTACAGATCCTGTTTCAACAAAGACTTGAACAAGGCGTCTACTATATTTAGCTGAAAGAAATTGTAGACAGCAGCCTTCAGAATCCAATCTCTCGATCCTCCGACTTGAATGCCAAGAATATAAAAAACACATCTTTAAAGAAAAATACACCTACTTCTGAGATTAACCTGACCAATCTAGGAACCGGCCCGAAGGCCTATCCAACATCATCAAACAGCAAACCTCCTCCTTCCCCCAACATACATCTGACAGCTCATAAAAACACTTAGAAGAAATCATGACATTTTTCGCCGACAAAACATCTAACAAGGGACTATCTCTAGAACTACCCAACTTCCCACCCAGCACCTAAGATACCCCTTGTAGAAGGGGCTCACCCACAGCCTTGCTTTCAATGAATGGATGCCTCTACCTCACTCCAACACAGACCACCAACCCCCACCCCTTGCAACTGAAATAAAATGCAACGTAGTCTAAATTTAACTATACCCCTGGAGAAGAAATCCTCAACATTCTCACCAGTATGAGGCAGGCTTCTCACATCTCCGACCCCCTCCCTACCGCGATTGTTAATAACCTCAAGCACATCATCTCTCACATTTGTTCCAAAATGATCAACTCCTCACTGTCGAGTGGCTCCATGCTGGCTCCCCACAAACATGGCCAAGTCACACCCCTCATCAAAAAAACAAGCACCAATCAGACCGGCCTTAAAAACTATAGGCCTATAAACAACCTCCCCTCCTCGCTAAAACAATTGAAAAATGTGTGCTTGCTCAACTCAACACCCACATTGAATAATACAGCCTACTTGACACCTTCCAATCCTGATTCAGGTAAGGCTGCAGGACAGAGACGGCTATACTAAACATCATAGACAACCTAGAGATCTTTGGACGAGGACCAGTCCAGCCTTCTAGTCCTCATAGACCTCTCAGCCACCTTCGATACTGTTAACCACGGCATCCTCCTAAACACCCTCTTACAGAGTGCAGGCATCAATGGGACTGTCCTCCAATTGTTCACTTCCTTTTTAAGCCAATGCTCGCAGCTTATGAAGCTCAACAACTCAACCCCAAACACATATCCAGTCTCACGAGGAGTCCCCCAAGGGTCAATCCCATCTCTTACCTTCTTCATCCTTTATATGGAACATTGTACAATGATCCTGAAGCAAGCCAAAATAGCCTACCATCTCTATACCGATGACCCCCAACTCTACTTGAAAATCTCGTGAGCCGAAGACACCCATCACCTAAATAACACTCTCACCACAGTTCAAGCGGGCTGACAAGCAACCACTTCAAACTCAAACCCAGCAAAACTGAACTCCTTCTGATCCATCCCAAAGTAAAAATCTTTCCCATAGACACCTGGCTTGACAACCTCATGGCATTAAACTGCAAACTGACCATCTCCAACTCTGTTAAATCTCTGGGGATTACTCTCAACAGCACCCTAAGCATGAAGGACCATATCAATGCCTCTGCAAAAAGCTCTTTCTAGATGCTGAAAAACCTTGTAAAAGTTAAAACCTTCATCCCCATTGAAGACTCAAAAACAGTGATGCAATGCAGAGACTGGGCGTAGGTAGTTTACCGGCGGACCAGTGATTAGCCACCATAGTGGTCATCCACATGCAAGGTAATCTGGCAGACCAATGTGGCTCTTACCGGCCAATCTCACTGATCAATGTAGAGACGAAGGTGCTAGCCAAAGTCTTGGCGAATAGGTTGGTGACAGTTATCACATCGCTGGTCCATCCGGACCAATCTGGCTTTATGCCAGGCAGAAATACTGCCCTCAATATTCGCCGCCTACATAACGTGATGGCTCGTAGGGAGTATATTGAAGAGGATGTGGCAGTGCTCTCTCTTGATGCCTCAATGGCATTTGACTCTATCGAATGGCCATATATGTTCGCGGTACTTGAAAAGATGGGATTGGGCCCTTAATTCGTGGCCTGGGTACGGCTTCTCTATACTGGAGTGATGGGACAGGTGCGCGTTAACAATTATGCCTCCCGGACGTTCGAGCTGCGACGGGGTACCAGGCAGGGATGCCCGCTGTCTCCGCTAATATTCTCTCTCGTACTGGAGCCTCTTGCGGCCTGGGTGCGAAGAGACGTGATGGTGCTAGTGCTGCGATGGGCGGAAGGTTTGGAGGACCGCATATCCTTATATGCGGATGATGTACTGTTGTATCTGGCTTCCCCGCACAAATCGATCATAGCGGTACTTGACATATTCACAAACTTCGGTAAATATTCGGGATATGCCATTAACTGGCATAAATCCACACTATATATGTTGAGAGGCCGGGCCCCCGACTCCCGTCGGAGTGCAACATAACAGTGGAGATTGAAGGGTTTCGATACTTGGGAATTTTCGTGACGCCTGACCCAGATTGTTTTTATAGGTCCAACTTGGCCCCCCCTCTGGCTAGATTGCGAGCTGACGTGAAGCACTGCCCTTATCGTTGTTAGGGAGAGCTGCACTTTTCAAGATGCTGGCCCTTCCTCGGTTCCTCTATATACTACAGAATTGCCCCCACAGAGTCTCGGACGTGTACTTCAGAGCAGTCGAAGGCGAGTTTCGCACACTACTGTAGGACGGAAAGACCTCTAGGATTGCGCTGAAAAAACTGACGAAAGGTTGGTACGACGGAGGTATTGCACTCCCGGACCTACAGCGCTACTACTGGGCTGCGCAACTGGTCGCTGTCAACCACTGGGTATATCACCCTCCCGATGACCCAGCGTACCTGCTTGACTGATACCAAACGGATCGATCCGGATATCTGGGGGCTCTGTACACTACCGATAGAAAAGGGAGGGGGAGATTCTTCGGTCCTACTCAGCACACTTTAGAAATCTGGCACCTAGTTAATTTGCGGCTCGGGTGGGCTGGGATCCTCTCGCGGGCCACACCGCTGTGGTTCTCCCAGAGGCTAGGCATGCTGTGCCATCAGCCTGGGTTCGACAAATGGGACCTGATCGGGATTTCGGCAGTGAAAGACCTGGTACAGAAGGGAACATTACTTACGTTTGACGATCTCCGGAAGCGCTACCAGATGGCGCAAGGAGAAGTATATAGATATCTGCAAATAATACACGCACTGACGGCGGCTTTCCCCTCTTTTAAAGACATACCAGAAACGTCGCCATTGGAAGACCGTCTATTAGATGGGCCTCTTAACTAGAAGGCAATATCCCTAACTTATAAAAAGTTGAGCAATAACTTGCCAGATACATTTTCAAAGCTCAGAGAGCGATGGCAGGACGATCTGGGCCCCATAGAGGATGAAGATTGGCAAACGGCTCTTATGTCCCCTAGAGAGGCGGCCATTACACAAAAATTCAGGCTGATTCAGCTTCGCATACTGCACCGATCATACATCATAGGGAAAGTCCTGGCAAAAATAGGAGCCAGACCTGACGACTTGTGTACAAGGGGGTGTGGACAACAGGCCACATTTTATCATACGTTGTGGAGTTGCCCAGAGGTACGTGCAATTTGGGAGGGGGCCTCGGAGCCCATGCAAACCTCCCTGGGGAAAGACCTGGTATTGACTCCAAAACTGGGACTGCTAAACATCTGGGAGGCAACGGATCTCACGGAAATCGAACAGCACTTCGCTACACTGGGCTACACGTTGGTTAAGCGAGAACTGGCCCGGGGCTGGGGGGGAGAACACCCACCACGTGTCACCTTGTGGGTTAACGAGATGGATAGATGCATGCTGGCAGAGACCGCAGTCTTTGGGGCTCGGGGGTGCCCAAAGAAATGGGATAAAAAATGGTCGCATTGGAATGTGTATCGAGGGAACCCTTGTGTGTCGCCTACTGCTGAAATGAAGATGACTAAGCAAGTGAGCCGTGAGGGGAGAGCATAGCATGATTCAAGTACTAATGGCTGTTCCTTGATCTGTTAACTGTCTCAGGTATGTCATCCAATAATGTATGTATGGCTTTGATTAAAACCAATAAACAAATTTAACTTAAAAAACAGTGGTGCAATCACTAGTCCTACCCAAGCTGAGCTATGGAAACGCAATGGTCGTGGATCCAGCTACATTATTTTCTATAGGAGGGGGTTGAAGTACAAGTGCTTGCCCATGTGTGGTGCCGGATTTACTCAAGTTTAGATCTGGAGTACATGTACTCCTGTTTTTGGTCCTCTTTGGCTCTAATAACTTTAGAAGTGCAGTTTGTGAATAGCAACTGGAGATCTCTTTTGTGGGTGTTTGCTTGCTCTCCCAAATCCCTCTTAAACCCAAACCAAACCCATCCTTATGTCTCTCCAAACCTCTCCCAAGTAGTAGTAAGTGTGCCACTCTTTCCAGCGATTCCTCTGGTCCCTCCTCTGTTTACTACAAAGTAGTAAGCTTATATGTGAAAAAATATCCCCATAGAAAATAGAGAAGATTTACACAATAGGAGGGGGTTGCAGTGCCAGTGCTTGCCCATATGTGGTGCCAAACTTACTTAAGCTCAGATCTGCAGTACATTTACTCCTGTTTTTGGTCCTCTTTGGCTGTAATAATTTTAGAAGTGCAGTTTCTGAATAGCAACTGGAGTTTACTTTTGTGGGTGAGTGCATGCTCCCCCAAGTCCCTCCCAAACCCACACCAAACCCATCCTTATTTCTCTCTAAACCTCTCCCAAGTAGTAGTAAGTGTGCCACTTTTTCCAGCGATTCCTTTGGTCCGTCCCCCATTTACAATAAAGTAGTAAACTTATATGAGCAGAAATATCCACATAGAAAAATACATGGGAGGTGGAGATTTACACTCATAGCTTTGTGAATTGGATTTTGCAGTATGTCATGCTGCTATAGTAATACTTTAGGCATTACAAAATACAATTGTGCTCCATGTGTTGGCTGCAGTGTTTATTTAAACCACCCACATCCATAAAAAAATATATATGGTTGCTAGCAACACTGTGCTCTGGCTGAGATATTGTTTAAAAACTTTGCAGTGACACATGAAAAGGGTCTTTCATAATGTAGGAAATCCGATTTTATATATTAAAAGGTGACCTATAAAATGTGCCTTTTAGGCCAATAGGGATTGGTGCTTAATATATATATAAGAAGAGTGATTTACAGTCTTGAAATAGTGTGAAATTATAATGAATAAGGGTCCAAAAGATGTTTTCACTGTGCAGATTTTAGCTACATTCTCCAAGAACAGGGTTAAGAATAAGTAAAATCCTTAATTTGTCTCTTCACAACATAAAATGCTGGAAAAATTAGTTATTTTATCCCAAGTTTCAAAACGTGATTTATTGTCGAAAAACAGATTTTTGATACGTTTGGATGAAAAGTAATTTTAGAAAAATGTACTTTGTCTTAGAACCCAGAGGACAATAGCCAGGCCTCTGGATCCAGAAAGACAAAGGTTTTGTCAACAGGTCACTTAATTGGGACACTCCATCCAGAAAATGGAACAAGAAGAGTGAGCAATACAAAAGATTGGCCTTTGCACAATCTCATTTGCCATAGAGATGTTGATAGGCTCTACTCCTATTCATTTGCAGGGACCTATTAAACGATCTGTCTTCATTCCAAGCAGTAAGAAAACAGTCCTTGGCTACACAGATAGACAAGACCTCAGCTAATGAGACCTAGACACCCTTTTGATACAATAGATATTTTGTATAGGACTTTCAGAAGTTTTTTTAAAGGAGGTGATAAGTAAGTGTCACAGAAGGTGGTGACCAGTGGTTACTCAATGAGACAAAATAGGGTAAGAGAGGTCTCCAACCACTGGCACAGGGGAAGACTGACATTTCACCACAACTTCCTCAGAACATGTACCTGGAAAGATCGCATTTGAAGAAGGAAGCACTGCTAGAAAAAAGATTCAAGCACTCCTGATGCCTTCTGGCATGCAGGGACTGCAACTTCTCTTTCAGGGACAGATGGCTGACCTCCCGTTTTCTTTCTACTGGAACACAAAAAGGAGAAGGATGCCTAGCTTCAAGAGGTCACAGTTGACCCCTGAGTAATGGCCCCTACAGAGAGAGCAGGTGCTACATAATGTGCTCTGAGGACATGAGTGCTGTAGGAGTGATGAGAAGGAACATTTCTAGCAGTTGGAGAAAAGTGGAACACAGTCATTTGTTCCATCTCTGGAGGACTCAGAAAAGATGCTGAGGCTTAGTCTCGGAGGTAGCACCTGAGGTAGGCATGAAAAGTCGGTTTGTCCCAGTTAGAGATTTTTGCTGTGCTGTATATGGGTTAAGCAGGCTTTAAAGTAAAATTATCCAGCTTTGTTGAGACCTCCTTAGATACAGTTTCCAGCTTCTCCGTCCTGGAGAACGTTGAGACCCCAAAACTGACTAAGTCGAAAGGTAAAACCTTGAAAAGGGGCAAGATGGCAAATCTTTCTCAGGGGCAAAGCTACCTTGGCTGCTATGAAATCCAGCTTTGCCATGTATGGAGCTTTTGGTCCCAAAACCAATTATTTCAGCAGAAGCTCAATGATGACATGTTCGACTTTAGCACTTGGACCATGACCCGCTGAAGCATTCTGACTTCCAAAAGAAGACTGAGTCAGAAGAAAAAACTTTGACAACTGTTAAGCATATCTGATCTATGAGCCTGATTACAATCTTGGGTGGACGGCCACCGACAGGTCAACGGTGGTGGCCTGCCCGAAAGACAGGCCATTGGTCCAACAACCGCCTTACAATGCAGGTAGTTGGACCACAGAGGTCAGTGGAAAGACCGCCGCCTCCAACAGGATCCAAGATTCTGTTGGGGTGGCGGTCGGAACCCTTTCCCTTCCATGGAGGTGGTGCCTGTGCAGGCATCGCTGTAGGGATTAGGATGTCCCTTAGGTGAATGTATAACATTGTTCTGCATTCTGTCCATCAACTGTTGTTTTTGCATTTGTCACCCCGAGTGGGACGGGTATGCCCAGACGTGGGTCCCGTGCTCTCCATGCCACTGGAATCAAGCTATCCTGGCTGAAGAGAGGTGAACCCCCCGAAACCGGTCCTAGGATGTTTGTTTCTAGTACAGGGAGGACCTGGCTTGGCAATTCGGGCTGGACTGTTCCCATGAGGCACAGGGTCAAGACTGATTTGCATATGGCTGGGTTCAAACTGGAATGGCAAGGTGAGCAAAAAAACAATGGATTTAGGCCCAGATCTTTGTACTGGGGTTAATGTGTGATATTGTTCTGCATTCTGTCCATCAACTGTTGTTTTTGCATTTGTCACCCCGGGTGGGACGGGTATGCCCAGACGTGGGTCCCGGGCTCTCCATGCCACTTGAATCAAGCTATCCTTGCTGAAGAGGGATGAAACCCCGAAACCCGTCCGAGGATGCTTGTTTCCAGTCCAGGGAGGACCTGGCTTGGCAGTTCGGGCTGGACTGTTCCCATGAGGCACAGGGTCAAGACTGATTTGCATATGGCTGGGTTCACACTGGAATGGCATGCTGAGCAAAGAAACAATGGATTTAGACACAGATCTCTGTACTGGGGTGAATGTATGACATTGTTCTGCATTCTGTCCATCAACTGTTGTTTTTGCATTTGTCCCTTCCCGACAGCTTTTTCAAGGCAGTCAAACCACGAAGAAACGGTCATTCAAAACGGACTTTGAGGACACCAAGTGGAGCCCCCGTCCCCTGTGGGCCACTGTTAAGTGGCCCTGGGGGCACATGTAGTGCCCCTATGCACATCCATGCACCATGTGCCAGGCACTATGGTGACTGGCACAGAGTGCCTGGATGTGCACAAAGTGCCTGTCACACAGCGACTTGTCCTGCAGCCCTTTTACTGGGCCGCAATGTAGAACTGCACTTTTCCGACCACCAGCAATGCGGTACCATGATTCTCCGGTCGGACCCGCTGACTGCTTGTCGGGTAGTCTTGTGACCGGTGCAACAGCAGTTGGCAGTCCAACCATCAAATTTCATAATCGGCCCCTAGGTTCCACTGCAGCTTGCCTGAAGTACCTATGAACACAAACTGATATCTTTCAATGCAGCTTTACATTTTCCAGGCAATTTTTGCCTTGAAACATTAAATCCTTATCTCCAGTTTACCTTATCCACTTTTAATTAAATTGATGTCTTTATGCTTGGTAAATTGTTCTTTAGGATAGGATAGGATATATGTTTATAGAGCGCTCGAATGACGAGGCGTCTTGGCACTAGTGTAAATGGAAGTGCAGCAGCCTACGTTACAAAAACTATGTTAAGGCAAACAGCCAGGTCTTTAGTTCTTTCCTAAAGATTGTCTTTGTGTGTATAAATTGGTTTGGGAGTTTTATTTAATTGTTTTCATGACTTTAAGATTGTTGTTACTTCTTGAACCCAACATGCATTTATTTTAAGAATTGCCTGCTACTTGTGAATAGAGCTGCAGAGGGTTAAACAGTTTCACTGAGGCTTGTGTTGGAACATAGCAAGGAGGTGCTTACTAAGTTGGCAACGGTCACCCCCTATCAAGGGAATAACGCACTTTATGACACTATACATGCCACCAAAAAACACAATGCATAAAAACTCAATTTCAAAATAGCCTGCGCACTAAAATAACCACAACTGGACATACTGTGAAATGTAATGTATTTCACCTGTTGGAAGCTCAGGTAAGTCCAATAAAGGCGTTATTTGGTGAATGATGCTGCAAAGGGTCTCAAAGCCAAAGTACGTCATCAAAGGAGCAGTTTCGAATGCCTATTGTTGGTGTGTGTTAGTGATGCATTACTCAGAGAATAGGAGAGAACCCTAGGTATTTTTCTACAATGGATGGCATCTTCAAATGATTATGTAATGCTCTTGTATAGGACACTGACGACATATGGGTGGGTACCCATTTTTTTAGTGAAAGAGTGAAAAGTATAATTTTTTTTTCAATTTCAATTTCAATTACAGCGCGGTGCCAGTCTAGTTGCTCTAGGCACCCTTACAGATGTGGACTGTGACGAAAAAGAGTTGGAATCAGTGTAATTATGATTGCTGGTAAGTAAGCAGGCTTTTACCTATGTATAGGTTATGGTGTTGTTATTTAAATGTAAACTGTGTCCTATTTTCCGTTTTTGCAGTGCTTCTCCGAGCACTTCTAGCGCTCTTCTCTTACAATCAAAGGTATGGCTTTATCTAATGTAGCAGGAGAACCTAGGTCACTCAATCACTTATTAATTATCAAAGGAAGTCATTTCCTCTCACAGCTGATGAAGTATTAATCAAGAACAAGAACAAGGCGATTTCCCTTGAAAATGTACTTTAGTGATTGTACAGAAAGTTCAAAGTATACCTATTCCAAGATTTGGTTCAGGGCAATTCCTGACAAAGAAGGGTTAACAGAAAAAAATACACGACAAAAGGCAGTATTTCATACTCGAGGACAGTGATCATGTGGGAAGACCATAAGATCATTTACAATTAAGAAGAGGCCTGCAGGCTGAGACAGATGGAAAACAGATGTATTTTAAGTGTGAAGAATTACATGTTTGCTGATGAAGATATTGTCCTGGATAAACCTAATATGCATATTTTCGGATTATCTTGCATACAAACCAATTCTCGTGGAACACAATGTAAAGTATTACACCGGTGGGCTTACATATGTAAGAAACAAGAAACACAATTTTGCACCCCAGGAATAAAGTAAAGTCACAACATAAAAAAGTGAAAGTAATTTGGAAAAGGTTACAGAGTAACCCAAGAAATTTCAATGGACACGAGTTATTGTACAACAATAGTAAATGTTACTCCAGCTCAATAAGCCAAGATACAGTATATCATGGGTTGAAGCACAAGGTCAGAAACAAGTTCTCAAACATGTATTCCAAAGTCATAAATTTATGGAATACATTCAAATGTTGTGGACCCCATGGTTTTAGCGCTATGAAGGTACGAACGGGCAGATGTTCAGCTGATATATGTTTCATTCCTGAAGGAATCTTTTCGTAGCTAAAATTCATAAAGTTGATCAGATGACGTCAAGAGAATAGAAAATTGCAAATTCAAGGTGAAAAACTGTACTTAAGGTCACTCGCGTCCAAACAGTTCAAGTGTGTTGACAAGCAGGCAAACAGTTTATGGCACTGTAGGGTAATAGACCAGTAACTGTAGTAACAAGGTCGATACCGATCAGGCAGAGTGCTGTGCCAAGGAGGGCTAATCTGTAGCCATAGATTCAAAGGTTCATTACCCCCTCAGGGTTCTTCCTCGTCCCAGTCCAAACAGCGTGAGGAGCACCCCGCCCACAGGCAAGCCATCCACATGCTAGTCCCACAGAAGGCCATCCACATGCTAGTCCTTCCTCTATTTTAATAGAAAGAATAAAAGCTCCTCCCACCCTCCATCATTCCTGTCCAGAACAGGTAGAACATTCGCTAGTGTTGTTTATTTGCTGATTAGTTGGTTAAGTGTGCCGTTTTGTGCATGAGTTTGTACTTACCAATTTTGGCAAGCCGGTTTGTCTGTTTGATCCGCCGGCAGTCTCTCTCATGTGCATTGCCGGTGTTGGGATCTTTACGAGTGCGCTGCGTGCAAGCCGTTCAGGTGGTGGGCATTCAGGTGGTATTTAGACCCCACCTCGACTTCTATTGTGCATCGTTAGCCATGGGGGAGGCAGCATGCTGTATTTCATGCAATCAAGTCTCGTGAAAGTCCGAATTTGGTTGCTTGCTTACATTCATAAATAGAAAGTGGCTTCTAGCACTTCTCGCTTCCTGGTTGCTGGTTTTCACAACCTTATCATGGAGATCGACTTTTCAAAGGAGTCTCCATGGTCTGCTTGGGGCAAAGTGGCTCAGAAATGACTACATGTGCAGGATTTGGAAGATTTATTGCGGATTTCCAAATCAGACCTCCAAGTGATGATTAACCAGGCAGTTGACGATCCTTTGAGTGACCAACACGCCAAGAAACAAACACTGGGCATTGATGATGTGAAAGGTGATCCAACTCTAAATTTGGCTTCATGGAGGTTCTGGCTCAATTTCTGTCTGATATGACTCTTGATAAATTGTAGGCATTTGCTTCTGCTTTTGGAGCTGCGGTCGCTGGGTTCTGCTCTCTCTGAATGAAACCTTGGAAACTGGAAGCCAACCAGAAATCATTAGTCCACAAACGTCCGTTTCTAGGAACTAAACTCTTTGGTAAAGAGTTCAATGAGATGGTTCAACATTCAGCGGAGGAGAAAAGACTGTTAAAATCCTTCAGGTTGTTTCAAGCATGGATACGCCAGGCCATTTGTCAGGTTTACCAGCCTTTGCGGGTGGTACCTCTAGCTCATAGTCAGGGGCATTCTAGTAGAGCTGTTTCCTCTTTGTCGTCTGCAGTGGGGGGGGTTTCAATTCTTGAAATTTGTAGGGCGGTTATATAGAAGTCCCATCTTACTTTTGTTAAACAGTATAATTTGGATCTTCAGAGTTTGTGGATAGTTAGCAGTGGGTGTTCTCACTACCACCATGAAGTAATTGTTTTTTTTTTCAATAAATCAACACTACGTTTCAAGCACGGTGTTAAATGTTCTTTACTGGTTGTGTGTTCTACACTGTTAGGACAGGGACAAGAAGGAACCATGAGGGTGTAATGAATACATTACTTACCTGGAAACTTTATTACCCCGAATAGGGTCCTCCTCATCCCAGTTATTGGCCCTCCCTCCTGTATGATTTTACTCCTCTGTTTTTGACTTGTCACTTACAAGAAGGGTGGAGGGCGGGAGGAGCCTTTATCCTTTCTATTAAAATAGAGAAAGGGCTAGTGTGTGGATGGCCTGTGTGTGGGCGGGGCTCCCCTTACTGTGTTAGGACTAGGATGAGGAGGACCCTAATCAGGGTCATGAAGTTTACCGGTAAGTGATGTATTCATTCCGTGAGCTATCTGCTACTTTGATAGAAGAGACAACTGATGATGGACTGTAAAATGGTCATACTAATGGCTTGGTTTTTTAGACTGATTTATACCACGCATCGGCAATTTTTAGGTTTTGAAGGTACAGGTCAGGTGTTACTCTTACTCAGTTTATTGATACTCAACAATCGTGGAAATATGGAAGTCTGAGGCTGGATTTAATCTTTTGGTCAAATCACTTCAGATATCGAAGCCATCTGTTTAGATCACTGAACTATTGTGATGGAAAATCCACAGGATACGGATGTTGGCATACAGAAAGATGAGAAGCTCTTCTAGCTGTATTGCTGGTCAGTCATTCACTGTGGATTCCTTCGGAAAAGACTCCAGTCCCTGATTGGTGTACAGGAATGGGAGAACATGGATGGGACAGCCAAAGTGAGATATGGAATACTCATCAATATTTCAGTGGTCTGTTTGGAAGGGCACTGAAGCAGGTGATGATTATACATTTCTAGCTATTGTTTTACATCAAATGGAGTTCAGCATGATTTATATGGATTGTTTTGGTGTGCTACAAAAATGTTGCTCTAGCTTGATAAATATTAGTTGCATCCTTATTTTTTTTAAAAACCATTACAAGGGAGATTAATCAGGTTTCCTATATTTTTTCAGGAATCATTACACTTATCAGTTTGTGAACTGCTTTGATTTAAAAAAGAATATTCTGGAATAGTCAAGTGCAGAAATCAATATTAAAATGCATTAGTGTGTATTAAACACTTAGGTATTTGGCGTATTGTACATTCGAAAACTAAAATAAATAGATGTCTGTTCTATACGTTAATTTGAGAGAGAATGGTCTTGCATTTTAAGCATGTAAAATCAATGAATTAGGCAGTATTTTTAAATTGTTAATTGCAGTTTGAAATTATTTGTATTACATTGTGTATAAAGAAAAAATCACTATTCAAACTTGATGCCGAGTAACCAGCTTACAAATGATATAACAGCTTTGTTCACTTTGGAAAGTTTTTTTTAATTATTTTTTTTGGCTGCTGGTAAAGATTAAGCGTTTATAACAATAACGGTTGGCTTATTATAATGCTATATCACATTTTACGGCGAGGCATTGTAGCAACGATAACCACTCTGATGGACGGAGCTGGCACATCATACTTAATTCCTTATTGTATTTTGACTGTTTCCAGATTTTTTTTAAATTTTCTTGTGGACGTATGATATTGAGAAACGACACGTTTTTCTGATTTAGCTAAATGTGTGTCAATGCCCTGTGATCCTCGCTTACAAAAAACGAATTTCAGCAATGAGAATAAAACCTGAATAGAAATTATTCGAAGAATATCCCTTTGGTTATGTAAAGGATTTATTCCAGCATTGAGGGACGCAGAGGCGCCCAAAGACCACACAAGTTGCAAGGGCCACGATATTTATGTTAAAACGTTTACTTAAGAGTTTTATAATAAAGCATGGCCATTGCAAATTAACTTCATTAGACTGGTAGAATTCATGAGAAGTTTCCGAACATATATTTATCGTGCTTTGTTAATATTTTCACGTAGTTTAATGTAATTGATATATATTTTATATGCTAGAGATTGTTTACAGGCAATTCGTGTAATTTCGCGCAATTTACTGCTGAGCATGCAGGATTTTATAATGGTAAGTAAATCCACACAGTGCTTTCAGTCACTTTGCATCATTTAGAGTCAAAGGATTGGCCACACCACAGCTTAGTAAATAATTACTTGAATGTTTCAATTTATGTAATGTTCATAAATACTTTTGATCATAAAATACAATATCTGGCGTTGAATAAGGATTTGAACATTCAAGATCCCCCCTCTTGATAGGCAGTGAGTGTATTGTGTTGTACAGGTTCAGCCTTACTATCCTTTGTCCAGTTAAATAATAAACTAGGTGAAGCCTAAGGACCAATTGTATACCAAGTAGTTAAAGTAGCACTAATGCCTAAATCTCCCATGTAGTTATGAACTTCAAATATGATGTCTAAATTGTAGTATTATGCATGCCAACGTGCGGTACCATCTCAAGTGAAAAGCTTATGGGCTCCTGAACGCTTCTTGAAACCTACCACTCAGCCCCTTCCTTGTTCAGTAATATCATCCAATAATCCCGCCTATTGCGCAGGCCCTGGGGGAAGGTGTACTTTCAGGGCACAAGATCCAAGCAGGCATGGTGTAGGTCTGACAAGGGTGAGAAATGAGGGAAAATGGGACACACCCTGCAACTCATCTGGAACATCTAGAATGAAAGACAACTGCCCAAAACCATTCGAGACCCAAAGCAGCGTCTTCCCCTTTCCTCCGTGGAATCCTTCAGCCGAGATTGTACTCCACAGGGCAGGAGCAAATGGATGCTTACTTGACATGATAGACATCAATTAAAACCATGAAGCATTGTCAATTGAACACTCATATTCTTGACAGAAAGCAGTGGAAGTGGTGAGGACTGGGCATAAGGCATGGTAGGAGGACACGTCCAGTTTTCTCCTGCTCACTCTCTCGCAATGGCTTGTACACACACACGTCAGATATAGAAAATAAGAGTAAAAGGGAGAAGGAAGACCGAGACACACACACAGATGCCAGTCATCTGCTTCTTTGGAACTTCCTGGCAGTTGAAAGGTTTAGCAAGAATATGCTCCTTGGATACAGGTAAACACTAGACTGAGATGAGTATATATAGCAAAGAATCTAAACAATACAGTCTGCATTTTTAGTTTAGTGACTTATTGAACTCTTCATCTGGTTGAGCCAGTATGAGTCCCACACTGACCAAGATACAATGTAGAACCTTAGGAAGCTGAGGAGAGACAGAGCTTCCAGATGGAGGAAGTAATTAAAAACTACAACAAACAAACAAGAAACATGTCCTTCTAATATGAAGGAAGTGAAAAAAAAATAAACAGGAGATATGAGGAAGGCTGAATACAGTGCCAAAGCTAGACAAAATTCAAAGACGAGAAGGAGGTCGGTCACACCTCCACCCCTGACAGGATGGCTAGTGCAGTGGCACAGCAATGCAGTGAGCTTCAAAAGCTGCACCACCTGTGATATGTAACCAGGCTGTCCCCCAAAGAAGGAAAAAGCCCTTATCCTGCCCCAGGTACATTTGCACACGGGCAGGCAGGAAAATGAGCTATTCAGGAGGTGTGAGCCCTCAAAAGGCTAACCACACCTCTAGGATGGGCTACCTGGTCCGTACAGCTAAGGAAGAATTCTGCCATTTTTAAAAGTGCTAAAATAGAAGGTTCCAGGTAGAAAAGATGACCTACAACCCCGGATGTGGTCACCTCAGGGGTGAATTAGCCACTGGGGCCTGTAGCCCATTGGCCCCTTGCACCAACACCCCTCAATCTTGGGGTTAAGGGCTACCAATCACACCAGAACCTCAGTTCTGATCAAACTTGCATCAAAGAGGATAAAGAAGAGACCCGAGTCTGCGACAACAAGACTTGGACAAACCAAAAGAAGGATACTCTGCTTCTGTGGCAACACTCCTGGAACTGCACAACCTTGACTTGTCCTAGACCAAAGATAACTTCCACCAGATAGAGGGACCTTGGTGAGAGCCAGAAGCAACCTCAGACTCCCCTGGACTAGTGGCACTAGTCTCCTTCAACCGCAGATAAAACAACATACCAGAAAAAAGAATTGCTGGGCATCAGCCCTCCGAGGGATCGCCCAGAAGTGGAAGGTCCAGTGCATTGTGCAAAATGTAGTTCTGCCCTTCACAAAGTTTCTGGTGGCTACCGTGTTCCCCCGGACCTCCAGATGTCAAATTAACTTTCTGTTGTGCTTACCGCTACCAAAGCTTGTTGGTCCAGCAACCACCCCCTTTATTTGACTCTGCACCTCGAGGGAACACCACCAAACCTTCATCCGATGTCAGCAGTGGCTTTGTTGTTGACTATTTGCACCCTGTTCCCCCTCAATATGGTGTAAGTGGTAAAACCAGCTTTCCCGTGACTCCTGCTTCAGCACCAAGGACAGCCAGGACAACTCTGCACCTGGGCTTCTTGAGCAAGGTAAAATGGAATTGACTATTAAGGCTTGGTCCTGGGACCTGCTTCACCTTTACCCTCCTTGGGTTCCAAGCATCTCGACCTGCACATGATTTATTGTCACTAGTGCTTTTTCCCATTGACCGCAACGATAACGTTTTGCAGTACTGTTTTGCACTGATTTAATATTGCTTCTGAAATCGATAACTCTGGGTATACTTATCTGATTTATTTTGTTTTGGTATCTAGATTTACATAAAAATCTGCTTTATTTTTATAATTTGTGTAGGATTTCTTTCGAGTCATGTCAATTACTTATCATCCATGTTAGTACTCTGAAATACTTAACACATGTTCTTCTGATAAAGCCTGACTACTCTTTGCCACTCTACCAGAACTGAGCTAAGGACTTATTATAGTGACACCAAGGACCATCTTTGAAGTTTTGTGGAGAATATTGCATGGTGAAGTCTAACCAGCATCACCACATAATAATCCACCTTCCTGCAGCCAGGAATCTAGGAGGAGTCAATATATCATCATCCTCCTGCATTCATCGGGACATCCTTTACATGTTGATGCCATGGCCTCTAAGAAATTTTATTATGAAAATGGAACAATAATAAGGATAAACAACTATGTTGTGCATTGGCACACTTCACTGGTGCCAGATATCGTGCGTTCTTGTGATCAGTCCAGGCAGTGATTTCATGAAGCGTCCCTTCAAGTTCATGCAACCAATGCACTAAAGCATCCTTAATATCAAGCGGTTCCTGATCATAATTGGTGTAGTTTATTTTGGTGCTTGATAATGCTTTGGAATAGACTGCGACCAGAAGAAGTACTTTGGTTTCCGGGTTTGATTGACATAAAACCGCTCCAATGGTATATGAAGAGGCCTCTGTTTTCTTCATTTAGACATAAATGAAGTTGGAAGGTTCAGCTGGTATTTGGGTTGGATACAGATAAGTGCATGACTTTCAGATGAGTTTATACAGAAAAGTATCTAAATGATAAAACATTTTGTGTTTGCTTACTGAACCACTAGGTAGATTGAGTTGTTATGAGTCCCACACTGACCAGGTTACAGGCATGGAGCATCTAGATGCTGAGGACAGACAAAACTATTCTCTATTTCTCTGGGGGAATTGTATATTGCTTACGCCAGAGCTACTAGGGTTTGAGCAGAGCTTCACTCAGGCTTGTGTTGAGATCTAACCAGCATTTGTTTATTAGGTTGATGAGGGTGCCCCCAAATTTCGGACAGGCTGGGTGAGTCAAGAAATCATTTCCTACACCAGTGCTCACTTGGGACCTTCATAAAGTCATGGACACAACATCAAGAAAACCTGCCCATAGCGGGCGGAGATGACCAAAATCGGATTTGCGACAGAAAAACACCAACTCACCGCAAGTATAGCGGAGACACCGCACCAGAAATTAGGTACGTACCGCTGCCTCGGACTGGCGCAGTCGCACAATGGCATGAATGGGAGAGCCAGCGGAAGAGCTGAAGCACTGCTACAGCATCTGACGCTCCGTAAAAAATATGGCAGACGAAGCAAAAAACCCACAAGAAGGCCAAAAAGTGCACACAGAAAACTAGCCATGCCCCCCAAATACACAAAACACACCCCAATGACACAACCACATGGCAAAAAGAAAAATACAAATCCCAGGACAACACACCTGTCAGCAACACCCCAATTGGACACACCCACATAGCTGAGTATAAAACCAGCCCCTTCCCTGACCACAATCCCTTGCAATACTCCAGGAGAGAAGGGACACATACCCCAGCTGAAAGGAGAGGCATAGGACACAACATCACTAGCCACGCCACACACAGCACCACCACCACCTCCACACCAGCACAACTAACCCCCCTGCACAACACACACCATACACAGCACAACCACAACCACCACTCACACTCCTGCACCCACAACCACTTTACACACCACACACCCAGGCTTGTGTTGAGACCTAACCAGCATTTGTTTATTAGGTTGATGAGGGTGCCCCCGAATTTCTGACAGGCTAGGTGAGTCTAGAAATCATGTCCTACACCAGTGCTCACTTGGAACGTTCATAAAGTCATGCTATAAGTGATCTGAACTAATGGGTCCAGGACAGCTTTGGCACCAAGATATTGCTGGACAAAGACTTCTGATTTGATCTTGAATGAAATGCTCAAAAGGGCACAGGATGGTGGGAGCCCCTTCCCAGTAGATACTTTTGGTAATGAACAAAGTATATCATAGCAAAGCCACACACATATTAACTATCAAAACTCTAAGAGGTCCATTAGGATGGCGGGCGGAAAAGCACCCCGACCGCCATGGAAGTGGAAAACAACCGCCCGCCGGCACCGTGAGAAAACCGGCGGCCAAATTAGGATTAACTGCCAAAAAAAACAGACCGCGGCGGAACGAGGTCAAGAAAAACCGCCCGTAGTGGGCGGAGATGGCCAAAATCCGTCCGCGGCAGGCGAATTTGCGCCGGAAAAACACCAACCCACCGTAAGTAAAGCGGAGACACCGCACCGGAAACTAGGATATCCCCGACGGTCCCGCAGTACGTACCGCTGTCTCCGACCACCCCAGTCACACAATGGGATGAATGTGAGAGCCAGCGGAAGAGCTGAAGCACAACCACCACGGCCGACGATCCGTAAAAAATATGGTGGACGAAGCAAAAAACCCACAAGAAGGCCAGAAAGTGCACACAGAAAACTAGCCATGCCCCCCAAATACACAAAACACACCCCAATGACACAACCACATGGCAAAAAGAAAAATACAAATCCCAGGACAACACACCTGTCAGCAACACCCCAATTGGACACACCCACATAGCTAAGTATAAAACCAGCCCCTTCCCTGACCACAATCTCTTGCAATACTCCAGGAGAGAAGGGACACATACCCCAGCTGACAGGAGAGGCAAAGGACACAACATCACTAGCCACACCACACACAGCACCACCACCACCTCCACACCAGCACAACTAACCACCTGCACAGCACACACCATACACAGCACAACCACAACCACCACTCACACTCCTGCACCCACAACCACTTTGCACACCACACACCATGGCCACACAGAAAATGCCCAAATTCACTGAGGGTAAGTTGAAGGTCATGGTAGATGAGATAGTCAGAGTGGAACCACAGATTTTTGGTACCTTGGTCAAACAGACACCATTACCCACAAGGACACAAATGTGGGCAAGGATAGTCCAAAGGGTCAATGCAGTAGGGACCACCCCAAGATCAAAAAAGGAGATCATGAAGCGTTGGTATGATCCTAAGAGAGTGGTCAAGGAGAGGAGGAGCAAGAACCGTGAGCTGGCTCAGAGGACTGGCGGTGGCCCTCCCATTCCACCAAAACCATTCACACAATGGGAGGAGAAGGTGCTTGCCATACTGCATCCAGAGAGTCTCACAGGAGTAGCCAGGGGAGTGGAGGCTGGTAAGTACAAACAAATGACTACCACCACTCTGCTATGTACTGTCTTGCACAACTACAAAGCTACACCACCTAGGACACATACCATCCATCTGCACCACACACTCACAAAAACATGGCTCACAGATCCAACATTCACCCACTCCCATTCACCCCAAACATAGCTACCAACATAACCATGGGGGCATGCGTACAGGCAGACAGCACTACAACTCCCACAGGCCCCCTGGCCCACAGCATCAGCAAGATGGATCCCTCCCCCCTACCCCACCCAGAAGCATGTGTCAGCCATTACACAACCCACATCAAACTCACAGGTAGGTAGCCATCTTCCCTGGGAGGGTGTCTGGGTGTGGGGGGCCTGTACCACTACTCACACCATGCCCCCTATCCCACAGCATAGCAAGATGGATCCCTCCCACCACCCCACCCAGAAGCATGTGTCAGCCATTACACAACCCACATCAAACTCACAGGTAGGTAGCCATCTCCCCTGGGAGGGTGTCTGGGGGTGGGGGGCCTGCACCAGTACTACCACCATGCCCCCTGTCCCACAGCCTAGCAAGATGGATCCCTCCCACCACCCACCCAGAAGCATGTGTCAGCCATTACACAACCCACGTCAAACTCACAGGTAGGTAGCCATGTTCCCTGGGAGGGTGTCTGGGGGTGGGGGTCCAGTACCACTACTCCCACCATGCCCCCTGTCCCACAGCCTAGCAAGATGGATCCCTCCCCCCAGCAGTTGGAAGCCATTGCACAACCCTCATCAAACTTACAGGTAGGTAGCCATCTTCCCCAGGAGGGTGTCTGGGGGTAGGGGGACTGCACCACTACTCCCACCATGCTCCCGTCCTACAGCCTAGCAAGATCGATCCCTCCCCCCAGCAGTTGGAAGCCATTACACCACCCTCATCAAACTTACAGGTAGGTAGCCATCTTCACAGTGAGGGTGTGTGTGGGTGGTAGGCCTGCACTACTACTCCCAACATTCCCTCTATCCCACACCTGAGCATGATGGAGCACTCCCCCACCCAGGAGCAGTTGGAATCCATTGCAGTACACCAAACTTACAGGTAGGTAGCCATCTTCACAGTGAGGGTGTTTGTGGGTGGGAGGCCTGCACCACTACTCCCACCATGCCCCCTGTCGCACACCTGAGCAGGATGGAGCCCTCCCCCCAGCAGTTGGAAGCCATTACATCACCCTCATCAAACTTACAGGTAGTTAGCCATCTTCACAGTGAGGGTGTTTGGGGGTGGGAGGCCTGCACCACTACTCCCACCATGCCCCCTGTCCCACACCTGAGCAGGATGCAGCCCTCCCCCACCCCACCCAGGAGCAGTTGGAAGGCATTGCAGTACACCAAACAAACTCACAGGTAGGTAGCCACAGGCGATGTGTCACCAGCACCCCCATTCACACCAGTGCAGTAGTCATAGGCATGGTGACATGTGGAAATGGCGGTTGGCATGCTCCGCCACCCAAATCGCGGTGCCTCATGTCAATGCATTGGCAACAATAGGGGTTCTGGCTCCAACGCAGTAAGGCTGCGCCAATACAAGAGTCAACAAAAAAATGCCAGTACTGCACTTCAATTCAATAGTTTCTGCTAATTGAGTAACAATCCTCAATTCGGAAAGACCAATCTTTTAGTCTGGTTTCTTATGAACATTTCGTTTTATTTTGGATTTTATTCCTAAAGTTTTTTTTCTATTTTTTGTTGGACCTTTTTTAAACAAAAATTATTTCACAACCAATAGAGACTTGAAAGGTATATACAAAAAACATCCAATATATACAAAGACATCAAAAAATGTCACAACTCACATATAATGTATATCACTTTACAAAATATTTAGTGGACACATTAAACATTCAAAGGACAACATTAAGTGCACTTAGAGACATGAACATACAAGACTAAACAAATTGACGACACATTAACAAATACAGCCTGTTCAGAAACAAGTGTAAACGCCCTGTGTTAAATAAAGTTTTTTGAGAACAGGTGCGGATACTAGTGATTAGTACAAAATTTGTTTGTTCATATTTTCATATAATAGACCATCAGATAATTCAATTTTTAAGTTGTAATCCTGGGGAGATTGGTCTATTTGAGAGAACGGAGGTAAAGAGAACAGGGGTCGACGCGTTTCGAATCCCTTATGTAGCAGGGATTCTCATCAGGACCGTGAAGATTCAATCTACAGAAAAAATAATAAAAACATTCTGTCAGTCATACTCACAACACTCGACTTCAATCAATCACGCACACTCTCAGATCATACCTGTATTTATGATTCAGTAGTCGGTCTCCCAACAAAGTGTCTAATCGTGTAGCTGTAATGTTAAGAATTCAATGGGCATAATTAGTGTTGGTTAGCCATTAAAAGGGAAACAATGATGACGTTCGTTAATCTGGGTACTTACATAGAGATGCGGTATGACCGCGTGGTCAGTTACTTATTGTCAGTTTCTTCAAACAATTCTGTAATGAAAAAAAGAAGAAATGTCCTATTTACTTTGGCGAAAAAAGGGGGCACGCAGATGCTCATATTTAAAATGACCGGCTTAGTGGGGCGGGTATAATCGAGCTCTTAAGTTTGTTAGCACGCAGCAAGCCTGATTTCTAGGTGAGGGTGTGCCAATAAATGGAGTGGTTTGGCGTTCGGTAGCGTTCATTTAGGAAGAATGTAGAATTCACTTAGGCACTTCTGCGTTCTGTAATTCGATGGTGTGTCTATGCTCGTGTTAAATGACAGATTTCGTCAGGCGGCATTCCAAGTGCACGGATGGGTTGAAGCTTTTCGGCTGCGCGCTAAGGAAATCTTACCGGTATTAGTTTCTCAAGTCTCCTCTATACGCGTCTACGTCCATCACTGAGGCGCGTTTGCGATTAACCCGGTTGCCCCGGTTGTATAAGTGATTGGAGCCTGCTGCTAAGGCTTCTGGGAATCGTAGTTTTAAGTTTTGAACATGTTGTGCTGATTGCAATATTTGTTTAGGGGTATGTAAAAGTGTGGTTTAGTCCGTTTTTGGTGGCAGGATATGCCGATTCCGTAGGTCTGGAAGTTTTTTTGAAAAAACTTGACAGCTGTTACTTAGCAACCCGTGTAAGTGCATTGTAGATCGATTGTCTAGTGGTGGAATATGTCATTGCTGTCCAATGTATCCATGAATTCTTGCCACAGTAGATGTAAAATGGAGGGAGAGAGAAAAAACCACTATGTTCATAAGTTATAAAGTTCCGACATTTCGTTCAAGCCCTGAGTGGCCGAGTTGAATTTTAGGATCAGCATTGCTTCTCGTTGCTTTAGTTTGGTCTCTAGATCTCCGCCCCTCTGGTCATGCTCTAACTTCGAAATGACGGTCCATCTGAAGTCAAGGTCTCCGTGTGACTCGTCAATCCAATGTTGTACAAGGGGTGCTGTGGTGATTTTTTTCTTTATTCTTGATTTATGTTGAGAGATTCTCTGTCTGATTTCCTGATTTGTTTTCCCTATGTACAATTTGGGGCATGGACATAGGATGGCGTAGATCAAGTTTTTTGATTTACAATTCGTAAAGGTGTTGTGTTTCCATGAGATTCCTTCATGTTGGAATACATTCCCCTCAATTGTGGAATTACAACACATGCATGTTCCGCACTTCTTATGTCCTGTAACAGGAGGTAAATTGACAAATTCACGTATTGTGGGGGTCTTCTTGACAGGGACGGCTGCCCTAATGATTTGGTTCGCAATGCTCTTATCTTTTTTGAAGGCGAAGAGTGGTTTGGCGTTCAACTGTATGTCAATATCCTTTATTAGATGCCAGTTCTGGTGGATGACCTTTTTGAGAAAATTAGATGATGCCCCAAAGGTAAATGTTGTCCTTTGAATGTTTAATGTGTCCACTAAATATTTTGTAAAGTGATATACATTATATGTGAGTTGTGACATTTTTTGATGTCTTTGTATATATTGGATGTTTTTTGTATATACCTTTCAAGTCTCTATTGGTTGTGAAATAATTTTTGTTTAAAAAAGGTCCAACAAAAAATAGAAAAAAAACTTTAGGAATAAAATCCAAAATAAAACGAAATGTTCATAAGAAACCAGACTAAAAGATTGGTCTTTCCGAATTGAGGATTGTTACTCAATTAGCAGAAACTATTGAATTGAAGTGCAGTACTGGCATTTTTTTGTTGACTCTTGTATTGGCGCAGCCTTACTGCGTTGGAGCCAGAACCCCTATTGTTGCCACTTATTATAGCGGGTATCCACCCGCGAGGTTCTCAAAACCGCTGTTTAAGCATTGAACATTTAAACAGGTGTTCTCAGGTTCACTGTCGGATTTTTCCTCCAGTTAGAACCCCCCCCCCCACTCTTTCTTCTTCTTTTTTGATTCTTTTTTGATTGTTTATTTATGTTCTACTAGTGTATGATTGGAGTACGTGTATGTGTGAATGATTGCATTTGGGGCCCCTACCAAACGACTGTTGACTGACTCGACCTTTGGACTGCTAACTTAACATGTCAGAAGAACAAACCTTTGCATACAGCGAAGATCATATAAAAAATCTTCTCAAGAACCCTCCTTCTTTTGGTTCCGCTACTCTCAGCAGCACCGCACAAACAAACAACGAATCGGACAAACTTATTCGGTTAAAGAAAAAACAAATTCGGACGGATTTACATGGTCACTATCTTCTCCAACACCTCAGGTCAGGCACAATACCTACAGGCTTGATTGTCAAAAACATACCCGTGATCTTTACGGAAGATAACATCTACAAAAAAGGCTTCAGTTACATTGAAACCAAATGTAGCAGAGACCTCATGGTCTTAACCATTGAAACCGCACAAAGGTTATCCATAGCTCAATTGGAAGAAATCGAAAAATTGGAAACGGAAATTAAAGCAAACCCCTTGATTCAAGACTCTAAGATTCTTCTTGAAAAAGTTGATAAGGAAATCCTGGAATTCAAGGATTATACTGTACAACAAAAAGAAAACAATTTTGATAGAGACAAACGGAATTTTTCTTTTGAAAAGGCCTATCCTTATCTGCAACAGGATTTTTATTCTCGCCCAGAAGCGAGACGCTTCTTATCGGACAACCAAGGTCGATCAAGAACAAAATATCTAACCTTCTCGGACACATCATCGTCAGGAGGAAGTGACTCTGAACCAGGCACATATAGACCCCAATTTAATCGACGTGGAGGATACCAACAGCAGCAATATCAACAAAATTTTCAACAAAATAAACAACAACAACAACAACAGCCTTTTTTAGATCAAGGCCAACAGAAAGCTCGCGGAAAGACAAGATACAACCAGCCATGGGAGATGTCCACGAGGAGACAAAATTACAAAAACTAGGTACCTCATCAGTTATCAATCTCTCCAACAAAGTTCTTTCCTCGTCGGAAGTAAGTGTATTGGAAAAGGGACTCTCTTTTGTCCCTGCAAAACCTCCAGACTTTGTTAGACTCAAACTGGAATTCATTGAGTTCTGCAGGAAGATCCGTCTGATTGCATTTTTTTCAGGCAAAGAAATAATGTCGCAAGCAGAAACCACGGGTCTAAAGAGGAAATCAACCTTTTGTCCACCAGCTTTTAAAATACCTAAAGAAGTGATATACTTTGAGAAAACTGTGTTGTCAGCTATTGCCTCAGAAGAAAAAAAGAACAAATCTTTTACCAAACATAACTTGTCTAAAAAGGAAAAAGATGCACTTTTTTCTCTCAGAAATGATGAGAATATTATAGTCAAGCAAGCCGACAAAGGCGGTTCGATTGTTATTTGGGGTACCAACGAATATATAGCGGAAGCCAATCGACAGCTACTTGACATAGAATGCTATCGGAAAATACGATCAGATCCAACGACTGAATTTCAGAGAGAACTTGAAAAAATTCTACAGAATGGGTTTGAACAAGGTTTTTTGGGCAAACAAGAATTCAATTATCTAGTCAACAAACACCCAAGAACACCATTGTTCTATGTACTTCCGAAGGTACATAAGAATGCCAAAACACCACCAGGCCGCCCCATAATATCTGGGTGCGATTCACTTTTTGAACCCATCTCCAAGTTTATTGACTTCTTCCTTAAACCTTTCACATTGACAGTACAATCTTTCTTGAGAGACACCTCAGATTTTCTGTGTAAATTACAACAATTACCATTTACCGAAGGACAGGATTTACTAGTAAGCATGGATATAGTTTCACTATATACCCAAATTCCCCAAGATCAGGCCTTGGAAGTGGTGGAAATCTTCTTGGATAAAAGAGATCGTCCAGCAAGAATTCCTACGGACTTCATTTTGGAATTGGCTAGAATGGCTTTAACTAAAAACTACTTTAAATTCCATGAGGACTTCTTTCTCCAAATAAAGGGAGTAGCCATGGGCTGTCCCTTTGCCCCGGAGCTGGCTATACTCTTTATGAGTGTATATGAGGACAGATACGTACACAATAACAACCCCTTCTCACAATGGATAGGGGGCTGGGTCCGTTTCATTGACGACATTTTTTTCACATGGTCCGGCACAATGGAACAATTAACTGACTTTCATGGATGGCTCAACAGTCGCACAATGGACATCAAATTCAGTATCCAGTCATCACCCACAAGACTTTCCTTTCTAGATGTGGAAGTTTATTGCACAGATGGACAGTTGGTGACCACCCTCTTCAGAAAAGAGACTGACCGCAACAAATCCTTGCATTTCTCAAGTAACCACCCGCGCAGTCTGAAAGAAAATTTACCAATAGGCCAATTTCTCCGTATACGTCGAAATTGTTCATTTAAAGACGAGTATATGTACCATGCAAACTTGCTCATGGAGAGACTTTTAGACCGGGGATATCCATCTAAATTGGTTAAACAAGCAATCAAACGCGCGAGGTGGACACCACGAGAAGAACTCCTGAGAAAGAAAGAAAAGAAAAAACTCGAGCGCACAGTATGTGTCACTACCTTTGGGGCATCATCTAATTTTCTCAAAAAGGTCATCCACCAGAACTGGCATCTAATAAAGGATATTGACATACAGTTGAACGCCAAACCACTCTTCGCCTTCAAAAAAGATAAGAGCATTGCGAACCAAATCATTAGGGCAGCCGTCCCTGTCAAGAAGACCCCCACAATACGTGAATTTGTCAATTTACCTCCTGTTACAGGACATAAGAAGTGCGGAACATGCATGTGTTGTAATTCCACAATTGAGGGGAATGTATTCCAACATGAAGGAATCTCATGGAAACACAACACCTTTACGAATTGTAAATCAAAAAACTTGATCTACGCCATCCTATGTCCATGCCCCAAATTGTACATAGGGAAAACAAATCAGGAAATCAGACAGAGAATCTCTCAACATAAATCAAGAATAAAGAAAAAAATCACCACAGCACCCCTTGTACAACATTGGATTGACGAGTCACACGGAGACCTTGACTTCAGATGGACCGTCATTTCGAAGTTAGAGCATGACCAGAGGGGCGGAGATCTAGAGACCAAACTAAAGCAACGAGAAGCAATGCTGATCCTAAAATTCAACTCGGCCACTCAGGGCTTGAACGAAATGTCGGAACTTTATAACTTATGAACATAGTGGTTTTTTCTCTCTCCCTCCATTTTACATCTACTGTGGCAAGAATTCATGGATACATTGGACAGCAATGACATATTCCACCACTAGACAATCGATCTACAATGCACTTACACGGGTTGCTAAGTAACAGCTGTCAAGTTTTTTCAAAAAAACTTCCAGACCTACGGAATCGGCATATCCTGCCACCAAAAACGGACTAAACCACACTTTTACATACCCCTAAACAAATATTGCAATCAGCACAACATGTTCAAAACTTAAAACTACGATTCCCAGAAGCCTTAGCAGCAGGCTCCAATCACTTATACAACCGGGGCAACCGGGTTAATCGCAAACGCGCCTCAGTGATGGACGTAGACGCGTATAGAGGAGACTTGAGAAACTAATACCGGTAAGATTTCCTTAGCGCGCAGCCGAAAAGCTTCAACCCATCCGTGCACTTGGAATGCCGCCTGACGAAATCTGTCATTTAACACGAGCATAGACACACCATCGAATTACAGAACGCAGAAGTGCCTAAGTGAATTCTACATTCTTCCTAAATGAACGCTACCGAACGCCAAACCACTCCATTTATTGGCACACCCTCACCTAGAAATCAGGCTTGCTGCGTGCTAACAAACTTAAGAGCTCGATTATACCCGCCCCACTAAGCCGGTCATTTTAAATATGAGCATCTGCGTGCCCCCTTTTTTCGCCAAAGTAAATAGGACATTTCTTCTTTTTTTCATTCCAGAATTGTTTGAAGAAACTGACAATAAGTAACTGACCACGCGGTCATACCGCATCTCTATGTAAGTACCCAGATTAACGAACGTCATCATTGTTTCCCTTTTAATGGCTAACCAACACTAAATATGCCCATTGAATTCTTAACATTACAGCTACACGATTAGACACTTTGTTGGGAGACCGACTACTGAATCATAAATACAGGTATGATCTGAGAGTGTGCGTGATTGATTGAAGTCGAGTGTTGTGAGTATGACTGACAGAATGTTTTTATTATTTTTTCTGTAGATTGAATCTTCACGGTCCTGATGAGAATCCCTGCTACATAAGGGATTCGAAACGCGTCGACCCCTGTTCTCTTTACCTCCGTTCTCTCAAATAGACCAATCTCCCCAGGATTACAACTTAAAAATTGAATTATCTGATGGTCTATTATATGAAAATATGAACAAACAAATTTTGTACTAATCACTAGTATCCGCACCTGTTCTCAAAAAACTTTATTTAACACAGGGCGTTTACACTTGTTTCTGAACAGGCTGTATTTGTTAATGTGTCGTCAATTTGTTTAGTCTTGTATGTTCATGTCTCTAAGTGCACTTAATGTTGTCCTTTGAATGTTTAATGTGTCCACTAAATATTTTGTAAAGTGATATACATTATATGTGAGTTGTGACATTTTTTGATGTCTTTGTATATATTGGATGTTTTTTGTATATACCTTTCAAGTCTCTATTGGTTGTGAAATAATTTTTGTTTAAAAAAGGTCCAACAAAAAATAGAAAAAAAACTTTAGGAATAAAATCCAAAATAAAACGAAATGTTCATAAGAAACCAGACTAAAAGATTGGTCTTTCCGAATTGAGGATTGTTACTCAATTAGCAGAAACTATTGAATTGAAGTGCAGTACTGGCATTTTTTTGTTGACTCATGTCAATGCATGGCACCCATATCGCGGTAGCTACCGCCTGGCCCCGACGGTGTGTCACCAGCACCCCCATTCACACAAGTGTGGTAGTCATAGGCATGGAGACATGTGGAAATAGCGGTTGGCATGCTCCACCACTAAAATCGCGGTAGCGCACACCGGGCCCCTGCAATGTGTCACCGCCATGGAGCTTGCCCTAGAGCCAATGCGAAGCTCGATAGCAATGGCGTGATGCAATTTTGAAGATCGCGGTAGGCATGCTCCACCACCGCGCAGGCAGACATTGGCTGCATTCGAAAGATGCACCATCGCGGTAGCGCACCCCGGGCCCCAGCATTGTATCACCGCCATGGCGCATGCCCTTACAGGCAATGGGAGCCATGATTGTGGTGACATGATGCAATTTTGAAGATCGCGGTAGGCGTGCTCCGCCACCGCGGAGGCGGACATTGGCTGCACTTGAAAGAGGCAGACCTGGACCACCAATTGCTGCAGCTTGGCACCTTTGAAATGACCCCAAGGGGGTATATATGTGTGGGAGTGAGCCTCACATTGCCACTGCTCCCAGAGCCTGCTGCCTGAGACCCCTCACCTGCTGCTGCCTCCAGGGACTGCTGCCTGAGACCCCTCACCTGCTGCTGCCTCCAGGGACTGCTGCCTGAGACCCCTCACCTGCTGCTGCCTCCAGGGACTGCATCTGCATCTGGCACGACGCAGCATGACAGTACTAATGGGGCGCATCTTGGCGGTGACACAGCCTGAGCTGGATGCACGTTTGAAGGAGCATCAGTAGCAAGCCAGGGGTGGGCATTTGGGGAGTCTGACTTTGGCTGGGAGTGGCTGCATGTGTACAGAGCCTGTGCCAATGCTGGCCTATGTGATGTTGGTAGTGTGATGCTGTGGCATGTAAGTGGTACAAAAGGGGGTGGTGATGGACGGAGCATCAGAACCAATCAAACACTCACACCCAGTCAACAGATCTGGGTTTGATCCATCACCGTTCTTTAACCCACACTGCCACCCCAGTTCAGACATGGCCATATGCAAATCAGTCTGACCCTGTGCCTCATAGGAACAGTCCAGCATGAACTGCCAAGCCATGCCTTCCCTGGACCGGAAACAAGCTTCCTAGGACCGGTTTCTGGCATTTCAGCCGTCTTCAGCCAGGCTTGCTTGAATCCAGTGACAAAGTGAGCAAGGGACTCACGTCTGAGCATACCCTGCCAACTCATGGCGAACAAAGAGGTACAAAAGGGGGTGGTGATGGACGGAGCATCAGAACCAATCAAACACTCACACCCAGTCAACAGATCTGGGTTTGATCCATCACCGTTCTTTAGCCCACTCTGCCACCCCAGTTCAGACATGGCCATATGCAAATCAGTCTGACCCTGTGCCTCATGGGAACAGTCCAGCACGAACTGCCAAGCCATGCCTTCCCTGGACCGGAAACAAGCTTCCTAGGACCGGTTTCTGGCATTTCAGCCGTTTTCAGCCAGGCTTGCTTGAATCCAGTGGCAATGTGCAGCATTATATTGTCCCCAAGGTAGGACATGGTGGGTGGCATGGGCTAATGTACATTGTGGACGGTCATGTTGTAGTCTGGGTCTGTGTTGTCCCCTACTGTTCCATCCAGTTCTATCTTTGGCAACAAGTAGTGTGCCCCCATCATGTCCCTAGGTGTGCTCAGAACTAGTTGTGTGTCTGTTTGAACAGAGCCACAAGCAGGGTGTTGTGCTGTGTGGTCATCACATGGCTCACTCATGCCTAAGTTTCCAGTTTCCACGCACTGCTGGAGTCTATATAGTGAGTTGGCATGATGTGCTTGCACAGGGTGGTGTGCAACATGTAGATTTGGTCAACTTTTGTAATGCGTTGCTTGCATATGTTTGTTCTGTTGCTGCCACTGGCCTGACCCTACATCTCTCTCTCTCATGCAGCATCACCTGTGGTTATGGAGGGACAGGAGACAGACACCAGTGGAGGAGAAACTAGCACAACAGCTGCCCAGGAGCCCAGTGACACAGATGTCATCAGCGCCTCAGAGGGGGACAGGAGTCTGCTGGAGGAGTCCCAGCCTGAGACGCAAAGCACCACATCATCCGATGCCAGCGGGGATGCATCCATGTTGGAAGGCACATGGAACGGAGACTCTGCATTGACTTCCACCACACAGCGGCCATTGCCTACCCTCCCAGCCACTTCCTCTGATGCTGTCCGTGTCCGCCTCAGTAAGAGGGGAAGAGTGTCCTTCACCCCTGGCACTGCTGGCCCTGCCCCTGCCCCCCCTGCTGCCATCAGTGCTGAGTCTGTGGACCTTTTGCGCCAGCTGTGTGTAGGCCAGACAGCTCTCCTCAATGCCTTCATTGACCACGAAAAGAAATTGGCCCAGGTGGTTGCTTTCATGGAGGGCATACATTCTGACATGGGTGGGCTGCACCGGACAGTCCAGGCTTTGTCATCAACAGTGACGTCTGCCCTGCAGCAGGCACATACTCACAGCCCAGCTCCGGTCCCTTTGTCCACCCCCTGGCAGTGGCCACGTGTGACGATAGTGACAATGGTCCACATACATCAAAGTCACGATACAGCACACGAAGCACACAGCAGCAGCAACCCAAGCGGTCCCGGGCACAGACCCCATCCCCACAGAAGACCAAAGCCACCCCAGAGCACAGGGAGAAAAGCCCGTCAGGCGACACCAGTGGACAAAAAGCAAAGCAGCAGACCTCAGGCACACATGCCTCAGTTGCATCCCCATCCAAGGACTCTCCTGCCCCTAAAGCATCTCGCAAATAGGAGCATACAGTGTCTGTGCCCACCAAGGAGGTGGTGCATGCCAAGGGTACACCTAGGAAGGACTCCAAAGCAGAATCACCAACCACCTCGACTCACATTCCAAGCCCAGTGAAGCAGGGAAAGGAGGGCACTGTAGGGGTAACACCTAGTAATCAGGGCAAGGGGGGGCAGAGGCAAAGCCAGGCAAAGCGTTCCGCTGGGTCCAGCACATCACCAGAGGGGCTGCCAGTGCTTGCACCTGCTGCAGCTGTGGTGGTGAGTGTGCCTGTTGTGCCCACACCACTTCCCATTGATCCAAAGTCAGGCAAGCCATTTAGGATCCCCAAGAAGAGGAAGGGCACCCCTCCACAAACTCCCAGCCACACCATGTCTCCCGTCTGCATGACTCCACCTCCACGTGCCACTACACCACCTGGTCCAAGCAGCACTCCGGCTTGCCAAGCCACTGATAGCTCTACCTCAGCTGTTCCGCTCTCTCCCCCGTCAAGTGCCCCGACAGTCCCCGAGACACAGCCAGCTCCCAGTCTGCCTGACAGCCAAGTCTTAGTGGTAGTCACCCTCACACACCTGTCTCTCACACAGCTGGGCCTGTACTGCACATTGTTGCCCCCTGACTGTGTTGCTGACCATGGAAAGGCACAGTCACACACATTCCCTGTGCAGCTTCTCATGGACTCAGTCTGCACCTTGAACTGGCCACTGGCCTTGTTGCTCTTTGCTGTGTTGAACTCTTCCCTTTGCAGCTTCTCATGGACTCAGTCTGCACTTTGTCCTGCCCACTGGCCTAGTTGTTCACTGCTGTGTGCCCCCTGCCTGTGCAGCTTCTCATGGGCTCAGTCTGCACTTTGTCCTGCCCACTGGCCTTGTCGTTCAGTGCTGTGTGTCCCCTGCCTGTGGAGCTTCTCATGGACTCAGTCTGCACTTTGTCCTGCCCACTGGCCTTGTCGTTCACTGCTGTGTTCCCCCTGCCTGTGCAGCTTCTCATGGACTCAGTCTGCACCCTGAACTGGCCACTGGCCTTGTTGCTCTTTGCTGTCTTGAACTCTTACCTGTGCAGCTTCTCATGGACTCAGTCTGCACCTTGAACTGGCCACTGGCCTTGTTTTTCACTGCTGTGTGCCCCCTGCCTGTGCAGCTTCTCATGGACTCAGTCTGCACTTTGTCCTGCCCACTGGCCTTGTCGTTCACTGCTGTGTGCCCACTGCCTGTGCAGCTTCTCATGGACATGCTCTGCATCTTGTGCCTTGCTCTTCTCTTCTCATGGTACCTATCTGTGCAATATTTGAATAAAGACAGTTGCTCCTGTTGTCTATTTTGTCAGTGTCCTTACTGAATAAAGTTATTTTGCTGTGTGTAAATGGTTTACTGTGCCACATGGTCTGTGTGGCACTTCAACATAGTCAATGTTTGGGCTCACTTACTCCCTTTTTTTCAGGGGTGACAGGGTCTTCAGTTCTTCTTGACCCAGATATTTGTGGTGGCAATGGTGTCAATTTCGATTGGTTAGCAGTAGTCGTTTACTTGATTAGTTCATGTTGGCTATATTGTACACATGTCAGGTGGGGGGGGGCACTGCCAGCACAGAGTGAGTTTCTGCACACAGTATTGCATGCAGGCTGTCCACGGTCATCATGTGTGTGTGTTCTTCCTATATGTGTGCCCAGGGGTGTATGTGTGTGGCCATCTTGTGATGGCCAGTCATCCTAGTCCCATGGCTTACTTTCCATTTGTGCTCTTGGATGGCCAGGTAGTGTGCAGTGTGAAGGGGTGAGTTTGTGGGGAGTGTTGATGTGTACATCCCTCTGCAATGTCAACTACACACATGTGTCACTCAGGAGTTGTGTGCCTGTTGTTTTGATTGTTCATCCCTGTGGATGTGGTTGTATGCTCATGTGTGAGCTGTATGTTGTGCCCTGTGCAGTGTGTTGGTCTGTCCTTGCAGTTCTGTCTGACTCCTACTTGTTGTTTTTGTCACTTGTGAGTTTGCAGAGAGTGTTACTGGCAAGTCAGTGTTGGGTTTTGTTGCACATCCATGTGTCTGGTGTCTGTTTGTGGTGACTGTGCAGACCTGCTGCTCCATACTGCCATTGTGGTTGTGTTTTCTCATGCCTTGCTGTCACATGGTGCCTTCTTGCCTCCATTGTGGCATGTTGTGTGTGTTGTCATGCCATCCCCTATCTGTGCTTCAGCTGCCTACCTATTGTGGGTCTGCACTCCCTCTCCTTGTGTATGTTACACTCCTGCCATGTCCCCTACTGACATGCAGTACACTTCACTTTGGTGTGAGCTGTCCCCTTGGTTTGTATGTGTGTGTGCCTCCCCATGACTTCATTTGTGACACTGTGCTTTGTGGTGCAGTTCTTTGGCCAGGGTCAACGTGTCACTCAGGGCATTTCCCCAATGGGTCATGTGTGATGTTCTGGTGCTGTTTGTCAGTCATGGTTGCTCCTATGCAGTTCAACTGTGTGTGCTGCCCAGTCCTGTGGTCAAGTTGTTTCCACCTCTGTGTCCCAGACTTGTGCATCTATTGGGTGTTGTGTTGGATGTATGTATGTTGTTTGTGTTTTTGCTTCACTTCCTGGGTGTGCTGTTATATTTGTGCTGTGCTGTATGGTGTTGTGTGGGTTGCTGTTCTGTCACTGATGTCTGTGTGTGTCTGGTATGCCTGGTGTACACACACAGCTTGTTGTGCATGCAGTGCTGTGTGTGTATGTTGCCTTGTGATTGCCTGGTGTGCATCCCCTGATGTTGTGCTGTGTTTGCTATGTGATTGTTCCGCCTGTGCATCTGTTGTTTGTTTGCTGTGGCTGTGTTGTTCTGTGATGGTGCACTTCTGGTGTGCGTTGTGGTATGTTGTCTGTGCATTTTTCCTGAGTGAGGAGGTTGTGCACTCCTGTTGTGTCTGTGCTCCCATTGCCTTTCCCCAGTTTAGCTGCACAGGGCATGTCTGTTGTTGTGGCTCTGTGTGTGTTTCTGTTGGGCTGTTTGTCTGTTGTATTTGTTTCCACATTTGTGGTGGCTTCCCTGTGTGTGTGTGTGTGTGTGTGTGTGTGTGTGTGTGATGTTTGTGGCTGAGCCCAGGGTGTGTGGTTGTTTGTGTGTGTATTGACTGTCAAGCATTGCCAGCCTTCAGTGTGTTTGGCACTGGTTTTGTGTGCTGCTGGTGTGAGGGGGGTATGTGTGTAGATTCTTACTGGTGTTTGTCAGTCCTGAGGTGTGTAGATGGGCCCTGTGTGTAGTGCTGCTGGTGTACGCCTGTGAAGTAGTTGTATGGATGTGTGGCTGTTCACAGTTTGACTTCAGGGCCTTCCTTTCATCCTTGTGCCTATACGTGGTTTGCCTTGCTGTCTCCCTGTGTTGTTGCACTGAGCTGTCTGTGGTTTGAGTTCACTGACTGTGCCAGCCATGTGTGCTTTGATGGTGTGAGGGTGTTGTGCTCTGTTCCTTGTGTTGATGTGATGTACACATGCTTGTTGTGTTTCTCAATGGCCTTCCATTTGTGTGCAGCCCACCTTGGTTTCCATATTTGTTGTGCTCAATTGCTGTTGGCATGTGGGGTGTGTATGTGTGTGTGTGTCAGTCTGTGGTATGTATGTGTGACTGTGCATGCTGTGTGTCCATTTGGAAGTTAATTCCTTGTATGTGTTCCTTTGTTGCTTGTCCTCATTTATATTTCCCTGAGTGTGGTGGTGTGTGTGTTTCCCTGGCCCTGTGCTACTGTGCTGTGTGTTGTGTGTTCCTGTGCAGCCACTCCTGGCGTTTTTGTCTCCATGATTGTTTGTTGTGTGGTGCAGGGTGTGTATTGCCCTGGCTTGTTGTTGTGCATGGGGTGCACAGGAGGGGCACATGGTAAGTGCCTTCATGGGGTGTGCTAGTGTGTGGTGGGAGGGGGTGTGGCCCTATGGTCTTTGTGCCCTGCCCATGCCTGGCACTGGCCCTGCCTTCTGCATTGTGCGCATGTATTTGCTTGTGTTCGCCGCTGAGGTGACTTGACCGGGACATTGCTGCATGGTGGCGGTAGCTGTGTGTCCAGGATCCAGCAGGGGGACTTTGTGGCAGGTGGGTGATGTGTGGGTGCCCTTGTGGATGTGTCCCTTTCCCCCCCTAGGGTGTCTGATGTGGATTTGGACCCTGTGTCCGGCAGTGTGTTGTGTTTGTGTCGTTGCGTACCTGCGGCAGCATCTGCGGTGGTCCATGAGTTCTTGGTGATGTAGCAAGTACAGCACCGGAAAGACGTGTAGAGCTGGGTCCATGGCGGTCGTGACCGGGACTCTGGTTTCGCACTCCGCTGTCGAGCTTCTGCCGTCTCTGGTTGGGCGGTGTCTCCGCTGCGGTGCTTCTGCTTGCTTGAGTCATCCTAATTTGTGGAGCGGGGTGGACGTCATTCCGCACGGCGGTGAGTCTTCATTGACTCCCACCGCCGCGGTGGTGGGCGCACTTTGATTGCGGTGCGCGTCGCACCACGGTGGTCGGGAAATGGCCTATGTTTGACCATACTAATATGGTGGGCGTGAGGTCCGCTGCTCGCGGGCAGAAAAAGGCATTTTTCCGCACCGCCAGCGCCGCGGTGGTGCCACTGCCCAACATCCTAATGGACCCCTAAGAATGCACAACTATTATTGTTTACCCAGATCACAAAGTAATACATTAACAAATCACCCACAAATCCAATTGTTATGATCAAAGCCTAAGTGCAATTGAAACTCACTCATAAAGTCTCATATGTCAATGGTAAGATTATAATGATAAAATCATCAATTATAATGTCATCAGTGTATATCGAGATTATGGCTGCTAAATTTCCACTCACAAGCAACACACATCCTTATATAAATTAGACGAAATGTTAAGGTTTCAGTCCCACGTTGAACATCAAGCTGTCCCTGCACTGGACACATACAACAGTAACAAGGGATAATTTTAATTGCCGGCAGAGTGGTGTACTCTTTCAATCATGGCATAGATGAAGTCTGTGGTAAAGTTATATGTTACTCCAGACAATACAGAACACAGCCACCAGACTCGTACTTGGCATCCCCTGACACGAACACATCAGTCAACACCTATGTAGTTTCCACTGGCCCTCCATGGAGAAAAGAGTCACTTTCAAAATCCTCACTCACACCTACAAATGCCTACACAACAACGGAGCCAAATACCTCAACGACAGAATCAACTCCCACATACCCAAAAGAAACCTCCCATCTTCCAACCTCGCACTGGCCGAAACCCAGCGCATCCACAGAGCAAGAGCAGGCGGAAGATCCTTCTCTCACATTGCAGCCAAGACCTGGAACGAGCAGACATCAGACATGCCCCCTCCCTGAACACCTTGAGGAAGACCCTCAAGACCTGACTCTTCGGCTAAACAGATCTGCGGACCCCCCCCCCTCAGCGCCTTGAGACCCTCACAGGTGAGTAGCGTGCTTACAATTCCCTGATTGATTGATTGATTGATTGGTCTTAACTGTTGCAATTACAGTCACTAGCAAGGAACACAGTGACCATCACACAAGTACCTTTTCAAAATTCTGAACTTTGGGTCAGTAAATCAAGACTTCAAATGTTTTCCATTTTTGGTTTTTACATACAAATACAAGGAAATAATGTATCCTTATGTAATACCACCAGGTCGTGCTATTACTCATAATAAACACAATAACAGCATCCTTAGTTACTCATTGAGATTCTGCCTCATGCACCACCATTATTATATAGTACCAAGACAACAATGCTTTTTTTCTCTTAGAGCTTCCTTTTTAGAACGAGCTGACAAAATAAAAAGAGTGCAATGTGTGAGAGAATAGGATTGGTTTCTCCAGTTACTAAGCATAATACAGATGGAGCCATCCCATCTGACTCTGTTCTTTTCTACTCGTCAGGGTCCTGGTTCCAATCGCTCTCATACATGAAGCTCTCTATCAGATTCCTTGAAACTAGTTTTTTCGTTGTTTTCTTTTTTACATTTCTTAGCTATCAGTTAGTGTCTTGTCTTGTCTGTGGATGACAGATAAGGATAAGTTGGGGGCGCTGGACCTGATGGCTTTGTAAATTATGCTGCATACATATACACACGTGCATATATGTATGTATGTATGCATGTATGACCCTGTTGACGGCTCTGGCCGAAACACGTTGGTCTCCTTTCTACACTGCTGGTGGATAATATGTACATAAAAAATAAAGACTTACAAGTTTGTTGGTGCCTGGCTGTGCTGCTTTTTCTCATCCTCGAATCGTGAGGAAGTTTGTTTGGAAAGTTGTTGGATATATGTGTATGTGGATAAACACGTAACAGCACAGCAACTTTGTCAATAATTGTTGGAAAAATAAACTGAATCCGCGGTGTTGGTGTCCGGTTTCTTGAAGAGAACTGGTGTTTGTTTCGCATATATATATAAATATATATATATACATATATATATATATATATATATATATATATATATATATATATATATATATATATATATATATATATATATATATATTATAATTCCTCGTTCTGCGCTTCTCCAAGAAAAAACGAGTGTGGACCCAAATCCGTGCTTCTTAATTATTTTATTTGTATGCCACCTAGCCAGTCCGCCATGACGCATTTCGGCCATCCCACGGCCTTGATCACATGATATATATATATATACACACACACCCACTCTCACATGTTTACTTTAAGACATTGAGCCCAGTGTTTTTTACATTTATTGTATAGCACAAGAATGCACAATACAAAAAAATATATATATTTCTTTTCGTGCTTTAACCTTATCCACACGAAAAATGTCATATACACTGTGTTGTATTTAAAATTCAGATCAAGACACCTCTGTCTCGTCCCAAGAAAACCCTTTTGACAAAAGCCATCCAGCGCCTGCCAGGAGTATCGAGTCCAGCTAAGGACAAATTTCAAGATGAACCTGAAATCAATTTGCCATCAAATTTTCATGCCTCTCCCAGACTATCTGTGGCATTTTAATTACAAACACCCTGGGCGGGGGGTGCTACAAATATTGACACTTGGCTCCTACAGTAAACTTTATTGGCAACCTCTGTCTGAAAGAAGTACTCACGTAGAATAACAAGAAACATCCGAGGATGCAGTTAGGCGGCGGTCACTGGCAGTATATTCACATCAGCAATTTACTCCGTCCTGTGGGTGTGTTATCAGGGAAAACATTGTGAGGGATTTTCAGAGAGTTTCTTTGGCTGGTATTGCAGTTTACAAAAAGAGCACGAGGTTGTTGTGCATGTGTTTATCATTTTTCAGTCATACCTTTTGCACTGTAAGATTCTTGAAGCTGAAGTTCCATGCTGTTATTGTTCTTTGACCATATTTACTGTATTAAATACGTTCCCTCATTTTATCATGTACACAGGAAACAGTTCAAAAACATGAGAAATGCTGCACCAACGCTACAAAGATAAGGAACACTATGCTGCTTTGTGGGAGATGGCTAAATTACAAAAATCGATGGATTTTGTGACTGGCAGATAATTCTCCATAAATGCATTTTATATTTAAACAGGGGAGATTTTAAAAGGGGGCATCTAAACTGTGTTCCCATAACTGCTAAACGACAATTCAAGTATTTAAAGGGAACAACAATATGTAAATGGTAACAATGGCCAGTCATCTGTGCATCAAATATTTTATACAGAATCGGCAACATGCATCAGTCAGATAAGGTGAATGTGCAGTTCTGCACTGTGCTTCACAAGTATCACATATAGTGGCATATTAATTACCAAAATGAACAATTAGAATAAATGTTCCCTTTCATCTGCTAGCACAACATATGTGTACAGGACCAAGAGTGTCTCCAAATGCATATCTCCAATTTAAATTAATTGAACTTCCTTCTCTTTTAAATATTTGCCCTTAAGCTGGATCTTGAAAAAAATGTACTCCAGGACCCCAATTGAGGGTCACGGTGGGGTTACGAGGGGTGTGGTCATGAAAAGCGGCGTCTGACAGTCAACTTACTTTTTATTTTACATTTTGAACGAATACATTGTAAACAAGGACAATGGTGACAAGGACAAGTGTGACAGTGAGCCTGTTCTGGCTTAAATGATTGTCCACAAAGAGGTTGTATTTAAAAATATCTTTCCAGGTTAAGGCACCTGCATCAGCCAAGACAATGCACTTTTAACATGTAATGTCTAGTAAGAATTATATGTGACTCCTACACCGTGTTACCCTCATGGGCTTAGGTGATATGTCCTGTACATTGATTTACACTCTTGTGTGATTTATTGTCTCTGTATAATGGTGTGTGTTATGTAATGCACTCTAACACCTAACCTTGGGATGAGTAGTGCTGCAGAAGAAATTAAATACAAAAAAATGATTGTTTATATCATTGGTAATGTGATTACGGAAACATCTGCCATTCTCATAGTTCATCCATATCTCTTACATATAGGGGCTGAACTGAGTCAACAACCTGTCACCAAATCATGGTTTCGCTCAAGTATTTGTGAACTGATCAGTTGTGTTACCTTTGTTTCTCTCCATTGCATTGGCCTTTAGGTCTTAAGCTGACGTCAGGTATCTCCCAGCCCGGGTGATACTTGACCAAAAGGAAGGCTTGTGGCCTTTTAAACGAGGTCCTCGTTTTGTGAGGGGCTGGAAGTGAGAATAGGAAACTCCATCACCTCTGGCAGGTTGCTGCTCCAAATGGACGCAAAGTGCGGGTTCTGCTTTATGTGTCCCAGTGTCCTAAAATTACACTGGGACAAATCCAGAATATTTCACTGGGGCCAGCCCAGATACCAGAATCAGCTTTGCAATAGTTGCCAGATTTACCATCCAAGTGGATCCTCCTCATTTTCTGCACTGATTGGCTCAGATTAAAACAATCTAGATACCGAGTGAATCAGACGCTGCCTACCTGCTGCGGGATCTCCTTGTCGCCCTTTGTTGCTGGGGGTCTCATTTGCTGCTGCCATCGCTTTTGGGTGTCCTCTTGCTGTCTCCCCCCCCGCCGCTTCTACATCCACGGCCGAGAGCGGGGGGAGACTACAGACCCCAGACTCCCTAGCGCGCCCTGACGCCACCAACGCGCCCGGTGGCGCACAAAAGCCAGCGACTCAATCGGGGGAGCGGGAACCAGTGAATCAGACGCTGCCTACCTGCTGCGGGATCTCCTTGTCGCCCTTTGTTGCTGGGGGTCTCATTTGCTGCTGCCATCGCTTCTGGGTGTCCTCTTGCTGTCTCCCCCCCCCCCCCGCCGCTTCTACATCCACGGCCGAGAGCGGGGGGAGACTACAGACCCCAGACTCCCTAGCGCGCCCTGACGCTACCAACGCGCCCGGAGGCGCACAAAAGCCAGCGACTCAATCGGGGGAGCGGGAACCAGTGAATCAGACGCCGCCTACCTGCTGCGGGATCTCCTTGTCGCCCTTTGTTGCTGGGGGTCTCATTTGCTGCTGCCATCGCTTCTGGGTGTCCTCTTGCTGTCTCCCCCCCGCCGCTTCTACATCCACGGCCGAGAGCGCGGGGAGACTACAGACCCCAGACTCCCTAGCGCGCCCTGACGCTACCAACGCGCCCGGAGGCGCACAAAAGCCAGCGACTCAATCGGGGGAGCGGGAACCAGTGAACCAGATGCTGCCTACCTGCTGCGGGATCTCCTTGTCGCCCTTTGTTGCTGGGGGTCTCATTTGCTGCTGCCATCGCTTCTGGGTGTCCTCTTGCTGTCTCCCCCCCCCCCCGCTGCTTCTACTTCCACGGCCGAGAGCGGGGGGAGACTACAGACCCCAGACTCCCTAGCGTGCCCTGACGCCACCAACGCGCCCGGAGGTGCACAAAAGCCAGCGACTCAATCGGGGGAGCGGGAACCAGTGAACCAGATGCTGCCTACCTGCTGCGGGATCTCCTTGTCGCCCTTTGTTGCTGGGGGTCTCATTTGCTGCTGCCATCGCTTCTGGGTGTCCTCTTGCTGTCTCCCCCCCCCGCCGCTTCTACATCCACGGCCGAGAGCGGGGGGAGACTACAGACCCCAGACTCCCTAGCGCGCCCTGACGCCACCAACGCGCCCAGAGGCGCACAAAAGCCAGCGACTCATTCCGCGTCGCGGGACGCGCGCGGGCGGCGCCGGGCTAAGCCCGGGCAAAGGGCGGGCCGTCCGTGGCCGTCCGGGGTCGAAGGAGGTCAGGCCGGGCCACCCCCCCTGGCCCAAACGAGGTGTGGGTCTAGCTGCTAGAGATCTCTACTCGTGTGAGTATATTATATACTGTGACAGGGAATTATTTAGTGTTGTGTAGCATACCCAGATACAAAATGAAAAATGGGGAAAAGACCACCACCTGTGCCTAAATCTAATTGTAAGCAGCCAACTTCATCATCTACTGCCACTAACCCCACTCCATTGCCCAGTCTGACCGCTATTGACAAAATGCTCCAGAAGACAATTGGCGTTGTGGCTTCTGCCATTCAAAATACCGAAAGACGTCTCTCGCTCCCATCGAGCCTGCCACCACCTTTGCTGCAGGACAACTCACTGGATTCCCTGCTTGCTACATCGGATATAACATCTTACGCGGGGTTACCAGGCACAGAACCTAATGAGAACCGCAGAATTGTGGACACAGTATCCCCTAACCATTGTTTGATGGATAATAGACTCTCGCTAACCCTGACTATGCTAAGATCAAGTGCTAACAAGAGCGCTGACTTCATCCCATCCCTAGTTAACAAGCAGGCATATTCGGATGGAATAGAACTATGCTCAGATACCGATGTGTCGATTATAGATAGGGAAAAAAGTGATAGCATACCAACGCGAACAAGGGGACAGAAAGCAAGAAAACAAAAAGCAAAGCGAAAAGGGAAACAAACTGAGCCACTAGTAGATAAACGTAGAGATAATGGTGGGTGCCCCCAACTGCGGAGGCCTCCTACTCCTGTAGAGCAAAACGATGGTAATAGCGAAGTCTATCCTAGCAAGAAGGATGAACAAATTACACTAACTAATGTAATGCTGGGGAATGCAGGTTTCTGGGGGAGAATGGAGACCCTGATAACTACCCTCTTAGGACCTATCAATCAACAAGTCCTTAATATTGATAAGAGGTTGAGGGCATTAGATGATCATGTGTTAAAACTAGGTACAGGGCGTAACCCTACAACTACATCACACCCCGGTACAACTAACACTAACACAGATAAATTACAACATACTAAGGTCAACAAGAAAAGTATAGCGCACATCAATGCCCCTCCCTTAACACCCAAACCGAGTACAAGTAAAGATCTATCAAACTCGGAACTTCCATCTAAACAGGCATTTAATATTAAAACAACTAAGGCAGCTAGTTCTGGAGGAGGGGATCAAATCACTGCTAGAAGTAACAGGGCATCAACGACACAAGTGATTGATGTTGACCAACACCCCCGACCGCCAAGCAGGATATAATTGAAGTGACTAACACGAGACAGATCCCGGCTCGCATTAGTTTACCCCCAGAGTGCGGAGCATATGTCTTGGTTTTAGTCAATGTCCCAAAATTGAGGGAAACCCAAGAGGAAAACCATACAAGTCTAAGAAATAGAACCCTCCATTGGCTCTCTGCAAATTGCAATTTTCCAATGGACGGAGCAGAGGAGATTATTCATACTCAAAGAGTAGGGTGGGTGGGCCCATTGAGAAAAAAGTTTGAAGGGGATTGTATAATTATAAATTTTAGATCCCCACAATGGGTACAATCTACACTTTCAAAAGCCCCATTGCCCTCACCCTGGGAATTCAATACTACTCTGCTTCCTCTTGGGTATTTTTATAGACATTTAATTGATTTCAATCCTAATCCTGGGTTTAACTTTCCAGCAGATCAACCCGGTATGAACTACAACATTATCAATGGCTATGGATACCCTCATCAGGATCTTAATTGTAATGCTAGGAATGGCCGTTTAACAGGCCGTCGAACCATACCTCCATTGCATCAAATGTCATATTTACCTTTCCCCACTCCCTCTTATTTCAATCCAAGGGAGAGACCCTATGAAAGGCCCAAGCAAAATTTTAATATGCCCTAGAATGAGCCAAGGTATACATACAACATACCAACGCATAATCGATTTGAACATGCTTTCTCCAACTTGGAATGTCAGGATTGACTGGGGAAGAGAGATAGAGGGAGTGAGGATGTATCTATCGCCACCAGGGAAAATCCTCATTATATACAAACCAACGAAATTGAGATAATGGCACCATATGTTGCTCCGGTTATATCCCCAGCAACACATGAGAACATAATTACCCTACCAACCCAATTTAAGCAGCTTAGTAGGTATAATATCTCTTGTGTTGTAAGACGTTCCAAATTGTCTATTCTGAGTTGGAACGTCGCTGGGTTGGAACCAAGATTGCTTGACCCTCAATGGACCAAGCTACTGGACGATAAAGATATTGTTATGATCCAGGAGACATGGGCTGTTAGCAATTTATTTATTGAGGGTTACCACTGCTTCAGTGTAACTTCAAGTAAGCCTATTTTTGGCCGCGCAGTGGGAGGATTATTTATAGGTATTAGTACATTGATGGGAGGTACTATCAAAGATCTATCGGAAGGAAATCCGAATATCCAGGTTCTCGAGTTGAAACAAAAATCCAGGATTTATATAATTAATTTTTATAATAATGATTTTCACTCTACACCTAACACAAACTATATAGCACTCTCTAAGACTTTACGGAAATTGGAAACAAATCTGGAATCAGAGGAGGAGATAGGGATTATAATCGGGGGAGACTTTAATGCCAAATTTATAAAGAAATGTTGGGCTAAGGACATTAACAATATTACAGACCAAGCTGAAAAAAGGGTGTTCGAATTGGCAAAGATACTAAGTGAGCACACCCTTAGCAATGCCATGGAAGTGTCCCAATCAACTGGTATGGACCATGTCCCTGCGTTTAGGGGGAGAGATTGTTGCTCAACTATTGACTTTATTTTTATGTCCCCCGATTTAGTGGATCGTGTGCTGGAATCCAAGGTAATAAAGACATCATTTGGCGATCATAATCCCCTCATAGTCACTCTGCATTTAGGTTCTGGCCCTGTATATGCGAAATTTAATGGCGCAAGAGACATTACACCATCAGGTGATGGCCTGCGGCTAAAATGGAGGGGAATTGATAGCGAAGCTATTCTAGAAAATGTGCGGAATGATTATCCTGAATTAATCAATTCTTGTTTACTTTCAAATGGAAATAATAATAGAATAATCACTGATTTTGGCAAACTGTGTTTAGTAATTAAAAAACTGTTGTCAGTCCCATTGCCAAAGACAGGGAAAGAACCAAGATGGTTTGATTCCACTTGCTCTACGGCAAACAGGGAACTACGTAAGGCACTGTCTTCCAAACCAAGGTGCATACTAGAGGTACAGTTGGCCAGGAAAAATTATAAATTAAAAACAACTGAAAGGAAGGCCGCCCTGCTGACAGAACAGTGGGAAACACTGGTTGAAAGCGCTAACTTGAAGAGCAGTGGCCCCTTCTGGTCAGCTGTCAGAAAGACGCGAGACATGGGGAAACATTTATCCCCAATCAGCTGTAACATAACTAGCAGTAACTGGGAGGTTCACTTTGCTAAAATATATGCTACTCCTCCCAAAGAAGTAATTATCTCTACTTCACGGGAGTTACGCAGCCTTAAGATTGACCTCTCAGAGGTAGTTATAGCCATCAAAGAGAGCCTTGGTAACAAGGCCCCCGGGCCCGATGGACTTCCTATAGATATTATCAAGCATAACACGGATTTATGGGCACCAATTCTTCTTAATGTTTTTAACAGTTTACCCATGGTGCCTATGCCTGAAACTTGGGCCACTAGTACCATAGTTCCCATTTTTAAGAAGGGCGATAGGTCAGACCCAGCTAACTATCGTCCAATCTCGCTCTTGGATAACACTTTAAAAATCCTTGGACGAGTTATCTATAATAGGATGATAGAGTGGACTGAAGACACAGAATTATTGGACTCGTGCCAGATGGGATTTAGGAGCGGCGTGGGCACGGTGGAGCAATGTTTAAACTTAAAATTGATTGTTGATAAGTATAATGTTGCTCGATCAAGTTCAATTTATCTCGCATTCATGGACCTTTCATCCGCTTTTGACCTAGTTGATAGATCCAAATTATGGCTTATGCTTTCTAACTATGGTCTGGATGAAGCTCTTGTAAATTTTCTGGCTTACCTACATACTGACCTCAAAGCACAGGTCAGGATCGGGTCCGGTGGCGAGGTGTCCGGACCCATAAAAATAGGCAGGGGGGTCAGGCAGGGGTGCGTTTTAGCACCTCTGCTATTTATTATTTATATTAACGGTCTTGCCAAAGCTTTGAAACAAGTGACGAGAGATGTTCCAATTATTTAGGGGAACCCATTACCAGTCTTATTATACGCAGACGATGCGGTCCTCATGGGCCGCACCCCTAATGCTCTTCGTTTGCTTGTTGGCGCATTCGTCCAACATATGGAGACATTGGATCTGCGTGTAAATTTAAAAAAATCTTTTATCATGTCTTGTTGACCTGGGAAAAGGAAGCTCAATATTATAAATGTAGGCTCGGATAAACTAGAATCCGTAACCTCTTTTCCGTACTTAGGGTTGGTTTTCGCTGCGAACGGCTCATGGAGTGGGCATTCTGCCACGCCATGGGCAAGTTCTCGAAAGCCACCAATTCTATATTGAGCCTCCCACGCCCGAAGAAAATAGCTGCCACTAGAGCTATTTTAAATTTTTTTAAACTACAGTGCATCCCTGTAGCCACGTATGGGGCTGAGGTCTGGGGTTCGGGGAGAAACCCAGGGATTCAGCGTGAGGAAAACCTTTTTTGCAGGAAAATATTGGGCGCACCTTTCTCCGCTTCTGAATTCATTTGTCATAAAGAATTAAATCTCCCCTATGTTTGTGACTTTATTAGAGCCAGACCAGCCCTATTCTGGATTAGGATCTGGATAAACGATTCAGCGACCTTAACAAAAAGCATTATAAAGGATTGCCTAAAATGTGATCACGGCATGCTAATACCTTGGTTAGCCGAAGTTTCTAAAACACTAATTGCCGTGGATAAAGGCGATCTTTTCTCAGAACCAACTAGAATTGAGACTAAAGATAAGGTTGTGGTTAAACAAGCCCTTTATGCACTTTTTAACTTAGAAAGAATGGGGAGGGAGTCACTCAAATCTTCAGTTGTCACATACATGGGGAATGATTTGTGTAGGTACCACTACCATCCTACCTAACTCGCCCCATGTCTAACTGGGAACGATCCCTGCTCTTTCGTCTAAGGGCAGGTTCTGTAAAATTCTTGTTGGCTTTCCCTCTGGGGTATCATCATACAGTAGAATATAACCCCTGTCCATGTGATGGCACTAGTAAACAGAATGATATCCACTTCCTATTCTTCTGTAAATTTTATTTAAAATATATTAATTGGTTTTTAACTCCTTATTTTAGAAAATTAAGACCCCTTTCCTTGGGGGAATACTGTTCATTATTATTCTCCCTGGACACAGATGAATTAATCTTCCGCACTAGCACTTTTCTGAGACTAATAGTACGCGCACGCAAAATGATGGAAAATCCCTGAAAATTATTTTATGAGAGTTGCACTGAAAATGAATTGTTTTGATTATGGTGTTTTTATGGATTGTATTATTGTGTAAATGAATTGTTTTTATTGTACTTTTATGGATTTTATGAAACCCGAATAAAGGTCTTTTGAAACTTTGAAACTTTGAACAATCTAGATATGGTTGTTTGAAGACACACTTGCACCTGTCCACATACACCATACTATAAATATGCAGAGCCCTAATATAAATCCATGGAAACTGGGCCACATCAGTAGTCAAACACGAATTGACAATGCAAATCATTTTTGCCTTTGCAAACAGAAAATTTAGTACTAAGCTTCACTAACATTTGCAACACAAGCAGAACATGGAGTGCAAGTTTGCTTAACACATAGAAGATATACAACAAATGTGGCAGGAGCAGTGCAACTTTCTTCATATGTACAGAACTGTTACAGCAAAATCAATAACAGGGCAAGCATCCATTGTACAACAGTTATAGAACAGAAAACAACAGTGTAAGTTTCCCTTACAGCAATATACACATCAAATACAAAATGTTATAGTATCAACCCTTGACTCAGTGCTGTATCACATGATGTATATAATTATTTTCACAAACAATTAGTGTAGAATGCTGCTGCATCATGCCTAATTTGAAAGATATTTCAAAACAAGAGCAACCCATTCGTCCTTTTGAGCTGGATTTTAACTTATGCAAGAGAACAATGTTCACATGGAACTCATTTATCAAAGCAATCTACTATATGCAAGCTGAAGTTTACTTGCTTAGATTTAATCTTAATCATAAATTTTCAATTACGACCTTCCTAATGGGGTTATGGTAAAAATACCTAAGAATATCTGTACCCACTTCTTTACGCGGATTCTTAAAAAGCCCAACACAACAGTTAACGCTTACTTCAGCCGAAGTAAGTGGAATTTTATTCTGCAATCACAATTTTACCACGCATGTATTTCTTTATACATGGGCGAATTGGAACGTTTACATTAGTGGCACTTTACAAATGAAATGTGAGCCCCAGTGAAGTGACCATAACCTAGCTTAGTGATTTCTAAGTGAAAATATATGAAAAAAACGGAAGTACAGGTTATTGGTAAATATCCAAAGGGCGAGCTGTATGTAATGGAAAATGATTCATTCAGGCTCTCTCCTTTGTTAATGTCTAACATTTAATGCTGTGGGATTGGTCTCGTATTGGATCAGATTCTCTACCACTCTATTGGGTACTACTCTGTTGGGTTGTATCTTGGTCCTAAACCTACATAGATATGGGTGAAGAAATTTAACTTTTTCTGGGGCTACCTCTTGGGACAAGTAAAGCCTGTCTGCACACCTACTGCATGCAGTATCAGTTAACGGATGTACACAATCAGACTGTTGTCTTGGTGCCCACTGCAGTCGTGCTGATACCCCTTGTTGTGTAAGAGAGCAATGTGTATTACGTTTGGAATGCTAGTGTTGGGTTAGGTGTAATTGTAAGTGATATGGGAGAGGTCTCTAAGCAAGTTCGGTGATAGCTTTGGGATAAACTTCATCAGACTAAGCAGTGCATTGATGATGATGAATGGATGCGTAAATACCCATAGCAAACAAAGTGTACAGAGAGGTGAAACAGTACATAGTATTGTAGATCCTGAGGCTGGAGGTGTCAGTGATCCTCTGGCAATTGGAAATGTTTAGACGTCAAGAAAGTTTGAAGTAAAAAGAAGGTTCACTGTACAGTTTGTAGGTACACTATAGATCCTACTGGGGCATGGAAGTGGCCACTGAAAAGGTGGTGCACTTACATGTTCAATCGTCAACCTTTTAAATAGGAGCTACATTTGTGTGGTTAGTTAAAAGCAGTGCATCATTGCATGAGCTTTCATTTTTCTTTGAGTTTCTTGTGCTTTTCCTCTCAGGGTTATGTTTTACCCCATTTCCCCATTCATTGTAAATGTAATGTAAATGTAAATGTAATGTAAATTGATACTTGTATAGCGCACTACTCACCCGCAAGGGTCTCTAGGCGCTTGTACGAATACCGCTGTGGAACCCATTCTGGCTTTCCCTGTGAGGCGTCCACTCCTGGGCACTCCCAAGGTGGAGGCCAGGCATCCTTAGCGTTGTGGAGATTAAGCAAGGTATTGCCCAGAGTTGCAGAGTGGGACTCCATGATTGGAATGGCACCGAGGAGAGAATTATCAGGTCCGTGGAATTTTTGAGCCCAAGACCCGCCGAGGCAGGGAATTGAAACCTGGTCCCGGGCTAGACCTCTGCATCAAGGTCAGCCGCTCTAATCATTGAGCCACACTTCTCCACTCATTAGCACCATATATTGAGTCATCAAAAGGTGGCCCCAGTCGGGGTACCTTATTTTGAAAAGTGCAATATGGTACATGGGACACATTCATTTCTCGAGATTGTTGGGCTTTTAATTTTCATGGAATGTCAGGCTACCCCAGCTCTGTACCTAGCTGGTAGTAAAATTGGTGTATTATTTTTTACGGGGTAATCTTGTGAACATCGGGTGTTATTAACCCATCTAGCATTACAGGGGCATTGCCAGTCCCTCTCTCCTATGTTTACCTGGAAAGTGCTATCGATGGGGTTGGTGTTTTGACCTACACATACGTGTGGTGATGTATAATGGAGGGGGCGTTCGCAATTGAGTGCTCCTGGTGGTCGCAACGTGCCCTGAGGTCACAATTCTACTACTCTAATCACAGCATGTGGCATCCAACTTGACCCTCCCAGTAGTGCCAGGTGTCATGACTACGCCCCTCATCTCTAAACTTCATTTTGTGCTAGCTTTGGGCGTCTTTTGGGCTCTTCACTACATTTCTCGTGATTGGTTATCCCACTTTGTCAGTAAAATGGAGTTGCAATGCCTGGTGTGTTGGCTGACTGCTAGGTCTGGCGAGTTGGGGAGCGCATTGCACAGATCTAATCTCATACAGAGCTGTGATAGACTTTTGTAGACCACCTTTTCCCCAGCACTCCCCTTTCCCTCGGACATTAAAATTATGACGAGAAGGGAGGAGAAAGCATTGCTGCTTGGAGAACCCATAATCTAAGGTCAAGAACTCATCAAGATTCGTGTACAGAAGATGATGGACTGGGGTAGATGGCTATTCAGGTGGACTTCTCTTTCCGACTGACTCAGCGCCATGCAACACCTCGCAACCTGTTGGATCTTATGCGGTGGAGGTGCTGGGGTCTTCAATATCCTGACCAAACTGTAAATCTGGCTCCCGACACCAGAGGAAAGATATCATTTTGAAACTGAAAAGGGGCCTCCATTGGCTGGAGGCTTCCGGCTTTGGGGGTGCTGCCGGTGGAACCACATGGCATGAAGACATTTTGGTCCTGGGCCTGAGACCCGAGAATGGGGTTCTTTCGATCTGGTTATTGGAACCCATCCTAATTGGACTTGGCTGTGGAGGTCTGGGTGCCTTCTTTAAAGACTGGATGGGGAGCCACCCTGCCTCTCTCATCAGACTGCCCTCCATCTGGGATGTGGTCAACCAGCCTCGCCGTGGGGGATCAGCAGCAGAGTGGGGCATAAGCTCCTGCGGGCACTCTGGAATGTAGGACTCTAACAAGGTTACCCAATCAACAGTACACATTCAGCAGCCCTGACTTCCTTAATGCACTTAAAGACTTGAATTCCCTAATATTGTTTCCATGATTCTTCTTTTGAGTTTTGGTATGGTGAGTTTATAGTGTGCGCATGAGATGGATGGCTCATGACTGGGAGCTTTGACTTAATTTTTTGCTTGAGTTCTGTGTTTTTGTAAAAGCTTTGCCTCCTCAAACACTTACCCCTCCCTGCTGTGTCCCAGCTGGGCAAGGTTCCCTGTCTCTGGCTGCTGTTGCCACATGCTTCTCAATTACCAGAACCCTATTGTGCTGATGCAGTAGCTGGCTGACTTCCCTGAGGCTGTGAGTATGGTTGGTTTGTGTCTCCCTGCATTTGGTTTTAATGGTGGGGTTTAGCAGTGTCATGTCTATTGACCTCTGCACTTGATATGCTTTTAACCGGCATAGGTCGGCCGAGTGGCCCTATCTGCAACAATAATAACATTCTCTGAGGTCTGGCAATGGCCGACCTCCCTAACTTTGCCTATTGCATTTGGGATGAACCCTTTGAAGTTTTGAGGTAGAGCCCCCTTCAAGACTGGTTCTATTTGTACACTTGGGCCAACATGGGTTCCGCGCAGGCGGTCTTTATCCATTTGCATTGGATCAGTTGAGTGGTGTCACCCTGGGCTTGTTTTTAGTTGATATATAACCAGAGGAGCTGCTGAGCAGGGTGTATCTATGGCTGCCCACCCATTTCCTGCCCGAGTGCCATCACCATGCGTTCAGTGGGGATCCTTTGTTGTGGTGTTTTTCTATTTAATTTCCATATTGTATTTCCTATGGTGGCAATACGTCTCAGTACCCTATCCGGCTACAGAAATGGGATCTAAGGTGTAGGGAACATATCATATAGTGCTAGGCAGCATCATCTGTGCTATTTACTCATGCACAGAGATGTCATGGTGGAGGCAGAGGCTGGGAACGCTGGTCGCTAGGGTTTGGCTGTTGCTGCCACTGCCCCTATGTGTCTTGGTCCTGCTCAGTGCCTAGCCTCGGGGAACCGGGCAGGTGTGTGCATGTCACAGCCTCAACTCTCGTCCTCCGTGCATAACCAATCGGCTAACAGGGTCCTTATCTTTCTGGCTGTCTCAACTAAGAGTCTGTGCATGCGACATGCCCACTGCCGAGCAAATCTGCATACCAAAAAAAGGTTTTCTGAGTATTCCATGACCGTCTCAGTGAAGGGGATCTTATTTGTGGGCCCTGATCGAACCTGGGTACTTGCGAAGCAGGAGGGTCTTGGTAGCCTAGGTTCTGGGAAAGGCTATCCAGGGGTGGAGCAGGCTATGGTTCCGTGGTTGGTAAATTGGATAGACGTTCCCAGCCTGCCATCAGGTCTCTCACTAGTATGTTAGCCGGGGATGAGGGAAAGTATGGCAGCCACACCCTTCATTATAACAAAATAATTTTCCCCCAGATGGAGAACCAACACATTCGGGCATCTCCCTCCCACCAGCATACCATTTAAACACCTGATCAACTCGCGCCATCTCATGCCCCCTTTCCCCCCACTAGGTAACAGGAAACAAGTGCTGGTCGAATCCCAAGTTGGTCCCATAGCCCCTCTGAGCCACCAGACGGTCCACCCATTCGGTAAAGGTATGTCCTACTTCCCAGATGGCTAGATCCTCCTCTGCAGTTCCTGCAACGGAACCTGAAACAAAGACAGAAGAAAATAGTCACACAGCAAGCTCTGTCATGCTGACCGTTCCTCCAGTGGCACACACAAACCTCTGCAAGCAATCTGAAGACCAGCACCCCAGCGTCATGATATCTTACTATGCCCAGCCGCAATTTTCAGCCTCTGTTGCTGTGCCAATCTGGAAAAAATGTGTCCCATATTTAGCCGGGTGGACCTCCAAAGCCATAAGCACCTTTTGCAAAACAGAGAGGAGCTGTAATGCTGTAACCTTTGTTCCAGGCTGGCACCCGAAAACAATCCCCTCGTAAACCTTGCAGCCTATCTGTCACCTCATGCCACTGGGCAGTGCCCTGATGATAGAAGCACCTGTAATACCACATTCCTCCTTTGTGCTCTCTGCTCGGTCCTGGAACTGTGCAGCGACAACACCAACTTACCCTTCCTCCTTGTGACCTTCTTCCACATCACTCCTCCCCTGCCCCTGCAGCCCAGCAACTTAGACAATCGAAAGGCACCCAAAACCATCCAGGACATCAAAGTGGCGAACATGCATACCACCTCATCTCCCCTGCAAACCAACGCAAATGCCAAAGGACCCAGTAGAAAAGACTTCGAGGTACGGGCCTTCGAGGTCTCCCTAAGCGACTTTGCTTCCTTGACCAGCTTATGAGCATCATTTGCCCCAGTTCCATGGCTGACTGAGCGTAGCTCCATAACAATTTGCCCATAAAGGTAATACCCGTGATCTTCCCTGTAATTGTAACACACAGCAGGCACTTCTCCGTCAAATCCGGGATAAATTGAATCACATCTTCTGTTCTACCCCACCCTGCTCCCCTGCTCTGCGCACCTGATGCCAAAAAATGTAGCCATCCCTGACCATAAGCTCTCCTTGTCAATTCAGCTAGGGACCCTACCACCAAATGCACCATCCTGTGTTGCCTACTGGCCACAACTCCACTTACATACGCGTCCTGCATCTGTCTGCTTTCTTAGTCTTATGGGAATGACAGTCCTTGCAGTAGTACCAGGTCATGAACTTAAAAGTACATGTTCTACATTTTATATGCAGTGCGCCCTGCCGTCTGGTCTGTGCAGCGCTTACCCGGGGGTCACTTACGTGTACAAAAAAGGAATGTTGGACCTGACAAAAGGTTTACTCAGCCAGCTCAAAATGGCAGTTTAAAACTGCACACACTCAGGCTGCAATGGCAGGCCTGAGACATGTCGAAAGTGTTACTTGAGTGAGTTGCACAATCAGTGCTGCAGACCTGCTAGTGATACCAAAGGAGATGATGGACGGCTATCCTGGCTGAAGAGAGGTGAAACCCCGAAACCGGTCCTAGGATGCTTGTTTTCAGTCCAGGGAGGACCTGGCCTGGCAGTTCGTGCTGGACTGTTCCCATTGGGTACAGGGTCAAGACTGATTTGCACATGGCTGGGTCCAAACTGGAATGGCATGGTGAGCAAAAAAACGATGGATTTAGGCCCAGATCTCTGTACTGGGGTGAATGTATGACATTGTTCTGCATTCTGTCCATCAATAGTTCTTTTTGCATTTGTCACCTGAGTGGGACGGGTATGCTCAGACGTGAGTCCCGTGCTCTCCATGCCACTGGAATCAAGCTATCCTGGCTGAAGAGAGGTGAAACCCCGAAACCGTACCTAGGATGCATGTTTTCAGTCCAGGGAGGACCTGGCCTGGCAGTTCGGGCTGGACTGTTCCCATTGGGTACAGGGTCAGACTGATTTGCATATGGCTGGGTCCAAACTGGAATGGCATGGTGAGCAAAAAAACGATGGATTTAGGCCCAGATCTCTGTACTGGGGTGAATGTATGACATTGTTCTGCATTCTGTCCATCAATAGTTCTTATTGCATTTGTCACCTCGAGTGGGACGGGTATGCTAAGATGTGAGTCCCGTGCTCTCCATGCCACTGGAATCAAGCTATCCTGGCTGAAGGAGGGTGAAACCCCGAAACCAGTCCTAGGATGCTTGTTTTCAGTCCAGGGAGGACCTGGCCTGGCAGTTCGGGCTGGACTGTTATCATTGGGTACAGGGTCAAGACTGATTTGCAAATGGCTCTGTCCAAACTGGAATGGCATGGTGAACAAAGAAACGATGGATTTAGGCCCAGATCTCTGTACTGGGGTGAATGTATGACATTGTTCTGCGTTCTGTCCATCAATAATTCTTTTTGCATTTGTCACCCCGAGTGGGACGGGTATGCTCAGACGTAAGTCCCGTGCTCTCCATGCTACTGGAATCAAGCTATCCTGGCTGAAGAGGGGTGAAACCCCGAAACCGGTCCTAGGATGCTTGTTTTCAGTCCAGGGAGGACCTGGCCTGGCAGTTCGGGCTGGACTGTTCCCATTGGGTACAGGGTCAAGACTGATTTGCATATGGCTGGGTCCAAACTGGAATGGCATGGTGAGCAAAAAACGATGGATTTAGGCCCAGATCTCTGTACTGGGGTGAATGTATGACATTGTTCTGCATTCTGTCCATCAATAGTTCTTTTTGCATTTGTTACCTCGAGTGGGACGGGTATGCTCAGACGTGAGTCCCGTGTTCTCCATGCCACTGGAATCAAGCTATCCTGGCTGAAGAGGGGTGAAACCCCGAAACCGGTCCTAGGATGCTTGTTTTCAGTCCAGGGAGGACCTGGCCTGGCAGTTTGGGCTGGACTGTTCCCATTGCGTACAGGGTCAAGACTGATTTGCATATGGCTGGGTCCAAACTGGAATGGCATGGTGAGCAAAAAAACAATGGATTTAGGCCCAGATCTCTGTACTGGGGTGAATGTATAACATTGTTCTGCATTCTGTCCATCAATAGTTCTTTTTGCATTTGTCACCCCGAGTGGGACGGGTATGCTCAGACGTGAGTCTCGTACTCTCCATGCTACTGGAATCAAGCTATCCTGACTGAAGAGGGGTGAAACCCCGAAACCGGTCCTAGGATGCTTGTTTTCAGTCCAGGGAGGACGTGGCCTGGCAGTTCGTGCTGGACTGTTCCCATTGGGTACAGGGTCAAGACTGATTTGCACATGGCTGGGTCCAAACTGGAATGGCATGGTGAGCAAAAAAACGATGGATTTAGGCCCAGATCTCTGTACTGGGGTGAATGTATGACATTGTTCTGCATTCTGTCCATCAATAGTTCTTTTTGCATTTGTCACCTGAGTGAATCGGGTATGCTCAGACGTGAGTCCCGTGCTCTCCATGCCACTGGAATCAAGCTATCCTGGCTGAAGAGAGGTGAAACCCCGAAACCGTACCTAGGATGCATGTTTTCAGTCCAGGGAGGACCTGGCCTGGCAGTTCGGGCTGGACTGTTCCCATTGGGTACAGGGTCAGACTGATTTGCATATGGCTGGGTCCAAACTGGATTGGCATGGTGAGCAAAAAAACAATGGATTTAGGCCCAGATCTCTGTACTGGGGTGAATGTATGACATTGTTCTGCATTCTGTCCATCAATAGTTCTTTTTGCATTTGTCACCTCGAGTGGGACGGGTATGCTAAGACGTGAGTCCCGTGCTCTCCATGCCACTGGAATCAAGCTATCCTGGCTGAAGGGGGGTGAAACCCCGAAACCAGTCCTAGGATGCTTGTTTTCAGTCCAGGGAGGACCTGGCCTGGCAGTTCGGGCTGGACTGTTATCATTGGGTAGAGGGTCAAGACTGATTTGCAAATGGCTCTGTCCAAACTGGAATGGCATGGTGAACAAAGAAACGATGGATTTAGGCCCAGATCTCTGTACTGGGGTGAATGTATGACATTGTTCTGCGTTCTGTCCATCAATAGTTCTTTTTGCATTTGTCACCCCGAGTGGGACGGGTATGCTCAGACGTAAGTCCCGTGCTCTCCATGCTACTGGAATCAAGCTATCCTGGCTGAAGAGGGGTGAAACCCCGAAACCGGTCCTAGGATGCTTGTTTTCAGTCCAGGGAGGACCTGGCCTGGCAGTTCGGGCTGGACTGTTCCCATTGGGTACAGGGTCAAGACTGATTTGCATATGGCTGGGTCCAAACTGGAATGGCATGGTGAGCAAAAAACGATGGATTTAGGCCCAGATCTCTGTACTGGGGTGAATGTATGACATTGTTCTGCATTCTGTCCATCAATAGTTCTTTTTGCATTTGTTACCTCGAGTGGGACGGGTATGCTCAGACGTGAGTCCCGTGTTCTCCATGCCACTGGAATCAAGCTATCCTGGCTGAAGAGGGGTGAAACCCCGAAACCGGTCCTAGGATGCTTGTTTTCAGTCCAGGGAGGACCTGGCCTGGCAGTTTGGGCTGGACTGTTCCCATTGGGTACAGGGTCAAGACTGATTTGCATATGGCTGGGTCCAAACTAGAATGGCGTGGTGAGCAAAAAAACAATGGATTTAGGCCCAGATCTCTGTACTGGGGTAATGTATGACATTGTTCTGCATTCTGTCCATCAATAGTTCTTTTTGCATTTGTCACCCCGAGTGGGACGGGTATGCTCAGACGTAAGTCCCGTGCTCTCCATGCCACTGAAATCAAGCTATCCTGGCTGAAGAGGGGTGAAACCCCAAAACCGGTCCTAGGATGCTTCTTTTCAGTCCAGGGAGGACCTGGCCTGGCAGTTCGGGCTGGACTGTTCCCATTGGGTACAGGGTCAAGACTGATTTGCATATGGCTGAGTCCAAACTGGAATGGCATGGTGAGCAAAAAAACACTGGATTTAGGCCCAGATCTCTGTACTGGGGTGAATGTATAACATTGTTCTGCATTCTGTCCATCAATAGTTCTTTTTGCATTTGTCACCCCGAGTGGGACGGGTATGCTCAGACGTGAGTCTCGTGCTCTCCATGCTACTGGAATCAAGCTATCCTGACTGAAGAGGGGTGAAACCCCGAAACCGGTCCTAGGATGCTTGTTTTCAGTCCAGGGAGGACCTGGCCTGGCAGTTCGGGCTGGACTGTTCCCATTGGGTACAGGGTCAAGACTGATTTGCATATGGCTGGGTCCAAACTGGAATGGCATGGTGAGCAAAAAAACGATGGATTTAGGCCCAGATCTCTGTACTGGGGTGAATGTATGACATTGTCCTGCATTCTGTCCATCAATAGTTCTTTTTGCATTTGTCACCTGAGTGGGACGGGTATGCTCAGACGTGAGTCCCGTGCTCTCCATGCCACTGGAATCAAGCTATCCTGGCTGAAGAGAGGTGAAACCCCGAAACCGTACCTAGGATGCTTGTTTTCAGTCCAGGGAGGACCTGGCCTGGCAGTTCGGGCTGGACTGTTCCCATTGGGTACAGGGTCAGACTGATTTGCATATGGCTGGGTCCAAACTGGAATGGCATGGTGAGCAAAAAACGATGGATTTAGGCCCAGATCTCTGTACTGGGGTTAATGTATGACATTGTTCTGCATTCTGTCCATCAATAGTTCTTTTTGCATTTGTCACCTCGAGTGGGACGGGTATGCTAAGACGTGAGTCCCGTGCTCTCCATGCCACTGGAATCAAGCTCTCCTGGCTGAAGGGGGGTGAAACCCCGAAACCGGTCCTAGGATGCTTGTTTTCAGTCCAGGGAGGACCTGGCCTGGCAGTTCGAGCTGGACTGTTCCCATTGGGTACAGGGTCAAGACTGATTTGCATATGGCTGGGTCCAAACTGGAATGGCATGGTGAGCAAAAAACGATGGATTTAGGCCCAGATCTCTGTACTGGGGTGAATGTATGACATTGTTCTGCATTCTGTCCATCAATAGTTCTTTTTGCATTTGTCACCTCGAGTGGGACGGGTATGCTCAGACGTGAGTCCCGTGCTCTCCATGCCACTTGAATCAAGCTATCCTGGCTGAAGAGGGGTGAAACCCCGAAACCGGTCCTAGGATGCTTGTTTTCAGTCCAGGGAGGACCTGGCCTGGCAGTTCGGGCTGGACTGTTCCCATTGGGTACAGGGTCAAGACTGATTTGCATATGGCTGGGTCCAAACTGGAATGGCATGGTGAGCAAAAAAACAATGGATTTAGGCCCAGATCTCTGTACTGGGGTGAATGTATGACATTGTTCTGCATTCTGTCCATCAATAGTTCTTTTTGCATTTGTCACCCCGAGTGGGACGGGTATGCTCAGACGTAAGTCCCGTGCTCTCCATGCCACTGAAATCAAGCTATCCTGGCCGAAGAGGGGTGAAACCCCAAAACCGGTCCTAGGATGCTTCTTTTCAGTCCAGGGAGGACTTGGCCTGGCAGTTCGGGCTGGACTGTTCCCATTGGGTACAGGGTCAAGACTGATTTGCATATGACTGGGTCCAAACTGGAATGGCATGGTGAGCAAAAAAACGATGGATTTAGGCCCAGATCTCTGTACTGGGGTGAATGTATAACATTGTTCTGCATTCTGTCCATCAATAGCTCTTTTTGCATTTGTCACCCCGAGTGGGACGGGTATGCTCAGACGTGAGTCCCGTGCTCTCCATGCTACTGGAATCAAGCTATCCTGACTGAAGAGGGGTGAAACCCCGAAACAGGTCCTAGGATGCTTGTTTTCAGTCCAGGGAGGACCTGGCCTGGCAGTTCGGGCTGGACTGTTCCCATTGGGTACAGGGTCAAGACTGATTTGCATATGGCTGGGTCCAAACTGGAATGGCATGGTGAGCAAAAAAACGATGGATTTAGGCCCAGATCTCTGTACTGGGGTGAATGTATGACATTGTTCTGCATTCTGTCCATCAATAGTTCTTTTTGCATTTGTCACCCCGAGTGGGACGGGTATGCTCAGACGTAAGTCCCGTGCTCTCCATGCCACTGAAATCAAGCTATCCTGGCCGAAGAGGGGTGAAACCCCAAAACCGGTCCTAGGATGCTTCTTTTCAGTCCAGGGAGGACTTGGCCTGGCAGTTCGGGCTGGACTGTTCCCATTGGGTACAGGGTCAAGACTGATTTGCATATGACTGGGTCCAAACTGGAATGGCATGGTGAGCAAAAAAACGATGGATTTAGGCCCAGATCTCTGTACTGGGGTGAATGTATGACATTGTTCTGCATTCTGTCCATCAATAGTTCTTTTTGCATTTGTCACCCCGAGTGGGACGGGTATGCTCAGACGTAAGTCCCGTGCTCTCCATGCCACTGAAATCAAGCTATCCTGGCCGAAGAGGGGTGAAACCCCAAAACCGGTCCTAGGATGCTTCTTTTCAGTCCAGGGAGGACTTGGCCTGGCAGTTCGGGCTGGACTGTTCCCATTGGGTACAGGGTCAAGACTGATTTGCATATGACTGGGTCCAAACTGGAATGGCATGGTGAGCAAAAAAACGATGGATTTAGGCCCAGATCTCTGTACTGGGGTGAATGTATAACATTGTTCTGCATTCTGTCCATCAATAGTTCTTTTTGCATTTGTCACCCTGAGTGGGACGGGTATGCTCAGACGTGAATCCCGTGCTCTCCATGCTACTGGAATCAAGCTATCCTGACTGAAGAGGGGTGAAACCCCGAAACCGGTCCTAGGATGCTTGTTTTCAGTCCAGGGAGGACCTGGCCTGGCAGTTCGGGCTGGACTGTTCCCATTGGGTACAGGGTCAAGACTGATTTGCATATGGCTGGGTCCAAACTGGAATGGCATGGTGAGCAAAAAAACGATGGATTTAGGCCCAGATCTCTGTACTGGGGTGAATGTATGACATTGTTCTGCATTCTGTCCATCAATAGTTCTTTTGACCTTTCCTCCAGTGGCACACACAAACCTCTGAAAGCAATCTGAAGACCAGCACCCCAGCCTCATGATATCTTACCATGCCCAGCCGCAATTTTCAGCCTCTGTTGCTGTGCCAATCTGGAAAAAATGTGTCCCATATTTAGCCGGGTGGGCCTCCAAAGCCACAAGGACCTTTTGCAAAACAGAGAGGAGCTGTAATCCTGTAACCTTTGTTCCAGGCTGGCACCCGAAAACAACTCCCTCGTAAACCTTGCAGCATATCTGTCACCTCATGCCACTGGGCAGTGCCCTGATGATAGAAGCACCTGTAATACCACATTCCTCCTTTGTGCTCTCTGCTCGATCCTGGAACTGTGCAGCGACAACACCAAATTACCCTTCCTCCTTGTGACCTTCTTCCACATCACTCCTCCCCTGCCCCTGGAGCCCAGCAACTTAGACAATCGAAAGGCACCAAAAACCTTCCAGGACATCAAAGTGGCGAACATGCATACCACCTCATCTCCCCTGCAAACCAAAGCAAATGCCAAAGGACCCAGTAGAAAAGCCTTCAAGGTACTGGCCTTCGAGGTCTCCCTAAGCGACTTTGCTTCCTTGACCAGCTTATGAGCATCCTTTACCCCAGTTCCATGGCTGACTGAGCGTAGCTCCATAACAATTTGCCCTGCTCTGCGCACCTGATGCCAAAATATTCAGCCATGCCTGACCATAAGCTCTCCTTGTCAATTCAGCTAGGGACCCTACCACCAAACCCTACCACCAAATGCACCAAATGCACCATCCTGTGTTGCCTACTGGCCACAACTCCACTTACATACGCGTCCTGCATCTGTCTGCTTTCTTAGCCAGTCCACAGAATCACTCCCACTGAAAATAAGACAAAGCATTCGCATTGTCATTATCTACCCTCGGCACATGCTACACCTTGAAAGAGATATCATTATGCAGGCAACCCAGCACTAAAACACGCAACAATTACAGCACCTGTGCATCTCTTGCCGACTGTCTTTTCACCACCTGCATGACAGCCAAGTTGTCCACCCGGAACAGAATCTTCCGGTGCGCCAACTCTGCTCCCCACAGTCCATTTGCTACCACTAATGGAAAGAGTTCCAGTAATGCAATGCTTCTTCCTCCTGCCTTCTACTGTTCCAGCCACTCTTCCGCACGCTAGCAACCCTGCCAGAGCAACCCAAAACCCAGACCTCCAGCCACATCTGAGAATATCTGCACATCCCAATCAAGATTTTCATGAATGGCCAATGGAATTCAATTGAAGTGATTGAACCCCCACATCCTGTGATCCTGTTTGACTCCAGCTGATATGCGTGCATGATAGAGTTGCAATGATCCCCCGCAAGGGACAAACCTAGAATCCTACAGAATGTTATCCCTGCCCTGTGCACCCTACAGGCAAAATTGAGGTGACTCAACAGGACCTGCACTTCACTCACCTTACTCCTCTCTCAAGCCAGTATATTCGCCAAAAATGCATGCATAGCTTCCTTTTTGACCTGTGGAAGCCTCGCCTCCATTTTCTCAGCATCAAGTTCAATTACTGGAAATGACTATACTATACTTGGGCCCACTGTTTTTTCAGGGGCCAGTGGAAAGCCCAGGTCAACCATGAGCTCCTGGAATCTTACCAATGCATGTTGGCAGTTACCCATGTCAGGTGCCCCCATGAAAAAGAAGTCATCAAGGTAATGAGTCACCAGCCACTGCAGGAAGGAACTCAGGGCCAGATGTACGACCATGTCATTTTGCAAATCGCAAACTGCGCTCAATTGCGATTCGCAATTTGCAACTCACAAAATGACATGTGAAACTGTGTCAGAAACACGGTTTGTGATTCTCAATGGGGTCGCTAATTGCATGCCTCATCAATATTCATGAGGCACTCGCAATTTGCGACCCCATTGAGAATAGCTGGCCCTCCCAGGTATGGTGGCCTGCTGGGCTCAGCAGACCTCCATGTCTAGGACTGCTTTTTAATAAAGCAGTTTTTTAAAAAAAATGCAGTCCGTTTTCCTTGAAGAAAAATGAAATTGGATGCAATTAAAAAAGAAAAATTTAAACGTTTTCTATAAAAATTTTAAGGGCAGGTTGTGGTCCCTGGGACCACTGCCTGCCCCTAAAAAATATTTCCCCCTGCATTTGCAATTGCATTACCACCCTCTTGAAGAGGGCGATAAATTGCGAGTGTTTTGCGACTGCAATTGCAGTCGCAAAACATTCGTACCTGGCTTGTGGGGGTCGTTATTAGAAAGGGAAAGCCCCTTCCTAATAGTGTTAGTGCATGGTACACAGGATGTTTGCATGCGCAAACGGGTCACAAACCCGTTTGCTCATGCAAAATCCCATCGTACATCTGGCCCTGAAACACTCAAAAAAGGCACATTAGATGGAACGTCCTACCGGCAAAGCCTTGTCCACCTACCATTGTCCTTCGAAGTGCATGCCCAACAGTTGAAAATCATCCGGATGAACCGGAAGCAGCCAAAAAGCTGACTTCACATAACATTTAGCCATCTGTGCCCATTGCCCTGTTGAACCACCAGGGACATGGTCACATCCACTGAAGAATAGGACACCAAAACTGTTTCTTCGGGTGAAATCATTTACTTACCCACCTTCGGGCCATGGCAAATGCTGGAAGAGGTGAAACTGCCCCTGTTCCTTTTTGGACACCACACCTATAGGTGACACAATCAAGTCCACCATTGGCCAATCCTTAAAGGGGCCTGCCATTCTCCAGTCTGCAACCTCTTTGCAGAGTTTGTCCTGCACTGCATTTTTGTGTTCTGAAACCTTCCCTCAAGGTCCCTGCTTCATCTGGCCGATCGTAGAACCTAAGGCAGTATTTCAGCGTGTCCAATTTAACCGGAGTATGAGCCTTTCATCCTAGGTCTCTGTGTCCCCCTCTCCTCCCTCCGTTGCTGAAATGCTGTTGCTGCTGGTGTGGACCTTGAGCACCTGCATAAGGCTGCCACTGTCCTGTACTGTGCCCTTGAAACCCACCTGTGTTTCCAAAACAGTGAATAAGTGTGAGCCTGCCTGAGCACTTGGAGCACTCATGCCGAAATCTGTAGTACTCATGTGTACACATTCCTTTGTTGTAGTCCCAACATGCTCTGCCTAAACATCCTAGACCTTTAATTGTCTGTCCCCCCCCGAGTGAGGTGCCCCAGAAAGGACTTGTAAAATGTCGGCAGGCCACTGGCAGTGAAAATCATCTTCCCAAACTTAGCGGGCCCATGTTATGCTGCCACAGATCCATATCTAGTTTCCCCTGCTTAGCCTCAGGATCCCAAGCCAACCACGCCCTGAATTTCTCATCATATTGGGCCCAGGCATACCCCTGACAGTCATTTAAAACTGCATATTACACTCATGTATTTGAACAGGGCAATGCAACATTCGGGAAACTTCTCGCCTTAGACACTGGTGTAAATTAGTAACACTGAGATCCAATTGTCTATTGTCAGGGGAACCCTCGGCCTCTTGGCCAGATCGTACTCTTCCTTCGACCCCTCTTCGGAGTGCAGCTCCCCATTAAGGAGCTTAAACATCTCTATATATTCCACCTCCTTCCTTGCCAGTATTAATTGGACCCCCAAAGACTTTGTCATCCCCTGGTAGCCACTTAACTTTCAGATCCTTGCTGTCTGGCCTGCCCTTTTTGCCACCTTACCCCGTGCCAATCCCACTTCCATCCCCTGCACTCTCCCCATCCTTTGCACCACTGTCTTCCTGTCCTTCCACTCCCATCTCTTTTGCAGAACTGCCAGTACCCACACGAACTCCAGCAACATACCTCTTCACAGCTGCTCCCCCATTTGTCACATCCCATGTCCACACCTAAGGATTCTAGCACTAGGTCCGGGCCCACCTCATGGCCCTTACCTGACTCCAAGGTTGTTGCCAATACAGGCGCTTTCTGCCCGCCAGTGGCCTCCGTGTTCCAGATGCCCCACTGTTCCAGGCCTCTCCCATCTGTAACACACCAGGCAAAAATGCATCAGCAGTACCTTCACCTGTGCCCCAACCTGTGCCTCCACAGGTTCCTCTCCCTCATGCACCTCACCTTCCTCAAAGCTATCCTCTTTTGTAATTCACCACTGTCACCCCCATGGTGACCTTTGTCCTGGCACAACTGGGGCCTACCCCTGCTGACTTTCCTGTTACTGTTGTTCTCGCCCGAGCCATGGCCCATTACCTGGCAACTACAGGACCATATGAACCCTAACATACCAGTCTGCCGATACCACCCGTCCCTCCTCTGTGCCTAAGGAGCTGGAGGTCACCCAATGAGGGTATCCTCAACCTACTTCTGCCAGCTACAACGGTATCCCCCTCAGATGTCCGGTGCACCTCTCTGAGTCCCGCCATCTGTTCACCACAGTGCCTGTGAGGCATGCCAAGCTATCCTGAGTCTAGTAAACTGCAAAGCTCCCCAACCTGCAAAAAAGAGGACATGACTGATGGCCCTCTCCCTCCTATCCCCACCCACATCTACATCTGGTATCCAAGACCACTGGCCCTGCCTGAAGCTACCATCCCAGCCACCCGAGGGGTAGGCCCTCATGGCCCTAACCTCTTCGCCCTTTTCTCCTCTTTCGAACCTATCCCCTCTTCCCTCTATTTATCAGACTCTGCCCTGCTTCCTCCACACTTCAGTCTACCATGTCCACCACAAATGCAGTGGGCAGCTCCTGCATGACAGGGGGGCCCTCACCCCACCCTGGCCCAGCCTGCTATGCCCCAGCCTGGTCTGCATCCTTCAACCCCCAGCCTCCCCCACACTCTAGGGGCCATCCTCCACCCAGAGTTCTTGCGGGCCCTGTGGGACCCTCTGAGTTTCTCCTAGTGCCCCAGCCAGGGGTCCTCCTCCAGCCCCGAAGACAACCCTCCCCATCTCGGCCTACTCCTCCCTGGTAGGAACCGTCCTCACTGGGGCCCCAGAAAACTGCTCAGGGGCTCACGCTCACCCTCACCTAACTCATTCCTTCTGCTCAATTGTTGCCAAGCAGGAGGCGCTGCCTCACACTCCTGACCCTCACCCATATTTTGTACAGCGCAAGGCTCATCTGATGTCTCCTGCTCCATTATTGCCCCCTGGGTGTCAGGATACACTGCAGTGGTCTCCTGCCCACATACCTGCTTCAATTTAGCAGTCCTGTACACATGTCTGGGACCCGGATGACTTTTCTCCATGCGGACACCTCCCTGGTGTCTGACGCCTTACCCCTGCCACCCTCGTCCCATGTGGCATAGATGTAGGTCACTGGGGCACTACTCTCATTGGCTTCTCCTAACCACCCACATCTGTGCCCCACCACCCCATGCACCGTGTGAGGCCACCAGAAGTGGCACGGAGTAGCCTCACAATCTTACCTGCGGTGACACTGGCTGCAACGTGCGGGTGGCGAACAGGCAATAACGGCTGCAGCCATGTGGTCAGAGGCCCGCTGCACTGGTTTTGCTTGTTGGCCACGTTACTCTCATTCACCACTAGGTCCATGCATCCTGATTCAGGTAGCAGGCGCATCCTCTCTGCAACTTTGTCTTTGCTAGACGCTATCTTCCACCCCAAATTTATTTAAAGCCCGCTCAGAATAAAGGATTAACAGGGCTCCCGGCCACCATGTCACCCGAAACCTGAAATGGTATCAGGATGCCCAAAAGGAGACCCCTATATAACCCTGATGGGCTACATTGGGCTCCAATAGAGGCCAGGCAGAAAAAGGGGAAGGGGTAGTCATTGTGAGTGCACCCACTCCCAAAAGCCCCAGGAGGCAGACATCCCTGTGGTAACTGCCCTCCAAATCCCCATTAAAAAATGCAATGCATCTTAGGAACATAAACATACACCCAGAGAAAATAAAAACGAAAATGACTTTATGACAATCTTTACAGAATTCTGGAATTCTCATCTATGCTTTTGGATATGATCACACATAATTAAAACTCTGAACACCTGTGATCATGATGCGATTTTGAAACTGATCGATTATTTTGTGAATATTTAATGAATTTTGTTTTTTTACTATGTACGTTTATAATGTTGAAGTAAGCCACAAATAAATGTTATAATTTTTAGTTTTTTCCATAATGTTAGGCATTTTTGGCAGCGGTCACGTCTATTGTTTATCAGGTAAACTGATTATCAAGTTGTAGAATTTGAACTTTTTCTCTCTTTTAAGTCCCGCCCATTACTGCAGATGTGACCAGATTCCATGATTCTACAGGTACACATTGTATTATTAAGTTCATATTTATAGTTAGCCTTCCAAATAATAAACGTTTTATAGCTTAAGTCTCTGAAATGTGAACTAACAACTTAATCATACATCACAGAAACATTTTTAATATTACATTCTTCGAGCAAAGTGTCAATGTTCAGTTGGTAAAACAATTGTTTAAAAAATAAACAAAAACTTTTTGTTCCACCACAGATGCCTATGTATACCCTGAAAGATTGCTTCCTTAAAGTGATTGTTCAATGGAAGAATGTTGTATCTAACATGGAAAGGGAGTCAGCAGTGAACATCTCTTTTACTTAACAAGATAATAGACCACAATGCCACCCTGTGGCAACTAAAATTAGTGATCTCCTTGTTCTTGAAGTATATTGTGTCTGGAGTGGAAATAGAATTTGAATTTCAACATCTGGAATTGGTAGATATTGCACATGACTGATTTTAAAACAGTGACTACCTTAAAATATGTTAGAAATAAGGTGCAGAACATTGTTTTTAAATAGTTGTATGCCTAGTACCTAGTATACATACCTGTTGTGCGTACTAGGACTTGGGTAGCATTATACTATTAAAACAAGTCACTTGTGTTAGGACGGATGGTGCGGCTTGATTGGAACATCGCCAAACAATGTGAATATTTTACATTCATGACTCTTACACTAGACACACTGCAAATTTTTCCAATATTGATTTCTTCTCAATTGATCAGGAGAAATACATAGGTGCCGATCACCATCCGGTAAACAACGGGTACGAACCGTCGGACGGAGCATATTCTCCGTCCGACGCGTACCCGGTCGTCAAAATATACAAACATGGAATTACGATTCGCACGGAAACACCATTTCCGTACGAATCGTACAAAACCCCGACCGACGAAAATAAACATACAAATGTGATCCGGGAAAGCGCCGACGTGACGTCGGGACGCACGCATTCACGAACCAGGATTAACGATTTGCACCGACGTCATCCCGCACGGTGAATATTTTCCGGCTGCCAAAAACCGCCGGGAAATCAGGACGACGCGAACAAGGAGTACCTGTACGCGACGGACAGACATGGACCCGAACCTACGTGTCATCCCGGCCCTCATAGCAGTCAACCTCCTCTACAGGTTCGGACGCAGACGCCGCAGAAGGTCAGAACAACAAAGGGAGGGGGGAAAGGGGGGGGGGAAGGAGCAGGGGCAGGCCACAAAACCCCCACCCAAGTCACACAGCACACATGCCCTGGACATACCTGACCCCCAGGCCCTGGTCACTACGAGGGGGTGGGGGCATGTCCAGCAAAGCCAGCGTCCGCCACAACGGAAGTGCTTGACGACGCGAACCGGCAACACAACAATACAGGTACGTCCCGTACCCACGCCTTAAGAGCATGGGTACGAGTCGTACCATGCCCACACCTACGTCATCCCAACAATGGCGGGACGGCCGTACCCACGTGGCAAAGGCCTGGGTACGGCCCGCACAAGCATCACATAGCGTGGGGACAGATATGTACGGACCGTACCCCCACCCCCGTATGCATGGAGCGTACCCCCAACCCCAACAGTGTAAGTACGACCCGTACCCCCACCCGCGTACGTACGGAGCGTACCCCCACCCCAACAGTGTAAGTACGACCCGTACCCTCACCCGCGTACGTATGGAGCATACCCCCACCCCAACAGTGTAAGTACGACCCGTACCCTCACCCGCGTACGTATGGAGCGTACCCCCACCCCAACAGTGTAAGTACGACCCATACCCTCACCCGCGTACGTATGGAGCGTACCCCCACCCCAACAGTGTAAGTATGACCCGTACCCTCACCCGCGGATGTATGGAGCGTACCCCCACCCCAACCACGTATGTACGGACCGTACCCTCACCCACGTACGTATAGAGCGTACCCCCAACCCGACAGTGTAAGTACGACCCGTACCCTCACCCACGTATGCATGGAGCGTACCCCCACCCCAACTGTGTATGTACGACCCCTACCCTCACCCGCGTATGTATGGAGCGTACCCCCACCCCAGCAGTGTATGTACGACCCGTACCCTCACCCGCGTACGTATGCTCACCCGCGTACGTATGGAGCGTACCCCCACCCCAACAGTGTAAGTATGACCCGTACCCTCACCCGCGTATGCATGGAGCGTACCCCCACCCCAACCGTGTATGTACGACCCATACCCTCACCCGCGTACGTATGGAGCGTACCCCCACCCCAACAGTGTATGTACGACCCGTACCCTCACCCGCGTACGTATGGAGCGTAGCCCCACCCCAACAGTGTAAGTACGACCCGTACCCTCACCCGCGTACGTATGGAGCGTACCCCCACCCCAACCGTGTATGTACGACCCGTACCCTCACCCGCGTACGTATGGAGCGTACCCCCACCCCAACCGTGTAAGTACGACCTGTAACCTCACCCGCGTACGTATGGAGCATACACCCCACCCCAACAGTGTAAGTATGACCCGTACCCTCACCCGTGTACGTATGGAGCGTACCCCCACCCCAACCGTGTATGTACGACCCGTACCCTCACCCGCGTACGGATGGAGCGTACCCCCACCCCAACAGTGTAAGTACGACCCGTACCCTCACCCGCGTACGTATGGAGCGTACCCCCACCCCAACAGTGTAAGTACGACCCGTACCCTCACCTGCGTACGTATGGAGCGTACCCCCCACCCCAACCGTGTATGTACGACACGTACCCCCACCTCGTATGCATGGAGCGAACCCACACCCGTGTATGTTCTAAGCGTACAAATCGTGAAAAAGGAGGGGTGGGTGCAGAGTCCTCCCAGCAGTGCCCAGACACAGGAGGGGTGTGTGCAGAGTCCTCCCAGCAGTGCCCAGACACAGGAGGGGTGGGTGCAGAGTCCTCCCAGCAGTGCCCAGAGACAGGAGGGGTGGGTGCAGAGTCCTCCCAGCAGTGCCCAGACACAGGAGGGGTGGGTGCAGAGTCCTCCCAGCAGTGCCCAGACACAGGAGGGGTGGGTGCAGAGTCCTCCCAGCAGTGCCCAGAGACAGGAGGGGTGGGTGCAGAGTCCTCCCAGCAGTGCCCAGAGACAGGAGGGGTGGGTGCCTAACACTCACAGCAGTGCCCAGACACAGGAGGGGTGGGTGCAGAGTCCTCCCAGCAGTGCCCAGTCACAGGAGGGGTGGGTGCAGAGTCCTCCCAGCAGTGCCCAGACACAGGAGGGGTGTGTACAGAGGCCTCCCAGCAGTGCCCAGACACAGGATGGGTGTGTGCAGAGTCCTCCCAGCAGTGCCCAGACACAGGAGGGGTGGGTGCCTAACACTCACAGCAGTGCCCAGACACAGGATGGGTGGGTGCAGAGTCCTCCCAGCAGTGCCCAGAGACAGGAGGGGTGTGTGCAGAGTCCTCCCAGCAGTGCCCAGACACAGGAGGGGTGGGTGCATAGTCCTCCCAGCAGTGCCCAGAGACAGGAGGGGTGGGTGCCTATCACTCACAGCAGTGCCCAGAGACAGGAGGGGTGGGTGCAGAGTCCTCCCAGCAGTGCCCAGACACAGGAGGGGTGTGTGCAGAGTCCTCCCAGCAGTGCCCAGAGACAGGAGGGGTGGGTGCCGATCACTCATAGCAGTGCCCAGAGACAGGAGGAGTGGGTGCCTATCACTCCCAGCAGTGCCCAGAGACAGGAGGGGTGTGTGCAGAGTCCTCCCAGCAGTGCCCAGAGACAGGAGGGGTGTGTGCAGAGTCCTCCCAGCAGTGCCCAGAGACAGGAGGGGTGTGTGCAGAGTCCTCCCAGCAGTGCCCAGACATAGGAGGGGTGTGTGCAGAGTCCTCCCAGCAGTGCCCAGAGACAGGAGGGGTGTGTGCAGAGTCCTCCCAGCAGTGCCCAGAGACAGGAGGGGTGGGTGCAGAGGCCCCCAGCATTGCCCATGGAAAAAAATAAGGGTGGAGTACCCACAGATCAAATTGCCACAATTGTCAGTCAGGTGCACAAAGACCCTGCAGTACATGTAACACATGTGTGCGAGGCTGGGAGTACACACATGCATACAGCCTAAAAGGGAACATGTCCACATGAAGTCATGTCAACAGACTACATACACAAGTACAGTGATCACCAAGGATGCCACGAATGATGCAGGTTGAGACATCGCTCTGCATGCATGGCCAAAGTTGAAGGGGTCCGTCACACACCCAGCTAATGTACACACAGCTCAGCGCTAAATATTGGGAACACCCTGCAGGGAAGATGTCAGGGTACACAGAGGAAGGAATACACCTTGGGACAATTTCACCATGCAGTAACTGCTTACATGAACAGAGAAACCTAGCTAACACCTTGTGATGGCACACAGATACCAGGGTCCCCCCTATGACCAGCACACTACTACATTTCCCACACACCCAACACATGATCACCACCCAAAATCATGTAGCAGCCCCACCAACAGCAACACCACAAAAGCAGTAGTGTACAAAGGAAAAATAAAAGGCTTTATTCAGCATATCCAAATAATGTGTGTGTGGATCAAGTTCAATATTTACAAAGCCCATAGGGCAGTCCATGAGTCACAGCTGGATGGGGGATACAGTGGGACGCGTGTCCCCTAGCTTGCCTGCACAGTCAGACTCCTTCATCTTCCACAGCGGGGAGGGCATCATGTGGGGGGGAAGGACCAGGCACCGCAGGGACATGAGGGTGAAGGGTAGGCGTCGTGGGTGCAGGGATGGAGGACTCCACCACAGGGGGTGGGGCAGGGCCAAAGGCGGAGGCCAGGATGTAGCTGCACACCTTAGCAAGGTCCTCCAGCGTCTCCCCTGCACCCGAAGGAACCACAGGCTCCAAGGAGGGGGGGCGGAGGGATGGGTCGCAGCGCCACTGGGGGAGGGTGTGGACAGGGGGGGCACTCAACCACCCTGACCGGGGACTCCCTTGACCGCTTGCGGGGTGGTGTCACAGTGGGGCTCAGGGACAGAGCGGCCATGAAGGAGTCCTTGCCGGATATGTGGCCAGGAGAGCTGAGGGGAGGGGATTTGGAGGGAGTGGATTGGGTGGAATGCGGACTCCCACTCTGGCTGCATGACTTACGTTTGCCCCCCGACCCAGTGGGTGTGCCTACTTCACCCTGTGTGTGCGTGCCAGGAGGTGTGCGTATGACCTTCCCTGCTGGTGTGGTGCCTGTGTCTGTTGTGGTGGGTGCATGCTGACGTCTGGGTGTACATGGGACAGGCATGGGAGTGGGAAGTGTGGATGGGGCAGGGGTAGGGGGTGGGACGTAGCGCTGCAGGAGACCCACTGCTGCAGTCAGTGTTGAGTCTATGGACCTCAGCAACTGGCGTTGGTCAGCCTGCGATGAAAAAATGCCCTCCAAGTATGCCTCCATGTTGTGCAGCACTTGGCTGTGGCCATGGAGGACATTAGGGATCGCAGCCTGACCAACCTGCAACTGCCGCTGGATGTCCACAGACTCAGCATTGGCGGCAGCAGTGGAGACAGGGGCAGGGGGTGCGGTGCCAGGCAGGAAGGAGACATGTGGTGACCGGGCACGCTGGGAAGGGACACGAGCAAGTGGGAGGCGGTTGATGGCAATGGAGGGGGCGGGGTGCGATGTTGTGCCACTGTCAGCTGCTGGTGCAGCCTCCACCCACTCGGAGAGATCATCCTCGGACCCGTCAGCTTCATATTCTGTCGTGCCAGTGGACAGGTCCTCGGCCTCACTCTCCTCCGCCTCAGTACCACTCAATGTGCCAGCCACGATGTCAACGCTGGCACTGGTGCTCGGTCCCTCTGCTCCGTCTGTGCTCATGTCTCCCTCCGTGTCCCCCGACGATGCTGTGGGCAAGGTGAAGAGACAGAAATTAATCACACACCTGTATACATATGTCACATGAGTCCAATCTACATAGGTTACAGTGCATAGCCTGCAAAGAAAGATCAGTAACACCTACAAAACAAGGTACAGATGTAGGGCATGCAACACACAGTTGGTTGACCCACCATGCCAAAGAAAATCCATGGAGAGCATGACACAATAGCAAATGACATGAAATTGAGTTTGACATAGGAGCCAGGCCCTGGGGACAATCCAGCACTGCATCTGCACCACACAGCGTTGCCGAAAATAGGGATGAGGAGGGACCATATCCATGAACTTGAGGCACATGCTGCATAGATAATACTGAAAACATGCCCACCATGACTGTCTCACTGCACCTTGAGTGTATGTCCAGACAAACATCTTACACTGGCCAGACCTAGCAAGGAGAATTCTGGTTTTGACATGTAGGCTTGGCCCGCACCAACCACCCCCTACATGAGACAATTTGTTGAGACACAGGTGGCACTTACATCTCTTAGTCTGGGTCAAATACACAGGGGCTGCATAAATGCAAGATTGGACGCCAAATACCCAAGGTGCGCCTGTCCAAATAATCATGTACAAATGGCCATCATCAGATGATTGTAACAAGACACACAGGCACTGGCCACTGTGACTATGAACAAGGAAAATCAGGTCAGGCTGTACAGTGGACACTTGTACTACATTTCACGTCCATATACATGACGCCAGGGGACAATGGCACAGAGCACAACCTATGCTGTAGACACTGAGAGTGTCCACGTTTTGTGATGACACATATGACACCTATGAAAATATGCCCCAGGGGACAGTAGTGGCCACACAACTCCATGGTCCTGAATGGGAATGACTGCAACACACACCACCATCCCTGCACCATGCGTATCGCACACTCATGCACATCATGTCACAGGCCACAACATAGGACATGCGCGCTGTAAGGCATGACACTTGAGAGACTAACTCCCATGTCTGGACTCAGCATCAGTGCCAACTGACATGGAACCCACATGTACTGAACTGGACAGGGCACAGGCAAGGTCCCCAAACCTGTTACACACCACCCCCACACATGATGCTACAGGCATAGTTCACGTGGAGAAAGCGCCAGCCTACATTACCTTGTGAAGGAGTGACTACACACAGACCAGGGAACACATTGCAAGGAGGGGAAGGGAGGCAGGAGAGCACAGCTATACTGTGGGTAACTAGATCTGCACAGCAACTTTAAACCCTGGCAGTGTATCCATGCAACTGTGCACTTACAAATGCTGGTGACACACAACAAACACACATGTACCTACCTCCTTCCTGCTGCTGCTTCTCCTGTAAGCGCCTGTCCAAGTCTGGAAATGCCACCACCAGCACACGCTTGTGGATGTGGGTCAGACGGCGGCGCCCGCGGTTCTTATGGGTCTCAGGTGAGTCCCCCAGCAGGACCCGTGCGATCCTCCGCGTCCAGCACCGGATATCCTGCCAGCGTTTCCTCACCTGGGCCAGGCGCCGCTTGCGACCATCCGCACTCCTCACGGCACTGACGGCGGTCAACCATATCTGCTTCTTGGCAGAGGCGCCTACCTGTGAGGATGAACAAGTGACACTACATCAATACACCAGGCACATGTCACAGAGAGACATATTAGAACAAATTTGCTGTTTACAACAAGGCATAGTATGCATCCAACGCATTGCACCTTTGTCATAGGGACATGATCCTCTGGGGAAGGGCAAAAGCAGTACGTGCCATTGAAAGTACACAGGTGGAATGAGGGCAACGACACAATCAATGATCCAGGCTCACACTGTGCATCACAAGCTACACCAGGATAATGTGCAGCACCTCTAAGCAGTCACATGCCACAGGCCACTGACGCTACCGCAGCAGAGTACACAGACACACACAGGGACAGGACATTCACCTGCCATTGCCAAATGCAGCGACAAACCTCACTCTGCACATGTGCCACTAGATGGGGGGGGGCTCACAGGTGTGGCGCTGGCTCTGCACGTCAGACACACAGCACTGCTCCCTGCTCACATCACATGGGCAGGGTATATCCATCCCTCATGCAGCCCGGGTGCTACACTCCACATATGCACCCACCCACATGACAGGGGACTTACACACACACCGATGTCCGGGGTACGAACACATCATGTGGACACTCTCAGCACAGGTACAGTCACCTGTCACACTGGGCTGACCACATAATCACATGAGGACTGTAGAGGCTACATTCCCAGGAGGACAAGACAGGCAGAATGTGGCATGCACCATGCAGTGATTGTCACAGTAAACACAATGCAAGTGAGGACGGCAGACATGCACCACAGCATGCTCTGGCTGGGAGACATCAGGCATTCCCCCCTCCCGGGACCCCCCCTACAGTACAGAGCATGTGTGTCACACCTGGATACAATGGCAGAAGTCACACTCACAAAAAAGGGACACAGTCTGTGCTAGTGGACTCTGCACTCACCTGATACCCTGGTCGCCCATACAGCAGGAGGTACTGTGGGAGGATCACATCCAGCAAAGCCAGGTTCTCCTCCAGGGTGAAAGGCTGTGACCTCTCCACAGACCTTGACATGGTTCCAGGGAATCAGTAGCAGCAGCTGGGTCGTCGAATACAAAGATGTGCAGGCAAGTGCTCCCTCATGGGACCTGGCTGCCTTATATCTGCCTTGCTGGCCTGTTTCATGCACAGGAGTACAGAGTGATTGGTCACTCACATTTGCATCCTATGTTTCCTCCAATCCCTTCAAACCTAGCACAGTCAGTGGGTTCTTATTGTGTTTTTTTCTTCAGCATGATGTCAACTCCAGAAGCACATTGCAACAAAGTAGATTCATTCAAACTGACTACTGCTGTGCACCTGCTTAAAAAAATTCAAACTTTAAACTGGGTCTCCATGACAACCAGCATGCATGTAGGCCTTTATACTTGTCCCTCATGTGTCCCCTATGTAATTTGGAGCTCCACACACAGGTACGGTACGTCCCGGGGCCCTAGGGCACCCCAAATGCATATCAACGGCCCGTACAGGCGTGTGTATAGTCCGTCTCACTATGGGTGTGCTCGCGTATGCGTACTCATAGTGATAGTGAGCGTACAGGAGTGTGTACGGTCCGTACCACTATGAGTACGCATACGCGAGAACACCCATAGTGAGAGGACCGTACACACGCCTGTACGCTCACTATCACTATGGGTGTTCTCGCGTATGCGTACTCATGGTGGTATGGACCGTACACATGCCTGTACGCTCACTATCACTATGGGTGTTCTCGCGTATGCGTACTCATAGTGGTACGGACCATACACACGCCTGTACGCTCACTATCACTATGAGTACGCATACGCGAGAACACCCATAGTGAGACGGACCGTACACACGCCTGTACGCTCACTATCACTATGGGTACACATACGGCAGCACTCCCATAGTGATAGGGAACGTACACAGGCCCTCTTAGCGAACGTACGGTGCCTTTCACACATCACAGTGGTGACAGGCAGCACACAGGAAGGAATAGGGCTGACATACTTGTCCATGGATGGACATCAAGGCATTGTCTGGCCAGTACAACATGTGTGGGGCACAGGTGTGAAAGGCTGTGATGTGGCACATTACTCCTGAGTGGAGAAGGCACCAGATGTATGATGAGATGTGTACAGATGTTATGTGTGACGGTGCAATGTGTGCCAGGCATGCCCTTAACTCCTTTGACATGTGTGCATGTCGTACTGCACACTTGGGATGAGCGTCACTGGCATGGCACGGTCAACAACACACGCAAGTGTCCCCTGATGCCCGGTACAGGGGTTACCACACCAGACATGTCACTACCCACGGTGCACGATGTGACTATGTCATGTATGTGTTGGGGGTTCCCATTAGGTTGATGTTGGAGCTCCCTCAAAAGCATCAGCTGTTGCAGCAACCAACATGTGTCTGTGTGTATGGACATGGCACACTGTTCCGCACACCAGGCCACATGTGGTATCGGATGTGAGGTGCGTATGTATGCATGGGACACGGAGTAGCATAACAAGGACATGTCTGCATCCTCTCTATGAATGTGTGGTGAGTCATCACATGTACACCTTCATGGCAAGGTGTGTGGGCTGTCCTCGTGTAATGTCATGTGACCTGTGGCTCTAGTGTTCCGCTACCACTCTCTGCAATCGACATCCTACTTCTGCTGATGTGTGGATGTATGTCACTCCTGCGTCTGGCTGTTCACTTACACTGGGACACAGCTAATCCCATGCCATGGCATGTGGAGGTTCACAATCTCCGTGTGTAGCTGGGTCTTGGTAGGAGTGTCACCTGCCAGCCATACGTGTCCAGGGCATGTGGCACATACCTGACTGACTGTATGTCGCATATGTGTATTGACAGATTAACATGTGCTCAGCACCAAAAAATTGTTGTTGTAGTGCACTCACTCTTCCTTGTCACTTCCAAATTACTGCAGAGCGCCGCCTCTTCCCCGAGCAATTCTGGACTTGGCTGACATGCGGGAGAATGACTGTATCCGGTGCTACCGCTTCCCCCAACCGTTGATTCTGGAGTTGACGGCAAGGCTGGCACCACACCTGCAACCGCTGCACAGGTATCCTACGGCACTGACACCCAAGCTGAAGGTAATGGCAGCCCTACATTTTCTTGCCACGGGTACCTTTCAAAATACCATAGCTCATGTTGGTGGCATGTCCCAGAGCATGTTCTGCCGTGTGCTGCATGATTTCTTAGAGGCCATGTTGCTTCACCTGGATGAGTTCATCCATTTCCCAACCCCTGAAATGTTGACTGGGGTCAAGCGTGGATTCTATGCCCTGGGAGGGATGCCCCATGTCATTGGGTCCATAGATGGGACACATGTGGCTTTGGTACCACCACAGGCACAGGAGGTAGCGTACAGGAATCGCAAGCACTACCCCTCCATCAATGCCCTTGTGGTGTGTCTGTCCAACATGGTGATTTCACATGTCTGTGCTCGTTTTCCAGGATCAGCACACGATGCCTACATCATGAGGCGTAGCAGGGTGCCTGAAATGATGACGCAGCTGCGCAACGAACGAGCATGTGTTGTTGGTGGTTACACTCTGTCTGTCCTGTATTTTGCGTAGACTTCCAGCACGACCGCTTCTCCTGTCCTACTTATGTCCATGTGCTTTCCATGTAGGGGACGCTGGCTATCCCAACATGCCATGGCTGATCACACCTCTCCGCAACCCCATCACGCCGGCCCAGCTCCGCTACAACACCGCCCATGGCCGGACAAGGCGAGTGATAGAGAGGACATTTGGCCTCCTGAAGAGCCGATTCCGATGCCTCCACAAGACCGGCGGCGCCCTCCCATATGCCCCGGCGAAGGTCTGCAAAATCTTCATGGTCTGCTGCATGCTGCACAACATGGCAGTTGAGAAAGCTGTGCCACTCATCCTGGATCAAGATGATCAGGACCATCCACCCGTGGAGGACGAAGGTCTTGGCAATGGGGCTAGTGATGTGGAGGATGTGGTTCCGCAAGAGGACACCCGGACTCGGCTCATACGCGACTTCTTTGCTTGGTGGTGAGTACCAGTGTCTGTGTGTGCATGCATTGGTCCCCGTGTGGCATGTGTTGCGATGTGTGTGTCCATCTGCATGTATGCCACGTGAGTCAGAGGTGTGTGTGGATGTGTCACTGGAGTGATGGTGCCAGTGATGTGTATTTCCCCAGTCATAATTGTGACCTGGCATGTTGTCATCCTTACATGTCTCGAGTACATGCACATGCAAGTGGCTGTGCTTTTGTGGCTGACTTCTTGTGTGTCTCTCATCCCCAGGTACTTGCGCATGCCGTCTGCTGGTTGCATTGTTGTGGCACTGCTATTCCTCATGGACACGTCATCGTGTGCTGACTCAGCGTTACACGCACGGACAAGTTTGGAAGTCTCCTTAGGGTAAGGGATGCATCAGTGGTGTATTGGGTGTGGCAGTTGTTTACGATGTATGCACACTGCCCCTGTCGATGTTTGGTTCCTCTGCAGACATGTCGCATCACCATGGTACACATGACATGCAGCTGGGTACACCTGAATAGATGGTCAGACTTGTTGACAGTCATCAGTGATGGGATTGTGGAATGTGATGATGGCATCAATGTGTGTTACACTGCCCTCGGACACATACGGTTTGCATTGGCTTGACATGGTGTGGGACTTCCACATCAGCGGATCAATGGTGTATGGCAGTCTCTCCGTGAGCAGCAGGGGGTGTTTAGCTGTTAGCCGACACTTGTGTGCCAGTTCCATGGCTATCACGCATTTGTGCTGCAGAAGGGGGGTGCCAGTGTTGGACCCACATGTTACTCCACATGACCCGTTCATGTGTACTCCGAGTTGCCTCTGCAATCCCGAATACATGACTAATAAAGGTGTCCCTATGCCTCCAAGGTGCCTCTTCTCAGTCAATGCTGGTGTGTTGCCACGGTGCATCCGGCATGTCTGGCATGGTTTTCCGTGATAGTGGCTATGTGTCTATGTGTCGAGTAGCAAGATGCAAGCTGTTTGTGTGGGATTAGACTGTGTATTGTGCATGATGTCCATGACTGTGTGGGTATTGTGACATGTGCCATCCCCATGCATCCAACGTTGGCCAAGCCACCATTCTCTGCATCCACCTGACTCAAGCTTGCAGGACATGGTTCTGCCACCTGTCCACACATACCTGGGTGCCCCCCAGGACACTCCACATGATCCCTGACCTCTGCGCATGGCTGTCGCTGTACTCAATATGTCTGTCGGCACGGTTGTGCGGCAACCCCCTCAGCTGGTTGGGCCCATCACGGGTGTGTATGGTGCTCCATGTCTGTCTTGCCTAATACAATGTGACCCATGTGTGTCCGGTGCCAGACTCAGGCCCCAGGGTGTGGATGGTTGAAGTCAAATGAGAACTCAGGCATGGTTAGACTTTACAAGACACATGTAAGGTAATAATGCAAAATGTAGGCATCTTCTCTTTATGGTGTGACTTTTTATTTTGTTTGGGGTGGGGGGGGGGGGTTTGACATGAGAGGCTTTCCGGGTGTGTGGAATCCAAAGTTCACTAGGGGAGTTGGTGTCCTTGCCATTTGAAATCCTCAGAGTCCATGCCACAGTCTTTGTCGACATTGGTCAGACAGTGACCAGCAAGTCCATGTGGCAGAGAATGTCTTTTGCTGCTGTGCTGCTGTTGCTCCAGTGGGCCAGGTGCCAGGCCAGGTGTCCTGGGAGATGGTGCTGTTGCGCCGACCCTCACGGTCTTTTCCATGGATGACCCGCCCTCCTGCGGGGACCCTCAGAAGCAGGCCGTGACGATGTTTGGGATGCTCCATCGGATGTCTCTTCCTCCTCCTCCTGATCCCTCCCTGTGGGTGGTGATGTTCTACGCCTGATGGCACAGGCAGGGTTGCCCATGTTGTCGGCCATCCGACGGAGTGTACTGTGAATTCCCGTGAACACCGTCACGAGCTCAGCCTGTCTGTCCTCCATCCGCCGTTGGTGTCGCAGTAGACAGGCATGTTGCTCCGCATGTTGCTGGGCCTGCTGGGTCTTGATCTCCTCGAGGATTGACACAACCTGGGCCATGCCCGTGGTGTCCTGCCGGTATGTGTCCAGGATGTTTCGGACATGGGAATATACCAGTTCCCCAGCCAACCGGTCAGGCTCGCGCCTCCGCCGTCCTCCACTCCCACCACCCCTGCCCACTTGCACCTGGCCTGCCCTTGTGGGCACATCGGGTCTCCGGGACCCCTGAGGGGTGGCATTGGCGTTGTCGCCTGCCTCCTCCTGGGTGCCCGGGACACCGTGTCCCTCCTGGCCAGCCTGGCTGCATTGTGGTGGTGGGGCAGGGATCCTGGGTGTTTCCTGGGATGTGGCAGGAGTGGGGGTGGTGGTTGGCCCAGTTGTACCTGACGCAGGTGCTGCAGGTCGTTGGACACCAGAGGGGCCAGGTCGGTCGGGGTCGGGTTCGTCCACAGAGTGGTGAGAGTCGTCGCTGGCAGTGGCTCCGTCATCCCGCCGAGCCGGGTCCTGTGAGTCTTCCCCTCCAGTGTTGGGGGGTGATCCACGACGTTGACCTGTGTGTGAGAGAGACAATGTTAATTTTGTTCCATGCAACATCCATGTTTCATTGGTTTCAAAGTTGGCACATTTCCTCTGGGAATTTGGATATGTCTTGCATTCCACACACAGTGCACTTGTGCATGGGTATGTCCCTTGGGCACAGCTTTTGCGACTTTACCTATGTGTGGCACAGTCTTACTTGCTGCGTCAATTGTGACTGCAGTCAGCAGTGGAGTGGGCAGGTGTGGCGAGCCATGCATTGGCGCCTTCCGTGTAGCACTGTACGTGGGCACATGGAGTTGTTCCACACACTTATATGATGCAGGTAGCTGTCGTTGTGCTCGTGCACAGGTTGTGACATGGCCCTGTGTTTTGCCATGGAGAAGAGGGGGGTTCTGGCACTGGCCACCCTTGTCTACATGCACGCAGTCCACCTGCTGACGAGCAGACATTCCCACACACCACAAGGCTGATTTGCTCTCCCTGTGTGTCCCTTTCTCGCTCCCTCTCTGTCCCCCTCTCACTCCCTCTGTGTGTCAGCCTCCTCCCTCTGTCCGTCTCCCTGTGTCTCCCTCCCTCTCTGTCCCCCTCTCCCTCCCTCTGTGTGTCAGCCTCCTCCCTCTGTCCGTCTCCCTGTGTCTCCCTCCCTCTCAGTCCCCCTCTCCCTCCCTCTGTGTGTCAGCCTCCTCCCTCTGTCCGTCTCCCTGTGTCTCCCTCCCTCTCTGTCCCCCTCTCCCTCCCTCTGTGTGTCACCCTCTGTCACCTCAGCCCAGCTTCCTGGGCACACACTGTTAGCAGATCTTTTTTGTTTTTTTTTGTTTTCCAAAACCTTTATTATTCCATCGAAGAGTACACTGCTATTCAGCCAACAACCCGGAGGCAGGCAGCTAGTTTGCGAGGCGGTACTCCGCCCAAGCATTTGAGGTCGTACATTTGAACAGCAATACAATATTTTGCAAAGAACCACACAAAACAAAACTAACAGAGAGCCAGAGTCGAAAGGAAGCAAACAATGAATAGTCGAAACGTCATAATCGCCCCCACGCTGCGCCCGCCGCACACCCAGACAACACAATCGACTGACAACCCCCCACAGAAAGCGAGCCCCAAACCCCAGATCACTTATGACAGGCGGATCACCACGTACAGCGCACCACAGTCAAACTCCAACTTCGCCACGTCACCAAAGTCGCAATCAGACCCCCTAGTCATCTTCCAACGCTGTCGTCCTAGCCAACCAATCCACCAGTGGCTGCCATATATCTACAGGCCTCGAGCGCTGTGGCAGCTGGTCCCAGTATGAAGTCAGTTGCTCCCTACAGTACACCGCCGCTCTTATCCAGGCCGCCACTTTCGGCGGCATCGTCTTCTTCCAGTGTAGCGCTATTTGACGCTTAGCAAGTAATAGCAAAAGGGCCACAAGCCTACGTGAGGCATTAGACACATTTCTAACGAATCCCAAGAGGGCCACAAGTGGGTCCGGCTCCAGTTCCACCCCCACAATCTGCCTTACGGTATTGATTCTGCAATCCAGAAGTCGCGTATGGGACCACACACCCATACGAGGTGATAGAACGTGGCCTCCTTCTCACCGCATCTCCAACAGTTCGTATCAGACCGTAGTCCCATCCTACACAGTTGTATGGGCGTACGGTAAGTCCGGTGCAGATAGTTGAAGTGCACCAACCGCAGCCTATAATTAGGAGATAGGTTTTCAAGTTGGGAGCAACAGTACTCCCACTGTTTCTCGGTAATAGATATACCCGCTTCATATTCCCACGAGGATCTGGAGTCAGTGTGCACAACCGGAGCTGTGTTTTGAGTAGCTCTATAGATACGCGTGATCAGTTTGCGCGCGGAGGAATTCGAGAGTACGTCCTCCAAGGCCGCAAGCATCGGCGGAGCATCTGGAAACATAGGGTACCTGCCCTTGCAGGCAGACCGCAGTTGATAGTAGAGAAGAAGCTCCGAGGCCGTCGGTTCCAGCGCTGCTGCCACATCCCGCACTGTAAGGAAGGTGTCGTCCGGGTACAAGTCCCCCGCCACCTTCAGGCCGCAGGCCTGCGCCCGCCGCACCACCGCCGCGTCCGTCAATGGCCCCAATAGTGGATTATCCGCAAGGGGCATACTCGGCGCATATAAATCATCAACGCCCGCACGTTTGGCAATGCTTGTCCAGGCCCAGCGTACCATTTCAACAGTATCAATGTCATCCCGGGAGCGTCTGTATCTCTGATACACCGCTGCACGAAGGGGGCAGGGGGCCGCAACGTCCATCTCGATAGCCACGTGTGGCTGGTAAGGGATCGGGTGCTGCCAGTAGTGCAGGTATTGGGCCTGAGCACTGTACGTGTATAGCTCCATGTCCGGGGCCGCGAGTCCTCCCTGACGGAAGGGGAGTGTGAGGAGGTTCCAGGCCACTCTGGGCTGCTTACCCGCCCAGACCAGTTCAATCAAGGTGGAGCGGAGCCGGCGGAAGAACGACTTAGTGAGTGGCACGGGGATGTTTACGAATAAGTAAAGAAACTTAGGAACGACCACCATTTTAGCAATTGCTATGCAGCCCATCAGAGATAGCGGCAGCGCCTTCCAGCGCCTCACCTTACACTCCAGCCATTCCACGGCCACCCCAAAATTGGCCAGCCATATGTCCTGCACCGATCGGCTAAACCGTATGCCCAGGTATTTAATCTCATCAGTGACCCAGTCAATCGGGTATTCCGTATGGCATTGACTCGTACCGTCCGTCAGCGGGAACATTGCCGACTTCGACCAGTTGATATCGATACCCGTGAGGCCACTGTATCTTGTCACCTCACGCATCAGTGGGTCAAAGTTTTCCGAGGGGTTATGTCGTCGGCGTACATAGACACCAGCAGGCCACGCGACGTGAAGCCTATACTGCGATGAGTGTGATGTTGGCGCAAACGGGCCGCCAGCGGCTCCGTCGCAATGGCGAACAGCAATGGCGACAAGGGGCAGCCCTGCCGAGTCCCTCTGGTTATGGGGATCGGGGCAGACGTCTCACCATTAACCCGCACCCTAGCCGTCGGGTCATTATAGAGTATTCCAATATGCCTGGCAAAGGAGGGGCTGAAATCCATGCGAGTGAATAACGCCCGTAGGAATTTCCACTCTAATGAGTCGAACGCCTTAGTGGCGTCAAGCAATGCGGCCGCGGCCTGCACCTTGGGATCCAAATAATGCAGGAGCCCAAACAGTACTCTCAGATTGTGGGAAGTGGACCTCCCCATTACAAATCACGACTGATCGGACAACGCTATCTGTGGCAGCATAAATTTCAGACGGTCAGCGAGTAATTTCACGTAAATTTTGGCGTCAAGATTAATTAGCGAGAGTGGGCGATAGGAGTCCGGGTTTACAGGATTTTTGCCAGGTTTAAGCAGCGTAATGATAAGGGCCTCTCGCATCGAGGGAGGGAGGAAGCCCAGCTCCATCGCTTCCTCAAAAACTCTGTGCAATCGCGGGACAAGTAGGTCTGCATATTCCTTGTAGAAGGCCGCCGTCAGTCCGTCGGGGCCTGGCGCCTTGCTGAGTGGCATAGCGGCTATCACCGCTCGAATGTCCTCCTGCGTGAAGGGTAGGTCCATATATTGTCGGGCATTATTACTGAACCACGCTAGTGCTATGGTGTCCAGGTAGTCACTAATAATGGTGTCGTCAGGGGTCACCTTAGAGGTATACAAGACCTTATAGTAATCCGTCATCACAGTCAGTATATCCGGAGGGTCTCGAATCACTTCACCCCCTGACCCTTGTAGCTCCAGGATATGCTCCGACCCACGCGGCGGGCGTAGCATGTTGGCTAGTGTTCGTCCAGCTCGATCACCCTCTCCATAACGTCTGGCCTGAGAATCTTTGGACAAGAACGCGACCTCCCTTTCCGCCTCCTCTTGATACATGGTCAGTTTCGTCCTGAAGGCCGCACTCGCCCCACCAGAAGGGGCCGCCATCATCGCAGCTTCAAGCTGGGCAAGTTCAGATTCCAACTTGCTCAGGGTATCTCTTATGGAGCGCAGAACCCCAGTTTTTAGCGCCATGCAATGACCCCTGGTCACTGCCTTACAGGCCTCCCAGAGCACGCCAGGTGAATCTACTGAGCCCTCGTTAAGTGCGAAGTATTCCTCCAGTCTTTCCCGCAAAGAATGCTGGAAGACCTGGTCGTGCAGCGCACGGGAGGGGAACCTCCAACTAAACGGCTGAATGTACTGCGGCGGTGTGGATAGCGTCAAGCACACCGGGGCATGATCAGAAAGAGACCACGGCATGTGAGTCACCTCTAACACCGATGAGTGCAAATCTCTGGACAGCAGCCAGAAGTCTAATCTGGACCAGGCCGCACGATGAGCTGTGATACACGTACCGGCGCGGGCCTCAGGGTGCAGTGTCCTCCAGGAGTCCACCAGCCCTGCCTCCTGCATAATATAGCCAAGCGCCTCCGACGCCCTGGGGTGATGTTCCCGAGTTGTGCCCTGCCTATCTTTAGTATCTGACAGTACCACATTATAGTCACCTCCCCACAATATCGCTGCCGGTCCACAGGTCCGCACCCTATGCCCCAATTCCTCGTAAAACTCTGGATTATCGTCATTCGGGCCATATACATTCACCAGAATCACTCTCGCGCCGCACAGCGAACCAACCAACAGAACATACCTGCCCCCTGTGTCCCTGATTTCCTCATGCGTCCTCCAGTGAAGCCCCTTTCTGATGAGTATCGCCACCCCTCTGGAGTAGTTAGAATAGTGAGCGTGGACTACCTCACCCCATCGATTGTGCCTGAGCAGCTGCGCAGCGTTGGCCGTCAGGTGCGTCTCTTGCAGAAGGCAAATGTCCGCACCTTTTCTAATTAGGAAGGCCTGTATCAGTCTCACTTTGCGTCTGTCATTCATACCCCGTACATTCCAGGTAATACACTTTATGCTATTCACAGCACCAGGCGTGTTAACAAAGTTCGGGCAAGCTTCAGACATATACCAGCCCCCCAGGCACCCGGCCACTTCATGCCGAAACGCAAAGCAAGCATTACCAGCCCAGCGGGTCTCAACATATGGGGGCGGCCGTGCCTCAGCAATCTATAAGCCCGCCGACAAGGTAGGGAACCTTCGCACGGCAACAAGCATTGAAATAAAACTCGATTAGGCCATGGACCTGTACCTCGCTGCGTCACTACCGGCAACCCTTCTCTGATAGACAGCACACATCCCACCCGTCCATGCTGTGTGACGGTCGACATGGCAGCGTACAGTGCACAGTGTGCGATTCAATAGCAGTTTTCGCCTCCTCTGACCCAGCTCTGAAACTTGAATAGAACTCAACAAAATCCCCCAACCACAACCAAACCCCACCCGCTCCAACCCCCCAATCAGGTTGTGCAATGACCTCCCAGGTCCCCCTCCCAACTACGACAACTGTAACTACAGTCCTAAGATGTGAACGGTGAATGGGAATCATCCCTTGAGGTACGCAGGTTGGCCACCCACAAGCCCTGTACTCATGACAGGGCGATCGAGCGCGGGCCTAGTGTACCAGCTCAAGGACCCCCCCCTCCCGATCCCGCAGTCCTACTTAGCTCCCTTCCAGCATCTGGAATTGATCCTCCAGGGAATTCAACATTCTCTATGGCCCAGCCCGGCGCGGACAGGCAATACCCAGCGACTTAACAAGAAGCATACATGAACAGTCATTCAACATCACTTAGCCTGTCCCGCTGGTCCGGGTCATCTGCAGGTGCCTGAGTCTTTTGGTCCTTTACCAGTTGTTTGGCATATTTCAGAGCCGCCTTCGCGTCAACAAAGAAGGATGGTTTACCGGGACCTTGGACCCGGAGTTTTGCAGGGTAGATGAGGGAGTATTTGGTGCCCGCCTGTTGAAAAAGTTTCTTCGCCGGCAAAAATTCCCTTCGAGCGGCCTGAACCTGCATCGTATAGTCCGGATATAATGCAATGTGGTTGCCCTTGTATTGCACGTCTGTCATGTCTCTTGCCATCCGTAAGATCACATCCCGGTCCCTATAATTTAAGATTTGTGCAATAATAGGCCGGGGTGGTGCACCTGGCTTAGGCCTGGGCCCCAATGATCTGTGAGCCCTCTCGACCAGGAACATTGAAGACAAACCCGACCCAAACAGATCCTTAAACATTTGTTCAACAAAGAGCTCCATGTCTGTTATGTCAGTCGTTTCCGCCACACCCGTGATGCGGACGTTGTTGCGCCTCGAGCGCGCCTCCAAATCCTCATTTTTCTGTTGTATGAGTGTCAGGATCTTATCCATGCCCCGCAGTTGGCCGGCAAGGCCGGTCTGATTTTCCTCCGTGTCGGCCACACGTGTTTCTAGCGATTCCACTCTTCCTTCTTGTTTGTCCATGCGAGACGTGATACCGTCCATGCGGGCCGCCAGCGCATCCATTTTGCCATCAATGCCATGTAAACTTGTTTTCAGTTCCTGAAACATGGCTTTAATGTCTACATCCTGAGCACCACTCCGGTCTGCTCGAGAAGACTCAGCCTCACGGTGGTCTGGGTCTGGGTCCGGCGGCTTCTGCCTGGACTTGTCGAAGGTGATTTTCGGCTGCCGCGTGTCCGGCTTGCCCATGGCCGCTCACCGGACGCCACCCGGCGCCGGTAGTGTGTGTGGGCAGCCAAGCCGCGATCTCCTCACACTGCACCAGTCGCCGCCAGTCGCCAACCACCAGTGTCTCGTCGAGGGCAGCAAGGTGGTTAGGCCTCGTTGGTAGGTAAGAGGGCCGTGCCCCCAGTGTCGGGGCACACACCGGGCACAGAGAAGCGGACCAAGCGGGGGGAGTCACAGCACAGACCGTTCGATCAGGCCGATACTCGTGCAGCCGTTCACTTTCCGCGTCTCAGGTCAACGCAGCACAGCGGAGAAGGCCAACCGCAGGAGCGCCCTCGCACCCCGGTTAAGCGGACATCCGGAGGGAAGAGCAGGCCAAGCAACCCCGCGCCAGAGCCGAATGATTCATTGCTCCGCGCCCCGACCCCCCACCGCTCCGGGGGGCCCCGGTCCGAAGCGTGCCCTCAACAGCACCGCAGTATGGCCGGGGCAGGCACGGCAGCCGACCACGTCTCTCCGATCGGCGCCCCGGGGCCTCCGACCATAGAACTCCGCCACACTACGGCGTCAGGGAAGATGGCCGCCACTGCAATTATCCGGTCGGGCCTGCCACTGTTCACCGGTATGCACTCCAGGGGCAGGCGATAGAAAGGAACAAATCAGAGTCTCAGACCATGAGGTGCGGCAACACGTGCTCTCAGTACAGGGCCCAACAGCGCTCGCCGAGCGCAAGCATCGGGGCCCTCCGCGCCGTCCACGGCAGTCAGCTAGCTCCGAGTGCGCCGCAGGGCGGTCGGGTCTCTCCCTTAGCCGCACCTCCAGTCCACTTTCAGTGGTACCCCACACCAGACGCCGCTGTCCCAGCTTCACCGTTTCAGCCGCAGGGGGTGAACATCCGGCGGGGCGCGCGTCTCCTGGGGCGATCGAACAGCCTCTGCCTCACCCCTCGGTCAGGTTTCGGGTCCTCCACACGCAAGGCCCCGGCTCTCGCGATTGTTGTAGGCCGCCGCGTCTCCGTGCTTCCTGTGGGCCGCTCTCCGCCCACGCGTCTCCGACGGGGTCAGAACAGCCAGCGCACAGGGCGGACACCCTGGACTACCGTCTCGGGCGGGGAGGTCCGAGCCCGCACCCCAGTTCAGCAAATAATTGAAGGATTTCTGTGCTCGATCGGCGGAGCTGCGGTTTCAGGCAGCCATTCCGCTCGGCAGCCAAGCCACGCCCCCCTGTTAGCAGATCTTTGAATGGCCCTTGGATTGTTGATGTGAGTTTGTTTCTGATCTCCAGGCACCCATTGGGTGTAGTGTCTGTGTCTGCACTGCTGCTGTGGTGGTGTGTGCTGCCACTCTTTCACAGTGTTGGCTGTTCATTAGCTGATGTCATGTGCAAGAACGTGCCGTCACCCCCATGTGTTGATACAAGGCGTCCGCCATTTGCTGGCAAGTCATTCCTCCGTGGGGACACACTGTTTGTCTGGCTGTGACCTAGGCCATATGGGCAGGGGGCATTGTTGTCGGCTTCTGATTTGCACTATGTGATTTTTGTGGCCCACCCTCCCGCCATCCGGCTTACCGTGCAATGTGTTGGTGTTTTCTGTGGCCTGTGACTTGACATTGTCCAGCTGGGTGCATGGGGCATGGTGGCGCCAGTGGCATGTGCGTGTTCATGGAGTGTGGTTGAGTCATGCGATAGCTTGGGGTGGTTGCGTGCCTGTTTGTGAGTTTGGTTGTGGATGACGTTCCCCCCATGTGAGGTGAGTTGTTTGTGTACTCACCCGGGTCTCGGAGTCCTTCTAATCCGTCCACTGCCACCACCGGCAGTATGGCCATCACCCTCTCCTCCCAGGGATGGTAGTGTTCGGGTCTTCGGGGCGGCCCTCCTCCAGTGTAGTGTAGTGTCTGTGTCTGCACTGCTGCTGTGGTGGTGTGTGCTGCCACTCTTTCACAGTGTTGGCTGTTCATTAGCTGATGTCATGTGCAAGAACGTGCCGTCACCCCCATGTGTTGATACAAGGCGTCCGCCATTTGCTGGCAAGTCATTCCTGCGTGGGGACACACTGTTTGTCTGGCTGTGACCTAGGCCATATGGGCAGGGGGCATTGTTGTCGGCTTCTGATTTGCACTATGTGATTTTTGTGGCCCACCCTCCCGCCATCCGGCTTACCGTGCAATGTGTTGGTGTTTTCTGTGGCCTGTGACTTGACATTGTCCAGCTGGGTGCATGGGGCATGGTGGCGCCAGTGGCATGTGCGTGTTCATGGAGTGTGGTTGAGTCATGCGATAGCTTGGGGTGGTTGCGTGCCTGTTTGTGAGTTTGGTTGTGGATGACGTTCCCCCCATGTGAGGTGAGTTGTTTGTGTACTCACCCGGGTCTCGGAGTCCTTCTAATCCGTCCACTGCCACCACCGGCAGTATGGCCATCACCCTCTCCTCCCAGGGATGGTAGTGTTCGGGTCTTCGGGGCGGCCCTCCTCCAGTGACGTTGGCCTGGTTGTGGTCGTCGGTCATTTTGGCTCGGACCCTCCTCCGCAGATCGTACCATCTGGCTTGGCATTCACGCCTAGTCCTTCTGGTGTCCGCAACAGCATTCACAGCATCGACGATCGTCTGCCACATGGCTGTTTTTTCTGAAATGCTGGTCTGTCTGACCAATGTTCCAAAGAGGTGTGGCCCAATGGTGGGGGGGGGGTGTGGATGGTTGTGGGTGTGTGGGTGTGGTTGTGCAGGTGTGTGTGTGAATGTGATGTGGGGGTGTTTGTGAAGGTGTGTGTGTGAAGGTGTGCAAGTGTAAGGTGTAGTAAAGGTTCTAGTATGGTGCTGTAGGTTGTCTGTGGGGTCTGGCAGCAGTGAGTCTGTTGCAAAGGCTCATGGTTTGTGTGTGTGGGCCCTTTTTATTGGTCCATTGGTGGGTGTGGCTGTGTTTGAACTTTGGGTGGGTGTGTTATAAGGAGTGGTTGTGTTTTGGGCCTCTGTTTTGGATTTTGGCAGTTGCAGGTCAGTGAATGTGTTGTTTTTGTGGTTGTTGGACATGTTTTGTGGCTTTATGCCATTCGAATGGTGTATTCTTGTGTTGTTTTGCTTTGTCCTGGTTGTGTATGTGCGTTTTTAGCGTGTGTACGGTGTGTACATGGGCCATTTTGTTGTACAGTGCTGTCCTTGTGTCTGGCTTGGTACGATTCGTACATGCGCGATGTTGTGTGAAGGTGGTGATGTTGGGGCCTGGGGTGCGCTCCGTACTTAGAATGTTGGGGTGGGGGTACGCTCCATGCATATGCGGGTGGGGGTACGCGTCGTACATACAAGGTTGGGGTGGGGGTACGGTCCGTACATACACGGTTGGGGTGGGGGTACGCTCCATACATACGCGGGTGAGGGTACGGGTCGTACATACACGGTTGGGGGTACGCTCCATACGTACGCGGGTGAGGGTACGGGTCGTACATACACGGTTGGGGTGGGGGTACGCTCCATACATACGCGGGTGAGGGTACGGGTCGTACATACACGGTTGGGGTGGGGGGTGCGCTCCATACGTACGTGGGTGAGGGTACGGGTCGTACATACACGGGTGGGGGTACGACTCGAACGTACACGGGTGTACATACACAGGGGGTACGACACGTACACGGGTGTACATACACGGGGGTACGACACGTACACGGGTGTACATACACGGGTGGGGGTACGACTCTAACGTACACGGGTGTACATACACGGGGGGTACGACACGGGTGTACATACACGGGTGGGGTACGACTCGAACGTACACGGGTGTACATACACGGGGGGTACGACACGTACACGGGTGTACATACACGGGGGTACGACACGTACACGGGTGTACATACACGGGTGGGGGTACGACTCGAACGTACACGGGTGTACATACACGGGGGTACGACACGTACACGGGTGTACATACACGGGTGGGGGTACGACTCTAACATACATGGGTGTACATACACGGGGGTACAACACGTACACGGGTGTACATACATGGGTGGGGGTACGACTCGAACTTACACGGGTGTACATACACGGGGGGTACGACACGTACACGGGTGTACATACACGGGTGGAGGTACGACTCGAACATACACGGGTGTACATACACAGGGGGTACGACACATACACGGGTGTACATACACGGGTGGGGTACGACTTGAACGTACACGGGTGTACATACACAGGTGGGGGTACGACTCGAACGTACACGGGTGTACATACACGGGGGGTACGACACGTACACGGGTGTACATACACGGGTGGGGGTACGACTCGTACGTACACAGGTGTACATACACGGGTGGGGGTGTACATACACGGGGGGGTACGACTCGAACGTACGGGGCTGGGGGGGCCGGCACGTATGTGGGCACATGTCTCCATGGTTGCTATGGGAGTTCAGTGCGGACGGTGTTTTTTCCATCCGGTTGTAACATCGGACGCACAGGATGGATCGTGATTCCGCGGTCGGACTTCACTTTTCACATTTGTACGGTAAATCGTCCGGGGACGTGTCGGACACATTTTCCGACCCGAGGACGTGTGGGGAATTATTCCCAATGCGATTCGTATGGTCTTTTTCCCTTGCGAATCGTAATTGGCAGTTTGTACGGCACTTGTACGATTCGTATGGTAAAAAGACCGGATACAAGTCGTACGGGGAATTTTTTTACAGGATCCTAATCGGCACCATAATGTGTGCACATATCAAATCTGGTAACGTCTCTATGCTGACATTGAAAAATAATACTTCTAATTCTTATGATTTGTTTTTTGCTCTGTATAGTGTTTCTATCAAATTTCCCTGTTTCATAATGTTCTGTTTGTAATACCAAACTCAATTCCACTCATTTGTCGACCCTGGGTCCTTGAAAAACAAAGACAGCCACACGATTTATACCTGTAACTTTCAGGTCACAAACAGGTCACAGGCAACAGGGTTTGACTTAATGATCTACCTGAATGGAAGCTAATCATATTGCATCTGTTCTAACTCTTCATGCCAACCACCTCTATTTAGTGGTACATCTCCATAGCCAAACATACTTCTTATATTATGTGTTGTGAAATTCTACCAAATTTGTTTTTGTGCAAAACAACATCATGCTACTCCTCATATGAACATTGAACAAGATGGCATTTATCACATTAAAATGTCACTCAAGATACCTGCTAGAAGACCGCTTAAGGAGAAAATGTGTCCCGCAAGACATTTTCTACATGAAAACACTTTTTCTGTTCAAATCAGTGGAACAAGATAGCACTGATATTGCATAACATGAAAGTAGCAAATCTCATACATTTTGCAAGTGGAATGAAAATTTGGCACATGCCTTTTATGACCCTTTATACCTTGAATACCATAGCTCAGATAACATTTGCAGCAGTCAACACTTTCTTCTTGCAACCATTGCTCAAGTCTATCTGTATCCCGTGAAAAATGAAATTGACCTTGGTATTTAACTTGGTAAGCCTCTGTATTTTGCTGTAGCTCTGGAGCAGTCTTACAGGTGCTGCATCAGCTGCTGCCTGTGGATCATGTCCCTGCATCCCCTGACTTGCCTATCATTAGGGTCCAGTCCAAAGAGTCCCTACAAATGTTTGCAATATCTGACTTCATTCCTTACATTAGTAGGCACCCTTTGTCTCCTCTAAAAAAGACCTCCTTTCTTGATCTCATAATGCCTGTTGGTATTTTTCTATCACCTCTAAGCAAATAACACTAAGGCCCTCATTACGATGTTAGTCCGAGTTGCCTCCGACCGACACCATTCCGATGAGGGACTGGAGGCCGCGGAGGGAAGGGGCCCTGCTAGGAGCCCCAAATGTCGCTTTCTGACAGCCTTTCAATGTCGGAAAGGACAACATTGAATGGCTGTTGGAAACCAACATCATAACCCGATGGTGGAAATGACGCCCTCAAGGGATTATGATGAGTTTCCGACCGAAGGGCTCTCTGAGCCCATCAGAAAGCGTTGGTCAGTCCCTCTGACTGCTGCCTACGGCCACATGCATCATAATGTGTCGGTCGGAACGCAGCAGTAGATGCCGGTTGGACCACAATCGACGAGCCGTCAATTGCAGTCCAACGTGCATCATAATTAGGCCCTCAATTGTTTTCTTTTTTTGTGTCTTTGTCAGCTCCCCAGGGGACTTGTATGTGCAATTATATGGCTCTAGACAACTTGACACTTAATCATGCTAATGTCTTCATCTCTTCAACTACAAAGCCTACCCTGATCTTTTTCCAAAACTACATTCCCCTCTGCAAAGAAACAACTTTTGCCTGCAGCTGCAGATTCTGTAGATGGATCAAATGAATGAATGAATGAATCAATCAATCAATCAATCAATCAGGGGTTTGTAAAGCTTGACTACACAACCGTGAGGGTCTCAAGGCACTAGGGGAGGGGGCAGCTCAGTTGAGTGCTAGGGTAATCCGAAGAACCAGGTCTCAAGGTCCTTCCTGAACTGGAGCAGTGTAGGAATTTGCCAGAAGTGGAGGGGTGGTCGTTCCAGGCCTTGGCTGTGAGGTAGGAGAAGGAATTTCCTCTCGCATTGGTCTTGTAAATGCGTGGCATGATGGTCAGAGAGAGGTCCACTGATTGGAGGTGTCCGATGTTATGGAGGGCCTTGTATACGTGAGTGAGGAGCTTGAAGGTAATTCTTCTTTCAATGTGGAGCCAGTGGAGATCACAGAGGTGTTGGGTGATGTAGTTGTGATAGGGATGTCTGGGATGAGTCTGGCTGCGGTGTTCTGGACTGTCTGGAGCTTGAGAAGTAGTTTCTTGTTGATTCCGGCATAGAGAGCGCTGCCATAGTCCAGTCTACTACTGATGAGGACATGCATGATCTTTTTTTCTGGATTTGGCTGTTGGCTGGGGTCCATTTAAACGTTTTTGGAGTATGCGGAGGGTGTTGAAGCAGGCTGAGGATACTGCGTTGATCTGGTGGTTCATAGTGAGCGATGAGTCTAGTATGATGCTGAGGTTTTGTGCGTGGTCCGTCGGGGTGGGGGGGTTTCTGAGGGTTGGGGCCACCAGGTATCATCCCACACAGAGTGGGTGGAGCCATGGATAAGGACTTCTGCTTTCTCAGAGTTGAGTTTCAAACAGCTCTTCTTCATCCAGGTGACAAAGGCTTGCATCCCTCCTGAATGTTGTGCCTGGTAATGTTGGGTGCTTTGGTGAGGGAGAGGATGAGCTTGGTGTTGCCAGCGTAGGAGACGATGTTGAGCTCATGGTCTCTGACGATGGTTGTGAGGGTGGCCATGTAGATGATGAAGAGGGTGGGGCTGAGGGAGGATCCATGGGGCACTCCACATCTGGTCTCTGTTGCTTCTGAGAGGTAGGACGGGAGTCTGACTTACTGAGTTCTGCCTGTGTGAAATGAGCATATCCATTCAAGGGCCATTCAAGGGCCTTTCTGCGGATGCTGGCATAATGGAGTCTGGTGGCTGGTTTGCAGTGGGAGACAGTGTCGAAGGTAGCTGAGAGGTCAAGGAGGATGAGGGCTGCCGTTTAGCCCTGGTCGGATGTCATCAGTGGCGGCAAGTAGGGTGGTCTCGGTGCTGTGGTTGCTGTGAAATCCAGATTGGGAGATGTCAAGGACGTTGTTGGCTTTGATGAAGTTTGCTAGCTGGGTGTTGACAGCCTTTTCGATGACTTTGGCTATGAATGGAAGCAGGGAGATGGGCCTAAGGTTCTTGAGGTCCGTCAGGTCTGCGGTGGGTTTCTCAGGAGGAGGTTGCCTTCGGTGTGTTTCCAGTCATCAGGGATTGTGGCGGTTTCGAGGGAGCAGTTGGTCATCTGACATAGGTAGGGTGTGATGGCCGTGGTGGCTCTGTGGAAGATTTGGGTGGGCAGGGGTCTGAGAGTGCTCCAGAGTGGATGCTCTTCATGGTCTTTAAGCTGTTGTGAGGGGGTGCAAGTGAGAAGGGTCTGTTGGGTGGCATCGCTGGGAGTGGGAGCTGGAGCAGTGCAGAGGTCTTGTTCGTCAAAGTCTTTGTAGATCGTCTTAATTTTGAGGTGAATAAATGCGCTGAGTCAGTTGCAGAAGTCTTGGGAGGGACGTCTTTTGTTTTGCTGCTGGTTTTGGCAAAATCCTTGATGATAGAGAAGAGTTCTTTGGAGTTGTGGGCATTGGAGAGGATTCTGTCTTGGAGGACGTTTTTCTTTAATGAGGTGGTGATGTGCTGTGGTGGCTGCTCTGTAGGCAGGTCATGTTTCTGTGGTTTGGTTGTTTCTCCATGTGTTTTCGAGTCATCGGCAAGAGCGGTTGGATTCTTGGAGTGCAGGGGTGAACCATCTTGCTTTCTTGATGTGTCATCCTGTGACTTTCTTGTTGGCACAGTTCGTGATCCAGAGGTGGAGGTTGCGTGCTGCAGTGTTAGTGTCTGACATTGTTGGTGGATGGGTGCTGGTGAGGGCAGAGGTGAGCTGTCTTCAGTTTCTTTGTTCCAGATTCTATGGGGGAGGCGGTGGGCGTGCTTGTGTACGGTGGGTGCAGTGGTGGTCTGTCAGGAGGAGTTCCATGGTGTGGCGGTAGGGGATGCTGTTTCATTCTGCGAAGGTAGGATCAAGTGTGTGTACCGCTGTGTGCATGGGGGCAGTGACAAGTTGCTTCAGTCCTATGAAGGTGAGGTTCTCTTGGAGGGCAGTGAATTTGGGGTTGTCTAGGTGGAAGTTAAGGTCTCTGAGTAGGATGTAGTCTGTGGAGGCAAGGATATGAGGTGCAATGAGGTCAGCGATAGTGTCTTTTAAAGGAGCTCGGGGGCTGGGCGGCCTCCAGATGAGGGTTTCTCGGAGAGTCGTTTTAGGGTTGGTCTGGATCTGGAAGTGGAGATGGTCCATGAGGATCGTGGTGTTGTCTGAACTGGTGGTTGTCATGTGGAGGGAACGTTTGTGGATGATGGCGATGCCTTCTCCTTGGCAGGTGTGGCATTCTTTTTGCAGGATTTTGTATCCGTAATGAATGGCATTGGCAATGTTGGGCGCGGAGGTGGCGTTGGTCCAGGTTTCTGTGAGGGAGGCTATGTTGGCTGCGTGGGTGTTGAGGAGGTCCTATATTTCTATGTCATGCTTGTGTGGGGAGTGCACATTGAAGAGGAAACAGTTAAGTGGTTTGTGAGCGGTGATGTCCGGTAGGCTGGGGGCTGCTGCTGGGGTCCAGATGTGGGTAAAGGTTCAGTAGCAGTGTTGACAGGAGATCGGGACTTTGGTGTTGCTCTGTGTCAAAGGCTGGCAGTTGTTGCTGTGTCTGAGGTTGTGAGCGTGGAGGGTGCCGGAGTTGTAGCGAAGGCGGGTTGGAGAACCAGGGTCCTTGGCACTGGTTGTGGTCAGGTCGCAGATGGGCGCAGAGGGGCTTGTCTTTGGTGCACTTTTGGCACGCCAACATCATGGCTTTGCAGCGGCCACCATTAAGTAGGGGTTGGGAGAGGGCGGTCAGCTGGGAGGCGGGCGTGGGAAGGACACGCTGGAGGGGGGAGGGACAGCGGGGGCAGCAACAGCAAGGAGTTCAAGCAAGTAAAGAGAGAACAGGGCAAAAGAAAAGAGAAAAGAGTGCAAGTGAGAAAAGAGAGCAGAGAGAGCAGAGAGAGGAAAAAAGAGAAGAGAGGGCACAGAAAAAATCCATGAGAGGCGGAACAGCAAAAGAGCAGCGTTCTTTCCCACTAGACCACCAGGGCTCGAACACTTACCCAAATGGAGATCTCAGGGGCTCAGAGGTCAGCACTTACTAGTGGAGCTGTGCGGGGGGAGCAGTCACACTGACCAGGTTCGTGGTCTAGCTCTGGATAAGACTCCCATTAGCCCTCTGGGATTTAGGAAGCTATCACCCCTTGTTAGCTTCTTTTGTTTCTCATCTCCCCACATCTCGGTGCCTACTGATTGTTCCCTTCATGACTCCAGGTCAAACCATCATATACCCCTTCACGAACAGGTATTTCTCGGATTGCATGTGAACATACCTTCTGGATCAGTAAGAGCAATATGCCACAACAAAACATAAAATATAACGTTACATGTATTTGTAAAGTGTGCGTTCACCTCGAGAGACATCTTACCCAAATCAATAATATTTAACTGACCATTAGAGGTTGCAAACCTGAGTAGACCAATCATGCCCTAAACAAGATTCAAACTTGTGAACATGGGATCAGTCCGATATCTTGTTATGGAGGTATTTATCTATTAAGATATCAGACCCTATCATTCAGCATCTCCTATGCATTCTAGGTTCTATGGAACTGGCACTATATTCATCGCCAATTGGTTAAATACCGTAGCATGAGCTTCTGAATTCTGATTATTTTCATTCATCCACGCACTCAGGACATATTTTTACCAATGTTATCATGTTTGTGTAGCAAGGCCCAGAATAATTGATTGACCTTTGACACTCTAAGATAGTCTGTATTCTTTTGTATAAACTGAGACAATAGTTCCTTACGTTCTGCTCCCAATATTGTCCTCATTTCACATATGTTGTAATTAATTTCTAAAATATATGTACCAACTATTTGTTATCTATCTGTTCTGCAAACATGATAAGATCCTGCCTGGTTATGTGTTTTTTCTGCAAGATAGCTCACCCAATGTTTTTTCACTGCCCTCAGTTAACAGGCATTCTAGACCTAATGTATCCTCCCATCCCAACTCCAGTGAAGGTAACCCATACTCCTTCTGAGACAATTTAACCAAAGTTGTGTGTCTACTGTTGTTAACCCTGTCACAGAACTTGCTTGACCCCTTGGTGGAAGAAATTTGAGTATGAGTTGGGAGGTGATAAACCCCCTTAAATAATAATCACAGTACTTGTTACCGAGAACCACTAGTCACTAAATATACCTGTGCTTAACCCTCTGTTAGGTTGGCATTAAGCAGTTAGGCTTAACATAGAGGGGATGTGTAAAGTATTTATGGAGTTCTCCAATAGTAATAAAGTGAAAACACATCACAAAAAAAACATACCAAACCAATTTAGACAACTACAAACTACTTTAATACATAAAATTACACAAATCCAATAAGTAAAACCAGAGAAATCAATTTTTAAAATTTGAATAAAAAATGGTGCTGAAAAGCAGAAAGCACCAACAGCGGTTATTTGATCACACTATACTCGTTAAAAAAAAAAAGTTAATTCCGACCACAATGGAGAACAGGGTGGATACAGGAACCAGTGAAAAGTTTATCTTCTAACTTAGAAAGTTTTAGAGAAGTGGTAATCATCTAGTCGTTGACAGGGTAAGCTGCAAGCTGGATCGGAAGCGGAGCTCGAGGAGGGCAGGTTGCTGAAGAGTGGGGTCCCAGTACAGTCACTGATGTTGGGGGGGAAATCTACGACTGGCAAAGTCTGAAGTCCATGCACAGGAAGGCCTTGACATCAATCAGACGCTGCTTGGAATCAGTCCCAATGAAGCCCACTACATTTGGACTTTAAAACTTTTCTAGAAGTCCTGATCTTCTTCAGGGAGACAGTGAGGCAAACCAGCAAGCTTAGGCCGATCGGCGATTTGACGCTGATAGCAGTGGTTTTGATGGTGGTCACAGTCCCCAACGATTCTCCAGGCAGAAAGTTGGCAAACATTTTCTAGGTCCTACTTTGTACAGTTTGGGGACAGTAGGAGTAGCTTTTAACACTATCTTAGGGCCCAGGACCTTGAGGGGGCACCTCTTGACTCACTCCAACAGGGTTCAGGAAAGGTCAAGTTGGAACTTTCAGCTCAGCAATTTCAGGAAGAGAAGCTTCTGGAAGCTTGTGGTGTCCCTCTAGCTAAAGCAGGAGGTCAGTCAACTGACTCTTGGAGTCACTTCTGAGGTCCTGGGTTGAAGGCAAGAAAGTCCAGTTTTCCTGCAGGTTTCAGATGGCAGGACAGTCCTTCTTCTGATCTGTACAAGTCCAGGAGTGTTCTGAGGAGAGATCTATGGGGTTGAGCCTGTGGATGGAATGTGAGCCTTTGTCCACCCCTAAACAAGTTCTGGTCAGTTTCTCTACTCCCAGAAGGCTTGATACCACTCTGGCTATAGGGACAAAGAAGAGGCAGGCCTAGGTTTGAGCTTCATCTGCCAGCGACAAGGTAGGCATCCTTTGAAGCTCAGGAATGGGCTGGGCGCAGCCACTCCACAGGCCATTCTGGCAAGGGATGAGTCCTCCTCCCCACATTCAGAGCCCTTTGTCTACTGCCATGGGAGCAATGTGCATCTCATCAAAAGGGATCCATCAGGAGTCAAGTGACAGCTGGGCACTGGCAGGAAAGCCTTTTTGTTTTAATGAGGAAAATTGTAGGTTTCTTAAAGTGGCATTTCCACAATAGTAATATCAACTCAGACTTGACTATGAACTTGTGTTGGACTTGGCCCTCGCTGCAGGGTTACTGCCAACGTTCTGCCTTCTCTCCTCCTATCTTCATTGAATTCAATGTTGTTGGCCTTAGGACTCTGTGCACTTCACCACTGCTAACCCATACCAAAGCGCTTGTGGTCTCTCCATTAAACATGGTAAGATTAGCTTAAAGCTGTTTGGCATGTTACATTTTCTTATAAATCCCTTGTAAAGTGGTGTACCATATAACCTGGGACTTGTTAAATAAATGCTACTAGTGGGCCTGCAGCACCGACTATGCCACCCACTAACTCTTTCAGACATGTCTCAGGCCTGCCATTGCCCCTGAAAGAAGTTTTAAACTGCCAATTGGACCTTGCAATATAACCCCCTTGCCAGGCCATAAATGCCCCTTTTATTGCATATAAATCAAGGTAGGCCCTAGGTAGCCCATAGGACAAGATACATAGTAAATAAAAGGTTGGACTTTTACGTTTTACATGTCCTGGGAATGAAAAACCCCTAAATTAGTTTTTCCACTGCTGTGAGGCCTACCTGTCCCACAGGATAACATTGGGTTGCCTTATTACCTTTAATAAGGTGCGCAGTCAAAATATCAAATTTTTTATATCGACCTACACTAATATTGAATTTTTAATATCGTTGGGACAGAATATCAAAGTCAAGAATATCGTTGACCAGAATATCGACCTTAAGATAAGTAATATCGATTTTTTTAATATTGAAGTAAGTAATATGGAAGTAAATAATATCGTTAGCAAAAAAATAGTTGTAAATAATATCGATTTTATTTTTAGTGTTATGTATTTTAGTATGTGTTTTATATGTATGTCTAAATTTTTTTTAATTATTTTTAAATATATGTATTAAATGTTAAGAAAATAGTAATTTCTTTTAAAGTAAATTTTGCGTTTTAGTATCAGAGCGGATTGTGGGTTTATAGGGGAATAGGGTGGGAAGTAACTTAATTATAATTAATTAATTGTTACTTTTTTATTTATTGTTATTGATTGTTAATGTATTGTTAATTAATTATTAATTGGTAATTAATTTTTATTAATTTATTAATTGATAATTAAATAAATTGTGTTATTTTTTATGTGTAGCGCGTTGTGTGTTTATAGGGGAATAGGGTGGGAAGTAATTTGTTATTTAAGTAAATGTTAATTTAATTTAATAGGTATGTATTAATAATTATTTTGTTAAATAATTATTAATATGTTTTAAGTATGTTAATTTAACCCCTACGCTATCCTACATTTTCCCTACTGTTGCACTCACTGGAGTTGGAATAGTAATTTTTAACCCTCCGCTATCCAACCCTTTACCTACTGTTGCACTCACTGGAGTGGGAATAGTAATTTTTACCCCTACGCTATCCAAAACTTTCCCTACTGTTGCACTCACTGGAGTGGGAATAGGAATTTTTACCCCTACGCTATCCAACACTTTCCCTACTGTTGCACTCACTGAAGTGGGAATAGGAATTTTCACCCCTACGCTATCCAACACTTTCCCTACTGTTGAACTCACTGGAGTGGAAATAGGAATTTTTACCCCTCTGCTATCCAACACTTTCCCTACTGTTGCACTCACTGGAGTGGGAATAGGATTTGTTACCCCTTTGCTATCCAACACTTTCCCTTCTGTTGTACTCACTGGAGTGGGAGTAGTAATTTTTACCCCTACGCTATCCAACACGTTTCCTACTGTTGCAGTAACTAGATTTGGAATAGCAATTTTATTTCCTCTGCTATTTAATATTTGTTTTATTATTTTAGCTAATGTACTGTATAATTAATTTAAAAAGATTAAAAATAATTTTAATTTTTTTAATTTGTTACATATAGTTATTTAAATTGTATTTATATTATTGTTTTATGTGTATAGATGTATTTATAATTTATAAAAAAATAAACAATTTATGTTATTAAAATAAATATTAAAACATATTAATAAGTAAGTATATATATTTATTATATATTATATGTATATGTTTAATGTATCTTTAAATTATATATATTACTTATAAGTTTTTAAGCATTTTAAATTATTTTTTACTATGTTTCTTTTAATTATATGTATTTTTTACTTTATTTTACATTGTTTTTTAAGTTAAATAAATAACGATATTTTTAACAACGATATTTTTAACCAATATTTTTTTTTCAATATTTTTGTACTTACCATAATGTAGATAGGATGTCGATATTCTTGACTTTGATATTTTTGCTGCGATATTTTTGTAAGTCGATATTGTGACCTTAGATATTTAGTCAGTGATTCCTTTAATAAATGCTAAATTTTGATTGGGGTCAGATAAGAAATTCATGTTTGGCATATATGAAATTCTAATGACAAATTCTCTTTAATGGTAAAGTTGGATTTTAAATTACAATTTTGAATATGCCACTTTTAGAAAGTTCTTATGCAACAGGGCAACCCAATATTTCACCAGAGAGCTGGGTGAATCAATGTACAAAGAAAAAGGGTTCCCGTATGAATTATTTATACTCTAATGAACAGTTTGTTGGTTCAAAGTTCCAACTATGAACAAAATGTACTAAACAAAAGGCTTAGGGGCCTATTACAATGGCACTGTAACGGTGAACGGGACAGTCCGCCAGAGGTCCGGCGGTCCCGCTGTGGCCATTAGGATGCCACCGTAACGGTGGCATCCACCATCCACAACATTGTGGCGGGCGGTGCTCACAGCACCTCCTGCCACAATCCTGTGGATGCATGTTGTGCATTGGCATGCAGAAGTTGACAGGCACTGCGCGGGAGCCTGCCACCTTGTCCACACCAATGTAGGTGCACCCCCACCCCCACAACACTCTGGGGGCCCGCAACAGTCCCCCAGAAGCAGAAACCGCATGCCTTTCTATGGCGGCAACGCCACCATGGAGAGGCACATCTCCACAAACATCATATTATGGATGGTGGTGTCTTGCAGACGCCACCACCATATCATGCCGTTTTTCCTCCCGGTCGACGAGTCAAAAGGCGGACGGTATTTCCATCTGCCGCGGACCCCCCAGCCATACCAATATGGCGGGGGGTCAATCAGGCAAGGACGGTGGGCAGATCGCCCCCGCCGGTCTAGCAGTGGCTACCGCCGGCCCGGCAGGGACGATCCGCCCGCCATCTTAATGGGCCCCTTAATGTTTTCATAAAATAATTTTTTGTATTAAGATATTCAGTATGAAACGCATCATGTTAAAAAAGTACAGTACATAGCAAAAAAGGTGAAAGAATTAACAAGGCAACACTGCCGCCCTCCAAATTGATCACATCAACATTAGTCGAATAAGTTAAGTCCAAGGATCACTGGGTAGCATACAATCCTCTTCACCATAAATATGTTTGGGGATTCACAGTCCCATGTAATTGTTTCTTTTTTTAAACAATGTAATAGATTGAAGAGCTGTATGGTATAGTGAATGATGTTAAAGAGGAACAACCGCTGACGTTACAATCTCTTATGGCCAAACAATCAACAAGACCATCATCAGGACTCAGTGTTGTAAATGCCTAATATGTGGCGCAGCCTAAATGTACTTGCCAATGGGCCACAGAAAATATATGCAGATATAAATCAACCAATGAGACATAAATTTCAATCACGAAAATAAATTTATACACAGAAGTATTGCAGCGTGAAACTAGTTGTCCGACGTGTTTTCACTTTTTTACTGTTTGTGTGCTGCAAAAATACTTTGCACATTGCTTCTAAGTTAAACCTGACTGCTTTCTGTGTCAACCTACCAATGGTTAGGCACAGGTAATTTAGTGACTTTTTGTGGTTCACCATGCTGGGTATTGTTGGTCTTGCTTGACCAGGGCAAGTACCCCAAATAACCAACAAACCGATTTCTCACCGGTTGGATTTTAAATTACTATTCATTTGAGTCCTTGATCCATTTCTCTAGCAATTCCCGAACTGAATTAAGCACTCATTAAAGGTAATAGTGTAAACCGGTGTAGAGCTATGTAAGAGGCAGCCTTTCCACAATGAAGAACGAATTTGGCAGTTTTCACTGCAAGGGCATTTAAACCATTCAGTATGGATTTCCTACTTATGAAAGACCATGGACACTGCTCTGTGTGCTTTTAAGGCCTACCTTAGCGAGTACAAAAGAACTTAGGGTTTTAGGGGGTAAAAGGTTTATTTTTCTAGGTCGAAATGGCAGTTTAAACCTTCACATCCAGGCTGCAATTGTAAACCTAACACATGTTTCACAGTTCTACTTTAGTGGGTGCCACAATGACTGCTACACCCACTTGCAGCATTTAATTTACAGGCCCTGGGTACATGAAGTGTTACTTACTGGGAAATTAGTAAATTAAATATGCCAATTTGGGGTAAGCCAATCTATAATGTTTAGAGTGGAGAGCACAAGCACTTTATTGCTGGTTAGCAGGAGTAAAGTGCACAAATACCTAGGGTCAGCAAAAATGGGGTCAGCAATAGAATACAAAACTCTGGTGCAATACCATGCAAAAGATGGCCATATCCAACATTTCAAAATTGAAGTCTATAGGTGGAAGGCAACCATCTGCAAATAACTCAGAAAAAGCAATATTCTATTAATTTGATAGCTTCAGTGCAATTGTTTCAGCTCAGGGAATCCTAATTTCACATGATATGTTAAGATAAGTTAGCAAAAATCTATTTATAAAAGAGTGTTTAAGTTTATAACAAGGGCTCTCGGTTTTATGGAAATAATTATTTTTACATTTTTTCCTGTATGTATCCATAATTATTTTTTAACTATCTTATCTGTATTTATCCATATTTATTTTGTGGATAAATGAAGCTGTAAAACTGTACATTTCCATATTTATTTAACTGATAGACTCACAGTCAAACATTGACATCTGTCATGTTATAGTTATTTAAGCTGCAAAACATTACATAACAATAAATCCACAGCCCCCACCGCTATGTTTGAAAAAAAACAATCCCTGGTGCCTAGTGGGCTTTCTGCCCCCTGGGGGCAGGTCAGAGGCTAGTGCACCATCTCCCTCCTGGGGGGCAGAGAGACTGTGTTTTTTTTTGGGGGGGTGGAGGCATTGACATGTGGATTTCGGGCAGCCCATACCCCTATATACATACAATAAATCCCTGGTGCTTAGTCTGTTTTCTGCCCCCAGGGGCAGATCAGGGACTATTGCCGCCATCTGCCCCCCGTGGGGGCAGAAAGACTGGAATTTTGCTGGGGGAGGTGGGGGCATTGACATGCCCATCTTGGGAAGCCCCCACCCCTAACTCAAATAAAAAATCTCTGGCTTCCAGGGGGCTTTCTGCCCCACCCGGGGAGGGCAGATCAGGGGCTAATGCCTCATCTGTCCCCTGGGGGGGCAGAAAGACTGTGGGATTTTTGTTTGGGTGTGGGGGCATTGGCATGCCCATTTTGGGCAGCCCCCACCCCTATGTACAAAATCCCTGGTGCTTAGTGTAATTTCTGCCCCCCGAGGCAGAAAGACTGGAATTTTGCTGGAGGGAGGTGGGGGCATTGGCATGCCCATCTTGGGCAGCTCATGTCCCTAAATCAAATTTTTAAAAAATCCCAGGCTTCTAGTGGACTTTCTGCCATCCTAAAGGGGGCAGAAAGACTGGAATTTTGCTGGGAGGTGGGGCCTTTGGCATGGCCATCTTGGGCAGCCAGCACCTAAATCAAAACAAAAAAACATGGCTTCTAGTGGGCTTTCTGTCCCTCCCGGGAGGGCAGAGTGGGGGCTACTGCCATGCCCCTCTTGGGCAGCCCCCACCCCTATTTCAAATTTTTAAACAATCCCTAGTTTCTAGTGTGGTCTCAGCCCCCTCTGGGGACAGCAGATTGGGGACTACTGCCCCATCTGCCCCCCAGGGGGGGCATAAAGACAGGAATTTTGCGGGGGTTGGTGGGGTATTGGCATTCCCATCTTGGGCAGCCCCACCCCTAAATCAATTGTTTTAAAAACAAATCCTGGCTTCTAGAAGGGCTTTCTGTCCCCCCGGCGGGACAGATTTGGGGCTACTGCCCCCATGTACCCCCGAGGGGGGCAGAAAGACTGTAATCGTGCAGGGGTGGGGGCATTAGCAAGCCCATTTTGGGCAGCCCCCACCCCTAAATCAAATAAACAAAAAAAATCCCTGGCATCTAGGTGGCTGTCTACCCCCTGGGGGTACATTGGCTACTACTGCCCCCATCTGCCCCCCAGGGGGGCAGAACGACTGACTGTGCTCAATTATTTTTGGGAGAAGCAAAGTCCCTTGCCCAAGGGGCTGCTCCCCCCTCCCTAATGCCTAATGGGTGGATCCCTGCTTGGGGATCGCCCTCCTGGGGCATTCCCCAACCAGGGATCCACTAGGGAGGGGTACCATTGGAAAGGGGAGATTCTCCCCTTTCCAACATTACCTCTCCTGACTTTCAACATGCTCAGGGGCTGAGGTAGCCCCCTGAGCACGTAGAAAGTGAAACTGAAATCAGCCGATAGGCTCATTTCTATTTTGGTTTTTATGAAATTACGTCAGCGCAACGTGCACCAAAAATTCAGCCTCTGGAGCTGGGGAAGCTCTTCCCCTGCTTCCGAGGCTTTTGGGGGAAAAAGGGAATCTCCGCACCAGAGGGATTTCCTGTGCCATGGCATCGGACGCAACGCGCATGAGCACCTATGCGTCAGACTGCTTCCGCAAGTCCAATGCATGGAACGGGGTAAATATCATTAGGGGTATCCATTTCATCAAAAATATTCTTTTAAAAATTATTTAAAACTAGCTAGGGAAGATCAGTATTCTCAGGGAATCCTTTTTTGGGGAAAAATGGGGACATACACTTGCTATGCAAGAGACATGATGATGGCCTTTCCAGATTCCTGTGGTGTCCGAGCGGCAGCAGCTCAATTTCCCCAGGAAAATATACCCTGTGCCATCTTAGGCACTGCATGCACATGGATATTGTGTGCGATGCTCTTACTCAATAGTAACTCTATGGTTGGTATTGTCTGTACTGAGACATTGTGACTTCAAATTTCAATCTTACCATATTTTTAAAGAACAATTTGCCAATGGCAAAGATTATCACAGTGGTTTAGGACAATAAAATGTAATTGTATATTTCTCCAAACTAGAAAACTCTATAAATGATGACACTTTTGAATCAGATAAAATGAAAAAATATATATATATATGGGAAAATCAAAAATTCAAAATGGTGAAAAGTTGGAGTAAAGTCTATTAGCATTGAACTTATATTTACAAAACATAGTCTTGATCTATAGCAGATACTAGTCAAGGGGTGAAATTCTGTTGGGAAGTGAGATCACTAAAAAAAGATCTTAGGAGTTTCCCCTATTGAAAATCCAAAATCAAAATGGTCGAGGCTTGGATTTGGACCCTACTATTGACGAGCTTGTATTCTACAGTGAGAAAAATGGCCTTAAGCTATAGCAGATATAAGGAACGCTGGGAATTTTTATTGAAGAGAAAGATAGCTAAACTAGATATGGAAAGCTCACCACTGTTGTCAGTAATATGATTAACCTAAAAAGGTATGCAGTTCCTCATCAAAGTCGAACCCATATTCAACTGTTTTTAACTTGAAAATCCAAACATTTTCAGTTTTTCATACTATACATCCTCTATTGCCACCTCATCTATTTTTCTTGATAGCATAAATGCCTAGGAATCATACATTTTCAATCTGCAATCTGAGTTATGAATGTGTACTAACATCGGGTATTTACGATCCGGTTTTGTAACTGCATCGAGATGTTTCTTCAATGTTCTTCATTCGCTCTTTTTGAAGAGCCAACATACATCTTTTGGCATGCACATAAAATTAAATAGGCACTAGACGTTGTATTCAAGTTCAGGAATTACTGTATGGTTAATAGATGTTTTTTCAATGCATCAAATCCTGTATGGGTTATTCATGTTGTTTCAATGCATCAAAAAACAATTCTGATATATCCAAAGTGTATGGACAACAAATGGAATCAGAGCATACGTAAAAACTGTTTCCATCAATCAAGGTAATTTTAATTTTGTTTTGGGGCAACAGTTGTATGTATCACAGGGTCAAAGAGATTTTTATTAGTCTAGCCTCTCCAGGAAGGTTATGACTGAACTATTTGTGATGTATGTGGATATATCCTTGACCCAACATCAAGAAATGCCAATATTTCTGAAGGTCTTGTAGATCTGTTGACTCTCTCTCAAATAGTCCATTATAAATCTAGACTTCAACCATGACTTTCGTTCTGTGTCTGTTTTTTTTAGAATTTAAAAGTTTATGTCGTGATTTACAGAGAACAGAGAGCTTGCTTTTTTTGCAGTTCAGAATCTATTTTCATCTTAGCCTCTTTCTAGGAAATCTTTTTCACTTAGAGCTACCTCTGTTAAAAAATCCATGTTAGAGCTACATAATCTTCTTGCTCAGGCGAACTCACCAAATGGAATGTTACAAATTTGGTGCCCAGGATGATAAGAGGTAGCATTTAAAATGATGCTACCAAGATTGATTTCCCATATCATTTGGTTTCAATCTTGTTTTCAGCTACAAAGATTTCTATATCCAAAAAAGTAATTTTATAACCACTATAATCTAAGGACAATTCAATATTCATATTGCTGTCATTCACTTTTTTATTATAATCTCTCTAATAGGTAATGTCGCCTTTCCAAATTAAAGTGACATCATCATAAATTACAGGTATATTCTTACTTGTTGTTTGTATACATGTAAGTCATTTCTTGACGCTCGTTCTTCCTCAAAATAACCACTGAAGAGGGATGCATATGAAAGAGCAAAGCGTGATCCCATTGCAGGTTCTCTTATTTGGCAATATAGAGCATTTTCATAGGAAAATATATTATCAGGTAGACAAATTCTGTTAATTCTCATAACATGTTATGGTGAAGTAACAGGTTTGCAGTAGGGGTGGGCGGTAAACTCCGTTCCTCTGGCTGAAGTTTGCGGAGCGCGGAGTTTGGCAAAAACTCTACTAACCGCCATGTAATGGAGTTTACTGGCATCTATTTTTGGCCAATTTATCTAGACTTTTCTCTGCCTTTCCTGAACGCATCCGCACCACTTCCCTGTCAACTTCATACAGTGTGTTGTGACTCTAAATCAATAGGATCCAGGTTTGTTGGAGCCTCTGTTTTCTGAATAGTGGAAGTGACTTCTGCCATCCCATGAATGATCACCACCGCCTGTTGGTGCCAGTAATTTGACATTAGAGTTGTTGCTGCTGCTCCGTGTTGCTGCCACTTTCTCTGCATTGCGCCATGGACCATGAAACTGCTGTGCCGCAAAAAGGGTTGTGGGCAGCGCTACATGCCCGAGCAAAGAGAATAAGGTGATTGAAAAACTCTTCTCACCTCAGCAGCTTTCTCCATCTAGCACTCTATTCATCCCTGCTTCCTGACATAAACAGTCATTCTCGGACCTTGCTCCTATTCCGCTTGCCCCTGCCCTCATTAGAGAAGGTATAATAAATTTCATATGCTCATGTATAGCCCTGTAAGTCCAACTCTCTAGTGCACACTCAGGTGTGGCATAATGTGTGCAGGTATAGTTTCATTCATTGGGTGCACTCCCATAGGTGTAGTGAGATGCCCTGCTCACTATTAAACCAACACTTGCAGGTGTCCCTCCTCCACCATATCAGCATGCCCAGTTTCATGTTCTGAAGGAACTTTCCACTTTTTCCCAGTTGGGGGTCAGGGAATCTCAATTGTTCATTGAATGGCTAGATCATAGTGCATTCTGGATGACTAGCAGAAGAAAGCTTCCACACTCTTTATCCGTATCCTAATAATGTTGGGTTTGTACATTCAGGTGCAAACAAACATGGTATTTAAAACAGTAGACAACAAAATCTAGTTAGAGTCAGCAGTTTGCAGCCATGGGGGTCCAACTGTGCCTCTCACAGACCCTCGATGAGCAGCTTTTTATTTAATTTATCTTTGAATAATTCAGCAGAATATTATAAACATTGATGGCAATGATATGATCCACCGACACATTAGGAGATAAACTTGGACCTAGCAGCATTGTGCCAGATGCCGAACACCCTAGAATCTCATGGAGTTTTATGATAGCTCCACAGAATTCCACGGAGTTACGCCCACCACTAGTTTGCAGGTCTCATACACAGAAAATGGTGTAAACATCTCAATCCAGTGTCATGATCTATGCCAGTGTATAAGGATCATACATTTGTTGTATCATTTTGTATAAGATGCTAAACACTTAACTACTAGTGCGATGTGAATGGTGATGAATTGAGATATGTTCTCTGTCAATTACTCATTCTCAGATTCTGTGGGTTGACCAGGGGGTGTTGTTGGCCCTTTGTGTTTTAGGTAGAAAGTAAATTACCAGTTCTTTAGATTCCTTAACTTTCAAATTTCTGAATTCCTCTTATTCCAGAGTCCCTAAGTTTTGATATTTCAAGAGCATGTTATTAAATCTATCTTTGCTTGATTGTAAATCTGGAAGAGAGGCTTTTTGATAGAAACTTGTATCTGCCAATTAGTTAAGAGCCTCTCTGTTATAATCATCATAGTTCAGTCCTACCGTTTGTCAGCTGGCCTTATTATTATACTTAGATCTTCTCTCAAGCAGGCCTGAGTGTAGTTTGCGGAGTTTTGGTACACAAAACTCTGCGAAGTTATAAAAAACTCCGCGAAGTTCTGCAAGCGGCGGAGTGCAGTGTGAACTGCAGTTTGTGCTGGTATTTCTGCCGCTCGGGTAGAAATTCTACCTGAACGGGCTCATGAACGATCGCGAAAGGGGAAAAAACTCCACTGCACATCGCCAAGCTGAGTTTTCTGCACTCCGCAAACTCCGCGGAGTGCAGAAAACTCTGCAAACTCTGCGAACGGAACGAAGTTCACCACCCAGGCCTACACTCAAGTAAGAAAGTGCAGTAATATGTTCTCTTGTCAAATCTGAAAAGCTTTAATCAAACTTAACATTATTCAAATCCTTTCTAATACAGTCATAAAAGATATCAATATTGTCCTGATTTGCAATTTTGGGAAAGAAGGTAGATTTATGTTTTAAACAATTGAAAGTTGCATGGGAAAATTCTGTATCAATATCTGTTGCAAGATCTTGTTATGAAATAGTATATCTATCATCAAGGCAATCCACCATTTGGGGAGCCCTTGCACATTGCACTTGCATCTAGAACCCTTGCTAGCCCTAAGAGGAGGGGCCACGCTGCTCGACGGGTGGAGGAGCGCCATAAGTAACACAGAGGCATCCCGCAGCGTGGGAGCCCTTGCACATTACACTTTTGCCTGGAATCCATGCTGGCCCGGAGAGGAGGTGCCAGGCTGCTCAATGGGTGCAGGAGCACCATAAGACAGAGGTGTCCCGCAGCGCGGGATGCACGCGGGGCGTGCCCGGGCTCGGCCTGGGGGATGACCGGCCCAGGACGGGCCCGTCTTAGCCCGTCTGAGACCGGAAGAAGTCAGGCTGGACCCCCCTCTTGGGTTCTCAACACTTTAGATACAGTGAGTCCTAGCCCTTTAGCACTGTACATTATAACTAAGGACATAAACTGAGCCCCTGATAACCAGTCAGTGTGGATAAATCGCATTCTTTGCACTACTAGGGGCCCACTTCTATTTGTTGGGGGACATGACTTTTTGACATTTATCTATCATAAGTGACCTCTCTTAGTCGAACCTGATCAGCGTACAATCCCAATAGGAAGAGTTGTCCCTGTCAGCCGTTTCTGTCCTGTAGCTGTCAATCGTTGGAACTCTGTACTTAGCATTTAGCATAGATATTGCCCTGTCAATGATTTGAGATCTGTTTAATAGATATTTGGGGTATTGCGACCAGCAGTGATAAGACCCAATGTTTCTTCAACCTCTCCCAATTGGCCTACAAAATGGGAAAAAGAAAGGCGACAAACACCCAACTAAACAACACTATCAAAGCCTGCTGGGGGACCACGTTCAACATGAATGAACTGTCTCACAGGGGCAACTGCAGATTACATCAGTGTAAGAGACTTTGAACTCAGAAGGACTGGGGATAGTTGTGTCGCCGAGCTCCAAAGGACCAACAAACCCTAAATGGTTGTATCCAAATAGTAACTGAACAGATATTAGTCAGCGATCAAGAGTGTGATACCCAACCACCATCGAAACGCCCTTGAAACCCGGAGCCTGGCCCCTAAGTAAGCGATGATTCATGTATAGAAATTAGGTCGATACCCATAAAAACATGCAAAAAATCCACCAAACGGGGTAAAACATCAGCCCTTCCTGAAGCAGGTCCAAGGGGAAGATCCCGCGCCAATAGTCATTCATCTAACTCGTTGAATGACTATAGAAAATTAACTACCATGGTCGAAGTACTAGACACATTTTTAAGAGACGCTCTAATCAGATTAACTGATAGAGTGGCTCTAATTGAAGAGACACTAAATAAACTTCCAGGCAAGGTGAAGGCGCAAAATAATGATAGTTTACCATGCAAGGAAGATGGCCCAGTAAAGTTTAATGGTGATGAGATAATGCATAATTGGCCCATACAATCAGCCCCAACGAAAGCTATGCAAACCTCAGGGATATGTTGTAATGTGTGTCAAAAATAAGACCAAAAATCATAACAGAACCTATGAGAACCACATCGGTCCCTTCTACATTTGTCATAAATAGTGCTAACCCTAGAAAAGGCAACATTTTTGGTGCCCCTATTCCCATATTGTCAAGTAATAATCACCCCAGTCTGCCACGCAACCAAATAGGCGCTTGCCAGATGCTGCTCATTTCGAATTACCTCCAGCACCCACTCCATATACTGTAATCTTGGCAAATGTATCAAGATTGCCTGTACAGGTATCTGAATCTTGGGACAGTTTTAACCCCCGGGCGGAGACCTCCAATCCGCCCGTGGAGTGTGCGGAGATTTGCTTTCTCCATGTTCCGCGGAGAACGCGGAGAAGGCAAATCTACGCACACTCCACAGCGGAGCAGAGTTTGCCAGCCCCCGCCACCACCCCCTATTAAGAAATAAGTTAATCTTAATTTAAAAGAAAGTTAAAACCACTTACCTGTGTGTGTGCGTGCATGTGCAGTTTTCCCATTCAAATGGTATTTCTTGGCATAGGAAAAATTCTAACCAGATTGATAGTCCCAAGCATCTCTATCCGAGACACAAAGTTACAAAGTTTAAAATATTTCATTTATTTAGGAGTTTTAAGGAGCTCTAGGAACAAGAAAAACACGTGTTTCACAACTTTGAAAGTCATATGTCACTTCTTTAGGGCTTGTTGTTTTAAAAATATTTAAGGCTTTTAACATGAATTACATATTCATATGAGAACGAACCAAAAACAATGAGAACAATTAGGGATGAAAAAGAAATTGGAGGCAAAAAATAAAAAAGTCACAAGGACATGAATAAACATAGACACAGTTAAAATTCTCAGAATAAATGCCATTCATCCTGTTCATCAAAACAGTCTCAAACCATAAATTCATAAATACTTATTAATTCCATATAATTACTCTCCAACTAAATATATGCATTGTAAAACATGGAACTCAAATTCATCATTTAACATGCTTTTCTCATTGGCGGACCTTAAATATAGAAGTGCTTCCAAGGAAAAACAACATGAATTCTAAAACTAGATCAATCTGTACGAAAGAAGTATTTTCTACGTAAAGTCATGGTATACAGCATTAATAAAATCTTACTTCATCATTTTAATGTAATATCATTTCACTCATATACAAATAAAGTTATATTCAAGGCTAAAGGATCTTCTGTGGCCATTGGAATAAAACACTAGACATCAGCTACAGATAAAAACCCTTAAAAACATTTGGAGAATGTTTTATCCCAAAAATGTTAAGAGGGAATCAATGGCTACAATTCAATTTTCCCTCTTAACAACAGCAAACTTCAAACATTTATTTATCAAACAATGTGAATATTAAAAAATGTAGCAATATTCTTGTATTATATAACTTCAGTTATAATATTTCAGCTCCACAAATCGAAAATTAGGGAACCTTAATTTCACATGATGTGTTAAATTAAGTTAGCAAAAATCTATTTTTAAAAGGGCATTTAATTTTCTAACCTTCTCTTGAAAATCAGTAGGGGTAACCATCTCTTTGAAAAAATATTTCATGATAAAGGTCAATTCTGTATGAGAAAATTGAAAAATTATAAATGCAAAATAGTTTATAACTAGAGAGGGAGGGAATACTTTTTGGGGAAAAAGGGGTGCATAATTGGCTGTTCAAGTGGCGTAATAATGGCCTTTCCGAATTCCTGTGGCATCTAAGAGGTGGACGTTCAATTTCCCTAGGGAAATATACCCAGCAGCATCATAATCGCTGCCTGCACACGGAGTTCGCTTACGACATTCTCACCCAATGGAAACTCTATTGTTGATATTGCCTGTACTGAGACATTGTGACTTTAAATTTCAATGATACCATATTTTTAAGGCACAATTCCCCAAAGGTAAACATCTTTAACTATTTAGTAAAACAACAAGCCCTGAAGAAGCAACAGATTACTTTGATAGTTGCAAAACAGATGTTGTCTTGGTCCTAGATCTAATCATTAAATTCTTAAAACAGAAAAAAATATTGAACTTTGTAACTTCACATCTCCTGACTGTAAAACTTTTGATATCTGTCTACAAGTACTTTAAAAAATCACCACTTAGCAATAAACAGACAGAAATTATTTCAATAATTTCCATTTATTAACTTGAATATGTCTTCCTATTGTTATGTTTTAAGATTCTGTTATGTTCACAACATGTTCTCACCTTTGCCAACCATATAACGCAACAGGATAGATGGAGGTATGCCACCGCACACCTTCCACAATCAGTAAACAAGTAACCACAAATAAACGTGAAGATTTGCAGTATAATGCCAATTTCGGGCCTTACCAAGAGTATCACCTAAACATTTAAATATAGGGCCCAAAAGGAATAACTATCCTAATCCAAAAAGTGACAATTAAATTGGATGAGGAGGCCCCACCCACTACTTGTGGCATGCTTCATCATTCGAGACCTCATCCCACACTGGTGAATTGGTGCCACCAGGGCAGACTCAACTTCAAATAAGAGGAAGTTCCCACCTTTGCCAACCCCTCTCAGATTGAGGTCCTCTTTTCCTAATCTTGTTACTGCACAAAGATGTATAAAATTTTCCAGATGGGCTCCAAATATTGGTGTTATTTCTATTGGCTCTATAGGCTATGTAATAAGCTATTGTGATTTTTTTCTCATTAATAATTGTGTTTATCTCTTTAAGGCATGCAGAGTTATTTTCAGCTTAAGACAACTATCAGCCTACAAATAACCATAAAAAACATATTTTGTTTGTCTGCTCTTCAATCCTATCAGGGTCTATGTTCACAAACCCAATATATTTGTATTTTCCTATCTTGTATGAGGACCCTACTAATTAGAATGCCACTCTGCCTGCTGCTATAAATATGTGGGTAATTCACTAAAATTGCTTCAGCTTTTATTGTACATTTACAGCCAAAATGACTTTCTTTGTGCGAGGAGTTTTCAATGGGATTCCTGACATCTGCAATCACATTTATTGCTACAGATTGCTCTGCCATGAGTGCTGCAAAACCCACAGTAATAGATCCCAATTAGTGGGTGGAAAATGAGTATTTCAAGGCATAGCTTGCCTTGGAAATTTGTGAGCACAGACAAATGTATGTTTGTGGGCATTCCCAATTTTGCAATTTTGTTAAAAATTCCCAAAGGAGGAAATAAATAGTGTGTGTTAGCAGAGGGGACTTCATTCCTCCTGTGCAGATTTCTGCACTATGTAAAACTCAACATTTTAGGATCAGGAGCCCACTGGAGTTGTCACATGACATTGCAGTAGTATGCCCTCCTCTCACTGCTAATTTCCATGGGCATAAGCGGGAATTCTTTATGTTCCGGCAGAAATGAAAGTCTCCACCTGTATGTTTACATTTTGTTCTATGAAAAGCACAACCAAATTTAAACTAGTATTTCATTCTCTGCAGGACATGGCCATAGACAAATTAATATCTGCTCCCTCAAACATAGACCATTTGCAATGTTTTTCCTTCCTTATATTAAATAGTCCCATTTACCTAAATTACCCATGACATCCAAATTTGCCTTCCTTTGCAGAAACCCTCCCCATTTCAAAGTTGGCTTGCAAGTGTCTGGCCCACATGTTAACTCCAATTTACTTTTTTTTGTTTCCACTAACCAGAAAAGTTAAATATAGTAGATTACTTTACAGTCTTCACTCAAACTTTAATTAGAAAACAGAACCATTCTACTTTCTTTTAATTAAAAAACCCTAACATTTTAAATATTGATAAGAAACTACTTATAATGGATCATAAAATAGGAGACAGTGTCAAATACATTATTGCTGATTCATGCAATTCCTATTTTTAGCATACATCACAAGTTCTTCTGCAAATCGGCCCTTACTTGTCTGAATTGGCAACAAATGTCAAAGTTTTTTAGGTGGGGGATGGTGGAGGAGACGGGATGCACACCCTTTGTCAGCAATCTCTCTCTTCTTCTCCTAATCCTGTAGCACAGTTCACACACTCAGAAATGCAGTTCTCAAATAAACAGGTGCATGTGCTGTTAAGAGATTCACTATATTATCGATATTTAAAATATATTGTGCTTTAATTTTGTTTTTCATTATGATGTTTTGTTTCATTGTATTATGTGTTTTATTTTAACTGCTATTGTTACAGTTTTTGAAAGTGTTTTTTTATATATGATATGATTTATTATAATTTTTAAATGCAATTAGTTCTTTTTCTTTAACCATATTTTTAAAGTTTGTGAGGAATATTGTAGGCGTAGCTGAGTATTTATGATTTTTTTTAGTTAAGCATTTTGTAATAAAACATAAAAATAAAAATTCTTTAAATAATTGATTCAGGTTATGGAGATTTGTTAGGTAGGTGCGTTTTTTGTTGGTGAGCTTGACATATCCTGTTTATTAACAAATGTTTTTCTTAGTTTTTTAACAACATTTATTATATAAAATATATAAATTTTTGAAGTAACTTTTATAATTGTTTTTATAATACTTTCAGAATTTATAATAGGTCAATCATTTAATTTGGCATAGTCAATGTATATGGACTTTTTCCAATGTTTGTTTGACTGGAATTATGATAGTAAATCTGAACTTTCTGTTTCCTAAATGTATGTACTTGTCTCAATGTTTGTTAGACTGGATTTAAATTATTACCTCTGACCCACTCCAAATTTGACCCTTTCCAGAATTGACCCCCTTCATCCTCAAAATATAGATGTTCCAGAGGTTTTATTAGATTGGAGTTAGAATAGTACATTTAACCTCCCCCTATTGGCACTCTCTCTCCCTTGAGTTAGCATAATAAATCTTACCCCTCCACAAGTAATGCTCTTCCCATCATTCATTAGATTGGAGTTGTTGTAGATATCTGATCCCTCGATATTTGCTAAACTGTAATTAGAACAGTAAATGTCACCCCCCCCCAATCACTGCCCCAATGTATTCACTTTCTCCAACAATTGTTAGGCTGTAGTTAGAATAGTATAGTTTCCTCCCCTTTAATGGGTGCAGATGTTCTAATGTTTGTTGTATGGAGTTAGAATTATATATTTGACACTCCTTTGTATACTTTACCCTAATATAGTATATATATAGAATATAGAATAGTAATATATAGAATAGTAATTTTGATTCCCCCCAATTTGCATATATTTTCCTAATGTGTGTAGTACTGTAGTTAGAATGGCATATTTGATTACTTTTTAATGCTTTTAATTGCAGTTAGTTCTCATTTTTTATGTCATTTTGCATTTCTAAAAACATCCCCTTAAAGATATGCATTTCTTAAATAATAGTGATTCTTTTACAATATTTTAATTGTGTTATAAAAATGTATATTTTTTATGTTTTATAAATATTAGTATCCTTAAATTACATTAGTAAGAGTTATATATATTTATATATATATTTATGTTTAGAATTTGTTAAACATATTATTTACTACATACATTTAGATTGTGTAATAATATTTATTTTCTAATATTATTTTATGTTCATTTAAGAATTATGATTACATTTATATATGTTTATAATGTATTTAAAATTATATTGTTTTTATTTGATAAAGTTAATTTAAAGTTACATGCATTGTAGGAATTAAATTCTTTCCAAAATTGATTTCATGTTTTCATGTTTTTTTAAATTGTACATTAAAAAAGTGAGTTACAATAATGCTAACTGTATTTAAATATATATACTAATCTATGTGCAGAGGTCTTAGAGAGTGCATAGGACTATGTAGAATACTTATATGCTTTAGGTGTAGATATGGAAGAGGCAAATGTGATAAAGTGGGAGGACGAAAGGAAAACTTAAAGCAGGATACAGGAAGAAAGGCAAAAAGCAAAGACAAACTTACAACAGGGTAGATCAATGCAATATACCAAAGTTACAAACCAATCTAATCCAATAGCACTGCAGCATAAACAGGCAAATCTAATTCAGGAAAGCCTTAGGGCAAGTCGCACAGTACTCATGGAAAATGACACATACTACAAGAGAATCACACTTTATTCAATGAAGACAGAGAATACCATTATCAGCCCAAAGGCCTACATCTAAAAAATAACAAGCATTAGCAAGTCCAGTGCATTGGGCCTTCACAAGACTATAAAGTTTTCTTTAATCAAAAGAGACATTAAAGATTAAAGGTGATATTCTAAAGAATGTGTGTTAATTATCGCAAAATTTGCTTAATGCAACTTCACACATCGCAGTCTATCACTGTCTTAACATTGTATTCTCAACCCGGCGGCACCGTGCGACAGTCTCACGATAACGTGCCAAATGACTGCGTTAAAACGAACGCGATGCAGGAAAAACGCGAAACATGAACGTGAAAAAAGATGTGATGTGCCCAATTGCGTTACAAAAATCAGCGATAACCAGCAACAGGCCTGCAATTCCCACGCGTTTTGCGGGAATATGCACTATAAAAACACCAAAAAACACAAACAAAATAATACAAATTACGTAGCACCATGGAGGAAGCCGGAGAAAGTACAGAAGATGACCAGAACCCCACAAGCCCCTTAGCAGGACCCGCCTGGGACCTCGGGTTCACAGAAGGGCAAGGAGAAGCAGACGCGGAAGACGAGGTTCAGTCCACAGGAAAACAGCATCATCATCACAGAGGTGATAGAACACCACCAACGTGCCATTGGCAAATAAAAATGCAATGGCAGGACATCCTGGACAAGGTGAATGCAGTCGGAGTGAGGAAGAGGACAATTGGAGAGGTCAAGAGGTGCTGGAATGATGCGAGGCGCAAAACCAAGAAAAAGCTCGCTGACAACCATCAGGCGGCAATGTAGACTGGAGGTGGCAGTCCAGCGGAACACCGGGAGCTGGATGAGATGGAGGAAATGGTGTCCACGGTCATCAGTGGGGAGACGGTGGTAGGAGTTGGGGGTCCGGACACTGCTCGACATGACCTGACACAACAGCACCTGGGTGAGTACCGAACAGGGACTGGGGGACGGGGGGATATGGGCACAATGGAACACATACACAATTAAGTAGAGCACTCTGCACACCGACAATGACTCTGGAGCATGTCCCACATCCCCTTGGCACTCTGCAGCACACATACAAACAGCAAGTAGGCCCACGTCCACTATGGGCATAAAGGTGTCACCACCACACCACCAATCCCACAACCAACCCATGCACACATGTGAAAACCAGCAAATCTGCGTGTCTGTGAGCCACACTGACAATACAAGTGACACTGCATGACGAATAGCATGGCTGCAGTCCAATGATCATGACATGCTGCACGCCACCACACTGAGGTGCGGATAAACCATGCCCAAGATCCCAAATCAGCCAAGTATGCAACATCTCAGCACTGTAGAAGCACAGAAGTCAGAGGCACACCGCCCCAAAGGGATTAGGGGCAGCAAAATCACAGTTGCAGGGGCGACTCACCCACAATGCAGCACACACATAGCAATAACAGCACATCAACATTGACGACAATGTGGTACGAAGCGCATCACTTTCATTGCAGAACAGAGGACACAACTGATTCTGCTTGTACGTAGAAACTGGTCAATCACAACTGGCATAGCAGGAAACTGTGAGATGAGAGTGTACGCGTACAACCTCACATCCCTGATGTAGTAAAAATGTCCACTGTCCAGCATAAAATAGTCAGCTACTCCCAAACTGTCACAAAGCACATTGTCATTCAGTCTGTATGTAAAAATGTACAATGTATCAACATACATGGAACACACTGTCAACCAGCATCTCCCCTTTACATTGCAGAGGGACAATCAACACCTCCTGCAGAGCAGAGCAGACATCTCTTCAGTGATGATGAAGAGGACCCCCTGGACATTTGCCCCGACACCCTCCAACGGCTCGTGGACAACCTCCGCACCCCACCCCCAGGACCAGGGCAGCTCAGCTGCATCCAGGAGACCCCACCCCCTGCACAGACCACACAGCAGGAAGCACACACCACCACGGATGGCTCCCAGCACCTCACAGAAGCACACATCGCATTCCACATCCAGGTGTTAGACTGCCAGGAGGAGGTGGCTAAACAGGTTCGGTGGGGTTCAAAGTCATGGCAGCCGAACTCGATTACATACTTGGGTGCCAATTCCCATCAGGGACCACTCACCAACGGACACACACACTGCGACATAGCCACACGCATTTGCACATTTCCAGTACAGACCCACGCCCAGAGCCCCGGGACAATCAATCACACCCCTACGCTGGACTTGCCTACGCCGGCCCTGTCCACTCCTCCTATGTATGAAGGGGAGGACGACAGAGCTACATGTACCCCACTGCCTGGGGTGACATGTTTTCATCCACTGTACAATGCACAATGTGATGTGGTAGGGCCCGGGGCCATCATGCATACGTAATGAGCACACGGACACACTTTGATAGTCAGTTGAATTGGCTACGGTCACATGCGCCCAGCCACTCTTTATTACCAGGGTCTCCTCATCAGTGTTGCCTATGCTGGATGGCTGTAGGGTGAGTGTAAGCTAGCCCTCAGGGAGTGGTTGGTGCTGGCAACAACTTGAACAGTGTTCACCGTTAAAGCGGAAACAGAAAACACCAACATAACACAAACAACTGCGAAGCATCCTGTTGGTAGCCGGAGCAATTCCAGAGGTCACCCAATAATCAATTAGAAGGATCGGTGAGTCGCAGTGCACTGAAGTAGGGGCACCAGAGTTGATCGTGCTCATGTGAAGAAATTTTACGAGATTGTGTCCCTTCGGGATATTCCTGCTACAGCTGCAGTAGGGTGTGTTACACCTGCCGCATCTTCCCCATCATCGTCCCAGCTCTTCCCCACTGCCTGAGGTGACATTGTTGCGTCCACAGCACGTACCTCATTCATAGCTCCTGGTGTGTAGCTGGACTACCACCTCCAGTCTGCATTGCTGCCTTCAAGTTGTTGCCTCCTGCCCTACCATTGTCCGTGTCTTCACACCTCTGCACACCGGCCACATCTTCCCCATCATCGTCCCAGGTGTTCCTCACTGTCTGAGGTGACATTGTTGTGTGAGCTGTACACAGCAAAAAATATCTATTGGAAGGGTCCATGAGTTGTGGTGCACTGAGTTGGTGGCACCTGAAGAGCTGAGCAGGGTATCAAGCTGATGATGGCATCCAATAATGTGTTAGCAACTCGGATAGTCTGGCTGTAAGACTCTTTTGACTCTGGCAGTTGTTGATTTTAGGTGGTCCTGGCGGTGGTGGCGTGTGCATCCTGCGGTGATGCGTTGTCCGGGCAGGTCAGGACTCGATTTGATGTGTGACCCCTGGTGGTCCGCAGTTGAGGCCGGAGGCAGCAGACAGCGCAGGGCCACAGACACATAGCGTTGATGAGCCCAGGGCCATCTGGCAGTTGTTGGTTGGAATGTACCAGAGGTCAACATGTGCAGCACAGCCAGCAGCTTTGTCTGCGGAGGGATGTTGGTTGTCTGCTGTGTTGGTACGGTCAGCCTGTGGACAATGATGGTCGGATGCGTAGGATGGTTGTCCTTTTGTAGTGGGCAATGGCATCCTCTGGTCTTAAGTCTGTGAGGCTGGTGCGTTTTCTGAAGGTCCGCTGTCTTGATCTGCGCTGCCTCTGTGGTGGTCTGGGGGGCGGGGGGTATGGGGGTATGGGGGTGGAAGGCCTGGGGGTGGTGGCGGTGGGTGTTGTGGCCCTCTTGGGGCTCCGAGCTGCATGATGAGTTGCTCCATAGCATCTGTTGTTCTTCAGGTGTGGCTCTGGGTTGGGCTTCCTTTATGTTGCAGGGTAGCATCCGACTTAACAGCAGGTCGGAGCAGGTGTTAAATCCCTGCTGCTAATGTGCCTTATCGCATGTTTTGTGATCTTATCTGGCTGGTCATTGAGAATGTTGCGAAATGGTGTTGTTGCGGCTTTTTGCACGGGAACGCCTACTCTGTATCTCATTAGCGTTAGTTGCCGGTGTCATCTGTGGCGATGTTTTTTGCGGCTGCTATTGCCGGAAAACCGGTGATATCTGCTGTTAGCACCAGCTTGTGAATAGTGCGATGTATTTATCGCCACTTTGGCGGCGATAAAGTGCTCCTAACTTGGCGGTAGGTCCTTGAGAATATACCCCTAAAAGTAATTAAAGGTAAAACTGTTACTTTCTAAGGCGATGTGCATAAATTTGCAAAATATAAGTAGAACGTAACCCTTCACAAAAATTAATTAAATAAATAAATTTAAACTTTTTAAAAAAATATATGACGCTTAGGGAGAAATGAAAGCAGAGAGCGGCCCAGCAGCCCTTAAGTGTACTAATTTTAAGATGAATGAGTGCATGTGCGTAACCAAATGCAATCACTCACAGTGTAGAGAGCCAATAGGTGACCCATTGCCCATGCTGTGGTGGATTGAAGCATAGTATGAATGGCACTAGAACAGACCAGTGGTTGAGGAGGACTGGCCAAAAGCCCCTGTATCTATGTTGATGTATTATTTTGAATATATTTTGTAAATCATGAGCCTAGTGTGACTGCTAAAAGTGTCTCTTTGCCAAACTTCAAAATAAAATAATGAAAGCAAATGTATTTCTAACTTTACATGCAGTAGACTCCGCTATATATCACATAGTAAAATATGTTTTCAATATAGCTAAATCAAGAAACTACATTTATTATACAAAATTTCATATAGCCTTCGGTATCACAGACACCCATAAAAATAGTTTCTTTGGATGTAAACATAGCGGATGCACATAATTAAAAAATGACAGCTACGGAAATTGTGAATAAATTAAAAACATTTATATCACTCATCCCAGGTCTAGCGCTCCTCCACACATTATCTGCTTCTAGGATGTTTCACAGCAGAAGGGGGAGAGGGCAGATGTTGGTATTGGCTGTAATTATGTGCTTCCACTGATGATGATTGTTGGGCGTGTATTATTTTCATCTAGTGGTGCTAATTTCCCTGTGCTTTGCAATTCATAGTTCTACAGATCCTAGGCAAAAATCTCTGCCTATTCTGTGTATGACTGCATTTTGCAGAGTTGCACGTAAAAGATGCCTGTACAGATAAAGTCATACATTTATGGCCAGAGATTTTGTGGCAAATAGCTCCACAGCCTGATGGAAGGGGCTGCGGAACCGCAAGCCTACTGCCAGATGTGAATTATGTCTACCCACTGGTTAACAACTACTTATGGTGAAGATTTACATTTAGGCATAGGAGATTTACTTATAGGCATAGGTGTATATCTACATGTACATCTACAAGCACCTATGAACAAACGATTACATTTCTTAATTGTACCATTTGTCTCGTTTTCCACCTCTTTTCTCCCCACCCTTCTTTCTGGTGGCAATTAGGCGTTTGAGCAAGGACCACACGAACAGTCAAATTTTAGTTTAAAGTGTAAACTTTTTATTTTTATTATTTCAATATCATTATACTCCAGTCTTCTTGCATAAATGTTCCATATTAAATCAATCATAAGCTAGATTGAAGTCTAAGATGCTTTATTCCGTGAGACTGGGGCCAGATCTATCAGTTTCACATGAAGCCTGCATGGAGAACATGCAAAGTGCGCATGACTGCAGGACTGCCCGAGAGGGCCGGTGGAACATTCATGCGCACTTTACAGAGTGCCACCCCTCCTTCCCCTGCTCTGAAAGCAGAGCAGCCCCGCCCCATCAAGACGCAGGAACAAATAAAACGATAATAAAGTCCAGTTATTATCATTTTATTTTTTCTTGATTTCCACTGCTAAAAGCAGTGGAGTGATGCACATCCGCCTCAGGGGAGGAGCCGACACTGGCATTAAATCTTAGTAAATAGACCCCTGGGTCCCTATCATTAAATCTTCCCAGTTTCAAAAGATATCGGAAGCAAGTTGCGTTATTCATAAATAATAGACTGGAAATGATTGTAACCTCATATCCAATCTGGTTTTACTGGGCAGTCCAAAATATTCAAGCATTGGCTCCTAAGGCAACACGCTGTTGGTAGTTTTAAGCACTTTTAGTCTCCAGATCAGTGATTACTTCTTACTGGCGAATGAAGAACCCCATCTTCCCATCAATGGACCACTAAGCTTAAAAAGGTGCAAGGATTGGAAAACATATATGTTAAACATATCAGTGCCATCATTAAGTTTCAGAAAATCTAGGGGTGGAATGAGAATCTTATAGAACAACAAGTGTAGGAAATAATTTTAAAACTCAACCCCATAAAAATTGTTTTTAAATAATGCACGATTTATTAAATCAAATCCAATGAGATGATTATGCTCAGTGCCTAATAATATGATTTGCTATTGATGAGATATTAATATTTTTTAAGTTCAAAAGGGAGTTTATGGAGATAAAAGAAAATACTAGCACAGAAAATGTAAGGATAATAATAAAAACAAAAGCAAAAAATTACACATAATAAAGCAATGCAGTGTTGAGAAACTTAAAAGATCAAACAATGTAAGTCAAGTAAACATGCCAAATGTAAGAGAAAGAACAATATCATATAAAGAATCGGTGAACATATGAATATTACAATCTATGGGAATATGCACACTACAAGATAAAACATAGTTAAACCATAAGATAACAATATGAAGGAAGTCATGGAGGTTTAGTCACTTCTTGCTGAAGGGGAGTGAGAGACAGAGAGCGTTGAGCACTAGCATCAATAAACAGTGTAACAGGCGACCATAGGTCCAGATGTTTGGATGCCATATGCAATGGGTATACAAAAATTGTGTCCAATCTGTGATTATAGCAGACAGCATACCACCATGCTTGATACGATCTTTGGCTTCCGTCATCCTTTCTCTGTTTCACATATCTTTTTGGGTAGTTTATCTCCTATTTGGGCAAGTTTTGGTTCCAATGTAAAATTATAGATTTGTTGTTGGCAGGTGCCTTTCAGCCAATAACTAAGAATTGGAAAGACTTTACTAGATATTAAGATTTTTCAAAATTAGGATTTTAAGCATTTATTTTTTTGCGTTTGTATTTAATACAAATTTGGAAATTATGATTTTGTTATAATAATATCGTTATTTCTATTATTCTGTTTGCATACATCCGGAAACCAATAAAAACAAAACGTTTTTAAAAAAGATGTACACTTATTGTCAGTCTCTAAACCACCCACAAGAATGTCACGAGTAATGTTGCTTGTTGCAAAAACCAATAATATTCACACCTCTAAATTCACGTTTGCTTGATCATATTAGGAGTGCATGCATGTACATAGTGGTAAAAATATGTGTTCATCTATTCATAACAATCTCTCACAATGCACGGTTTCAAAACATTTCAGAAGGTAAAACCAGATATATAAAAATTACAATCATTGAATCCTATGTCAGAGAAACTAAAACACACGTTCGTCCAAAAGCAGTCATCAAAGTAATCTAAATTAATCTCATGAAATTGTCGTTATTAATATATTTATAGATTACTTCTACATGCCGTGACACGGCCTCCTGTATTTTTCTATCTACTGTTCCTTCCGAGTATGTAACTGAGACACCAGCAATGTACCTCTGTGTTATTGTAACACTGGACTTACTTAGGTACATAAAACTTATCAAATTAACCTCGGTACAACCTGAGCTCGATTTCACCTAAAAATACAGGATTGTTCTAAAAAAGTACAGAAAATGTCAACATTTTCCACTGCCATCTTTCCTAACGTGGCAAAAGCGCAAAATATTGACTTACTTTTTAATGCACAATCTTTCTTCATTAATTTTCATAGCACTCTTAAGGTACGGTGTCCCTCATGCATTGTCTTCTAATTCAAATTTAAATGTAATGCGTAATTCCCAGGCCAGCCTGCAGGAATGGCAATTAATTTAAAGTTGGCCAACAGAACGAAAGGGATATGACGGCTGTGTAGCCTTCACAGAGCTTACCTAAATGAACATGGAAATACATGTCAACACCTCTTCCCTTAATAAATAATTACGATGCATATAGAGGTACCGATCCACCTGGGTTCAACACATTTTTTTCTACTTACCAGTGACCACTAAAATTGTTCTGAAAAAGCTTTACATTTTTTTCACCAAAGTTAATTGTATGATTGTTTTTTAGATTCTAAGGCATGACAATTAGGCATAAGTTCATGAACTGGAGTGTTAGTGTATGTTGCCGTAACACCTGCATGCCTTTTTACTATTGATGGCAGGATGTTGCTTTCACTTTCACCCATTCTTGTAAAATCGTAATCCACATTCTTTTGCTTATTGCGAGCATCTGTTCATCGCAAGACGACGAATTGAAAAGTCAAAATCAATCCGTGCACGCTCCATCATTAATTCACCTAGAAGGGTGGGTGTGCGCATGAAGGTACACTAGTCATTCGAGTTCAATCGAAAATGTGTTACCTATACGTATCACAAGAATGCCTTTAAAAAAAGCACAATTGAATAAATGCAACATTGCACACATGGAATTATTTTTGGTACAATAGGCAAACCTTTTAACCTAAGAGATCAGCTTGGAGGGGAACAGCTAGGTCTTAATAACGTTGGTGACTTGACGTTTGACCATGTGACGTCACAGACAGTGATGGTCCATGATCTTTTTCACAGGAAGTGTTGTCACATGGCTTTTTCCCTAGTGACATCACAGGAAGCGGCATGAGAAAATGCTCACGTATATGTAACAGACCATTCTGAAAATGATTTATGTCAGAATGATGGCAAGATTCTTTTCACACTTTTCCTAAGCTTTTGCTATAAACAGCAGCAGGCGTAGGCAGGCTATGCCATAAACGTATGTCACAAAACACCTCTGACATAGTCCATAATGTACACACAGACACACATACACTCATTCACTCAACACCCATCTACATAACATCCTCTAATATTTAAGTATCTTATCCCTCACTTCTTTGAGCTTCTGCTGCATCTCAAGAAAAGGTAAAAAGGGAGGCGTGGCTAGCTGCCAGAGAACATTAGGGCTTTGGGCTGATGCACACACAGCAATCCCCAGCCTAACCCCTTACATCTTATCCCGGGTTGACAGCTGTGAACAAACAGAAGTGAAGAAGGATCTTGGGGCTTGCCACTGCCCTTTGAGGCCCAGGAGGAGTGATCCCTTGCCTGTGCAATCCAAGCCTCCGGTGGGAGTGGTATGTTGACTGTAGCACCAGAATGCCATGCTGCAGAAGAGGTGGGACCAGCGTTTCTTCCTGTCATGGGATGGTCAGCGCAGCACTTCAAGAATTGGAAGCAGGTGGCTGCTGATACAGAGCGAGTCCACCGGGTGGGGCGGAGGGGGTTGGGAATGCAGGGGCTAGGCCTGTGTGCTGGTGAAGCAGCAGCCCAGGGAGTGCCTTGAAATTCTGTGGCGAGGTGAGGTGGAGGGAGTCGGAGCTTCCCTACCCAGAGGTAGGGATGCTGGCATCAGTACGAAACACAGACCCTGGGACCTAACCACAGGCAACCGCACTTTCACTATCTGCACTGACTCAGGTCAGCCATATTGGATTGGGATTGGAGGCATGCTTTGCTGTGACTGCCTCTAACGAGAGGGGTTTCCTTTGGCACTCTGGTCATTTTTGTTTTTAACATCAGGCACTGTTGACTGTTCTCTTCAAGGGGCCCTTCACTGCCCCAAGAGTGTCCCTGGTGCAACCTAGGTGACACACGGTTCCCCTACCTACCACGGTTGGGGACAATTCACCTGAGGATCCATGTTTCTCAAGACGGCAGTGAGGTGATGCAGGTCCAGTGACTTCCCTTGATGCCCGATCCAACTACACACATGTTGCTCAAGCACAAGTCCAAAACTACCAAGCAATTTACTTGTTCTGAGGTGAAAGCTGAAAAGGGGAGGGAAATATGCTTTGATGGGAGAGACTGAGGGAATGATGGTGAGCCCACCATAGCTGGTAATGGCCACATCTGAATCCACCCTGGTGACAATTCTGAAAGAATTGGCGGTCATAAAACTGTCTATTATGGTGGTGAGCGCCACCGTCTCCATCACATCAATGGAAGCTTAGTCCCTGAGGGTGGACTTCAAATGTGGGTCTTCACAGGCGAACAATAGATTTGGAGGACAGAATTTGCAAAAATAGTGTAAGAATGGCCGGGATCCCAGAGGGGATAGAAAAAGTTGAAATGGTGGGCTTTCCTGGGTCTTCTCCCAACAATTCCTAATGTGACTTTTGACCCACCCCTGGTAGTTCAATAGGCCCATAGGGTCAAGTTGCATCAATCCCCCCTCCTGATTGGCCAAGACAGATTCTTGCATTATGCCTCAGACATCAGCCGCCTGGCGGATCCTGGATGCAGCCAAGAGGCATGGACCGTATCAACACAAAAATTATAATATCCTTATCACGTCGGATTTTTCATATGAAACCAACCATACATTAAAGCGTTTCTTGGTACTAAGACTATGCTTCTGGAAGAGGAAAGTATAATTTGGGCTGCTGGAATCACCCATGACAGCAGGACCCACAAGTATACTGAGCCGGAAGAACAGCAGAAATGGCTTGATGCTCTGGAACACATGGATGGAACTGAGATAGATGTTACAGCTTCAAGCAGTCCACCTAATGGTCAGGAAGAGTTCAGGGGTGATTTGCCTCAGGACGCTTTGGAGTAACATCATCGTCTGGAGGAGGTAATGAGGAAATGAACCCTGGAATGGAAGGGACAAATCATGCTTGCCTTTTAAACCCTGATCCAGTGATCCCTCTACACGTGGATGTTAGTGTATTGGAGGATGGAAGTACATGATGTTTTTCTATCCCAGCATGCTCATCAGTTTGTACCTGACGGACGCGGGGGGTCAATCTTTTCTTTTTGTTCTTTTCTGTTCATTTTATAGTTTTGGAAGATGAGAGGATGTGGAGTTTCCTTGGTATTTCGAAGCATTTGAGGCTAGATGTGTGGACTGCTCCAGCCATTGCCTCATTGTGGATTGTAAGACTGTTCTGGTAGGGACATTGTGGAAGGAGGGGTTGGACTTCTGTGACACCTGGCAATGGGCCTTCTGGCTTTCATGCAAAGGGAATTTGCTGCTGGAGGAAAAGGAGGCCAAGGGGGGACAGGATTGTTTTGAGTTTTGATATGTGATATGTCTTAGCTGCTTTTTCACCATGATGCAGGGGGGCACTCTCCCTACACTATGGGAGGCTCTCCTAGCACAAGATCCACAGACAGTTATTATTTTTTACTGACTTGCTGTTTATTGTTTGATTGCTGTTGACAATATGGCTGAGGGCCGGTTTGTCCCTGGACTGGTGGCACACCATAGCTCTAAAAGTTACAGTTGGTTGGTTTAGGGTTAGGGGGGTTGATGCTGCTTTTCTAGAGCCCTCTTTGCACTTCTTTTGATTGGGAGGCTTGGCATTATTGGCCCAGGGACAATTTCCTCCCCTCACACCAGTTGCTTGATGAAGTTTACACTTTCTGAGCCCGTCCATTGGGTTCACACTCTGTGCCTCCACTTTTACCTTCCCCTGCAGTCATATCCAGGTGCTACTCTTGCCACGATCAGTTGCAGCTTCAAAGCAACAATGTAATGTCAAGCTTCACGGAATTGCTTACATTGCTTTCTCCTAATGTTAATGGTCTAACACACTTTATCAAGAGAACGTTCCCTCCTTCCTCGGCCGTGGCAGGCCAGAAATTGCATTGATTGAAGAAACCCATTCAATATTTGGAGACCATATCTCCTCTTTTCTGGCAGTGGTGTTTGAACACGGTCAGGTATAATGACCCAGCAGATAAGCAATGACTGGTCGAATGGTTTCTAGGAAAGGACGAGGAGTCAGTGACTTCTCTCTTGATACTGTGTGGAGCAGGGAAAGCATGTATTAGGGAAGAACTGATGAGGGAATCTGTAATGACCAAAAATGAAGTAGTTCAGGATAGATGTCATCTGGAGCAGGAGATTAAAACCCTCTCCTCGACGTATGCATGATGTAATACACCAGACACGCTCCGCACCCTTATGAAGGCCAAATATGATCTGAATGGATTGTATACCTCCCAGGCAGAAAAAAACTCTTTTTGTTGATGGCAAAGGCAGGCCCCTAGTGGCATCACAATTGAAGGGAATGGAGGCAATTCACACTATTGGGGGCATTAGTAATCAGGCAGCACTCATTCTCACACACCCTTGTGAGATTCTACAGGAATATCACACCTTCTATTCCCGACTGTGCAAGTCAAAACCCCTGTGGATCCATTTGAGGAGGGCAGATTCATTGATGCACTGTCCCTTCCATGCTTGTCAGCAGACCAAGGAGCCTTGTTGAATGCTGCCATCATGGAGGATGAATTATTGCAGGCCATAAATGATCTGACAACAGGGAAGGCCCCGGGGAGGGTGGTTTCCTGGCTGAATATTACAAGATGACTATATCGCTTGATTGCGCCCCTTCTGTGCCGGATGTTCCATTAATTGATATTCACAGGTACTCTACCGGCTGATTTGTCACAAGCTGAAATAGTTCTCATTCCCAAACTGGGCAGAGACCCCTGGACTGCGCTAACTATAGACCTATCTCCCTGCTTGAAATCTACACCAAGATTTTGGCCAAAGGTTTTGCGGGCCGCCTTAAAAAATGCATCACCACCCTAGTACATACCAATAAAATGGGGTTTTTGCCTGGTAGGTTCTCGGCCAACCAATTACAGCTCCTATTACATGTTGTCTAGAAGATGCAGGACAATGGTGAGGGGAAGGTACTCCTCTCCCTTGACGCAGATAAGGTGTCTGATAGAGGGGAGATGGGAATATCATCTCCGCACCATTGAGCCGTTGGGGTTTGAGGAAAAATTATTAGGCTGGAGGTGCTTGTATAGATACTCAGAAGCGGTGGTTACATCTAGGGGTGTCACATCGCCTCAGTTTTTAGTGGAATGGGTTGCCAGGCAGGGGTGCCTATTGTCCCCACTTCTATTCATGTTGGCCCTTGATTTGCTACCAATAGCTATTAGACAGGATCGGTGAATTGCAAGGATAAGAATGACTGCAGGCAAATAAGAGCCATTCCTTTATGCAGACAATATTCTTCTAACATTGACCCAGTCCCAGAGGTCCGAGGAGAGGGTGGTGGCTCTGACAAATCCGTTCTTGACGTTTTCAGGATACCGTATTAACTGGGTCAAAGGCAAGGCCCTTCTCCTTACACAAGCCACTACCCCTGCAACACTACAGGGCCTTCCCTTTTAAATGGAAACACCGACACCTCAAGCACCTAGGAGTGTTGGCCAATAGAGGCCTGGAAAATATGGTTTAGGATAACCTCACCCACCTCATGGTTAAGACTGCGGCCAATTTCAAACAATGGTAGCAGTTGAACTTATCCCTATGGAGAGAGTGCAAGTGGTGACAATGAATATTGCACCCAAATTCAACTATATTTTTGGGATGCTGCCTTTGCTGGTACCGGTAACTCTCTTGCAGCAAATAGACAATAATATAAGTGCATGTGTGTGGGGAGGGAGAAACTCCAAACACACAGCTCGAAATTACATCCCACTGCGTAAGTGAAAAAACTCCACCTGACAAACGTGGAATGTTATTGGCTGGCTCATCAACTGGCCTATGCAAATTACATCCTAAAAGCATTTAGGGAAACACCATTATTGGTTTTCCTGAAGCCGCAATTTCTGCGGGCGGATGGGGATTTGGTGATATATTTTACCAGAATCAGGGGAGGGACTAATGGAGGTAATCCTATCATACAATCCTCGAAAATGGCTTGGAAAAAGACGCATGCACTGGTGAAGGGCTAAGACTTGCTGCAGGCAGACACTTCCATTTGCTGCAACGCAGCATTTTAACTGGGAAACTCTGAGATTAACTGGGTAGCCTGTAGGAGCTGTAACACTTAGAGCGTGGTTGACTTGTTCAGGGATGGGAGATTAAATCCTTTAGGGATTTGCCAACTGAATTTGTATTCGGTCTATACAGGTCTGGAAACTTGCTCAGTTGAGAAGCACTTTACGAGCGAAATTTTGGAGGGGACCGTATAGGCATAACCCTCGCCGATACACACATACATTCATACATGGATACATTACTGGGAAACCATCTTGGGACCGTATTCTCTTTTTATTGATCACCCCTTTTCCTCATAGACGGACAGGTAGTTGGGGAGGTGGTGGGAAAATTGACTTTTTGGTTTCGTTTGACAGCAACGACTGGGATGAAATGATGACTGATCACAGCACGGTATGAGGAAGAAGAAATTGAAATATAGTCACTTTAAGATATTACATAGATGGCATTGGACCTTGTTGAAACTGAGTCTGTTATGGAGGTACTGGAGTTGTGGGATGGAGAGGGACAACATTCATATCCTGTGGGAGTGTGACAGGGTTTCAGATTACTGGTGGCAAGTAAGATCTACTCTCAAGGAAGAGCTGGGAGGCCCCCTGCTGTTTCAGACAAAGGTGTCACTTCTCCATGACTTTTCAAAGTAGCCTATCTTGACATCTCATGTGAAGTGCTGGTTGTTGATGGCATTGGCCATGATAAAACTGGGAATACTGAGACTTTGGAAGGCATCATCTCATAGGCAATGGCTTGAAGGTGACGAGATATGAACAGATAATATGCAGACTTAACAATAATATGCAAATATTCAAGGAGATGTGGGGTGCCTTTCTTGTCTGCTGAGCTATGTGCTGGGGAAAGGAGGGGACGATGGGGGACGTTGGAGGTGTGGAGTACTGGGGAGTTTCTTCGTGTGAGGGGTGAGGCGTGCGAGGAGGGGGAGACTTCACTTTGCATTCTGCCGGCTTCCTAGACTGTTATTATGCCAATTCTTTGTTTAGAGTTGTTCTGTGATGTTTATGTTGTGAACAGTATGCATGGCAGTAATAACGTTGTACTGTTTGATTTTCATTAAAGTATAATAAATAAATGTTATAAAAAAGAAAAAGGAAAAGCAAGAAAACACATTAGGCACACAAACGTAACCCTTATGTGCAACATCAAAACTCTGCCTGTAAAGGCCACTAGACAGACACACACTCTTCCATCCAAAACACCCCTATGAAGTAGTGGACTACTTTCTGCAAAAGTATTTTGGTCTGGAGAAGGGCCATGTAAATGCAGCTGCAGTATAATACATTACTGCATCTTGGCGCCTTGCTATATTAATGCAATTACAATACAATACAATACAATATAATGAAATTAAAACTAACAAGCCTCCTAGTTTTGGTCACATAATACTGAAATTCATGATTTCAATTTGCAGACACTGTTGAAGGCCAGTGTTAAATCATATAAGAGTTTTGTAACAGGCTAAACAGTTTTAATGAACTTTTTTTGCTAATATGCCACCCCTCTCTGTAAATGTTGAGTTTTGAAAACCTTGAACAAAAAGACTAATTTGTGGGTTTAGATAGTTCTAACATCTCTCTTTTGGAGTGGTATTTAAGGTTAAGGCCTCCTAGAAACCCACTGAGATAACAGCCCACATGGTGAGCCATTTAGTACTACAAGTCAACTAAATGTCAAATTAGGAAGATCAGCAGAAAGACTGGGATGCTGTACTTCAATCAATCAATCAATCAATCAATCAATCAATAAGGGGTTTATAACATGCGCTACTCACCTGTGAGGGTCTCAAGGCGCTGGGGGGGGGGTGCAGTTCCGTATCAGTTGAAGAGCCAGGTCTTGAGGCACTTCCTGAAGGTGTGCAGAGTGGGGGAGTGTCTGATGTTAACTAGGAGCTCGTTCAAGGTCTTTGCTGAGACGTAGGAGAAGGCTCTTCCACCTGCTCTTGTTCTGCGGATGCGTGGGGTCTCTGCCAGGGCTAGGTCGGCGGAGCAGAGGTTCCTGTTGGGTGCGTGGAGGGAGACTCTTTCGCTGAGGTATTCGGGTCTGATGCTGTGGAGAGATTTGTAGGGGATGGTGAGTAACTTCAAGGTCACTCTCGTCTCGTAGGTGCTGGGTCATGTGATTGTGTCGTGGGGTTCTGAGGACTAGTCTGGCTGAGGTGTTCTGTATGGTTTGGAGCTTGTGTTGCAGGGTTTTGTTGATTCCGGCATAGAGGGCATTGCCGTAGTCCAATCTGCTGGTTATGAGTGCGTGGGTGAGTGTCTTTCTGCATTCAGGGGATCCACTTGAAAGTCTTGCGGAGGATCCGGAGGGAGTTGAAACAGGTGGAGGCGACGGTGTTGATCTGGCGGGTCAAGGTGAGGGAGGAGTCTAGAATGATGCCAAGGCTCCAGGCGTGGTCTGTCGGGCTGGGAGGGTTTCCGAGGGCAGGGGACCACCAGGAGCTGTCCCATGCAGTGGGGGAGGGTCCGAGGACGAGGACCTCTGTCATCCCCGAGTTCAGTTTTAGGCAGCTGTTGCTTATCCAGGCTTTGACATCTTTCATTCCTTCTTGGAAGCTGAGTCTGGTGCCTTTGGGGTTCTTCGTGAGATAGAGGATGAGCTGGGTGTTGTCGGCGTAGGATACTATGCTGAGCCCATGCTGTCTGACGATGGCGGCGAGGGGGGCCATGTAGATGTTGAAGAGCATGGGGCAGAGCGAGGATCCTTGGGGTACTCTGCAGTTCATCTTAGTAGGTTCGGAGAGGAAGGTGGGAGTCTGATCCTTTGGGCTCTGCCAGAGAGAAAGGAGCGGATCCACTCAAGGGCGTTTTCCTGTATACCGGCATCATGGAGTCTGGCTGCAAGAGTCCGGTGGGAGACGGTGTCGAAGGCTGTGGAGAGGTCTAGTTGGATGAGGGTCGCCGCATGGCCCTGGTCGAGTAGCATGCAGATGTCATCGGTTGTGGCAAGGAGGGTTGTCTCAGTGCTGTGGTTGCTGCGAAATCCGGACTGGGAGGATGGCATTCTCTTCGATGACGGTGGTCAGTTGGGCGTTGATAATTCTCTCAGTGACTTTAGCTGTGAAGGGAAGGAAAAAGATGGGCCGGTAGTTTTCGCCATACGTGGAGATATAAAATAAAAGAAATACAAGGGAGAATGGCCCATGGCTGTCCTTATTCTCTCTCTCTCTCATATTTGAAATGTGCATGCTGGACCATCACAGGGATAAAGAAGGCCTCTTCCTCCTCTTTGTTGGGTGAAAATACATTTAAAAAAAAGCTAGATTCATACCTCCAGAATATGGCATCTGGGAGCAGCAAACATTCTGTTCAGTGGGCCATACATCAAGCTGACTGTCAGTCTAGTCTACCTCCCCTTGAACATTCACTTGGATTTATTAGTTTGAAATTCTCTCTAATCTTGCCTCACTATTATACTTACTTATTCAGCACAGCGTTTTGTCAGGTTGACAGTGTGCACTCATCTTATGGATTGGTAGTGTAACTGAGAGCCGAACCGCAGTGTGCCTGTGTGTCCCACCATTTGAGATACATCAGTTTCTCTGTCTAAATGAATGCCCTTTTTGTGGAATATCATATTATCTTGTTTGACAGTGTACCTCACTATGTTTTCATTTGGTGGACCATAAACATCCATAGTGTGGAAAAATACACACACCAAACTTATGTATGTGGCATGATGCAGCATGGAAAGCTACTGTGTGCTTATGATGTCAATTATTTCATCACAATCATGCCAACGCATTATTGCAGACTATTACTTATTGTGGAGTAAGAGGAACTTTTGAAAGTCTATTTAGGCCCCCATAATTGATCAGGAGTTTGGATCATTAAGGAAGTAGAGAGGTAACAAAATTGAATACAACACTTATGATGTGCGGGCTCAAGTCCAAGGGATGACTATTTTAGATGGATGGCTAAAATTAGTTGTGAGTTTGTGATATTATATTTAGAAATTTAGGAGATAATATATGTAATCATTTTGCATTGAGCATATTATTTAGGGAGCTCGGGAAATTTTGTTTGGAATTTAAATTTGAACAGGAGCACTATTTAAGGTAAAGAAATTGACCAAATTTGTCAGTGTCACCCCGGAAATGTTTTCAAAGATTGATGAAAAACATAAGAATTTATAATTTCATTACTTAAAACTTAATTTGTGTAGTGAGATTTTTGGAGGTTCAATACTGTATAATTAGGATATAGTGAAGGTGGTATTATGGATTGATTTCATGAATTGTTTATTAATGGTATGATGTGGAATATTAGAATAGCGAAGAGGCAATGTAATTGAACATGATGTTCTTTACGTGGGTCAAGTCCAAGGGATGACCTTTTTAGACTGTTGACTTAAAATAATTTTGGGTTTCGGAATCTATGATTTGGAATTTTCAGAGTTACACATAAATTCATATTTTTGAATCCTGAATAATATTTAGGCAGGTAGAATTGAGATACAAATCCAACAGGAGAATAGTTTTAGAATTATAAATTTCTGCAAACTATACCCTGTAAGTACAGGACATTAACTTCCACGGTTGGGCCATGTGTGGAGTGTCGCGGGGGAGCTTTCTGTCTATCAATAATAGATGCAAAATAGAGGTCATTTTGAATGGCTCAGGACATAAATGGGCCATTGATAATTGTTTTCTTGTCTCTTAGGTAAGCTAAAATGTGAAAACTTTAGATATTGGGATTAGTGAGATTGTATAATGAGGAAGATAATTCGTATAATGTATGAAAGAAATATTTCCATTGTTAATTTTAGATGTGTGTATCATAGGGAATTACTGTACTGCAGTTGGACATATTAAAGAATTAAGGGGTATGATTTAAGAAAAGGCTTTGAGTATAAAATTAACATGTATAGATGTGTTTTTCAAATGTTAATAATTTTAGGTCAATGATATTAGAGAAGATTTAGTGAATCTGAATCATTATTCAGGACTGATTTATGAGATTTAATTTAATATGCAAAAGTGACATGGGTTCTGAACTTTTGATTTATGATGGGGATGGAGATACTTATGAAGTTTTTTCAAATAAGTGGTTATATCAAAGATTCATATTTAATAATATACAAAATTAATGTTCTTATTATTGACGATTTCAGATGTTTTTAATGAGGATTAGAAGGACTAATTAACTCTCAATATAAAATATAGAGGATTGAATTTAGAGATGAGTGATGGAGTTATGGAGGCTGGGCTTACAACTTCAATAATGTAATAATGGATGTATTACTGAGGAATTTTAGTTTAATTTTCTTAATTTTTTTAATTGGATATTGCCAGTATGTGTGTCACTGTCATGTTCTTTTTGTGATTGATTTTGGACATCTGTATTGCGATCGATCATCATAAAGAATTATGACATGAGGTAGTGTTTGTTTCCATAGATGAGGGATCAGTGTATAATATAGGATATATTAGATTGTTGAAATGGCTTTTGATTTTGATTGTTAGTTAAATTCCTGTTTGTGACTACCAAGATTTGTGACAGAAAAGGAATAATAATGTGCTCGCTGGGATGAACATATTATAACATTAGGACAAACTACATATTTGGGAATGTTTTGAGTTGTTTCGAATGACACATGACGAGATAATGGTGCACTGTGTATAAACACATTTCATATTGTGGTGGGATTAGTTAAGTTAAAACTATTCAAGCAAATATAATTAAGAACATGAACACAGTGAAATTTATCAGCTTGATATGGGTGTTTATTTTAATTTGTATACTTAGTGGATAATCCATGAATGAAATGCTTGTTTAGTGCAATATTAATTATTTGAGTAAACAGTGTCTTATATTCTATATATTTTACATTTAACAGCCCAGAAGAAGCGACTAGATCACAAAACACATGTTGGTTGTTTAACCATGTTCTGGAATTTGAGATTATCAGTAACATTGAAAATGGATGTTCAACATTGACTCGAATTTGATTTGATTTGATTTGGTTTGATTTGAATTGTATCAGTTGCAAAGAGTAACAATTTGGAGAAGGACACACATCCAATTTTGAATAAAAGACTTGATTCTTGGACTTTATTTACATTTTTTTTTCTCATGATCTACAATTATATGTGCATATACAATTAACTGATTGGGTGATAGGTAATATGAGAGAACACCGCCAGGCATGTTTTGCATCACCCTTAAGTAGGAAGTTGTGAACTATGCCGGCACATTATGCCTTCAGTGTGCTGACCACTCATGGAAGCTCAGGCAAAGCAGATGTCATCTTGGAGGCTGGTGGTATACATTTAGGCAGGTGAAAGAAAAAGGGTTGTGGATGAGATTTGGGGAATGATGAGTTGAGAGGTATGACAATAGGTCATTAGGAATCACAGAATCTGTATGAAAAATAAATGGTAAAGTAGGGGGCATATATGAAAAGAATTTGCATAGGAGAGCACTGCAAGTCATTTTGCAGTGCTGCCCAACGCCAATTCAAAAGGACAGATATTGACTTATTTAGAATATATGGTGCATTCCTGTCCTTTCAGCCAGTGCCGGCGCAAGAATTGTAGCCATGCGCCAATGCAGTCACTCTTGCACCATGGGGCAAGCGTGTCTGTGTTGTTGGCATGATTGTTTTTGTGCAGGAATGGGTACCTTCCTGCGCAAAACAATCACAAAAGGCGTTTTCCTCTTTCTATGTTTGCTGCAGAATGCAGCACAAGTGGAAAGAGGAAAAAACGAGGAGAAATGTAAACATTTCTTCTCATTACGCCTGCTCTGGGAGGTGTAAATGTTTGGTGCTGCCACAGATTCATGCTATGTTGTAAATCTGGGGCAGTGTCACAATTCATGGCTGTTGCATGGGAACACCAACAGCAACACCCATGGCATGCCTCTCTGCCGCAATGTAAGTCAACGCAGCTACTTGCGCTGTCTGGACTTACACCTTACCTACAAGGCCATTACAAGCCATGCAGGGTGGCTTTGTGTGGCCTTGTAGATATGGGCCTGCACTGTGTGCCACCAGAGCATAAAAAAGTGACGTTCCAGTGGTGCAAGCAATTTGTAAATATGCCCCTAGATTTTTAGGTGCATTGTTACTTATTACCTCAGCAGATGACTATAGGAGGAGCCATCTATTGAACAAACCAAAACAAATTATCCCATTGCCTGAACAGATTTTAAGGGACACCAGGCACGTGGTCTTACAATCACTCTCTACTTGAATCTCATTTGTCTAGCATTTCTAAGTGGTCTTTCTTTTCTTGGAAAGTGTCCTCTGTCCATTCAGCAAAATCTGCTCTACTGCAATACTGTAAATAAATGAATGTAGTATCTATATTTCCTCAAGGCTGAAATTCAAACAAGGTATGCTTTTTGGCAAATGCGGGAACATTTTTAGGCAGCACTTAAAAATTAATTTATATATTTTATAATTTTAGTTATGAAATGATCTGCCGCTTTTTACCTCTGCCAAATTTAACGTTCTTGAGAGTAGTGACTGAGCATCTATACTACGTTCTGCACGAAAAGAGAGAGGGAGAGAGAGAGAAGGCAATAGATACAGAGGTAACCCCTGTTTAGTTCCATGTTTTATGACAGGGAATGGAGAGCAAATGCTATTTTAAAGATAAAGGATTACTTCACTTGTACACATCTCAAACCAATTAATAGTAGCCATCACCAAACCAAGCAATCTAAGAGATTCCCAAATAAAGACAAGACAATAATTTCCGATCAAAAGGGTTTTGATGTTAACCCCACCCTTAGCGCGATTCCTCAACTGGACTGGGTGCATCAGATACAATGACAATCTTCTATTCCAGATCAGCTCTAAGGGACTCTCAGGCTTGAGGAGAGACCTAATGAAGCTTAGGAGCTCTTGGTTAATGGGTGTGTGACAGTCTCCCAGTTTGGTTTGTGCAGCATAAAGACCCCTCTCAATTGATGTATTTGCTTCTACTGAGCTTCCCACAGGCAATCATTTCCCTCATCCCTGCCACTAGTCCCATTTTTAATGAAGGAAGAAGAAGGAACTCTCGGCTGCTTTACGTAAAATACAGTTGAGTTCATAAATGACTTGTTTCATTCTAATGGACAAATAAGGAAAACTCTGAAATACTGCTGAATTCATAACTGAGGTTTAATTCTGTCAGTTAATATCTCTAACCCTATATTTGCCTAGTCGTCCTTTTTATTCACATTTCAACATGCATTACATTCCTTCTAATTAAGGCATTCTGTACTGCCCATAGTAGGTTTGTGTTGCTATATGTGAGTTAAAATCAATTAATTGGGGCGTGGCCACACTGCCATCCAAAATGGCCTCTTAACGTGACACTCTGGGGCTGGACCTGCCAAATATGCTACACAACAGGGGATCAAAACGTTCCCCAAGCAAACACTGAGGTAGAGTGGGATGTCACGTGAAGAGACCATACTGCCTTCTGAGCACGATAAGCCTTCGGTGTGGTGCAGTGAGTACTCAACATCAGAAGGTGGTGAATACTAATGTCTAAAGGGAATGATATGTACACTCAGCTGGTCAAGATATTATTGTGGGGTGTTGAGCATTGCGGCCCAGAATGTCACTTCTAATCAGACTCCTGTAGCTCATAGGGGTGGTGGCACTTGCAGCAGTACTGCCTCTGGTTTATGGGGGCCTTAGGGTGATACTCCCCAATGCCCATAGCACTGTGGGACTCCAGGTGTCTTATAGTTTATTTAATGACTTTTGTTGCTGCACTACGTGGATTCACTGCCACTCAGCTACCATGGGAAAGGAGACCCCAAACAAGACAAAATCCAGTCTGAGCACAAAACGCAGCACGCAAAAGAAACTCACATTCAGACACTGATCACTGGTGAACCTTCTCAAGTGGGGCAGGGAAGCAGAATCTCAGACTTGGAAGATGACACCACAGCTAATACAGACAGACTGAACTAATTGGAAAAACAGCTGACTTTGACCACTGCCAAAAATGAAGATTCAGAAGCAAAATCACTCTGTAACAACATACGGATCTCTGGAATTGCAGAATCTACAATCTTAGGGCATCCCAACACCTTTATGGAATACCTGTTTTCTGTTCTCTTCAGCAGATCCAGCTTCTCTGCTGTATTTCTGAGAGGGTCCACGCCTATCACCAAGTGCCCACCCACTGCCCCTGATAGCCCGATTTCTTGATTTCTGACAAGGCGCTGCATTTCGCCAGGGAGCACGGCCCTTTGCAATACCAGGGATCCATGCTATTCATTTCCCCTGATTTCGCCCAGTTGGTCCAGGAGGCATGCAGGATTTTTACAGATGTTAACAAGATGCTATGAGACAGGGGTGTCAGATACAGTATGTTATACTTGGGGCTGCTGAAATTTGATATGCATTAATTTAGAATGCGACTGAGAAGGAACAGTCGGAACAATGGCATCTACTCATTTTGGGGCTCACAGGACTGAGGGACAGCAATAGTATTAGACTAAGCTTGAGGGTTCAAGGAGTATCTTCATTGGGCCCTTTCAGTCCCCAGATTACCCTACATATATGTTAAAATTCCCTGTGTCAGAAGGGAAAAGTCCTCAGAGTGTTGATATTGCCCATGGTGTGTATCACTGATGTATTCTGGTTTGCAAACATATGATTTTTTTTTATTATTTCAGAAATACGAAGATGTGAATGAAAAATATGTAGTGTTAGAGAGCTTAATCGAAGATGATGTAGTGGCGATTGTAAATACATGTGCACCTAATGTCGATATACCAGATTTCTTCCATTCTATCTTGCTCACCCTCATACATGGGAATGCAGACACTATTCTCTTGGGGGGGGGGGTTGAAAATGGTCCTTGAACTGGAAAAGGACTGTTCTCACACTAGAGGCGCAGCAGGACACCCTCTGCATGCATACTGGGGGAGTTCCTACATCAATATGGCTTTGTAGACACATGACACCTGTGGCATGGTGATAAAATGGCATACACTTTATGTTCAACGCCACATGGGACACAGTCATGCATAGACTGTTTGTTTGTCATGCGAGATGTGACATCCTGGATTACTGAGATTACACACTTTACACACACGCTATGTGATCACTATCCAATTAACTTAGTTTGGAATATGCTGTGCTTATTGTCGATTCCCTGGTGATGTCCTGACTAATGAGGTTTTCCAAAGTGAGATGCACTAGGCAATATTAGAATATGTCAGACACAATGAGGGCTCAATAGTGACTCAAGCAACACTTTGGGAAGCAATCAAAGGGTACATTTGTGGTATAGCAATATCTAAGCAAGCTGGGGTGCTGAAAGATATACCCACATAACTGACATGGCTTGAGCAGGATCTAAAAGCACTAGAGAAATCCATGTCACAAATGTCCAACACTTCGTACTTTCATGCACAATATCAGTTGCTGCAGTCTTACAGAGGCCTGGCTGACACAGAGGTAACATACCTGGGTAAGCATACACAGGCCCTTTAATATGGCAATGGGGAGAGATCGGGTAGAACATTAGCCAGGCTATTAAAGGGCAACTATTGAAGGGCAACAAGCAAAACAACCACATTATCTATTTATACACAGAGTAAGGTGTGACACTACTAACAAAGATATCAGCCAAGAATATTTCCACAATTTTTGTCAGTTATATCCTTCCGGTATTGAGAAACCAATATTCTCCACACGCACTTGCCAAAATTATATTGTAATGCTGTGGCTGGACAACAGTCATTAACAGTTCATTAGTAATCTCATGACCACAGAGGAAATGCTGGTGGCTATTGAGAGTATATCAGGTCATAAAGCCCGGGGTTGAACAGTCTGACAAGTGAGTTTTACAAAATTTCTAAACATATTCTCACCACTAGATGCTCAAAATGTATGCCAAATTTCTAACAAATCGGACCCTTCCACCTCCCCTTTGTGAGGCTGTACTAACTCTATTGCCAAAACCTGGAAAAGAACCCACTGCTGCTGCATCTTATAAGCCCCTATCTATTATAAAATTAGAAAATAAAATAGTAGCCTAAGTGATGGCTGCCAGACTGTCCCTTCTCAGGGAACAGTTGAGTCCGCTGTAAAATCTGTGCGTGTATCACATTTATTAATGGCCGTTAATCTTAGCACCATCTTTACTGTATTCAATCTTGTCACCCCCAGTGTGAAAGCTGCTGGATGCTATAAACGCTTTTGACTCCTTGGAGTGCCCATTTCCTTATGAAAGTGGCAATTCTAAATGGCTTCACTAAAGTTATTCAATTGCTGTATGTGGAACCGGTGGCCTGGATCCTGGTAAATGGCCTGGCATGGACCTGCTGGCACGTATATTGCAGGAGGGAAACAGCCACTACAACGCAGCCGTTTCCACGCATAACCATAACCACGCATGCATTACAACGCATGCGTGGTTACCACGAATAGCCTTTACAACGCATACCTTTACTATGAGATCCGTAGTAAAGGCATGTGTGATAAAGATTAAAAAAAAAAGGGGGGTTGGGGGGGTCTCCCCCCCCAAAAAAACACACCTGTTTCCGTCGTTTTCAGTTAAAGAAGAAAGAAGATGTGGTGGCAATCGGCGTCGTTAGAGGAAATGGAAAGACACTTCCGCTTCCTCTTAACAACGGAAAACGCAAATCAGAAGTGCTTGGAGTGGACAGGTTAGGGGGAATGAGGAGGTGGTGTCGCACAGGGTAACTTTTAAGGGTACATTTTTAGGGTTAATTTGTAGGGATCGGAGATATCCTTTAACATGAAAATGCCATTAACATGCATAGTTTAACAACGAAAATCGTTGTAAAAGTATGCATGTTAAAGGCATTTTCGTGGTAAAGGATATGCATGGTGATGGCATTCGTGTTGTAACGCATGCGTGGTAAAGGCATGCGTTGCAACGGAATGCGTTGTAACATCATACAACCATCACTGTTCGTAAGAGGTCCTGTGCATAACCTTATGGCCCTGATTTGTGAAGTTATAGGATTCAGCCACTTTTCTGGGCTGGTCATAAATTGGACAAAGTCCGAGCTCTTCTCCCTCACTGAGTGTACGATAAAACCTGACTTTGAATTTTCCATATGGTGGATGGAGGAATTGGCTAAGTACCTGGGTGTACATCTCCTTAAAGCTAGAGATGTGATTCTATCACTAAATTATGGATCCTCAGTAGATAGGTTGCAGGTGCAAATAGATGGATGGGATATATTACTCTTGTACCTTGCTGGTAGATTCACTATCATTTAAATGGTCGTTCTTCCCAGGTTCTCATACTTGTTCATGAATATACTCATTCCACTCACAGCATTCATTCCATGCATTGAAGCTTACTGATTAAATTAATTTTGGCCGGAAAACAACCCTGGATTAGCTGAGACATACTCATATCATAAAATGATAGAGTTGGACTGGTATCCCGGATGTGGTGACACAGAGCCATTTTGTCAAAAAAAGGCACCATCCATATGCCAGATTACCATACCTTAAGCATGAACATGACCAAACAGAAGCTGCACCCGTTTGGGCTCTCTTACCGTTTGGCATACCTAGAGACCCAAAAGAAGTCAAAACCATTGCAATAACATGCAGGACTTAGAAAAGCCTAAGTTGGTGAATAGGGTTTCCATTTTAATATTCACTGGCCTTCTCTTGAGCACACAACCCACTACCCATTAATACTAACAATGAAAGAGAGATTAGTGCAGAGCAACATGGAAAGAGGGTATATACAAGAATTTGGTGACCTGTATGATCATCACACATTTGTATCAGTGGAGCATCTCACATCAGGTAGTAGACCACACACCACTTGGCTATTTCCTTTATATGAGACAAAGAAATATGTCACAGGTACACTTACACAGGTTCCTAGAAGAACCTGCAGATTTCACTCCGCTGACCCAGGTCATCAGATCAACTGAAACCACCAGCTGGGTCTCTAAATTATATACCACCTGCAACTTACTGAAAACGTAGCAAACAGAGTGCTTCAAGACAGCATGGCACAAATATTTGGGAGAAAGGATCACTAAGGAACAGTGGAAAATGTAGCTGGCTGATGAGACCATAACTAGAGCAAAATCAGTCTAAGTTTACTTGTGTTCAAGTTCAGAGTGGACCTGACCTGGGACTGTTCCTATTGGACCAGGGTCAGGACTGATTTGCATATGTCTGGATCCAAACTGAGGTGACAAGGTGGGCAAAAGAGTGATTGGTTGGAATGCTACCCTAAGCGATAGCCAGTGTGTAGACTTATTGCAAGCATTTCTCCCATCATCAATATGTGTACCACATATAACCACATCCCATTGGCATTTCACTGTGTATTTTAATGGTGCTCTTATCCCTGAGCCTGCTTCCACTGCCCTCAACAGATAGTCATGAGAGCCTGAATAACCAGTTCCACAATGAGGGAGGCACTTGATTATTAGTGTATTTGTCAAATATTAGATAAACCAATTGTCAGCTTGAGCATCTAGTCACTTAAATCTCCACTCTAAATAGCTGCTTCAAGAATAAGACTTTACTTGAAAATCTTCTTTGGACTAAAAACATCACATACAATGATTCATCCAACACTTTTCTTTCCTATTTGAGAACTTCATCAAGCTCTGGGGTATTGCAGAGTAAGACAGAGTTGTAGCTGGTTTCCCTGGCTTGCTGTAATTCACGTCCATTTTTTTACTTCCTGTTCAATCTATGCCATATTTAAACTTTCCCTTATCTTCGAAAACTGACAAATATTTCAAAACAAACATTGTGAGCTAATAGGCTGATACTTTCAACTCTGAATGTTAACTTCAAGGCGGCAAGCTGTGCCCCACGGATACATACGTCAGTATACATACAAGTTCTAATAAAAAATAAATAAATAAATGAACATCCATAGTATCTTATGACTTTTGCAAAACAAATAAAGCTAAAAAGATTTAGAGCCCTATCATGATGTCGGACGTCCGACCGACACCGTAGTGGGATGTAATTCGCCTGACTATTGGTCGGCGGTTCCACCCGCAGTATTAGGATGCGACCGCCCTATGAGCATTCGGAAACATCCATTTTTCAATTGCAGCTTGTGTGGCGTCCGGAAAAGTCATAAGCTGCAATAGAAAAATGTATGTTGTCCAACATTCCTGCACCGCGTGGCAGGCCCAAGCGGTTCCTGCCACAAGGTGCAGGGATGATTACCGTAGCGTTGGACGGGGGGGGGGGGTCAGATAGAGGCCCCAAAGTCACTTTATGCCTGCCTTTTCTAGGCAGGCGGACCGCCATGAAAGGGCAGGCGGAAAGCATCATTGTTGTAATACAATTCCTCTTGCCGCCCCGATGGGCTCAGTGAGCTAGTTGGAAACGGAGCGGAATTCCCCCACAGGTTTCCCTCCGACCGCCAGTATCGTAATACGGCAGTCGGAAGGAAACCTATGATGTCGGAGGCAAAGCCTCCGATGAGCAGTTGGATGGCTTTTCGCCCAGCATCATAATGGGGGTCCTAATGTTTAGTGGGCACATCAAACGCAATTAGGTATGAATATCTGCTGTTACAATGCTGTGACTGCATAATGAGCCAGCTAGCTTTATAGCTTCCAATGAAAAAGCATGGCAATTTCTGAACATCTCTAAAAGGAATAATTCTCTGGCACTTGTCAAGCAAACTTCTCATTTGGTGCAGGTGGTTGAGGATTGGACTGCCGGACACCATGTTAGCGAGTCTCCCTGGCCCTCCATTACAAGACGCATCGAGCTAAAACTATATTATGAACTAAAATAATTACAACATCATATGAGAATCCTACCACTGAAGGATAAGGAAAGAAAAATATGAAATGCATATTAACCAACCCATGCAAAATAAATACATGGAATCCGGAATCCAGTACACACGTAATTTACTTTATGCATTTTTTCAGGTAGCATTGAACTTTAATAAAGAAGCGCAAAGATAATTAAACCCACTAAATAACGTCTTTGTTTTGTTTTCCTGGCTGCCCTCTAATTCCCGTAGAGAAAAGTGATCCCTGCTGTCATCCTGAATAACGTTGGCAAAATAAGTGCAGCGGGGACTTGTAGCATATAGTAGATTTGCTCTCAATAATGTATGAAGCCACACGCTGGGTAGCCGAAATCCGCACAAAGGCGACCCCGCTCCAATCTGTTCCTTTCATCGCAGCCAGGATTTAAAGCGAAGGTGCTGCCCCGAATGAAAAGCACAATCATTCATGTGTGAGCAGATGTCCCTCACGCGGCAGGAAGCACTTTTTCAAAACAGAGCTGAGCAAATCTACTGCTGCGAGACAAGACCCCTTATCCATTAAATAGAGAACTCAATATATATTAATTTAGCAGCTTGTTGAGTTATGTTTCAAAGCACGATTTATGATGGAGATGAATCACATGGCCAAAACAAAGACTGCCAACTGCAGATTAACATAAAAGTTCAATCAATAATTGAACTTCAGAGAATGTTCAGTTTCACATAATTTTAAAAAGCAGGTTTGGAGATTCGATACATCTGCGCTTTGGAAACAGCAAATCCTGTTTGAATTTACAAAGCTTGCAGGGCAGGCTGCAGCTGGGAAATGTGAGAATCAGCTTCCTGGTTTATTTGCATAAATGAAAACTTGCAAAGGTTAGTATGTGGCGTACCAATGGGGAATTTACCATTCTCTGTGCAAAAATATGCTGGGAGCTGCCTGAGCGTTTGAAGGGACAACTGGGGGCCCCAATATGGAAAATGTTGTTACAACCACGCCTACCTGCTTTATTCCTGGGTAAGGGTGCCATCTTTCTTAGAAATTCATGTAAAATTGTCAGGATTCGTTTTGAGCATCACAATTGTCACTCCCTCTGTTTGATTTAATAATCATTCAGAAACGGTTTAGACAGTTCTTAAATATCTGTTAGCTATTTTCATTGTGTGTTCAAGGGAAATATACTGGATTTTCACAGTTTTTCCCAATATTTTTACTGGCCTGGACTTAAAAATACAGGCCTGGCACGGAAAAAAGGGCTAGGTGTCAGCCCTATTCTTGAGTCAACATTTAAAAGCGGGCTGAATACAAACACATCATGTCAGTGTAGACCTTTCCACACATGCAGGGTGTGTACATATGCACACCCCAACTCCTCCTTCTAGGTACCCGGATAAACATTATGATGGGTTCTTTCAAGCTCCTCTCTATATGTGCAATGGGAGGCGATGCACCACAAGTGGCCAGGGCTATCAGTACCTCTCGTGGCTTTTGGGCTGTTTTCCTCGAGCAGCCCTGCACATTGTGGAAAAGAGTTGTTAATAGGTCCAGAGGCCCAATATTGGTTAACATGGGATACTGCTAGGGAGGAGCTGTGACACAGAAGATGTCTGGCTAACGCAGTATTAGAAACATATTTTTAGACTTTGTGGCCAGATGTATGACCCTATTTTGCATGTGCAATCGGGTTTGCGACCCGTTTGCGCATGCAAAATGTCACAGGGCCATGTACAATTCCTAAATAGCGAGTTACAATTTATCTGCGACTCGCTATTTAGGAATTACGTGTCGCTATTAGGAAGGGGTGTTCCCTTCCTAATAGTGACCCCAAAGCCATGTATGAATGTTTTGTAATTGCGGTCGCAAAACATCCCTTCCCCTTTGCAACTGCAGGGGGGAAATATTTTTCAGACCACTGCCTGCCCTTAAAAAATTACATGAAATTTATGGAAAACGGGCTGCATTTAAAAAAAAAAAACTGCTTTATTGAAAAGCAGTCCTAGACATGGTGGCCTGCTGAGCCCAGCAGGCCACCTTCCCTGGAAGGGAAGCCATTCCCAATGGGGTCGCAAATTGCGAGTGGCTCATTAATATTCATGAGCCTCGCATTTTGGACCCCATTGGGAATTGCTAACAGTGTCTCTGCCACAGGTGTACATTTGCTTTTGCGTCTCGCAAATTGATTCTCGCAATTTTTCGCAATTTGCGAGTCGCAAAAGCAAATGATCGTACATCTGTCCCAGTGTTCATAACACGAGCAATGAAGTAGCCATGGATGGGGGGTGACTGACCTCAAAGCCTTAAATCCAGTCCGACCTTTCCTGAAATCCCTAGATTCCTTTAATGATTAGTTCACTTCTGTGCAAGATTGCTCTTTGAGGGCCATTTTGGTGAGTGTTTGCCTCTGCAGTGACGTTGCTCAAAGTTGATTTAGAACTTTGCATGGTATCCATGTGCCCTCTTGCATAATACTAAATTATGCTGCCTGCATAGCACGGGACACAAAGGGCTTTTAACATAGGGGCTGTATTTTCCCTAATAAGATTCGTATATGGTAGTCCAATATCTAAATTCTAATTTGCCACAGCTAGATTCAGTAGAAAAGATTTAGATTTAGTCAATGTAAATTTTTGCCAGGGGCATATAATAGTTCTCGCTTGCATGTCTTGTGCACTGTAAGTACCCCTTTCAGAGGGTAACGGGGCACGCATGGGTCACTGGGTCCAGCCGTATTGGTTGAGGCCTTTTACTCCTGGTGTCCTGGGACCCAACCTACTATGGGTGCTGCTCTGTTGGGCCAGGTACACCTTCTGCACTTGACTGTCAGTGGTAGCTGTGGTCAAGCAGTCAAGTCTTCCTCAGGGGGATAGTAAACACGAGTACTCAGAACTTAAAGTGCAAGCGTAGGAACAAAAAATCAATGTCCAGCCAAATACTTGCTCTTATATGAAAAGTAGCATTTTATTTCGAACTCTACTCATGCAGCGAAGTACAACATTCATAAGCAACAACAATCCCCCCGATGTTGGGCCTCTAGGAGCTGTCAGGCAAATCTCTGCCCCACCCTCCTTTTTGTAACCTTTTCAAGGTTATTCCCTATTCACTGGTGGCCGCATTAGGGAATGCAAACTATTAGGTCATACTCAAGAGTTCTTCTTTCTAGTCTTTAGGAACGTAGTCAAAAATGTCTAAGGTACTGCAGCACAGTTAGCACTGAGTACCCCAGGGCACCACTGGTCCAGTTCACATCTTACCTTAACTCGCTGAACGAAAGTGTTCAGTAATGCAGTGGGCACCTTCAACATGCACCTGCGAATTCTGCTCAGTTTGGAGAAGTTGATTGCTTGTGAACTATGGTCCATCCCAACATGCCCATATAGTTATATAAAGATGTTTATTGATATGTGCTTACCCCTTCCATGTAATGTTCATTTCTGCTAAATGGAGAGATGAAGCCTGAAGGACGGAGTAGGTGACTTTGGAAATAGTGAACCAGGTTCGAGCCCTGTATCGGCTTAACAGTGTGTGTTATTTGGCAAATCACCTTTTCTTCCTGTACCTAAAAAAAAGACAAACAAATATGAGAGGAACCCTTCGAACACAAAGGGAACTGGGTTTCAAATGACCAATAAAGAGATCGTCCCCTGTGTTATATTATTTGGAATTGACTGCCACTCAATTTAATTTTATCTACTATTTCATGCACTCCATATAGACTATAAGCCTTATTTTTGGTAAAAAAAATATATATCTCGCCTCCTTTATTTTTAATATAATAAAAACAATTGTTTTAACATAAAAACATATCAATCAGACTTTGCATAAAACCATTACATAAAAAGATACACATATCATAAATGCGCATAAAGGGAGTATTTAAATGTGCGCTGAACGGACGCGCAGCGTCCGCGCCGCTGGCGTCAGCATCCTGGATGCGACCTGCGCAGGCCATGCTACTTGGCCGCCTCGGGGTTCAATGGTATGTAGAAGTTATTCTAGTGCTACGCTCAGAGCAATGGAGGTGGCGGCTTGATGCCTGTCTCACACCTGGGATGTGGCGGTAAAGCCGTCAGGTGTTTGTAGTGTATGTGGATTCCATCTGGGGGGGGGTGTCTCTTTGGCCAATGAGGACCACCGACCCGATCAGCGGGCTAAATCTTCCCAGCTCTCGGCAGCTCTGATAAATGTCCGCTCACTCAAGAAACATCATGTGGACGTATTTGGGCTGTCCCTATCGTCTCACTGGCCACTCCTGTGGGCTATAAGATCTTTAGAGTCGACCGTCAGGGAGGGAGGGGTGGCGGAGTTGCTATCATATATAAAGATCTATGGGATCTTCGTTTGGGGACGCCATGGCTTGGGCAGGCTGCGAGGTGCTTGATTTCAGCGACCGCTTGTCAGCCCACTTTACTCTTGGTGTCTCCTTGATCTACAGGCCCCCTGGACCGGCTGGTCCTTTTCTCCAGGCCTGTGGCGACACAATCATTTCTAGGGCAGTCAGGTTCTTCCATTATTTGGTCTTGGGTGACTTGAACGTTCATATGGACCAACTTGAGGAAAGGGAGTTGATTGACCTGCTGAATACTCTTCATATTGCCCAACTTAGCCAGCACGTCAGCCTTCCTACTCACCGGCCGGCCATATTTTGGATCCAATCGGCTCCAATTTTCCTATTTCTTTAAGGGATCCCTGTCCGGTGCCTTGGTCTGACAATTTTATATCTTATTTTTCCTGGACTGTCTCTAATGCTGAGACTCTACTGCGCTTCCACCAGAAGCCAGTTTCTGGGAAACTTGATCCTCTCAAATTTAAACATGCCTTGGATACCTCCAGGCCCGTCTTGTCTGGTGGACTGGAGGAGTGCCTGTCAGGGTTTACTGGCTGGGTGTCCAGGGCAATGGCCTCTGTGGCCTCCCTTCGACCCATTAGACCCGCCAGAGTTGCGCTCTCCAAACCGTGGTTTACTCCTTCTCTCAAGGCGGCTAAACACGATTGTAAAATTTTGGAGCGGGCTTGGCGTAGGAGTGGCTATTGCCCGGTGGCTAAAACAAAACTTAGAGCAATGCAAAAAATGTATTATGCTGCTATTGCTACGGCAAAAGGGCATTTTTTTGCAGCTCGCATTGACTCGGCTAGGAACAACATTAAAGAAATCTTTGCCATTGTGCAGAGATTTACTTCTCCGTTGACCCAAGCTAGCATTACTCCTTTCTCTTTTGACTAGTGTAACACTCTGTCAGGGTGATTCAGAGATAAAATCAAGGCCATTCAGGCCTCTTTTTCCTCAGGTAACGGCTGTCGTGGAGGGCCGCTGGCTGTTCAATCTGCGGCCCCCACTGGCATGCTGTCTGCCTTTAGAACAGTCAACCCCCTGGAAACTCTTAAAATTCTCAGGGGTTTAAAATCTGATTCTCCTGCCGATGCCTGCTCGGCCAGGCTTCTGGCAGCGGTAGCTGAGAGTGTTCACCTAGAGGTTAACTCTATCATCAATCTGTCCCTTCAGTCAGCGGTTGTCCTCAGGGTTGGAAGCAGGCGAAGATTCTACCCCTTCTCAAAAAGCCTTCACTGGATCCCCTTAATCCAGGCAACTATCTGCCCATCTCTCTTCTACCAGCCATTGCCAAAGTCTGTGAGAAGGTGGTCAATAAGCAATTAACAGAATTTGTGGAGACCGAGGCTCTTCTGCATCCAGCGCAATCAGGATTTCGAGCTGCTCACAGCACCGAGACTGTTTTGGTCGAGGTGGGGGAGGCTATTCGGGAGTGCCTCGATGCCGGGGGAAGGGCAGATTTAATTCTGCTGGACCTCTCAGCGGCATTCGATACGGTCCCACATGCTCTTCTTTTGGCCGTCTCGCAGAGGTTGGAGTGTCAGGGGCTGTCTGGGGCTGGCTTAGGTCTTTCCTGGAGGAGCTGGTTGAGCAGATTTGGCTCCCTCCTTTTTACTCCTCTCTCCATTCGGTCACTACTGGTGTCCCGCAGGGATCTTCCCTTAGCCCTCTGCTTTTTAACATTTATGTTACGCCACTGATCCATCTGGCAGAAGATCTTGGGGCTAAGGTATTGGCCTATGCAAATGACACCCAGTTATTGTTCACCTGGGATAAAACATCGGACTCTGTCCTTGCGGCGCAACATTGCCTTGGTTCCATCTTCAATTGGTTGGCGGATGCACAGCTTAAGTGCAATGACCAAAAATCTGAGATTTTGCTTTTTGACAAATTTCCCGCTGACTTTCGTGAGCAGTTGTGGCCGCAGGACTTTCCACTGCCCCTTTCCTCGGGCCAGCCCGCTAAGAACTTGGGAGTCTGGTTCGATGAGAATCTCTCCTTTTCTACTCACATCAAGAAAACTGCTGGTTGTTGCTTTGGCCTTCTAAAAACTCTTAGAATTTTTTTTCCACTCCTTCCGCAGGCTGCTAGAGAAACTGTCACCTGGGCGCTGATTCTCTCTCGATTGGATTACGCCAATGCTCTTTATGCCGGGGTTCCTGGCTACGTGCTTAAAAAACTACAGGTGGTCCAGAACGTGGCGGCTAGATTGCTCCTGGGCATTCCGTCAAGGAAGAGTGTTGCTCTCCATCTGTGCTCTCTTCACTGCCTGCCCGTGGCGGCTAGGTTCAAGTTCAAACTCTTGGTCCTGGCCCACCGTGCCCTCCATGGTCATGGTCCCCTCTATCTTCAGAGGCGTTTTTCCTTTTATGTCCCTTCGCGGGCCTTGCGCTCTTCGTCCCTGTGCTTTGCCCATCGTTCCTCATTTCAAACTCCAGAGGGTGGGGACTGTGTCCTCGTGGTTAAATCTAGCATGGCCTGGAATGCTCTTCCATTCGTTCTTCGCTCCACTCAAGACCTTGTGGCGTTTAAAAAGAAGCTTAAAACACATCTCTTTGTATGATGGTCTCTCCCTATACCCCTTGGGTTTTGCGCCGGGACACTCACGAGTAGCAGAGCGCATTACAAATGGACATAACATAACATAAAAACAATAGCACATTATTCATTTTAGTAAGGTCATGTATGTAGAATCTACTTCAAGAAACAGTCTTGTAAAACCAATATTATAGTAAAGAACAGTAGTCGACGCAGAGTTTTGGTGGCCAAATTGGTTGAGACTACCTTCATCAGGACAGAGTTGTTAATTAAAACAATATTGTTGATTCTAAAGATAAAGCACAATACAGATACAAGACTTTGTACAAAGAGGAAGTTTACCTAAAATTAGCCTCCAGCTTAATATACATCAAAACTCATTCACAGTACCACATGCCAAAATTCTTGCTACTGTTTGTATTTAAAACCAATCACCGGCACCATACAATATTAAAAAATGCATTCACCCTGGTATCTTACTTGTCTATGCCTCTCTCTTCATGCAAACCTAGTCCCCTAGTCAGTACAGCTTGTTAGCTGGAGAGGCATTTGTCCTAGGACATATATTAATCAATATTATAATATGGATACTCTAAAAATATTTGGTTTTTCTGAAGACCAGTTTTCCAAAATAATAGGGGGTAATTCCAAGACGATTAGCACATTGACGATATTAGATGAAAATTCAGAAAAATTGAATACACTTTGTAATTTAAAGAAAAAAGTTATACGTACAGAATTACATGCAGACTTTCTTATTGAATATTGCAAATAGGGCATCATACTGATCGGGCTTCAAGTAAAGAAAGAACCCCGCCTATTTGTGAAAAAATTGAAATTTATTGAACGTTGGACTCTGATTGCTAATCGGTGCAGGCAGAGACTGGATGTGTGTTAGACCTGGCACCTTGGCGTGAGTCTCCCTTCCACTTTTTGTCGCTGTGCCTCATGTGTTTTGCTGGTGTTAGCTGCTCAGAGCACTGTGCCACTGCCAACCAGTGCCACAGTGCAAGTGCTCCCTATTTAAAATGTACGTGTTGGTTGGATTCCATGATTGATATTTTGGTTTACTGTCAGACCCCAGTAAAGTGCACCAGGAGTGCCCATGGCTTGTAAATACAAATGCTGCTGGTGGACTTGCAGCACTGGTTGTGCCACCCACAGAAGCGGCCTAGTAAAATGTGTCTGAGGTCTGCCGTTGCAGAACCTGCGTGCAGTCTGGTACTGTCATGCTGACTGGGCAAGTGCACCCACTTCCCAGTCCCTAAACCTTCCCTTAACTTCATATTAGTCACCCCTATGGTAGGCCCAAGGGCAGGGTGCATTGTAAGCATAAGGTAGGACAAGCCCTGATGTGTGTGGCATGTCCTAATAGTGAATTACAGCCATTTTCGTTTTTCACTATTGCAAGACTACCTGTTCCCATAGGCCAGAATGGGCTGTTAGAATTGTTACATCCTATGATCCTAACAGACCCAGGGAACATGGTAGAAATTCGAGTTTAATATGCCTGAACTCAGAATAATAAAACACATCTTTTAGTAAAGTTTATCTTAATATTCTGTGTTTGCAAATACCACTTTTAGAAGGTTGGTATTTGCTTGCCTAACCATTTCAGCCCGCCTCTGCTATGATGTGGATCTGCCTTTCTGGTTTGTGTAAGTGACAGGGATGGGAAAACCCAGAGGGGCAGGGCTAGGTAGCCTGGTGGTGAATAGAGAGATTGACATCCAGATGGGTGGGAGGAGTGCAACTGGACTCTGAACAGGGCTGTGCTCTGCCACCACAATGCTGGCTCCACCTCCTGTGGAGCGGCTGATGTCTCTGCCCTGCACCCTGAACAGAAAGTCAGAGTCATGTCAACAAAGTGCTCAGGAACTGGTTTGGACTGGGCAAAGGCCCCTCTACCCCAGAGGAACAAAGGAATTAGGGGTATAAGTATTGGGACCCTGCTCCCAAGAAATTAGATCCTGCTTGACAAGAAGAACCTCTGCCTGAGGAGAAGGAACCGGAAAAGCTGTAAGGAGGAGTACTGTCCCTGACCTGGGGGATTGGCCTGCAGTGGTTGCCTTGCTGCTGAAAGGAGAGGAGAAAGACTACAAATACTTTATTTCAACTTGTGCTTCAAAAGATCTCCAAGGGCTTGGAACAGAGCTTGCCTCCTGCTGAAGTCTCAGGAACAACAGACTTCACCTCCAGCTCCCCAAAGTTCTTTAGAAGTGCCTGCTGCTGTTTTTGGGCCTTCTGAGGGACTGCGTGTCGCAAGGAGCTGGGAGTGCGACTCAAGAAGGAGAAGCGTGCCGCCGTCGGAGCTGCTGTCGTCGCATCTCGTAAAGTGTGTCGCCGCTGCAGCATCGCATTGAGCGGAAGCGTCTCGCATCATCCAAGAAGTGTCTCGCAACGCCGAAGAAGCGTGTCGCCATCGCAGCCATCGTAGCTGACGCACCGCATCAAGAGAAAAGTCTTGCATCGAGAAAGAAGCGTGTCGCCATTGCAGCCATCATAGCTGCCGCATTGCACCGCATCAAGAAAAGCGCCTCGCATCTACGGAGAAGCGTGCCGCCGTCGGAGCTGCTGTCGTCGCATCGCGTAAAGGGGTGTCGCCCCTGCAACATCGCATCGAGCGGAAGCGTCTCGCAAACATCGGAGAAGAGTGCCGCTGCCAAGGCCGCTGTCGTTGCATTGCGTAAAGGGTGACGCCGCTGCAGCTGACGCATCAAATCGAGTCTTCTCGCAACATCGGAGAAGCGTAACGCATCTGGAAGATCTTCACGTCTTTATTTCTTTGCACCAAAAAATTCATCGCATAGATATCGTTGCAACACTTTCGTTGCCCTGCGTGTCGCATCCAAGGTACATTGACTTAAAGTGTAGCATTTAAGAACTTAAGAGAACTAAGCAAAATTCTACCATCTAAAGTAACAGTATTGTGTATTTTTGTCGTTTAATGGTCTTGTGGTAACTCTATATAAAGAATCCTTATTTTTCATATAAAACCTGTGTGGTGTTCATTTGGAGTGTTGTCACTTGGTTACTGTATGTGTTCACAAATGCTTAACCTAAAACGCTCTGAGATAAGCCTTGTCTGCAAGCGCCAAGCTACCTAGAGGGTGAGCAGGGGTTATTTTAGTAGTGTAACCCCTTACCCTGACTAGAGGAAAGGTTCCCTGCTTTTCACAAGTACCTACCTGTGCCAACCAGAGAATCCGGATTCTAACAATGTTGCTAATCATAGAAACAGCCCAAAAAGTAAACATACTAGAGAGAAAGGAGATAGATAAATTGGAACAACAATTAAAAGAGAGTACAGCTTTAGAAGATGGCAAACATAATTTTGAGGAAATAAAAGAGGATATAGGGGTATGGAGACTACTTAATAAATAAAAAAAACTAACAAACTAAGGGACATATTCTATCGCCGAGTTATCAGCACTTTATCGCAGCCAAAGTCGTGATAAATGTATCACCCTATTCACAAGCTGGTGCTAACAGCCGACACCACCAGTTTACCTGCGATAGCATCCGCTAAAAAACTGGCCACAGATGACCCCGGCAAGTAACGCTAATGAGATGCAGAGGAGGTGTTCCTGAGCAAAAAGCTGTGACAACACCACACCTCAACATTCTCAATGATCAGCCTGATCGGCGATTAGACCACAAAACAGGCAATAAGGCGCGTTAGTAGCAGGAAATTAACACCTGCTCTGACCTGGTGCAAAGTCGGATGACAGCCTGCACCAGAAAAGGGAGCCCAGCACAGAGCCACACCTGAAGAACAACAGATGCCATGGAGCCACTGATCATTCAGCTTGGAGCCCCAACAGGGCCACAACACCCACCGCCACTACCCCCAGGACCACCACCCGACCCTCCCCCACCCCCCTAACCCTCAGACCACCACAGAGGCAGCGCAGACAAAGACAACGGAATCTCAGGAAACGCACCAGCTTCACAGACCTAACACCAGACAATGTCATTGCCCACTACAGGCTCAAAAGGACAACCATCCTCCGCATCCTAACCATCATTGCCCACTGGCTGATGGTACCAACACAGTGGACAACCAACATCCCACCTCAGACAAAGCTGCTGGCTGTGCTGCACCTTTTGGCCTCCGGTACCTCCCAACCAACAACTGCCAGAGTCAGAGGAGCCTCACAGCCAGCCTCATCTAAGTTCCCCACAACTGTCCTGGCTGCCATCATTAGCTTGGTACCCCAGTACCTATACGTCCCTCACAATGCGCAGGAACAGCTGGAGACCAAGCAAGGACTATACTCTATAGCTGGAATCCCGCCCGTGTTGTGGGCAATGGACTGCATACATGTCCCACTTTTGCCCCCTGCCGACACCGCATACAATTACCCCAACAGCATTCCATCGATGTGCAGGCAATAGTGGACCACTGGGGACACATCAACAATTTTGTCGCCAACTACCCAGGCAGTGTTCATGATTCCTTCATCTTCCGACAGTCCATCATCAACCATCGGTTCCAGGATGGCACCTATGGGAATGCACTGCCCGTTGGTAAGTACCAAATGAACACACCACACACCTCAACTCCACAATCATGCAACTCACAACTTTGGCAATGAACACGTTACAAAATCACACACAACATGCCAAACAACATGCCCACCCACCAGACACGACTGCACAACTTACTGTGGTTACCTGGGCATGCCATGTACACGAGCCATCAACGGCATGGCACCTCAGCCACACAATAGCCGAATGTTGGGAGAGGTGGTACCCAGGCATGTTCGAAGGAGGCAAGTGACCCATGAATGAGAAGGTACACATTGCCAAGTGTGGCGTGCTTGTGCTGGCCAGACTGCAGTATGCAGACCACAGACATATCCATGTCTACATGCACTTCTGGTGTTTGGAGTGTAGTGGACAGTGGACGCAACCATGTCACCCCAGCCATTGGGGAAGTTCTTGGGAATGTAGCTTGCGACGTCCCCTCCTGTAAACGTGTGCGGAGTGGGCTGGCCCAGCATACGCCATGCCGGCATAGGGGTGTGAATAAAAAGCAGGTAGCTCTGGGTGTGGTTCTCTTGTGGAATGCCCAACGTGTCAGCCAGGACGGCACCTCCCACCCCACCACGAGGCCGTCGCTGTCGCCTAGAGCTGTGATGCCTGCGATCCTGTGCACCTGCTGCACCCCGGTCCACTGTTCCCCGAAACCGTCTTGCCCGCCCCTGCACAGCCAGGCCTCACTGCTCACCTGCCGACACTGGCATGTGTCAAAGTGGGCCCACCCCGTGCCAGCACAAGCACCAAGCCCGAGGCCCATGACCTTGGCAGCCTCTTCAGATCATCACGGCCTCCGCGACACAGGCCCGCGGTACTCCTTTCTCGTTGTCGTACTCAACCGCTGCCTCCGGCCTACACTACAGTCAAGTAGGTCACACCTTTGGAACTGAGTCTTGATTATACAATGTCCTAGTACACATATCAATGCAGAGTTTAAATCACTATACTCCCTTCGATGTGGTGACACCAAGTCTGTGCATATCATCCCAACCACACGTGTATGTGGGCCCTTGATGACTACACCATCGGCCTACACTGTGGTCCAGCAGGCCCACACCAATCCAATTCAGTCCGTACCAGGTAGGACACGGCATCGTCGCTGGCTAAACACCCGCTCAGCTCTGGGGCGTCTACCTCCGTCAACCACAAGTCATCCCCAAATGCCATTTCAATGTCATGTGTTATAGTTCCAGGAGCAGCTTGCTGAACAGCGGTTGGCCCGCGCTGACCACTGCCTCTGGCCTACACAGCAGTCAAGTAGGTCACACATGTGTAACTGAGTCTTGATTATGCAATGGCAGAGAATACACTTTATGGTAGATTTTGTGTCACTGTACTCCCTTCGATGTGGTGCCACCAACTCCGTGCCTATCATCCGAACGACACCTGTCTGTGGTCCCTTGCTGACTACTGCCTTCGGCCTACACTGTGGTTGAGTAGGTCACACAGTTGGAACTGAGTCTTGATATGTGTACGGCAGAGTTCATATCATTGAACGCAAGGAGAGGAGTAAAAGGAAGATGTTGGACAGTCCGGAGGAAAAAAGGATCCTCGTTACGGAGGTGATCGAACACTGCCAACAACAGCTCTGGTGTCACCAACTCTGTGCATCGCGAGCCAACGACACGTGGATGTGGGCCCCTGCCGACCGCTGACTCGGGCCTATACTGCGGTCAGGTAGGTCACACATTGGGAACTCAGTCTTGATTTATTTATGGCAGATTTGATATCATTGTACTGGCCTCATTGCAGACTGCATCCCCTTTCAGCTCCGGTGCCACTAAGTCTGTTTCCTGACATCCATAGACACGTTCTGGTTGAACTTTGGTGGCGACTGAGTCTATGGACTCGGGGTTGTCCTCATCATCATGTCGGTGATACTGACTTTTTGGCAAAAACTGAGCTGTAGCATTCCACTCCTCCATTTGCCTCTTCAGGCCGTCTTCTGCCCTCTGCATCATGCCCCGGAGGGCACCTTCCACTGTCCCCCGCAACTCTCCACTACATTCACCTTCGACATCGACGAAGACCCGCTCAGCTCGCGTGGACCTATCTCACTGCACCGCAAGTCACCTTCCCGTGGCGGTGTGCCTGTGCCAGCCGCAGTGCATTCGGGGCCACTGACTCAAGTCATGGACCCTTTCTAAATGAATATTGGATGGCCTCTGGGTCGATGGACTGGGGGGCATCAAGGCCATGTGTCTGTGGCCCCATGCTATCCGCTGCCTTTGGCCTCAACTGCGGTACACCTGGGCACACACATCAAATTGAGTCCTGCCCGGAGGTCGCATCACCGCAGGATGCGCACGCCACCACCGCCAGGACCAACTCTAAAGAACAGGTGCCAGAGTCGGAGGTGTCTTACTGCCAGACTATCACAGTTGCTCACACCTGTCGTGGGTGCCATCATCAGCTTGATACTCTGCTCAGCTCTTCAGGTGCCACTAACTCAGTGCACCACAGCTCATGGACCATTCTGGTTGCATATTGGGTGAACACTGTACTTTCGCCAGCTACCATCATGATGCTTCACAGTTGTTTATGTTTTGCTGGTGTTTTCTGTTGCCGCTTTAATTGTGATCACTGTTGTTGCCAGCACCAATGACTTCATGAGGGCTGGCTTACACTCATCCCACACACATCCAGCAAAGGTGTCACTGTACATGTGGCACTGGCAATAAAGGTGTTGAGCGCATGTGCCCGTAGCCAGTTCAACTAACTATCTGAGTGTGTCCTTGTGCTCATGATGTATAAATTAGGGCCCCGGGCCCTACAACATTACATTGTGTTGTGTACAGCGGGCGCAGCCATGTCACCGCAGGCAGCGGGTGTGACCTTGCACATGTAGCTTTGTCATCCCCCACTCAATATGTAAGAGGAGTGAACTGGGCCGGCGTACGCCAGTCCAGCGTGGGGGTGTGGATTAATATCCTGTGGCTCTGGGTGTGGTTCACTACTGGAAATGTGCAAATACATGTGTCTCTGTCACAGTGTGGGTCTCCGTTGGGGAGTGTAGGTGGTCCCTGATGGGATTGAGACACCCACGTATGTGATCTAGTTCAGCTTCCATGAGTTAGAACCCCACCCGCACCTATTCGGCCATCCTCTTCTGGCAGTCTGACATCTGGCCATGGAATGCGATGTGTGCTTCGGTGGGGTGCTGGGAGCCAGCCATGGTGGTGGGTGCGTCCCGCTGTGTGGTCTGAGCAGGAGGTGGGGTATCTTCGATGCAGCTGGGCTGCCCTGCACCTGGAGGTCGATTGCCTAAGATGTCCATGAACTGTTGTAGGGCGTCGGTGTTGAAAGTGTGGAGGTCCTCTTCAGCATCACTGTAGAGTTGTCTGGTCAGCTCTGCTGGAGGTTTTGTTTGCCCCCCTGCAATGTGAAGGGGAGATGCTTGTTGACATTGTGTTGGCATGTATGTTGACGCTTTGTTCAAGTTTACATACAGACTGCATGACAATGTACATTGTGACTGTTTGGGAGGGATGGACTATTTGATGCGGGACAGTGGACATTTGGACTACATGACATAGGTGAGGTTGTACACGTACATTTTCATCTTGCAGTTTCCTGCTATGCTAGATGTTATTGGCCATATTCTATGCGCAAGCAGAGCCAGTTGTGTCCTCTGTTCTGCAGTGTAAGTATTGTACTGTTTACCAAATTGTTGTCCATGTGGATGTGCTGTCATTGCTATGTGTGTGTGTGTTGTATTATGGGAGAGTCACCCCTGCTGCTGTGATTTTGCTGCCCCTTATCCTTTTGAGGCAGAGTGCTTTTGACTTTTGTGCTTTTAAGGTGCTGTGATGTTGGGGACTTGGGTCATTTTTGCTCTTGAACGGTTTTTGTACTGTCGTGCATTGTTTGTCTGCAGATGTATTGTTGACATCAGTGGTTGTTTGTGCACGTGTGTGTGTCAGAGTGTGACCTGCTCCTTTACGGATGTGGGCCACACTCAGCCACCTCAGTGTTGTGGCATGCACAATGTCATGGTGGTTGTACTCCAGCCATGCTGCTCATTATGTAGTGTCACTTGCATTGTCAGTGTGGCTCACAAATACGCATCTTTGCAGTGTTTCACACAGGTGCATGTATGTGTTGTGGAATTGGTGATGTGTGGGGTGGGACCCCTTTGGGCACATGGTGGACGGGGGACTACTTGATGTTTTCATGTGTGCTGCAGTGTGCCACGGGGATCAGGGACATGAACCAGGGTCATTGTGGGTGTGCGGTGTGCTACACGTCATTGTGCATGTGTGCCGTTGTGCCCATCACCCCCCGTCCCCCCAGTCCCTGTTCTTTACTCACTCCGTTGATATTGTGTAAGGTCATGTCAAGCATTGTTCAGACTCCCGACTCCTTGCACCGTCTCCACACTGATGACTATGGCCACCATTTGCTCCAGCTCCTCCTGTTGCGCAGGACTCCCAGTTCCAGTAGCCGTTGCTGCCTTCCTGTTGGCAGCGGATTTCTGCTTGGTTTGGCTTTTCACATCATGCCAGCGCATCTTGGCCTCCTTGGCACTCCGGCTGCATTCACTATGGAATGCCATTTTTTCCGTCTGTGTTGCCAATGACGCGGTGGCGTGGACAAACACTTGTTGTTGTGTTCTATCACCTCCGTGACGACAATCCGGTTGTCATGCGGACTGAACCGCATCTTCCACTTCCTCTTCTCCTTGGCCTTCCCCGACCCCGAGGTTCCTTACTGGTGGTCTGTGGGGCTTGTGGGGTTCGCGTTGACCTGGGCACTCGGTCCGGGTGCATCCATGGTGCTAAGCGGTTGCTTTTTCTCTCCCTTTTTTTTCTCAGCTTTTCCGGTGCATTTTCCCACATGACGCGTGGGAATTGCAGGCCTGTCGCTGGTTATCGCAGCTTTTTGTATCGCGGTTTGGGACATCGCTACTATTTTCAGGTTTGTGTTTCGTGTTTTTTCGGCATCGCGTTGATTTTACCACGATCATTTGACGCATTATTGTGGGACTATTGCATGGTACCGCTGTGTTGAGAATACCACGTTGACACAGCATTATTTTCCCACAATGGACTGCAATGTGAGGAGTTGCGTTAAGCTAATTTTGCGATAATAATCACGCGTTCTTGAAAATATCCCCCTAAGAGAGGATGCTAGTGGGTATAATGTTACTAATGTATATCCATACCTTGAAAAAGATTGCTATGAAAAACAAGTCTACAATGGATATCAAAATAAACAATGGTACCCGTATCATCCCAGGGGCCAGAAAAAACATGTGAGCTTGTCTGACACCTCATATTCCAGTACAGAATCAGAGGATGAAAGTAGAACAGATGAAAGATATAGAAAAGCGAACAGTACAGGCCAAAAAAGAGAGGGCCAAAAGTCTTTTTTAGAACAACCACCAAGACAAAATCAGGGACCCAGAGGGAGAACACGGAACTTCCAATGACAAGCACCTTACAGGAATCAATATATGAGGACCAGGAGTCATAAACTATGGGATTAATGAGTAAAAAAAACCCTATAATCAATCTGTCTACTAGAATTTTGACTAAGGAAGAAACTCTAGTGTTGGAAAAAGGGTTAGGATTTGCCCCTACAGCACCACCCAATAGTTATGAAATTAAAAAAGATGTAAATAGCCTTTTTAGGAAAATCAGACTCAGGAATTACTTTGCAAATAAGGACCCAATCGAGAAAGTAAATTGTTCAGGACTAAAACCAAACTCTTTTTTTTTTTTTATTGTGCTTGAAAAACAATCATATTACAGACACATTTGCAGACTTTCCAATCACATATAATACATAGACACTAAGTTTAACAAATGTCATAATCCATTAATACATGATAAATATGATATACAAAATATACTAAGAGGCAAAGAAGATAAAACCTGTGATAGCATATGACCCCTAGCTTGATAACCTGTATGATTACAGTCTTCACCTGGAAATTCCCCATTGATAAGTCACAATGAATCATTTATGTGTGTGATTACAACATAGCACTTCCATGTCATCCCAAATCTCTGCACCGCCCAATCCTCTTCGCTTAGGCCCCCTCAAAATTGTAAGTCCTCTCCAACTTTTGTAGCCACTGGGCCATTGCAGGTATTTTCTGAGATCTCCAATTCTGTAGAATTAAAGATCTGGCTACTGCTATGGCTAGGGAAATGAAAAATTACTTGTATAATGAGAGCTGATCAATTGCATAAGAGAAGCCAAGTAGCACCAACGATGCTCATGGAAGGAAATAGAATAAAACACATTTACTAATAAACCTAAAAATCTCCTCCCAAAAGTGTTGTAATCTCGCACAAGTGAAAATTATTTGCATCCAATCCCTTGCCTCTATTAGATTGCATCTGAAACAATCATTCGGTAGCATGGGGAACCATTTATGGAGCCTGGAGGGAGTGTAATAGGCCAGCCAAATAGAAAGGAAAGACATTCTTTGAAAATTGGCCGCTCTCAATGTCCTGTGGGCAAGCTGACAGACTCGTAGCCATTCCTGTCTACTAAACCTACTGCTAGTTTCCTGAGCAATTTTTGGGAGCATTAATTCAATGAGGTTCTTGTTCTTCTCCTGACGTAATACCTTATACCAGTTGCCAATGCCCGATAAGTTTGACTCAAAGGCAGCTTCTAAAATTGCTCTATTACTCTCACTGATTCCTCTGAAGTTAGTCCAGAGAAAGTATGAAATCTGCCTAAAACTTAGCCAGAAGTCACGGCTCTGCATTTCAAATTGTGTTACAAAAGCTTCCCACGTAATTTGATTATTACCATTATAAAAGTCACCCAGTTTACAAAAACCCAACAGAATATAAGGCTGTACCCACTTTTGTGGGAGTTTGAGGCCCCATACCTCACAGTCGTAAAGAGAGGAATATGCATGACATGATGGAATATTATGATTTTTGTTGAATCTCTGAATACAACTTAATATTAAATTCACAACCTTATATCTTGTTCTTTTTGGTAACAGCACTCTCCCTTAGCATATGATTAAACAAAAAATGTATCAAACTCCGAAAAAGGGGACAGAAGCAGAGTTGTTAAGCTAAGTAATGCAGCTTGGTAATAAGTAGCTAAATGAGGCACTGCAAGCCCTCCATGTTCTACATCCAATTGTAAAATAGATAGCCTAATTCAAGATTTTTTCTTAGCCCAGATAAACTCCCAAAACACCTTATCGATTTCATTAAAGTACAAGATTGGAATCTTTAAAGGAATATAAAAATAAAAAAATAACAACAAAGTAAGAATCGACATTTTTATCAGAGAGACTCGACCTATTATTGACAAGTGCAATAATGCTCATCTTTCTAACAAGCTTTTTATTTTGTTGTGTTCTACCATAATTCAGGTGAAAAGGTTGGCGGAAGTCCACTGTCACATACAGGCCCAGATATCTAATGGGTTTAAGAGGTAAAAATTCCAGCCCTTCCAGCAGCTCTATTCCTGGTGCATTAAATAGAAGAAGCTTCGTTTTAGATTGATTGACCCTGTAACCCCCTAATTCTGTAAACACCTGGATTTCTCCCAATGCTCTCTGAATGTTTGATTTCTCTGAATTCAGGTACAGGATCAGATCATCAGCAAACAGCTTTTTTTTGCCATTTCTAATAGGGGGGCTTGGATTAGTATGTTAGAATGGATTTTTATAGCTAATTGCTCAATAAAGAGTGAGAACAGAAGGGGGAGAGGGGGCATCCCTCCCTAGTACCCCACCTTATTACTACATCTCCTGCCTCCTCAGAGTTTATAATAATTTTTGCGATGGCTCCCCTATAGATTCTCTCCAGCATCTCGATCAGAATGCGTGGAAAGCCAAACTCTCCCAAAATAAAAAAGAGGGCTTGCCATTCCACCAGGTCGAATGCTTTTTCTGCGTCCATCATTAAAATGGCCGCAGCCTCCTTTGTAGCAGAAAAATAGTCGATGGCTTGAATCAGATAAAAAGTATTCACAGCCATAGATATCCCAGGCAAAAACCCTGTTTGATCTGCATGTACCAAGTACTGTGCGTAGCCCGCAATTCTATTTGCCCAGATTTTCATGAGAAGCCTAAATTCTACATTTAGTAGACTTATTGGGCAATAAGAACTTGGATCTTTAGGGTCCTTATCCTTCTTTAGAATTGAGATCATCACTGATTCCTTAAATCTGTCGGAAACTACCATTCCAGCAAAACTTGGTTGAAAAGTGATACCAAGAAAGGGGTGAGTTCATTTAAAAACAGTTACATACTTCAGTAGGGATCCCATCATTTTCACTCGCCTTCCCATTTGCCATTTGTTTAATGATTTCACTTAGTTCTGTGATTGTAATCGGTTCACTCAAAAGCATACAGTCCTCCTCGCTGAATTTAGGCAGGTGAACTGTCGTAAAATAATCCGCAAGAGCTTGAGGGTCAACATTCTGAACTTCAGCATATATCTTGCTAAAATGTGATATAAATATTTCGGCAATTCCATCTTTATCATTCACCAGGCACCTAGTACTCAGATTTCTAATTTGTGGAATGGACTGTTTGCTCTGTTGTGTTTTTGTGGACCAAGCTAAAAATTTCCCGATATGCTGGCTTTCCTCGTACACCTTCTGACGAGCAGCTTTACTTCCAGCAATTTCCTCAAGCAGAAAAAAACTTTTCAGCTCCTCCTTAGCCCTTAATAGTTCCTGCTGAAGTACCTCTTCCTCCAGTTCCCCAGTTAACCTCCCCGAAAGTTCTCTCCTAGCCTGCTCCACCGCATCCTGGAGGCTAGCAATCTTAACTTTCCTTAACTTATAAACATTAGCTCTGTATGCCACCACCCGTCCCCTAAACGTGGCCTTAAAAGCCTCCCACACCATAAAACCTGATGCCGTATTCACATTTTCCTTGAAGAATCAGCCAATAATATCGTGGGTTTCGACGATCCATTTTTGATCTGACAACAGTGCTTAATCAAATTGCCACCTATTACTCTTTCTCCTGGGGGTGGGCAAGTGTAATATTAAGGATACTAAAGAGTGATCTGAAAATGGATTAGAGAGAATCACGGATTCCCCCCTTGTGAACAGATTACTTATCAAGAAGAAATCCAAACGGGGTGCTGTTTTAAATCTCACTGAGTAACACGTAAACTCAGTGGCACCTGGGTGGTCTACCCTCCATGGGTCCAATAAGGCGAGATCCTCTTTACTAATTTTTAAGAACCTGTATTAAGTTAAAATCTCCCCCATAATTATAAGCCCCTGCGCACCCACCAGCAGGTCATATACCTGTTCCAGGGCCACTCAGTCGTCGCCAATTGGGCCATAATAATTAAGCAGGACGACAGCTATTCCATTAACTAAGACATTTATCCCCAACCACCTAGCTCCCTCATCCCGAATCACCTTACCCACCTCCTAATCCAACTCCGAATATAAAAGAATACCCACTCCTCGCACTGCCGCCTGGGCCGACGCAAAGTATGCTTGGGCATATTTCTTGGGGAGAGTAAAGTTGGGGGAGTTAGATTTGAGATGCATCTCCTGCAAGAAAATTACCTGAGGGGAGAAAGATTCTAGCCATTTTAACATTGCTCCTCTTTTTTGTGCGTTCAAGAAGCTATTCACATTACATGAAATTACCTTCAACAATTGTGTCATCCCTTAGAAAAAAACATAGCATTTTACAAAAAGACTATTATATTCTCTCTTCCAACTATCTTCCACTTGTGCCAGCTATCTCAATAAAATCAAGTAGAGCCCCTTGGTAACAGAGACACTGCCAATTTCAACTTGGCCTCCAAGTTTAATCGTGTTGCTCAATGGCCCAAAATTCCTAATCTGCCTGCTAACTATATGCTCATTTTTTTTAATGCTACACCCCTCTTCCCCCTCCCCTATGCCCACCCCAAACTGTCTGTGGAGTGAGGTTGCCCTTCCCTTACCACCACAGCCTCCCTCCAACAACAAGGTGCCATGACTTGGCACCCGGGAGCACATCCTCCCCCCCTTCACCTCTATAAGAAAGAAATATCAATTATATTAACCCCAGAATATTTAAAGTATCTAACTTGCCTCAGGAATCCCGTAACTTACTTTCATAGTAACTAATATCAGCTTAAGAGAAACGCAATGCAAAAGAACAGAGAAAGAAAAAAAAGAGAGAAAAAAAGCAACAAAAAGTGCGACATATGCAGTACAATATACAAGATTCATTAATGCAAGAAAAAAACTCAGTACCAGAAAAAGGTAAAGTGTGATGTGCAAAGTGCTATACAAAAATATCAACTACTAGCCTACTGCAGCAAATGCAATGATCATTAGTGCAAAAACTGCAATTTACTACCTCAACACACATTGTGAAAAAGGGGTAGACCATGTAAAGTGCCCTGTAAAGTGTATTACAACTCTTCTCCCCCCCCTTAAAGGAGAGTACAGTACAAAATGGCAATAAGTACCTGCAAACAAAGTGACCTTCAAAAATAGTAAAAAATACCTAAAGTGCCAGAATGCAAAGCAGGAAGGGAAAAAAATATTGAACAATTCTCTCAATAAGCTATTTGTTATATACAGAAAAACTCTGCTTAAGTCTACATAGGTCTAATTGAGTCTACTTAAGTCTCTTATTTTTCATTAACTTGAACAATCTTCTGTAGTAGATCTTTGGCTCCTTCAAGAGAAGCACATAGATTGATCCTTCCTTTCCATAGAACTCTCAATTTGGACTGCTGTACAATAGAGGCCTGGGCTTCTGCACTCTTGAATTGGCTCAGCATTCCAACAAAGTCCTTCCGTCTCCATGCTGCTGCTGCTGACATATTGGAGAATACTCGTACTCGGCCCCCGCTGGGTAGAACGATCTCTCTCTTCTGAATTGCCTTTGATAATACTGCCTCTCTAATACGATAATCCGAAAAGTTCACAATCATTGTCCTGGAATACTTTGCCCCTGGAATTTTCTGGAAGGGAACTCTATGGGCCCGCACTACTGTAAGGTCTTTAGGTACCTTCTCGAGCAAATGGTCTCTGATTATTGATTTAATATAAGCCACTGGATTGGATTGACCATCCATACGTTCACTATCTTCTGGAATCCCTGTGGAACGCACATTTGAGCGCCTTGCATAGTTCTACACCTCATCCATCTTATTCTGGGAGGCCTGAAACTTCTTCTGGAGAGAGACAATGTCAGAGTCCAATAATGCAGATCAAGCCTCAATATCAGATACCCGTTGCTCCAGTTCTTTAAATCTCTCAGGTATTTGCTGTACCATGGTTTCGATTTTATCTAGACGTTGGTGCAATAAAGAAAATTCCTGAGCTTGCGAGGTCTTGCAGTCGTGGATTTACCCCAGAATGCTCTTTAAGAGCTGCTGCATCTGATCCATCAGGACAACTGAAGACTGGGCCATAGCAGAAGCAGTACCTAGGGTGGCCCCCAACACTAGCAACGCTATTGTCTGTTCCCTGCTAGGAGGCCAAGGCCCTCACTTCTGGCCCTGGTTCCATCGTCGAGCTGTGCTGTAGTAAAGGGGATAGAGACCCCAGGTCCTCACTTATCCTGGAATTGCGTCTCACTATCTCCAGTGTTACCCTTTGTGCAGACCCTACCAGCTGCCTTGATTGAGCTTGATCCTCTGAACTTTTTTCGAGAAAGTCTCTCTTCTTTTCCTAAAGGAGCCATAGTACCCATTGTGCTGGCAGCACCTTTCTCCTGAATTTCAGGGGCAATTTCTGCAGCAAGTGTCTTGTCTGCTGCGGGAACCGTGCTAGCCATATTAGCCAAATTACCCATCTGATTAATTTTACGATTTATAGAGAATACCGGGTATTCCTTAAAAGGATTAGGAGGATTAACCACTTCTAGGCTCCTATTACCTGTCGCCACAGATCCTGGCACACTCGACTCCACTACCACTGCCCCTACGACTCTGCCAGATCTCAATTCTGGCGAGAGCTCCAGTGAGGCCGCAGATGTTCCAGGGGAGTCGGATAGCGTAGAAGAGAACTTCTGAGACAGAATAGCCACTTGTGAGCTCGTAGAGTTTATGTCTCCCCTAGTTTTCTGAACAATTCTTCCTCTCCTAGCTGCCAAGATACGGGCCTGTGCTGTTTGACGTCTAGCTTTCTGTGCTGACGATGGAGAAGCGGGGGCTGCGGCTGGAGCTTCTGCTCGTGCTGTTGCCCCTCTCAAATCCATCTGACGCATAGCTCACTGTCTAAGCCCCTAATTATCTTTGCTTGCATGAGTTATATCTCCACTGTTCCACGTAGAACACGTTGTCACCCAGTGGGCCTCCAGCCCCTCAATAATCCCCACCGAGGCACAGAGTCACTTATTTGCGGCCAAGCTACCCAAGAACCACACAAGAGGCAGCTTGAGAGGAGTTATGCAGCAACTAACAATCTACCAGAATAAGTTCCAGCCAGCACGATCTGCAAATAAACAAAGTGCTGGTACTCTTGAGAGTTTATGAAGAATTTATAAAAGAAAATAGCTCACAGAATTGCTAGTATTAAGTCCTACCGTGCCTCTACAGACTTGGTGACAGTAATACAGTGCCTGCACCCCTACTCCATACTCGCAGACCTGGCTCACAGTCCTCTTAACTCCTCAAGCTCTTTAAGAACTCAGTGTTTCTCGCCAGCATGTTCCGCTGACATCCAGCTCCGTTGGTCTCCGTCTTGAGAGACCTCTGATGGCTTCGTCAGTCCCGCGACCCTCGCCACCGATACCTTATGTCTGTAGACAGAACAGGCAGAGCACTGCGGGGGGCAGCAGCATCCTATGCTTTCCCCGCTGCCTCAAAGCCGCTACACATGCTGATAATGCCAATGTCGCAGTGCACGCCTCACAACAACCTCGCTGCGAACTGCTGCGGTCAAAACATCCCGGAAGCCGAGGAAAGAGGAAGGGGGAGGGGCAACGTGCTCAGCACCTGCAGGATATCGGGCTCACCTGCTGGCCTCCCTCACACACCTCTCATTGTGACTAAAACCAAACTCAACTTGGACACCAGCTAGGCCAATGGTGGATAAAGAAATTGAAGTTTTTGAGAGCGTTGTTGAGAAAGGTTTGGAAGATTTACTTAGTAATAATAATAAATAAAGACATCATTTTACCAATAATCTTTCATCAGATTCCGCACAGCTCTAAAATACTTACTAAAATGCGATAGCATTACAATAAAACCCGGGGATAAGGGAGGAATCATCGTTGTGATGGATACTAGTGACCATAATATGAGAATGAAAGCTCTCTTATCAGTTAGAGAATATTATAGACCCTCCAACCAATCAGAATGGATGGAATTAAAAGGAAGGATTAGACAGTGTTTAAATTTGACCAAAGAGAACTACATTATATGCCAAGACGAATATTAATTTTTGCATAACCCACATCGAGTGCTGCCAGCTTTGTACGGGGTTCCCAAAGTCCATAAAAGTATGGCTGATCCCCCAATGCGTCCCATAATATCAAGTATATACTCTCTGACTGAGGCTCTTGGCAAATATGTAGACAGTTTCCTAAGACCCATGGTGTCCAGACAAAAGTCATATTTAAAGGACACCACTGACATGATTAGAAAATTGGAAGGGATGGCCTTTGAATCAGAATGTCACTGGATGGTGTCGCTAGACATCGAGGCACTGTACACATATATTCCGCAGATAGCTACAGTGGAAACTATTAGGAATCTACTACGTGATGAAAATGGGGATTTGAATGCACGAGCCCTTTTAATCATTGAATTTACAGAATTGATTTTAAAACACAACATATTCCTCTTTAATGGGGACTTGTTTTGCCAGACTAAAGGGACCAGCATGGAAGCGACGTGCCCTCCCAGCCTGGCATGTCTATATGTCGGAGAGTTTAAGGAAAAACCCATCTTCAATGAGGCAGCTCCATTTTATGAAAATGAAACACATTGGTCGTGCTTCATAGATTATGTGTTTTTCATCTGGAATGGTGAGAAAGAGAACCTGGACAATTTTATACAGTAGCTCAACTGTGCAGACCCAGATCTAAAATGTACTTCAACAACCAGCCAGACATCCTGTGATTTCTTAGCTAATAAAATTAGAGCAAGAGAGGGAAGCCTACAGGTGGAACTTTTCACAAAACCAATGGATAGAAATACTATCCTCCGTTATGAGAGTAGCCACCCTAGATGCCAGAAAGACAACATACCCTTCGGGCAGTTTCACCGATTGAGGAGGAATTGTGAGAATAAAGGTGATTTTAAGACTCAAGCGATAATTCTGAAAGAGAATTTAGGTGACAGAGGATAGCCAACGAAAATAATCAAACAGGCCTATAAAAGAGCAAATTATTATAATAGGGAACTCCTGTTTTACAGTAACAAAGAGAAGAACAAGGATATTGACAAAATAGTATGCGTGATTAATTCCGCCAATATCAGTAATAAAATAAAGAATCTGATTAATAGAAATTGGTCTTTGTTGTCGGGCAAAAGTCAAGGAGCTTTCGATAAACCACTGTTTACTTATCGGAGAAACAAAACAATAAAAAACAGTTTAGTACAAACATACAGAGAAACAAAGCAAATACAACAGATGAGTCTTGATGAAAACAAAAAAGTAGTAGGTAATTTCCCCTGCAGTAGCTGTACCAATTGTAGCTCTGTTATTAAAGGCAAAGAAATTGTGCTGGAGGGTATTAAACATACATATAATTCCTTGCTAAATTGTTATACCAAAAATGCAATATATCTAATCATATGCCCCTGTAAGAAGTAGGCCTGGGTGGTAAATTCGGTTCCGCTTGTTAAATTTGGGTAATTTGGGTAATTTTACGTTCCGCGGAGAATGTGGAATTGCCCAAAATTATGTGTTCCGCAGCTTCACAGGATGTTTTGCTTGTTTGCATTCTCAAAATGCGTGTTCGCGAGATATTTCCCCCGAGCACGCAAACAGCGTTCGCAACCAGGAAAAAAACATCGCTAACAAGCAATTTCGCGTGTTTGCAGAATTTCTGCGTGCTCGCGGAGATTTTTTACCGTTTTGTGGAGCTTTCCGTAGCGCGATTACCCATATTCCGCCCACTCCTAGTAAGAAGGGGTATGTGGGAGAAACATCAAGAGAAGTGCACCCTCGCTTGAATGAACATAGATCAGCGATACGCACAGGCACAAAGACTGCTCCTTTAACTGAACATTGGCATACGTGAAATCATAAATTGGAAGACATCAGATGGTGCATATTTGAAAAAATCACAGGCGCTGCACGTGGGGGGGACATTGCTAAAAAATGTAAATGTAGGGTACAAATCTATCTGAGTAAATTTAAAACCTATATATACGGACTGTATAATAGGGATGAATGGGAAAGTATCTTACGATAAAAATAAGAATAAATAGGGTAAGGTGTGGATGCAAAAGATATGAATAAGCTCCACACCGGAGTAAAACTGAAAATTAGTGGTCGATACATCATATACTTCATTGATCTTTTTCAGGAGTACGATAAAAAGAGAGGATCTTTTTCTGTCAGGTGAGCATTAATTAAAAATAGGTGTTATTAGTGTTTCCGTTTTGAGTAGATACTTCAAAGATGGCCACCAGGAATTTAACGAGGTTTGGATACTTTAATAACATCGGATATCAGGAAAAAGGTTAAAGCATCACTGAATGATTACGGTATGAAATAGATTTCAACCATTGTTTCTGTATAGGGGCGGTACTTTAAAGATGGCCGCCAGGAATTCCAATAAAGTTGGGATACCTTGAATGGACAGGAAAAGGTTATGGACTGACCCCGGAAACACTAAACCTGACCTGTGGGAAGGAACGATGTGTGTATAAATACAAGGAGATTATATATAGATGGCCCCAAAGTAATTAAAGGTGAATTGACGACAGGGGCCGACCATTTGAAACACACTTATTTATCCATGCTGTAAGTGCGAAGCAGTTTGTCAAGTGGAATAGGTGTTGAACTAGACAGAGGTCCCTACATACTTGCAGCGCTTACCTTTCACTAGTTGCAGGATATTTTTATGTACAGGATGCTATCAGTAGACTACCAGACTTTACTAATGGGTGGAAGCTGTATAATAATTTATAGCATTCTCGTTTTGAACAACTCTGACTCCTGACCATGGCATGCCAATATTGGTTTATAATTTTATTCGGAAAATCTCGAACACAAGATTAATAAGGGTATTTAACAAAGTAACTCTGGTTATACAATTTTGAGGGCTTCTATATAATCTTAATATCATGTGTATTTGACTATAGTCACAGACACATGATGGTCCTTTATTGAAACTGACTCCCCGAATGCGTGGAACAATATTTGATGATTTTATATCATGAAGAACCATCAGGACTTTGGCCAAAAACTGGGTTAATAAATTCAGTCTTATCTGTGATACAGAATGCATATGAGATAGGGATATTTACAGTCTATCAAGCAACCTAACACAATTGTACCTCGATGTTAGGACACATGAGATGAGGTACTCTTCCTATGGTTTAAAGCTAGGGGCAACTCCGAATCATAGCATACAATACCAATGTGTAAGACTCAAATGGATAGATTAAATGAATTATCATCATGTAATTTCTTCACATTAATTAAATATTGGCAGTAAAAAAAAACATACTACATTAAGTGCGAAAGTAATCGGGATTCAACGCTTACTGTCTTCACTCTATGGTGACATGGCCCTATACTACTTGGAGGACTAAGTAACATTCATTGTCCTAAGGGTGAGCAGATAGAGATTTTATTTATTTTTTATTTATTCATTTATGTTTGCAGCTATGATCCGATAGCTCTGTAGATATTTGATTATTTAACTATACATTACAGAGTGCAAATAAACTGGGTGAAGAGCTCCCATCCAATCAGGAATGAAGTTGAATGAAAAACGTCTATTATTGATAAGGGTGAGACTGTTAAGTAACTATCTTAGCAAGCACAACTCGATAGACTCCTAATTGATAGATGGACTAATTTATTCTTTATATATATAATTATAGATCATCAACCATCCCGGTGGTGAACTCCTACTTGATGTAAGATATGTCAACAAGAATAGATTCAACCATTGATAGAAACTTGAATACTGTAATTCAAAAAGTTCAAGTAAGTAACCTGGCAAACTAGGGAACTAGGTTTGCATGAAGAGAGAGGCATAGACAAGTAAGATACCAGGGGGAATGCATTTTTTAATATTGTATGGTGCCGGTGAATGGTTTTAAAAACAAACAGTAGCAAGAATTTTGTCATGTGGTATTATGAATAAGTTTTTATGTATATGAGGCTAGAGCCTAATTTTTGGTAAACTTCCTCTTTGTACAAAGTATTATATCTGTATTGTTTTTAATCTTTAGAATCAACAATATTGTTTTAATTAACAACTATGCCCTGAAGAGGGTGGCGTCAACCAATTTGTCCACCGAAGTGCCGCGTCGACTACTGTTCTATACTATAATATTGGTTTCACAAGACTGTTTCTTGAAGTATATTCTAAATACATGACTTTACTAAAATGAATAATGTGCTATTGTTTTTATGACGTGTATCTTTTTATGTAAAGGTGTTATGCAATGTACTGATTGATTTGTTTTTATGTGAAAACAATTATTTTTATTATATTAAAAATAAAGGAGGAGATATATATATTTTTTACCAAAAATAAGGCTTATAGTATGTATGGAGTGCATGAAATAGTTGATAGAATTAAATTGAGGGGCAGTCAATTCCAAATCATATAACACAGGGAACGATCTCTTTATTGTTCTTCTAAAAAAACCTCACCATGTGTGACTGAGTCTACTTCTCATGTAATGCACTCTGATGCTTTTGGATCATGTACGTATTTCACGTTCGTGATATATCAGTAAAGGTCCTGAACGTTTTGAACAGGTGCAGCACTGAGGCCAGGCTTGGAACGATGTGAACATGCATGCATCCAAAATATTTTCAGGATTATTGGTTTGTAGCTCCTTTAGCAACATATTCAAATGTCATGGAAGCTAAAGAAGTAAAACAAATAACAATCCACCATCCAGGTCTACAGGTTTTAACATATGCTGTTCACAAGAAATAGCTCAGGCCTACTGCCTTTGTTGTAGCATAGGGAAATATCAGTTGGTAGTTTGAGCAGCGGAGATGTGAGTCTGTTATTTGAATTTAATGGGATATAGGGGCGATAGAGGAGGGAACAGTCTAGTAGGTGTTATGTGGGAGGTCATAGTAGTAAAATGAGGTTTGGGATGAGTCAAAGGAGGGATAAAGGTGGGAAGAGTCTAGAAAGGGTTATTGGGGCGATAAAAGTAGTAAACCTTGGTTTGGGATTAGTCAAAGGAGGGATAGAGGAGTGTAGATTCTAGAAAGTGTTATTCGGGAGATCATATCAGTAACAGGGGATATGGGATGGGTCAAAGGAGGGATAGAGTGGGAAAGAGTCTGGAAAGGGTTATTGGCGAGATCATGGAAGTACAATAATGTTTGGGATAAGTGGAGGTAGAGGATATATTGAGAGGAGTATAGGATGAGATATAGAGTATTTGTTACAAATAGGGTTTCTGGTTGGCTAGGGTATGCATCTGAGCGAGGCAGAACCTACCACTCTAATGTGGGCAAGGGAGTTGCACACCCAAGGTAACATCTGCTCACCACCTTGGTGCTTGGCAGAGCAGTCATGCTTGTCCTAGGGGCAATGTGTAAAGCGACTGTGCAGCACACACCAGTGACACACTAAATACACCACAAAACAGACTTCACACCAGGTTATATAACAATATATCTTATATTGTATATAAACACATAGACCACCTATAAATATATCACAAGTTAGTTTCCCAACTAGGCAATTGTCACAATCATCACAATTAGTGTACTAAAGTAAATACTTGTAAGTTTAACCCTGTTATAAAAGCATCTTTACTGTACATAATCTGTAGTATATATAACTCCTCAGGTCATCACCCGGTATACCAGAAATGCAGTAATGAACTGAAGGCCTGCTTGTCAACCAGTGACAATACGGTACCTTGAACCCCAAACATAGTGCATAGGAACTCTGCGCACCTATGACAGTTAATATGATAATACAAGTGACTTTCGCAAATGGGGTGGGGGTCTTCCTTGAGAAATCTCCCCGGACTGCCCCGAATGGAGGCAAGGAAACTCTGGGTCGGGAGCCCCTCAGTATATGTCAGCGATGTGGAGGGACACCAAAATGGTCAATCCAGCCAAGATCAGCAGAGCAAAGGGTGGTACGCTCCAAGAAGAGCAATACCAAACTGACCCACAACCTAACACTGGCGACAAATCAGTAGTGCATCTAACATGGTGAGTACAAAAGTGGAAATACTGGGCAAAGAAGGTAAAAAGATGAACAGTCAGAAAAAAGAATGAATAGAGTGAAATATGTAAAAAGCAGTAGAATCCTAACGTTATTAAAATGCTAATGCGAAAGATTTTTATAAGTAAATGGTATACAGTGAAACATTTTATTTTGATTTCTAACATGTTTCTTTGATTCTTTCTATTTAGTTCGTATTTGGGCCTCAGAGCAATACTAAAGTCTATATAACATGTGATACTCTACGCACGCGCACTCGTAACCCGCCAGGAACCATGATGATGATCTTGTACCTCAGCCAAGGCCACAATAGCAACATGTCCTGGGAAGCAGCATACATCCTGAGTGAATGAATGACAAGATTTTAAATTGCATACTTTATATTGATAAAGATGTGAAATGCGGGTGGGAAATAAAGCTTGGGAAAATAAATTAAGGGGCAGGAACGCTGAACAATAGACTAAAGAAATGTATTAAAACTTAGCATGGTGTGATGATCATCTCCCTTTTCCTGTCCAATCAGAAGTAGGAGTTTCATGAATTTGAAACATTTAGGGGTGGTACATGGCATTAGAAAAGTATAATTGAGGTAGTTTAGTTAGTTAGTTATGCGCAGCGAGACCAGAATGCAGAGAGACCGGGATGCTGTCCGAGAGCTGAATAAATGCTGAAGAAGAATCGATATCCAGACTTAGAATTTCAGCTAATTAATTAGAAGAAGATCGCAGAAGAACCGAGGAGGCACTTAATAGAAGAAGATCGCGGAAGAATCGAGGAGGAAGATAGTGTCAGAGAGGGGTGCGACGCAGGCGTCGTATCTTGAAGAGTCCATCTATCCTGTCCCAGAATCCTGTCCTGAACCTTTGTCACCTGATCTGTCCCAGGGGACCCTTTCCAGCTTCTTGGCCAAGGGGTTTGGTTTCCACACCATCCTAGGTAACTATAATTTTGTGTATTATGTCAATGTGTTGCTCTCTCTGTTTCTCCCTATTCAGGTACTATCATCGTAATAACATTGTTTAACGATTTATATGACATAAATCTGATTGTATTGGGTTCTTGGCTCACATGAATTTAACTAGATAAACATTTAAAACTCTCCCGAGTCTGTGGTTATTTAAAAGATTTTATTTTATGTCAATTTTTACCTACAAAAGTTAACTAAAAGGTCCATTGGCCAGAGGAAAGTATATTCGGTCGGAAAGGTCTGGTAAGAAATGATAAGGTAAATTCATCTTATAGGTATTAGTACAATAAATTGACCCCATCAGTACTTTACTAGCTCATCTGTATGCGTGTTTAATGGGCCCAGGTGAGTATGTGGTTTGTGAGTATCTCTATCTGGAAACCCGCTGGATCAGTTTGCAACATCACTGTGTTTTAGTACCCTGGTCAATATGTTACTCTTGCCCATTTTTGCATGGCGCTTCCCTTCACCAGTTACACATATTCCCCTGTCGATGTTTATGACTGCTCCGCATTAATAATAGATTGTTGGGCTTACGCCTGTTGCTGAGTGTTTGGTGTACGTCATTCGATGCAAGATGCGTGGCTTCTGGATATTGGTGAGTAGTTGGTATTAGTTTGACCATTTTGCTCGTAGTTCGGGCATGCCAATAGATTGCTTACATTGAATCCTGTGCCTCTTTTCAGTACTTTGTGAACTTGGAGGCGACCGAGTCAACAGAAGTTGCACAGGTGATTTTTCCTTCTGGGTTTCAAGTCCGATCCATTTTCAACTCAGCCCCGAGTTTTGGAGTGTGTAGTTTGTTACACTTACATGTATTTAGCTTACCCTTGTATTCGCTTTGGTCTCATATTAGGGTCCTCATTTTCGCCACTATTGTGGTTGGAAGTTTACCGATCCATCGAGGAATCCATTAACTAGTCCTGCGCTTCGCGTACACGCCCAGAGAGGTAGGGGTTTCCATTTGTTCAGAATTCACGGTATCTGCTACAGGCAGATTATGCGAGTGGGGATTTCTCGATGGACTCGATAGAATGACGGAGGCTGGAGACAAGGCGACCACCGGCCTGAGAGTAAAAACAAAGGCTGCTGTGCGCTGTGGGAATCCCTTGCTCAGCTACTACTAACAACAGTTTCTGGGTTGGGAAACAGGGATGGCTGCTGGCTTGGGTTGCCTAGTAACAGGGACGCTGGTGGAGCTTGCAGAGCTCGATCCACGGAGACAATGGCAGCACGAGGAGATTGAGGTAAAATGCGCTCGAAGGTCCAGCCGGCATCAACACGACGGGTTGAAACTGACCCAACGACCGGCACGAAGAAAATAGTGCTTCGTACCGGTAAGGGAAGCAAATTGGAAAGGGAAAAGACTGAGTCTAACAAAAGAACTGCTCAGAAAGGGACACCCGCGGGGGAACAGGGGAAAAAGCAGGTTGCTATTACAAGCTTGTTCCTACCCCTAGACGTGAGCGGAAATGAGAAAGATAAGCGGAAGGGGGCACAAGGGAAGTTAGATGACCAAAGCGGTATACCCATCAGTGAGTAAACAGCCGACACAGTGAATCCTCAATGTAATCTACAGAACACAACATCAGAATTACAAGAAGAGCGAGCCTCGTGTGGCTCAATCTGCGATAATACCATGTTGGGGTCTTTGGAGGTACCCATTAGCACCCAGCTAAAAGGGGACATTACTAAGGAAAACAGGCCGGACGAGGATTGTTCGCCCAAGGAATTCATTGATAACACAGCAATAGCAACAGAGGCGATAAGTAGATCACCTGAGATGACAAACAAGATAAAATAAGGTGCTGCCACAGAAGGGTGTGCACAGAAAAAGAGTCAGGAGGCGGGATACCCTTCCCCTGATTCTATGGAAAATTTATTCTCCTTGAATGAGGAATCCAAAGAGTCGGATATTGAAGTGTCAAGCAGTAGCGATGATTACTGTGTGGACTCCTCCATGAGCAATAATAGTCAACAAGGGGAGAGAAGGATGCCAAGGAGAACAAAGCGGATATCAGAAAGAAAAAGGAACAGTCCTAAGAGAATACTTGGAGAGGAAGAGGAAGAACTTGGCTGGGATTACTCAGCAACCCAGTTGCTACCCCTAATGGTGCAAATGAGAAAGGTGAAACTCCCAGAGAACAACCGGTTGGCATGACCACACAGAAAACTGGTGAACAGTCTGCAGAGCCCTCCCTTTCATTGATCTTACAATCCCTAAAATTGTTCCAAGATGAGGTCAAAATAGAAAACCGACAAGCACAGCTTTCCTCAAAAAAACTACAAGGCTCAATGCGCAAGATTGGGAAAACCTGTTCATAGATAGCAGAGAGGCTAAGCATGGTGGAAACATGCACAGAGGTGCTAGAAAATACAGTAGACATACTGAAAATACAGGCTACTTCACAAGAGAGCACACTGAGGGATGTGATGTGGAAGTTAGAAAAAGCAGAAAATCGCCAACGACGTAACAACCTGAGGCTGCTAGGGATACCAGAGAACTGTGAAGACAGTGACATCAGAAAGTTCACAATCAATATGCTGAAGAACTCTCTGCCAGAACTAGCACACTGGGATTGGGATAGAGAAATCCTACTTGTACATAGATTCCCCTTAACATTATCAAAGCGCCCCTCAAACGCCCAGTCGTATCCACATGCAATATTAATCTATTTTTGAAATTTTCTGCTCCGTCAGGCTGTTTACGATCTGGCCAGGCCCAACATGAAAAGGAATTGGGAGAACTTCTCCTTCTACGCAAAACCAGACATCGCACGTGCCAAAGTGGAAAGTAGATGGAGGCTTAGGCAACTTAGAGCACCTTTTAAAAAAACAGAAGCTACAGTCTTTTTATAGAATCCAGCAAAGTTAAAAGTTATTTTTCAAGGCCGGAACTATCATTTTACGTCAGAAATACAAGCTCAGAAAGTACTGGAGGAGATTTCAGTGGGAAATGTGAGGACTTCCGAGAGCAAATAATATGTTTTAATATGAAAGGCATAATGAGTGTTGAGACCAGGACATTGAGGGAATGTCTGTCTTTCCCTGTCCCAGCCGGTGTTTACCTTTTTTCCTTCTTTCTTTTGAAATTATATTTTCTTTGTCTTGATTTTCCTTTCCTACGGACTTTTCAGAATGATTTTTTCTTTATATTTGTTTTGATTGTGATGGTCAAAATTATATTTGAGTACTGGTGGAGGGGAGGGAAGTGGAGAGTGGGTAAGTGTGGTTTAGACACTATCACGAAGGCTCAGGATTGAGCCTGATTGCCTAATGCATGGTGGGGGAGGGGGGAAGGAGAGTGGGACAGGGTAGGGGTGGGGGGGAATCTCAGACAGGTGGTAGGAATAAGGGGTGCAACAAAGAAGGGCAAATTAGGGAATAAGAAAGCTATAGAGTGGCAGGAAATGTCCAGGCGGAAGGTGGTCCAAGAGAGAAATATATACATCCAGATATTGATAAGAATCAACATGGCTAGGTTGAAAATCCTCACCGTTAATATATGTGGCCTTAACAATTTCAAGAAAAGACAAAGAGTGGCGGCGGGATTGCAAATGTCAGGGGCTAATATTATTTGCATTTAGGTGACACACGTCGAGGGGTTGCAACGGTATCTGCTTAATACACTAGGGTATAGATTGAATACTGCAACAACACATGGAGCAAGGATTAGGGGGGTGGCCATTTTGGCAAAAGGAAGCAGTATACAATTTGTCCGATCTCCATCTGATAAGTATGGGCAGTGGGAAATCACAGAATGTCAGTATAACAACGATAAGAAAATGACATTATGTACATTATATGGAAGTGTAAGCGATGATCCGAACGTACTGGATTATATTTCCAATGAGCTTGCTCACTGTCCCCTCCCTTTGATATTTTGAGGCGATTACAATATTAACCTTCCCCGTGACTGGTGGTTAGAACTTGGGAACAAAGACCGGGGAAGGAAACCAAAAATGTTTCAGGCCCTTAAAAACTTATGTCAGACCCATGGCTTAATAGACTGTTGGCAAACAACGCATCCAAACGATCCAGGATTTACCTTTATCTCTAATCCGCATTTAACACGTGCGAGACTGGATTATATGTTTGCTTCAAACACTGTGAGTTCTAATTGTTCGATAGAAAAATTACCATGTGTCTTATCTGATCGTAATTCCCTAGTTTTAAATATAGAAATGGGAGCAGTGAACCCCAATGTGAAAGTTTGGACCTTTGAAAGAGCATTGTTGTTAAAACAAGGAATATTGTCAACATATGAGTAAAGCGAATAATCTGTGATTTATCTACACATATCTTTCATGGTGGACGACCCCCGGGAAACATGGTCCCTAGTCAAAATTGTGTTTTGAAAATAAACAAACCAATGAGCCTACTGAACTTGGGTCTTATTGCCCTATCAGCCTGATTAATGACGCTTCAAAAATGTATTCTAAATTATTAGCTAGTTGATTGGCATTGGTTATTCATAAAATCATATCTGATTGCCAAAATGGGTTTATCCCAGGGAGGTCCACTACCGACCACGTCCAAAGTGTGATTACATTGTTTGACATTACTGATGTTACAGGAGACCCTATGAAACTCATATTATTGGAGGCTGAAAAAGCCTTTGATAAGGTCTCCTGGAAATATCTATGGACAGCTATGTCAAGAAGTGGCATTAGGGAGCGTTTTATTAGGGTGGTCCAAATGCTATAAACTGAACCATCAGCCGTAGTTATGGTAAATGGGATGGCATCCGAGAAGATAGCCATTTACAGAGGGACCAGACAGGAGTGCCCATGTTCCCCCCTTCTATTTGCGGTGTTCATTGACCCTTTCATCCGTAGACTTGAGAATAACGCATTAATACCACCAATATGCTAACAAAATTGGCATACAAAAACATTGGCATATGCGGATGATATCGCTCTAGTCACCTCCGATCCTGTCACCGCGATAAAGGTGATAGAAGAAGAGGCCAAAATCTTTAAAGGAGTATCAGGTTATAAGTTGAACCAAGATAAAACACAGATAATTCTTACCCACAAAACCAGGATGAGAGATAACCGAGTAGTGGAAAAAGTAATTTATTTTGGTGTTAGTATAACGTTAAATTTGGAAAGTCTAGTTAATAACAATCTTGAACCACTAATACAACACACAAAACAAGATCTTGTTAGGTTAAATAATTTGCATCTGTCCATTAGGGGCAGGTGTAACGTGATAAAAAGGTTCTTTTTACCGAAATTTCTATATTTCGTTAGGACAATATGTTTGGAGTTTACTCCTCAATGGTTTAAGACTATAGAAAGTATGTTTTCCCTGTTTATATGGGGCTATAAGAGACCACGCAGAGCATCAAGATTCATTACCCTGCCAAAAGACTGAGGTGGCTTGGCCCTTCCCAATTTTAAACTTTACTATTGGGCTACTACATTAAGCTATAGTATTGAACTATTATCGATAAATACAGACAACAGGATAAATGTTAGCATTGCAACACAACAGGAACTTATATTAGGTGAAGAAACTAGAGGGAGCCTTTGGCGGCAATTACAAGTACGTTTTAAAACTCTTTTCTGCATTCATAAAGTTTGGAATAATGCACGTAAATTGTTGGTAATTGGTAGGTTATCCTTTTATACACCGTTAACTAATATTCACAATCTACCAGAGATTTTTACGGATGCATGTATGGTTAGATGAATACGGGCTGGGATCACACAGCTTGGTTGTTTTTATTCAACTCTAGGGCTGAAGTTTTTTGAGGAATTAAAAAATTATTATACACTAGACCATGGGGATTTTTTTTAATTTCTCCAGGTTAGGGATTTTCTGTGGAAAAAGGGGTGTGGAGGACCCAAATTTCAAAGAGTCCAAACCATGGAAATCCTAATCAAGAATAGAACAGTAGCTATTGGAGAAGTTTACGAATGTATGAATGCCTTTTATCCAGACAATATGAATAAATGCTTTTTAAAATGGCAGGCTAAAGTAGGGGTTTCAGCTAAAACTTTTTACTGTTCTTATGAATTAGCTCAGTCTCTTCTAATGTCCACCAGACTACAAGCACAATACTACAAGACTTGTTTTCCGTTCTATTACACGCCAAGCACGATAGCCAAGTGGGGGACTTGTAAAGGAACGGTATGCCAACGCTGTGCTTTATATGAGGCCGATATTGTGCATATATTTGCATTATGTAATGAATTACAGAACCTAATCACCGATATATCAGGCTTTTTTATCAGGGACTCAAAATACAAGAATAGAAATTTCAGCTGAAGAAATAATTGTAGGTATAGCTGGACTAAGTCGACCAAGGAACATGCAAGGATTGATCTTTGTGGCAATGGCTGTTCTAAGGATATGTATAGCATCAGCTTGGTTGGATCCAACCCTGCTGGTGTTTCAACAATGGCGAGCCCGAATATTGGCGACATGTATCTTAGAAGCGGCTATATATAAAAGAAAGGGGAGTAATAAACGCAAAAGGGGGTTGAAAATATGGGATCCTCTAATAAAGTGAATACAAAGCCATAGATAGATCCCCGTTTGTTTATTGTATATAATGGTGAAACCCAAATATAAAATAACTACGATCTTTAAAGTATAGATCACGATGTATAACGTTGCACCAGATGAATTAAGTATTTGTTATTACAATATCAATGAAGTTTGTAACAATGTCATGCTCATTCACAACTGTCTGAGAAGGGTGGGGTGGCGGGGGTGGCTGTCGAATGGCATAAAACTAATAAAGAATATATTTTTTTTTTAAAGAATTCACAGTATCTGCACCATTCTCTCACAGTGTTTGAATAGAGAACTTTATTTTGTCTTCTTTATAGATTGTGCTTTGGCTGTAAATTGTCCATTGAGGATCATTATTATCCACATTATGAAAGTTTCTAACTAGAATACTGGGGATATCTGAGGCTGTTCTCTCATGTGTGGTGCAGCAGATTATAATCACGTGGTCTCTTAGTTGGTGGTGGACTTGTTTCTTGCTGTTTTCTTCACTTGTCACGATTCATGGGTTGCTTCACTTCGGCTTGACAATCTTTTTTCTCCAAGGAATTTTTTTCGGGTTTGTTATTCTTTACACTGCTTGTTGTGTGCAATTTCTTGTTGCCATGCGTGAGCGCATTAAGGGCTAACTACTTTTTATTTATCCCTGTAGGTTGTATAACTGCTTACTGTTTGCTATTAACACAATCAGTTCTTTATGTATGTTTACATTTTTTACAGTGGCCCCTAAAGAACGGATGCTTTAATCCAGAATTGCATTGGGCACATCTTTAATTGAAGACTTCATAATAGTTGACCTCAACATTATTGTCATGTTTCTACGTTCATGTCATTGTAAATATATTGACTGTATTTTACATCCTCATATGTATTAGTATAATGAGCCAAATAAAGGCCATAACCATTGCGGTGTAATCCATAGATTCTCTTGTTTAATCTTTTTGGGATTACTTACTGTTTACTGTGGACTTTCTACTTTGATTATGTGAAATACTGCATCTAATGCCGTGCATCCAGAATTCGAGTGAACAGTCACTCAGCATATCTTTGACATGTAAGACCCACCAGCACATGTCCTAAATTTCCCATAAACTGCACCCTTTCCCATACACTGCACCATGCACCCCACAGGCCTACCTGTGGGGTGCCTTACATGTAAGAGAAAGGAAGGTTAGGGCCTGGCAAGTGAGTGCACTACAACATGGAAGTTTAAAAATGTACCCACAGACACTGCAGTGGCAGGTCTAAGACTCGTTTACAGGGCTACTCTTGAGAGTGGCACAGCCAATGCTGCAAGCTCACTAGTAGCATGTCATTTACAGAACCTGGCACACTCCGTGCACTTTACTAGGGACTAACCAGTAAATCAAATATGCCAATTTAGAATAACCAATCATGATCACAACTTACACAGGGAGCATTTGCACTTTGACACTGATTAGCAGTGGCAAAGTACCCAAAGCATCTAAGCCAGCAAAACCAATATCCAGTACACAGTCAAAAATCCAGGAGGTAAAAGGCAATAAGTCATGGGAAATCACGCCAATGATGCCAAGTCTAACAGTGTCTCAAACTTATAAATGCTAAGTCAGTGTTGAAAACACATGCACTTTTAGTAGGTCATTTTCAGTAACGCTGGGGAAATGACAGTGATTCAAGCAGAAGATCAGCAAATAGTCATTCTCCCTGCATTAGGATGAATATATTGCTTTGACAGTCAGGAAAACAGTAAGGCAACTGCAGTTCTCTTGAGACCAGTGGTATTCAAGCAAATCCAGCCACCCGCGGTAACATGCACGTCAGTTGTGGCAACCTCACGGGTCTCAATACACACAGCACTGTTCTGGGGGAAAGCTGTGAGGTTGATGGTCTTGTGAACGGAGCTCACAGTGTCTGGACCTCTTCCTTCACGCAGGTTGCAGTGTTGCAGCGAGCTGCGTTGAGTTGTCCTTGCGCAAGACTACAGTGGCAGTCGCGCGCTGGAGGAAGCACGCAGACACAGCAGTCTTCCCCGATCGGTCCTGCACTGGGAATGCCCCTTCACCTCGTGGTTGCTGGTGATGTATGCCGTGCAGTGCTGGGCAGTTCGGGTTGGACTGTTCCCATGAGGCACAGGGTCAGACTGATTTGCATATGGGCATGTCTGAACTGGGGTGGTGGAGTGAGCTAAAGAATGATGATGGATGAAAACCCAGATCAGTTGACTGGGGGTGAGTGCTTGCAATGTTGAACACTCCGTCCATCATCCCCTTTGGTTTTGCTTTGTTCGTCCTAAGTTGGCAGGGTATGCCCAGACGTGGGTCCCTTGCTCACTTTGCCACTGGATTCAAGATAGCCTGGCTGATGAGGGTTATGAACCCGAAACCGGTCCCAGGAGGCTTATTTGCGGTCCAGGGAAGACATGGCTTGGCAGTTTGGGTTGGACTGTCCCCATGAGGCACAGGGTCAGACTGATTTGCATATGGCCATGTCTGAACTGGGGTGGCAGAGTGAGCTAAAGAATGATGATGGATTAAACCCAGGTCAGTTGACTGGGGGTGAGTGCTTGCAATGTTCAACACTACGTCCATCATCCCCTTCAGTTTTGCTTTGTTCGCCCTAAGTTGGCAGGGTATGCCCAGACGTGGGTCCCTTGCTCACTTTGTCACTGGATTCAAGATAGCCTGGCTGATGTGGGTTATGAACCCGAAACCGATCCCAGGAGGCTTGTTTCCGGGCCAGGGAAGACATGGCTTGGCAGTTCCGGTTGGACAGTGCCCATGAGGCACTGGGTCAGACTGATTTGCATATGGCCATGTCTGAACTGCGGTGGCGGAGTGAGTTAAAGAATGATGATGGATTAAACCAAGATCAGTTGACTGGGGGTGAGTGCTTGCATTGTTCAACACCCCGTCCATCATCCCCTTTGGCTTTGCTTTGTTCGCCCTAAGTTGGCAGGGTATGCCCAGACGTGGGTCCCTTGCTCACTTTGCCACTGGATTCAAAATAGCCTGGCTGATGAGGGTTATGAAGCCGGAACCGGTCCCAGGATGCTTGTTTCCGGTCCAGGGAAGACATGGCTTGGCAGTTCGGATTGGACTGTTCCCATGAGGCACGGGGTCAGACTGATTTGCATATGGCCATGTCTGAACTGCGGTGGCGGAGTGAGTTAAAGAATGATGATGGATTAAACCCAGATCAGTTGATTGGGGGTGAGTGCTTGCATTGTTCAACACCCCATCCATCATCCCCTTTGGTTTTGCTTTGTTCGCCCTAAGTGGGAGGGTATGCCCAGACGTGGGACCCTTGCTCACTTTGCCACTGGATTCAAGATAGCCTGGCTGATGAGGGTTATGAACCCGAAACCGGTCCCAGGAGGCTTGTTTCCAGTCCAGGGAAGACATGGCTTGGCAGTTCGGATTGGACTGTTCCCATGAGGCACGGGGTCAGATTGATTTGCATATGGCCATGTCTGAACTGCGGTGGCGGAGTGAGTTAAAGAATGATGATGGATTAAACCCAGATCAGTTGACTGGGGGTGAGTGCTTGCATTGTTCAACACCCCGTCCATCATCCCCTTTGGTTTTGCTTTGTTCGCCCTAAGTTGGCAGGGTATGCCCAGATGTGGGTCCCTTGCTCACTTTGCCACTGGATTCAAGATAGCCTGGCTGATGAGTGTTATGAACCCGAAACCAGTCCCAGGATGCTTGTTTATGGTCCTGGGAAGACATGGCTTGGCAGTTCGGGTTGGACTGTTCCCATGAGGCACGGGGTCAGACTGATTTGCATATGGCCATGTCTGAACTGGAGTGGCGGAGCGAGCTAAAGAATGATGATGGATTAAACCCAGATCAGTTGACTGGGGGTGAGTGCTTGCAATGTTCAACAATACATCCATCATCCCCTTTGGTTTTGCGCTGTTTTTGAGCAGCACTGTGGCATAGCAGGCAGATGCTGCGATCTCTGCTTTGCTCTCAGTTCGCATACGGGCAACAGCTGCAGGGACTCTGGTTTAAGACTGTGGACTGGTTTTGAGAGATCTCCGCCGGGTAAGATTCTGGGAGAGCATGGTCCAGCAGGAGTGTTTGTAGGAGCAAAGTCTTTTATGGCCTCAAGACTTCTTAAACAGGGGGCAAGCCAACAAGCCCTTTTGAGTTACTTAGGTTGTCTTTATAGAGGATGCAAAGAGCAGATCCAGTCCTTCATACTGTCAGGCAAATGGCAGCAGGCAGCAGGCCATCTCAGCAGGGCAAGTTACAAAGTGGCAGTCCATCCTCCTGCACAGCAATCAGCTGGTAGCAGGCCAACACAGCAGAGCCTTTGGCAAAGTGGCAGTCCCTCTTGCAATGCAGCTCCTCTTCCTGACAGAGTCTCCTCAGGTCCCAAAAGTGAACTGAGTACATGGTATCAGAGGTCCAGTTCTTATACCCATTTTAGCCCTTGAAGTAGGAAGACTTCAAAGAAAGATCTTTGTAGTGCCTATGACCCTGCCCTTCCCTGCCCTGTCTCCAGACTCACTACAGGGGGGTATGCAGCCCTTTGTGTGGGGACAGGTCCTAGCCCTTTTAGGTAGAAGTGTCAGCCCCTCCGACACATCCTGCTCAGGCAGACCCATCAGCATGCAGATGACCATTCAGGCACACCTATCCTACCTTTATGTGTATCTGTCCAGAGTTAATGCAGGAAAAAAGCTGTCACCCAGCCCAGACGTGTATTTTAGAGACAGGCAAAAGGAACTAAAGGGTTTAAGTAAGAAAATGCCATCTTTCTATAAGTGGGATTTTCAAGCCTGCAATTTAAAAACCAACTTCTCTAAAAGAGGTGTTTTTAAATTGTGAGTCCAGAGACACCAAACTTTATTTTCCTATCTTTTCCCAAATGAAAATTACACTTGTGAAAGGTTGCAAAGCAGTTCCAATATTAGCCTATGGGAGAGATAGGCCTTGCAGTAGTGAAATACACATTTAAGAGTATTTCACTACCAGGACATGTAAAACTTAAAAGTACATGTCCTACCTTTTAAGTACACTGTCGTCCCCTGCCAATGGGCTATCCAGAATATACTCTTGGGGTGACCTATATGTAATAAAGGGAAGGTTTGGGCCTGGCAAGTAGGTGAACTTGCCAGGTCGAAATGGCAATATAAAACCACATACACAGGCTCTGCAGTGGCAGGCCTGAGACATGGTTAATGGGATACTTAGGTGGGTGTCACAACCAGTTCTGCAGGCCCAATAGTAGCATTCGATTTATGCTTCCTGGGCACAGGTAGTGAACGTTACTAGGAACTTATAAGTAAACCAAATATGCCAATCATAGATAAAACAATTGTCATCACATTTTAGGTACAGAGCACACGCACTATAGCACAGGTCAGAAGTGGTAAAATGCTCAGAGTCCTAAAGCCAACAAAAATGAGCCTGACTTTTTACAAAACTGCGCTTTACTGCTGATGTTTTGAGCCCATAGTTACTATTCTAGCAGCAAAATCTCAAGCCCCAGAATACACTGTAGATGTTTTAAAAGGTCAGGACTGACTTAAAGTGAGAAAGTTGCTATGGGGACACTTGTCAGCTATGAATGTCCACACAGCAGCACCATATTCATTTCATCTGGCAAAGAGTGCAGAAATGCAGTGTCAAGCTATTTCAGGTGTATCACAATGCAGGACTACACATCAATCCGGTGTAACTCAGAAGTGTAAAGATTTCACAAAGTATGGTATAACCCACAGCTGTGTCAAGGAATATGTTTGTTAAAACATTTGAATATAGCACTCCTACTTTTTAAATCGATTAATAGTCCTGTTAACCAGACAGTGTCCTGACAAAGTGAGTGTGAGAGATAATGAGAAGTGAGAGAGGGTAATAAGATGTGAATGCCAGTGAAAGTACAATTCACAGACTTTCTATGCTTAAAACAGTCCAACATAAGTCTCTCAGACACACTGCCAAAAGGAAGATACTATGGGCCTCATGTACGTAGCCGAATACCGGTCGGTAACGGCCGATTTTCGGTAATTATACCGTTACCGACCGGTATTTAGGCTTGTGACATGTAGGGGGCTCATTTCTGTATTCGGTAATTTACCGAATCGGTAAAATTACCGAATCGGTAATTTTACCGATTCGGTAAATTCCGAATACAGAAATGAGATGTAGGGGGAGTGTGTGTGTGTTGTTTGGAGTCGGTATTTACCACCAACTAATAGTTGGTGGTAAATAAAGTATGGATGTGTGAACGCATTTAATAGCGCTTAGAAGTGTGCAATGTGGCAGACATACATGCCCTGAGGGCATGTATGTGTGCCACATGTGCACACATGGCCGAATCAGGGGTGCAACAGGGTGTCAATGTGACACCCTGCCACCCTTGCATGTGCTCCCCCATTACCGAATCGGTATTTACCGTGAGGCATACCTTCCCATCAATGGGAAGGTATGCCTCATTACCGAATCGGTAAATACCAATTCGGTAATTACCGACTCACTCCGATTCGGTAACATTTACCGAATTTTTACCTACATACACTTTACCGATTCTTAAATACCGAATCGGTATGATTCGGTATTTTAGAATCGGTAAAGTGTATGCCACCTACATGAGGCCCTATATATCCTGCATTACTTCTCCTATATATTAAACAGGTGCTTTATAAAAATCACTACACAAAATCCAACATATTTTGTAAACACTGAAAATATATTTTTTTATATAATTTCGGGGTAAGGCAGCTGAACAAACACTGACTGATAAGCACTGATTTCAGAAGGTTTGGAAAAACCTGAGAAAACACCAGGAGCGGCTCCTCCGTTGGAGCGGAGGAGTGTTTCCCCACTTAAGTAACCCTCACAGATGAAAAATAATATGGTAATACATCACCATGTTATTTTTCATCCTCCCTTCCTGAACTGAGTGTCAGGATGGGGGTGGGGCCGCTGCTGAAAAACACTAGTGAAATCTACAAAAAATAAACACCGAGAGCAGGACAGCCTAATCCTTATTAGTAAATCATTATTCTGACTGCTAACAGGGTGTTGGTTTTCAAGGTTGGCCTCTGGATTAGAATATGTGTGTGTCTGTGTTCGTTTTTGTGTCATTGTCTGTGTTTGTATACATTCCTTTAGGATTGAAAATTCAGTATTCAACATTCTTGGAAAGAACCAGTCTAATATGTAGTGTGGAAATGTATGAAAAGCATACTAATCTATATTGGGGTGGGGAGAAACCACTCAGTGCAAAGTGTACTTTTGATTTTATTAGCGGACACAGGGGCATATTATCAAGACAGGAGATAAAATTATCGCTGTGAAGGACATCTAACATGGGCTTCAATTGGAATTCCATAGAGCATATCATCAAGCCCATTATCGCCATTTTAGCAGCAGTTTTCTTCCGCTAAAGCGGCGATAATTTTAACGCCTTTCTTGATAATATGCCCCATAGTTTAATCAGAAGAGGGCCCACGAAGGTTGATATGCTGGACTAAAGAAAATAACCCTTGGATATAAGAATCAAAGGTTGCTCAGAGATGAAGGTCAGTCATGGTCCAATGGGCACAAGGAATTGCGTGTGTCTTCAGTGCACCTTTTGCCACACAGTCCACAATAAAGAGACGTGTTTGTTGCACCTCATATCGAAGTTCCCAATGAGAGAAAGAAGCTACATTCTCCAATTCACTCTTTGATTTTTGACAAAATACTTTTTTATATTTGACATTAGTTTCCTTAATTTACATTAGAAGGATTATTGCTTGGAGAGATGATGATACGTCTATTCAACGTTTATTTGTGTTATACTACCATTCTTGCTAATTTAGTAAAAATTAGCTTTGGTTTTCACATTTGTTTCACCGTTTCTTTGTGAATTGCTCTGTTATTCTGACGGACACACTATATAAAAGCAAAAGCAGCAGGCCTATCAAACTCGACAATCTATTCTACAAAGTTCAGTATAGGTCTTTCATTATAAGTACACTGACAGCAATAAACAAAAGAAAACAATAATATGCACGTATTATTTCTGTTGTGAATACAAATTAGGTGCATGACATTTTAAGTATGTGCACAGTTCATATTTATATTTTGCTGTAAATTATTTGCTCTGTGCTGGTTATACTTGATTTACTCTTTTTTTAAAAATCATTTTCTCTGTTATCCTGCGTCTATCGATGGACCACAAAAAAGAAACAACATAGTTTCTGCAGTGCTTAACAGGAAGTGATGCAATTGTTGTCTTTCTTTCATAAATACGTAGCACGACAATTGCAATATTTCTTTTGATTGAGTACCACTGCCAGTGAGGCACTTTAGTTCTGTACAGCAATTATTTTTTTCTCTGAGACCGACAAAATTATCTTCTCCATGTAATTGCTCCATTTTCTGCCTCTATAATTATTAGATATATCTTATGTAATTTAGAATTGCATTTAGGTTTAAGGAGGTATAATTATTAGACTAGGAGTCAATTGTGGGTAGCAAACAGATTTAAATGCCACTAATAAGTCTTTCTATAATGATTAATCAATGAATGAATACATTATTGAAAGCAGTAGGTCAGATAGTTGTGTCCTAAACAACTCACACAGCACATCAACCAACTCTGAGGCAAGCTACCCGATCAATGGCAAACGGCTTCGTCTCGAGGGATTTTACATTTTAAATGGAATAAAAGAAATTATTACAGTGGACGTTGATAATATGCTTGCAACTTAATATTTCAAGCTCTGTTCCTTTACATGAATTTACATTTATTAAGTGAAGACTTGGTGAAATTAATTTTCTCAAGTGCCTAAATTGGAGTATTTTGACCTTCGATTTGTTGAACAACTGTACTATCAAATCATTTAGTTCTAAAACGTTGCAGTGAAAGGGGACAAAACAATAGTTTTCATTAAAAAAAAACTGAACGAATCTCTAAACCGAATACAATAATAGATAAAGCATCAACGATGATTGAATAAAAAAAAAGATTAGCAAAAATGAAAATAACCGATTAGTTAAAAAAAGAAACAATTTTTAAAATAAACATAAAATATACTGCAAAAACGTGATTCCTAATGCAAATGCCGAGGTCTGACCTCTTATGGCCTATCCTGGGACGGGAAAGGTGTTCATTTAAAGGCTCTTTGAATATTGGTTGGGAACATGTTCTCAAGAAATAGCTTCAAGAACGTCACTGCTCACCTAAATAAGGGTAAAGGTCCTAGGGCCAGATTTATGACCCACTTTTGCATGTGCAAACGGGTTCGCTTAGCCGTTTGCGCATGCAAAAACCTATTGGGCCATGTACATAGCCTATTTAGCATGTCACAATTTTTTTGCGACTCGCTAAATAGGTTTTGCGACTCGCTATTTGAATGGGGCGTTCCCTTCCAAATAGCGAGTCTGTACAAATGTTTTGCGACTACAATTGCGGTTGCAAAACACGCGCAATTACCACCTACTTCAAGCAGGTGGTAATGCAGTCGCAAATGGGAAGGGGTCCCCAGGGGACCCCTTCTCCTTTGCAAATGCATGCAAAATTACTTTTTAAGGACAGGCAGTGGTGCTAGGGACCACTGCCTGCCCTTAAAAAATTCAACGAAAACGTTTTTTTTTTTTTTTTAAATGCATCCTGTTTTCCTTTAAGGAAAATGGGCTGCATTTGAAGAAAAAAAGAACTGCTTGGTGTAAAAGCAGTCCCAGACATGGTGGTCTGCTGAGCCCAGTATGCCACTATCCCTGGGAGGGCTGGCATTCCCAATGGGCTCATAATTTGCGAGAGGCTCATTAATATTAATGAGCCTCGCAATTTGCGACCCCAATGGGAATCGCAAACAGTGTTGAACACACTGTTGTACATTTCATTTAGCACCTCGCAATTTGCGACTCACAATGTGTCGCAAATTGCGAGGCACTAAATGAAATGGTAGTACGCCTGGCCCTTGGTCTGAATATGTTATCTGAAGTTTTTCAGCTTCAAAAACAGACCTATAAGGCTGCCGTAGGAAAATGTAAATGAAATGCGATAGTAAATCCAGTCTTGAAACAAATCCATCAAATGTGCTGATGACACTTAAAGGACAATAATAGACTAGGTCCTATGCGAGAGATTTCATAACGTACTGGCATCTTAAAAAGTGCCCTTTTAATGAACTCATGTTTTTTGTTCTCATCTGTTTTGCCATCATCAGTTCTTCTTCCTCATATTCATTTCTCCACACCTGGTTTTATATTATATTCTGGTATTTTACACTGGCAAGAGACTTGCACCTGAAATGTGCTATACAATCAAATCACATAATCTGCATTATGTATTATCCACATTAATCTGCATTATGCATTATACGCATTGTATTTTATTTCATTTTATATTGTACTAATCTGCATTATGGCAAACCATAATGTATTTTGATTATTTACCTGTCTCACAACATGTAATCTAATAAATACATATTTGCCACATCTGGTTAATCTCAACACCTCACCCTCTTAGCTGCTTAGGAGGAAGTAAAAGAAAGAAAAAGCTCCATCTGAATCTCTCAGTCTTAACGAAATCATAACACCTGCATCATCAATTTCTACAGAAGTAAAGCTAAATCTAAATAAAAAGGCATTGGTAGCGTCAATAGGTTTGATGGCTTTAATGCATACTGTTGGTTTTACCAACACTTAAGGGCATATTTAGGAGAGCTTTGCACCATGAAAATTGGTATATGCATGACGCCACCCTTTAAGTCAAATTTATGAAGCCACACAAAGCTACTTTGCCCGGCTTTGTATGACTTCAAACATCTTGAGTAAGGCAACGCAGTTCAAATTGCTGTGTTACCGCAATCTGCACAAGGGAGGCGTTCCATGGGTGTTGCCGTTGCTGTCCCCACACAACGCCCATTTTTTTCATGAATTCCTGGATTTACAAGGACTTGTAAACCTGGGAATGTGATATAAAGATACTCCTTTCCCAGGAGAGGAGTAACAAGAAGAAATATCTTTATTTCTCCTAGTTTTTTCCTCTTTCTATGTGTGCTGCATTGCTGCCTACGCCCTCAGGCACCCTTGCACCATGGTGCAAGAGTACATGCATTTGCTCTCGCTGCCAAGACAGCGCAGGGGGAAAGGAGAGAAATATACCATATTGGATAACTAAGGTTCATTCCTGCCCTTTCCCTGTGATGCATGACAGCCCCTGCACCACACATTCCATAAATATGGTAGTCATGTCTCTTCTGGGGTGCAATCACTGACAAAAGAATGTAACAAATGAATGCTACAAAAAAAAGTTGCTTTCTTTTCTGTAGCATGTTTCTTTCACATGTTTCTTTCAGGGCATGCTCCCCAGAATGTAAAATGGTCCCTTACGCATTCAAAACGAGATGGATGGACAAACTTAAACCGCAAATTGAAAAACGGGAACACAGAGGGGCATATCAACAAGGGCTTTATCTCTGCTTTTTTGGCTTTAAAAGCCAAAAAAGCAGAGATAAAACTAGCACCCTATCAACAACAGGGTGCTAACATGCAAATTTGCATGTTAGCACCCTTTTACTCTACGCTTTCCCTTGCATCTCTAATGAGATGCAAAGGAGGCGTTCCAGAGTAAAATAATAGGAGAAATGTCGCTAAGCGACATTTCTCCTATTATCAAGAATATCGCTAACCCAATTCCATTTCACCATCTAAATATAATTTCTTTGGCTTTCTAGTGTATCAGGTGGCTGGTATGTTTCTGGATCTCATGCACACTGCTCTGTTGAGATTCTCCATTGATTCAAGTTATACGTCATAACTAGTAATTGATGGCAAAATTGAGTTAATTGGTTTCAGCTTGCATTTCTGCTGAACATTTTTCATGAATTTGTTTCTGCAGGATAAATATAGGACAATGTCTAAAAATTATATGAACGTTGCAGAGCAACACATTTTTGATGATACTGCATGATAATCTGTTTAGGGAAAGAGTCTGATTGTAGCCTATGTGTGTGTGGAAGACCCGACAACATGGGCATCTATACACTGGAGTAACACACGTCACACTTGAACAAGCAAGTTGTGTTGATGTCCAGCTTAAGAGACGCCATTATAACTGTAGTACCCAAAAGACTCACTCCAGATTCAGTAAGTATCAAAACATTGTTCTTGCAGCTTTTAAAACTCACATGTCTAGGTGTCGTTTCAAGTGCTGCTGCGATTTGAAATTAATTAGTGTCTTGCAAGTACACACACACATTATTGAGTAAGTAACAGCATTGAAGATAAACAGCTGAAATATTGGTAAGCAATGCAGACCACAGTATAAGTATGTGAAGGGGGTCACAGGTTAATCCCCATTGATTTTCCGAGTATTCGTACAGCACCACTGGGACAAGCTGGTTCTTTTGGTAATCAGCTTGCACAAATACATGATAAATCTTTCTGCCTAGCTTCACTGATCAGTGTGGCTTACTTCCGCCATGAGAAATCACTGAAACCCTGCATAAAACCGACCAGCGTTGTAAGTAGTAGAATACGGAAATATGTTGTTTTTTCTAAAAGCGTCTTTTACGGCAAATCAGAAATCAACAGATAAAAATGAACATGCACTTTATTGAAAACTCATTGGCTGGAAAAGCAAATATAGATGCATATATATATATATTCACAGAAAAAACCATAGGTTTCAGGGATGTTATAGTTAGCTGGCCATTTCACTCGTACAAAACCATAGAAATTCCTCCTTTATAGTTAGTTCTGCTAACTATAACATGCGCGCCCGCAATGCACTGCTGATGATGTCACATATTGCATCATTCATGACATGGTCAGTGATATCACTGATGACATCACTGATGACATCTCAAATGACATCACTCATGACATCACTGATGACATCATCCAGTGAATGTGGTTTAGTTTGAAATTTAAATATGTATTATACATATACACCAATCTGTATTGAATATTGAGTGGCTATATAACTGTCTGGATGGAGGATTTAGTAGCTGTCTGACTGTTTGTTTAAGTGAGTAATTAAAAGTGTCTCACTTAATACATGGATTATTAACTAAACTATGTGAAAGTGTGCATCACTGTCTCTGTTCACATGCTGCATCAGTTGGTCACTAACTACATGAGTGTGTATATTAGTTATTGATTAGTTGGGTGAGTATTTGTATGGGACACTGAGTTTGTGTGTGGTTGGATGGGGTGTGTGTAACTATGCATAGATGTGTGAATGGTTGATTGACTAGGTGTATAGGCTTAAGAGTGCATGTGGAAACAGTTGTTTGGATGACTGAGTGTATTTATTTGTGTGTTGGTGAGCGAATATATGTTTTAGTTGTACATCTTCAACTAAGTAAAAAAATAAAAGGCATTGCATGTGAGAGTTGGTGTATATAAATAAGTATGTGCAAGAGTCAGTGATTGTGAGAGTAATTATATGAATGAGTGCATAATTGTAATAGTGATTTCTTAACATATTAACTATGAGTTACTATATGTTTAAATAAATGATTGGATAATTGTGTAAGTGAGTAAATGTAAGTGTGATTAATTTTGTTCATGAGGGAGTAGGATGACCGCATAACCGACTAAGATGACTGCTGATGTGTCAATGTCTATATATGTGTATACGTGCATTTGATAGTGTTCTATTAATTAGTGACTGCATGTATAAATGATTCTGCTGTTGAATGGGTAGTTGTGTGTGTAGACTTAGGAATCAGTGAGTGGGTATGTAGTAACTGGTATTGGTGTGTCAATGGTTTCAAATATGGTACTCTGTAATTTACAGTGAGTGATGAAAGGTTATGCTAGTGTATGATGAGGTATATCAGATTGTCACATGGATTTCTGTGAATTTCTAAGGTTTTTTACATGCTAATTTCTAACTATAATGTCTCTGAAACCTATGGTTTTTTCAGTGAATTTCAAAGCTTTTTTAAATGCTAATTTCTAACTATAACGTCTCTGAAACCTATGGTTTTTTTCAGTGAATTTCAAAGGCTTTTAAATGCTAATTTCAAAGTGTGATAGTAGTTATACCTATTTTTTTGTACTGATTTTCTACAGTTTTTTAACTGTTTATTTATAAATATTTTATTCATTAAATAACATTATATATTTTTCTGAAAACTGCCCAATTTAAAAAAAAATAAAAAATTTAAAATGAAATATTGATAAATTTTTTGGGTTTCATTTTTTACTGTAATATATTTATATTATTTTCTTTTTTTTTTTTTATTTCCCAATTTTTTTTCGGAGTTGCGCACTCAAAGAGTACACATCACAGTGGGTGCACGGATTCTAGCCGCCATTTTAGAAAAGTCGTGAAGGATCCGTGTACGGTGTGCGATTGCTGCGTGTTTTTCAGTTACATCATATACATTTAATATTACGTGATGTGCGCGATTGGTATGTGACCAGTCCGTGACTCCTGCTCCCGTGCATTTGTGACACATGGGCATTACGGTACGAGATGCTTGCGTGGTAGCGGGTCCCACGTGACGTCATATACGTGCTGGGGCGCTCTGGGTGCACGACTCCCGCAAAAAAAATTATGTTTCAAAATGATATGTATGTGTCTTAAATATACAAATTAGGGCAAGAGATTATCGAAGATATTCACAAAAATAATATATTTGTACTTATAATAAACTTATATTATTTTTAAATATATTTTTGCAAAGTCGGGTGCATGCATCGTGAGTGCAGAAAACCAGGTCAGCAGAGCTGCTGTAGAGCCAGAGAAACCAGGTCAGCAGAGCTGCTCTAGAGCCAGAGACCCAGGTCAGCAGAGCTGCTCTAGAGCCAGAGACCCAGGTCAGCAGAGCTGCTCTAGAGCCAGAGACCCAGGTCAGCAGAGCTGCTCTAGAGCCAGAGACCCAGGTCAGCAGAGCTGCTCTAGAGGCTGAGAACCAGGTCAGCAGAGCTGCTGTAGAGCCAGAGAAACCAGGTCAACAGAGCTGCTTTAGAGGGAGAGAACCAGGCCAGCAGAACTGCTTTCAAACCAGAGAATCAGGTCAGCAGAGCTCTTTAGAGAGAGAGAACCAGGTCAGCAGATCTGCTTTAGAGCCAGAGAACCAGGTCAGCAGAGCTGCTTTAGAGCCATAGGACCAGGTCAGCAGAGCTGCTTTAGAGCCAGAGAACCAGGTCAGCAGAGCTGCTTTAGAGGGAGAGAACCAGATCAGCATAGCTGCTTTAGAGCCAGAGAACCAGGTCAGCAGAGCTGCTTTAGAGGGAGAGAACCAGGTCAGCAGAGCTGCTTTAGAGCCAGGGAACCAGGTCAGCAGAGCTGATCTAGAACCAGAGAACCAGGTCAGCAGAGCTGCTTTAGAGCCATAGAACCAGGTCAGCAGAGCTGCTCTAGAGGCAGAGAACAAGGTCAGCAGAGCTGATTTAGAGGGAGAGAACCAGGTCAGCAGAGCTGCTTTAGAGCCAGAGAACCAGGTCAGCAGAGCTGCTCTAGCGCCAGAGAACCAGGTCAGCAGAGTTGCTTTAGAGCCAGAGAACCAGGTCAGCAGAGCTGCTCTAGAGGCAGAGAACCAGGTCAGCAGAGCTGCTCTAGATCCAGAAAACCAGGTCAGCACCGCTGCTCTAGAGCATAAGAACCAGGTCAGCAGAGCTGCTCTAGAGCCAGAGAACCAGGTCAGCAGAGCTGCTGTAGAGCCAGAGAAACCAGGTAAGTAGAGCTGCTTTAGAGCAGGTGAACCAGTTCAGCAGAGCTGCTTTAGAGGGAGAGAAACAGGTCAGCAGAGCTGCTTTAGAGCCAAGGCGCCGGGTCAGCAGAGTTGCTCTAGAGCCAGAGAACCAGGTCAGCAGAACTGCTTTAGAGCCATAGAACCAGGTCAGCAGAGCTGCTTTAGCACCAGAGAACCAGGTCAGCAGAGCTGTTGTGGAGCCAGAGAACCAGGTCAGCAGAGCTGCTCTAGAGCCTAAGAACTAGGTCAGCAGAGCTGCTTTAGAGCCAGAGAACCAGGCCAGCAGAGCTACTGTTGAGCCAGAGAAACCTAGTCAGCAGAGCTGCTTTAGAGCGGGCTAACCAGGTCAGGAGAGCTGCTTTAGAGGGAGAGAAACAGGTCAGCAGAGCTGCTTTAGAGCCAAGGCGCCAGGTCCGCAGAGTTGCTCTAGAGCCAGAGAACCAGGTCAGCAGAACTGCTTTAGAGCCATAGAACCAGGTCAGCAGAGCTGCTTTAGAGCCAGAGAACCAGGCCAGCAGAGCTACTGTTGAGCCAGAGAAACATAGTCAGCAGAGCTGCTTTAGAGGGAGAGAACCAGGTCAGCAGAGCTGCTTTAGAGCCAGAGAATCAGGCCAGCAGAGCTGCTTTAGAGCCAGCGAATCAGGTCAACAGAGCTGCTTTAGAGCCAGAGAACCAGGTCAGCAGAGCTGCTCTAGAGCCAGAGAACCAAGTCAGCAGAGATGCTTTAGAGCCAGAGAACCAGGTCAGCAGAGCTGCTTTAGAGCCAGAGAACCAGGTCAGCAGAGCTGCTCTAGAGCCTAAGAACCAGGTCGGCAGAGCTGCTCTAGAGCCAGAGAACCAGGTAAGCAGAGCTGCTGTAGAGCCAGAGAAACCAGGTCTGTAGAGCTGCTTTAGAGGGAGAGAACCAGGTCAGCAAAGCTGCTCAAGAAGGAGAGAACCATATCAGCAGAACTGCTTTAGAGCCATAGAACCGGGTCAGCAGAGTTGCTTTAGAGCCAGAGAACCAGGTCAGCAGAGCTGTTGTAGAGCCAGAGAACCAGATCAGCAGAGCTGCTCTGTAGCCTAAGAACTACGTCAGCAGAGCTCCTCTAGAGGCAGAGAACCAGGTCAGCAGACCTGCTATGGAGCCAGAGAAACCAGGTCAGCAGAGCTGCTTTATAGGGCGAGAACCAGGTCAGCAGAGCTGCTTTGGAGCCAGAGAACCAGGTCAGCAGAGCTGCTCTAGTTGACACTGACTGACTGACACTGACTGACTGACACTGACTGATTGACACTGACTGACACTGATTGACTGACACTGACTCTGACTGACACTGACACTGACTGACACTGATTGACTGACACTGACTGACTGACAATGACTGACACTGAATGACTGACACTGATTGACTGATACTGACTGACTGACTGACACTGACTGACTGACACTGACACTGACTGACTGACACTGACTGACACTGACTGACTACTCTCTACTACTCTACTACTCACTCTCTACTACCCTCCACTACTCTCTCTCTACTACTCACTCTCTACTACTCACTCTCTACTACTCTCTACTACTCACTCTCTACTACTCTACTACTCTCTACTACTCACTCTCTACTACTCACTCTTTACTACTCTCTACTACTCTCTCTACTACTCACTCGCTACTACTCACTCTCTACTACTCTCTACTTTTCACTCTCTACTACTCACTCTCTACTACTCTCTACTAGTCTCTCTCTCTACTAATCACTCTCTACTACTCACTCGCTACTACTCTCACCCACTCACTCTCTACTACTCACGCTCTACTACTCTCTACTACTCTCTACTACTTTCTACTACTCACTCTCTACTACTCACTCTCTACTACTCACTCTACTATTCTCCACTACTCTCTAACACTCACTCTCTACTACTCTACTACTCACTCTCTACTACTCTCTACTTCTCGCTCTCTACTACTCACTCTCTACTACTCACTCTACTACTCTCTACTACTCACTCTACTACTCACTCTCTACTACTCTCTCTACTCACTCTCTACTATTCAATCTCTACTACTCACTCTCTGCTTCTCACTCTCTACTACTCGCTCTCTACTACTCTCTACTACTCACTCTCCACTACTCACTCTCTATACTTGCTCTCTACTACTCTCTAATACTCACTCTCTACTACTCACTCTCTACTACTCTACTACTCTGTCTACTACTCACTCTTTACTACTCACACTCTACTACTCACTCTCTACTACTCTCTACTACTCACTCTCTACTACTCACTCTCTCCTACTCACTCTCAACTACTCTCTACTACTCACTCTACTACTCACTCTCTACTACTCTCTACTACTCTCTCTACTTCTTACTCTCTACTACTCTCTCTACTACTCACTCTCTACTACTCACTCTCTACTACAGACTCTCTACTACTTGCTCTCTAGTACTCACTCTCTACTACTCTACTACCCACTCTACTACTCACTCTCTACTACTCTCTACTACTCACTCCACTACTCACCCTCTACTACTCTCTAGTACTCACTCTCTACTACTCCACTACTCTCTACTACTCACTCTCTACTACTCACTCTCTACTAATCTCTCTCTACTACTTACTCTATACTACTCACTCTATACTACTCTCTACTACTTACTCTCTACTACTCTCTCTACTACTACTCTCTACTACTCTCTACTACTCACTCTCTACTACTCACTCTACTGCTCACTCTACTACTCACTCTCTACTACTCACTCACTACTACTCTCTACTACTCACTCTCTACTACTCTCTACTACTCATTTTGTTCCTTTGCAAATTAAATGTTTTAAGTCTTAACACTTTATTCCAATCAAGATGGCTTCAGGTGTGCCAATCTTTTGTCAGAACCAAGACTATTAGCACTCTAGTTGTTCTTTAGAACACTCTGGGACATTCTGTCATTGGGCTATACTTGGGCTACATCTCGGTGATATTTGTGCTACATTTGGGCTCTTTTGTCTCTGGTGGCCATCTTGGGAGACTTATTTGTTATGAAGTTTCCTAATTTCCTCATTTACTACAGTCTCCTCAGTAGGAAATACTTTCAGTTTTTACCTTGATTCTATCAAGAAGGCATTCAGATGTGTCACACATTTGCCATAAATTCGGGATGTTAGCACTCTAGTTGCTTATTAGATCACTGTAGTAAAGATACTGCTCACCAGGGAAGACTGCTGCTGGTATTGAAAGTGCATGTTTCAGTCTGCATGTCAGAAATTTTTACTGAAATAGAAGAGGATTTGAGAAGTCACTCAAAATGTGCCCTAATTTTTCTTTTTTCAGCACTAATCATAATTTCTATGGCAAAATGAACCCCCTCATTGTGTTCTTTTAAATTAAACTACTCACTCTCTACTACTCACTCGCTACTACTTTCTACTACTCGCTCTCTACTAGTCACTCTCTACTACTCTCTACTACTACTTTCTACTACTCACTCTCTACTACTCACTCTCTACTACTCTCCAATACTCACTCTACTACTCTCTACCACTCACTCTCTACTATTCTACTACTCACTCTCTACTACTCTCTCTATACTACTTCCTCTCTACTGTTCACTCTACTACTCTCTACTACTCATTCTCTACTACTCACTCTCTACTTTTCACTCTCTACTACTCACTCTCTACTACTCTTTACTACTCACTCTCTACTACTTGCTCTCTACTACTCTCTACTACTCACTTTCTACTACTCACTCTCTACTACTCTACTATTCTCTACTATTCTCTCTGTTACTCTCTCTACTACTCACGCTCTACTACTCTCAACTACCCACTCTACTACTCTTTACTACTCTCTACCACTCACTCTCTAATACTCATTCTCTACTACTCTCTCTCTCTACTACTCACTCTCTACTACTCACTCTCTACTTTTCACTCTCTACTACTCACTCTCTACTACTCTCTACTACTCACTCTCCACTACTCACTCTCTACTACTTGCTCTCTACTACTCTCTACTACTCACTACTACTCACTCTCTAATACTCACTCTCTACTACTCTACTACTCTCTACTACTCTTTCTACTACTCTCTCTACTACTCACTCTCTACTACTCTCTACTACTCACTCTACTACTCTCTACTACTCTCTACCACTCACTCTCTAATACTCACTCTCTACTACTCTCTACTACTCTCTCTCTACTACTCACTCTCTACTACTCACTCTCTACTACTTTCTCTACTACTCACTCTCTACTACTCACTCTCTACTACACACTCTCTACTACTTGCTCTCTACTACTCACTCTCTACTACTCTCTACTACTCACTCTACTACTGACTCTCTACTACTCCCTACTACTCACTCTACTACTCACTCTCTACTACTCTCTGCTTCTCACTCTCTACTAATCCACTACTCTCTACTACTCACTCTCTACTACTCACTCTCTACTACTCTACTACTGCCTACTATTCTCTCTCTACTACTCACTCTCTGCTAGTCACTCTCTCCTACTCTCTACTACTCACTCTCTATTACTCTCTACTACTCACTCTCTACTACTCTCTCTCTACTACTCACTCTAAACTACTCACTCTCTACTACTCACTATCTACTACTCACTCTCTACTACTCTCTACTAATCACTCTCTACTTCTCTCTCTCTACTACTCTCTATTACTCACTCGACTACTCTCTCTACTACTCACTCACTACTACTCACTCTATACTACTCTCTACTACTCACTCTCTACTACTCTCTCTCTACTACTCAGTACTACTCACTCTACTATTCACTGTCCACTTCTCTCTACTACTCTCTTTCTGCTACTCACTCTCTACTACTCACTCTCTACTACTCTCTACTACTCACTCTCTACTACTCTCTACTACTCATGCTCTACTACTGTCTAGTACTCACGCTCTACTATTCTCTACTACTCACTTTACTACTCACTCTCTATTGCTCTCTACTACTCTCTACTGCTCACTCTCTATTACCCACTCTCTACTACTCTCTACTACTCACTCTCTACTACTCTCTACTACTCACTCTCTACTACTCACTCATCTACACTCTACTACTCACTCTCTGCTACTCTTTCTACTACTCTCTACTACTCACTCTCTACTCTCGATTACTCATCCTCTACCCCTCTACCTCTCTCTACCTCTCTCTCTACCTCTCTCTCTACCTCTACCTCTCTACCTCTACCTCTCTACCTCTACACCTCGACCTCTTCACCTCTCTCTACCTCTCTCTATACGCACACATATGCACATATATATGCATATACATTTATATATATGTATGTGTATTACCTACTGGCGGTCACCAGTAAGTAGTTATAGTTAAGAACTATTTTCCATAGGAAATCTGCAACATTCTATTTGGAATAACTTTGGTGCCCGTTGACGAATCTTCGCGAAATTTTCAAAACTTTTGGCCAGCTCCAGTCCGCTCCTATCCTGAAAGTCTCGGGATGATTCATGTAGCGGGGGCTGAGAGAAAAGGGGGGTCCCAAAAGGTGTTTTCCCCATGCAATTTCCAATAGGACCTTTAGCCGCAGCTACAGCCCGAACTGCTGAACGGAATTACACCAAATTTGGCAGAAAGGTAGACCTTGGTTCAGAGTCGTGCCTTTTGCTTAAATGGTGTAAATCCGTTCAGTAGTTCCTGAGAGAATCAAAAGTAAAATCACATATATATCTGGGCGGAGCCTAACCACACATCTCATCGTGAGATCTGATTGGCTGTCAGCACTTCATCCAAGAAGTGTTGGCAGCCATCTTGGGACCAATATACATGATAGCACCTCATTAAAAAGCATTGCAGTTAATAGAAGGTTTTAAGACTTTAGTTACATTATAAATCATTTGTTGATGGTACCATACTCATTTTAGGAATTGTGGTATGCTCTAAGGTGATTTTACCATGTGAAAAAGCCTTCTGCTGGAATATCATGAATCATGTTTGAGAGAAAACTATATTCTCATGCTTTTCCCACAAAGGTTTGGAAGGTGATCTATAAGCTAAACTGAGAGCATATTTTCTGTAAATTCACATTATCTTTCTCAGTCAAGTGAGAATGAAGTCTGACATCCTCAGTAAAACATGTACATCCAACAAGGGCAGAGACTGTCAGTTGATTCCTTTGTGTTCTACTGCAGCTTCCCAGAGTGTTCAAAAGAACAACTAGAGCGCTAACAGTCCTACTTATGATAAACGTATGGCACACCTGAGCCATCTTGATTGGAATAAAGTGGTAACTCTTAAAACATTTAATTTAAAAAGGAACAAAATGAGGGGGTTCATTTTGCCATTGAAAGCATGATTAGTGCTGCAGAAAGAAAAATTAGGGCACATTTTGAGTGACTTCTCAAATCCTCTTCTATTTCATTAAAAAATTCTGACATGCAGACTGAAACATGCACTTTCAATACCAGCAGCAGACTTCCCTGGTGAGCAGTAGCTTTAGTGCAATGATCTAATGAGCAACTAGAGTGTTAACATTCTGAATTAATGGCAAATGTGTGACACATCTAAATGCCTTCTGGATGTAATCAAAGTAAAAAACTATAAGTATGCCTACTGAGGAGACTGTAGTAAATGAGAAAATTAGGGAACTTCAAAACAAATAAGTCTCCCAAGATGGCCACCAGAGACAAAAGAGCCCAAATGTAGCACAAATATCACCCAGATGTAGCCCACGTATAGCCCAATGACAGAATGTCCCAGAGTGTTTTGAAGAACAACTAGAGCGCTAACAGTCTTCCTTATGACAAAAGTATGGCACACCTGAAGCCATCTTGATTGGAATAAAGTGGTAACACTTAAAACATGTAATTTGCAAAGGAACAAAATGAGGGGGTTCATTTTGCCATAGAAATTATGATTAGTGCTGCAGAAAGAAGAATTAGGGTACATTTTGACTGCTCAAATCCTCTTCTATTTCATAAAAAAATTCTGACATGCAGACTGAAACATGCACTTTGAATACCAGCAGCAGACTTCCCTGGTGAACAGTAGCTTTACTACAGTGATCTAATGAGCAACTAGAGTGCTACCATTTAGAATTTATGGCAAATGTGTGACACATCTGAATGCCTTCTTGATGGAATCAAAATAAACAAGCATTGAAAATGCAATAGGTCTCGCCCTCGTTTAAGTTAAAGCAATTCTGTTTGTAGTTAGCTTTGTTTGTATTAGTGTTTTTCAAACTTTCATGTACATAACATGCATACGAATGCATATATGTATATGTATGCATGCATTTATATTTATATAGATGTGCAGATTATATAGATATATGTTTATATATGTATGTATATATATATATACACACAAAGGGGGGCAGGGGCAACAAACCAACAATACAGGACTGGCAAGAGAGGCTGTGGCAATATAATAGACCATTGTGGGCAGAAGGAAGAGGCAGTGGTAGTACAACCATACATGCCAACAGACCCGTTCCAGCCAGGAAATGTCCAATGTTTTTAAGCTCAAATGGGCTTTATTTGATCTGTCTCCTGTCTACAATCTCCTCTTTTTCAATGTAACTCAAAGGGGAAAATCAATACCCCAGTTTTTGTCAAAATCTCCCTCTTACCAAGTTCAAAATGTTCGCAAGTATGGTACATTGAATCATGGTGGGCAGGAGGAATTGGGGTAAGGACATGGACTCGGATAACAGAGGACAGGAGGGACATGGAGAGGTGCACCAAACTGACCCTACAGGGGAGGCATCAGGGTTTGCAGCAGCACAATACACCACACAGCGCATGCGGGACGGGAGTGCAGCACAACAATCCATAGAAAGCAAGAGGGAGGGGACAGGACCATGCACATGGACAACAGAGAACAGATGGGAAAGAGGCAATGGTAGCTAGCTGACCATAATGGACAGACAGGAGAGAAAGCTGCAGCATAACAGACCATAAAGGGCAGGAGGGACGGATCAGGGGCATTACAATGGAACAGACAAGTCAGGAGGGAGGGAATAGGGGGTCTGCACATGGAAACAGAGGGCTGGGGCAAGGTGGCAGGGCAGGAGCAGCAAGATGACTATGGAGGTCAGGCAGGATGGGCACTAGAAACAAGACACACCATGGAGAGCAACAATGAGACTATGGTGGCATACACACAGACCATGGAGGGAAGGTGGGAGGGGGTCAGGGGCAGCTAGCTGACCACACAGGGAAGGTGGGAGGGGCCATGGCAGCACAGAAGACCATGCATGGCAAGCGGGAGGGTTAGTGGCAGCACAATGGCTATGATGGGCAAGAAGGAGGGTGCAGGGGCATGCACAAAGGACCATGGAGGATAGAAGGGAGGGTCAGGACCTGGGCACAGACAAGAGAGTTCAGGGGAAGGGGCCTCACAACAGACCGCGAGGGGCAGGCAGGAGGAGCAGTTTCAGAACAACAGATCAGGGAGGGCAGAAGGGTGTGGCAGTAAAATGGACCATGGAGGACAGAAGGAAGGGGATAGGGGCATGGCATGTGGACAGGCAGGGTGGAGGTGGCAGGGACAGGTTACAGTCATCTGACAATGCTAGGCAGGTGGGAGGGGAGTGGCAGCTCAACAGAACACTCAGAGTAGATAGATAGGAGTGGCAGGTCCATGGAACATAGTGGGCAAAAAGGATGGAGCAGGGGCATGCAAAAAGACATCGGAGGGCAGGGGGAAGGAGAATAGGGGCAGCAAGCTAAGCACAGAGGCTAAGCAGGAGGTCAATGATTGGCCATAGAACTGGGCAATGGAGGGCAGGAGGAGTGGACTGGTACATCATGCTAAATGGAGGGCAGTGGCAGCACATCAGACCATGCATGGCAGGAGGGAGGAGGCTAGTCCATGGATTCAGACAACAGAAGATAGGGAGGAGGTGGATGGGGCAGCAAGCTAACTGTTCAGAGAAGGTGGGTATTAGGAACTTTATTGTTTTTAAAATGTGTGTCTGTGCGAACTACTTAAAATATGAACAAGTATGCAGCATAATCTCACTTTTATTCAGGAAGAAGAGGACGTTTGTGACTGTGACTCCGGGCTCACTTGGCAGAAACACCCCCTGACCCTCCACCCCATCGCAAAATGTAATGCCCGTGAAAAGGGTAGGTGGACGCAGTGTTATATAGAACATAGTCCTGAGAGCACGATTGAAAATCAAAACTAGATGTACTATATGGTATAAACTATGCACCAAAAAGTGTGATATAAGATGAACCGGGGCGTGAAATATAATATACAATACATTGTGCGCAATGACAGATTCATTGGAGAGTGCGAGATTGCACAGGCACTAGCGCGTGCTATGCGATATGCGCCTTGGAGTGTAATATGCACAGGGCAGTGTTGTGTAACATAACTAGTCTCTAAAGTTGTAATATAAAATATGTGCTGGGGAGTGTAACGTTGCATATGCACTGTGACAAAGATATGGATCCCAGATTGTAATATGTATGGCATAGCGCTGTGCGTTATAACATACACATCGAGGAAGGCACGTTAGATGGGGCAATATAACCCGTGCGAAGGCAAGTGTGTCATGACATATTCACGGGGTGGTGTTACAGTGCACATGGGCTAGAGAGTGTCATAGCATACGCACTAGCTGGTGGAATACAACACAGAGGTGTGAGGCAATCGGCGGGCACTGGTGGGTGTATACAGCATTGGGCTCAGCCAGGAGCACGCTGTGACTCTCAAGTGAGGTTTGTCTCCTTTCCAGAGAGTAAAATAAAAAGTATTACACATCCGGCAGTGGATGTGTTTTTTATTAACCGTGAGGGGGGTTTCTTGCATAGTTTGGTTGAATTTTTGTCGAATCCCCTTTGAATGGCTTGGTGTGCGTGTATATTAAATGTGCCTGTCAATAGCTACCCATGTTTATATAAATAAACGACAAGGGTGTCTACTTGGAGAGTACCCACCGGCGGGGGCGCCGGGATTAGGCACGGTAGGGCATCAGACACGTCAGAGCTTCACTAGCGGTGTAAATACATTCCATGTGGATTCATTCTATGCATAGTCGGCCTTTTAATAAATATCACGCAAATCGTCATGGTGATAGGTACATACGGTTTGTCCAGCATGTCCTAGGTGTTTCTATAAATATATATATTTTTAAAATAATAAAAAACGAAGGCCGGCCCCGGGGGATGGGGTCCCCGGACCCATAAGTGGCCTGAGGAGGGGGGCAACGCAGCCCCCTCCTAAAGAATTTAAATAAAAAAAGGCCATGACCCGGGGGTTGGGGTCCCCAGGGCCGATTAAGGCCTTGGGAGGGCCAAATTTATTTTTTTCAACAAAAAAGATTAGGGTGCAGGCCCTGGGGGATGGGGTCCCCAGGGCCAGTAAATTAGAAATAAAAGGGGGGCCACACAGCCCTCCTTCTTAAAAAAATTAAATAAATAAAAGACTGGCATCGCACTGGAGGCCAGGCCCCCTCCTTGCAGCACTCTGCAAACGCGTCTCCTGGCCAGTTGTAAGTTGGGGAATTAATTCCCCTTCAATACTGAGGGTCCCTGAGGGCCAACTAGCCCAACAGGTATCTCCAGTGTGCCCCAGGGAGCTACGTTGCAGACAGGTGTTCTGAGGCCACGCCCCTTTTTACACCTCTATGCAACGCAGCTCTGTGGCGCTTACTGGAGGTACCTAGTGGGCTAGTTTGACCCTAGGGACCCTTAGGATTCAAGGGGACTTAATCTCTCAACTTAGAACGGCCACAGGGCGCGTTTACACAGTGGTGAAGGGAGGGGACGGGGCCTGAGGTGACGTGTGCAAACACGCCCTGTGGCGCATATTAAGTTGGGGAAATAATTCCCTTTCAATCCTGAGGGACCCTGGGGGCCAACTAGCCCACCAGGTGCTTCCTGTAAGTGCCACTGCTCTGCGTTGCAGAGAGGTGGTGCAGGCCGTGCCCCTTTTTACACCTCTCTGCAATGGCGCTTACTGGACGTACCTAGTGGGCTATTTTGCCCCTAGGGATCCTCAGGATTCAAGGGGACTTAATGTCCAAACTTAAAAAACGGCCACAGGGCATGTTTACACAGTGGGGAAGGAAGGGGACGGGGCCTGAGGTGACGTGTGCAAACACGCCCTATGGCACGTTTTAAGTTGGGGAAATAATTCCCCTTCAATCCTGAGGGACCCTGGGGGCTAACTAGCCCACCAGGTGCTTCCAGTAAGCGCCACTGAGCTGCGTTGCAGAGAGGTGGTCCAGGCCGTGGCACTTTTTACACCTCTCTGCAACGCAGCTCTGTGGCGCATACTGGGGGTACCTAGTGGGCTAGTTGGACCCTAGGGACCCTCAGGATTCAAATTAACTTAATCTCCCAACTAAAAACGACCACAGGGCGTGTTTACACAGTGGTGAAGATAGGGGACGGGGCCTGAGTTAACGTGTGCAAACAAGCCCTGTGTCGCGTTTTAAGTTGGGGAAATAATTCCCCTTCAATCCTGAGGGCCCCTGGGGGCTAACTAGCCCACCAGGTGCTCCCAGTAAGCGCCACTGAGCTGCGTTGCAGAGAGGTGGTCCAGGCCGTGCCACTTTTTACACCTCTCTGCAACGTAGCTCTGTGGCGCATACTGGAGGTACCTAGTGGGCTAGTTGGACCCTAGGGACCCTCAGGATTCAAATGAACTTAATCTCCCAACTAAAAACGGCCACAGGGCGTGTTTACACAGTGGTGAAGGGAGGGGACGGGGCCTGAGTTAACGTGTGCAAACAAGCCCTGTGGCGCGTTTTAAGTTGGGGAAATAATTCCCCTTCAATCCTGAGGGACCCTGGGGGCCAACTAGCCCACCAGGTGCTTCCAGTAAGCACCACTCCACTGCGTTGCAGAGAGGTGGTCTAGGCTGTGCCCCTTTTTACATCTCTCTGCAACGCAGCTCTGTGGCGCTTACTTGAGGTACCTAGTGGTCTAGTTGGACCCTAGGGACCCTCAGGATTCAAGGGGACTTAATCTCCCAACTTAAAACGGCCACAGGGCGTGTTTACACAGTGGGGAAGTGAGGGGACGGGGCCTGAGGTGACGTGTGCAAACACGCCCTGTGGCGCGTTTTAAGAGGTAGTTTTAATCCCCTGCACTATTATATACTAGGGGCTTACAGAGGAGGTCATGCTGATCACAGGGGGACCCCAACGCATAGTGTTCCCTAGTGTATGTAGGTGTTTTCACTGTATTCTGAGTGTCTTTTAACATAGCACTGGCTCTAGGACTGGTTAGTCAAACTCAGTTACCACCAGTATCCGTCTGAAAAAGTTGAGGGTACACGATGATTTTGCAACAAGGTTTCTTTCTGCTCTTCTGTTTGTTCTTTCTGCACGTTATCCTTCTTCCTGCACTTTTCTTCGTCTTTGAGTACTTCTGTTGCTTCTTTCTGCATTTCTTTTTTTTCTTTCTGTGCATTTTTTCTTCTTTCTTCACATGTCCTATCTCTGTAGGCATAGTTAGAAATTAGCATTTAAAAAACCTTTGAAATTTACTGAAAAAAACATAGGTTTCAGGCACGTTACAGTTAGGAATAAGAATTTAAAAAACCTTAGAAATTCACTGAAAAAACCATAGGTTTCAGGGGCGTTATAGTTAGCTGGACTTTTCACTCGTACATAACCATTGAAATTCCCCCGTTATAGTTAGTTCAGCTAACTATAACTTGCGCGCCCGCAATGCACTGCTGATGACGTCACATATTACATCACTCATGACATGGTCAGTGACATCACCTATGGTTTTTTCTGTGAATATATATATATATATACATATATCATGGCACCTCCCGCTCCTGACAGAAAGAGAGCACGCACACAAGGCTGTGGAGCTTACGACTTCTTTATTTCATCCGGCCTGCCTCGACCCGGGAAGCCAAGAGAGACGTGTTTCGGCTGCCATAGCAGCCTTTGGCAATCTGTTTGGCACCATTTTTAAAATTACTTATATACTTTAAATAATTTGTGAATCACAGCAATGATGATGGACTACCAATTAATTCCACTTAAAGTGTGATAACGTACATGATTCTCTAAACCATCGGATTGATGATATTAGGTTAGCCCAAATAAGCATATTTATCAGTACGCGCATAATTATAAAACACCATGTTGCATGTTTTAAACCTTGTACTTACTAAGTTTAAAAAAAGGCAAGAACAATCATAGTGCAAGTGCTATAGAGGCGGCGTGTAAATCAGAGCATTTAAAAATACTGCGTAGATCAAAGAGCAGTATCAACTGGGCATTTACAATGTGTTTTTAAACTATACAGTACAACTTATGGCGGACACACCCCCAGCATAAATTCGATCCAATACTCATGTGCAAAATATACTGAAATCAAAGAGAAATTAAATGTGAGCACCAAACAGCGTGGAATATTCCTCGCATATGAAATAATAAAATCCCAATAATTATTGTCTTTTATGCAGTCAAAGTCATCAGAAAGCGCTATGGTAAATAGTCAAATCAAAAATTTTAGGGGAAAGTCGGTAATCAATTTGCTGTCCTACCCACATGGCAAAAAAACACATTGTCTTGTCGCATTAGAAATTACCAGCAGCTCCTAAATGCGCACCTCTCAAGCACAATCCGGGGTCGGGGGAGGCCCTGATACAAAAATTGATAAAGTTCAACAGCCCTCATCATAAAGCATCGGCTTTCACAGTGCCCAGTCAACGGTCCTCCTTCAGGCTATTAGAGTAAGCATGCAGGACAAGAAGCAGAAAATGCCATCTCCCTGCTGAAAATTGCCAGATTTCCTTGCATCGAGTACGAGCATCCTCCACTGCCAACTACTCTATTTCCTCTTCTCGAAGTGTGATCAGGGGGCCACCAGTATAGCACTCCCGTACTACCTCAATTTCTAATTGCAGTCACACCGGCGGCCCAAGACGATTAGTGATGCGTGAGCAATGTTCACAGCTAACGTTGAGTAAATAACATGGCACCTCCCGCTCTTGACAGAAAGAGAGCACGTATACAAGGTTGTGTAGTTTATGACTTTTTTATTTCATCTGGCCTACCTCGAACTGCAAAGCCAAGGGAGACGTGTTTTGGCTGCCGTGGTGAAGTTGAGTAAATAACATGGCATCTCCGGCTCCTGACAGAAAGACGAGAAAAAGAGGGGTCCCAAAGCGCAAAACCCCAATACAATTTCCATAGGGATTATTGAACAGCAATACAGCCAAAATAGCTGAACAGAATTGCATCACATTTGGCAGGAAGTTAGATCATGCTTCAAAAAGCATGCTTTTTGTGATTTGGTGTCAATCTTTTCAGTAGTTTTTGAGAAAAGAAGGTTAAAAAATATTTGTATATCTGAGCGGTTGAGTTTGAGGGACTGTTGCGAGAGTCCAGCAAGCACAACTTAAAAAAACAGTTTTGTCATTGGCCTTGAGGACTTTTTTCCCCTTGTGTCATCTCGCCTCTGTGGAAGTGAAGGTCCTGCAGGAGCGAATGCTCTGAATGGCTGCACATCAATGATGACATCATCCACTGAATCACTGACACACCCACTTACAGCCCATAAAACATTGCATACACCCACTCCCACACAATTACTGACAAACTCATTCACAGAATCCATACAAACACTTACACATCTCGTCACTCATCCATACAGCCAGTAAAACATCAACTTACCCATAGAGCTACTAACGGAAACACTAACTCACATATACAGCCACTCATGCACCTACTCACTTACCAATACATCCACTCATAGATACCTAGACACACTAACATACCTACCCATACAGCTACTGACAGTAAATGAGTTAACCATACACCCACTCACACACCAACTCACTCACCCATACAGTCACTCACTGAGCCACTAACTCACCCATATAATTACACACACAGCCACTCAGTTACTTATACATACACTCAATCACCTATACAGTGACTGAGAGAACCACATACCCACCCATACAACCTCTGTCACACTCACTTACTAACCCATACAAACACTCAAACAGCCATTTGCTCACACATACAGCCACTCATTCACCCACTCACTCACCCATACATCCACTATCACACCCATTGATGCACAGAGACACCGAGACAGACACACATGTACCTGTCACTTGCCCATGCAGACACTTGTGTATCTGCTGCTCAAACACCCATTCAGCCGCTCATGCACCCTCTCATTCACCATTTTCAACCAATGATACACCAGATCAGGAACTATTACAGATACTCACACAGTCACTCATTTACTCATACACACACTGACACATCCACTAGCTCACCTATACAAAAAACTCACATACCTATTATCTCATGTATTCAGTCTCTTATATACCCAGTCACTCTTCTATACACCACTTACATACCCACTCACTTACCCATACAGGCAATTCCACAGTGAGGTACCTTAGTATATATGTTTAATACTCAGTAAGTTTTAGAAAATACTCACAATCACTGGATGATATCATCAGTGAAGTCATTTGACAAGACATCAGTAATGTCTTCAGTGATGTCATTTGAGATGTCTTCAGTGATGTCACTGACCATGTCATGAGTGAAGTCATATATGAGGTCATAAACAGTGCATTTAGGGGGTGATTTATAGTTAGCTCAGGTAACTATAACTGATGAATTTCTGGTTTTGTACACGTGAAATGTCAGCCTAACTATAACATCCTTGTAAGCTGTGTTTTTTCCGCTGAATTTCTAAGGTTTTTAAATTCTATTTCCTAACTATTACATCTCTGTAACCTTTGTTTTTTTTCAGTGAATTTCTAAGGTTTTTTTATTTTATTTCATAATTTATTTTTTTAAGTGATTTCATGAGGTTTTAAAGATTTTATTAATTAACTTTAATGTTCATATTGCCTTTCTTATTTTTATTGAACCTTATAACGTTTCTATTTGTTTTCCAGAATTATATATCGAACATTACATCTGCATTTGCACCACTTTTTGTTGTATTTGTCATCTATTTATTAAAAAAATTATTTATTCATCTTATTTAAAAATATTTTTGGTTTTCGGGACAACGTTGTGATCGCCACTGACACAGTGAATACCGCATGTTTTTGGCAAAGTGTAAAACACATATATAGATGTATTTTACATTAATTTTGAGTCAAGCAGTTTAGTAAGATAATACTGTAACTTTACCCTTTGCATTCATTTGTCGAAAAAACAACATCAAAAATGCATTTTCCTTGTTCGTGGTGACACCTGAGGTCGCAATGTCTTTGGTAGTCGCAAATTTAGATTTTTTTTTACAAAGTGTAAAACACCTATATAGACATATTTTACATAAACTTTGAGTCTAGTTGCTTAGTAACAAATTGGTTCAACTTTATTTTCTCTGTGCATTTGTCAAAAAGTACAGTTTAAAAAAATAACTTCATTTTTGCGACATCTGTACTCGAAAAGAGCACGTGACTCCCTAATAAAGAAAATTTATTGCTTTACACAGTTTCCTTAATGAAAGGAAGTACACACCTATTTCTCCCTTATTGAAATTTCCAGATACTGGTTAGTTTCTTATAGGAGCTGTCCCAAACTGATTTGCAAGATTGTGCAGTTCTTCAGCTTTTTTGGCTATTTGTACAATAATAAAATGGCATCAGAAGAACAAGAGAAGGACCTGCAACTGGTTGAAGTTGTTGAAGAGCAGGAGGACTCAGGTATACATGAACAGTCTTCAAATGAAAAACCACCAATGAAGACCACAGCTAAATTGGTGAAGTGCAGCATATGTGAGTACACATTATCTCGGAGCACAGCAAACAAACATTCATGTTGTACAACAAGCATGTTGTACCACTTAAAACATACCACAAGAAGCAACCTAAAATTGCACAGAGAAAGAGAAGGAGATATATCATCAGCCTCCAGACATCCAGCCTCTGCTCCTGACGGCAAAGTTCCAATTGAGGTGGAGAGAAGATGCAGTGAAATGTCACCAAAACTAAAGTGTTTTGCTACCTTCGGCATGGGCTGTAACACCATCGTAACAGCACTCTGTGGATGTAATTTTGCAGAATGTGAAAAACCATATTTGTTATTTTTTGTACTTTTTTATTGCAGCAGTTTAACCCCTGTGAAAAAATATGAACACAGAAAAATGTATTAGAATTTAATTTTCAACATTAGGCAACTAAAACAAGATACAGTATATATTCTTCAAAACTTTAATACAACCTAGTAAAACATTTTCAGCATTTACACTTCTTCACTTTCAGCAGTGGTCTGTATGAAGCATCATCATCAAACAGTGTTGAAAAAACAATCAATGAATTGTAAGAAAAAACAAATGTGCACAGTACATCATTACAAATATGTGATACTGTGCATTTCACTCACTACAAGTTTGTTAATAGTGGTTTGGTGATAAGTTACTACCTTAATAAAAGCAACTAAATGTTAAAACTGTTTCCAATATTTTTATAACTGGTACAAAATGTTTAGCAATTAGGAAGCCAACTTCAATTTGGATATCCTTTTGTAGACAACATCCCTGTTAGGCCAAATGAAATTTAAAATGCTCTTGGTCCATGTACGAAAAACATAACAGAGAGTACTATGAAAAAGTTGCTGTAGCAGAAACAAAAGGGGTCATTTTTTAGTGGTGAAGAGAATTTATAGATGCAACTTAAGGCTGCTGGTATTATAATACCTCCATTTATGTTTTATCTGTGGTAACAGAATGTAGTCCTGTAATGTTTTATAAATTCCTTTTCCACAGTTAAAAAGAGTCTTTCATTTATAACAGCTTGCTGTACATAGTACCCCTAATAGGCCTAATAATGTCTCAGAAACACATAATTCACATGCATATCAGCACAATACCACATTTGTTATCCTAAATTGTCCTTAGAACTTCAGTTCTAGAAATAGTAGATATAAGTTTGGTAACATTTGAGGATGTCTTGATTTGAATGTCACTGCACTATGTCCATCCTCTTTGACATCCTAAATATATTGTGTAGTGTCCAGAGGTCATATTAACTCCTTCATGAAATATGATTACTATAGTTCTGACAGTTCTTTGTGAAATTGATATTTTGTCCAGCTACAAAGTTTGTAGTTTCAGTTTACAATTTAGTACCATCCACTATGCTTCGTTGAAAGCATGACTATGACATATTTTTCATACCTTTGTAGTAACACCGTAAACCTACGTTCTGATCTGCAGTTTGGACAGGTGATATCTTAATGGGCATTTTTGTTTACTTTTTTAAAGGACACAGCTTTACAATCTGGTAACATCGAGTAGAGGAATCATTCCAAATTGATTTCATTGCTAGAAGTGAATTCACAATGTTCACAGTTATGGTTCCATTTATAAGTTAAACCAAATAATTCATTGATATTCATATCCTCTTCCTCTAATAGTACTAGCATTACCATTAGAAATTCTTGAACGTCCTGCTGAACATTTTGAGAAAACACTACTAATTCAGTACACTACACTACCTTTTAGACCTTTCTGCAGCTCTGTTGGTGGTAACTTGCCTGTCTTTGGCTCCATTCGGACTATAGCTAGAACTGGATGTATATTTTGGATAAGAATTAGCTCATAATCATTTAAACCTTGAAGTGCTTCAGAAATGTGAACCAGAACTAACTTGTTATTCACAGCTCTAGCAGGCATTTTATTGTCCTCTCATTTATTGTAACAGTACTTACATATAACTTGCCGTGGGGACAAGTGAAAGTGTTCCTCTACAAATAAGTACACAGCACATTTTTGCGGGTTATCATTATTTTCTTTTGCACTATTTAAATATAAGTCAAAAGTTTGTATTTGAATCTTGTACTGAGTGAGTCGACAACATATACAAACATACATACAAAATTTTCAACTATAATACCTCTGTCCTGTTCTGCAGCTCCTCATGTTATAAACTCTTCATTTTGCCTAAAGTCCTGTTCTGGACCTAAAGAACAAAACTGCCCATCATCACAAACCTTTTCTACCTCTGCCACAGTACCATGCAAAAGTACTCCATTCATTTCTCCTAAAAATAAAGCAGGAGTGTTCACATAGTACAGCCTCCCAACTAAAGTTTGCATTGTTGGGTGGTGTGCAGCTAACATGCTGAAATGATGATAGGTGCTTTTGCACACTTTCTATGATAAACAAAATTGTGAGTGTCCCTCAAAATTTGTATGCTTTCTAACCTTGCAAGGATCCAATCCTTGTAAAGTACTTATTTTGTGTTTTAAACTTCATCTTGGACAGATAAGTAGATATGTTCTTAATAGATTAATGGATTTCTGTTGAATACTACAAACACTACTACAGTTCCATTTGTAAACAGGACCTGACTACGCCTTCCCTGTACCTCTTCCGCAATAACTTGTTCTACATATGTCCCATCACCTCTTTCACTATAGGAGTGCCATTCTTCATTTTATAACATTACCCTTTTTCATCAATAGCATGAACTAATGTGTTAACCTGGACATAGCTTTCTTCATTAAAGGAAAAGCTCTGTACTAGAAGTATGTATCCACTAAAAACTGTACAAAAGTAACTTCTATTCAGTAATCTTTTCTTCTGGTTTTGTCTCTTCATGTAGCACACCATTTAGTAAAGAGTCTTTAATCAAAACCAAAAGCTTCCTCTTCAAAGTAAAGGCCTTATCAACTACTTCATCAACTAGTTCTTTCTGTTTCAGTGCATCTTTCCTTCTCCTATTCTTCTTCATATTTTTCAGTAGATTTACAACCACTCTACTACAAAGCATACTGACTCTGATTTCCATAAACTGCTTCTGCCTCCTGGTTAAGGTCAGCCACGGCCCATATAGGGCGTGCCACCGGGCGGTGATATGGGGCGGGGGAGGGGCAGGGTGGGGGGGTTGTAAAATGCGGCATACGGACGTTTTCATTTAAGTACCGAAAAAAAAAAAGAATTTTGTTGCGCGCGCAGCATCGCATTTGACGATGCAGCGCGCGCAACCATTTTTTTTTCCGGTACTTACCTGAAAACGTCCATATGCCGCATTTTACAACCACCCCACCCTGCCCCTCCCCCGCCCCACGTCACCGCCCGGTGGCATGCCCTATACGGGCCGTGGCTGGTTAAGGTGTGTTCATCTTTGTTACATTCTTCCCAGTTCTTTTCATATAGATTTTGTCCACTCATATTCCTTTTCATAGTTTGGTTTTTGTTTTCATTATTTTGTAATCTTTGTAGGTGTCCACATATATTTTTAAGAAATGACGTTATCCTCTTACCAGTAGCTCTTTTTTCTTTCACCATTCTTTCTGCATGTTGCCCCTTTTGTGTTTCATTTCTGCATAGATACTGTAGTTGCTTCTGTTGCTTTTTTGTTCAGAGCTTTTGTAGGCATTCTGCCTGTAGTTATATAGCTATTGTTCAGTAAAACAAATAAGCATATTATAATTTTTACTCTAGCCATTGTACCTACTACTTTACTACTGACTTACACATGATAAAAAACAGTTTTTATGTGATGTTACTATGTTAAATCTACAGATTAACCAAGCTATAAAACAACATGAACTTACTTCAATATAGTAATCCAAAGTAAAACACACAACTTTATTTATTAGTTACCTATTAACATTATACCATCCTCTCCGACAACACAGCTGCTCCATATCTCAGTTATCACTTATACATGGTAAAAGACCAGTTTATCACTTCTGTAGTAAATTTTAAAATGAACCTCAACCAAAGTGTAGAATTGCATACAGTGTCTCAACACTGTAAATCCGAAAACACAACGTAAGAGCTATTTGTGTGCCTCTCTCTCTCAATCAATCAATTAATCAATAAATTAAGGTTGGTAAAGTGCACTACTCACCTGTGAGGGCCTCAAGGACTGAGGGAGGGGGTGTGAAGCAGCTCCATTGGGGTCATTCGAAGAGCCAGGTCTTGAGGTCCTTTCTGAACTGGTGCAGTGTCTCTACCACTTTCTCACTGGTGGATTTAGTGTATCAGTACTTTTTTATTTAGATGCATCAGATTTACATTTTGGGAAATGGTGCATATAAAAATCTGCATATTAATCTCTATCACAGCATATTGCTCACTAACTCTTCCGAGTACATGTAAAGAGTTTGTCACAGGTTGCATATATAATTCACCAGATGGGGCTGAAAGACTACGGGCCATATGTATCAAACGTCCCTTTTGCGCATCTCAATTTGCGATTTTTAGCGAATCGCAAGTTGAGAATCGCAAAACAGGATGTATATAAAAAATCGTAATTAAATAGTGATTCCGTAGAAATCGCTATTTATTTGCGAGATGTGAAATAGCGATTCCTTACCGGAAAAAATCGCCAATGTCCAAAATTCGCCAAATTAGAGAATCGGAAACTCAGGTGCAGCATGATGACATCACAACCAGGAAGTGTGACTACCCATGCTGCACCTGAGTTTCTGAAGCACAGTGTGAGAGAAGGAGTGGAGGTGAAGGAACTCTGCAGTGCAAGAACCAATGTCAGACACTGGAGACATGGCCAGCCAGGACAAACAGCAGCAGGGGGAAACAGGTAGGAAGAGGAAACATAAGTTTTCAGAAACTGAACTGGAAGTCCTGATACAGGAAATGGTGATAAGCCACGAACTGCTCTTTGGGAAGAAGTCCCTGCGGGTGCCGGAGACACGCAAACGCCGGATCTGGTCGGACATCCAGTGCAAAGTCAATGCAGTAGGTGTCACCCATAGGAGTGTGGAAGATCTAAGAAAGCGCTGGTATGACATGCGCCAGTGCTCCAAGGAGAAGGTGGCTGCCAGGTTGGAGCAAGCAAAGAAGACTGGTGCTGGGCCCTCCACCGCCACTGACTCCACACCACTTGAGGAACTGGTTGAGGGGACCCTGCTACCAGAGAGTGTGATGGGCATGTCTGACTTTAACAGCTCCGACCCCCCGGCACCAAGACAAGGTTAGAAGCATGCCATCACCCCCTGATACCCACCAACTACCCCCACACACCCAGTAGTGACCCATGGGCAGAATCAAATAAAAACTCCAGTGCAGGTACCCAAGCACACACAGCAATGCATTATGGGAGATGTAGTCACATGCACATTACAGTGGTGCATTTACACCCAGCCAGTCCCTAACAGCATATGCACATCAGGAAACGCAAAATACAGACAGACAGTACCCATGTAAATTCTAAACAGTGAAATTTAATACATGACAAGTGCCAGTCTGGACAGAAAATTAATGTATGCATTTACGTCCACAGCACCATCAGAAACATAGGAACTAGCCAGAGGAGGAGAGGACGAATCACAAAACCCAGAGGCACCAGGGCAAGAGGAGGACACGGAGGAGGAGGACAGCCCAGTAATCCCTCCAAAACGCCGCAGGCGTATTGTAGTGCCACCACTGCCCCCATTGGAGGATGAAGGCCAGGACACGGGGAACAACCTTTACAACGCAACTTTTACAACGCACTACCTTTACAACGCATTTTTTACAATGCATAATCCATTACAACGCATGACATTACAACGCATGACACTACAACGCATTTTTAAAAACTACCTTTACAACGCATTCCATTACAACGCATACTACCATTACAACGCATACCATTACAACGCATAATATTACACTACACTATATAACACTTACCCTACTGTTGCACCCCCTGGAGTTAGAATAGTAATTTTTACCCCTATACTATCCAACACTTACCCTACTGATGCACCCCCTGGAGTTAGAATAGTAATTTTTACCCCTATACTATCCAACACTTACCCTACTGTTGCACCCCCTGGAGTTAGAATAGTAATTTTTACCCCTATACTATCCAACACTTACCCTACTGTTGCACCCCCTGGAGTTAGAATAGTAATTTTTACCCCTATACTATCCAACACTTACCCTACTGTTGCACCCCCTGGAGTTAGAATAGTAATTTTTACCCCTATACTATCCAACACTTACCCTACTGTTGCACCCCCTGGAGTTAGAATAGTATTTTTACCCCTATACTATCCAACACTTACCCTACTGTTGCACCCCCTGGAGTTAGAATAGTAATTTTTACCCCTATACTATCCAACACTTACCCTACTGTTGCACCCCCTGGAGTTAGAATAGTAATTTTTACCCCTATACTATCCAACACTTACCCTACTGTTGCACCCCCTGGAGTTAGAATAGTAATTTTTACCCCTATACTATCCAACACTTACCCTACTGTTGCACCCCCTGGAGTTAGAATAGTAATTTTTACCCCTATACTATCCAACTCTTACCCTACTGTTGCACCCCCTGGAGTTAGAATAGTAATTTTTACCCCTATACTATCCAACACTTACCCTACTGTTGCACCCCCTGGAGTTAGAATAGTAATTTTTACCCCTATACTACCCAACACTTACCCTACTGTTGCACCCCCTGGAGTTAGAAAAGTAACTTTTACCCCTATACTATCTAATACTTACCTTAAATGTAATTTAATATTATGCGTTGTAATGGTATGCGTTGTAAAGGTAGTATGCGTTGTAATGAAAATGCGTTGTAAAGGTATTTTTTAAAAATGCGTTGTAGTGTCATGCGTTGTAGTGTCATGCGTTGTAATGGATTATGCGTTGTAAAAAATGCGTTGTAAGTGCATGCGTTGTAAAAGTGTGCGTTGTAACGTCATACATTCCAGGACACAGATGGCGATGTAGAACCAGTGCCAGCACAGCCAGAGCCACAACACCGTGCTGATCCGATCCCGCCAGTTCCAACAAGGCTCAGGGCATGTCCATCCACCAGTGGAGCAGCCCAAGAGAGGACACAGTCTTCGGTGGGATGGAGGACTAAATGTTGGAGGTACAGCGCCTGCAGGCAAAAAACATACGCTCATTACAGAGGGAGGTCAGGGCTGGCTTCATGGGCATGACGGGTGCCCTGGAGACACTCTGTGCGGAACTGAGGGAAGATCGTGCTGCTAGGCACAGGGAGATGCAGCGCCTAGACCTGTACACACGGCAGTTAACTGGCTGGCCTCAGCAAAAAATGTGCTGTCAAGGTGAAGCATATGCATGCAGCGTAAGGTGGCACACAACAGCCAGGACGTGGCAAGGGCCCTGGTACAAATCACATCTGCTGTGGATGAGCTCGCACTACAGGACCAGGAGTCCTCACTCCAACCGATGAGGACGCACAATCAGGCAGGAGCAGCATCACCTCCCCCCCCCGGAGAGGCGCCGTAGTGGGCGTCACAGCAGGGCTACTGGGACATGTGAGGAGGGCACTGTGCACCCCCTGCCAGTGGCTCCGGCACAACAGCGCCGCACATGAGGTGTACTAAGTTGGACCAGGAGTTGGGTGCCTCAACACAGTTCACATGGACACTTGCTCCGGATTGTGCAATCGCACTGTGATAATAACATGTGCTGTGCATTTGACTATACATTGTGGGGAACACAGGCTGTGTGCCGTCATTTATCCTGAAGTTAAGGAAATAAAACACTGCCTCCCAACTGATATTTAGCATTGTGTCATATTTTCTTACCTAGAAATAGTTGCGTGTAATCTCATCCCGCCTCTGGCGCCCAGCAGCTGCACCAACAACACCAGCTGGCATGCGTCCTGGCGCTGGCCCCTCATCATAGGATGAATCTGATTCACTGAGCTCCACTGGGGTGCCTTTCCTGGTGGTGATGTTGTGCAGCATGGCACATGCTACCACTATCTTGCAACAGGTCTGGGGGCTGTATTGTAGTGCCCCTCCACTCTTATGTAGGCATCTGAATCTGCTCTTGAGTATCCCGAAGGTCCGCTCAATGGTACTTCTGGTTGCTGTGTGGGCACTGTTGTACCTCTGCTCCCCCTCGTTGGCAGGATTCAGGTAGGGAGTCAGAATGAAGTCACAGACCGCATACGCATTCACCTGTGGAGTGGGAGGTATATGGTTAAACACTGTCCTGACAATGCTATCCTTTACTTGTGTAACAGTACACTTCCGATTCACTCCTTGAGCTTGTATGACCTCCCTAATTTTTATTCCAGAACCATTCCGTGTTCTAGTGACTGCTTAGCTTTCCCAACTAAGCTGATACATCTTCCTTGCTGTTATCGTACACAGCACGAGGTAATTGGTCAACCGCCTTCCACACAATTTCCGTAGTAGCTTACTCGCTCGTCTCACCTGCGACATCTATAGTTCCTAAGCCTTAGACACGCCTATAGTTTTCACATGATACCAACCACGCACTTCTCTATTTGTCGACATGCCTTAAACACTCGCGGCAACCACGACCTCCCATTATTCACACGGCCTGCCACGCAGCATGCTCCACTACAAATCGATCCGTGTCCGATCGTTCACTCAGTCCTCTTTAACCCGTGTTCTGACAAAAAAACGTATTGTTATATTGTAACTTTATTTCAAACTTATTATTATGTTGTTTCCTAATTATTATTTTTTCCCTTCCTCCTTTTTGTCCCTCCTTATTGTACTACGTTGGTTTTTGTTAATTGTTGTGTATTCAGGCATTTTTAAAGGCAATCATATTAATCAGTCCTGATGATGATCCTAACACCCCCCCAGTAAGGAGCGAAACGTCGTCGACTATGTTGTTCACCTTACACTATGTTCACTTATGTGTATGAAATGTCGTGAAGGTGACTAGGATGTTTCACTATCTGCTATTCTTCTCATAAGAAACATCGCTTCAATTGCCTGTGTGTTTTTTCACAAATTCATGTCCTCTTGATATGTAAGCCATAGGATACAGGCTTGTGTCCCACCATTGCTTTGCTTACATCTTGTGACATCACTGAAAACATTTTTGCTTATTAAAGCTGCCTTGTCCGGCTGGACATAGGCCTTAATATAGTACCTATTGTGGCTATATTGATTATTGCTTGTTACAATTCCTTGTTTTCAGGGACCACTGTCTTCAAAAATATATAAAAATCCTTTACTTGTGTGTCCTTTGTACAAATGCATTTACCTAGTAGGTATCCCTCACCAAACTCCCCACTTGCGAGTCGACGGTGCATCCCACTGTGGCGGAAGATGAATGCGTCATGCGTGCTGCCTCAGTATTTTGCGACTATGTCGGTGATGATGTGCTTGGCATTACACACCACCTGTATGTTCAGGGAATGGTAGGATTTGCGATTCCTGAACACATATTTGTTCTGTTAAGGGGGGGATATTGCGACATGTGTCCCATCTATGCATCCAATGACGTGGGGAAATTGGGCTATTTGATAGAACTCCTGCTTGGTCTGGTCTAGTGCCTGTGGTGTGCTGGGGAAGTGGATGTGGTGATGCAGCCTCTGGAGCATGGCATCAAGGAACGCATGGAAAAAGCGCGACAATGCACTCTGTGAGACCCCTCATGCTGAGGGGTCACCCCCTGGAAGCTACCTGATGCCAAGAGATGCAGTGAGCACAGGACCTGGATGTGGGAGAGGATGGTGTGTGTCCTGTGTGTGTGGTGTTCAAGGATAGGTTTGAGATCCTCAATTAAATCAAAGATGCTCTCTTCATCCAGCCTGTGGTTTGTATGGGTCTCCTCCGCAGTGCGCTGGAACAGGGTTATGCCTGCATGAAAGATCCTCTCCTGGTGTCTCCTCCTCTGTGCAGCAGCTCTGATTCGCAGCCTCCTGGCTATCACATACAGCCCAGCCATTGTGGAAAAATCGGTGGGCCTCCTTAAATATTTTGCACCTGGTTACCATCTGCTCAGACTTGGTGGTAATTGCGATTCTCAAATTAGCGAATATGATGAAATCGCAATTTGCGATTTTTTCATACATATCATTGCGATTACCAAACTTGCGAATTTTCAAATTGCGATTTTCGCTAGGAGCTAATCGGAATTTTGGCATTCGCACCTATATTCGCAGACTTTCTGATTCGCAGTGTGATTAATCGCTATTTTAGCGATTCCTTATATTTGTGAAGCGAGAATTTCTCATACATCGCGTTTAGCAAAATTTTTGTCGCAAACGCAGTTTTTTGTGATTCGCAGCGTTTGTGAGTAAAATTTAGCTTCATACATATGGCCCTACATCTTCCTCACTAAGACTTGTACATACATGTGTTTGTGGTTGAGTACATCAATACTGCCTGGATGATTGGATGAACGCATAGGTAGCCTAGGTGATTCTCTGAGGATATAGGTAATGCCTAGATTATTCCCTGAATATTTGGGAACTCCGTGGGTGTTTCCTTATCTGCATAGTTACTCCCTGCATGTTTGCATGAGCATATCGCTACTGTCTGGGTGTTTGGATGAGTGCATAAGCAGTGCATGAACGATTCGATAAGTGCATAACTAACGCCTTAATAATTCAATACATGCATAGGTAGTGGTTGGATAATTAAATGAGTGCAACTCTGGTGCCTGGATAATTTCAGTAGTGCATGTGTATTATATAGGTGATTCATGGAGTGCATGGATAATGCATATGTGATTGTTTAAGTGCATGCATATCACCTGGCAGTTTGGATGAGCGCATGAGTAGTGTTTCAGTAATTGGGAGAGTACATGGCTGCTGCCCATGTGTTTTTGCTTGAATGAACAGGTAGTGCCTGAGTGATTTGATAAGTAAATGGGTATTGCCTGGATAATTGAATGAGTGCATCAGTAGTGCCTGGCTGATTAGATGAGTGCATGCATAGTGTCTGAGTGATTGTATGAGTCCATTGTTAAAGCTTGAGTGATTGGATGTAAGCAAGTTTACTGCTGGGGTGATTTTGTTAGTGCAAGAGTATTGCCTCAGTAATTGAAGGAGTGCAAAAGTACTGGACGGTTGATAGGTTTACTGCAGTGGTTCTGCCTACATAATTGGATGAGTGCATGAGTAGTGTCTGAGGCTTTCAATTATTGCATGGGCTGTGCCACTGTATTGGTTGAGTGCATGGGTGTTTGGATGAGTGCATGGGTTGTGTCTGGGTGTTTGACTGCATAGGTACAGCCTTGATGATTGTATAAGTGAGTGGTTAGTACCTGGGTGAATGCATGCGTAATGTCTGCGTAGTCCAATGAGTACATAATTAGTGCCTGCATAAATAGGAAGAGTGCATGTGTAGTGCCTGGGTGATTGAATAATGTGCGTGGATAGTGCGTGAGTGATTCGATGACTGCCTGAGTAGCGGCTGGGTGATTGGATGAGAGCCTGAGTAGTACCTAGGTAACGGTGAAAGTACCTCCAATGCTGTTAGATATATAACATTTGTGACTCATTGTTTTTGTCCTTCTGTCAGTATCAAACTACCTGTTTCAGTGTATCTATCTTTTCTACTGAGCTATGTGTGAGTGAAGTCTAGATGTCTCGCTTGATATATAATTGGATACATGGCTCTCTATGAGCATACATTGCTCTGTTACTCAGCATGCAGATGCATCAGTAAGTTTCTCAAACTGGAAACAACAATTCTCACAAAACCTTTTCTTAATGGCATACCTACATCATTTCTCAAAAATTTCTTGCATGTTTAAAACGTAAATTCAACATTTCCCAAAGAAAGTTTACACGCCAAGTGAAGCTAGCACAAAAACTCTCAAGAGACATTCTGCACTATTATTCCTTCTCAATTTTAAACAGAGCATGCTTAAAGAAATATACAACCCTTTCCATACACCTGATATTTTCAGAATGCAAATAACATAGATGTATCTATTATGCACATGAAGCTTAGACATTTAAAACATTCTTAATTTAAAAAAAAAATTTCATTGTAACTTTCAACAATAATACACTTTTGTTTTTCTATGAAGTACACAATGGAATAAAGGGGCACTAATAGATTTTCCTTTTACTTCCCAAAACATTTGGCACTAAAATCTTAAACACTCTCTGCCAGATCCAGTTCATCTGATATATTGTTTTTCATATATGAAACTCTTTCTTTTAAAACTTCCATATACATCTTAATTTCTAATGTAATTTTTATAAATGATTAAAAAGTTATGTACATACCAGTGAATTGAGTTTAAATAATATGTTGTTGTTGTTGTTTTAGTTCTTTCTGGATAGTTGTGTCACTCTTAAGATTTGTAAAAACTAAGCACAAGAATGGTTGACCTCTCTCATACAAAGCAACCATAAAATGGCAACTTTGCAGTCTGTAATTAGCAGAAAGACAGCAAATGAAATCGTCTTTCATTTTAGACTGCTGTGTCTCCACTTGTGAATGTTTAGTATCTGTTAACCCTTTCCCTCTCTTTCAAAAAGAGATTCCAGTCATTGCATGTTTGCAATGTCTTTCCTATCAGCGCGGAGTAATCGCAAAAAAAAACAGGAGTCCAAACCTCTATTTACCTTTCGTTTTAAAAAAAAATTTAAATACAGCAGAACAGTGTATTATATAGCGCTGGATTAAAAATTAAACTGTGTAGTTGATTATATTTAGTCATAACCCCTCCACTTTTTAAAAATGTTTTGCCTCTTCAACACCCTTCTCCCCCAATACACTTTTATCTTAGTGTGTGTAGCAACCCAGTGGTACCAGTAGGTCACAATTTCAAAGCACATTCTAGAAGGATCGTGCTACTACCAAATGAGATGCAGCAGGTGTGGTTTACTCTACAGATTAAAAAGCACATCCATGTCTGTATTACATTTCCTTTTAAACAACAGCCAATAATAGGACTGTTTTCAATTGCATTCAACACACTACCTAATTGTATTCGCTTACATTCTGCCAGCATCCAATAAAAGATATATTTAAAAAAAAAGAAAACTCCTCCATTTTAACTGCTTTTCAATTGGAAAACGACCTCATTCAGCTGCAGCCTTCTCCTGACTGCTATTGATCCTTCACTTCAAAATGCTTAGACTGTGGATTGTTGGCCACAGCTATGTCTATTGGGCTAAAGAGGCTGTAAAAAAGAGAGATATTGACAGAGACTGGGGTCAACGTTTCATCAGTTGCTGGCTTTGGTTAAAACCATTGTGTATTTCCGAGCTCCTCTCCTCATGATTGTGCAGTGTGGTGGAAATGACCTAGACACACTAACTGGGGTAGAGATGGAAATCCTAATGAAGCAGACCTTTACGGAATTGATAATGCTTTTCCCTCTGATTTTCTTGGTTTACTCTAACATATGCCAAAGGTAAAAATGGAAGTGGTCTAATCAGTTCTGTCCACAAATTGACCAAGCCAGGAAACTTGGTAGTAGAAATTGTTTCTGCATTCCTCAGAGACCACAGCGAAGTCCGAAGTGTCCATATGGTCGAAGGTCAGTGGTTTACTGTTCAGAATCTTGTCCACATCAAATCTAGGGTCCTACAGCCAGATAAGCCCTTTTGTGCCCATGGGAGAGGGTTGGACAGATTCAGGGGACCCTCCCAGGGGAGGGTCAGGACAGTGGGGATGTTACTCCCATGTCCTTTGTCCAGTTTCACGCCAGAGCAGGAGCAAATGGCTCTCAGAACTGGTTTGAGCTTGGCTATGCACAGGGACACCAAATATGCCCCTCGTGCAGACTTTCAGGCACTTTGGAAGTGCACCCACCCGGCTCAAATACACTAAATCACGTCTGGGAGGTGGTCACACCTCCCTGTGACAGGATGCCTAGTGTGCTGCCTTCCCCTGCTCGAGCTTGGCTCAGCAGCAGGAGGGCAGAAATGTGTCTCTTGTCTTCAGCAACCATTTTGTGCTGTCCGGGTCGAGAAGGCTGGTACCGGGAATACCAGGGATCCCACGAAGCTTGCTTCTGCAGGGTGAAATCATGCCTCCCACACCGGTTTCCAGTGTGGAGGTATGATTCCAAGGTGTTTGATACAAAAAACAACATGGTTCATTGCAGCTGCTTTCGAGATAGCATTTTACATGAGCATATAATGCACCTCTACCTATATGTCTGGCTGGGTCGCCGACAACCCGGGAGAATGGTCTCCGAATGCTGCAGGAAAGCTCTGCTCATGCGGGGGCACCCTTGCACGTAAAACCCAGTACCCTGCCCTCAGGATTGTCATGGCCTGCTATAGGTTTGACTTATAGGTTTTATGTGCAGTGACCTATAAATTTAGTTAACCTATATCTAAAGTAAGTGGTGCATGCACCAACTTACACAGGCTGCAATGGCAGAACTGTCGTTCCATTTTGCATGTCCTTTCATGGGTGGCATAATACATTCTTCAGCCCATGTGAGGCCTCTGGGGTACCTATGCCCTGGGTACATTTGTACCATATACTAGGGACTTATAAAGGTACCTCAGTATCCAATCTGGAGTGTACCTAAGTACATGACTTAAAATATTTAGGGAGAAAGCAGATAGACTGAGGTCCTGATTAGCAGGATCCCAGTCAGACTAGTCAAAAACCAGCAGGACACTAGGCAAAAAGTGGGGGTAACTATGCAGACAGATCCTACCTTCCTACAGAAAGGGAGTATTTCACATGTAAACATGTTAACCCTCTTTTGTAGTGGTGGAGACGCACTTAACAGTCACCAATACTGTAGTTCCAACTGATAAAATAGATGCCTGACCTCACATATAGGACATTTGAAAAGACCGCCACTGTTGAAAGTCAACGTGCTGTGGGTGGTTGCATCCATGGGGGACATAGCCATAGGCTAATGTTGGTGATTGAGATGGTTGTGGTTCAAGGGCTGTGTGTGTCTACGTGGAGGACCGCATACATGTATGCCACCATGTATGCCACGGTTTGAAAATAACTCATTTGACTCCTGACACTCCTGCTATCAACACCTCCTCCACTTTAGCTGCTGTTTGCTACCTCTGGGGGCAATCATGCCAGTATACAAAAGGACCTGTTCACAATGTGAGCGAGTAATTTATACTACCGTTCCGGTTGTCATACGATTTAGACAATCTTTAAAGCATGCGATTATTTCATCTATGCTATTCGTCGGTGTAGCTCACTTAAGAGAAGAAAAGGAAAGACAAATATTTTGCATACGAGGTAAAGCAGGATGACTATCAATGCGTCTAAAAACGTATGTCTCCAACACCCAAGCGTGATGAAAAAAGAGTGAGTGGGAGTGTTGGTGCCTCACGGTAGCGCCACCAAGGAGGGTTGAGCAGGATGGTACTCGCCTGCTACCTCAAGATTTCATCATCAGCTACCAACACTCCAAAAGCAAGAAATATGTGTAAGAAAAACAATAATTGACTGTACAGGTCATAAGGTGTGTGATTAAAGAAAGAAGAACTGTGCTATAGTGTGTGCACCATGTTGAACCCCATAGTGATATACAATGATATCCAAAATTGAGCTGAATCACACTGGCTTGCGTTTTTTATTCTAAGCTGCGTGATTGCTCATGTTTAAAATGCCGACATGTTTCATTGCCACTGGACAAAACTCACGGCAACTTCTTCAGGGCGTGGGGTCTGTTCGTTTCACCCTGCACCTCTGTTTGTCAATTAAAAACAATTCTGTTGGAGACAAAAGAAAAATACACAAACATAACAACACAGGACAGGCTTGGTTGGCAACCGGTTTACCTCAGGACTGATGTCCTATGTATTGCATTCTGAGTCACACTTTATCATATTTACCGGGATATTGCCCACCATGGGCATACCTTTACCCTTGAGTCCTTGTGGCTGTATACACGCGTTCAAGGCTCCACTTATTCAACTCCAATCGTGAGTCTGTAATATATAATGTACAACAACGATTGTATGGCTGACAGTGTCAAATGTCTACCCTGAGTGGTGTCATTGATAATTAATGCTGGTGTATCTCCGTCCTGATTAGGTATCTCCCCAGCATCTAAGTCTTTCCTTGTAATTTCCTCGTGTTCAGCATCCTGTTCGATAAGCTGTGCCCCCTTATAATAGCATACCCTTTATGGAGTTCTAGCCTGACCCATCCGCGTTAAAACCTCCCGCTCTAACCAAGGTTTCCCAAATTCCCTTCCTTTGATGTTTTCGTGCCGAGTGCCCCAAGTTAGATACATCAAGCGAGACTCACCATGAAAGTGTTCGTGACTGGCGTTTACTCAGCCCAGCAACAACGCGGCTGTTGTGTTTCGCGGTATAAGAACGTAATTACGTTCACCACGTGACTTGCCTTCACAGATCCCGTTCTCATATGGGAATTCGCGTAGTGTAAAAAAGGCTGCCATTTTGCAGTGGGGGGTTCCTTATTGTACCAACCCCCATTAGTTTGCAAAAGTGTTCTACTACATATAATTACTGCACCCCAGTGGTGGATAATGATGGATATTTATCAATCAACCTATTTGTAACATTTAAAAAAACGAAACTAAGGTCTTTCCAGAAATCCCCCTTCGGATACATGTCCCTTTGTAGTTTTTAATTTTCCATTGGGAACTGACCAAGTGTTAGGTGGAGGTGTATCACCCTGTCCGGTTACTTCCGCATTAATGATAGGTAAAAGCTTTGTATTCTCATATTCTCAAATTATAGCTATGAGAGTTATGACCCGTTAATAATGCACTCTTTGGGTTAACTCATTCCCAGAATTTTGGACCTCTTGGATGTACAATTCACAAATTAATACTGACTGGGGTCTGAGTACTAGTAAACCTTTGGTGGTATAAAGGAAGGATTAGGTGATTCATGTATTCACCTTACTCCATTCAATAAGGTCGTTTAGTCCATTTTGGTCCACACCCTCTTGGTAAATCCAACGTGCTTCCCTACTACTCAATCTGTATTCAATATTAAACTGATCGCCTGTAACTTTTTCCAGCACTACCCAGCGCACGTCTTGAGGGGTATGTTTTTGTGTCTGAAAATGTTGTATCAATTTGGTGCTCAATTTGCCTGCGCGAAGTGTACTAAGGTGTTCTTGTATCCTTGTTTTTACCTTCCTGGTGGTAAGGCCGATATAGTGGAGCTCGCAGGGGCATGTTAGTCTATAAATGACATGAGAAGTATTACAGTTGCTGAATTTGTTTAAAAACCAGATTTTTTTGTTTGCAAGGGTGACGTTTTTGGTAGGTGATGTAAATGCACACACAGAGCAATTCCCACACGGGTAGTGCCCCGGAGGAATGTTGGTCTCACGTGGACTTATTTTGGGTCTGGTATGGACCAGCCGGTCCTGGATGTTCGCCGATCGTTTAAATGCAAAACGGGGTGGAGGCATTTGCATATTGGTGGTACTGAGCAAATGCCAATGCCTACGAATAATCTGCCTGATTTTGGTGGAGAGTGGCCCAAAGGTGGTGACTACTGGAATACATTCACCTTTTTCCTTAGAGTTTTTTTCCAAAAGGGCTGCACGGGGCGTGTTATATGCTCGTTTTTTTGCCTGTCTTATGACCTTTCTGGGATATGCTCGATGTTCTAACTTAGTGGCCAATACATTTGATTGTTCAGAGTATTCCTGTATGGTGGAACAGTTTCGGCGGTATCTTAAAAACTGTCCCACAGGCAAGTTGTCGCGGAGGGCTCTGGGATGGTATGATCTATAGTGTAGCAGGGAGTTTTTATCCGTTGATTTGTGATGTACCCTGGTCACGAGCTTATCATCCTCTGCCTGAATGTCAAGGTCCAGATATACTGCGGTTGTTTTGCTCATTTCCCAAGTGAACTTTAAACAGCTATCTAGACCATTCAGCCAGGAAAGAAAATCCTTAAGTCTCTCTTCCGTGCCTTCCCATATGCATAGTACATCATCTATATATCTCTTCCAGAGGACAATGTTCCTCTGGAAGAGATTGGTGTCAGAATGGATGTGGTACGCTTCAAACTGGCCTACATAAATGCAGGCTAGACTGGGGGCGAATGTAGCCCCCATCGAAGTCCCAGACACCTGGAGATATTCCTGGTCTTTGCATGAGAAGAAGTTTTGGGTCAATGCAATCTCTATGCATTGAAGGACGAAGGTTTGTGGGCAGTCATAGAACCATTCAGAATCCCTCAGGGCACGCGCTGCTGCCACCAGCGTCGCCTCCTGAGGGATACTGGTGTACAAAGACTCTATGTCAATGGTTACAAGGAATTGGTTTGCAGGATTGTATGAGACATTCTCCAGAATTCTCAAAACGTCCGTGGTGTCCTGGACGTATGAGGGTTGGGTGATGACACATTCCCTTAGGAAGAAGTCTGCAAACTGTGATAGTGGTTCTAATAGCGATTGAATGCCAGAGACGATGGGTCGTCCCGGGGGAGGCTGTTGTTTCTTATGGATTTTGGGTCACATATAGGGAAGCCGAATTTCTGATTAACATGAAACCGAGAATGCCGGCGTTCTACATTGTACCCAAAATCCATAAGAAACAACAGCCTCCCCCGGGACGACCCATCGTCTCTGGCATTCAATCGCTATTAGAACCACTATCACAGTTTGCAGACTTCTTCCTAAGGGAATGTGTCATCACCCAACCCTCATACGTCCAGGACACCACGGACGTTTTGAGAATTCTGGAGAATGTCTCATACAATCCTGCAAACCAATTCCTTGTAACCATTGACATAGAGTCGTTGTACACCAGTATCCCTCAGGAGGCGACGCTGGTGGCAGCAGCGCGTGCCCTGAGGGATTCTGAATGGTTCTATGACTGCCCACAAACCTTCGTACTTCAATGCATAGAGATTGCATTGACCCAAAACTTCTTCTCATGCAAAGACCAGGTATATCTCCAGGTGTCTGGGACTTCGATGGGGGCTACATTCGCCCCCAGTCTAGCCTGCATTTATGTAGGCCAGTTTGAAGCGTACCACATCCATTCTGACACCAATCTCTTCCAGAGGAACATTGTCCTCTGGAAGAGATATATAGACGATGTACTATGCATATGGGAAGGCACGGAAGAGAGACTTAAGGATTTTCTTTCCTGGCTGAATGGTCTAGATAGCTGTTTAAAGTTCACTTGGGAAATGAGCAAAACAACCGCAGTATATCTGGACCTTGACATTCAGGCAGAGGATGATAAGCTCGTGACCAGGGTACATCACAAATCAACGGATAAAAACTCCCTGCTACACTATAGATCATACCATCCCAGAGCCCTCCGCGACAACTTGCCTGTGGGACAGTTTTTAAGATACCGCCGAAACTGTTCCACCATACAGGAATACTCTGAACAATCAAATGTATTGGCCACTAAGTTAGAACATCGAGCATATCCCAGAAAGGTCATAAGACAGGCAAAAAAACGAGCATATAACACGCCCCGTGCAGCCCTTTTGGAAAAAACCTCTAAGGAAAAAGGTGAATGTATTCCAGTAGTCACCACCTTTGGGCCACTCTCCACCAAAATCAGGCAGATTATTCGTAGGCATTGGCATTTGCTCAGTACCACCAATATGCAAATGCCTCCACCCCGTTTTGCATTTAAACGATCGGCGAACATCCGGGACCGGCTGGTCCATACCAGACCCAAAATAAGTCCACGTGAGACCAACATTCCTCCGGGGCACTACCCGTGTGGGAATTGCTCTGTGTGTGCATTTACATCACCTACCAAAAACGTCACCCTTGCAAACAAAAAAATCTGGTTTTTAAACAAATTCAGCAACTGTAATACTTCTCATGTCATTTATAGACTAACATGCCCCTGCGAGCTCCACTATATCGGCCTTACCACCAGGAAGGTAAAAACAAGGATACAAGAACACCTTAGTACACTTCGCGCAGGCAAATTGAGCACCAAATTGATACAACATTTTCAGACACAAAAACATACCCCTCAAGACGTGCGCTGGGTAGTGCTGGAAAAAGTTACAGGCGATCAGTTTAATATTGAATCCAGATTGAGTAGTAGGGAAGCACGTTGGATTTACCAAGAGGGTGTGGACCAAAATGGACTAAACGACCTTATTGAATGGAGTAAGGTGAATACATGAATCACCTAATCCTTCCTTTATACCACCAAAGGTTTACTAGTACTCAGACCCCAGTCAGTATTAATTTGTGAATTGTACATCCAAGAGGTCCAAACTTCTGGGAATGAGTTAACCCAAAGAGTGCATTATTAACGGGTCATAACTCTCATAGCTATAATTTGAGAATATGAGAATACAAAGCTTTTACCTATCATTAATGCGGAAGTAACCGGACAGGGTGATACACCTCCACCTACCACTTGGTCAGTTCCCAATGGAAAATTTAAAACTACAAAGGGACATGTATCCGAAGGGGGATTTCTGGAAAGACCTTAGTTTCGTTTTTTTAAATGTTACAAATAGGTCGATTGATATATATCCATCATTATCCACCACTGGGGTGCAGTAATTATATGTAGTAGAACACTTTTGCAAACTAATGGGGGTTGGTACAATAAGGAACCCCCCACTGCAAAATGGCAGCCTTTTTTACACTACGCGAATTCCCATGTGAGAACGGGATCTGTGAAGGCAAGTCACGTGGTGAACGTAATTACGTTCTTATACCGCGAAACACAACAGCCGCGTTGTTGCTGGGCTGAGTAAACGCCAGTCACGAACACTTTCATGGTGAGTCTCGCTTGATGTATCTAACTTGGGGCACTCGGCACGAAAACATCAAAGGAAGGGAATTTGGGAAACCTTGGTTAGAGCGGGAGGTTTTAACGCGGATGGGTCAGGCTAGAACTCCATAAAGGGTATGCTATTATAAGGGGGCACAGCTTATCGAACAGGATGCTGAACACGAGGAAATTACAAGGAAAGACTTAGATGCTGGGGAGATACCTAATCAGGACGGAGATACACCAGCATTAATTATCAATGACACCACTCAGGGTAGACATTTGACACTGTCAGCCATACAATCGTTGTTGTACATTATATATTACAGACTCACGATTGGAGTTGAATAAGTGGAGCCTTGAACGCGTGTATACAGCCACAAGGACTCAAGGGTAAAGGTATGCCCATGGTGGGCAATATCCCGGTAAATATGATAAAGTGTGACTCAGAATGCAATACATAGGACATCAGTCCTGAGGTAAACCGGTTGCCAACCAAGCCTGTCCTGTGTTGTTATGTTTGTGTATTTTTCTTTTGTCTCCAACAGAATTGTTTTTAATTGACAAACAGAGGTGCAGGGTGAAACGAACAGACCCCACGCCCTGAAGAAGTTGCCGTGAGTTTTGTCCAGTGGCAATGAAACATGTCGGCATTTTAAACATGAGCAATCACGCAGCTTAGAATAAAAAACGCAAGCCAGTGTGATTCAGCTCAATTTTGGATATCATTGTATATCACTATGGGGTTCAACATGGTGCACACACTATAGCACAGTTCTTCTTTCTTTAATCACACACCTTAGCACCTGTACAGTCAATTATTGTTTTTCTTACACATATTTCTTGCTTTTGGAGTGTTGGTAGCTGATGATGAGATCTTGAGGTAGCAGGCGAGTACCATCCTGCTTAACCCTCCTTGGTGGCGCTACCGTGAGGCACCAACACTCCCACTCACTCTTTTTTCATCACGCTTGGGTGTTGGAGACATAAGTTTTTAGACGCATTGATAGTCATCCTGCTTTACCTCGTATGCAAAATATTTGTCTTTCCTTTTCTTCTCTTAAGTGAGCTACACCGACGAATAGCATAGATGAAATAATCGCATGCTTTAAAGATTGTCTAAAACGTATGACAACCGGAACGGATGTATAAATTACTCGCTCACATTGTGAACAGGTCCTTTTGTATACAGTGCATTGAGTGGGGGATGACCTGTTCTCTGCCCCTTCAGCTCCTTATTGTAGACTGGCAATCATGCCAGGCCAAGCAGGTGATAGGGGCAGTCCCTTCTCTCCATAGGAGCTGGATACCCTGGTTGGAGAGGTCCTTCCCCTGTAGGGTCAGCTCTATGGCTCACCAGAGGAACAGGTAAGTATCTCAAATACATGTTTTACTCTGTTCAAATTCATCCTTTCAATTCTCATAGGGTCTGAGTCCCAGACTGAAATCAGATTATTTTTGTGAAATTGTGTGGTCCCTTCATAGGACAATCAAGTCATGGACCACAAATTGGACCTAGAAACTAAAGAGGCAAAGTCTTTTATTCTAGTTACAGGTCGTAAGGATAAGAAGGTACCAACTTTTCGTATAGCAGGACCGAAAGTGGCACAGACAAACACCTTCTCATATTTAGGGGTGACCTTTGACAGAATGTAAAATTGGTCACATATGATAACTACTAGGGGCCTAATGTTAGAAAAATGTATTACTGCCCTATACTCCTTTACCAAAAAGTTGGTTGTGAAACCCTTAGGCATGGTCAAAAAAGTATATGCTGCCAAATCAACTTCAGTAGCAACCTACAGGCCGGGTATCTGGGGATAATCTAATCCTTCAGCACCCCAGGTCATTGAAGACACTTTTTGGAAAAACTAGTAGCTCTCCCAATAAGTTGCTCAAATTGTAACTGTCATTTAGAAATGGACGTTCCATATATATATATGATTTGATTAGCCTGGCTCCAATTCTTCTATGGCATTCCATCTGGAGGAGGGAGTCCTTAAACCTTGCTCAAAAGTTTATTGAAGACAGTCTTTCTTTGGAACAATCGCATAGGATCCCTTGGATTATATATTTTAAAAACAGTTAGATCTCCTTAGGTTTAGCATTCATATTTGAAATGCCAAGTAATTGCCCTACCATTTCTAAAAATGAGATCAAAACACAATTTTTAATCCAAATGGCAAAAGAAAGATCTAAAATCAACAGTTTGAAACATTCATTAAAATCCTATTTAGAGGGACCGACGCGCAATGAAGGGATAGCCCCATGCTTACTCTCCGTGATGAACCAAGGCCATAGATTTATTGTACTTAGGTTTCGGCTAAATCTTATTCCCTGTATGTTGGCTTATCCATTGGGAATGTTGGCCTTACATGAGCTCCCGCCTTGTCCATGTGATGGTGTGTCTACACAATCTAATTAGCAATTTTTTTTTCTGTAAGTATTATTTGGACCATCGCAAAAGATTCATATTGCCAATAATGCACAAATATAATTTTAGGCAATGTCGCCCAGGATGTTTCCAATCATTGTCTGGTCACTTTGTTTGTTATTGTGTTGTTTCCTTTTTATGCCTTTCCTGAAAGACTAGGAGATCCTATAATAACCTATAATGAATTGTAAGTTTTTATTCTATTTATAGTGGGCGGTTTTAACAAGATATTTTTTGATATTTTGTATAATGATGAATGTTTATGCCTTGTATGCATTGTGCTTTTATGATCTTATTGAATAAAGATTGAATAAAGTGATTTGACTGACTGACAGGTCATGGATTATAGGGAACTGTACTTTGTAAAGTTAACATCACCATTGGAATGTGTGATAAGCCCTGGATCCTACTTGTGTTCCATGCACATATCTATGCATTTCATGGTACCTTTGATATATTTGCTAATCAGATCATGGTATATGTGCAAAGAAATGTATAGGCTTTACAGCATGAGCTGTGTCTGTATACTGTAAGAAGCAGTTGAGAATGATGTTAGCTATGTGTACAGTCCCACATATAACTCTGTCCACATCAGGCTTTGCCAAACTGTGGTCTGGGAGCTAGCTATACCTCACACACCCCTTCAGAGTGTCACACAACTTGGGGATCATGTATTTGATGCCCAGAAAATTGTTTTTTTCTTGTAGAATTAGTGAAAGTGTGATGTTCATGTGGGGTCAGTATGCTCAAGCGGCAGAGGGCAAGGCCTGACAATGAGTTGTGCCCATCGTGGGCCCTCGCGGAGGCTGGGGCAGAGTTACTGTAGCAATACAACTGATGCACAGAGTAATCTCCCTGTAGACCTGCAGATCCTTAGATGTTTCCAAAATGACTTTTCTGAAACAATATTAGCTATGATTGCTTTTACATTAACTAAATTTGGAATGGCAACTGAGGTAACCCACTAGCTGTCTTTGCATTGAAATGTTGCGTCTTCCTGAATAGGAAGACACAACTTTCGTGATTTTTACACCTATTTATCAGAAAACGATACCCACTTGAACTCAGGAATGCGATTGTCTCTCACCTTTTGTTTCACTTCTTTCCATTAACCCACATTGTCAATGTGTGTCATTTACTCATGATAGTCCCTTTACTCCCACAGGTCTGTTGTCACTTTTCCATAAGTCATTCTTTCACTGTACAGGCCTATTGCACATGTGATGCATTAGCAGTGTAGGCAGTAGGTTACTTCTGAAGAGATTTTGATATGTCACTCACCAGCTTTGTTACATTCCATCCAGTCACACACGACATACAGTGGTTTGTTGAATGTCATCCCTGTAACAGTGCCACACATGGAAAAAAGGTGTTATGTGATGTCACTATATAGCACACAAACTCAATCAGAGATAGTATGATATTCAATTAAGTAGTCCACATGTCCACACATCCCCAGAGAGGAATCTCTCAGTGCAACACATACCAGCCCTTTCATTGTGACCTTAGTCTTCGGATATTGTCTATACTATGGTACCCGGCTCTATGAACTGTATGCATCAAGCCAATGGGCCTGGCTGTAAAGGTGTCTGTACAGTCATGCAAAAGTAACTTAGCCTTCAAAGGTGTGTTGTGTGTCAGACTAGCTCACATCACAGTACATACAGGATGGCCCGGGGCTACATGACGTTAGTGGGCTGGCTTAGTAAGTGTAGGTCATGACCAGGGTTGAGGATAGTCAGCAGATGACAACAAAATTGTGTTTTCATGCTTTTGTAGTGCTTAACATGTGATATTTACACATTTAGTGTGTTTACCTTTGATTAATGCTTGTGCTAGGTATATACAAAATGTGTATCAACCAAACAGACGTCCCAAAATTTGCAGTTGCAACTGTTCCTTCATCTATTACATCCATACAGGTCAATGGACGTCAGAAGAGAGTCATTTTAGGGAGCCATCGCCTGGAAAGAGCGGACCATGGAGGTCTTTAACCCACGCAGTGTCCATTGCAGGAAGAGGTGGGCGGAAATTAGGTGCTGAACCAGGAAGATCATTAAGGTCCAACTGGGGAAGTCCATCCAATGTGGACGGGGTGCGGACTGGACCCTAACCCCCTAATGGCCCACATACTGACGGTGGCCTACCCTTAGCTTGATGGGCAGTTGAGGACCCAACAGCAGCTACAAGGGGGTGATTCCTGGCCAGAGTCATACATATTACATTGCCACTTGTCTTCCTTGTTTAAGGAGTGATACTCCTTTACTGCTGTCTTCATGTGATGGTGGCTATATTACATGTAACATGACATGCAGTGCACAGTTTATGCAATGACTATACAACACTGCCAATTGGTAAGTTGTGATTTAACTGTGACAGTAGTGTGCAAACATCACTGGTGCTATCAGCAGTATTGCCTGCATGTGGCCCAATGTACATTACCCTGTGTTAGTTCATCAGAAATAGTGTTTTAAAATTAATTCCCTGATTGGTGATATGCATCTGGGAGTGAAATGTTGAGAGATCCCATGTAAATGTCTACACTCATTCTTGCAAGGCAATCAGAGTTTTCTATAACAAAGAGTGATGTCATGTGCCATCCCATTAGGACTCTAGTGATCCCACATCTACATTTCATAGATATTCACTGACACGCAACAACCTTCAAATGTGAATTGACTTGTAGGAATGCAATCAATGAATGGTGTTATCAACTGTACCAAGCAGGATTGGGGATGCTCTTATAGCTAGATGAAGTATTGTGCTATGTGATTTTGGAGTATATATCTCCCAAAACTTTGGCCCTCAATGTTTCAAGGCATCTTTTCTCTGGTACATGTGATACATAGCTTGACTACTTCAGTGCAGCTTATATTAGACTTTTTAGGTAGTGGACATATGAAGGAGTTTGAAGTTCAAAGTGTGATCAGTGTGCAATGAGCATTGGCAGGGGGCATGATTGCTGCCACAGCACATAATGATTGTAGTTTGGTCTCTAACTTGACCTTAATGACATCATGATGTGTTATAAGGAAAATGATTAAAAAAAATAATCTGTACCTTGCATGTACATTGTGTAAATGTAAAAACTTGTATCCATCCTATTTGGTAACATCATTTTACTATGATATACTACAAGTGCCAAAGTGTGCAAGGTGATCAGCTATCCTAGTGTGGGCATAAGGATGGAGTGCAGACAAGTCCATCAATGCATTTCCGGGGTTATGACATAATTGGAACCAACTGCTTACAGGTTATGTAGCTTACATACATGTGCTCATGCTAATTTTAAAGCCTATATAGTGAACAATGAAGCTGGTCTGATATTTGCACGTAATCAATGTTTTCTGTTGATATGTGATGGTCAGGTGTGGAAATGCAGCTGAAATAAACCTATTTTGCATGTCATTTCAGATTCATCCGGGGTAAGCAAATGAGAAGGTACCAGCGAAGTTGGGGACACAACTGGTCACAGTGGTTCCAAACGTGACAGAAGACACAGAGGGACCCAGTGACAAGGAGGGTATGGGGAGTGCCACAGAGGACACAATTTCAAGTTCATCATCATCCGAGTCATCCTCCTGTGGACACTCCTGAGTGTTGGCGGATCCCACAGTATTAGTACCACCTCCATCCTTGTCTGCCACCCCCAATTCCATGACCACCCTCTCTGTTGTCCCCCAACCAGTTGGCCAGGCCTGCTCCCCTAAGAGGGGAGCCATCTCCTACACGGCAGGCACCTCAGCCCCTGCCCCTGTTACCCCCACTGCCCTGAGTGAGAAGGTTATTTATGTCCTGAGGATCATCTCTGTGGATCAGACTGCACTCCTGAATGCCATCCAAGTGCAAGGCAGTCAGCTGATACAGATGGTGGCCTACCTGGAAGGCATCCACAGTGCTATGCCTGCCTAAAGAGGTCTTTTCAGACTCTGGCCTCCTCCCTCATGGCAAACTTCCACCCAACCCAACCTTCCACCCCATCTTCTGCCCCTGCCCCTTCCCCTTCCAAATTCCCTATTCCCATACCTGTCTGAAGCACACACACACATCCACACGTACACACTTCATCAGACTCAAACACCACACACAAACAAAAACTGCATTAAAACACAGGCATTAAATCACTCACCAGACACTCACCTCCCTCACCACCACCACCCCAACATACCCACAGAAATCTCACTCACAGACCCCTCCACAACCACCAGCATTCCCGCAGACACCTCACCAACACCCATAGATCCCTCCACAACCACCAGCATTCCTGCAGACACCACACCACACCAACACCCACAGATCCCTCCACAACTACCAGCAGTACCACAGATGCCACACCAACATCCACAGACCCCCCACAACATCAAGCATTCCCACAGACACCACACCTACACCAACAGACCCCTCCACAACACCCAGCTCGCCCACACCACACACACCAAAAACACAAACACTCACAGTCACCCACACAACAGACACCTACACAAAGCACAGTAGCTACAGCACACATACCGCTCCCTCTACCTCCCAAACCCAACTCCCTCCTGAACATCCTCTCCAGTTTCCCCATGAAAGTATCTTGTTTGCCCTTGCTTAATCTGTGAAATCTGACCCCACACTGAAGTAAAAAAAAACTCTCCCAAAGCCCAACCCATTTCTTCCACATTCCAATCCACCCCTGTAAAACCTGATCCCCACCCCAGTAAACCCAGCCATACCCCAAAGAAAGACAAGAAAACTCTTCCAAAACGAAACCCCCTCCCTAAATTGATCCCACCCCAATACCATCTTCGAGGTGCCTGCTATGCCCAATAGATGCCCCTTTGTGAGGAGGTTCCCTGGCAGTGTCAGTATGGGCAAGTTTGGTGGCACAGCATTGTGCTATGGCGCAGAGTTTCAGGAATGGACTGGCCTTTGTTTTACCTGATTTTTTTTTATCCATTCACTAAAAAGTTTCATAGTTTGGAAGACATTAGTCCTGCCATTACTTTTCTATTTATTTGATGTTTTTGGATAGCTATTGTTATGTGACTACAGTTGTGTTTGTTTCATCCCTGATTGCTGATCCAGTTGAAGTGGTTAGTATGACCTGACCTTGGAACCAGTTCTGTGGCTACAGAGGACAAGGGGAAATGTTGAATGGATGTCTATGTGGGATGACATCTAAGTGGCGCTGACACTGCATTAGTTGTTACATTATATGGTAAGTATTTCAGTTTGGCTTGGCCAATGTCAACATTATTTAGGTTGCACTTCTCCCTATGATGTAGGTTTGTATATGTGTTTGAATTGTTGAAGTTAGATATTTGTTTATTCACACGTTGGGGCGTTATATTGCCATACTTTTGAGGACATTTGTATGGCCATGTGCCCATTTTCCAGTGTGCATCTTACACTTACTTCAGCTAAATGTGTGACAAATGCTGTTAGTGCTGTGTTTGCTTTCATGACTTGCACTTACGGATTACCTACACATGCATGGCACTTGGTTATGCTATTGGTTGTCCCTGGTATACTTCAATCCACAGATCCTGTACACATAGAGGTATTAAGGCATGTGTGAAATAGACTGTGAGACAGGCCACTAGCTTTTCAGAGTTCCCCCTGATAGATGTAAACCTATTCTGCAGAGAGTGTTTACATTGTGCTCTTTGAATTCTTCTCCCACTGGTTATTTGTAATCCAATTTACTGACATTACTTTTTGATGTGGGTGATGTGTGAGAGTCCAATACAGAGTTGTGGCAGAGAAAGTATGATTCAGTTTCATGACCCATCCATACAGATGCATCTTTGATCTCACAACAGGACCTCGGATGTGTGCAATGTGAGGGTGTCACCGAGATTGATAGGTGTGATATTGATGAGGAGGTGCTGTTGTGTGACACAACTTAATGCACACTTCACTATCACTGATTATGAGATGTAAACACATGTCTAAAGGCTTATAGAGCTGTATTTGAGTTATACATTGAAAACAATTCTGAACAGAGTACCTCAAAATATGTTTGGCCCAGGGACCCCATCCTCCTTGGCAGGTCCATGTCGGGGTATCGATTTGCTGAGGAGTCTAGGTAAACAGATAACACTATAACTTCCCACGGTTGCGTCTGTGACGGTGTCGGTTTTGGATATCCTCAAGCAGGTACAGCAGTGGCATGACGTGTATGATCAGTTTCATTGTCGCGGAGAACATGTGGAGGTGAGTACAGGTGAGTTTCAGCCTTATATCCCTCCCTTTACGACGCATAGATGTGGTGGTTGGACTGCCACATTCACGTCGGCTGTAAGGCACCTCCTAATTGGGCCGGCAGGAACACTAGTGTCCCTACCTCTGATAGACGCATTGGCCTATCCTGACATTGCCGTGGTTGGGATTTCCTGGGGGTGGCAGCAGGACTGGAGCAGTCTTTCGTCTATGTATCCACATGTCTCATTATACAACATGTTTGACATTGGGTTAATTCGAGTAAGTTGGCAGGGGTAGCACATATAATTATGCTTTTTTCATTACTTTTATTATCATATAATACAAAATGTTCCTATATTTGTGTCATTATAAGCTATGGTGGGATGTCTAAATCTCTTTATGTTTTAGGAGCAGGTGGGGTGTCGCTGCTGGCCCTTATAGTTCACAATATCAGGCATTTTAAGGTGGGTATTGATGGTAACTGGCCTGTTATATGTTCTGATACGTTGTAGGGTAGTATATCTTTAAGTACATGGGCTGTGGGTTCTTTGGGTACTAGTCCTTGCTTCTCTTATATTTTCTAATATGTCTCTCACTTTATTTCTGTTGTGTTTGGGGTGGTTATGCTCTTTTACATTCATTACTACAGTTTATTTGGTAGTTGCCCTCCCATTGCATATATTAGAATAGTATTTTGCTCATTTCCAATTAATATGTTCAGCAGAAGCATTTTCCTGACTGTAGGTGCATCCCATGTAACAGAGTAACAAGTTCCCCTTATGTGATGTTATAAATTTTGCACCCTCTGTCGTTATGTTTTTATTTACTGAAATATAATGAATCTAGGAACATAGTCATTTAATAAATGTTGTTTATTAACATACAGTTAAATATTTATATTCTATTTTTTGAAAAAGTAATTGTGTGTTGTTCAGAGAAGTTTTGTGTTGTTGGAAATTTTTTCTTCAGCAAGCTTTTTCTTGAAACAGGTATTTTTTTCTGTTGTGAGAGAAAAAGTTGTTTCATTTAGTGCATATATTATATTTTTGATGTTTTACAATGTTTAGGTTATTCTGATTTTAACTGTTACTACTTTAGTATGTGTAAAGCAGTATTGATGATATATTTACTTTTTTGTGGTCTTTGATGTGTACTTGTGGATGGAGTTTAGTTGAAGGTTGAAATATCTGTAGAAAAGAATAATTGTTAGTAATTATTTATTTTATTTAAAAAAATTCAAAGTTAAAATTAATTAACTTCATATTATAAATATTATTAGTACTTGGAGAAGTGGATGTACGTTTGTATATGTTGCAGGCTTCTCTTTTGCAGGGAAAATCTGGCAGAGTTTCCTTGTCTTCAAATGTTTGGCATTTTTGGAGCTGTTTTTTGCTTTAATTACTCTGGCTTTTATATTGTTAGTTTAATTGGTTACACTATTGTATTGGTTATAGTTTTGTATGGTTCAATATTATTGGTTGTTTTAGTTTTATTTGATTTGCTTTTTCAGTTATGTCTTTATTTTGAAAACACCAATTAATGTTTTCCTATGCTATTATTCAAGATACCTTATTTTAAATTATTATTATATGTATTTATTTTAGGTAGAGAAATAATATTATTGTTTGTAAATATAAATATTTATTGTAAGTCAACGTCAAAACTTTATTCAGATTTCTTATTAAATCCATAAAAGTACTTAATAAAAAGCATTATTTCTTACATTTTTTTAATTGTTTCATACATTACATCTCAAAATATGTAATATGAAGACAATAGCTAAAAAGTGTATCCATAAGACTCAAATAGTATATGTGTTGTATGTAAGTGGTATGTAAGTATGTGAAATGTAAAATTTACAAGAGTTTTATGCTGATATATTTTTAATGTATTATTTTGCTTAAGTAAAATATTGTATTTTATTATATTTTATTTATATATTGTTGTTATTTTTGTAGGATATAAGTCTGTTGTTTGTTTGTTTGCATATTGTTTTTTCATAATATTTACTGCTACTTATTGCTTGTTTTAATGATATTTGTGTAGTTGATATTGTTGACTTCGATATTTTTGACAAAGCCTATGGCTAGTTATAAGTCACGATATTTTTGTTTTTATATATGTCAGATTAAATATTTTTTGACGTTGATATTTATGTGTACGATATTAGTAACTTTTTTAATCAAGTATAGGGACTCAATATTTTTGTAAACTATATTATATTTTTGATAATTCTATAAGTCAATATTTGTTGTGTTGATATTATGTCAGAGATCCTGATGGTCACATCTTAGATCACATTTAATAAGGTTTCTAGCCTAATTGACGCATGAAAAGGTACCACTGGATGACCTGGATAATAATCAAGAACCCATAGATGAAAGAAGATGTAACTGTTCATCCTCCCCATTCTCTTTGCAGCTTCCTAAAATGTGGACAATAATTTGTTGATTCTTTATTTTTATTTGTTATTTATGTGTTCTTATAAACCTCAGTGGACCTATGCGCGCTGTTAAAAAAACAAAGTGAAGATCCACTTAAACACTACATAGAACATAAAACTTATGAACAAAATTGTAATCAATGAGTAATAAAAAACAATGACAGAATGAAAAAGGTGAGTTATGCACTGGGCAGAAGATAAAGCTACACAAGTATGTATGTGAAGACAGAAAAACTGAGGGAATTGGGAGGGGGCAGGTGATGTGTGGATTAGTTAGGCTAGAGTAAAGCAAGAGGAAAGTTTGTATAGTAGATGGACTGGAAAAAATGTTATACTGAAAATAGGAGACCCTCTGTGTGTACGGGTTAGATTTAGGTAAAAAAGGAAGCAGTTTTAACTTTTTCAAAAAGTAAATAACCAGTCGGATTATTTGATCCCAACAGGAACAGAATCAAAATTGTAGTCACAGCACTGGAGAATGCTTGTGTCTCTACTTAATCAGTGTTAAATGTATTGCCCTCTGAGTGTGTCTGTAGACTACACAGGTTCTTCTGCCAGCGAACCTATTATACTTGTATGAAGGTAATCAGGTTTGTTGAGAAATAAAGTCTTATGGATAATTTAGGTTAATTCAAATTGTATTCAAACTTCAAATAGGAGCCACTATAAACCTTTGATATGATAAATTGATCAAATTCCTTGTTCCAGAAAGACAACAGACCACTGAATGCATCACTCATTTGATGGAGTTTAGATAAGAGGTTTCAGTAAGTAAAAATTGCTTCTTTAAATGCACAGCAAACTGTGGTTATGTATGAAGTATTGTTCAGATTTACAAATATATGTGCATACTAGAGAACTTGCTCTCCCTCTTGATGATACTATAATGTTACTGCAGCTCAATGTTGATCGCCACTGTTCAATATACAAATATAAGTCATAATTATTTATTTATTTGTTTATTTGAAACGTTTTATATAGCGCTGGCAAGACCCGGGGGTATCAGAGCGCTTTACATGAGCATTATTCATTCCAGTCAGTACAGTTGATTCAAAGGGGTAATAATATACAAACAGGGCAAATTAGAAGCAATTCTTAAAATACACGAATAGGCTCACAGTTATTACCATGGGAAGAAACAAATTTCAGGACAAACAGTTAACACAGAAACAGTAAAAGTTGGCAAGGGAGGAAAAGAAGGGTAATTTACATGGGACAGGGCTATTCATTTATACATTTACTTGGGACAGGGGTTTCATTTATTCCTTGACAGAAACACGAAATTCGGCTCATATTTGGAAGAGGGGGAGAGGAAGAGTTTGGGGCTGTTAAGTGGAGAGGAGATGAATTGAGTGATATAGAGTGGGAGGGAACAAAAATGACAAGAACGGAATTAATGGATTGGAGGGAGATTAAAGAGAAGCTAGAGGTAAAGTAAAAACTGGGGGGAGTAGGATTAGAGTGGAGAGTAAATAGAGGAGAGAGAGGGGGGAGAAGAGTCGGACAGAAAAGAATGTCAAGGAGGTGTAGGGGGAATGAATAAAGGGTCGGAGGCGAGGTTACGGGCCCCAGAATTTGGTGAGAAGGTGGGATTTAAGGTCTTTTTTAAAGCTGTGATAAGAGGGTTTGCAGCACAGGTCTCTGTGGAGGGCATTCCAGATGATCAGGGTGTTTCCTGAGAAAGAGCGAGATAGTGTGGTGTTCCATTTTGACAGGGGGGAGGAGAAGTAGAGCATTTGAGCTTCTCATCTGCCAGGAGCAACCCGTTTTTTCAAGTTTGTTGGAGAGGTACAACGGGGTTTGTTGTTGAAGGGCTTTGTGTGTTATGCAAGCAGTCTTGTATGCAGATCTTCCTTCTACAGGTAACCAGTTTAGGGCCTTGAGGGCTGGGGAGATGTGGTCGAAGCACTTGCAGTCGGTGATTAGCCTGGCGGCTAAGTTGAGCACAGATCTGAAGGGGGCAAGGTGTGTTTTGGGGGTTCTGGTGAGGATAGCATTGCCATAGTCAATTTTGGAGAGGACTAGGGATTGGACAACCCATTTAAAGTCATCAGAAGGAATGAAGGGTTTGAGTTTTTTAAGATGTCGGAGAGTGAGGAGAGCTCCTTTTGCCGAGTTTTTGATGTGGTTGTTAAGAGAAAGTTTGTTGTCTATATTGAAGCCAAGTGATTTTGCTGAGATAGATAAGGAGAGTGAGCAATAAAGGGCATTGAGGTCTGAGAGCAAGCCTTGGATGGGGAGCTTGTTTTTCAGTGAGAAGAGAATGATTTCGGTTTTATTAGGGTTAAGTTTGAGGTCATTGGCGAAGAACCAAGATTGGATTTTAATCAGTGTGTTGTTAAGGTGAATAATATCGGAGTGGGATTTGATTTTGCAGTACAATTTGGTGTTGCCCGCATAGAGACGGTAGTTATTTCCTGCTTGTTTCAAAATGAGGGTAAGGGGTTCCATAAAGAGGTTGAAGAGGGAGGGGGAGAGGATGGAGCCCTGGGGGATGCCTAGGGAGACCGGAGTTGGGTTGGAGAGGCAGTCCTTGATTTTGATTTGTTGTGTTCTGTATTGGTGATAGGAGGAGAACCGTTTTAGGATAGACCATTGATGCCAAAGTGGGCTTTGAGTGAGTTAAGTAGGGAGGAGTGGTTCACTGTATCGAAGGAAGTGGGGAGCTCGAGGAGAATGAGTAAGAAGGACTCATCATTGTCAAGGAACTGGTGGAGGTCACCAACAATATTTAGTAAGGTAGTTTCCGTGCTGCATCCTTTTCTGAAACCGGATTGCAACGAGTCAAGTAGGTTAAAATTATAGATGTGATTGTCAAGTTGTCGGAGAGCACATTTTTCCAGGACTTTAGATAGGAGTGGGAGGTTTGAAATGGGGCGAAAGTTATTAGGGTCACTGGGGTCAGCAGCTGGGTTTTTGAGAATGAGTGTGATTTGACCGAGCTGGAGTGAGTCAGGGACACACCCCGTGGCAAAGGAGGAGTTAATGATAGAAGGTCAGTAAGGGGCGATAATGTGTTTGAGATCTTGAACAAGGCTGGAAAGGAGTGGGTCTTATGAGGGCGAAGTTGGGTTAAGTTTGGAGATGATGTTGAGGACTTCATGTTCAGTAACAGGATACAAATTTTGCCAGGAGGCATTGTTTTTCAAATGTACGTTGGAGGGGTTGGATTCAGGAGTGGTGGAAACGGGACTGTGAATTGGGGATTTGGGATGAAGGGGCGGGGTTAAAAAGGGCAGCAGGTCTAAGAAGACATCAACGGCAGGATCATGGGAGGGGGATGCAAGGTTAGGAAGGAAGGATTGCTAGATTTTGGTGATTTTATCAGAGAAGAAGTTAGAAATGTCTTCACATCTCTCTGAAGAGGCAAAGAGCTCCGGGGAGAGGATGCTAATTGTTTTCTTATGAAATTGAACAGTTCTCTGGGCCTATTTTTGGAACGATCAAGTTGTGAACAAAAAAAGATAGCCTTTTCCAAGAAGATGTGTTTCTTGTATTTTGATCTAGCGGATCTGAGGATGGCTAGATGGGGGGGGAGAGGGGTGTTGTCTCTATGTTCTTTCAGTCAGTCTAAGAGAACGTCTTTCATTGTTCAGATCAGTGTTAAGCCAAGATTTGGATGGGATGTGTCTTTGTTTTTTTTGTTTTGGAGAGGCTAATTGATCCAGCACATCCTTGACTGTCTTATTGAAATGTTCAGTGAGCTCTTTGGCATTGTGGGAGAGAGGAGTGAGAAGGAGTTGGGATTGGAGTTTTGATTCAAGTACATCAGAGGGGATTTGACTAAGATTTTTGGTGCATTGTAGGGTTTGGTGCTTTTCATAGGGGGAGAGGGGGATTTGTTATGATCTTAAAAAGAATGAGGTGATGGTCAGACCAGTCAGTGGGGGTGATGTTGGATAGGGAGGTTAGGTCGTTGTTAGAAATGATAGCGTCAAAAGTGGCTCCTTTGATGTGGGTTGGATGTTGACATAGTTGTTTTAGATCGTTAATCTAGGAGGCTAATGGGATGCCTGACTATGGGATCCTCAACAGTCAGAAAGAGAGGATTGTGTAATGAAGTCGGACAATTCTTCAGCGAAGAGAAGAGGTTCGGCCGTGGGGTGGTAGATGTTGTGTAGTTGGATGGGGGGGCAAGCCTTGTATCATGAGTTTGGCACCAAGGTATTCAAAGGTTAGGTGGTCAGAGTCTTTTAAAAGGGAGAGATGAAGGTCGTTTTTGATAAATTATAGCTAGACCGCCACCTCTTCCAATGGGCCTGTCTTTCCTAAGGATAGAAAAGCCAGGTGGGATGAGTAGGTCCAGAAAAGCCGTCAAATGATCATTGAGCCAGGTTTCTGTCAGGAAGGCCATATTAATATATTTGCTGAGGATAGTTTCAGATAATTCAGTTGCATGTTGGACCGCCGAGCGGCAGTTCACAACCATGCAAGAGAGGGGAGAAGGGTTGTCTAGAGTAAGAGTACAGTGGATGGTGGTGAGTTGAGCTGGGGGTCGAGGGGAAAAGTGTGCAGAGGGGATTCTGTTAATACCCACAATCACAGGAATATTGGCATATGGGAGGGGAAGATCCGGAGCCAGAGGATTAGGGACGTAGGAATTACAGAAGTCCCTGAAGTCAGAAGAGGATAAGTCGCTCACAGACTGGAAAGGCCTAAGAGATTGGTTGCAGAGGGGTGTAGTTCTCCACTTGTTGTGTCGGTGTATGTTTCGGGAACGGGCATAGGTGTAGTTGTTGTGGTTAGGGAGGGCCAGGGATTTGAGGGCATTATAGTCCTTTCTAAACCGTGAAAGTTCAGAGGTCACAATTGAGAGATTACGCTCAATGTTAGTGAGCGTCTGTGTTAGAAGAATAAGGGGGAGTTTAATTGTAAGGAAGTGGGGGATGCAGTAGATTTCATTTTTGTCTGGGGGCATCTGGTGTGTGGCGGGGCATCAGGGGATGCAGTCAGAAATACATTCCGGCAGTTTTGCGGAATGTTAGGCGTGTGGAGAGATCAGTCAGTTCTAGAATAGGTCCGGGCAGAAGTAGTTGGAGAGTGGGGTTTAAGGATGTAGGGATGAGCTACTTGATTATGAGGGGGAGGAGCCAATCGGCGAGGGAGAGATTGGCAGAGGGTAGGGTAGGGTAGGAAATTCGAGTTGTGGGGAAAGGGAGGGAGAAGTGAGGTTAAAGGAAGGGAGAGGGGTAGGCAATGGTTGGTCATGGGAAGATGGAAGAGTAGGCATGGCGGACTGTACTGAATTGACGTGTAAGGGCGGGAGGGGGAGATCTAGTGGGAAAGAAGGAAGAGTAGGCATGACAGAATGTATTGAATAAGGGTGGGCGTAGTTCGCGAAGTAGCACTTCGCGAAGCTACGCAAAGTGAAGTTCGCACTATGCGAGCTACGCGTAGCACTTCGCGAACTGCGTAGTAACATGTTCGCACTGTGCAAGATGTTGTTTTCAATGATTGCACAGTGCGGACAAGCAACCGGCACTGTGCAATCATTGAAAATGACATCTTGCACAGTGCGAGCTGTAGTTTTCTGCTGCTCGAGTAGATTTTTACTCGAGCTTCAGCTTTCTCAACGCGAACTGGTAGTTTCTCATCGCGAGCGGTCGCGAGCATACGCGACCACTCGCAATGAGAAACCTGACCTCCTCGCGTTGGGAATCTCGTCGGGAGGTTTATTTTCCATGCTCGCGATCGCCAACTTGCAGTTGCTGATCGCGAACAAGGAAAAAGTCTCGCCGGGATGTCATTTTGCTTGCTCGCGGTCGCCAACTTGACGTTGAGGACCGCGAGCAAGCAAAAAATGACCGCAGCACTACGCTACGCGTGTTCGCACTGTGCTACGTGCAGTTCGCGTAGCGCGAAGTAGCGCGAACTTCGCAAACTACGCGAGCGTAGCGTAGTGCTTCGCCCAGGCCTAGTATTGAATTGATGTGTAAGGGCGAGAGGTGGCGATCTAGTGGGGAAGGAGACAACATGAGGTCATCGGGTGGTTGGGTCTGGGAGGGGTTTGGAACAGAAAGAGAGAGTTGGTATGTCAAGGTGCTGAAGTTTTTCTCAAAGAGGGTGAGGTGGTGGTCAGAAGCTTGGATGATGATGTTGCCAATTTTGAAGATGGAAATGTCGATTTCGCCGGGAAAGGCTGGGGATGGGGTGGTAGACAGTTTAAAACCATATGGGATGTTAGTTGATTTAGAGATTTTAAGGTGGCGAAGGAAAGTGTTTTTCCATTTGGAGGGGCATTTGGTCAAGAAGATGTAGTTCGATTAAATGGGAGAGGTGAGACTAAGGTAGGTATCAGCTATTAAAGTTTCTGGATGACGAGTAAGTAGTTTATGTTTGAAATTTTTCTTGGCATTTTTAGAAAGGTTAGAGGGGTATAAGATATTCCAAGAGTTAGGGCCATGTCTAGAGAGTGCTGTGTCAGGAGGAAAGAGGGGGGGCTGGGGTGACATGGTTAATACGTGAGATGGGGATTGGGGGGAGTGAGGCAGAGGGGCAATATGTAGAATAGTTATATTTATAGAGACCTGGGGAGTCACTTTTAGTATCCAAGTAAATGATAGTGAGGGGGGATTTGGGCGACTAGGGGGATTGGGTAGTTAGAGAGACATGGGGATCACAGACAAATCTTCTTGCCAGTCGAGTTTGTTCATCCCACTTGACAGCCACTCCTTCTGCATTGCTTCTATATTTATGTCCTTTGAGTCACTGCTGTTTGGAAATCCTTCTAAAACATATGTCTTTAAAAATTGCCTATTTTTTATGAATATGCTTTTTGCATTTGGGTGATCTCTGCCAGCTGACAGGAGTCTGACTGAATTAAAATCTTACATCAAAATATGTGTTCCTCCTAGTAACTCTCTCCATCTTTAATACCAGACTAGAGATACAGCTTTGTTCAACCTCAAGTATCCCCTACATTCTATTAAGTGCTGCTTCCGTTTTTCAAGCAAAGGAGGGTTTGCCAAATGCATTTAACAAAACGTTTTGTGTTCCAGAAAACAATTATAAATATCATATGAAGAACATTACAATTTGTATTCAGACTGACATACATTAAATACATTATATACATTATTAATGAGGTCTAGCAATTATATGCTTCACCTTTAGATGGCCAGCTTTATTGATAAAATATTGTCAAAAGCACCCAAAAATGTCTATTCTGCGTCTGCATAAAATCCATACAAATATACAAATGTCCTTACATAAATCAATTTCCTAATATAAGTTCAAAATGTTGTTGATTGTGTTGACTTTCGCAGTTGTATTTATAATTGAATTTGCAGTAAACATTACTATAAACATTCATTTTTTCCCCTGCACATATATATGTGTGTCGTGTATTTCCTACAAGACTAACAGGAGGGCTGGGCTCAATTATGTGATTCATATGTAGACTTAGGAATTCAGAAAGTTGCATCCAGGAATGAATCAGTTTAGGACATACCCATGCCACATATATAGCCAATATTTGACACTATCATATTGACAACAAGGAAATGGACTAGAGGTATTAAAACTCATCTTATGCAAAAATGACGGAGTTTAAAATAGCCTCCACTTTGTGAAATATAGCATTTGTCCTTCGTGTGACTGAGACATTCATCTTATGATCATGTTGCTAAACAAGTAGTGCAATAGCCAAACTTGTTTCTCATAGCCATTTTTAAAGATATTATCTTAGGAGTAGCCTTGATAGATCTTGGAAAATTATGCATTTGTTCAATCCCTGAAAAATAAGTTTCTTGAAAAAATGTTTCCTTGTCAAATCTTACATCTGGGTTATTTCTATTAAGGGTAAATTGTGGCAAGCATTGGTCATTTGATGACATAGGAAGAGATACTCTTGTGGGGTCATGCTACTCCTTCACCATTTTTTTAACTAATTTTCAGGATACTATTTGGAACCTTGATTAGAAAATTCGGAAAGTTCCTGACTTGGGTAATACCAATCCTATTCAATCACCTAATTATGTCTTTATGAAGAGAAATGCATAATGCCTTATAGCGCACCTTTTTAGTACTCCTGTGCATGTGCATATGTATGTGCAAAAACAATGTGTATAATAATACCCTTCCCCAATTACTATTTGATTAAGAATTATCAAAAAATGTTTTCAGCACAGTAGGAAGAAGCAAGATACATTAGGGCAAATGTACTGTAATTTTATGCAAAACTGAATGTACTATGCAAGACAGAGAGAGAGAGCACTATATCTAGTATGTGTTTCTTCTGCTCTCTTTCCATTTTCTGGTGCACAATAACACCTTCGGAAAAATAGTGCAAAGGTAAGTGTTTGAGTTCAGCAAAGGCTTTGTGCAGGAAGGTATCATGCTAATACAAATCACTATGCTTAGACTAACTTTAAATCTGTTCCCACTTCGTATGTGTGCTGTACTGTGTAGCACACTTGAAAAATAGATGTTTCTCCCACTTTGCACTTGTCCCAAGGAGACATAATATTTGGTGCAAAGCCCTTCCTGCCATTTGCAGTTGATAGGGCTTTGCATTACTACTCATAGATGGTTGTGCGGGAATACCTATGTACCACATACAGGACCCCTCTTGATGTAAAGTAATGCAGAGTGCTAGTTTGCCTTACTTTAAGGCAACTTTTCAGAGTAAACAAGTTTTTTACTGGAATGTAAATAACAATTCAAAACTGCATTGGTTTGCATCACTTCTGGTAACTTTGCACAGAGGCAAATTGCCAATAAATCAGTCTTATAGTGCTTATGAAAGACATGGTAATCATTATAACATTTATTTTGTTTGGAAATTACAGCCTCACAAAGTTATTTAGAGTTGACCCTGCACCCAAATAAAAATATTCAGCAACCTTTCAGTTATTACAAAGGAACTTGACTGCAAAATTGGAAGATTTGAACATAACAAGATAAAAAGATGCAATAATAGCAGCTTTATCAATGGAAATCTAGTCATTATAAACAGTGGAAGACCTTGTCAATGGGCTATAAATGCTTTTATCTTACTGATCATCCAAGAATAGTTGGTGTCGAAGAGATAGCCATTGTTCTTGGAATACCTTAAATACCTTTTGGGTCTTACTGTTTCATTGAATAGGCTTTTCACAGCTCATCAGATAGTAAAACAAGTGTAGGGTTCAATATTTAAGTTTCAGTTTTCTGTCTAGTAATTCTAAAGCCGCCATTTTTCTAAAAGTTATGACTACGGGCTATTGTCTGCTCATTATTAGAATGTCATCACCGCCATGCAGTCCATTCACTCTGAAGGTCTATTGGACTTCTGTCTTCACCTCGTCATTGTCAAAAGACTGGGCCCCATTAGCACAGCACTCACCCCAATCCTGAATGCTTCCATAAACATAGCCACCTTCCCATACTCCTAGAAATATGCCATGGTGCCCTACCTCCTCGAGAAGCCCTCAGCAGACAAAACAACACTAGCCAACAACCAGAGGATCTCCCTGCTGATCTACATGGCTGACGTCCTGGAGAAGACGGGGACACGTGCCATTGAGGTGGTAGTATTTCGGCAACACTGGGTGCTTCTGACTTATCAGGGTCCTGACCATTTTTACACTTTTGGCATCAAAGACTTCAAATGACCTACATTTGGTCTGAGAGTCACCTACCTTTACAGTCCCACGGTCAATGGATGCTACTATTTGGCTTGAGAAACTGCTACCATTTGATGACCCTTAGTGCTGGACTTTTTGCATGCCTTGAAAAGGCCGTCGCAAACGAAGAAACACGTGTTGGCTGTCTTTAAGTGGTTTTTGGAATAAAAACTAATGGAACCAACCATCTGTCTGTGTGTACCTTTTGTGGATCATTGCTGAACCAACCTGAACGGAGCCGCTAGATTGACGGACCTTCGTATTGATTTTGTGGTGGTGCTCTGGACATTCTTGAACTAGTTTGTATGGATGTGCCTTCCCACTGTACCTGACACTGTTGGGATAACATGGTGTCTCTGTTTCCATTGAGCACGCCTATTTTACATGTGATAACTGTACTCTCCTGAAATTATGTATGTGCTAGTGCTTTTCTTTTACCATGTCCATCCTATTTGTTTACTATTGTCCTGGAGAAGATTATCAAGAAACTCCTTGTCACCCACCTTAACAAAAAATATCTTCTTCAACATCATTCACTCTAATTTCAGGCTATGCCTAACTACAGCATGACACCTAACGTACTGTCTCCACCTGCATGACCAAAATCTCCTGGGAGAAACTCTTCATTGTGTGAGTCCAGGTGGTGGCCTATGAAACTCGGATCCACCCACTTCCAGACAACCCAAACCAAGAACCTCCGGACAATCATCGACCACCACTAGCCAAAAAAACACAGTCTCCCCATCCTGCTTCCACTCATTAAAGGTGCTAAAGGAGATCTTCAAATGGCTCCCCACCAAGCCCTAATCACCAGCAATCTGGATTACAAGAATGCCCTTGGAATCAGCCACTCAGTTGGCCAGGTGACTCATGACCATACAGAACTCAGAAGCCAGATTCACCCTCAACCTCTCACTACACACACACATCAACCCACACCTCAAAGAACTAATTTGGCTCTCCACCCTCAAATGATCTCTCTTTAAACTTCTCACACACATATTCATGGACTTACACAACATAGGCTGCACATTCCTCAACAACCGCATCAGTTTCTTCAAAGCTACGTAACACCTTCCTTCAGCTGGACTCCTACTCACACACATCCTCCGCATACTCAGAACAAGAACCTGCAGTTGGGTTTTCTCCTACCTCACTCCTAAAGGCTGGAATGACCTGCCCCTGCAAATCAGGGCCACCTTCTCAGTTCTTGAGTTCTGTCAGAAGCTCAAGATGTGGCTCTTCATCTAGGCCAGGCCACGGCTAGGCCCAGACTGCTTCTGCATTAGTGCCAGGATACCCTATTGGGTGAACTGCATGCTCTACAAATGCAATTAACATAACATGTTCATGAGGAAAAACTAGAGAAATGTCATCTGTATATAGTTTTAATGTAAAAGAGTTGTTGCCCGGGGAAGAATTTGCATGATGGAATGTACTGAACTTGCAGGGGATTTAATGCATAGATACAAAATACAAATAGGTGTCATCGGACACACTTGACAAATCCAACAAGTCACTTTGAATATTTTTGCTTTCTCCAAGTTTATTAGAACTGAAGAAAATAGCCCATGATAGAAGGAGAAGTGCTGTATTGTGGGCTGGGGTCCCATGTCATCAGGAGAGAAAATTCAAAAATGTCCACTTCCAGCTAATGAAATCAAACACCTTCTCAGAATAAAGATGCATCACACTTATTAGAATTTTACTTTTTGCCTCAAGGTTCATTGATTTCACCAGATAATGGTTGTTAGATGGAAGCTGGTGGCGAGGAATAAGACCTTTTTGAGCCTGATAGATCAAAACTTTAGAGTTGTTGTTAATTGTGATAGCCAAAGTGTTACTTAACATTATATCATCCATATTGAGCAACATAATTGGTCAGTATGTACCAGGATTAGTAGCAGATTCACTAATTTTAAAAAGCTCAGCATAATACCGGAACAAAAAGATACAGAAATCTTGCCTCTATAAAAATGATTAAATAGCCTTGTCAGGGCTTTTTGATGACATCAATAAATATTGTGTCCCATTCAGATGGGAGTCCTTTAATCCTACGTGCTTTACATTTGCTAACTTCAACAGTTCAATCATAAATGGGAATACATTTCAGTATGGCCTCGAACAAAATGTACTTAATGTCCCTAAAAAACCTGTGCTAGCAATACCTCTAACCCCTAGTTCTTTAAAATATGGTTGTGAATAATGATCCCAAAATACATCCTGGATCATTTGATTCTTGACATAATTGCTCTATAGTAATGGATTAATTCATAATTCCTGCTTGTCAGAAATTGGGTTACTGGTTGACTGGGGTGTGAACCCTGGCCAAGCAGCCACCACAATCCTAGTCAGGGTAAGGCACAAGCAAACCTGAAAATAACCTGGGCTCACTCCCTGGTAGCTTTGCACAGAGCAGGCAGGCTTAACTTAGAGGCAATTTGTAAAGTATTTGTGCAACACTTCAAACAGTAAAACTGTGAAAATACCACTCAAAAAGGGTCCCACACCAGGTTAGAAGAAAAGAGGTTAATTTATTAAATAAAACAAGACCAAAACTACAAAAATTCAATCGGTATAACTGGGTTTGTGAATTTCTAACGGATAAACTGCAGAATAGTGCCTAAAAGCAGAAAGCACCATCCACAGCTACTTGGTCAAGATGGATGGGGTCAAAGTCAAAAGTTTAGGCCGTCTGCAATGGAGCAGAGGTCAGATACAGTCCCAGATTAGTCCTGCTGAAGGTTTGCCTTCTAAAGTTTTATGCCAAGAATCCCATTCACATTGGATAGGGTTGGAGGAGCAAGGAGCATGTCGTGGATAGTGGTCAGCGTGGGGCAAAGAGCAGGCCAGGCATCATGAACGGGCAGGCTGGTGCTGCGTGTTGGCAGTCCTCCATGAGTGAATGATGCTGGCTCTGCAAACAGATGAGCTGGCGGCGACTCAAGTTGAATTTTGGTTCAAGGGGCAGGGTTCTGGTGTGAACAGGCCCGTACTCGCTCATGAAGAGCCCAAAAGCTGTTTAAAGAGCCTGTGAGTCACACAAAATGTCCAGGACCTGAGATGCACCACCTGGAGGTCAGGGAATCGCTGCAGCTGGGTCCAGGAGCTGTTGGGGAGACTTTTGTGTCCCTGAGGCTTAGCTCAGGTGGCCAGCAGACTGGCCCTTTGTGTCACTCTGGGGTCCAAGGTTTAAGATGAATTTGTAGGTCCAGTTATAATTCCCCAGGCAAGAGGACAGCATGCCAGCCCAACAGGGCAGAAGTTCCTTTAGAGCAGCAGTCCAGCCGAGTGGCAGACCTTGTAGCAGCACAGTAGTCCTTTTTCCTTGCAGAGTATCCACAGGTCCAGAAGTGTGCTAAAGAGTTGGTGCTGAAGAGTTGTTGCTTAAGGGCTTTCTTTTATACTCTGGTGCCCTGGTTCTGGAAGGTAGGAAAAGCTTCTAGAAAGTGGCTTTGAAGTGCATAGAATACCTGCCTTCCCTGCCCTGGCTCCAAGCTCCCTGAAGTTACAAGGCAAGGTTGCTAGGACCTTTATGTAAATGCAGAGCACAGGCTATTCAGGTGTAAGTGGGGCTGTGCTTGGCTCTGCCCCCCAATCCTGCCAGCAGATGACCCACTCAGACACACCTTATCCCTTCGTTGTGTGACTGTCGGGGAGCAATTCACAAAGTTTAACTGTCAGTTTCACCCAGTCATGTGACCCATTCCAGGCTATAGGCACAAAGGGCTAAGGGCAGAAAAATACCAATTTTCTAAAAGTGTAATTTTTAAAATTATGATCAAAATCCAACATTCACCATTGAAAAGGGTTTTAAGCCCAAATTCCAAAGACACCAAACATGAACTGGTTATCCCTTTGCATTTGGAAATTACACTTGTAAAATGTAATTAGGCAACTCCAATGTTATCCTATGGGAGAGATAGGCCTTGCAGTAGTAAAAACAAATGTAGGCGTTTTTCACTAACAGTACACATTAAACTTAAAAGTACATGGCCAACTTTTTAAATGCAGTGCACCATGCCCTCTGGCTTGTTCAGGGCCTACCTTTGGGGTTACTTAAATTTATGAAAAGGAAGGTTTGGGCCTGGCAAAAGGTTTCTTTTTCCAGGTCCAAAATAGCAGTTTAAAACTGCACAAACAGGCTCTGCAATGGCAGACCCGAGACATGGTTAAAGGTGGATGGCACAACAGTGCTGTAGGCCCGTCAGTAGATTTAATTTACAGGCCCTATGTACATGTTGTACCACTATATTAGGCACTTACTAGTAAATTAAATATGGCAATGGAGTATAAGCCAATGTTACAGTGTTTTAAGCAGAGAGCACAAGCCATTCAGCATTGTTAGCAGTGGTAAAGTATCCAGAGTCCTAAGGCCAACAAAAATAGGTTCTGCAAAATGGAGGAGGTGAGACAAAACGTTTGAGAGGAGACCACCATAGGGATGATAGGTCTAACTCTGCTAGCATGTAACGGTCTTTTAACTTTGTCTTTGTCATTTCCCAGTTCCGTCTATCTCCTAGAAAGTGTGTTATCACAAATTGTCTTTCACAATCAACAACCTGCCCTTTCGAAGATAACACAAGCTGCTAATGTTTCTTTCACAATGCCATAGTATACAAAGAAATGCACCCCTATAGAGTTGCTTTAAACGTTTCTTATAGTATGGTGTAATGAGTAACCCTTATTCTCCTCAACGAAATCCAGCATAAAATCTTGGGTCTCTGTTAAAAAAACTTATTTTACAGCAAGGTCTATTCCAATCTTCATCTGCAGACTCAGACGTCAAAGCCTTGATGTTTAAAATCAGCTGCAGAGTGTAGAGATCTGAGAAAGGAATAGAGATCCTGGTAAATCTGCATCTCATTATATAATGAAACACTAAACAGTGATCAATGCTTGGTGTAATTTTGTATTTTGCTGAAATGCAAGCATAAACTTTTACCAATAATCACGCCTTTCAGTGCCAGGTAGAAACTAAAGATCAGATACTGTGGTTTGCTGCCTCCCTCAGTAAATAATTCTTGGTAGACTGATATTTTGAGCTGGTGTTGCTATTCATGTCACAATTCCATTAAAAAAAACACTCTCAAATAAGTTTTCATTGATTTTCTTTTACCCAAAGGATCTACTCCTATCGCTCAATTGTGTTACGGTGTATGTACATTCATTTGGATGACAATGAAAGCGATCGTGGAAAATCTTCTTCCATGCACTTAATAAGGGCAAATAGAGCACAATAAGGCACTATTTCATTTTTTTTGCAGTTTTACATAGCACAAGCATGGCCCAATGGCGTGAGAGCACTTCACCTAATACCATCCATATTACATTGCATATTTTAGGGACATTTAAGTGCAGGGTCATCCAGTGGCAGCTGCCTCGGAACAGGGGTGGTGAGGCAGGAGGGGGGTTTAGAAACTGATTTTTTAAAAATGTTAAAAAAATGAACTTACCTTTTCCTTCACTGCCACGCTGTCACCTCTCCTCTATCCTCTTCAGGTCTCCTACAGCACCGGCTTCCTGGCTCTCCCAACCAATGACGATGCTGCAGTAGCAGCATCGTGATTGGTCTGAGTGTCCTGTTTGGATGCTTAGGCACTGCCTGGGGAGGCTGGGCATGTTCTCTGCGGGGCTGTGCAACACAGCCCAAAGGAGAACATGCTGAGTGTGCACGACAGTTTGGCCGTCCCCAGAGGGCCAGCCAAACTGTCATGTGCACTTAGAGGAGTGCAAACCACTCCTCACTCTGCTTGAGGTTACTGAGGCCAGCCCCGCCCCCACCTGGCTCCGAGTGACGCATAGAAAAATAAAATGATAATAACGTTCTGTTATTGTCAATTTTTTTCTTTTGTGCACTGCTTAAATAGCAGTGGGGCTACGCTCCTCCGCCTTAGCAGAGGAGCCGACACTACAGCCATCTTAACCGCTGCTGTTGCTCTGTGCTGCAAACTTTGTTGTCACCCCAATGACCTTCTCCATGGACTACCTCACTACCACCCTGCGGCAGTACACCTCCTCTCTCTACAGCACTCTCTCACATGTATTTCATTAGTTTTATAGTGCTACTCATACCTGTATAGGGTGTCACAGAACTTTATATCACACACAGATTACACAGAAACAATGAATCATATGTGTGTAAATGAGTGTGTGGGAAATGTTACAACGGAAAAAGAAGACTACAAGGTTTAGGAAACACGTCATCCATACTGGTAGGCAGTATATTTTAAGAGTGCTCGTTCTGGAGAAGCACAAACTCAGGAATTTAAAACATAGCCCTGTGGTTAGCGGTTGGATTTACTTATAAGAATGTATTTATGCCCAAGCAAACCCTTATTAGCAGCATTAGGATAATGAAAGACTGTAGGAAAAAAACAATGTTCTAACCCATACGGTGCAGTTTGCTTGCAGCTCTTTGAAGACAGTTCATTGTTCACTGTGCTATATTAGGATTGCAACTTATGAACTGCAATAAGAATAAGGATCTCTGTGACAAAAGTAGTAACCCACTGAGCTATCTCTATAAAATTCGTTTATGTGTTCTGCGTGGTACACGTATTTTGCAGAAGGCATAATAACCCTCTGCACTTCTTTATGAGGTGTTAAAACTGTCCTTAGACAAAATTCCCATCTCCCCCTAGCAGGTACAATAATCACCAGAGTTATATTAACATTTTAATTGTTGTCTTAAAACAAAGAGCCCCGTCGCATCGCCCTAATGCCAGCCCAGATTTAGTGATTTACCGATAATCACAGAATGCTGGGCAGATAACGAGACTCGAACTTGGTTCACCAGGTGCACGGTGGCTTGCTTGTTCGGGCTGTTATGCCACATTTCCCATCACAGACATTTAGAAAACACTCAAAAATGCAGAAATGCCAGTGATTAAAAGTAATATCAATGATAGTTGTTCATTAAACACAACAGAAAAAATGTACACTTCTTTGAAAAAAAAATGAAATCAAGAAAAAATATACAGCCATTTCTAGGCTCTTGTGAATTTAAATGACGTTTTTTGTCAAGATGTACAATTTGTCTTGTTTTAGTTTTTAATGCTGTTGTTATAAACTAGAACGCAAAATGCCGACTTAAATATTGATTGAAAAGTAGACATATATTTGTGATTTTGCATTAAAGAAAATATATGCAGATAATCCGTCATTTGCATAGCTGCTTCCAATGAGAGGCATAAATCCTGCGGTGTTGGACCCCTCTGGGATCCCCGTTTATACTTCCATTCAATGCAATGTGTGATTGCAGTAAGCAGCATACAAAATGAGATAAGTAGCTCCATTTAAAAATGTAATTTAATGGAATTGTAAACTGCTCAGAAAGATAGATACACTGTGCTTTATTTTCTACATTAACGAGCTATAAAAGGAGAATGAAATAGGCCATAAATACAGTGTGTTTGTAACGGCCTTTCCTAAAAAGGCTCCTACTTGTGTTTATCATTGATATTCTTGCATGCAGACCCAAAATTGATTACACTTTAAACCACACAGAACTTGCATTTTCTCATTTTATGGCGCGCTACAAACATTTTTACAACTCAGTTAATATATTCCATATTTTTGCTCCTATTGATTATGAATATCTCTTTAGGGAATTTTAACACGTTTAAAATAACAAATGCGAGGGTCCGTAAAAAACTGAACATCGCCGTTCGCCAAGTGGAGCTTCCAGACTTCCATCACTCCTATCCCCACGGCAATTCTAATATATCAAACTGAAATTGTATTTTAGGCTGTCATGTAATATCACATTTCCTACCAATTGAAATGAAAATACGATATTTTATGAAAGAGGTACAGATATATGGTTTATGCTCAGGAGCACTGTATTTTCTTTTACTTTTTCAGCATCTTGTAGACTATGCAGGCAGAGATAGGATCTTATTCTTCTCCCAACACAATAATTCAGGGAGCTACTTGCCGTGCGTTTGGTTACTTTAGAGATAATAACAGTGCGTTTTGATCTTGTTATGAAATAGTAAAACTGTCCTATCCAAAGGACCTTTTGTAAACGAGCCTAAGTGCAACGAATACAACTGTTAAGCTATAAAGGGCGAGAAAGCAAAAGACACACAATTGATGCAGGGAATGCTGAACAAATCAAAAAATTCACCCCCAGTCAAGAGATCTGGGTTAAATCCATCATTCTTTTGCTCACCATGCCACCCCAGTTTAGACCTGGCCATATGCAAATCAGTATTGACCCTGGGCCTCATGGGAACATTCCAGCCCGAACTGCCAAGCCATAAAGCTATAAAGGGGCAGCCCACAGTGTTGATGGAACCTGGAACTGGGTTTACATGACATCCGAAGCAGGAGGGTCCACACAGATAAAGAGGCTTCAACCTCTACTCAGACTTGGGAGGTGGGCTTGGGCAAAACGACAATCATCTAAGAAAGTTATAGAGACCTGTGAACAACAAAACAGCCTCATAAGGACAGGAGCTAAGAAACAAAGGGGCAGATTTAAAAGTATCTGACGCATCTGTAGAGATGCGTCAGTTTCCCTGCGCCAGCCTGCGATACCCTTGCACCACCATGGATGCCCCGTATTTACAATACGAATGACCATGGCGCAAGGATTGACAGATGCATCAGAAATTCTGATATCTTTTGGCCCACAAGTCACACATTGCTGGAGTCGTGTCACAAGCATGACACAGCTTCAGCAATACTTCTTGAGGCCTATACTTATTGTACTGCATCACTCCTTACACCAGGTTGAAGCAGACGTAAAGCTTCGACACAGTGGCATCCTAGAAGTGGCGCAGTGAAATCTTGTAGATTTCACTGCGTCACTTTTACAAGGCTTTTTCTGCGTGGGAACGCCTACCCTGCATACATTATATCTGACGCAGGTATAATGTTGCTCAGGGCTTTACAACGTGACGCATCTCCCTAGATACGTCACATTGTAAATTGGCCGCATTGTTTACACTGCCGCTGCCTCAGAAAAGTGACCTAACAGCGGCACAAAAGTGTTGCAAGGGCCTTGTAAATCTGCCCCAAATAACTTCAACGACCAAGTTAAGTTCAAGTAAGAATGTTATTAGGCGATGTCACAAAAAAAGAAGAAAACAGATCGGGATTCAAAGGTTAAGGCAAAATGAAAAATATTACCAAAGGATGTCGTGGTTAAAAACCTACTGCACTGCAAATGAATAAGAAATAGGAAATTAGTAAAAATAAGCATCAACCAGAGATCTGACCAGGAGCTAAGCACCCCTTGTGCTCAGCAGTTGCCACGGTGAATGATTTTATAGAGGGCTCAGAAAAAATATGAGTCAAAATATCAAGCAACAGTAACCTGAAGGCTGCAGCCAGTCTGTCATCACTTAATGTCAGTATTCTTAAAAAAGTTCCAGGCAGAGTGAAGTACCAAATTAAAGGAAGCCTGGAAATTCTAGTGGCCCGCCTATTGTTCTTTTTTCCAGATCAATATTTCTTCCTTTGTACTTTAAATAGAACCCAATGTTCTCGTCTATACCCAGCTTGGAGCCCTTACGTCCAGACTGCTTGTGATCAAGTTCAGTACTTCATACACCTGTAAGCAGGACATACTGTACATCTTTATGGCAAAGTCACAAGCTTGTCAGTGAAGCTCCCCAGCTTCAATGCGGCCCTCAAACCTCACGAATCTGGAGCTTCTGTCCAACAGAATAAGCAGATGTCCTGCTAGAAATGTTTCACGTTGCAACAAGTATTACAAAATTGTCTGTTTCCTTTCTGCAATATTCAGGACAGGTCTCAATTATCTCTGTCCTCTTCCTGACTTGCAGAGCATATTCTCACACCAGAATAAAACACACAAAAGTCCTTAAACTAAATTGTTTTGGGTAACTTATATATTACATAGAAATGACTCAAATCACAGTTTACTTTATTACATGCAGAGGCATAGGCCATATATTGATAGCTCTATGATTGGAGCAAACATATGGCCTCATTACGATGACAGGCCATGGGTCCGACGACTGCATTACAATGCAGGCGGTCCGACCGCAGAGGTCAGGGGTAGGACCACCGCTTCAGATAGAATCCAAGATCCTTTTGGGGCGGTGGTCAGCATCCTATCCCTTTCATGGAGGCAGTGCCTGTGCAGGCAGCGCTGTAGGGATTAGGATATCCCTTTCTGACTGCCTTCTCATGGCAGTCCGACCGCCATGAAAAGGCAATCAGAACCAGATTTGGGAGTCCCAGGCAGGGCCCCTGTTACCCGTGGGCCACTGTTAGGTGGCCCTAGGTGCACATGTAGTGCCCTCATGCACATATATGCACTGTGTGGTAAACATCACATGGTGCCTGTCACAATGTGCATGGATGTATACAAAGTGCCCTTTTACACTGTGACTTGTGCTGCAGCACTTTTCCTGGGCTGCAGCACAAGCTGTAATGTAAAAGTGCACTTTTCCGACTGCCAGCTAGGTGGTGGCATCATGATTCGTCAATCGGACCTACTGACTGCTTGTCTGGCGGTCGCCTGACCATTGCAGCGGTGGTCCGACAGTCAAATATCGTAATCGACCCCAAAGTATATCCCTCAACCTGACCAGACCTGTCTCTGAACACAAAGGAAATGTATTTATTTCACTTCCTTGTTCATGTTCTGGCAGAAGCGGGGCTGAGCATGACTCCACTTGACACAATTTTCATGCAGATGCAGGAAGGTTTCTAGAGGGAATATTTGTTTGACCGAACTTCACAGGATCCAAATATGTAGGAGGTTCTTCACAGGGTAGATTTATGGCTTTCATTGAAAACTCTTGCATCATATTTGTGATAATTTTTTGATTTTAGGATTCAGGATTCAGCAACAGAGCGAAACAAAAGACATCAGAAACTTCTGGGTTGTAATTCTCCACAGTTTAATTGTAGATTTATCTATGAACTCTACAGTAATAGTTTACACTTTCACTGTTGTAAGGGAATTTTTTTTTGTAGCACAATGAGTTGTCAAATAGATATATTGTTACTCACCCACATACACGTTGTTTATAAATAGTGAATGGTGGTGATGTAAGTGATGAGATTAAGGAGTGCAATATTTGATTTCTTTTGATATCCTTCCTCTAAAGAATCCTCGTAAGAGAAGTAGCAGAAGCTCTCACCCGAAGCAGTTACATGCTATAATACGTTATGTTTTAGCATTAATATAGGCAGAATATTGATTGTGGTAGGGAATATCGAAGGATCAAAATGTTGAGACCAAAACACCAGGGGACAACATATTGAAGAGGTGATTGCTCAGAGGAAAATATGGATTTGCTATTCTTAACTCCTCATTGCATACCATAAAGTAATCACCAATGTACGTATAGGTGGCATTAAATATAGGGCATCTATATAAACTTACCTTTTGAGAGTTTGTCACTTCATATTCTGGTCACGATATTGTGACCCTTCAAAATTCTGGCTTCAGAATTCCCAACTCACACCCAGAGATTCCTGTAGGTGGCTCTTTTTCTTCCTCATTTAGAGGAGCACTAACAATCCAGTCAATGTGGCAATAGATTATTTAAAAAGAAATCCACTTCTTCACAATTTTCTAGAAAGTATGTCTTCAGTGGCTCAATGTTCCGGAAATTACATGTTCCGAAGATTAGATGCAGAATACAGAATGGCTTTCGGCAAATTAAAAAAATATTTAGTGGACTTTGGTCCCTGATGTGATGTGATAATTTCTCTATGATGAATATTAGTCCTTGCCTTACATCATGTGTTAGGGGTGATTTCTAGTAAATTGAACAAACAATCTATGCCACTTTCAGCCAACGTAATGGAAAGTTGGAGTAAAATGTCTGAAAGTCTGAGTATTAAAGTTAGCATGAACATGCTGATTATGGTAAGTGCAATATATAGGGAGGTGCGGACACTGCTGGTATGGGGGTAATGCTTTTTATACACTTCTCTCACATGTGGCTGCCTTGTGAGGATTCCTCATCCCAGAAAACTATTTGACTCCATGCCAGCATGACAGCAGATGCTTGGGGACTTCCTCCAGTGATATCAATTATGGGAGATCCTTGTTGTATCAAGCTTGGAAGGGATATGTGCCATTATTGTGGAGCCTGAGAAAAACAAAAAACTGATGGGTTAGAATGCTTGGTTTGCTCAGCCACTGGAAATTATTAAGGGCTGGATTCCAGACAATCTTTATTTTGTCCACCATGCCATCACAGACAGAAATAGCCATGTGGAAACAAGCCATAGATCTGCTCCAGTAGAAAATGTCCAACCTAAACTGCCATGCCAAGCCACTCTGAAAGGAAACAGAATCAACCCAAGAACACTTTCACCCTATTTGGACCTCATCAGTAAGGTGAAGCTTGAGTATGGGACCCATGACTGTGCATACTTGCCACATTTAGGGCATCGTACTGAGGGGAAAAAGGTGATAAGTGCATCGCTTAAACTAATATCAGTCACTGGTAGCTACTGAGGGCAACAATCTACTCTATTTATTTTGCTCATCATTCAACCTCAGACAGGAGACAGCCATGTGAAAATCAGCCTTGATTCTGCTGCTCATGTAAGAGAGGTCCAGCATGAACTGAAAGACCAGGTCCCCTCAGAACAGGAACACAAGCAACCTGAGAAAGGTTTTGGGCCTCATCAGTAGGTAGCAGCTTAACTCCCTGAGAAAAGTGAGCAGAGGATCCACGTCTGGTCATACCCATGGCCCCTCCATTGCTGTCATATTGAGTCACTTTCTTTTGAATGTGTTGGGCAGAAAACCCCCTTTCAAAACAATTAGGGCCTGATTCAAAAATCACTTTTTATAGTGCATAAAGTAGTTCTACGGTAGTGCTACTTATTTCATGCAAAATGCAATTCACAAACTCACAAGTGTAAATCTCCATTTCCTCCTCGCCTACCTTTTACAAACACATGTATGTTTAATTATATGACAGAATATTGTGTGCAAAAGTGTTGCGAGTTACAAATATTGAACCTAAAACACCGTTGACCACAATATTGTATTCCTACACTTATAAAAGAAACAACAAAAACACTACGTCAAAAATAGCGAGGAAGGAAATTTTGCCAAAAACAAGGAAAGAATAAAGGGCCATATGTAGGTAAAAAGCAATTTGAGATTCTGAAATTGCGATTTTCTGCGAATCACATTTTGAGAATCGCAAATTCCGATGTAGGTAAATTATCTCAAAATAATTGCGATTCCCAAAAAATCGCAGAATTATTTTGCGATTACCAAAATTGCGAGAACGCAATTAAGGAATCGCAAATCCAGGAATCTGCAATTCAGGTGCAGAATGATGACATCACAACCAGGAAGTGTGACTGCCCATGCTGCACCTGATTGCCAGAAGCTGAGTGAGAGCCAGAAGATGAGTGAGAGCCTGTGAGGAGAGTTGGAGATTTGTGCTCAGCTACTGAAAGCAAGATAAATGGAGTCCCAGGGGCCAGAGAAGCAGCAGGAAGAACCACCCAGAAAGAGGGAACACAAATTTAGCGAAAGGGAGCTGGAGGTCCTCACTCAGGAAATAGTCAGCAGCCATGACCTCCTGTTTGGCACAAGTTCCCTACGTGTGCCAGAGGCACAAAAAAGAAAAATATGGAGTGACATTCAGGAAAAAGGAAATGCCATTGGCTTGACACACCGCTCAGTCGAAGACCTCAGAAAAAGGTGGTACGACATGCGGCAAAGGTAAAAGGATAGGGTGGCTACAAGATTGGCTGAGGCCAAAAAGATCGGTGTTGGGCCGTCCACAGCAACAGACCCAACCCCCCTGGAGGAGCTGGTGGAGGGAACCTTCAGCCTGAGAGTGTGAGTGGCATGGCTGACCTGGACAGCTCCGAACACACAGACACCAGACAAGGTAAGATGCATGCCAAAACCCCCTGATACATACCGAACCAACTCACACCCCCCGAAAGGTAACCTGAGTGCAACTCCAGTACATGTCCACCAGCACACCCAGAAATGCATTATGGGAGATGTAGTCACATGCACTGATACCTGGGCCAGTGAGACACAGCTAGGTGGAATAGGGATGAGTTCTTCAAGAAAAGAGGGAAACTGACAGACAGTACTCATGTGAATTTTTATTTGTAAACTGTAATGCAATACAAATGCGAGACAGGACACAGAATTAATGTGTGCCTTTAAATTCACCACCAACACAGGAAATCGTGCCAGAAGGGGAGGAAACACCAGAAATGGAGGATGAGGCAGGGCAGGAGGAGCAGGGTGAAGCAAGACCAGCAAACCCTGCACCATGCAGGCGGCGCAACATAGTGTCACCACTGCCACTGTTGGAGGCACAGGCACCAGACACAGTAGGAGAGGCACAGCCAGTGCACAGGCAGCGTGCAGGACAGCAGACAACACAGTCCCCTGAACAATCCAGAGAAGGGAGAGGGTTGAGATGCAGGGCACGGCCGTCCACCAGCACTGCTCCTGTCGAAGAAGACACGGTGTTCTCGCGCCTTGAGGGCAGCATGCTGAAACAACAGCGTCTGCAAGTCAAGGGGATAAGATCAATACAGCACCAACGGGCTGTACACAATCATAATATGACTGAGTTGCGGGCTGGTGTAATGGCCTTGACTGGTGCTTTGGAAGGACTCTGCAGGGAGATAAGGTGGGACAGGGCAGCCCGGCGCAGGGAGAGACATCGCCATCACACACGGCTGGACTTGTACACAAGAGCAGTCAACCGCCAGTCAACCGCCACATCCCTGCTGACCCGAAGATGTGTCAGTATGCAGCGTGAGATGGCCCACTGCTGCCAGGACGTGGGCAGGGTCCTGGTGCAGGTAACACATGCGGTGGACCAGATGCGCGCAGCTGCCACAGGTGGCATAGGCCCACTTAGTGCAATAGATATGGACGAACAGTCCAGCAGGAGCAGCATCACTCCCCCAATTCCACCGGACAGACGCCGGAGTGCGTGCCAGGGGAGAGTGGATGATGACTCCAGGGAGAACAGTGGGCAGACAGAGTGAGGGGCAACAGGGCATGCACGTAGGAGGTGAAGGTACACCAGGGACTAATGGCCATGTGTGAAGCAACACATTCCATATTGACTCAGTGGCTGAGGGAAATTCTTGCACTGTGGCACAAATATGTGCAAGCACTAACAATAAAGTCACGCTGTGTGACAGATGTATTCCTGCAACAAAGGAAATAAACATTACTGTTAAACACCATTCAGTGGCATTGTGTCCTCATTACTCACTTAGAAGTAGTTCTGTGTGATCTCATCTCGTCTCATGCGCCCGGCAGCCGCCCCGGCCCCACCTGCTGGTCCGCGACATGGAGCTGGTCCCTCCTCATCTGATGATTCTGAGTCTGTCAGATCCACTGGGGTGCCTTTCTTGGTAGCGATGTTGTGTAGCATTGGACAGGCAACCACAATTTTGCAACATTTCTCAGGGCTGTACTGTAGCGCACCTCCACTCTTATGGAGGCATCGGAAACGGCTCTTTAGGATTCCGAAGGTCCTCTCAATGGCACAGCATGTGGCTCTGTGTGCGCTGTTGTACCTTCTCTCACCTGCAGTGGCTGGATTCAGGTACGGTGTGAGGATGTAGTCACGTATAGCATACGCACAGTCTCCTGCAGGGTATAAGTAGATTTATGTTTAATACTGTCCTGCCACTACATATCTTTACTGGTTCTGTGTCTGTAAGCCATGCATTTACCTAGCAGGTAGCCCTCTCCGAATTCGCCATTTGTGAGTCTGCGATATAACGCACAGTGGCGAAACATGCATGAGTTGTGTATGCTTCCTGGGTATTTGGCCACAATATCAGTGATTATATGTTGGGCGTTGCACACTACCTGGATGTACATGGAATGATATGACTTTCTGTTCCTAAAAACATACTCATTCTGTGATGGTGGTGAGGTTGCAACATGGGTCCCATCTACGCAGCCAATGACGTGGGGGAATTGGGCAATTTGGTAGAATTCCTGCTTGGTCTGATCTAGTGCCTGTTGTGTGCTTGGAAATTTTATGTGGTCATGCAGCCTCTGTACCATTGCATCAAGGAAAGCATGGAAGAAGCGTGAAAGTGCACTTTGAGAGACCCCTCCTGCTGTGGCGATCACCCACTGAAAACTCCCTGATGCCAGGTGGTGCAGTGAGCACAGGACCTGAACATGGGTGGGAATGGTGTGTGCCCTGCGTGTGGGGTGTTCAAGTATGGGTGTCAGCTCCTCTATTAAATCCAGGATGCTGTCTGGGTGCAGCCTGTAGATCACATGGATCTCCTCCTCGGTCATTTGGAAAAGGGTGATGCGTGCTCTGTAAATCCTTTCCTGGCGTCTCCTTCTCTGTGTGGCATATCTGATTCGCAGCCTCCTGGCTATCACGTACAGGCCAGCCATGGTGGGAAGTCCCAGTGGCATTGTGAGCCTGTTTAAATAGGTTGCACCTGGTTACAACCTGCTCAGAGTTGGTGGTAATTGAGAAGTGCAAATTTGCGATTTTCTTAAAATCGCTAATTGCGATTTTTTCCCACGTCTGAATTTGCGAATTTGCATTTACCGAGATCAGTAGTAGTGAATTTCGCAGTTGATGTAACGCAGACTGCCATTTTGCAAAATAATTTGCAGAATCTGTGTTAGGAACGGTCTGTTTTGCGATCGCATACACCCTGTTTTTTGCGATTAGCAGCGTTTGCGATCGCAAAACAGCTTCCTACATATGGCCCATAGTTTAAATAAAAATATACACTGTAAAGTAATACATTATTACTCTAGTTAAATGTGATATTTTGTAGTAAATATTTTTTTTTACTATATGTATATAAATTACTCCGTTGGCGGTCGCCACTGGCTAGTTTTAGTTGGGACCACGTTTTCATGGGAAAAACATTTTTGGGTTTGCTTAGAACTCTGGTGTTGTTAGATGAATCTTCACAAAACATTCCCCAAAAATGTTCTTCCACCTCAGCTCCTACAAGAAATGTTTTGAAGGGATCAAGAAGGGCTAAGAAAAAAGGAGGGATCTCAAAATTCACTTCCCCTATTCATTTTTCCATAGACAAATTAGACATTGCTACAACCAAAAATTGCTTAACGGAATTACACCAAATTTAGCAGAAAGCAATATATTAGTCCAGAAAGCATGTTTTTTTTGATTTAGTAATTTGCTTGGAGGATCCAATAAAAAATAATTCTAGTCCTCTGCTGTTTGTTAAAATACCCTCAAGGTTGGACAAGGGCCCAGGGGCAGCGCATTATCATTTTAAGGGGAGGGGGCATGTCTTTGTTAGGTCCTAGAGACCCCATTCCCTGGTTTGCAAATATTAAAATGAGGTGGACCATGCTGCCCCGTTCCCTTGCCTCTCAAAGGCCCTGATGACCCCATCTACATGGGCAGATAGATAATAAATAAAGGGGGATGTGCGATCGGTCCACCTCCCTCAACCTTCCACAGGCCATGGGGACACCATCACCTGGGGCCAATAAATTATATTTAATGGGAGAGGGGCGCGCATCTATTCATATTATTCACTACTAAAAAAAATAGAAAGATTAGAGCATACATTTGAATTAAAATTAATAAATAACCAACAATTGAACAATTCAACAGTTTACATAATAATAATTACAATACTTTTTTCATAATTAAAAAAAGAAATCAAGATCAATATAAACAATTGTGATTTAAATAATTTCCCACCCTATTCTGCTACAAATCAAACAAACCACTACTAAAATAAAAATAATATTAAAAAAGGATAACATTTACATATACTTTAAACATACTTACATAAAATAAATAATAATTAAACAATGTAATAATTACTCATAAATAACATATTTAATTTTCAATAAACAAATTGACATTAAAATCTAAATAATCAATTCACTTCTGGCCCTATTCTTCTACAAACCCAACAACCCCCAACTAAGATATAATATATAAATTACTTGCAAAAAAGTTAAAAATTAAAATACCCATAAAAATTAGCAAATACAATTTATTAAATGCCTAATATAATTAAATAATGTACCTAAATCACAATCAATTTTATATTTTTTTGACAATAGAATATTAATTAACATAAACATAAAACTAATTGTAACTTAATTAACTTCCCATGCTATTCCCCTATGAAACCATTAGCTCCCTACTGCATTATAAATTACTACTTTATTTTTTCTATTTTAAATACACATTTTAAACTACAAACTAATTTGAAAAACAATAATATTAATTATACTAACATCTAACATTTATTTTTGAACTAAAATATATTACATTAAATAAAAACTCAATTTTTACACCCATATTTAAGTAAAAAAATATTAAAAGCAACCATAATATTTACAACAATATTATATAGAAAAAATATTCTTTACTACGATATTCGGTTAAACAATATTCTTGTAGTAAAGATATTCTTGACATGCTGAGAAAACCAAAGATTACATGGACATTTTAATAGGCTCACATTTCCCTCACTTACGTACACGCAATGCACTGCTTATGACCTCACATATTACATCACTCAGGACAAGGTCAGTGACATCAATGATCGTGATTTGTCATGATACGCATGTTCTGTTTTCAAAGAGACATCATGAAAATGCATAACAAAAGCTGACATTCAAGAGCCATCAGCATATTCAAAATTCATAGCTATAAAACAGGAAATCTGTGCCTCATCACTAGTTTCATCATTATCTAAATGCCTCTATAAAAACATATATCACTACCTGAGAGATTCTGTGAGTGTATATATGGCATTTAGAGGTTGTCTGTTCAGTGCCTGCATAACACTCTGATAACTTCTGTCAGAGAGTGTCAGAGTTTGACAGGGTCAATGATAGCATACATGAGTGTTTGCGTGCATCTCTCAGTTAGTACATGAGTGTCTAAGTGGGTCTGTGAGTGGGTGCAACTGTGTCTTACTGGGTCTATGAGTGGGTGTCGTAACAGAATTTGATGCAAAAAGTTTCTTTGGAAACACTACTGGATCCCTCACTGTGGCCCACTGGTAGGCACTCATTCAATGGCAATCTGGTCCGGTGCACGTAATGGGTGAAACGAGGTCCTCCTGCACTGAAGAAATTGACAGAAAATATGTAATGGCAATGAAACATGTCGCCCATTCCACTTAAAATGGTCTAAACATGGCATTGTGTTTTTAACTATGACTCCGGGCATTTGATAATGAAAGACAAATGTGTATTCCCTTGCAACTCATTTTCTACTTTTTCTTGTGATGAAGAAGTTTTTCCTCCCTCCGTGGTGACCTCCGGGGTGGTGTTGAGATGTGTTGTTTTCACAATACAAGTAGCCAGGTTACAACACACACACACAACATTCTTCTAAACATGTTGAGGGGTTGGTTCCTACCCCCTACATAGGAGAAGTGCCGATGATGATATAGTGAGCAAATTGATGAGAACCTGCCAATCGCTCCCTGGTGGTTGGTTACGTGAGTCACTCCCTATGTTTTCCTTCTGAGAGTGTCTTATAGCTGCACTCTATATTTCCCTCCGCACCGGACTTTTCTTGTTTTTGTTTTATAGTACACACGCACAGGGATGTCTTTTTAGATGTACACTAGAAACAGCATCATCTTACATTTAGATGGAATGGACCTTTAAACCTGTATAAAAAGGATTTGATGTGTGTGCCATACCAAAGGCTTTTGTGTATAATATGATTAGTTGAGTGGAGGGCGTCTTTGTTATGTTTCCCTCTCCTGCTCCTTTGTGTATGTAGTGGATAATGTTATACCCTGCCTTCAAGAGCCTCTGTCAAAACAAAACTACTCTGTATCTCAGCGGCTCAAGATTTAGAAGATTTCCATTCAAAAAGCCTTCTGAACCACTCTTTTAATTTTATAAATATTTGACCAAACAATATTGTTTTACTGAAACACTTTACAGAATTAATATGCAGAGAACCATCAGCATGGGAGTTTTCCGATTTCCCATACACCAATTTACAAATGGTTAGAGTAAACAGATAATTCTCCTAAATTTAGGTTCTGTTGCTATAAAAATGAGTATTTAGGACATATCTTATGTTCTAGTCTGCAGTTATTGATGGACAAAAGAAAGCCCGTAAAAAAGTTGTTTGTATTTCATGGAATCAGAACATGTAAAGAGGCAGTAAATATCTGCCTGAAGAGTAGCAATGGTGCGGCGGTCCCGCCATTCAAATTAGGATGTGCCTGCCACACTGGCGGGTGCATCCTGCATTGTTTACATTGCGGTGGGCGGTGCTGTAAGCAGCACCCGCCGCAATGTAAATAATGATTATAGTGCATTTGCATGCATAACTTGACAGGCACCGCACGGTGCCTGCCACCTTGTGCATGCAAATTCAGGGGGGTACCATAGGTACCCCCATGTGCACCCCCCACCCCCCCAACATCCTAGGAGCCCGCTACAGGCTCCCAACAGTGAAAACCGTATGCCTTTCCGCCATGGAAAGGCTGCTCTCCGCCCGCATCCTGATATGGTTGGGGGTGTCTTACAGACACCGTCACCTTGTTGTGGCAGTTTTCTGCCCGGTCGACGTGTCGACCGGCGGAAAAGCGGTGGACGGTCTTCTCGTCGACCGCGGACCCCCCAGCCATCCTAATGTGGTGGGGGGGTTAATCATGGAAGGATGGCGGGCAGATCGCCCCCGCCGGGCCATCCGAATAGGCTCCTTAGTGTAAAATGATTGTCAGAATTTGGATTATTAGTTGGGGTGGATGGTAGACCAGCACAAGTAATAATGTCATCATAAATGTTAGGTGCAGTAATGGTTCAGTAATTTAAACCTGAGCTCAAGCCCTGGTAGCTATGGCAGACAAGAGTAACATAAGAAAATGCATAAAGTGTTTAAAAGTACCAGAGCAGTTAAAAATTCACTCAAAATATATAAATCATCAAACCTTTTATTTTGGCTAAAAGCCATAAAAAAGTTACAATCCAAAAAGATATACAGTTCAATTCAATTTCTGTAAAAACATCATACAAACTTCCTTTTTACATTAGGTTAAAATCAACAATGGCTAAACATGATTGGTGATAAATAAAACAACCTACTATAACCAGTAGCAACAAGGTTGTCATATTGTATAAGCATTCTTCATAAATATAAGAATTCATATGTAGATAAAACCATTTAATAGACAACTCGTGAAAAATAGGAATGTCCTGGATATCGACATTAAGAATGTACGACATGGAGAGTAACAAGACGCTAAGCAAACCTTCAATACCTTTTACTACGAGCTGGCTATCATTGAAGGGGAGCTATCTATAGCCTTCCTCTGATTCAAGCACAAACCAAGAAGCACGAAATTGCCACTGCTGATAGTTCCCTAGTGTCGCTCTTGAGAAGCCTGCGCAAAATAACAAGGACCCCCTGAATGTCAGAAAATAAAATATAATTCCTAGGACAGGGTAAAACACAATGCAATAATAACTTCCTAGGCAATTAGTATATTTAGTTAGATAGTACCTAAAACATGTCCAATTAGTGTAGCCAGCACAATATTTAAAAATGTCACAATAATTTTTATTGTTAATACGATTCTCACAGAATCAAAAGGAAATGTACAATTTAAAAAAACAGCAATTCAACAGTACATTGGTACATAATATAGACAATAAATGTAATAATGTTTTTCAAATTACAAATAAAGACTATGGTCCCAATTACGATCCGGTAAAAAAATTCCCCGTACGACCCGTATCCGGTCTTTTTACCGTACGAATCGTACAAGTGCCGTACAAACTGGCAATCACGATTCGCATGGTAAAAAGTCCATACGAACCGCCTTGGGAATTATTCCCCACACGTCCTCGGGTCGGAAAATGTGTCCGACACGTCCTCGGACGATTTACCGTACAAATGTGAAAACTCAAGTCCGACCGAGGAATCACGATCCATCCCGTGCGTCCGATGTCACAACCGTATGGAAAAAACACCGTCCGCACCGAACTCCCATAGCAACCATGGAGACATGTGCCCGCATATGCGCCCAACACTCCCCCCCGCCCCCGTACGTCCAAGACGTACCCCCGTGTATGTACACCCCCACCCGTGTATGTACACCCCTGTACGTTCGAGTCGTACCCCCACCCCTGTACGTGTCGTACCCCCGTGTATGTACACCCCTGTACGTTCGAGTCGTACCCCCACCCCTGTACGTGTCCTACCCCTGTGTATGTACACCCCTGAACGTGTCCTACCCCCGTGTATGTACACCCCTGTACGTTCGAGTCGTACCCCCACCCCTGTACGTGTCGTACCCCCGTGTATGTACACCCCTGTATGTTCGAGTCGTACCCCCACCCCTGTACGTGTCCTACCCCCATGTATGTACACCCCTGTACGTTCGAGTCGTACCCCCACCCCTGTACGTGTCCCACCCCGTGTATGTACACCCCTGAACGTTCGAGTCATACCCCCACCCCTGTACGTGTCCCACCCCCGTGTATGTACACCCCTGTACGTTCGAGTCGTACCCCCACCCCTGTACGTGTCGTGCCACCGTGTATGTACACCCCTGTACGTTCGAGTCCTACCCCCACCCCTGTACGTGTCCTACCCCCGTGTATGTACACCCCTGTACATTCGAGTTGTACCCCCACCCCTGTACGTGTCCTACCCCTGTGTATGTACACCCCTGTACGTTCGAGTCGTACCCCCACCCCTGTACGTGTCCCACCCCCGTGTATGTACACCCCTGTACGTTCGAGTCGTACCCCCACCCCTGTACGTGTCGTACCACCATGTATGTACACCCCTGTACGTTCGAGTCGTACCCCCACCCCTGTACGTGTCGTACCACCGTGTATGTACACCCCTGTACGTTCGAGTCGTACCCCCACCCCTGTACGTGTCCTACCCCCGTGTATGTATACCCCTGTACATTCGAGTCGTACCCCCACCCCTGTACGTGTCCTACCCCCGTGTATGTACACCCCTGTACGTGTCCTACCCCCGTGTGTGTACACCCCTGTACGTTCGAGTCATACCCCCACCCCTGTACGTGTCCCACCCCCATGTATGTACACCCCTGTACGTTCGAGTCGTACCCCCACCCCTGTACGTGTCGTACCACCGTGTATGTACACCCCTGTACGTTCGAGTCGTACCCCCACCCCTGTACGTGTCGTACCCCCGTGTATGTACACCCCAGTACGTGTCGTACCCCCCTGTATGTACACCCGTGTACGTCAGAGTCGCACCCCCACCACAACCTCCTAAGTACGGAGCGCACCCCAGGCCCCAACATCACAACCGCATGTACGAGTCGTACCAAGCCACACACAAGGACAGCACTGTACAACAAAATGGCCCATGTACACACCGTACACACGCTAAAAACGCACGTACACAACCAGGACAAAACAAAACAACACAAGAATACACCATTCGAATGGCACAAAGCCACTAAACATGTCCAACAACCACTAAAAAAACACATTCACTGACCTGCAACTGCCAAAAACAAACAGAGGCCCAAAACACCACCACTCCTTATAACACACCCACCCAAACTTCAAACACAGCCACACCCACCAATGGACCAATAAAAAGGGCCCACACACACAAACCATGAGCCTCTGCAACAGAATTACTGCTGCCAGACCCCTCAGACAACCTACAGCACCATACTACAAGCTTCACCACACCTTACACTTGCACACCTTCACACAACCACCTTCACAAACACACCCTCATCACATTCACACACACACCTGCACAACCACACCCACACACCCACAACCATCCACACACACCCCCCACCATCCACACCCACACCCCTCACCATGCCCACTAACAAGAATCCAAAGTTCAGTAACCGAGAGTTGGAGGTCCTTGTCGATGAAATCCTCAGAGTCGAGCCACACCTCTTTGGAACATTGGTCAGACAGACCAGCATTGCAGAAAAAACAGCCATGTGGCAGACCATCGTTGATGCTGTGAATGCTGTTGCGGACACCAGAAGGAACAAGCAGGAATGCCAAGCCAGGTGGTACGATCTGCGGAGGAGGGTCCGAGCCAAGATGACGGACGAACACAACCAGGCCAACGTCACTAGAGGAGGGCCGTCCCGCAGACCCGTACACAACCATCCCTGGGAGGAGAGGGTGATGGCCATACTGCCGGTGGAGGCAGTCGAAGGATTAAGAGGACTCCGATACCCGGGTGAGTACACAAACAACGCACCTCACATGGGGGGAACGTCATCCACAACCAAACCCACAAACAGGCACGCAACCACCCCAAGCTATCGCATAACTCAACCACACTCCATGAACACGCACATGCCACTGGCGCCACCATGCCCCATGCACCCAGCTGGACAATGTCAAGTCACAGGCCACAGAAGACACCAACACATGACACGATAAGCCGGATGGCGGGAGGGTGGGCCCCAAAAATCACATAGTGCAACTCAGAAGCAGACAACAATGCCCTCTGCCCATATGGCCTAGGTCACAGCCAGACTAACACTGTGTCCCCACACAGGAAAGACTCGCCAGCAAATGGCGGACGCCTTGCATTAACACATGGGGGTGAAGGCATGTTTTTGCACATTACAGCAGCTAATGAACAGCCAACACTGTGAAAGAGTGGCAGCACACACCACCACAGCAGCAGCGCAGACACACACACTACACCCAATGGGTGCCTGGAGATCACAAACAAACTCACAGCAACAAGCCAAGGGCCATTCAAAGAACTGCTAACAGTGTGTGCCCAGGAAGCTGGGCTGATGTGACAGAGGGTGACACACAGAGGGAGGGAGAGGGGGACAGAGAGGGAGGGAGACACAGGGAGACGGACAGAGGGAGGAGGTTGACAGAGGGAGGGAGAAAGGGAGATGGACAGAGGGAGGAGGTTGACAGAGGGAGGGAGAAAGGGAGACAGAGGGAGACGGACAGAGGGAGGAGGCTGACACACGGAGGGAGGGAGAGGGGAACTGAGAGGGAGGGAGACACAGGGAGACGGACAGAGGGAGGAGGCTGACACACGGAGGGAGGGAGAGGGGGACAGAGAGGGAGGGACACACAGGGAGAAGGACAGAGGGAGGAGGCTGACACACGGAGGGAGGGAGAGGGGGACAGAGAGGGAGGGAGACACAGGGAGACGGACAGAGGGAGGAGGCTGACACACGGAGGGAGGGAGAGGGGGATAGAGAGGGAGGGACACACAGGGAGAAGGACAGAGGGAGGAGGCTGACACACGGAGGGAGGGAGAGGGGGACAGAGAGGGAGGGAGACACAGGGAGACGGACAGAGGGAGGAGGCTGACACACAGAGGGAGGGACAGGGGGACAGAGAGGGAGGGACACACAGGGAGAGCAAATCAGCCTTGTGGTGTGTGGGAATGTCTGCTCGTCAGCAGGTGGACTGCGTGCATGTAGACAAGGGTGGCCAGTGCCAGCACCCCCCCTCTCCTCCATGGCAAAACACAGGGCCATGTCAAAACCTGTGCACGAGCACAACGACAGCTACCTGCATCATTGAAGTGTGTGGAACAACTTCATGTGCCCACGTACAGTGCAACACGGAAGGCGCCAATGCACGGCTCGCCACACCTGCCCACTCCACTGCTGACTGCAGTCACACTTGACGCAGCAAGTAAGACTGTGCCACACATAGTTAAAGGCGCAAAAGTGGTGCCCAAGGGACACACCCATGCACAAGTGCACTGTGAGTGGAATGCAAGACAGATCCTAATTCCAAGAGGAAATGTGCCAACTTTGAAACTGATGAAACATGGATGTTGCATGAAACAAAATTAACATTGTCTCTCTCACACACAGGTCAACCTCGTGGTTCACCCCCCAACACTGGGGGGTGAAGACTCACAGGACCCGGCTCTGCGGGAGGCCGATCCCACCGGCAGCGACGACTCTCACCACTCTGTGGACGACCCCGACCAACCTGGCCCCTCTGGTGTCCAACGACCTGCAGCACCTGCATCAGGTACAACGGGGCCAACCACCACCCCCACTCCTGCCACATCCCAGGAGACACCCAGGATCCCTGCCCCACCACCACAAAGCAGCCAGGCTGGCCAGGAGGGACACGGTGTCCCGGGCACCCAGGAGGAGGCAGGCGACAACGCCAATGCCACCCCTCAGGGGTCCCGGAGACCCGATGTGCCCACAAGGGCAGGCCAGGTGCAAGTGGGCAGGGGTGGTGGGAGTGGAGGACGGCGGAGGCGCTAGCCTGACCAGTTGGCTGCGGAACCGGTATATTCCCATGTCCGAAACATCCTGGACACATACCGGCAGGACACCACGGGCCTGGCCCAGGTTGTGTCCGTCCTCGAGGGGATCAAGACCCAGCAGGCCCAGCAACATGCGGAGCTACATGCCTGTCTACTGCAACACCAAAGGAGGATGGAGGACGGACAGGCTGAGCTCGTGGCGGCGTACACGGGAATTCACGATACACTCCGTCGCATGGCCGACAACATGGCCAACCCTCCCTGTGCCAGAAGGCGTAGAACATCACCACCCACAGGGAGGGATCAGGAGGAGGAGGAGGATACATCCGATGGAGCATCCCAGACGTCGTCACGGCCTGCTTCTGAGGGTCCCCGCAGGAGGGCGGGTCGTCCACGGAAAAGACCGTGAGGGTCGGCGCTACATCACCATCTCCCAGGACACCTGGCCTGGCACCTGGCCCACTGGAGCAACAGCATCACAGCATCAAGAGACATTCTCTGCCACATGGCCTTGCTGGTCACTGTCTGACCAATGTTGACAAAGACTGTGGCATGGACTCTGAGGACTTCCAATGGCAAGGACACCAACTCCCCTACTGAACTTTGGATTCGAAACTCCCGGAAAGCCCCTCACGTCATACACCCCCCCCCTCCCCCCAAAATAAAAAATCACACCATGAAGAGAATATGCCTGCTGGTTGCATTATTACCTTACATGTGTCTTGTAAAGTCTAAACATGCCTGACTTCTCTTTTGACTTCAACCATCCACACCCTGGGGCCTGAGTCTGGCACAGGACAAACGGGTCACAGTGTATTAGGCAAGACAGACATGGAGCACCATACACACCCGTGATGGGCCCAACCAGCTGAGGGGGTGGCCGCACAACCGTGCTGACAGACACATTGAGTACAGCAACAGTCATGCGCAGAGGTCAGGGATCCCGTCCAGTGTCCTGGGGGGCACCCAGGTATGTGTAGACAGGTGGCAGAACCATGTCCTGCAAGCTTGAGTCCGGTGGATGCAGAGAATGGGGGCCTGGCCAACGTTGGATGCATGGGGATGGCACATGTCACAATACCCACACACTCATGGACATCATGCACAATACACAGTCTCAGCCCACACACACAGCTTGCATCTTGCTACTCGACACATAGACACATAGCCACTATCAGGGAAAACCATGCCAGACATGCTGGATGCACCATGGCAACACACCAGCATTGACTGAGAAGAGGCACCTTGGAGGCATAGGGACACCTTTATTAGTCATGTTTTCGGGATTGCAGAGGCAACTTGAAGTACACATGACCACTTCATGTGGAGTTACATGTGGGTCCAACACTGGCACCCCCCTTCTGCAGCACTAATGCGTGATAGCCATGGAACTGGCACACAATTGTCGGCTAACAGCTAAACACCCACAGCTGCTCACGGAGAGACTGCCATACACCATTGATCCGCTGATGTAGAAGTCCCACACCATGTCAAGCCAATGCAAACCGCATGTGTCCGAGGGCAGTGTTACACACATTGATGCCATCATCACAATCCACTATCCCATCACTGATGACTGTCAACCAGTCAGACCATCTATTCAGGTGTACACAGCTGCATGTTGTGTCCCATGGTGATGCTACATGGCTGCAGAGGAACCAAACATCGACAGGGGCAGTGTGCATACATCATGAACAACTGCCACACCCAATACACCCCTGATGCATCCCTTACCCTAGGAAGACTTCCAAACTTGTCCGTGCGTGTAACGCTGAGTCAGCACACGATGACGTGTCCATGAGGAATAGCAGTGCCACAACAATGCAACCAGCAGACGGCATGCGCAAGTACCTGGGGATGAGAGACACACAAGAAGTCAGCCACAAAAAGCACAGCCACTTGCATGTGCATGTACGCGACACATGTATGGATGACAACATGCTAGGTCACAATTATGACTGGGGAAATACAACCATCACTGGTACCATCACTCCAGTGACACATCCACACACACCTCTGACTCACGTGCCATACATGCAGGTGGAGACACACATCTCAACACATGCCACACGGGGACCAATGCGTGCACACTCAGACACTGGTACTCACCACTAAGCAAAGAAGTCGCGTATGAGCCGAGTCCGGATGTCCTCTTGCGGCTCCACATCCTCCACATCACTAGCCCCATTGCCAAGCCCTTCGTCCTCCACGGGTGGATGGTCCTGGTCATCTTGATCCAGGATGAGTGGCACAGCTTTCTCAACTGCTATGTTGTGCAGCATGCAGCAGACCATGAAGATTTTGCAGACCTTCGCAGGGGCATATGGGAGCGCGCCGCCGGTCTTGTGTAGGCACCTGAATCGGCTCTTCAGCAGGCCAAACGTCCTCTCTATCACTCGCCTTGTCCGGCCATGGGCGGTGTTGTAGCGGAGCTGGGCCGGCGTGATGGGGTTGCGGAGAGGTGTGATCAGCCATGGCATGTTGAGATAGCCAGCGTCCCCTACATGGGAAGCACATGGACATCGTTAGAACTGGTGAAGCGGTCGTGCCGGTAGGCTATGCAAAATACAGGACAGACTGTACCCACCAACAACACATGCTCGTTCGTTGCGCAGCTGCGTCATCATTTCAGACACCCTGCTACGCCTCATGATGTAGGCATCGTGTGCTGATCCTGGAAAACGAGCACAGACATGTGAAATCACCATGTTGGACAGACACACCACAAGGGCATTGATGGAGTGGTAGTGCTTCCAATTGCGGTACGCTACCTCCAGTGTGTGTGGTGGTACCAAAGCAACATGTGTCCCATCTATGGACCCAATGACATGGGGCATCCCTCCCAGGGCATAGAATCCACGCTTGACCCCAGTCAATTGTTCAGGGGTTGGGAACTTGATGAAGTCATCCAGGTGAATCAACATGGCCTCTAAGAAATCATGCAGCACACGGCAGAACATGCTCTGGGACATGCCACCAACATGAGCTATGGTATTTTGAAAGGTACCCGTGGCTAGAAAATGTAGGGCTGCCATTACCTTCAGCTTGGGTGTCAGTGCCGTAGGATACCTGTGCAGCGGTTGCAGGTGTGGTGCCAGTCTCGCCGTCAACTCCAGAATCAACCGTTGTGGGAAGCGGTAGCACCGGATACGATCATTCTCCCGCATGGCAGCCAAGTCCGGCATTGCTCGGAGAAGAGGCGGCGCTCTGCAGTAATTTGGAAGTGACAAGGAAGAGTGAGTGCACCACAACAACAAATAATTTGTACTGAGCACATGTTAATCTGTCTATACACATATGCTACATACGGAGTGAGGTATGTGCCACATGCCCTGGACACGTATGGCTGCCAGGTGACACTCCTACCAAGACCCAGCTACACACGGAGATTGCGAACCTCCCCATGCCATGCCATGGGATTAGCTGTGTCCCAGTGCAAGTGAACAGCCAGACGCAAGACAGGAGTGACATACACCCACACATCAGCAGAAGTAGGATGCCGATTGCAGAGACTGGTAGCGGAACACTAGAGCCACAGATCACATGACATTACACTAGGACAGCCCACACACCTTGCCATGAAGGTGCACATGTCATGACTCACCACACATTCATCGAGAGGATGCAGACATGTCCTTGTCACGCTACTCCGTGTCCCATGCATACATGCGCACCTCACATCCGATACCACATGTGGCATGGTGTGCGGAACAGTGTGCAATGTCAATCTACACACAGACACATGTTGGTTGCTACAACAGCTGCGGCTGCGGCTTTTGAGGGTGCTCCAACATCAACCTAATGGGAAGCCCCCACACATACATGACATAGTCACATCGTGCACCGTGGGTAGTGACAAGTCAGGTGTGGTAACCCCTGTACCGGGCATCAGGGGACACTTCCGTGTGTTGGTGTCCGTGCCATGCCAGTGTCGGTCATCCCAAGTGTGCAGTACGACATGCACACATGTCCAAGGAGTCAAGGGCATGCCTGGCACACATTGCACCGTCACACATTACATCTGTACACATCTCATCATACATCTGGTGCCTTCTCGACTCAGGAGTAATGTTCCACATCACAGCCTGTCACACCTGTGCCCCACACATGTAGTAATGCACAGACAATGCCTTGATGTCCATCCATGGACAAGTATGTCCGCCCTATTCCTTCCTGTGTGCTGCCTGTCACCACTGTGATGTGTGAAAACCGCCGTACTGCTGCTAAGAGGGCCTGTGTACGTTCCCATATCACTATGGGAGTGCTGCCGTATGTGTACCCATCGTGTTGGTGAGCGTACAGGCATGTGTACGGTCCGTACCACTACGAGTACGCATACACAAGAACACCCATAGTGGTAGGGCCGCATAGACCACCATACTGATAGGGAGCGTACAGGCGCGTGTACGGCCCGTACCACTACGAGTACGCATACGCGAGGACACCCATAGTGATAGGGAGCGTACAGGCGTGTGTACGGCCCGTACCACTACGAGTACGCATACGCGAGGACACCCATAGTGATAGGGAGCGTACAGGCGTGTGTACGGCCCGTACCACTACGACTACGCATACGCGAGGACACCCATAGTGATAGTGAACGTAGGCACGCGTGTACGGGCCGTTGCTATGTTTTTGGGGTGCCCTAGGGCCCCGGAACGCACCGTACCTGTGTGTGAAGCTCCAAATTACATAGGGGACACATGAGGGACTAGTATTAAGGCCTACATGCATGCTGGTTGTCATGGAGACCAAGTTCAAATTTTGAATTTGTTCAGGAAGGTGCACAGCAGAAGTCAGTTGGAATGAATCTACTTTGTTGCAATGTGTTTGTGGGGCTGACATCATGAAGGAGAAAAAAACAGATTGAGAACCCACAGACTGCTAGGTTTGAAGGGATTGGAGGAAACATAGGATGCAAATGTGAGTGACCAATCACTCTGTACTCCTGTGCATGAGATGGGCCAGCAAGGCAGATATAAGGCAGCCAGGTCCTATGAGGGAGCACTTGCCTGCACATCTCTGTATTCCATGACCCAGCTGCTGCTACTGATTCCCTGGAACCATGTCAAGGGCTGTGGAGAGGTCACAGCCATTCACCCTGGAGGAGAACATGGCTTTGGTGGATGTGATCCTCCCACGGTACCCCATGCTGTATGGGCGACCAGGTTATCAGGTGAGTGCAGTGTCCACTGGCACAGACTGTGTCCCTTTTTTGTGACTGTGACTTCTGCCATTGTGTCCAGGTGTGACACACATGCTATGTACTGTAGGGGGGGTCCCAGGGGGGGGAATGCCTGATGTCTCCCAGCAGTGCCCAGAGACAGGAGGGGTGGGTGCAGAGTCCTCCCAGCAGTGCCCAGAGACAGGAGGGGTGGGTGCAGAGTCCTCCCAGCAGTGCCCAGAGACAGGAGGGGTGGGTGCAGAGTCCTCCCAGCAGGGCCCAGAGACAGGAGGGGTGGGTGCCTATCACTCCCAGCAGTGGCCTGAGACAGGAGGGGTGGGTGCCTATCACTCCCAGCAGTGCCCAGAGACAGGAGGGGTGGGTGTGATGCACAGTGTGAGCCTGGCTCATTGATTGTGTAGTTGCCCTCATTCCACCTGTGTCCTTTCAATGGCACGTACTGCTTTTGGCCTTCCCCCAGAGGATCATGTCCCTATGACAAAGGTGCAATGCGTTGGATGCATACTATGCCTTGTTGTAAACAGCCAATGTGTTCTAATCTGTGTCCCTGTGACATGTGCCAGGTGTATTGATGTAGTGTCACTTGTTCATCCTCACAGGTAGACGCCTCTGCCAAGGAGCAGATATGGCAGGACGCCGTCAGCGCCGTGAGGAGTGCGGATGGTCGGAGGCAGCACCTGTCCCAGGTGAGGAAATGCTGGCAGGATATCCGGTGCTGGACGCGGAGGATCGCACGGGTCCTGCTGGGGGACTCACCTGAGAGCCATAAGAACCGCGGGCGCCGCCGTCTCTCCCACATCCAGAAACGTGTGCTGGCGGTGGTCTTTCCAGACTTGGACAGGCGCCTAAAGGAGATGCAGCAGCCGGAAGGGGGTAGGTACATGTGTGTGTTTGTTGTGTTTCACCAGCATTTGTAAGTGCACTGTTCCATGGATACACTTCCAGGGTTTATGGTGCTGTGCAGATCCTGTTACCCACAGTATTGCAGTGCTCTCCTGCCTCCCTTCCCCTCCTTGCAATGTGTTCCCTGGTCTGTGTGTAGTCACTCCATCACAAGGTTATGTCGCCTGACACCTTCTCCAAGTGTACAATGCCTGCAGCATCATGTGTGGGGGGTGGTGTGTAACAGGTTTTGTGACCTTGCCTGTGCCCTGTCCAGTTCTGGACTTGTGGGTTCCATGTCAGTTGGCACTAATGCTGATTCCAGACATGGGAGTTAATCTCTCGAGTGCGAGGCCTTCCAGCAGGCATGTCCCATGTGGTGGCCTGTGACATGATGTGCATGAGTGTGCGTTACGCATAGTGCAGGGATGTTAGCGTGTGTTGCAGTCATTCCCATTCAGGAGCATGGAGTTGTGTGGCCACTACTGTCCCCAGGGGCATCTTTTCCTAGGTATCATGTGTGTAATCCGAGAATGTCGACAATCTCTGTGTCTACAGCATAGGTTGTGCTCTGTGCCATTGTCCCCTGGCACCATGTATATTGACGTGAGATGTATTACAAGTGTCCACTGTCCAGCCTGACCTGATTTTCCAAGTACATACTCACGGTGGCCATTGCCTGTGTGTCTTGTTGCAATCATCTGATGATGCCCATTTGTACATGATTATTTGGACAGGCGCACCTTGGGTATTTGGTGTGCAATATTGAATTATTGCATCCCATGTGTATTTCACCCAGACAAAGAGATGTAAGTGCTTCCTGTGTCTCCACAGATTTGTCTGATGTAGGGGGTGGGTGGTGCGGGCATGGCCTACATGTCAAGACCTGTAATCTCCTTGCTAGGACTGGCCAGTGTGTGATGTTTGTCTGGAAATACACTCAAGGTGCAGTGTGCCAGTCAGGGTGGGCATGTTCTCAGTATTACCTATGCTGCATGTGCCTCTAGTTCCTGGATGTGGTCCCTGCTCATCCCTATTGCCTGCCACGCTGTGTGGTGCAGATGCAGTGCTGGATTGTCCCCAGGGCCTTGCTCCTCAGTCAAAATTCCATGTCATCTCATTTGCTATTGTGTCATGCTCTCCATAGTTTTTCCATGGCATGGTGGGTCACACAACTGTGTCTTGCAGGGCCTACATATGTACCTTGTTTTGTAGTTGTAACTCTTCCTTTGTTTCAGGCTATGCACTGTAACCTAAGTAGATTTGACTCATGTGACATATGTATACAGGTGTATGATTAATTTCTGTCTCTTCACCCTGCCCACAGCATCGTCGGGGGACACGGAGGGAGACATGGACACAGACGGCGCGGAGGGACCGAGCACCAGTGCCAGCGGTGACATCGGGGCTGGCACTTCGAGTGGGACTGAGGCGGAGGAGAGTGAACCCGGGGACCTGTCGACTGGCACAACAGAGTATGAAACTGACGGGTCCGAGGATGATCTCTCCGAGTGGGCGGTGGCTGCACCACCATCTAACAGCAGCCCTACATCTCGCTCCGCCTCCTCCATTGGCATCAGCCGCCTCACACGTGCTCGTGTCCCTTCCCAACGTGCCCGGTCACCACATGTCTCCTTCCTGCCAGGCACCGCACCCCCTGCCCCTGTCTCCACTGCTGCCGCCAATGCTGAGTCTGTGGACATCCAGTGGCAGTTGCAGATTGGTCAGACTGCGATCCTTAATGTCCTCCATGCCCACAGCCAGGTCCTCAACAACATGGAGGCATACTTGGAGGGCATTCATTCATCGCAGGCTGACCAACGCAACTTGCTGAGGTCCATAGACTCCACACTGACTGCAGCAGTGGGTCTCCTGCAGCGCTACGTCCCACCCCCTACCCCTGCCCCTTCCACACTTCCCACTCCCATGCCTGTCCCACATACACCCAGACGTAAGCATGCACCCACCACAACACACACAGGCACCACACCAGCAGGGAAGGTCCGCCGCACACCTCCTGACACGCACACACAGGGTGAAGTAGGCACACCCACTGGGTCGGGGGGCAAACGTGTGACACGCAGCCAGAGTGGGAGTCCGCATTCCACCCAATCCACTCCCTCCAAATCCCCTCCCCTCAGCTCTCCTGGCCACATCTCCCCCAAAGACTCCTTCATGGCCGCTCTGTCCCTGAGCCCCACAGTGACACCACCCCGCAAGCGGTCAAGGAAGTCCACGGTCAGGGTGCTTAAGTCCCCCCCCTGTCCACACCCTCCCCCAGTGGCGCTGCGACCCATCCCTCTGACCCCCCCCCCTCCTTGGGGCCTGTGGTTCCTTCGGGTGCAGAGGAGTCCCTGGAGGACCTTGCCGAGGTGTGCAGCGCGCTCCTAGAATCCATCTTTGGCCCTGCCCCACCCCCTGTGGTGGAGTCCTCCATCCCTGCACCCACGTCGCCTACCCTTCGCCCTCCTGTCCCTGCGGTGCCTGTTCCTTCCCCCCCACATGATGCCCTCACCCCTGTGGAAGACAACGGCTTGTAACTGTGCAGGCAAGCTAGGGGACACGCATCCCACTGTGTCCCCCATCCAGCTGTGACTCCTGGACTGCCCTATGGGCTTTGTAAATATTGACCTTCCTACATACCAGTTTTTGGATCATGCTGAATAAAGCTATTTATTTTTTGCCCTTGGAACACTCCTGCTTTGCTGGCATTGCTGTTGGTGGGGCTGCTACATGGTTGTGGGTGGTGTTCATGTGTTGGGTGTGTGGGAAATGTAGTAGTGTGCTGCTCATAGGGGGGACCCTGAGATCTGTGTGCCATCACACGGTGTTAGCTAGCTTTCTCCATTCATGTAAGCAGTTGCTGCATGTTGCAATTGTCCCAAGGTGTATTCCTTCCTCTGTGTACCCTGACTTCTTCCCTGCAGGGTGTCCCCTGACTTTAGCGCAGAGCTGTGTGTACATTAGCTGGGTGTGTGACGGAGTCCTCCAACTTTGCACATGCATGCTGAGCCATTCTCCACCTGCATCATTCGTGGCATCCTTGGTAGTCATTGTACTTGTGTATGTGGACTATTGACATGACTTCACGTGGACATGTTTACTTTTTGGCCCTATGCATGCGTATACTCCCAGCCTCGCACACATGTGGTACATGTACTGCAGGGTCTCTGTGCACCTGACTGACATTTGTGGGCATGGTATCTGTGGCTACTCCACCCTTTGCGTTCCATGGGCACTGCTGGGAGTGTTAGGCACCCACCCCTCCTGTGTCTGGGCACTGCTGGGAGGACTCTGCACCCACCCCTCCTGTCTCTGGGCACTGCTGGGAGGACTCTGCACCCACCCCTCCTGTCTCTGGGCACTGCTGGGAGGACTCTGCACCCACCCCTCCTGTCTCTGGGCACTGCTGGGAGGACTCTGCACCCACCCCTCCTGTCTCTGGGCACTGCTGGGAGGACTCTGCACACACCCCTCTCATGTCTGGGCACTGCTGGGAGGACTCTGCACACACCCCTCCTGTCTCAGGGCACTGCTGGGAGGACTCTGCACCCACCCCTCCTGTCTCTGGGCACTGCTGGGAGGACTCTGCACCCACCCCTCCTGTGTCTGGGCACTGCTGGGAGGACTCTGCACACACCCCTCCTGTCTCTGGGCACTGCTGGGAGGACTCTGCACCCACCCCTCCTGTCTCTGGGCACTGCTGGGAGGACTCTGCACACACCCCTCTCATGGCTGGGCACTGCTGGGAGGACTCTGCACACACCCCTCCTGTCTCAGGGCACTGCTGGGAGTGATAGGCACCCACCCCTCCTGTCTCAGGGCACTGCTGGGAGTGATAGGCACCCACCCCTCCTGTCTCAGGGCACTGCTGGGAGGACTCTGCACACACCCCTCTCATGTCTGGGCACTGCTGGGAGTGTTAAGCACCCACCCCTCCTGTGACTGGGCACTGCTGGGAGTGTTAGGCACCCACCCCTCCTGTCTCTGGGCACTGCTGGGAGGACTCTGCACCCACCCGTCTCTGGGCACTGCTGGGAGGACACTGCACCCACCCCTCCTGTCTCTGGGCACAGCTGGAGGACTCTTCACACACCCCTCTCATGTCTGGGCACTGCTGGGAGTGTTAGGCACCCACCCCTCCTGTGACTGGGCACTGCTGGGAGTGTTTGGCACCCACCCCTCCTGTGACTGGGCACTGCTGGGAGGACTCTGCACCCACCCCTCCTGTCTCTGGGCACTGCTGGGAGGACTCTGCACACACCCCTCCTGTGACTGGGCACTGCTGGGAGGACTCTGCACCCACCTCTCCTATTTCACAATATGTACGCTCATAACATACACGGATGTGGGTACGCTCCATGCATTCGAGGTGGGGGTACGTGTCGTACTTACACTGTTGGGGTGGGGGGTACGCTCCATAAGTCCGCGGGTGGGGGTACGGGTCGTACTTACACTGTTGGGGTGGGGGGTACGCTCCATACGTCCACGGGTGGGGGTACGGGTCGTACTTACACTGTTGGGGTGGGGGTACGCTCCATTCATCCGCGGGTGAGGGTACGGGTCGTACTTACACTGTTGGGGTGGGGGTTCGCTCCATACGTCCGCGGGTGAGGGTACGTGTCGTACTTACACTGTTGGGGTGGGGGGTACGCTCCATGCATTCGAGGTGAGGGTACGTGTCGTACTTACACTGTTGTGGTGGGGGGTACGCTCCATATGTACGCGGGTGAGGGTACGGGTCGTACTTACACTGTTGAGGTGGGGGGTACGCTCCATACGTACGCGGGTGGGGGTACGGGTCGTACTTACACTGTTGGGGTGGGGGGTATGCTCCATACGTCCGCGGGTGAGGGTACGGGTCATACTTACACTGTTGGGGTGGGGGGTACGCTCCATACGTACGCGGGTGAGGGTACGGGTCGTACTTACACTGTTGGGGTCGGGGTACACTCCATACTTACGCGGGTGAGGGTACGTGTCGTACTTACACTGTTGGGGTGGGGGTACGCTCCATTCGTCCGCGGGTGAGGGTACGGGTCGTACTTACACTGTTGGGGTGGGGGTTCGCTCCATACGTCCGCGGGTGAGGGTACGTGTCGTACTTACACTGTTGGGGTGGGGGGTACGCTCCATACGTCCGCGGGTGGGGGTACGTGTCGTACTTGCACTGTTGGGGTTGGGGGTCCGCTCCATGCATACGGGGTGGGGGTACGGTCCGTACATATCCGTCCCCACGCTATGTGATGCTTGTGCGGGCCGTACCCAGGCCTTTGCCACGTGGGTACGAGCCGTCCGCCATTGTTGGGGTGATGTAGGTGTGGGCGTGGTACGACTCGTACCCACGCTCTTAAGGCGTGGGTACGGGACGTACCTGTCTGGTTGTGTTGCAGGTTCGCGTCGTCAAGAACTTCCGTTGTGGCGGTCGCTGGCTTAGCTGGACACGGCCCCACCCCCTCGTAGTGACCAGGGCCTGGGAGTCAGGTATGTCCAGGGCATGTGTGCTGTGTGACTATGGTGGGGGTTTTGTGGCCTGCCCCTGGTCCTGCCCCCCCCTTTCCCCCCCTTTCCCCCCCTCCCTTAGTTGTTCTGACCTTCAGCGGCGTCTGCGTCGTAACCTGTAGAGGAGGTCGACTGCTATGAGTGCCGGGATGACACGTAGGTTCGGGTCCATGTCTGTCCGTCGCGTACGGGTACTCCTTGTTCGCGTCGTCCTGTCTGTCCGTCGCGTACTGGTACTCCTTGTTCGTGTCGTCCTGATTTCCCGGCAGTTTTTGGCAGCCGGAAAATATTCCCCGTGCGGGATGACGTCGGTGCGAATCGTAATTCCTGGTTCGTGAATGGCAGGCTGCGTGCGTCCCGACGTCAGGTCGGCACTTTCCCGGATCGCATTTGTATGTTTATTTTCGTCGGTCGGGGTTTTGCACGATTCGTACGGAAATGGGATTTCCGTGCGAATCGTAATTCCATGTTTGTATATTTTTTCGACCGGGTACGCGTCGGACGGAGAATATGCTCCGTCTGACGGTTCGTACCCGGTTTTTACCGGATCGTGATCGGCACCTCTGTCAGTGGCCGTATGATTATCTTTTGAAGATAATCATACGGCCACTGACATAGTTTTTATTTGTAATTTGAAAAACATTATTACATTTATTGTCTATATTATGTACCAATGTACTCTTGAATTGCTGTTTTTTTAAATTGTACATTTCCTTTTGATTCTGTGAGAATCATATTAACAATAAAAATTATTGTGACATTTTTAAATATTGTGCTGGCTACACTAATTGGACATGTTTTAGGTACTATCTCACTAAATATACTAATTGCCTAGGAAGTTATTATTGCATTGTGCTCTTGAGAAGCCTTACTGCTTCCCTGCAGTGTCTCACACCTATGGAACTTAGTGCCGCTATAAGCCATTTCTTACACGGGTTTCTGTATTGTGGAAAGAAGAACATGAAGTTTTCTATCGATTCCGCGATGATAGGGCAATTTGGGCAGAACTTGGAGTTTGAGAGTGTCCTGTCCCATTTCATGTTGTGAATTCTCAGGAGGAGTATACCACACCTGAATTGGACATATAAGCATTTAGAACGGTAAGGGTACATTAGCTCCATGTATGGCTCTAGGCTGGGTGTACATTTGTGGGTGAGGAACTGACCAGTTACAGTGTTTTCGTGTTATGCTTTCCAGGTTTGCAGTACAATTTCCTCCCAGAACTGGGTTTTTGCTTCCTGGGCTTCACTTTTAGCAATACCCTCAGGGGTGTTGCATAGATTAACCATGCTATTCTATGTGATATGTCTTTTATCACCTTCAACTACTGTGTACGTATGTCACTTTCGAGGGTCACTAGCTCTTTCACACTGTCCCTAAATGTTCCTAGTTCCCTGGTGGACCACAGTCTAATCCAGTATATAGCAAGGGTTTAAGTAGAGCCACTAGGTGTATTGGGTTTAGGGCTAGATCGAGTCTCAATGGGGTTATAGAGGAGCTTGGGGGAAGATTAAAAAGGCCCCTTATAAACTTGTTTTCGACCCTTGTCAACACCTCTGCTGGGTCGTGGCCCCAGATCTCAGGTCCATAAGTCATTGATGCTTCTGCTGTTGGTCTATACACAGTGATGACCGGAGACAGTGTGCCTCCTGAGGCAGCTCTGTACTTTCTCCCTATGGCTGAAGTTTTAATTTGGAGTATGGTTTTACTTTTCTCTAGATGGGGACCCCACGTCTGACTATCACTTAACCTAACTCCAAGAAAGTCAAAATATGGGGCTTTCTCAAGGGGGATCCCCTCTATAAGCAGGTTTCCTCTATAAGTTCTATGAGGGTTAATGGTCATTGCTTTGGACTTTGAGGAATTTAATTATAGACCTCTTTCCTCACAGAAGGAGACCAAGGCATTTAATTCTGCTTGGAGCCCCATTGGAGTGTGCGAAATTAGCAGGGTGTCATCCGCAAACATCAGAATAGGCGTAGACACACCTGCCATTTTGGGGGCATCATGTTTACAGTTCATCAATATATCTACTGGTGCATTAATGTATAGACTAAAGAAGGTGGGGGCAAGGACATACCCTTATCTTATCCATTGGTTGATCTCAATCTTTTTTGTCAGGGCCCCTACATTATTCCACCTGACCTTTGCATAGGTGCTTGTGTGTAAAACGTTCAGTAGCTTTAGTAGGTCTGGGGGAATACCATATCCATACAAGACCTCCCATAGTGTTTCCCTTGGGACGAGGTCAAGGGCCGATCTCAGGTCTATGAATGTGACATATAGATGGTCATGCTTCAAGGTGACATATTTCCAAGTTATCACCTTGAAGCGGAGGACCTGGTCTGATGTGCTGATCTTGGGTGTAAACCCAGCTTGCGCTTCTTCTAAGATGTTGTTCTCCTCTATCTAGTCATTAAGTTTGAACAACACCTGCCTGCAGAATTATTTGGGGTATTATCCAACAGACTAATGGGTCTGTAGTTGGAAGGGTTTGATCGTTCTCCCTTTTTGTAGAAGGGTATGATAATTGTTCCATGACATGTAGGCAGAATAAAATTGGCTTTTTAGATACTGTTAAATACAGCATTCAGGTATGGTTCCTAGATGTCTGGTTGGGACAAAAAGAGATCACCTTGTATACCGTCCAACCCAGGCGCCTTTCCTTTTTTCATTTGCTGTACTGCTAAATGGGTTTCAGGAATAGTAAAGCAAAGATTGACTTCTAGTGCAGCAGATCTACTGGACAGTAGGGGAGATTTTAATGGACAAAATTACACCAAGATATCAAATAACCAATAGGCGGAATTGGAGATGTCAGTTTTTAAAGTTTTAAATAAAAATAGCACCAAAAAGTGGTCATCAGGCGTGTCATCAGAGGGGCAATCTTCAAGCTGGATCCGAAGCGGAGCGCAATGATGGTGGGCTGTTTGAAAGTGGGGCCCCAGTGTGGTCATTGATGAAGGAGGTAAAGCTCTGAGCAGACAAAGTCCGAAGTCTGTGATCAGGAAGGCCTTGACGTCAATTTGTTGCTACTGTGTTTATGCTGGTGAAGCCCTCCACGTTTGACTTGGAAACTTTTCTGGATGTCAGATCTCTTTCAGTGGGGATAGCTGGCAAGTTGAGGCCACCCTGTGATTTAACATTGATGGCTGTGATTTCGATGGTGACCAAAGTCGCTGTTGGTTCTCCAGGCCGCAATTTGTCAAAAGGTTTCACTTCTTGCAGTTTGAGGACAGGAGTTGTGTACTCTAACACCAGCCAAGGGTCCAGGAACTTGGGGCACCATTTTTGGGCTAAAACTCACTTCAACAGGAGCCAGAAACAGGGTCAGGGTAGGTCCAATTAAAATTGGTCAGATTGTTTCTTCAGGAAAGTGGGCATCTTGCATCTTTTGTGACCCTGTAACTTAACAAGAGATCAGGCACCTGACCCTTTGAGTCCTCTTCTTTGCCCTGAGTTCATGTGAGAGCACTTCTAGCTGTTTGGATTCTTCTAATAGGCCTAAATAGCAAATGAAGCCCTTCTTTTGTGTTCTACAGGTCATCTAGTGTTCTGAAGAAGGTATCCAGAGGTCCCACAGATATTCCCAACCCTACCCTGTTGGTGGGGGTGACTCCTGGCACCGTTTTGACTAAAGGGAAAAGGTTTGCAGGGATAACTCTACCCACTTTTACATCACTGTACATGTGTACCATTTACTGGGGGCATATAGGTAGGTTAAATGTGCCAATTATGAGTATAGTCAAGTTTGACATGTTTAGGGGTTAGAGCACTAGTAGAGTCCCAGTGCAGATAGTCAAAAACCAAGCAGCATCGGTCCATAAAAGTGGGGTGATTGCGCTAAAAAGAAGCCTTTTCCTACAATGTTAATATGAGAATTGGTTAAAGGTGCATTTTACAGTTTTTAATTAATGTTATACAATAATCTAGCTACTTATCTGTAAGGACTCTTCTCTTCATTTGAGGTACTGTTGAAATTTCAGTTAACAGAGGGTTTAAATAAACGTGATTTAATAACCCAGATGCCATGCTTTTCCTGGTAGGTTACTTCAGTGCTAAAATGGGACAGTGCATCTTCGACATTCAATCAGTTATAAAAGAGAATAAAGCTTGAGACATTTTTTTGATTTCAAGAGGTATAGAACTCCAAACCTACTGGTATTCTGTTGAGAGTGTACAATCAAACATTTGTATTTTTAAATTCTTTTCAGATTCCCTAGGGATATACACATTATCTTCTTGAAATAATGAAAGTATGATCAAATACTTAAGTTCCATTTCATAATTGCCCTTTTGTTCAGGGATTTGAGTTTGTGGCCAGGTGTACTAAAAGGCTGGTCAATTTGGTTGTTGCAATTTGGGCAACAACGTTTTGCTGAAAGTCTTTCATTTTCTGACGCGACCTATGTACTATTAGATTGCATATTAAAAACTTCAGTTGCAGGCAATCACAGAAAAAACTACCTACTGGATATTAATTAAGCATGTAGCAATTTGCCTTATTTACAAGGCAGCATTGAGCCACTTAACGTAAGGCACCCTTTCACACTGCACTTAGCACGAATGGGGAAGGCAATGGGTTGCTGTGGGCGTTCCACCTCAACACCCATTGATTTTGAAGCTGCCTCCTATTTACAAGGGTCGCATAAATAGGAGGCAGTGCCAAAATTAAGACCAGTGAAAACCGGGTCTTAAACAGGCAAAACAAGGAGAAATGCTTTATTTATTCTAATTTTTGCTGTTTCCATGTGTGCTGCAAGGTGCAGCACACATAGAAACAGCAAATTGCCATTGATTGTTTATGTGCAGGAAGGTGACCCTTCCTACACATAAGCAATCCCAAATTAATATGACATTTTGCAATTTCTATGTGTGCTTTAAGCAGCGCACAAAAAAGTTACACAACGGCATTTAAAGATTGCTGATGTGCAGGAAGGGAGACCTTCCTGCACATAAACAATCTTCCCCTGCACGCAGACACCCTTGCACTATGGTGCAAGGGTGCCTGCGTTGGCGTTCGGCTGCTAAGTTTAGCGCCAGTTTAGAGGGAAATGCAGGGTTGCGTAATATTTTGTAAATATGGTGCAGCCCTGCATTTCTGAAGTGGCGGAGTGCGTCGTTAAGCCAAGGAGGCTAACGCCGTGCTCCGCCACTTCGTTGTAAATATGCCCTTGTGTTGCTTAAAGGAACAGCTGCTAATATAATAAAACACAACTTTCTCATGTGGTAACAAATTGGGGGAGGCAGCGATATTTAAACTTGTCCACTGATTACTCCTCCCAAGGTCACATGACACTATTGCAAAACTATAAGTTGTCTAATGGAACGGTTTCCCTTTTTGCATATCAGTTACTTCCTAGTCTGGCACAAAGAACTGACACATACAATACTAAACTGCAACTAGGAGGGAACACCCCTTTCATTCCCCTTTTTTAATGTCGATTAGGTAGAGGTTGGTAAACCCATTTTGCATGTTGGAAATGCATTCTAAACTAGCAAAATTAGTTTACTACATACAATTGTGTGGTTGCAAACCCTGCGATTTTACAAATCACAGGGTTTGCAACCACGGTATGGTCTTGTACATCTGGCCCAATGTTTCAGCTATGTAATTACAGCTTTTGGCTCAGGGAAATGAAGATTCAGGCGATTCTTTCCATTTTGGACTTGAACAGCACAGGCATAAAACCGTGGAAAGCGATGTTTATAACACATTCAATTTGGAAACTATAAAATTTACCTTCTGAAGAAAATAAGATCTGAAAACAGAAATTAAGATATCAGAGTGTATTATTTGATGCCTCATGTAGAAATTACAGAAATATGTTATTATTGTTTTTTGGAAAGCTTTAAAGACGAGTAGAAGAGTATCTTTCTGTGTCTCAACCTTAACTCAACCTGCTTAAACTTTTCTGATTTTGAGAATTTGTACATCACCAAGCTGCAGAGTCATTTCATTAAACATTTAACTCAGTTTAAGGTAGGCGCTGCAAAACCTAGGCAATAAAAATGGTCTTAATATTTTGTTTGCAGAAATAAGCACATTTTCAGGATCTGTTACTGAAAAATAAAAATAAAAAATAAATAAAAAACAAATATGATAATCTGGTATGACCTGGCATTACTGTTGACAAGAGCACTTATAACAAGACTATGCCTGCCATTATGGTGTGAATATTCCATTTTTTATAGGGGTTGATGCTATATCTGGAAGGCAGTGGTCATTGCCTGAGCTGCACTAGGAGGCTTGCAAGCCACGTCTAAGGGTCAAAATAACAGTTTGAGAAGCATATTATTAAATGGCTTGATTTTACAGGAAATAAAAAATAAGCTATTCTTTAGGTATGTATGAATCTATAATTACCATGTTTTGTTCAGTTCTAGGCATTTCTAGGTAAATCATATTGATACTGTATTTTGATACTGGAGCTAGGTGGCTCTTTAGAATTATGTTATTCATTGCCCTTCAGAAATTAAAGCACGAAGGACGCTGAAGAAAAAAACAGACTAATCGGTTTGCTGGAGTTTCTTCAACATTGATGCCACCCCATTTCAGATTAGGAAACGTTTTTTGATCTGAGTTCATGACGTTATCCTAGAAGGCAAAAAAAATATATAGGTATGCCTCTTTCACATTGTTTCCTCCTATTACATATATTCTTCACATGCGTTCCGTTTACTCATACTCTAATGGTCAATTGTGAACTTTCCAAAACCTGTCTCCATGATCATTTCAGATATATTGCGAGAGAGTAAAGAGAAGTAAGGGCATTTCTTGTGTTGGTTTATTAGGTAAGGTAAGGGAGGTTCTTATACAAGATGGGCATATTAATGTTCCCTGGACCAGATATGATCTGTGGTCTTTCACTATGAACTTTTCCAATCTGTGGAACGTTTTCTGAGAAGTAGTATGTAAAGTAGAGAAGACAGAGAAACTGTCAAAATTGTTGTGGTTAGATTTGGATGGTAGATTTGGATGCTTTGTTTTCTGTTGTGGTATCTAAAGATCTGACGGACATATCAATGAGATGGCTAGACATGGAGCCTACAAGGTAAGCTCCATAATATGACCATTTGCCGACAGGGACAGATAAGTACAAGGAGGTAATGGGGTACTTGGAGGAAAAGGTACCAGTACAATGTGTGAATTGGTCAAAGATTATGTAGAGCTTGCAACCCAATGACTAAAGTCTACATGCTTTTTATTATAGATTGTTACAGGTGTACAAACAGTATAGTGGAACAGAAGATGCTACTTAGCATGTGATACCAGCTCTAGTGTCAGCTTTTGTACTGGAGATACAGCCTGCTATTAATACCTATGTACAACAGTTTGCGATGTGTTCGGCGAGCTAAAAAAAATGAAGAAATGTTAGCATGTGAATGCTATAGTAGTGATTATCTTGATTGGAAACAAAGGAAAGACAAAGATAAAATGATGAAGAAACAAACTGAATTTACAGAGTCTCAAGACAACACAGGCGGAGGGGGCTATAATGAGGAATTTGGACAATGGGTTCAGGGGGAGAGGGAGAAAAAGGGTGACATTGGAAATCCACAAAATGCTTTCTTCAAGTATGGGATGATTGGACATTGAAAGAACAAGAGTACCGAAGTAGGAAAGGGAAGGGTACCGGGAAAATCATCACCTATTCAACCCATTCCTTTTGGGATGTTAGCTGCTCCAGACCAATCAACTGCTCCAGCCACCTCAATTATATTGCCACATCAGTGTGGTCTGCAAAATCTTCCCTGGGGCATGATCCTTATAAACCTGCAGAGTCTGTATTTTATTTCCCCATTTTGCCACAGCAGCAGTGATTCAGAAAGGCCCCAATTATACACAATAGTGTTGTCCAGATCACAACTGCTTCCAGTTTCCAATGCTTTAGGTTGATCAGAAAGGTCCTTACATACAGGGCAAGGTGAATAGGCATCTAGATTTTCCTAGTTTATACGGGAGCTGCTTAATCTAATGTTCCCCAATTACCCCTCCCAGGTAAAATGGTGAAAGCAGTAAGCATTTCAAATTCTGCCATTAACCATCTGTTTTTTAACCCTCACCCAACAACTATAGCTCCAATTGTGGAACAACATTAATGTTTGATCAGCAAAACCACCCCTGTACATTTTCGAGGAGAGATTGCCTCTCTAAATTGAGCTCTATTGTGTATTGCATCCCTGATAATGTGCATGTACAGACAAGAGAGCCTGGTTCTAATCTTGAAGTGATAAGTTAATTGTAAGAAATCTTCTCTCTCGAATTGTGTGAGATTCCCAAAAATGTGAGAAGTACTGTATCAGTCGAGTTTTGGCCAGTAAAGGGAACACAGATAGGAAGGATGCCGAGTGCCAAACCAGTACCGGTAAAATTGAAAGAGGGAGCTAGGTTGCCCTGAATTCCCCAGCTGAAACTGTTACTGGAAGCAGAAAAATTGATTGAGCACGTGATGCAAGACCTACGAAAGAAGCTCATTACCAAAAGCAGAAAGGCAAGCCCATGTAACAAACCCCCTTCTCCCCATACAAAGGGGTATGGTGTTTGTTGGAGAATAGACCTTGATTTAAGAGCTATCAGTGCCATTGTGATTTCCACTTTTACCACTGTCCCTAATCCCATTGGGATCCTGGCTCAGATCTCTGCTACAACAAAGTGGTTTGCGGTTGTCAATTTATGCTCAGCATTCTTTTCTATGCCCTTACATGAGTACAGTTGATACTTTTTTGACGTTAACATGTAAAACAATGATATCGTGATCAGCAAGGCTTCCTCAAGATTATATCGAATCCCACTCCATTTTCTCCCAGACTTTTGTATAGCAATGTTGAATCTCTGCATCTTGCACATGGGTTTGTGCTGGTCCAATACATTTACAAGGTTTTGGTTGAATCTCCTGCCAGTGAAGTGTGTAAATGGACATTATTGCATAGATAAATCATTTGACCCTCTCGAAGTTACAGTATTGTCAGAAAAGGGGGATTTATTTGGGACACTAGTTAGAGAAAGGAATGAAGAAGGTGTCCTAGGAGAGTTATCAGCTGTTCTGCAGATGGTGCAAGCCTGTACCCAAAGAGAAGTAAAGGCATTTCCTGGGATAGTAGGTCATTGTAGGCAGTGGATACAAAATTTTCTTCGCATGGCTCAACCTTTACTACGATTTACACGCAAAGATGTGCATAACCCTTTGCCAAGTGCTAGAAAGCATTCTTAGAATTAAAAGAGGTCCTCCATTCTTCTCTAGCCTTAGGAATGCTGGATTATGATAAAGTCTTTTTCCTATATTAAACAGCAAGGGAAACGTGCTCATTGTCTGGACTGACATAATGTAAGGGTGAACAACAATGCCCACTTGCCTATTTTTCAACAGTGCTGGATCCAGTTGTGGCAGGCCTTCCAGAGGGACACCACCTGATATTGTAAGTATCTCATTCAGTTGAAATGTGCTCACCAGATGTAAAATTCAGCATTTAAATGATGCTGGCTTACTCACCATAAAGTACTATATCTATCAACCAATGTACTGTTTTGAATGTTGCTACACTATTTCCTTTGCCCGTTCAGCAGGTGTGGAAAGATAAAGAAGACCATGATCGTATTCAAGAAATGGATTTTTGTACCAAGTCCCTAACAGACATTATGGATGGACATATGAAAGATTGTGATTATCCGTTGTTTGTAGATGTTTGCTATTTGAGGGTTAAGGCAGGAATTTTAAGAACTCCATAAGCTGTTTGTTGAAGCTTCTTCTCTAGATAATGCACACGCAGCTGAAGTGATAGCTTTCATGAGATCGTGCCATCGAGCCACAAATAGGTACTGTAACCACTGCTACTGATTCAAATTATGAATTTGGAGTCGTCTACGATTTGGACAATGCTATAGTCAGAGTTATATTCAACATTCATCAACACTGAAGATGCTTTGCAGTGGAAAGAGATGACTATGTTGTTTCACATTTCTATCCACGTAGGAAATAAGTTTGCAGCCTAATTAAGGAGAAATATGAAAGGTGATAGTTCTTGTCATATTGGGATCTGAATTTGCTACTTGCATAATAATACAAGTCCTGACTATGCTTATGCCATCGATTGTTCCAAAAAGAGATAGTAGGTTAGCGACCCAAGTCCCCATCAACAGGATAAAGAAGAGTGAGGAAGAATGAATGCTCATGCAGCACCAGAACAAATGTTGAAAAAATGCTAACGTTGCTCTGGTTCAAACTTATTATTTTTCAACCTGAACAGTTTGAATGGTTGGCTGTATATTCACATGCCTACATCATGGCAGAAGGGGTCACATATTCAGAGCGGTCGCTCTATTTTTAATTGTCTTGCGCCATTTATCTATCCAAACTGACTTAGTGGTGTCCAGTGTTCATCTCAAGGAATTTAGAGTTTAAGAAAATTGATCAGAACAGTAGGGACTATAAGTGTACAATGCCTAAAGACACACAGTGCGTGTGATCTCAAAAGGAGAAAGAGTTTTTGGCAGAGTACAAAAAAAAGACATTAGACATTACAAGTATATGGATGGACAGGGTTGCGATTTCACATGAAACAGGGTCCTTGAGAAAATGCTTAAATACTAACACATCCAGCTCTAACCTTTTGCATGATAGAGTATGAATACTTTGCAACACACGTAAAGGAATTATTAGCACAGGGGATAGTAATTGATGTTACCTTTTTCATAAGTCTGCCAAATGTATGCGTTGTAGTTTAATATGGCTTTTTATAGACATGTGCCACATTTGTGGTGAGAAGGCTAACTTTACATTGCCAGCTGGGTGTAGTCTCTCCTGTTACTAGGCCCTGGTGTTACTCCATATATCTCACACTGAACAGTGGAGCAGTACCTGTTTTTTATCACCACAAGATAGACATCAGGAAGACACAATCAATATCTCAATGTTTTCTCCTGTAGGGGTTGCCTTGAAAATGGTGGGAATCTAAAAGTATTCTGAGTAGATAGAGAGGGTGGTGAATAACATAGCAGCTGCTCTTTCCAATATAAGTGAAAATATGATTGCAATATGTAGTATGGTTATAGAGAATAGAATGGCTCTGCATCGTATCCTAGCAAATGAAGGTGCAGTAGATAAGATAACAAACACCTTGCTAGACTAGGGCATCAGTGCACACGCATCTTGCTAGACTAGGGCATCTGTGCACACGCTTAATGATGAATTGTTAGGCATGCTGTAGCTGAGGCTGGCTTATGATGTCCTTTCAGCTGGAATAAACACATGAATCTCAAAGAATCTTCTGCCTCAGATTGTTCATTGGTTCACACTTTCCCAGCTTTATCATTGTCTTGAATTCTAATAATACTTCAGAGAAGTCATGACAGTAGCATATTTTAAGTACTTCTCATGTGGAAGCGATTATGTAATTGCACATAGTATCAAGTTCTGCAAGCGTCAATGATTAACAAAATGCATGTGTGCTTGCTAAGGTTATTTCTTCATTTGGAAAATATTTTTCTCTTTGTAAAAAAAAAACTGCCCATCAGCTACACCACTTGTTGGAGGTGGTATCTGAACCACCACGGAAACAGATTTACTCCTGCCCTTGACAGGAGTATACATTTTTCAGGTCAACAAGCTTGTGAGTATCGACAAATCACAGATTGTTCAGTATGCATGAATTTCAAAGGGCAATTACTGCCCACCATGGGAGATGATTTACCTTCTAGTAATATTTCAACATACTGATGTATTGTTATGTATGAGTAAATTTTTTAATGATTGTGAATTCATGTTTTGTGTGTTGCACCTGCAATTGAAGGCATTTGCACATGAAAGTCAAAAAAACATATTCAAATGGTTTTGTGATTCATGGCTTATGTTTTTTGTATGGGTTTTATATGAATCTAAAGGATTCAGGTCACTTATCCTCTAACTGTATTTATTTCTTTCTCTTTTAGTATTTGCTCTGTTTAGGTATCCATAAGATGGACAAAATAAATACAACTGTTCTCATAAAGATATAGGGGCAGATTTACAAACCCATTGCGCCACATTTGCGTCACTTTTAACATTGGAAAAGTGATGGAAAAGTGGCTCAAGGGGCTTGTAAATCTGCCCCATAGAATGTAATGACATTAAATAAAGTCATCTTTCCCTGGGCAACTCTTCATACATACTGTAACAAGTCCCACACACAGTCTGAATATTATGAAACAAATGTTTTTCAACAGCATGGACAATAAGCTAAATGTTTAGCCTACAAGAACTAATCACAACACAATCATCATGCGTGAAGCCTTTTTCTTCCCCAGGTTTTCAGCAGTTACATGAGTTTTTGCATTATGGACTTAACCTTCAATGCTCTCTTAATAAAATGTCCAACTCTGCATAGATAATCGGAGGCATGAACCCTGACTATATTCCCTAGTCTAGAGCTTGACTGTTTTTGTTGCACTATCCTTTTTTGACATAAGCAGTAATTAACACAAGCACCCTTTATGTCTCTAACCAGGCAGATTGGTATCAGCTACACACACTGAATGTTTTGATCTGGTAACACTATAAGGAAAGAATCTAATATTACCTTTCTTCATTGTAATTAGGAATCCCATTTTAACACAGTTCACCAAATTATTACAATTTAATGTTAGCATGGACATTTAAAGTATCTGTTGACCAAGCATTTAGAGAAGTCTTAGAAAGCCATTCACATGCATTGTTCTAGAATGCACTAGTCCATTTTTCATTTACCAAATGTCTTAGAAAAGTTACTTCCTTGGTCATTCTTGATACCAGTATACTATATAGGATAAAGAACCCTATGCTGTATCTTATAAGGATATTGCAAGGCACCCATACGTTCTGTAACCATGTAGAGAAGCAAGGCTGAGATACTTTATAAAACAATGGAACTCCAAGGTGTCTTAGAATATCCTTTCAAAGTGCAACAAATGGTATTTTATTGTGTATAGCAAATGGTTACACAAACAGCAGTCCTCCAAAACCAAAAATCCATGGCCTTTTGCTCCTTCACATGAACATGAATAGTTGCAAATAACTAGAATATGGAGACATTATTCAACTCAATATAAAACTAGTAGTTTGCACCAAAAACATATGTGCAGATAATGTAAGTCACTTTAAAAAACAGTTATAATTCAGAATGTGGTTGGGGAACATGAGAGAGATTCCTGTTTTCTGGACTCACCTTTAGCTTTACAATTATTAAACATACTGCCATATGTAATAAAACAGGCCTTTTTACAAATGTCCCCCATTTTTTGCCCCCATGTGGACTACTAGATGCTGGTTTTCAACTCCTACAGTGCACTGAAGCTTGCTAACCAGGCCCTAGTGCTCTCTCCCTAAAATTGATACATGTGAATTGGAAACCCCAATTGTCCAGAAAATTAAACCCCTTATGAGTCCCTAGTATATGGTACCAGTGGCATACGTGACATTGGCACTAAAGGGGCTACAGAGCCTGCAGCACTGATTTGCCACCCAGAGTGACCTAACTAAACTAATTACGGCAGGCCTGCCATTGCAGACTGCAGGAACAGTACAAATTGCTTGAAATCAACTTTGCCCTTACCATGTGTGGCAAAGTCAATTCACTATTTTTAATATATGCCTGTCACCCCTAAGGAAGGCCTCCTGAGCCAAGGGGGCAGGGTGCACTATATTAAATGTAAGGACATATCAGTGCAGGCTTATATGTCCCTATAGTGTCCTTTACCAATAAATGCTACTGCAAGTGAGGGGCGGTCAATAGGATAACATGGGCTGGCACCTGCTCAAACCTGAGGTCACCACCTCCATTATGGCACCACCGAAATGTGTCATGTTTGGTATCAAACAGCGTCCCTCAGTCTGACCTGGTTACTATCATTTTTGTAATTGTTTGTCAACCCACCTTTTCTGCAAGGCCAACTTTAAACAATATCTATCAGCCTCATCAAATATTGTTTTCAGAACTACAAATTCAGTTTTTTAGAGAAAGGGGGCCAAATGTAGCATAGGATAAATGCCTGGTGTGTCCTATTTACAATCATTATGCCATATGATTTAGTGGGCAAGTCTAATAGATGTATTGACAATACCAGGTCATAATGACAGCATCACAACCTCCCACACACAGACCCAATTCGGTGCAAAAGGGAAATCCTGGGGATATCCTTGCCAACACCACAAGCATGCCTTTATGTCTGCTTTTACCCTTCATGGACATGGCAATGCCAAAAGAAACACCAAGATTTCCCTCTCTTCAGGGTAGGAAATATTTGGGTTTTTCATTGTCCCTAAGATTTATGGTTCCCTAGAAATCCACTGAGGTTTTCTTGCTGATACTGCATACATATGTGACTCTGGCTAAAGAACAAGGGTTCCTCATTGATGTTCCAGTCCCATCATGTGGCACTGCAAGTCCACTTGGGAAAACAGGATCATCAGCCTGATGATGCTTGCAGCACTATAGGGATTTCCGCTAACAGTCCTTAACCCTTCCAGCCCGACCTGACTACTCCTGTAATCAATGGCAACCACCACCAGTGGGCATATCAGGAGAACAGTGGATCTAAATGAGTCTTGTATTTCTCAAGCACAGCTATACTCTGTGGGATACATATCACCACTAAAGTAAAGCAGAAGTAAAAACATAACTAAGCAAGCTTTATTAAAATAATGGAAGGTGCATCGCACTTTACATTACTATCCTTAAATGCCGGGTCTGGTGGCTTAGTGGACTAATGCATCCTCTAGAGGGGCCTGTGTTTGATCTCATGGTCACAGGTTCAAATCCCAATGGGTCCACTCAGCCTTTCATCCATCTGAGGTCGATAAAATGAGTATCATTGAGTTGGGTAACAATAAACATGTTATTCAGCACCTAGATACCCTCCTGGTAGAACGTGCACTTTACAAATACACGTTATGTTACTGTATCGCCTTTCAGATATGTGATGGTTAATGTAGGGATGGCTAGGAAAAGCTCTTGCAGCAGGGATACACCTGTGCCAAGGGGGATAGATGTAAAGGAACATTATCTGAGCACATGCTTCATACATGAAACGAATCACAGTCTAGGTCAAGCGAGTGACACAGGCTGAAATGTAGCACATTATACCACGGAGTAGATGAAGACTTGAGATGGAAGCGCGCGGAAACGTTTTCACTGCATACACGACATCACATCTAAAAATCAATGATTATCAGATAATAGTGGTAAGGCAGGTGTCTTTCGCTTAGTCATTTATTTATGAATTATTTTTATTTACACAATACATTTATGTTATGTTTGTATTAAATATACTGATGCATCCTATTTCTTTAGACCCCGAATGAGGCTTCCATACACTGTTGCAGCGCGTGCACATGACTGATCCATGCCATCCAAACAGCTAAAAAGAAACAATGCAAATACAGTGTGTTACATGTAGCCTTCTGCACTACACATTTGGGAACGTTCTCAACATGCATTTTAATAAGCTTGCTAATACATGTGACTTAAATATATATCTGACCTTTCGTCTCTGAAAATCCCATTCTATCAAAGGAATTTAGTGGGAAAGCAAAACCTCATTGCAAGTAGTAAAGTAGGGTGTGTGACCATATTTTGCAAACTGTGTTTTCAAATTTTGTATTGGCAGCGATTGGTCTTTTAGACCACATTTTATTTTCATATTCTAATCCTATATTATTATTAAACAAACTAAAAACATTCAAACACTATTTTATGCAAATATGTAAAATGTTTATTCACAGTGCATATAGAGCACCTCTTAATTACATAATAGATTTGTGAGCAAAAAAATGATTTCTATTTCAGATATAATGTTGCTATTAATTATTAAACGAAAAAAATAAAATATCGCATTATAAATTCTTCCTTGGAAATTAGTTGTATTATATACCCCATAATCCTATCAAACAAGCAATAAGTGCACTGCAGCATGAACACTTTAATTTTTCCAGTTAGTTTTGAGCAAGCCCAGAGGTGAGGCTTAATAAGGATCAATGGCACTTTATCTGGGACAGGGCCACTTCACAGCATGCAAATTACACAGTAACACTTAAAAAAAAGAAATAGATTTAATTAAAAAAAGGAGAACCACAGGCTCTGGAAATTCAATTAAAGGATTTATGCAAAGGTTTGCTAGGTTTTTATATGCGGTTACTGCTTATATAATGAGCTTTTCATATTAAAAATCAATAGGTAATCTAAAGTAGAAGATCATCCTCTTAAATACATTTTTTAAATCAATTTGAAAAATAGTCCATCAACCGCTCCGCAACTTCGATTAGGCTAAGAGCAATATTTAGATTGTAAGTCGGCTATAGAATATCTATGCTTTCAAGTGTCTTATGCTTTTCAGCGTCCAGGAACGCTGAGCAGCAATTCAAGAATGTGTACAATGGATAAATAATTGATTGTAAGGCTAGCAAATGTGCCGAGATTTGAAATGCATGTTTATCTTATGCACCTGGTGACATTCTCACACCATTTTGATGAGTTAATAAGGAATGCATCTCCTGTGCAGAGTAGTTGTATCATCTCTCAGCTCTCAGTAGATTATTGTATACATATCCTCTGCGTGGAGCTTTCAGATCTATTTCATTACTCTTCTGAGACAAAACAGTATGTCAACGAAGGATACGACTCTCCACATTTCAGTCGCTATTATTAGCACATATATTGCAATTGCACAGTAAATTAAATACTCCTAAATGCATGCACATTAATTAAATACTCCTAAATGCATGCAATGATGGTCGCTCTTGAAGAAAAAAATGTGTACATGTAGCAAAACAGCAATATTTTACAGCTCGAGTAGCATAATTTCCAGGCCATATACATATTTACCTTTGGCTTATGTACCCATGTGGCACAATAATAGTAGTCAGATATGGTGCACCAAAGGTATAGAAAGTGCATTTATTTAGTGTGTTTGACATATGTGTGTGCATATTAATGTTTTTCTTTGTCAGAAACATCAAGATTGTTAAATTAATCTTCTATACGTTTAGATTGAGAGGAACAAAACAATGCTTTTGAAGCGGAGACTGGAATATGGGAGTAGTGTCAAGGCGCCAAGTTTATTTCTGAATCCTGGAAACGTACTGTAATGTGTATGAGGTCATATTTCTCGAATGTTCTTTGTGCATTTTAATCAGTGAACCCACCTTGGAGTTAGTTAGATTCCCTTTAGACTTGGAGTGGTACAGACCGCACTTGACATCTCTGATTGTGTAACTTCATGCTATACATGACTCCTTACCTTTATCACTTCTACAGAGGTTCTGATGCTGACACCTTTCTTGCTTCTTTGATTCAATAGGTTTTCTTTTTTAAAGGAGTTTTATATAGCGTGAACTTGACCCGAATCGGGTTTCAGAGCGCTTTACATAGCACCAGTTGCATTATATGAGGACACATTTAGTAGATGTTGCAAATTATTTCCATGTACGGGGAGAGGGATCAAAACCATTCTTCTAGTCATCAAATCCTTTACCTTATCTTTTGTATTGCCCCCACAGAAATTCTTACATGCTCTTTGCTGTTGGGGACCAATATTGTACGACACTTCGGTCTTCCTTTGCTAATCTTGTATTTCTATACTATGTTCTTGAGATGGGTACGCCATCTTCTGGACGGCGCCATCTTGCACTGTGCCACAATGCTGTGCAGGAGGATTGGGTTAGGGGTGGAGAGGTAATATGGCACCTTAGGATTGGCCAGGAGTGCCTGGCTTTTATAACCTTCCACCCCCATTTAAAACTCTTGCACAAGGCAGAGAAAGTTCTTTTTGCTGTGCTTTTGTTTGACACTGTGATAGTTGCAACAACCATGGACAACTGAAAAGACAAACTTTCTGATGCCCTAAGGGACAAAGGACTCTGCCCAAAGATAACCCCAGAACCAGTGGGTCTCCCTGAGAGCTAGTGAGAGTGACCCCCCTTATACCCACTGAGGACCAGTTGAGGGAACAATCTGGCCTTCTGTGCCCAAGAGGAGAGGAGCACCGGAAAACAAAGTCCATGAGAAAAGCTGGTGCAGGGAGCCAGTGGAACCAGCTCCCTGCAACGTACACCACCTTGGAGTCCAGCTGGAACTACCAATGGTGGCTAGAGCTCATCTCAAAGAGTAAAATGACTTCAAAATCATTCAAATATGCCAAACAAGGCCCGTGTTATGGTCTTTTTAAGGTTGATGATCTTTGAGCCACAGTGAGGATCGAAGAGTGTGGGCTCTACCGCACTGCTGAAAAATTACCCTTGGGGTAGACCAGGGCCCAGGGGTCAGCGAAAGGTTGCTCTCATAATTTTTCCCAGGAAAGGGTCTCCTCCCCACATCTCTAGTTGCCTCCCTGGGTGCCCCTATCTTCCCAGGGGCTGACACACAGGAACCAGGGGAGCACTGTCCCGCCTCTCCCAGGATGGAAGAAATGGTCCCGGGACCCCATGTCCAGGCCCCAACATCAAACCAGCCATGGGGAGCACTGTTGCACTCCTCCTAACTGTGGTGGGCATAACCCCACTCTCTGTGCCTATGTCATTTGATATGTCGTAAGTGTTGTCATGAATGCTATAATTTCACATGCTAAACGTCATATAACATGCAAGGGTATAACCAGTGCATGGAGAGGTGGTGAGTTATAGTTAATGTAGTGTGGTGAGTGAGTTGCCAAGACTGTATGTAGGTGCACAACTTACAGTAAATTGAAGATGGAGCCTAAATTATAAATTTGAGTTATAACTGATGGTGCCTAAATTATAAATGTAAGTTGTAAAGTTTCTTGTTAATAAACACTCAGCACCAATAAAACAGAAACATTCCTTCCTATTTGCACTTCTTCATGCACAACATATTAACACAGTTTCACAGTGCATTACTCTGTTTTCAATCATTAGAGGTGCTTGATCACTCAGTTTAACAAATCACTGTAACCAGTTGAAAGGAGGAGGGTTCACTAGTTTAGTCTATCTGACATTTTAACAAAGGGATGAGCTCTGTTAGGGCTAATGGCAGCTTGGTTTCTAACAGCATTTTTAATTGGTAGACTGTATTTCCCCAAATTCCAAAGTTCAAATTGTTAAACCTGTGCACATCAGTGTCTTGCCTCTTCCAAAGCTAATAAACACTGGAGCGGTGTCTTGCAAGTGTGTTCAGCTTCAGTGACCACTGTTTTCTTCCCGCTCTCTGAAATCGTCGGATTTGGCGCTTCAATTAATTTCCAAATCTTAAACACACAAGTTTAATGCACTGCGTGATCAAAGAGCGGTTGATGAGTCTGAAGGGTCCCTAAAGGAGTAGCGAGGCTCCTTAGAGTCTGACGACAGAAGCATATGCTCACAAATTTGTTCTCTGCATCCCACTGTGCCATTTATCAAGGCCTGAAACTTTTCATTATTTAAAGCACCCCGACAGTTTTCCACTTGATTCCTTGAAGTACACAATAATAGAGACTCCACGGTCATTAATTATAATATCTGCTGCCTGATGAAGTTACTGTTCTCGCCACTTAGTGATTTCGCTTTTAATTGCAGCAGGTGGGGTGAAATTAAAGCAGAACCCCTCAGGCGTGACTCTTGAATTGGCACTAAATACAGGCGAGTCTGTTGTTCGAGGTGGGCAGGGTGACAAGAGTGTGACTTTAAGGCGAGCCTTCATGTTCTGCCCCCATTTCACAATTCTTAAAATGTTGGGAAGCGATGCATGGGCAGGGGAATTGAAAACGAAGAAAATTAGAAAACACATTTTTTACAAACTGTTTTATTTAAATGAAAACACCATATTATTTCATATGTTACACTGCGCTCTATTTTAAATTAAACTATGTTAGCTAAAAAATGAAAGGCATCTGGGGTCTGCCTCTGTAATGGGCCTTAAATTGTAGATAAATCCTGACAGCTCTAGGGGCATATGTACAAGGGAAGTGGCGGAGTGAGGCGGTAGCCTTCCTGGATTAATGTTTCACTCTGCCACCTCAGAAACGCAGGGCTGCACCCTATTTACAAGAATAGGGTGCAGCCCTGTCATTACCCCTGCACTGGCGCTACACTTTACAGCCTAGTGCCAACGCTGGCACCCTTGCACCATAGTGCAAGGGTGACTGCGTGCAGGATTAGATTGTTTATGTGCAGAAAGGTCCCCCTTCCTGCACGTAAATTATCTTTAAATGCCGCTTTGTAACTTCTATGTGTGCTGCTTGATGCAGCACACCCAGAAGTTGCAAAACGGCATTTTTAAAAACTAGGGGGCATATGTACAAGCCCCTGTCGCAACGGGAACCTCACTTTTTGTGACGTTCCCTTGGCGATAGGGGTCTTGCCTTATGTACAATGCAGACGTAAGCCACTTAACGCTGCCTGGTACATAAGGCACCATTTCACGCTATGTTTAGCGTGAAAGGGGCGTGCAGTGGGTGTTGTGGTGGAGGTTCCATCGCAACAACCATTGAATTTGACGATGCCCCCTATGTACAAGGGTGGCGTACATAGCCAAAATTAAGACCAGGAAAATCCTGGTCTTAAGTTGGCAAAACGAGGAGAAATGCATTATTTCTCCTTGTTTTTGCTTTTTCCATGTGTGCTGCCTTGTATAGCACACATGGAAAAAGCAAAATGCCATGGTTTGTTTATGTGTAGGAAGGTGTCCCTTCCTGTACATAAACAAACCTTTAAAAAAAATATCATTTTGTAACTTTCATGTGTGCTGCATGAAGAAGCACACATGAAAGTTACAAAATGGCATTTTAGGATTGTTTATGTGCAGGAAGGGACACCTTCCTACACATAACCAATCCTACCCTGCAAACAGACACCCTTGCACTCTGGTGCAAGGGTGCCTGCATTGGCGCTAAGTTGTTAAACTTAGCGCCAATACAGGGGGAAACGCAAGGCTGCACCACATTCTTGTAAATATGGTGCAGCCTTGCGTGTCCGAAGTGGAGGAGCATGGCGTTAAGCTCAGGAGGCTAACAACACGCTCTACCGCTTCATTACACATATCCCCCTGATTGTTTATGTGCAGGAAGGGGGACCCTCCTGTACATAAACAATCAGTGGCCTTTTGCTGTTTCCATGTGTGCTGCACAAAGCAGCACACATGAAAACAGCAAAAACGAGGAGAAATGAACCATTTCTTCACTTTGCGCCAGGGTAAGACCAGGTTTTCCCTGTTCTTAATTCTGGCACTGCCTCCTATTTACGCCTCCTTTGAAAATAGGAGGCAGCGTCCGAATCAATGGGTGTTGCGGTGAAACGCCCACAGCAACACCCATTGCCTTCCCCTTTCACGCTAAGCATAGCGTTAAATAGGGCCTTATTTACAAGGCAGACTTAAGTCACGTTAAGTGGCTTAACGCTGCCTTGTAAATAAGGCGAAACCCCTATCGCTACAGGAATGTCATCAAAAGTGACATTCCCGTGGCAAAAGGAGCTCGTAAATATGCCCCCTAGTTCCCACAGACATGTTACAGAGATAGACGCTAATATTTTAATATAGGCAAAGTCGCTCTTAAAAGAAGGCAAGGAGAAGACAGGATGAATCTGACAGCAACGCCGGACTAGTGACCCAAAGGAGCCCTGGCAAACATGCTCCAACCAGCACCTCTCCCTTCAACTGCTCCCGCAAACTCTCTTTCCATCCATCCATTCTCTCTCCTCTCTCTCTTCTCGCCTTTTCTCTACCTTTCCCCTCCCACCTTCTCTTTCTCTCTATCTCGTTTGAAGCCTTCCCCTTGATGTCGGGGGCTGGGGAAAGTGACTGGACACCAGAAGCAACCCCTACCCTAAAAACCAGCCTCCAGAGACTCAAGCCCATCTGGGAAATGCCTGGTGGTATAAAAGGTTTGTCTGGACCTGTCTGGCAAATCAGTGATCACATCCTGTGAATCCCTCTTTGAAAGATCTAACCATTCATGACCTAATGTACCTTTACCTGCCATCTCACACAGTGCCACCGTGTGACGCACAATATCGGCTCCAATCGCACGGTCTCCTGGTGAGGAGCCGATATCACACTATACATAGTGGTTTTCCAGCTCGTTTTCCAAGGCTTTGAACTGCTGTCGTCAATTAAGGGGTGCTAAAACACCCCAGTACATTAGCACCATCCTCAGCAAGTTTCTTTTTTTTGGGGGGGAGAAGGAGGTGGAGTTGAAAGGTACCTCATAGGTACTTCTTAGCATAAGGACCCACCCCTTCAAGGCCCCGCCCCTCCTCACACAGTGAGATTGTTCTTCAAGTTGACAGGTATGCTCTTATGAGAACATTCTCGATATGTTAGGAGGTAACGGATAATGGAGGTTTTATAAATTCCAAAAAAGCTTTCATGCTACCTGTGGATGTAAGAAGCAATAAGTGCAATTCAAAAAAGGTAAAAAGGAAAGAAAATGGGAATAAGGCAAAAAAGTGGACTTTGTTTGTCTAATTTAGGGATAGGGGGACTCCAAACTAAACTATCTTCTGGTATTAAACTAAATATTGTAGCTCACCTGGTTTCATTGGCAATAGTTTGGAAGTAATGCTCAATGCAGGCTCCATATCTTTAGATTGGCTTAAAGGTAGCTTTCAGTGAAGGCGTCTCATGGTGGAGAAAAAAATGCAGAAAGAAAAACTATCTAGCAGACCAAATAAATGTATTATATCATTAAATAAATGTGATGGTTTTCTCTTAGTCAATTCTCAGTCAGTTTCTCAGATGTGGGTTTCTCCATTAAGCACAGGTTGAAGTGTTTCCTTATGAAAGTTCCACTGTTCCACTGTTTAGGTATAGCTTTGTGGATCACTGCTAAGGTGTATGGTCTGCATATCAATGTCATCTTTTTTATTCATTGCACTATATGAGAACTCTAAAATAAAAAAGATTTCGTTCACTTAGCACATTTTGTCGATCTTTATTTTAGACACCCTCGTTTTCCACCTCTGCTTTGGTCTAGAGTCTCCTAAAGAATTTGAAGTCCCATGTGATCTCAAGATTGGTAGGCCTTTGTTCCCCTCAGAACAGATCCTTTTCCTCTAGGTCTGTCCTTGCTCTTTTGGGGGACTAAGATATCCCTGTGTACGAATGCAGAACACCATGGCTGAGAGGGGCACAGGTCAGCAAAAGAAGTTTAAAATATCCAATGTGGAGCTCACATTCCTTTACTTCTTTGTTGTGAGAGAGGAGTGACACCTCTTTGAAAAGTCTGATCATCATTACTAAACTTAGGGCCTGTTCAGCGGATGAGTTACGCTGTCCCAAACATGATGGATATGTCGTTAGCTGTATCACAAGTGGATTACATCCAATGGAACTTGTAATACAGAGGACAGGATATTCGTCACATTTGTGGCACAGTAACCCAGCAACCAAACAGTAAATCAGGTACTTGGAGCCTTAGTTAAAGTTTGACACATGTGATACTTCATCACAAACATGGAAGATATCCCATCTGCCATTGTTCAAGTTCTATACATTGTGATGCAGTTGTACTATGGCGCCAGGATATCTGCCACGTGTATGGAAGAGTATCCCATCCTCCTAATTCTAAATAAGGCCCTATGGGCTAGGGCCTACTTGTGGCCAAATAAACCTAACCAAATCAATGGGTTGATCTAATGGGAGTAGCCGGAATTATCAGCAACCCGGGGGTTAGTGGGACATCACATCGTATAAATACTATGCATCCTAGGAGCATTATACATCAAAATATGAGATAACAGCAAAATGAGATTTCTTGTGCACACAGACACTAAATTTAGTATCCCTCTTCAGCTGATGCACGAGAGGTATAGAGTTACACAGTGATGCTGATGAAGGATCTTAAGTGTGAATTGGAGTGCTACATGCCCACGCCACAAGCAATTATATTCAAAAGACCCACTTTTTCCCTGCCCAAGTCATGGACTAGTTTTTATTGAGAAAACTGCTCAAATATTCAATACTGGCAACCAGAACACATGTTACATGTGGTGAAGGAACCCAGGAATGCTAAAACAACAAAATTATAAAAATATATTTTAAAAATGCTGAACCATTTTGTTAGTCCTACTATACGATAATTCTGTTCTCATCGAATATGAGCAGCTTTCCTTTCAACATTTATAAGACAAAGGACCAGAAGCACTATACACTGTTCACAAAATGGTGATCACAATTTGTGAACATTATTTTTGCGAGTCCAGTATGGCATTTTGCGAACCAATCAATACGGGCTTAGAATTCTGACATAGAGATATGTATCTTTCCTCCCCTCTCCTTAGCGCCGGTGCTGATTTCAGCTGCCGGGCATCAGTGACGGCTCCTCTGCTGAGGTGGAGAAGCGTCACCCACTGCTTTTAAGAAGTGAAAATAAAGGAAACATAAAATGATAATACCTCAAAGTTATTATCATTTTGTGTTTCCATGCTGCTTTGCGGGCAGGCGGGCTGCTCTGCTATCAGAGCGGGGGAGGAGTGGTTTGCCCACTCCAAGCGCACAATGTCTGTTTGATCGGCCCTCTGTGGCTGGCCAAACAGTCATGCGCACTCTGCATGTTCTCCATGCAGGCTACATTACAGCCTGCGTGTAGAACATGTGCAGGCCCCCAGTCCCTAGTCCCCATCTGAGCACCGAACCACAGAGCTAAGAACAATCACAACACTGCATTGGTGCATTGTGATTGGTCAGTGGAGCCTTGGTGCTTCGTCAGGGGTCCTGGGTGCTTTCTTGTTCCTTTTCTGCCTTGGCCTGATGCGGAGGACAGACTCGGCATTGATAAGGTATGCTTTTTATTTTCAAATTTCTTTACATCCCCCCTCGCCCCTGCCCTTGCCTCGCCACCCGTGATCGGTGCCGGCCACCACTGATGAGTGCCACGCACACACCTTAGCCCCATAGCTCTCAGGTGTGAATGTGTGAGTATAGCATAGGTGTTGTACAGGAAGGCTGCCCTTCCTGTACAAAATACCATGCATAGACAAGTTTAAAAATGATTCCCACTTTTTATGTGTGCTGCACAATTCAGCACACATGCAAAGTCGGAAAAGAAAGGAGAAATAAAAACATTTCTCCTGTTAGCGTCTTCTTTGTAGTGGCCTTACCTTTGGCATTAAACCCAGTCTACAATTCTTTGTAGCTAGGGTTTTGCGTCAAAAGGCACGGGCATGGGAACGTCCATGTACCAACCATGTAACGCCCCCTTGGCTCTAAGTAACGGAAAGCAGTGCATTCACGCTACTTTTAGGGTAATTTCCAGGGCAAAACTCGTTTTGCATTGAAAAGTAAATTTAAAAAAAAACATTTTTGTGAGGTTAGCATCACTTTTGTGACAGTGACCCAGCGCTAATTGTTTATACATCTACCCCGTGTGTATCTGAATCAAAGACACCTTTATTTAAAAAGTGATTAGCAACTTCGATTAGGTTTCTATCTGGAGCCTAAAAGAAGTGATGACTTCTTTTATTTAAAGGATTTCTCTCCTGAGTAGAAATAGTTCACTATCTAAATTCCAAAAACAAACATGCCAGTGTTTAACTGTAAACAGGCTTCGCATTTAACCTTTCACTGCATCATTTACTGCTGCAAATCTAAGTTTTATTGTGTGTAATAATGACACTTCGCTCACCGGTGTGTGACTTGTCTGCGGGCTAGTTATGTGTTTGCTCTTGTTCTTAATAATTTATACCCGGGAGAATGTGCACATTGATGTCTTTGATCTTGACATTAATTTCAAAGCCAAAGAAAACATTAGTTCTTTATTTTTCAGGATTTCAATATGTCACAATGGAAATCTGTCTCAAACGTTTTCACGCCGAGATTCCACTGTTGCTCGCCATCCATATTAATAAGTGCTGTACATGTTTTTCTGCACTCAATGAAAGATGACTGTATACTGCAGGTGAAATGCATAGAAATTCAAATGTAATTCATGTACTGTGAGATTAATACCGATATTAAAGAGTTTAGACTAGGAAAAGATCAAAGAAGGTCTTTTCATTGTTCTTTTTTATTGTTTATTGACTTCAAAAAGACTTTCTCGTCTAACCCAACTTTAATGTCCTTTGAACACTTGTTCATAAAGTGACTTTGAAACTCACGGATAATGTCTTCATTAAGGCTAGAGAATCTTGCTAAAAACATAACTGCAGTTTTGCATTAATTATAGTAGAAAGGCATAAAGTTGTGCTTAATTAAGCCCCGTTTTAAATCTCCTGAATAATATGAATATTTTTTATGGTAGAATTAATGTTGAATAGATGCTACTGAAGAGTGAAGCCCTTGTCTTATCTATGAGCAGCACACCAGTGGCACTGCACATGCAAGCAGCTATGAGGAATATTGTCTTTCCATTGCCACAGATGAGGCTGGGCCAAGATATTTCAGTAACACATATCACTCTAATTACTATTCTGTATCTTAGTTCAAGAAAGTGTTCTATATGAATGCTACGTTATGAGATATTTAAACAAAGGGATGCAATGGTTTAATGGATAAGCTACCTACAGTAAAAGCTGAGAAGATGAGTTCAAATCCCGGCTTCTTTGGTGGACCATTATGTGGTTCCGGGAATATAACTTTGTGGATCATTTAGACTCTGATGGCCGCCCACTCGGCTAACTCATCAGCAGATGACTGTCTCCGTTATTTGTCGATCCCCATTCTCCTGGGGGGAGGGGGGAATCCATAAACCTACGGTGAGCTGCTGAGCGGGCAGCATGTTGCTTTGGCCCTCTCTGAATTTCTGTTCATTTTGCACAAATTCCCACAGTGGGAATTTGTTTGGGTAAAATAATCACTGGTTCTGAATTCCAGGGAGTTTTACTTCTTATTCATAGGGTACTTTTATAGATGTCCATGCCCAGGCCTGCGATGCATTATGGGGCTTTTCCAGACAGCTAAATGTAGTTGCATTCTCCTCCCTAAATAGGTCAGGGGAGACTGTCAATATGTCCTGGTCACCCAGTGTTGGACCATGAGGCAAATGTTTCCATTGGTGTGACCAACTGCTTTTCCACCAGCAGAAACCTCGAACTTTGCCACCTATAAATAAAGAGAGTGAATTGCGGTTTTGACCTCCAAACTTTAAATCACACCCAGAAGAACTTAATTTTATCATGAAAATGTGAATATATGAAATATAATGTAATTGAGTAATTTAAACCTAAATCTTCGCTTAATATTCATAGCACTATATAATTTCCCAATGTCTCACATAATGTGCCGTGCTCAATTACTTCATAGCTAGATGTGTACTACATAAAATCGATACAATATAATACAAAGGCCATTAAAGAATATGTTAACTATAAGACACCCACAAACCACACAGTGATCATAAGATTGTGATTGCAGAGGCAGTTACCAGCCTGAACCAGGTTCTTCTTCACTCCACCAATACATTCCTGACACCATATCCTTAGCAGGAGCTTTGGATTATTTAACATTTTAAAATAAATTTAACAGGTGAATTAGTTTGTGAATGACTGAGTATCACTTATTCAGCACAAACTCTGGAGCAAACCATATATTAGTATTCTTAGATCAAATGTGCATGGAGCATTGCCAAGGCAACAATTGAAGTTTGGTAAAGATTACAAAAGCTACATAGACACAGACATTCACAAAGTTATAAAACCCTTCTCAAATTCGGAAATAGTTTTAAAAATGTATGAATCCTTTATCGTTTTAGGATTAAGTCGAAAATTAAGATCTTGATGTGCAGTGATGACATTTAAATGTTGTTAATAAATATTGTCTCAAATTTCATAAAACTAGATGAATAAATAAACAATGCATCAGACCCTAGGTAGCAAACTTACAAAGTGGATAAAGAAAGATCCCACCACAATTAGATTGCTAGATAGCCGTGTTTGAATTCATGTTAATCTTATTTGGGGCGGATTGTCAGATACGAAGGTCTTAGCCTTGACTACGAGTTTGGTGGTAAAAACCACAAAACTTGCACATAGGTTAAATTTGGTTTCCATCGGGTTCTGTATATAACATGTGTTAAATAACACTGATTATGAGTTCTTGCCGTGTACCGTGGAATCAATATTAACCACATGTTTTAAATACTAAATGTGTGTTACTTAGACCATATAGTAAATACCGCATCCAATTTACAGCACATGAACAATACTTTAGGAACTGCCCATTTTCAGGCATTGAACTTTCCTGGATTGAGGAAATTAATCCCAGAAGAGCAGAAAAAGCCAGATCAACTCACAAAAGGAACTTAGTACATCCTGAAAGTTCACCAACAACTCCTTCCTGTGTGAGAGTGTTCAGGCATTCACTTTGCGTGGACAAAGAACCTTGAAAGAAAATAAACTGAATCCACTGCCATCCTCAGATATCACTCAGTCATCACAAACAGAAACCTGCCAGATTGTTCCATTTGGAGTCAGGAAGGGAAATACATTTCAAGTTTGTGAATCCTTATGTGGAGGTCCTAATCAAGGCGATAGTAAGGCACCATAACCATCCAATGTGCCACCTCATCCTGAATAAGCCACCAAATACAAACAAAAACATGCCAGTGGGCGGATAGAATGGATAAAATCAATAATGTATCAACTTATCCTTACGATGTTGAGAACATTAAAAGCAGTTTCCAAACCTTACATTTATTAGTACTTAAGCGAGTTTCCAAGCACTAAAGCATGGCACTAGTGCTAGTACTCCATCTCGGCTCTACCTCAAGATTTTGGAAGTAAAATTATGGCCAACCCTAATATGTCTGAAGTGGCAGACATGACAATGTCTCAAGACCAAAGGTTCAAAAGTCAGACACATGAGAGTGGTAATGAAAATACATTTGGTTGTTAAAATGTTTACTTGGATGCAAATCATCATCATTGTGAAGAGTAAACGATGTAATTTGTTACACACGTTCATGTTGGTCCATGTTTGTGAGGTGTAAGGACTAACAACTCTCTAATAGTACTGCTGACACGTATTGAGATTGAACTAAAACAATCATAATGCATTGTAATCTTGATGATGAAGGGTTGATTTGTATGCGTAGTACCTTGAGGGTGATGGGTTTCCACGGTATGACTAATGTTGCTTCATGTCAGGATCATGACATTGTGGTGTTGTTATCTAACACAGCATTTCTAATTTAGTTTCAATTCAAACTTTATTTGAGCAGACAAACAACACAGAAAAGTACCTAAAACAATCCAAAAGACACACAAATATATATGAGAAGAAGACTACTAATGAAACTAATCAAACATTATATATTACAAAAGCATAGGTTTCCTATACTTTACAGCCTGTTTAAGGAAAGAGCCATAAAAAACAAACATCTTTGTCACTAATTGTAAAACTCTGTTTCCCTAAAAAAGGGATTAAAAATGTTTTGTTAGAAATTGTAAAAAATGTACAAAAAAGGTGAAATGCAATAGAGACTGTGCAGACTCATCATAACAGGGGCAATTCTAATTAGATGAATATTGATGGAAAACCAGTAGGAACATAGCATATACTTAGCAATTTCCAACCTAAATGGAAAAAATAACAACCTCTCCCAATAGCACTGGGTTACAGGTAAATAAAACTCTAGAGCAAAACAAGTTTTTAAGTGACCATAGGTCTTTACAGTCAGTTTTCCGTACTTTTCTGCATCCCGAGTATGGGACAAAACTTCCAAACACTGAAACTTTACCTGCACAAGGACGGAATGGTCGGATGAACAAGGAAGGTTGTTGTAACATTACAAATGTATCACAGACAAATGTGAGACATGTTTTACTGAGGCATTTGTCACAGAGAGGCATTCTTTGAATGATCTGCTGGTTCAGGCTGGCTCCAAGGTAGAGCCAAACTGATAGCCACCATAGAATAGGCCCCAGTTTTATGCAATCTTCTAACAAAGGGAGTCCTAATTCCGCATGTCATATATGGTGTGAGATCGATGGGAGTTCAGCGAGTGGCCTCCTACAAAAGTAGTTCACCTCAGTCCGAATGGCACAGCAATTAGCATACCCCCAAACATCTGCTTCTATGCAACAGTGGGTGAGGGAACAGTGGTCCTCATAGATTGCAAGAGTGGGTGTAATTAGATTATCACCCGAAGGCCAAGGCAAAATAAAGAATACTCCCACATATCGACAGAGCTTCATACTGCAGTTAATAATGTTGAAGTTGCTAGAACCAGAGGAGTCAACATTTACCCCTAGGAAAGGAAACCTATTAAGTCTTTCCAACCGTTGTACACAAATGCGAGCATGGGGACACCAAACCATTTAGGGCTGCATGCCATAATATGCAAATTTGAGTAGTTAGTAACTAACTCAAGATCTGCCATTAACTCAGCAAAGGAGCTGATTCAGTGGCACAAATCCTTAGGCATGTGGGTCATAAGTACTGCATCGTCAGCACATAACAATTTGAGGAAAGGCCTGTTATCTATCTTAGGAATGTCTTGTTGTTTACTAACTAAACAAGCATTGGCATATGCAATAGGTCTCGCTTTTGGGACCTTATAAGTATATTTACTTTTGTTATAATCACGGCACGTAAAGCGCGGATGCCGTGATTATAGCAAAAGTAAAGAAATAGAAAAAAACATCTATTTCTTTACTTTTGCTATAATCGTGGCACCCGCGCTTTACGTGCCGCGATTACAGCAAAAGTAAACATACTTATAAGGTCCCAAAAGCGAGACCTATTGGCTATGCCAACGCTTGGTTACTTTTGCAATCGCGCAGGGGAGGGGGCCTGCGAGATTCCCTTGCGGGAGCATGCGACCATATGGCATGCGCGCTGCGTAGGCGAGACCTAAAAAGGACTCAGTTTGTGTATATATAAAAATAAGAAAGGAGGCAAGCATGCTTAGTTGCCGGATACCATGTGAAAGCATAAAGGAGTCAGATAGCTCACAACTTGCACCACAATTCACCCTAGCATTCACATTCTCATGAAGTGCATGCAAAAAGTTCACGAGTGGCTTGTCAAGACTCAATTTGAGCAGAATCAGGTACAGCTTCGTGCAATTTATGCATTCAAAAGTTTTGACAGGTCAATGAATGCTAGTTACAAAGGGCAGCGCTTGGCAATGGTATAAATGCCTATGATAAGGGTAAGATTTAGGCACTAGTCCATTTTACCCCGAAGCTCCTTCAACCCACATTCACAGGCATTAAGGATATTATTAAGAACCCAGTTCCTCATTCTATTCTAAATAACTCTGCCAATAGTTTTTAAAGAGGTATCAATAAGCTAACTAAGGTGGGGACACCTTAATCTGAGCAGTTGCCCATTTTAAATATTGGGATGATAATCAATGAAGACTAGGAACTTGGGCTCATGCCTATATTATTAAAAGCAAAAAGAACACACAATAGACGGACTCCTGAACAAATCAAACATTAACCCCACCACAGATCTGGGTTTTTTGCTCGCCAAGCCTCCTCAACTTGGACCCAGCCATATGCAAATTAGTATTGTCCCTGCCCCCCATTGGAGCAGTCCAGCCCGAACTGTCAAGCAAGGTCATCCCTGGTCCGGAAACAAGCATCCTGGGACTGGTTTCGAGGTATCACCCCTCATCAGCAGCGTAAACTTGGAACCAGTGGCAGAGTGAGCACTGGACCCATGTCTGTGCATACCCTTCTAAGGTAGGGTGCCAAAAGCAAAAGATCAGATGATGGAGGGAATGCTTACAAAATCAAACATTCACTCCCAGTCACAGATCTTGATTTAATCCATCATTTTTTTGCTCACCATACCACCCCACTTTGGACCCATGCATATGACCCTGGTCCCCATGGGAAAGTCCAGTCTGAACTGTCAAGCCAGGGCCTCCCTGGACTGGAAATAAGCATCCTGGGATTGATTTCACAGTATCACCTCGCATCATTCAGGCTAGCTTGAATCCAGTGGCACAGTGAGCTCAGGACTCAAGTCAGGGCAAAGCCCTTCCACACAGGGCTGCAAAAACAAAAAGAACAGATGATGGATGGAATGCTGAAAAATCAATATTCACCCCCAGTCACAGATCTGGGTTTAATCCATCATTTTTTGGCTCAACACGCCACCCCACTTTTGCCATATGCAAATCAGTCTTGACCCTGCTCCCCATGGATCAGTCCAGCCCTAACTGTCAAGCAAGGTCCTCCCTAGACCATAAACAAGCATCCTGGGACTGGTTTCGGGGCCTCACCCCTCATCAGCCAGGCTAGCTTGAATCCAGTGGCACATTGAGTATGACATCCACGTCTGGGCATGCCCTTCCCATTTAGGGTGACAAAAGCAAAAAGAACAGATGATGGACGGAATGCTGAACAAATCAAGCATTCACCCCAGTCACAGATAAGGGTTTAATCCATTGTTTTTTTCTTGCTCACCATGCCACCCCAGTTTCGACCCAGCCATATGCAAATCAGTATTGACCCTACTCCCCATGGGGACAGTCTGGCCTGAACTGCCAAGCCAGGTCCCCCCTAGACCGTAAACAAGCATCACGGCACTTCTATTCACTAATGCATTAAATCATTGTTATCAGTTGTGACTTCACTGTGTAGGGTTAGCCACAGCAAGTAACTTGAAATAAGGACACTCTTCTGGGGTCCAACTCTGATAGAAAGCCATTCAAAGGGGCCCTTCAGGGCCTATTAAACAGTTACCTTGGGCTTTAGGCAGTCTTCAGTCAAGTTCCTGATGCCACCCAAGCAGCTTGAGTCTCAGCACCTTGGTACCCTCATGGGTCATTAGCTGCACTTTATAAATCCAGTTTGATTGATTAAGTTTCCAGGTGGCATCTAGCTAGCCCAGAATGCACTATTCTGCCCACTTCCAAAATGGCAGAACCATTCTCTTGGTGTGTGGAGCTGCCTAGCCCAACCCGAAGTTGTGGCTACATGGGGAAAAACATCTGAGAAACGGTTTGACAACAGCTCTCCTCCTCTGCCCAAGATGCCAGCCTGTCTGATAAAACAAAAGAGGAACTCCTTCTATGTATGACTACCTTTTGTCCATCCAAGAAGCTCGATGTTGGGGTCACACCCACTCTGGCCATCTTGCCAGGAGGAAGTCACAGCTCTTCCTTTGACAGGTCCTCTTTTGTTCCTATTCCTGTGAGTTGTTTTCACCTCTCCTCCAGAGGGCAGAAGTCTGTCTCAGTGACAGCAGCTTGTGTGCAACCATAAATTGCTACTGGAAACTGTGGCCAACAAAGTGGCACCTTTCTAAAGTTGCCACTTGTGAAAAAGTCAGATTAAATTCGACATGAGCAGCAAGTCTGGTTTAAGGCAACGATCCCTTTGAAAAATGGAAGTACCACATTTAGTAGTCGGAATTGTCAGGTTCTAACTCCATGCTCACCATGGGGCTACCTGCCTTTCCACAGTAAAAATGACAATGTGAGTCTTGTACTGTCAGAACATGTAAAGTTCATCAAACTCATGTCTGTCTTTTTAATATGATGCACCCTGCCATTAGGGCTCAGTGGACCTGCCTTAGGGGTGACTTATAAATATTAAAAAGGAAGTTTTGGAGTTAGCCATTAAAGTAAATATCAAAGTCAAGTTGGCAGTTTAAAACCCACTCTACCAGCAGACAATGGTAGGCTAGGAGGAGTGCTTTGATTTATCACACTCGTGGTGGCACAATACGTTAAGTGCTGCAGCCCATGAGGGCCGATTTTCTTACAGGCTCTGAGCACCCCTGGTACCATACACTAGGGACAAATAGGTAAGTGCAAAAACAAATTCTTTTAAAGTAAGCTTTCAAAACACTTTAAAACCATTTGTTTTTTAATTTTTTATATTGAAGTGCTGCAAGAAGGAACATGGCTGGCTGGTCCTTTGCAACAAAACCACGGCAGTGAAACCAGCCCCCACCCTGCCAGACCACACCAACACCCAGTAGCCTGTCCAGTTCTTCCACGGGGGGTGTGTTTCTCTATCTCTTTTCCCAAGGACGTAGGTAGGAAGAGATGAGATCTCCTCATGTTTGTTATGGACTGGACATGCAGATTTTTGTCTTCTCTAGGTAAAGTAAAACATTATGAATGCAGAAAGCACAAACTGATAGATTTAAGGCAAAGGTAAAGTTTGAGATCACAGAAGACCTAAAAGATATCAGACTGAGGAATATTCTCGGACATGCAGTCAACTAAAGAGCAATTAAGTACCACACCCACACATGCACATAGATGTATGCCCAGAATTATCAACTAATTAGTAAAAAAAAGCAAGATTAGCAAATCCCTCATGTGCACCACATTAATCATTTAGAAATCATTAATAATTCCTAAAAACTATTTCTAATCCAGATTGGTAACTATGACTCTCTTTTTCCATGTGAGCCAGTCACTAGCAGTGAAATATTCTCAATCTAGTTTTTCTTTGTGAATAAACTCCTGCATTATGGTGTAACAGCAGGGATTTCACATCACAAGCACAATGTATAACACCAGATGCTACATGAGATTACACAATTGTAATAAAAATGACAGGCTTAGGGACTGATTGTGATATTGGCGAATGGGATTCTCTGTCACAAACGTGAGGGACATCCTGTCCACCATATTACAAGTTCCATAGGATATAACAGAATTGTAATACGGCGGACTGGATACAGTTGCATTATAAAACTTGGGGGGACCCCCCTACAAGGTACATGGTGGGTCCCCTCTGAACTCAATCAGGAGCGCTCTGGCAAGAGTACTGTGCTGAGGAGGGCCCCTTGCGCTTGGCATCCTCACCCCACTGCAGAGACCTATGTTACGTCACTGACAGGATATCTATCACGTTCGTGACGGAGTATCCCATCCGTCAAGATCGTCATCAGGCCCTTAATCATCAACTAAAAACAGGAAGACAATTACAAGAAATGTGTCTATTAGACATCAAGTTTTATATCAGTTGTGTGGCACGTGAAAGGCACAAATCGCATGTATCTTTGATTTCTTGAGTATAGTTGGCAGAACCACAGAATTAAGATTTCAAGTGTTCTAAGGGCTTCCCATTAAGAATTCCAAATATTGCAAGCTAAAAGATGTTGGAAGCATTTGGAATTCTACATTTATTGATTGCATTTCTAAAGTTCTTTGTAGAAAATTGGGTTTTGTAGAGAAACGCTTTATAAAATCCAATTTAGTGTTTTGTTTCGATGTTTGCAAACCTCACTAACTATAGTCCTTACTATCGCAATCTATCCACAGCCTTAGCAATGGTTAACTTTATAACATTTCAGTAAAACCTTTATTCACTTTTAGAGACATAAATCCAGGGAAACCTGGCTGAGTGCTGAAAAGATTATATAAAAATAAATCCTTTTAGGGCTACACTGCTTTCCAGATCTCTGTCAAAATAATTTATCAGTCTATTCCATCTCTACACCTGTGTTGTTTGTGGGTAGCTACCCTGCTTATAGTTCAGACACATAGTTTGTCTACGGACCAGTTTATTTTTTTCATGAATTGCTGTATACATTATAAATATAATTACAAAACAGATTCTGTTCATCCCATACGCTCTACAGAAATGGGTCGGTACTATGGAGGTAACACAATTTATTACCCCAGCGATAATAAATGCCTCTTGCATGTATTGTTTTACAAAATCATAGCAGGTCACACAGTGTCATATCAGACTATTAGAGTTCCATCATCTAATATGAGATATATTGTACGTGCCTAGTTTCTGCACGATTATTAAATCAGTTGTTCAGTAAAATTGTTTTAAGAAACTTTTGGATGAAATATCTGGTGTATTTGAATAAAATGCAAACTGTAAGAGGTTCTTTAAACAAAACTGAATAATTGTGTATGTGCACATAAGGAAGTATAATTTATCATTAATATGTTGCCTTGTTTTACTTGAGGAAATAAAGGTATGGCGAAGATCATACACAGGTTTGGAGTATAATTTCGAATTTGAATTTTTTATATTACGAATGTTTTTTTAAAGCACAATAATCCTCTCTATCACTTTTCTAGTCTGCATCAGAATACCATTTTGCTGAAAAAGTGGGAAAATAGGTCAGTCAGTGACTGAGTGCAACGTGCAGTACCTCACTCAACTCATCACCAGAGTAAAGTTCCTAAAATACCTCTAATCTGATCTAAAAATAAGTTAAGTATGAAGAAGTGAGCAAGCAAAGAATAATGCCCTCTGTTGTTCCCTCTCTCGATAGATTCAACTTAAAGTTATCCCAGAAAAAGACATTGTGACTTTTCAAGAGGAGTTACAGCAGGTCTTTTATGTTGACATTTATCTGGACATGATTATGTATCCACTGAGGCCATCTTCCTTTTCCCCTTACCTCAGAGTTAGAACACTTTCCCAAATAGGGCTTTATTCCACAACCACAATTAAGATTAGAATTGATGTTATGATACCGCACTTTTTCTATGTACACATTTCAACAGGTAACACCTGGAGGAATTTTACCAGGAAACAAAAAGCCACAGTTTTGCAGCTCGGAATAGCGCAAAACAAGCAGTACCTCCGCGTTATCTCTTTTCCAAGGTGCAGAACACAGAATGGGACAGCAACATCTCACCTAGTAAACACTACACCTAGTAGTATTTATTCTTACAGTAATACTCTCTAAAAAAAGGCCAACTCAAAATGGAGCACTTCCAGCAGCGGCAGCCGGCACAGGTAAGCGTGGTGGTGGGGGCAGAGCAGTGCGCGGCAGGGTGGGAGGAAGCTGACAAATGACAGAATAGGTATTATTTATTTATTTATACCTATTCTGTCCTCTTTCGACTTCCTCCCTCCCACCCCGTCCCACATCACTGCGTTTACCTGTGCCGCCCACCGCTGACTTCCAGTTCTGTAACTCACAGACTCTACATGTCATAGTAATGCAATGTTGGACCCAGTTATCTGACCACAGGAAATAAAGTGGCATATTCACAAGGATTTATCTCCGAATTATCCCACTTTAAGGCATCAAAAGTGGTGATAGAATTAACACCCCATTCACAAGCTGGTGCAAACAGCAGACAACACCAGTATTGCCGCGATAACTGCCCCCAAATTTATCTCCACGGTGGACACCACCAACTAACACTAATGAGATGCAGAGTAGGCGTTCCCGTGCGAAAACACATGAGAAAACCACAACACCACATTCACAACGAACTGCCAGATCTGCGAAGCAAAGGAAAAACAGGGAATAACCCGCGGTAGCACTAGGGATTTTACACCTGTCTTTTGCTGGTGTTAAGCAGGACTACTACCTGCAGCATGGAAGGGAACACAGCCAGAAGCCTTTTAAGATGCAGGTATTCCAGATGGAAGGTGTCTGCCTAAGTTAGCACCACTAAAATGACAGTATCTTTGGTTAAAACACATGGTCAGACTTCGAGGAAGCTGATTGCCGCGGTCACCATGCTGCCAGTCTCACAGTGACACCTAGCTTCCATCAGGGGCAGTGTTGGGCCGTAAGCTAAAAGCAGTGATGATGGGACTTCTCAGCCGATAACTGGCCATTCACAACCTATCGTCGGCTAACACAGGATTTTAATTCGCCATCGCGATGTTTAGTACGTGGGTTTTGACACCCCTTCCCTGTTACTATCGCCATGTACCGTGGGCTTGAAAATAGCCCGCTAACATGGCGATATTAATCAGGGTTAGGCCGCGTTAACTTTTCTTGCGATGACTGACGATGGTGATAGTTATCGCCCGTCTTTGGGAATATACCCCAAAGAGTACGAACCTAGCAGGAACCTACGTTCCAGCAAGGCTCACCTCATAGCATTCCCCCATTTCAAAAATCCAGATGCGGTGTGACTTCCTTCCTAGTATGCTCTGCCAAGATGTGGACCCACCTCCCTCTTCAGCTCAGAAGCATACAATCTAAGATACAGAAATACGTTTTGAAAATAAATAGGTAAATGTCTCTTTCTGTTTTTATACATGCTGGCTAATTTATTTCAGCCGCACAAGCTCTTGGGATATTTGATGTTCAAACCCTCCAGGTGCTAGATGACCAACTTCTTGTAGGTCATTACAGACTGTTTTCGCTCCTAGACCTTTGAGTGATACCCTAACGGATTACGCACTGTGGTCTTGATGTGCTTTAGTCGAACTAATTTGACCAACACGCCTATAATGTCTTGTAGGTGAGGAGTTTAGGACTGGAGAGAGTGTCCCTAATCGCTTGGAGAAAAAATTCCAGATCCACAACGGTGAGCTTCTAAGTGAAGAGTTAGGTGCTCTGGTGTGACCAGAGAGGCTTGATTTTTTCTGTTTTAACATACCATTAAAATCTAAAAGATTAGGAATAATTTCAAATCATTTTAGCCTACACCAGCATCAATCACTGGAATTGTTATGATGGTGTCTCTGGCTGTTTTCTCCAAAGGCAAAATGGGAACAGTATGTTTGTAGTGGTTATTCAACAAAACAGTGATGGGTGGAATGCTTGAATTAATTTCAGCAGCCAGTCATTACTTGGGGACACCTTCCAGTCCATTTGTTTTGCACATGTTAGACCTGGCATCTTCTGGTATGGTGTCCCCTAACTGTTTCCTTTCTGATTTCCTGTTTTTGACTTCGTTTTTGTTGGCTTTAGGACTCTGAGCACTTTACCACTGCTGAGCAGTGCTAAAGTGCATGTGCTCTTATCTAAAATGTTATGACAATTGGTGTATCCATGAATGGTATATTTGGTTCAATTATGAGTCCCTAGTAAAGTGGTATACCTTGCACCCAGGGCCCGTAAACCAAATGCACTTGTGGGCCTGCAGCCCTGATTGTGACACCCACAGAATTAGCCTTTCAAAGCTGACTCAGGCCTGCCACTACAATGCCTGTGGACACAGTTTACTGCAATGTCGACTTGGTATTTCTAACTTCGTGCCAAACCTTAAATTCCCCTTTTATTACATACCAGTCACCCTTAAGTTAGGCCCTAGGTAGCCCTAATGGCAGGGTGTAAGTAAAATGCAGGACACATACCTTTTTGTTTTACATGTCCTAGTGGTGACAACTGCCCAAGTTTGTTTTCCCTACTGTGAGGCCTGCTCCTCTCATAGGTTAACATTGAAATTCCTTAAATATCCTTTTTAATTGTAATTCCTGAATGCAGAGGAGTAGCTGCTTTATGTTTTATATCTGTCTTTAATAATCGTCTGGGGTGGAGTGACAGCTAAACTTTGTACATTCCCTCTATACAGCCACAAGTACAGGACACTCAGCTGCACCAGCATTCATCTGCATACTGCTGGGTCTTCCAGGGAAACAGGGGGGAGCTGACATGTACACCTGAATAGGTAGTGGACTGACCTCACACAAAACATTGATTTACCCCCCGCATATAGTCTGGCAGACAGAGTTGGGCTGAAGGGATTATTGTGCACCACAAAGGCTTTGCTTTGTAATCACCTCCGCTTCAAGGACAGGTTTTCGGTATATGTTTTGGGTCTATGACCCACGCTCACTAGTTCACTTTGTGGTCCTAAGGAGACTCTGCCAAGAAGAGGAGCTGTGCCACTTTGCTAACTGCTTTACTGTGTTCGCCTGCATTCTGCTGATTGCTGGGCCACAGGAGAAACTGCTACCTTACTACCTGACCTGCTATCTTGGCCTACTTCTTCTAACCAGGGCAGTGAGAAGGACTAAATCAGTTCTCTACAACCTTTTGCAACCTAAGTAGCTCCAAGGGCTTGTTGGTTTGCACCCTGTTCATGAAATCTCAGGTCTATCAAAGAGTTCATTTGCACAATCACTGCTAGACTCTGCAAATCTAGAGTCTGACTCTGCCTGACTTGCCCTCAACCAGTCCTGGGCCTTCACAGAGTACCATTAGCTGCTTTTGGGCATCCACATGCATCAGAGTGGTGCACAGATCAAGAACGGCTGTGTCTGCCTGCTGGAGCACGGACCATCGTGTTTCTTGACTTCACTGAAGCTGCAGTGCCCTAAGGCAGTCCAGCACGACCCTGCATGCATCAAGGAAAGATGGGCATCTGCCCTCCATGCCTCCAGTCTCCGCATCTTATTGAGCAAAGGGAGACTCCTGATCCAACAACACAGCTGCAATCCCCCAAGAAAGGGTACTGTGCACTCCAGGACTTACTGTGTCCCTGCCGCCCACCAGTGCTCTCACGGCGGCCCTGAACTGAGTGAATAGATCAGTCTTCTGGAATTTTGACATTGTATTTTAACTGTAATAACTTTAGAGGCATTGCTTCATGCTGCCCAGGAAAGAAAGTCTGTTCTTGATTCATGGCATGGATCACTGTCATTTCCCCAGCGTAACCATAAAGACCTACTGAAAGCGCAATGGCTCTTTTGGCATTGTGGATTCTTGAAGGCCTCCAAGCAAACCTGCCGAAAGCTAGAGAAGAACTGGATCCGTGAACGAACACCGGAAAGCTACGCAGCCCACAAGAACGCCACCCACAGACACCACCACCTCATCAGATCCGCCAAAAGGGCCTCCTTCAAAGACCGCCTAGACAACAATGCATACAATAGCAAAGAGCTCTTCAGAATCTTGAAGGAACTCTCCAACCCCAGCTCCAACACCAAGGACATCTCACCTTCGCAAGACCTGTGTGACTCACTGGCCACCTTCTTCCACCGGAAGATCGCAGACATCCATGACAGCTTCAACGCCGCGACCACCCCGGCAACCACCGAGACCCCCGCGACCCGCACCAACCGCCTGATCTCCTGGACCAACATTAACGACGACGACACCATCAAGATCATGAACTCCGTCCACTCCGGATCCCCGTCAGACCCATGCCCACACCACATCTTTAACAAAGCCAGCACCACCATCGCACCCCATCTCCGGAAAGCCATCAAGTCCTTCGAGACAGCAACCTTCCCGGAGAGCTGGAAGCACGCCGAGATCAACGCCTTACTCAAGAAACCCAAGGCAGACCCCAAGGACCTCAAGAACTTCCAACCCATCTCCCTGCTCCCGTTCCCAGCGAACGTCATTGAGAAGGCCGTCAACAAACAACTGACCCGATTCCTCGAGGAGAACAGCATCCTAGACCCGTCCCAGGCCGGGTTCCGCAGCAACCACAGCACCGAAACTGCCCTCATCGCCGCCACCAACGACATCAGGACCCTGCTAGACAACGGAGAAACCGCGGCCCTCATGCTCCTGGACCTGCCAGCCGCCTTCGACACGGTCTGCCGCCGCACACTACGAACACGCCTCCACGACGCCAGGATCCAAGAGAAGGCCCTGGACTGGACCACCTCCATCCTCTCCGGCAGAACACAGAGTGGCTGCCTCCACCCTTCCGCTCCGAGGCCACCGAGATCATCTGCGGCGTACCCCAGGGCTCATCCCTCAGCTCAACCCTGTTCAACATCTACATGGCACCGCTCGCCCACGTCGCCCGTCTGCATGACCTCAACATCATCTCTTACGCCAATGACACCCAGCTGATCCTCTCCCTCACCAAAGACCCCATCACCGCCAAAACCAACCTCCACAAAGGAATGAAGGCCGTCACCGACTGGATGAGAAACAGCCGACTGAAGCTGAACTCGGACAAGACAGAGGTCCTCATCCTCGGATCCACGCCTCCAGCCTGGGACGACTCCTGGTGGCTGACCTCACTAGGAACAGCTCCAACGCCCACCGACCATGCACGCAACCTAGGGGTCATCCCCATCTCGACCCTCTCCATGACAAAGCAGGTCAATGCCGTCTCTTCCTCCTGCTTCAACACCCTCCGCATGCTCCGCAGGATCTACAAGTGGATCCCCACCGAGACGAGAAGGATGGACACCCAGGCCCTAGTCAGCAACAGAATGGACTACGGAAACATCCTCTACGCAGGAGCCTCGGCCAAACTCCTGAAACGGCTCCAACGCATCCAGAACACCTCCGCACGCCTGATCCTCGACATCCCTCGCCGCAGCCACATCACATCCCACCTGAGAGACCTGCACTGGCTCCCCGTCAACAAGAGGATAACCTTCAAGCTCCTCACCCACGCACACAAAGCACTCCACAACACCGGACCAGCGTATCTCAACAGCCGACTCAGCTTCTATACCCCCTCCCGCCAGCTCTGCTCCGCCGTCCACGCCCTCGCCACTGTCCCCTGTATCCAAAGAGTGACCGCCGGCGGCAGATCATTCTCCCACCTCGCCGCCTAGACATGGAACACCCTTCCCATTCGCCTACAGCAGACCCAAGACCTTCTGGCCTTCAGAAGACTCCTCAAGACCTGGCTTTTCGAACAGTAGCAGCATTCCCCCACCCCTTAGCGCCTTGAGACCGTCACGGGTAAGTGGTCCGCTTTACAAATGCCTTGATTGATTGATTGAAGTATTCGTAACTTGAGATGCTTTATTTGGATTCTTATCATTTTATTTTGTTTTGAAGAGTAAAAGAGATACTATTTTCATACTTCATTCCTGAGTCTTTTTTATGGTGTTTTCACATAACTGCTTAAAACATTGCCTTTTATGTTAAGCCTGACTGCACTATGCCAAGCTACCAGAGGGTGAGCACTAGCCAATTTAAGTCTGTGACTGACTTACCCTGACTAAAATTACAGTCCCTACTTGGGCAGAGTGCATACCTCTGCCAGCAAGAGACCCGATTTGTAACATCAGTGCCACCTCAGTTTTGACCAAGCCATATGCAAATCAGCGTTGATCCTGCTCCAAAAGGTCCAGGTCAAAATGAGGATGGGACACATGTCTGGGCTCATCCATTGCACGGAGGGCGTTGCACTTAAGTAAACAAAAAAGGGATGTGTTGGGTTCTTTAATTAATCTCATCTGCTGGTAATTATTTGCGCCGCAACCCAGTCCATCATTTTTTAGCTCACACTGCCGCCTCAGATTATACTCCACCATATGCAAATCATCCTTTGTCCTGCTCCAATTGGAGACAAGCAACCCAAGGATGGTTGGACTGAAATGCAGCCTGAGCAATCGCCAGCGGCTGAGATTGAATTAAGCATTCCATGAATCACCATGTTGTTGTTGTTTTGTACCACAGTGGTAGATAGTTGCTTGTCACAGAACGTTAAAGACAGGTGCTGCTTTTGGAAGATAATGTAGCAGCATTTATTGCTTCATCAAAAATTAAACCACAGAACATACACACCAAACAATAAATTTCCCACAACAAATATGCACAAACATTCTTGTCACATATTGCCACCTCCAGAAATCTGATTTAACAATACAGTGGTAAGATGTGATTGCATGAGGTACTGCCATAGCTTACCACCAAGATATGATATAGCACCAGTCTAAAAATGTTTAGTAATCCTGCATATTGTGACTATTGAAAAAACATTTCAGTTTACACCTCTATTTTAGGGTAAGACTCAAAAAGAAAACTGCGCATAATTTTATGTTTGCCTGCAAATGTTTCTGAAGAATGTGAATGACTGAAACATTGCTTGCATTTTCTGAACTTTCCTGTTTTAAATTCTACTTTGCACAAACACTTTTTTTACACTTCAATTGTATTCAGTTACATTACCAGCCAAAGGATTTGTTAAAATTATTGAAAACAGTTCCACTGAAGCCAATTATGCCTGACCATTTTCTTTGCCATAGGGAAAATACTGTCATAAGTCCCATGCAGGTCCATTGTCATTTTCCATCTGTTAGCATGAACACGCTTTTGTGTTCTGTTCTTTCCTGGGACTTAATCTGAACATGTAGACAAGGTCAAATAACAATGCCCCTTTTTATTCTGTTCTGGTCAGGCTCTAGCACCTAGACAAAACATGTAATTGCAGCTGGTGTTTGGGAACACATACTTTTGTCATATAGGTATGCACAGATAGGTGATGCACACTTTGAGAGGAAACTTTCCAGGGAAAAGACTGTGACACCACCTGAGATGTATATGGATGTATGGGGTCTGCTGCTAACACCTAGAGATCTTCTGATATATAAAAATGTTGCTTCGGTAAAAGGGGAGGGAGGTTATGTAATATACTGTCTTATATAATGACAGCTCCAGTTATGATTTAGGGACTACTTGCTATGCTAACCATATTTGCGTTAGACATTTTCCTACTTGTTGTGGCATGTATACAGCAGACTAGTGCACGACGGGTAAAATAAACATTTTAAAATGTTCTTGTGTCTGTGTCAGAAGTTGTTGTGGACTAGTACGAGTGTGAGTGTGAAAGGGTGTGTCCTGCAACCGTGATTCCTGAGAGGGTCGGGAGTATTCTGTTCTGGGATGTCTAATCACTTGTTCCTCTATGAGTTAGTAGTAGGGCAAGTGAGACACTACAGCTAATTTGTCCTGGGATCATAGGTACTCAGGTGGTAGGATGACTCAGTCCCTATCAATTAAGGTTCCATAATCCCAAGCATAGTTCTGCAACTCTGCAGAATCCCTGCAACATGGCGCTGCCAATGTTTGGTCTGGTACTTATGCACGGGACACCTGAGTAGCGCTTGTGGTTGTCCACAATACCCTCAAACCATTTTCCAGAGACATCCATGGCGAGAGGGCTTTGCCTCCTCAGTTTTTAGGGTTCACCTATTGTTGTAGGTTTTTCAAGCATGAAGTTTAAAAGGTTTTTGACCAATTCTGTGGTATTGTTTGTTTCGGGCAGCTTATCACCCTTATGCGCTTGTTGGAGTTCCTCTTTCGGCCTGGGAGCACCAGATTTTGGTTTAATCGTGCCCTACACCATCCTCTTTCTTTTGTCCAAATGTGCCCCTTGAGTATTGATGGGGCTACTTGGCCTGTTTTGGCCGGCTTTACTCCGCATCCTCCGGAAGTTAATTTGTTGTATAGTCAACTTGTTGTTCTTTATAGATGCCTGATCCAATTTGCTGCCAGTGCTTTTCTAGTGGCTCCATATCAGGCTGAGCCTTCGGTGCAGGCTGCACATGGTGAAGGTCTTGTGATTAGCCCCGTTATGATTAATTCAGTGATGGGCAAACATCCTCAGAATCATGAGAACTTGCCAATTTGGATTGCTCAGAAAATTGAGCAGCTTGTTGCAGTTTTCCCTCTTACATGTCCAGTTAAAAAGCATAGGATACTTACTATGTTCTTGCCTAGTGGTCTGATTCCTCCGTTGGCTGACTGCAACACCTGGGGGATGGTGTTTGCCTCCATGTATACACTTTGTTATGCCACCCCCTTCATGAGCATTCTTCTAAGCATTCTTAAACAGATAAAGGATGAACATGGGGCAGGTCCTGCCTTGGATCTGGAGATGAAGTTATTGGGAATTGTTCCTGTGGTCTCCAGAATGATTCTTTCTAATGTTAAAGGTGAAGCAGCAGCTTTGATGGTTCATCAACGCCTTTCGATGGGTGCCTGACCTTGATCGGGAACATGAATTGCACATTATTATTGCTGACGTTTATATGTCCTTGGGACGCAATATTTGGGTGCTATACCTTCTCCTCATTCTCAGGGAAAGACCCCTCCTGCAAGGGAGGGACATCCAGTCTTTCCTAAGAAGACTTGGGACATAAATAAGCAGCAACAGAAGCCTAGGTCTCATGGTGGTTCGTCACTACCGGATGCTTCTGAACATAGATATGATTTACATAATCGCTCTAAGAGTAAAACTCCAGAGAGATTTCAGGTTCCTGATCCTCGTTCTCCTGTTCTCCTCGTTCATTTCAGGAATTTTTCTGATCATCAGTACTATCGGGAAGGACGGCAAGATTGCAGACAAGGTGAGTCCACGCAACCCCATCGGGACTCACAGCGCTCTTTTTACATGAAGGTCAAAAGAAAGGAACCACTTACATGCAGAGCCCCATTTCAGAAGGAAAAAGTTGCGCCATTGACAGCAAAATATTCCCCAGATGGTGGTAACCCTACGACTGGACAGGAGTTGAGAGGTGACTCTCCTCGACAGCGCAGCGGAAGTTACTCTGGTGTGTCAGACACTCCACCCGTTTCTGGAGGCAAAAGCAACTGATACCTTTGTCACTGTTGAAACTGCAGACACCTGCATAGCACTCCCTGATAGACTTTATCAAATTGACATTCAGATTGAAGGGGACATTAAACGCACCATAAATGCTATTTTTTGGGACAGCTTGATGTCTTCATATGGCAAATTATCGGTGGAGGTCGAGTGGCCTCCCCCCATTGTTCTTGTTTGTCCTCGAGGTGAGGATGTGATAGTTCCCTCCTTTTCGCAATACGTCACTGATGAGACTAAGCATGCCTATGCTTTGGAGTGGGCTCTTGCCTTAGCTCCTGCCTTATATCGCAACCAGGCTGGTCGGGATAAGGATTCTCCCTCACATGGTCTGCCTGTCCACTCTCTTCCTCAGCCACAATATCCGATTAAACATGACGCAAAAGCCTCAGTGAAAGAGATTCTTACTTAAATGGAGTATCAGGGTGTGATTGAACCCTTTCTCTTTAGATGAATAACCCTCTTGTTCTGGTTTTGAAACCTGACAATTCAAATTGCATAGTTTTTTATTACAAACATTTAAATAGTCATACCCATACTTATGAAGTGCAAAACACGCATAGTACAGCATTGATCAATAATATTGTACGTAAAAGATTTAAAACTACTTTGGATATTTCCAATGGCTTTTTTAGTCACAATATGGTCCTAGAGAGCCAGAACTTTTCTGCATTCAGCGCCCTCGTTACTCAGAGAAGCTATGTGAGATTGCCTATGAGGTAGAAGAATAGCCCGGGTGTTTTTGCGGCATGTAGTTTGCCTCTTTTGCAAGAAATTGACTCTGATGCATTTTCTTATGTCAATGACATATACCTGTCAGGGCGACAAAGTGAATTCTCATCTCGCGGATGTAGATCGTATCATTACACAATTTGAAGCTCTAGGCTACAAATTCAATTTAGCAAAATCCCATATTGTGTTTATGGTTGTTCTCTTTCTTGGTTATGAACTGAAAAATAAGGGTAGGGGTTTGGTCCCCATTTTTGGGAGAAGTGTGCTCAATTGCAACCTCCATCTACCCTCAAAAATTGCAGTCACTGCTAGGTTTTTTAAACTTCAGCAGGACCTACATTCCTGACTATGCTCAGCGTATCAAACCTCTTTATGCTTTGAAACACCCATCATTTTATGTTTCCTCTTGGCTTCTGGAACACACCGCTGTGCTGCATGCTTTGCAGTCTGAACTACTTACAATGCAGTACTTACAAACTAGATTAAATACTGCGACTTTGGTCATCCGGATTCTCCCCAGAGCGATCGGTTTCACTTATGTGACTTTTAATGAGGGTAACACAGTCCCAATCGCCTATGAAGCACATCTGTATACTCCTGCTGAATTGTTTTTTTCTTCTACTGAAAAGATTCTCACAGCTGTGTAGGTGGCTGTTCTGAAAGAACGCCCTCTGGCACAAGGTAAACGCATTTTTGATGTTTCTCCCATGCCTGCTCTAGAGGAGGTCACAAAAGTGAGTGTCCCTAATTCTAAAGCCCTTCATCCTCGTTGGATGTAATGGGCCACGTTGTTGACATCGACTGATGTCAGTTTTGTTTTTGATCCCTCTTTACAAACACAAGAATTTCTTCAGTATGTGCACCTTCACCCTCTCCCTTCTTCAGTCCTTCCTCTGGATGAGTACAAATGTCTCATTTACCCTGATGGTTCAGCACTGCCGGCAATTGGTTCCAAGCAGGCCTATTCAGAAGCCTGTGGTATTGTCATAGGTACAATAAAAAACTGAATTTTTACATCCACAATGGTGCCCACCCAGTCTCTTGGAGAATGCACGACCCAGTTGGCTGAGTTGTGTGCATTCCTCTTAGCTCTTGAATATGCTGATCCTGAACTACCCACCCTTGCTGTGTGTGATTCTTTTTACTGAGTGCAGTCTTTGAATGACTATTTGTTTTTTGGGAATAGAATGATTCTAAAGGTTGCACAATCAAGCAGAAAACACTTTGGGTTTGGGTAGCAGCCCTTAATGCATGCTTGCCCCTTACACATGTTGTCCATAGGTTACAGCATCAACATGTGGGAGTGCACGCTGTTGGTAATTCATTGACTGACAAGGCAGCCAAATCTGCAGTAGCCACAGTTAGCATAGCCGTTGTTACTCGTTCTAGGACTAAACTTGACGATGACATTTTGGCGGCTATTTCCGCTACAAGGTAAGGCATTCCTTTTCCACAAGGTTTCCCTTCATGCTATACTTATGAGTTAACTACTGACAAAGTTCCTTTTGTTTCTGTTCCTACGGTTGGTGATCGCTTGATCCCAACTTTGACCACAGACATTCTCCTCACTCTGGTGTTGCGGCTGCTGTTCATCTTTTACAATAACGCTATTGGTGGCACGGGTTATACCATCAAACTCGCAAATATGTCCTTTGTTGTGATGTTTGTCAACAAATTAAGATTTCCACTGTATCACGTCCGCCACAGACTCATCTGTTTGTTTCTAATCATCCTTTTGGTTGTATTACCTTGATCATTGCGGTCCTTTAATTTCTGATGCTGCTCTTAAATATATTTTGGTTGCAGTGGATTATTGCACCAGGTTCCTCTGGGTTTTGCCACAGCGCTCTGCTGATGCTCGCACTGTTATAAAGGATTTGCATGTCTTTGTCAGGACTTATGCCTGTGGAACTTTCCATTCCAACCAAGGTCTGGCTTTTGCCTCTAAGACTTACAGTGTCAGTCAGTCAGTCAGTCAGACTTACAGTGATTTGATGAAGTTTATGGGAGTCCAGGTGAATTTCTCGTCTCCATATCAGCTGAAGGGCAATTCTGTTGGAGCAGATGACTTGTGACTTAAAGCAATCTTTGACGGTAAGGCTATTAAGTATTGGCTGTGGCTGTATAACTCACCTTATGGCATTCAACGTGCTCTCAATAATCTCCCAAGAAGATCTCTAGGTGGGCGGACCCCATACTAAATGCTTTTTGAAATCAAGATGTTTGTTCCAGACCTTGAAGGTCCAGACGTTGTGACAGCTGCCGCAACATTTGACACAGTGCTGTCTTACAGGATATACAAAAGTGTTGTCAAACACTGGCTAAACCTCATTTGCCATTGTCTTCCCCTGAAGAAGCAGCTGTCCTGATTCCTCTTTTGGGCTGGCTCCTTAAAGTTGGTGATCTGGTTTGTGTAAAGGTGGTGATCAAGAAAGAATTTGGTCCCTCCTACACTGCTCCTGTACCAGTGCTTGGTCTCCAGGGTAGCCAAACTGTAATTTTACCTCCTCTGCCTGGATACAAAGAAAATCGCTTTGTTTCAATTGAACATGTCAAATTACACCATATGGCCAATACTGAATAGTATGCCTCTGGGGGTCCCGAGTCCTTCACAGCCTGTAAGCTTGGTTTTTCTGATTCTCCACAGCTGCCAGAGGGGGATGTTGAGCCTTCAGTTGTCCTGATATATGTTTTACCTTCTACACCCTCCACAATGGAAATTGTTTATTCTGATCCAATCCCTTGAGTCCCTTAAAGGATTACAAGACTCAACTTCAAATCCAGAATCCCAGCCTCCATTGGTTCAACTGAGTTCTTCTGGTTATCGTATCGATCAATTCTTCATTTTCATTAGCTTTATACCCACAACTAGCCAGCATTTGTATATTCATATCTTGGTTAAAATGCACTCATCTAGTTCCACCTTGGACGTATGTCTGGACCGTGTTTTCCATGGTATTTCCGTTCATGTGGATTGGATTGGTGACTGTTTTTTCTTTTTCTTTCTTTTGATTAATGGCCACTACCTCCTGGAATGTTCTGCTGCAGTACTTGTCAACAGGGTGTTGACTCCACATTCATCCTTGCATAGAATGAAAAGATACCAGTACATTTCATTCGTCCCAGTCACTGATGGAAATGTGTGGGAAAAAGTACCATTCAATGTATTTGGTCCTACGGAGACCCTACAGATACCATATGTATTCCGTGTGTCTATGGGTGATGTGATAATACCTAGGGTGCAATCAGATGATTGGGATGTAAATGCTGTGGATTCAATGTCTTCCGAATTGCAATATTACACTGTTTTTGATGCTGAAGGTTTATATTTGAATTCTGCTAACTATGCCGGATTATTCTGTTATCAACATTATAGTCATCATTTTCTCCACAGATCAAATGTACAATGTCCCCAATTTAACCATACTCAGTGGGAACATTGCCTGACTCCATCTCAGGGTAGTTCCAAAACACAAAAAATTAAATACACTTATTGTACCACTTATATTTTTTCAGATATGGTATCATATTATTTTAAATTGGCTTCCACTTTTTTTAAAAAATACATGCTCACTCAGACCAAGTTAATTTATGCATCTCATTTTATTGATAACTTAGCTCTAAAAGGATACAATATTTGGAAAGACATTATCGATCTGAAATCAGTATGTGGTACTAGGTCCTGGCAGGTCCAAGGTATTTAATCTTTATAATGTGCATGTTTGATACCTGCTCAAATTATTTTTCTTAATGACACTGTCCAACAGACTACTTGTCTGGGGTTGGCTAAGATTAAATAAATGAATCTTCCCACTATTTCCTCCTTGGCCCTATGTGACAGTTGACAATCTTATACCAATTAGACTGCAGATCAAGTAAATAATATGATACAAAATGGTACAATTAAGTCCACTGCTATATCCCCATCTGGATGGTCATTATGGCCTCTGAACACAAATGTTTGTCATTTTCGGTCTCTGAAAACTACTGCAGGCTTCACATCAAATTGGCCTGATCCACATTAATCACATTCCAACACAGTTACCATTTATTCTGTGGGTAAATTATGTTAACAATGGTTAGAACATTCCACATTGTATGCCACGAAACAGCATCTTTCACTTCTATCGTAAGAAATAAACCTTTCTGATTTCCTTTGGGGTCCAAAGTTGCATAGTTCAAAACGATTTGTTTATGCCCCATATAATGAGTTTTGAAAGTACATGGATACTTTGTTTGACTTTACCAAAGAGGATGGCAATGTGAGAACTCTTTCTTGCCACTTTAAATTTATTTGCCTATATTTTTGCGGATTATTTCCTACTGTACTTAACTTCACTTAAAGTTTCTCTCTTTGCAAGTGTGGGGAGACTTAAGAACATAACATATCTGCTTATCACACAATATAGTGTAAGGTTGATGTTTTACATGGAAATTATTGTAGGTCCAAATTTTGAACTTGATATAACATACAAACCTCGCAGATTATGAAAAAGCATAGTATTTGATATAACGTTCATTTCTGAAAAAGGATTTGAATGTTTATCTAGCTAAACATGCTTTTTTGCAATAGCCGCACATTTTGTTAAACTTCACAGTAAAACCGACCACACATATGGAAGCTATCAATTAATTTTCACTCTTTCATTTCGTTCAATATTATATTGGGCCAGATCAACAAGAAGCAAATCTCTGCAAGAAAGGCAAATAGCTTCAAAAGCCAAAGCCTCCAAATATAGATTTCCATACATAGTTCACAGTTACATCAGAAAGATTGATTATCAGGGTCTTTGAATAGTTTTAGATTCATTTTTTAACATAACTTTAAAGTAAAAAAAAATTAAACTGTTTTTAGTGAATCTAAAATCAACTCTGCATTTCCAGATAGGAATAGTGCTGTCAGAATCCTTTGATCTTGCAATCAGGAGGCTCTACTTTAAGACCTTCTGTGAGGCTGCTGCTGTCTTGAACACTTGTTTTGAACCTGTGGCACACTTCAGTGATCATTGACAGACTTTACAAACTCTCTTGCAAATCAGATCAACTCCAGCTTCCATTTTAGGATTTACTTATCAATCACTAATGCATTATGGTACATGCATGCCTTAATCAAGCTTGAGAGATGGAGAAGAGCATTTTGGTGTGTTTTAATATACTTGAAACTCAGTCTTCCTATTTTCAGCATGCCCATGGTCTTCCTGGCAGGAATTCTTGTCATGTCATGAAACATGATCTGATCCTTCTTCCACTGTGAAGTTTCAGTCTGCTCACTGGCTGCTTCTTGGAACTTCAGTGCACTCCTTCAAGCAGAGAGATGGAGGAGGAGGGACTTGCATTATGCTGTACATAGCTCACACATGTTTTGGGTTCCAATCACCCTGTGCAGTTGCGAGGAGGGCCTTAATACTGGCTTATGCCTTCAGAATTTTGTGCTACAACTGCTCTTACTGGGAGCTGCTGCTTTCTTCTCCAATTGTCTGCACCGCATTCTTCAGGTGTCTCTTATTGCTAGGTCCTGATGAGTCCCCCTACTGTCTGTGGGGTCGAAACACCGTCGACGCGCACTTAACAACAATGCATCTTCCAGCCCTACTAATGTAGTAGGCTGCTAAGAACCACTGTATGCTCTTGTTATGGTCGTTTTTTATATAAATTGAAACCTAATTTATTTCACAAATTGTCACTCTTTTCAAATCTAGGTTCATAGTTCACTTGGGATATCAACCACCTTTTTTGATGAACTTTTATTATATTTACATAAACAGCAAATGTTTCTAACTTCTAGTTGTGTGTAATTTTGATTCTCTCTTCGACATACTTTTACCAATGAATATTGCCATTAAGCTTAACTATTATATATCGTACACATTGTCTGCAGGAACCACAGTTCCCTGTTATATAGTAGATACCCTGGTTCCTTGTGAGTGGGTGGCCCTTGTTTTTCCCAGTACATGACTCTTTCCATCTGAGGCATATCCCAATATCCTTGTGGACAAGATGAAGAAACTGGTTCCTGCACTTCTGGAACAATATTCTGGGAACATTAATTCAAGTCATGGACAGGCTCAAAGTTTCTAGTTTTTCATTGGCATTCAGTAGAATGCACTCTTACAGTGGGAAGTAAGGTTTCTTCTTCTTCAGTGGTTTACAAAGAATGGCTGAAAATCTAGCAGAACAAACAAGGGATTATAAATGTGAGAAATATCATACAACTCATGGGTGACCCTAAACAATTATATAAAAATTTCCAAGACACCATACACTAATTTTCCTTCAAAAGAAATAATTTCCTTTGCTTGGTGTCTGTAACATTCTCATAAAGTATGTTTTAACATTTAAGATTTTAGGAGACAGCTTTTGGACTATCTTCTTCTATGATTTCCATCTCTGTTCACTATCAAAACTTTTCGCCTGTCTAATTCAAGGAGATTGCAGCATCATTTCCCTATGGAATTTCATAAGCTTATACTTAGCGGTGAATACTCTGGGTTTGCAAGTGATCTCTCTTTAAAAGTATTAATGTACAATCGGTTCTATTTACAAATCTATGATTACACCAGGCATCTTCCCATATCGCTTTCTGACCATTGTGTGTTTCCTTTTTTTTAAAACTATCGATGGGCTTAAATTGAAGATGGTCTCTTCTGACAGTGTTGTAATGGGTGAAAAATTCAGCTGCAATACGTTTAGGCCAAGGTAGATGCATTTAGACAACAACACCACAAGTCTAAAAAGCCAAAGTATGGAATAGATTGTTTAAAGCTAATTGCATATTGGAATGTTTTAGACTACATTGTAGTAAGCATCAAATTCTGTGGGTGATTGCTTAAGAATTTTATGATCCATTAATTGTGTTTAAAAAAAAACACTGGTTCCGCAGCAGATACTGACAATGCCTCAATGCATCCAACAACCAGCCTAAAAGGATAAATTGTAGTGATGGCATATACTGCATCAGGGTTGCCCACAGTCTTGACAACACTCAACTATACTGCAAAGAAGCCACACTAACTTATAACACTTTACTCTACTCTACATTACTCCTGTCCGTCTAGTGCACTCCACACCACTGTACTGTACAACATGCCACTGCACTACATAAAGATTGACTACACTGTATGCTACGCCATTTCACTTTACTCAACTCCACTCTACTGTACTCTACGACACTCCACTCTATTCCACTCCACTCTATACCACTTCATTCCACCACACTCCCCTGCACCCTACTCCACAACACTCCACTCTGTTCCACTCCACTCTACACCACTTCACTGTATGCTATTCCACGGTGTGTCACTCCACTGTATCACACTCCACTTTACTCCACTCCACTCTACCAGAGCACACTCTACGTCAGTACAATGTATGACACTCCCTTCCTCTCTACTGTTTCGCAAATTCTACGATTTGGAACACATTATAAAAAATGAAAAAGCATTGAACGTCAATAAAAAACAAAGGTTAAACAGGAAAACTTTACTTATTCTTTCTATCCAAACCAAATTTAGAAATCACAAACATTACAAATGCTAAAGTTATGGTAATACCTTACATTTATAATTTACGCATCACTTTTAAATTAGTATAACTTTATTTATTCTTTAACTAGAAATCAAACTTAAACTATGCAAAAATTTAAAATTGTAAATTTAAACTTATACCTTGAATTTAAAATGTACATATGACCTTTAAGTTGTTAAGTTGGTATAACTTGTGCACTTCCATACACAGTGTGTTCAAATTGGTAGACACACTACATTATGCATACTACATACATAATTATACTGCATACCTATTAATATTGATCATTTTCCATGTTGTCAATGTACTCCTAAACTCTCTTTAGCACTAATCACCATAACCCTAAAAATATCATTGCCAAGGCCCCTCTCTGAACCCTCAAATTATCCATACCTCCCTTCACTACTGCCCACCCTGAACACTAAATGTATCCTTACCTCCCTTTGCCACTACCTACATCTAAACCCTAAATATGCCCTTAGCACTCTTTGCCAGTGCCTACCCCTGAACCCTTTAATTATCCTTACCCTTAAATTACCCTTACCTCAATAACACTAAGGGCCTGATTACGTCTTTGGCAGTGCAGCGCTGAGTCCGCACCTGCTAGATTAGGAGTTTCGTCCTGTCAGGCGGTCTTTTCTTTTGACGTTCCCACGGCAGTGCCCAACAAATGGGCCCCACAATGGGAACGCCCCAAAAAGTTTCTTGCACTGCATGGACTGTAAAGTCCATGCTGTGTAGGAACTGGTGTGCATGCACACAGGGGGGCAGATGTTGTAGCCCTCTGTGTGCCTCCACAGGGCGTGAGGCACAAAGGGGCCCTGTTTCCTCTCTGCTACGGTTTTAATGGTGGTGGAACCACCATGAAAACTGTGGTGGAGAGGAATCTTGTAATATGCTTGGCGGGACCACGGCGGATCTGCCAAGCATATTACTGCCTCATGACTGCCGCAATACCGCCAGAGAATGTTGGTTCTCTGGCGGCTGTGGGGGGGCAATAGCAGTCTGACTACTATTGTTGTAATAGGGCGGTCGGGAGACTGCCACCGCTGCACCCCCACAAGTCTGGCGGTCCGTGGACCGCCAGACCCGTAATCAAGGCCTAAGAGAAGTGTTCCCCAATTGTCCCAACAGGCATACAATTTCAAAAACAGGCTCATTACCAAAGACCAGCCCCCACATGTGGAAAAGATGTTCAAAATCCTAATTTTTGCTTTTTCCTTTGTAGTCTGGAATATCGCAAAGGGAATATCGAGTGGTGGCAAAATTATGACCAAAGTATCAAAAATCTAAATATTGAAGAGGTACATGCACAGACAGAGGAATCGAGTCACAAATCTTAACTCCACATTTAAGTACTTTGAAGATATATATCCTCAAGGCTTACATATGTGGAGTTAGGAATATTTTGGACCTATGCCTAATTTTTGTAGCAATGATTATAGAATAACTGTATTTGAGCCAGCATCAGTGGCATAGCCTAGAAACAATGGGGCCTATTTATGAGCTAGGTTTCATCGCTCATGCATCTCGCAATGTGATGCAAGTTTGCGGAAACCTTACATGTGATTTATGAAGCTACACATAGCCACTTTGCGTGGCCATGAGTGGCTCCATAAATCTGGAGTAGGTCAACGCAGTGCAAATAGCGGTGTTGCCTTACTCTGCCCTGAAAAAGGCGTTCCATGGGCTTTGTGTGGGTGTTCCCATGCACCTCCATTCCCAGAGTTACCAGAACTGGTAGACCTGGGAATGCACCTAAAAGATAGACCTTATGTGAGGAAATGCCTCTTTTTACATGTTTACCCCCACATTTTTTGACTGATGCTGCTATTTTCTTGACTTGAGAGTGCACTGAGGCCTGCTAACCAGTCCCCAGTGGCAGTATTCTAACCCTATACCAAGTTATGTTGAATTGGATACATCCAATTGGCAAGTAGCGACTTACTTGTATGTCACTAGTATATGGTGCTCCAATGGCCCAGGGCTTGTAAGACAGAGTGTTCAACTAGGGCTGCAGCATTAGTTGTGCTACTTAGCAAGTGACAGAGACAACATGGACCCCAGCATGCCACTGCAGACTGACAGGGCAGTGTGTGACACTGTCAGTTCTACTTTGCCATTACATCTAATGGCAAAGCCACCACTTCCCTTAAGTAGTATATGTAAGTCTCCCCTAAGGAAGGTCTATAGAGTCCTATGGCGAGGAACTTTAAATTACTACGTGAGATATAATTTTTTATATGTCACAGCAGCAACATTTCCAAATTGTTGTTTGGCTGTGGAAAGGTTAGGAGTCCCAATGGCTAACACAGGGTCACCAGCAGGCACCCCAGCCAGGCTAATGTCTGAATAGTACCACCTAACAAAGTCAAATAAGGTAACAAATGAATTGTGACATTACGCCTAACCTGATGCCCAGGCCATATTTAAAGTCAATATTAAAGTAAGCATCTTTTAGAAAGTTACCATTCTACACTCTAGCTAGTCCAGTTGCCCCACAAAGGTACTGACACATAGATGAGTTTCTGACCACCTGGGAGACGATAAAATGGCTCCCAGGCCCAGGAACAAAGGCAGTTACCACAGAGCAAGGTGTCACCTCCTCTCCCAGGATGGCCACTCAGGGTGCCAGCCCAAAAGGCAGGCTTCAAAGGTGAAGCGTCTTTGATTGGCCGCTAGTGGCAACATCCCTGAGCAGGATGCCGCTTTCTCCTGCAGACAATTGGGAGACAGAGCTAAGGGAGGGAAGCCTGAGTCCAAACTGGTTTGCCAGGGTCTGTAGCCTACTGGTAGCCGCACATCTAGGGTAGGCTACCCTGCTCCCTATAACCAAGGAAGGGTAATGTCATCTTAAAGTGGACAAGAATGGGGCACTCTGGGCTAGCTGAATGCCACACATCAAAGGATCTTCATTACTAGAAATGAGGGGACCCATTAGCACATCGGCTAGTGACCATGTGGTAGCCTTGGGGCACTTTCCTGGGATAAGAAGGGCACCCCTGGGATACTGCCCCTCAGTTCACATTGGAGAAGAGAGGCGTGAAGAAGGACTCTCCTGCTGCCCTTAAACTGTGCAAAGAAAGGCTTCACCATCGAGAAGACTGCACCTGCCACACTTCTTGACTAGTGAAACTGGGGCTGTCTCTGTAGCTCGTTCCCCTAGGAAAAAAGATTTGCCAGCTTCAAAAAGACCAGTGACTCAGAGGATTTGTTTGCTGATCTCCCGAAACCAGCTCCAGGACAACAGGAGCCCAAACAGACAAAGTGGTAGCCACAGCAGATGTTTTTCTGCTACCAGGCACTGGGCACAACAAAGGACAAATCCAAAAAACTCCAATCCTGCTCCCAGGTCTGAGGGACCAGAGATTGCTGTCCAAGTTCGGATTTATTTTTCACAAGGGACACCAGCCCTCACCAAAGACTATGCATCTAACTGCAGTGCAGCGTGATCAGTAGGGCAGCTTGGACTGTCCAACTACTGCAACATATAGGACTTCGAGGGACCGCGATCTCCATGGCCAAAGTCGTCCCACATCACCCGTGGTCAGAGATACCAACATCGAGACCCCACGGTCTACCGCACCACAACAAAGCATCCTTTTGAGTATCTTTGCCTGCATCCCTCAGCATCAGGACCACTCTATTGACCTCTATGGTTGTTGTCCTGTAAAGTTTGGAACTTGCTTCAAAAATGCTCTGGTGGCCAGGGAACCTGTCCGAAGTATACTTTCTGCCCCCCTAGAGGTTATCCCTGTTGGATCTGCTTGTCCAAGTCAGGCCAGAGTACTCACACTAACTCTTTGAAACTTTTCAAAAGTTTTCAATTGTACCAGCGATCCAATGATATTCTATATCTTGATTGTACTGCTTCATCATGGACACCTGGAAAGGTTGATTATTGCATCGTACTGCAGCTGTCTTATTTGTGTGTTTGTTTTTCATTTATAAAAAAGATTTAAAAAAAAAAGTTTTCTAACATTACGTTTGCCAAAGTTTGTTTGCGGTTGCATTTCAAAGTTATACAAGTTTCTAAAATCTGTATCTCTAGAACCTTCTGGTGGATTGTAATGATCAAGTTCTCTAAAAATTCATTAAAATGTGCTCTGTAATTATAAATTGTTGTTGTAGCTGTTTATTGGTGCGTGACTTTCTTTTTCTGCTGTTTGGTGCTGGCAAATGCTTAACACTAAGTTTGTTTGCCAAGCCTTACAGCTCACAGCCACAGATACCCAGGGTTGAGCTAAGGTTAAGTAAACAATACTGACTGGACCCAAGATGGTATCTGTAAGTGTACTCCATGCGAAGGCTCCACAACCATATTATATAGTACACCTAGATCCTCCCAATGGTGCCTAGTGGTAGGATCCAGAACTTGTGTTTAGTTGTACCAGGCAACTAATAAGTTGGTAACCACTGAAAAGAGATTGCCAAGTCGACATTAAGAAAATGTGTCAAGTTTGCGAAGTTCTGAAAAATTCCAAACACCCCTGTTCTCTAAGAGAAAAGTTCAGTAATTTATTCTACAAAAAGTCTTCAAAGATGGAAAGCAAGGGAATTGACTTGACTAACCTGACCATGCTCCAGATCACTGCATTCAAGTAAGATCTTGCAAAGGAACCTCAAAGCTTGGGAAGAATCAACGAGGGCCCAGATCCAACTGGAAGATGAAATCACCCCTACTGACTGCGGAGATGAAGCAGGTGAAACAGAGTTTGATGACCAGGAAGGGGGTGGTAATGAGAGTGAGGCCCCCACAATCAGATCAAGAGGCAACTCCCTGTCTGGGAGTGAAAGGATGTCATCTTTAGTGAGGAGACCAAAAGACCTTTCAGCCCAGCTAAGCCTCTTGGAAATTCAGGAGAAGAAGCTGGCCTTGGAAAATAAGAGATTGGCCCTAGAAGAGAGAAGGGTCATGAAGTGGATGAATCCTCAGAAAAATGGTGGCAGCAAAGAAGCATAGGTAATAATAAGTGGTGTCTATGAACCCAGGCTTCCCAAGGGGGCTATTCCTGAATACACTGAGGGAATAACATAGAAAAGTGGCTACCATCCTATGAGAGAGCTCTTAGGATAAGGAGGGTGAGTCCACAACATGGGGGTCCTTACTATGGAAAGTGATACCTACAGTACGGAGAGATAGATTGTTTATACTTGAGGTTGATGTGGCAGATGCTAACACCCACATCAAGGAGACACTCATTGAGATATTTACCACTACCCCTCTGAGGAGTATAGACAAAGTTTAGGATCTTACACATGGGAGCAAAATATTTATGGGTAGACTTTGTAGATTCCTCTGTGAATTATCTGAAGGACTGGATTAAGGGTAACAAGATAGATACCTATGAGAACGTATGCAACTTAGTGATAATAGAACACATTCATTCAAATTGTACCTCAGAGAAGGTATACCAGCATCTGGTAGAATCTAAGCTATATAGCTCAAGGGATCTGGGGAAGATAGCTGATGACTGGCTGTGCACTAGGACACCCCAAAAGTCCCAAGGAAGTGAAAGCATCATGGTGGGATTGACCCCCTTCAGAGGAAAGATGTGGGCAAGATTAAAAAGGAGAAACATAAAGAGGCCACAGAAGATACCCACAGCCACATTCCAATACCAAGAGGGAAGGGGACATCAGGGAAGGAACTTTGACCCATCAAGGGATGGGGTGTGTTATGACTGCAAATAGCCAGGGCACACACAGGAAGAGTGTACATGCACAAAGAAATCACTCATTGGTGAGTGTTCCAAATGAATTCCCAGTGTGGGGTTAGGGTGAAAGTAGGCCCAGTGGATTGCAGGGTTACACTGAAGCCACATTAGTTGGCCTGGGTGTTGAGGAAGTTGATTCTTTGCCCACTGGCCTGCCAGTATGGTTAAGTATAGGCAGTGGTCAGGAATCAATGGGGTAGAAGTCCAGGCCTTGAGGACTCCAGATGCCAGCATAACAATGATCATGGCAAAGCTTGTTTCCTCACATCAGATTCTACATGAGGAGGTGCATGAGATAGTGAACAATGTAACAAAAGTCACACAGCATTGCTGTGGTAGACTCTGAGTGGAGAGGGTTTGCTGGCCCTAAAATGTAGCTGTGTCCCATGCTATCCCAGTGTAATGTCTATTGGGCAATAACCTTGAAACTTCTGCTTGAGCAGATGTGGAGAGAAGGGCCATGCAGCAATGCTGGGTACCCCTGACTGGGTAGGTGTCTCCATCAGAGAACAAAATGCCTTAAGGGAGAAACAAGGGAATATGGATCCAGAAACAGTGGACCAACCCCTAGCAACAAGAGAAGAGGGAGGAAGTCTGGGAAGGCCTCTTTCAAACTTCCACAGTATCTGTGGAAGCCCAACCCTCAGGGGGAAGGCCTGGTATCTGAAGAGGAAGGAACTGCCCTGAATGACTTGACTGGCCTGGTAGACCTTCAAGCAGCAGAGGGCCCCTCCAGAGAGGACATGAGTAAAGGACAGCAGACCTGTCCTTCTCTTGAAGTTCTGAGGCAGTTGGATGTCAGATAGGAGGAAAGAGATGTCAGTTGTACTTATAAAGTATAATGGGAGGAAGGGTTCCTGTACAGTGAGGCAAGGGAGCCTGAACAAGGGGCAACCAGGATAGTGATGGTCCCCCAAACGTACAGATAGTTCTTACTTAACCTAGCCCATGACATCCCCTTAGCCTTAGTTGGTCAACCACTTTTATTGGCCTCAGATGTCAGAAAAGGTAAAGGAGTTTTGTCACTCTTGTGTTACCTGTCGGGCCAGTGGCAATCAATCAATCAATCAATCAATCAATCAATCAATCACAGGTTTGTAAAGCAAGACTACTCACCCATAAGGGTCTAAAGGTGCTGAGGGGGAGAGCTGCAGGTCTGTTGAGGTGCTGTGGTTAAGCCAAAAGCCAGGTCTTGTGGTTCTTCCTGAATTGAGGCAGTGGGGGTGATTGTCAGAGGTGGAGAGGCAGGGTGTTCCAGGTCTTTGCTGTGAGGTAGGAGAAGGATTTTCCTCCAGCTGCAGACTTGCAGATACTTGGGATGGTAGCCTAGGCCAGTTAGCCGGAGCGTAGGTCTCTGTTGGGTTCGTGGAATGCATGGCAGTGGTTGAGGTACGCCGGCACCGTGTCATGTAGGGCTTTGTAGGCGTTTGTGAGGAGCTTGTGGGAGCCAGTGGAGGTCTCTTAGGTGGCTGGTGATGAGGTTGAGATGGAGGATGTTGAAGATGAGTCTGGCGGAGGCGTTCTGGATGTTCTGCAGTTTCTTGAAGATGTCAGCGTCGTGGAGTCTTGTGCATAGGGTGCGGTGAGAGATGGTATTGAAGGCAACTGAGAGGCCCAGGAGGATGAGGGCTGCTGTTTCGCCTTATTCAAGGAGGTCACGGAGGTTGTCTGTGGCGGCGAGGTGGACACTCTCGGTGCTGAGGTTGCTTCGGTAGCCAGATTGGGAGAGGTCCAGCATGTGGATTTCTTCGATGAACTCGGAAAGTTGGGCTTTGATGGCCCAACTTGAGTGGGAAGGCAGATAGCAAACCAAAGACTCCTCCATACCCCTTCCAGAGGTATGGAACCACTTTGAGAAGGTGAGTATTAATATAGTTGAATCCTAAACCCACCTACTGCCTCAAGGGGAATGTTCATCCTACTGGTAGTGGATCATGCCACTAGATATCCGAAAGCCATACCCATTAGGTCAGTCACTGCCCCTACAGTAGCTAGAGCCCTCCTTGGTATTTTTATCAGAGTTGGTTTTCCTAAGAAGGTCATTTCCAATGGAGGCACAAACTTCATGTCTCCTTATCTGAAAGTAATGTAGGATGAGAGTGGGGTGATTTTTAAGTGCACCAGACCTTACCATTCACAAGGTAATGGCCTTGTTGAAAGATTTAACAAGACCAAGAAAGGCATTATCATGGGTTCACCTGATAAATTCAGTAGAACATAGTATATACTTCTCCCATGCCTGGTGTTTACCTACAGGGAGGTTCCCCATAAAGGAGTAGGATTCAGTCCAATTGAACTGCTCTTTGGACACCCTGTCAGTGGTCCTTTAAGTTTGGTCAGAGAAGGTTGGGAGAGTCCTCTCAAGGAGCCCAAACAGGACATCCTAGATTATGTACTAGGCCTTTACTCCAAAATGGCAGAGTACATGAAGAAGGTAAACAAAAACCTGGAGGCCAATGCGGAGCATGTCATACACTGGTATGACAAAAAGGCTTCCATGGTGGAATACCATGCTGGGCAACTGGTTTGGGTGGTTGAGCCTGTGGCACCCAGAGCACTTCAAGTTAAATGGATTGGGTCTAACCCTGTCTTGGAAAAGAGTGGAGAAGTCACATACTTAGTGGACCAAGGAACTCCAATGTCAAAGATGGTTCAGTGGAGGGAGTAGTCCTCTCTACCAGTTGAAGTAGTCAGCAGCAGAGAGACTGTTACAACTTTCTTGGGCAGTTTGCTGACTTGATTTCTGTGACCTCAGGTTTGACAACATGGTGCACACATGATGTGGACAAAGGTGACAGTTTACCAGTCAAAAGTAAGATTTACAGATTGTCAGACCAGGTCATGGCTAGCATTAAAGTAGAGGTTGCCAAAAGGCTAGAGTTATGGGTGACTGAGCCCTTTGAGCCAGCCTACTGTTTCTGGTGCCCAAAACCAATGCAAAATTAGGAACCCAAGTTAAGATTCTGTGCGGTCTATAGAAGACCAAATACAGGGAAAAGATTGATACTCACCAGAGCTGATGAGCTCATTGATAGGTTAGGGGCTGCCAAATATCTGAGTGCCTTCAACCTGATAGCAGGTCATTGGCAGATAGCCCTCACACCTGGAGTGAAATAGAGGTCTGCCTTTCAACCCCAGAAGGCCATATTCAGTTTAAAGTGATGCCCTTTGGATTGATAAATGCACCTGCCACATTTCAGAGGTTGGTGAATAAGGTACTTTCAGGCCTGGAACATTTCAGTGCAACATATCTGGATGATATAGCTGTCTTTAGTTCCACTTGGGAGTATCAATTGGTCCACCTCAAGGAAGTGCTTCAAGCCTTACAACAGGTAGGGCTGACTATAAAGGCAAGTAAGTGCCAAATAGGGCAAGGGTCAGCAGAGTACGTGAGCCCCCAAATAGGAGGAGGCAATGTACAACCTCCCCAACCCAAAATCCAGACAATTCTGGCCTGGGCAGCTCCAAAGACTCAGACCCAAGGCAGAGCCTGTTTAGGCCTCACTGAACATTGTAGGAGATTTGCAAATGGTTATGGTACCTTTTAACAGAGCTAACCATCAACAAACAGCCAAGGATACACCCAATTGGCAAGTAGTGACTTACTTATAGGTCTCTGGTATATGATACCCCATATCCCCAGGGCATGTAAGACAGTGTGTTTACCCAGGGCTGCATACCTGGTTGTGCCACCCTGCATGTGACAGAGAGAAAGTGGACCCCAGACAGCCACTGCAGACTGACAGGGCAGTGTGTGCCATTAAACATAATGGCAAATTCACCTCTTCCCTGAAGTAATACATATAATTCTCCCTGAAGGAAGCCCTATAGAGTCCTCTGGCAGGGAGCTATATATTACTAAGACGTGATTTTTTACATGTCTCAGCAGCAACATTTCCAAAATGTCATTTTGCTGTGGAAAAGTTAGGAGCCCCGTTGGCTATCAAAATAATTGTGACATTAAACCCGACCTGATGCCCAGGCCAGATAAGTCACTATCAAAGTTAGCAACTTTTAGAAAATTGCCACTCTGCACTCCAGCTAGTTCAGTAGCCTTATAAAGGCACTGACATATAGAAGTGTTTCTGACCACCTTAGGAGACGTGTAAACGACTCCCAGGCCAGGAGGCAGGTTTAAAAGCTGAAGCCGCCTTTGAAGGGCCACTTGTGACACCATCCCTGAACAGAATGCATGTTGTTCTTTCAGACAATTTGAAGACAGATATAAGGGAGGGAAACGTGTCCAAACTGCTTTTCCAAGGGCGTTTAGCAGACTGGTAGCAACACTTCTACGGTGGGCTACCCTGCTCCCAACAACCGAGGAAGGATCTTGCCATATTGAAGGGGGCAAGAATGGGCCACTCTGGGATAGCCAAATGCCCACATCGCAGGATCTTCATGACTAGAGAGCAGGCAACCCAGTAGCCCATTGGCTTGTGATGAATGCTCCCCTCAGGGAACTTTCCTGAGAGAAGTAGGGCACTCCTGCTGCCCCTCAGTTCATGCTGGAAAAGAAGAGAGGGCAAAAGAAAGACTGCTCTGCTGCCCTTGAACCGTGCAAAGAAATGCTGCAGCATCAAGAGGACTGCACCTGCTGCACTTTAGGGCTAGTGCGACTGGTACTGTGCCTTCAGATCCTGACCCCAGGAAAAGTTAATTTCCCAGATTCACCAAGACCAGTGGTTCCGAGTATCAATTTGCTCATCTCTTGGAATCAGCTCCAGCACAACAACAGCTGAAAGAGCCCAAATGGACAAAGCGGTATCCACTGCATATGCTTTGCCACTACCAGTTGCCGGGCACACAAAGGACAAATACAAACTAGTCAAACCGTGCACGCTAGTCTGGCAGACCTAGGACTGCTGTTCAAGTTTGGATTTTTCGCTCACAAGGGACACCAGCCCTTGCCTTAGAGTTTGCATCTTAACGCGTTGCAGCTTGATCAGTAGTGCAGCATTGACTGTTCAACTACTGCAATGCCAAGTCTTACTGATCACAGTCACAGCTACCCAGAGTTGAGCCAAGGGTAAGTAAACAATACTGGCTGGACCCAAGACGGATCCACAACCATATCATACAGTACACCCAAATCCTCACACCTTCTCAGGTTAAGCACAGCGAGGAGAAATATCTTTATTCTCCTTGTTACTTCCTCTTTCTATGTGAGCTGTATTGTGTAGCACACATAGAAAAAGGAATATGCATCCCAGTATTGTTTTTGTGCAGGAAGGTTTCCCTTCCTGCACAAAAACAATTCTGCATGCAATGCAGGCCCGCCTGCACCATGGTGCAAGGGTGCCTGTATTGGCGCTCAGCTGCCAAAAGGACACCAGTGTGGGGAAAAGACAAGAATCCATCATATTGCCTAAAATATGATGAATTTCCCTTTGTCTGTGACGCAGTGCAGCTGGGCGACTTGCTGTGCACACCGCATGACATTCTCGTAAGTAGGCCCCTATGTTTTGAGGTTGGCTGGTGTAACAAGGATTACATTAGCATCACTAGTTCAAAACTAAAATGCTCTTCCTGCAACATTTATGGCTGATGTATCTGGGGGAAAAAACTTCATGAGGCATTTTTCCTCCTTTTTCAGAGGAAAAGTAGAAAATCTGTGTACAAGTCATTCTGAGAACATCTAATGTCTGACCGCCTTAGGTGACCTGTGACCAATACTATGTACTTCCTATTGTGTATGCATTGGATGCTTATTATGAGGATACAATACACAGGTATTGTGCATTTTATGTGGATTTAAAACAAAGGACGACTTCTTCCAACCTCTCTCTATCACATGCTTCAATCCATGATCTATTCCATGGTCTTGACAGAATCTTACATCTCTAATGGGCGTCAATAGCCATCAACACTTTCATTTGTTCTGTCAATATCTTGAACATATTTAAATGTTGTTTACTTGAAATATTTCACCATTGGCTTCCCCCCCTCTTCATTTTCCCCCAGCATACTCTGCTACATTTCTACCATTTTGCTCCTAATATTTATTGACCCTTTTAAAGTGGCATTATGTTATTTCATGTTATGCTGTGCTATGTTACATTATGTTATCAGTAATTCTGTAGTATGCTCCTGGTGTTTGCTCCTCCGTTGCATCTTGTTGTAGTGCTCTTCAGGGGCGGCTCCTCCGTGTGGGTGGAGGAGTGTCGCCCCACTGCTTTCTCTCAGTGCGAGAAGCAGAAACATAACATGTTTCTGCTTCTTGCACTGCGAGAAAGCAGAAGGGTTTGGTTGGGGGCGGGTGGGTGGGTCTGCTCTAGGGCAGGGAAGAAGTGGCGAGCCACTGCTGAGGACGCTGACTGTTTGGTCTGCCCTCTGGGGCAGACCAAACCAGTTATGCACACTCTGCCTTTTCTCTATGTAGGCTGCATGCAGCCTACATGGAGAAAATGGCCCCCCCATAGACGCCTGGCTGGTCTGCGTCCCGACCAATCACAATGCTGCCATTGCCGGCGAAGGTAAGTTAACTTTTTTTTTTTTTTAAATTAACCTCCCCCCGCGCGACCACCCCCCTCAACTCCCCCCCAACCTGCGAATCGTGCCGGCCACGACTGGTGCTCTTAGCTGTCTGGGTGTGCTTTTTTCATTGTTCTATTGGAAAGCTACATTCTGTATTTTCTGCATATGCATCATTCTAGCTAAGAACCCAAGTCGGTTACTTTTCCTTTTTTGCATTATAATGGTCTCTAATGCTCTAGGGCCCAATTTTCCTCATTTAAATTAATTACATAAATAAATATGTAATTTTGTTGCTGTATGAAATATACAGAAACAGAATCATGGATTTAAATGGGTAACTAATTGCATCTTTTAAAGGGATTTCACACTATTTCCATGCTTCATTTTATAAGAGAAGACTGTCCCGTAAAGGGAATGTTTCTATTTAATCAAAACATGAAAGTCATGCTTCTGCGTTTAAATGTATTTTGATTACTCGGACAATAGGCAAATACAAACCATCACAAGAGGAAATAAAATAGATTTTTGCTCTTGGGCTGTTGAGACTGTCCCTGGAGTTTCAGTGCATCCTGTGGATGCTGTGAGGCGCCTCTCCTTGGTAACACGCAGCTTCACATTGGAAAAGGGAGCTACGCTTGCTTAAAGGACTCAGACGGTGAGCACTTTGCCAGGTTTTGACTAGCCCTCATTGATTTGGTTGTGCTCTGATTCACATCATCTAATCTACAATAAGCCATTTATAGTGCTTCCCTGGGCAATGAGCTTCGGCCTAAACGGCTTAGATTTTAGTTTTATTGTGGACTTAGGTTTAATGAAATGGTGGATCAGTGGGCAATAATGCAATAATGAGATTGTGCTGGAACAACTGTGTCAATTTAGGAAAATTAGAGGAGCTGATTCAACATTTTCAATCCAATAGCTGATCATTAAAATGCTGCAATTTGGACTGCACAGTTTCAAAAGTAAACATGTTGTTTTATGCTTTAATTCCGTGGGAAAGCCCTTTAATATTCAGTGATGCTCTGAAAGTAACAGTCATCATTTCCTAATCCAAAGTCTTTTTTTCTGAGTGGAAACTGCTGTCACTGGTGATTCTTCTTAAGCAGCCATTTGATTTTCTACTGTAATTTGCGTGTTTTTGTGGCATAAATTCAAGTATCTTGGACAAGATATTTGCTAAATTCTGTGCGTGTGAGGTCACATCTGACTAGTCTTTAGGAGGGAGGAGTGTGGCAGCAAGGAGCGGAGTGTAACAAGGACGCTCCACTCTCCCGCCAAGGCCATGGACCGTGAATGTGGAGCTGGAGCAGGAGTGGGAGTGGGAATCTTTTTGTCCCACCGCTGGTCCTTCGGCTTAGCGACCCATCGTGAGCAGGAGCAGTTGCACCTATTTTGTAAGAGTGTGGTACACCATTCATCTGCTGTCATTGGAGTTACTGTCTGGCTGATGTTGCCTCCTCAGATGAAAGACAGCTTGATCCTGGGCATTGACCAAGCAACCAATTGGGTGTACTTGTGCCCCATGGGCAGCAGGGGCTAAATTAAAATGTTTCTCCTATCTGTGCTTCCCGCTGTCCTAAAGAGGCTCTAGGTTTGGCTGGTGGGGCATCTCCAGAGGGTATGCAACCTAGGAGCAAATGAGTGAGGTGAGGTTTTGAGGAGGCTGGAATTCTAGGGGACAGACAATGGTTAGTGTATCCAGTGAGAAAGCAACACCAGTGCAGCTAGTGGTTTTTGTAAGGTTCTAGTGATGCAGTGACTCACCAGTATGTTATGAAGAATTGAACTGACAACATTTTTTTTAGTATTGAAGGCGATAAGTCATGCAGTTTAATACAGTCTGTTATAGGGTGGAAAGGAACAGCTTAGACTGTCTAGCTCACTACTAATTCCCTCAGCCCACATGCACTGGTGTTTGTACTGGGTGTTACTGAAACTGGTTTTAAAGAAAAATTTGCTTAAGTTGATTCAGGAGCCAGAGAAAAAAAGGGTGTTGGTTTGCTGAAGCTTGGTGAGGGGTACAAAAGGGGGTGGTGATGGACGGAGCATCAGAACCAATCAAACACTCACACCCAGTCAACAGATCTGGGTTTGATCCATCATCGTTCTTTAGCCCACTCTGCCACCCCAGTTCAGACATGGCTATATGCAAATCAGTCTGACCCTGTGCCTCATGGGAACAGTCCAGCCCGAACTGCCAAGCTATCCTGGCTGATGACGGCTGATAGCCAGAAACCGGTCCTAGGATGCTTGATTCCGGTCCAGGGAAGACATGGCTTGGCAGTTCGGGCTGGACTGTTCCCATGAGGCACAGGGTCAAGACTGATTTGCATATGGCCATGTCTAAACTGGGGTGGCGTAGTGGGCAAAAGCACGATGGATTTAACCCAGATCTCTTGACTGGGGGAGAATGTCTGCATTGTCAGCATTCCGTCCATCATTTGTTTGTTGTAACGCTTTTCGCCCTAAGTGGGATGGGTATTCCCAGACGTGGGACCCATGCTCACTACGCCACTGGAGTCAAGCTATCCTGGCTGATGACGGCTGATAGCCAGAAACCGGTCCTAGGATGCTTGATTCCGGTCCAGGGAAGACATGGCTTGGCAGTTCGGGCTGGACTGTTCCCATGAGGCACAGGGTCAAGACTGATTTGCATATGGCCATGTCTAAACTGGGGTGGCGTAGTGGGCAAAAGAACGATGGATTTAACCCAGGTCTCTTGACTGGGGGAGAATGTCTGCATTGTCAGCATTCCGTCCATCATTTGTTTGTTGTGAAGCTTGGTGAGGGGCAGTGAATCGCCGTATACACAAAAGATGTCCAGCATTGCGCAATGATCTACCAGTACCCCAGTAGAAAGGCACAGGACACCTCTTAAGCAATACATACATTTTCTGCACCAAGAATCAACTTTACTAACAAAAAGAGAAAAATCCTAGACTATTTTGTATTTCTGGATTGTGAAAACCCAATGAAAAAAAAGTTTATACTTCATCTGACTTAGTGGGAGATAAAGTGACAGTTCACGATTTAATGTAATTATCTACTGTAAGAAAAGTCATGCAAAAGAGGAATTGCTGGGTGATCTTTTAGATATAACTCTGAATGAGGACATTAAGTTAGGAGCCTTGCCATTTTTTACCAATATCAATGATTTAAATGTTTTATCATTGGGCGAGGCTAAACAACAGAATACTGCATTCTCATTGTAATTGTAATTGTAAAATATTTGTAGATCGCATGGTTACCAAAGGCATCCCAGCGCTAGAGGCCAAAGTTAATGAAATAGTATCACTTTATGGAAACAAAAAAGTTTTTAAGCGTTTCCGGAAGCCCAGATGGTTAGTTTCACTCCGAATGTCTAGGGGGAGGGTGTTCCATAACCTAGCTGCATTATATGAAAAAAGGCGACCCCCTGTACGTACTTTCCTAATTCTAGGAACTGCTACCAACCACTTGTTGCCTGAACGCAGGGTTCTGGCAGGATGATAGAAAGAAGCGAGGGGACAGATGATAGGTGGGGCGGAACCTGACAATATTTTGTGTGAAATGCAGAGAGCCTTAAACTGCACTCTCTGCTGAATAGGTAGCCAATGAAGGGTGGCCAGAGCTGCCCGTGCTGACTGTCGATTGGAAATGTTCAGGAGTTGGCGTGCCGCACAATTCTGTAGTATTTGCAATGTCTTGACCGTGGAACAAGGTGCTCCTTGGTAAAGAACATTGGAATAGTCGATCCTGGATAGGATGAGGGACTGGACCACCACTTTCCTTGCAGTGAAAGGGAGGAGCGGAATAATTTTCCGAGTCATCCTCAGTAATCCATAACAGCTGCCAGCAACCTTCCTTGCTTGTTCCCCAAAATCAAGATTATGATCCAACCACACCCCCAAGCTTTTAATATAGTCTTTGGGGAGTGGGGGAAGGCCAAAACAATTTGGCCAGGATGATGTTAAGTTAGGTACGGAAGAATTACTCAAAAACATCAACTCTGTTTTAGATCCGTTCAGCTTTAGGAAAGAACCTTCCATCCAAGCTGAAATCTCTCCCAAACACAAGACCAAGTCCGAGGCGGATTTGTTCGGCTGATTGAAAGAGACAATCAGCTGCGTATCATCAGCATAAGTAACAATTTGAATGCCGAAAGGTTCCACGACACCTGCCAAGGGGCTCATATACACATTAAACAGCATAGGGGACAGGGAAGATCCCTGAGGAACCCCACATCGAAGCGGCTGAGGATAGGAAATGCAGTCTTCATGAAACACTTGAAATGACCAGTCCTCCAAAAATGAATGAATCCATTTAAGGGCCAAATTAGTCACTCCTGCCTCTCTGAGCCTCTGGATAAGCAACTGATGATTGACTGTATCGAAGATCTAAAAGGATAATAGCAGCGCAGCCTCCGTTGTCTAAGATTTTTCTGGTAGCCTCGACTACAGTCAAAAGGGCAATTTCTATGCCCTGCAATGGTCTAAAACCAGTCTGGGACGGGTGAAGACAATTATTACTTTCCAGGAACCTGGACAGAACACTATCGGCATGTTTTTCAGCAATTCTGCTGATCCCTGGTAACAGAGAGATAGGACGATAATTTCCCAATACCTCAGGGTCCAGGTTTGGTTTTTTTCAGCAACGCTTTAACCATTGCTTGCTTCCAGGAAAGGGGAGCTATACCTTTCTGAAATGATGCATTAATCATACCTAAGATAACAGTGACAACTGTATCAAAAATTCGATTTAAGATAAGGGGGAGACTATATCTTTAGGGGAGCCTGATTTCAACTGGCCAAGTATACCTTGCAAGGTGGGTTGGTCCAAGAGGGGAAAATCAGCTAAACTACAGTTATCAATGCATCCTTTGTTGTTAATTGAGGCATTGATTAAAACTGTTTGGTGAAAAGAAGTATAAATATCTTGAATTTTATTGGAGAAAAAAGTAGCTAGCTGATTACAGCGAGATAACATATCATCGCACGAGGTAGGTAGGGGAGGGGGTTTGATAATAGATTTCACTATGCGAAATATTTCGCGTGAAGAATTAGGGGATGACAATATTTGGTTTTCATAGTAAAGGGATTGAGCATGCTTAATTTCCTTCTTATATTTTTTGATGTCCTCCCTATAGATCACTTTATTAGTAATGGAGTAGTCTTTTCTCAATTTCTTTTCAGATCGCTTACAGGTAGGGGTGGGCAGAATTTGCGAAAGCGACTTTCGCAAATTATCACGAAAATGTTAAAAATCTCCGCAAACAAGCGGAAATATCGCGAAGATGCGGAAGTTTATTTCCGGCATGTTCGCGAGATTTTCTGCATGGTTGCGGGTCGCCAACTTACCCATGTGGTTGCTTGCGGGCGCGGCCATCTTGTTTTCAGTTGTCTCGCGGTGCATGATCGCGAGAAAAAAGACATGTTCGCGCGACGCATGACATCACTGTGGACGCGAACTGTCGCGAGACAGCGCAAATGGCTAAAACAATACAACATCTCATGGAGAACGCGACCGGATCGGGAAAACTTGTCGGCGAACGCGGGGATTCAGGTAAGGCGATCGCGCGCGCGCAAGAATGTATTATTTTACAGCGCGAGCAAGAACCAAATTATCGCAAAGCTGCGGAATGCGGAAATTTTGACATTTCCGCGCTCTCCGCGGAACGCGGAAATGCCAAATTATCGCAAATTCCGCGAACGGAACGGAAATGTTGCCCAGGCCTACTTACAGGCCTGCTTAAGTCTACGCAGTTTGGAAGTATACCAAGCTCTTTTATTTGCTCCACTTTTATCCTTGATGTATTTCTTTGGGAGTACTATATCTAGAGAGGAAGTCAACCAGTTTTCAAAATTGAGACTTGCAGTGGAAGGATTAGACTCTAGTGCCGGTTTAGTATCATTAAGTATTGACACCCAGCGATCTAGTGGGAGTTGTGACCATGCCCGAAGCATTTTGATAGATGTAGTTACTGGTCTACTACTGGCCTGTTGGGTCCAGGAAAAAGGAATAAGGCAGTGGTCAGTCCAAGGCAGCGGAGTAGAATTTCCAACCTGAAGATCAGTGGCATTAGTAAAAACCTTATCCAGTAAATGACCCTGAGAGTGGGCATGGCCTCTCACCTTTTGAAAAAGTTGGAGGGATTCCATGCTATCCACAAAATTACGTATAACTGGTAAAGAATACTCATCAAAATGCAGGTTAAAGTCTCCCAACAAGGAAACATTGGACAGGGACCTAGCTAGGTCAGCTGTGATCTCGGGAAAATCAGTGCAAAATTTTCCCAGTGTCCCTGGGGGACGATAAATTAAAATCCCTGAAAAAATGCAAGTATGGGAGAAACCAATAGAAAAAAGCAAACTCTCGCAGTCGGGTATCGGGTTCCCCGATATACGAAAGTTGAATCCAGTTTTAAAGACAATAGCTATGCCACCTCCTCTATTATGCTCTCAGACCAAGTGCTAATGAAGTATCCCTCAATATTGGAATCCAGTGGCTCATTTACACAATCTGGAGATGATGTGAGACAGCTTCAAATTATTGACACCCTTTATTTTGATATATTCTATGTTATCTTCATTATACAATTGACCAACATAAAATTAAAGAATAAAGAAAACTCTTTGTCAATGATTACATTAACCCCAACTAACTAATAACTCTCAAGCGCAAGAACAAAACAGACCTAATGCTATTCTGTGCACATCAACAGTAAATTGCCATAAGTCATCTAATAAGCAAGCAACAGTGGATCCATCATTCCAATGTTCCAACTTTCACTAATGATTCATTAATAATTGTGATCTCAGATAATAGCACTATTGATAAAGAGGATCCTGTGAGAACTCCCAGTATTTGTACGAATGGTAAAAAGGGGAGTCTGGGGTCACTAGGCACAAAAGTGAACAATTCAGTTTCTGCTGAGATGTCAAAGCCTGAATTGGGGAATGAGGAATTGGTTCCAACATCTAAGGACAATATAGGGAAAAGCACTACAAGAGAAACTGGGAAAGTTAAAGGACTGAGGGGCATATTATCAAGAAACGGCGTTAAAATTATCGCCGCTTTAGCGGCAGAAAACGGCCGCTAAAGCGGCGATAATGGGCTTGATAATATGCCCTTGAGAATTCCCATAGAAGCCCATGTTCTGGTGTCAACATGGGATTCTATTGGAATTCTCTGCGGCATATTATCAAGCCCATTATCGTTGCTTTAGCGGCAGTTTTCTGCTGTTAAAGCGGCGATAATTTTAACGCTGTGCTTGATAATACGCCCATGATTCTGTAGTAGGTAGGTTAGAAAACAATTGTGTGATATTATGTGAAATAAAAAAGAAACCTCCAAGAAAGATTTGGGGACATATTAGCAAGGGCTTTATCGCCTTGCATGCCAGCAATAATTATCGCTAATGGCATGCAAAGTAGGCGTTCCCAACTAAAAGCGACTGAAAACCATCGCTAACACAACTTCCCCCTATTAGGAACGCAGGCGAAACGATAAAAAAAATCGCTCTAAGCATGATTATAGCTAGTATTTAACACCTGCTAAAAACATGACTTACCTGTTTCTTCAACGGGAGGTGGATTGTCAGGCTAAGTCCACCATGGCGTTAATGCATGAATATCGCTGGATTTCCAGCGATATTCAGGCATTACGCCGCTATCGCTGAATATTTTATCACGGTGGAGATAAACGTTGCTAATAGTGTGTTATCTCCGCAAACATATCCAGCGACAGGCCGCGATAAAAACAAACGTGCTAAGCACGTTTTGCGCTAATTATCGCAAGTTGTTGCTAATATCCCCCTTGGTTTTTAAATTTACCGACTCAGCCACAATATTCAATTTGAAGACTTCTAATTAAGGGGTTATCCAAAGGTATAAACTTCACACAGATGGAAGGCAATTGTTAGTGCTTGACATAAGATTAGTATTTATTACATCAAGGGAGGAAACTCTAACTTAAATCCAAATTTGAACATTTTCCACTCTAGAAATTACCCTTTGGTAAATTGACTAATTATAAGATGGAATTCACTAATTATAATTCTTCTGCTAAAGCTGGGCAGACATTTCAGGAGTTTGTTGTGCATTTTATCTCTAACCCAATCTCACCCTGGTATTGAAACATAGCTCATCTGTACATACAATGGGTATATATGTTGCCCCAGCCTGTAAAAATTAGCCATCTGTTAAGCTTGTGATCTCATAGAATCCTTTCAGGCCTTCATCACAATGCTCTTTGCTCCAGTAACTTAAAGTCTTTTGCTAAAAATTGCACCATCACCCATCAGAACGGTTGTAGACAAGTAAGAGACAGAGATATGAAGGTAAAAGACAGTGATGAATCATTAGTGAAGGAGAAGACTTGGGTGCCGATCACGATCCGGTAAAAAATTCCCCCGTGCGACTCGTATCGGGTCTTTTTACCGTACGAATCGTACAAGTGCCGTACGAACTGGCAATCACGATTCGCATGGTAAAAAGTCCATACGAACCGCACTGGGAATCATTCCCCACACGTCCTCGGGTCGGAAAATGTGTCCGACACGTCCTCGGACGATTTACCTTACAAACGTGAAAAACCAAGTCCGACCGAGGAATCACGATCCATCCCGTGCGTCCGAGGTTACAACCGTATGGAAAAAACACCGTCCGCACCGAACTCCTACAGCAACCATGGAGACATGTGCCCGCATACGCGCCCAACACTCCCCCCAGCCCCCGTACGTCCGACACGTACCCCCCGTATATGTATACCCCCACCCGTCTAGGTACACCCCAGTACGTTCCAGTCGAACCCCCACCCCAGTACGTGTCATAGCCCCGTCTACCTACACCCCAGTACATTCCAGTCGTACCCCCACCCCAGTACGTGTCGTACCCCCCGTGTACCTACACCCCAGTACGTGCGAGCCACACCCCCACCCCAGTACGTGTCATAGCCCCGTCTACCCACACCCCAGTACGTTCCAGTCGTACCCCCACCCCAGTACGTGTCGTACCCCCGTGTACCTACACCCCAGTACGTGCGAGCCACACCCCCACCCCAGTACGTGTCATAGCCCCGTCTACCCACACCCCAGTACGTTCCAGTCGTACCCCCACCCCAGTACGTGTCGTACCACCGTCAATGTACACCCCCCCACCCCTGTACGTGTCGAACCACCGTCCATGTACACCCCCCCACCCCTGTACGTGTCGTACCACCGTCCATGTACACCCCAGTACGTTCCAGTCGTACCCCCACCCCAGTACGTGTCGTACCACCGTCAATGTACACCCCCCCACCCCTGTACGTGTCGTACCACCGTCAATGTACACCCCCCCACCCCAGTACGTGTCGTACCACCGTCCATGTACACCCCCCCACCCCTGTACGTGTTGTACCACCGTCCATGTACACCCCAGTACATTCCAGTCGTACCCCCACCCCAGTACGTGTCGTACCACCGTCAATGTACACCCCCCCACCCCTGTACGTGTCGTACCACCGTCAATGTACACCCCCCCACCCCAGTACGTGTCGTGTACACCCCCCCACCCCTGTACGTGTCGTACCACCGTCCATGTACACCCCAGTACGTTCCAGTCGTACCCCCACCCCAGTAGTTCCTGGCGCACCCCCAACACAACCTCCTAAGTACGGAGCGCACCCCATGCCCCACCATCACAACCGCATGTACGAGTCGTACAAAGCCACACACAAGGACATAATCGTACAACCAAATGGCCCATGTACACACCGTACACACGCTCAAAACGCACGTACACAACAAGGACAAAACAAAACAACACAAGAATACACCATTCGAAAGGCACACAGCCACTAAACATGGCCAACAACCACTAAAATAACACAATCACTGACCTGCAACTGTCAAAAACAAACAGAGGCCCAATACACCACCACTCCTTATAACACACCCACCCAAAATTCAAACACTGCCACACCCACCCATGGACCAATGAAAAGGGCCCACACACACAAACCATGAGCCTTTGCAACAGACTCACTGCTGCCAGACACCACAGAACCAGACTACAAGCTACACCACATCTTACACTTGCACACCTTCACACGACCACCCTCACAAACACCCTCTCATCACATTCACACACACACAACCATCCACACCCCCCCCAACATCCACACCCCCCCACACCCACACCATCCCCACCCACACCCCTCACCATGCCCACTACCAAGAATCCAAAGTTCAGTCACCAAGAGTTGGAGGTCCTTGTTGATCAAATCCTCAGAGTCGAGCCACAGATCTTTGGAACATTGGTCAGAAGCACCAGCCAGGCAGCCAAAACAGCCATGTGGCAGACCATCGTCGATGCTGTGAATGCTGTTGCGGACACCAGGAGGACCAAGCAGGATTGCCAGAACAGGTGGTACGATCTGCGGAGGAGGGTCAGAGCCAAGAGACAGGAGGAACACGACCAGGCCAACGCCACCGGAGGAGGGCCCTCCCGCAGAGCCGTACAGTACCATCCCTGGGAGGAGAGGGTGATGGCCATACTGCCGGTGGAGGCAGTTGAAGGAGTAGAAGGACTCCGAGACCCGGGTGAGTACACAAACAACGCACCTCACATGGGGGGAACTGCAACCACAACCAAAATTAATAACAGGCACGCAACCACCACAAGCCATCGCATTACTCAACCACTCTCCATGAGCAGGCACATGCCACTGCTGCCACCATGCCCCATGCACCCAGCTGGACAATGTCAAGTCACAGGCCACAGAAGACAACAACACATGACACGGTAACCCGGATGGCGGGAGGCTGGGCACCAAGAATCACATAGTGCGACTCCAAAGCAGACAGCAATGCCCTCTGCCCATATGGCCTAGGTCACAGCCAGACAAACACTGTGTCCCAACACAGGAATGACTTGCCAGCAAATGGCGGACGCCTTGCATCAACACATGGGGGTGAAGGCACTGTTTTGCACATGCCAGCAGCTAATGAACAGCCAACATTGTGAAAGAGTGGCAGCACACACCACCACAGCAGCAGCGCACAGACACACAGCAGGCAAAATGGGTGCCTGGAGATCAGAAACAAACTCACATCAACAGGCCAAGGGCCACTCAAAGATCTGCTAACAGTGTGTGCCCAGGAAGCTGGGCCAAGGTGACAGAGGGTGACACACGGAGGGAGGGAGAGGGGGACACAGAGGGAGGGAGAGGGGGACTGAGAGGGAGGGAGACGGACAGAGGGAGGAGGCTGACACACAGAGGGAGGGAGAGGGGGACAGAGAGGGAGGGAGAGGGGGACAGAGAGGGAGGGAGACACAGGAAGATGGACACAGGGAGGAGGCTGACACACAGAGGGAGGGAGAGGGGGACACAGAGGGAGGGAGAGGGGGACAGAGAGGGAGGGAGACACAGGAAGATGGACACAGGGAGGAGGCTGACACACAGAGGGAGGGAGAGGGGGACAGAGAGGGAGGGAGAGGGGGACAGAGAAGGAGGGAGACACAGGGAGAGCAAATCAGTCCTTTGGTGTGTGGGAATGTCTGCTCGTCAGCAGGTGGACTGCGTGCATGTAGACAAGGGTGGCCAGTGCCAGAACCCCCCCTCTTCATCATGGCAAAACGCAGGGCCATGTCACAACCTGTACACGAGCACAAGGACAGCCACCTGCATCATATAAGTGTGTGGATCCACTCCATGTGCACATGTACAGTGCTACAAGGAAGGCGCAAATGCATGGCTCGCCACACATGCACACTCCACTGCTGACTGCAGTCACACTTGACGCAGCAAGTAAGACTGTGCCACACATAGTTAAAGGGGCCAAATTGGTGCCCAAGGGACACACACATGCACAAGTGCACTGTGAGTGGAATGCAAGACAGATCCTAATTCCAAGAGGAAATGTGCCAACTTTGTAACGGATGAAACATGGATGTTGCATGGATCAAAATTAACATTTTCTCTCTCACACACAGGTCAACGTCGTGCTGCACCCCCCAACACTGGGGGGGAACACTCACAGGACCCGGATCTGCAGGAGACCGATCCCACCGGCAGCGACCACTCTCACCACTCTGCGGACGACCCCGACCGACCTGGCCCCTCTGGTGTCCAACCACCTGCAGCACCTGCGTCAGGTACAACCGTGCCAACCACCACCCCCACTCCTGCCATATCCCAGGGGACACCCAGGATCCCTGCCCCAACACCACAATGCAGCCAGGCTCGCCAGGAGGGACACGGTGTCCCGGGCACCCAGGAGGAGGCAGGCGACAACGCCAATGCCACCCCTCAGGGGTCCCGGAGACCCGATGTGCCCACAAGTGCAGGCCAGACGCAAGTGGGCAGGGGTGGTGGGAGTGGAGGACGGCGGAGGCGCGAGCCTGACCAGTTGGCTGGGGATCCGGTATTTTCCCATGTCCATAACATCCTGGACTCATACCGGCAGGACACCACGGGCATGGCCCAGGTTGTGTCCGTCCTCAAGGGGATCAAGGTCCAGCAGGCCCAGCAACATGCGGAGCTAATAGCCTGTCTACAGGTACACCAACGGAGGATGGAGGACAGACAGGCTGAGCAAGTGACGGCGTCCCAGGGGATTCACGCTGAACTCCGTCGGATGGCCGACACAATGGCCGACCCTCCCTGTGCCAGAAGGCGGAGAACATCACCACCCACAGGGAGGGATCATGAGGAGGAGGAGGAAACATCCGACGGAGCATCCCAGACGTCGTCACGGCCTGCTGCTGAGGTTCCCCGCAGGAAGCCGGGTCGTCCACGGAAAGGACCGTGAGGGTGGCTGCTACATCACCATCTCCCAGGACACCTGGCCTGGCACCTGGCCCACTGGAGCAACAGCATCACAGCATCAAGAGACATTCTCTGCCACATGGCCCTGCTGGTCACTGGCTGACCAATGTTGACAAAGACTGTGGCATGGACTCTGAGGATTTCCAATGGCAAGGACACCAACTCCCCTACTGAACTTTGGATTCCCTAATCCCGGAAAGCCCCTCACTTTGTCCCCCCCCCCCCCCCCCAATAATAAATCACACTATTAAGAGTAGATCCCTGCTGGTAGCATTATTACCTAACATGTGTCTTGTACAGTCTAAACATGCCTGAGTCATCTGTTCACTTCAACCATCCACACCCTGGGGCCTGAGTCTGGCACAGGACACATGGGTCACAGTTTATTAGGCAAGACAGACATGGAGCACCATACACACCCGTGATGGTCAGAACCAGCTGAGGGGGTGGCCGAACAACCGTGCTGACAGACACATTGAGTACAGCAACAGTCATGCGCAGAGGTCAGGGATCCTGGCCCGTGTCCTGGGGGGCACCCAGGTATGTGTAGACAGGTGGCAGAACCATGTCCTGCAAGCTTGAGTCCGGTGGATGCAGAGAATGGGGTCATGGACAACGTTGGATGCATGGGGATGGCACATGTCACAATACCCACACAGTCATGGACATCATGCACAATACACAGTCTCAGCACACACACACAGCTTGCATCTTGCCACTCGACACATTGACACATAGCCACAATCAGGGAATACCATGCCAGACATGCAGGATGCACCGTGCCAACACACCAGCATTGACTGAGAAGAGGCACCTTGGAGGCATAGGGACACCTTTAATAGTCATGTTTTTGGGATTGCAGAGGCAACTTGAAGTACACATGAACACATCATGTGGAGTAACATGTGGCTCCAACACTGGCACCCCCCTTCTGCAGCACAAATGCGTGATAGCCATGGAACTGGCACACAAGTGTCGGCTAACAGCTAAATACCCACAGCTGCTCACGGAGAGCCTGCCATACACCATACATCCGCTGATGTGGAAGTCCCACGCCATGTCAAGACAATGTTAACCGTATGTGTCCGAGGGCAGTGTCACACACATTGATGCCATCATCACAATCCACTATCCCATCACTGATGACTGACAACCAGGCAGCCCATCTATTCAGGTGTACCCAGCTGCATGTCGTGTCCCATGGGGATGCCACATGTCTGCAGAGGAACCAAACCCCGACCGGGGCAGTGTGCACACATCGTGAACAACTGCCACACCCAATACACCCCAGATGCATCCCTTACCCCATGGAGACTTCCAAACGTGTCCGTGCCTGTAACGCAGAGTCAGCCCACGATGTCATGTCCATGAGGAATAGCAGTGCCACAACAATGCAACCAGCAAACGGCATGCGCAGGTACCTGGGGAAGAGAGACACACAAGAAGTCAGCCACAAAAAGCACAGCCACTTGCATGTGCAGTTACTCGACACATGTATGGATGACAACATGCTAGGTCACAATTATGACTGGGGAAATACTACCATCACTGCCACCATCACTCCAGTGACACACCCACACACACCTCTGACCCACGTGCCATACATGCAGGTGGAGACACACATCACAACGCATGCCACACGGGGACCAATGCGTGCACACTCAGACCCTGGTACTCACCACTAAGCAAAGAAGTCGCATATGAGCCGAGTCCGGATGTCCTCTTGCGGCTCCACATCCTCCACATCACTAGCCCCATTGCCAAGCCCTTCGTCCTCCACGGGTGGATGGTCCTCGTCATGTTGATTCAGGATGAGTGGCACAGCTCTTTCAACTGCCATGTTGTGCAGCATGCAGCAGACCATGAAGATCTTGCAGACCTTCGCCGGGGCATAAGGGAGTGCACCGCTGGTCTTGTGGAGGCACCGGAATCGGCTCTTCAGCATGCCAAACGTCCTCTCTATCACTCGCCTTGTCCAGCCATGGGCAGTGTTATAGCGGAGCTGGGCCGGCGTGATGGGGTTGCGGAGAGGTGTCAGCAGCCAAGGCATGTTGGGATAGCCAGCGTCCCCTACATGGGAAGCACATGGACATCGTTAGAACTGGTGTAGCGGTCGTGCTGGTCGGCTATACAGAATACAGGACAGACAGACTGTACCCACCAACAACACATGCCCGTTCGTTGCGCAGCTGCATCATCATATCAGGCATCCCGCTACGCCTCACGATGTAGGCATCGTGTGCTGATCCTGGGAAACGAGCACAGACATGTGAAATCACCATATTGGACAGACACACCACAAGGGCATTGATGGAGTGGTAGTGCTTCCGATTGCGGTACGCCACCTCCCGTGCGTGTGGTGGTACCAAACCTACATGTGTCCCATCTATGGACCCAATGACATGGGGCATCCCTCCCAGGGCATAGAATCCACGCTTGACCTCAGTCATCTGTTCAGGGGTTGGGAACTTGATGAAGTCATCCAGGTGAATCAACATGGCCTCCAAGAAATCATGCAGCACACCGCTGAACATGCTCTGGGACATGCCACCAACATGAGCTATGGTATTTTGGAAGGTACCCGTGGCAAGAAAATGTAGGGCAGCCATTACCTTCAGCTGGGGTGTCAGTGCCGTAGGATACCTGTGCTGCGGTTGCAGGTGTGGTGCCAGTCTCGCCGTCAGCTCCAGAATCAACGGTTGGGTGAAGCGGTAGAGCCGGATCCTGTCATTCTCCTGCATGGTGGCCAAGTCTGGAATTCTTCGGGCAACAGGAGGCGCTCTGCAGTAATTTGGAAGTGACAAGGAAGAGTGAGTGCACTACGAGAACAACTCATGTCTACTGAGCACATGTAAATCTGGCAATACACACATGCCACATAGGGAGTCAGGCATGTGCTACATGCCCAGGACACGTATGGATGCAAGGTGACACTCCTTCCAAGACCCAGCTACACACGGTGATTGAGAACCTCCCCATGCCACGCCATGGAAATAGCTGTGTCCCAGTGCAAGTGCACTGCCCGACGCAAGACAGGAGTGACATACACCCACACATCAGCAGAAGTGTGATGCCGATTGCAGAGACTGGTAGCGGAACACTTGAGCCACAGGTCACATGACATTACACTAGTCCAGCCCACACACCTTGCCATGAAGGTGCACATGTCATGACTCACCACACATTCCTTGTGAGTTTGCAGACATGGCCTTGTCACGCTACTCTGTGTCCCATGCATACATGTGCACCTCACATCCGATAACACATGTGGCATGGTGTTGGGAACAGTGTGCAATGACAATCTACACACAGCCACATGTTGGTTGCTGCAACGGCTGCAGCTTTTGAGGGTGCTACAACATCAACCTGATGTAAATCCCGGACACATATATGGCATAGTCACATTGTGCACTGTGGGTAGTGACAAGTCATGTGTCATGACCCCTGTACCGGGCATCATGGGACACTTCCGTGTGTTGGTGTCCGTGCCATGCCAGTGACGCTCACCCCAAGTGCGCAGTCCCACATGCACACATGTCAAAGGAGTCAAGGGCATGCCTGGCACACATTGCACCCTCACACAGTACACATGTACACATCTCATCATACATCTGGTGCCTTCTCCACTCAGGAGGCATGTTCCACATCACAGCCTGTGACACCTGTGCCCCACACATGTAGTAATGCACAGACGATGCCTTGATGTCCATTCCTGGACAAGTATGTCCATCCATGGACAAGTATGTCCGCCCTATTCCTACATGTGTGTCGCCTATCACCACAGTGATGTGTAAAACCCGCCGTACTGCTGCTGAGAGGGCCTGTGCATGTTCCCAAATCACTGTGGGAGTGCTGCCGTATGTGTACCCATCGTGATGGCGAGCAAACAGGCATTTGTACGGTCCGTAGCACTACGGGTACGCATACGCGTGCAGACCCATAGTGATAGTGAGCGTAGATGCGTGTGTACGTTCCGTACCACTACGGGTACGCATACGCGTGCAGACCCATAGTGATAGTGAGCGTAGATGCGTGTGTACGGCCCTATCACTATGGGTCTGCACGCGTATGCGTACCCGTAGTGGTACGGACCGTACACTCGCATCTACGCTCACTAACACTATGGGTCTGCACGCGTATGCGTACCCATAGTGGTACGGACCGTACACTCGCATGTACGCTCTCTATCACTATGGGTCTGCACGCGTATGCGTACCCGTAGTGGTACGGACCGTACACTCGCATGTACGCTCTCTATCACTATGGGTCTGCACGCGTATGCGTACCCGTAGTGGTACGGACCGTACACTGGCATCTACGCTCACTATCACTATGGGTCTGCACGCGTATGCGTACCCGTAGTGGTACAGACCATACACTCGCATCTACGCTCACTATCACTACGAGTACGCATACGCGTGCAGACCCATAGTGATATAGAGCGTACATGCGTGTGTACGGTCCGTACCACTACGGGTACGCATACGCGTGCAGACCCATAGTGATAGTGAGCGTAGATGCGAGTGTACGGTCCGTACCACTACGGGTACGCATACGCGTGCAGACCCATAGTGATAGTGAGCGTAGATGCGAGTGTACGGTCCGTAACACTACGGGTACGCATACGCGTGCAGACCCATAGTGATAGAGAGCGTACATGCGTGTGTACGGTCCGTAACACTACGGGTACGCATACGCGTGCAGACCCATAGTGATGGAGAGCGTAGGCATGCATGTACGGGCCGTTGCCATGCATTTGGGGTGCCCTAGGGCCCCCAAACGCACCGTACCTGTGTGTGATGCTCCAAATTACATAGGGGACACGTATTAAGGCCTACATGCATGCTTTTTGTCATGGAGACCAAGTTCAAAATTCGAAATTGTTCTGGAAGGTGCACAGCAGAAGTCAGTTGGAATTCTTCTACTTTGTTGCAATGTGTTTGTGGGGCTGACATCATGCAGGAGAATGAAACCGATAGAGAACCCACAGACTGCTAGCTTTGAAGGGATTGGTGGAAACATAGGATGCAAATGTGAGTGACCAATCACTCTGTACTCCTGTGCATGAGACTGGGCAGAAGGGCACATATAAGGCAGCCAGGTCCCATGAGGGAGCACTTGCCTGCACATCTTTGCATTCGTCGACCCAGCTGCTGCTACTGATTCCCTGGAACCATGTCAAGGGCTGTGGAGAGGACACAGCCATTCACCCTGGAGGAGAACATGGCTCTACTGGATGTGATCCTCCCACAGTACTCCATGCTGTATGGGCGACCAGGGTATCAGGTGAGAGCATAGGCCACTGCCACAGACTGTCCCTATGTTGTGACTGTGACTCCTGCCATTGCGTCCAGGTGTAACACACATGCCATGTACTGTCGGGGGGGTCCCAGGGGGGGGTGCCTGATGTCTCCCAGCAGTGCCCTGAGACAGGAGGGGTGGGGGCCTATCACTCCCAGCAGTGCCCTGAGACAGGAGGGGTGGGGGCCTATCACTCCCAGCAGTGCCCTGAGACAGGAGGGGTGGGGGCCTATCACTCCCAGCAGTGCCCTGAGACAGGAGGGGTGTGTGCAGAGTCCTCCCAGCAGTGCCCTGAGACAGGAGGGGTGGGGGCCTATCACTCCCAGCAGTGCCCTGAGACAGGAGGGGTGGGGGCCTATCACTCCCAGCAGTGCCCTGAGACAGGAGGGGTGGGGGCCTATCACTCCCAGCAGTGCCCTGAGACAGGAGGGGTGGGGGCCTATCACTCCCAGCAGTGCCCTGAGACAGGAGGGGTGTGTGCAGAGTCCTCCCAGCAGTGCCCTGAGACAGGAGGGGTGGGGGCCTATCACTCCCAGCAGTGCCCTGAGACAGGAGGGGTGTGTGCAGAGTCCTCCCAGCAGTGCCCTGAGACAGGAGGGGTGGGGGCCTATCACTCCCAGCACTGCCCTGAGACAGGAGGGGTGGGGGCCTATCACTCCCAGCAGTGCCCTGAGACAGGAGGGGTGGGTGTGATGCACAGTGTGAGCCTTGATCATTGATTGTGACATTGCCATCATTCCACCTGTGTACCCACTGTGGCACATACTGCTTTTTCCCTCACCAGGGGATGATGTCCCTATGACAAAGGTGCAATGCGTTGGCTGCATGACATGCCTTGTTGTAACCAGCTAATTTGTACCCATATGTCTCTCTGTGACATGTGGCTGGTGTATTGATGTGGTGTCACTTGTTCCTCCTCACAGGTAGGCGCCACTGCCAAGGAGCAGATCTGGCTGACCGCCGTTAGTGCCGTGAGGGGTGTGGATGGTCGGAGGCGGAGCCTGCCCCAGGTGAGAAAACGCTGGCAGGATATCCGGTGCTGGACGCGGAGGATTGCACGGCTCCTGCTGGGGGACTCACCTGAGAGCCACAAGAACCGCGGCCGCCGCCGTCTGAGCCACCTCCACAGGCGTGTGCTGCCGGTGGTCTTTCCAGACCTGGAGAGGCGCTTACAGGCGATGCAGCAGCCGGAAGGGGGTAGGTACATGTGTGTTCGTTGTGTGTCACCGGCATTTGTAAGGGCACAGTAGCATGAATTCACTGCCAGGGTTTAAAGGTGCTGTGCAGATCCTGTTTGCCCCAGTATAGCGCTGTGCCCCTGCCACCCTTCCCCTCCTTGCAATGTGTTCCCTGGTCTGTGTGTAGTCACTCCTTCACAAGGTGATGTAGGCTGGCGCTTTGTCCACGAGAACAATGACTGTAGCATCATGTGTGGGGGTGGGGTGTAACAGGTTGTGGGACCTTGCCTGTGCACTGTCAAGTTCACTGCATGTGGGTTCCATGTCAGTTGGCACTGATGCTGACTCCAGACATGGGAGTTGGTCTCTCATGTGTCATGCCTTACAGCGCGCATGTCCTATGTGGTGGCCTGTGACATGATGTGCATGAGTGTGCGATACACATAGTGCAGGGATGGTGACGTGTGTTGCAGTCATTACCATTCAGTAGCATGTAGTTGCGTGCCCACTACTGTCCCCTGGGGCACCTTTTCCTCAGTGGTGTATGTGTCATCATACACGTGGACAATCTCAGTGTCTACAGCGTAGGTTGTGCTCTGTGCCATTGTCCCCTGTCACCATGTATATAGACGTGCTATTTTGTACAGGTGTCCACTGTGCAGCCTGACCTGATTGTCCTTCTACATACTCACAGTTGCCAGTGCCTGTGTGTCTTGTTATACTCATCTGAGGATGGGCACTGGTACCTCATTATTTGTACAGGCGCACCTTGGCTGTTTGGCGTACACTCTTGCTTTTTGCCTGCCCCTGTGTGTATCAGCCAGACTATGAGATGTTGGTGCCACCTGTGTCTCAACAATTTGCCTCGTGTAGGGTCTTGTTGGTGCGGGCAATGCCTATGTGTCAAATCCTGATTTCTACTTGCTGGGTCTGGGCAGTGTGTGATGTGTCTGGACACACACGCAATGTGCAGTGACCGAGTCATGTTGGGCATGTTTTCAGCATTACCTATGCAGCATGTGTCTCAAGTTCATGGATATGGTCCCTGGTCATCGGTATTTTCGCCAACGCTGTGTGGTGCAGATGCAGTGCAGGATTGTCCCCAGGGCCTGGGTGCTATGTCAGACTCCGTTTCCTGTGTTTAGCTATTGTCTCATGCTCTCCATGGTATTTCAGTGGCATGGTGGCTCAACCAACTGTGTGTTTCATGCCCTACATCGGTACCTTGTTTAGTAGATGTTAGGGATCTTCCTTTTCAGGCTATGCAGTGTTACCTATGTCGATTGTACTCATGTGACTGATGTGTACAGCTGTCTGATTAATTTCTGTCTCTCCACCCTGCCCACAGCATCGTCGGGGGACACAGAGGGAGACATGGACACAGGCAAGGCGGAGGGACCGAGCACCAGTGCCAGCCGTGACATCGGGGCTGGCACATCGAGTGGGACAGAGGTGGAGGATAGTGCGGCCGAGGACCTGTCGACTGGCACGTCAGAATACGAAGCTGACAGGTCCGAGGAGGATGTCTCCGAGTGGGCGGTGGCTGCACCAGCAGCTGACAGCGGAACAACACCTCGCACCGCCCCCTCAGTTCCCACCAGCCGCCTCCCACTTGCTCGTGTCCCTTCCCAGCGTGCCCGGTCACAGCATGTCTCCTTCCTGCCAGGCACCGCACCCCCTGCCCCTGTCTCCACTGCTGCCGCCAATGCAGAGTCTGTGGACATCCAGCGGCAACTGCAGGTTGGTCAGGCTGCGATCCTTAATGTCCTCCATGCCCACGGCAAAACCCTCACCAACATCGAGGCTTTCTTGGAGGGCATTCATTCATCGCAGGCTGACCAACGCAACTTGCTGAGGTCCATCGACTCCACACTGACTGCAGCAGTGGGTCTCCTGCAGCGCGACCTCCCCCCACCTACCCCTGCCCCATCCACACTTCCCACTCCCATGCCTGTCCCACGTACACCCAGACATTGGCATGCACCCACATCAACGGACACGGGCACCACACCAGCAGGGAAGGTCCACCGCACTCCTCCTGACACGCACACACAGGGTGAGGTAGGCACACCCACTGGGTCGGGGGGCAAACGCGTGACACGCAGCCATAGTGGGAGTCCGCATTCCACCCAGTCCACTCCCTCCAAATCCCCTCCCCTCAGCTCTCCTGGCCACATCTCCCCCAAGGACTCCTTCATGGCCGCTCTGTCCCTGAGCCCCACAGTTACACCACCACGCAAGCGGTCAAGGAGGTCCCCGGTCAGGGTGGTTGAGTCTCCCCCCCTGTCTCCACCCTCCCCCGGTGGCGCTGCGACCCATCCCTCTGACCCCCCCCCTCCTTGGGGCCTGAGGTCCCTTCGGGTGCAGGGGACTCCCTGGATGACCTTGCAAAGGTGTGTAGTGCCATCCTGGCCTCCGCCTTTGGCACTGACCCACCCCCTGTGGTGGAGTCCTCCATCCCTGCACCCACAACGCCGCCCCTTTGCCCTGATGTCCCTGCGGTGCCTGTTGCTTCCCCCCCCCCTGATGCCCTCACCAGTGTGGAAGACGATGCCATTTGACTGTGCAGGCAAGGTAGGGGACACGCATCCCACTGTGTCCCCCATCCAGCTGAGAATCATTGACTGCCCTATGGGCTTTGTGAAGATTGAACTGCCTGCGATCCACGGACATTGTGCTCATGCTGAATAAAGCTTAATTTTGTTTTCATTATCACACTACTGCTATGCTGGTATTGGTGTTGGTGGGGCTGCTACATGGTTTTTGGTGGTGTGTAAGGGTTTGGGTGTGTGGGATATGTAGTAGTGTACTGCTCATTGGTGGGACCCTGGGATCTGTGTGCCATCACAAGGTGTTGGCTAACTTTCTTTGTTCATGTAAGCAGTTACTGCATGGTGCACTTGTCCCAGGGTGTATTCCTTCCTCTGTGTACCCAGCTTTCTTCCCTGCAGGGTGTTCCCAATGTTTAGCGCAGAGCTGTGTCTACATGAGCTGTGTGTGTGACGGAGCCCTTCTACTTTGGCCATGCATGCAGGGCCATGTCTCCACCTGCAACAATCGTGGCATCCTTGATGATCACTGTACTTGTGTGTGGAGTCTGTTGACATGAGTTCATGGGGACATGTTCCCTTGTAGCCAGTATGCATGTGGATAATTCTGGCCTCACACACATGTGTTACACCCCTCCTGTCTCAGGGCACTGGTGGGAGGACTCCACACCCACCCCTCCTGTCTCAGGGCACTGCTGGGAGTGATAGGCACCCACCCCTCCTGTCTCAGGGCACTGCTGGGAGGACTCTGCACACACCCCTCCTGTCTCAGGGCACTGCTGGGAGTGATAGGCCCCCACCCCTCCTGTCTCAGGGCACTGCTGGGAGGACTCTGCACACACCCCTCCTGTCTCAGGGCACTGCTGGGAGGACTCTGCACACACCCCTCCTGTCTCAGGGCACTGCTGGGAGTGATAGGCACCCACCCCTCCTGTCTCAGGGCACTGCTGGGAGGACTCTGCACACACCCCTCCTGTCTCAGGGCACTGCTGGGAGGACTCTGCACACACCCCTCCTGTCTCAGGGCACTGCTGGGAGTGATAGGCCCCCACCCCTCCTGTCTCAGGGCACTGCTGGGTGGACTCTGCACACACACCTCCGATTTCAGGATATGTACGCTTGGCACATACACGGTGGGGGTACGCTCAATGCATTCGAGGTGAGGGTACGAGTCTACTTACACTGGTGTGGTGGGGGTACGCTCCATGCATACGCGGGTGAGGGTACGGGTCGAACTTACACTGTTGGGGTGGGGGTACGCTCCGTACGTCCGCGGGTGGGGGTACGGGTCGTATTTACACTGTTGGGCTGGGGGGTACGCTCCTTGCATTCGCGGGTGGGGGTACGGGTCGTACTTACACTGTTGGGCTGGGGGGTACGCTCCTTGCATTCGCGGGTGGGGGTACGGGTCGTACTTACACTGTTGGGCTGGGGGGTACGCTCCTTGCATTCGTGGGTGGGGGTACGGGTCGTACTTACACTGTTGCGCTGGGGGGTACGCTCCTTGCATTAGCGGGTGGGGGTACGGGTCGTACTTACACTGTTGGGCTGGGGGGTACGCTCCTTGCATTCGCGGGTGGGGGTACGGGTCGAACTTACACTGTTGGGGTGGGGGTACGCTCCGTACGTCCGCGGGTGGGGGTACGGGTCGTACTAACACTGTTGGCATGGGGGGTACGCTCCTTGCATACGCGGGTGAGGGTTCGCGTCGTACTTGCACTGTTGGCATGGGGGGTACGCTCCATGCATACGCGGGTGGGGGTACGGGTCGTACTTGCACTGTTGGGCTGGGGGTACGCTCCTTGCATTCGCGGGTGGGGGTACGGGTCGAACTTACACTGTTGGGGTGGGGGTACGCTCCGTACGTCCGCGGGTGGGGGTACGGGTCGTACTAACACTGTTGGCATGGGGGGTACGCTCCTTGCATACGCGGGTGGGGGTACGGGTCATACTTACACTGTTGGGCTGGGGGGTGCGCTCCTTGCATACGCGGGTGAGGGTTCGCGTCGTACTTGCACTGTTGGCATGGGGGGTACGCTCCATGCATACGCGGGTGGGGGTACGGGTCGTACTTGCACTGTTGGGCTGGGGGGTACGCTCCTTGCATACGGGGTGGGGGTAGGGTCCGTACATATCCGTCCCCACGCTATGTGATGTTTGTGCAGCCCGTACCCAGGCCTTTGCCACGTGGGTGCGATCCGTCCCGCCATTGTTGGGGTGACGTGTGTGGGCGTGGTCCGACTCGTACCCACGCTCTTCAGGCGTGGGTACGGGATGTACCTGTCTGGTTGTGTTGCCGGTTCGCGTGGTGACGGACTTCCGTTGTGGCGGGCGCTGGCTTATCAGGACACGCCCCCACCCCCTCGTGGTGACCAGGGCATGGGAGTCAGGTATGTCCAGGCCATGTGTGGTGTGTGACTTATGTGGTTGTTTTGTGGCCTGCCCTGGTCGTGCCACCCCCACCCCACCCCACTTTCCCCCCTCCCTTAGTTATTCTGACCTTCTGCGGCGTCTGCGTCGTAACCTGTAGAGGAGGTGTACTGCTATGAGGGCAGGGATGACTCGTAGGTTCGGGTCCATGTCTGTCCGTCGCGTACTGGTACTCCTTGCTCGCGTCGTCCTGTCGCGTACGGGTCCTCCTTGATCGCGTCGTCCTGTCGCGTACGGGTCCTCCTTGGTGGCGTCGTCCTGTGTGTCCGTCACGTACTGGTCCTCCTTGTTCGCGTCGTCGTCTGTCCGTCGCGTACTGGTGGTCCTTGTTCGCGTCGTCCTGATTTCCCGGCAGTTTTTGGCTGCCGCAAAATATTCACCGTGCGGGGTGACGTCGGTGCGAATCGTGATTCCTGGGTCGTGAATGGCTGGCTGCGAGCGTCCCGACGTCAGGTCGGCGCTTTCCCGGATCGCATTGGTAGGTGTTTTTTTGTTCGGTCGGGCTTTTTTACGATTCGTACGGTAATGGTGTACCCGTGCGAATCGTAATTCCTTGTTTGTGAAAATTGACGACCGGGTACGCGTCGGGCGGAGATTGTGCTCCGTCCGACGGTTCGTACCCGGTTTTTGCAGGATCGTGATCGGCACCTTGGTCTTGTCTTCCAAGTGCACTTATCAACATGTGTTCCTCCTGGTACCACATGGAAACAATGCAGCTAGAATATCGCTGGGTTGCAAGGTTCCTTGGCTTTAAACTCATTTTGTATCAGTTTTGAGGATGCATTAGTTATCTGTTTACAATGAACCTGGTTAACCAAGGATTTTGACTTTGGATAATTACTTAGTTTTCTGCTGCCCAGCAACTACATCAATAAAAGTTCGACCAAGGGGCAGGTATTTATTTTATTGAGATACTCTTTTAAATGGAAGGCTACATAGCTGGTCACCATTTTACAATACGCAATGGTAGTTTGATTGCTCCTATATAGTCTCAAATGATAACTTGTATACATTTCTAATTTGAATGTTTACTTTTCTCCCACATCTAATTTTGTATCATTCTCACTTAATCTTCAAATGATTTTAAAAAGTCAGCTTGATATTTTTCACAGTCAGTATTAATGGTTGTAGGATATTTTAACACAAAAGTAATATACTCTGCTTATAAGAAAGATGGCTTCCTGGGGGATGGCCTGGATGGCATCTCTCCCTAAGCTCCTGACTCCCGTTCTGAGCTCGGACCTAATACGGTTGCAGGCACACCAATTCAGAGCTGTGAGGCGGCCAGAAATAGTGCTCAACCAGAGGATTCATTGACTGGGCTACCTGAGACCTGTTGCTGCCCCTGGGGCTGTTGAGGCCGAGCTTCCTGCTTCAATGCCAGAATGCACACAAAATGGCGGGGGCCAAGCAGCGCAGCTGCTGAGGTGATTGCCGGGGATAGGACTGGCTGCTGGTCCAGACCTATTGCTGCGATCGACTGCTGTGATGCTGCACACTCACCTGTGAGGTTTTTGAGGCCTATTGAGCCGCTCCCTTTAGTGGCCCTGTGGGCTGAGATGCAGTGTTCCTCCAAGGGCACAGCTGTGTTGACAGATTCCCTTACCAGATGTGAAGCTGGTAGCGATGCCAAGAAACCCCCTGGATCGGCCTTGCCAGGAATGATGCTGCTGGAGCCCACAGAGACGAGGAGGACCTCCTTGCTGACCTCTGTGGTTGGGGAGTAGTTCCAGTCTGCACTCAGAGGCTGTGGCTGGAGGCACTGGGATCTCTGTACAAGCGCAAACAAAAATAGACAAGTTTACAGCCCGTCATCTGAAGTCCCTGTGCACACTGGCACTGGTAGCACTTCTCACCATCATTCGAACCCCACAAGCAAAGGAGCTATCTTGCAAATCTAGCTGGAGTTGAAAATGGCCCTGGGGACTAAAATTGGATGGGTGAGCCTAGATGTTGCCTTGTTGCTGCAAGATCTATGCATGCAGCAGGTTGGGTATCAGGAGCAGAAGGACGCCTCTTGGAACTTGTAGATACAGTTCACAATCTTAAAACCACAGTCACACACTTACCAGCAGAAAATCATGTCTGAAATAGAAATCTCTGCTTCATGGGGCATCCTAAAGGCTTTAAGGGTTTATCCCCTGAGGGCTTCTTGGAGCAGTGGATTTATAAGTTGCTTCCTTCAAACTAACTCTCTTCATGTTTAATTATTGTAAGGGCTCACAGATTTCTTAGTGGTGAAGCTGGCCCTGGGAATTCCCTGAGGCCTATGATTGCCAAAATGTTGAACTTCAAAGACAGGGATAGGATCCATAGGGTTGCCCGGGGTACAGAGACATTACCCCACTCCAATCATCCAAGATCATGATATTCCAAATTATATATGGCAGGTTTAACATCAATACAAATCCTTTGACGCGGTTAAACAAAAACAGAGGGTCATGAAACTTCAGTCCATGGTCATGTTACCAGACAAGCTTAATGTCATTCATACTTTTAAAACTTTCTTGATCAAGACCCCAGAGGAAGCTTATGATTGGGCAACAGGGCAGAGGTCCCTTGCTTACAATTCTTTCTCAACTCAGAGGCCTGCGGAAGTCGGAGTTCCGAGATTCAACCATGCCGGAAACCAACAATGGGCAAGACGTGGGGCTGCTGAAGAGAAAGGGGACCGCCACCAGAATCATTGGCCTCCTCTGACTAGGACCCAGTTCATGATGGAATGAAAGAGAAGATAACCCAGACAGCATTGTCTGCAGAAGAGGGCGCCAGGCACTTTGCAAAGGATGTACAGGCCCTGAATTGGTATCTGAGTGACTGTGTTTGGTTGCTTCTGTAATGGAGGGGAAGGGTGGTCTGGTGATCCCTAAGGACTATTTAGCCCTCACTTTAATATTCTGCCAGCAATCTTGTATCCATCACTGGCGGTTTAGTTCAGGCAACAGATGCTTTTGGGATGGCAGTGTGGTCAGGGGGGCTTTGGGGAAATTGGAAAGGTTTGGGTTGGGTTTTGTTCGCCTTGGTTAGCACAGTTGTGAAAGCTCTTTTACACAGCCTTTTTCTTCACATCTCAAAATGAATGTACTTGACCCGGGAGGGATGCTGGATCACAGCCTTCGACTGTTGGTCCCTCACTGTCCTAGCCCACCCGCCCCACAGCTTTGTCACATGCTCAGTCATTCCTGCCTTTAAGATATTGACTAAGAATGTCTACTCAACCGCATTAAAAGGTTGTACGTCCTTGGATTTGCATGACAACACACTCCAGTGGTCTAAATGCTACAAAAAAGCCATCTGCTGGGGACTACTTGCCTGTTTCTGGCAAAACATGGCTACAACAGAGTGCTTCACACTGGCTACTCCAGGAGGTTTAGGGGTGTGGTAATCATTGTACACAGAAATGTTGCAATGGTGATATCTTGAGTCATGTCTGACACACAAGGGCACTATGTGGCACTGAAAAGACAAGTGAAGTGTCAGCCCTACAATTTGCTCAGTGTCTATGTTCCCCCACACTTGGTAAAGTCTACCTTAGAAACTGATAAATCTCTGTTGACTGGGCTTCCACAATGGTGTATGATTGTGGGAGGAGTCTTCAAGACTGTGATATCCCCCTCTTTGGACTCCATGGGCAACAGTGGGGGGGGCAATGGAGACGGATCCACTGTCCTGTATGAATAGATGATGAGTTTGGAACTCCGTCCGGGAGTATACCCACAATTTAACTGCCCACAAAGCCAGTTCCCATATTGACCTTTTCTTTCTCCTTACTGTTGGCCTACTAGGCACTATGTAGGTGTATATCCTTCCAGGTAGGAACTCTGATCACTCTTTGGTGACGGTCAGCCTTGGGGCTGGGGGCGAGGGTGTTGCCATCCTATCTGGCAGCTAAAATCTTGGGCCTGGTTGACAGGGACTGCCGACATTTTCAGAAGCAGGAACTGCAGACCTACTTATAACTTAGGGCTGAATTTAGATCTGGGGGACGGGTTACTCCGTTATAATGGGGATGGCTATCCCATCCACCGAAATATAAATTATATAGTTATAATGGGATTTATATTTCAGTGAACGGAATATCCATCACCATTGTGATGGAGTAACTCGTCCCCTTGGATTTAAATCAGGCCCTTAGTTAGGACTCAATGGTCTACCTGGCACCCTATTGGCAGCAGGGAAGGCATGTACGCGAGAGAACAGATAAAAAGGAGAAGCGAAAGCTCTGTACTTGCAGGTTCACTCAAGGCCTCGAACAGTGGAGCGTGAAAGAGAGGAACGGTGGTACAGTGAAGAAAATGAAGTTCTGAATGAGCTTGCCTTCTACTCGTGGGTAGTGGCAAGAAAGAGAAGGAGCCCAGGAAAATGAGAATAAAACACTACATTCATCTATAAATTATTGTAGTAGAACTTCTTTGAGAAGGAGCAGTAATAAAACATATTGCAAGCATTATTTTAAGCACTATTGCACATTTTGTAAAACTGGAACATGCAAAGCTTTAAGTAGAGTAACGTGATCATGGTGCCGGATATAGTACCAGAGTGCAAGACCAATGCTAGCAACCAGAATTACTAACTAGGGTGTGATGGAGAATGAATGCAAACTACAAACTGAGAAGCTTGTCTGTTTCTCTAGATCTGAATAATGCTTTTTATGAGGTATGTGAAATGATGAACATTATAGGTAACCTCTAACAAGGTAGTATGTCCACACTAGCAATTCCTAAATCACGGGTTTGGTTAAAGCCTACCATTGCCCAAAAATTGTTTGAAATACATTTTGTGTCCTAAATATCACTTACAATAAATCAAATTTAATTGAAATTTTACACTGAATGGTACAAATGGGGTGCATGTAAACAGTATCCTTCTGTCACCGGTCCACAGACAACAGACAACTATGCGGCATGCTGTACTAGTCTTTATTAATACACTGAGTTCTGCACATACAGCTTGGATACAGTGTGATCACGATACTGTCCTGTACAGCGCTTCTCGCTGTTCTTGAGGCCTGGTTTCTCCCCAGTTCTTCATCGACTTTCGGTCCTCACCCCCTTTTGGATGTTGGTCGTCCCCTCAGGAGAGAAGAAAAGAGGGAGAGGCAATCAGTATAAGTTCTTTGTCCCGGTATTCTACACCTAACAGTCCTCTACTAACCCTGGGTGTAGTTCGCGAAGTAGCACTTCGCGAAGCTACGCAAAGTGCAGTTCGCACTACGCGAGCTACGCGTAGCACTTCGCGAACTGCGTAGTACCTTGTTCGCACTGTGCCAGATGTCGTTTTCAATGATTGCACAGTGCGGACAAGCAACCGGCACTGTGCAATCATTGAAAATGGCATCTTGCACAGTGTGAGCTGTAGTTTTCTGCTGCTCGAGTAGATTTTTACTCGAGCAGCAGCTTTCTCAACGCGAACTGGTAGTTTCTCATCGCGAACGGTCGCGATCATGCGCGACCACTCGCAATGAGAAACCTGACCTCCTCATGTTGAGAATCTCGCCGGAAGGTTTATTTTCCATGCTCGCGATCGCCAACTTGATGTTGCTGATCGCGAACAAGGAAAAAGGCTCGCCGGGATGTCATTTTGCTTGCTCGCGGTCGCCAAAAATGACCGCAGCACTACGCAACACTACGCTACGCGTGTTCGCACTGTGCTACGTGCAATTCGCGTAGTGTGAAGTAGCGCAAACTTCGCAAACTACGCGAGTGTAGCGTAGTGCTTTGCCCGGGCTTATCCTCTACTCCCCCTCTGTTCGTGACCTACGACTTCGCCCACGTGAGGAGATACGGGGTTCGATCACACTGTTCGGGGGTAAAACTGCTTAAGCTGGGGAAGCCTTACTTCAGGTGACCCCTACCTCTGTACGCCGTTTTCTTGTGGGTTGCAGTGTCCTCCCTCTCTGGGATTCGGTGTGGTGGGTCGAAACAAACTATAGAAGGGCATGTCTAACCCCAGACAAAACAACGAAAGAAAAGTAATAAAAAAAAGGGGGGATTTGTCTCCCTTCCCTCCGTCTCACAGGACCTCCATACAAGCCTGTATATGTGGCCTGAGAGAACAACCACCCTACCAGCACACGCCCTGTCCTTCGCAACACTTGCCTGTAGCCGTGACCCGGTGACAAGGTCACGACCGCCTCGTCCTTGGAGCCTTCCTCTGAGGACGCCGTCTCCATGGGCCGGTTGTTCGGCTCCTAGTCCTCCCACTCTTCTGCGTCCTCGCTCGCCTCCTCCTTTTCGCGTTCTTGGTCATCGCCAGTGTCTCCCCAGGCCTCTGCTCCTCGCTCTGGCACGCCTTCCTCTTTTCTGTTGCCTCCACCTTCTTCTTGTACTTCCCGTGGTCCGCTTCCTCACAAATCCTCTTTCGCGTTCAACACTGCATCCGGGCTCTGCGCTCCTGATGTCAGCGGGGCTGGCTGCAGATGGGCCTCCACGGTGCCCCCGGGGTATCCATGGCCGTCCTCTGAGGGCACCCCGTCACACCTTCCCCGCACCTTCTTGATTCAAAGGGGTACCAGACAGGGGTGCCCCTTGTCACCTTTTCAGTTTACCTTCATGATGGAAAGGATCACTGACAAAATATTGATGCATACAATATTGAAATATCAAAATACCAGCAAATAAATATTGTTTACAAAAATATTATCTTTGTAGTCTAAACTAATGAAACCACAATATCTAGAACACAAATATTGTAGTTAAAATATTGATTTCTACTTATATCGAAAATACAAATATTGGAAAATAAATGTCATCAATTTTAAATACTAACAATACAATAAATGCCTCTGCAACCATAAATGAAACAGTCCTTTTTATTAACTCTGGGCTTCATTCATTTGATTTTTTGGGGGGGAATATTGCAGGTTTGTTGAACAAATTAGAAATCACAAAATGGGTTGCTTTCATTAAAAAGTATAGCATAGTATGCCTTCAGGAAACATGGTTACGAGATATTGTACATATAAATGAGTTCTATTCGATCCAAACTCCAGCTAATGTTTCCCTGGGTGGACATGCAAAAGGAGGTTTACTGACACTTGTTACGACGACAATGAATGGCAGGTTAGGAAAGATTAGTTGTGATTCAATGCATGTTCAGATTATCAACATTTCCTTTAGGCAAAATTTGACATTGGTACTTTTAAATTTTTATCATAATAACTTTAATGCTACAAATAAAAGTATTGCCCAAGAGCTGGAATATGCATTGTCAACTCACATAGAGGAGCTACATACAGATTTTTTAGTATTGTGGGGAGGTGATTTCAACTGCAAATTATGTCCCCTCTCAAAACAGGGAGCGTGCCACCTATTAGCTGGGGATATGGATTCTAGTCCTCACTTTAATCACAACCCCTGTGGGAATATTTTCAACTCAATATTGTCAAGATTTTCCCTTTTCCTTACTGTAGATCTTAATAATTTAAAAGGCACCGATTTAGTAACATACATTGGGAGAGGCCAAGGCACTCTAATTGATTTTATTGCTTTTAAACCCAGCTCCCTGGGTTTTTCCATTAACAAAATTTATCTTAGTGATCACTGCCCTATTTCTTTAGAGTTGGCGACCAAATCTAACGATCAATCCGCATTTGTTAGATCAGGTCCATTAATCTATGAAAAAAACAAAGGGCTATTGCGGAAGTGGTCTACTATAAACCTTGATCGGGTTTTACATTAAATAATTCCAATGGGGTTGCTGCGTTATTTGATAAATCTATATTCTGAAAAGTGGCTAAAGTCTTACTGGGTGCAGGAAATGAGTACTCTGATAAAATTACAGTTAACAATGATTTAAAAATATGCTGTAACCCCAATATTGTTTTACTTATATTTATCTGATATTTCAGCCTTAATATACATGATCATCACTTAGCCACCAAAAATAGGGATGAAAGAATTATCAAATGTGATGTACACTGATGATCTGATTTTAATGTCCATTACTCTGATAGGTCTCCAAAGACAAATTGACAGGTTAGCATCATTTGATGTAGCCCACAGCCTTTAAATTAATAAAAGGAAAACTAAAATTATGATAGTGTCTTAAATTCCTTAGAATCTGGTATTTCTTGGGCAGTTAATGATGGAATTCAGTTTTCAAGAACTAAATCTATAGGCCTTGGTTTATTCTAGAACCTTAACGCTTGAGGGAAAAGGGATGTACAAACACTTTTAAAGGTCTATGTTGTAAAAACACGTCCACTGGCATTTTAGGTAATCGAGGCCAGGTCTATAGTATTTCTTAAGGAAGTGTCCCATAGTAAATCTTTACTTTGTGAACATTTCTTTGTGGTTTGTAATTCTATAGAAATGATAAAACTTGATCTAGGTCTAATAGGGGTAATGTTTCAGTTTATTCGCAGATTATTTGTTATGTTTATCTTTTTTTTATAAGTCCCATACACACATTAAAAAAGGATATGTAGAACACATTCTCCCTTGTTGTATATAACACGTAACATTTACTCATTTAGCAAAACCTATTCTCATTGTCGGAAGCAGATGGCTTTTAACTGTGAAGACGTGTTATCAGACAGATATTTATACACCCTGAAACTACGATTGAGGAAAGTATCACAGATAAAAAGATTTCTGGTTGATTTCATGGACGTTATTTAGGGTTAGTCAGGGTTCTGAGCTGTGACCTATAGCTTGCTCCCTGCTACTCCTGGCATTTCCTTTGCGACCCCTGGCCTCAGAGGGGGCAAAACCTTTGATGGAGTGAAGGGAGATCCAGTACAGTGTTTCTCTCTTATCCTTACTCCAGTTTTTCACCATGTTCCTACAGTATGTGTGATTTTGCACTGACACATTTGTGTAATGATTCAGGGATTAAAGGGATATTCGGTGGGTTCCTATATTGGGAAGCTTACATGGGTGCCATTTCACTACCATTCAATTACTGTTTTACCAGCAAAAGCAGGAAAGATTTTATAGAATGTGATAATTTCCATCTATTCCCACTTTTTGGGGAACAACATGCAGATTTTGGTGCATACTATCCCAAAACCTCCATATATAGAAAATATCAAGCCATTTCCGGCTGTTAACTTCCAGCACATTTTTGCACAAACATATGTTTGTGGAGGGATCACAATTATATAGGCTATTTGTATTCAGGTGCTCTGTTACATGAGTATTGTAAACAATCTACAAAAGGAAGGAGGGAGCTTTACTTTTTCACAGGTGCAGCCTTCTACCTATTGTAAATAATGTTTGTGCAAAACAATGTTTTAAAAAGAAATTATTTAACATCTGGTGGAAATCCACTGTATTCCCCATACACCATTGCCACACAAATTTATTATACTAGAGCCATAGCAAACTTTACAGTAAGAAAAGAGACTTAGGATACGACAAGTACAAGCAAAAGTGCTATTTACATTCCTCAAAAAAATGTTCACGCTCAAAAAATAATATGAATATAGATTTCTGATGCAAGTAGACTTTTGCCCTGCCTCATTTGTTAGGCTCGACTTCTGCCTACATTAAGCATTGCCTTCTACATGCATGCAGACGACACACAGATTTTACTGAACATACAGAAGAGGAGAAATGCTAGGCGACACAAAATGTGAGATTTTCTGACATAAAAGTAACCCAATATATAGGATTCCCCACTCTGGTCTCCTTTCATGGGATGCTGGATGCTGTTCCTCTTCCTCTAGGACAGTTTGAAATCTGGTAGCACAATTTGATGCTGATCACAACCTCTCTCCTCAAATTGCTACAGTTACATAACTTGTTTTCTCATCTCTGAGTATTGCAACTAATTTTTCCATGACAGTCTTTTTCCCAATAAACAATGAAAGGCTTTGTACACTATCAACTTGGCTTTGCAACTTATTATATTTTAATCTTCCAGTAAACACTCTAAACAGCCTCCCATTTATTCATAATACTGCAGTTCAAATAATCGTAGTTTGAGTTGACCTCAGTTTCAATGTAAATCTCCACTGGCTCCCAAACCATAATATAGAATTCCAATTAAATCGCCTTACCAAATGCACATATTACTCATATTCGAATAATTTTCTGTTTTTGGCTATAACCTTTTTGAAGCACTCCTCCTCGATATCTGCGTTTATTTTTGTTTAATGTGCCCAAGTATTGACGGACTAAAAGAGGAGGTTGATCCTTTACGATGTAAGGAACTTAGGACCAAATGTACGAAATTCTTATTTTGCATTTCGCTATCTAGGAAATGCAAAATGATATCTACAAAATGTGTTATTTCCTAATAGCAATTCCTACAGAGTAGAAATGACCATTAGCAAATCACAAATTGGAAATACTATTGCATTACCACCTATGGGCCAAATAGAATGGAAATGGCTTGCATTTCAAAATTGCGATTTCGTACTAGGAAGTCGCAATTTAGGAATTCCAAGGGTGACTCTGGGCTTACGGCTGCCCTAGATGTACCCTGAAATTCGTAGTGCACATGTAAGTGCACATATGACCTAGCGGCATATGTGCGCTTCATGTCTTATTAAAAAATGCATTTGTTTATTTTGCACATGGTCACCATCAACTTTGAGTCGATTGTAGTAGCCTTTCCTAAATGCCCAATTTTCATTTAGGAACTGCATTGTACATGTGCTTTAGGAATCACAAATAGGTAATCCCTATTTGTGTTTCCTACATTACAATTTGCAAGTTGTACCAGGAAGAAATCCCAAATTGTGACCGGTTTGTGTCCTTTGTATATATGAAAAGGCTGTTTTGCATTTCTTAACCAGCTGAAATTTTAATTCAGCCCATTAAGAAATGCAAAAAGCTTTTGTACATCTGGCCCTAAGTAAGCTATGGATCTGATTACCCCTTGAGCTTCAACTTCTCAAATTTAGTAAACAATGAAGAACTTTACTTATTGATTCCTAATGTTCAAGCTGAAGTACCAAGGTTTTCAAAATCTCATGTTCAAAATCAACCGTTTATTGATGCTAGCAGTTGCCCTTGATAAATATGCTATTGGAGATCAGGATAGATAGGTATCCTGCCCAGTTGGTAACAGATCTACTCTGTAGGATTCACCATCATTTACTTCCCAGTAGATGCTTGTTGTCACTCACAGTCGTTAAAAGAAAACTAACTGGCCCTCATGACATTCATCACATGAAACATAGGATTCTATCTTTGTAAATATTTGCAAACTCATCAAAGCTCGAATCAGTCAATAATGTAGATGATTCAAATTGAGGATAATTTTATTCACCTCCTGCTCTCATCAGCTTTTCTATTTTACAGCAAGAGGACAATATTTTCTTTAATTTAGTGCTTCCAATCCCAGCACATATTAGAATGACTAAACTGACACAGACTAGAAAATGGTGGTCCATGCTCATTCTCCTCCTTCCCCATCTAGGCAGACAATAAAATTGAAGTATATATGTTCCAAGTTTCACAAGTGGTGTAGTAATTCACCAAAGGTTTATCGAACTGGAGGGTACTGCACCGCTTTGCTGAATAACACAGATCCTTAGTTGGCAGACCATTAGTCAAAGATGTTTGTATGTCCTCAGAGACAAATGATGTAAATCTGATATAACCTCGGAGTATTACTGACTCCTAGCATCAGTCTTGGCAATATAATGCTTTCAATTCAACACTTAGAACTCTCCTCCTGAACAGGAGTTGGACAGTGACTCTCCTCAACAGTGCAGCTAAAGTCACTATTGTGCGCTGGAAATTTCCAGGAGTTTCTGGCACTGAGAGCAACAGATAACGTTTTTACAGTTGAAACCCTACATAGGCCGGTAGCATGTCCAGACAGATATTATTATTTGGATATTCAAATTTAGGGTGACATACAGGGCACCATTCGAGTAAGATACTGGGAAAATTTAACATTGTCTTACCACATTCTTTTAGTGGAGGTCAATTAGCCCCACAGTTTGCCCAAACACCCCCACAAGGTGAGAATGTGATAATTCCTTAATTTTCTATGCTTGTCCATGATCAGGACAAGAAAGCCTATGCTGCAGAATGGGCTCTTGCACAAGCCACAGCTTTATATTGCAATCATGTCAGCTGGGATAAGGACTCTCCTTATCATGTCATACACATACAGTCCAGCCCACAAGCGCAACCACAGTACCCCATTAAATGGGATACTAAAGCACCTGTTAGAGAAATACTCTTCCAATTTGAATACCAGGAAGTCATTGAGCCCTGTGTCTCTCTGATGAATAATCCCCTTTTTTTTGTTTTAAAACCAGATCATTCATAATAGTCTAAGACTAGAGTCTTGGACTACAGACATTTAAACAGTCATACACACACTTTTTGCAATACAAAACACACAAATTACTTGGATATTTTCAATGTTTTTCTGCCAAAATCTATTGCCTAAAACCAGAGATTGGACAGCTTTCTCTGCGCTTGACTTTCAACATGACTGTCCATGGGATATAAGAACAATCCAGGACTGTTTGCTCCCCATATAATGTCCAATCTATATGAAGTTGACACAGACACATTGTCTTATGTAGATGATATCTACCTGACAGACGATGAGTTAAAGCCACATTTAGCCAGAGTAGATTGCATAATATTCGGATTTGCTGGAAATGACTACAAGTTCAACTTTAAGAAATCTAAAATAGCATTTCTAAGTGTCCTTTTCTTGGGATATAAACTTACACATGAGGGCTAAAGTCTTGCCACTCATTTTTGGAAAAATGTGCACAACTGCAACCTCCAAACACTTCAAAGAAACTACAGTCCTTATAAGAATTCCTTCATTTTGGCAGAACTTACTTTCCTGATTATGCAAAACACATTAAATCACTCTATAAATTAATTCACCCCAATTTCTCCAATACACGTTGCACATCAGAACAAAATGATGCACTGAGATCATTACAATCTGACTTATTTGCAACATGTCACTTGCATGTATGAGTAAATACCACTAATTTAGTCATCCATGGCAAAGCGGGTGCAATTGGATTTACCTATATCACCTTTAGCGATAGTAAAATGGTGCCGATTGCATATACATAACATTTATATCCCAGTGCAGAAATGTGTTTTGTATCCACTGCAAAAAATACTGTCTGCCGTGCAGATGACTATTGTTAAAGAGTGGCCACTTGCACAAGGGAAACACATCATTGTTGTCACTTCTGTAATAGCCTTAGAGGCTGTCACAAAAACTAGATTTCCTAATGCTAAAGCCCTCCATCCTAGTTGAATACAGTGGGCAACATCCTTAACAGCTGTTGATGTAGACTTTCTCTATGAGCATGTCTCCGGGCACATAGGAATGAATAGGAAGGTATGAGCATGCCTCCAGGCCCATAGGAATGAATAGGAAGGTATTCCGTATTACCGATTCGGTAAATACCGATTCAGTAATACCGAATATTACCGAATCGGTAACAGTTACCGATTTATTACCTACATTCTATTTACTGATTCTTAAATACCGAATCGGTAAAATTCGGTATTTAGGAATCGGTAAATAGAAATTACCTACATATGGCCCACTTTGTTCAGTTCTTTAGTGATAATTTACATTATTGGCGCCCAAATGGATTCAAAGATTCATAAGGCAACACAATCAAGCATAAAACGCTTTAGGTGAAAGTGGCGGACCTTAAACATAGGTTGCCACTGACTCATGTTATTCATTTGTTGAGTCATTAGCGTGTGGGAAAATACCTTGTAGGGAATTCTCTGGCTGATGAATCTGCTAAATCTGCAGTTGTGACTACTAATGTTGCTGTGATTACTTGTTCTAGATCAAGGATAGATAATGACATATTGGCTGCCGTTAATGCTAACAAAGATGACACCCCTTTACCTAAAGGTTTTCCATCTAAATAGACATACCACTTAAATGAAGAAAACATTCCTTTTGTATTGATTCCAGGGGTTGGTGATCACTTGATTCCCAACCAAGACCACAGACTAGCTTTAGTGATAGCTGCACATGAAGATGTTGCTTGTGCATATGCAGGTGGGGCAGCCACAATTTTATTGATACAGCAACATTATTGGTGGCAGGGCTTATATCAACAGGCCACAAAATATGTCCTTTGTTGTGACATTTGTAAACAAATTAAAGCTTCAACCCTAGAGACACCTGTTGATTTTTAACCAGCCTTTCGGCTGCATTTACTTGGACGACTATGATCCTCTTATTTGTGACACTGCCTTTAAATGTATCCCAGCTGCAATGGATTCTTGCTCCAGGTTCCTCTGGGTTTAGCCACAGCGTTTAGCTGATGCTCGCACTGTTATGAAAGATATGCAAGTCTTTATCGGAACATATGCATGCACAACGTTCCACTCGGACCTGGGCCCTGTTTTTTTATCAAAAGCACATCGGGAGAGTATGGCTTACCTGGGCGTAGAGGTGCATTATTCTTCTTCATATTGGCCTGAGGGCAATTCTGTTGTGGAGAGGATGAACTGTGACTTAAAGTAGTCCTTAACAGCTAGAGTATTAGGCATTGGACATAGTCGGATCCCTTGCCTATATGGGGTACAACAAGCACTTAACAATCTTCCTAAATGATCTCTGGGTGGACATCCCCATACGAGGTCCTTTCTGGCATCAAAAGATATGTTCCCGACCCTAACGTCCCAGACACTGTGGCGGCAGCCACTCCCTTTGACATAAATGATCGTTGTGTTGTCTTACAGGTTCTACACAACTTCTTTGACACCCAATGCAATGTGCATTTGAAGCTGTCTGCCTCTGCAGGAATGAATGATAATACAGAACCTTTTGGCTGGATTCAACAAGTTGGGGATCTCGTGCGGGAGAATCTGGCAGTAACGAAGTAGATTTGCCCATCATACCGGGCACTTGGGATTCAAAGTTCAGGAACTATAATCTTGCCACTGATTCCTGGTTCTAAAGACAATTGTTTTGTTCTATTCATCACATCAAGTTACATCATCTGTTTGATTCACAACAGTAGGCCACGAGGAGTCCTTGGTAGTTACCAAACTTCTTTTGCTACGAAACAGAAAATTAATCTACAGCTAGTGAGAACCACCAAAGCTGTTTCTCCCCAGCAGGGAGTGGAGAATGAACTTTAGTTGATTCCCAAACCAACTACAACTTCTAGCCACATGACTGAAGTGAGTACTGCACCTAGTACTGCGTCTTCTGCAGCTGATGCTGTTTTTATTGATCAATCTCTTTTGGATTTTTCCTGTCCTGTCACTCCACCTGTGGCACCAGTTTTTCAATGAAGTGCTTCTCATTATTATGTGGGTCCAGAGGATTTTTCTTCAGACTCTTTTGATAATTCTGCCATTGTAGACTCTCCACTTACAAGGGTCTGTGTTGTCTTTACATGGCTGAAACATACTTATCTGGTCCCACCTTGGATGTACGTTTTTTATTTCTGTGGATTGGATTTGTGACTGCTTTCTTCTTGCTGATTTAATGCCCATTACCTTCCATAATGTTCTGCTGCAGAACTGGTTGCTGAGGTGTTGGTGCCTCACTCATCATCCCATAAGCTTACAAGAGACTTGTCCCTCGTGAATATTTCAGACATTCCAGTAACTGATGGAATTGGTTGGGATAAAGTACCGTATGATATGTTAGATCCTACGGAAATTCCGCAGGTTCCTTATGTATTTAGGGATTCTGTGGGTGATGTAATTGTACCGTGGTTAGATTTTGATGAATAGGATGTTGAAACAGTATCCGTTCTCTGAGAGCCGGAATACTATATTGTCTTTGAGGGTCTATATTTAAATTCTGCTAATTATGGTGAAATGTTCTGTGAACATCATTATGGACATCACTATTTAGATTGAGCTAGTCTTTAATGCACACTTTTTAATTACACACAAAGGGAACATTATTCCACTCCCCCACTCCCTCACTGGGAAGCTCAAAAACATATAGGGATACATTCACATATTTTTCTGGATATGACACATCAGACACAAAATCATATTGTTTCAAACTAGTCTTGACACCACCAAAAAAATATATGCTTACACAAACTAAGTTAATATATAAAGATTTGTTTGTCACCCAAGTAGCTGAAAAAGGGTATGATGTTTGGAAGCATACCATTGAAATGATATTCTTTTGAGGTAATGAACCTTGGCAAGTTCAGTGTATGGACACCTTGTTCTGAAACTGCTTAATTCCGACACAAGTGGTTTTTCTCAATGATGCAGTTCAGCAGACCATCTGTCTGGGACTGGAAAATGTAAAGGCATGAATGCACCAAGCATTCCCTCTATTGCCTGATTTGACAATTGGCAGCATCTGACAAATTACACTGAAGAACAACTCAATAGTATGTTGCAGAATGGTACATTTAAATCCACCATTTCAGGTCCTCATGGGTGGTTATTTTGTCCAGTAAACACATATGGTTGTTTTGCTTTTTATTTTATTCCACTCCAGAGTTTAAGGCAAGTGTTAATCCTACTCTCAGCATTCAGGTATTGTTACCACCTATTCAGTGGGTAAATTGTGTCAACAATTGTTGGACCATTCCACACTGTCTTCAGTAAAACAACATATTTCCCTCAAAACGGAAGACATGGAAATATCTGATTTCCTGTTGGGTCTCCACGTTCTTAATGATTTATTTATGCCACCTAAAATAAAATTTGGAAATTATAACAAATGAAAGCTGCCACAGGTTTAAGACAAATTGATCAAGATAATTTTTATATACTGCTTGCTGTTGTTTGGAATAGTGTTAATTAATTGTCTTTTCGCATTTACAATTTGAACAACATTGTGTCCTTTGTTATTGATATCATGCAAAGTGACATGTCGTCATTGTATCATGGGCAAAGTCAGCTCAGATCTATCATGCAGTTTAGCTGGACACTTCAAATTCTTCAGTATGGTCAAGTCCCATGGTGTTATCTTAATTCTACTCAGCTATTCTTGCCTTATAACCTGACACATAAACAACGACTCATGGCCAAAAATGATTCTACATCCACCAGGTTACATCTCAAGAAGTTAGAAGAGCTCCCATTCACCAAAACAGAATCACCTTCTGCTGTTTGGTTACTACAAGACGTAATATCTTTACCAAATCTCAAAATTTCAGTTCACAGCTTGCATTAAACATTTTCCTGTCTGTAGATATGAACCCCTAGGAGGCAGTTTCATTCATCAGTTATGGTCACTCCCCATTTCCTATTGTTGTGACCATGCGGACAAAGAGGTGTTCCTTACTGGAAAGGAATGCAACTCTTCTGTCGGAAATTCACTTGTTTGTAAAAAAAGTTACCATTCACGGCACATGTAATGCATCAGTAGCAAATTTGGCCTGATTTCTAAAAGGAATACCAGCCTCTTCAATTCTTACCCTCATTACAGTCCTTTCAAATAGAAGCTTTGTAATGTTAGGTGACCAGGACAGTTGCAAAATGAAGGCCAGGATCCCATAAACTTTATCGGTCTCCCTGATCGTGACCTGCTGTATTAACGTTCTCTTCCCTCCCACTCAAGGAGGTTTCGTAAGATGGTTGTGGCCTTCCATTCCATTTTTGAAGGCAGATTTTAACAAGCCATAGAGACGCAAAGCTCTATTGTTAAAAAAAATGGGGCATTAACATCTGCTTGAGAATCTTTTTATGTTGCAAAGACATCTAGTGAAATACAGTCCTTGTTAACCACCAATGTCTCCCTGCATTTTGGCGAGTTAGGACATCAAATATTTAATGCGTCCAACACCATCAGAATAGCATACTTTTTTTTAAAGCATTTGGCACTGTCTTAGTCAGTTCATTCCAGAAACTCTTTGGTGTAAAAGCAGTATTTATTAATTCCCTATTTTCCAGTGTGTCCGTTGGCGCTATTTCTCATTTGCTGCATTTTGGTTCTATTTTTGCTCCAATGAACACACAAAAGAGAGCCTGAGGAGGCTTAAGACCTGCAGTGACTGACTCCCCTAAACTAGAAGTAACATAACACAGCAATGCCCCTGGGTCTATATTGAAAAATAAAGAAGTGGAGTACTGGAGTATCCCTCTCACAGGATGATTCCCCTCACCCACCGGTGGCAGGCTTCATCATAGGGAAACCTCCTTGCATTGCAAACCTGGTTGCAATGCGGGCTACAACCCCCTCTCTGAGAGGGAGGAGCTCAGGGATGTTTTCAGTGTTTCAAAAGAGGGCTCCTAAGACCAATAAATGAGCAGGGTATGGTGAGAAAGAGAAAGAAAGATAGATGTATGTGAGAGATAACACTAGCTCAAGGGTAGGCCAATATGTTTTATTGGGGCCTCCGTAGGTTAAACCTGATGAAATGGGCATACCCCTAATTGGCACATTTAACTTACCTGTACGTAGTGTAACGTAGTATATGTTACAAAAGTCTACCCAGGGCCTTTAACCTAAATCTCACAAATAAACTGCAGCACCCATTGCGCCATCTATTACAGTGACAGTGGAAACATGACTGGAGGCCTAACCTTGGTAGCCTGGCTGTGCAGATTCAAATTAAAAATTCGACCTGGCAAATAACCCCCTTTCTACAGGACTTAACCTTCATTTTAAATATTTTTAAGTCACCACTAAGTAGGCCTTACTACCCATAAAGCAGGATGCATGGTATTTAAATATAGGACGTGTAAAGGTTTAATGCAAAGCATGTTCTTAAGGTAAAAAAGCTCCAAAAGAAATTTTCACTGTAGCAATGTTGGCTGTTCCAAAGTGAAGAATTGGGATACACTATTAGATTTATTAATGCTATCTCCATGTAGGAAATAAATGCAAATGTCATTCTTGGACTTTTTGATATGTTTATTACAAACCCAATTCACTGGTGAAGTCATATTTATAATAAATATTTTGGAAAAAGTGCTTTTGCCTGCCTAAAGCCTTCAGAGGCTCATCTGCCTGAGCTCGAACTTTACCCCAGGAATTGAATATTCCACTTACTGAGGTATGAACTTGCTTCCAGGGAAGAGACAAAAGCTTTAGGTGTGGGGGATGAACTGTTCGTTTTGCACAATGACCATCTGGGCTGTGCCCAGGAACTTGATTAACTTCAAAGAGTCCTACACTATCATAGGCAAATGTTAGCTACTACTTGGTCAGGGCCCTCCTTCAATACCTCAGTCAGACAGGCCCCAATTCCAGTGAGAGAGGAGCTGCCCTTAAAACTTGTGTAGGTATTGACCACAGTGAATGGGTTGCTCACTTCCTTAGCCAGACCTCTGAAGTGGGAAGACAAACTCTGCACAAGGGGAGAAGGGTTTCACCATCTTGGATTTAGGCAGAAAGGGGCAGTGTGGCATTTTTGCACTCAGGCACACACAAAGGGATGAAAAAGTGGGTAGGGTTGCCCCTGGGAACTTTTATCCTAATGTTTCGGGAGTGGCAAAGAGTCACCCCATCCACAGGCTAGTGCCAGGCATAAATGTGGCACCCACAGTACCCTCCTCAGAACACTTTCTGTACCTGTTGAAGAACAGGAGAGGACTTGACTTGCTGTTTATGACCCGAGAAGAGCCTAGGAGACTGGACCAGATCTACCTCTTGTTCTCAGGACGAGGAAGTAGACTCCAAGGGTCATAAGGCTGACCCCTCCTCAAACTATAGGGACAGAACAAGGTACAAGAGGGCTTTTCTGCTAATTCAAAGGTGACCAGTTTCAATTGAACTAAACCTGGACCCTCCTGCTGTCCTCTGCTGGAATGAGTCTTGACCCTTAAATGCTGTCCACAAGGTTCTGAATGCTTGGCCGGTGTCAACGTTTGCTCCTACTAACTTTTCCTGAAACCTAGGACTTAAAAACATTTTGCCTTCAAAACATCCAGAAGACAGGGATAAACCTGCCAAGCCAATCCAATGAAGGTGAGTTGCCAATGGGCCAAACATTTGGGTTACTGCTGCTTGAGAATTTCTGCAGCTGTAAATCCGCTTCAGCTTGACCTCAAAGAGTAGGTATCAGACCTCATATAGGGCCTCATGTAGGTAGCCATATACCGGTCGGTAACGGCCGATTTTCGGTAATTATACCGTTACCGACCGGTATATTGGCTATTGGTATGTAGGGGGTCAATTTCTGAAATCGGAATTTACCGAATCGGTAAAACTACCGAATCGGTAAAATTACCGAATCGGTAACGTTACCGATGTGGTAATTTTACCGATTCGGTAATTTTACCGAATCGGTAAATTCCGATTTCAGAAATGATATGTAGGGGGAGTGTGTGTGTGTGTTTATGAGTCGGTATTTACCACCAACTTTTAGTTGGTGGTAAATAATTAATGTATGTGTGTATGCATTTGGAAGCGCGTAGCAGTGTGCAATGTGGCATACATACATGCCCTTAGGGCATGTATGTGTGCCACATGTGCACACATGGCCGAATCAGGGGTGCAACAGGGTGTCAATGTGACACCCTGCCACCCTTGCATTTTCTCCACCATTACCGAATCGGTATTTACCGATTCGGTAATGAGGCATACCTTCCCCTCAATGGGAAGGTATGCCTCATTACCGAATCGGTAAATACCGATTCGGTAATTACCGAATTGTAACGAATCGGTAAAAAATACCGACTCATTACCTACATACGAGTTACCACTTCTAAAATACCGATTCGGTATCGTTCGGTATTTTAGAAGTGGTAACTGGTATGCTACCTACATGAGGCCCATAGCCCTTATTGGTTAAGGCCTTCCGACTTTCCATGCAGAATGAATCTGAGTTCCCAAAAAATGTCTAAGGGTCAGATTTATATGTTGGCTAACAGGTAACTCCATTGAGGTGAAGTTTCCTCCTTGACAACATCATGGTCCTCCCTCCTGAGAGTTGAGTGGACTGTAGGTTTAACGATGGCAGAGGCTTTTCCCTCATCACCGTGGCTTGGCTATATGCCTGCCCTTCAAACACATACATAGGCAATTTTCAGTGCCCATCACCGCAAGGAAAAACCTGGCTGAAAGGGGCATTGAAAAGTGCTCAGTGCCCCCTTGCCTATGGAGGAAACTCGGATTGTGAGGGGGGCTTTTTTTTAAGGGAAATCGAGCGGGCGGAGTATTCTTACCATTGCGTGAGTAATATACTCAGCCATGGTGACGTTCAGTGCTCCATCGCGATAAATAAATCAACCCATAAGTCTGAAGGTAGAAATCTTCAACTGGAAAAGGCACAAAAAGTATCCAGCTGATGAGGGACATTTCTTTCTTTTTCCTTTTTATTAGGTTTTATAAATGTTACTTTGTACATAATTCAGTAGATCATCATCATCAGCAAGGGAATAAGCAAAATGCCATTATAACAGCTACACAGTCTTTTTGAATACCAAGGCGGGAACAGGGCACAGTATTCTACGAATTACATTGCTAAGTGCCAACTGCAGTGTTAGCTTTTGTTGCGCAGGTTGTTGCTCAGGTCGCCAGGTTATTGGGCCCTTTTCTTCAACTGCGGCACTAGGTCCACATAACTCTAGGCCTGCTGGCAATCGGCATCAATAACCAGTATTCAGTTATTTGCTCCTGACAATACACAATGTCCAGGACCCAATCATTGACTATAGGCATAACCGTGCACCCCAATGCCGGGCCACATGGCACTTTGCCAGGAAGATCATCAATTTGCACACTGCAGGCTGTATGTCTGCCACCTAGTCATGCAGAGCTACTAGAGACTCACTGGTCACTGTGCTACCAGTTATTTCTTCTATTTTTATATGGACATTTGACCACTAGTCAGCTATTTGCGGGCACCACCAGGCCGGGTGTAGGAAATCTGTGACCTCCTCCCCACATTGAGCACATTTAGTATCTGTGTTAAGTCCTATCTAATGCAGTTGGAGTGGAGTGCAGTATAGTCTGTGTAAGAACTTGACATGGATGAGGCAGTAGATTGGGTACAGCGCTCCACTTTGAGTGCAGCAGTAGTACCACAGGTGTTAGGGTATGGTGATGCCCAAATCTCACTGCCAGTCTGTGCCTGCCCTGAGTGTGGCAACGGGTGCAGAGGCCTGCATAGTCAAATACAGTCATGGATCAGTGTCTTGGGGGAGGGTGATGTCAGATAGCCTCCAGTGCAGGGAGTATAGTGGGATCCTGGGAGAAGGTTAGGTGTTCCCGCTGTCATCCAGGTCCCCTAGTTTTCCAAGTTACATGCCACACATCTGTTGACACACTTTTTCTTCAAGTGTGGAAGGCAGGATCAGTTTCTGCGCCAGTGATAATGCTGGCAAATAGAGGGTTGGTAGACGTGCTTACCTGAGGAGTCTCCTACAGGCCCACAACATGCACCACACCATGTCAATCGGTCCTTAAGGGTGTGCCAGCCCTGTGCTTACAGCCATGTTCAATTGGAAAGGAGTAGTGTTGTCCTGTTCTACAGCAACATGAGCTACAAAGGGCTCTGGCTGAAGCCAGCGGTGTGCAAATTGCACTTGTGCACAACAGTAATAAAGTTCCAGATCTGGAGCCCACATGGCCCTCAGTTTGTATGCTGTGAAAATGTCCTGTATAAAGCCAGACTGATCCTTTTTAACGATGCTAGGGAGGAGCAGGAGCAATCTATCAACAAATGAGTTTGGCCAGGATTTTATGATCAACATTGATCATTGACAGCAGTCTATAGGAGTCGCAGTAAATACTAGGGGTGGGCGGATTTGCTAAATTAACTTTCGCAAATTATCGCGAAAATGTTTAAAATTATCGCAAACAAGCGGAAATATCGCGAAGATGCGGAAGTTTTTTTCCCGCATGTTCGCGAGATTTTCTGCATGGTTGCGGGTCGCCAACTTACCCATGTGGTTGCTTGCGGGCGCAGCCATCTTGTTTTGAGTTGTCTCGCGGTGCATGATAGCGAGAAGAAAGCCGTGATCGCGCGACGCATGACGTCACTGCGGGCGCGAACTGTCGAGAGACAGCGCAAATGGCTAAAAACAATACAACATCTCATGGAGAACGCGACCGGATCAAGAAAACTCGTCGGCGAACGCAGGGATTCAGGTAAGGCGATCGCGCGCGCACGAGAATGTATTATTTTACAGCGCGAGCAAGAAACAAATTATCGCCAAGCTGCGGAAACCGGAAATTTTGACATTTTCGCGCTCTCCGCGGAACGCGAAAATGTCAAATTATCGCAATTTCCGCGAACGGAATGAAATTTTCGCCCAGGCCTAGTAAATACCCGGTTTATCAGGCTTAAGTATTATGACCGGGAGAGCCTCTCTCACTGACAGGGAAGCGTTACAGTGGTCCTGGGTTCATCATACATAGACTGTAGACATGTAGCCAACATGTTGGCATATTCTTTATAAAGCTGGACAGTAAGGCCATCCAGGCCATGGGCATTTCCACTAGGCCTACCATAGACCACTTGCACTATGTTCTCCATGATGTCATATGGCAAATCCAGGCTCTGCTTGTGGGAGTTGTCTAGCTACAGTAATAAGATGGAGTAAAGATACTCCGCCATGGAATCAGGGAAGAGCAGGGGATCAGTGCTGTACAGCTGAGAGCAGTATCACATTGTCACCTGTATTATGTCACTGCTGGTGCGCAACGTTGATTGCCATGAATCAGATCCAAGAGTTCAGTGATGCAGGAGGCCCCTCACAAGAGTCTCAGCAGGAACGCTAAGGTGAGTCTTCAGGTTCTGCAACTCCTGCTCCAGGCGAGCCAAGTGGGCCCACAAGTCCTGCAGCACCCCCAGTTGCTTCAACATGCATGCCCCTTGAATAAAGACTTTGAAGGTATCCCACAGCAGACTCAAGAATTATAAAGATCCTTTATTAGAAGCAAAGTATTATAGTATATCCACTCTGATGTCGGCCAGGATGAAGGGTTCTTTAAGCGCACTGGCGAAAGCCACCATGTAAAGGCATGTCTACCCACCTCCATCAGGTCATGCTCCAGGTGCAGTGGTGCATGGTCAAAGAGCGGACGCCCTAATCCTACACACTCTTTTGATCCTCGTACCATATATGACTCTCATGTACTTACTTCATTCCACGCATCATGGGGACACACCTTTTCATTGTTGTCACAAAATCTGCACTTATGTTTATGTATACATGTTCAATTGTTTATTTGTATTTGCATATAATACAAGTGTTTATTATGGTTAACCTGTCAGGGTCCACATATAGAGCACTTTACTAATTTCTTGCAGCCTTTATTCTTTCCATCCATATTACACCTGTCAAAATTTGTGTATTTACTTTGATTGTTCTTTGGGAACCTGCCGTTTTCTCGTTTCTGTGACATATTTCCACTTCTTAGTCTTTTTTCCTTCATAATTGTTCTGCTCGCCGTTCTGGTTGCATTTATTATCCCTCCATTTTAATTCATATTTCATTACAAGACCGGAGGCTACATTATGCAATAACTTTTATTTGCTGCCCAAGACATGCAGCTCTTTAAAGTGTAACAAATACATCATAGATAACACATTCCAAATAACAATAACAAAGCGCCATGGCAACCAACTATGTTCCTCTTTTATTCGCTGCTGCAGGACAGTTAAGTACAACTTCTTCCTATCTCCTATGCTTAATGTCTTTTGATGTAATTGTATAGGATTAAACTTGATTATTTTCACAGATTCATTGGAATGGTAAGTAAGCCTATCCACGTAGGCTGCACTTTAGATAATATTATCCTTATCTGGTAAGTTTAACTTTCTGTTCATTGACACCCTTCCAATTTATGGTTGGGTTCCCTTCTTTTCCCTTTAATTTAAAAAAAAAAAAAACTATTTTATTCAACTTATGAGCACTTGCTTTTAGCCTTTTTTGCAAAAAAATCAATGTGTCCTCACTGAGGTCAGCTTTCAAACCAATGTGTCCACACTGAGGACAGCTTTCAAACCAATGCGTCCACACTGAGGACAACATTTGCACATCTTTAGCGGACGGCAGACACATTTTAACAGGACATGTCTGCCTCCGCTTTGAATCATCACACGGAGATTACCTCCGATCGCATTACCTCTTTCCTCAAGGATCCAAAACAGCTGATCTTTCTGCCGGCACGATCGCTTTCCTTACTCTTGGTCAGTTTAATAATTCCTAACTTGCCCAATAAGGTTTTTTAAAGAAAACTATTTTATTTTTAAAGGGACACCTTATTGAAGCAACATCTCTGGGGCTTCTATTTAATAAAAAAAAAAAAAAAAGGGGGGTATTATAAAGGCATTATGTCTCAAGGCGATTCTCACCCTAGTAAAGAGTCTCCTCTCACTGAGACCTCTCTGATGAACCTCTTTGAGAGGCAATTAAAGTCCTCCCTAAAGGAAGCTGTGGAGGCAGCACTTGCCAAAAGAAAAAGGGATGTTCCTAGCGAAGACCCAGCACACTCTTCTGAAAGAGGAGCAAGACGCTTTCTCCAAAAAAGGCAGTAAGGTCCTAAAAAAAAATCTAAAAACATTGAGCCTCATGGTAACCTTTGTGCTACCAACGAGAGGGTTTTATTGATTGGTAGCCTGTGCGCTACAAATGACCTAGGTGCCCTGAGCGGCACAAAAAGAATTAGTGACCTTCATGGCGCAAAAAGCACAGGTGTCCCTCGCGGCACACAATGACAAGGTGTCCATCGCGGCACAATAGACATCATCGAAGATGACGATGATTACCTGTCTTTACTTGATATTGATGATGAAGCTGACGAATATGTCTTTGATCCCCAAGAGAAATTTGATGATGACCTCCTTGATGAGGACCTGGGGCAATCTAGCAACAACTCTGACTCTATTAAAGACCCGTCAGGGGCTGAGATGTTTAACCCCTCAAAGATCACCCATCCTAGAGGTTCATAATGGTGGCCTTTAGATCATGTATCTAAATGTATTAAGGCCTGGATAAGGAAACCCCTCGAAAGAGATTCTCACAATCCCTTTTTGGATAACAAGGCTGGCATGACTCCCAACCTTGACCCTGAACTTCTGACTTTCCTATTCAAGACCGGTAGAGATCCTCGCAAGGGCCTGGAACGCTGCCTTAAGCAGTGCCAGGACAAACTATTAGACACACTTGGTCCCCTTGCCAGGATCTTGGACCTAGCTGAGGAGTCCTCAATGAATGGGATCCTGGTTGAAACTGAACTCCTATGTGGTTGGAGCCAACGTGCCATTTGCCTGCTTGGAAACGCTAACGCCAATCTAACCTCCGAAAGACGAAGGCCAATATTAATGCGCATGAACCCCAAGTTGGGAGATCTAGCGAACAAAGATGGTCAAGGAGACCCAAATGGTCTACTCTTTTGAGAGACCTTCATTAAGACACTTGGTAAATACATCTCCACATTCTCCGCTTTTAACAAAGCCCAAACAAACATGAGACGCATGTTCGGAGGAAGAGTTTTTGGATGGGCTGTCAGGGCAGGACCAGCTGCGAGGCGTGGATATAACAGGTCCTTTTACCAACAAAACCAATGCGGTTTTTCAAGATACTATCAGGGGAATAACAGCTTCTTCCCCCAGAGAGGCTGCAACAGTCGAACACGAGGCGGAAACAATCGAGGAAGATTGCAAGATCAAGGACAACAAGATAAGGAACTCTCCTCCTGGTTCTTCCCCCAAAGGTAGGGGGAAGGCTCTCTCTTTTCAGCCACAATTGGTCATCCATAATGAACGATGCCTGGGTCCTAGAGACTAAAAGGTTTCAAAATAGATTGTATTACTACTCCTTATAAGACCAAACAACCCAGAGAACTTTCACTAGACCAAGAACAATCCACGCTAGTAGATGCCGCAGTGAGTCAAATGTTAGCCAAAGGGGTGATTCTTATTGTTTCAAACATTGGTCCGGGCTTAGTGAGCACAATCTTTCTCGTGAAAAAGAAAGAAAAGGGCTGGCGCCCCATAATAAATCTAAAGGAATTAAACTCCTTCCTTGTATACAGACACTTCAAAATAGAGGGTATACATCTTCTGAGAGATATTCTCCAAGAGGGAGATTGGCTCATAAAACTAGACCTCAAGGACGTCTAGTTTACAATCCCTATGGATCCAGATTCTCAGAAATACCTAAGGTTTGTATGGAGGAATACAACCTACCAGTTTCGCTGTCTCCCCTTCGGCCTATCCTCAGCTCCTTGGTGCTTCACCAAGGTCCTGAGGCCAGTGGTCACCTCTTTAAGGAGAAGAGGAGTACGTCTGATTATCTACCTAGATGACATCTTATTGATGTCTCAAAGCTAGGAAGAATTACTGACTCACATGAAATGGACTGTAGATCTCCTAGAGAGTCTAGGTTTCATTATCAATGTAGAGAAAGCCATTATGACCCCTTCACAAAACCTTGAGTTTCTAGGTTTTCAGGGGAACACACCTCTAACTCAATTACAACTTCACTCGAAGAAATTATCAAAAATAAAGAGAGAAGTTTCCTATGTTTTGTCCAAAGACACAGTGAACCTGAGGGAACTAGCAAGGATAATAGGGCTCTTATCTTCATCCATTCAAGCAATTTCCCCAGGGCCCCTTCACTACAGGGCCTTACAGAGACTAAAATCTTCAGGACTGAAGAAAGGTCTTTGGTACTCGAACATTGTTCCCCTGTCTCTGGAAGCTCGAGAGGATCTCCTATGGTGGCGTAACAACCTAGACAGTTGGAATGGGAAAGCAATATTCGGGAATACTCCAAATCACACACTGGAATCCGATGCGAGCAATCTAGGCTGGGGTACCAGACTAGGAAAAATAGAAACTGGGGGGAAATGGTCCCAGGAGGAACTCACTCTACACATAAATTGCTTGGGGATGTTAGCCAGCCTGAACACACTAATGAGCTTCAAGTCTACCCTGAAAAACAGTGTAGTTCTAATCTAATTAGACAATTTCACAGCCGTCTTCTACATCAACCGATTGGGGGAGCTAGGTCAAAGCTTCTAGCAGATCTAGCCAAGAAGATTTGGTATTTCTGTTGGAATCACAAAATAATTCTGAGGGCAGAATTCTTCCCAGGCCATCTAAACACAAGGGCAGATTGGAACTCAAGGTTCCTAAGAGACTCCAGTGACTGGAAACTGAATCCTTCGGTTTTCCACAGAGTTCAAGATCTGTGGGGTCCCTTCGAGATAGATCTCTTTGTCAGCAGGCTGACCTTTCAGATAAATCTTTTTTACAGTTGGAGGCCAGACCCACTAGCAACTGCAGTGGACGCTCTTCTCCAACCTTGGGACATACTGAATTGTTATGCCTTCCCTCCTTTCGCACTAATCCAGAGAGTTCTCTTGAAAGTTCGAAGGGAGCGTTGCCGCATTGTTCTAATTACTCCTTTTTGGAATTCTCAAATATGGTTCCCAGGCGTGATGGCACTGGCAGTAGAAACTCCATGCCTTATCCCAGGGAGTTTGGACCTCCTTCAGGGCCCAGATGGAGAGGTACATCCTCTTCGCTTAGAAGGAAAGATTAACCTTCTTGCCTGGAAGATTTCAGGGGTTCAAGAAGATACTCGGGCCTTTCAGGAGAGGCTAAAAACCTATTGGATGAGTCATGGGCTCCGGGAACAAGGAGAAGATACATCGGTGCTTGGAAAAAATGGTGTAGTTGGTGCATGGAATGGGTATGGATCCTGTGGATGCACCTGTTGTAGAGGTAGCAAACTACTTAGGAGACCTTTTTGAATCAGAACTTTCCTATAGAACAGTAAATTGTTACAGATCAACGATTTCTGCAGGACATTCCTTGTTAAATGACTTCTCTATCGGTACTGACCCCCTAGTTCGTAGAGTGATGAAAGGAATAAGACTGAAACGTCCTCTTAAAGCCAAATATGATTCATTATGGAAAGTAAATCTTATCTTCGACCTTTTTACATCCTGGCCTGATAACCTTTTCCTTACAAGGAAACAACTTTCCATTAAGTTAGCTACACTACTTTGCTTAATATCTTTTAGACGAGTTTCAGACGTTAAAGCATTAGGCATTTCTAAAAGGATTTATTCACCTGATGGTGTATTATTTGAGATATGGAAAAGGGCCAAAACAATGTCGGAAAACATTTTCTACCCATTCTTTTTTGACTGTCCTAAACTTTGTGTGGTCAGTTGCATGAAAGTGTATGAAGAGAAAATGAGTGTTTTTAGACCTATGAATAAAAATCAACTACTGATTTCTTTTGTTAAGGCCTACAAGGCAATCTCTTCTGCTACTATCTTGAGATGGCTTAGAACGGTGATGTTGGAAGCAGGTATTGTCTTATCCAAATATGGCGCTCAATCTTCCAGAGGGGCTATGGCCAATAAGGTTTTCTGGGGAGGAGGTTCCCTTTCAGATATCCTCAAAGCAGCAGATTGGTCAAATGCTTCCACTTTCAGATTTTATCTTAAACCTGTAGAACATGTAAGCAATGTAGCATTGCGAAGCTTTAAACTTGCATAATGTAGCCTCCGGTCTTGTAATGAAATGACGATTCTCCAATTATCATACAGAGAGAATCTTGATTTCATTAAATACAATGGAGGCTGACATTATCCCTCCCACCACTCCCTGGTGGATGTTTTATCAATGTTAATTTATATCAAATGTTACTTATATGGATTTATGGAAATAGTCTCTACCAATATTCCTTTTTTCTATTCTAGACTCTACATCTTTGTAAAGAAGTCATAATGACGTTTATCTTGGAAGAAGTTGTCTATCCTTTCGCAGCTCCAAGAGGAACATAGTTGGTTGCCATGGCGCTTTGTTATTGTTATTTGGAATGTGTTATCTATGATGTATTTGTTACACTTTAAAGGGCTGCATGTCTTGGGCAGCAAATAAAAGTTATTGCATAATGTCAGCCTCCGTTGTCTTTAATGAAATCAAGATTCTCTCTGTATGATAATTGGAGAATCGTCATTCCCATAGCATGTTTCATTTTTGGGGTTTTTGGCAGTTTTGTTTCCTGGTCATCACCGGGGAGTACTTCTTCACTGTTTACTTCATTTACGTGTCAGATTCACTGCCGCTTATCCTATTAAATAACCGGGTTACATCTTCCAATCATCGCGCTTGTTTTAGCACGCACTCCGGATGACAGGATTTTGCTTCCCCGCTTCTCAGTTTACAGCCACAGGTACTTTTTCGTACTCTACGTGCTATTATTTATCGCTTGCTCTTTACATGGCTAGCTCTTTTTCCAACATGGATTCCTTTTTTCAGTGTTCCGCTCTCGACACGGGCACAGCCAACCCTTTCCAACCGGAAGTACACTTTGTTGATATCATCCTTTGGATCACGCAGTGCTGCCATTTCACTCCCAGTGAATAAGGTAAGAGTATAGGTATACCACGTGTCCCATTTCTCCTTGCATTTTTTTACCTCCTTCTTTTGTCATACATTGTTTTTTTCTTCCATTACATTTTTTCCATAGATTTATCGAACCCCCGTTTCAGTTGTATTTGCTTTTGGAATCTTCCTGTGACAACGTAGCAATTAAGAGTTTTCAGGTGAGCTATATTTGAGCACGCGTTTCCTTTATAGTTCGCATTCCCATTTCTCTAGAGTTCAACCTATGGGGCCCATCAGTTCTTTCCTTTTTTTGTACCATCACATAACATTCTCTATAAGAATGCTTTATTACCAGTTCATTTTACCATTGTCAAGCACATTATTAATGTTCTGAGTTCACAGTATTTGTTATCATATCCACACATGTGCACCCCCAGATTAGCTGTCCCTTTTTAACTACAGACATTGTTCAGAGCCTTCAGCATGCTGTATGCCATTACTAACCTCCACTTGAGCATCATCGTATTCATATTGTTTCTATGGTTTGAGAACATGAAAAATTTATGATATTTACATTTGTTTTAGGTTGGCCCCTGACGAAGCGACTTTCATAATCCCGAAATGCATTGGGCACTCTCCATCAACGACTTGAAACTATAATTATGTATAATCTAGTTACGTTTGGTTGATACCTAACAAGCTAATCTGTACATTCAGTTAAGAAATTATTAACTTGTTGTACCATTGTATATTTTCATTAAGTTGTCCTTTAGACACACTGGTCTAATACAAAATATTTTGTTGTTTACTCAAACATGAGTATGGTTTATATATTTGGAATTGTCATCTGAAACAATTTTGAGCTAAATTGTATTCTTGGGGGGATTCCCCAAGCTTGTGAACAGTGCAAGGTTCTAAGTGGGTTCTCCCACTTCCCCTTTTCAAAGAGCGTGTGGGCCATATGGTCCACCACTTTGACCCAGGCGCCTGCTTCCCTGGATACCAGCTAAAACTCCTGGGAGCTTAAGATACATGCGCTGTCAATCTTTTCTATTTCGCTCACACCAGATGACATATAGCTCTTGATTGTACATGACGGCTTGGAGCTGAGCAGCTGTATGAGGGTGCAGCAGCTTTTCCAGCCCTTCTCCCACTGTCCAGACTCTTCCGTGGCCTAGTATCCCAATTCAGGTTGCAGAGTCTGAGAGGTCTCATTTGTGCCACCATGGTCCATTCACCCAGGCAAACATCCGCATCGGCCTTTCCCGTAGATCTCCCTGAGCGCAGCCAAACCAGGACTGCTGCCCTCTTCCCGGCCAGAAAATATAACCTCTGCACTCACCTGGGCCACACCATTCACCCAGAGCCACAGGCCACAGGCCACAAAGACCACCACAGGCTCCCTATCCTCTATCAGCAGCAACTCTCTGGAATTCGGCAGCCGGCCAAACCCCAGCAACTCAGGAGCCTGTTGCACCTCCAGGAGCATATTACAGGGTAATTGGAGGAGGATTAATGGTAAATAAGCGTCCCGACCACCAGAGCCTCCTTAGATGGTGGCCATCTTGCAGTCCTTCTCTCTGGTGCCCCCCGACACGGGAACTTCCTTGGGTGCAAAATTCAAATTTCTCATGCCCGAAGCTTTCCCACCAAATGTCAAGGATTTCGCCAAGACCTTGAGAAGTGGCTATCCAACAATGTGGAGTCCTCTTCAGCCACAGTCTGCTGACTTGCCACAGTGAAGATTTTTGACTTACATTTTAGAGACTGAGGCCCTGATAAAAAAATTTTGGTTAGCATTTTTTTTACAACAGACTAGATGCAAAATTCTTTTGAGATTTACAAAACAACGTATATCGGTATTTGCATTGATTTGTAAGAACAAGTGACGCAAACCAGCTCAAAGCACTGCTCTGTGTTGCTCTGCATCAAGGAGGCAATCCATGGGTGGTACATGGGTGTTCCTGTGCAACCACCCATGGTTTTTGATGCAAAACCCTATCTACTAACAATAGTAGACAGGAATTTGCACCAAAAACTAATACCACTTGAAAACAGGTTTTAAAAAGGAGAAATGCAAATATTATTCTGAACTTTTTCCACTCTGCAAGAGTTCTGCACTGTATATCACACATTCAAAGTGGGAAAAGTTTTAAAGCTAGTCTAAGAATAGTATTTTGTACTAGAAGGGTACCCTTCCAGTACAAAAGCTGTGATAGACTAAAGCAGACATATGTCCACTATGGTGCAGAGGTGTGTGCAGATTGATTGCACGTCAGTGCTAGGAAGAGAAGAGTGCCATATCTCTTTAGATAGGTGCTTTTCTGCTCTCTACCTGTCACATGACGTGGTGCAGCTACTTTGGGTGCTGCGTTGTGTTTTGTGACAGGTATGGAAGTCTGGGCCTAAGTTCGAAGGTAAGAATTCCTATGACGTGTCTGTAACTATTTTTCATTTTCGATTAAATGCTTTATTACTCTTCACAAATTATATTTACTTGCTTGACTTTCAGTGTGATATTATATTTATATTTATCATAATAAGTTATTCTTTCATTAACAGTTCACCATTTACCTTAGTTAGAGAGTGTTCATGTTAAGTTAGCCATAGTCACATCATGCCTTCTATCAAGTAATATGACCTCATCACTGTGATGGTTTTGTCTGGCTTCAGGTGAAGGACCAGATTCAGTTCAGGGTACTCTGCATGATCCACAAAGGAGACCAAGGACATGGACCAATCCACCTGGTCAAACCGTCTTAATGTCAGGACTAAACAAGAATCCCATCATACTATTGACCGACAATTGATTATGCCCCGTTATCGGGCATTGAAAAATAAGGGAGGAATATTTAGGTGTCACTGAAGTCAGACTTTGGAATCACCAGCCTGTTCAACTTTGTCACCTCTTGGCTTTAAATGTAAATTGAAAATGCATCTGTTGCATTGCCTGTGATAGTATTTATGGTACTTAGGGGCTCATTATAATGTTGTGGCATTCGCCCCGCCGATCCGGCGGTGGCGACTGCCATGACGTCGTAACGAGTGAAACCCCCTGCCATATTACAATGGCGGGGGGTTTCGCGGCGAACGCAAAGTGCGTCCGCCGCCTTTCCGCCGGTCGGCAATCGTTCCGAATGCCGACTGGGCGGAATTAGCTCCTAAAATGGTGGCGGAGCCTAGTAGGCACCGCCATCCATATTAGGATGGTGTGTTGTGAAGGCCTTTCCATGGAAAGGCATGCGGGGATGTTCTTTGGGGGCACTATGCGGGTCCAGGGGAATGGGGGTGCACTTGGGGGTACCCCCCTCCATTTGCAAGCACAAGGTGGGAGGCATCTCGCGGTGCTTGCCACATTGTGCATGCAAATGCATAACATGCCAATTTGGCATTGCGGCGTGTGCTGCTGTACGCAGCACCCGCCGCAATGTTAAATATGCAGGATGCGACCGCCAGGGTGGCGGTCGCATCCTAATCAGGGCTGCGGGACCGCCACATGTCTAGTGGCCGGTCCCGTTTCCACTGGGATGGCGGACGGACTAAAGTCCGCCCGCCATTCTAATCAGCCCCTTAGATCCTTATATTCTGTCAAGTATTTTCTTTTTCTTTTATATTGTGTACATTTAGAAGCTAGAAATTCTCTGAGCGTTACAAACGAAAGACATACAAATGCAAATATTGTGTCCTTGTTCATTTTCAATTACTGCATGCATGTATATATACATGGCATTGTCTAAAAAACTGCATATAAAATCTTCTACTGGTCTCCGGGCATTGTGCCTGCTGGAGAAAAACTAATTAATAAATGCATACGTAAATCAACACAATTAAATAAAATAAAGTATTTTTATGACCTGGTCGTATTTCTGCTCCACTAGTATAGAGTGAAAATAATGGTTTAACATGTCATTTGAAGTATTGAAAGCTAACAGAATCACACATAAGCCGGGGGTAAACTTTCATAAAAACTGATTACTAAAATCTATAAGCAACTGAAAAGCAGAATTAACAGTTCATTCTAGTGACCACCTATTATGTATACCCCGACATCTAAATTGCAACCTCACATCAACCTTAACATAACATATGCCAGCCTTTGTTATGCCGCCCAGCCTTCTGGGAGCATTTCAGATCTAAATTCCGTGGGCATAATGAATGACATCAGTGGCACCATATTCAGTGTCATCCTTGAACCTGAGGGAGCAGAATGCAGGTTGCATGGTACATCAACATTTCCTCACCTGTGGGTTTTGTTACTATTTTAATAAAGTTTTTCCTAGACATGTGTGCTCAAACGTTTCTGATGTAACGATTACATAATCTCTAGGTGTTTTTTCCAGCATAATCATAAACAGTATGGATTGCACACTGGTCTATGTTATGTAAATACAATAATGGCATAATAATTGTTAATGGAAAATAAACCAATTTTGTTGTTTAGCTTTCATGTGCACTGGTTATGTTTAAATGGGTAGCCTAATTCAATTGAATTAATTAGAGCAGCAGGTACAGGACACTCTGGAAATGTATCCAAGTGGCAGGAAGTTTAATATATGCCAGTTCGCATTAAGATGTTATTGCACCTTTCCAGTTCTAATCGCCAATTATGACTCTATTAGTCTTGCCTGGCGGTTGCTTTGCTCCGGCATCGGCTCAGCGGGACTTGAAGACGGACCTCTGATCTCCGTGTTTCCGCTTCGCCGCGTGCCGCGCGCCGCGGCTGTCATTTTGAGACATTGAGGCGGGAAGGCATTGCCTACTCCGAGATAACTACACCTGACCTTACAACAATTTTCTTAGGAAGTACCTGCCTAATGGCAGAGCCGCGGAGGTTCTTTTACACTCACAACAGCATTGCAAATTAGAGACAACAGGATAAATCTACAGGCACCTCACAAGACACTTCATTAAATCACTGCTCCCTTGCCTTGTAGAGCACTAATAGAATCACAGCCCTCGTTAGCCACTGAATAAAAGATCAATCACCCGCTCAGAGCGCTCTTGCAGCCACCTTCCAGAAGAAACAAGAAAAAACGCCATATTTGGGATCATCAGTGAGCCTCAGAATGGCCTCTCTGCAAGTTTCTTAAATTACCTTTTTCCACTACTGACTCCAAGTGCAATACTCGGAGGAACTTGTTAAGTCTGCTTTCAAAAGCGGCGTTCTAATATATGACTAGCAGGCCCTGGTCAAAAGTTCATAATGTGCATATGTAAAAAGGTATTAAATTGCCTAAGGGCTGAAACCGGAGGAGTTTAATTGCAGCAAAATGCTGAAAATGGTCTGCCGAGGGTCTTTCTGCTGGGATACTGCTGGCACAGGCTGACTGAAGAGCAGCTCATAAAAGGCTTATAGGGATATTTCCTTAAATGCATCTGAAACCGGCAGCAGTTGCTGTAGCACAGCTGTCATCTGACATCTGTCTGCATTGAAGTGACTGACGGTAAATATAGCAAAAAGAAAAAAGAGATGACACAACCTACTAAACCCGACTCGTAGCATAGATAGAACTCCAAGTAACATATTTGTAAGTTCTTAATGCGACCCTATATTTGTATCTGTATTTTCTTAAACATGATCAGATTTTAATTTGAAATAACTGGTCTTATTTGGAGATATCAAGACTGCTTACAAGCTTCCCGAGTCACCTGGTATTTAAACGAGACATCTTTCGAATTTATTTGCACCTCTTATGAGCTTGAAGCTCAAAGACATTTATTTGATAAAGTATTTGAAAAGTTTCACTAATTTGGACACTGATCAAAGAAATAATTGTGGCTTAATTTGACTTTCTATAGTTATTTGTTGGCTTCACTGATTTTTATGGGAGTGTGTTGTATTATTGAGGGTTGGCCATGTGTGCTGCTGGACTTACTCCAAGATGGAACTATAGTAAATTTGCCTCTATTTCTTGAGTCCCTTTTGATTGTAGTAACATTCGAAATGCAGTTTGTGAATAGGAATGGGCTTAGTCTATTGTGTCCATATTCCTCCCTTAACCCATCACATTTGTATTATGTATTCCCCAATTTCCAGTCAATCCTCTCAGTCCCTCCCACATTTGTTACTAAAATGTATACTTACATGTGTGGAGACACTACCAGTGACGGCTCGTCCGCTAAGGCAGAGGAGCATTGCCCCACTGCGAAAAAATTAAAAATAAAATTACAATAACGTATCATTACTATCATTTTATTTTTCCTATTGCATGCAGTTAGTGGCTTTGATCAATATGGGGCATTGGAGGAGTGGTTTGCACTCCCTAAGTGTCAGATACAAGAAGTGGATTGGGCCTGGTCTGCGTTTACTTTCGGACTTAGAAGAATTTTAATGGAAAAATGTCTGAGAAGGTAAAGTTTAGTGGGGCAAGGCTACAGATGGTGTCCGAGGGAGAGGAGTTGTTGTCATGGAGCCGCTGGATGAAGTTGTGGTGAAGATTTCTTTATTCTGACTTGGGCCATATTTATCAAGTAGTTGCATCACACTTGCACCACACAACTGTGTGCATGTGCAATGCAACTACTAGGTGCAATTTATCAAGCCACGCAAGGCCACACAAGGTGCCCCTTCCTGCACAAAAACAATCCTGCTTACAGCTCAGTCACCTGTGTTGGCACTAGGCAGCAAATTGCGCGCCAATGCTTGGAAAAGACAATAATGCACTGTTCTTTGTTGAATATGCTGCATTCCTGCCATTTAACTGTCACGCAGGCCACCAAGGTGGCTTTCTGCTCTGCGTTGCATGACTTTTTAATAAATTTGCGCATACCTTGCATATTTATTATAGGTCTTCCATCACCCTGCGACACGCAAGTTAATGCTGGATGGTGCAAAATCTACACTGAGATTTATTAAGCTATTCAAGGCCACCCTGTGTGGCCCTGCTTGGCTTGGTATAGCTAGTGTAACGGAAGGCAGTGCAAGTCGCTGCATTGTATCATACTGCATCGAGAGGGCACTACATGGGTGGAGTGTGGGTGTTACCATGCATCCACCCATGTATGCTGATAAATTATAAGATTTACCAAGAGTGGTAGATCAGGGAATGCGTTAGAATTGTATGCCTTCCGACCAGTGGCACAACAAGGAAAAATAACCTTATTTCTCATTAGTGTTTCCTCTTTCTGCAGCACACTTAAAAATAGGAAAATGCCACTGAGGACTGTTTTCGTGCAGGAAGGTGCCCCTTTCTGCACAAAAACAATCCTGCCTCCAAAAAGGAATGCTTGCACCACGGTGCAAGGGTGCCTGCGTTGGCGCTAGGCTGCGCATTATGCGCCAGCTTAGAAAGAGAGCAGGAATGCTCCTTATAATGTTACATATGGTGCATTCCTGTCCTCTTCGTTTCACGAAGCGCAGTGAAGCACAGCAAGTTGGCTTGCTGTGTTACACTGCATGAAAGTTTAGAATGCCCCTCAGTCTCGTTTTGGGAAAATCTCCTGCGGAACAAAACTGCAAGCTTTAGCTGATGAGGGCTACAAGAGACTGCATGCCCCTTCTGTGAAGAGTCACTGAACAGGATTTGCTGCTGGAGAGAGATTGTAGCGGGAGCTTTCGCAAAGTCAGGCCGCCTGGCGGTGCACCTTGGGTGGATCAACGAGAAGGTAGGTCCTGGCCTCCTCTCGGTTCTCAGAGGAGATTTTAGCCAACATTTGAAATCCCAAATTTTGGATTTTGGCTATTTGGGCATCCTTAGCACCACTTCCAAGGAACTAGAATTGATGAGACATCACTTGGATGGTCAGGACTAACTCAGACTAGGGCCGGATGCGGGTTCCAGATGACGGGAGCCTTTTCTTTCCCTGATGCTCTTATCGGAAGGCCAGCCAACTAGGCCCTTGGAGTCACTCTGGTAGTTTTGGTTTCAAGCAGTGGAACAAGCCTCAATCAACAGGACAGGCCTCAGAGGGTTCAAGGCAGGCTTCATGCAGTAGAGCCGTCCATCCAGGTGCAGCAAAGCCGTCTTCTGAAGTACACAGCAGGCCACAGCAGCAGGCAGGCTTCTGTGAGTCCTTCTGCAGGTCCAGAAAGTGAATGAAATAAACTCTTATAGAAGCCATAGCTACCCTGAGGCATCCCAGCGCTGTTTGCGGACGCGAACTGAGACAACATCTTCACTGAGCAGTGATATTGAAAAGCCAGGTTTAAAGTAATTTCCTGAAAGACAAGTGGTTAGTTTTCTGACGCATGTAAGAGAGAAGGGCATTCCACAGCCTAGCCACATTATAGGAGAAAGGGCGTCCGCCTGTTCTTGCTCTCTTTATTTTTGGCACTGTTGCAAGCAACATGTTCACTGAGCGGAGGCTTCTGTTAGGGTGGTAGGGGATGATCATAAATTGATTGATCACCGGTCCCTTCCCCCGGAAAGACTTACGGGTAATACAGAGTGCCTTGAATTTGATTCTTTCTGATATTTGTAGCCAGTGTAGAGTTTTCAAAGCAGGTTTGGCCGATTGCCAATAAGGGAGACCCAGGAGCAGACAGGCTGCACAATTCTGAATGATCTGTAATATTGCCGTTGTGGCTTTAGGAGCTCCCAGATAAAGTGCATTTCCGTATTCCATACCTGAGAGAATCAGCACCTGGACCATTATCCTTCTTGCCAGAAACAGGTGGATGGGACGAACTTTCCGAAGCATCCTCATGATGCCATAGCATGTCGCAGACAGTTTGGCTGTTTGGGATCCAAAAGTCAGGGAGCAATCCAGCCACATGCCCAGACTTTTAATTTAATTGTTTGGTGGTGGGACAGGGCCAAAGCAGTTTGGCCACAGTAACCCTGTGTTAGAAGTTGGGGAGTTGCCTAGGAGCATGAGCTCTGTTTTGTCTCCGTTCAATTTTAAACATGAGAGCTCCATCCATTTGGCAAACTCCTCTAAGCAAGGATCTAAACTTGCAGATGATTTTTCTGGGCGATTTATGGCCATGACAAGTTGTATATCATCGGCTTATGTGACAATGTTTATACCAAATGGTTGGACTATCTCAGCCAGTGGCCTCATGTGTATATTGAATAACGTCATGCTCAGGGAGGATCCCTGAGGCACACTGCAGCTGAGGGCCGTACGTTTGGACACAGCTTCTCCTTCGAAGACCTGAAAAGACCTATCTTCTAAGACAGATTGTAGCCAAGTAGCCACACCCCCTGACACCCAGAAAGTGAACTGAAGAGTGGGTCTGAGGGTCCTATTTTTATAACTGGTGCCTCCTTTGAAGTGGAAGAAGTTTCTAGTAATTCTCTCTGAAAAGTGCTTGGAATTTCCGGACTTTCTGCCCTGGCTCCAGCCTGGCTACAGGCATTATGAGCTAGTGTCAAATCCATTCTGTGAAGGCATGGCGCAGCCTATTGATTTGCAAGTAGGGCTGTACCCAGCTCTGCCCCCACATCATGAAAGTAATGCCCCATGAAGGCACACCTAATCCCACTATTGTGTGGCTGTATGGTAGCAATATGCAAAGTCCAACTGCCAGCTACACACAGCCATGTGACCCAGGAATAGGCTGCAGGCCCAAAATATTCAGGCCAGGAAATGTAATCTTTCTAAAAGTGGCATTTTTAAAATTGCTACTTAAAATCTGACTTTACCATTAAAGATGGTTTTGAATTGCAATTTCTCAGACACCAAATATGACTTTCCTCCTGTTCCCAATCAAAAGTTAGCACTTATTGAATGTAATAAGGTAACTCAATCCTATCCTATGTTGCAGAGCATCGTAGCTTGAAAATGAAAGGGGCTTCATGTAGTAGGTTGTGTTTTCTGTGTTTGAGGTATTGAGGTATAGTTGAAGAATTTGTTGAATACTATTGCGATTCCTCCTCCTGGTTTGCGTTTGTGGTCCTGACGTCCAAGCTTGTATCATGTGGGATAGCCGTGGCAATATCAGGTGCTGACTCGGTGGTCAGCCATGTTTCTGTAAGGGGCATTGTTGCCCAGGATGTCCCAAATTGTAGTTATGTGTTTGCTGAGTGAGCAGGTTTTGAGGAGCATGTATAATAGTTTCTCATGTGGTGTGTATTTATTGGTGGGTGTGGAAGGAGTGATGTGTGTGGGTTGGGTGGGTATGGGTGGAGTAGGAATGGTGAGCGTGATGTTGCATGCAAAGCAGCAGTGGGTGCAAAAGAAGCTCCCTCTGTGTGGTGCAGCAGGATCCAATAGATGGGTGTGCGGGGTTCAATGACTGGAGGAATACAGTGGAATAGTGCAGGGGGTTGGAAGGACTAGGGTTTGTGATATTGGGTGTGGGCCTGACAGACTGGCGTTTGGTGGCCTTTTGGCACAACCATGGCATGTCAGTGGCACACCTGCTCCCCTGTGACTGTCATTATGCAGGTCCTGGTAGGGGGAGGAGTGTGGGTGGCTGTTGACGGGAAGGGAGCAGCATGCGGGAAGAAGCAGGTGAGAAGCAAGGAGGGGTGGAGGGTAGGAAAAGCGACACCAAGGGAAAGCAGCACAAGAGGGCAAACTGCAGATATGAGTAAGTAACACAATTACTGGCTGGCGATAGGGAGGGTAACAGAACTTGGGGTGAGGGTTCGAAAATGACACTTTAGGAGCCACAACCAAATGAAAGTTCAAGGCCAAAGTTCTATAAGAATATCCTAGGCCAACAGAAATATAAATCTACAAGAGAAAAAGGAAATCCTGTAAACCAAGGTGAAATGAAGTTTAATATATTTGAAAAATCCAAATAAAATGCATTAAATTCTCAAACAAGAGATGATGCTGTTTTGACTTCAGGGAAGTACCTGCACAGTGAATGACAATGCGTCCTTTAACGTAGGTATGGTTACACTGGAAGGAAGACCAAACACCTGCTAAGGAGGTTGCACCATGAGTAGGCATTGGTGGTATCAATGGAAGGGCTAACAAACAGATCTGGTCGGAAGGTATGGGGATGTGGAAAGTGGATATGGAGACAGTTCACAGTGACAGGGATAAGGAGGGGATCCTGCAAGGTAGCAATCCTCTTTTCCACAAACTTTATTAGCTGCCCTTAGGCCCCCAGGACTTCATGCTGCCCAGCCTTGATCTACCTCGATTGGACAACTCTGGGAGTCAGGCACACATGAAGAGGTGGCCAAACATGCAATGGTTTTGACTGATGAGAAACCGAGGAAAGAGCCCTTTTGTATGGTCACCTCTCCCCAGTTTTTGTACCCCAATGCTGATGGTTTTGAATCTGAAAGTGTACTGGAGCCTTCTGCCCAGTGACAGTGCTCTCTCTCTAAAATAAAATTGATGTATGTGAATTGGTAGCCCCAATTGGGAAGGACTTTAACCCCTTTTTTAGACCCTGGTAAATTATACTAATGGTGCCAAGGGCATGGGAGTTAAAGAGGTCAACAGGGCCCTGAAGCACTGTTTGTGCCACCCTGAGTGACCCAAGTAAACAGATGACAGCAGTCCTGCCATTGCAGATTATAGGAGCAGTGCAAACTGCTTGATCTAGACTTTGCCATCGCCATGTGTGGCAAGGTCAAAGCACCCCTGTTCTGATTCTAGTGCCAATGTCGATGTGGCATGCACACAGGTGGCTACCTCACAGCATTTCCTGTGCTCTGGTTGTCAGCCTTTAGTTGCTGCCACCAAGACAGGAATCTGACCTCCTGCAAGGAGGTGCGAACTCTCCTAGGAGTCTGAAACAATGGCCTGGATGGGAAGGAGGTCTCACCTCCCCCAGACAATGTGGCTAGTAAAGTGTCATATCAAGGCAGTAATCTTCATAGTTTACACCGGCTATGATAGGTAACCAGTCTACCTCCCAAAGGAGGAAACAGCCCTCCCCCTGCCCCCAGGCACATTTGCACCCTGGCAGGCGGGAAAACAATGTAGTCATTTTTAAAAGTGGCAGACTAGAGGATTTTGGGTAGAAAATGTGAGACACACACCCTTATGTGGTCACCACAGGGGAGGATTAGCTGCTGGAGCAAGAAGCCCATTGATCATTTGCATTCACACTCCTAACACCCCTAAATCTAGAATTTAAGGGGTACCCCTGACACCAGCACCTCAGTTTTGATTCGCCATGCAACAAAGGAAACAAAAGAGACCAGAGTCTGCGACAACAGGAGATCCTCGTCCCGCTCCAAAGACTAGTTACCCCAGACAGAGGGACCTCTTTGAGAGCCAAAGGCAACTCCAGGCTCCCATGGACAAGTGACATGAGTCACCTGCATCCACAGGAAAAAACAATGTACCGGAACCAAAGACTCGCTGGCCATCGGGCCCTCTGAGGGCTCACCCAAAGGTAGATGGTCCAGTAGGCAAACACACCTTTAGTCAATGCTGCAACTTGAGGGAACACTCCAACACTATCATGTGACCACAGCAGTACCCCGTTGCCAACTTCTTGCACTTGTTTCCTCACCACACCCTGGAAGCGGAAAAAAAAGTTCCCCCGCATCTCCCACTTCAGCACCTAGGACAACTCTGCATCTCAAACCAAATCAAGCTGACTATAGTGGCTTGGTCCTGGGACCCCCATCACCTTAAGCTCCAGTGGGATCCACACCACTCAACAGGCAAGTGACTGATTGTCACCAGTGCTTTTACCATTGATCTCAATGCTAATGTTTTGCAGTATTGAATTGCCTTGATTTATTTTTCAGTCTAAAGTGGATAACTACAGTTGACTCATATGGTTTCCTTTGTTTTGGTGTCTAAATCTATATTAAAATCTTATTTCTATAAAGTGGTGTCAGATTTCTTTCAAGTCATGTCAATTACTTATCGTCCATGTTGGTACTCTGAGATTTTAACACATGTTCCTCTAGTAAAGACTGACTGCTCTTTGGCACACTAACAGGATTGAGCTAAGGATTTATTTTTTGTGAATCCAAGGACCATCTTTAGGGTATTGTGCGAGTATTGCTTAGTGAAGCCTCACCAGCATCACTACATAATACTCCACCTTCCTACATTAGTGTGACTGTGGTGAGATCTTGACCTTGTGTTTCACAGTATCATTTTGTCATTAGTGATTTTTCCACAAGAAATCTTCTATTGACTTTAAGACTCAAACAATATCTTTTCAAAATGTTTTTGAGATTTTCATAAAGTGGAATTGCAGGGCCCTGTGTAGACTCCCCATTCCAATAGTAAAACAAAAGATTTAAAAAGTTAAGAAATGTTTTTAAATGTTTTTTCAAAGTTTTAAAAAGGTCCTAACTTTTTGGTAAAATGTTAGATACAACAGAGTTTGGCAAGAGCCTCGACCTGTCAGTCACCCCTGTCCTGAAGGTCAGCAATCTAAGTGTTTTGTGCAAAGCTAGGGGCATTAGCTACAGAGTATCAACAAGAAAGGAGGTCCTTGAGAAGGCCCTCAGCTCCTATGAGAAAGATGAACTGGAGGGGGACAGCCATTCCTCAGAACTAGACCCTGAAAAGTGGGAAGATGTTGCCCTTGCCCAGATCCAAGATAATGGCAAAGAAGGCGAAGACCAAAACTCTTCACCCTTTCCCAGACCCCCTATTCCAGTAGGAACTGACAGACTTTACTCTAGAAGAACCCCTACTGGTAAGGTGTTAGTAAGCCTTGAGGAACAGTTCGATGTGGTCTCACTAGAGGAGAAAAAGATTGAACTTAAGGAAGGGAGACTAGCCCTTGAAACGTCATGAAGGACTTGAAGCCCAAAGATAAGGGTGGCAGCAACTCTAATAGGGAATAAGAGGAGACCTTTGACCCTTAGATCCCCAAAGGGATTGTCCCTATGTTTAGCCATGGAGATTAAATTTACAAATGGTTTGCAGCCTTTGAGAGGGCCTGAAAAATTAGGAGGATCGGTCACCAGCATTGGGGCTCACCACTGTGGGAGTTATTCTCAGTGAAGGGCAGAGATAGACCTCTGCCCCTTAATGAGGTTGTGGCTGAATACTATCAGCAAATGAAGAAGACCTTGATAGAAGGATATGGACTCATCACAGAGGAACACAGGTTAAAGTTTAAGGGCACCCATAAAAAGCAAAACCAGACAGGGGTGGACATTGTGGGCTCTTCAGTCAAAGCACTAGAAGGCTGGATAAAAAGCGATGAGGTGGACTTTTATGATGCTCTTTATAATTTAATTATGAAAGAGCACATTTTGACTAACTGTACCACAGACATATCGCATCAACAGTTGGTGGATTCCATGATGTCTTCTCCCAGAGAGCTTGGGAGGATAAGTGACTAATTACCAGTCACCACTAAGGAAGGCCTTCTGAGCCCAGGAGGCAGAGTACATTATTTTAAAGGTGAAGACATATAAGTGCAAGCTTATGGGTCCCTATAGTAACCTTTTCTATTCAAAGCTACTATAAGTGATCAGCGATCCGCAGGAGAACATTGACTGGTGCCCAAGCAGTCCGAGGTAGCCAGTGAGGAACTTCGATTTTCGATCGTGATCGTATCGACCCGCCATTTAGTGCTCCGCCGCCATTTTGTGTTGCCCTCACTCAGGCAGCACGACGATCGAAGTCTTTTTCTGCTTTTCCTGCAATAGTGTGTCAAAATAACCTTGTGCCTCTGTTTACAAAAGCTGGTGTTAGAGATTGGCCGAGTACACTGATCCCTGTCTGGCTTTCCTAATCCCTGTCTCAACTATCTGTTGGTTCACACTATTCTCTTCTGATTTTATCTTATCGTCTGGCCTTCGCTGTCCTCTGCTCGTATTCTCTTGTTTCACAACTGTCCTCCAAAACACACAAACGTATCTCGTCACCTGCAAGACAGCTACAAGTCAGTTAATGAATTAGCTTGTGGGGAGGGGTGACAAACACAGTTAGAGGAGAGGCTTCTTCGAGTTACTCAATACTTTATTTTCAAACCTTTCCTATTGGTTCTGTTCTGTTTTCCAACTTTTCTTATTGGCTCCTTTTATATGTTTTAGGTGTGTTCTTAGTTAATGTATATGTTACCTATGTACTATATAAGATTGTGCACCACGGAGTGAAGTGGCAGTCTCCTGAGAACATACCGTGTGTACTTCTAGGACAACTGTACTAGCTGCAGCTAATAAAATCTGATCTTTTATGCCGACAGAGTGTCCCCGTGACTCTGTGTAGCTAAGCAGGAGAACCCAGGAGATTAAGGCGTACCCTGCGCCGCCAGGTCCAAAAGGTTCTGGTTCTTCAACTGGCGCCCAACGTGGGGCGGCTTCAGTGGTACCGGTTCCGCCTGAAGGTCGCGAGGAACCCCGCAAGAAAATTCTGGATGAATCGCGAGCCACGTCAAGCGACCCCTGTATGTCGAAAGTGGTCCGAAGGTCTTTTTCAGCACGGTTACTCTTCCTGATGGCTACTAACGACTGCTGCCCTGACTGCCGCCCTGCTTTGGCCCTTCCTTTGGTGATGTATGGTAAGGTGAGGCGATAGACGGGCCTCTGTTGGCGTAAGAAGACGTCCTTAGTTAAGTATTTGGTGGGTCGCGCCCACAACTTTTTGGTTCTTTGTCCCTTAGTTTCTTTGGTCCTTAGATTCGACTATTGCAATAGCCAAAGCCGAGGGTAAGTGCATTTGTGCTGCGTAAACTGAGTTTTACCCCCTTGATGTTTGTGAACAGTCCGATGAAATCACGAGATGCCTGGTCTGACTAAGTTTGGAAAACTTTGTTGCTTTGGTTGTAATAGGGATTCCCGGCTTGAGGACTCTCTTCCGATTCCTTCAGTTGGAACTCCCACATATGAGCTCTATTCTAAACATGGTGTTAGCCCCATTGCCTGTAACGAGACATGGACCCGATACACGAAGAAAGATGGTGTTTTAAAATGGCCAGAAAATGGTAGTTTCGATTCTGATGTGCTAGATGATTTGGAAGCAGTTTTATTCAAAAGAAAAAGCCCGGCCGGCAATGTTCGACTCTTTTCGCCTTTGGCGTAAGGAAGCCAAACAGAGAGAAATTAAGCAAGCAAAACGAGATAGGAAAGCACAGGGTATGACAATTATACAGGCTGCCCAACAATTCAAAGATGACAAAATTAATTATGCAATGGAAATTTCAGAAAGACAGCATCGTATGGCGATAGATAAATGCTATCCGGTGTTGCCTGTTTCCCCTTCCGATAACAAGAAAGATTTAGAAAAAGATCCCTTGATGTCTCACTTATTGAGATTGCCTCCGCCCTATGCACAAGGTGCTAATACACCCCAGTTGTTACAGCCTGTTCAGCCGCCAGAAGTACCTCCGGCTCTTCCACCTTTGCCCCTTTTAATATCTCCGCCTCCACCATGTTTTGCCTTTAACTTCAACTTCTTTGCCCTCATCTCCTGATCTTCGATCTCCTTTGCTTTCTGCTCCTTCTGCAATTACCGGTTCTCCTACTGTTAGTTCGCCTAATACCTTGTCACCCATTCTTATGTCCAATTCTCCGTCTATGCGTAAGCGACTTACGGACACTGTCACTGGTATTCTATCTCCTTTCTTTGAAGCTTTAAATGTGTCTCCGGCTTTTGTTCGAAGACAGTCTCGTAGTCAGTTCCCAGATTCTGAAGAATGAGAAAGGTTGTATTCTCTCGCACGTAAATGGATCAAGAGGGGTCCACAGTATAGTGTGTCCGATATTATGTCTACCTTCTCACAGTGGAATGCGCCTACGCAGAGATATGTTTTTAATATTATGTGTGATACTCTCATTAAAGAATGGGAGGATGTGAATTCGAGTACGATTCCACAGGGTCTGTTAGATGTTCAGACGGATTTTGATAAAGGACTTGTTGTGGGTCCTAAGGTTGAAAACGCTGTAAGGACACTTATTTCCTTTAGATCCTTGTTGGCCTGTCAGACTTTCTCTGATTACGATCCGTCGGTTAGACCGACACTGAAAAATTATCCCATGAGAGAGGTTCCTCCAGTTTGGAAGGAAGAAGTTGCGTCTCAAGGTAATAATCCAGCTATTCCTGCTCATTTCCAACGTATATGGGTACATGTCCCTTGGAAACGATCTGAAGTTTTAGCACTTAAACAGACTCTACCGGATCCTCGTAAGAACCCTGCGGGTTATTATAAAGAATTATCACAGACGGTTGATGCTAGCATCATGAATCTAGCTGATATCGACATGTTGATGGGGAATGTAGTTCCACAAGCTTTATGGGCTAAGATTCGGAGAGAAGATCATGCTCAAGCATTAGGTGGTGATTGGGCTGCTATAATTGCCGCGGATGCAGCTCAAGTGGGTGGTGCCAAACCTGATGCTTTGGTCTCGGAACTCCCTGGTAGGATTATTACATTAATGAAAACGATGATGCCTGCCTTGAAAGTTAATTGGGATAAATTAGCGGCATGCAAACAAAAGAAAGATGAAAGTGTCTCCGATTTCTTTACCCGTTTTGAGGAGACATTTATTGATCACAGTGGTCAAGATATGGCTACAGAGGGTGGTCAGCGATTATTTGTAGACAAATTTGTATTTAATTTGCTTCCCGAGTTGTCACACAAATTGAAAGATTCTGAGAGTTCATGGGCTGTTTCTTCTTCTGCCCAGATATTGGCTACTGCACAATATTATGAAAATAGAGATAAAGAAGAAAGAGAAAAGCAAGAGAAAAAGACGAAAGAATTGAAAACGAAGGTTCTCTTGCAACAAGCTTATCCTCCTCGCTATGTTCAGCCTCAGTTTCAACAGCCTCTGCAGTTTCAGAGGTTGTATCAAAAACCTGAGCCATATATTCCGCGACCTTTGTTAGGACCTAATCAATGTGCCTATTGTAGAGAGGAAGGTCATTTTAAGAATAGTTGTCCGATTTTATTGCAGCGCAATGGAGCATTATCTGCTCCACGAGGTCGTGCTAGCCTCCAGCCAACAAACAGAGGTAGAGGTCGAGGTATGTCGACTCAAGAACAGCATTCCCTTCCTCTTCCTAATTCCGTGAATTATTTTGATCAGCAAAATGTTAGGTCTACACAGTATTACAATGAGGATTGTTATGTTGAAGGCGAAAATGAAAGTCTTCATACTAACTAGGAAAGCCATGGACAAAGTAAGAAAGTTGTGTTGATTCCAGTAGATCAGAATGGACCCTATGTTAATGTCACTACAGTGGGTGTTTCAGAGCCATTTCTTCTAGATACTGGGGCGATGAGAAGTTCTATCATTCATTCTAAACTCCCTGGGGCACCTTTGTCTGGCTTAACGAATGTTTCTGTAGGATTTTCTGGCGCCCCTGTTCGTAATCCGGTTTCTTGCTCTTTGCCTATTTCAGTTGGCCCTTATGATTTGGAAGCTCCGCTTTTTTTGACGAATGGTTGCGGTGAAAATCTGTTGGGTTTGGACTTATTGAAAAGAATGCATGCTACGATATATTGTTGTCCTTCTGGTATACATCTTACTTTAGGATAGAAACTGACTTCTCCAATGTATTTGTCCAAAGATCAGTTTCCACCTGAATTGCTTTCTCTTCCGGCAACGCTTTGGGCCACGGGTCCGAACGATGTGGGCTGTCTGGAGATTCCACCTTATGTTGTCACTCTTAAGCCTAATCTTGAATTGCCATGTATTCCGCAATATAGAATTTCCACTGAAGGTGAAAAAGCGCTTTTGGAAATCATTCATGATTTGATTCAGAAGGGTGTGGTTGAGGAAACGAGAGGTAACATATGCAATAGTCCTATTCTTCCTGTTCTTAAACGCACTGATCCTTCTCAGCCTCCTGTATATCGTTTCGTAATTGATCTTCGGGAGGTAAACAAAATTGTTGTACCCCAATTTCCTGTAGTCCCAGATATCACTGCTTTGTTGACGATGATACCTTCCACAGCGACTTGGTTTTCTGTTATCGATCTAAAGAATGCCTTCTTTAGTATTCCCATTGCAGAAGAAAGTAGGAATATTTTTGGCTTCTCTCTTGGAGGCCGAAGTTTCCGGTTTAAGCGCGCAACTCAGGGTTATTGTGAAAGTCCCTCTATTTACAGCCAACCTCTAAAATGTCATCTTGATGCTTTTTATTTGCCGTCTGGTGCTGCTCTCATTCAGTACATGGACGATTTGTTGATAGCTGCTGATTCAGAGGATATTTGCAAAAATGTGACTGTTGCATTGTTACGCCATCTGTTTAATCTGAATCATAAGGTTTCACCTTCTAAACTACAATATGTTCGTCGAGAGGTTACCTACTTGGGTCATCTCTTATCAAAGGAGGGACGGCGATTAACCCCCGAACGAATTCAGGTGATTGCGCAAATGTCTGTGCCATCCACACAAAGGGAGGTACGTGCCTTTCTGGATATTACTTCTTATTGTAGGCTGTGGATTCCGAGCTTTTCTCTGTTGGCTAAACCTCTGTTAGCACTCACTTTGAAAGATACGCCTCAGCCCCTTCCATGGACTGACGAATGTCAGAATAGTTTCACTGACTTGTGTGCTGCTCTGTGTTCTGCTCCTGTATTGGGTACTCCCGATTACAGTATGCCGTTCACGCTCTACGTTCATGAAAAAGAAGGTTGTGCGTTGTCAGTTTTAACACAGCGATTTGGAGATAAACAGCGACCATGTGCATATTTTTCGGCTACATTAGATCCAGTAGCTAAAGCATTGCCTAGTTGTCTTAAAGCAACAGCAGCAGCAGCAATTTCTATTCGACAGTCTGCTGGAGTAGTGCTAGATAATACACTTATTGTTATGGTGCCGCATGCAGTGGACACCTTATTAAACCGAATGAAAACACAGCATCTTACGAGTGCTCGTTTGTCTGGATATGAGTTGACACTTTTGGCTAGTCATGTGCACATCAAACGGTGTAATACTTTAAATCCAGCTACTTTGTTGCCTCTTCCAGTAGACAAAGATGACCAAGAACAACATGATTGTTTCCTCCGTACTGAGGAAGAGACAAAAGGAAGAATTGACTTGAAAGATACGCCGCTAGAGAATCCGGATGGAATTCTATGGGTGCATGGTTCTTGTTTCAAGCTTCCTAATGGAGATACAGTTTTAGCCTATGCTGTTACTACTTTACATACAGTTGTGGAAACAGCACGCATCAGACACAATTCAGCTCAAGCAGCAGAATTGATAGCTTTGATGAGAGCCTGTGTGTTGTCCAAAGGAAAAAGGGTGAACGTGTACACCGATAGCCAATATGCTTTTGGTGTGGCGTTCAATTTTGGGCGTCTTTGGAAAGAGAGGGGATTCCTTACTTCCCATGGCACTAAGATACAAGATGGTCAATTGGTGACTGATCTTCTTGAGTCACTTTCTTTACCTGCCCAAATAGCAATTGGGAAGTGTAGTGCGCACAAAAAGATTACTGACGATGTAGGTCGAGGAAATGCATTTGCGGATGAAGTAGCGAAAAAGACAGCGAGAGATGCTACAAGTCGAATGTATGTTGCGGGTCCTGCGAATTGGGTTAGAGAGAGAGAGGAATGTATGAGGATACAGTAGAAAGTGTAAGGTCGATTCAGAAAGAGGCTACAGAGAAAGAATTGAGCAAGTGGAAAGAAAGTTTAGGAATGTTGGATGAGATGGGATGTTGGGTGGAATTGTCTGAGCACCAACGTTGGCTGTTACCAGACAATTATGTACTGCCAGTAGTCACTATGGCGCATGGTCCAGCCCACTTAAGTGCGAAAGGAATATGCAAACTTCTGGCTCCAGTGTGGCAGAATGAAGGAATCCCAAAATGTGCAGACAATGTAGTGAAACATTTTATTGTTTGTTTGATGTACAATCCGGGAAAGGGAACCCCAACTCCGGCAGGACACTTTGCTCCTCCGACATATCCTTTTGAGGTGTTGCAGATCGATTACATTCATATGGAGCGATGCAACAACCTCAAATATGTTCTGGTGGTAGTATGCGCCTTTTTCTAAATGGATAGAAGCATACCCTCTAAAAGAAAATACAGCCTTATCCACAGCTAAAGCTCTACTAAAAGAATTTTTCCCCAGGTTTGATTTGCCGCGCATTGTCTGGAGTGACAATGGGAGCGAATTTGTGGGCCAAGTCATGCAAAAAGTTTGTGTGGGTCTTGGTATCAAGCAAAAGTTCCAAGCGGCAAATCATCCACAGTCAGCGGGTTTAGTAGAATGTTACAACGGTACACTAAAACTAAAACTAGCGAAAGTACCGGCTAGTACAGGACTTAATTGGCCCGATGCTTTGCCATTGGCTCTTCTATCTACCAGATCAGCAGTACACTCTCGTTTGGGACTTAGCCCTTATGTAGTGGTTTTTGGGCGCCCAGCTAATATATATGGAGTCCCTCGCCCTAAGAGATACTCAGACTTGCCATATCCAATGATGATTGATTACTTGCAGGAACTTACAACTAAATTGCGTGTTCTCCATCAACAGGTTCAGAGTGCTTTGCCGGAGGCTTCCACAGACCCAGGTCATTCCATTCAGCCAGGTGACTGGGTTTGTGTGAAGAATTTCCAAAGAACGAAGAACTTAGAGCCCAGGTGGAGGGAGCCTCGAATGGTTTTGCTTACGACGAGAACAGCAGTAAAAGTCGAAGGAAAGAAGAACTGGATTCACGGCGTGCACTGCAAGAAGGCTCTTTTGCCTTTGCCCTTCGATCAGTGGGTCCGTAGCGGTATTGGTGACTCTGAGAGTGAAAAGGTTCCACGATTCGTACCTTTTAGCGATGCACGCCTGAGTGGAACATTGTCTGAGAAAGATGGAGACTACATTAGGCAAAAGAGAAAGTAAAGATAAAATGAATCATTGTAAAGAAATGTATAGTCGTTGTGGTATTACTTTATGTATTATTATATTATTGTGTATTCTTTTGGCGTTTATAAATTGGATTGTTATTGCTCTGCAGCGAAAAGTTGTCTCTCATTCTACCCCCTCGTCTTCTTCTACTGTCTCTCCACATCTATTTCATACACTTCCTCAACATGAACTCATAAGAAGAACTGAATATTACAATAACTCATTTGTCCAGCTGTTACATCAGCACCAATTAGTGATCAATACAACTGACTGTTGGGTGTGTGGACTTACGCCACATACCGTAGAAAAAGGAATGCCGTATTTAGTTCTTCCATTCTCCTATGAAGGTTCTGCTTGGGCTTATTTTGTCATCTTCTCTAATGCTTATCAAAGCAAATTCAGACGATCCGTTAGTTCATATATTGGTGATCCAGATTTTAGTCATAGTTCATTGATAAAGGGAATGGTAGCTATGGCTAAAATCATGGAAAATAGTAAGATCTCCGTTGACGAAAGAAAAGCGTACACTAACTGGAACGTCACCCATTATGTCACTAGCCTTAGTGATAAAGTTAAACAAGGAAAATCTTCACCAATTTGGACTATATCACATCAGGGCAATTTCTGTCTATAGATAAATGGTCAGTCTGCTGACACCGTACAAAGAAATAGCTGTTCCCACACATACGTTTACTCCTCTCAGAATTCGCCGCCTCTAGTACCATCTCAGGGTACATATTTCATATGTTATAATAGGGCTTACACATGGTTGCCAACTGGTTTTTCTGGTACCTGTTATATAGCTTTCCTTCTTCCCCCTACATACACCGCTTCTGCAAATCATCATCGAACCAGATATGGCAGAGGGATTATTAATTCCAAGGACACAGCAGGACAAGAGGGAGGAGATTTCCTTAAAGGATTTCTTCCTTTTTGGGGTCCAATGGCCAATAGCAGAAATATAAGGCAACTGGTTCGTGTCCTAGAAACCACCATAGACATCACTGTAGGAGCCTTAAGTAATATCACGGCAGAACTACAGGCAGATCGTCTTATGACTTTACAAAACCGAGTTGCCTTAGACTTTGTTCTTGCAGACCGTGGTGGAGTGTGCAAATTGATCGGGTCAAGTTGCTGTATTTTCATACCTGATGACGCTCCGACAGTATACCAAGCTATCTCTAAATTACATATAATCTCTGAGTTGATTCATCAGGACGAAGGAGATTGGTCATTATTGGAGTGGTTTTGGGGACTACTGTCCAAATGGGGTTGGAAGGTATTGACATTCCTTGGAGTAATTTTAGCCATCGTATTCTCCTGTTGCCTTTGTATGCACTGTGGCCCCGCCATTTGCGACCTTTGTGCTGCTATGTGCATCCCTAAACCCAAGTCACAAAGAGCAGAGAACATCAGAATGATGCTACAGCAACAGCTCGATGACCTCAGGAGGGTCTGAGGAACTTCGATTTTCGATCGTGATCGTATAGACCAGCCGTTTTGTGCTCCGCCGCCATTTTGTGTTGCCCTCACTCAGGCAGCACGACGATCGAAGTCTTTTTCTGCTTTTCCTGCAATAGTGTGTCAAAATAACCTTGTGCCTCTGTTTACAAAAGCTGGTGTTAGAGACTGGCCGAGTACACTAATCCCTGTCTGGCTTTCCTAATCCCTGTCTCAACTATCTGTTGGTTCACACTATTCTCTTCTGATTTTATCTTATCGTCTGGCCTTCGCTGTCCTCTGCTCGTATTCTCTTGTTTCACAACTGTCCTCCAAAACACACAAACGTATCTCATCACCTGCAAGACAGCTACAAGTCAGTTAATGAATTAGCTCGTGGGGAGGGGTGACAAACACAGTTAGAGGAGAGGCTTCTTCGAGTTACTCAATACTTTATTTTCAAACCTTTCCTATTGGTTCTGTTCTGTTTTCCAACTTTTCTTATTGGCTCCTTTTATATGTTTTAGGTGTGTTCTTAGTTAATGTATATGTCACCTATGTACTATATAAGATTGTGCGCCACGGAGTGAAGTGGCAGTCTCCTGAGAACATACAGTGTGTACTTCTAGGACAACAGTACTAGCTGCAGCTAATAAAATCTGATCTTTTACGCCGACAGAGTGTCCCCGTGTCTCTGTATAGCTAAGCAGGAGAACCCAGGAGAATAAGGCGTACCCTGCGCCGCCAGGTCCAAAAGGTTCTGGTTCTTCAACAGCTCCATAATGGTAGCCCCAAAATATGTCATGTTTGGTATCAAACAACTTGCCTTATCACCCCTGACATGATTCTCATGCCAAGGTCGATGCAGCATGCTCCCGGGTGGCTACCTTAGATGTTGCCCACCTGGTTGCCCCAGCCTTTCCTGTGCCCTGGCTGTCAGCCCGCACTTGCTGCCATCAAGACAGGAATCGGACCCCCTGGCAGGAGGTGTGAACTCTCCCAAGTTTCAGAAACAATGGCCTGTATGTGAAGGAGATCACAACTCCCTCCCTGACAGGATGACTAGTGAAGTGGCACAGTAAGAGGTGAGTGTCAAAGCATACACCACCTGTGAAATGCAACCTCTAGTAAAGACTGACTGCTCTTTGTGACTCTACTTAGGGCTGAGGTAAGAATTTATTATTGTGATTCCAAGGACCATCTTTGGGGTACTGCCAGAGTATTGCATAGCGAAGTCTAACCATAATTACTACATAATACTGTACCTTCCTGCACTGACACACTTCTGTCACTCTTCCTCTACCAACTGCTGCCCATCCAACTTAGGAACAGCAGACAAATGTGTAGATTGCCCTTGACAACCCTGACTCCTCTGAACCCTCATGTGTTCCCCATTAATCTTGACATGTGTTTATTATTTGCCCCACCTCCTCCAAATTAGCATTTCCATTCTGAGTGAAGAATAGATTTCATTCCTTTTGATTCCCTTCCCCAATTTATGTTTTGAGGTTGGGGGCTGGAGATTCATGAATGTGGAATTCCTGCTCCTCATCAGGTGTCTGGCTGCCCTAAGGTGGCTGCAGGAAGACCAGAGATACCACTTCATGGGAGGAGTGTTTAGGAGACTGTACAGAGACAGTACAGAGAGACTTGTGATTTGGAGGCTGTGTGGAGATCACTGTTGCTAATGGATGTGGTATTCATGGTAGCCTTGCTAACGGCTGAGGACTGGCAAGCCTCAGACTGAATTAAGCCAATGAGCCGTGAAGTGGCTTTCTTCCAGATTTTCATGTGTGGGGGCAATAATCTCCTCCTCTTCATCTGGATCATCCTCCTTCTTTACCAGCTCCTGCTCCTCCTCCTCTTTTTAGAGAGCAGTGCTATCCCCATATATTTTAGCCCATAGGAAGATCAGATTCCTTCCACAAATTGCCTCCCTCCGCCACTTGAAGATGGCTCAACATCTTTGTCTGGCTCAATGTCCTCAGTACCTGCAAGAAGAAGATTTCAGCAGATTAAGTACAGGAAATTCAGTTTTGTGTCAGATTGTCAACAATGTCAGTACTTTAATGCACATTGTTCTGCAAATAAAGAACAGTTAGCACCATTTGAGCCTACATTGTCGTACGGCTTCAACTTCCTCAGAAGGAGCTGTGTGTTTGTTGGACAACATACATTTTGGGATGGAGCCAGACCGATTCTGTGCACCCCATCTGGATATGTTGGTCTATAGTCCTGCTAGCTCACAGGCTCAATAGGTACCCCTAAACAACTGGATTGGAAGATCTCAGAACAACCCGGACTCCACAAGGAATCATGGTAACAGATATGGAACCTTTTTGCTTCATTACTCGTTCATATCCAGAGAGATACACAAGAAATACACAAAGAGGTGTTTCAATATTTATTGAACCATTGTTATTCTTGTGGAAAATATATGAGCTGCAAGGATTAATAGACAGAGCCAGATGAAAGTGTTTAGCAATGTAAAAAAACTGAGAAAAGGATAAAAACTCCACCATTGTGCTAAAGCAGTGTATATATATGCTGGTATATAAGTATTGTGTATAGTGTGCTCCTACTATGTACTGCCTTAACTAGTTACATAGGGCAGGTGATCTGCCAAAATCCCCTACTGGATGTTCTAACGCCCAATTACCTGTGGGTGAATGTGTTCAGGTCCCCGTCCTGGTCACAAGTTGGACATCCCTCCTTGCAGAGGGTAGACAGGAATCTGTTGGTCTGAGACTGACAGGCAGCGACCTAGCAGTGACAGAAAACTGCTCTGATTTGCACACAGAAATTGGTGTATATGTAATAACAACATCCATGCTTCCGTGCCAGGGCTTCACCCAGGCTATCATTGTCCTCTTCAGATAGCTGTGTCGCCTTATGGACGAACAAAAAACAACATTTGCACAATGGATGTTTAGGCTTTGTACTAAATGTTCAATGTGTCATGATAGTGTGCCTACGAAGTGGAAATGTAAACATTTTGGTTTCAAAGAAAATAATCCTGCACTGTCGCACAAGCAAATATGTGTCAAAAGTCATTGTGTAAAAGAGAATGCAACTTAAGAAACGTGTGCATGTAAAATGGCAGTGTTTTTCCTGAGTCTAACCCAGCCACATACTGTAGCAGTTGATGTTGTCAATCAATGTATGTCATCCTGACCACACATGCAGATACATTACAGAGACATATTGGAACGTATACACCACCATGAAATACATCTTTAATCATTTTATGTACTTTCAAAAAAGAGTCAGGGAAAGGACTAAGGATGATTTGCAGAAGTTAAGATCATGTGTTCCGAGGCTTATTTGACAGATGAATGGTCTCTTCTATGATAACCCCCAATGTCCTAGTGGAGGGTGTTTTTAATGTTGGCACCAGGGGCTGTTATATGACTGAAGCTGACAGAAGAAAGAGTGAGACATATTTAGGAGAGTAAGTCACTATAAATCAAACAAGGAAATGCTACGTTTCTCTACTCATTTTGAGAGTTGCAAAAATTGATATTGTGCAAGTTAAAACAAGGCCTAACATATTTTATAGAGCTACCTTTGCATTGCCAAACATCAGGGCCAATTCTATGTTAATAAAAATACATACATTTGTAGACTAACATTAAACATGGTGCCAATTCATTAACATACAGCATTTGTGGATCAAATAATCAGTGGAGTAAACAATACTGGTCTAGTACCAGAATCATATCAGAACATGTCATGTTCTAACTTTCCAACCGCATTCAGTCAGGGTATGTGGTGTAATATAGTGACTAGAGGGCAAACATTGTTTACTAAAACATCGCAGAGCTCCAGTGAAATAGTTTTATCCGGTGGTGTCATTCGACCATAATTTCTTCTTCTAATCGTCCGTAAAAAAAAGGGCATAGGACATTGTTAAAACAGTTAAATAAGATGTAATTAATTGTGACCTCATTCTAGCAATATAAATCATAGCCATGTTGACTATGCAAACTGAGATCAAAAGAACCATGGTAGGTGTTCCAGTTCAAATTTCTACAAAATGTGAACATTGTATATGGTAAACTAAACAGAAATAAAAATAAAGGGAATGGTTGTGTAAAAAGGACATGTGAAAACATAACATAGTGGGTGTCACGATCTGCAAGGATGGAATGAACCAGTAAGAGCTGACTGCCATTACGGAACATTGCGGGAAAAAACTACAAGTCCCGGCATGCCCGGAGAAGCCCGCTGTGCGTGCTTCAACCAGCGCGCACGGAACGCGTACAAGCCGAACGAAGCCCGCAAACGCTGCCAATTATTTTGCAGCAGCATTTTCCTGTCTTCGTCCTCCAAGGCCGCGGGGATTACATCTTCGGCGGTAAGAGTGGGGGGTCCTCGTACTATTTCTCGAGGGCCCTGGAAAGGACCGGTCGATTGAGCCCAGGATTGTTTTCTGGTAACACGCTTCCTTGTGGGTTGATTCCGAGAGCGGCGTCTCTCGTTGGGGTGTTACCATTACCTTGTGTGTAGCCCAGGAATAGGGGGTCCTCTTCTCCCGCTGGCCGAAACAGGCCATAGATACATACGCTCAGAGTGAGTGGTGATTCACTGAGCGAACTTGATCTGCCCCGTTGGTAGAGGTTGGCGGCTGCCGCCTCTGTGCGGGGGAGGTTTATTATCCCGAAGGAAAACCACGGGCTGTGCCGGAAACAGCCAAAGTAACTCCTGTGCTATTGAACATATCTAAGAGAAGGGCGATTGACACTCCTTCTCTTAGGGAAATGCACCTAAAAACGTCATTAGGTGAGAAAGTGCTTAAAAGTCAATAACTGTGTCTTCGCTAACCGACTAGACCCCAGGTATCACATCGGCTGAGTTCATAAATTGAACAGACTGCTGAGAGTATTGCTAACTACTGTTCTAAACTGTGTCGTAGGGGCATTGTCAGTCATAGCATTCTCCACGCCTTCCTGGTGTCTCCTTGTTGCTCTTTGTTGTTTATTTTTTCTTCCTATCCCAGGAGAGAGAGCCAGAAGTAAGGGTGTTTCTCAGGTCGTGGTCCCCTGGTGTGAGAGTTCCCACGGCAAGGCATAGGTAGGTCAATGAGAGAGAGAGGGAGTGAGCATCATATGTTTAATCAAACTGAATGCAGGTCGTATCGAGTGTAATCCTTATATTGTTTCCCCTTGTTCACTAGCCCCAGTGGATTCCATGATTTCACCCTACTCTCGCCTGGCACCCAACGTTAACCTTCTATTCCTTTAAAGGTAGGATAGGGGAGGTTAGGTGAATCTATTATAACAATGGTTGTGGGGGAGAGGTGCCGCAGGAATTCATTCTTGTGTTGATCTTGTGTTTTGTTGTTCCCCTTGTCCAGGTCTCCCTCCCTGCTGTTCCTTCCCTTTCCTTCCCTCAGTTGACTACCTCAATAGTCTGTGTGTACACATTCCAGACTTGAGGCCGTCGAGAGGTGGAACCCCTTTGAGCTTCAGCGCAGTCCCGCGGGTTCTGGAAGGAGGAGCCTGACAGTGGGCAACATTTTAAATTGGTTTTAACCTAGAGACCTCATCAGTATCTTATAGATGTGAGTACAACTCTTCATCATTGGAAGGAGGAGCCTGACAGAATAATCGGCCCACAAATTATTTTCTTCCCGATTGCGTTGAAGGGTAGGGATGGCCACCTTAGAGGATGTTTTGGCGGCTCTGGTGTTGGCACAAAACGAACTGGCGGCTTCACGCCAAGAGTTAGCCGCATCTAGGTTAGAAACCACACAGTTACACAACAGAATAGACCGCCTTCAAAGAAACCCATTTGACGCTGGGGTGGCCCCACATCCTCTTCCCGTGGTAGTAGAAATGCCAGCACAAATACCGCTAGCTCCCCCCGAAAGGTACTATGGCGATATCAAAAAGGTGCAGGTTTTTATCACCCAAGTCCTGTTGCACTTTACATGCAAACCTAAAATGTTCGCCACCAATCAAGCCAGAGTAGCCTTTCTGATTTCGTATTTGGGGGGTGAGGCAGCACAATGGGCGGTGCCGGTAGTCCGAAGGGATGATCCCCTTCTCTATGATTGGGATGGCTTTAGGACTGAATTCGAGAAGACTTTCGACCGAAGGGCAGAAACGTTCTCTGCAGATAGGGATCTGCTAGAACTGAGACAGGGCACTTCGGACTTAGTCACTTATCTCAACCACTTCAGACGATTGGTGGCAGAAACCAACTGGCCGGAGGCCAAACAGTCTGCCATTTTTTATCAGGGACTCACAGAGGAACTAAAGGATGTCCTTGTGCAAATTGACCCACAACCGAACACGTGTTCGGCCCTCATTGAGCATACCTTGCGTTTGGATCATAGAATCAGAGAACGAAAGGGGGAGCACAAGAAGAAAGAAAAACACGTACTGTATGAACGTTTGCTCCCTGGGGAGAAAGCACCACACTCAGTGGAACCTATGGAGATTGGGCCCTCAGGGCCTCGTTGACCCTCAGCGAGAGAGACCATCGACGCAAACAGGGATTGTGCCTGTATTGTGGGAAGAAAGGACACTTCCTGCGGGAATGTCCTGTGAAACCCAAATATGGCAGGCCCCGGTCGGGGCAAGTAGCCTCTGTGGTGGCGGAAAAAGCGGCGGAAAACTACCCCGCTTGAGAGGCATGGAAGGGAAGCACTCAAGCGGATATGCTATCCCTTCAGTCACGCCTGGGATGGTCAAAGAAGAAGACCACTTCTACATTCCATTTTACCTCACGATCGGTCAAGAACAAAAACTTGTTAGAGCTATGGTGGATTCAGGAGCCACAGGTTGCTTTATGGATCAACAAGAAGCCATACGGTTGGGGGCCTGTATGCTGACCAAAGCACAACCGGAAATGGTGTATGCGGTGGACGGAAAAGAGCTTGAATCCGGACCTATAACATACAACACCCCAGAATACGAGCTAACGTATGAGGGATACCATCGAGCAAGGTTATCCTTCAACATTATCCAAGCCCCCCAGTACAGAGTCATATTGGGGCTCCCCTGGCTGAAAAACACATGAACCTCTCATAACATGGTCTACTAATACCTTGTGTTTAACATCCCCCTACTGTCAGAAACACTGAAACTCAGCGCTTAACCGACCGTCACAAGCCTTGGCGTCAAAGCATCACATCGCTACTGCCGCTGAGAAAGCCGTTACGCGACCCCATGTCTATGAAGCATACGCTGATGTCTTCAGCGACACCCAAGCTGAAGTGCTTCCACCGCACAGAGAATATGATTGCCGAATAGACCTGGTTCCCGGCGCAGCGATACCATGTGGTCGATTATATGCCTTGACGGTGCCTGAGAATGAGTATTTACGATCCTATTTGGATAAACATCTAGCCCTGGGGTTCATACGACCCTCTAGATCTCCCGCTGCATCTCCTCTTTTTTTTATCCCCAAAGCCAAAGGGGATTTGAGGTGCTACATTGATTTCAGGGCCTTGAATGCCATTACCGTCAGGAATCAATATCCATTGCCTCTAATCCCGGTCTTGTTGGAACAAGTCAGAGCGGCAGGTATCTATACCAAATTGGATCTCAGGGGGGCGTATCATCTTGTCCGCATGCGCCATGGGGACGTGTGGAAAACAGCCTTCAAGACGCGGTACGGGCTATTTGAATACCTGGTAATGCCCTTTGGGTTGTGCAACGCCCCCACCGCGTTCCAATTCTTCTTGAATGAAGTACTCAGAGAGTTCCTAGACCGCTTCGCAGTGGTCTATATAGACGACATCCTGATCTACTCGGCCAATGAAGAAGAACATGTTCTTCATGTGAGCTTAGTTCTGACAGCCCTACGAGAACACAGCCTCTTCTGCAAAATCTCAAAATGTGATTTTCATGTGAGCACGGTGGAATTCTTGGGGGTTATGCTTACCCCATCAGGGCAAGTGATGGCAGAGAGGAAAGTCAAGGCGGTCGCAGATTGGCCTCGTCCCAGCAACGTCAAAGATATACAAAACCTGCTAGGATTTGCAAATTTCTACAGGCGGTTTATTCGTCAGTTTTCAGACCTGGTGGCACCATTAACGCGATTGACCAGGAAAAAGTCTGTTTTCTTGTGGTCCGAAGAAACCCAAGAGGCTTTTGACAGCCTAAAAAGGGCGTTTATCACCACTCCGGTTCTTACCCATGCCAACCCTACACTGCCTTTCATCGTGGAAGCCGATGCATCGGAGGTAGCGCTAGGAGCCGTGTTATCCCAAAGGCATGAAACCACTGGGTATCTTCATCCTATTGCTTTTATGTCCCGAAAACTGAACACCGCCGAACAAAATTACACGATAGCCGAGAAAGAACTGTTGGCTATCAAGGAGGCGTTCCGGGAATGGCGACATTGGCTGATAGGAGCGATACATCAGGTGACGGTTTACACCGATCACCGCAATCTACAGTTTATGCGAGCCGCGAGACACCTAACTCCCCGACAGCTCCGTTGGATGCACTTCTTTGAGGAATACCATTTCATCGTAACCTTCCATCCAGGAGTAGACAACAAAAAAGCGGATGCCCTCACCCGACAAGAGAATTCCCCGATGCATTCCATCACCCCGGAGCGAGCGATCATAGAACCGAGCAAAGTCCTGTGCTTTACCCAAACCCACGATTTCCTGCAAGGTATCCGTACGGGGGTACAAACCTGTCTCTGGAGAACCTGGTTCCATCATAATAGGGAGTGGACAATGCGACAGGGTCTCCCCATGCGGGGTTCACAAGTGTTGGTTCCGAATACGGTGCTGCGTAAGACCGTGTTTGCCTGGTGTCACGATTTACCAAGTGCCGGTCACATGGGGGGTGAGAAAACGCTAGAGAAAGTACTACGCCAATTCTGGTGGCCGGTAGTCCGCCCTGATATCCAGAAATGGGTAAAAGAATGTTCCACATGCGCCCAAGTGAAGACGGACCATCGACAAGCTCAAGGACTCTTACAACCGTTGCCCACACCCCAAGTACCGTGGGAAATGTTCTCAGTGGACTTTGTTGTAGGACTGCCCAAGGATCAAGGAAAGACCGCTATAATAGTGGTCGTTGATTATCCTACCAAAATGGGACATTTTATTGCATGCAAGCAAGCACCCACAGCAAGCCAGTTGGCCCGTCTCTTGTTCGCGAACGTAATCAGTCTTCATGGCCTCCCGAAAACCATTGTGTCCGAAAGAGGGGCCCAGTTCACTGCTCACTTCCGGAAGACCTGGTGTGCCGAACTCAGAATATCCGCTTCTTTGTCCACGAGTTTCCATCCGCAGATGGATGGCCAGACGGAAAGGTTGAATCAAACCCTTAAACAATTCCTTCGTTGTTACGTTGATAGTAATACAGAAGCCTGGGTAGACTGGTTGTGGGTGGCCTAGATCGCATACAATAACACTAAGCACGCCTCCACTCAATTATCCCCGTTCTTGAGCTCCTATGGGTTTCACCCTAGATTTCACCCTTTCTTCCTTCCCGGTACCAACGCCAGACTTCCGGACCTTAGAAAGCGATTATCCCGTATACGCAAGACACTAGTCGCGACACGGAGCAATCTGATACGAGCCAAAGAGAGGTACAAAACACAGGCAGACAAACACCGCAGACCAGGGCCTTTGTTCAAAAAAGGGGATTTGGTTTGGTTGTCAACAAGACATATCCGATTTAAGAAGCACAGCATATTTAATCCCAGGTTCATAGGCCCCTATAGGGTAATCAAGCTTATTAATCCTGTCGCTGTGAAGCTGCGCCTGCCAGCCCACTTCCGAATCCACCCGGTATTTCATGTCTCCCTCCTGAAGCCTTCTCACAGCCCTGTAAAGCGCGCGCCAGTGCCGTCTGGGTGAGTCATGAGCGGGAGTATGAGGTCAAAGGGATAAGCGATGCCAAGTTGGTGCAGGGTCAGCTATGGTACTTGCTCTCCTGGAAGGGTTGTGGACCTGAGGAAGATTCATCGGAAATGGCGCGGGCGGTTCACGCTCCTCGATTAGTGTCCAGGTTCCACAAGCTGCATCCAGACAAACCATCTGCCAGTCAGCATCCCTCAAGACGGGGATGTTCTGTCACGATCTGCAAGGATGGAATGAACCGGTAAGAGCTGACTGCCATTACGGAACATTGCGGGAAAAAACTACAAGTCCCGGCATGCAGGATGTGCGTGCTTCAACCAGCGCACGGAACGCGTAAAAGCCGAACGAAGCCCGCAAATGCTGCAGATTATTTTGCAGCAGCATTTTCCTGTCTTCGCTCTCCAAGGCCGCGGGGATTACATCTTTGGCGGTAAGAGTGGGAGGTCCACGTACTATTTCTCGAGGTCCCTGGAAAGGACCGGTCGATTGAGCCCAGGATTGTTTTCTGGTAACACGCTTCCTTGTGGGTTGATTCCGAGAGCGGCGTCTCTCGTTGGGGTGTTACCATTACCTTGTGTGTAGCCCAGGAATAGCAGGTCCTCTTCTCCCGTTGGCCGAGACGAGAACTTACAGTCTCTTGCAGGAGAAGCATTTCGGACCGAAACAGGCCATAGATACATACGCTCAGAGTGAGTGGCGATTCACTGAGCGAACTTGATCTGCCCCGTTGGTAGAGGTTGGCGGCTGCCGCCTCTGTGCGGGGAGGTTTATTATCCCAAAAGGAAAACCACGGGCTGTGCCGGAAACAGCCAAAGTAACTCCTGTGCTATTGAACATATCTAAGAGAAGGGCGATTGACACTCCTTCTCTTAGGGAAATGCACCTAAAAACGTCATTAGGTGAGAAAGTGCTTAAAAGTCAATAACTGTGTCTTCGCTAACCGACTAGACCCCAGGTATCACATCAGCTGAGTTCATGAATTGAACAGACTGTTGGGAGTATTGCTAACTACTGTTCTAAACTGTGTCGTAGGGGCATTGTCAGTCATAGCATTCTCCACGCCTTCCTGGTGTCTCCCTGTTGCTCTTTGTTGTTTATTTTTTCTTCCTATCCCAGGAGAGAGAGCCAGAAGTAAGGGTGTTTCTCAGGTCGTGGTCCCCTGGTGTGAGAGTTCCCACGGCAAGGCATAGGTAGGTCAATGAGAGAGAGAGAGAGAGTGAGCATCATATGTTTAATCAAACTGAATGCAGGTCGTATCGAGTGTAATCCTTATATTGTTTCCCCTTGTTCACTAGCCCCAGTGGATTCCATGACCTCACCCTACTCTCTCCTGGCACCCAACGTTAACGTTTTATTCCTTTACAGGTAGGATAGGGGAGGTTAGGTGCATGTATTATAACAATGGTTGTGGGGGAGAGGTGCCGCAGGAATTCATTCTTGTATTGATCTTGTGTTTTGTTGTTCCCCTTGTCCAGGTCTCCCTCCTTGCTGTTCCTTCCCTTTCCTTCCCTCACTTGACTACCTCAATAGTCTAAACACTGAGTTATTCCCGAGCAGACAAGAGTGATAATGATTAGTCCAAAGTATAATAATTTACAAAAAAGAGAGTCCAATCCATGAGTAAGTGGATTGTCTTCTTTATTGTTTCCGTTGTTGTAGATGTTAAGAATAAATCGTAGTGGCAAGTTGATTCATAGATGTTTGCAGCCAACACGTGTTTCGTCAAAGGGCGGAAAGCCCAAAAGACTTCCTCAGGGCTACAACGTGATGAAAAAGTACTGATCATACAACTTTGTTACAATTTTATCATGAGTATAACTCAGTCATAACATCTCAGAACAGATGACCATAATAAAAGCCGCAACATTGGTCCAAGAACAACCCAGAAAAAACCCCAGAAAAAAGTGAAGAAGAATAATAAAGGTGAATAGTTGATTAAAGGCAAGAGCAATTGTGTCACACTATAGACGCTGAAGTGCATATAGAGGACATCCACCAAAACGACAAAGAAATATTAGTAAGTAGCAAAAATAAAATAAAATAGGTGATCAGTGTGGTAATAAGATCAGAATACGTGTGAATAAGAAAGGAGAAAAAGGTGAAATTAATAATAAGAGGAGTGTTTCAGGACCAAGTAATAAATACGCGAAAAAGAAATTTGACGAATATAACTCATACCGAGATAAGCCACTGAAATCACACCTCAAGAATTAGGATACACTATAACTTGTCGAAGCGAGCACAAAGATTCAACAAATAACTGCTTAGAGTCCCCTAGGTCAACATACTGGGATCTACATATATACAAACATACACACAAGAAGAATATCAGCAAGCGAACTTGTCTAAGAATAGGCGAAAAATAACACTGACCATTAGCAATATATTTTCGATCTGGTGACGTGTAGAGCAGGAAATAAATGTCACAAATAGAGACAACCTACGATGACTTAGAGGCTGACTTACTTCTAATTTGGGAAAAAGAATTGAATGATAACAGTATGAGATTAATGAATATCCTGATTGAAAATGCTGACCTTAAAGTCACAAAGACAGCTTTGGAAATTGACTTATTGGAGAAGGAGATTACTGACCTCAACTTAGCAGAACCAACTAAGAAAAATTTTGCAATTTTGGAAGAGATAATGGTTAAGCTTGAGGAGGATATTAAACAACGTAAAGCACGTAAATTAAGGAGAGACGAGATTGACTATGCCACTGGTAGAATTTTTACATTTGCAAAAAAGTTCGATAATATTATCAAATACGATCAACCCAAAACAGGTACTAATACACCAGTGGCTAGTATTGCCAGTGTTAGTTCTTCTGACAATATATCAAGCAGTGGAGATGAGGGTCCTAGCTGTGGACCAATGGTGACACTCCCTGATAATTCTTTTTTAAAGGAGGTACAATGTATCAGAATGGGCAACAAAGGGAACAAGATGAGACCAAGACAGGATATAAAAGGAAAACTAGGAGGGGGAAAAGGGGAGGTAGAGGAAACATCGGAAAGAGAGAGGATGCAGACCAGGTCTTGGAACAAGAACAGATAATAGACAGAGAACACATAAAGAATGTACAGGTAGTCAACTTATCCAGTAAAATTTTGTCTAAAGACCTCATTGCAGCACTCCAAAAGGGAATGAATTACTGTCCTACTTTGACTTATGATGTTACAGATGTCAAAATTGATGTATTTAAATTTGTACGACAACTTAAATTAAAGAAGTTTTTCGAGCAACACCCAAAGCCTCCTGTCCATCAAGTGGGTGATTTGACTATGGGGGATGTCTCGATTCATGATGTTCGTAATGTGACCACCCTTTTATCTTTAAATGAGGACATGGATGCTCCAGTTAATATTCATGGAGTAGCCTCTGATTTAGATTATTCAACTAATCTCAGTATTGATAGTGGCCTTAAGAATAAGTCCCGCTGGACACCTCAACTTACTAGTGGGAACAATATTGATCTCTTTTACACCCAAGTCAACCTTGAGATTGACAGGTGGGACAAACGTATGACTGTCACTAAATATACACCAAAATTTCGGAATATGACTTACAATGAACGTAAGGCACTACAAGATCTTTCTTAAGACGCAGACCTTATAGTGAGAGAAGCATATAAGGGTGGCAATATGGTTGTTATGGACAAATTGAAATACGACATGGAGATATTATCACAACTTAATAATGACACATGGTATAAAAGAATCGATAAAAATCCGATGTTTGACATAACTAGACTCCTTAATTCCAATTTACTCAAATGGCATCAGCACGGCCTCTTATCATCTGACGAATTCGCCTTTCTTAGGACGGAGAGACCTAGATTCCCTTGTATGTATTCTCTCCCAAAAATCCACAAAAATCTTGATAACCCTCCAGGTAGGCCAATAATATCTGGCATTGGAGGCCCGACTGAAAAGATGGCTGAGTTTGTGGATACTTTTCTACAAATATATGTACACAATCTTCCCTCATATATTAGGGATACTAAACATGTCCTTAATATTTTAAACGACCTTAATTGGGATCATGAGATGAGATTTGTCACAATGGACGTCGTGTCACTGTACACAAACATCTTACACGAACACGGCATCCAGGCACTTAGACATTTTCTGTATCGATGTCCGATTGAACTTCTTGAACACTCTGAGATGTTGATTGATATGTCATCACTTATCCTCAGAAACAATGCCTTCATTTTTAATGATGAATGGTATCTGCAAATATGCGGAGTGGCGATGGGTTCCAGATTTGCTCCATCTTTGGCTTGTCTCTTTATGGGATGGTTCGAGGCGGAGCATATCTGGGGCCCTTCGGGTGCTAAATGGCATGATTATATTTTATACTATGGACGTTATATTGATGATTGTTTGATTATTTGGACTGGCAGTAATGAAGATCTCACAGAATTTTTCCAATATATGAACAATAATATCTACAATATGACCTTCACCATAACATCTGATCTTGACAACATTATCTTTCTTGATCTAGAATTATTTCATCAAGATTAAGGGTGGGCGTAGTTCGCGAAGTAGCACTTCGCGAAGCCACGCAAAGTGAAGTTCGCACTACGCGAGCTACGCGTAGCACTTCGCGAACTGCGTAGTACCTTGTTCGCACTGTGCCAGATGTCGTTTTCAATGATTGCACAGTGCGGACAAGCAACCGGCACTGTGCAATCATTGAAAACGGCATCTTGCACAGTGCGAGCTGTAGTTTTCTGCTGCTCGAGTAGATTTTTGCTCGAGCGGCAGCTTTCTCAACACGAACTGGTAGTTTCTCATCGCGAGCGGTTGCGAGCATACGCGACCCCTCGCAATGAGAAACCTGACCTCCTCGCGTTGGGAATCTCGCCGGGAGGTTTATTTTCCATGCTCGCGATCGCCAACTTGATGTTGCTGATCGCGAACAAGGAAAAAGTCTCGCCGGGATGTCATTTTGCTTGCTCGCGGTCGCCAACTTGACGTTGAGGACCGCGAGCAAGCAAAAAATGACCGCAGCACTACGCAACACTACGCTACGCGTGTTCGCACTGTGCTACGTGCAGTTCGCGTAGTGCGAAGTAGCGCGAACTTCGCAAACTACGCGAGCGTAGCGTAGTGCTTCGCCCAGGCTTAATCAAGATGGCAAAATACAGAGTAAAATGTATCAAAAAACCACAGCATGCAACTCTTTACTCCATGCTAATAGTGCCCACCCAAAGAGTCAAATCAATGCCATACCATTTGGTGAAATGCTGCGGGCTTGCAGAAATTGCAGTAGAAATGAGGACTTTCATGGACAGGTGAAGGATATCGCGTGCAGATTCCTTGCTAGGGGGTACTCACCTAAAACTATTGATAGGGCGAAGAATAGGGCTATGCGACTTACTAGGTCCGATACCCTAAAGAGCACCCCTTATAAAGACAGAAAAGAAACCAAATCCTTAGTAAGATTAGTGACTAATTACCACTCTTGGTCACATAAATTATATGTGATTTTTAAAGACAACTGGCACTTACTAACTGCGGACAAGGGATTGGAACACTATATCTCTAGATCTCCTAATATAACCTATAGAAGAGGGAAGACTATTCAGAGTATCATTAGTCCAAGCTATCCCAAACAGATGCCAACTAAATCAACATGGCTTTGCCAACTCAATATTGGATCTTACACATGCGGTAACTGTTGTTTACTAAAAAGGGAATAAAAGACTTCGAATATAATGGATCACGTAGATTTCGAATCTACGATCATATTGATTGTTTGACCAAGTATGTTGTATACGTGATCCAGTGTAAGTGCAGCATGATTCACGTAGGTAGTACCATCCATCCTCTTAAGGAACGGATGGCAGAACATTTCCGTGCTCTGAAAAATCTGGACATTAGGGACCCTATAGGCAACCATGCTTCTATATGCCGAGAAAAAGGATCCTCATTGGGATGCCTCTTTCATGGAATTGAAATTGTAAAAATTGATCCCAGAGGTGGCAACAGGGAATTAAGGTTACGCCAGTGCGAGGCACGATGGATTTTGAAACTTCGTGCAGTCGAACTGGGTATCAATATTGATCACGAATTACACTATTTTCTGGATATATGATTTGTTTTGTGATATGTCTGACAACTCTTATGTTAATGACTATACTACCTATTTTCCCTTTTATATGATTGTCATCATATGTTGCATCATATGGGATTGCCTAATGATTATGTTTGAACTGCTTTTCTGAATAGATAAATTTATACTGTTTATTCAGTTTGCCGTTTACTTGAACTTATCATTAATTATGTTTGATTGCAATTATGTGTCTCATGTTAGTATCATCTACTTGCAACTTGTTGGGTTTGCAAAATATGGAGGATATGCAAAATATTTTCTCTTTATTCTTGTTTCTATATGCAACTATCATTGATGCCGTTTTTAATTGATTACTTTCCAAGCCTTATTGGCCTTAATGATGTAGCCTGATTTTTATTCATGTTTACATGCTGCACTGTGAACACCCTTTCACTTTCTGTGCTTTTTGTGGATTTTTTCAGATGACAAGTCTGCTCCTTCCTTCTCTGGTACATTTGGCCTTTAAATCTGAACACAGATGTTTCTCCTCCTGATCAATTAATATCTTTCCTTCCTACGCTGTCTTCTATATGTCTGCCATTGTGACTTTTTTTTTACTTGGACTGGATTTTCTTTATACCCAATTTGTGTATAGCCTAATGATGAAGGCTTCTTGGTTACTGTATCGTTTCTACTCTCGATTCTTATATCTATTTCATATTTGCGACACATTATGGTCCTCTAGGAATTCGGCTTTCCAGGAATTCTAGATCCACTTTAATAACTGACGAACGCATATATGCGGTAAAATTATCAAAACTTTAGAATTTACATCTTACATATTTTTAAGATGGTGACTCCGATATTACATTAGTAATGAGATTTTATGGTTATTGGATCGTTTTTAATTGTATTTGGGCTTAATTTACTTACTTTATACTTGTGACATATTATGGACTTTTGGCAACTTGATAGTCATTTTATATCTTGACAAACACATATACAAGATAATATTAATTTAGTTTAGTGCGTGATACCCTATACCTTTTCAAGATGGCGACCTTGATAATATACGCTTTACCTATAGTCCTTTTTCGAATCTCTTACGAATGACGTTATTACCGAGGACCGGGCCACGTATATATTGAGGACTACTATGGCACCTGCTCTTTTACTTGCATCTGAGCTTGGATACCAATCGGAGTACTCTCCACGCGACGGGTATGTTACTGTTTGTCCGACCGTAATGTTCGTATAGAGTTAACTCGTACTTTGAAGCCTTCGGGCGTTGGTGTTATTATCTACTGTGGCCTTATATCATAAGCAATTGAATCCAAAGTAACATACAATGTTGGATTTGACCATTTGGCTCCGTAGCCCTGTGTGTGTGCTCGTATTCTCACTTGAGCCCCTCTTTTGTTTTGTTTATACTGAATCGTTATATGCATTACTTGCATAGGAGTTTATCGACAGGAATTTTATGTGTGATCCACGGTTTGAGTCTAGATTTCTCCGAATATTCTATTTATTGCTTGTTTACAGAATTTCTATTACTGCTGACCTTTAAAATTGATTGTGATATACTCCCGGAATCTTACTAAAGGTAACTCAACTACTTTTTTCTTTTTCTTTTATTTGTTGGTACATGTCTTACGGATTAGTGCCATAGAGGTTATTTTCCTAGAAGCAACTTTTATACATTGGGAGTTTACGATATATAATTACCGTATTCGTTAAAGAGATTGTGATAAGTCTGTTATTATTATTAAAAAATAGGACTTTAGAACATACTTACCTATATTGGCTTACATTGACCTTGCAAATTATTCTCAGTATTACCAGATATCACCTTGAGGAACCTCTGATTGAATTATTTGTCTCTATTTGTGACATTTATTTCCTGCTCTACACGTCACCAGATTGAAAATATATTGCTAATGGTGAGTGTTATTTTTCGCCTATTCTTAGACAAGTTCGCTCGCTGATATTCTTCTTGTGTGTATGTTTGTATATATGTAGATCCCAGTATGTTGACCTAGGGGACTCTAAGCAGTTATTTGTTGAATCGTTGTGCTCGCTTCGACAAGTTATAGTGTATCCTAATTCTTGAGGTGTGATTTCAGTGGCTTATCTCGGTATGAGTTATATTCGTCAAATTTCTTTTTCGCGTATTTATTACTTGGTCCTGAAACACTCCTCTTATTATTAATTTCACCTTTTTCTCCTTTCTTATTCGCACGTATTCTGATAGTATTACCACACTGACCACCTATTTTATTTTATTTTTGCTACTTACTTATATTTCTTTGTCGTTTTGGTGGATGTCCTCTATATGCACTTCAGCGTCTATAGTGTGGCACAATTGCTCTTGACTTTAATCAACTATTCACCTTCATTATTCTTCCTCCCTTTTTTCTGTTTTTTTTTCTGGGTTGTTCTTTGACCAATGTTGCGGCTTTTATTATGGTCATCTGTTCTGAGATGTTATGACTGAGTTATACTCATGATAAAATTGTAACAAAGTTGGATGATCAGTACTTTTTCATCACGTTGTAGCCCTGAGGAAGTCTTTTGGGCTTTCCGCCCTTTGACAAAACACGTGTTGGCTGCAAACATCTATGAATCAACTTGCCACTACGATTTATTCTTAACATCTACAACAACGGAAACAATAAAGAAGACAATCCACTTACTCATGGATGGGACTCTCTTTTGTGTAAATTATTATACTTTGGACTAATCATTATCACTCTTGTCTGCTCGGGAGTGTTTGTGTATTTATCTCCGGTTACTTTGTAACAGAGATTTTTGGGATTCAAAGTGGCTGTCTCCCATTTTCCCTTGAGCATCTTGTTGATTTATCCTTTTTTCTTCCCTAATGAATATTGATTTTGCGCAATATATAACCTAGCCATGGTCGAAAGTTTCTTACCTCAATAGTCTGTGTGTACACATTCCAGACTTGAGGCCGTGGAGAGGTGGAACCCCTTTGAGCTTCAGCGCAGTCCCGAGGATTCTGGAAGGAGGAGCCTGACAGTGGGCAACATTTAAAATTGGTTTTAACCTAGAGACCTCATCAGTATCTTATAGATGTGAGTACAACTCTTCATCATGTTCATCCCATTTGGGAACATCGATGCAGCAATGAGACGAGATTCTAATCTGCGCAATGCAGATAAAGTTACCTCCCCTTTGATTTTTTGGAATTCAATCTAACCCGAAAAATCTAGCTTTCGTCAAATCACTTTCATGGTGTTCGTGGAAATGTTTGGCAGTGCTATAGCTGAAGTCCTTATTAGTGATAGCCCTGAGGTGTTTGAGAATATGCTTCTTTGCAGGAAAGGTGGTGGAACCAATGTACAAACTATCACACGGGCATGTGATCACGTAAACAACTAAATCGGTGCTATAAGTGATACATTTGGGGATCCTCCATTTTCTTTGACTTCTTTGCAGTGTTACCTCTGTCACATTTCCACTAAAATTGCACGCCTTACAGTTTCCACATTTTCGGTAACCTTTGGTGTTTTTTAGCCTATCGGTGTCCTTGGGAAGAAGATTACTTTTAACCAGCATGTCTTTCAATGAGAGATTCCTCTGGAATGTAACAGAAGGGCTGTTGCCAATTGCAGGTCTAAGTATAGAATCCTGCCTGAGTATATTCCATCTTGCTTTCAAGATTTTCCTGAGTTGTCCTGCCTGGGTACTGAATTTGGTGATGAACCAGATGGGTTCCTTCTGCTCCTTATCCCTTTTAATCGTACTAGGTGGTTTGAACAGGGCTTCCTCTCTGCTTACCTTCCCTATTCTATCTCCTGCCTGTATGAGTGCCTTGTAAGAATATCTCCTGGCACGGAGTCTCTGAGTCATTTCATGTGTTGTACGTTGGTAACATTCAGTGGTGCTGCAGTTCCTCTTGGCCCTCAAGAATTCACCAAAGAGAATTCCCCACCTAAAACTTGGGGGATGGCAGCTTGACATGTACAGGATGGAGTTTCCTGCAGTTTCCTTTCTATAGGTGTGGTGCAGCGGCCAGGGCAGCTGACTTCGGAGCACAGGGTTCCCGGTTCGATCCCCGGCTCCGTCGGCAGCTCAACTCAGCACCGTGTGACTCTGGGCAATAGCTCACTTAATTTCCACTACGGCCCCCAGCGCCTTGAGACCCGTAATGAGGAAATTCGATTTTCGATCTCGCTTGTATTCAGCCACCATTTTGTGTTCCACAGCCATTTTGTGTTGCCCTCACTCAGGCAGCACAATGAACACAGTTTTTCTGCTGATCTTACTGCGACGTGTCAAATAACCTTCTGCCTCTGTTTACGAGACTGATATCAGGGACTGGCTGAATCCACTAATCCTCGTCTGGTTTGACTAAACCCTGTCTCAACTGTCTGTCGGCTCACACCATTCTTTCCTGACTTTATCTTATATTCTGGCCTTCGCTATTCTCTACTTGTATTCTCTCATTTCACAACTGTCCTCCAAAACATACAAATATGTCCTGCACCTGCAAGTTGAGTTGTAGACACTACCACTGATTAACTTGTGGGGAGGGGTGACAAAAACAGTTGGAAGAGAGGTTTATTTGGGTTACTTGATATCTTGTTTTCAAACTTTGCTCATTGGTTATATCGTGTTTTCAAACTCTTCTCATTGGATAATCATGTATGCATTGGGAGTGTTCTTGGTGAATCTCTGTGCTATAAAAGATTGTGCGCCACGGAGTAAAGTGGCAGTCTCCTAAGAACATACTGAGTGTACTTCTGGGACAACTCTACTTAGCTGCAGCTAATAAACCTGATCTTCCACGCTCAACAGAGTGCCCTGTGCCTCTGTTCAACAAAGCAGGTGAACTCAGGAGATTAAGGCGTACCCTGCGCCGCCAGGCCCATAAGGCCCTGGTTCTTCAATTGGTGCCCTCTGTGAGGCGGCATCAGAGGTAGCTATCTTGCCCGAGGATCGTGAGGAACCCCGCAAGAAAATTCTGGAGGAATCGCGAACCACGTCAAGCGACCCCTGTATGTCGAAGTGGTCCGAAGGTCTTTTTCAGCGCGGTTTCTCCTTCCTGACGGCTGCTGACGACTGCTGCCCTGACTGCCGCCTTGCTTTGGCCCTTTTGGTGATGTATGGTATCGCGAGACGTTAGACGGGCCTCTGCTGGCGTAAGAAGACACTTAGTTAAGTATTGGTGGGTAGCTCCCACTATTTTGTTTTGATTTGGGTCTTTGATTCGGCTATTGCAAAAGCCGAAGCCGGAGGGTGAGTACGTTTGTGTTCTATTATTTGATTTAACCCCTTGATGTTTGCGAACAGTCCAGTGAAATAACGATGCCTGGTCTGAGTAAGTTTAGAAAGTTTTGTTGTTTTGGTTGTGATAGGGATTCCCGGCTGGAGGACTCTTGTCCAATTCCTCCGGTTGGAACTCCCACTTATGAGCTTTATTCTAAACATGGTGTTGGCCCCATTGTCTTTAATGAGGCATGGATCCGTTACACAAAGAACAATGTGGTTCTGGTTTGGCCACAGAATGGTAGCTTTGAGCCTGACATATTAGATAATTTGGAAGCAATTTTGTTTAAAAGAAAAGCCCGGCCGGCAATGTTTGACTCTTTCCGCCTCTGGCGTAAGGAAGCCAAACAGAGAGAAATTAAACAGGCAAAACGAGATAAGAAAACACAAAGTATGACGATTATACAGGCTGCCCAGCAGTTTAAAGATAATGAGATTAATCATGAAATGGAAATTTTTGAGAGACAGCATCGTATGGCGATAGATAAATGCTATCCGGTGTTGCTAATGCACCCCCATTGTTACAACCAGTCCAGCCATTAGTTGTGCCTCGGCCTGCTCCGGCTCTTCCGCATTTGCCCCTTCCGGTAGTGCCACCCCCACCTCTTCCGCCACCGACTTCTTTGCCTCCACTTCCTGAACATCAATCTCCTTTGCCTTTGGCTCCCCTTATAACTGTTAATTCTTCTGTTAGTTCACCTAATACTTTTTCCCCTGTTCTTATGTCTAATTCTCCTACTGTGCGCAAACGAATCACAGATACTGTCTCTGGGTTTCTGTCTCCTTCCTTTGAGACTTTGAATATGTCTCCGGTTTTTCCTCGAAGACAGTCTCGTAGTCAACTCCCAGGTTCCGACAAACAGGTGGTATTGGACTCTCTCGCTTGCAAATTGATCGAGAAGGGTCCCCAGTATAGTGTGAAAGATATCATGACTACCTTTCATTAGTGGGAGGCACCCACGCAGAGATATGTATTTAATGTTATGTGTGATACTCTCGCTAAAGAATGGGAGGATATGGATTTGGGTTTACTTCCTCAGGGTTTGTTAGATGTTCAGGCTAATTTCGATAAGGGACTCATTGTGGGTTCTAAGGTTGAGGATGCCGTAAGTAAACAACAAGAGGGTCCCTGATATACGAATATGAGAAGAGGGTAGCAGGGAAGGGAAACACAATATGAACAAAACCTCTTCTCAGAAAATAGTTAAGCTATGGGGAATATCTCCACAATCAATATACAGCAACAACCATGTACCACAGAAATGGATTATTAATTCATAGTTTTATTAATCATAAGGTTTAAACATTATTTGTATGTCATTATTTTTATATTTATATTTTTCCTTTATACATTTGTAAACACAAATTTGATCATGCGTTAAAAGAGGGGAATCAAGATTCAAGTGTGAGACACAAACTTAACAGTTACAGTGAGCACAAATTGCATATTACAAAACAAAAAACACAAACCATACAAAACAATCTATGCAACAAAGAGTCACTTACTAAAACATATAATGATACATTCATAATATATACACATTAAAATAGAAATGTCGCCACAAAGGATGACAATTGGAGCAGAGAGAAGCGCCGACGCGCGTTTCGGAGAAGGATCAAAAGATCCACAGTTCCTTCGTCAGGGCGCAATAATCCTTTGAGAGTTCGTGTCAGTATAATTCCCAACTTATTCCAAGGTCTTGTTCAGACTGGAAACTTATTAAACAATTTCTTAACGGATATGAATTAGTACTTGTTTAAACATTCTGTGGAAACAAGGAAAACATGTTGTAAAATGGCCTAATATTTACAATGCATACAGCTTAATGTAATCTGTGATGGAGCCTGCAACACCAGAGGGAAACCAATACACCCATTTGGTAAAAAATAATAAAAAAGGTACCACCACGTGAAGGGAAGGAATGCGTGCATGAACCTTAAAAAAAATTAAATCCTTTAAAGAAGAACGATTAAACTAATAAAAAAGAAAATATGTTAGTGAAAGAAAAGAAGGTCATAAAACTGGACCTACTTCATGACAAGTATGATAGGCGCACCGTTTCCTTTAAAGAATAGGGCCAACAGATTACTTTGTAGAGTATAGCCTCACCGTTACGGACTGAAATAAGGAGAAACACGTAATGAACTATCTCATCTAGATAGGGAAGGAATCATACAAAAACAAGTCCAAAAATAGAATGACTAAAGGTAGTTACACAACTATATACAATGGACTGTAAGTCGCACAAAAGATTTTATACTGAAATAATCAGGCAATAATGAAAAATATCGGACTACCAAGGTCTGAATAAAGAGATGAAGCTATGTAAGGTACTATCAACACAGTCCAAATCGGAGTGTCTAGATCGAACGCCGGACGGGCTAGAAAGGAAAAGAAGGTGGTGAAGATAAGAGTAACAATAGCTAATCAATTAGCGCCCACTAAGGGACCCCTACTTACTTAAGGGCGTTATGGTTACGCATGCCCGGTGAATTGCAATATTTTCAGAACAGTAAAATCCTTCGGCTAGAGGGTAGAAGAGTAGAAGAGTCGGAGGAATAGATAAACCCTGGAAAGAAAAAAAGTCTAAGAAACCAGGACCAATTTTAATATAAACGGAGCCAAAATGTATAAAGACATAGATTAAGGTCTTACCTTTACGGCGGCAGATAGGATTTCAAACTAAATCTGGAAAAGCGGTGTCCAAAAAAGCGATGTCCGTAAATGCGGACCTCTCACAGGTATAACCGACACAAGGAGTATATATATATGGGAAACACCCGGGAGAGAAAAACCGGAAATAAGGAACGTAAACACCTTGCAGCTGGTGTTAGATCGAAAATAAAGTAGATAGTAAAAGGAAAACGCGAGGTTACACAATGAATGAAATCCTCAGCGTCAATACGTGGCCGCCATATTGGATAGGTTCAAGACGGTGAAAAATAGAAGGGAATAGAGCCGTACTGAAGGCGGTTAAACAGTAGGGAACAGCAATGATACTAAAAATAGAAAAATGAAGCGAGGAGCTGCTAGAACATAAAATAACGAAACAATCAAAGTAACAAGAAGAAAATAGGTAAAAATGTGAAGTAATAAAGACAAAACCAAATATAAGAAAAAAGCGCTATTTTTAGAAAACCTTGGCAAATGGTATAGAGGCAGAAAGGGTACGAACTATATGTCAACAATAAATAACAAAATGAGACACGGTGGAGAGAACAGCTACAATGTGTGTGGATAAGACACACAGAAGTCATTGGATGGAAGTAGAAAGTGACCAAAAATACTCATGGTCAATAAGTAAAAAACTGACAAAGTGAATCATGTAGTGAGTTTACAGAAGAGCATTTTCCCAAGGGATATGTTCATTAAGGCCAGAGACAGCTGTTTGGAGAGTAAACATCCAAAATACCTCTCTTTTTTTCCTCAATGACTCAGTATTCTTATCTCTTGGAGTAAGTACTTTTTCTACAATGATCCATTTTATATCCTCAATTTTATGATTTTTATCGAGCCAATGTTCAACTAGAGGAGCCCCTCTTCGTTGATTCCTGATTGAGGATTTATGTTCACTCAATCTTGTTCTGAATTCCCTGCCTGTTTCTCCTACATAACCTTTTTTGCAGGGGCAGAGAATAAGGTAGATAATGTTAGATGATCTACAATTAGTCATTTCTGTGAGATGAAATACAGACTTACCCCATTCCAATACACTGGATATAATGGCAGACTCACAGGCGTGACAACTGCCGCACCTATGGTTGCCTAATATCGGATTATTGCCAGTGATAGATTTTTGTATCCACTTCTTGGTGTTATTAAAGTGGGATTTCACTAGTGAATTGCGTAAATTCTTATTCCGTCGAAAAGCAAAGATTGGTTTGGGCATATTACAATTTGGATCCCCTATGTTGAGAATATGCCATTGCGAGCCTATAATTTGACGCAATTTGTTATTAAAATTGGAGTGACGAGTAACACATACAAGTTTTTCTTCTTCAGTATTGGTCCTTTGTTGTAAAAGAGCCTCCCTGTTATAATATTTGGCTCTTTTGTACGCATCTCTTATGACTCTATGAGGGTATCCTCTTTTACCATGTAGTCAACTCTTACCCGAGTAAGAGAATCCAAGAGGAAATACTAGCTATTACGCAGAGAGCTCTGGACAGAAGCTCCATTTGTCAACAAGAATTCGATTATCTTAATAAACAGTATTTCAATATTCCAGTCCTTTATGGAGTACCAAAAATGCATAAAAATGCAGTGAATCCCCCATATAGACCAATTGTATCTACTATTGGTTCCATCACGGAACCCCTATCTAAATACGTAGATAAATTTTTAAACCCCTTGGTCAGCACCCTACCAGGCTATATCAAGGACACGGGCCACCTCATAAACAAGATTGAGGGTTTGTCGTTCAACCCCGACACAGATTTTCTGGTTTCTATGGACATAGAAGCCTTATACACAAACATCCCACAGAAAGGAGCACTAGAGGCAGTAAAAAGTTCATTGGAAAAGAACAGTAATACTGAAGACATACTTTTTATTCTAGAATGCCTTGCAATTGTCCTCAATGAAAACTACTTCGAATTTGACAATATTATTTACAAACAGATCCATGGTGTAAGCATGGGAGCAGCCTGTGCACCCAATGTTGCTAACACCTACATGGGGTCCTTTGAAGAGCGCTGTATCTTCAATGAAATTGCTCCTTTTTTTGAAAATATTCAACACTGGAACAGATTTATTGACGATAACTTTTTTATTTGGAGGGGCCCTGAGGAACAACTTCAAGAATTTATTCTTTGGCTCAACCTTTGTGATAGCCATCTTAAATTCTGCGCCAATATTAGTAAGAGACAGATTGAGTTTCTAGATCTTTGGATCCAAAACATAGAAGGCAAAATTGAGGTGTCACTGTATACCAAACCCACGGCAAGGAACACCATTCTACAATATCAGAGTTATCACCCGCGTAATCAAAAAGACAATATACCGTTTAGTCAATTCCTTAGATTGCGTAGGAACTGTACTACCATGGCTAATTTTGAAGTTCATGCCAATGACCTTAGAGGTAAATTACTCAAAAGAGGATACCCTCATAGAGTCATAAGAGATGCGTACAAAAGAGCCAAATATTATAACAGGGATGCTCTTTTACAACAAAGGACCAATACTGAAGAAGAAAAACTTGTATGTGTTACTCGTCACTCCAATTTTAATAACAAATTGCGTCAAATTATAGGCTCGCAATGGCATATTCTCAACATAGGGGATCCAAATTGTAATATGCCCAAACCAATCTTTGCTTTTCGACGGAATAAGAATTTACGCAATTCACTAGTGAAATCCCACTTTAATAACACCAAGAAGTGGATACAAAAATCTATCACTGGCAATAATCCGATATTAGGCAACCATAGGTGCGGCAGTTGTCACGCCTGTGAGTCTGCCATTATATCCAGTGTATTGGAATGGGGTAAGTCTGTATTTCATCTCACAGAAATGACTAATTGTAGATCATCTAACATTATCTACCTTATTCTCTGCCCCTGCAAAAAAGGTTATGTAGGAGAAACAGGCAGGGAATTCAGAACAAGATTGAGTGAACATAAATCCTCAATCAGGAATCAACGAAGAGGGGCTCCTCTAGTTGAACATTGGCTCGATAAAAATCATAAAATTGAGGATATAAAATGGATCATTGTAGAAAAAGTACTTACTCCAAGAGATAAGAATACTGAGTCATTGAGGAAAAAAAGAGAGGTATTTTGGATGTTTACTCTCCAAACAGCTGTCTCTGGCCTTAATGAACATATCCCTTGGGAAAATGCTCTTCTGTAAACTCACTACATGATTCACTTTGTCAGTTTTTTACTTATTGACCATGAGTATTTTTGGTCACTTTCTACTTCCATCCAATGACTTCTGTGTGTCATATCCACACACATTGTAGCTGTTCTCTCCACCGTGTCTCATTTTGTTATTTATTGTTGACATATAGTTCGTACCCTTTCTGCCTCTATACCATTTGCCAAGGTTTTCTAAAAATAGCGCTTTTTTCTTATATTTGGTTTTGTCTTTATTACTTCACATTTTTACCTATTTTCTTCTTGTTAACTTTGATTGTTTCGTTATTTTATGTTCTAGCAGCTCCTCGCTTCATTTTTCTATTTTTAGTATCATTGCTGTTCCCTAATGTTTAACCGCCTTCAGTACGGCTCTATTCCCTTCTATTTTTCACCGTCTTGAACCTATCCAATATGGCGGCCACGTATTGACGCTGAGGATTTCATTCATTGTGTAACCTCGCGTTTTCCTTTTACTATCTACTTTATTTTCGATCTAACACCAGCTGCAAGGTGTTTACGTTCCTTATTTCCAGTTTTTCTCTCCCGGGTGTTTCCCATATATATATACTCCTTGTGTCGGTTATACCTGTGAGAGGTCCGCATTTACGGACATCGCTTTTTTGGACACCGCTTTTCCAGATTTAGTTTGAAATCCTATCTGCCGCCGTAAAGGTAAGACCTTAATCTATGTCTTTATACATTTTGGCTCCGTTTATATTAAAATTGGTCCTGGTTTCTTAGACTTTTTTTCTTTCCAGGGTTTATCTATTCCTCCGACTCTTCTACTCTTCTACCCTCTAGCCGAAGGATTTTACTGTTCTGAAAATATTGCAATTCACCGGGCATGCGTAACCATAACGCCCTTAAGTAAGTAGGGGTCCCTTAGTGGGCGCTAATTGATTAGCTATTGTTACTCTTATCTTCACCACCTTCTTTTCCTTTCTAGCCCGTCCGGCGTTCGATCTAGACACTCCGATTTGGACTGTGTTGATAGTACCTTACATAGCTTCATCTCTTTATTCAGACCTTGGTAGTCCGATATTTTTCATTATTGCCTGATTATTTCAGTATAAAATCTTTTGTGCGACTTACAGTCCATTGTATATAGTTGTGTAACTACCTTTAGTCATTCTATTTTTGGACTTGTTTTTGTATGATTCCTTCCCTATCTAGATGAGATAGTTCATTACGTGTTTCTCCTTATTTCAGTCCGTAACGGTGAGGCTATACTCTACAAAGTAATCTGTTGGCCCTATTCTTTAAAGGAAACGGTGCGCCTATCATACTTGTCATGAAGTAGGTCCAGTTTTATGACCTTCTTTTCTTTCACTAACATATTTTCTTTTTTATTAGTTTAATCGTTCTTCTTTAAAGGATTTAATTTTTTTTAAGGTTCATGCACGCATTCCTTCCCTTCACGTGGTGGTACCTTTTTTATTATTTTTTACCAAATGGGTGTATTGGTTTCCCTCTGGTGTTGCAGGCTCCATCACAGATTACATTTAGCTGTATGCATTGTAAATATTAGGCCATTTTACAACATGTTTTCCTTGTTTCCACAGAATGTTTAAACAAGTACTAATTCATATCCGTTAAGAAATTGTTTAATAAGTTTCCAGTCTGAACAAGACCTTGGAATAAGTTGGGAATTATACTGACACGAACTCTCAAAGGATTATTGCGCCCTGACGAAGGAACTGTGGATCTTTTGATCCTTCTCCGAAACGCGCGTCGGCGCTTCTCTCTGCTACAATTGTCATCCTTTGTGGCGACATTTCTATTTTAATGTGTATATATTATGAATGTATCATTATATGTTTTAGTAAGTGACTCTTTGTTGCATAGATTGTTTTGTATGGTTTGTGTTTTTTGTTTTGTAATATGCAATTTGTGCTCACTGTAACTGTTAAGTTTGTGTCTCACACTTGAATCTTGATTCCCCTCTTTTAACGCATGATCAAATTTGTGTTTACAAATGTATAAAGGAAAAATATAAATATAAAAATAATGACATACAAATAATGTTTAAACCTTATGATTAATAAAACTATGAATTAATAATCCATTTCTGTGGTACATGGTTGTTGCTGTATATTGATTGTGGAGATATTCCCCATAGCTTAACTATTTTCTGAGAAGAGGTTTTGTTCATATTGAGGATGCCGTAAGGACACTTGTCACTTTTAGGTCCTTATTTTCCTCACAGACTTTTTTCGATTCCGATCTTGCTGTTAGGCTGACATCCAAACATTATCCCATGAGAGAGGTTCCTCCAGTGTGGAGAGAAGCAGGTGCTAATCCAGCGGTTCCCGCGCACTTCCAGCGTATATGGGTACATGTCCCCTGGAAGAGATCTGAAGTTTTGGCTCTTAAACAGTCTCTACCGGATCCCTGTAAAAACCCTGCTGGCTATTCTAAGGAGTTGTCCCAGACTGTTGATGCCTGTATTATGAATTTAGCCGATATTGATATGTTGATGGGAAATGTAGTCCCACAAGCATTATGGGCTCGGATTCGTAGAGAGGATCACGCCCAAGCTTTGGGTGGCGATTGGGCTGCTATAATTGCCGCGGATGAAGCCCAAGTGGGTGGTGCTAAGCCTGATGTTTTGATTTCAGAACTCCCTGGTAGGATTATTACTTTAATGAAAACAATGATGCCTGCCTTGCGAGTTAATTGGGATAAATTAGCTGCGTGTAAGCAGAAGAAAGATGAGAGTGTCTCTGATTTCTTCACTCGTTTTGAGGAGAAGTTTATTGATCACAGTGGTCAGGATATGACTACGGAGGGTGGACAGAGATTATTTGTAGATAAATTCGTATTTAATTTGCTTCCCGAACTGTCACATAAGTTGAAAGACTCCGAGAGTTCATGGGCTGTTTCTTCTTCTGCCCAGATATTGGCTACTGCTCAATATTATGAGAACAGGGATAAAGAGGAGAAAGATAAGCAAGAGAAGAAGACGAAAGATTAAAAAACAAATATTCTTGTGCAACAAGCTTATCCTCCTCGTTATACTCAGCGCCAGTTTCAACAGCCTGCACAGTTTCAGAGGGCGTATCGAAAGCCTGAGCCCTTTATTCCGCGACCTTTATTAGGTCCTAACCAATGTGCCTATTGTAGAGAGGAAGGTCATTTTAAGAATAGCTGCCCGGTTTTATTGCAACGTAAGGGAGAACTATCTACTCCACGAGGCAGTGGTGGTTTCCAGATAAGATACAGGGGTAGAGGTCGAGGTATGATGCCTCAAGAACAGCGTTCCTTACCCCCTCCAAATTCTAGGAACTACTTCGATCGGCAGAATACTCAGTCTACACAGTATTACAATGATGATTATCATGTTGAAGGTGAAAATGAAAGCCTTCACGCTAACTAGGACAGCCATAGACAAAGTGAAGGAGTTGTATTGATTCCAGTAAATCAGGATGGGACTTATGTCAATGTCACTACAACGGGTGTTTCAGAGCCATTTCTTTTAGATACTGGTGCGATGAGAAGTTCTATCATTCATTCTAAACTCCCTGGGGCACCTTTGTCAGGCTTAACAAATGTATCGGTAGGATTTTCTGGCGCCCCAGTTTGTAACCCAGTCTCCTGTCCTTTGCCTATTTCAATTGGCCCTTATGATATGGAAGCTCCTCTTCTTTTAACGACTGGTTGCGGCGAGAATCTGTTGGGCTTGGATCTATTGAAAAGAATGCATGCAACGATATATTGTTCTCCTTCTGGTGTGCATCTTACTTTAGGGCAGAAATTGACTTCTTCAATGTATTTGTCTAAAGATCAATTCCCACCTGAATTGCTCTCTCTTCCTGCAACGCTCTGGGCTACGGGTCCAAATGATGTTGGTTGTCTTGAGATCCCGCTCTATGTTGTTACTATCAAGCCCAATGCTAAATTGCCATGCATTCCTCAATACAGAATTTCCAATGAAGGTGAAAGAGCGCTCTTGGATATCATTTATGATTTGGTTCAGAAGGGTGTGATTGAGGAAACAAGAGGAAATGTATGTATTAGTCCTATTCTTCCTGTTCTTAAACGCACTGATCCTTCTAAGCCTCCTGTTTATCGTTTTGTGATTGATCTTCGGGAGGTCAATAAAATTGTTGTACCACAGTTTCCTGTTGTTCCAGATATCACTGCCCTGTTAACGATGATACCTGTCTCAGCGGCTTGGTTTTCTGTTATTGATCTGAAAAATGCTTTCTTCAGCATTCCCATTGCCAAAGAGAGTAGGGATATTTTTGGTTTCTCTCTAGGAGGCCGAAGTTTCCGGTTCAAGCGCGCACCCCAAGGCTATTGTGAAAGCCCCTCCATTTATAGTCAAGCTCTGAAATGTCAGCTCAATGTTTTTCCTTTCCCCCAGGTGCTACTCTTATTCAATATATGGATGATTTGTTGATTGCTGCTGATTCAGAGGATGTCTGCAAGAATGTGACTGTTGCACTGTTACGTCACTTGTCTGATCTTAATCATAAGGTTTTGCCTTCTAAACTACAATATGTCTGTCGAGAGGTTACCTATTTGGGTCATCTCTTATCAAAGGAGGGAAGGCGATTAACCCCAGAACGAATTCAAGCAATTGCGCAAATATCTATGCCATCTACACAAAGAGAGGTGCGCGCCTTTCTGGGCATCACTTCTTATTGTAGACAGTGGATACCGAATTTTTCTTTGTTGGCCAAACCTTTGTCAGCACTCACTTTGAAAGACACACCCCAACCCCTTCCTTGGACTGACAAATGTCAGAAGAGTTTTTCTGATTTACGTACTGCTCTCTGTTCTGCTCCTGTTTTGGGTACTCCAGATTACAGTAAGCCCTTCACGCTCTATGTCCATGAAAGAGAGGGTTGTGCGTTGTCAGTCTTAACACAATGATTTGGAGACAAACAGCGGCCATGTGCCTATTTCTCAGCTACGTTAGATCCAGTAGCCAAGGCATTGCCTAGTTGTCTCAAAGCTACAGCAGCAGCAGCAATTTCTATTTGTCAGTCTGCTGGAGTGGTGCTAGATAATACTCTCATTGTTATGGTACCACATGCAGTGGATACCTTGCTAAATAGGATGAAAACACAACATCTTACAAGTGCTCGATTGTCTGGATATGAGCTGACGCTCTTGGCTAGTCATGTGCCCATCAAACGATGTAATATTTTAAATCCAGCCACACTGTTACTTCTTCCAGAAGAGAAAGGTATTCAGGAACAACATGATTGTTTTCTCCGTACTGAGGAGGAGGCAATAGGCAGGATTGATGCGAAAGATACGCCGTTAGTGGATCCAGATGGGATCCTATGGGTGGATGGGTCTTGTTTCAAACCCCCAAATGGTGAGACAACTTCAGCTTATGCTATTACCACCTTGTATACAATCGTGGAGACAGCACGCATCAGACATAATTCAGCTCAGGCAGCTGAACTGATAGCTTTGACTAGAGCATGTGTGTTATCTAAAGGAAAGAGAGTGAATGTGTACACCGACAGCCAGTATGCGTTCAGTGTGGCGCATAGCTTCGTCGTTTGTGGAAGGGAAGAGGATTCCTTGCCTCCCACGGTACTAAAATACAGCATGGTCAATTGGTAACTGATCTCCTTGAGTCACTTGTTTTGCCTACCCAGATAGCAATTGTGTGAAATGTAATGCGCATAAGAAGATTACTGATGATGTTGGTCGCGGAAATGCTTTTGCGGATGAGGTAGCAAAAAGGACAGCCAGAGATGCTACAAGTCGCATGTATGTTGCAGGCCCTGCGAATTGGGTCAGGGAAAGAGGGATGTGTGAGGACACATTAGAAAGTGTGAGATCAATTCAGGGAGATGCTACAGAGAAAGAGTTGAGAAAGTGGAAAGAGAGTACAGGAATGTTAGACGCAACAGGATGTTGGATAGAATTGTCAGAACACCAGCGTTGGCTGTTACCAGACGCCTACGTACTGCCTGTAGTTACTATGGCGCATGGTCCAGCCCACATCAGTGCAAAAGGAACATGTAAACTTCTGGCTCCAGTGTGGCTGAATGGAGGGATTCCAAAACGTGCAGATAATGTGGTGAAGCATTGTATCATTTGCTTGATGTACAATCCGGGAAAGGGAACCCCAACTCCGGCAGGTCATTTTGCTCCCCCAACATATCCTTTTGAGGTGTTGCAAATCGACTACATTCACATAGATCGATGTAACAATCTTAAATATGTTTTGGTAGTGGTATGTGCCTTTTCCAGATGGATAGAGGCTTACCCCCTGAAAGACAACACTGCTTAGTCCACTGCCAAGGTTCTTCTAAAAGAGTTCTTCCCTAGGTTTGGTTTGCCGCGCATTGTCTGGAGTGACAATGGAAGTGAATTTGTAGGCCAAATTATGCAAAAGGTGTGTACCGGTCTTGGTATAAGGCAGAAGTTTCATGCGGCAAATCATCCAGTCAGTCAGTCAGTCAAAAGGTCTTTATTCGATTTGCATCATAAAAGACATACTACACATATTAGACAATTCGACTACAATACAATTCATGTACAATACAAAAAAAGACTATAAAACCTTTAAAATAGTAGATAAAATAGTAGATTAAAAATAATCACATCATGTTAAAAAATACAATAAAGTGCAAAGAGGGGCGTGCCATTTAGCCCAAGGACCAAGGTAGATACTATTGTGTGGCAGCAGGGAACAAAGATTACGGGTCAGTTTCTTAGCCCTAAGGATCCATGCCCAACTAATAAATTTAGCAACACCAATTACTATAGGAATGGAAGTATCTGTTTTCAAAATTCTACTAGCGACCTGTGCAGAGCGGGTACTCATTAGTCTGCATGCAGGTCGAAGCCAGATACGTCTAGGAAGTTGATAAGTTGGGCAACAAAAAAGGAAGTGGTCCATGGTTTCAATCTTGTCTACACAAAAGGGGCATTTATCACTACCAAGAGGACTCCAACTTTTGGTGAGTCCTCGCAGTGGTAGAGCGCCCACTCTGAACTGGTGATACAACTTACGATCAAGGAACTTCAAGATAGTATCCCAGTAACTTTCATAGACAGAGTCATCCTTAAAAACTAGGAAAGTAACAGTCATCGTGGAACCTGTAAGGGAAGCACATCTCCTATTCTTAATGTAATTCCAGTATGCATCCTTAAGCACCTTTTTTGCCGGGAAAACTTCTGTATCAGGGTTAACCCATAGGTCACGCATCCCGAGATCATACAACAGGGTTTTGATGCTAGACAACCAGGGAATCCTATGCGACCCCTCCAACCCTTTGATCTCCAGAAGGGCTTTTGCATGGTTAGATAGTTCGGGGGTCGTCCACAAGCGACGCCAGAACGCCAGGGGTCTGTACCCTGCCCAGTCCTCTATAGGCTGAATTCCCAGATCAAACAAAAGAGGGATGCGTGGAGTGGATTGAGGAAGCCCAATAGCTGTCCGGAGGAATTTATTCTGGGCAGTCATCAATTTAGACAAGTTATTAAAACCCCAGATCTCAGCTCCATTTAAAATTGCGGGTAAAATCTTGGAGCCGTAGATCTTCATGAGTGGAGCTATTGGTTTTGTTAAAGAGTGTTTGTGCTCTTTCAGCAAAGCTCCTCCCAGTTGGGCATGCTTGAGCGCGAGAAGATCCAGCTGGTGAGACCAGCTGCACGTCTCGCTAAAAGTGACTCCAAGATAAGTAAACACTGCCGTTTGGGATAAGTTGACACCACCCAAACACACCTCCGCCTTAACCCGCCGGGGGCCGCGAAAAACCATAAACTTGGTCTTCCCAACGTTTTTTTCCAACTCATGCTCGCGGCAAAAGATCTCGAAGCGAGACAGGGCCAGCTGCAGTCCCTGTCTCGTCCTCGAGATCAAAAGGGTGTCATCCGCGAACATGAGCAGGGGAATCTTCATTCCTGCCAAGGTAGGTGCATCAGTGGGGCTATTTAAGAAGTAGTTTACAACCCCATTGATAAATAATGAAAACAGGGTGGGTGCGAGTACGCACCCTTGTCGTACACCTTTGGATACTTTAAATCTATCGGTCAGCTCCCCGGGTTTACCCCATCGGACACGGGCGTACGTGTTTTCGTGTATGGTGACCAAAAAAGAAACCAGATCTTTTGGCATGCCCATATCCAAGAGAACTTTCCATAGCTTGTCCCTCGGCACAAGGTCAAACGCAGACCTTAGGTCTACAAAGGCTGCATACAACTTGCCTCCCCCCAAAAAGACAACCTTCCAATACTGAAGTAGTAACCTGAATACTTGGTCCAGGGTCCCAGTATGTGAACGAAACCCTGCCTGAAGAGGAGACAACACATCAAAGTCAGGCATCCAAATTTGGATACGACCAAGTACAAGGCGGGCAATAATTTTTTGTACTGCGTCTATTAGACTAATGGGTCTGTAGTTACCCGGGGCAGAGCGATCGCCTTTCTTATAGATCGGCAGTATCTCTGCCCCGAGCCACGAGTCAGGGACAACAGCACCACCCGCAAGGGCATTAGCCAGGAGGGTCAGGTATGGAATCCATACATCTTGCTCCTGAATAAATAAGTCGGGAGGGATACAGTCTGGTTCTGGGGCTTTACCACTCTTGATCGAACGTAGGACTAACTTAACTTCATCAGGGGAGAATTTTAGTGTATTTTCAACAACTAGGGGACAAGAAAACTGCCTGTCCGTTAAAGCGCCAACCTTAAATTGTTTCTCAAAATACGCTACCCATTGTTGTGGTTCTACTTGATTAGAGGGGCGAATATCCGAGGGGGAGTTACCCCATTTAAGGAGATGCCAGAATTGGACCATGTTGCGAACATGACAAGCCTGATATAAATCCCTCCAGCGCTCTTCATCCCAATTTTGCTTGGCCTTGTATTGGGCGTTTTTGTAAACAAGTCTACATTTTTGGATGGTAGAAAGAGAGCCTGATTTAATGGCCTCTTTCAGAGCACTTTGAGCCATTCTGCAATCCTTGTTGTACCACGTACGTGGTCTCAACTCTTTACCCCTACCAGTGTCGGGTTGGCTTTTCACAAAAAAGGATTTGAGCTCCACGAAGAGTTTGTTGTGGGAATCCCGGATGTTATCCTTGATCAAGTTTTGGGATTCCATTTGATTAAGTGTGACCAGGGTACTGTTGATTAATTCCCTGATGGCCACACGTGAAGATTCACAAGTGGCGATCTTCGGCCATCTCACCCTTCTAAGATCATTGGTAACGATGACATCTATAGGGGAACTGCCATCTGGGTGGGTAGGGGAGGCTGCAAAAATATTAACCTTGATACACAGTGCAAGGGGGTTGTGGTCGCTCTCGACTCTACTTACTACCACCATGTCGTCTATGAGTGGCCACAAATCCAAGCTGGCTAATATATAATCAATTCGGCTCCCTGATCTACCATTGTCAAATGTGAACCTCCCCATCCTATCAGATTTAGTTCGCCCATTTACTGCTCTCATGCCCTGATTTAAACATAAACCCTTCATAAAAAGAGCAGCTTGAGACCATTTGTTAACTGGTTCCAGCTCCAGCATGGGAACACCCCAGGTTGAGTCTTCTTCCTCGGTGAAGTCCCCACAATCGCCCCCCAATGGCTCAAAACAAACATTGAAATCTCCAGCCACAATCTTATACGTGAACATAGAAGCGGTCTCCAGAAAATTCTCCAGTAGAAGACAAGTGGGAGAGCACTTGCCTCCCGGGAGACCTCTTGCATAGATGTTAATTATAAGAAAATCGGGGCCGCTTTGAGATTTGACCCTGATAATCAAAATATCAGAACTATCAATTGAAACCTCTGACACTGTAACACTTTCACATTGACGGACCCAGGTGGTTAAGCCCCCCATGGGTCTGCCTCTATGGCTCTTAACAGCAGGTTTGTGGAAATTCAAAAACCCTGTACGAAAGTGGGGAGACAGTGCCCAAGTCTCCTGAAATGCCCATATTTCAAACTCGTCAACGAAGTCAGCCCAATCAGGGATCTCGAGCCTTGACCCCAGCCCAGCAATATTCCAGGAGCCCATTTTTAATGTAGACTTCTCGACCCTGGTTTCAACTGCTTGACCTGAGACAAAATGTGAATCGATCGTTTCCACAGATGGTATCAAGATGTGACCAGGTGAAATAATCAAACAGGAACGATCTTTAGGGGGGGATGTCTTGATCGTAATATCATGGCTCAGATGACAATTAGGACCCACCAACCCTGGAGCACGCACTGGGATATGTAGGGAGCCATCCATATGTCAATCATTATCCTCCAATGTAGAAAGAATATCAAAGCGGTTAAAAGTCGCAAGGGGCATGTCAGACCTGACGGGAAATGTTGGAAGATTACAATTATCCCGTAAGGATTGTAAAAAGCCTGGCCTGTAAAAGAAGCCCAAAGGGAGGATCTTAATTGTGTTAGGGGCAAGGGGGAGGTGGTGGGCAGCTTCCAGTATATATTTGACTAGAGCAGGTGACCTGAAGCTTAACACAACACAATCCCCAGGAAAAGACTTGTGGGACTGTCCGATCCAATTAATACGCCTAACTATATTGAAGTCATCAAATAGGGCCTTACTATTTCCAATTTTGGAGCTCAAATAATGAAGGGATTTATTCTTAAGGTTGGACCAGTGTTCGTAAGATCCGTCCAGGAGTGGTGGAACATTTGCCAAGATAATCGTATAAGGGGTGGCTTGGGGAGGAAGATGTAGACTAGTGGGGGGTGAAGAGAGCCCCACACCCACCCCTTCAGTACCAACCCTGTTAACTTGAGAGGGGTGTCTTTGCAGGTCATGACGAGTATTAATACTCCTGTAGGTAACAGCTTCATGACCTGGGGCGGTGTCGTTCTCTTCCCCTATAGATGGTAGCAAAGGCGTTGCCCCCACTGGTCTTGGTGGTCTAGAACTACCAGCCTCATTGGGCACCTCCACTGACAACACCCCGTTCGATGGCAAGGGGGGCCCTGGGACTAAGCTCTTGTTACCTGAAAATCTAGCTTCCAATTGGTCCAACCTGTTGGCTACAAGATCCAATTTTTGGTGTACAGGTACAAGGAGACAGGATAGATGATCTTTAAGGCCGGCAAGAAGTAAATCCAAAAGAGGTTGTAACTGGGCCTGGCTAGAAGGAATAGTGTTTAGGTCCAAAACACACCCTTCTGCGGGGGGCCCGCTAGGCTTAAAAGGAAGCGACTCAACGATAGGTTTACTCTTTCCCTGACCTCTCGGATGTTTTTTAATAACGTCTTTTGTATTACCTTTAGCTTTATGGGCCATCCTCCCTCTTGTTGTGACCCTGGAAGGACTCTGGGTGGAAACATAACTCTGAACAGGACCCAGAGATTCCTGCACGGGGGAATAAGTGCAGGAGGAGAAGTGTTACCATCAATAGGGCGAGAATGGTCAGAGGCAGGCGAGCCAGTCTGTATCTGGGCGCATGGAAGGGAAGAGTTGGTGGGATCTAGGGAGAGTCTACGTTCCACCGCTTGAATCTCGAGGTTGAATGCTGACTCTGCTCTTATTAAATAATCGTCTAGTGTCCCCCCCGCCTTGTCACCAGCCCTCCTTTTAGACATGCTACTAAGGCAAGTATGGCCACTCTTGTTAGCGAGCACCCCGCCTTCCATTGGTATAGCACTGAAGCTTGATATAATGCACAACCAAACAATAGTAGCGTATCCCTCTGGCAACTCACAGTTCTTGACGCCAACCCCTTACAGCAGCGACGAGGAGGACGATGGCAGAGCGAGGTCCCACCACAAATGTTAGGGAGTGGGCCCAGCCCAGCCTTAACCGGGCTTTGACGGGCAAGGACGGGCCCGTCCTTGGCCCGGGCTTCGCCCGGGCGCATCCCACGCAGCGGCTCTTCCTCCGAGCCTTTAACCCTCCCCGGCGCAGCCTGATGACGCTGTAGGCAAGCGCCCGGGAGAGGGAATGCTGGGGGTGGTAGTTATCGGATGAACCGCCGTTCCCCTCACGGCACTGCAGCAGGATGGGCAGAAGTTCCGGGTTGGAGAGCCGTTCCCCTCACGGCTGACGAGGTATGTAATGTCTTCAAAATGCCCAAGAAGCTAAGGAAAGCGCGTCCCGCGCAGCGGCTCTTCCTCCGAGCCTTTAACCCTCCCCGGCGCAGCCTGATGACGCTGTAGGCAAGCGCCCGGGAGAGGGAATGCTGGGGGTGGTAGTTTTCGGATGAACCGCCGTTCCCCTCACGGCACTGCAGCAGGATGGGCAGAAGTTCCGGGTTGGAGAGCCGTTCCCCTCACGGCTGACGAGGTATGTAATGTCTTCAAAATGCCCAAGAAGCTAAAGAAAGCGCAAATCATCCTCAGTCCGCGGGTTTGGTAGAGTGCTATAACGGTACTCTCAAACTTAAGCTTGCAAAAGTACAAGCCAGCACAGGTCTTAATTGGCCCGATGCTTTACCTTTGGCTCTCCTGTCCAGTAGAACAGCTGTACATTCTCGTTTGGGACTCAGCCCGAGATTGTTTTCGGGCGCCCAGCTAATGTATGGGGAGTCCCTCGCCCTAGGAAGTATTCTGATATACAGTATCCAATGCTGATTGACTATTTACATGACCTCACCACTAAATTACGTGTTCTACGCCAACAGGTTCAAAACGCTTTACCAGAAGCCTCCACAGACCCAGGTCATTCTATCCAACCTGGAGACTGGGTCTGCGTGAAAACTTTTCAGAGGACAAAGAATTTGGAACCTCGCTGGAGGCCACCTCGACAAGTCCTCCTCACAACTCGCACAGCAGTAAAAGTCGAAGGGAAAAAGAACTGGATCCACGGCGTGCACTGCAAGAAAGTGCCCTTGCCGTTGCCTTTTGATCAGTGGGTTCGCAATGGTATAGGTGATTCTAAAGGAGAAAAAGTCCCCCGATTCATACCTTTAAGTAGTGCACGCCTGGATGGAACTCGATCGGAGAAAGAAGATGACGATATTCTACAAGAAGCCGTACCTTCCCATCTCCGATTAAACACTACAGAGCCACAGACCCTATTTCAAGACCAAACTCTACCAACAAGGACTAGATACAATTTAAGACCTAGAATGGTCAAGGACGCCTGAGATTTTCATCTCTTCTGCTACATTTATCATCTGTCCAGGTTGCAGGGTCACGGTAGGAGTCTTGGTTTGTGACCTGTATAGTGGCTAGGCCCCCAGGACTTGCAGTGTCATAGGACGGCTAATAATCACAGCCAAGTGAGTAAGGAAGATTGCCGTGAGCAACAATTTTAGAGGATGGATGTTAAATTAGGAAAGAAGGATAATAAGGAAGAGATGAGAAAGAAATATTGTAAAATATTGTACAGTCGATGTGGCGTAACATTGTGTGTTTCTATATTCTTGTGTATCTTATTGGCTTGTGTAGGTTGGGTTATTCATGCTATGCAGCAAAAAGTTGTCCCTAATTCTATCTCCTTGCCTCTTCATTCTACTATCTCCCCACATCAATTATATACACTTCCCCAACATTAACTATTCAGGAGAACAGAATATTTTAATAATTCATTTATCCAATTGTTGCACCAACACCAATTGGTAGTCAACACAACCGACTGTTGGGTGTGTGGACTTATGCCTCATACCACAGATAAAGGGATGCCATATTTAGTCCTTCCATTTTCTTATGAAGGTTCCGCTTGGGCTTATTTTGTAATATTTTCAAATGCATATCAGAGCCCATTTAGACGTCCAGTTGGTTCCTATGGTAGTAAGCCAGATTTTAGTCATAATTCTCTGATAAAGGGAATGGTGGCTATGACTAAAATTGTGGAGAATAATAAGGTTCCTGTTGACGAAAGACAGACATATACTAATTGGAACGTGACTCGTTACATTACTAGCCTTACTGATAAACTAAACAGGGAAAATCTCCACCAATTTGGACTGTCCCTCATCAAGGTAATTTCTGTTTACAAATGAATGGCCAGACTACTGACGCTGGACAAAGAAAAAGCTTTTGTTCCCATACATACATCTACACGTCTCAGAATTCACCGCCGTTAGTGCCATCCCAGGGCACATTTTTTGTCTGCCACGATAGAGCTTACACGTGGCTACCAACGGATTTTTCAGGAACATGCTCTATAGCTTTTCTTCTCCCTCCTACATACACTGCTCCTTCAGGCCATCATAGAAACAGATATGGCAGAGGGATTATTGATCCTAAAGACACGGCAGGACAAGAGGGAAGTGATTTCCTCAAAGGATTTCTTCCTTTTTGGGGCCCAATGGCCAACAGCAGAAACATGAGACAGCTGGTTCGTGTTGTTCAAACTACCATAGATGTCACTGTGGGAGCCTTGAGTAATCTCACAGCTGAACTTCAGGCGGATCGTCTCATGACTTTGCAGAACCAGATTGCTCTAGATGTTATTCTTGCAGATCGTGGTGGAGTCTGTAAATTGATCGGATCTAGCTGTTGTATTTACATACCGACGCCCCTACGGTATACCAAGCCATCTCTAAATTACACATGATCTCCGAATCGATTCATCAAGACGAAGGAGATTGGTCTTTATTAGGATGGTTTTGGGGATTACTATCTAAATGGGGATGGAAGGTACTAACCTTCCTTGGAGTGGTTTTGGCCATCATTTTTTCCTGTTGTCTCTGTATGCAGTGTGGTCCCGCCATCTGCGGTCTTTGTGCCACTCTGTGTGTCCCAAGACCTGAGTCACAGAAAACAGAGAACATTAAAATGATGTTGCAGCAACAGTTTGATGACCTCATGGCTATTGACATTGATTCAGATTAACGTGAATCTGTGTGTTTTGCCTGAGTTATAGCAAAAGGAGGGTCTGTGGAAATTCGATTTTCGATCTCGCTTGTATTCAGCCACCATTTTGTGTACCACCTCCATTTTGTGTTGCCCTCACTCAGGCAGCACAATGAACGAAGTTTTTCTGCTGATCTTACTGCGACGTGTCAAATAACCTTCTGCCTCTGTTTACGAGACTGATGTCAGGGACTGGCTGAATCCACTAATCCTCGTCTGGTTTGACTAAACCCTGTCTCAACTGTCTGTCGGCTCCCACATTCTTTCCTGACTTTATCTTATCTTCTGGCCTTCGCTATTCTCTACTTGTATTCTCTCATTTCACAACTGTCCTCCAAAACATACAAATATGTCCTGCCACCTGCAAGTTGAGTTGTAGACACTACCACTGATTAACTTTTGGGGAGGGGTGACAAAAACAGTTGGAAGAGAGGTTTATTTGGGTTACTTGATATCTTGTTTTCAAACTTTTCTCATTGGTTATATCTTGTTTTCAAACTCTTCTCATTGGATAATCATGTATGCATTGGGAGTGTTCTTGGTGAATCTATGTGCTATAAAAGATTGTGCGCCACGGAGTAAAGTGGCAGTCTCCTAAGAACATACTGAGTGTACTTCTGTGACAACTGTACTTAGCTGCAGCTAATAAACCTGATCTTCTACGCTCAACAGAGTGTCCTGTGTCTCTGTTCAACAAAGCAGGTGAACTCAGGAGATTAAGGCGTACCCTGTGCCGCCAGGCCCATAAGGCCCTGGTTCTTCAGTAATGGTGAGTAGCTGCGCTATATAAAAACGGACTTACATTTTTACAGTTCCGTTTGTATGTTACCATTGCTCGCTATCACTTGAGATCTAAGAAATTGATGCTTGATTTGCTGTATTACATGTTAATTTGAGATTCATATTGTTCTCGTTAAGAGTCTATATATATATATATATGTGTGTTATATATATTTCAAAAAATACATTTTTAAAATGTTTTGTAATAAGTAGTATGAAACGATACATTTTTTTTCTTATATTTTGGTATTTACTATTATAAGTATAAGGACATTATATTTTTGTGATCAATTTTTCTGATACAATATTTTTGTATTATGGTATTGTTCTGATCGATAATGTGTCAGTGATCCCGCACGCACAGAGTCAGCCACACAGAGACACACACACAGAAATAGTAACAGGCAGCCAAGTGTAAAAGTGGACTACATTGCTGCACTCCAGGGCTGGATTATCATTGGCTCCTGAAGAGTCAGACTTGCTTTGAAGGTAATTTCCACCAGGTGGGCAGCCCATCGACTTCTGAAACTTTGTTGATTTAGGAAACCATATTCTGGACCAGGCGCGCAACACCCATTGGGCTCACCGGGCTTCAGCCCCCCCCGTCGTGTGTGACAGCCCGGCTGAGACAGCCTCTCGGGCTGGCGTCCGTCTAATTGCAGCCGGACCCGAGTACTTCACAGGTCTTTATAAGACCATTTACTCGTTAATGAGGCTTTTGTTGTGTGTTCTCCCCTTCTTACAGCCATTCTGCCTATGGCTGGAAGACTTAGCCCCCCCCCGAAATCTTTTTCAGCCCCCCCCGAAATTTGGCTCTAGTTGCCTGCCTGTTCTGGACCAATAGGATGCCGACCTGAAACGTGATAGCCTCGTGCACCAAGTATGGGTTAAAAGTTAGAAGCAAGGGCTAAGTAAAACAGAATATTCCCACTAAAAAATGCATCACTATATTCCGAGAGATATCAAGTACTGGGGTCGCTCTCAGTCACTAGTAGTTTGCAGAGGCACAACATAGAAGGCGATTGGATTAAAGTGCTCCATTTCTGCAAAAAATAAAAAAATTACCACAAATGGGAGAATATTGGACGCAGCTGTGGAGGTGTATGTTTATTCACCTTTTTAGCCAAAATACACAACACAGCATGACAGCTTAACTCTTCGGAATTTGGAACATTTACAGAGAAAAACTGAATTCATTATAATCCGGTGGCGCTCAAAAATCCTTTTTGCTAATGCTCTTTGGATTTCTTTTACTAACGTGCAGCACGGCATTTAAGGATAACTATTCCACACTTTCAGAAACCAGTTTTTTGTTGTTTATTTTGTTCAAGGAAAACAAATATAACCAAGCATTTATTTTTAAGATAAAATAAGCATGACTTAGACTGTTAAAAAAAATCTTTCATAAAAAAGTACGATTTTGTTTTCATTCAGAGCTCAGAAAATCGAGAGTATATTAAGCAAACATTATACAGCCGACAGCATTTGATACAGTGTGTTATCTTTGGACTCCTCAGCCAGGCTTTTATGACTGTCCTGAAAGACAGGCCTTACTCGCTCAAGTTATTTGGACTTTCTCCCTGTTTACTCTTCCTTGTTAGGGCAAAGCCAGTGGAGGTTTCTCTCAGCACTTTGACTAAATAAAATACCCAGCTGAACAAACACAAAGCAGTCCCCGGATTACTTTGGTTTCTTAAAACAAGATAGGGTTTTTCAAAATGTGAATGGTTAAATATATTCATGTCTAAAGGCGATTGGGGGATGGAGATTAAGGAGTGACAGTTCCAGAGAGATTGTGGAGCAAATGTAAAATCAACAAGCATTTGCAATGCAATCGGTCTCGCTTTTTGGGACCTTATAAGTATTTACCGATGCAGCACATTATCGCACATTACTGCAAAGTTAACACTTGCCACTACCATTACTCCAGGCTAACACCATTACATTGGGATTGTTCTCATCACTCCTAAGAAAGTTTTTCCCCCTTTTTAAATCATTAAACCCATGCCAGGACCACTAAGAACAGTCCAGCCCAAACGGCCAAGCAAGGATCTCCCTGAATTCAAGCATACCATCCATTGCTTTTTTTTAACACTTCATTTTATTCACCAACAGCAGCAAGGATGGCAAATTTAATTCCACACAGGGCGCTATCTTAGCAAGCGTGGAATATGCGCATGCAGGTCTTGAGACATGTTCCGAAGTAGCATGTGACTCGAAATGAAGGAAGCGCTATATAAATACAATTCCATAAAAAAAACACACACACACACGCACGCATGCACACGCACACAACGCACGCACGCACGCACACAAACGCAAATTGAATGTTCCAATACACATGCTTACAGAAAGGCTACTATGTATGGTGAAACACAAGTGTGTGCACCAGGGTCAGACTGGGACAGAGAAAAATATGCTGACGCACTAAAATAAGAATGGAACCTGTTAGTGAATTGTATACTTAAAAAAATGGCCCATGTTTTTAAATTGGGGCAGTATTGAACTTATATAGAAACTCTGTACAAACGTTTTCCAATGTATGGAAGAAAGCATGGATTTGTGCTTGCTGCAGACACTATTGGGGAATGTTGGACTTGGCCCTTTTTGGCTAAAGTTCCCTAAACATTTTGCCTTCCCCCTAGACCTTTTTTTGGACATGGTGTTGCCAGCTTAGATGCTTTGGGCATTTTGCCACTGCTGATCAGTGTCAAAGTGCAAGTGCTCCCTTTAGAAAGTGTTATGGTAATTGGTTGTCCATGATTGGTATGTTTGCTTTACTAGTAAAGTTCCTAGTAAAGTGCACTATGTGTGCCAGGGCTGGTAATGCAAATGCTACTAGTGGGCCTGCAGCACTAATTGTGCCACCCACACCAGTAGCCCTAAAGAGAGAACTCAGGCCTGCCACTGCAGTGCCTGCGTGCAGTTTGTTAAACTGCCATGTTGTCCTGACAAGTGCACCCACTTGCCAGGCCTTACCCTTCCCTTTTTATGCACATCAGACATACCTATGGTAGGTCCAGGGTACCCCCTTGGGCAGGGTGCGGGGAACAACCTTTACAACGCAACTTTTACAACGCACTACACTTACAACACATTTTTTACAACGCAACATCCACTACAACGCATTCCATTACATCGCATGACACTACAACGCATTTTTAAAAACTACCTTTACAACGCATTCCATTACATCGCATACTGCCTTTACAACGCATACCATCACAACGCATAATATTACATTAAAACCCCTACACTATCCAACACTTACCCTACTGTTGCACCCCCTGGAGTTAGAATAGTAATTTTTACCCCTATACTATCCAACACTTACCCTACTGTTGCGCCCCCTGGAGTTAGAATAGTAATTTTTACCCCTATACTATCCAACACTTACCCTACTGTTGCACCCCCTGGAGTTAGAATAGTAATTTTTACCCCTATACTATCCAACACTTACCCTACTGTTGCACACCCTGGAGTTAGAATAGTAATTTTTAGCCCTATACTATCCAACACTTACCTTACTGTTGCACCCCCTGGAGTTAGAATAGTAATTTTTACCCCTATACTATCCAACACTTACCCTACTGTTGCACCCCCTGGAGTTAGAATAGTAATTTTTACCCCTATACTATCCAACACTTACCCTACTGTTGCACCCCCTGGAGTTAGAATAGTAATTTTTACCCCTATACTATCCAACACTTACCCTACTGTTGCACCCCCTGGAGTTAGAATAGTAATTTTTACCCCTATACTATCCAACACTTACCCTACTGTTGCACCCCCTGGAGTTAGAATAGTAATTTTTACCCCTATACTATCCAACACTTACCCTACTGTTGCACCCCCTGGAGTTAGAATAGTAATTTTTACCCCTATACTATCCAACACTTACCCTACTGTTGCACCCCCTGGAGTTAGAATAGTAATTTTTACCCCTATACTATCCAACACTTACCCTACTGTTGCACCCCCTGGAGTTAGAATAGTCATTTTTACCCCTATACTATCCAACATTTACCCTACTGTTGCACCCCCTGGAGTTAGAATAGTAATTTTTACCCCTATACTATCCAACACTTACCCTACTGTTGCACCCCCTGGAGTTAGAATAGTAATTTTTACCCCTATACTATCCAACACTTACCCTACTGTTGCACCCCCTGGAGTAAGAATAGTAATTTTTACCCCTATACTATCCAACACTTACCCTACTGTTGCACCCGCTGGAGTAAGAATAGTAATTTTTACCCCTATACTATCCAATACTTACCTTAAATGCAATTTAATATTATGCGTTGTAATGGTATGCGTTGTAAAGGTAGTATGCGATGTAATGGAATGCGTTGTAAAGGTAGTTTTTAAAAATGCGTTGTAGTATCATGCGATGTAATGGAATGTGTTGTAGTGGATGTTGCGTTGTAAAAAATGCGTTGTAAGTGCATGCATTGTAAAAGTGTGCGTTGTAACGACATACATCCGCAGGGTGCAGTGTATGTGAAAGGTCAGACATGTACTGAGGTGTGTGCCTTGTCCTGACAGTGAAATACTCTCCATTTCGTTTTTCGCTGTTGAAAGGCCATCTTCCTCATAGGACAAAATGAGAAGGCTGCATAATATGTTTCCAGCCTTTCTACCCATAGGCTTATGATGGAGAGGTGAAGTTTAGTGTGCCAGAACCAATTTAATAACACATTTTTTTGTGAAGGTGGTTTTTGCATGGTGTGTTTAGAAATTACACTTTTAGAAGTGGTTGGTTTTGTGTGTTCTAACAATTCTGTGTGTCTCTGCTTGGTTGTGGATTGACTGTTTGGATTTGGAAGCGATAGGATCTGGAGAATGTCTTGACCCAGTGGAGGAGGTGAGACAGCAGCAGACTGACCTGCATCTGGAGTATATGGGGGAGGAGTAGCCCCTGGAGGTGAAGAGGTCTGGGCTGCCGCCATAAAACAATGGCTCCATCTCCTGCTGAGTGATTAAGGATCCAGACCCCCATTATCAAAGGAAGAAGATATTACTGCCAGGGAGATACCCAGAACTGGTTCAGACAGGGGTCAGTGCCCCACTGAACACAAAGACTTCAAAGACATTTAAAGGTATAACTCTGAGAGCTGAAACCCCTGGACTTTGGAATGGAACTGTTCAAGACTGTAAAGGATTGAACCTACTTCGTGGTCAAGAGGAACCTCTGCCAAGGAAGAAACAGCTGAAGAGACTGACGGAAAGGATTGACCCGTGTTTTGTATTCTGGGGCTGGCCTGCAATTTGCTGATTTAACCAAGGAAAGGCTAAAGGGACTTTGCTGTGTGTTGTGTCCCCCTGCTTGAAAGGATTTTGCTGTGCTGTCTCCTGAAGTAACTTAACCCCAAGGGCCCGAGGAGAGCTGGGTCCCTGTTGTGGAAACCCAGGAACACAAAAGTTTCCAGGTGTGTCTCAGCGACGCTGTGTGCGTGTGCTTTTTGCAGCCTGAGACCCTCGTAAGAATTGCCCTGTGATCGTGGGCACCAGGAGTCCATGTGAGTCTCAGCGACGCTGTGTGCATGTGCTTTGTGCAGCCTGAGACCTTCGTGAGGATCGTCCGGTGACCGTGTGCACCCAGAATCCAAGTGAGTCTCAGCGACGCTGTGTGTGTGTGCTTTTTGCAGCCTGAGACCTTTGTGAGGATTGCCCTGTGATCGTGTGCACCCGGAAACTCAAGTGTGTCTCAGTGACGCTGTGTTGGTGTGCTTTTTGCAGCCTGAGACCCTCGTAAGAATTGCCCTGTGATCGTGAGCACCAGGAATCCACGTGAGTCTCAGGGACGCTATGTGTGTGTGCTTTGTGCAGCCTGAGACCTTCGTGAGGATTGTCCTGTGATCGTGTGCACCCGGAATCCATGTGAGTCTCAGTGACGCTGTGTGCATGTGCTTTGTGCAGCCTGAGACCTTCGTGAGGATTGCCCTGTGATCGTGTACACCAGGAACTCAAGGGAGTCTCAGCAATGCTGGGTGTGTGCGCTTTGTGCAGCTTGAGACCTTAGTGAGGATTGCCTTGTGTCCGTGCACACCCGGAGCTCAAGTGAGTTCCAGGGACGCTGTGGGTGTGTGCCCTGTTGCAGCCTGAGATCTTCGTCATTGCTATCGGCCTGGACCGGCATCCCCAGAGGAGCTGTGCTGCTGGTCCGAGCCTGTCTTTGCCAAGGAGGGACATCAAACCATTCCCATGTCGGGGGAGGCCCGAGTTCGCGTGCCCAAAATCAATGAAGCCGTATCGAAGTTCCAAGTTGAGAGGAGAGGAGAGAAGACAGAGGTCGCACCCCCCAGGTAACGCTCAGCGAGCATGCGTGTGTCGGAGAAAAACGCTCTCGGCCTTTCCCATTCTCGCAGCTTGAGCCTCCGCTGAAGTCCATATTGCGGCCCGTAGTTGCCGAGGAGTGGCAGTACCGGGGCTGAGGTGTGGAGCTACACTTTGTTTTACACCATACCCATGTGGGGGGCATATTTTGGTAATAGCTGACCGCGAGTCAGCAGGAGTGGAATAGAGACCGAATACCGTGATCAGTGCCGGAGTACATTATTTTGGCATCACGAACTACCTGATTGTTGCATTACGCATTACATCATTTTGGTATTACAGACTGCCGATGGTTGCATTACGCATTGCATTGTTACTGCATAACGAACTACCTGATTGATGCATTATCTCTGCATACCGAATTACCTGATTGTTGCATTACGCATTACATCATTTTGGTATTACGAACTGCCTGATTGTTGCATTATTTTTGCAAACCGAACTGCCTGATTGTTGCATTCCGAATTGCATTATTTTGGCATTACGAACTGCATCATTGTTGCATAACGAACTGCATTATTGTTACATTACGAAGTGTCTGATTCTTGCTTTACGAACTGCATAGCATTGCATTAGGACTGCATTGGATCATCTAGAATTGCTAATGAATACTGCAAGAACCTACAAGGGCTTGCTGGCCTAATAACCAGCAGGGTGAATTATTACAAATACGCATTTGTTGGATTTTTATCGTGTGGTCTCATCGTATATCTTTCTATATAAACATATGCTTGTTTTTTTATGAAACTCATGTGGAGTCCATTTGTGGTGTCATCATTGGGTTGTTGTGAGCGTGTTTGCAAATACTTTACACATTTGCCTTGAAGATAAGCCCGGCTGCTCATGCCAAGCTACCGAGGGGGTGAGCAGGGGCTATCTGAGAAGGTGTCCTTCCTTTCCCTGACTTAGAAGCAAGGGTCTCTATTTGGACTAAGGAACCTACCTCAGCCAACTAGACACCCCCAGTTCTAACAGGGAAATCAACATGAAAAAATAACTGGCCCCAGGAAAGTCTGTAAAACAGGCTGACAAACAGCAAAAAAATGTCCCGAAACATTTGTGTACAAAAAAACGTAAGCATGGTTACAGAAAAAGAATAAAGTGCACAAGAAAACAGAAATACCGGTGGTGGCGGGGAGCAGGGTGTGTGTTTGGGTTTGTAAATAAATAAATAGGCGTCAACGTAATAGCACTTCTAAGATGATAGATATGACACTGGTGTGCTTGTGTAGAGGAGTCGAAATCTGTCTACAGAATCAATGGCACATATGTGCACATTTGAGTAAGCACTGTAGCACAAGTGTGTGGGAAAATAATGGTGTATAAAAACAAAGGTATCCTCTACCACCCGAGAGAGTGTGTAGATGTGTGCGTTTACACAGACATAATGGTGTGTGCAGAACAACACTCTACGGTAAATGAGAAGCATTTACGGTAACACAAGCATGTGCTGCAGAGATACACAGGTATGTGCGTGTGCACAAGACTATGGACATTAAAACAGAATGTAAACCATACAGTAATAAAATAGTGCAGCCATAATCAGAAACACATGCACGACTCCCCTCCCCTAACTGTTAAACAAGCGCCAAGAGTGGCACGCTAAGTAGATGCTGTAAGCAAGATAAACAGATATACGTTCTCTGTCAATGGTGCCAAGCAATAAAAAGAGCAAGCTTCGTCGACATTAAAAAAATGGAAAAGTTTACCGCACAATGTTCCGGTGTTCCTCCCATTCAGGCACCTGCACTCGCACCAGCATATACTTGAAGGTGCCCTCCGGATCGATTTCCACCTTGGCCATACCGCCGACTGAGCTCAAGATGAGCTGTTCCCATTCCGCTGACTGAGCTCAAGATGAGCTGTTCCCATACTTCCGACTGAGCTCAAGATGAGCCATTCCCATACCACTGACTGAGCTCAAGATGAACCTTTTATGTGAGTGAACGGCAACCACGACACAGAGAAGGAAAGGCAAGTAAGAATAGCGCTGCGTATGTACCAGCAACAAGGCAGCCATCTTCCGAAGGGACTTTAAAAAAAAAAAATCTCGTAACGTGCGGGAGGTGGTAGCGGAGGGCACCTCACGCCCGCTATAGATAAACAAAGAGTGGCGTGCCACAGGAGTTGGTGGCGGGCACCGCATAGGCCGCTTTAATTAAAGGTAACGAGTTAGGGGACCGGCGCACAATAAGACGTGCGGCTACCATAATTTAATGTAAAAAAACAAGCATTAACTAGTCCCGGGCAGTGCCTGGCACAGCTTATGGCTGGGTGAGGGACTAACGGTTTAAGACCACAGAGTGAGGCAACGGAAGGCTGCAAGGCACAAACTGCGCCCCAGGGCGACACACGCGAGGGGGCATGTGCCCTGGATTTTTAGGGAAAGCTGATGCCTAATCCCAGGCAGTGAATGTGTGTACTTTACACTGGTTGCTGGACGGTGTGCGCCACGTGAGTGCTTTTAAGACTATTGAGAGTGAAATGAAAGGAAGCGGGTGCACGTGGCTGGTAGAGAGAGAGAAGCGCCATTCCGCTTTCTGTTCCCAATGCAACATTTTCATTTGTTTATGAAAAACAACAGTATAAACACCCTCCTATCCACATCACTTCCTCTTTTTCCTCGTGCCAGACTTTTGGTGTGCATGCGTACGATGTACGGCATTGCGCGCATGTCTGCGCACTACTTTTAAAACAAGCATTTGCAATGCAATAGAACTCACATTTACGTGAGTCCTATTTCATTTAAAACGAGAGTGCGGGTGGGCAAATAGGCATGAACGGGAGTGCGGGGGGGTGGTGGTGGGCTGAGAAGTCACGGACTGCAGGAGGGGTGGGGGGAGGCACGGGATCAAAATAGTGTTGTCAGTAAAGGGGAGAGTAGCCATGGAAGGGCACAAATGACGACATGGTCTTTAGGAGGAGGGACTAACAAGCCTAAAACCAATGAGAATGCTGCATTTAGGACCTAAGCCAATACAAAAGATGGGCGGAGAGTGGGCGGAGCTTACACAGAGCTTCCACACTATAGTGTATACTGCATGCCTCGCAAAGTGTTGCAACGCATGCGCTGAAACGCTAGGCAAGACCTAAAAACACTGAGGTCCTTGCGTTTCCTGTGAGGTATACTCATGTTTACGTTTGTGTAAAAATAAATCTTTGTGTTTCCATATAATAAACGACAGCAGAAAATATGTCACTTCCTTGAAGTTGTTCATTTAATAACGTGTATGTTTTTGTAAGCCGATGAACATGTTCCCTATCACATCTGCCCAAGGTAGATAAAAGGATGATCAGACCTGATGAGGTAATGCATCTGTGGCCCACTGGTTTTGAATAACACCCCTCATGTTATCCGCGTTTATAAACCCAGCCTCCCCTCCCCATAATTCAATACAATAAATCTAATAGTATGCAAATCTTAAAAGAAAAGACATTTCATATTATGGTCCACTAGTTATACATTAGAAATTCATGTGCTCCAAGATTAGAAATGTTTATGCAATAGAGTGACATGATTCTCCCTTAGCTTCTATTTTGGTTTTTTTTGCATCTAAAGTAGGACTCAAACTTTTGGTCAGAATGCCCTGTTGAATTAGTCTGCACTTGAAAGGTCACGTAATGCATAAAATTCTAAATCCAAAATCTTGAAAACGCAATAATAGAGTTTTCCAAGAGTGGAAAGTTCTATTCTATTCTATTCAGCAGGTTTTGTAAAGCGCATGGCTACCCGACATTGGGCTTCCCATCGCTATCGGTCTGGTTTGACTGAGGGAATTAAAAGATTAAAAATAGCTAAAATTAATTAGTGAAAGAGATAGGTCTTCAGCTTCTATCTGAAACTCACAAAGTTGTTATCCATTTTTGGGCTAATAGGCAAGGGGTTCCAAAGTTTAGGTTCAAGGTATGTAAAAGACCGACCTCCACTCCTCGCTCTCTTGATTCTGGCAAAAACATGCTCAAGATTATTTGGGCTAAGGTCCCTATTGGCACGATAAATGGGTGACCAGATGAGGAAGAACATGTGGACCTTTGCTGTGCTTTGCCCAATATATGATGCATAATGCCTTAAATTGTACTCTGCAGCTTATGGGCAACCAATGAAGAGTGACTAAAGACCCGAAGAAGGAGAGCTGATAAGTAGAGTATCCTGGGATCCTTCAATATTTACAGAACGAAATAGACTGATTTGTGAACTGAATTACATGCCTGGTCCTATGCCTAGTCCTCACCTTGCACCTGCCAGAACACCAATTTACATCACATGATTTCACTAAGGCTCTCATTACGAGTGGGCCAGTAATTGGTGTCTCCGCCGAATGGGAATTTATCGGTGTGATAAATATTATCTAATTGTGAGTTTTTTTCTTTATGGGAAAATAACATGCATAACGTCTTTAATGAGAAATAACATTAAGATTTAGGATGAGACTTAAGACCCAGCGCTTTCCCTGTTTTTAAAGATGTCTATGGGTAGATGGGACACGTACTGACCTCTTTTAGCATCAAGATGCCCCAGTCTTCATATTAACATTAGCAAAAGCTCCAGCATTTAAAGGGCCTATTACAAATGCAGGGAAATGCTAATTTAGGTACAGAAAGTGAGTAATGCCCATTTACCCCATCCCTAAGCTGTTTTCCTGGTGGAAATGTCGTCAGTAAAAGCCTGATTACATTTGCACAGCTATAAAACATCAGAATGAGACAAAACATTTAGTAAACAGGTTCCGATATTGCATATCACACCTTTTTCTGATATCTTCAAATCGAAATCAGTTGATAATGCCGATCAAAGGTACAATCCAACTTGGAATGAGACCCTGGGGTTTTCACTACTTCAGCTACATAAGGGAGCAGGTTCATCAACATTTTGTGCTGTGGTTGCATCACAAAATTAGCACAAACCAGCACAAAATGTTTTTTTATTATTTACTTTCCAGCGCAAAACTTGTGTTGCGCTTGAAATTGCCTAAAAATAATGCAAAGTAGCGCAAAGTGCTGCTATGCGTTACTTAGTGTTAAGGGGTCATTACTTGGGCGTTCCTGTGCAACCACACCAGCTTTATGATACACAACTCTATCTATCAAAAATGTGAGATAGGGTTGTGCATAAAAAATAATGCCATTTGAAAACTGGCCTTAAAAGGAGAAATGTTCTCCTTTCTCTCTTCTTTTCTGACTTTGCATGTCTGCTGCACCGTATAGCACACAAACAAAGTTGGAAAAGTTTTAAAAGTGGCCTAAGCATAATATTTTGTACTGGAAGAGAACCTATGCTACACTCACACACACACCCTTGCACTATGGCGCAAAGGTTTGTGTGTGGCACACTGCAGCAAAATTCAGAGCTTTCACTAGGGAGAGGAGAGGAGAGGAGAGGAGAGGAGAAGAGAAGAGAGAGCCGTATCTCTGGAGATATGGTGCCCTCCTGCTCCTTCCCTGGCATGCAAAGCAGTGCAGCATTTTTGGCTGCTGCTCTGCGTTGGGTGACACTTTAGTAAATCTGTGCCAAGGTGTGTCAGTGTGACCAAATCAAATTAGCAAAACGTCTAGGAAATTATAGAGGGAACATTCTGTTTACCAAAAAAAAGGGTCATTAAAACAGTTTTATAAACTGAAAGGATGCGAGCCATACTGCACATAATTACAGAAAACCTGTTTGTATGATGCTAATGCATTCCTGATGTAAAATTAGTTTCTATCAGCATATATTTTTATAAATGCTTTGGACAGCTGCGTGGTATTTCCTCCTCAATTTTACAAAGGTTTCTTCCCAATCTTCGTGAACCACACAATTTGCAAACTTCTTAACAAAGTAATAGGAAGCTAAAGTAGCTTAGGCGCCACACAAAAGACTACAATTAGGTTAAGGATACTGTTGCAATGACTATGTTTGTGCTAAAAAAAAATCTGTGTTTGCTCAAAAAGTGAACGCTGGTTTGAAAATGTGTCATTTGCATGAATCCTGCACCAGCTCATGTCAAGCTGCAACTTCCATCGTTCATGAATCCTGCACTGGTTTGTGCCAAGCCGCAACTGCTGATTCTGCCAAGCTAGCTGCGGGATATAACTGGGTGTTAGACCTGGCATCCATGGCAGGATTCCCCTGTCTTTTTGAATATATCTCCTTTATTTTTGACTGTGTGCTGGACTTTTTTTTTGCTGGTTTAGATACTCTGGACACTTTGCCACTGCTGATCAGTGCTAAAGTGCAAGTGCTCCCTGTGTAAATTGTGATTCTGATTGCTTATTCAGGATTGTCATATTTTATTTACTGGTAAGTCCCCAGTAAAGTGCACTATAAATCAAATGCTACTATTGGGCCTGCATCACTGGTTACGCCACCCACATGAGTAGCCCTGTAAACGTGTCTCAGGCCTGCCACTGCAGTGTCTGTGGGTGCAGTTTTAAAGTGCCATGTTGACCCGGCAAGGGCACCCACTTGTCAGGCACTAACCTTCCCTTTTACTACACGTAAGTCACCCCTAGGCTATGCCCAATGTGACCCCATAAGCAGGGTGCAGTGTATGTGAAGGGTAGGACATGTACTGGTGTGTTTCACATATTGTGATAGTGAATACTGTGCATTTCATTTTTCACTATTATAAGGACTCAGGATTTAATAACGTAATTTTGAAAAAATTGTTTTTAAATTGTGTGTTTGAAAATGCCACTTTTAGAAAGTGGACAGTTTCTTGTTTAACCATCCTTTTGCATTAACCTGCCAGTGGAATTAACATCCGGTTTAGACTGACAGGGACCTGTTTGTGCATTCACTCTAGACAGTCGTACAAAGGGAGCTGAGGTTTTCCCTGTGAAATAAAGTCAAAAAAGCCTTTTATAAGCAAAGTGTGAGAGAGGCTTTATTTAAATAAACCCCATCCATCGACGAGCTGAACAAACTGTCCCACTCAGAACCCTGCGAAGTCCTGGTTCCACATGCGAACATAGAACGTGGAACCAGAACATTATCACACTTCTTCCTTCTCAAAATTAAATGAATCTTTCAGCAAGAACACCTAAACAACACAAAACATAAATGTTAATTCCTTGAAGAATAAATAAGATGAAAAAAACAGTGAGACATAAAAACATAGAAAGATGAAAATGACCATCCATCCCAGAAACATAAACATTAACATCTCACAAAATCATGAAGATAACTTGGGCTTTTGCAAACCCTTACACTCTTACAAGTTGGCCTAAGTTCCAAACGGGAGGAAATACCCTCGGAAGAATCAGTCTCACAAAAACTGTTACAACCTGGACTAACATGAACAACACGACTATGATTCCAGATACGTCCATCATTGGTTTTAACTGCATTTTTGAACAGTTTCACCACACTTTTTATATCAGTGAATTTCGACCAATTAAGACATCCTACCGGAGCCTTGACTTTGACTCTGTCCCCCACTTTGAATTTAACAATCTTACCAGATTTATAATTGTCAACATAGATCTTCCTTTTCCTTTGAAGAGTCATTTCCTTTTCCCTCCAATTACCAATACCATTATCTTTTAACCCTTTGTCCAAAGTCATCCACCCTTGACACAAAATGGTGTTCGGAGATCTTCCTTAGAACAACTCAAAAGGTGACTTTCCAGTTGTAGAATGAGGTGTAAATCTGTAAGCAGAAATTCGACGTTGTAACTCATCCTTCCAGTTTAAACAGTTAACCCTCGCCAATTGTATACTCTCTTTCAATGTTTTGTTCAATCTCTCTATTGCTCCATTAGCCTCAGAAGGATAAAGCAAAATCTTCTTGTGTTCAACTCCAGACTTCAATAAATATTCCTCCATTTCACGTGAACAAAATTGTGGCCCATTGTCTGATAGTAAGGAACATGGGAAACTTTCACGCTTGAAAATGGAATCCAAAAATTTGATTATACATTGAGTAGTTATGTCTCTCACAGAGCTTACTTCAATCCACCGAGAGTATAAATCTAGCAAAACAATCAGATAAGGAGTTTGATGTTCACCATTAAGAGGACCAACAATATCAATTGCTACTTCATCCCAAGGACACATGGGTAATCTCCTACAAACCATAGGTGGATGTCTGGGTTTAAGAAATGTGTCACTTAACGAACATGGCACACAATCATGTTCTGCCCGTTCTACCATAAGATCCAAACCTGGCCACCAATAATCATGTCTGATTCTTTCTTTGGTTTTTGAAATTCCCATGTGTCCTTCGTGTGCAATCTGAATAATGTTTTCCCTTAAACACTCGGGTGGAACTAATCTTGTGCCTCTAGTTAAGATACCATCCACAACAGCTAATTCATTAGACACTAACAACCATGGTTTCTCAAGACTGTTTTATTTTCCTTGTGACAATAACTCCATCACACCCACCAATTCTGAATCATTCTTCAACGCCTCCTTCCACTAATCTTCTTTTATCAATCCTAAAGTGATGTCACACACTTTAACCTCAAATTCATCCTCCATCCCCTCCTGACAACACAAACTATTTGAATCCACGCTGTCAACTAAACGTGAGAGACAGTCAGCCAACACATTTGTTTTTCCAGGAATATATTCAAAGTTAAAATTATATTCCTGTAAAGAGATGACCCACCTCCTGATCCTAGAGGAGATAGAGTCAAGACCGTTTTTCTCAAAAACTTCCTTTAGAGGCTTATGATCAGATCTTACAGTAAAAGAGGTGCCCCAAACAAATTTCCTAAATTTATTGAGCGCCCAAAATATGGCAAGGGCCTCTTTATCAATGACCGAGTAATTAAGCTCAGCACCCCTAAGACACCTCGATGCACATGCAACCAAATGCTCATGACCATTTCTCAACTGAAAAAGCAGAGCACCCAAACCTTTTTTGCTTGCATCGGTCATGATGAAAGTTGCATCACCTGGTTTAAATGCTTTTAAATCAGGTGCATTCTTAAGATCCATTTTAATTCCTGAAAACTCTTCTTTAGACACCTCATCCCACACAAATTCTGCATTTTTGCATAGTAACTTTCTGGGATTAACAGTTTTATCAGCAAAATTGCTAATGAATTTGTTATAAAACTCAGCCATGCCTAAAAAAGAGGAAAGTTCCTCCTTTGAACACGGTTCTTTCAAATTCACTATGGTATCAACCAACTCCTTTTTTGGTCTGACTCCGCTCCCAGAAATGTGGTGACCAAGGTAATCTACCTCAGTTACCCCAAATTTACACTTGTCACGACATAAAGTTAGACCTGCTTTGAGTAACCTCTCCAGAACCTTTATAACTCTTCTATCATGCTCTTCGAGGTTTTTCCCATATATCAAGAGATCATCTTGATAACATCTAACACCAGGAATCCCTTTAATGACATCATTCATAAGTCTCTGAAACACAGATGCTGCTGACACCAACCGAAAAGGCATCCTTAGAAATTTAAATGCCCCCATGGGGGTTACAAACACAGTCAAATCCTGTGAGTCTTTGTTAAGAGATACCTGGTGATATGCTGATGCCAAATCCAAAGTACTAAAATAGCATGCACCTTCTAATGTCGAAACCATTTCATCAATATTAGGAAGCGGAAACCTGTCCACCACCACCTCTTTATTGAGAGCATCTAAGATCCACACATAGACGAATCTCATTGTTGGCCATCCTCGCTACCACAATGGGTGCCAACCACTCTGTAGCCTCCACTGGTTCTATCACCCCAACACTCAGTAACCGATCTAACTCTGTTTGAACTGCTTCTTGTACATTGATAGGAATACTCCTTACTTTCGCTGCAATGGGTCTAGCACCACACTTAAGTTTAATTTGATGGCTATACCCTTTTAAACAACCTAAAGTGTTTCTAAACAAACCTGTAAACTCCTTTATAAATTTGTTTTCCACATTCTCAATAGACTGTACTTGCACAGGGGGGTTGCAATTCGGATTGAGGATAATACCCAGGCGTGCCTGATGAGTCCAACTCGACAAATTGTCTCCTTTCTCCGCCACATACACCTTTGCATCAGTAAACCTTCCATTGCACTCCACACAGCTCAAAAAATACCCCAACATTTTTATGGGAGTACCCCCATAACCTGTTGGTTTAACATCTGATTTTAACAATTTGACATTTCCTTTAAAACTCTTCACAAACTCTTCTTTAGAAATGAATGTAAGATGAGAGCATGAATCAAATTTCATTTTGATCCTTACATCCCCCACCTTGACCCATTCAGTAGGATGTTCCACACCACACTCATTCACTTGGAAAGAGACTTCTCTTACTTCATTTTTACTATTTGGATTAGTCCGAAAACGACAATTCCTAGTGAAATGACCCCTCCTCCCACAAGAGCTACACATAACCTTAAGAGCAGGGCATTCCCTTGCATTTGCTTTGTGACCAAATTTACCACATCGATAACATGTGCCCTGAAAAGCCAACATGCTCCTCCTTTCTTGAGGTACACTCCCTGCCTTATTTTCTTTTTCTTCCTCTCCACCCTCGTAGTTGACTGAATCACTTTTCTTTTTAACCTGACAAACAATCTCTTCCACTTTCTGTTCATGAGAAGATACCTTTCCCTCTTTGCTCAATTCCCCCACACATTTGAGCATATGTTCCACCCGTTTAGCAATAACCATTACCTACTCTAATGGTGGCTCATCCTTTAACCAAAGTTCCTCTCTTATTTTTTCACTGCTGCATCTTAAGACAAACTGATCTCGTATTCTCTCCTCCACAAGCTCACCAAATTTACAACTCGAAGCTAACTTTCTTAGAGCAGTCACAAATTCCTCCACTTTTTCCTCTTTGCCTTGTTCTCTTATACCAAAATAATAACGCTTCATAATGGTGCTTACTTTTGGAAGATAATGCACATCTAATTGCTTGATGCATATCTCTTACTCATTCAATCCCCTTTGAACCGCAGGGCTCAACTGTGGTAAATTTTCCAAAACCTCCTGTCCCTCACCACCTAAACAGTGAAGTAGCAACGCTTGTTTCCTCTCTGCACTCAAATTTGTTCCACACACTCTTGTATAATTTTCAAAAATGTTCCTCCATTTCTTCCACCTCACCGGGGGTTCCCCTGGATTTGACAAGAAAAACGGGGGTGCAGTTACATTCTGCATCTCAAAAAGGAAAAAAAAAAACGTAAGCGTTCTTTTCCTACAAGTTCTTTAAATTATTTCTCAAACCGCAAACAAAAAATATATAATTATTAAAAGTTTTCTTGACAATAAGTTCCTTTCTTTTGCATAAAAAAATAAAACTTTAAAAAAAAAATGTTGCTCCCTCTAAAGTCAAAGGTGTGCCTATCACCGTGATGACACACTTTTTTTCTCACCACCTCTGGACTTTAGTTGCTCTGTGTCCCTCTTGTTCTCCTTAAGTAGATATTAATAAACAAATTTATATCCTTTCCAGTTGTTTTCTGAAGAGTTTAATGGTAAAACTTCCGCCCACGCAAACCTTTGATCCTTTTTTTATGGTAAATTGGGCTTGTTTTACCAAAAACCAAGGAAATCACCCAAAATGGCCGCCGACGTAAACCTTCTGACTTATTTCCACAGGAATTTGGGCATGTTTCTTCGCGCAGCGTTGAACTTGTTTGCAGCCTTGTTTCCTTAGGCAATTGGGCTCAGCATAATGACGCGTCACTCACCGTGAAACACAAATTCTCCTAGCGTTTCAAAGAGACTGCGTTATCTCTTTTCCAAGCCACAACACCTCACTGAAACCAAAGAACAGCCGCACGCTCGAACGCTTCCTCTTCTTAAACACAGGTACTAACTTTGTTTCCTTATTTTCCTCTTTAACCGCTGTCACGCACCAGTTCGTCTTTCAGGCTTAAATTGTTCTTTCCGATGTTGGGGTTTAATCTTCTGCGCATTCCACACGATCGTCGCCAGTGAAATAAAGTCAAAAAAGCCTTTTATAAGCAAAGTGTGAGGAGGCTTTATTTAAATAAACCCCATCCATCGACGAGCTGAACAAACTGTCCCACTCAGAACCCTGCGAAGTCCTGGTTCCACGTGCGAACATAGAACGTGGAACCAGAACATTATCACACCCTGCATATGCTGATGGCCCATCACCAGGCTGATGGGCCTTCCTGCGCTAGAGTGGTGGGAGTAGCTGTTACTTGCACCTGAATAGGGCTGTGACTATCCGCTCACAATGATGTCTCCACCTCCTATAGTGTGTTTGGAGCCAAGGGCAGGCAAGACAGGTACTTGTGAACTTCAAAGACTTCAAAGCCGAAAAGGAATATAAGTATTGGAACTGAAACCCCAGAATTTTAGAACACTTCTGGATCAAGAGGACCCTGCCAAGAAGAAGAGCTGAGGAGCTGTCAGGAGGCGTACTACCCGTTTGCTGTGTGTTGCTTTACTGGGTTAGTCTGCAGTTGCTGCTTCTGTCTGTTTGCAGTGCAAAGGACTTGACTTTTACTTTGCTGTATACTGCTTGAGAAGATTCACCTAGGGCTTGAGGTAGGGTTTGCCTCCTCTTAAGAAGTCTCAGGGACAAAAAGACTTTACCTGCAGTATTCATGAACTCCACTGCTGGGAGTTCTGACCTGCCTTGTGGTGCCAAAATCCGTTCTGGGCCATTGGAGGTTGTTTCTGCTGCAAAGAACTACTTGAATACATCAGAATCGATGCTTTGTCCTTCCAGTGACTGTTTTTCCGATGCAGCAGTGCCGTGTCGGAGAAATTTCCATGAACCGCTGTAGTGCAGCTGAAGAAATCAATGCAGAGCCTGGCGGTGGCTGAAAAATCTGAAAAATGATGTATGCTGGTTCAGCACAGCGTGTCTCTAAGGTCTGAGACCCCCACTCTGAGTCCGACGCAGGCCCCGCTGTGCACCTGTTAAGATCGACGTATCATGGGACCGCAGCTGAAGAAAACCGATGCAGAGCCTGTTCGCCGCCGCTGCCTTGAGCTCCGGGCACATCCCAGATCTCCACACGTCACACCTGTGCACCACGTTTTTATGACGCAGCACCTGCAGACCAGAATCGACTTGGAAATGAGGAATCACTTGCTCCTGCAGTTTGAATTCGAGGCATCGCTTCGCTTGCATGCAGCAGAACTGTTGCATCACCTCCCCAAGTACTCAGGAACTGACGCATCAGTGTGTTTTCTGACTCTTCCCTCCTATGCGGCTGCCGTGTGGATTTTGATCCCTCCTAATATCCTTTCTTCCTCTTCTCCTATTCTTTCTCTTTCCCTTCTAATTATTTCCCCCTTACTGATTTGTTCTATGTACCAAGCGATACACATTCTGTCATATATGACTTTACTGCACCATATGATGATATCCTTAGGATTATAATTACTACTTGATGAATTTGAAATACCTGTTATCTGTCATGATATTTACATGATCATTTGTACATGATAACTTTCTATCATTTACATCCTAGCTCAAATATTGCTTATCATGTAACCCATTTTATCTTTTTAAGTCCTTACCTCCTTTCTGATTTTTATGTATCGTTGTTGCTTCAAAACTGTATTTCTTTTTATCCAAACTTCAAAAAAACATTTGACGACAAAAATCACACATCCATAGTTCTCCTTGGACAGAATTGCCTGAAACCTTTAAAAGTCATATTTTGAGTTGTGTATGTTGGATTTTCATCAATTTGGTCATGCTTGGTTTAGATAAAGATACTTTATTTTTCTAATTTGGGGTGGTGTCCATTTGTAGTGTTTTCACTGTGTTGCTGTATGTGCTATGTACAAAGGCTTTACACATTGCCTCTGACATACGCCTGACTGCTCGTGCCAAGCTACTAAGGGCTGAGCAGGAGTTAACTTAGGTGTGTAATCCCCTTATCTTGACTAAAAGGAAAGGTCCCTATTTGGAAAGGGTGTATACCACTGCCAACTAGAGACCCCCACTTCTAACACTGGAGTGCTGTGTGATTCCTGCACTGGAACTTGGTGGGGCCAGAAGCAGGTACCGACTGCTGAGAAATGTTGGAAAGCAGAAAATAACGGGTAAGAAATGGAAACGTCTCCAGAACAGCTTTAAATATGTAGGCTTTATTTTCATTGATGCACAGCATGGCAGGAGGCGGCAAGATCCAGACAACAAAATGCTGCAACCACCGGTAAATACAATATATATATATACAATGACCACCCAACTTGATTCTCGCACCCGCGAGCCCCCCAACGCTACCATTAGTGCCTAATATTGAACAATGCAAGAGCGTGACACAAACGGGAAAAAGTCAGCTCGTGTCTCACTAAAGAGCGCGTGTGCATTCAATTGATGCACCCGGAGCATGAGACCGACACGAGCCGAGAAAAGATCCGCTTGTGTAACTCTCACATGTGAGAGCATACAAAGGATGCTCTCAGTGCAACAACACAATGTAACACACCTTTCCCCCCTTTTTTTTATGTAAGCACATAATCTTGAAATCTTAAAGGTGGACGTCTAATCCTTGCTTTCCTAAAAGTATTCTTAACATCATTTGTTATGGCAGAATGTGCATTTGGGCTATACTCACCTTCCTTGACATCAAGAAAAATATTGGTGGAAGAATCGTCAATGTAATCATCATCATCATCATCAAGATATCTTTATTTCGGCGGTTTGCCTTAACCCCTTCGACGCGCTTTACGGAACGGTTCCGTCATGCACGTCGGTTGGGCTGTGCTTATGACGGAACCGTTCCGGAATGGCCCCGCCCGCGCACGGAATCTTCAGCGTGGCGCGGAAATCCGCGCCGCGCTGAAGGGGTTAAAAAGTACAAAAAATAAATATATACACAGACAGACCTGACACAGAATAAAATAAGTCATAACAATACATTAAGTGATCAGTCCCCTTCTTCTATTCCACATTGCTAAAAGAAATTTAGAAACTGCAAAAACTATACATTCAGATGTGTCTGTTTTAAGAATTCTAAAAGCATGGCTACATTGCCGAAAACCCATGTTTTTGCAGATAGGCACTATCCAATGCTTCCTAGCTTTTGAGTATGCAGGGCAAAAAAGTAATACATGGAGCTCATCCTCTTTATCACAGCTACAGCCAGGGCAAGCCTCAATAGAGGTTGGTGCCCAACTGCTGGTGAAAGCTCTCAGGGGTAAAGTGCTGTATCTCCATTGAAGATATAATTTTCTTGATGCTATAGGGTAGATAATATCCATAAAATTCTCAAATTGATAAAAATCCTTGACACTTAAAAAAGATTTAGTTAAAACTCCATTCTTAGGGGCAGTCTGCACTCTGTTTAGTTGCTCAGCCACGTAGATCTTAGTAAGCATCTTCCGTGAGATCACCTTGCAGCTTGTTTCCGGTTCATACCACATGTCACCTAGGCCAAGTTTGATACACAGGGATTTTATAAACATAAACCAAGGGATTTTTAGTACACTATTGCTAGCCAAAATTTCCTTCAGCTCTAGTCTATAATGCAATAGTTCCGGCGTAGTCCACAACCTGTGCCAGTACCTAAGGGGCTTCAGAGCTCGTTCATCATCCATCGGCCTCAGATCCAAATCCATCCTTAAAGGATGCAGCGGGGTACTTTGTGGAAGTGATAATAGCTGTCTGATGAACTTATTTTCAATTTTAAGGAGTTCCAACCCTGTAGAATGCCCCCAAAGTTCCGATCCATGTAAAATTGCTGCCCTGGCCTGGCTCTTATATACTTCAAGCGGGGGTTTAATAGGTTTATATGTAGACGTATTAGAAAACCTAAGAATACCCCCTGCATACTGAGCTAGTTTCAGCTGCGCTTTGGCTATTTGTGGAGCCCATGAAAGATTTTCACTTAGAGTTACTCCTAGATAATCAAAGGTTTTTACCCTTTCCAAATTTGATGAATCTAATTTTGGGTTCAGCCGTGTGGAAGGTGAGGGATTAAAAACCATATACTTTGTTTTATTCACATTGATTTCCAGGCCACGTCCTCTACAAAAGTCCTCGAAACTGTCGAGCACACGCTGGATTCCCAGTGGTGATTTAGAAAGTAGCAGAGTGTCATCCGCGAACATAATTGCAGGCACCCTGCTACCTGCCAAAATTGGGGCATCATTATTAGGGGCACTATTAAGATGGGAAATCACACCATTAACGTATAGGCAGAACAGGGTAGGTGCTAGAACGCACCCCTGCCTCACCCCTCTGCCAATGGGGAACTTAGAAGTTAAAGCCCCGTTCTTCCCATGACGCACCTGGGCAAAATTGTCCTCATGCAGCTTAATCAGTATTGCCAGGATTGGTGGTGGCACCCCCAGACTGACCAACACAGCCCAAAGTTTTCTTCGGGGTACTAGATCAAAAGCGGAGCGGAGGTCCACGAATACCATGTAGAGGCTGCCACCCTCAATCTTTGCTGTTTTCCAGAATAGTAATAACAGATGAAAGATTTGATCCATGGTAGAGGTGTTCCTCCTAAACCCCGCTTGGTATTGGCTCAGTATAGCGTGCTCCTCCATCCAGTCCTGCAGTCGTTCAAGGATGAGCCGCGCAAAAATTTTTTGTGGGACATCTATGAGGCTAATGGGCCTATAATTTGCCGGTAACAGAGGGGAACCCTTCTTGAAAATGGGAACGATTTCTGCACCCAACCAGGTGCAGGGCACATTCATTCCTCTCAAGATTGCATTAAATAAAATACATAGATATGGTCCCCAGATCTCCTTTTGATGTTTAAAGAGGTCTCCCGGCAGTTTGTCTAGCCCTGGGGCCTTACTGGATGGAATTTTCGAGATGGCATTAACAACTTCCTCGAGCGAAAACTCTATAAAGTCGTAGGGATCATTCGATATTGGTAAGACCGGATGTGAATCCATATCAACTTCAATAGCGTACAGGGCTCTAAAGTGATCTTCCCAAATGTTAGCCTCTATATTAGGTTCGGTTGCAGGTTTGGGATCCCCGCTTCCTGTGTTAATTATAGACCAGAATTTACGGGCATCTTTCTGTTCTAAAGCACAGGACAGATCGGTCCATTTTGCATAGTCCCAGTCCTGTTTGGCCAGCTTCAACGTAGCTTTATAGTGTGTTCTCTTGGCGGCGATAAGGTTCTTGTCATTGCCATATTTTACAGCCCGAATCAGCTCTTTTTTTGCCAGGCGACAAGCATCATTAAACCAGGAGGAGAGAGGAATCCTATTCTTTCTCTTAGTTACTACTGGATTAAACACATCAAACAAGGTACTAACAAGGTTCGTATGCAGGGCCTGCAATTTGATATTAAAATCAGGAGGAGGTTGTTGAGATGTTAGAACATCTAGTTCAATAAAACACGGCAAGATTGAATTATACAATCTTGCCAGGTCCTCAGAAGACGCCTCCACCCTATCCCACTTGACCCTGCGCCGATCATTCGTTAGGACTAACCTATCTGCTCGATCATCTCTGGGTCCTAATTCCTTCGGTTGTGTGACCGGAGAAACCAGCTCCAGCCTCAGCAGATTGTGATCACTGTCATCCCTTACAATGACCTCGAGGTCGATAACCTTTGACCACAACTGTGTCCGAACCATGATGTAGTCTAAACGTGATTCGTGGCCCTTTTTATTGTATGTGCACCTGGAAGGTGTATCTGAATAGGTGCGTCCGTTACAGGCCCTAATTGAGTGACTTAGTGTAAGGGCCGTTATTTGGACCGCTAGGGGGGACCAAGACCTAGTGTGTGGAGATTGACTTTGCGGAATGGACCAGTAATCATCCTCAGTTGCAAGTGCACCATGATCCATCCCCGGTAAGGGTTCATAGTGACAATTAAAATCTCCTGCTACTAGTAGGAACACATCCGTTGGGATGGAATACAGAAAATTTGATAGTTCGTCAACCATAGTAGACTCACTAGCTAGACTGACAGGTTTCGAATAGACATTCACAGCAGCCAGCTTAAAGCTATTAGGCCATTTCAGGATTACACACTGTATATCGTCCGAGTGGGTACAAACAGATTCAGCTGTGCAACCCAGATGAGTTGCCACCCATGTGGTAAGGCCCCCAGATGGTCGTCCCTTGCCCCCCCATCGTGCAGGTGTGTGAGAACCCGCAAATCCCATTCTCCTTTCCTCTGTTCTCGCCCATGTCTCCTGGAATAGACATAGGTCCATTCCATCAATAAACGTGCCCCAGTCATCACTCGCTATTTTACTATGTAGCCCGCAACATTCCAGGACGCGATTACCAGGGATTCAATATTCGTGGTTGCCCTGGAGTTACAGTCACTCCTGTTTGTAACGGTGCTTTCACACAGGTGCTGCTCTATGACCTCTTGGGCTTCTAGGCGCCTGGCATCAGATATATCCTCTTGGGGTTCAAGGGGGAGTTCGGCGGTGGGGGTATGATTCTCTATAACAGTGGTTAATGTCCCATCTGTTCTTGACGGGCACTCAGCCTCACCAACAGCCCAACTTTTGCTATTGTTCTGAATTTGGGCATCACCCATTACCCGAACAAGTCAATCCACTTGGTCCAAACAGCTATATCTGTTTTGAATCGATATTTTGGGAGGTGCTGGCGGACGATCATATGGAGCCCTTAATGACCTAACTCCTCCTCTGTGTTGTACTAATGTCCACCCATTCTCCATAGCGTTCCAGCGAGTCGGTGGGTAAAAGTGAGACAACGGGTAAGTTTGGATCAATGCTCCCTGGTCCTGATACCTCCAATTGCAGGTATGTTCAGCAGTTCGGGGATCTTTAAAATTTACTAAGATACACTCGTCCCTGCTAGTTTTAGGACCATGACCCACCCACGATACTCTACGTGCCATAAGGATTTCACTAGTAATACGGGGGGGGAAGTGGTCGATTTTTATTGAGCCAATCTATTACTTTGTTTTTAAGAGAAGGGTATGGTTCTATGGTTGAATTTGGAAGCTCAGGGACTCCAACCAAAATTGCCACATAAGGGCTACATTCAGGTGGCAAATCTATAATATGTTCCTTGGGAGGATAACCCTTGCTCTCCATCTGACCACCCTTCCCTTTATCTACATTGGCATCCCCCCTCCGCAATGGTGTGGTTAGAGTAGTAGTTGAACTTGTTGCTATTGGTATTGTTGGAGGAACAGGCATGGTGTTATTAGTTAAAGCTAGGTCAGGCTGGGAGCGCCCATTTTCGGCTGGAGCAGGACATGGATTAGATGTGTCTACCTTTAGCTTGCTCTGTATATCCAGCGCCACCTGTTCCATCCGCAAAAGCTGTTGCTTGATACGAGACAATCTCAATTCCAGGGGCTTGATAATAGCACTCAAAAGAGCACTTACAGTGGCATGTGTCTCTACTGGGGTGTCATGTGTCTCTAGTGGAGTGTTACTGCTGATAGAAGTTACTAGCCCAATTTCTGAGGGTGTAGGTGGGGCATGAACTAAGGCAGCAACAGGTGGAGCTGTTGTAGTTGAATTACTTGTCATCTGGCTACCCGTATGACCTTTGGCAAGTTTAGCTTTTTTGCCCCCCGCCCTAGGGGCCATATTCATTTTTTTTTTAGGCATCGCTCCCTCACGTCTTCCTCGCAGCTGGGGGAGACTTAATCTCTCGGGTGAGCTTAGCATTGTTAAAGCTAGAGTAGAATCTAGAGCTTGCTCAGGTGAAAGAGACTGCAGTGGATCTATGCTACAAGGTACATTATCACTACATGATGGGCCATTGTCTAACATTTCTCTCCTAAGAGCATCCGGAGTGCGAGCATTGGCGATATGACCCATAGAGGATCTTTTTGCAAAAGCTAAATCTTGGGAGACTCTTCTTTCCATTAGTATTATCCCCTGATCGATTACGGAATTTGCTCTTGTAATGAAGTTGTCCAAAGTTCCTGTTAGTGCAGTCCTGCTTCTGGTTGATGATGCAGCCATACTACGTTAGTCAAGCAGCAAAAATGAGAATACTTACAATCCTCCTCGATACTCAGTACGGCAAGGGGTATTTGGGATGACAGAGGGGTGGCCCGGTCCGGTCTTGACCGTGCTTGAACGGGCTTAAACGGGCCCGCCCTTGGCCCAGGCTTCGCCCGGGACACGCCCCGGACGCGTCCCGCGTATGCGTGACTGTGATGATAGTTATAGTAGAAAAAAGGGGGGAGGGGCCGGGAAGAGTCAACAGCTGCGGCCAATGTGTGTCAGCAGAGGGGCCGCTGGTACTCGCAGTCCCGGCTCCGTTCACAAATGCTCCCAAAGCAGTCAGCAACCCGCATTCACCGCCAAAAGGCTCCGCCGTGCAGCTTCCTAAGTTCGTGGTCAAACACCTGCCTCCGAACGGCGCCCGCGAAGCGGGGGCCGTGAGGCGCTATGTAGGGCTGTGGAGATGGAGGGAGGGGCCGGGAAGAGTCAACAGCTGCGGCCAATGTGTGTCAGCAGAGGGGCCGCTGGTACTCGCAGTTCCGGCTCCATTCACAAATGCTCCCAAAGCAGTCAGCAACCCGCATTCACCGCCAAAAGGCTCCGCCGTGCAGCTTCTTAAGTTCGTGGTCAAACACCGACATGTGTGATCACGGTGGCCAGACGCTGGCTCAGCTCCTGGTGCGACATCTCTTCCTCCTTCAGCCACAAAAGCATTTCCCTCAAGAGATGCCCGGAGAAGGATGCCGAGCCGGCTGCTGCCTCCCCGCCTCACACAAAGGCAGCGGCGGCGGAGGTGCCACTCCCAGCCCAGGAGGAGCAGCGGCGGCAGAGCCGGGGTGTGTATACTCAGGGACGGAGCCTCCTCACCGCTCTGCCCGCTCTGGCATCACTTCGCAGCTTTTTGTCTGTAAACTCGAGGGTCCGAAGGCAGGCAGCTCTCTCTAAAGGGAAGGACCTGCCGCGCGGAGGAGAGGGCGCACCGCACGCGCAGACACCTGTCTCCCGGGGATGCTGATGCGAGGGGCGGAAACAAAGCCAGGAGAGCCCATTTTCCCCTTGAAAGGAGAGATCCTATTTAGGTTCCACATGGTCCCTCCATTAACACGTACGGTGTTAGTGAAAACTTGATTAACACGAACTGGATCAGACCAGACACTGCATCCCTTTCCATCCACCTTGATTTTCCTGATGCAGACCATATCACCAACCACTACACCTTGCCTACTCACTCTGCCTCTCTTTCTTTTCATTTCGTGTTTCATCTTAAGCTTATACTCCTCCATTTTGCATCGAATGCCCACAAAATCTAAATCAAATTCATTCTCACCATTACTCTTTTTCATTTTCACCCACCAGGGTACTAACTTAGATACAGGCTTGTGTCCTCTTAACAATTCAAATGGAGAGACAGAAGTGACCGTATTAGGAGAAGTCCTATAAGCCAACAACATGGATTGCAACGCATATCTCCAGTTGAGGCAAATTTTTAATAGATAACTGAATACCATCTTTTACAACATGGTTAAATCTTTCCACTTGACCATTAGCCTCTGGGTGGAACACAGAAATCCTTCTATGTATTATGCCACACTTTGTAAAGAAATCAACCATGTAGTTACTGACAAATTGAGGCCCATTGTCGGTAACAATTTCTTGGGGAATGCCCTCCCTACGGAATACTTCATCCAGAAATTCAAAAATCTTCTCAGACGTAACTTCTTTTACCATCTAAGTTCTGGCCACTTAAAGTAGCAATCTATTAGACCAATGCCATAAGCTTCCTGTCTGGGTAAGACAGCAAAAGGACCAATAATATCCATACCACGTTTGCGCCAAGGGGACTCAGGGAGTTCAATGGGTTGAGGATCTGTACACAACGCTCTGGCTGATTTGTCGCTACTGGCACACTCACTACACAGTCTCACATAACATTCAACATAACAGTCAATATTGGGCCACCAGAAACTCTCCCTAATCCTGGTCCTAGTGCCATAGATAACCATATGACCTTCATGAGCTAACCTGATGATTTAGTCTCTTAACGTAAAAGGGGGTACAAATTTGTCACCTCTGACAATGATGCCATTCTCCATAGCTAATTCTTCATGAATCTTGAAATAACTCATGGTGTCGCCACTAATTTTCCTTTCCTTAGGCCACTCATGTACAATAGCATGTGATACCACTTTAAGTTCACTGTCCTTTCCCATTTCCTCCATCCATTTCTCTTCTTGAATGGAAGAAGTACTACCAATCATGTTTATGTCTCCTGAACAGAATGCAACCTCACAATGTTCCTTGTCACCGGGCTCAAATTCATTACATGGCAAGTGCAATCTGGACATGCAGTCAGCATGAACATTGCTCTTGCCACACACATATTCCAACTGGCACAGAAAATGTTGCAACCTGGAAGATAATCTAGCTAATCTTGCCGACATGGTCTGGCCACCCCCTGGTGCCATCATATTGATGAGGGGTTTATGGTCGGTTTTGATGATGAGCTTAGTGCCCCATAAACATTTTCTGAAATGTTCAGCACCCCAAACACACGCTAACAGTTATCTTTCAATTACTGAATAGTTTTTCTCTGCATCCTTTTGGGCTCTGGATGCATAAGGAACAATCCATTCTTTACCACTATCCCTTTGCATAAACACTCAGGGGCAGATTTATGTTTCCTGGCGCATCCCTGCAAATCAGCAAGGATGCACCACGAATGATGCGTCAAGCAAGTTTACCCTTGCGCCACACATGATGCGCCGCATTTACAATGCGGCGCATCATGGCGCAGGAATAAACAGATGCGTGACGCATCCGATGGCGTAAGGTTGGCGCAGTGCTTCAGTTGCGTCGCAAGCGCGACGCAACTCCAGCACTGTTCCAACCTACCCTATCCCTAACACGGTGCGTCAAGCCTTACGCCTGCTTCAAGCAGGCGCAGGGTTTTGGCGCATCAGCGTTGGGAAAGTGACTCAGTCAAATCTTATAGATTTGACTGAGTCACTTTTCAGGGGCGTTCCTGCGATGGAATGCCCCCCCCTCTGTCGACACGCCCACGTGAACCCTGACGCTGGTTTTACGTGGCGCAGGGCTTTACATCGTGACGCATCTCCATAGATGCGTCACGATGTAAATATGGCGCAACGTGGCGCAGGGTTTACACCGCCGCTGCGTCACAAAAGTGACGCAACGGCGGCCTAAAAGTGGCGCATCTCCAATATAGATCTGCCCCTCCTAGTCCACTACAACTTGCATCTACCATTATCACACATTGTTTACCAACGATGAAAGGTTTCAAACACGGAGCATGTATAATAAATTGTTTCAAAAGCTCAAATGCACGTGTCATTTCTTCAGACCAAATGAATTTTGCATTTTGTTTTGAGTAAGCACCGAAAAATCTCCACCTTAGATGCATAATTCAGAATGAATTTAGCATAAAACTCAACTAAACCAAGGAAAGCTAAAAGCTGCTCTTTAGAATTAGGAATGGGGGCTTTGATGATGTTACTCACATGTTTTTTTTTAGGGGTAATGCCATTGCCACTGATATCGTGTCCTAAATATTCAACTTCATGCTTCCGAAATTTACATTTGTCAACACGTAAGGTAAGACCTTTTGACGATAGGGCTGACAGAACTTTTCTGAGATTACAATCATGTTCAAGAATGTCTCTACCAAAAACAAGTATGTCGTCCTGGAAAGCCATTGCACCCGTTATGCCTTCCAGAGTTTCTTTCATGAGTCTCTGGAATACAGAAGCTGCACTGGCCAACCCAAATGGCATTCTACAAGACCTGAACAAAGCCTCAGGTGTAATGAAAGCAGTTAATTTCTTTGAATCTCCATGAAGGACAACTTGATGGTACGCTCTGGCAAGGTCAATGCAGGAGAACACTTAAGAAAGGTATTAAGGGGGGGAGGAGCCTAGCGCGCATCCAAGATGGTCGCGTGAGCACAGGGCTCCCCGGACCCTCGCTGCTCCTCGGAATCTATCCTGATAATATCCTGATGTGGTTTATGGAATCTGGGAGATGAAGACCGGCTGAGCACGTATCTCTTTTCAGAAATTGAATCGGACCTGGGAATCCTGAGTTATCGTTGTTAGAACCTTTGGGACCCACCCGACGGAGGTGCCCGGGGCGAAGGTGAACCGTGGAGCCGTGTCGCAATTGAACAACAGCGGCTGCGGCGCGGTGCCAGGGGCCGCTCGACCACTTTCGGTTTCACTTTCGGATTAGGGGGCTGGCCGGTGGAGCGCTTGAGGTGGCGGGGTGTATCCTTGGCCTCTGCACAAGGCTTTGTCTCCACCTGCCACTAGAGTGCCTATCGCCTTGGGTCCCCCCGCACCGCCATATTGTGGTCTCGGATGAGGCGCTAGTCTCCGGTGCCGGTGCCTCTGCTACTTTGATCGGCGGTCCCCTTCGGTGTCCGTGACCGCATGGGGGGCAAGGGGGGCCCCGAGGGGCGTAAGACTAAGGCCTCCCTCCGTGGGGGATCGGTCCAGACCAACAACATGGACCGCTACACTCAGGGCAGAGGCTCCCCTGGAGCGGCCGGTCCCCCCCCGGACGCCACCGGTGGTGGCACGTCCGTCTCTTCGGAACTTTCCCTACAGGACATCATGGGCGCCATTGATGGCATCAGGGAAACCATCGCCACGCAATACGAGGCCCTGGCCCGTAAAATCGACACGGTGGCAATTGATGTCACCTTAATACGGGCGGATCTCTCCAAAACAAACGAGAGGGTTCAGGCTCTCGATGCGCGGACCTCTACCCTTGGGGCGGATGTGTCGGGCCTGCAGGCCGCGCTTGGTGACATCAAGGTGGTCAACGATCAGATGGCCCGGCGGCTGGAGGACTTCGAGGGACGGGCCCGACGCAACAACATCCGTGTCATAGGCGTACCGGAGTCCTCCGACGACCGCCCGGTTGACCTCCTGGTCGAGGAGCTCATCCTCCAACAGTTGACCCCTGCTGGCTTGAGTAAGTTCTTTGCCGTGGAGCGGGCCCATCGAGTTCCGGGCGGTCGACCACGGCCGGGGGCCCCCCCAAGGCCTATCGTGGCCAAGCTGTTTTACTACAGAGACCGGGATGCGATTCTGCAGGCCTCACGTGTCCATGGCCCGGTTCGACATGAGAACTCATCCATTAACTTTTATCCGGACTTTACCCAACTTGTCCAGAAACAGCGGATGGGATTCCAGGGGGTGAAACGTCGTCTTCGTGAACTGGGCCTAAAGTACTCTATGCTCTACCCTGCAAAACTCCGAGTGGAACATGAGGATCGGACTGCCTTTTTTGACTCTCCTGTGGCCGTGAGTGACTGGCTGGACTCGCTGCCGGACAGAGGTGGCCGTCCCGGGCCCTCTGCAGGTGCCAACGGTGACGGGTCCCCTTTGGAGTGACTTTTGGTCCTTGATTTTGCCATTTTGTACTGTTCAGCTGGGTTGTACTTCTTTGGTTCATTGTGTCTTGCTAGGACCTGTGTGGGGGGCGGGCGGGGTCGGGTCCCTTTCCTCCTCCGGGGTCTTTTCATAGAATGGGGTTAGTTGGGCGACAGGCACACTGCAAGTTGGGGGGGTTTTTTGGCCCGCAGGGGTGCAGGGTGGGGGGAGTTGGACGTTGGGGGGGGGTGGGGGGGAAGGAGGGGTTGTTTTGTTGTGTGTTTTTTGTTTGCAGGGCGAGTTATTGATTTTTGTCCACCATCGGGAACTGTGCTGCTTACTGGGGGACCTTTGATTTCTTGGAGGGGATGGGGGGGGACGGGTTGAAGCTGATGTCATGGAACGTCAATGGGTTGGGGGACCGTATCAAACGGGGTGTAGTACTGCAGTATTTGCGTCGTCTGACTCCTGATGTGGTGTTTATCCAGGAGACGCATCTGGTTGGTAATGTCTGCCATGCAATGAATAGGGGGGGATACCGCCTCGTGGCTCATTCTGGTTTCACAACTGGCTCCAGGGGGGTGGGCATTCTCCTGCGATCCTCACTTCCGTTGGAGATCACCAGGGTAGTCTCAGATGACAGAGGGCGTTATGTGTGTCTGACTGGGAGGTGGGAGGGGCATTCCCTTGCCCTGGTCTCAGTTTACGTCCCCCCGGGCCTCCAGAACTCCACCTTCGCGGACTTGGGTCGAATGCTGCTTGAACTTCCGGACAGTCTCTTGCTTATGGGCGGGGACTTTAATTCGGTGGTCTCGGGTGACCTGGATCGTCACCCACCCAGGGCCCTCCCCGCTGCCCAGGCATGGCTAGGTGGTCTGTTGGAGACCTTCGGCCTGGTGGATAGTTGGCGATTAATGCATCCGACCCAATGTCAGTACACCTTTCACTCTGGGGCACATGGGAGTCTTTCTAGGTTAGACTATTTCCTTATGCCCGCGGCGCAGACTGGTCGAATTCGAGAGGTCAGGCACCTGGCGAGGGGTATCTCTGATCATTCCCCGCTGTGGCTGCTCTTTGACACCGAGTCGCGGTCTGCAGGGCGGATCGCCCCCATTAACCCGTGGTACCTGCGAGACCCTACGACTCGCGATAGCCTGCTTAAGGCTATGGACCAATACTTCCTTGAAAACGAGGGGTCGGTGTTGTCTGCAATGTCCCTGTGGGAAGCCTTTAAAACCGTAATCCGCGGACACGCCCTCTCCCAGATAGTGGTGGCTAAGAAGCTTAATAGTGAGGCAGTGGTGAAGCTGGAGACTGACATCTCGGGGCTGGAGTCGGCCTTGGAGGAGGGTGTCACTCCGGACGGGCTCCATGCCCTCAGCTTGAAACAGTTTGAATACAGGTCTCTTGTCACTGACGCTGCCAAAACTATGTATAGGGAGCAGCAGGGTCGATTGTATGATGCCGGGGACAAGGCGGGTAAGTTGATTGCGTGGCTGGACAAGAAGGAGAGAGTGAATCGTGTGGTCCCGGAGCTGCGTGTCTCGGATGGAGTGTGTGTGACTGAGCCTGGTGAGATTGTGGAATGTTTCGCCGACCACCTCCGGGCCGTGTACTCCCCGGTGACTGATAGGGATGAGGAAGACTCTTGCCTTCTACTGAGGGATATTGCTTTGCCCAGCCTGTCCGTCGAGGACCGTGAGCAGCGGGATGCCCCCTTGTCGGTAGATGAGATAGCAACTGCGATTCGATCCCTTCGCTCGGGCAAGGCTATGGGTCCCAACGGTCTACCTATCGAATTATATAAGTTGCGCCCGGATAAACTAGCGCCCTTCCTCCGTCGTATGTTTCAGGAGTCCCTTGAGGCAGGTTCCCTTCCTGTCGACCAGCGACTGGCCACGATAGTCGTGATCCCCAAGGAAGGTAAGCCGCGGGACCGCTGTGCCTCCTACAGGCCTATCTCACTGCTAAACGCAGAGCCTAAAATCCTGGCTAAAGTCCTCGCCAATAGTTTGTTGAGCGTCATCTGCGATCTGATTCATCCTGATCAATGCGGCTTCATCCCGCATCGCAACACCGCCCTCAACTTGCGGCGTCTTCATAGCGCCCTCGCCAGGGCGGAGTACCTCTCCGAACCGGCCGTGCTGGTTTCTTTAGACGCCACGATGGCCTTCGACACCATCGAGTGGCCGTTCCTCTGGGCTGTCTTGACCAAATTCGGCTTTGGGGAGGGATTTCTTGGCTGGGTGAAGCTTCTCTACACGGGACCCACGGCTCAGGTGGTGGTTAATGGGCGGGTCTCTCGGCCCTTCGCGCTCGGTCGGGGTACGAGGCAGGGGTGCCCGTTGTCCCCTCTGCTCTTTGCTCTCGCCCTGGAGCCACTCGCTGCTTGGCTCCGCTGGGAGCCCTCGATCAGGGGGATCCGGTGGGCCCCGGGCTTCGAGGATCGGGTCTCGTTATATGCTGACGATATTCTCCTGTATCTTACCTCGCCGCGGCAGTCGCTTAACGTTCTCTTTGATGTTCTGACTTCCTATGGTAGAAATTCGGGTCTCACGATTAACTGGTCTAAATCCTGTGTCTATCCTATCTCTGGTGGCCCTCCTCTCTTGCCGCCTCGGCTTCCGATCCAAGTATCTCAGGCCGGCTTTAAATACCTGGGGATATACGTCTCGTTGGACCCGGTGGCTCGCTATGAGCAAAATCTCCTGCTTCCACTTCGGCGTTTGAGGGAAGACACGGCTCGGTGGTGTAGGCTGCCCTTGTCCCCGCTGGGTCGGGCAGCACTGTTTAAAATGATGTCCCTTCCCAGATTCCTCTATGCACTTCAGAACTCCTTCGATGTCATTCCAGTGGCCTACTTTCGGGAGGTGGAGAGCCTGCAGAGGAGACTGGTGTGGGACGGACGGGCGCGTATCGCCCTGGCCAAGCTTACTCTCCCCTGGTACGATGGGGGCATCGCGCTTCCCGTCATTCGCAGGTATTATTGGGCCTCGCAGTTATCGGCCATTAACCATGCCACGTATGCGCCTGGCTTGAATCCGGCGTATGAGATGGATAAATTCTTGCTTCCCGGCGGGAATTATAACAGGGCGCTTTACTCTCGCTCGGCTGGACGGACCCTGACGGGCCCTACAAAGATTGCGGTGCGGATCTGGAAGGCGGCCAATGTAGCCATGGGCTGGAGTGAGCGACTAACATGTGCTACTCCTTTATTTGCCTCCGACCGACTGGGAAGCCTCTGGACGACGAAAGGGTTTGACCGTTGGGACACGATTGGTATTAGTAGAGTGGGAGACCTATGGAGGAAGGGCGCGGTTAAGACCTTCGCGGCGCTCCAGAGCGAATACGAACTCACGGACAGGGAGTTCTTCCGATATGCCCAGGTTCGGCACGCCCTGCTCTCCGTCTTTGGAGAGGGGACTAAGATCCCCGCCTCTTCGCCCCTCGAGGACCGCATACTCGATGGTCATGTCCCCGACAGTACTATCTCTTTAATCTATAAAAAACTTATTAATAATCGGGCTGACCTATTGGTGCGCCTTCGGGAGGCGTGGACCGGGGATGGGGTGGAATTAGACGACGAGGACTGGCAGTCCGCACTGTCGTCCCCTAAGGAAGTAGCCATTCCAGCCCGTCTCCGCCTGGTCCAGTTAAAGATTCTCCACCGGGTGTATGTGACGGGTCCCCGTTTGGTCTCGATGGGATTCTCGGAAGATGGGCTCTGTAAGCGGGGATGTGGGCTCAGTGCCACCTTTCTCCATATCCTTTGGGAGTGCCGCGAGGTGGCGGAATACTGGCGTCGGGTTCATGGGGTCATGGGACAAGTCACCGGAGTTGCGCTGCTGCCGGAGGTGCGTCGCTGTGTCCTGAATGTGTGGGAGCCCAATGATTATAACGCGGCTCAGACTCGGTGGGCGGCCCTGGGGAACATGATTGCCAAGAGGGATATAGCGCAGCTTTGGGGCTCCCAGCGGCCTCCCACCGTGTCAGTATGGAAGGAGAACATGGATTGGTGTATGTTCAGGGAGAAGACTGTGTATGTGGCCCGTGGTAAACCCGGGGCATGGGGTAGAATTTGGGGGCAATGGAACGCGTATCGGGGGGTATCTGTACTCCCCCCCTTGTGGACATCGATATTGCCTTGTCCCCCTGACCCTTGATAGTTCCTTGCAACTTGTTGTAATAATCGAATATAGATGTTCCTCTCCCGTTACCCCCCCCCCGATCTTTCAGTACTCCTTCCTCTTGATAGCTAATTGAAGGTCCGAAGTAGAGTCCCCCGGATGTAGCCTGACCCACGTTGTTTGCCCTTATGCCTCGCCTTTTGTTTTTTAGTTGTTATTTATGTTAAATTTATGTCTCCTGCCTCCTTCGAACTATCCGGAGCCATTTACGGGGCTGGGCCCCAGGAGTCGCCTACTGCCTTAACTAATGTACGATCCTTTCTGCATCTAGCGGCCGGCCCTGGTGGTTGTAGGCCCATGCTTGTAACTGATTTATTGTTCAATAAAAATTTAAAAAAAAAAAAAAAATGGTATTAAGGAGTGAGGCATGATGGCAGATTTTTTTTTTTTTTGTTATAGTTGTGGTAGTAGTGGTCATTTGGATTTTCTTATAATTGGTTTGTATTAAAATCTGATCTCTTAATACCTGTTTGTAAGAAATTTACTCAAAGTCGCACGTAACTGCTAAAGATCTTAAAGCAGACATTTACTCTTCAATAGGTTCATCTGAACGTTTCTTCCTTGAATAAAATAAAAACCTCTCCATGACAATATTAGTTTTCTTACAAAACTTTAAGGACAATTGTTTAGAGGCATAATGATACACATCAAGATTACCTGGATTAACAATAATAGGTAGATTTTTAAATTCCTTTAGACCCAGACCACCCAGACAATGCTTTAAAAGGGCAAGTTTTCTCACTGTTTCACATTCATCCCCCTCTAACACGTCTACATATGCTAAAAGAACAGGTTCCTAAATGTCCCAGTTCAAAGGTGGTTCCCCAGGAACAGCAAGAAAAGCAGGAGGTGGTACAATCCCAGACATTTTGTAATAAAGAAACCCTGTGAAATGAAAATGGTTAAGAAAAATAAGAAAAGTAGTCACCGTAGTCTGCACATACGAAGGAGACAAGTGTTCCACAAATAGGCAGTAATAAAGTACCTTAGAGTAACTGTAGAAACTGAAGATACTGTGGATGCTGTAGAAAAAAACAACACAGAGAACTAATTTCTCCCCAGTAACTGACACACTTTGTGAAATGTGTGAGGAACGATGCCACCAGCAAATCCTTAAAGAAACAGATGCGAATCCGATGAAGAGAAGGCATTTTCCAGCAGAAAAATGAAAGCCAATGAAAACCCTCACAAGGAAATTTCCTCCAATACGAGCTCCAAAGCAACTCCAATGCTCAGCCAATAGTAAAGGTGAGAACAAAATGGCCCTCCAAAGTGACCAATACGAGCCTGAAATGTCGAATGGCCAATGAAAATGCTGACGGAAGTCAACACAAAGTTATGAAGAAAAATGAAGAAAATCCAGAAAGTAGCTTCGCCCACTCGTCGCTGCATATCCTACACAACAAGATGGGTGAATACAAGAGTGCCCTGGTCATGCATTCAAACTTGTTGGGAACAAAATCTGCACCTATGTCTACTTCATGCTTCTGCCACAATTTGCTGGTGGTCTATCATAGATAAGGTACCTAGGACGGGGAATGCCTACAGGGAAATTGTGACATGGGGTGTTACTTTTGTTGAATTCAGTAGTATGTAGTATTATGGTGTAATAAAAAATGCTTTCTTTTTCAAAAACATGAGCACTAGGCAGAACTTTAATTGATTAATTGTTCCTGCTGGCTGATTTCTGATCTCATGCCCACCATACTACCATCTGAGAAGCCTGAGTGCTCGCCCATGGCGCCTTGAGAGTCAAGTGTGGAAAGGTTTGTACTTGGCCCAGCTTACAGAGGTATAGTTGGTCAGACCCAAGGACACCAGTGCAAATAATCTCAATCACCGAAATTCAGTCCCCCAACCCGCTGTATAGCCTGTGGCCTACTGAACGGTATCTGTCAGGTTACATTTGGCATTAATAGTTTTTGGAGTTAGAAAACCCCACTTACACACCTTGTTAATTTGTGATAGAGACTTTTGGAGGCATTTAGGGGCACATGCATCATTGTTTTTTGCAGTCGCAAAGGGGCAGATTCTGCAAATCTGCTTCTTTGCGACCGCAATTTTTGCATTTGGGATACATCATCCCAAATGTAATATTCACTATTTATCTAATCACAAAATTTGCGATTACTTAAATTGCGATTGCATTTAAGCAATCACAAAAATTGCGATTCCCTAAGTGCAATGCAACAAAAAAAAAATTACGATTTCGATTTTAAGAAACGCAAATTACCATCAACTTAAAGTTGATGGTAATTTGCGAAAACTTTGAAAAATGCACAAAAGTGCATTTTTCAAAGTTCTATATTGCACACAAACATGCCTTTGGGGCATGTGTGTGTGCATCATGTTTTTTAATTGCACTTTCAGGGGTGCATCAGGGTGATCTTTTAGAACGCTTGCACCCTTGAAATTGCATGCATAATTTGCGAGTACCTATTTGGTATTCGCAAATTGCGCATGCAATTCCCATTGATTCTTATGCGCCTTTAATCCCATAGGAATCTTACAGTTTTCACTATGACAGCTGCTAAATGTTATTTACAGAATATGTATAATCAGGAGCGGCCCGTACAGGTAAGAGCGGTGGGGCGGGTTGGGGGGACAGCGACTGGGGAAAATTAAATAAATAAATAATTTTCCCTTGTTGTCATCTATCGAGTCCCCCCCCCCCACCACCCTTACCGGCATGGGCCGCTCCTGTGTATAATTTTCCTCTGAATGGAAGATGCTATACACTTTCGCCCACACCTAGTTAGGATGAGCTCATTGTTCATGTGGAAGTGTCATATGAAAAATAGGTATTTAACCTGATCTGAACCGTACAGGGCTGTATTATATTTCAGTGATCAGCTATAAGAGTGTACAGTGCTACAGTGGGCTGTTCTTTCTGCAACAGAAGTGCCATAAATGTAGTGAAATATAAATACACATGAACCAGGGGCGTAGCTTGGTCAGTAAGACGTGTGTGAGCACCAGATTTCCTGCCAATTACGCTGGCACATCATGCTAGTTATTATATGAGAAGGAGTGCATGAGGGGGACTTAAGGACCAGTCGATAGGGAAAGGAGTGCGTATTGTGAGGGATGCTTAAAACATGGCATTTTGTAAAATGACCATGTTTTCAGACCTTCAAAACAGATGAGAGAGAGTGTATTTGTCTGTTTGTGGATTTAAGTCTGGGTGAAAATGCTTAACTCGCTGGTGAAATGCGACAAACCCCTTACAATGCCCAACTGAAAGCTCCTATAACAGTTTTTTGGTTTAGATCTCTTTATTGAAATCTCAGCATGCAAAAAGGTTCAGCAATACTCCAACCGCTGTTTGCTATAGTCACTTTCTTAACATGTGGCCTAACTGGCCACCTAATGCTCATCAATGGCATATCAAAATATCATGAGACATTGCATACAGAACCATAAAAGGAACCTTATTAAACCCCCCTGCCCCCCCTCCACCCACCACCCCTGTCCCTTGTCCACAAAATGAAAGATCTAAACTGTTACTTGGGTCCCCTCAGTAGAGCCCATATGTTCCTGTTCGGTCTGCTGTGGGGCGGAGAGGCGCAACAGTCGGAGATACCTGGGACACATGACCTCCCTAAATTCGGAAGCTAGAAGAGACAGGAAAGGATGCCATAGCTCAGAGTACATGGATCCTTTCCCTGCTATTGTCAAAGTCAATTTCTCCATTCCCAAGACATGCCACAGGCGGTATAGCCAGCCTATAAAAGTCGGTATGTGGGGGGTGTGCCAGTGCGTAAGTATGTTTTGTATTGCAGAGCCTAGAGCAATCGCCATCAAGCGGCCTCTACGGGATCGTAGCGGGTAGGTCAAGGGATTCGGAAGGCCCAGGAGAACATATGCCGGGAAGCGTGGTATTTCTGTGTCGAAGTGTGTATTCACTTCGTCAAGGACAGATGCCAGTAAGGCTGAAGATGTACGCATTCCCATAGCAAGTGTACTAGGGTACCCACAGCTTCACAGCCACTCCAGCAGGTTGCCCCTTGAATGGGATCTATTAAATAAAGGCGCTCTGGGGTATAGTACCAGCAGGTAACTAATGTTGTAAGAGTCTCCGTCAGCCCCATGTGATATGCTGAGTGACTAGCCCTGTAGTACACCCCTTCCCATTCTTTGTGACTCAATGCTCTCCCTAGATCTTTTTCCCATCTCGCCAGACCAGGGTTATACATATGTACCTTTGTGGCTTGTAGCATTTTGTACAGATCTGAAATTAATTGTTTGTCTGATGTGCGGGTAATGAGCCACTGCTCGTAGGCGGAAAGGTGTCTGCTGGCATCCGGTTTAACCTGGGTATGAAGCGCCCAATGCCGTATCTGGAGATAGCGGAGCCGTTCAGTTTCAGGCAGTCTGTATTCCTGCTTGAGTTGCTGGAACGGTATAACCCCATCTGCATCAAACATATGGCATAGGGAGCGGCACCCCGAGGCTCTCCAGTTTGCAAAACCTACCGCGTATTTACCGGGTTGGAAGTCAGGCTTGTCTAACAGTGGTGTGAGCGGGGAGGGGAACGTAGTGAGAGCGTGTTTAATGTTAGTATGATCCCACGCTTCAAGGATAGCTCGAGTGATGTGAGAAGCGTATAAATTGGGAGGTCTGTGTTGCTTCCGGAGGAAGGAAATGTCTTGCAAAGGTCTGACTGCCACTGCCTGGTCCTGGAAGAGCCAATGCTTTTCTGACTCCCATCGACTCCATTCGACCAGATGACGCAATTGGGCCGCCAGGTAATGTAGCCGAAGGTCAGGAATCCCAAGCCCCCCTTCCTCCGGTGGGAGCGACGCCAATGCTGGTTGAGTCGTGGTTTGCGGCCATTCCATATGAATTGTGCCTGGTCAGATTGTGTTTGTTGTATCCACCCTTGGGGCGGTCGGAGAGGTATAGTCCGGAATAGGTATAGGATCTGGGGTAGGGTGGTCATTTTGAATGCTGCTATTTTGCCAAGCCAGGAGAGAGGATAGAGTTTCCACTGGCCAAGCTCCCTGTGGATCTTCTGTCTCAGGTGTGCGTAATTAGCCGATACGATGCCCGGAAGGGAAGGAGCCAGCTGTATCCCTAAATATGGAATCGTGTCGGTCGCCCACTGAGTGGGGTGGATGCCCTGTAAGTCTGTGCGGTTAGAGTGTCCTAAGGAAAGGTCTAGGGCTCCTGACTTGTCCATGTTTACCCTAAACCCTGAGGCCCATGTAAAGGTCTCAAGATCCGCTAGACACACTGGCAGCGCAATTCTGGGGTTGGACAACGAGATCAGGACGTCATCCACGTAGAGACTTATCTTGTGGGTATAACCGCCAAATTTAATCCCGGTAATCGATGGATTGTGGCGTATCGTTTGGGCTAGGGGTTCCATGTAGAACGCGAAAAGAAGGGGTGACAGGGGGCACCCTTGCCTTGTGCCCCTTTCTATAGGGAAGCGGGAAGAGGTGTGACCATTCACGCGGACTGTAGCTGTGGGGAACTTATAACAATTCAAGAAGCATGTGCGGAACCGTTCTCCCAACCCCACCTGTTCTAGAACTTGCTCCAGATAGGGCCAATGAACCCTATCGAAGGCCTTCTCAGCATCGATAGTGAGCATCATGTATTCGCCCTGTGTGCGCATAGCATTCTCAATGAGGTGTAAGGTCCGTTTCGTGTTTTCTGAAGTTTGGCGCTCCAGGATAAAGCCCGCCTGGTCCGGGTCTATGAGGCCAGGCATGTGGGGAGCAAGGCGGGCAGCTAGGATCCCCGTGTACAATTTAAGATCGATATTAAGAAGGGAAATGGGGCGATAGGCCCCGCAGGTGGTCTTATCTTTCCCTGGTTTGGGGATAACTACTATGGAGGCTTCTAGCATTTCTACAGGGATCGCTCCGGGTTTAGCGAATGAATTAAAAAGCTGGGTAAGGAGCGGTGCAACCTGGGCACAAAATGTCTTCTAAAAAATGGCGGAGAAGCCATCTGACCCGGGGGCTTTAGCCGGTTTGAGGTGTGCGATGGCGGCGACAACCTCCTCAACCCTAAAATCTCTGTCTAGGTGGTAAGCTTGAGCTCTGGTCAGAGCTGGCAGGTCCACAGACTCAAGGAAGGCGGCCCTATCTGAATTACACAGCGGCGTGCCTGTGTAAAGGTGGGCATAAAATTCCCAGAGCTCCTCAGCAATCTTCGGGTCCTCTGAGACTCGCCTACCGTCTCCCCCTTGGATCTGTTGGGTCTCGCGCAGTTTGTGGGCGAGGAGGCTTCCGCATCTGTCTCCTCCCGTGTAGTAGGCATGTCGCAGTCGAAGTGCAGCAAATTCCGCTCTGTCTTGGTCTAATGCTGCCAGTTGCTGCCGCACGGATTTTAGTAGGCGCCAGACCCGCGATCATCCCTCTTGCGCCTGCGCTCTGTGTTCTCTGCTGCTGAGGGAGCTATCTATTCCCCCCTTATGACCGCTTTGAGTGCTGCCCACTGAGTAGCGAGGGTAGTATCCTCATTAGCATTATGGGAGATGTAGTCCGTTATGGAGCGTCCACGCGGGTAGTTGTGTGGGTGGGAGGGCGAGGGTGACAATGACTGGTGCGTGGTCGGAGAGGGAGGCCACCCCCATCTCTACCCCTGTCGCCATTGTCTGAATGGGTGCAGATGCCAGCAGATAGTCCAGCCTAGCATAGGTTTGATGCGCACTGGAATAATAGGAGTATTCCCGACTGAGGGGGTGAAAGCTGCACCACAGGTCCCGCAGGCCCAGATCGTGTAAGCGGGCTAATCCCTCTGCCGACAGTGCCCCGGTCTGAGTAGTACGTTGGCCTGACCTGTTCATAGTATTATCAAAAACTAAGTTCAGGTCGCCCCCCCAAGAGGTTTCTGCAGTCCGTCGTGGCTGTTGCTTCAGTGAGGCCTGTGTGTAAAAATTGCTCTTGCCCTTCGTTGTGGGCGTACACGGAGCCAACAGTGAATGTCAGGCGACCCAGTGCAAATCGATAAGTGAGCAGTCTACCCTTGATTTTGGCTTCTTTATGTAGGAACTCCTCTTTGAACCTCTGGGCAACTAAAATGGCTACGCCAGCTGATTTAGTGGGGCCTGAGGAGAACAGTTGAGTCGGGAACTTGCAGGACCGGAGGCGATGCCAGTCTCTAGCAAGGAGGTGCGTCTCCTGTAGTAAACAAATATCTGAATTTGCATTTTCTAAGCATGACAGGACTGCTGGGTTATTAAAGCCCCACACGTTTAAGGTGAGCACTTCAAGCGTAGTAGAAGGCATTTATGGGTTCGAAGAGGCTGCGAGCATGCGCAAGAACTGGGGTCTGGTACTACAGGGGCGTGTGGTGGGTAGTGAATCTGTAGCGCCATGGTTGCGTGGACCTATGTAATCTAAAAAAAACGGGTGGACAAGGAACCCCAGAAACCCAACAAAGTAATCCCCAAAAAAGTCCGTAATTGAACCCACAAAGAGAGGCAAAAGTGAACTAAAAAAACAACAAAAGACGTGTCGTAGTCCATCATCTTCTGATGATCGGAAAGAACTTTCCATGGGGAACAAGTCGTGGGCAATGACGTCCCCTCCCCCTCCCGCTAGGCTAGCCTAGCATATACGGACACATCGAGAAACTTATGTGCATTATGATGAAGTCAACCAGACTGTGTCTTTGCTAGCTCAGCCGGCAATGTCTCCAATGCTGCTTTCTGGCCTTTTGAAATTTCTGCTTGGTTCGGTCATTTGAGCCGGCTTCGCCAGCCCTGTTGCTTCCATCAGGGCTTAGAGTCGTCTGTGCCGGGTGTGGGCCCTTGGTCACTGCTCTCGTCTGCCGGGGAATCTATTCCTAGAAGGCGGCAGGTCTCTGTGAGAGAACGGAGCTGAAACAGCTTGCCATCCATGCGAAAATCAAGCGAAACGGGTGGCCCCAACTGTATGCGATGCCGCGTTGGCGAAGGTATGAGGTAACTGGTTGAAAGATCCTTCTTTTGTGAAGTGTCAGAGTGGCTAGGTCCTGGTACAGGACCGGGGACTAGCCACGGAATGTCAATGGATGCATCTGCCGCACCTTCCACAGGATCTCTTCGTTGGTCCGAAAGTCTTGCATACAGACTAAGATTTAGGATGGTGGAGCCTTGCCCAGGCGCGGGAGTCCCACCCTGTGTGCCCTGTCTAGTGTAATGTCCGTGTCGAGCGGGTTTCCCAGCACATGATTGAATAGCTCTCTGGCGTATTTGAAGATGTCGCCCGCCTGTTCATCGGTTTTAACCCCTCGGATCATAATATTGTGGCATCGAGAGCGGTTTTCTAAGTCCTCAAGGTGGGACTGAAGGTCCACCTGCTGGTCGTGGATGCAGATGACTTCTTGTTGTAGCGTTGACATCTCCGCATCTTGCCTGTTAGTCTTTTCCTCTAGATCAACGACCCTTTCGCCGATGCCATCCACGTCTCTGCGGACCTCTTTGATGTCCGCCGTGAGGTCCTGCTTAAGTGTTTGCATATCTTCTCGCAGGGTCACGAACAGGGATTCAAGGAAGGCCTTGGTGATCATTTCCCCTCCTTCAGCACCCATAGATTCTGCCGCCTCTGAGCTCAGTGGAGTATCTCCAGTTTTCTGGCAGCTTTAGGCCTTTGCAAATAGGTCCTTGAGGGTTTTGTCCTTCCGACCGCGGGAGGTGGACATGCTATGTATGGGCGAGAGGCATAGCAAGCATCCAGGAGCCCTGCGTCTCACGCTGGTGGGGGGGCCTTTGGAGTGAAAATCCGCTGTACAACTTTGCACCACAGCGTTGAGGTTCTAGTCGCCCCTGAGATTCACTCTAGCGGCAAAGTGCCAGGTCTCTCACGCAGCCCCCGTTGGCGGCCAGGTACTATCGCAGTGAGACTCTAGGTCTCCACGTGCTCCTCGGGATTGAGAGTGTGTCTTCTGGGGGTCAGTGACTGCAGTCCCTCCAGGTGTTCCGGGCCGTTTCCAACAAAACGTCGCCAAGCCCTCACGACTCTCAGTCCCAGTGGGGGCTGGAACCGATGCAACTAGCTCCGTGAAGGGTATGCATAGTCCCCACAGGCGGCCCCTCGTGGAACCCGCAAGTCCCAAGGGCACTGCAGCACAGTCCACCAAGACCCCGGCAATGGCGCTGTGGCACCAGCCGTGTGTGCAGCTATTTCTCTTTGTGGTACTCAATGCTGCGAGGCTCTGCGTTCCCCACACCGGCAGCCGTACCGCTCCCCGCAACCCAGTGCCGATATGCAGTGCGGCTTTCCCTCGCAGTGCGGACACTTGCCTGTGATCAGGGTGGCAGCAGCGATGTTTAGGCCTGTGGCGCCGCCGGCCGGATCCCGCGTCAGCAGTGGGTCTCGAGGCTTCACCCAAGATGGCGGGTCCCCCGCACTGTCACAGGCAGCACGCTTGTCGGGGGTATCAGCGGGGCTCCCCTAAGTGGGCCGGGTGGCAGGGCTGCACCAGACTTCAGGTATCGCCTCCAGCAGCGGGCTTCAGAGTCCCGGTCCACCGCAGAGAGCTCCCTTCCAGTGTGGCTTACGTAGCGCGGCAGTCCCCGCTCCGAGGCTATGCCACAGCAGGTGGCGGCCAGGCCGCCCCTTGCCACCCTGCTAATAGCAGTACTTGTAGAGAATATCGCCGGCAATTCCGTCCCCTGCCGGTACCGCTGCCTCTGCTACCTCGGTGGGACACCGTTGCGAAATCTCCAGTCGCTCTACAAAGCAGAGCTCCGGCGCTTTGTCAGGCGGCCAGCAGGAGAGGACGAGCAGCACGTCCTATCGAGTTGCCATCTTGGCCATGCCCCCTATAACAGTTTTTGAATTAAATACATTTATTGATGGAGTGACACCCCACACAACCCCCTGAAGCTATGCCCCTGACATAAACTGCTGTGTGCAGTATATGTATATATTTCTTAGGTGTCTGAAAAGCAGGTCAAAGAGAACACCTTTAATTCTTATGAAGGCAGAACTTGGCTATCACCCAACTGACCAGGAAGCTCTAGGTCAATTGTGAACCATGTAAGACTTGGACAAAGTTTCCTTGATTAACGATTACATAAGAGCACAAGCATTAATAAAGCAGGTAGGGCACATAATAAAATATAGATTTTGTCTGCAGATGGAAATCCAAGTACAGTAACTGACAAGTGAGAGCAGTATGACAATAATTATCAATGCTCTACACAGCCTAGATGAAAATATAATGTATTAATCAGATTTTGTAGACCTAAACTAGGATCTCTGATATAAACAGGTAGACTATAGTTCTGCTCATTGCAACTGCTGTATTTTATATACGATTTTTTAATAATACGGGCATTACAGGTAATATTTCAAATTATTTAATTTGATCTTATTAGAGACTGATTAATTCCGTTTGTCATTCCACACGTCTATACATATCAGCCCGCTCCATTGAGCCTAACTTTTAGATAAACTTTTGCTTGTCTGTATTTGTCAAAAGTAACCAGCTCTGGCTCCTCAGTGTTTATTACTCCTGAAAACCTTTGGTATTTTAACTCTTCTATCGACCTCCTTCTTAGATGGATACCTCATGATTACACAGACATGGCTCTCTGTCACAACCTCAATGAAAACAAGCATTAAGAAACGCAATAGGCTTGTCAACAATATGCTTTTGGTGGACCACCATAATGTCAAAAGGAAGGCCACAAAATGGAGTGATGCGGCAAAATAAAAGGTCAGAATGCAGAATGAATCAAACATTCACCCCCAGTCAAGAGATCTGGGTTAATAACGTTGCTCTTTTGCTCACTATGCCACCCCAGTGTGGACCCAGCCATATGCAAATCAGTCTTACCCTGTTCCTCATGGGAACAGTCCAGCCTGAATTGCCAAGCCGAGTCCTCACTGGACCAGACACAAGCATCCTGGGACCAGTTTCGGGGTAACACCTGTCATCATCTAGGCTAGCTTTAATACAGTGGCACAGTGAGTAAGGGACCCACGTCTGGGCATGCCCATCCCACTTAGGGTGTAAAGGGATGCGGCAACAAATGATGGATGGAATGCTGAATGAATCAAACACTCATCCCCAGTCAAGAGATCTGGGTTAAATCCATTGTTCTTTTGCTCACTACGCTGCTCCAGTTTGGATCCAGCCATGCGCAAATCAGTCGTGACCCTGTTCCCCATTTGAACAGTCCTGCCCGAACTGCCAAGCTGGGTCCCCCCGGGGCAAGAAACAGACATCCTCAAACTGGTTTTGTGGTAACACGCCTCATCAATCAGGCTAGCTTAAATCAAGAGGCACAGAGAGCAAGGGACCCTAGTGGCAGATTATGACAGGAAACATGTCTCTTCCTTGGAACATGGATGTTCTCCACAATAAGCAGCTGAGTGCATATATACAACCACCCCCTGCTCCGTACCCAGCTGGGTCTGTGGCCTGGCGGCTCTGCTGAGGTCTGGGCTTGTACACGCCCACCCTTGGCTGGTTCCCTGCTGTGTCTCCTCAGTCCGGGGCTTGAGGCGTGGGGCCGGACCTGGCCTGACTCGGAGTGCTGCAGCCTCGCCCCCGCAGACACCCACCAGACTTAGCCCGCTGCTGTCTAAACCCACAGCCTCCTGCCTCTGTGGTTCCCAGCCTGCAGAGGGGCGGCCCTGAGCCCTGCGGTGCTGGCTACGTGCCTCCCTTCTACCACCTCGGCCCACCAGACTGGGCCCTCTGCAGCATCTCCCCCTCAACCTCCTGCCTTGGCGGCCTCCTGCTTCTGCCGCACCCTCACCCCTGCGGTTGCACACCTGCGGCGCTGGCTACCTGCTTCCTACTGCCTCCTCGGCCCACGGCGAGTGCGGCTTGTGCTCCATCTACAGTGCCCTGCCAGACCCTGTGTTACAAGGTGATCACCTTTGGGATCCTAATTGGAGTGATTCCTGCACTTAGCGACTTCACCGGTTTGGATGGCTTGCCGGTGCACCTCACCAATAACCCTTAGAGATTCCCCTTTATTCTGGACGCCACGCTGCGGACAGCCTGTCCTACACCTCAGTGCTACATCATTTACTGCCAGAGCCCTGCATTACGGCTGACCTCCCTGCCAGTACACCTGGAGTAGGGATCCACACTGCTGGAACAGCACCGGCAATCTCCCTCTGCTCTCCCCGGGCCTCAAAGATCCCCTCTCTCACCAGTTCAACAGGGCCTAGTCTGCCCTCAACTACACCCTACCTATACGCACATGGACTGGCCACAGGATCCTATGCTCGCTCCCCTTACCCTGGACGCCTTCCTACTCTGTGGACTGCCTGGCTATGCCCCGAAGCATCATCCTTCACTACCAGAGCCCTCCATTATTGTGGACCTCAGTGTCTATACTCCGTAATAGGGATCCTCACTGCTGAAGCCACACCTGCAACCTCCCTTATCTCTCTACGGGCCATAAAGTTTTCCCCTCTCTCACCAGTATGGCAGGACCGTGCCTGACCCCAACAGGAGACAACTCCTACACCATTGTCTATCCTCCTAATATCTCCAAATCCGCTGCTAAAACCTTCAAACACTTCATTCTGAAAAGACACCCATAGACCTTGATCTCTGAATTACGATTTAGTGCCGACAAGGGCACAATCATTAATGATCTCATATTCTATTCTAGAAAAACATCCCTTTGGCAAGAAACCTTGGACCTCCTTAATGTACACAAAAACCAGGAACATTCCGTACGGCACTAAGCTCATGATCGTGCCCTCTTCAAACTTGCGAGCTGACCTTACCGTCACCTTATACAGAAATGGAATTGTCCTGATCCTATCTCCAACCAAAGACCTCAATAAATTCACGGACCTCTTCACCCTCCTCAAACATCATGTGCACGACCTTCATCCTTCCACACTCCCCCTACACCAACTTGTTCCACCCGACACCCTCCCGCACCTCGTTCAACGCAGCCTAACGGGTAAGGATAAAAGCCTCCCGCTTACCTCCACCAAAGACCCAGCTACTCCTCACCGCCCCTCACCACCCCCTCCAAGGTTGCGAACTAGACCAACCCAACTCTTGCCGTTCCCCACTCTTAACAGCCCACCAGGGAACGACCCACATATTACTACTAGGGATTCTCCTTCCACCCTTAATCAATCTCCGCCTTCCATCAAGGAGATCTTGCCACTGCCCCCCTAACCAGGGCCCACCTACATAGTGACTCATAGGCCAGACACTTGTAGGGCAGCAAACACCCGCCCCAATGATCCCTAGACCAATCCGCCAAGCTTGCCTCGTCATTCTCATAACACTCCTCTAAGGGCTCACGATACAGGTCGAACTAGCCCCACTACCAAGCTACCAGGGCGGGCTAACAGAACCGCTCTCAACCCTTTAACCCCCTGCCCACAAGCTCTTCCCTCACTTAGGGACGTCGAAACCCTACACCATAGAGCAGCCAAACTAACTCAGAGCATCCATAAATCCATTATGGAACTTAACCCGTTCCCCGCTCATGACGGAACCACTCCGTCATGAGCCACAGGTGCGCTGTGCTCATGACGGAGTGGTTCCGTCATGCTGCGGCCGTTGGCGGCCGCTCCTCCCACGCGGCGCTAATTCCCCGCCTGTGGGGGCGATTAGCGCAGTGGGTGGAGTCATGACGGAACCACGCCGTCATGAGCACAGCTCACCCGTGACTCATGACGGCGTGGTTCCATCATGAGCACAGCGGCACCGTCAACCCCCCCAGCGCTGTGGCGGAATTTGCGCCGCAGCGAAGGGGTTAAGAACATCCTTCACCTCCCCGAACTCTCCTTCTCAAACTTCAAGCTCCCATAGAACTCTACTCCCCCCTCACCAAGACCCCCCATTACCCGTTAACGCTATCCCTGTGACACCTTCACCCTCGCAAACAGCCCTGCCCCCTCTCGGAGGAGGACATTCTAGCCCTCCTCCGTACCTACAATTCTGCCCCTGTAATCCCAAGTCCACTAGACCTCTCGGAAGAGGAAATTCTAGCCCTCCTCTTTACTTACGAATCTGCCCCTGAAAACCTTAGGCCACTGGACTTGAGAGACAAACACGCTATCCATACGGTTGCAATCAACCCTAACAGATCAGTTACTCTCCGCAACAAAGGAGTTATTAACAACAACCTAGCGCTAGTACCTATTTCCGCCCCAACGCACGACATACACCCTGACCCCCCTCTAACCAGAATCCTAATTAACTGTCGCTCAGCAGTAAAACATGCTGCGGATGTCGCCAATCTCATCCTGAGCCAAAAGCCTGACTTAGCAATCCTGACAGAATCCTGGCTCAATTAATCCTCTACCTCCTGCCTAGACATCTTAGTCCCTCCTATCTATAACATCGCAAGACTGGACAGGCAATCAAATAAAAAAGGGGGAGGCAGAGCCTGCATCTACTGCCCTAACCTCCTCGTAACTGAACTTCTGTCAGATCCCACAGTCTCCTGCGAATACCTCGCACTCTCCATATTCAGCAACGTCACCTAACTGTGCAGACATCACATCTTTTAACACCCCCAGGCATGAATGACGTCCTCACTGGCCACCTGATGGAAATCATCACAGCCAAGGCCTCTTCAAATTCTAAAGACATTTTCCTTGGCGACTTCGATCTGCACTGGAACGACCACAAGGATCCCCAGGACTACGCCATCAAAGACTTCTTAGTCGACCAAGCCCTCACCCAAGCATGCACAATTCCAACACACTCGAAAGGCGCCACTCTAGACTGCATCATTGCTAAGGAAGCTGTGGTTAAGATCATTTCTATAGATCCATGCGACTGGTCTGACCACCACGCTATTACTTTACTTTTGCCAGGCACCCACAAGGCATGGGCACCGCAACCTGTGATTCCTAAACGTTGGATCAGAGACACTAAGAAGCTTGAATCTGGAAAACTGGCTGCACGCTGCGAGACTGACCTCCCCCCCTTATATCACAACAGTCAACAACCTCACAGAACGCTATACCAAAATTATATCTAACATTCTGGATAATCTTGCTCCGCTCAAACTAAAAAGAACCCAAATCAAAGACAGAAGCCCCTGGTTTAATGGATCCCTCAACGATGAAAGGAGAACCCTCAGGCAGGCAGAAAGAATCTGGAGACAGCACCCGTCAGCCCCCCACTTAAATCTTCTCCGCCAGACCAGAATTGCTTATACTAAGACATCCGCAAGTCTAAAAAAAGAATTCTTCACATCGGAGCTGGGGGACGCCGAGAACAGCCCTCGCAAGCTCTTCGAAATGATCAAATACCAACCCAATAAACTGGTCAAAACCTCTAAAGAAACCCCTAAATCTCTAATAACTTGCAAGGAATTTTCCTCTTTCTTCTCCAACAAAATTACATCCCTAGGAAACAAACTTAGATCTGCTACCTACTCCCAACCCCCTCTGGTATTGCCCCATCTCTCTGCGCTGCATCCCCAGACACCACCCAAAAACCATGCACACTGGGCCTTCTTCAAAGATTGTGACAACCTCTCCGTCTCAAAGATTCTAGCCTCCTTAAACCCAAACAACCACTTTAATGACCCACTCCCCTCTAACTGCTTAGCTGACGCCTCTCAATCTATCATTCCTAGTTGGACGGCAATAATCAATGCCTTCCTCCATCAGGGGTCGATATCTGACTCTCTAAAAGCCGGTCAAGTCGTCCCCATCTTTTAAAAAAACCCACACTGAATCCTGCCTCCCCAGACAACTTTAGTCCTATATTCAACATCCCACTCCTGGCTAAAGTTCTGGAGAAATGTGTACAAGAGCAATTGAGCCAACACGTCATCAACTTCCACCTATTTGATGACTTCCAATCTGGATTCAGGCCAGGGCACAGCACTGAAACCACCATTCTCCACATCGTGGATGAGGCCCTCCAAGCCCTTGACCAAGGCAATACCTGTCTCCTAATCCTCTTAGACCTATCCTTGGCCTTCGATAGGGTCAACCACGAAATACTCCTCGAATGCCTCAAAGTCAGGATGGGACTGGATGGCCCTGTTTTTGAATGGTTTAGGTCCTTCCTACAGAACCGCTCTCAGAGATTCCTAATCAACGGTAAACTGTCCACTCCCTCTCCGATCACGGTCGGAGTACCCCAAGGATCAACCCTGTCCCCTACCCTCTTTAATCTTTACCTTGAACCGCTAGCAGAAGTACTACACATCGCTAATATCTCCTACCACATGTATGCCGATGACACCCAGATCTACATCAGAATCTCTTCTCCCGAAGAGATCCGGTCCCTCAACGAGGCCTTGAAGTCGACTGTCCAATGGCTCACATCTAACCAGCTCAAAATTAAAGCACAAAAAACTGAATTTCTTCTAATCTCACCACCCAAAAACAACCCCTACAATCAGGAATGGACCAAAGCGATCACTGCCTAAAACTGCACCCCGACTATAGTGGACTCTGCCAAATCCCTTGGAATAACCCTAGATTGCAGTTTAAATATGCGTGGCCACTTCAACTCGATTGCCAAAAACGACAGATTTCACTTGAGCTATCTAAGAAAGCTGAAACCCTTCCTCGACGATCCCGACCTCAAAATGGCTGTCCAGGCACTAGTCATCTCTAGACTCAAATATGGCTGCTCTTCTCTCTCGGGCCTCCCAAGATCTCCCTGGCCCTTTTAAAAACCTTCCTTAACGCTGCCACCAGACTCCTAACAGGCTCAAAGAAATTCAACCACATTTTACCACACCTGAAAGCTCTTAACTGGCTTCCTCTTGAGGCCAGAATCCAGCTTAAACTCGCTTGTATCACTCACAAAGCTCTATACACTAATTCCCCTGCATTTCTCGCCCAGAAACTTGTGGTATCCGGAGGAGCCAGAAACTCACGGTCTGCCAGGGACCTCCTGGTCCAGCCCCCGCGCTTGCGAAAGAAAAAATGCACAATCGGGCTTTCTCAGGGGCTGCACCAAGAAAATGGAACTCACTCCCGCCCGCCATCAGAAAAATTCCGTTGCTGGCATGCTTTAAAAAGGAGGCCAAAACCTTCCTAATGGGCAAATTCCTTGCCTAAGTCCTGCACTGCACTCACCTCAGCGATCTGTTCTATACCTTACTACTGCCACACCTTGGATTCACCAGATTTTATCCACCCAACACCTCCGGGCATCCCTCCCTTAGACTCTTGGACCTCTTACTCTTGTAAAATATATATATTTGTTGTCTTTTCCCAAATGTTCCACCCCCTTACTAAGTTATTTTGTATACAAGTTTTAATCCTGTAAAGCGCTCTGATACTGGGTCAAGTTCACGCTCTATAAAACACACAAATAATTAAATTAAATAAGAAAATGTCAGTGCTGTGCTAAATTTGGCAGCGCTGCACTCTAACATCTTCAAAATGCAGGGATGCGCCATATTCACAAACATATGGCGCACACCTGTGTTTCCCCTAGGGCTGGTGCAAAAAAAAGCACACTAGCGCCAGGGCAGGCATCCTGCCTTCATGTTGCAAGTGTGATGGGATGATTGTTTATGTGCAGGAAGGGACTCCTTGCTGAACGTAAACAATCAAAAATTGTGATTTGCACCTTCTATGTGTGCTACAGAGTACAGCAAACATGGAAAAAGCAAAAACACGAGGAAAAGTTAATAATTTCATCTTGTTGTGTTATTCTAGTGCCTGGTATTCCAAGGTGTTCGTTTTTGGCGCTGCCTCAGCCTTGTAAATCTGGGGCAGCGTCAAAAAGCAATGGGTGTTGCTGTGGAACACCCACAGCAAAACCCATTGCATACCCTTTTGCTGCAGAGGACTGAGGAGGAAAGGGGCATATTTACAAGGTGACGTTAAGCCACGCAGCGTGAATTAGCGCCATCTTGAAAATGTGGAAAATAGTGCTGCACCACCAGAGCATCAACAAAAGTGACTCTTCGGTGGTGCTGAGGGCTTGTAAATATACCCCTGATATTGCTGGATCTGCATTGTGACTGGTGGTTCGTTAATTTGTAAAATAACAAGTGCAGGTGCCCAAAACGCTACTCAGAAGCCTTACTTGTACTATAAAATACTAGTGTGCTGAATACCCAGGGTGTGTAGCCCGCCCTGAATCCACATCAGACCTTTTTAATCCTCTGCCAGACACTCCCTGCCCCTTTATGTCACTCTTGCAGTTTCCAGCATTCTGCCTTGGTGACAGTTTTCCGTCTTTTTCTTCCTTCCCCTCTCCAATTTGTGTGTTTTTACCTCTCATACTCTCGGGAAATGTCTGATAAGCAAAAAAATAAGTGCTGACCTCCAAAAATGAGTGCAGGTGGCCGCTGCGACAAGAACCGGCTCAAATTAAGCACTGGAACTGGATGGACCTTGGCACACAATGCAGCACCTTGCTTTTCAATAAGCAACTAGGATTTGGAAGCAAGGAGAGGAGGTTTTGTTCATTCAACAGTTTTCAGCTTAAATCTTAATATTGCTAATATTTGCTTTCTAAGGGACTAACTTACAAGCCCCTTGCGCCACTTTTGCGTCATTTTTAACATGGGAAAAGTGACGTACGCTTGCAAATAAGCCCCTAAGTGTTTTTTTTTGTGGAAAGTGAAAATAAAATAAGGTCTATTCTTTACCAAGTGTCTATAACACTGAGAAGGATAAAATAGGAATAAGATATTCAGGGTCCGTTTTACCCTGCTTCACTGATTACTTTCAGAAGAGTTACAGACTTTGCTTTTTTAGATGTGAGACATAAAACTCTTCGAACTGATATTTTACCAGGTCTATTAATATAAAATGAGCAGCACATCTGGTAAAACTCTAGCAAAATATTTGGCTTTGCAATGAAACAGGAAATGTAACCCAATAGTCTCAGAACTTCAACAAACCAAAGCCCACTTGCATGTAAAAAAAGACTTGAATTTCACTTCAGTGAAGCATCTGTTAAGTTCTTGTTACCCTAACAGAAGATATTCTTTCTTCTCTGCTACCTGCCAACAACAATATTTGCTTCTCTGAAGGCGTGTGATAATGGCGCTCAGCTCCCAGATACACGCTTTACATACCCTTCTACAAAGAGGAGATCAAACAGGCTAACACCGGTTAATTTATTCTTCCTACCAACTTTACATGCTTCTACAAAAGGCTTGCAGATTCCTTTTCACGTTTTGTGGCTCTTGAAATTGGGCCTGAAGTTAAAAGACAAGTCATAAAAAAACTAAATTTACAAAGGAGGCATCTTTGCGTGTTTTTGGACGCCTGCGACTCTTTTTCAGAACACAGCTTCACTGGAGTGTGTGGAGAAATAAACAAAAAACTGTGGGCACAGCAGGCAATACAAAAATATGGTGGTAAGATATAGTAGGGAATCGAAACAAGGGACGTCATTCATAGACGGACGAGGTAGGCAACTGGACAAAGAGTAGGACAGGGACACCAGGGAAGTAAGAGACAAGGTTATGCAGGGCTGGATTAAAGAATTTAGGATCAATGAATTATGGGAATTAAAGCTTTTTTATGTTCAGGCACTTCTGGGAGTCCGGCATGACAAAGCATAGTTGGAACCTGGGCAGCAACAATGCAAGTACTTAATCAATCAATCAATCAATCAATCATAGCATTTGTAAAGCGCACTACATACCCATGAGGGTCTCAAGGCGCTAGGGGGGGAGGGGGGTGGGGGAGCTGCTACTGTTCGAAGAGCCGGGTCTTGAGAAGTCTTCTGAAGGTCAGAAGGTCTTCGGTCTTCCGTAGGCGGATGGGGAGGGTGTTCCATGTCTTGTCCATGTCGAGGTGGGAGAATGATCTGCCGCCGGCGGTCACTCTTCGAATGCGGGGGACGGTGGTGAGGGCACGGTCTGCGGAGCTGGCAGGTGGGGGTGTAGAGGCTGAGTCGGCTGTTGAGGTACGTTGGTCCGTCCAAACAAACAAAATAAAGGTAGAGAATGGGCAGAAGCAGCAATACAATTTCAACTCAAATTCAATGGACCGGTCCACCCTGTGCAGCTACAGTGAAAGCCTGCCTTTTGTTTTTTAATGCAGATTTAAACAGCTCAAACTCGACCCAAAGGTATTAGAGCGCTTTACATGAGCACCAGTTACGTTACACAAGGACACATTCAGGCATGGGGCGATTAAGTGATTTGCCCAGAACCACAGGATGTGGACGCGACCCCGAGGCTCGAACCCTGGTTTCCAGCACCAAAGTCGGCAATCTAGCTGGCGGACCACATCCTCTCCTTTGCATGCATATGCAATATTGGCAGCTTCGGTACAATCGTCTCTCTCACAGAACAAAACATGTATTGAAAGGACAATAGTAATTCAAGTTTATTTACAAGAAACATAACTTGTATTAAGGGGGGAGGGGGAGATGTAGCCTTATGGCAAGAACTGCCAACTCTGGAGTTGGGTCCCTGCCTTAGTTCAACATCCTGTGGTTCTAGGCAAATCACTTAATATCCAATATATGTTTCTAAAAAATATATAGATGTGTAATGCACTATGGTGCTCATGTTAAGCTCTCTGATGTCATTGAGCCAACTTTACGCTATGGAAAACTTAAAACAATTAAAATCTAAAATCATACAGTTATCAAGAGAACAATTGTTCCTCACAAACAAACAGCAGTTGCAGCACGCTCATCAGCACCACAAGCATCCTTTAGCATTTAGTGTTCGATGAACGAAAAATGGGTAAACAGTAGGTTAAAGCAAACACAATGAGATGATGGACGGAGTGCTGAAACTTTTCAAACACTCACCCCCAGTCACAGAACTGGGTTGAATCCATCATCATTCTTTAGCTCATTGTGCCACCCCAGTTCAGACACAGCTATATGCAAATCAGTCTTGACCCTGTGCCTCAAGGAAACAGTCCAGCCCGAACTGCCAAGCCATGTCTTCCCTGGACCGGAAACAAGCATCCTGGGACCGGTTTCGGGCTAACAGCCCTCTTCAGCCAGGCTAGCTTGAATCCAGTGGCAAAGTGAGCAAGGGACCCACGTCCGGGCATACCCTGCCAACTAGGGCGAACAAAGCAAAACACAAGGAGATGATGGACGGAGTGCTGATACTTTTCAAACACTCACTCCCAGTCACAGATTTGGGTTGAATCCATCATCATTCTTTAGCTCACTTTGCCACCCCAGGTAAGACACAGCTATATGCAAATCAGTCTTGACCCTGTGCCTAAACAATAGGTTAAGCCATGGGTACTCACAAACGGTTGCCCAGGGGCCACAAAGTACGGTCTGTGGTGTTACCGAGGCCCGCAATGATGCCAACAGGGTGGTGGTAGGGGGTCTGGGTGGATCAGGGATTGTGTAGGGAGGTATAAAGAAACTGTTAAATAAACGGGCAAGCATTTACTTGCAGGTGATTAAATGCCTTCCAGTTTATTTAACATTTTTTTCTGAATTTTAGTGCTCAGCAACTAAGCAGCTTGTACTGCTGTTCACCAGGCCACATGTAAAGGTCAAGAGGACTACAAGCAGCCCTGGGGCCGTACTTTAAGTATCACTGGGTTAAGCCCTCGGGATGATGAAAAAACGTGACAGGGATGCAGAGGAAGAGTTATAACTTGTACCAGATTGAGGGTATTGCTATTCTTGGAGCCGTAACTGGAATTTTGTTTCAGTTCTAGAGGCAAACTCAGGGATCTCTGAGTTGCTCAGATGGAGTATTATTTGCAGTTCTGAAAGACACGTCAGAAATGATTTGCCAAGATTTGGAGGCTTCAGTTGGTAAGTTTTTGACAAATTCAGAGGTCGGATGGTACTGGTGGTGGGGCTGAAAATAATGATGAGGATGCTTATAATAATAATAATAATTTGAAGATATATTCAACAAAAAGAATCTTGTCTCTAGAGAACGGTTTTCTTTGACATGCTATGTTTAGATACAAGGGACAAAATAAGGGCCACAGTTTGAAATTTGTATTCAATTCTAAACAGCTTACCTGGGTTATTTTATCAAGTGAATGACGCCCCATCTGTGTAGATTTGTCGTCTCTAATTCCTAATCTTAACATTTTTATCACACAGCACAGTCCTGAAGAAGCGCACTAGGATCCAATAGTGATCAAATTAAGCGTGAAACATGTCGACCTAATTTCACTATCACTCACACTCACGGATAAGAGAGCAGCAGGATAATACTCATCCCTCTACTAAATTTATTTAAAAGAAGTTCTCCTTATCCTTTGTTTTTCAACCTTGCCTCATGGACCCCGAATAGCAGTCTATTTCTAGTACAGGGTAGGCAATTTTATTTCACATACACACTTTCTAGGCCCACACATTCGCATGCACAACTGCGGCGTCTCTCCTTAAAAGATCTCCGCCAAAGAGCCCTCTCGCGGGGCCTGTGGGGGACAGCAGCGCCACCCCCACGAGGAGCAAACGCCCGATGATGAAGCATGACACCCGCAAGGGTGCGTGAGGGCACTTTTTCAAAAAGGAGGAATTCCCCCACCTTCATCTATATCCAACTGCTATTACATAGAATGAGACAATTCTAACACATCTATCTAAGCTACCAGAATAGGTTGCACCTTTTTTTTCACAGGAACAATTACCCCTGAGTGATTACTAGATTCTTTTGTATCCAGTTCTGCAGGAAACCTCTGACATATGCATCCAGTTCTAAATATGTTGTACATATTGTGTAATTCATTAACTTATTTTAGGAACTGATTAACTTGTAATTCCTATTGGAATGAAGCTTACAAATATCGGACCACACAAATATACCTCTACTGGAAAACAGTATCCCTTTACTTTTCTCGTAATTGACAAGTAGACCACAATGTCCTACTTTTGGAAATAGCCCTTTTTGCAGGGTTATCCCCAAACATTTTGCTTCTTCCATCTATTTTTTCCTGACCTGTTTATGTTGGCTTTAGGACTCTGGGCACTTTACTACTGCTGATCAGTGCTAAAGTGCGAACACTCTCTGTGTAAATTGTATTATGGATTGGTGTTTCCATGATTGACATATTTTATTTACTGGTAAGTCCCTAGTAAAGTGCACTGTGTGTGCTAGGGCCTGTAAATCAAATGCTACTAGTGGGCCTGCGGCACTGATTGAGCCAACCACATGAGTAGCCCTGAAAAGGTATCTTAGACCCACCTCTGCAGTGTCTATGCGCAGTTTGTAACTGCCATGTCGACCTGGCAAGTGCAAACATTTGCCAGGCCCAAACCTTCTCTTTTCTTAAATATAAGTCACCCCTAAGGTAGGCCCAAGGTACCCCTGTGGGCAGGGTGCTGTGTATGTTAAAGGTAGCACATGTACTGGTGGTGTGACATGTCCTGGTGATGAATTACCGTGTATTTTGTTTTTCACCACTGCAAAGCTATCTGTCCCATAGGAAAGAATGGGAGATTTACTTATAACAAATTATGAGCATAACTTCCCATTGGGACAAGATAGGATATGGAGTTTAGTATGCCTGGCCTCAGAATGTAAAAATGCATCTTTTAGTAAAGATGATTTTTATGTTCTGTGTTTGAAAATATCATTTTTAGAAAGCAGGTATTTTCCTGCTTAGCCATCCTGTGTGCCTCTGCTGGGTTTGTGGAATGACTTTGGAGTGACAGGCGCTGGGGATGTGCATTGTCTTCAGACAGCCACTGGGGGGTCGAGGTGTGTCCTGCCTTTCCTGGATGAGTCAGGGCTGGGCTGAATAGACCTGGGCGCATTTAGAGTAGTGGGAGGAGATTTCCTTGCACCTGAATGGGCCTGGTCTGCGTTGAACAATGCTGTCTCCACCTCCTGCCAGGAAGCTGGGCCAGAGAGGACAGAACTGGTTTGGACTAAGCACAGACACTCTCTGCCTGAGAGAACAAAAAGAAACTGAGTATAAATATGGGGGCCCAAACCCCAGAACTTTACAACTCACTGGGATCAAGGAACCTGCCAAGAAGGAGGAGTGTTGCCCCTTTGCTGTGTTGTTGCTTTGTTGGGTTGGCCTGCAGTTGCTGCTTCTGCTTTGGGCAATGAAAGGACCGGCCTGAACTTTACTTGTGCTGAGAATCTTCAAGGGCTTGAAGTAGAGCTTGCCTCTTGTTCTGAACTCTCACGGACTGCAAAGACTTCACCAACCTCTGGGTACCGCTTCTGGAACTGCTGTTTCAGTTGCCACAGAGAAGGGAAACGCAACCAAGTCCGTTGCTGGCTCTGTGTTCTGACGGCACTGCAGAAGGCACTGTCCGCATCTCGCACCGCAACCCTGGTCTCACCGACGATGATGACCAACGCTACTGCCACCGAGCTATTGCTTGCACCATGACCTGTGGGCACCGCACTCCGCACCGCCTCGCTTCACTTCGCTATCCTGGTCTCACCAACGCTGTCGCTGCTGCTGACTTCGACAGCCATGACCGTTTAGTGGCTGGGGGCACCACCGAGGCCAGCTCCCGCTAACCGGCTGTCGCTTGCACTGCAACCTGCCAGCACCGCATAGAGCACTGCCTCGCCGTGCACCCTAAGCCTTGGTCTCACCAACGCCATCTGGACGATCATCACTGAGCAGCTGCCTGCATGGCATCGAGAGGGCACCGCACTCTGCACCACTTCCCTTTTGCAACGCAACGACAGTTGCCACGACCTACTCGCACCAACGTGCCAGCTGCACGAGAAAGGTACTAGTACCGAGTCTGTACATGCTTTCGCTGGCCCGTACCTATGCGGTCAGCTGGAACTGTTAGACTCTGTTGTTTTCAGCATAGAGGCAGCCCCGGACGGAGCTACCGACTTGTACGAACTGTGTTTTGAGGTATTTCTGAAATTTTAAGGATATCTTGCAAAGTATATACTTTTAAGTACTTTATGTTGGATTCTTATTGTTTGGTCTTGTTTTGGATATATACAAATATTGGCTATTTTTCTAAACTGGTGTGGTGTCCTTTTATAGTGCTTTCACTGTATTACTGTTGGTTATGTGCAAATGCTTCACACACTGCCTCTGAGATAAGCCTGACTGCTCATGCCAAGCTACCAAGGGGGTGAGCTGGGGTTACTTTAGGAGTGTAACTCCCTTACCTTGTCTAGGAAGAAGGGACCCTGATTGGACAAAGGTACTTACCTCTGCCAACAAGAGACTCCCATTTCTAACACCTTCCCAGGAGCTAAGTAAAAATTGGCAATTTAGAGTGCATCAGATTGGGAACCGCCAAACTCAAGGTTTCCATATCTGTAGGAAAGTAGAATCTGCTTCTATAGTTACTCCAACTTTTTTGCTTGATATAATGCTGTTTTTGACTAGTCTACTAGGATCCTGCTAATCAGGACCCCAGTCTATCTGCTTTCTCCCAAAATTGTTGTGCTAGTACCTAGGTACCATCCCCGAATGGATACTGGGGTACCCTTATCAGACCCTAGTATATGGTACTAAGGTACCCAGGAAATAGGTACCCCAGAGGTCTCCCATGGGCTGAAGCATTCATTATGCCACCCATGGGAAACCATGCAAAGTGGAACTACAGGCCTGCCATTGCTGCCTGTATAAGTTGGTGCTTGCACCACTTACTTAAGATATAGGTTTCCTATATCTAAGGGCCACTGCACTTAAAACCTATAAGTCACCCCTATAGCAGGCCCTTACAATCCTGAAGGCAGGGGGCTTGGTTTTAAGCAAGAGGGTGCCCCTGCATGAGCAGGACACCCCTGCAGCCTACGGAGTCTATTCTCCCGAGTTGTCAGTGAAGCAGGAATATACTATATAGAGGGGCACAGCGTAATTACACGATGACCACCTCGAAAACGGCTGCAACGAATCCTAGCATGTTTGGTGTCAAACATGTTGGAATTATAACCCCACACCGTAAATGGTGTGGTAGGTATGATTCCAAGCACTGGAAGAGCCCTCTGTTAGGCTCTCAGTGCTCCTGGTGCAAACCTTCTAGACCCGGACAGAACAAAATGGTTGCTGGCGACCAGAGACACATTTCTGCAGTCCTGCTGCTGAGCCAAACTCGATCAGAGGAAGGTAGAACAATAGGCATCCTGTCACAGGGAGGTGTGATTTCCACTACTCCTGAGGCCTGCCCTGCCCTCTCACCACGTTTGAGGCCAGTATCCCTTGTGGGGGTTGCAATAACTGAACCTCCGTGCAATGCATCCAACTTGCATTTGCAAAGGCTTGTTGGCTTCCTGCCAAGAATATCATCTGGCTCCAAGTAGCCCCAACCTCAAGCAGCTCCAGTGACCAGAATTGTGTGCAACGTGATCTGCATCTTTTGGTGAGCTGCTTGAGATCCTCTCATGACTCCAGTGCCTCTGGCCTGTGGGTCCACTTGAGAGTCACACTTGTTTCTTTTGGACTCCCCAAATTTCTTGGGCCTGCCTTGACTCCCTGCTATTGGTGAGTCCCCTGGACCTTGCTGGTCCCGACATTGCTCCTTCTTTGATTCCTGCATTGGTTGCATTTGCCATGGCTTGTTGGTGCTCCCGCTGGACACCGACTCCTCAGCAACCGACATCCTTGGTGGGAAAGCTTGCACACAGCTCCTGGTCCTCATCAGCATCGCCTGGTTCTCACAGCTGCAGAGTCAAGGTCCTAGTCATCCATCCTGCAACACTTGACATCGGAGGTCATTAATCTTCCAAGTCGCCTGGTCACTCCTGAGTGACATAGACTCTGTCCCCTTGGCTTGCAGGTACCTCTCATCAAGAATCCATCCTCAGATTCCATCGGACACTTCTTCCTTTTTCCACAGTGGCACTTTCCTGAAGTCCTCCATTGAGTTCGACTGCGGTTTCCGACACCACTTCACACGTATGCACCCTGCTTCCCTGGTGTAGGTAACGTGGGTACTAGGGTATCCACAGGTGGGGTCACTCTCCAACCTTCTGTCTTCCCCGGGGTTTCTTCAGGGTCCACTGGGAAGGTTCCGTAACCTTTAAAAATCCAACCATGACTTGCACATAGACTTGTACGGAGCATGCGGTTGTGTTCCCACAGTGCACACACCCTCCTTGAAGTTCCTATATACCTACCTTGGGTGGTTCCTTGGGTACCCAGCATTTCTATGCCCTCTCAACATCGTCCTGACTCGAGTCGTGGTTCTTAAACAACTTTCTAAGAATATGGTTTAGTAGCCCCCTGGGGTCCACTGCATATTTTTTGTTATTTACTGTGTTTCTTTGCTAAAGTATTGTGTTTATCTCTGTGTAGGAGATATTGGAACGTACTAGAGTGTATTATATTATAACAACATATTTTTATAAATACTTGGGTGCCGATTACGATCCTGTAAAAACCGGGTACGAACCGTCGGACGGAGCATATTCTCCGTCCGACGCGTACCCGGTCGTAACAATATACAGACATGGAATTACGATTCGCACGGGAACACCATTTCCGTACGAATCGTAAAAAACCCCGACCGAACAAAATAAACATAAAAATGCGATCCGGGAAAGCGCCGACCTGACGTCGGGACGCTCGCAGCCTGCCATTCACGAACCAGGAATTACGATTGGCACCGACGTCATCCCGCACGGTGAATATTTTCCGGCAGCCAAAAACTGCCGGGAAATCAGGACGACGCGAACAAGGACTACCAGTACGCGACGGACAGACAGGACGATGCGAACAAGGAGGACCAGTACGCGACAGGACGACGCGAACAAGGAGGACCAGTACGCGACGGACAGACATGGACCCGAACCTACGAGTCATCCCTGCCCTCATAGCAATCGACCTCCTCTACAGGTTCGGACGCAGACGCCGCAGAAGGTCAGAACAACTAAGGGAGGGGGGAAAGTGGGGTGGGGGTGGCAGGACCAGGGCAGGCCACAAACCCCCCACCAAAGTCACACAGCACACATGCCCTGGACATACCTGACTCCCATGCCCTGGTCACTACGAGGGGGTGGCGGCGTGTCCAGATAATCCAGCGACTGCCACAACGGAAGTCTGTCACGACGCGAACAGGCAACACAACCAGACAGGTACGTCCCGTACCCACGCCTGAAGAGCGTGTGTACGAGTCGAACCACGCCCACACCCACGTCACCCCAACAATGGCGGGACGGCTCGTACCCACGTGGCAAAGGCCTGGGTACGGACCGCACAAGCATCACATAGCGTGGGGACGGACATGTACGGACCGTACCCCCACCCCGTATGCATGGAGTGTACCCCCACCCCAACAGTGTAAGTACGACCCGTACCCACCCGCATACGTATGGAGCGCACCCCCACCCCAACAGTGTAAGTACGACCCGTACCCACTCGCGTACGTATGGAGCGTACCCCCACCCCAACAGTGTAAGTATGACCCGTACCCACCCGCGTACGTATGGAGCGCAGCCCCACCCCAACAGTGTAAGTACGACCCGTACCCACCCGCGTACGTATGGAGCGTACCCCCACCCCAACAGTGTAAGTACGACCCCTACCCACCCGCGTACGTATGGAGCGTACCCCCACCCCAACAGTGTAAGTACGACCCCTACCCACCCACGTACGTATGGAGCGTACCCCCACCCCAACAGTGTAAGTACGACCCGTACCCACCCACGTACGTATGGAGCGCTCCCCCACCCCAACAGTGTAAGTACGACCCGCACCCACCCGCGTACGTATGGAGCGTACCCCCACCCCAACAGTGTAAGTAAGACACGTACCCTCACCTCGAACGCATGGAGCGTATCCACATCCGTGTATGTCATGAGCGTACATATTGTGAAATTGGAGAGGTGGGTGCAGAGTCCTCCCAGCAGTGCCCTGAGACAGGAGGGGTGTGTGCAGAGACCTCCCAGCAGTGCCCAGACACAGGAGGGGTGGGTGCAGAGTCCTCCCAGCAGTGCCGTGAGACAGGAGGGGTGGGTGCCTATCACTCCCAGCAGTGCCCAGACACAGGAGGGGTGGGTGCCTATCACTCCCAGCAGTGCCCAGACACAGGAGGGGTGTGTGCAGAGTCCTCCCAGCAGTGCCCAGAGACAGGAGGGGTGTGTGCCTAACACTCCCAGCAGTGCCCAGAGACAGGAGGGGTGGGTGCAGAGACCTCCCAGCAGTGCCCTGAGACAGGAGGGGTGGGTGCAGAGTCCTCCCAGCAGTGCCCTGAGACAGGAGGGGTGTGTGCAGAGTCCTCCCAGCAGTGCCCTGAGACAGGAGGGGTGGGTGCCTATCACTCCCAGCAGTGCCCAGAGACAGGAGGGGTGGGTGCAGAGACCTCCCAGCAGTGCCCTGAGACAGGAGGGGTGGGTGCAGAGTCCTCCCAGCAGTGCCCTGAGACAGGAGGGGTGTGTGCAGAGTCCTCCCAGCAGTGCCCAGACACAGGAGGGGTGGGTGCCTATCACTCCCAGCAGTGCCCAGAGACAGGAGGGGTGGGTGCAGAGTCCTCCCAGCAGTGCCCAGACACAGGAGGGGTGGGTGCCTATCACTCCCAGCAGTGCCCAGACACAGGAGGGGTGGGTGTCTATCACTCCCAGCAGTGCCCAGAGACAGGAGGGGTGGGTGCAGAGTCCTCCCAGCAGTGCCCTGAGACAGGAGGGGTGTGTGCAGAGACCTCCCAGCAGTGCCCTGAGTCAGGAGGGGTGGGTGCCTATCACTCCCAGCAGTGCCCAGACACAGGAGGGGTGGGTGCCTATCACTCCCAGCAGTGCCCAGAGACAGGAGGGGTGGGTGCCTAACACTCCCAGCAGTGCCCAGACACAGGACGGGTGGGTGCAGAGTCCTCCCAGCAGTGCCCAGAGACAGGAGGGCTGGGTGCCTAACACTCCCAGCAGTGCCCAGACACAGGAGGGGTGGGTTCAGAGTCCTCCCAGCAGTGCCCAGAGACAGGAGGGGTGGGTGCCTATCACTCCCAGCAGTGCCCAGAGACAGGAGGGGTGTGTGCAGAGTCCTCCCAGCAGTGCCCATGGAACGCAAAGGGTGGAGTCGCCACAGATACCATGCCCACAAATGTCAGTCAGGTGCACAAAGACCCTGCAGTACATGTACCACATGTGTACGAGGCTGGAAGTATACGCATGCATAGGGCCAAAAAGAAAACATGTACACATGAAGTCATGTCAATACTCCACATACACAAGTACAATGACTACCAAGGATGCCACAAATGATGCAGGTGGAGACATCGCTCAGCATGCATGTGCCAAGGTTAAGGAGTCCGTCACACACCCAGTTAATGTACTCACAGCTCTGCAGTAAATATTGGGAACACCCTGCAGGGAAGAAGTCAGGGTACACAGAGGAAGGAAAACACCTTGGGACATTTGCAACATGCAGCAACTGCTTACATGAATGGAGAAAGGTAGCCAACACCGTGTGAGGCACACTGATCCCAGGGTCCCCCCTATGAGCAGCACACCGCTACATTTCCCACACACCCAACACATGACCAACACCCACAACCATGTAGCAGCCCCACCAACAGCAATGCCAGCAATGCAGGAGTGTTCCAAGGGCAAAAAATAAATAGCTTTATTCAGCGTGAGCAAAAAACTAGTATGACGTAAGTCCCATCATAACAAAGCCCATAGGGCAGTCCAGGAGTCCCAGCTGGATGGGGGACACAGTGGGATGCGTGTCCCCTAGCTTGCCTGCACAGTTACGAGTCGTCGTCTTCCACAGGAGTGAGGGCATCATGTGGGGGGGGAAGGAACAGGCACCGCAGGGACAGGAGGGCAAAGGGAAGGCGAATTGGGTGCAGGGATGGAGGACTCCACCACAGGGGGTGGGGCAGGGCCAAAGGTGGATTCTAGGATCTCACTGCACACCTTGGCAAGGTCCTCCAGGGACTCCCCTGCACCCTAAGGAACCACAGGCCCCAAGGATGGGGGGGGGTCAGAGGGATGGGTCGCAGCGCCACTGGGGGAGGGTGTGGACAGGGGGGGGACTCAACCACCCTGACCGAGGACTTCCTTGACCGCTTGCGTGGTGGCGTCACTGTGGGGCTCAGGGACAGAGCGGCCATGAACGAGTCTTTGGGGGAGATGTGGCCAGGAGAGCTGAGGGGAGGGGATTTGGAGGGAGTGGATTGGGTGGAATGCGGACTCCCACTCTGGCTGCGTGTCACACGTTTGCCCCCAGACCCAGTGGGTGTGCCTACTGCACCCTGTGTGTGCGTGTCAGGAGGTGTGCGGCGGACCTTCCCTGCTGGTGTGGTGCCTGTGTCTGTTGTGGTGGGTGCATGCTTACGTCTGTCTGTATGTGGGACAGGCATGGGAGTGGGAATTCTGAAACAAAGGAAGAGTTACATCTACAAAACAAGGTATATATGTAGGGCATGCACGACACAGTTCCTCTGCCCACCATGCCATGGAATAACTATGGAGAGCATGACACACTAGCAAATGAGATGATATGGAATTTTGACTGAGGAGCAAGGCCCTGGGGACAATCCAGCACTGCATCAGCACCACACAGCGTGGCAGCAAATAGGGATGAGCAGGGACCATAGGCAGGAACAAGAGGCACATGCAGCATAGGTAATACTGATAACATGCCCACCCTGACTGGCACACTGCACCTTGAGTGTATGTCCGGACAAACATCACACACTGGCCAGTCCTAGCAAGGAGATGACAGGTCTTGACATGTAGGCCATGCCCGCACCACCCACCCCCTACATGAGACAAATCTATGGAGACACATGAAGCACGTACATCTCTTAGTCTGGGTGAAATACACATGGGATGCAACTAATCAAGGTTGCACACCAAATACCCAAGGTGCGGCTGTCCAAATAATCATGTACAAATGGGCATCATCTGATGATTGCTACAAGACACAAAGGCAATGGCCACCGTGAGTATGTAATAGGAAAATCAGGTCAGGCTGTACAGTGGACACTTGTAATACATCTCACGTCAATATACATGGTGCCAGGGGACAATGGCACAGAGCACAACCTATGCTGTAGACACAGAGATTGTCAACATATTCGGATTACACACATGATATCTAGGAAAAAATGCCCCTGGGGACAGTAGTGGCCACACAACTCCATGCTCCTGAATGGGAATGACTGCAACACATGCTAACATCCCTGCACTATGCCTAACGCACACTCATGCACATCATGTCACAGGCCACCACATAGGACATGCATACTGTAAGGCCTCACACTTGAGAGACGAACTCCCATGTCTGGACTCAGCATTAGTGCCAACTGACATGGAACCCACAAGTCCAGAACTGTACAGGGCACAGGTAAGGTCCCAAATCCTGTTACACACCACCCCCACACATTATGCTGCAGGCATTGTACACTTGGAGAAGGTGTCAGGCTACATGACCTTGTGATGGAGCGACTACACACAGACCAGGGAACACATTGCAAGGAGGGGAAGGGAGGCAGGAGAGCACAGCAAGTCTGTGGGGGATTGGATCAGCACAGCACCATAAACCCTGTAAGTGTATCCATGGAACATTGCACTTACAAATGCTGGTGAAACACAACAAACACACACATGTACCTACCCCCTTCCGGCTGCTGCATCTCCTGTAGACGCCTCTCCAAGTCAGGAAACACCACCGCCAGCACACGTTTCTGGATGTGGGAGAGACGGCGGCGCCCGCGGTTCTTGTGGCTCTCAGGTGAGTCCCCCAGCAGGACCCGTGCGATCCTCCGCGTCCAGCACCGGATGTCCTGCCATCGTTTCCTCACCTGGGACAGGCGCCGCCTCCGACCTTCCGCACTCCTCACGGCGCTGACGGCGTCCAGCCATATCTGCTCCTTGGCAGAGGCGTCTACCTGTGAGGATGGACAAGTGACACTACATCAGTACACCTGGCACATGTCACAGGGACACAGATTAGAACACATTTGCTGTTTACAACAAGGCCTAGTATGCATCCAACGCATTGCACACTTGTCATAGGGACATGATCCTCTGGGGGAAGGCCAAAAGCAGAACGTGCCATTGAAAGGACACAGGTGGAATGCGGGCAACTACACAAGCAATGATCCAGGCTCACACTGTGCATCACACCCACCCCTCCTGTCTCAGGGCACTGCTGGGAGTGATAGGCCCCCACCCCTCCTGTCTCAGGGCCCTGCTGGGAGTGATAGGCCCCCACCCCTCCTGTCTCAGGGCACTGCTGGGAGTGATAGGCCCCCACCCCTCCTGTCTCAGGGCACTGCTGGGAGTGATAGGCACACACCCCTCCTGTGTCTGGGCACTGCTGGGAGTGATAGGCACCCACCCCTCCTGTGTCTGGGCACTGCTGGGAGGACTCTGCACACACCCCTCCTGTCTCTGGGCACTGCTGGGAGTGATAGGCCCCCACCCCTCCTGTCTCAGGGCACTGCTGGGAGGACTCTGCACCCACCCCTCCTGTCTCAGGGCACTGCTGGGAGGACTCTGCACCCACCCCTCCTGTCTCAGGGCACTGCTGGGAGGACTCTGCACCCACCCCTCCTGTCTCAGGGCACTGCTGGGAGTGATAGGCCCCCACCCCTCCTGTCTCAGGGCACTGCTGGGAGGACTCTGCACCCACCCCTCCTGTCTCAGGGCACTGCTGGGAGGACTCTGCACCCACCCCTCCTGTCTCAGGGCACTGCTGGGAGTGATAGGCCCCCACCCCTCCTGTCTCAGGGCACTGCTGGGAGTGATAGGCACACACCCCTCCTGTGTCTGGGCACTGCTGGGAGTGATAGGCCCCCACCCCTCCTGTCTCAGGGCACTGCTGGGAGTGATAGGCCCCCACCCCTCCTGTCTCAGGGCACTGCTGGGAGTGATAGGCACACACCCCTCCTGTGTCTGGGCACTGCTGGGAGTGATAGGCACCCACCCCTCCTGTGTCTGGGCACTGCTGGGAGGACTCTGCACACACCCCTCCTGTCTCTGGGCACTGCTGGGAGTGATAGGCCCCCACCCCTCCTGTCTCAGGGCACTGCTGGGAGGACTCTGCACCCACCCCTCCTGTCTCAGGGCACTGCTGGGAGGACTCTGCACCCACCCCTCCTGTCTCAGGGCACGGCTGGGAGGACTCTGCACCCACCCCTCCTGTCTCAGGGCACTGCTGGGAGACATCAGGCATTCCCCCCCCTTGGGACCCCCCCTACAGTACATAGCATGTGTGTCACACCTGGACACAATGGCAGAAGTCACAGTCACAAAAAAGGGACACAGTCTGTGGCAGTGGACACTGCACTCACCTGATAACCTGGTCGCCCATACAGCATGGGGTACCGTGGGAGGATCACATCCACCAAAGCCATGTTCTCCTCCAGGGTGAATGGCTGTGACCTCTCCACAGCCCTTGACATGGTTCCAGGGAATCAGTAGCAGCAGCTGGGTCGTGGAATACAGAGATGTGCAGGCAAGTGCTCCCTCATGGGACCTGGCTGCCTTATATCTGCCTTGCTGGCCCATCTCATGCACAGGAGTACAGAGTGATTGGTCACTCACATTTGCATCCTATGTTTCCTCCAATCCCTTCAAACCTAGCAGTCTGTGGGTTCTCAATCTGTTTTTTTCTCCTGCATGATGTCAGCCCCACAAACACATTGCAACAAAGTAGAAGAATTCCAACTGACTTCTGCTGTGCACCTTCCTGAACAAATTCAAAATTTGAACTTGGTCTCCATGACAACCAGCATGCATGTAGGCCTTAATACTTGTCCCTCATGTGTCCCCTATGTAATTTGGAGCTTCACACACAGGTACGGTGCGTTCCGGGGCCCTAGGGCACCCCAAATGCATAGCAACGGTCCGTACACGCGTGCCTAAGTTCACTATCATTATGGGTCTCCTCGCGTATGCGGACTCGTAGTGGTACGGGCCGTACACACGCATGTACGCTCACTATCACTACGAGTACGCATACGCGAGGCCACCCATAGTGATAGGGCCGTACACACGCCTGTACGCTCCCCATCACTATGGGTGTCCACGCGTATGCGTACTCGTAGTGGTACGGGCCGTACACACGCCTGTACGCTCCCCATCACTATGGGTGTCCTCGCGTATGCGTACTCGTAGTGGTACGGGCCGTACACACGCCTGTACGCTCACTATCACTACGAGTACGCATACGCGAGGACACCCATAGTGATGGGGAGCGTACAGGCGTGTGTACGGCCCGTACCACTACGAGTACGCATACGCGAGGACACCCATAGTGATGGGGAGCGTACAGCCGTGTGTACGGCCCTATCACTATGGGTGGCCTCGCGTATGCGTACTCGTAGTGGTACGGGCCGTACACATGCCTGTACGCTAGGCATCACGATGGGTACACATACGGCAGCACTCCCATAGTGATATGGGAACATACACAGGCCCTCTTCGCAGCAGTACAGCGGTTTTCACACATCACAGTGGTGACAGGCGGCACACAGGTAGGGATAGGGCGGACATACTTGTCCATGGATGGACATACTTGTCCATGGATGGACATACTTGTCCATTAATTGACATCAAGGCATCATCTGTGCATTACTACATGTGTGGGGCACAGGTGTGACGGCCTGTGATGTGGCACATGACTCCTGAGTGGAGAAGGCACCAGATGTATGATGAGATGTGTACAGATGTACTGTGTGATGGTGCAATGTGTGCCAGGCATGGCCTTGACTCCTTTGACATGTGTGCATGTCGTACTGCACACTTGGGGTGAGCGTCACTGGCATGGCACGGACACCAACACACGGAAGTGTCCCCTGATGCCCGGTACAGGGGTTATCACACCTGACTTGTCACTACCCACGGTGCACAATGTGACTATGTCATGTATGTGTGGGGGCTTCCCATCAGGTTGATGTTGGAGCACCCTCAAAAGCTGCAGCCGTTGCAGCAACCAACATGTGTCTGTGTGTAGATTGTCTTTGCACACTGTTCCGCACACCATGCCACATGTGGTATCGGATGTGAGGTGCACATGTATGCATGGGACACGGAGTAGCGTGACAAGGACATGTCAGCATCCTCACAAGGAATGTGTGGTGAGTCATGACATGTGCACCTTCATGGCAAGGTGTGTGGGCTGTCCTAGTGTAATGTCATGTGACCTGTGGATCCAGTGTTCCGCTACCAGTCTCTGCAATCGGCATCCTACTGCTGCTGATGTGTGGGCGTATGTCACTCCTGTCTTGCGTCTGGCTGTTCACTTGCACTGGGACACAGCTATTCCCATGGCGTGGCATGGGGAGGTTCTCAATCTCCGTGAGTAGCTGGGTCTTGGTAGGAGGGTCACCTGGCAGCCATACGTGTCCTGGGCATGTAGCACATACCTGACTCCCTATGTAGCATATGTGTATTGACAGATTAACATGTGTTCAGTACATATGATTATTTTGTCGTAGTGCACTCACTCTTCCTTGTCATTTCCTAATTTCTGCAGAGCGCCGCCTCTTTCCCGACCAATTCCGGACTTGGCTGCCATGCAGGAGAATGACAGCATCCGGCTCTACCGCTTCACCCAACCGTTGATAGTGGAGTTGACGGCGAGAGTGGCACCACACCTGCAACCGCAGCACAGGTATCCTACGGCACTGACACCCCAGCTGAAGGTAATGGCTGCCCTACATTTTCTTGCCACGGGTACCTTTCAAAATACCATAGCTCATGTTGGTGGCATGTCCCAGAGCATGTTCTGCCGTGTGCTGCATGATTTCTTAGAGGCCATGTTGATTCACCTGGATGACTTCATCAAGTTCCCAACCCCTGAACAGCTGACTGAGGTCAAGCGTGGATTCTATGCCCTGGGAGGGATGCCCCATGTCATTGGGTCCATCGATGGGACACATGTAGCTTTGGTACCACCACACGCACGGGAGGTGGCGTACAGCAATCGAAAGCACTACCACTCCATTAATGCCCTTGTGGTGTGTCAGGCCAACATGGTGATTTCACATGTCTGTGCTCATTTTCCAGGATCAGCACACGATGCCTACATCATGAGGCGTAGCAGGATGCCTGAAATGATGATGCAGCTGCGCAACGAACGGGCATGTGTTGTTGGTGGGTACAGTCTGTCTGTCCTGTATTTTGCATCACCTACCAGCACGACCGCTTCACCACTTCTAACGATGTCCATGTGCTTCCCATGTAGGGGACGCTGGCTATCCCAACATGCCTTGGCTGCTCACACCTCTCCGCAACCCCATCACGCCGGCCCAGCTCCGCTACAACACCGCCCATGGCCGGACAAGGCGAGTGATCGAGAGGACGTTTGGCCTGCTGAAGAGCCGATTCAGGTGCCTACACAAGACCGGCGGCGCACTCCCATATGCCCCGGCGAAGGTCTGCAAGATCTTCATGGTCTGCTGCATGCTGCACAACATGGCAGTTGAAAGAGCTGTGCCACTCATCCTGAATCAACATGACGAGGACCATCCACCCGTGGAGGACGAAGGGCTTGGCAATGGGGCTAGTGATGTGGAGGATGTGGAGCCGCAAGAGGACATCCAGACTCGGCTCATACGCGACTTCTTTGCTTAGTGGTGAGTACCAGTGTCTGAGTGTGCACGCATTGGTCCCCGTGTGGCATGTGTTGTGATGTGTGTGTCCACCTGCATGTATGGCACGTGAGTCAGAGGTGTGTGTGGGTGTGTCACTGGAGTGATGGTGCCAGTGATGGGAGTATTTCCCCAGTCATAATTGTGACCTAGCATGTTGTCATCCATACATGTGTCGAGTAAATGCACATGCAAGTGGCTGTGCTTTTTGTGGCTGACTTCTTGTGTGTCTCTCTTCCCCAGGTACTTGCGCATGACGTCTGCTCGTTGCATTGTTGTGGCACTGCTATTCCTCATGGACATGACATCGTGGGCTGACTCAGCGTTACAGGCACGGACACGTTTGGAAGTCTCCATAGGGTAAGGGATGCATCTGGGGTGTATTGGGTGTGGCAGGTGTTCACGATGTGTGCACACTGGCCCTGTCGATGTTTGGTTCCTCTGCAGCCATGTGGCATCAGCATGGGACAAGACATGCAGCTGTGTACACCTGAATAGATGGTCTGCCTGGTAGACAGTCATCAGTGATGGGATAGGGGATTGTGATGATGGCATCAATGTGTGTGACACTGCCCTCGGACACATACAGTTAGCATTGGCGTGACATGGTGTGGGACTTCCACATCAGCGGATCTATGGTGTATGGCAGTCTCTCCGTGAGCAGCTGTGGGTGTTTAGCTGTTGGCCGATGCTTGTGTGCCAGTTCCATGGCTATCACGCATTTGTGCTGCAGAAGGGGGGTGCCAGTGTTGGACCCACATGTTACTCCACATGATGTGTTCATGTGTACTTCAAGTAGCCTCTGCACTCCCGAAAACATGAATAATAAAGGTGTCCCTATGCCTCCAAGGTGCCTCTTCTCAGTCAATGCTGGTGTGTTGCCAAGGTGCATCCAGCATGTCTGGCATGGTTTTCCCAGATAGTGGCTATGTGTCAATGTGTCGAGTAGCAAGATGCAAGCTGTGTGTGTGGGCTGAGACTGTGTATTGGGCATGATGTCCATGACTGTGTGGGTATTGTGACATGTGCCATCCCCATGCATCCAACGTTGTCCAGGACCCCATTCTCTGCATCCACCGGACTCAAGCTTGCAGGACATGGTTCTGCCACCTGTCTACACATACCTGGGTGCCCCCAGGACACTGGACTGGATCCCTGACCTCTGCGCATGACTGTTGCTGTACTCAATGTGTCTGTCAGCACGGTTGTTCGGCCACCCCCTCAGCTGGTTGGGCCCATCACGGGTGTGTATGGTGCTCCATGTCTGTCTTGCCTAATACACTGTGACCCATGTGTCCTGTGCCAGACTCAGGCCCCAGGGTGTGGATGGTTGAAGACAAAAGATGACTCAGGCATGTTTAGACTTTACATGACACATGTTAGGTAATAATGCAACCAGCAGGCATCTACTCTTCATAGTGTGATTTATTATTGGTGGGGGGGGGGACAAAGTGAGGGGCTTTCCGGGAGTTTGGAATCCAAAGTTCAGTAGGGGAGTTGGTGTCCTTGCCATTTGAAATCCTCAGAGTCCATGCCACAGTCTTTGTCACCATTGGTCAGAAAGTGACCAGCAGGGCCATGTGGCAGAGAATGTCTCTTGATGCTGTGATGCTGTTGCTCCAGTGGGCCAGGTGCCAGGCCAGGTGTCCTGGGAGATGGTGATGTAGCGCCGACCCTCACGGTCCTTTCCGTGGACGACCCGGCCTCCTGCGGGGACCCTCAGCAGCAGGCCGTGACTACGTCTGGGATGCTCCATCGGATGTTTCCTCCTCCTCCTCCTGATCCCTCCCTGTGGGTGGTGATGTTCTCCGCCTTCTGGCACAGGGAGGGTCGGCCATGTTGTCGGCCATCCGACGGAGTGTATCGTGAATCCCCTTGAACACCGTCACTTGCTCAGCCTGTCTGTCCTCCATCCTCCGTTGGTGTTGCAGTAGACAGGCATGTTGCTGGGCCTGCTGGGTCTTGATCCCCTCGAGGATGGACACAACCTGGGCCATGCCCGTGGTGTCCTGCCGGTATGTGTCCATGATGTTTCGGACATGGGCAAATACCGGTTCCCCAGCCAACTGGTCAGGCTCGCGCCTCCACCGTCCTCCACTCCGACCACCCCTGCCCACTTGCACCTGGCCTGCACTTGTGGGTACATCGGGTCTCCGGGACCCCTGAGGGGTGGCATTGGCGTTGTCGCCTGCCTCCTCCTGGGTGCCCGGGACACCGTGTCCCTCCTGGCCAGCCTGGCTGCATTGTGGTGTTGGGGCAGGGATCCTGGGTGTCTCCTGGGATGTGGCAGGAGTGGGGGTGGTGGTTGGCACAGTTGTACCTGATGCAGGTGCTGCAGGTGGTTGGACACCAGAGGTGCCAGGTCGGTCGGGGTCGTCCACAGAGTGGTGAGAGTGGTCGCTGCCGGTGGGATCGGGCTCCCGCAGATCCGGGTCCTGTGAGTCTTCCCCCCCAGTGTTGGGGGGTGAACCACGACGTTGACCTGTGTGTGAGAGAGACAATGTTAATTTTGGTCCATGCAACATCCATGTTTCATCTGTTTCAAAGTTGGGACATTTCCTCTTGGAATTGGGATCTGTCTTGCATTCCACTCACAGTGCACTTGTGCATGGGTGTGTCCCTTGGGCACCACTTTGGCCCCTTTAACTATGTGTGGCACGGTCTTACTTGCTGCGTCAAGTGTGACTGCAGTCAGCAGTGGAGTGGGCATGTGTGGCGAGCCATGCATTGGCGCCTTCCGTGTAGCACTGTACATGTGCACATGGAGTGGATCCACACACTTATATGATCCAGGTAGCTGTCGTTGTGCTCGTGAACAGGTTGTGACATAGCCCTGTGTTTTGCCATGGGGAAGAGGGGGGTTCTGGGACTGGCCACCCTTGTCTACATGCACACAGTCTACCTGCTGACGAGCAGACATTCGCACACGCCACACGGCTGATTTGCTCTCCCTGTGTCTCGCTCCCTCTCTGTCCCCCTCTCCCTCCCTCCGTGTGTCACCCTCCTCCCTCTGTCCGTCTTCCTGTGTCTCCCTCCCTCTCTGTCCCCCTCTCCCTCCCTCTCTGTCCCCCTCTCCCTCCCTCCGTGTGTCAGCCTCCTCCCTCTGTCCGTGTCCCTGTGTCTCCCACCCTCTATGTCCCCCTCTCCCTCCTTCTCTGTCCCCCTTTCCCTCCCTCTGTGTGTCACCCTCTGTCACCTCAGGCCAGCTTCCTGGGCACACACTGTTAGCAGATCTTTCAATGGCCCTTGGCTTGTTGAAGTGAGTTTGTTTCAGATCTCCAGGCACCCATTGGGTGTAGTGTCTGTGTGTGCGCTGCTGCTGTGGTGGTGTGTGCTGCCACTCTTTCACAATGTTGGCTGTTCATTAGCTGCTGTCATGTGCGAAACAGTGCCTTCACCCCCATGTGTTGATGCAAGGCGTCCGCCATTTGCTGGCAAGTCATTCCTGTGTTGGGACACACTGTTTGTCTGGCTGTGACCTGGGCCATATGGGCAGTGGGCATTTTTGTCTGCTTCGGAGTTGCACTATGTGATTTTTGGTGCCCAGCCTCCCGCCATCCGGGTTACCGTGTCATGTGTTGGTGTCTTCTGTGGTCTGTGACTTGACATTGTCCAGCTGGGTGCATGGGGCATGGTGGCAGCAGTGGCATGTGCGTGTTCATGGAGTGTGGTTGAGTCATGCGATGGCTTGGGGTGGTTGCGTGCCTGTTAGTGATTTTGGTTGTGGATGCCTTTCCCCCCATGTGAGGTGCGTTGTTTGTGTACTCACCCGGGTCTCGGAGTCCTTCTAATCCTTCGACTGCCTCCACCGGCAGTATGGCCATCACCCTCTCCTCCCAGGGCTGGTAGTGTACGGGTCTGCGGGAGGGCCCTCCTCCGGTGGCGTTGGCCTGGTCGTGTTCCTCCTGCCTCTTGGCTCGGACCCTCCTCCGCAGATCGTACCACCTGTTCTGGCATTCCTGCCTGGTCCTTCTGGTGTCCCCAACAGCATTCACAGCATCGATGATGGTCTGCCACATGGCTGTTTTTGCTACCATGCTGGTGTTTCTGACCAATGTTCCAAAGAGCTGTGGCTCGACTCTGAGGATTTCATCAACAAGAACCTCCAACTCTCGGTTACTGAACTTTGGATTCTTGGTAGTGGGCATGGTGAGGGGTGTGGGTGTGGATGGTGGGGGGGGGGTGTGGATGGTGGGGGGGTGTGGATGGTTGTGGGTATGTGGGTGTGGTTGTGCAGGTGTGTGTGTGTGTGAATGTGATGAGGGTGTGTTTGTGAAGGTGGTTGTGTGGAGATGTGCAAGTGTAAGGTGTGGTGAAGCTTGTAGTAAGGTGCTGTTAGTTGTCTGTGGTGTCTAGCAGCAGTGAGTCTGTTGCAAAGGCTCATGGTTTGTGTGTGTGGGCCCTTTTTATTGGTCCATTGGTGGGTGTGGCTGTGTTTGAAGTTTGGGTGGGTGTGTTATAAGGAGTGGTGGTGTTTTGGGCCTCTGTTTGTTTTTGGCAGTTGCAGGTCAGTGAAGGTTTGTTTTTTACTGTTTGTTGGCCATGTTTAGTGGCTTTGTGCCATTCGAATAGTGTATTCTTGTGTTGTTTTGGTTTTTCCTGGTTGTGTACGTGCGTTTTGAGCGTGTGTACGGTGTGTACATGGGCCATTTGGTTGTACGGTGCTGGCCTTGTGTGTGGCTTGGTACGACTCGTACATGCGGTTGTGATGTTGGGGCCTGGGGTGCGCTCCGTACTTAGGAGGTTGTGTTGGGGGTGCGACTGACGTGCTGGGGTGTGGGTACACGGTGGTACGACATGTACAGGGGTGGGGGTAGGACTCGAACGTGCTGGGGTGTGGGTACACGGTGGTACGACACGTACAGGGGTGGGGGTACGACTCGAACGTGCTGGGGTGTACATACACGGGTGGGGGTTCGACACGTACAGGGGTGGGGGTAGGACTCGAACGTACTGGGGTGTGGGTACATGGTGGTACGACACGTACAGGGGTGGGGGTAGGACTCGAACATACTGGGGTGTGGGTACACGGTGGTACGACACGTACAGGGGTGGGGGTACGACTCGAACGTACTGGGGTGTACATACACGGGTGGGGGTTCGACACGTACAGGGGTGGGGGTAGGACTCGAACGTACTGGGGTGTGGGTACACGGTGGTACGACACGTACAGGGGTGGGGGTACGACTCGAACGTACTGGGGTGTACATACACGGGTGGGGGTTCGACACGTACAGGGGTGGGGGTAGGACTCGAACGTACTGGGGTGTGGGTACACGGTGGTACGACACGTACAGGGGTGGGGGTAGGACTCGAACGTGCTGGGGTGTGGGTACACGGTGGTATGACACGTACAGGGGTGGGGGTAGGACTCGAACGTGCTGGGGTGTGGGTACACGGTGGTATGACACGTACAGGGGTGGGGGTACGACTCGAACGTACTGGGGTGTACATACACGGGTGGGGGTTCAACATGTACAGGGGTGGGGGTAGGACTCAAACGTACTGGGGTGTGGGTACACGGTGGTACGACACGTACATGGGTGGGGGTAGGACTCGAACGTGCTGGGGTGTGGGTACACGGTGGTACGACACGTAGAGGGGTGGGGGTACGACTCGAACGTACTGGGGTGTACATACATGGGTGGGGGTTCGACACGTACAGGGGTGGGGGTACGACTCGAACGTACTGGGGTGTACATACACGGGTGGGGGTTCGACACGTACAGGGGTGGGGGTACGACTCGAACGTACTGGGGTGTACATACACGGGTGGGGGTTCGACACGTACACGGGTGTACATGCGGGGGGGGTGTACATTTACGGGGAGTACGACTCGAACGTATGGATGCTGGGGGGTGTGTTTGGCGCGTATGCGGGCACATATCTCCATGGTTGCAATGGGAGTTCGGTGCGGACAGTGTTTTTACCATACGGTTGTGAGTTCGGACGCACGGGTGGGATCGTGATTCCTCGGTCGGACTTGACTTTTCACGTTTGTACGGTAAATCGTCCGAGGACGTGTCGGACACATTTTCCGACCCGAGGACGTGTGGGGAATGATTCCAAATGCGATTCGTATGGACTTTTTACCATGCGAATCGTGATTGCCAGTTCGTACGGGACTTGTACGATTCGTACGGTAAAAAGACCGGATACGAGTCGCACGGGGATTTTTTTTGCCGGATCGTAATCGGCACCTCGGTGTGGTTCTTTTTCACTTAATCTTTACTATAAGATTGCATTCTGGTGAAACAAGCTGCTTTACACTCCTTTCTCCACAGCCACCACTTAGAGAGCTTTCTAAGGTTGTCTAAGACCTCTTAAATCACCATAAGGGTAGTATGGACTGGTGCAACTAGTGGACATCTTATACCAGACCAGTTTCTTAAAGTATCACATTAAAAGGTTGGATAAATCAAGGGTTTCTAACAAGGAAGCCAAGATGACTCCAGTGTCAGAAAACCTTGACCCTGAGGTCCCTATGTCATTGGACAAATATGTTACCTTTCATTTTCTGTGCCTGCTTCAGACATAAGCAACAAATAATGGATCTGAAATGAAGATAGAAAATGTTCAGTGTGTCAATACAGACAAACTCTTGGTTTTCTCAAACAAATTCCTGCTTTAGGAGTTTGTTGGAGAAAAATAAATAGAATGCAGAGCAGGCAGGAATAATCATGGCACCTGATCAACATTAAACTATGTCTACAGTGCATCTCTGGACCAGGAGATGCATTGTAGGCACAGTGATCTTTACCAGCTAGGTAATATTTGGTAGAACATTCTATCTGAGGTGATAGCTGACTGATAAACCTACCAAGTTACAGATCATTACAGATCATTCACTAACTTTTTCCCATACCAAGCTTTCTGATCTTTTGAAAGTAAAAATAAAATTGATTATATTCTTTAGATCTAGTAGCCCTCGTAAATTGAGATGTTTTGTTTATAATGGACATACCACTCTAAGTATGACAGGTTTTCACCAACCTCCGAAACATGTGCTTTAAACATTTTGAATTGAATAAAATATCCTGACATATGAAAAGTTTGTTTTTGAAGACTTGTCTAAATTAACGACATTTAGCAACGTCAACATCCACGGCATGACATCTATCATAATATAATTAACACATCCTGAAGAAACTAGAGCCGAAATATCATTCTGTGGAAAAGATTGCTAGATGTCGCAAACCTTATAATAATGACATGATCAATTGTGTGTAATGCCTGTGTTAGAAAAGACCATCTTTTGCACGGTATTCCCCCAGATTTTTTCATTTTTTGAATGAGCCTGTTTTTGTTGGTCATAGTACTGTGCACACTTTAATCTTGCTAGACGGTAGTACAATTCTTTTGTTCTCCCTTTCAAACATGGTAAAACTGATTTATCCCTAATTGGCACATTCAATTTACTTATAAGTCTCTAGTATATAGTACTACATGTTACCAGGACCTGCAAATTTATTGCCACTAGTAGTCTACAGCTCGCATTCTGCTGCCCACTAAAGTAGCACTATAAAACCTGTCTCCCGGTTTAGACCGGTAGCCTGGGTATGCAGTTTTAAACTGCCATTTCAACCTGGCAAAATAAATCTTTTGCCATAACTATACCTTATATTGCTTAATTCCAGTTTGGTAAGAGGTAGAAAAATTCTAGTAATCTAAAATATAACCTAATATCTTAATGACAAAGTCTGACTTTAAATTACTATTTTGAGAAAGTTGTCATTTTCTTGCTTAAACCAAATGTGCATTTCTTCCAGTGTCCAGTATCACCTGGCTGTTGAATGGGATCCCCTGTGATGAGATGTTATTGCTCCCAGACAGTGGACAAAAGTCTTGGATGTGGAGATGTGTTTTTGTTTCTTGAGCAGGATGGCCTGGAGGGGTAAATAGACATAATATCGAAAATAAACATATCGAGTGGACAGAATATCGAGTTTATAATATAGAATGGACGAATATAGAATTGCCAAAATATAGTGGTGAAGAATATCGAAAATCAGGTAAGAAATATCGATTACAATAATATAGAAGTAAGTAATATCGACAGTCATAATATAGTTGCTAAAATATCGAATTTTTTATAGTGTTTTAAGTGTTAGTATATGTGTTAAAAGTATGTATTTATATTGTAATGCATGTTAGAATATTTTTAAAGTGATGAATTTTATGTTATTTTATTTTTGTGTAATTCAATTCCGTAGCGGGTTGTGGGTTTATAGGGGAGTAGGGTGGGAAGTAATTTAATTATAGTACATTAAATAATAATTTATAGGAATTATTAATTATTTTTAATTTAATTTTGAGTTTTACTTCTGTAGTAGGTTGTGGGTTTATAGGGGAATAGGGTGGGAAGTAATTTAATTGTTATTAGTTAATTATTAATTGGTATTGAAAATTAATTGGTTGTTGATTAATTATTAATTGGTAAATAATTTGTAATTAATTTGTATTAAGTGTTTAATTGATAATTATGTTAATTGTATTCATTTAATATTTGTAGCGGGTAGTGTGTTTATAGGGGAATATGGTGGGAAGTAATATAATTGAAAATAATTAATTATTGAATTAATTTGTGTATATTGTTAATTAATATATCTTTAATTTAATTTTGTGTTTTACTTCTGTAGCGGGTTGTGGGTTTATAGGGGAATAGGGTGGGAAGTAATTTAATTGTTATTAGTTAATTATTAATTGGTATTGAAAATGTATTGGTTGTTGATTAATTATTAATTTGTAAATAATTTGTATTATTGGTAATTAATTTGTATTAATTGTTTAATTGATAATTATGTTAATTGTATTCATTTAATATTTGTAGCGGGTTGTGTGTTTATAGGGGAATATGGTGGGAAGTAATATAATTGTAAAAAATTAATTATTTCAAATAATTTGTGTATATCGTTAATCAATATATTATTAATTAATTATTAATTGGTATTATTTGCATTTATTAATGTTTGTTATTGAAAAACAATTGGTTTTTAATTAATTATTAATAGGTAATTAATTAAACAAAAATGTATTGGTATTTATAAATAATCAATTATAAAATCTTGTGTGATTGGTAATTAATTGTAATACTTGTTTTGATAATAATAAATAATTATTTTATAAAAAAATATTATTTAATATTTTCCCTACTTTAGCACTTACTTGAGTGGGAATAGTAATTTTTACCCCTACGCTATCCAATGCTTTCCCTATTATTGCACTCTCTGGAGTGGGAATAGTAATTTTTACCCTACCGCTATCCAACGCTTTCCCTACTGTTGCACTCTCTGGAGTGGGAATAGTAATTTTTATCACTATGCTATCCAATGCTTTCCCTACTGTTGCACTCTCTGGAGTGGGAATAGTAATTTTTACCCCTACACTATCCAACGCTTTCCCTACTGTTGCACTCACTGGAGTGGGAATAGTAAATTTTACTCTCCCGCTATCCAACACTTTCCCTACTGTTGCACTCTCTGGAGTGGGAATAGTAATTTTTACCCCTACGCTATCCAATACTTTCCCTATTATTGCACTCTCTGGAGTGGGAATAGTAATTTTTTCCCTCCCGCTATCCAATGCCTTCTGTACTGTTGCATTCTCTGGAGTGGGAATAGTAATTTTTACCCTCCCGCTATGCAACGCTTTCCCTACTGTTGCAGTCACTGGAGTGGGAATAGTAAATTTGACCCTCCCGCTATCCAACGCTTTCCCTACTGTTGCACTCTCTGGAGTGGGAATAATAATTTTTACCCCTACGCTATCCAATGCTTTCCCTACTGTTGCACTCTCTGGAGTGGAAATAGTAATTTTTACCCCTACGCTATCCAACGCTTTCTCTACTGTTGCACTCACTGGAGTGGGAATAGTAAATTTTACCCTCCCGCTATCCAACGCTTTCCCTACTGTTGCATTCTCTGGAGTGGGAATAGTAATTTTTTCCCTCCCGCTATCCAATGCCTTCTGTACTGTTGCATTCTCTGGAGTGGGAATAGTAATTTTTACCCTCCCGCTATGCAACGCTTTCCCTACTGTTGCACTCACTGGAGTGGGAATTGCAAATTTGACACTCCCGCTATCCAACACTTTCCCTACTGTTGCACTCTCTGGAGTGGGAATAGTAATTTTTATCCCTGCGCTATCCAATGCTTTCCCTACTGTTGCACTCTCTGGAGTGGGAATAGTAATTTTTACCCCTACGCTATCCAACGCTTTCCCTACTGTTGCACTCACTGGAGTGGGAATAGTAAATTTTACCCTCCCGCTATCCAACGCTTTCCTTACTGTTGCACTCTCTGGAGTGGGAATAGTAATTTTTACCCCTACGCTATCCAATGATTTCCCTATTATTGCACTCTCTGGAGTGGGAATAGTAATTTTTACTCTCCCGCTATCCAACGTTTTCCCTACTGTTGCACTTACTGGAGTGGTAATAGCAAATTTTACCCGCCCGCTATCCTACCCAGAAAATATTGAATATTTTTAATAAATATTACGTTAATATATATGTATTAATTTTTTTTTAACTTACATTAATTATTTATTAATTTTAATGTTATTTAAGTATTTTTAAGTATGTGTCAGTTAATTATATGTATTATTTCATTAATTTTACATTACTTTTAAAACATTTAAAAAATTCGATATTTTGACTAACTATATTATTTACAACGATATTTTGGATTCTATATTTTTGTACTTTCCTGTTTGGAGATAGGGAGTCGATATTTTGGTATTCTATATTTTGGCATCGATATTTTTGTAAGTCTATATTTTTGTAGTCGATATTATGTCAGTTATCCGCCTGGAGGGTGTGCCCAGCCCCTTCCTGAGCTTCAATGGGTGGCAACTCTGTCAGTAACAGATGTAGGTCACATGAAGGTCAGCCCCCCACTTGCCTACCTAGTAGCTTGGCTCCACACCCAATGGGAGGGGGAGCTTTCTCAGAACTGGTTAGTGACCACAAGGAAGGGTTTGCCCATTTTCAAAGCCCCTCCTCTGGGTGGGCACAGGATGCTCTGACCAGGGCAAAAAGGGTTTTGGCATGTTGGATTTAGGTAGAGATGGGCAATGTGGTATAGTGTACAGCAAAAAACGCATGAAGTGCTGAAAAAGTGGGTATGGTCACCCCTTATACCTTTTACTCCAATTTGTTATGGAGTGGCTAGGAGTTTCCCCCACCCATAGGTTGGCATTCAGGATATATCTGGCAACCCCAGTGCCCTCCACTGAACACTCCTTAACCAATGGAGAATAAGATAGAGCACCGCCCTGCTGTCTGAAGATCATGAAGGAAGACTGGACCTGCTTTGTCGTGAATGCCCCACCTTCGCTGCAGGCTGCAGCAGGGGCAGAGTGGAGCAGGCTTAAAACAGCCCAAGACTACGGAAGAGAACTTCATGTTCTGGTGATCTTTAGAGCCTGGGTTACTAACTTTGCCATTTCTGGGTTGCTCCTGATTGCTGCGGCTGGTGTTCAGACAGCGGTCAGTGTGACAGCTCTTCCTGGCTCCTGCTGTTAGCGTCTGGTCAGCGGTGGGTGCGGTGGCTTTTTCTGGCTCCTGCTGTCACCCCCTCCCTCATAAAACTGCATTCCTCTTTTCTGAAAGAAACAAAGAAAAGAGAACATTTCCTCTAAATCATCTGAAAGGCATTTGTATGTCGGCAACGCGCTTTGCGCTGGCATGCTAAATGAAATGCATATACTACTTATCTGATTGCTGTACCTATGGCCTTTCAGATTCTATATTCCTTTTTGCATAAGGTGTAAAGCTGTATATTAAGAAACAGCGCATTTAATGTTTCCTGAAGTTAAGGAGACATATGAATAACCTGCATATTTTATTTTATTTGTTATTTTAAGTAAAAGGATCAATATTCACTGTTATATACACCCTTAGCAGTTGACTAATGGATATATGAATATTTGGTCTATATGTAACTCACTGCTACTTTCTCAATAGCAGGTGAGTGTTTTTGTTCCATGGATTTATAATTGCATAGGTGCTCTGCCAAAGTGATAGTACAAAAAACTTTATTTCTTTTGTTCATATAGATTGCATCTATGTTTTTGTATGGATTAAAATTGATTTATAGTGGAAGAGGGGAGTTAAACAGATAGCGAAAGCCTTTACACCACAAATAAAATTACATAGAATTGTGAAGTCATAGACTAGCTAGTACATACACTAATTCTCCTCCTTTACTCTCTACATTCAGGAAACATATACATTTGGTTTGAATCATACCTGCTTCATTGGTTACACCAAGGGACACTTCTTCATTTTTCCTCCCTTGTTTCCCCTATTCCCCCTTTCTACCACTATTGCTTTGACAAGGTTGCGCATTCTTGTTGGGTTGGGAAAGTTGGGACCTTCTCTTCTGAATCTTGCATATAGTTCCTGTGGAAACAACAGGTGAGACATAACATGCTTGCCTTGAACCCATGACCAAAGAAGTGACTCCACAGGGCAGTTGGATAACCTCCTGTTTGAGCTACAGAGACACAGCAAGCTTTCAGAGGGCTTTCCTGCAACTATATAACTGACCATTTCCATCTGGAAATACCCTGGACCCTGCTGCTGGCCACTGCTGGAGTGAGTCTAGAGGCCTAAGTGTTCTCCCCATGGTCCTGGACCCTTGGCAGGTGTCAAAATGTACTCCTCCTTAAGTTTCCTGAAACTTGGAACATAACAACTTCCTGGCAACTTCTTGCTCTGAGAACTGACCGGGAACTTTGACCAACCTGCCAAGCAAATCCGACAAAACATCATCACCACTGGTGCATTGATTCAGGTTGCTCCCACAACATTCTTCTCTGCACCAGCAAATACGATTCAGCTGGAATTCGCAGAGGTGTCTGTACTCATGGATCTTCTTAGGCTGCAGGCAGCAGCCTTGCTCCACTAGAAGAGTATGAGCTCCAAAAAAGTGACAATGTCCAAAGGTATAAATCTACACCGGGCGATAGCACAAAAAATGTCCAGCAAGTAAGAGACCTTCTGTGCATGTGAAATCAAAATTTGTCATGCTCTGAGCTTTAGTGCAAAAATTTAATGGCTTCACCAAGACCTCTTTCAGTGGCTGTCTGTCCGTATGATGATATGGAGTCCTCTTTGGACATGGCCTGCTGCCTTGCTCCACTGAGGTCACTATTTGAGTACTACATAAATACTTCACACATTTTCCCTATCTTAAGCCTGACTGCCTTTATGCCAAGCTACTACAGGGATAGGCACAGGTCTATTTAGGGACTTTTGTGAATAGCCCTGACAATGATTGTGATTAGTATTTCAGGTTGATTCCTACCTCCTTAACTATTACATTAATACTCCAATGTCTTACAACCTGAAACAAATTTGATGGCATCATGATTTATGTAGTACACCGTGCAGAGAAGACATCTATTGTCCGAGCATTACTGTTGATGAATCTGTTGCTTAGATGCTGGAATATTAGATGTTGGTAAATGCTTCTCATTCATGAATGTTAAATATTCAGTGTGTGTGCCTCACTTAACACCACACCGTTCATAGGTGATTTGAATTTGTACCCTATACAATAGAGGATATATACTCTGTTCTCATTATAAACATGTATCCTTGCTAAGACTGTGAGTCAGATGTACGAAAGATTTTTGTTGTTTCAAATGGTGCAATTCACAGAATCGGGCCATTTGCGATTGCAAAAATAATTTTTGGTATGTACAAACCATAATTTGAGTTTGGGTAAAATGTTACCAAATCACGATTTGGTTTGCAACTGTATACCTATTCAGTATTTGGGAGAAGTTTATTTAGGGCGTCTCTTACAATTGCCGAATCTGAATGGTATGCATTACTTTTTTCCAATTGATATCTGGAAAAAAAATCCTTTTTTTAGAGCAATCACAGATGTAGTGGAATGCTGACCCCAGCATGCCACCCTGCCTGTGATGGCTGTGATTCCTACTGATTCACAAATTGTGACCTACCTCCTCTTTTACACTGTGAGAGGTAGAGATTTGTGACCCGGTAGGAATTGGCATTTTGTGAACGGACTTATTAGTACATAGGTCACTTCGCAAAATGCCATGGCCAATATTTTACGACCAGTGCTTCATTTATCGGCCCTTGTATCATTTATATTCCTGTATTGGGTTCAATTAATGAGAAGTCTTTTTTAGTTAGAAGATTTTATTTGATTTTAAAAATAAAAACAAGAAACACATCTTATACAATTATTAAAGAAAGAGGGTAAATTTGGATGTAATTGCAAATTATGAAAATAACTATTAAAGTCATGAACGTAAACAAAATTATTATGATAATATTACAGTAAGAAAATCTATTAAATTTATGGATAAATTTGCAATAGAAATGACTGACTTGCAGGCTATGTTGCATATACAATAGAAGCTTAGGAGGCATGCGATATAATTATTTGGATCTATAATGTGATATAGGAAGGAAAACAGAAAGGATAGATGAAGAACAAAAAAGGCCGTCTAGAGAACCACAAGTTAACAAGTAAAAATGTGGAGTGCTATAAATGTTACACACATGCTAAATATACAAAAGGTAGGATAGTATACATTTTTGGTCAAACAATAATAACATCAAATACAAAAACCAATAAAAGTTAATGGCTTCACCAAGACCATTTTCATTGGCACTCTGACTGTATGATGACATGGAGTCCTCTTTGGCATGGCCTGCTGCCTTGCTCCACTGAGGATTTTTGACTTCCATTCCAGAGAGTCGAAAGGTAAATCATTTCTCCAGTACGAACCTGGCCCTTGTATCTGACTCACTCCACTGAGGTCGGTCTCACCTTCTGACTTTGTTATGGGCCAAGCACAACCAGATTACCTTGGGTGGCGCGTAACACTTTTTGGTGCTATTTTGAACCTTAAAATTTAAAAATGCATAGCTCCAGTTCTACTTATAGGATTTTTGTCATTTTGGTGTCATTATATTTATTGAAATATTCTCTATTTTCCTAAATTGGTTTGGGAATTGTTTGTGTTGTGTTTTCACCTCATTACTATTTGAGTACTACATAAATACTTCACACATTTCCCCTAACTTAAGCCTGACTGTCTTTATCCCAAGCTACTACAGGGCTCAGCACAGGTCTATTTAGTGACTTTTGTGAATCGACCTGACAATGATTGTGATTATTATTTCAGGTCAATTCCTACCCCCTCAACTATTATATTAATATTCCAATGTCTTACAACCTGAAACAAATTTGATGGCATCATGGTTTATGTAGTGCACAATGCAGAGAAGGGATCTAATGTACGAGCATTGCTTTTGATGAATCTGTTGCTTAGATGCTCGAAGATTGGTAAACAATAATAACATCAAATATAAAAACCAATGAATCTTCATGGAGGCTTGACAACCTTAACCCCTAATACATTTGAAACACTTTTTCTTAGAAGAAACAATGCATAAAGTATTTTAAAATAGATCAAAAAATATAATTAATATATATATATATGGAAATAAACCTGAAAAAAAATGTGAGATCCGATTGAGAATGGAATATAGTTGGTATGTACAGACATACTAGGGGGCAGATTTATGTTATCTGGCGCATCCCTTCAAATCAGCATGGATGCGCCAGGGAAGATGCGTCACGCAAGTTTACCCTTGCGCCACAATAGATGCCACGCATTTACAATGCAGCGTTTCGTGGCGCAAGGATAAACAGATGCGTGATGCATCTGATGGCGGAAGGGCGGCGCATTGCTGGAGTTGCGTCGCAAGCGCAACGCAAGCGCGACGCAGCTCCAGAAAGGCTCGGGGGTGCCCTATCTGTACAATGCTGCGTCAATCCTTACGCCTGCTTCAAGCAGGCGCAGGGATTTGACGCAGCATGGCCGGAAAAGTGACTTTTCGGAGGCGTTCCTGCGCCGGAACGCCCCCCCCCTGTGAGGGTACGCCCACATGTGGCGCAAGCTTTACAACATGACGCATCTCCCTAGATGCGTCACGTTGTAAATCTGCCGCAGCATGGCGCTGGCTTTGCGCCGCCGCTGCGTCACAAAAGTGACGCAACGGCGGCGCAAAAGTGACGCACAGGGCTTATAAATCTGCCCCTAGATTTGCAAGGTTATATTTTGTCATGATCTAGAGCTGCAGGACACAGCATGCTGCTTGATTTCCAGCCACACCTCTAGAAACTACAGTTTGGGATTCATGCCTATTGCACACAATGTCTAAACAGTTTTTAAACCTTAAGGAATGTATTGCCCCTTCTCGTGAATAATCAGACAAAATAAATGTTCTGTGTGAATAAATTCAAAATAATATTCTGCAACAAACAATCACACTATGGTTCAATTGCCCTCGAAAACAAAGAACATTGGGCCACATGCACATATATTTAGGACAGCAATTTTTTCAAAATCTCTATTTGGTAATCGCTATTCCAAATGTATAAAAGTTAGATTTTTTATTTAGTGATTCCTAATGGGTCTCAAATTGACCTGCCTCATTAATAATAATGAGGTAAGTTGCAATTTGCAACCCATCAGGATTGACACCCGTCACAGGGATGGTGGCCTGCTGAGGACAGCAGACCACAATGTTTGCGATTGCTTTTTAAATAAAGCAGTAATTTTTTTAAATGCAGCCCATTTTCATTAAAAGAAAATGGGATGTGTTTAAAAAAATAAAAAAATAAAATCAAACTTTCATTTTTCAACTGTATGCAGTGATCTGTCAGACAACTGCCTACTCTTCAAATTATATTTTTTAACATTCTCAAAGGTGAGGGGTTCCCTTGGGGACCCCTTCCTGTGTGAGAATGGGTTATCAACACTTTTAAATTAGTGGTAAATTATTAATGGACAGTACTGATAATAGGTATTTGGAAGGGACACCCTAAACACATCCCTTCCAAATACCTAATAGCTAATGCAAACTGCTGGTTGGTAACAATTTACCAAATCGTATCTTTCCCTTTTGTGCATTTAAACAAGCTTTTTTGCAATCGTACACAGACAGATTCTACCATTTGCGACCTCACAAAAACTTTGAACATCTGACCCATAGTTATCAGTTGACATTGGTAGCCAATCACCCAACTTAATTGGTGGATTGCAGAGTGATTATTCCATTAAGCATAATCGAACCGAACCAGGGGCGTAGCTTTCAATTGTACAAGATGGACAGTGATACCCAGGCCTAGGGATTTTATAAGCACACCACTTATAGTTTTTTCTTTATTCAAAACCAGTGCAATGGGGAATTTTTTATACTTATTTCAGGTCGCCTTTCATCCTTGCTAGGCCATTGAGCTGAGCCTTAAACTGTGCTAAAATAATATCATAAAAGTATAGTGGAAAAGGCTTACAAGATAAACCAGGAACAAGATAAAAATCAGCCCTTCTTTCCAATCGGTGCATTTCCTAGCAGCAAGCAGCTGACTCTTGAAATCTGGCTGAATAATATTAGTCATAGCAAACAACTTTAATCATAGAAGGAGCCAGACTGTTTCAGCCCACCCAAAATTATAGTAATGAACTTTTGGTCCAATAAATCAGCCCTCATCATATGGTCCAGGTCGCACCCAGCTATAAATGATTCCAGAGAAGGGCAAAATAACCATTAATTTGGACACAAGGGTGGCAAAAGGTCATGTAACAACCATTTACTGAACTGATCCAAAAATGCATTTGGACCACAGAAGACGTGTTAATCTCTATCTGGAAAGTTTCCCACAACAATTGCACATTAAATTAATTAGAAATTATGGATTTTGGAAACTGAGCCCTTCTGCTGGGAGCGCAGCAAGGCTGCATTCAAAACCTTTGAGGTTTCTTCTTTGGACTGCTTTCTCATATGTTCTGTCATGCATGCGTTGGTTTCAGTGCTCGAGTAAATGTAGATGAGTGCTGTTGCCTCTCAGTTGCTAGATGATTAAAAATTGATGATTACTGTTGGGTTATAACCTTGGTAGTGTGCCACCAATGTTCGTATATGGTCAAATGTAAATGTAAACAAAGCCAAAATGAGTTCTGGCAGCGAATAGTGGTTTTAAATATACCCTTGGCATAGCTGAACACAAATCAAAGAAAATGGTTGATGGTTTTTAATTGGCTCTGACAGACTCATTAAACTCCAGCTGTTAGTTTCTTGTTTTTACAAATCGGAAAGAAAAGGATGTCGCCAAAAAACCGAGCATTAACAGAATATTTCAACGCATTTCCCCTTTCCTTCTCACATGCAGCTGAATGATGGATGTTTAATTGTTCCAACACGTTTTAATAAATATGATATTGAACATGTGTATCATGTCCAGAGGGAAAAAAGTTCATTACAGCAAAGTACACATTCTCTATAATATCATGTTGATTGAAAAGCTACGAACCATTTTAAATTGAAAGTGGGTTTTCTTGTAGCCTCAATGTAAACATTTTGCAATCCTAAATTAATGAGTGGATTGGACTTAGAATATAATCATGCCATTTTGAAACATATGAGCACATGCAAGTGGTATGTCATTGATTTCTGGGACGTAGGTGTCCCTTGCATGATACCAGATTATTTCGTCCCGAGTCCCGTGCTTATCTAGAATGTACATGAAGACCTAGCCAGGGGCGTAACAGAGGCCCCCGCATCCCCCGCGGTGCGGGGGGGCGGCCGAGCTGCAGGGGGCCCCCTCGGCACAGTACCTATGCCTGAGCGCTCCAGAATAAATCCGGAGCGGGGCCCCTCCGTGTATATTGCAGGGAGGCCCCTTGAACTTTCGTTACGCCACTGGACCTAGCTAGCCCTTGATGTACGGCTGGTCCTGGACCTGTTCTTGGGCCTAGAGGGATGAATCAAGTGGATTCTCTTCACTAACTCTCCCTGTCACCAGGTACTGTGTGTAGGGAGGTGGTGACAGCATACTGTGTTTTGTAGTGATTATATTATGACAATGCATTTTGTGTTTTGTGAATCAAAGCCTACGTGTCCATTCATCCAAAGTTCCACTGCTTACAGGGAGCCTGAAATCCTAGTGCATAGATCCTGTGCAGTGGATTTGAGCCTGAATGTTAGAGTTTGTTATGCATTGCATTAGTACCTGAATTACCTAGAGTGACACACGCCCTCTGTATTCCATTTTAGAAGCGCTTGGCCAGTGCCTGTGCACAAGATGGAGGAGGGGTTATTTTCCCAGAGAGTCGAAGTGTATCGCTGACATTCTTTAGACTGAACGTAGGGACCCCAGACAACGAAGTGAAGACAGAGGAGACAGGCTTCCCTTTAGAAATTCTAATAGGTCCTTTATGACACAGATGCCACTAACTAGTCTTCCTGAGACGTCCGTTTGGTAGATGGTAGGGGTGAAGTGTGGAACTTCAGTTTCTGTTGTTAATGTGTGACGGGTCCCTTAGAAATGGAGCAGCCTTTTGTCTCTCTTCCTGATCACTATTAAGTGTGACTGTTGATAGTCAGGTGAAGACTCCTCACACCCCTATGTGCCTCTGATGAGGTTACTCCAACATGGAGATGACCCTGGGGTGAAGAGCATCACTGAAGGCTGAGGCTGGATAACAGCCTTAGAAGGACTCAATAAAAGGGAACTGACCCAATGTGGATCTGCAAAGACAGACAGAGAATCCAGATCTCCTGCCTGACAACTCTGTATCAAAGTGGGAGCTGCTGACTCACATTTGTTCCATTTCACCCTCTTTGACCAAGAAGGGAATGCTCCACCGAGTACTCAGAGGACTACTGTGTAACTAGGGCTGATGACTGCCCAACAGCCAGCTTCCCAGATGTGAGGAGACATCACCTGGAATGCAGTCTAGAAGAAGAACTGCTTAGTTTGTCTGAGGAGTTCTGCCTGAGTGAGCGAGAAGAAGCTAGTCAACCTTGCAGACAGGGACTGTTGACAGGGACTAAGGGCCAGATGTACAAAACATTTTTGGGGTCGTAAATGGCCCTATTCTCAGAATCAGGCTGTTTGCAACCACAAAAAGCTTTTTTAAATGTACAAACACAAAATTGTGATTCAGTAACTTGTTGCCAAATTGCAATTTACATTTGCAACCTAATTCCAATTTGGCATTTGTAAGGAGCATATTTAGGGCTTCCCTTCGAAATACCAAATCACAGTGGTATGTATTAATGTTTTGTGACCTAATTCCAGTCGCAAAACAGTAATACTTTACCATCAATTCAAAACTGGTGGTATCCCATTCACAAAGGGGAAAATCATGGCCTAATTGTGTTTTTCATCTGTGATTGTAGGATGCAAGCCTAAAAAACACCCCCAAGAGGTCATATGTAGAAACATAAAGCAATGATACCTGACATATTGACTTCATCCTGTTCAAATATCATCTAAAACTTGTTTGGAATCATGAACTCATTGCGCTCAGAAAGCAAAGACCTAAAGCGAACAAAGTGGGGAATATCAATAAATGGTTTACCACATAACGGGTAAAGCTAAAACATAATTGAATGGCATAAATATTACGATTTCCCTATCCACAAAAAACTGTGGCCAAACTCAAATCAAAAAACACAAATTTTGATGTTACCACACTGAAATTTTACCACATATCCACAATCTCACCACATATCCACAATGTTTAACAAAATCCTCAAACAGTTTTTAGAACTCGGCAGTGATTTACAACAAACAATAGCCATGCTACTTAAAATCATCAAAGGTTAGGACATTTTCAAAGTCAGAATCATACTCACTTTTGTTTTTTTTTTTTTTTAATTATATTTTTTATTTTTCATAAAAAGCACAGCAATTAATCATATATTTCATTTTACACTGGGTACATGAGAAGAAAAAGAAACCAAAATGGGGGGAAAAAAAAGACTAAATAATAAAAGACTAAAACATAATACAACATAGATTTAGAGGTACATTGCAAAAAAGAGTAAAGCTAAGTGCGTTCCTTTTTCTTTAGACTATAAATCACAAAATTAATTAGCTCGTACAGTACTACCTTGTAGCTCTTTCTTCCAATTCTGTACAGGACCCCAAATACGTTCCCCTAATATCCTCCCCTTCTTCCCTTTCCGATCATAAATTCCTCTTTCGAGGTTGAAGATTGAAAGAAGCCTGGAAATCCATTGCTGAAAGGTTGGTGGGTTAGGATCTAACCACGCCGTGCAGATACAGATTCGTAAGACCGCCATAGATAGAAATATAAAATATTCTGAGGTCCTTAATGCTGCATCTTCTTCCCCAATTCCCAACAGGATTATTGCTGAGTTAAGATGCAGCTTAATTTTTAGAGAATGGATAAAAAAAATTCTCAATTTCTCCTTTTAAGTTCATCAGATTAGGACAGGTTGACATCATATGGATCAAATCTGCCTCATTACACTCGCATCTAGGGCACGTAATTCCCTCCTGCCCGCCCCATTGGGCGATTTTTGCAGGAGTATAATATAATGAAAAAATAGTTTTATAGTGTTGGGCCTGTAATCCTGCTAAACAAAGAACAGTTTGTCCCAGTTCTAGTGACCTTTCAAAAACCTCCTGTTTTATACCAAGTTTATCTCCCCATTTTTTACCATGTTTTTCAATGTCATCAGCCTTTAATAAAGCCAGATCAGAATATATTTTCTTAATAGTACATTCTTGACCCTTTTTTAGTGTATCCATAATTTTTATTGGGGAGAACCCAATCACCCCACCTGTCTTCTCCTTTAAAAAACTACGGATCTGTAGATATTTAAAGAAGTGTATTTTATCCACCCCATATGAAGCCTGGATTTCCGCAAAAGAAAAGATTCCCCTTACCCCCATAATGTCTCCAACCTTTTGGATTCCCAGTCGCCCCCAATCTGCCATAACTCTATCGGAAAAAGTTTCCGGAAAATTGGGGTTCTTATATAACTGTGTATAGTAATGTATCCTACCAATACCTATTTTCTTCCCTAATGCCCTCCAAATTTTATAAGCTGCCAAGATTGTCTTGAATCTAGTCCGCTTAAAGTAGCTAGGTTCTTTAAATTGTAGAAAACAATTAGTTGCTTCTTCTCCTAACAATAGTTTGTATATCTCTGGAAGACCATTTGATAGTTCCTTATCCTGCGCACCAACTAGAATCCCCATATATTGTAGAGCTGCAGCCCAATAATACATCCGAAAGTCAGGAACTGACCAGCCTCCTCTTTCCCTCGGGAGTGACATAAATCGCATTGCTCTTCTTGTTTTGCCATGGGCCCATATAAATCTGTTAACCAGATGTTCTAAGGTTACAAACCATCTTTTCTCAAATTCCAGAGGGATTGTCCTGAAAAGATATAGAATTTTGGGCAATATTATCATCTTAACAACATTAGTACATCCAACTATTGATAAATGGAGATTATTCATTCTATCCAAATCTTTTGTAACTTGTTGTATAATTGGTTTGATATTTCTCTCTACTAAAAAATACTCTCCAGTGAGTTGCAAGTAGCAATTGCGGTCAGCAATTCCTCTTCTGCCAATGCTAATGCTTTACAGAGTTTATCCAAAAGTGCTGCTTCCTTTTTTTGGCGTAGCAGACTATAACTTAGAGTTTCACCTCTCACTCCAGCCTTAAAGGCGTCCCAGACCATTCCTGCCCCTGTACTACCACGATTAACCCTCCAAAAAAGCGGTATCCATTGATTCATATGAGTTAGATATTCCGGTTCCACCAAGAGCCCTCTTTCAAATGTCCATTCTCGTTTCGGCTGAGAGCACCCCGTCAGAGTAACAGTAAGTACTAAAGGGTTGTGGTCAGAAACAACCCGGGGGTGTTTTTCTATACTACACCTAGCTAATATTGTGCTTGAAACAAAAAAGTAATCTAATCTGAAAATTGATTTGTGAGGTACAGAAAAAAAAGTGCTACCCGCATCATTGGGTCTGAGTCGCCCCCATACATCTACCAAAGCATTATTCCGCAAAAGATTGGTAAGGGCGCAGTAAACTTTTTTTTTCCGGCCGCTGTAAGCCCCTTCAGTGCCCCCCCAAGATCTACCAATACCATCAATGTTAAAATCCCCACACATTATCACTGGGGCAGGCCACAAAGCTAATTCTACTTCTAAAAATTCCAAAAGTTCTGGGTCGTCAGCTGTTGACCCGTATACAGTACAGATAGTAAATGTTTCCTCCTGGAGCATACATTCTACCAAGGCCCAACGCCCCCATTTATCAGCAGCCTTTTTTTTAATCGTTAGTTTTTGGTGACTAGCTAGAACGGCTACACCCCTTGTCCTTACCCCTTGTTTAGTGGCTGTAAGTAACTTAAATCCCAGCTGTTCCAAAAGATACCCTCTTATTTCCTCAATGTGAGTCTCTTGCAAGCACAAAATATCTATGCGAAGTGTCCTAAGATATGCAGCTACTCTAAACCTCTTTTGTTGATCATTGAGACCACATACATTAATAGTTGCCACTCTAATACTCATTTTAATGATTTAACTAAAGCTTAATGTTATACCGTAGGCTTGTTACTCCAAAAATCCGACATCTCCCTAGTACCACCCAGAGTGCTCCGTGCTGTGCTGTGCTCTTACGTCTCCTTCCCCCTCCCACTTCTACTCCCCAGGCCTCGTTTACTGCAATCAAAAGTGAGAATCATACTCACTTTTGATTGCAGTAAACAAACCATCAATAGGTCAGCAGATATGGTTCTGGAAGAACTGAAATAATTAATAATTTAGTAGGAGAATTGTTATGAAATTTGAGAATAGCTTGAGACCACTGATCAAAGGACACTGCATGTAGCTTTACAAATACTATTGCACTATGAGCCAAGGTAATTATATCTAATAAAGGTATAAGTCAGGCATGTTCTTCATGTGCCTCAAAACCTTTAAATTACTCACTTAGCTAAAATGCATTCTGTATGATTCGAAGCTAGAAAAATATCTTAACATAAAAGATTCAGCCACAATGGAAAGCTGATCAAGTGTGAGTAGAGAGAGGGCTGTATCTTTATGTACAAATGATCCCTATAAAGCATTAGAAGCAGTTAAGTGTTGCTTTGCAAATGTTGCTATTTTTCAGATTCCCTCTGGTTTGGAAAAAGAGGCTCTCCCACTCCGGCCCAGAAAGGTGTGATGGTCCTGCAGATTACACAATCAATGATGTGATGATGTAATTTGCAGCACCGACACCCAGAAAATATCTAGCTGCTTTCCCTGCAAGCACGGAGAGAGCTGAAAACAGCCCTGTTCTCTGGGCTCTCTTGGAATTGTGGTGAGATATCCATGGAAAGCTTAGTAAATCTGTTTTCCAGCGATACATGTCTTACCTTGCAAAGCGCCAGGCCTTCAGTGTGGGATGTCATCACCTGGCACTCCCACTAAACACAAGGGATTTTCTGATAGGGGGAGCATCCCCTTGGACAAGGGTCTGGGCTCCTCCCTGTATTGTTAGTCTTTCTGCCCCTCTTGTGGTTGGAAGGGGATGCTTATCCCCAATTTGACCTGGAGGGTGGGGCAGAATGCCCAGTAGACACCAGGGAAATCATAAAAAGGGTGTGGCAGCACACCATGTCATAGGACCATACTCTGACACCAAAAGAAGTAAAAGCAGTCTTTCTGCCCCATTGGGAGGCAGATTGGAAGGTCGGAGGATTGCCTCTAATCTGCCTCCCTGCAGGGAGAGAGAAAGCCTACTACACACCAGAGAAAACATCAATAAAATGGGCTTGTGGCAGTCCACCCTGGCATAGGGCCATTCCCTCAATACAAAATGTGGCAGTTCAGTCTTTCTGACCACCCTGAGATTCAGTTTTGTGATTTACCCCCAATCTAAAGGGTGGCATTGGACTATGCCCCCACACCAAAAGGGGGCAATACAGTTGTTCTGCTGCCTCTGGAGGCAGATTGGGGGTATGCACCCATTCTGCCCCTCCCCCGGTGGGTCAGAAGAACAACTAGACACCAGCGAAACAACAACTACAAAAAAACAAATGGATGGGGCCACCCAACCTAGCATCTGGCCGTGCTCCCAACCCAAATTGGGGGATACAGTCTTTCCACCCCCTAGGAAGTAGATTGGGTGGTTTGCCCCCAATCTCGCCCCCAGGGTGTTAGAAAGCCCACTAGATGGCAGGGATTCATTTACCCAATAATAAACAAAGGGGTGGTGGTGGCACACTCAGGCATAGGGCTATTTTGCCAAACCAAAAGGGGCCATTACCATATTTCTGCTCCCCCAGGGGGGAGATTGGGTGGTTTGTTCACAATCTGTCTCCCCAATGGCAAGTAGAAAGCCCACTACAAGACAGAGATTTATTGACTCAAATGTAAACAAAGGGGCATGGGGCCAGGTCACTTCCCCAAAAGTGGGCAATAAAGTCATTTTGTCCCCCTTTTGGGGGTTTGATCCCAATTTGCATACCCCGGCATGGTAGATATCAGAGAAACCATAAAAAAATAAAGGGCTGGGAGCAGCCCACCTTGGCATAGGGACATAACTTCACCCCAAGTGGTGCAACGCAGGCTTTCAACCTCCTCTCTAGAGGGCAGATGTAAGTTTTCAGAAAGCCCACTGGATGCAAGGATCTTTTTTTTAATAAAATATTGTGGTAGGGCCTAGACCATCCTGACATCAGCCCCTCCCCCCCCCCCCCTCCCCTAAAATCTCAATAGGCTGCTCCCCAGGGGACTAAAACATCCCCAACCCTACAGCAAGCTAGAGGAATTTTCAATTTTTCTCATGAGACATTCGAGAGGAAGTAAATCCCTCTGTTGTGTTACTTGGCTTGCTGAATGGTTGCACTATTTTGGCTTGGGTCATGTCACCATTGAGGGAAACCTATCAAACCCAGACATTTCTGAAAACTAGACACCCAGGGAAATTTAGAGTAGTGTGCCTTTCGTGGAAGCCATGACATTGTCTTAGCAGACAATGCCCTGGAAACCGCAAGCTTTACCTAAAATCACAAATTGTCCTCAACTTTCTGTGACTTAAACATTCGTAATCTCCAAGGATCCACACAATTCCTACCACCCAGCATTCCCACACTTCTACCCATAAAAGCGCTACCTCACTTTTGTGGCATAAATTCCAGGCTTACCCGGATTGCAGCTGAGTCCAGTGGTGGGAATTTTGTGGACCCCCTGCAGATTCCGGAAGTGTGCATTACATAAATGCTAGGAAAGTGTGTTATTTTAGGCAAAGTTTACAGGGAATTATTGCTAAGAAAAACTCATGGGGTGCATTCATGGCACACAGACCTGGACTCCTCAGACGTCTAGTTTTCATAAATGTCTGGGTTTGGTAGGTTTCCTTGGATGGCGGCCGAGCCTGGGCCCAAATATCTCAGCTAACCCTCATTGTCAAACCAGGCCATTTTTTAATGGTAAATGTGGATGTCTCCATATTGTGTTTTTGGGCCTGTTGTGTCGCAGACAAGTGGGTTGTTGTTTTTTCCGGAGATGTGTGGGAAGCTGGGTGGTAGGAAATTTGTGGATCCCCACAGTTTCCTGAATTTCCCTCTCATAAATGTGAGGAAAATACGTTTTCCATTGGAATGCGTGAGGGGCTGAAAAGTACTCTCAATCATGTCACTGATTGTCATCTTCAGTTTTTTGTCTCCTATATGCTTTCTATAAGGAAAGCAATACTTCTTGCTACATTTTTCCTAGCACTGCCAAAGCTGATAGGCGTTATAAACTGTATGCATACTTGTGTTTATGTTGGCACATTGAACCCAGAGCTATTGACTTTGCCACTGCTGACTAATCTGGATGTTATACTACGGTGAGGTATAGTGCAAAGCAGTGCGTAACTACATCGATTTTGAACATAGAAACATGTTTGGGAGCGGATGTGGCCTAATGGGCTAGGGCCCTCGATCTCATATCTTGGGAACCAGGTTCCAATCTTGGCAGTGACGCTCAACATCCTGTGATTCTGGGCAAATCACTTAATCTCTCTGTGCCTAACAAAAATGAATGTGTCCTTGTGTAATGTGACTGGTGCTCATGTAAATCGCTCTGATACCTGATACCTTCGGATCAAGTTCGAGCTATATAAAACTCCGGGGGAAAAAAGTCAAAATATACTGGAAATGTGTCTAAACTATTCATATTATGTCGCGATTCCCTATGTAATTTATCAAATTTGGTTTCACTTGATCTCCAACATTTTACAATGAAACATTTTCTAATGAGTCGAATGTATAATACTTCTTTAATACCGTTCAATTATGCCGGCTACAAGGACCTCGAATATTTAACTTCTCTTGTCTTCTCCTAAAACATGACACAAATCAGGAAGCTAGCCGCTTGCATAACTCCTTCAACGCTTCAATAACAAGAGACAAGAATGTTTGCGTGGCTCCATATTTGATTTTGAAAGTAACAAAGGGAAACAAGAAGCCGGCGAATCAACATAATCTCCCATTAAATGGTAGCTCGTTTAAACATATCCCCTGGTGCCCTCAACATCTGGCGAGTGATTGGAGGTGGCAGATTTATTTCGAAAGCTATCTGAAGCACGCCCCCACAGTGGCCCACTCATTTCCTCACACCAGACTTCTTGCGCTCACAAAGCGGTGTGATTTGCAAAGATAAGGGTTGTGCAGAATTTGCTACCACCTAATTACTAGAAGCTTCATGTCCCAGCAGAGGCCCGGATTAGAACTGGCACTTTGTATTTACTTCGTCTCATTTCAGATGTCATAAATTTAAAACTGTAATAGTCGTTCAATACACAGTGTGTCATTTATACCATAAGCCCTTGTGTTTGGGAGTGATAAGGCTTACGTCTGGCCTTTGGCTGCCCTCTCTCAGCCATGTCTCAAGGGGCACATTATATGGTAACATAATTAAAATAATAAGCTTTATTCTAGGTCAATAAAAAGGATAAAAAAATGTGATAAAAATGCTTTTCTGCTTGTCCTGCTTATTAGAACACGTTTTCAGTCACTCGTTTTTCTAGGATTTTGGTTGTATTCATAGAAAGCCTTCCATGCACGTGGAGTGGGGAGTTATAAAAATTACAACTTTAAAATTGGGAAACCTCCAACACAGTGTAGGATTATTGATACAATGTATTATGAAAAGGTTTAACATTAACACAAAATAGACCAGTTCTGTGTACGTGCCTCAGAAACGTGCATATCTGGATACGGAAACCATACCAACCAAATAGTGTTAATGTGTTTATTTACAGTCAATGTAGCAGAGTTATGTCTGTCCAGAACTCAGTTATGCGGCCATAGACACCTACAGAACAGGGCGTAGCTTGGTCAGTAATATTGGGGTGTAGAAACTTTAGATTTCCCAACAATCTCGCTGGCATATCTTGTTAAAATATGTTATGAGAAGCAGGACATGAGGGATGCTCAAGAGGCAGTGGAAAGAGAGAAGAGTGCGGATAGTTAGGGGTTATTCAATCAATCAATCAATCAATAAAGCTTTATTATTGGCTAAAAACCATAAAAGCAGTGTACACGAGAAAAAAATAAGACATTTCCAACATTCCACAGCGCAATGAATTCGTAAAAAGATAAAATACTCCTGGGGTAATTAAAAATGGATAGGACCAAATAATAATCCTATACAATATAAAATATACAAAATGGGATCAATCCCTAATTATGCTGTGTCTATGGTGACGCTGATAGAGCGGATAATTACTGTTTAATTTTAGCACCTCTAGCACACCGCATAGCCCAGAGGTATCTAGAGGTCGCGAAAACAATTAGGGGTGTAGTATTTTAATATTCTAAAGGCTTCCCTGTAATCTCTAAGACCCAGTAGTTTACAGAGCGGGATAATCCATTTGGCTCTAGCCCTAGCGTAGAAGGAGCAGAAGAGCAGAACGTGCAGATCCGTCTCTTCGCAACCTTCACAACCTACGCATGAGCTAGAAACCATAGGGGCGACTGATCACTTGTTTATCACTGCCCGCACAGGAAGTATCCCATATCTCAATTGAACATACAGCTTCTTTGCCAGAGCGGGTTGTATATCGTCCAAAGATTTCTCAAAACAATAGTGGTCCTTCGCCTCCAGAAACCTGTTGGTCAGCCTGCCCAATGACGGATTAGTAAGAACAAGATCCAATCGATACTTGTTAAGTAGAATGACCAACTCTCTCCTAGGTAATAAGGGACAAGTCTGCTCTGGAACGAGCCAGATGTCTCCCCTACCCAGTGTCTGGCACACATGCTTAACATATTTTAACCAGGGAATTTTCCCAGCCCCCCTTATGGACAGTAAATCCCTTAGATCATCCCTATAGCTTAGCAACTCCGGGGTTGTCCAGAGCCGCCTCCAGTACAACACGGAACGATTCGAGATAACCCCCTGTATGGGGGCAAAACCGGAATCTAATCGTAAGGGAAGTAGTGGTGTACTCTGTGGGAGGCTCAATAGACACCAAATAAAGGTGTTCTCAGTAATCGTCAAAGAAGTGGCGCTCAAATGGCCCCATAACTCCACCCCATAGAGCGCCCCACCTCTCGCCTGGGACTTATATATTTCTAAGGGCGGCTCCAGGGATTTGAGTGGAGACTCACTATGAACCTTTAAAATGCCACCAGAGGATTGGGCCAGCTTCATGTTTGCCTTAGCTACCTGAGACCCCCAACCCATCTTATCGTTAAGTGTTACTCCTAGATAATCAAAGGTGGAGACTTTCCAACGCCACTCCATCCAGGTGGGGATGCGAACAATTAGATATTTTTGCGTTGAAAGCCATAAATTTAGTTTTGGCCAAGTTGATCTCCAAATTCCTTGTCTTACAAAATAGGCAGAACGCCTCCAGTGTTCGCTGTATACCCAAAGAAGTTTTTGATAACAAGAGGGTGTCATCAGCGAACATCAGGGCTGGGATCTTCCGAGCTGCCAGACTGGGGGAATCCAGATCCCTCGCCCCCAGGAGATGGTCAATTAATCCATTAAGGAATAGAGAAAAAAGAGTAGGGGCCAACACACACCCCTGCCTCACTCCCCTTTCCACCAGGAATGGGACTGAGAGCTCCCCATTTCTCCCATACCTCACCCTCGCAAACGTGCCTTGATGTAACCGTTTAAATAATTGGCACAAGTATGTTGGAGCTCCCATCTCTCTCAAAATGGCCCAGAGCTTATCCCTCTGGACCAGATCGAATGCAGATCGGAGATGAACAAAGATCAAGTACAGGCTACCGGCCCCCAAAGTCACCGTTTTCCAGAAGACCAATTGAAGTCTAAACAGTTGGTCGATGGTAGAGACCTTACAACGGAAGCCCGCTTGAAGGGAGGTCAGGATGTGTTGTTCATCAATCCAGCTCTGCAACCTTGTTAGTAAAGTGCGAGCAAACAGTTTCTGCATGACATCAATAAGGCTAATGGGACGGTAATTAGCCGGGTCAAGTGGGGATGCCTTTTTGTAAATAGGAATAATCTCGGCCCCCAACCAGGTTCTGGGGATTTCCATACCATGTAAAATGGCATTGAAGAATGACCAAATGTAGGGAATCCAGACCTGCTGCTCACTCGAAAATAAATCTCCCGGGATTCTATCCAATCCCGGGGCTTTCCCCACAGCCAAACTTTTAAGGGTCACTTTGATTTCTTGGATGGAAAAGGATGGGCACTCATCCTCCTCCGACAATGCTAGAGACAATAGGCTCTTAACAGTGAGGCCTGGGTCTGCCACTGAAACAACATTCGAGAGGGAGTACAATGGCTTAAAATGAGCTAACCAAACCTCTTCACTCAGGTTCGGTGTAAAAGCGGACGTCCCTTCTGGCGATCCTGATCTCACTAGGTTCCAGAACTCGGTGTAATCATGCCTGTCCAAGGCTTCTTTTATGTTAGCCCATCTTAGTTCCTCCCACTCTAACTGAGCCACCACTATTATGGCTTTATATGCAGTTCTCGCCACCCTAATGCTCTGTACAAGGCCAGTTTTAACCTCGCTGACAAGTACTCTTTTCGGCTATCTACAGGCTTTATTATACCATTGGGATTGTTCTTTTGCTCGTGACCTGATATTCACTGGGATGTAGAAGTAATCTGCCAATTTACTAGTTAAACTAGAGTGGATGCGGTCTATTTCTTGAAAATAGAATGGATCGTAATTCCCAATTGGGAGATCAAAGGCCTCCGCTAGTATGCGCGCTACACATGAATAAAGCTCGGCCACTTTTCCAGAAGCTAACACGAACCTAGCCCATCTAATGCGTCTGCCACCCGCTACCGAGATCAAGTTCGTGTCAGCGAAGGTCTCCATCTCCCCCCTTCCATGTGAATGACCCAATTTATGTTTTAGTTCTAAAGAGAGAAGGTTTTGATCACTATCAACCCTCTGGATAACACGAAAAGCCCTTATTTGGCACCAAAGTTCTACATTGACAATAATATAGTCGATAATAGTACTCTTCCCCACTCTATTAAATGGAAAAATTCCCTGGGACATCAGGAGGGATTCTGCCATTACAGGCCCTAAGAGAGTGGGTTACTAAAAGCTTGTTGATCTGCAAGGGGTTATTAAAACACAATAGTTTTGACTCTAACCAGGTTTTAAGGCACCGATGAGAGAGCGCTTAAGGGTGTGTTTTTTTTCAGTGTGACCATGTAAAAATTCAGAGTGAAATCCGACATACCCGACTGAAAGCATCTGTACCCAACTATTTGCTACAAAATACATTTTTAAGGGGGGGTGTAACACCCCAAACACCTCCCCTGAAGCTACGACCCCTTGCTAGACAATGGGGGTAACATGTGTAAATTAGTACTACCTACTCACATTTTGCATGTGAAACTGTAATTTAGTACCTGTATCTTGAGACGTTACCTCCACTGATTTTCAGCGCATGAGCTAATGCTGCATGCACTAAGACTTCTACGGTTCTGGACAGAAACTGGCTTCCAACCCAGAAAAAGTATTGAGTCCCTTGTTATCAGGCCTGAGATTGAGAGTTTTTTTGTTGCAGTTTTATATAGCGCAAACTCGGGCCGAAGGTATCAGAGCAATTTACGTGAGCACCAGTTGCATTACAGATGGGCACATTAATTTCTAGGCATGGGGAGATTAACTGATTTGCCCAGGATCACAGGATGTTTGAGCCTCCCACCAAATTCGAACCTGGTTCCCCTTTAAATTCAGTTGCTTTAGCATTAAGCCAATGTTAAATAAGCATCTATTCTAGATATCATATAAAAGATTCTGTCAAATCTCATAGCGCTAGTCCAGGTTAAAGAGATAATCATGGCTTTCTAGACCTATTTTGTCAGCAGTGCATCTTCGGAGATCACCGCTGAACAAATGGGTCGTGCTCTGTACAAAACGAGATAGCCAACACGAGCTTCTAGGAGCAGCCCACCCAATATTATTCCCCCAAAGAGAATGGTCAAACATACACCTGGGCATACCTGATTGTAGGGATGGATTAACTGTTGTGGGAGAAAGAGGAAAGGGAGGGGCTATACTATAGCCTTATAGCCCGCCGTAGCGGGCTATACCGGCTGTTAAAGGCCCGCTGCAGCGTTAAAGGCCTGAACCGAAGGCGAGGGACTTTAACAAAGCAGCAGGACTTTAAAAGCCAGTATAACCCTGCTACGAAGGGCTATAAGGCTATTAGAACATTCTGCCACTAGAGGGCAGAATGTTCTAACAAATCAAAGCCTTCAGGGAGCGCGAGGGGATTGAAATCCCCTCAGGCTCCCTGAAGTCTTTGTTCACAGCCAGAGCTGTGAACAAAGAAACATTGGAATGTTGGCGTTCCGGGCTTATACCAGCCATTATAAGCCCGGAGCACTCCATTGTTTTCAATGGAGCTCCCAACATTCCAATGTTCTAATAATATATAGTTCAATGTGAGTCTTCCTATTTATATTGCTTATGTGAACCCATTCAACCTTCGAGGCTTTCACTGGTATTGAGTACAGATATGCATGCGCATTGTTTTTAGTATTCCACTTATGATCCAAGCACCGACCTTACAGAAGTGACGCTTTGCCAGAAAATCTTGACAATACAGTAGATTTCTCATGACATCTAGGCAACATAAGCAAACCAACCTACTACATGGTGTGAAGCAAACTGAGAGGTGTCCTATGAGTTCTTTCTCTTGAATTTCCTAATAGTGATCCATGTTGGAAAAGCAGATATTTCAGACAGGCTATATAGATGTGTTGCCATTACTCTTTTCAAAGAACCAACACACACACCCAAGACATTTAGACTATTAAGATTAAAGGTGCTTACTTGAAGCAATACTTGTACAGAATAGATAGAAAAAACTAATGCAAATACCTCACCTATAGTGGAAACAGAATAATGAAGAATGTGAACACCATCATGAAATTTAACATGATAGTATTTGATGTTTCCTTCTCCCACAAAGTATCAGCAACTAATCATTAGCAGATACAAGGTTGTGAGAGGTGTAGCAAAGTGATTAAAAATCAGATGTTCTGGGCAAGCCACTCCAAACTAACACAGCCCCCCATCTGTATCAGGCATTGTATCTCATATGTCCTTGAAACAATTACCCTCCATGATATAAATGAAAATGCAAATATGCAAAAAATCATTTGGTTTCAATCAAATCTTTGTCCGATTGATATCATTATGATGAGTTTCCATAAGTCCAGATGAGCATAATTTATCTTGTAACCATCAGCCAAATGTGTTTTCAAAAGCCCGCTTTATTACACAATAATGTGTGCACACAACAGAGACAGTACCAGACATGCAGAACCAGTCAGCTCATGCATATATGCTAAGGTTACAGCAGTCTTATATTTCTTATTCTCAAAAATAGCAACTTTAATTATGTGCCTGTGCCTTCTGATGAGGTGGGAGAACGTCTGGGCAGGTTGTCAACTCAAAACAGAAATCTGGGATTTCTGATCATCCTTAGATTCCAATTCCATTATTGAACATATGACGCTGAAAGTGAATATGATTTGCATGTCAGTTGGTATACGAGTCTACATTACAACTTCAACAAGGGGGTTAGAGTGTAAGCTGTGACTAATTTTTCTCGCTGAGAATCTGGGGTTCTGAGAATTTTCAGGTACAAGCTATCTAACCTAAACCCCAACTCCACCAACACCCTTCGTCTGGGAACAAAGGACTGACCTGATATGCTATTCCAAATGGCACTACTGCTTAGTTTACCAGTGAATTAAAACTGAAGTGCCTGCCGCAGCACTATAGAGATAGATTAAATTACATTGCTAATTCACATCCAACGTTTTAGCTGTCCTATATTTGAGTGGCAATCATGTTCCTTATCACAGTCCAAGCAAAAAAACACTAACTTGAAATTCAACAGGTATTGAAAAGTCTCCCATCACTGCCTCATTAATTGAGATGAGACATTGACAAGCATCAACAATTTATTTTTTCTCGTTCTATAGCTGTTGTAGCTTTCTCAGGGTCTGGGGTTGGAAAATCTAAATCGTCCGTGTAAGCTATCATTTTTGTCTCAAAGTTATGTCTATATATGGCCGGGATTTCCAGATTGCTAATGAGTCTTTTTTATAAAAGGATCAATGTACATGGCAAACAGCAGCGGGGAACAGGGGCAACCCTGATGGGTCCCACGAGTGATTGTAAGGTGCTCAGTAAGTTGCCCGTTTATCCAAACCCTGGCCAAAGGATTTAAATATAAGGCCTTAACGGCCTGGATTGCCCTGGACCCAAAGCCTGTTCTCTGCATGACGCTCCACAAAAACAGCCAAGAGACCCGATTGAATGTCGTTTCGGCATCGAGAAGTATTAGCGCCACTGGGTCCCCTGTAACCCGTGTTGCGTCAAACTGAGTAATGGTTCTCTGGATGTGGTCCGTAGTGCCGTTTTTTAGGGACAAACCCATGTTGCCACTTAGGGACAAGATTTTCAAGATTGGGCGATAAGAGCCCATTTCCCAAGGGGATTTATCTTTTTTGGGAAAGATAATAATCTTAGCTGTCGACCATGATGGAGGAGGGGTCGCACCATTAAAAATTTGAACTATAAGAGTGTTACAAATATCCTTAATCTGGGAGCAAAAAACTTTATAGAGTTCAACAAGGAATGCAGTCAGTGCTGGCTGCCTTGCCATCAGCTAGACCTGACATCGCCCTGGTGATTTCATCCCAGGAGGGTGGATCCTCTAGTTGATCCCGATCCTCAGGACTAAGACATGATAACACAACCGAATCCCAAAATTGTCAATTTGTTTCTGCCTAGCCTCTTGTGAGCGAGTGTCCTCTTCAGTATATAAGCCTTGATAAAATTCTCGAAAGGCTGTTCGAATTATACTCTGATTGCTAGTGATCCCACCCCACGGGGGTTGAATAGAATGTATACTATTGTTTGTTACATGTTGCCTAGTTCTCAAGGCCAACTTGACCAATTTGCTTGCTGCACTCGTAGATTTTTTCACGAGTAACGGCCCATTTTGAGGCAGCTTTTTTTACCAAAATTGTGCCTATTTCAGTTTTGATACCTGCGATTTACTGTTGAATTGGCTCGCTCACTACCCCCCAACTAAACGGCACCTATACATTTTTCCTTTGCTTTTGCCAATTTTTTCAGGAGCTTTAAAATCTGCATTTTTTCTTGTTTGTTCTTCCTGAAACAGAACTGTAGTGTCTCACCTCTAATGCATGCTTTCAAAGTGTCCCAGACAACCATGACCAGTGCAGAACCAACATTCCTTTTAAGGAAGTCTTGAATCCAAGTCTTCATATGATTCTGACACCCAACATCAAACAATAATGCCCTCTCAAAGCTCCAGGGGTGGACTTCCCTACCAAAGGCGGCCCCCCAACTCTTTGGGGAGGTCTCTGGGTATGTGCTTGATAAAGGAAAAACCCAGATTATTGTAAATAACAAAATTAATTGGACGGACAATAGGGTAGTCCCCACGGCAAGGTATTTAGGGGTGAATATCCTGGCTGAAACTGACTTAATTGTCAACAAAATTCAGATCTGCTTGCTTTGGAGACAAAGAGGGCATTGAACCGGCTCAACAATTTACATTTGTCAGTTGTGTGTAGGTGCAACGTCATCAAAATGATCTTTGTCCCAAAAATGTTATATTTATTTATATCCATCCCTCTTGAATTTTCAAATACAATCTTAAAAAAATTTGACCTTCTCTTTTCCCAATTCATATGGGCCTACTCTCAGCCAAGGAGATCTTTCAATATTTTATCCCTTCCTCGGGAAAGAAGAGGCTGGGCGCTCCCAAACTTAAAGTTATATCATTGGGCCACGGTCTTGCAGATATGCCCAGTAATGATACAAGGACAACCTCCAGCATCAACATCGGAACTCCCGTCGCCATTTGAACTGTTGCTCAGGTCTGATGCTTGGGGTTGTTTGTGGGGACAGTTAGAATTTGGTTATTTTAAGAGGGTTAGATTTAAGACCCTTTTGGGAGCTTTCAAAGTCTTCATGGCCGTACGTAAGCTATTAGGTGTTGGCAGACTGAACTACTACACCCCAACAAGAAATAACGATAATCTGCCAGGCATATTCAGGGGGTCCTATTTTCAAAAATGTCTAAACTCTGGCAGTAATAAACTTGGGGCTTTGTACTCACTTGAGGGTATTTTATCATTTGAGGACCTTAAAATGAAATTTGTTTTACGCCAACACAATGTTTTTAAATACCTATCCATTAAAAGGTTTTTAGCATTGAAGAAAGGGGGGGCCTTGGGATTCGTGAAAAGCAAAATTATTGAAAAAGCGCTTGAGCCTACCACTCCCGAATTGTGTCTATTTATGATACTCTTAATAGCCAAATGTCTCATGACCTAACTAGTATCTCTGTTAAATGGCAACAGAAATTGGATATTACTAAGGGGATTTTCTACCTAGCCCTCCAATTTGCCCAAAGCGATTTATTGTCAGCTAACTTACAGGCACAATTTTACAAAACCAGTTTTTTTCTGTACTATACACCCAGTAAAATAGCGAAGTGGAGGTCGGGCAGAGGGACTTATTGACCTTGTTGCTCTGAATATAGTGTGGTTTCCGTTCACGTTTGCTACATGCAGAAACTTGGGCCTCTGATTAATAAAATGCAAAGCTTTATTGGATCTGTTCTGTCTCAAGACATCCAACTTACTCCCACGATAGTTATACTGGACATACATGAAACAGTAGATAGGAAAAAGGGAGGGCCCTAATTTTTATTGTCATGGCAGTCTATAGGCTGTGCATAACATCTGCTTGGAAAGACAATAATCCTCCTCTATGTTCACAATGGCAGCTCGAATATATTCTACATGCACTCTTGAAAAAGCTATTTACTTTAAGAAGGTCATTCGGGCCAAAAAGAAAGGTTTGGTTATTTGGGAACCCTTGTCTCGTTGGCTTCATCAGACAACTCCTCAGCAACCTTAAGGAAAAAGGCTAGGCCCCTTGTCTTCTGTACTGAGATGATAAATCATTGGACGGATGGTCAAGTTATTTCAATTATGCTTTGCACTGTTTTATATGCACTTTAGCACCCTTGCACCTCTTTTCTTGCACAGGCCACTTGGTTCTTAATGAATTTCTATCTGTTGAATTGTATATTTTGTACTTTATACACTTTTTCTATTGGGACTAAGAGGATTGATGAGTGACAATTGTCTTTCATATCTTTGCTTGCCCTAAATGTTGGATTTGGTAAAAATATCAAATGGATTTAACTCCTGATCGTGGGAATTTGTTGATTAGGGTAGGTTAAGGTGGAGGGGAAGTGGGGTGGGCGCTGTATTTAGACATTGTGTTTGATTTTCTGTATTTGACATATTTAAAAGAACAATCAAAATAAAAACAATTTAAAAAAAATTATTTTTCTATCTGAAATTTCTGACAAGAGAAAGTGAGGTAGAAATTCCAGCACCATGAACCTTCCATACATCTGGGAGTAGAGACCTATCTAACCAAGGTTTAAACTTCTGAAATATTGGCTCCTCATTTTGTGGATATCTGGGATATAATTGCTCTAAATCTGGAAATGGTGATAGTCTGTCAGGACCTTTCACAGTCAAGCAATCTACTTACACAGAAAATTTGAGTTGTCCAGCGAGATGCAGAAGTCAAAAGTGTGTATCACATTTTAGCATGCTCTAATGCTTTTCTCCTCAACCTGCTGTACTTCAAGCTAATACACAAACTGTACCAGAACAGCATAACCAAATGCTGCCTGGTGGGTACTGGGCTGCAGGAGGGACAGTCACTCTGCAACTTCCTTTGATATGCTGGCCTACTGCTTGCTACTTGCTGTTGTGCCAAACAGTGTTTTCCAAGGGTTTGTTGCCTTGCCCCCTGTTTTGGGGAAATCTCAGGCAGAAGGCCAACACAGCAAAGCAGTTAGCAAGAATGACAGTTCATCCTGGCAGCACAGCAGCCCTCCTGGCAATGTGTAAATGCAGAGCCAGCAGTTTCTGGTTATGAGTCCCATGCAGTGTCTAATAAGATGGGGTCATATCCCCAGTACTTATACCCAAAAATACCTTAGATGTAGGGATGAATTCAAAGGGGCGAACTGAAGTGCACAAAGATCCCTTTCAGTCCAGCCATGGCTCCAGACTATCAGTAGTGGGGAAATGAGCCCTTGTGTGAGGTCAGGTCACAACCTATTCAGATGTAAGTGAAAACCACTTCTCCCTCTCCCTGCCCATGAAGACTATCAGTATGCAGATGAATGCAGATGTATCTCCTGTCACACCCAGCCTTTCCTGTGCTGTGGCTGTCTAGAGAGAATTCACAAAGTGTCGCTGTCACCCAGCCAAGATGTACATTGGATACAGACTGCAAAGCACAAATAGTTATAAGAACAGAGAAATGCCCACTTTCTAAAAGTGGCATTTCTAAAATAGTAATGTGAAATCCAACTTTACCAGCAAGCGGGATTTATCACTTCCATTCTAAACATACCAAGCATGGCAATGCACCTTTTCTGATTGGGAATTATCAATTAAATGTATATAAGGGAATTTACAATGCTAGTCTATGAGAGGAGTAGGCCCCACAACAGTGAAAAACTAAATAGACTGTTTGCCACTACCAGGACATGCCAAACATAGTGGTACATGTCCTTCCTTTTACTTACACATCATACTGCCCATAGGACTAACTAGGGCATGCCTTAGGGGTGACCGATGTGTAATAAAAGGGGAGTTTAAAACTTAGCACATAGTTTTAATTGCCAGGACTAAGTGGCGGTAAGCTGCACACACAGGTCCCTGCAGTGGAAGGCCTGAGACAGGTTTGAAAGACTACTTCTGTGGGTGGCAAAATTAGTGCTGCTGGCCCACTAGTAGAATTTAATTTACAGGCCATGGGTACGTGGTATACCACTTTACAAGGGTCTTACAAGTAAATCAAACATTCCAAACAGGTGTAAACCAATTATACAATGTTTAGGGGAGAGAGCACCTGCACATTAGCACTGGTTAGCAGTGGTGAAGTGCCCAGAGTCATAGAGCCATCAAAAAGAATGTCAAAGAAAAGTCAGGAGGAAGGCAAAAAGTTGGGGGTAACACTACAGAAAGGGCCAGGTCCAACAGTAGTTAATAAAATTAAGACATTTATTTTAAATCAAATAAACAAACTTGATACATATAATCAATGCACCAAATAGGTAACAACATGTATCTACCTCACAGGTACTTAGATCAAATCCTAAAGTACAATTACAAAAAAACAGAAAAGGAAATTAAAACAAAAAATATATATATATTTCTTAATATATATTTTACAATTTGTTATTTTTTTACAACAGATTATATCAAACCCAAGAAGAGCAAAATCAGACACAAAGAAATATTAAACAGTTCTCCTTTTATGACCAAAAGAGGGCACACACTGAAACTAAACAAGTACACTACTAGCAAATGTGCCGTATAAAATTTAAATAGTGTTTATCTCTCTATATACTTCTCATGTATTTTATATACAGTTTAAAAAATGGAAAACATACCGCAGGCCAATTTTATGCTTTCAAAGAGGTAAGCAACCATTTTCTCAAACATGAGGGGTACCTCTATTCTAAGGAGAGTCATACTGAACCCGGGGCTCATTGGAGGTGTGTTAACTATTGCTACCCATTGGAGGGGCAGAGCCGTTACTCATTGAAACTATCTGAGAAGAACCAACCTCAAACCATAACCACTCTGCAAAAGAAATTAGAGTTACAAAGGACTGCATGTTATAATTACATTGCGCTGAAGACATGCAATGTAGCTACTGGTTTGTAAAAGTTACATATCTACTGAGTTGACTAGACCATGTTTTTTGGCATTAATGATTTTACTTTTTAATTTATTTTGCTCTCAGAAATGGGACGTCTATTGTGGTTAATGAGTCCTTGAAAGACATTTCAGTTGTCTACAATATTACAGGCAGACTGGTGGATAGTTCCATGGGAGTGATACAGAGAAAGAGGAAGGGTTAGAGCTAAGTAGATTTGGGACACAGTTGTGAAGACAGTGCATAAGAAGTGGATATAAATGAATAGCAGTGAAGATTATACACGCACTGCTGTTTACAGCCGCACATGCAACAAGGCCACAAACAAGTGTACCTATATAGGAGAGGCTTTTGTTAATGCATATTGTATAAGCAGTGTGTAAGGTATTAAATGATTAAATGGCCAAGAGACAACATGTTTATCTCATCTGCTGATCTCCATGTATACTCTGCAACAACCTTAAGTCAGCAAAAGATTTGAATTGCTAGCTACCTAAGATTATAATGTTTGACTTACATTTTCAAATGTATGTTATTATGATGTGCACAAGTGAACATCTAACATCATACTAAGTGTAAACAAAGGCTCTGACATGTTATGTTTTATGTTTTTTACTGGGAATTGTTGTGATACACATTATAATCTAATACAGTCACCTCAGAGCACTGGGTAGGGATACAGGAGAGGAGAGAATAGTTTCATAGTCTTTATGAAGAAGGGATTATCTATTGGTCAGCAAAGAGATGGTGTTGCAGGAATGAGCTCTTGTCCAATAGGGTGTTAGTTTATTCAAGGATGTTCTTTGAGTCCAGAAATGTTGAAGGCAGTAACTGGCCTTATGTGTCTGACTGGCTGGGCACCTTGGTCGCGTGGTAATAGACAATGAATAATAGCAATTAAGAAACATGTGGTATTGGATTATGTGAATTTAAGAAAGTATTTTTTAGTCAGAAATATATGTTAAGAATTTCACAGGGAGGAGCTCTGTATATGAGTCTCCCAGCAAATTACTTGTAGCATGTTGTCTGCATACACACTATATTTCAGTTGCCAGACTGTTGGCTTCTGGTTAGAGAGAAACCGATGAATGGTTTGGAGGAACATTTTAGCAAGTTAGCGTAAAATGCTTTATAAACAAAATGGTTTTGTAAACAAAACTTTCCTTGTTTAAAAACCACATACTGAGAAAAGCTGTGTTCTTCGGGAGCAACATGAATACCATGAAATAGAAGGTTATAGATTCTTTGGGGCTGATTGTGACAGCGGTAAACCCGCCACCGGCAGGCTGCCGGTGGCAAGTTCACTGCTATCGTACTGCGATTTTCCACAAGATTTCTATGGGGGGCAGAAACTTGGCGGTCAGAAAGACTGACCGCCACGGTTACGACAGGCGGTCCTTTCTGACCGCCTGTTGAAACAGCCACATTATCCAGAATGGTGGCAGAGCCTGTCAGGCACCACCGGTCACATTAGGGTGGTCCAACCCTGCCAGCCTTTCTATAGTGGTTCATCCGGCGGGGATGGACTTTTGGGACCCATAGCAGGCCCCCATTTCCCCCGGGCACACTGGTTTTGCACTTGGGGGGCACCTATGGTGCCCCCTACATTTCTCTGCATCATGTGGCAGGCACCGCATGGTGCCTGCCACGATATGCAGGAAAATGCAAAACCTGCATTTTTCGATTGCGGCGGGTGCTGCAGCCAGCAGCACCCGCTGCAATGGAAAACATGTACAATGCAACCGCCAGAGTGGTGGTCGCATTCTAATCTGGCCTGTGGCACCGCCAACGCTATGTCAGGTGGTCCCCATTTCTGTTAGGGTGGTGGGCAGACATGCATCTGCCCGGCATCCTAATCAGGCCCTTTGTTCTCAAAAGGATCAGTACTTGCAGTGAGTTTGTGATGACTCCATATCAGGGCATTTAAAAAAAGTAAAAGGTTTCAGATCACTGTATGTTGTTTTACTGGTGTAAACTAAATGCTACTAGTGGGCTTGCAGTACTTATTGTGCCACCTGCTTAAGTTTAAAACATGTTCAAGACCTGTCACTAGAGCCTGAAGGCAGGTTTAAACTGCCATGTCGACTGGGCATTAAAACTCCTGTGTCAAACCTTAAACTTCCTTTTCTCATACATAAGTCACCCGTAAAGTAAGCCCTAGAGAACTCATAGGGCAACGTGCAGTGTATTTAAGAGTGGACTCGTGCTTTTAAGTTTTACATGTCCTGTTAGGTAAAACCCCCAAATTTGTTTTAACTACTGTGAGGCCTACCCTTCCGATAGGAAAACATTGGGGATTCCTTATTGCATTTAATAAGCTGCAATTTCCAAATGGAAGCTAGCGCAATGTCATGTTTGGTGTCTTTGGTGTCTTTGGAGTGGCAATGAAAACCCTTATTTAATGGTAAAGTTGGCTTTTTGATTTGAATTTTAGAAATGGCACTTTTAGAAAATTTCCATTCAATTTCCATTTTTCTGTCCTTAGCTCTTTTGTGCATGTAGCCTGACCTAAGTCAAATAACTTGGTGTAACTGCCAGTTAGACTTAGTGAATTCCTCCCAGATAGTCACACAATAGATGATGGATTGGGTGTGCATGAATGGGCCATCTACTGGCATGATGTGGGGAAAGCTGAGTACAGCCCCACTTGCACTTGAATAGCCTGTGCACTGCCTTCACACATCAGACCCGAACTCTTCAGTACTTTTGGACCTGTGGATACCCTGCCAGAAAGAAGGACTGATGTGCTGCTGGAAGCACTGCTTCCCTATGGATTGCTGCCCTTTTGTCCCGCTGGTCTGTCACCTTGTAACTGGGTACAACGACTGGATCTTCAAATGTCCCAGGACCCCCAGAGTGACTAACAAGGGAGGGACAGTTTGCTGGCCTGCTTTGCAGTGCCACAGAAACATAAAAGGCTCCCACCATCTTGAACCTGCATCTGGACCCAGTCTGAGTGAGTCCTGACCCTCCAAGTGGTGTCCCACCAGTCCTGGACCCTTGGAAGTGGTGTTAAATGTGCCCATGTAGCCAAAATCCCAAAGTGGAGGATTTAGAAAATGTTTGAGTAAAAACTTCTTTGAGAACCAGGAAGAGACCGGGATCAACCTGCTCACCTATCCGTCTGAGTTGAATCGCTCATGCGATTGACTTTGCTGCTTCTCCTGCTACATTTTCCTCCGCAGCAGCAAATCCTTTTTCAGTGGTCCTTCGCCAAAGAGGTATCTGTCCTTGTAGAATTGTCTTCAGCTACAGTCTTCTGCTTTATCCCACTGGAGATTTTAGACTTCCATTTCAGAGGCTGTAAAAATCTTAACCACAACTTTGAGGCAAGGTTATCCGACGACGATGCTCCATCCGAGGACACCTCCTGCAGCCTTACCCCGCTGAACGTTACCATCTCAGAAATTTTTTCTCATACATTTGTCTAAGTCCAAAGGTAAGCACTGACCAGGCACAATCCACTTTTGTATCCATCCTGTGCTCCATTGTGATCAGTCATATTTTTTTACTTTGACCTGGTCTTGATAAACTAGATTTCTGTGGTTGGCCCTTTGATCTTTTAGGCACTAGTTTTTACTAAAAAATTAAAAAAATTAATGACTCCGGTTCTATTTATTGGATTTATGACATTTTGTTGTCAAATAATACATGGCAATTTACTCTATGTTTCTAAATTTGTTTGGGATTTGTCCTTGTGTTGTATTTTCACTTTATTAATGTTTGTGTGCTGCATAAATACTTTACATGTTGCCTCTAGTTAAAACTGACTGCTATTTGTGCCAAGTTACATAGGGTTAATTTAGTGACTTTTTGTGGTTCACTCTGCAAGGGATTGTGACTGTTGCTTAACCGGGGCTCGCATCCCAGTTAACCAATAATCCAATTTCTCCATTTATCATATGGCAGTATGGAAGTGACATATGTCTCTGCATATGCACACCTCCATTTATTAGTCTGTGTCCATACATAGATAAATATTCATGTGCCAACTCAACTACAGTTATCTCCACTATTAAAGATGAATCCTTGGCACCCACGTGTAACTGTCAACCCTTTACATGGTCCAACTGAACAGTGTGTTTATCCTGGGGAGAGTTTTTCAGTAGGCAGTTAATTCCCTTACATACCAACATAGTCCAAAACATGGATTTCCCCTGACCTTTAGCCCCCAACCTTTATCCATTAACACCTTACTGCTTATCTTTACTCCCTTAACTTTAATGACTTACCTTTCTGTATTTAATCCCTTCCCCCAACATTTGCCTTTTACTGTAAACCCTTTACCCCTTACCACCATACCTTTTAAGCCTCATCACCTAACTCACCCATTAAATTAGCATTTAAACTGCAAACCTGTTACCCCCTTACCTTTACTTCCTTATACCTAACCCTTGCCCTCTTACCTTACCCCAAATCCCATTATCCCTTTGCCGCTTACCCCCCTTACATTTAACCCATACCCTTACCTTAATCCTGATATCCTGACACCTTGTGCTAACTGCTTTACCTTTATCCTTAACCTGTTGCATTTAACTCCTTAGCTCTACATCATTCACCCAATAAAATGAACACATTAACACATTTTGTAAACCCTTTCCCTTTTCTTTGCCTCTTACATTTAGCCCCTTACTCTTCAATTTAGTCTAATGGCCTGTTATGTTAAACTTTTTACTCATAACCCTTTTACATGAACCTTACCACATTATAAAAATAATTATCCTTCAATAATTACCTATGTATTCTTTCATTATATTATCTACAATAAAATGACAAACAATGAGCTGGGCTACAATGAAATTGTAGTCCATGAGTCCACTAGGAAATGTTACACACACAGAGGAGTACTCAAAAGTGATCAAAAGGTGACACATGCTGTGTGGTGAAATACTGCCCTCACTCACAAAATTGTGACATGCTTCGTCATTGTGCTTGCTTACAATACACCCCTGCACCGACCAACACCTGGGATGGAGCAAAACAGAGGGGAAGACAGTACACACAAGAAAAAGTAATTATATATCAATATGCATTGGGATCACCAAAAGAAAAGTGCAGGGAAGGTTAAAACTAGCTCGGTGGTGTCTCCTGTTCAACAATTTATTCCTGGACCCACCGTCTAGGTCTAACAACATGAAGGATGCTGGTGATTGGAGAGATTTAAGAGTTCCTTCACCCTTTCCTTCCTGCCAAAGTGTTGACATGTTTCAGCCATGTTAAAATTGCCCACAGTGTAGGGTCACACCGGCATTCTTCAGGACCAATAGGATCTGCCCAGCAAAACTTCCAGTACTCGCCGTGGAGGTACTGGAAACTTTCCTGGGCAGAGCAACTACCTTGAGGAAAGTTTGACCACAGGGGATCTCTCCCAATTACTCGTCAATTTTAGCATTGTTTTGATGGAACTCGATAAACAAGTGTGAGTTACTTAGGGGTACCATCCCCTTGAAAATTACAGATTACAAAGATGTCCTACTCAGGTATTGGGGGTAAATACATAATTTGGGATACAAAGTTACACCCATCTTCCTTGTTTCCAAGGACCATTGGACATCGAAGTTACTTTTAGTTCCACTTATCAATGCCAAGGCTTGTTGGTTGCCAGTCTGTCAACCGACCCCTTTGTTCGACCCTGCACCTGGAGAAAACTTCATCTGACCTTCAACCCACTTCAGCAACAACCCTGTTGTTATGTTTTTGGATTTTTCCCCCATGTAGCACTGTTTCAGTTTTAAAAGCAGATCTTCTGTGGCTCCTGTTCAGCACCAGGGACAGTCAGGACAACTTTGCTCCGGGGCTCCATGGGCCAGGTAAAATTTAACTGACTGTCATTGCTTGGTCCTGGAACCCACATCTCCTTTACCCTGCAAGGGTACCATGCCACTCGACCTGCAAGTGACCGATTGTCACTAGTGTTTTTTACCCATTGACAGCCGTGATAAGATTTTACTCTATTATTTTGCACAGCTTTTACATTGCTTCTGTTATATATATGCTATTCCGTTCATTTTGAAATTTAATTAGGATAAAAAACTTTGTTTTTATAAGTTGGTTTTGGATTCCTCTTGAGCCGTGTCAAATACTTATCATCCATGATGGTACTCTGAAAAACTTAACACATGCTCCTCTAGTAAAGCCTGACTACTCTTTGCCACACTACCAGGAATGAGCTAAGGATTTGTTAGTTTGAGTCCAAGACCATCTTTAGGGTATCATGATAGTATTACACAGTGAGGTCTATATATATATGTGTGTGTGTACCAATAACATAAAATCTAACAAAAAAAACATTCTATTATAAATTAAAACATTAAACTACTTCAAAATCTTCAAACTTAAATTTCCCACTCCAGTGAGCGCAACAGTAGGCAAAATGGTGGATAGTGGAGGGGTAAAAATTACTATTCCCACTCCAGTGAGTGCAACAGTAGGCAAAGTGTTGGATAACGGAGGGGTAAGAATTACTATTGACACTCCAGTTAGTGTAACAGTAGGGAAAGTGTTGGATAGCGGAGAGGTAAAAATTACTATTCCCACTCCAGTGAATGCAACAGTAGGGAAAGTGTTGGATAGCGGAGAGGTAAAAATTACTATTCCCACTCCAGTGAATGCAACAGTAGGGAAAGTGTTGGATAGCGGAGGAGTAAAAATTACTATTCCCACTCCAGTGAATGCAACAGTTGAGAAAGTGTTGGATAGTGGCGGGAGAAAATTTACTATTCCCACTCCAATAATTGTAAAAGTAGGGAAAGTGTTGGATAGCGGAGGAGTACAAATTACTATTCCCACTCCAGTGAGTGCAACAGTAGGGAAAGTTGTATTTCAGAGGAGTAACAATGAATAGTCTCACTCCAGTCAATTCAAAATAAAAACAAACTTAATTTTAACAACAATAAAAATATTTAAAAAGCAAAACAAGTTAAAAAATATATGAATATGTTAAAAATTCAACTACAAATATATTAAATATTACATTAAAAAAATATTCTAATGTTAAATACATATAACAAATACCTACACATGTTATATTAAAAAAATAAAAAACAACTTTCCAAACAAATACATACTTTACATTAAACATTATTTAGAAATTAAAACATAATTACATAAATTAACTTTTTTTCATTTCCCACCCTATAACATCACACAATTCACAACACTCATCAAATTAAAAAAAATGTAAATCCTCAACTAACTTTATTACCAAGTAAAGAACTATTATTAATTAAAAATGAAAATTATTTAACTTCCCATATATTACCCCTATAATCCCCACAACCCACAGTTAAAATGAAACTATAAAAAGTAATTACACAATTAAAACTCATTTTCAATTAAAAAACTAATAGCATTTAACAACTAATTATAAAGTAAGTAAAATGTATTTACTCCCCACACTGTATCCCTATAACAATAAAACCCACACACAAAAAATATAAACAAATACCCTAATTAAATATAAATTAATTAATTCATAATAATGGTCAACTAATTTTGTGTTAATTAAACAAAAATTACTTCACCCTTTACCCCTATAAATCCCACAACCCACACCTAAAATGAATTACACAAATCCCATATTTAATTTGCGATTAATTAATTAATATTAATTAACAACTAATTATTAATTAATCAAACATTACTTCCCACCCTTTACCCCACAAACCCCACAACCCACACCTAAAATAACCACACAATTACCATAATTAATTATGAATTAATTAATTAATATAAATTAACATCTAATTATCACTTAATTAAACATAAATTACTTCCCACCCTTCACCCCTATAAACCCCACAACCCGCACCTAAAACAATATTACACAATTACCACAATTAATTATCAATTAATTTATTAATATTAATTTACAACCAATTAATAATTAATTACAAATAATTTACTTCCCACAGTTAACGCCATAAAATCTAAATTAAATAAATAAAAAATAATCATTAACTTATTATAATTAAATTACTTCTCACGCTATTCTCTTATAAACCCACAACCCGCTACGGAACTAAAAAATGCAAAACTTAATTAAAATAAAAATCATAACTACTAAGGGCCCGATTCCGATCTCGCTCGGTAAGCCCTACGGCCGACTCGCTCCCGTAGAGCTTCCTGAACGACTCGTGGTCCGGGGCTCCGAATGCCCGAATATGATGCAAGTACGCGCTGGCGGTCTCGGGTCGCTCAAAGCCCCATTGAAGTGAGTGGGAGCCTGTTGTACATTGCGTACGTAGGCTTCTATTGAGAAAAAAGTACGTTGAGAGAGAAGGGGACCCCCTGTTGTGGGGATGGGTCGGTGCCCCCCGCACCGTGCATGCATGTGTAAGGGGACCCTTGGGTCCCCTCTGTGACCGAGTCGTAGGGCTACTGGTGAAGGGGGGCCGCTACAGCCCCCCAAAGTCCCCTTCCAAATGCTTTTTCGAGTCGGAGGCTCCAAGTATGGATACGAGTCGCTCGGAGAGCGAGGCGATAGTCACATCGTACTCGCTCGCTCGTACAGCGGGATGAGTCGGTTGGAAATCGCACTCACGACTCGGACTCACTCCTGATGGATGCCGTCAGGAGCCCTTTCGAGCGAGATCGGAATCGGGCCCTAAAAATTTTACATATATTAAAAAATATAAACAATACTGATACAAAAAACATACATCACATATATTTAAAATATATACTAAAATACATAATACTAATTAAAAAATCGATATTTTAAACATTTATATGTGTTCAAACAATATTCATGACTTCTATATTTAAAAAAATGATATTTCTAACCTTAATTTTTATATTCTTGACCACGATATTCTTGCTGTCGATATTTCTGAATCACAAGATTTCCAACTCGATATTTGTGTAAGTCGACATTTACAACTCGATATTCTGTCTCTGCACCCCTGTAATATGGCATGGGTGTAAACACAAAGGACTTGGATGTTGAGTACTGCTTATCATTGTTGCACAGGTATTGCTCCTGTTGTTTTGTAATACATTTGTTCCATATATTTTTGTGTTTAAATATTTCTTTTTTTGTTAATTTCTTGTCAGTGATTGCTGCAGTATTGGTTTATGTATCTGTTAAATTATAAGTGCAGTAACCATATTGGCTTGCATGTATTGATAGTTCTATTCTTTCACCCCAATGTGCTGGCTTGCTAGGTGAATTATTGTCTGAAAAAACTGCGGCCCAGGCATGTTAATAATAGACGCACAGCAGCGCTGCAACTAAAGTTACTGTGCAGGCTTGCCACAAAGTGAAAGAGAAATAATGCAGCGTATCTACTAAGATGTGGCACATTTTCTTTCTTGCCATGCACCTGTGCACTGTTGGTTTCCATGCACTAATGCACAGCACCTTGCCCCATAGAGCAAGGGTGCGTGCCTTCTCTAAAGCATAGGTTTTGTACAGAAAGGGAACACTTCCAGTAGAAAAACTATCCTTTAAGACGTTTCCCACTTTGTATGTGTGTTGTTCAATGCAACATACACAAAAGCAATTTCTCTCAGTTACTCCTGCTTTGAGGTGGCACACGGTTTTGGTGCAGATCCCTGTATCTGGATGTTAGTAGTGCCATAAATTTTGGAATGGGGAAACCAATGTAGCACCCATGGAATGCACCCTCTGGTGAACCTTCCAATTCAAATCCTGGTTTGCATTGGATAGCAAATCTCACCCCAACATTGTTTAAATTCCCTTCTATCACTGAAAGCAAAAGGAGTACTCAATGTTGAAGTGGTAGGTAATTTTCGAGTGATCTGAAGTTTTCATTACACATATTTTATTTCTTACATACTGGTGAATTCCATTACTCATGGTCATTGGGTCACCCCTTTGAGTCAAAGTAATACATTCCAAATACATAAAAGTTTACAGATGTGTCATAGTTAGTGAATTATGGCTCCATGTCCACGCCAATAAGATTACTGCAATGTAGAGTGGCCTAAAAAAGGCAACATGTAAGCAAATATTGAATCCGGGACAAAAGCCTAATTTGTAAATAAATGAGTGCCAGAGCCATCACCAGGAGGACATCACTCCTTGCACCACCCATTGCACCTACCAGCACTGCCAATGACAGTACCAACACAACCACTCATACACCTACAAGTGTGACATTTTAGACTATTTCGGACCCCAGAGCTATAAGAATGGCTTGGGAGGCAGTAATTAGTCATTTTTAATGTACAATGAATTAATAAACAACTGTTGTTGTGCTGACCTCTAAATTGGGCAAACATCGCCACCATGTGACAAAGTGTCATAAGAGCAGGTATTGACAATTAAAGTGCCGGTGCCGAGCACCGGAAACAACTGTTCTAAAGTGTAAATCAGTGGAGCTGTAGAACCATAGAACAGTTGAAGATTAAAATGATGGATGAACCTTCTAGTGATGTCATGGCTAAGTAGAGCGCGCCAAATGGATGTACAGCAAAACTGTTCCACAGATTTTTATTGACATGCCAGAATGTGAAGAGTCTGTGGTAGAAAGTCCAATGAAGTAAGAGGCACTAAGAATGGTGAAGCTGGCACTGACGACCAAACTAAACACAGCTAGAGTATCTGCAATTTGAATTCTGCTTTACCTTTAGGAAAATAAGACTATACAACCACATACTGCGGTGAAGTCATGCTATGTACACTGCAATGTTCAGCATTGTACTGTATTCTAGCAACACACATTAAGTGAAAATACACATGTTAACACACAATATTGTGCCCATGTAAGGCTAATGCACAATATAATTGTTAGAAATGGGATCTCTGGTTGGCTAAGGCTTGCGCCAAAGCCAGGCAGAGACCACCACTCTAGTCAGGGCAAGGAAGTTACACGCCAAAGATAACCCCTGCTCACCCCCTTGGAAGCTTGGCACAAGCAGTCAGGCTTATCCCGGAGGCAATGTGTAAAGCGTTTGCGCGCGCACACAGCAACAACACCCCAGGCACACCACAAAAGGAACTCCACACAAGGTTATATATAAAAATAGCCTTTGTATTATAATAAACACATTAGATAATAATTACACAATTTACACTGTGCCAACTGGCACTGGGCAGTATCTACAGGGGATTATATACACCTGACAGGGCCAATTGGGCCACTGTCAGAACAATCACAAATCAATTGTAAAGGTAGCACAAATAATAAATGTAGATCACAACCAGTAACTACTGGTAAAAGTTAGGAACACACTATGCAATCATAATCACCTTAGGCCTAAATCACATTACGCAATAGGCATCACAGTATGAACACATTATGTATTTACCATCATAAACACAGTGCGCCCCAAGCGGGGGTGCAACACCTGAAAACTGGCCCCGGGCCAACTGGCCTCTCACAGGGGCTCAAATGCCCGATGTCCAGAATGTCCGGGTGGCTGCGCACGCAGCAAAAGCTGCAAAGCAAAGGATCAGGCCTAAACGTAGCAACTTCCCACTAATTGCTGGGCAGCTGTGAAATTGCGAAGATGGGCACTGACACCCTCTGCCCCCCACTGGGACTCTAACGAAATGAATGCGCCCCCAAATGTTGCAGCTGCCTGCGCTCTCGCAGGGCAGCTGGAAAAATGCGCAAATGAAGCCTGGCACTCCTGGTGCCTCTTGGGCCCCCGCTGGGGCTTCTCACCACCAAACAATCACTGGCACAAAATGTGCTAAAAGAGCCCCATGGGGACTCCCAGAACCCTGGCGCAACACGTTGCAGCTGCCCACTGTCAGACGGGGCAGCTGGGAGAGAAACCAGCACCCACAAGGTGCATGTTGGAGTCCCGCTCTGGGACTCAGAAATTCACCAAAACTGCGCAAGACGTTGTTGCTGTCCGCCTCGGCAGTACAGCTGGGGGAAATAAACAGACACTGGCACAGCGGTGCATGGATGGGAGCCGAGCCCTACTCCGGGACTACTGAACTCCAAATTGCCCAAGAGTGCGCAACACGTAGCCGCTGCCCGTGACTGCGGTGCAGCTGTGCCAAATCAGCCTGGGCACTGCTGTGCTTGTAAAGCCCTGCTCCTGGACTTCCAGGGAAAAACTTGCCCAGACCATTGCAGCTGCCACTGCTGGCGGTGCAGCTGAGGACCTCTGCTGCCCAACTTGATTCCCCACTCACCGGGGCTTGCAGGACTCCTCTGGTCTCCCTCTGGACTCCCGTCTGCAGGATTCCTCCGCCTCTCGTAAGTCCACAGCAGGACGCTGGCATGGAGCCCGCAAGGCTCTGATCTCCTTCTGCCGGTACCCGGGAACTTCCGCTGCTGGGCCTTAGCTCCGCCCACGTCAGACAGCCTTGCCTGACTTCCGGTTCGCCGTGGTCAGATGCGGCGGCTCTCTTCAGGGGGATCTCTCTTCTCTAGTAAAAGCGGGGTAGGCTCCCGTGGTTTCAACATAATGTCCGTGGCGGGGTGGGCACATGCTAGGGGTATTTACAAATGGCAATTATGCGGGGTGGGCACCCGCGAAGTAAAACAATAAACCACGAAGCCGGCAATAATGCGGGGTGGGCTCCCGCTCTACCTCAGGCACGGGGGAACCCCTCATGCCAGGGTTCCCTTCAGAAAACCTCTTGCAGCCCAGCACTGCAGGGAAAACAGGCTCCTCTCTCCTGGGAGCACACAAAAAGTGCTCACGAGGCACCAGGAGCTATAGCTACAGCAGTGTCCCCAAAGAGGCCAAAATAAAGGGTCCTTGGTGCTGGGGAGTCCCAGCAAAGTGCAGCCAGGCAGGTTCCGCGGCGGTTCCTCCTGGCAGTGTGTCCCCCTAAAGTCAGCACCACAGAACAGAACAACATACATGGGGTTACAGCCCCTTCTTAAACACACATTTCCTTTGTCACAAACTGTAGGGCAAGGGGAGAACCAGTTACAACTGTTCTGGAGCACTCTGTTTTGCTTAGCCCCTCTCCTTATTCACAGGACAGGCTAGGGACATCAGACGCACCCCAGGAGGTGGAGCCAGCATTGTGTAGGGAAAGCACAGCCCTATTCAGGTCCCAGGTGCAACTCCTCCTTCCCATCTACATGCAGATCTCTCCATTCACCACCGGGCTGACTCACCCTGGCTCCTGGAATTCCCCACACCATCCAGCACATGTCAATCACAAGCCAGACATGCACTCCACATCAGGCAGGCAGACACACAGCACACAGAAATGCCAACTTCTAAAAGTGGCACTTCTCCACCAGTCACAATAAATCTGCGCACACCATTGCGCAGCATTTATTCTCACGAGTTCGCACATACTAAACTCGACCCAACACTCCTCTCACACCAGGAATTACTATGGACACACACATCCCCCATTCATTCCTATGGGAGGGCAGGCCAATCTCACCACGCGCACTCAGAGCGCGCACGCACTTTACAATGGGTCACAGTGCTAAAGTGCGCAGAGGCCAAAAACCACGAACACTACACAGGGAAAAAGTCTAGGATAATTGCAAAAAGTTTAGGGGTGAGCCTGCCAAAAGCGCCAAGTCCAACAATAATCATAAAACAATTCATAAGTAAACGTGCTTTGGTGAGCTCACATCAATGTATCCACAATGTGGGCTTCCTAATTAAATGTGTTATTCTGTTATTTATTGCTATATACGTGGAAGGTCTGAAGCAGTGCATTTGTGGGTGTGAGATAAAGATTTGATGAAGCATATTCCATTTTTGGTGCATTTCCCATTCGGATGGGCTACCAAATCTTGGCCTGCTCATGATTTTCTTTTGTTTTTTCAGAAACAGACTGCTATAGTAAACGTTTCTTCTAAAAAATAAAAATAAAAATGTCTTTAATGCACAGAGGTTTATCTCAATGTGGGTTGGGTCATTTTTCTGCACTGGCCCAAATGTTATGCTTGGGAAGGGAATATTATATATTTTTATGATGGACTGTCAGCGATGTAGCTCACTAGGGCAGAGGTTCTTTAACACATAAGTTAGTATTTGTATTAAAACTCAGGGACTCTAGAAAACCTTCTATTGTGTGAGAACTTGCAGTGCTCTCGAAGCAAACCTGACTTTCATCCCATTAATTGTCACACCTACTGCAATATGCTGAAGATCAGACTTTAACAGTGAGTGGGGCCACAGTGTCATTCGGAAGGTATGCTGTTTGATACACATAAAGAACACACACCATTATATGTTAAAGAATGTCGACAAGAAATCGCATTCCAGTAGCATCCCATATTTTGGCATTACCTTAAAAACGTCATAGTCAGCCTACTTCCTGAAGTCTTTGTGCAAGAATTACCATATTTCGACATTACCTTAAATACTTTATTTTTCTGGCTACTTCCTGAAGCCTTTGTACTAGAATTCCCATATTTTGACATTACCTTAAAAACGTTATATTCAGGCTGCTTCCTGAATTCATTGTGCTAGAATGTCCATATTTCGACATTACCTTAAATACTTAGTGGCGTATTCACAAGGCAATATCGCTGCTTTAGGGGCACATTTCTGCTGATAAAACAGCAAAATTTTTATCGCAATATTCACAAGCTGTCGCTAACAGCAGTTGGGTGTCGTCGTAGTCGAGTCTGCTGCTGACGAGGGCCTGGGTGACTGTTCTTCTTGTGTCTGTTGGGATCCACCTGTAGATCTTGTGGAGCATGCAGAGGGTGTTGAAGCAGGAGGAGGGTGTCGGGGGCTGCCCCCAGTGCTGTTGGCCACCAGGAGTCGTCCCAGGCTGAAGGGTTGGAGTCGAGGATAGGGACCTCCGTCTTGTCCATGTTCAGCTTCAATCGGCTGATCTTCATCCAGTCGGCGACGGCCTTCATTGCTTCATGAAGGTTGGATTTGGCGGTGATGGGGTCCTTGATGAGGGAGAGGATCAGTTGGGTGTCGTCGGCGTAGGAGATTATGTTGAGGTCGTGCTGTTGGGCGATGTGTGCGAGCGGGACCATGTAGATGTTGAACAGTGTCGGGCTGAGGGAAGAGCCCTGGGGTGCGCCACAGATGATCTCGGAGGCTTCGGATCGGAAAGGGGAGAGGCGGACGCTCGGGATTCTGCCGCATAGGAAGGAGGTGGTCCATTCCAGAGCCTTGTCTCGGATCCCTATGGCATGGAGGCGTGTGCGTAGTGTGCACTGGCAGACGGTGTTGAAGTGGGCGGAGAGGACCAGGAGGATGAGGGCCGCGGTCTCACCGTTGTCCAGCAGGGTCCTGATGTCATCGGTGGTGGCAATGAGGGCAGTCTCAGTGCTGTGGTTGCTGCGGAACCCTGACTGGGAAGGGTCCAGGATTCTGTTTTCTTCAAGGTATCCGGTCAGCTGTCTGTTGACGATCTTCTCGATGACCTTGGCCGGGAACAGATGCAGAGAGATGGGCCAGAAGTTCTTGAGGTCTCTTGGGTCCGCCTTGGGTTTTTTGAGCAGGGCGTTGATCTCGACGTGTTTCCAGCTCTCTGGGAAGGTCATGGTCTCGAGGGAGAGATTGATGACGTTGCGCAGATGGGGTGCGATGGAGCTGCTGGCTTTGTTGAAGATGTGGTGCGGGAAAAGGTCTGACAGGGAGCTCAATGATGGTGTCATTGAGGCTCACGTTGGCCCAGGCTAGCAGGGGGTCGTGGTCGATGGTGTGCGGGGAGTCTGTTCTGTTGATGTCTGTTGGGGCTGTCTGGGTGTTGAAGTTGTCGTGGATGTCTGCTATCTTGCGGTGGAAAAAAACGGAGAGGCAGTCGCACAGGGCTTGCGACGGCGGGTTGTCGTTGGTGTTGGAGCTGGGGTTGGAAAGTTCCTTCACGATATTGAAGAGCTCCTTGCTATTGTGTGCGTTGTTGTCGAGGCGGTTTTTGAAGGAGGTCCTCTTGGCAGTCCTGATGAGGTGATGGTGGTTGAGGGTGGCGTCCTTGTGGGCTGCGTGGCTGTCCGGAGTCTGCTCACTGTGCCATTTCTTCTTTAGTTTCCGGCAGGCTTGCTTGGAGGATAGAAGTTCTGGGGTAATCCAGGTGGCCCTCTTATTGGTGTCTCTGTAGGAGGGTTTCTTCAGCGGGGCAAGGGTGTTGGCGCAACCTTTTGATCCAGCGTCTGAGGTTGTGGGCAGCATCGTCGGTGTTGTAGAGTTCGGTAGGTGGGCTGAGAGCGAGGTTTGCATGTAGTTGGTCTTCGGTGATTTTGCTCCAGCAGCGGCGGGGGATCTTTTGGGTGCAGTGGTGTGTGGTGGGTTTCTGGAAGGTGAAGTGGATGCAGCGGTGGTCGGTCCAGGGGAGTTCGGTGGTGTGGCTGAAGGAGACGTGGGAGCTTGAGGAGAAGACGGGGTCGAGCGTGTGGCCGGCGGAGTGGGTAGGCATTGTGACGAGTTGCTTCAGTCCGAGGTTGGCGAGGTTATCGATCAGGGTGGTGGAGTTGCTGTCATTGTTGTTCTCAAGGTGAAAGTTCAGGTCTCTGAGGAGGATGTAGTTGGTGGAGGTCAGGGCGTGCGTGCTGATGAAGTCGGCGATGGAGTCGCTGAACTGGAGTCGGGGTCCGGGGGGTCTGTAGACGAGGGTGCCTCTGAGGGTGGAGTTGGGGTCTGTGTGGATCTGGAAATGCATGTGTTCGGCGGTGCTGAGAGTGTTGTCGGTGTTGGTCGAGACCCTGATGCTGTTCTTGTGGACAATGGCAATTCCTCCTCCGAGTCCATTGGGGCGGTCACTGCGGGTGATCTTGCAGCCGTCTGGGATGGCAATGACGATGTCGGGTGCGGAGGAGTTGTTCATACAGGTCTCTGTCAGGAAGGCGACGTCTGGGGATGAAGTGTCGAGCAGGTCCCAGAGCTCGACGGCATGTTTGCGTGCGGAGCGGGTGTTCAGTAGGATGCATCGGAGGTGATTATGGCCTTTCTTGGCGGGTGGTTCGGCGGCTCTGAGGCTGGTGTAGCTGCAGTTCCAGCAGGTGAAGGGACCCTGTGTGCGTTTCGAGGCAGCTTTGAAGCAGGTGTTGGTCCATCCGGAGTTGAGAGCGTGGAGTGTGCTGGCATCGTAGCGGTGGCAGTGTTCATGGCGGGCACGGGGACCAGGGGTTCTGGCACTGGGCGTGGTCCAGGCGCGGACGGGCGCAGACAGGCTTGCCTTAGGCATGCCTTCGGCACACCAGCGGCGCGGCCGCACGGCGGCCACCATATATGGGGAGGTGGGAGGGAGGAGAAGCTGGGAGGCAGGGCAGGGGCAGCGAATGGGTGGTCAGGGGGGGCCGCAGGGGATGCAGCGGCTGGAGTGGGAGCGGTGATGGGCAACGAAGGGATCAGGAGGCAAGCGGGCACAAAATTACGGGGCAACGAGGGGAACAGAAGGCAAAAGTGGGCAGAGCAACATGAGGCAATAAAGGAAACAGAATGAAAAAACGGGCAGAGAAACACAGGGCAACAAAGGGAACAGAAGGCAAAGCGGGCACAAAAATTACGGGGCAACGAAGGGGACAGAAGGAAAAAACGGGCAGAGAAACACAGGGACAGCGAGGGGAACAGAAGGAAAAAGAGGGCACAGACCAAGTATAGGCCCCGGGGGAAGACAGACAACAGCAGTCACAGACACCAAATAACAATAAAGGCAATGCAATGAGATGCAGATGGTGATACAAACCTTCGGCCTACCACTGGCCACCAGGGATGAGGCGCAGGTGGTAGCCTGCGGGTGGAGGAGGGCCTCGATCTTCCTCAGCAGCGGCAACAGGGGCAAGGACACACAGGTGGTGCTGTACAGAGGGGGAGCGACCTACCTAGCAGGGTCAAGGGTCGCTCCCTTGATATGCAAGGGAGGCGTTCCCTTGAAAAATCTGACGTTAACCCAACATCATCCTATTCACAAGGGGATTCCTTAATTTAAGATGACCCAAAAAAGTGGCTATAACTGCAACTAGAGGCAGTTTTTTAAGACCAGAAAATATCTGGTCTTAAATTGGAGATAACTATTGGGGCCTCAGCAGGTTTTGTTGCTTGACCATGTTGCAAGCAATGTTGCTGCGCTGCCCTGCCACAAAATTACAGGGCAAGACTGCGCACCATCAATAAGATTGTGATCATTCGTGTGCCCCAGTCAAGTATTTGAGCGCTGCGACAAGACTGCGTTGCAACACTTTTCACTATGCCCTTCTTGCAACAGCATGGATGCGCTGTACTCACTGGACAGTGCTCCATGACGCAAGTAATGCTGCGCTAAAGTCACGCATTGCTGAAATTGTGTCACAACCATGACGCAACTCCAGCAATGCATTGGGCCAGCCTATCCCTGTGGCACTGTGTCACCCTCACGCCTGCCATCAGGCAGGCGGAAGGTTCTGACGCAGTGCAGTTAATAAGGGGTGCCAGAATGTTGACGCCGTTGGAGATCCATCAGTGTTGGTTGTGCACTGTGGTGTCATCATTTGGAAGCAGTGGCGGAGTGTTGGTGCTGAGAGAGTTGATGAGACGTCCAACGGTGGCCTTGATCCAGCTGTGAGGGGTTGCGATTAGGCCTGGGCGAAGCACTACGCTACGCTCGCGTAGTTTGCGAAGTTCGCGCTACTTCGCACTACGCGAACTGCACGTAGCACAGTGCGAACACGCGTAGCGTAGTGTTGCGTAGTGCTGCGGTCATTTTTTGCTTGCTCGCGGTCCTCAACGTCAAGTTGGCGACCGCGAGCAAGCAAAATGACATCCTGGCGAGACTTTTTCCTTGTTCGCGATCGCGAGCATGGAAAATAAACCTCCCGGCGAGATTCCCAACGCGAGAAGGTCAGGTTTCTCATTGCGAGGGGTTGCGTATGCTCGCGACCGCTCGCGATGAGAAACTACCAGTTCGCGTTGAGAAAGCTGCAGCTCGAGTAAAAATCTACTCGAGCAGCAGAAAACTACAGCTCGCACTGTGCAAGATGCCATTTTCAATGATTGCACAGTGCCGGTTGCTTGTCCGCACTGTGCAATCATTGAAAACAACATCTTGCACAGTGCGAACATGTTACTTCGCAGTTCGCGAAGTGCTACGCGTAGCTCGCGTAGTGAGAACTTCACTTTGCGTAGCTTCGCGAAGTGCTACTTCGCGAACTACGCCCACCCTTAGTTGCGATGATGGCATTGGCGTCCGGTGGGCAAGGAGAAGACATGATGTATCCAATGATTGTTGGTCCAGGTGAGTCCGGTGTTGTTGCTGAAGTTTAAGCTCCTGCTTGCGGCAGTGACATGCTCGACCGTGTGTCCTGCTATGTTGCCTGTTGATGTGAGTTGCTGCTTGCGTCTGATGTTGGTGACCTTCCCCAGAAGGCGGTGGTATCCTTGTTACTGGGGTTGTCCAGGTGGAACTTGAGATCACATAGTAGGATGTCGTCAGTGGATGGGAGATCCTGGGGTACAATGAGGTCAACAATGGTATATGAGAATGGGGGTCAAATGTCCGGGGGTCCTGCACATGAGTATGCCGCAGTAGATGTGCTTGGGCTTTATCCAGATCTGGGAGTTGGGGTGGTCCATGGTCACCCTTGGGTCATTAGAGTGCGTGGTCAGTCAGAGTGTGTCTCTGTAGGTGATGACAATGCCTTGTCCTTGAAGGGCGTGCTGCTCCTTGTGCGTGATAATGCAGCCATCAGTGATGGCGATGTCCGGTCCGGAGTAGATGTTGGTCCTGGCAGGCGATGTGGCGTCCAGGGCTGATGGCAAGGAGGGTACTGGCGTCGTAGCGCTGTAGGGTCCAAGAGGAAGGCTCCTTGGTGCTGAGCGTGGTCCAGGGGCAGACAGGTGCAGACAGGCCAGGTTATGGTTTGCCTTTGGCATGGGAGACATCCAGTACAACGCAGGCAGTACATCATTAACTACTCAACTAAAACAACACATTGTGAGGTCAGTAATGGGCTAATTTAAATTATTTTGTGTGTGTATGGGTATTGGATGTCGGATTTGAAATGTTGTGTGTGCAATTGGTGTAAAATATGATTTTTGGGGTGTGATTTGGGGTAAAATATGAATTTTGGGCTGTGATTTGGTGTAAAATATGAATTTTGGGGTGTGATTTGTGGTAAAATAAGAATTTTGGGGTGTGCAATTGGGTCAATTTTGAGTTTTGGGTGTGTATTGGGGGCTCAAAAAGGAATTTCTGGGTTTACGTTTGGGATTGGGGTGCAATCGTTAGTTTAGGGTTGCACTCACTGGAGTGGGAATAGTGGTGTTCATGTCTCCGCAATGCAACACCTAACCTACTGTTGCAATGTGCCTTGTATTAGTATACATTGAAATGGAATGCAATGTCATGTTATGCGTTGTAACTACGTATGTGCCTTTGGCACACAAGTGTTAATCTTGCTGTGCATGTGTGCACCTCAGCCACCATTGAGAAGTTCTGGGGGGTGCTGGACAGCTGTGAGGTGGTAAACGCCGCAAAGATTACCGGATGGTGCGTGGACGCATGGATGTGTGTGAGCGGGTGTCGCAAATATTGCAATAAGGGAAGTCTTACCTCGAAGCTGGACCCCGTGTCTTAGATGCTCCTGCTCACCTGTGTCTGCTTCCAGGAACAGAAATCTGCCAGCCATGCTCCCTCCCCTGAGTCAATCACAATGCTGACAAGCATCTCTAGCCTCCTTTTCATGGCAGCAACGATGCGTGCTACTCCAGTCACCCTGTGAGCTGTCAGCTGTGGTCCTGAGGCGGGGGTATGGAGTTTGTGCCATTAGGGGTGGGTGAACTAGCACATTAATAAAACATGTTCCGCAGTCGAGCCAAATGTCTGGCTTAGCTGTAAGAGCCCGTGCACGAGCCTAGCCAAGAAAATGTCTCATATGTCCATCATGCAACAAACATTATGTAAACATTGGATATGGATTGTGGGAGTGTGTCACTTTAGTAGAATTGATGATATCAGTGCTTCGAGAGGGAATTATTTGAAGTGAGTTCTTAAAATGTACTTAGGGACTTCTGCCCTGATGAGATGAATTTAGCAAACCATTAGAGGCAAGCCAGGTGTCATGTGCTCCTTCTGTTTGGCCTAGGGTGTCATTAGGTATAGTACAACATTTTCTAATATACCACTTGTCCATTTTGGGTTCTGGAAAAGCATGCCACTTGCAGGAAAACACTTTGACGCATAATCAGGGGTAGCATGCGCTATATGAATACAATTGCAGTTACAATCAATCATTTCTTAATCCAGGGCTGACAGGGCACTTCTGTTAGGAAGCGGGGGTCACTTGGTGGCCTGACTGACAGGGTGTGGGAACGTACAAGTATGCATCTAACATGGATTTGTAGTCCAACATAATGTTTGGTGTTGACAAGGTGTTGTGGGTGATAAGGTGCCAAAGAGCTGACGTTGGAGATAGTTATCACCCGTCATTGTGAATATCCCCCTAAATATTCCCGATTTCGGAATGTTCCTTTTTCTGCGGTCGTTGATGGCCTAACAGCATAATACCATGTACTGCATATACTTACTGATCTTACTGACAAAGGAGTATGTTCATCTTTTGTAGCTGTTTATGCTCAATTGGGCTCTAATGTTAACGGTTTAGTCTCGAATTCTCAAGTTTTTAAAATGTATCTCTTCCACCCAGTCGTTCACTTGGTGCGAAATGTGTGGACGTTTGTTCCAACTGGCTTGGTTGGTTGATGGTTCAAACTAGTTGCAGCATCTCCATAGGGCACTGATTGCATGACACGTTTTAATCTTATTCTTCTCAACATTCTCCTCACCTCAGGTTGTTTTAATGATACTGTGCTTGCTTTGTGTGGTTCAGGCTCACCTTCTTTTGACTGAAATACAGGTTCGATTGAAAATGAATGTAATGTACAAAATGGGGTATGGCCAGAAAGTGAATGGAGTGGACATGAATCTCGGTGCTGCAATCCTTCCCCACGACTTCGCAGTTCCTCGGCAGCCCCAGTCCACCCCAAATACCTTAACCAATGGGGCAGCTACCTGTCTGAATTGTTACAGTGAGGAGTAGAGGAAATCACCCAGCCAAAGTAGTTTGAAATCTGGGACCGGGGAACATGGGCCCTAGCAAGGTGACTGCCATTGTGAGTGCTGCCAGAACAGTGAATCAGCTTTGAGGGATTCCCGGATTCTGGGCCGTGCCACATGAGGTAGTGATCTGTGGAAACCAGGCAGACCAGAGGAAACAGATGCAGCGGGAGTATGAGCCTCAGAAGGGGCCAGGAGAGTAGCAGAGAGCTGACTGTCACGCAACAGGCGGGCACCTCATACTGGAAGGCAACAAGCACTCACAAGAACAGAAGAAAACAATGGCAGGGGTGCCTTGGGCCTAAATAAGGAATTGCCCCTGAAGAGTGTATGAGGCAAATTATGAGGCACAGAGGTGGGGAAGGTCACGTTGGGCAGGGAGCAGGATCTGGGATTGATACAAACCGAGTCGGGGTGGGGGTGTGGAGTGCCCCTGATGTAAGACAAGCGAAGATCACTTGGGCAGCATAAATTTACACATTGGCCTACCTTGTAATAGACATTGCTGCAGCTACAATACAGCCAGTACAATCCTCCTCGAGGAGGACGGACTGCACTTTTCTGCCGCCAATGGGACGATCACCAAGTATCGCCGGCTAACGCCGGTTTCACTATCGCCATCGCCCTCATATGATCGGGAGTTTTCACCGCATTTCCCTGGTATTATCGCCATGTAGCGTGGCTTCATAATACCCCGCTAACATGGCGATAATATTCAGGGTTAGGCGGCGTTAACTTTTCTGCCATAAACTGACGTTGGTGATAGTTATCGCCCGTCATTGTGAATATCCCCCTTAATTTTTATGGCTACTTCCTGAAGTCTTTGTGCTAGAATGCCCATATTTTGACATTACCAAAAATAACTTATAGTCTGGCTACTTCTTGAAGTCTTTGTGCTAGAATATCAATAGAGGCTTCAGTCGTGGCACAGAAGTCAATTATTACTAGAAGTAATGAAGTTATATGAAAGCTTTTGCTAACTATGGGGCATATTAGCAAGGGCTTCATCGCCGCTTTAGCGGCACTTTTTGCCGCCAAAGCGGTGATTTTTTGATCGCCCTATCAGCAAGCTGTCGCTAACAGGCGTTAGCGACAGCTTTCTGGCGATAGCGGCCAGTTTTCCTATCGCCTTGCATGCCAGCGATGATTATCGCTAATGACATGCAAGGTAGGCATTCCCAACTAAAACCGACTGAAAACAGTCACTGACACAACTTCCCCCTATTAGCAACGCAGGCAAAGCGATAACAAAAGTCGCGCTAAGAGCGATTATCGCTAGTATTTAACACCTGTTCAAAACATGACTTACCTGTTTCTTCAATGGGAAGTGGATTGTCAGGCTAAGTCCACCATGGAGATAATGCGTGAATATCGCTGGATTTCCAGCGATATTCAGGCATTTCGCCGGTATCGCTGGATATTTTATCATAGTGGAGATAAACGTTGCTAATAGCGTGTTATCTCCGCGAAAATATCCAGCGATAGGCGGCGATAAAAACAAACGCGCTAAGCGCATTTTGCGATAATTATCGCAAGTTGTTGCTAATATCCCCCTATGTCCCTCTGACATTCAGGTGGAGAGCAATCCCAGTGCCTCTTTAAGCTTGAACCATGGTTGTCTGTCATTTGAGCAGTTGTGTGTTTTCATATCCTCAAATACCTATGTAAATACATTGATAGCAATTATTTTGGCAGGCAATGTGACTTTCACCTAGAGCCAGTAAGAAGATCAGATGTAGCTCAAGCATTGTAGAAATTAGTTATCCAACTTTTCAATGGCATTTGTCAAAATAATCATATAAGTCGCATAAATCATATAATCGTTTAAAATAAAATTGTCAAAATAAGTAATTTACTGTTGCTACGGTCAAGTGGACGGTGTGATGGGAAAATATTCTTTAATGTGTTGTATTCAGATTTTCACTAAAATAACAATTTACTCATTTAACATAACTCAGATTATACTCTAGACATATCATGTGTTGTGATGTTTCAAATCCTCTGTGATGGCACCTTTATTTATAAATATGTGTTTATCTTTAGTGCCTGCCACAGTGGCTATGTGCTACATCAAGTCTTGCTAAATAAGTATCAGTCTTTATTTTTCAGCCTTAATTCAAGTACTCAAAGTTAGCCAACATACAAAGCTTGTCGTTGTCTTGTATAAATTTGATTATTGTTTTACGCAACCACTGGTTCCACTCTGCTTCTTATTCTAATTGGGGCTCAAACGATGACTTTATCGTGATACTTTAGATGATGTTTGGTGAGAATGCTGGCTTTCATTTAATTGTTTTTAACCAAGTCACAATCCGTAATCATCGTGAAATCAGATCAAACTGTAGATTGGAATGTTTGATTTTTTTAAACAGATGATTCTTGTGAGAACCCAGCAAAAATACTATCTGTTATTGTATGTGGCCCTTATAGCTCTGTGAAGAAATCTGCTTGCTTGTAGGTGATCTAGAAATCAGGTCACTTTTGGGTTAGCTCCGTCATTTGTCCAAATATTACAATTTTAGTATTAAGCATGAGATGTTCCTGTTTATCTAGACAATTTCCAGTGGACGCTTGCCTCAACCATGGAAGTCTGCATACTACTATCACTAACATGCACTAAAATGCACCTTTGCAACAATAGTAAAAATAAAGAAAACACTGCCTCCAAGAAAAATATAAATCCAGGTTCTAAATTATGGGTTGTTTTTACTGTCTGTGTGAGAAGGATTTCAATGATTCATCCTAGACAAGTTACTCTTGTGTGGGTGTGTACAGCAGACTGCGCCTCTTTCAATGGGTACGTATCTGTGTATCTGAGTGATCTTTTCGATATGTCTCAGTAATGACAGTAATGGCAACCATATATACATTTTTTAAACAATATTTATCTATAGGCAAAGTATTGCCATCTAAAATACTGTGCCTAGTTTCCATAGGTGATAATCTTCTTCACAGATCAGTACATGAATGGATGATAGGACTGGTGATAATAGAAACAGCACTATAACATTACATTTGATATAATCACATTAAAAATATTCACGCATTTTACATTACACAGATTTAACAATTACAGGCACAATAGATAATGTGTTTTTCAAAAATCACACAAGGTAGGTATCACCTTCATGTTTATGGACCTGCACTAATGTGGAGCTTGCATTTAAAGTGCTGCATCTCTCTCTCCCAGCATATTTTGTTCTCTCTATATATTATTTTTTGTATTTCTCTCCCAACGTGCTTTGCTTTATTGATATCAATACTGTAATGTAATGTAAGTATGCAATCTTTGATAATATCCTCCCAACCACATCCAATTGCCCCACTTTGGCCCTTATTGCTGGTTACAGGTTATCTCCGCGGGGACACACTAGCGCCCGAATATAAAATACCGGCCTGTATAATCCCGTGAGCTAAATATGATTATAAATATTTTCACGGGAATGGGGAATAAAATGCGGACTGCTCTGTCCGATTCAGGGGATACAATGGGATCAAATCTTCTCACTCTTACAACCTGCTTGGCAGTGGTGGCAAATGTTACAGGCAGGGACTTTTTTCTTGGCCTTTTAGTGAAAAATAAGGGCGGGGTGGCAGTGGTTACTGGAGGGCAGAGTTTTCTTTACTTAAGCTGGGGAAACATATTCTGTTTTCTCGTGCTGAAGGAAGAGATCAGGCAGGGGCCAGGAATAGCAGCTACCCTCAGCCCACAGCTTCTCACAAGGCTCCGGATCCAGTACCTCCGGGCATGGAATTATTTGGTTCAGAGTTGGAGGACAGGGGCGGCCTGCACGGTTATGGGGGGCAGGGGGTGTAAAAAAAAAAAAAGACACTTACCTCCGCACTGCTCTCGCCCACGTCATCTCTACTCCACGTCGGCCAAGCAGAAAGCACCCAGGCTCCACTGACCCAACCACAAGGCTGCAATGCAGAGTTGTGATTGGTTGCCCTAAACCAATCACAAAGCTGCAATGCAGTGTTGGTTTTAGTCTGAGCTCTGTAGTTCGGCACTCAGAAGGGGACTGGGCACCTGGGCATGTTCTCCACCAGGGCAGGATGGAGAACATGCTAAGTGCGCATGACTATTTTCGTCGGCCCGTAACGGCCGGACCAAAGCATCATGCTCACTTCAGTGTGCCGAACACTCCTCCCCTGCCCTGCTCTTTGAGCAGAGCAGCCCTCCCAGTGCTACCACAGCAGGAACAAATAAAATTATAATAGCATCAAGTTATTTTCACTTTATTTTTCCTTTCATTCACTGCTACAAAGCAGTTGGGTGAGGTTCCTCCTCCATAGCGGAGAAGCCGCCACTGTTTGAGGACCTGAAAGTCCAGGCACTGGAAAAGCATTAAATCTGCAGTTACCCAAACTCGTAATGAGGGCTATGTACCAGATATTGTAAAGATCCTCTTCTTTATGCACGCTACATTGTATATCCTCTTTTACTTTTCGGTGGCCTGTATCTGGCCTACTTTGGCATGTATTCACAACTTTTCATGTCCACATATAACTAGCCATCCTACCTTTTCCCCAGCATACTGTGCTCTTGCAGATCTATGTGCCTGGTGTGTCTCAAACAATTCTATCTATGGATAAAATAATAATGTGGATATCCTAATCTCAAACTAGAAAAATCAAAATTTAGTAACGTTTTAGTACAGCTTGGAAAATATTTCACATTTGGTAAACTTTATAATACTGCACCCAAACTTTGCAGATCAGAGGAACTTGATGACTCTTTAGTAGACAGAAAAAAGAAGGAATTGGCGTACACTGTGTGCCTGTGGTATCCAATATGTGTGCAGTTTTAAAGCACCGTCAAACAGAGCCCTAGTTATCAAGAAAAACAAACAATAATATCCATAATTTTTTCTGTTGCTTATCTAATGATCTCCGTTATTTTTTTGAATAAATACATACAAGCCAATGTGGCAAAGTAACAGATAATGTAATAACCAGGAGTATCATGGTGCTAAGATGTGCTGTAAAGAAAATTGAACCAGAAACTGTTTGGAAGGCAGTCAATTCCACATTTGCTAGCCAGGCTCATAATCCAGCATTCACTTATTTGTTGTTTTTATTTTAATGAGCAGCATGACACTTCTAACATACTTTTGAAATTCCAATGAATTTTCCAAATACAATCCCCTCTGACGTTGACCAGTTATGGTTAGGTGAGCAAACCATTATTCACGCCTTTGTCACACTAGTCATAACTTGCATGACAAATACAGTTCTCTTGGTCTCATAACCTTCATAGCAACAACTAGCCACACTTAACAGCACAACATCATTAAGTGACAACACATACGAAAGTAAATACATTACATAGAGATGTCACTGATGAAGTTAATGGGAAGACAACAGGTATTGTCACCTGTCATGCTGTGGATGACATTTGTGATGTCACATAATGAATATGTAATGGGGTTTACATCGAGTGGGGATGAGTTGTAGTTTTTCGCTCTTACCTTAACTATCCAATGCAGTTAGGTGTTTTGGTGTTAAAAAAGGAACTACAAATCTAAATGTACAGAGGAGACAAGAGAGTTAAAATGTTTTCACCTTCATGCCCATAAGAGAAAAATGCGTTCTTGCTACATAACAAATGTGCCTGAAGAAGTATTCCTTTCTCAAGATGTGTGAACCTACCATGCTTAATTCCCATGGGGCATTTACGAGGAAGTTAAGAGCATGGCCTGCGTTTTCTATTTCACACAACTGCGCTCCCATGTGGAAAGGAAGCCCTTACCAAACATAGGCTAACAAGGACTGGCATCTATACCAACAGTTGCAGGTGTAGCCACGTGCCCCAGTAAATCTCCATTCAAGGCCTCTTTAATAGTAAAGAGAGGATGACATGTGCATGTTTTGGCCACAGTACTTGTTTCCAATCCTTCAGTCTATTTCAGTCCCTATTTGATCTCTCATGGCAAGGTGGCACCCTACCATGGACAGCCTAGAAATGTTATCTCTCTTTTCTCATGTTCAGATAATCCGTCACCTCACACACCCTTCTGTCCATCTCGTGCTTACTGTCCCACTGCTATTCTTCCTGCAGATGATGCTCTTGCACAAAAATGTATTCCCAATATTTTATACATGTTTTTAATAATCGTGGCAATAAAATCAGTACTAGAGTAAGTTGAATGCTTAATGAAAGATACACGTATAAATATATTTTTCCCATAAGAGAGAGGAAAGAGTTCTGAAAAAGGTAGGGCGTGTTTGTTCGCCTATTATTACTGCAATGCAACTGTTTCAACATCAAATTCTTTGCAGATGTGGTGTTTATTGGGTTCTGTGTCAGCAATGATACCATTTGAGCAGTTCCAGCTTGTGGAGTGCTAGATTCGCTGATGATTTTTAGGCAAAATTAGCAATTTAATTAATCATGCCTTAGGCATGAATTAGCAAATCAAAGTGGTCGATTCTGATCTGAAGTGTTTCAAACAGCTGGCTAATTTTCTGAGAATGTGGCCCAACCGTTTAGCTGACATTAAATAGATCAATCAAGCCGTGTAACAGTCATTACGTTTCTAAAAAGAATTTGCAGAACTTTTGCAGACACAGAATGTGTAACACAGATCTATATTTTAGGATAATCTAGATTTTTCCAACAACATTTTTAGAAATGAGTTTATTAGTCCAGGGAGTTGATTTCCCACCTTGAGTAATAATCACAATCGTTGTCAAGGTGAACCCTCAAAGTCACTAAATTGATCTGAGCTGAACCATCTGGTTGCTATGGCACATAGCATATATCAAAGAAAAAAGGCGGGGTAGTTAAGAGGAAATTCCCAGAGGGGGCCCATCCTCCTTGTTACCTACACATTGAAAAAAAGGGAGCCCTACTCCGTAAATAGTGCAAAACTTCCTACAGGTGGAAAATGCGCAAGGCTTCTTTTACTCCTGGGTGGCATGCTTCATCATAGGGTTCTTCCAGTTCTGCTGCGGAATGGGGCGTGCTACAAGTGGGGCTTATTTTGACATTAAAATTACCTGCTCGGTAGGAGAGCTCTACCTAGTCGAAGGAAGGATCATCAAAAACACATATACCTTCTACCTTTCTTCCCTTTTTAAATCATACCATTTGGATGACGGAATAAAGCTTAGCTTTCCTACCGGGCCAGTATTTTTAACTTACTTCAAAATAAAGCCCTGCAGCTCCTATTTATCCATCATTTGGTACTTAGCATTCAGTGCTCCTGTGTCTCCCACTGGTAGTAGCATGCCCCATTCCACAGCAAAATTTGAAGAACGCTCTGATGAAGCATGCCGCCAAGGGGTAACCCTGGTGGTGAGGGTTATACAAAATAAGATATATGCTTTTTCCACCTATAGGTGGTTTAGCACTAATTGCAGAGTATGGCTCCCTTTTTTCGATGTATGGCACATAGCACACAAGCTTAACTTAGTGCAATGTGTAAAGTGTTTATGCAGTACCGAAACAGTAATGAAGTTCAAATATAACACAAAAAATATCCAAAACAGAACTCGAAAAAAATAGAGTAAATGTTAATAAATAAAATGACACCACTACGACAAAAATCCAATAAAGTGAACCAGAGATGTGAATTTTAAATATGCATAGCTCCAAAAGGCAACCATAGTCACCTTGTAATGGAAGACCAGAAGCTAGGCACAATTTAAAGCTCACCACAATATAGAAAACAGGTTTGGCCTGGTTGGAGATTTTACCTTTGGATTTAGTCTCAAAATTGGAAGCCCAGAATCTCACAGGGCAAGGCAGAAGGATGGAGCCAAAGAGGGCCCCACAAGGTTGGATAACCATCAGAAGTGGTCCCTGGTAACCTGTTGGGAAAAACTCAGAGTGTGAGAAATTGGAATATCATACCCAGAGAAGGTCTGTTGGACTTGGCCTTTTTACAGTGTCACCCCAGCACTTTTTGCCTTCCTCCTGTATCTTTCCTGACCAGTTTTTGTTGGACAATTTACCACTGCTGGTCAGTGCTAAAGTGCATGTGCTCGCTCTGGTAAACTTGGTAAAATTAGTCTACACCTGTTTGGCATATTTAATTTACCTGTAAGTCCCTTGTACAGTGGTATCCCATATACCCCGGGACTGTAAATTGAATGCTTCTAGTGGGCTTGCAGCGCTGCTTGCGCCACCCACCAAAGTAGCCTTTCAAACCTGTCTCAGGCCTCTGCCGCTGCAGGGCTTGCGCGCACAGTCCACTGTAGCAGTGAAATGGCATGTTAAGTGGTTGCCACGTCTGAAACTCCCCTTTTACTACATATCAGTCACCACTAAGGTAGGCCCTAGCTAGCCCTATGGGCAGGGTGCTGTGTAGGTAAAAGGTAGGACAAGTGCCTTAACTGTGTGACATGCCCTGGTAGTGACAAACAGCCTATTTGGTTTCTCACTGCTGTGAAACTGCCCTCCCATAGGTTTGCATTGGGGATTCCCTGATATGTGCTTCAGTGGTAATTTCTGATATGAGAGGGGTAGCTTGGCCATGTTGGGTATGTTTCGAATAGTAGTGATAAAACCTGCTTATTGGTGAAAACGGAATTGTCATTACTATTTTAGAAGTGGGCATTTCTGTGTGCTTATGTGTCATTGTTTCCTTCCTGGATGTGTATTCACCTGCTAGTTTTGACTGACAGGAGAGAGGGGATGTGCATTTACTCTACACAGTCACAAAGGGGGTTAAGGTGTGTCCTGCCTTTCCAGGGTGACTCAGCGCTAGGTTGAATAGAACTTGGCTGCATTTTGAGTAGTTGGAGGAGTTTCCCTTGCACCTGTATAGGCCTGCCTGCATTTAGAGTAGCAGGAGAAATTTCCCTTGCACTTGATTAGACCTGGTCTGCATTTGGATTGTTGCACCTGCACCTGAATAGGGCTATGTCTGCCTTCTACAATGCTGTCTCTGCCCCCTGTGGTGTGTCTGGAGCCAGGGCATGGGATGTGAATGAGGGTGTTTTGCACTTCTATACAGTGTTTGAAGTGCCCCCCAGAACAAAGGCATTCTAACTATAAGTACAGGGCTGTGACTCCACAAAGACACTGCATGGGACTTGTAGCCAGCCGCTGCTGGTTCTACAGACTGTACCAGAGGAGAAGCTTTTAGGCTACAGGGAGGAACCACCACTTTGACCTTGCCCTGTGTGCTGGCCTGTTGCCCGCTTCCTGACTGTGTGCCCTAGTGATCTCACAGGGCTGGGTGGCCAGCTCTATGTATTGGAAAATATAGCGCAGAAAGCGGATGTGGAGCGCTGTCTTTTTCCCCTTTTGCATTGGGCAAAGCATGTAGAGAGGGCTATTTGCCAGTCCCAGTGCTGGTATATTAAAGCGCATACAGCGCTGCACTGTCCCCGTGTGGTGGGCGCTCCCATTTTTGTGAGGCTTCCTCTCGGCAGGACCAAGAAGTTGCCGAGGAGCAGAGTGTGTCTCTGGAGGGCAGGGCCCCGTTCGATAACTCAATGCTGGTTTTCACGCCTGGGTTTTGCGAGGAAGGCTGGTGCAGTGCAGGAAATTCGGCCCATACCCAGGAGTTGCCGCTGAGGCCCACAGCGGGATCACGGAGGCAGCGCAGAAAGCAGAGAGATTTCTGCCAGGTAAAGGCAGCACAACCGGCCTTTGGAAACCTCCAGCTTTCCTCAGTCACCTGGATCCCAGTGTGATGTCACCAACAGGAGAAGCTGACATCAATGTGGCCGCCCCAGCCAGACCGGGCCGGTGTGCTGACACCTTATTGAACTGTGCCTCATGGTCCCGAGTCCAGAGAAGAGCTCCCCAAGTAGTAAGGTGAGAGTCTGGGGGGGGGTCGTGTCAGTGCGAGGCTTGAGCCTTACCATGCGGCTGCATTGGGTCTGACATGGTTGCCCTGCACTCGTGGGCAGCCACAACTGGAATATATCGCCGTGTGGGGGACCCAGCGAGGTCTTCCTGCCAATGGCGTCTGGGCGTGTCTGCTCTCCCCCATCCGGGCACATAATTTGGAGGGACATTTTTCACAGTACCACCTCCCCAGTGCTGGCAGCAGCTGCACCGCAGGTTCGCTGGCAGCTGCACTTCTCTAAATTGGCATATGCGTGGGACTGAGTGAAGTCATGGTGACTTATGTGTAACCTGACTGCTACATTCTATGACCTGATGTCATGATTTAGGTTGTTATGAGGCTTTACTGGCCAGAGTAGCAAGTGTTGTGTTTGCTGAGTTGTTAGCACACATGCTTTATGTATAGTTCAAAGAGTCTGTGGACTAATGTGCCAGTTACAAGTCTAGAGACCCCCATTTCTAACAAGGTCCCTCACCAGTGGGATACTTTTGGCACCTTTTCCCTGTCAAGATGTCTTTTGTTGACACTTAGTCACTTTTTCAGAGCCCAGATTCCTTTATTGATGCAAGGGAGCAGGCTATAGTTGAAAAGCACTCTAAAGACCAGATACCTTCCCTGTAAGGTCTGCCTGGATACAATTTGCAGCTGCCAATAAGCTTAGCGCAGGAGAAACCAGAATCTCCGGCTCAGCAGCAATGCATTTCATTTGGATTGGCTTGAAAAGTATGGCCCAGTTCTCCGGAGCCTCGAAGTTGAAAAAGGTTCTAAGTGCCATGCTTTCGTGGGTGGTAGGAGAAGTCCAGCCAGACGCAGCCATAGGTTCCAGGACCCCAGCACTTGTGGTCAGGATGCACTACCGCAGATAACAATAGCAGTGTCCAGGGCAAGTCCAGTTGGTATTGGCCACTGGGCAGTTGCAGCAAAGGCCTTGTGTAGTTGGTGTTTCCCTGAGGCAGAACAGGAGGTCAGCCTTATGACTTTGTGGTCCATTTCATGGTCGAGTGGCAAAGGGGGGAGTTCTTAAGAATCCTGTCAAGTCACACACAACAGGTCCATTCTTCTTCTGTTCATCCTCAGGACCAGAAAGTGTTCTGGAGAGGGTGCTCTGGGATTCCCCATTTATGCCTGGCACTAGTTGGTGTTGTTGACCCCTGGCCCCTCCTTAACCATGACATTAAGAAGGAGACAGGATCCCACAGTGCCCCTCACTCCTAAAACCAAAAATGGTCCAACCCTTCCCCCATTGTGCAGAGCTCGTGAATTCTCCCAGTGGTAAGTGTGGTAAGGGTAATGTGTAGCTCCTCAGTCGTCACCCCAAGCCAGTTCTAGGGGCATCTCCCCTTCTAATAGAATTGCTGCCTGAATTGCTGCCTGACAGACGTGGGGAACAAAAGGCCCTGGTTACAATTTGTACCATATACTAGGAAAATCTAGGCAAGTTATATATGCCAATTAGAAGTATATCACTTCAACCATATTAAAAGGGGAATACAGGTTCATTACTATTTGTGAGTGGGTGAAGGTTATTCAAAGAAAGGGAGTCTTTACCTTCCCTCCCCTAAAAAGAGGGTGTGTTATCACACAGCGTACCACTGGTCCTACTGTAGCTTCCGAAGAGCTGCCGTGCTCTGGAAGGGATACTTGTTTGCTCTATAAACATAAACCATAAAGTGCAACAATCCCTTCTCTTCAGCTCTGTGTTCCCCTCCCCATTCATTGTGCTGGTGATGGCAGTTTTCTTGTGGGTGGTGACTTCCAGCTGCACAGTTGAGAAATAATTCTCAGACAGACAAATACGGGAGGAGATGGTGACAAATGCCTTGCCGTATTTATTAAGGTACTTCTGATGCCATGTCTGTTGGGCATTTTCCTATCCTATACTACATATGCACCATGGCGGTCTCGCAGGCCAACCACCATTCACTCACTTTCTACTTATTGATTAATACTGCATGTTAGAATATAATAAACATAACAATAATTTGACATAAGTATCATGTCCTAATTATCATTTACAAAAACATCATGTACTTGTATATAGATTTGCTATTACTAATTCAAAGATCATTTTATAAACAATATTTAGTCAAGATATTTATGTCAAATGATATGATGAAACATTTGGTTAATTTTTGTTGATGCCACCAGCCTCTGCATGGCAGACCAGGCCAATACTATTTTTCCATGGCTTTTCTCCTCAGCCAATAAAATTTAATTGATGCATTGTCTTGTTCTTCCAGAAAACAAACTGAATATTCCATTCTTAATAAATTATAAACAAAATACAGCTGCAAAATCTAACACAGACAACCTCCTCATTCCACAATCCAAATTCCAAATATGATGATAATTTCATAAATGTTCCTACTAACAAACTCATTATATTACATTGGGGACACATTTTATATTTCATTAGAGACATTGGCCTCCTTCATCTCCTGTGAGCGAGAAGAGGAGCACTGTATGATCCATGGGTCAGGTTGTGGACCCTGGTGCTAACTAAACTGCTCCACACTCACTAAAGATAGGTGACTAGACATGGTGAGCTGCATACTATATTTATGTTACAATGTTTGGATATTAATATTTTAACATCTCCTAATTTCAGCCTTGTGCCTTGAAAATATCAGGGTAGACCCACTGTGCCTTTGGAAGTAAAAATATACATTATTTTCACAGAGCATCTGTTGATTATGCCTCAGCCTAAAAGAGGTGAGAATTTTTCAAAGGTTCAAATGAACAAAACAGAGGCAGCACACAAGGCTGTGTGTAATTTATCACAAAACTTTTTACTGCACATCTACCTTGTTAACAGTACTTCAACACCATGTCTTTTTACAAACAACAAAACGGTGTTGGTAACACCATGAACTACATGCAAGACTGTACTGGTAATTTACTAATGAATGTTAGGCCAAATTCATTTTCAGAGTATAACATTCCAGATATTGTGAGGCGTCTGTATGAGTCTCAGAGTGTGCACTGTATCAGCAAACCTCAACCTGCACAATTGCACTCAACTGTCCTATGCTAGGATAGAAGTGAAGGACACACAGGAAAGTGAAAAAGATTCCTCAAGTCAGAAAAGGCACACGTCTGTACATCTGCTACTGCAACAAGCATGTCTCAGCCATGTGTGGATACCAATATTCAACAAAACCCCAGCACAGCTCTGCAACTACCGCCATCTTTGTTTGCTTTTGTTAACCAATTATCAACATTCCAATAAAAGGCCCACGTATTTCTTATTTGAGCCAGTTTATAGATTTTTTGGAACCAATTTCCTGCTTTTATTTGTGTGAGGAAAAGGGGTTCTGTCATAGCATTGATATCCTTTTTTTGTCACAAGCATATAGTCGGTAATATGCACACACAATAATTAACTACAATCCTTAAGCATTTCTGTATATTACTAGAAACAATGTCAAAACCCACACAAGTTTATAATGACTTTCATTTTTTAGCACATTGAGGTATGTATTTTGTTATTTTTTTAAAAGGCAACAGCTAAACGCCAGGTGGCCTCTACTGCACTCAGATCATTGGGTACGAGCTATCATGCGTTTATAGTTTGACGGTTCAATGAACAGAACCATTTAAATTAAATAATACCAGTCTTATTTTGTTTCAATGTAATGTAATTGGTTGGTAATCGCTTAGTAATATAGGGATATGCACACAAAATAACATGTTTTCTAAAAATGAAATGTTGAATTTTATATATCAAAATTGTTTATGTATAATAAACTAATATATATGAACTTAATAACAAACCAACAAAACAAGAATCCTATTCTTTATGCGCTGATTCAAGGAATCAACTGGTAAGGTGATAAAAATGATTTTTATGTAGATTTATATCAAAAGGATAAGTATTTGAATAAAAAAATCCAGCAAAAAATATTCTTTAATTTAGGCGATCTAACAATTTAGTCTCTAAATTTCTTGTAATTATTTTAGCGTGAAAACAATAACATAATGCAAAAACAAAAACTACTTGGTGCAGGTTCCCTTTCCTTCCTTCCCTCTATTTTGCCTAGAGATATATGGAGCTATAATAGAGTTCAGCAAGCCTCTGACAGCTGCATACTGCCATTCACACCTGAAAGATTCCATGTTATGATAAAAATTAATGTACTCTGATATCCTCTGGGACTCTCCCGAACCTTGGGAATACCTAATGAAGAAATACAACCTTGCCACAGTACAACACAAGATTTTATATTGAAGATTATTGCTGTGATATATGTGTGGCTCCCCTAATTCCAACAGTGCATGAGCAGTTTTCTAAATTAATGTCAAAAGTGTTGTCCTTGCTTGTTATGTGTATTAGCATTTTCACAGTCCAGTCATTTAACTGTTATCAATAAAATGTATGAAATGATATGTTGGAGAAGCCAATGGGAATGGTAAATGGTTTATCATTACCAAAATGTATCTGCCTGTATTCTAACTTCAGTGAGAGTGTGGTACACTGACGAAGAGTGTGGACAGTTAGGGTGCCCAAATCAGAAAGGTAAATATAAACATGTATATTTGTTTTTTAATGTATATTTACTTCTGCACCCAGGTGTAACTCAACTTGGTCATCCCCATTTCAGAATGAAGATTTACACCTGGATGTAGACGTACACACTTGGTCCAACCATATCTGTATGTATGTATGCTCACTGGAGCATTCTAGAAAGTAAATTTATGGTTACGTGATAGGTTGGTTATCATGAGACATGTCATAGAGATGGTATGCATTTTTCTATATCAACAGATATGTGTGTGTATGAACATTGCAACTCCATGGTCTTCTTTCACTGTTTATTCCACTGGGAGCTATAGGAATAGTAGATGGATTCACAATCATGTAAGTGATCAAGGCTAGGTAGGACTCAAAATGAATCATTGATTGCAGCTGCCTACACAATAAATTTACAGTCACAAGAGAGCACACTTCCTTGGTCTCATTGCGGAGTGTTTAATGTGACACGAAGTCGCACCCATGAGTACTGCATCAGCCCCCCAGGGCATCAGCATTTCACGCAACAGTCTGTTTGTTTGTTTGGATATAACTTGCTGGCAGTCCGCTGATCCCTAAGATGACAACACAAAATTGGAGAGCACTGCCACATTGTTATGAGAGTGAGGCAAGAATTCAATGATCAATACTCAAGAGAAATCAAACGAAAAAATGATAAACGACTTTGTGGGGTGATGAGTGCTCCCACGATTTCCCAGAAGCATGACAGGAGAAAGAGGCTTACAACAACTGCATGAATGTGGGTAGTTGAGTGTCAGGGAGCTTCAAGTCAGAGGACCTGAAAATACCAGATAAACTCCAGCCGGTGTGTGTTTGCTTTATATGATTTTCACTCAAGTGGGACTATTGGAGCATCTTGAGACAGCAGGGAAGTGACTTACTATCTAATTATACGGCTTTAATTTCACAATTATCTCTAAACAGTTATTTTGATTGATACATCTAGTGAGGTTAGGCGGAAGGAAGATACTGAAGCCATATTTACTGAAAATGATGATACTTTACTGGTCGCAAACCGAACTAAAGTTGATGTTAATGTTACAACTAAATTGCATTGACTGGAAAAATGACAAGAGAAGGAGAAAAGCAAATGATGGAAAGCCATCTCCCTGCTGAAATATATGAATGTTAAAAGAGTACCCAAGGGCCTACATATATTCGCAATTCAAATCCACACATGGTGGGGAAACTGGCAGCACCCTGTGTGACGTCTTCCAAGAGGATGGTAGAAATTCTACTAAACTATGCAGGAAGTGTTAGAGATGAGATACTGAAACAAATAACAGAAATAGAACTTTATAGAGCAAATGAGCATGATATCATTAAACAAGTTAAGGAATAAATGCAAGAGATTTGAAGAAGACATTCAAAATCAGAAAGCGTCATAAGTTTACCATCGGGCCAAGGAAATAGCTGAAATAGAAGACTTTGAAACACCAGAAAACTTTGTTTCTGATTCCAGCACAGAAGCAAGGTTTGACAAAGACGCATTAGCCAGTGAACTAACTGATAATATGCCCTCCAATGCAGTGGTATTTTTTTTAAAGTGAATTGCAACGTTTGAGAAAAGCCCAGAAATAAGAAACCAAAAACTAGAAAGCCAAAGGTATAGAAAAAAAAATATAGAGAGAAGACTGGGAGAAGTCAGAGAAGAAACAAAACCTACAAAACCTACAAATTTAAGACTCAGATAAGAGAAATTCAAAGCTGGAGAGGTGTGGAGAATTGAACAATACATGTGAAAGCAAAGTTGTCAATTTATCACAATATGAACTCAACCAGACTGAACAGAGATAATAGAGTTTAGAACTTTCTGTTTGTGATATAACTGATATGTACTTCATACAAACCAGAATTCATTTATTCCTATTTATCAGGTATTTGAAACTGAAAAAAATACATACTTCATCTTCTCAAATTATAAAACTAAACTACTGATAATATGATAGACACTAATAACACAAACATAACTAAAGCAGAAATAGAAATACTAGAAACTCTTAGAACATTATTGGAAGAATTGCCAACACCTGCTAAAAAAGATAGCAAATACAATAGGAACTTAGTTGAAGATCTAGAAATGCAATTACTAATTGGAGCAGCAGTTTGAAAAATAAATCTAAATATATAGAGCAGCCCCCGCCCCCCCTGACGTAATAGACGCATTTATGAGGTGATGGTAAAACATCTAAACCATACTAAGGAACAGACCTTTGCCACAAATATAATAACACATGATGCCAGTATAAAGCTTTGAAGACTGTGAAATAGGATACATTCATTGCCATTGAAGCTTCAGATAATGATGACAATGTAGTTAAACTATCGAAGGAACAATGCATTTCAAAGGCAAGTAGACAACTGGATGGCATTGATTACTATGAAGTCAACAATAAACAAGAATATAATAATGTAATTGCCAAATATCTTGACTTATTATTGGACTGGAAAGATAAGGGTATGTTGGAATTTGAGGAATATTGTTTTCTCAGATGTGAACATCCTTAGGTTCTTATGTTTTATCTGTTATCTAAAATTCATAAAGACCCAGTGAACCTCTCTGGATGCCCCATAGTGTCCTCCAAATTGAGTGTGTTGGACAATACAGCAATGGATGTTGATCATTATATATTTCCATTCATGGCACATGGACCCTGCTACCCTAGGTTATACAGCAGATTATAATTACCTTGGTGCATGGTTAACTGAAATAGAGTCACCCAAACTCCACCTCGCAAAATTAAGGAGTAAGGGAGCCAGTCTCAGCTATGGTCTCTATAGGTTGTAAGCTAAATTCCCTAGCCCCATTTTAACAGTGACTAGAGCAAAGCTAGTACTAGCTTTGACTTATGGGCACCAGGGGTTTCCGGGAGGAATACCTAGACCCTTGACCAGATCAAAGTAAGGCATATAAGAAACTATTTCAGCTACCCAGCAGTACATCCACGGCCCAGCTGCGCCTGGAGTTCAGCTTACAGAAGCAAGATCTTCTGACGTTTTAAAATACAGCTACTTGGTTCACTTAGAAGAACATGGGGGTTTGAAGTCTATCATCAGCTCATTTTGGATGAGGGAGATAATGCACCTTCTAATTCATGGGTGAGTTAATAAAACAAAGCAATTCCATTGCTAGACATCCCTGGTCAATGGAATAATAATCCAACAAACCGGTCTTTTAAGGCTGCACTGAATATTAAGGTATTATTAACACATCAGGCAGAAGACCTGGCAGAGTTCACCAAGAATAAGTTGCATCACCAATTCTGGAATATTACAACATTCTGCATGCTCAATATTATTTATATGTGAACATGAACAGTTGGGTCAGGCAATTAATTGCTCAAATGTGATTCCAGTTGTTTCCAAAGAGTTCAAGGGGTCGTGGTCTTCAGCTTTAAATTCTTCTTTATGTTGCAGGATGTGCTCTTACAAACTCGAGTCCTTCACTCCCCTTCTGCATTGCTGTCAGGCTGTGATTGGTGAATGGAAACTGTATTTCAAACAAATCATGTTATTGAACGATTTCACCGCCTGCAAGGAAGCCGCAACCCGTTCCTGAAAACCAAGGACATATCTGAATTGTGTTGCCATGCCAAATTTCTACTGGTTATATTCCAAAAACTACATTGTTCAAAATAATACTAGCTCGACTCAGTTGCCAGTGTGTTTAAGTCTCTATAGTTTTCATAGTCGAATTAGCCTTTTTTAGTTTCCATATTATTCTTTTTTTACACACAATGTTTAATGTCTATAAATCTTATTTGAACTGAGATAAATTTTCAGTTTAAAAAAAATGTAATTAAGGAGAATCTGCTCAGTCGACATGGCTTCTTTTATTCTCTGCAGTACTCTCTCCTGACATACTGGAGTCTTAATGATTTCAAATTCTACTTGAGTCAAATTCCTGATTTTTTAGGGATTATACGCAATGTTAGTAGTTAGTCCATTGGTTAGAAATAATAATAGCACAATCCACTTTATATTTAAATTTGTCACAGTCTCATGTGAAGACATTTACCTAATGAATATATAGTGGCTTATATTGCATTGTGAGAATAATTGACTAGGTTTCAGGAATCTGTCTGCAAAACTATTGTGATTTTCTCATTTATTTAGATTTTTGTTGTGTAATGATTTTCTTTAAAAAAAAAAATATTTGTATTGTTTCTTTCTTCCCTTTTTCATATACATTAACAGCAAGTGTACATATATAACTTACATAAAAATCCATTAAGATAGCCAAGATAAATAACATTCAATAGAGTAGCAGCACTAAATCATAGTTCATTCCAATTTGAAAACAAACCCAGTTTATAACATGATCTAAACAATGATGCTTAATAAAACATATCCAACCAAGTGGTGAGTGCCCCCCAAAGCCTCCTCCATTTACTTTTAGCCTGCTTGCCTTTACGTGCATACAGTGCATTTTCAAAGTACTGTATATGCAAAAAGCATCCTTTTCATTGGTGATTGGTCGGAGGTAAAGGATCTAGCCATGATGAGGTGATACACAACCTTAAAACTGTCATTACTATAAAAATCATTTCCGATCTGGGCCCAGCTAGTGTTTCATCCACCCCCAATAGCATAAGTTGCGGTGACAAGGTGATAGTAAGTTTCAAAACTTCCCTTTAAAAACCAACAATTTCTGATCCAAGCAATTTTAAACTGGGGCAGGAATAGAATATGTGAACCAGTTCCGCCTCCATCGCATGACATTGTGGGAGCGGGGCCCCGTCACACCACCCCATTTCGCTATCTTTGCTGGAGTTTTATACAGGTCAAACAGCGTTTTGTAATGTTGTGACTGTAGATTTGAGGCACACATGCTTGCCCCTCCCATCTCAAGTGATTTTAAGAAGCCGGAGTCGGCCACATTAAGCCTGTTCCGCTATTTTCCATTATGTTTCTCCAAGTCATCAGGGAGCCGTCCCAACAAACAGCCATATAACTGCGAGATAGAAGGGGTAGTGCTTTTTACCAATATTTCCAACAAAGGTATTCGATCAAAGCCAGCTACTCCCCCAGTCTTTCTCATAAAAAAAATAAGCATCTGTAGGTATTTAAAAAAAACCCGTGGCACAGCATTAAATCTGCTGCAGACCAACTCAAAGGATGCATACAGATTCCCAGCTAGGAGATTTCCTATCCCTCCAAGCCCCCCACGCCCCCACCTAACGAAGCAGCTATCGTGAAATATGCTGAGCTGTTGTTTATTTCGAAGCAGGGGAGTGTATCTACTATACCTACCCACCCCCAGTTTCTTTCGAACACTCGTTCAATTTCGAAATGAGGCAAGTAGAGTCTTGAAGTGAGTCTGCTTAAAGTAGCTTGGCTCAAAAAACTTCAGTAAGCATCCATGAACTGACCTGCCGATCAAAAGCTCATTAATGGAGGGTACATAACCGATTGCTCAGCATTCTAGTACCTGACAGTTGAATAGTATATTGTAGCACTGCATAGCAGCAGCTAAATAATATAATCTGAAATTGGGGCACGGCCATCACCCCCTATCTCTGGGAAAGCACATAAAAATGTTGACCCTTCTATTCTTCCCCTAAGCCCAAATAAAGCTTGCCACTAATCTATCATTTTTTTTAACCATTCATTATTAAATTCCAATGGGACAGTGCGAAAAACATATAGCAATTTAGGAAGAAATATCATTTTACCCAGGTTACATCTACCCATTATAGAAAGTTTCAAATTATCCCACCGTGCAAAATTCTTCTTTGTTTTCTCTAAGATGGGTGTTAGGTTTAGATCAAATATGTGCTCCACCTTAGCAGTGGTACAAATTCCTAAATGTATAGCTTCATCTGTAATCCTACTAGCCGAGGCAAGGGTATACTCGTTAATCAATACTTGGGTTTTAGCCCTGTTTAGCAGAAACCCGGATCGGGTCCCGAAGTCTTCTGCAATCTCCTCAACAACCCGCAAAGCCCTACCCGGATCATTCTTAATTATGGCCACATCATCAGCATAGGCCAGAATTTTCATATCCCATCCCTGTAAGCTGACAGGCAAAATATCGGTGAAGATTCCAGCCTCCTGAAAAAGGGGTCAATAACTAACGTGAATAACCAGGGGAGATGGGGCATCCCCGTCTTATGGCCCTTTCTATTGTGAAAGGTTCTGATTCTTGCCCCATTATTTGTAAACGGGCTATAGATTTATTATACATTACATGAATCGCATCAATAAAATCCGCCCAAGCCACTTGCTTCCAGAGCCTGCCACAGAAAGGCCCATGACACCCTTCTCAAAGGCCTTTTCAACATCCAGTAAAGTCACTCTCATAGGTTTTGCAATTACTTCAGTAACATCAAATAGAGAAATGACCCTCTGAACGTAAGCTGTAGTCCCTCTAAAAGGGATGAACCCATACTGCCGTTCCGACACCAGACGATGTACAACGCCTTGTAGTCGACTGGCAACATTTTTAGAATAATCCTTCACATCACTATTAAGTAGTGTAATTTGTCCATACAAATGAATAGGAGTTTGGCAAGTGAGACAGAGAGATTAAGATTCTGATCAAAGCCATGAAGCATCATAATAGAATTTACAGATATCTGAATCTGAAAAATCGAAGATAAGAAAGCATTTGTATGGTTGTGGCTAGATCATTGTTACTTCAGAATTGGCGTTCAACCCAGATACCATCTTTTTATGAATGGCTACGTAAAATGCGCAGAGTCAAGATCAGTGAGCGCAACTATGCGGCGAGGATTGGAGGGGGGAGAAAATTCGAAAAAATTTGGGGAAATTTCTTTTGACTCTCTTTGTATTAAGGTTATTTTCTTAATTGTTTCCGTTATTTTAGAAGGATCTTGGTTTATTCTTTCTCAGATGTTCTGGTTTTTGTAACTTTATATATTTTTTTTGTTTTCTGTATTGTACCTAAATGTTGTATGACACCTTTCAGTTTCAATAAAAAAATTAAAAAAAAAAAAAAAAGTAGTGTAATTTGTCAGTACGAGCCCAGACCCATGGGGTCCTTGCCTTTTTAAAAAAAAATATATGTATTAGCAATGCCCCATGAACCGGGGGAGGGGCAGTTTTAGCATTGTTAAACAGATTCAGCAGTTCCTGATGAATTTCTGTAAAAAACACTCAAGGGGGATGAAATCTGCCCCAACTTCTTTACCTGATGGTAGGGCAAACAAAGCCGCCTGTAATTCTGCAGGTGGTATAGCACCCCCTAACAGTGATCTCTCCTCATCAGTGATACCGCTCAGTTGATCTGTATTGCCAATGTCTAGTAGTGTTGGGCCACAGTCGGGGGTACCCTTATAAAGATCTGCATAAAAGCCCCTGAAAGCCTTTTTCCAGGATCAGTAACTATATTATCATGCATATTCCTTACTATTTTGATACAGCCGGCCACTCTCTGTTGCTGTGCCTTGGCTGCGAGAAAACGCCCAATGCGCTCACTATACTAGTAACGGTCCTGATCTTTGGCCAGATACTGTACAGCTGTTTTCTCTACAAAATGTTCATTTAGGCGAGCCTTGATAACAACTATCAGGATCAAAACAGAGGTAAGATCATTCCCAGCTTCAACAACACAGATTAATTTTGCTTCCCGATTACTCAACTATTGCTATAACTCCTTGCTGCTTCCCAGCTCCCGCTTCTTTTTAGCAATACTAAAGCTCAGGGTTTCCTCCCTCACCCCGGCTTTGACTGCATACCATCCTATTCCAGCAGAGAAACTTCCTTTATTCAGCACAAAAAAAAACACTATCCAAGGCTTCATATTTTGGACATAATCAGAGGTCCATTTTCTAGGTCCACGGCACGACCCTGCTATAGAAAGCTAAAAAATAATTGGGTTATGATCGGACATCGCTCTAGGGAATAATTCAACCTGAGCCCCAGTGACCAATACGGGTGATGCAAAAAATTGCCATGGGGGGGCCGAGTAATAGGTGTATCCTGGGTCAGGTGCCTTCAAAGAAGCCCAAACATCAATCAGCCCTAGTTCCTTCTGCAAGTACCCCAGGTAGCTAAAGGATTGTGTCTTGCACCCAGCATAATTTTATTTACTGCTACATAGCCCCCCTTGAGCCATTTATATTACAATCCTTATAGATAATAAAAGTCCCAGGCCAAGATGGGAGTTCAGCTGTCAAAAAATTAAACAGACTGGGATCATCTAGTACTGGGGCATAGATTGAACATAAAGTAAAAGACCCACTACCCGCCTTGCATTCCAATATTGCCCATCTTCCCAGCTTATCTGCTGCATTGCGGCCAGGGGTAATAAAATTTCCTTTCACTAAAATAGCAACCTCCCTAGTCCTAGTGTCCTGCGTCGTATGGCAAACCACCTTCAATCCAATTGTGCTGAACAAAGCCCTGTCCTTACTGACAATGTGGGTCTCCTGTAGACAACACACATCTGCTCTTATAGAACTTAAGCCCTCCTGTACCCATTCTTTTTCCTTTATCATTTAACCCACAAATCTTAATAGAGGCAATGCGCAATCTAGCCATAGCTCATGGAGGCTGTCATAACCACCCGGATATACCACCCCAATGTAGCAAATATCATGCTGCTGCTGCCCCTTCTGAGATTTTGTGCAGGGTCTGCTTTATACTTGACTGTAGAATACATATTCTCCTGGCTATATCCATATTCATAGTGCTGCAGTTCTTTTGATAAAGTAAAGTACATCATCACACTTACATCCACTTGCTGTATAGTGATTATCACACAATCACTCAACCACCGCCTCACCCTCCCCAACCCCTTCCCCACCTTGAAAAGTCCCCAAAGCCCCAAAACCTGCAATACCCCTCTACCCCTCCTGCAACCCCTGCACTATTGAAAGCAGCCAGATCAAACGGGTCTGTGTGAGACCAGTAGCCGACACATGGGGCTCTCCCCAGACCCCTCTCAGATGTAACCCCCTGCTCCCATCCCAAGACCATGCCAAGAACAGAAAAAGAAAGGAGAGAAGAGAAAAAAGTGAGACATTGTTAATATTACTGATATTAACATTAATAAAGCCAATTCATAAGGAGAGCCCCAGCTCTATATATTTCTGCTGCCTGCCAAGACCTGACCCAGATATTCTTTTGCTTGAATTTCTGAAGTGAAGAATTTAACAGACCCTCCAACAATAGTTTTCAGTCTGGCAGGAGCCAGTAGGTATGCTTCAAAGCCAGCTTCTTGAAAAGGTTTGATCACCTGTCGCAGACGCCACCTGCATTCCACAGTTGTGTGGCAAAAGTCAGGGCGCACAAAGAATTATGATTTTAAGTATGTTCGTCTTGCATATGGGCGAGCTTTCTCAAAAATGGCATGGTGAAGCAAAAAGTTGCAGAGGAATACTAAAATATCCCTTGGTTGTCTTGAGTCTCTGCTAACCTGAGCAGATTTATTGTGGGTCGCCAAAAACCGGTGTACTCTTTGAATTTCTGAGGTCCAGTCTCATCCTGACAGTTCAGGGAAGGCATTTTTTAAGAGATCCAACATAAAAGAGAGGATATTGTCCCCCTCAAGGCCTTTGTCAATCCCAGGAACCGGAGATTATTCCTGCGCTGTTGATTTTCCATATCCTCTAGCTTCCACTGCACATCGGTGAATTGGGACTCATGCGACTTGGCTTGCTCTTTCACTACAGTGACCTCTGCCTCCAAGGCTGTGGTCATGTCCTTAATGCAGCTAAGGCACTCTCCGATTTCCAAGCATGCCTTCCCCACCTTCTGGACGGCACCTTCCAGCTTTTTTGAAGCATGTCTGCCCTGTTTACTGTCAGCCCGTGTCTCAGCCCGATGCTCTTTGATAGATTCCAGGATTGAGCCTAACTCGGAGTTTAAGGACAAATTCACTATCGGCTGTGCGATGGATGAGGCAGTTTCATTCAGGACTGGTGCTTCCTCTGGGGTCTCAATCATTTTTGTATGGGAGTAATCCCATTTCAGGCTACTGCTGGCTAAGTTCTTCGCTCTCCTCCTCCGGGGTTCTGTGTTACCTTTAAGAGCCTTCTGGTGCTTTGAGCACTTAAGCGCTGTTTCAGGTGCTTCCAGTGTGCTGGACCCAGAAGTTGATGAATTAGTGCCACTAGTTTTGCTGAAATATGAATTAGGGGCCTCTGAGCCATCTGTAAGAGAGAAGAACTTATCCGTCCTGTCCATGGTGAGATCTGTCACTGCCACACTGTTCTGTTCTGTCTTTCTTCCTTTGCCCTTCCTCCCCAAGAGTAACAGGCTGAGTAGTAGAGTGAGCTCTAGCAGCTGCGCAGAGAGAGACCTGCGCCACCACTATGGAGTTACCAAGACAGTCACCCTGCTCTTCAATCTCAATCTCCAAGTGCGAAGGTCATTCGGATGGCACCAGCAGTAATCCCCCAGAGTCTGCCTGGTCTACATCTGCGTCAAGAAGGCATCAGGGTCTGGCTCGCTCTGCTTCTCAATGGAGCTCTGATGGCTTGCACCACCACCAGAGTTCTCAATGGTTAAAAAGTCTGTTATTACAGGCTGTGACTGGGGCAGAAAAGCCTTACAAGGACCCATAGATCCCTCCTTCGTGCTTAAACCTGTCCCAGCATTTTAGATGGCTGCTTGGTTCTTCTTTTTTCCTGCTTCCATGCTTTCCGCCCTATTTTTCCCCAAATGAGAGTCAGATGGCTTACCTGACCCTGCGCTGGCCTGTTCAAGAGTAGAATCCTGTCTGGGGCCCAGAGTACGGGCAGCTAGTCTTGCTGATGAAGAGGAGAGTACTTCTCCCCTGTCATTTGGGTGTTTTGCAGGCTTTGGGGGCATGTCAGCAGGAGTAGCAAGCCAGGCAGTTCCGGAGCTGAAGCCGGCCACCAATCGAGTGATTCCTCTATTGAGACCCACCCGCCCACCCACCGAAATGCCTCTGCATCATCATGCAGCAAGCTTCAGCAATGAGGAGCACCAGCCAGCATGCCGCGCTGACCACACCAGGAGGAGAGCAGGGTCCAACAAGGACCGCCGGCTCAGGTAACCGGCAGTTATGCGGATGTTATCAGCGGGAGTGTAGGGAGGAGGGAGGTCTGCCAGAGAGCTCCACCACGGTTCATCTAAGCTGCCGCCATCTTGCTTTCGTCTAGCAGCCCAGTTCAGTTTTGTAAGGATTTTAAGTAATTCAGCAAATACCATTTTATTTCAGTTCATTCGTAGGATTACAAAACCCATATGCTAGGGACACTAAAGATTTTGTCTGTAGGCTAAAGGACATGTGGGAGGAAGATTTGTAATTATTACACTTGATGTTAGTAGCCTATGCGCACATATCAAACATGATGAGAGTATCAGGGCATGCACCTATTCTTTACAAACAAGGGAACTAAAGTTATATCAAGATACTATAATGTTGTAAGATATGCTCAGGGTCTGACTTGCTGAAAACGCCTCCATAATTCCGGAGAAATATTACTACCAAAGAAAGTGGACTGAAATGGGTGCCTAATTCACCCCCAGCACTGCAAATTTATTCATGGACTGGTGGGAGGAGCAGGATATCTGGCTACAGGAAATAAAACAATTGACAAACTATGTGACACTATGGCTCTGATATAAATGATTTATGCAACATTCGACAAGGGGATGAGAAGGATACTAAACAGCCCCTCAAAATCAAGACCCCACATATACCGATGTACAACACTTTACAGAAACACATAATAACAACAGAGAGCTAGTGAAGGCCCATGGTTTGACAGAGTTGAGCACAACATAAAACATAGAGATGGGATTAAAGCTCTCAGGGTCATGGAATCAAGATAAATTACTAATTTATATACCCAGATTCTAAATGGTTGCACATCGATAGGCTATCCTATCACTTGTTTGTTAATAACATCTAACCTATGCAAATAAAAAAGGAATCCATAGGATTTGGAGAGAAAATGTAAAGAACAAAAATTTGTTTATTTAGCTTGCCTGATGATGAGATTATGGGATTACTTAGCCCTTCTTGGACAGAATTCTTTACAAAAAGATTATATTTCTTTGAACCTAAAGTGAATTTTAAAGTTGGGAAACCTTATTTTCAATGATACAAAAGCCCACTTGGGATAATTGACACACTTAGGACAACTAGATCCATATGTATCATTATTTTGATAGAGACTAGAAAATATATGGTTGGTTATCTCTCAATCTGTCATACAGAAGGTATTTTTTTTATATACCCGCAGATATGTTCTCTGTGTCTATGAACAATGCAACTGCAGGGCCCACCTTCTCTTATGTCACTAGAAGATATACAAATAGTAGATGTTTTCAGAATCATGTCAATGATGAAGGATTGGTAAAAGTTGAAATGCATCTTCTATTGTAGTCTTCTGCACAATAAATGGCCAGTCGCAGGAGCGCACGCTTCATTCATCAAAAGAATCAGCTTTCACAATGGGTGCTGCAATAGGTTCCCAACCCAACTTTTTTCAAAATAGATCCCTTGAGGATTTAAAAGCAGCACTCATGAGGATTGTTGATACATCAAATTTATATTAATGAACAAACAAACAACTCTATACATGGACTAATGTGTTTCATATTCTAAGTTACTTTTTTATGACTTCTGAGAGTTCATGTTCATAATGTTAAATATTCAATCTAAGTTCATGTATGTGTTATATATAGGTGCATTGTGTGATTTGAAGTTCAAAGTTTCATAACCATCATATTAACTACATAGATCCATTAAAATGGTTTACTTAGAGATAGTGTAGTCCAATTCATTAATTGCCACATGCATTATTTGATATCAGTTTCTTACATTTCTCTAATCATCCCACATTTAGTAGTAATGAGTCCATTACTGCCTATAGACCCCCCCTCCTATTTACCACTAAAACCTATAAATATGTGCTCAGAGATCCCCTCCACTGTGGCAGAGATCTCCACCCAAAAAAGATAGTAGATGCAGAGAAGTGGTCTCCGGCCATGAGTTTGTGAATTGTATTTTGTAGTACTACTATACATACTACAAAATACACTTGTTGAATTTGGCATTTGGTGTGCGATTGTCAGCATTAGACATAAGGGAGTGTATTATTTGCCCAGGCATTTGTCAAAACATGTAAAAAATACAACATATACTTCAACAACAAAGCAAATAGATAGTTCAACCTAGAGTAACTCAACAAACAATACTAAACTTCTCAAATTTGTTAAATCACTAAACTTTCACCGTCAAAAGTGATGTGGGCAAATCATGATAATGATAAGGGCGAATGATGACCGCAAAGATATAGCACACTTCTACAGAATACAACAGGTATATAGGTCACCATCATTTAGTGCTGAGCTGTAATGATACACCTCATGTGACAGTAATTGCCAACAAACATGAGACCCATTGCAGGATAATAACTTAAGCAGTTATGTCTCACATACTTTAACATACTTTACTAGAAGTGAGAATGGACAATGCATATAAAAAAAGATAATTGAACTATTTGTCCCCCTGCATGTACTACATTTTTGTTTGTTAGCAGGGAAATATTCTGACCAGAGCTGTGCTTCAAGAGGGCCCAGACACAGAGAATTCAACATACTTTTTAATTACTGTGAATCTTTTCTGCATTTGCACAGAATGTAGACCTCAAACGCATATTGCATTGGAGTGAAAGGTGGACGGGATATGTAATTCATGTGAAAATGTGTTACAGAAGCACACAGGATGTTGCCAAAAATACATAATATTATGAATATGATACAATACATTTGAGCATTTGCAGACAGTATTACTTGACAATTTTTTGCTTCATTTATTCATTGGGTAAGTAAGACCACACAAGAGCACCTGGAGCCCTTTTACAGATATGGCGCACTTTTCCTGTTTTCACCACAGTGCACCTTTGAGCAGGTGCGCAGAATGCGCACAGGGAAAGTGCACCTTATTATGTTGAATGTACTGCCCAAAGGGCAGCCATGAACACATGCTGCCCCCAGGGTAGCGCATTCAGGAGAAATAAGGAGCAGTGATTTAAGAGCAGCTCCATGGTTCTTTGTGCATGCTGCAATCCTCCTGCACTTTTAAGAGGGATTAGAGATACCCTTGCAGGTGGGTGCAGTGAGTGACTGCACCCTCCTGCAAGGAGATATCTGGGAGGTTCTTAGGACCCCCTTTCATCCCTTCAGTGGGCTGCCTTTAAGAAGTGCACTGAAAGTACGACACCTTTTTTGGTGCACTTTCAGTGCACCTCCTATAGGCATGTTTGCCTCTGTGCCAACGTCGGTAATAAGGTGTGGGTGCAGAGGTAAGGCGATCCCCTCATTTGCCTGGAGCTACGCCCTCATGCAAATGAGGGACCACCATCTAATGATAGAAATGGCTCTACATGTGCACCAGCGCTATCTGTATCACAGAAGGGGCTACACAAGTTTTTCCAAACCAACTAAAGTGCCTCAAAGGTTGCACAAAGCAGGCGTAAATGCCCTTTGCACCACTGGGGCAATTCTGTAATATGGCCCCTGGTGTCCGTTACAGAAAATGGTGAATTGGACAATTTGGCAACGATCTGAAACGTAGTAGCAATAACTAAAGTACAGATTTCACCCATGGGTAAGAAGGGTTTAATTGATTTATTTTATGCTGCACCACTTACATTATGTTCCCATAATCTGATGAAGGTAATTGTCAAGGGGGAAGCACATTCATTTTCTCTATTCAGAATTGCAAACATTATTTGGCACCTTTTCATGTCAGACAGAAATAATCATTTTTAACTACTATCAATAGAGAATGGCATAGGTTAAAACCAAACAGGTGGGGCAATATGCATTGAGGGCAGCAAAATAAAGGTGAAAATTGCACGCCTACTAATTTACATTAGCACAGTGTGCACAAATTAGAGGGTGCTCAAATGCCTTCTAATTCCTATTTTGACACCTCGGAATAAAGAATAACCCACTAAGAGCCCAAGTTATTTTCCATTCGGAAATGTGCTAAAAGCACATATGCATTATTGGCTCAACAATTTGCGACAGGTTTCATCTGATGCAAATCACAGGAGCAAACACTAGTGATGTGTACCTACTTTGTTATGTCCTTCTGGGGAAAATGGGAGTTTGCACCAGAAAGTGGTAACAACTCCCATTATGAATGCGAGCTCAATGGGAACACAGTGAATATTGTCCTTCAGTAAGTCATTAGCCATTCTATTTCGGCTTCAAACGTTCAATCACATCAAGTAATGTGTTCCATCAAATCTTGTGTGTGTTTCAAGATTATGCAGTTCTGGATTTTGGGTTAAATGGGTCTAATGAAAGTGGATGAGTAGTTTTGTGTCATGTGAGTATTGAAAGTTATTTGTTGTGACTTTCTGCTTTATGCTTTAGGTTTCTATTTCAATAAATGGGAATTATGGTTTATGTTTTAATTAATTGAAGGCTCATAATTGCGTTCTAGTCACTATATATAGCGCTGCAACCCTTCGAGATTTCAAATTGCGCTAAGTCTTCATGGAGGGAGCCTAGCTTCTAAAGGTCTTATCAGTGGAGTCGCTAGCCCGTGTTTGCCGCCACGCGGCAGGCAATTAAAGGGCGGGGGGGCTGGCGATTGCTGGCCGAGACGGCAGGTATGAGCGGGGGAGGCTGTCGTGCCAGGACTCGTGCCACCCGGGGGGGGTGGACCACCCCCGCCCCCCCTTGCTACAACACTGGGTCTCATATAAAATAAACACCTTTCCACAACATAAACAATTTCTAGCATGAATAGATACTAATTCATGTGATCAGCTCAGCTCCTAAGTGAAGATTAACACTGAGGATTGGGAATACAGTGCAACTGTTTAGAAGTAAAAGTAACAGATAATTTTTATAATTTTGCACATCGATATTAAGACATTTTTCACTTTTGCATTGTATCAAAATCCTTTTATACTAGGAGGCTTATTTCCAAGCTCCTTGTACCACCGGTACATCTCTTTTTCCCATATTAAAAGAAACACACCAGCGGCGCAGGGGGCTTGTAAATAAACCCCTAAAGATTTATAAAACATTTCACCTTATTTAACATTGATCTATCCATATATAGCGTTCATTTTTAGATCTGGCCCAGCTATCTAATCAATCTCATGTAAAAATAAATAAAAAAATAACGGGAACTATCTACATATAAACATATGCGGAAGAATTTTGGGTCTGCCTTCATCATCCATTGGTCTATTCACTGCCGTTCACATCTTATTTCCACCCACCGCTTCATACAAGATGGAGCAGTGGGTCTGCCAACATCAACCATTTGCTCTCTTGCACTGGGTGCTGGAATTTTACCTGATCACATGTCATACTCACCGAAAACTAAGTGGATTTAATACCATAGCGACTTTACGTTGCAGTAATTCAAAACCAACAGTATCTAGTCTTTGTATTGATAAGGATTATATTTTCATGTGATGTGCATTAAACTAAATAGGTTTATATGTCTTTTCAAAGTACACCTGCCTTCTAGGAAACACCCATAATGATATTTTAAAATTATATGTGAGTTATTTTGATTTTTAAATTTAAAATGTACAAGCATATGGCCACCGTGTTTAGGTGGAACTATGTTTTCATGTTTTTCTTCTTGCTCTTTTTGTGACATATGGTTGCACTAAAAATAAATGAAAAATAGCTGTTGCAATTTACAGGGTTTAATTTTTAAATTTTTGTTGTACATATTTTCAACACAGAGTTTTATCCATTATGTTGGAGGATAAGTAATTAAATAGAAACGCCTTAGCTTCTTGTGCTAGCCAGACGACTTATGTTTTGAAAGCAGAAAACGAGAGTATTCATTTGACTGTTCCACCTTCAGGTAGCAACACAGTTTAAACCGAAATATACTGCTAATATCCACTCCTAAATCAAAGTTCTATTAGCTTCCCAGTCCTGCCTCTAATGGGAAAAGTAAGACTTTTGACTCAAAGAAATACAAGTCATGGTTTACAATTGACCCTTAATTCTGGAGGGACTGGCCAAAGTCAAATGGCATTACTCAGAGTTTCCTAGCAAACTCATAGTTCATAGCTCCTAATGTGTATAGATCCAGCAAAGTATAAATCTAAGCTATAAGAGGTGACCTGGCAGCTGCTTCATCAGTTCTGAAATCAGCCGCACAGAGTATACGTGTAGGGGACCAGAAAGTCCCATAAATTGTAGCTGCGCGACTTCCATCACTCGAGCAGAAGTCCATCTTTATCCTTTTTAAAGTGATATACTATCACCCACTCGAACACTCGTCCTTCCATTGCTCATGGCTGATTTATGGGTTTCTTAATTGTAGAAAAAGCTGCAATGCCATGACATCCTTTTAACCTGCCGATAATGGCGGACAAATTCCATGAATGCCCTATGTTGCCTGTTCAGGGAACAGGGGATGAAAGTTTTATATGGGTTGGATATGTATAGGAGAGTTGATGGCAAGAGATAAGGTGCACATTAATAGCAGTGGGATTTTCGTTTGAAGGTCTGATCTCGTGAAATGATTAAATATATATATACAGCCTGTTTCAGGAATAAGAAGAATATCTACAAAGAGCAAACCAAATTAATACACTTTTTTTTTATTGCATATTACAAAAAACCCAGGGGCCCTGTTGCAACATAATAACAGTAAGCAGAATGCAATGGAACTTCATTGGGACAACTGTGGACATCACATGGTGCAGTTGTTTTCTTACATAGCCTCATTTTAAATTTAGGAAAAGGGAAACACCGTGAATTATACAGAAACAGACTGTTGGGGGTCATTTTGGGAAGCTAGGAATATTACCGGGTATTTTAGGGTTCCTGGTGCCGCAGCGTAACCACTAGGGTACAATTAAGCTCACGCATTCCTGTCTCCTCTCCTCAATCACGGTAAAAATTGAAAATTCAGTTTTTCTGGATCCCTGCCAACTTCCCTGTGTTTCAGGTGAATTGGGGGGATATCATCAAGGGCTTTATCTCCGCTTTTCTGGCTTTAAAGCCAGAAAAGCGGAGATAATACCAACGCCCTGTCAGCAAGAGGGTGCTAACATGCGTATTCGCATGTTAGCACCCTTTTACACTACGCCTACCTTTGTATCTCTAATGAGATGCAAAGTGGGCGTTCCTAACATACACTACATGTCAGGAGAGCAATAACGCGTCTTTGCGCTATCAACAAGGATGCCCTTGCATTTTAGCAGACGTTAGTTTTTGGAGAAAACTGCTGTTTTCTCCAAAAACGAACGTCTGCTAAAATCCTGACTAAGCCACCCCTAACATTGGGGGTGGATTATGCTGATACGACCACAGGGTCGTATCAGCAGGGTTATCGCCCTTTTGCAGGGAACATTGCTGGGAAACCAGTGATGTTCCCTGCAAAACGCCGATAACATCGCTATCTCTGGAATTTTTATCGCCCTGGAGTAGCGCGTTGATGATAATGCGCTACCAAGGCGATAAAAAGCAGAGATAGCCAGCGATAAGAAAATTATCGCTAAGCACGGCCAGCAAAAATTATCGCTGGCCGTTGCTGATATGGCCCTTGGTTTGGCTGCATTTTTTAAAATTTAGCCTTAAAACATTTTGGACCCAATTCACAGGACATGTTTGCCTGTAAAAAAATGTTTACTGACAAAAATGAAAGGTTTGACTCAGGTATCCGTAAATGGATTACTAATAAGAGTAAAATCATTTCCGCGCTGTACTCCTGGAGACGGGGCTCCCCTGGAAAATAGACAGTGTTAGATATCTGGAAATGAAGGTAGCGCATGGGGTGTAGCAATTTTATGACCTAAACTTGGGGGGGGGGGGGGTTATCCGTACTCTCTGTCCTTCCATACACAGCCTTTTGGAATACACCTCAACTATCCCTAAAGGGGAAAATTGCTCTGGTCAAGATGGCGGTGCTGCCCATGTGTCTCTATGTACTTCAGGGCAACATGCAGATGATCCCACCACGTGAGTTTCAGGAATTAGATCAGCGGTTAGTGGAATTGTCAAGCTGGAATGGTACAAGGGGCAGATGGACATACCCGACCTTGAACTATACCACTTAGCAGCGCAGCTGCAACACGTGATGCACCGACTAGATGAGAAGGGAAACTGAGAGAAGACTCCACTAGATGGTATGTATGCTTCTCATTCCATTGGGACCCTGTTATTTAGAGGCAGACATGTACCTGAACCCCTACCGCATGTGATCCGAATCATGTGGCAAATATGGGGAAGAGCAATCCATAGAGTGTTGCACAATGCGCCCAATGTACTAGTCCTCCACATCTGGATGTTGAGTCCCTTTATGCAGATAGCTCAGAATGGCCGTCGGTTGCAGGAATGACGGTGGGTGCAGATGCTGTCTAACATATGCCCGGCGGGCAGGTTCATTACTATGCAGGAGGTATTTGAGATGTATGGATTTGGCCTGGGGCAATTTTTGCATTACACTAAAATAGCAGCTACAAAGAGGGAGACTTGGACCTTGTTCCATGATGCCCCACAGCCCACACACTTACTGGTCTCCATGCTCTCTTCGGCAGAGATCACAATCTCATTTTGCCCTTGTATAGAATGCTTCAAATGGATAGGCAGGGGGCCCCGCTGAGGATGGACTACACCTGACAGCATCTCTGTGATGACCTCATCATGCCTCTGGAATGTCAGAAAATACTTGTTGAGGTTCTCAAGATGCCCATTAATGCCAGATTTGAGTTGGTACAGTACAATTACATACATTTGACAAATCCTTCTGCAGAGCGGCTGCACAAGATCTATCCTAGTAGGGACCCAGGCTGTGCGCATTGTAGAGAGGGGTCTGCTGACTTCCTACATGTGGTGTGGAGCTGCCTGGTTATCGTAAGGTTTTGGGAGGAGGTGCTGGCGGAGCTTAATAGGGCAGCAGGCTGGGCTGTCCAGCATATTAAATTGTGTCTGCTGAGACTACTCCCTAATAGATGCAAGAGGAATCTGATCAGGAAGTGTATGATGCTTGGCCTCTTACTGGCGAAACTGTGGATTGCTATCAAGTGGTTGAGCCCCAGAACTCTTACAGTGCAGGACTGACGTAAGGATATACTGGAGTTGGAAGCTGCGGAGGAGATGCACACGAGGAAGACACAATGAGATGACAAGCTGGCCAATGATCTGCTTGCGTGGGGACCAATGTTACAGGCTTTGTCAGTCCCTCCTCCCTGATGCCAGACCTCCATGAGGGACTCATTGGGTACCAAAGATAATGGATACAGAGTGTGATGAAATGGGCCTGCGTGAGAAGTTGGGGTTGCAGATGTTAAATAATGGCTGATGGCCAAGGCCACTAGGTCTCTGGAGACAAGGTGCCAATCCACGTTACCAGAATGTGGGTCATGAGAACCCGATACATGGATAGGAGCACAGGGGGGCAGATGGTGGTTTGAGTTAAGTTTAAAGGCAATGTTTTTGCAACAGTTGTTTGGACTACATAGAAAAAGAGAAACATTTTAAGTGGTGGTGATTGTTATAATTCCGGATGTATTCTTTCACAGTGGAAGTATTGTTGCCCAACTAACCACACTGTGCCGGCATTGAAGTTAAATGTGCTATCTAAAGCAGTGTAAGATGTTATGTTTGAACGAATTGGCAATAAAAACAACTTTAAATAAAAGAAAAAAATAATTTAGTACTCTGTAACTATGCAACAACTAGTAAAAATGATAGGGGTATATTCTCAAGAACATGTGATAAGTACCGCAAGAGTAGCTTAACGCAACTCTCAACATCGCAGCCTATCGCGGGAAAATTATGCAGTGTTAAACAAATATTCACAACGTGGCGGTAGCATGCAAAAATCAACACCACGCCACAAAAATGCGAAACACGAATGCCAAAAAAGCTGCGATGAGGCCAATAGCGATACAAAAACCCGCAAAAACCAGCGGCAGGCCAGCAAATCCCACGCGTCTCACGGGAAAATGCACTATAAAAGCAACAAAAACAACACACCAGAAAGAATCCAAAGTGCATAGCAACATGGATGCACCCTGACCCAGCGCAGAGGCCAACGCGAACCCCACAAGTCCCACAGACCACCAGCAAGGAACAACGGGGTCGGGGAAGACCAAGGAGAAGAGGGAGAGGAAGACGGGGTGCAGACCACAGGAAAACAAGACCAGCGTCACGGAGGTGACAGAACACTACTAGCAACTGACCCACAATCAGACTATCTTGAATGCAGACGGAGTGTCGAGGAGGCCAGTGGAGGAGGCCAAGAGGCGCTGGCATGACATGGAAACCTAAACCAGGCCCAAAGCCGATGCCAACAGGAAGGCAGCAACGGCGACAGGAGGTGAGAGTCCTGCGCCACAGGAGGAACTGGAGGAAATGGAGGCCAGTCATCAGTGGGGAATCGGTGCAAGGAGTTGGGAGTCCAGACACAGCTTGATAGGACCTGACACAACAACAACAGGGTGAGGATCTAAAAGGGACTGGGGACGGGGGGAGATGGGCACAATGGCTCACATGCGCAATGAGTGTAGCACTCTGCACAACCACACATACCCAGGGACATGTCCCACATCCCTGTGGCACACTGCAGCACACACACATAGCAATCACAGCACATCCCATGACAATGTGGCACAAAGTGCAACACCGACACTGCAAAACATGCAAAACAGGGGACACAACTGGGTCCGCCTATGCGCAGAAACAGGCCAATCACATTGGACAGAGCAGGAAACTGTGAGATGCATAAGTACAGGTACAACCTCACATCAGTCATGTAATCCAAATGCCCACTGTCCCAACTCAAATTGCCAGCACCGCCCAAACAGTCATGATGTACATTGTCACACAGTCTGCATGTCTACAAGAACAATGCGCCAACATAAATATCAACACAATGTCAACATGTAGCTCCCCTTCACAGTGCAGAGGGACAAACAACACCTCCAGCAGGTTACACCAGACAACCCATCAGTGATGCCGGAGACGACCACCACACCTTTGACACTGACACCCCACAACAGCCCATGGACATCCCACGCAACCCACCACCAGGACCAGGACCAGGACAGACAAGCTACTTAGAGGAGAGCCCAGCCCCTGCAACAGACCACACAGCATGAAGCACCAACAAGCACGGCTGGCACACAACACTTCACCGACCCACACATGGCACACCAATGCCAGGTGTCAGAACGCCAAAAGGAGGTGGCCCAACAGGTGTGGGTGTGGTCTGAACCCATGGAAGGCGAAACAGAACACATTCGTGGGTGTCCATTACCCTTCAGGGACCACCTACACCCCACAAAGGAGACCCACATTGCCATAGAGACACATGCAGATGCACATTCCCAGTACAGAGCCATGCCCAGGGGCACGCACATTTTAGTCACACACCCACGTTGGCTCTGCATACGATGGCCCAGTCCAGTTCCCTTACGAATTTAATGGGTGACAACAAAGCTACATGTCCAAGCTCTAACCCGCTGCATGTGGTGACATGTCTGCGTCCGCTGTACACAGCACAATGTAATGTCGTAGGGCCCAGGGCCCTCATGCATACAACAAGACCACAGGGACACAGAAAGATATTATGTCAAACTGGCTACTGGCACGTGCGCCCGGCCCCTTTATTGGCAGGGCCACATGTACAGTGATGCCTGTGCTGGATGTGTGTGGGGTGGGTACAAGCCAGCCCTCAGGGAGTTGTTGGTGCTGCCAGCAAATACAACAGTGAACTCAATGAATACGGAAACAGACAACACCTGCGTTACAGGGACAACTGCGAAGCATCATGGAGGTAGCCTGAGCAAGTCCAGAGGGCACACAATGAGCAAACAGAAGTGTCCATGAGTTGCAGTGTGCTGAGTCTGAGGCACCAGAGCTGAGCACACTCATGTGAAGAGAATGTCTAGGATTCTTTCCCTTTGGGACCTACATGATGCAGCTGTAGTGGGGAGTGTCGCACCTGCATCATCTTCCTCATCGTCGTCCCAGGTCTCCCAGACCGCCTGCGGTGACATTGCTGTGTGAACTCACCACATTACATAACCAAGACAGTAATGGACGATGATTCGTGGTGCACTGAGTCAGTGGCACCTGGAGTGCTGAGCAGGGGATCAGGCAGAAGATGGCATCCACAACATGTGGAAGCAAATCCGTCAGTCTGCCAGTACGACCATTTCAACACAGGCCTTTTGCGTTTGGGGTCGGTCCTGGCGGTAGTGGCGTGAGCCTCCTGCGGTGATTCGACGTCCAGGCCGGTCAGGACTCAATTTGATGTGTGAGCCCTGGTGGGCCACAGTTGAGGCCAGAGGCTGCGGACAGCGCAGGGCCACAGACACATGGCGTTGATGACCCCAAGGCCATCCCTTCAGAGGCCATCCAATATCTCAGAAAAATGTGTCCCGAACCTGACCAGCACAGAGTTAGTGGCCCCGGATGCACTGCGGCCGGCACAACCACCCAGCCACGGGATGGTGACTTGCGGTGCTGTCAGATGGGCCACGCGACCTGAGCGGGTCCTCATCAATGTCCGAGGTGTATGTTGCAGAGGTTTGCAGGGGACAGTGGAAGGTGTCCTCCAGGGTATGATGCAGAGGGTGGAAACTGTCCGGAAGCAGCAAATGGAGGAGTGGAATGCCACAGCATCGTTTTTGCCACAAAGTCAGGACCACCTACATGATGGCGACGACAACCCCAAGTCCATGGACTCAGTCGCCCCAAACTCCAACCAGAAAGTGTTCATGGGTCTCGGGGAATAGACATAGAGGCACCGGGGCTGAAAGGGGATGCAGTCTGCGTTGAGACCTGTTCAATGACATCAAGTCACCCATAAATAAATCAAGGCTGAATTCTAAATTGTGTGTGACCTATTCGACCGCAGTGTAGGCCGGGGGCAGCAGTCAGCAAGGGCCCACAGCCACGTGTTGTTGTCGTGCGATGCACAGAGTTAGTGGCACCAGGGCAGTTGTCGGTAGTGTTCGATCACCTCCGTAGCGATGATTCTTTTTTTCCTCCTGCCTGAACTGCGTCTTCCTCTTACTCCTCTCCTTGCTTGCAATGATTCTTACTCGGCCTTTGAATGATCGATGTTCAGTTCCAATTCTGTGGCCTGCTCGAGCGCAGTGTAGGCCGAGAGCAGTAGTCCGCTTGGGCCCACAGCCATGTGTCGTTGGGATGCTATGCACATGTTTGCTGCCACCTGATCGAAGGGAGTACAGTGAAATAGAATCTTCATTATTGTGCGTACACGGACAATGTATGATCAAGACTCAGTTCCAAAGTGTGACCTACTTGTCCATAGTGTAGGCGGAAGGCAGTGGTCAGCAGGGGACAACAGACATGTGTCGTAAGAATGCCATGCACAGAGTTGGTGGCACCACATCGAAGGGAGTACACTGATATAAAATCAACAATGAACATATGTATTCTGCCATCGTGTAATCAAGACTCAGTTCCAAATGTGTGACCAACTTGACCGTGGTGTAGGCCGGAGGCGGCAGTAGAGTACGTCAACGAGAAAGCACTAAAGTGGGCCTGTGTCGGGGAGGATGTGATGGTCTGAGGAGGCTGCCAAGGTCGCGGGCCTCGGGCTTGGGGCTTGTGCCGGCACGTGGTGGGCCCTCTTTGACAAACGCCGGTGTCAGCAGGTGATCAGTGTGGCTTGGCTGCACAGGGGCGGGCCTGACGGGTTTGGGGTCCAGCGGGCCGGGGTACGGCAGGCGCACAGGATCGCAGGCAACTCCGCTCATGAGGACGGCGTCGTCCTCATGGTGGGGTAAGAGGCGCCGCCCTGGCAGAGACCTCTCAACACAAAATAGGCTGTATACCCCCATAAAGTGAGTCTGGAGCCAGAGAAGAAAGGGAGCACCTAAGATTCTGCAAAGCCAAGATACTGAAACCGAACTTTATATACGATTGACTGTATTCGTTTTTTAACATGGCTTTTATGTCGCATTTTCTTACTTCACCAGAATGGGATCATTAAGGTAACTGGACAACACATTTTAAAGTGATTTCTTTTCATTAACACTCCTTAAAACATGTAACGATAAGGGGAAAATTACCGGCTTCAGGTGTTTTCTTAATTTTTGTAGCTGCCGGAACATACAACTAAAGGTCAGGCTAGGAAAAAAACAGCCAGATGGCAACCTTACTCATCCAGTCAGAAAGCAAACCATAATTACAGGAAGCTCCCCAACTTTGGCAGTCACTAAGTCTCGCCTGCACTAGGGCACAGAAACGTGGCTTTGCCTCATGTTCTTTTTCGCAGGATGGCTGCAGTGAATGCACACACGATTGCCATCTTGAAATGCTTGTTTGTAGGCTTTATGAAAAACTATTCCAAGATGGAATATTCCATGCATATGTACCTATGACGGCCATCATAAAATGGTTTTTCATACACTTTTAGAAAAAAGCATTACAATATGGCTGTCATGCCTATGCGCATTTACACACTCCCGCCATCGTAAAGTGGTGAAAAAAAGCAATCGGAGATTGCCACTCAATGGAGAACTAGCAGTTGGCAGCATAAGTAGCAGATGGGAATAATCGGGAGCTAGGGCACATCATTTTAAACTAAAAGAACAAAGTGGGAAACAAGGGACCAGGAAGAACAAAGGGAGAGAGGGACTCATACAATTAGGAAGACAAATACAAGAATAAGGTAGAGTCAGTAGCAAGGGAAAGAGACATACAAGAAAGCCATTGAATAATCGACAAGGAGGAAACTCAAGCCCACTTCAAGTCAAGGCTGTCTGTAGGTAAGATCTATGATGGGCATGCACACAGGGGGGGTGTAAATATTATATTTAATATACTGTAGATGCTAAAACTATGTTGTGTATCCAGCTTGTTGTTTTATCTACCTAACATCTTCTATGCACAGGTGGAATGCATGCTGAAGAACATATTATACAAATGCTAACATCTGCTCTGCACAGGTACAATCCCACAAAGCTTAGACTGCCTATATTCTGTAGTTAGTAAATAAAAGGCGGCAATTATAATTTTAAAAAAATGAAACACATACTGTACACGGCAAATACCATAGTAAGCTTTTTAATAGACAAATTGACCAAGACGTCAAATATAATTCCTATTTTTATGGAATCTTACAGGACTCAGTCTACCAAACAGTATCTTTTAGTCAGCCCCTTATCACAAAGGGTAACATTTATAACACACGGAGTCACATGGTCCAGTTGCAAATTCTTCATTTATTGATATTCATAATGGACATTGGTTAATCAGCCCAGCCAAAGTGTTTTGTTAATTCGGACTTCAGCAGGGTTGAAAAATAAAAAAATATTCGAATATTTGCAAAACAACCCTTATATCCAGTCACTACGGATAAAGCATCAGTGCAGCACTGTATTTGTATTCTTATAATGGTCAGTAAAATATCCAATTCATCTACATACACCCTTATCTAAAAACTCTTTGTAATTTCACAGGTGTAGCACCATCAAAAGAGCATACCTCCAATTGTTAATCCAAATTCTGAAGATGGTGGCTGTTATTCTGTTGGTGTTTTGGTGATACAAATCCTATAGGGAGGATTGAATATTTTTTTATTTGATTTTAGTGTCTCCACACTATCCCGGACCTGGTCTAAATCTATTTGCATCTGTTGTGTGTCCCAGTAATCCGGCATCATTACATATCAATTTTCTGCATCAGCAATCTGGGTCTTCAGTGTGTTGATCCTGTCTCTAAGGAACTTCCAAACCCCATAGACACCCCCATACACCTCCCCGTGATAGTCACCTTAAAGACCTCCCATATATTTCCTGCCAATTCCACTGAGCCTTTATTAATACTAAAGAATTCTCTGATGGCCTCCCTTATTTCCACTCTGGACACCTGATCTTGCAGTGCACGTACCTGTAGTCACTGTTGCGGTACTGGTGCTTTATATCTTCTCCCTAACAGTTCAACAGAGCGAGAGGAGCATGGTCTGAAAATGTGCGCTTGAGATATTTTCCACCCCATAATCCCCCGTCTGTTCAGGATGTATAGGGGCAAAATCAATTAACGAAAAGAACCTGTGTGGCGGGGAGTAAAAAGAGTAACCCTACCTATCGCTATGTTGTGCCCTCCAGATTTCTATCAAATGTAATGCTTCCATACTTTTGTGTGGTGCCCTACAGGACCTAGCGAAGGACCTATCCATGGCTTGCATCTAGATCTGTTCTCAAAGTATGTCAGTTTATGTTCATGCCATTTCAGGCGCATCTCCTTATCTGCTATCTGGGGAGAACGTGTGCCCATTGTATTTTCAACAGCACAAATCCTGTCCTCCACATCTATCCTGGCGTTACAGGCTACCATTATTGCTACACCATCAATTTTCTCTGTTATTACCTTGTCATCCAATATCAGCTGCTTCTGCTCTTCCATGGAAGGGGCCTCTACATCAGCATACTTTGATATGTCCCCTGCTCAACCACCCTGTGCCATTTTCTTCAATCCTGCCTGAACCATGTGCTCATTTTTCATGTTACCCTGGGCCACCTGTAAATGTTTGCGGCATCCAATTCCAACATAATAAGGGGAGCCCCCCCCTGAGCGCATTCTCACACTCTTGTTTTCAAGGCCTCTAATAGCCTCTCAACTATTGTTCCACCTTACTGCTCCCACTCAGGCCATGAGGGGGCTCCCCTCCACTGCCACCCCGATTCCCATCTTCAAAACTAGAATGAAAATGTAGGCTCATGGAGCTGTTCCGAGATCTGCTCCTCTGGAGCACCCAGCAGACATCCTGAGAGAGGGGAACAGGAGGTCTACACCCCCTAGTGATCAAATCCGTCCAAAATAAACAAACAAGGATGGTCCCGGGCTCCTTCATTTCCATTCCAACTTTGCCTCCACTCCAGAGGAGCACCAGTATGGCACAGGTCTCAGAGCAGAACCCTCCTGTAGCCGCCCACCTCCAGGGCCCGCAACCTCTCAGCCCTGCCCTCTTGTGGCTCCGCCAATCTCCTGCTCCCTTGTCTCCACGTGCAGCGACCACTCTAAGAGGCACTCAACCCACCTGCCTTCACACTTGGCCATGGTTATCCAGGGCCCTCAGCACGGCACCTCCAACAGGCCTCCTAGGCACATCCTTGTCCAAGCTATGGCTCTCCTCTCTTTCATCCCGGGTCCATGGTAATCATCTAGTCATCATCCAAGTGCCCCCAGCCTTCCCAAACACCTACACCATCCTCTGTAACCAAAATACAGGTGAGGGGAGCTGAAGGGGGTCTGTAAATGTTGCCACGAAGGAGCTTTAGTAATGTGCATCAACTTAGGCAGTCATCTTCTGATAGGATAGTTAGACAGTCAAATACTCACCTGGACTCCTTCCAGATCTGAAGCAAGGTGAGGCGGAAATTGTAAAGTAGAGTCTGAATCGAAATGTTAAATTGAGAATGGTATTAGTGTCAAATGGTCAGGGGTTAATCCAACCTCCTTCTTAGACAAAATAGTGCATGATAGACAACATGACTTCGATATTTGTATGAAGGGACACTCAAGAACAAAAAGATCGTACCCCAAAGCTCTAGTTGGTTTGATCTATAATGTACCAAAGCCAACCAGGCCTTAAAAAAGGCCCTAAAGGCCAAACCAAGAGATGGCCAATTGGTAAGAATATTAAGGAAGTCCTATAAACAGACCCTAAAAAAACAGGAGAGAAAAAATACAAGAACAAGCTTGGGGAAAACTAGTACAAGTGGCCGATACACTATTTTAGAAAACAATTAATTATCTTTATTTTAAAGATCAGGCCCAGTTAGAATCGAGATCCTGGTACAGTTGTCTGACTGGCTAAAACATTTTGGACAGATTTTTAACCCCAAATAATGAAAATGTATTACTTTTAGAAAATATAAATTCTATAACTATAGACTCCCAATATTAACTCCTATCACCTTAGACGAGGTTAAAGTTGCTTTAGATTGATGCGCTAATGGGAAGGCGTCCGGCCCTGATGGGGTACCTGTAGACATCTTTAAGACAGCTATTACTCTTTGGGCCCCAATCCTACTAAGAGTCTTCAACGCTTCAGTGGGTGGCCTCTTGCCAGTAACCTCGACAGAAAGTGTTATAGTTCCAATTTACAAGAAGGAAGATATCCCAATATCCCTTTTTGATTCTACTTCACAATTGATGGGTAGAATCCTCCTGGAGAGACTGCAAACTTGGGCAAATGATAACCTAATCCTTAGAGAATCTTAATACGGATTCAGAAGAGAGAGGGACCATTGAGCAGTGTGTCAAACTCCATCTAATAATTAGTAAATATACACTCTCCAAAACGGGCCAACCAAAACTTATGTTTTGTAGATCTAACAAGTGTCTTCAATCTAGTTAATCATGCAATATCACGGCAGAAGTTGGTTAGGATGGGTGCCCCCAGTGAATTTTTTATTTATTAATCACAAATATATAAGTTATTAACTGCCAGAGTCCTATATGGGCCCAGAGGAGAGTGCACTCCCCGGTTCAGAGTAATGCGTGGGATTAGGCAAGGTTGTGTCCTTGCTCTGCTCTTGTTTTCCCTCTATATCAATGGTGTTGATGAATGTCTGCTAAAGCTGAATGCCGATGCTCCTAAGGTCGGCAATCGCGCCACCCCGGTTTTGCTGTACGCAGATGACACAGTATTGCTATCTGGACCTGCAAACGGGCTTCAGTGCTTAATTGAAAAATTGGCTGAACACATGCACCAAAAGAATCTAAAACTTAATTTAAAGAAAACATTCATGATGATTTGTGGAAAAGGGAAACCAACGACTAGGCACACATCATGTCAATAGGGTGCCCATAGCAGAAATGCATTCATTTTCATACCTGAGCCTATTATTCACATCTAAGGGACACTGGGGAGCACACATTGATTCTTGTAAATCAAACTTTTTTACAGTCAACAGAGGTCATTTTTAGATTTAAAAAAGAAAAAGGTGAATAAGCCAATCAGGGAAATTTTGACTCTTTATATGAGCACATGCCTCACAGGACCCTGTTATGGTGCTGCGTTATGGTGAACGGCTAACCATGCTGTGCTCCAGACCCAAGAAAATATTTTTTTAAGAAGATTATTAGCAGTCCCTTACTCAACTCCTTCATACATTGTACATAAAGAATTCCCAGCTTCCTATATTGACGATTATATTTGTGTAGCAGCTCTCACTGTTTGGTACGGGATCTGGAGTAAAGAAGGAACTAAATTTACTCAGGAAACCATAAAGGATTGCCTTGCCCTTGAGCATAGCAAAAAAATCCTATGGTTGATTTATATTAATAATCTTTTAAATGAGTGCATTGAGAATATTGATTTCAGTGACCCTACGCAAATCCTCGGCTACAGCAAAAAGGATTTGAAAACTGGGCTTGTGGAAGCAAGAGAACTGCTAAGACAAAATGGCACAAATTCAAAGCAGATGACCAGGGCTTACTGTGAAGGGCCAATTGCGCTAGGCACAAAGCAATGTTTAGTTCGGGTAATAAATTTAAAACTTAGATTTTACCTTACAAGGCTGAGAATAGGTACTCTTGATTTTTATTAGCTTTTCCAACTATGAGCAAATGGAATCAAAATCTTCCAAGTTGTCCTTGCGACGGAAAATCGCATCAGTCAACTTTATATTTTATCCTTTTTTGTAATTTTCAGAGAGATATTAGGAAGAGTATTTTACGACCCTTGTTTCTCAATGGAAAATTTTATTTTTATAAATCTGCTTTTGATTTTATTTGTAGCCTAGAAAATGAGAAAGTATGTAATGCACTGATGGTCTATGCTCAATTAGCGATCAAAAGAAGAAAGAGAAATTCACATCTTGAGGCTCTAGTTTATGAAGGAGCACAGGACATATATTGATTGGTGTCTCTTATGAATGTTCTATTCTTTTTGCATACCTAAATACTGATTTTTATTTAGAGTCTTATGTGTAAATTATCCTATGTATTATTCATCTATGGCACTGATTGTTGTATTTTGTTGATCCAACTACAGTATATATTTTTTTGCTTTTGTCATGTTTTACGTGTTTTACTGTACTGACAATCTGACGAATTATGAGGATAATATTTTTCTTTTAGAATGCTTTTATGGTTGTATCTTTTTTTAACTAAATAAAGCTGAAATTAATTGAATTGAATCGAAATTTTACGGCCAAGTCGCAGATTCATGAGAAATAACATCTTTTCTCTAAGCTTACAAACAGCTATGAGCAACAAATAAAACCTGAGGCAGCAATGGTGCTGGAACAGTTTTGAAAGTAAGGGAGCTAGTCAGTAAAAGACACAAGGTTGTGAAAAGTGCAAAGGCTACTTAAGTAGAACATTTACTTAATGAAGGATGCTCATTTGGTTAAGAGGGAATAGCGTGTGGTCTAATAGTGCATTTTGAGGCTCATTTGAACAAGTAAATGGTTGAAATGTGGAGTGTTGGTTATTGTCCTGTAATGTGTGCTTGGATCAGGATTCCAACTTGATTGAAAATGCTAAACATTTCTGGAGCACAAATGTTGTAAGGTGAATCTTTGCAGAATTTGTGTGTTGAAATATTACTAATCTCTGTGCTGTATAGCCCAGGAAAGGGGAACACATACATCATTACCATGTTATCCCTCATTCTGTTGTATAAATCAGAATGGGCAGCTAATCCCACACCTGGTAAATACTGCACTATAGCTGTGTTTACTGGGTGTGGCATTGCCCCTTCACATGCCATGTCATAGAATAACCAAGTGTGTGTCAATGTGGATGTTATTTTTTTAAATACTCTAAATAGTTCAAATGTTTGATATAAACCTTTGACAGACTTCTCATTTCATGGTCTCCTGCATCCTAGCAGGTGGGTCACTAGGGTGAAGTTTAGCGGAGGCTGGCAGGGATCGGGGTGGCGGGACTGGGGAAGGGGGAATGGTGAGAAAGAAAAGAAATAGACTTACCTAACCTCGTCCCTCCTCTGTCATCTCTCCGCATCTCTTCCAGCCGGAACGGAAGTAGAAAGAACACAGGCTCGCCTAAGCCAATCACAACGCTGCACTGCAACATTGTGATCGGTCTGAGCGTGGTTCAGCGCTCAGACAGGCAGTAGGAGCCTATGCATGTTCTCCACCCAGGCTGTAATACAGCCTGTGTGGAGAACATGCAAAGTGCACATGACTGTTTGGCCAAACCGTCTTGCACACAGTGTGCTCACCACTCCTCCCCTGCTCCTCTCCTCAGCCCCACCCCGCCCCGCAAAACTGCTTCAGCAGGGATAAATAAAATGAATATACCATCATTTTATTAGCATTTTATTTTTCCTTTTTTACACTGCTGAATAGCAGCAGTGGGGTGATGCTCCTCTTCCTTAGCGGAGGAGCCGCCACTGGTGAAGATGCAAAATCCCTTCAAAGAAAGGAAAAGTAAACTATTGGAAAGAATTCAGACGAGAAATGTCACATTTGACAGTCGGCTTTTGAAAAGGCATTATTTTCTGCAAAGAGGAGCATACAGAGACCTCTTGATCGCTAATTCACAGAGTAAACCTCACAGTTTGGGTGCTGCAGCAGCTCCTACACCCCTAGTTCTGGCGCCCCTTTGAGACACAGCTCACTAGGCAACACACATTACACTCCCCCATCTATTTCCTTTATATTCCAAAATACTGTGAGCCTCTATAAATAAATCCTAAAGTCACAGCAAAACGTTATCACACTACAAAGATACCCCATGTAACAACGTGAGAGTTCTTCTAGATGTGTTTGACCTCGAAGTAAGTGTGCAATAATCCCCCTGCTTTCTATTTATTTACTTATTTATTTAATGCGTTTTTATATAGCGCGGACTTTACCTGAAGGTGTCAGAGCGCTTCACAATAGGAGCAGCAATGATACATAAGGAGAAAAATTACAAGTGAGCATGTTACAAAATCAAACGTTACGTTACATGAGGCAATAGTGATATTTGTGCAAGTATCAGGAGCAAACAAAATACAAGAGGTAGCCAACGATACGTTACAAAAGGAAAAAGTGACGTGTGCAGGTTACAAGAGCATACAAAGTACACAGAGGTAAAAAATTGCAATAAATGGCAGACACTCAAAACACTAAAACAAAAGTTACGTTACATGAGGCAGTGGTGGCCGTTGTGCATGTATCAAAAGCAAACAAAATACAAGAGGTAGCAAACGATACGTTACAAAAGGAAAGGTGACGTGTGCATGTTACAAAAGAGTACAAAGTACAAGTAGAGGTATAATACTGTACTAGATGGCAGACACTCAAAACACAAAAACACACTGGGAAGGCACTTCTATAGGCACGGAGAACAGAATTTCCTATAATGGAAGGACTTCCTTCAGAAAATAGAGGGCGTACATTAAATTTGGAAGTGTCTTTGAAGGAGGAGAGCTTTTAGGTCAGTTTTGAAGGCCTGGGAAGAGGTGGTGGTCCGGAGCTGAGGCGGAAGTGAGTTCCAGATTCTCACCGCGTTGCCTGAAAAGGATTGGGCCATCGATCTTTCCTTCTTGAAAGTGGGAGGTTCAAGCAATACATTTTCTGCATTACGTGATGGTCTGGAGCCTCCAGAGAGTTTCAGTTTATTCACCAGGTAGTGAGGGGAGGAGGAGTGCAAGGCTTTGTGGGTGATACAGGCAGTCTTGTAGATAGATCTTGCCTCTATGTGAAGCCAACGGAGGGTGGATAAAATGGGTGTGATGTGGTTGCTTCTTTTGGCCTGTTAAATGAAACGAGCTGCTGAATGGAGAACAGACTTCAGGGGGGACAGGTGGGTTTTGGGGAGGCCAGTAAGAAGATGTTAGAATCCGGGTTCTCTGGTTGGCACAGGTAGGTACTTGTGACAAGCAGGGAACCTTTCCTCTAGTCAGGGTAAGGGGTTACACTACTAAAACAACCCCTGCTCACCCTCTAGGTAGCTTGGCGCGAGCAGACAAGGCTTATCTCAGAGCGTTATAGGTTAAGCATTTGTGAACACATACAGTAACCAAGTGACACACTACAAATGGACACCACACAGGTATTTATATTAAAAATAAGGATTCTTTATATAGGATTATCACTAGACCATTAAACGATAAAAATACACAATACGGTTGCTTAGTTGGTAGAAGATTGCTTAGTTTCTCTTAAGTTCTTAAATGCGACACTTTAAGTCAATGTACCTTAGATGCGACACGCAGGGCAATGAAAGTGTTGCAGCGATGCAGATGCGTTGAAGTTCTTGGGGCAAAAGAAATAAAGACGGGATCTTCCAGATGCATTACGCTTCTCCGATGTTGCGAGAAGACTCGACTCGATGCGTCAGCTACAGCGGCGTCACCCTTGACGAGATGCGACGTCAGCGGCCTTGGCAGCGGCACTCTTCTCCGACGTTGCGAGACGCTTCCGCTCGATGCGATGCTGCAGCGGCAACACCCCTTCTGCGAGATGCGACGACAGCGGCTCCGAGGCGGCACGCTTCTCCGTGGATGCGAGGCGCTTTTCTGGATGCGGTGCAATGCGACAACTACGATGGCTGCGATGGCGACACGCTTCCTCCTCGATGCGAGACTCTTCTCTCGATGCGGTGCAATGCGACAGCTACGATGGCTGCGATGGCGACACGCTTCTTCGGCGTTGCGAGACACTTCCGGAATGATGCGAGACGCTTCCGCTCGATGCGATGTTGCAGCGGCGACACTCTCTGCGAGATGCGACGGCAACAGCTCCGACGGCGGCACGCCTCTCTTCCTTGCGTAGCGCTTCCAGCTCCTTGCGACACGCAGTCCCTCAGAAGGCCCATCAACAGCAGCAGGCACTTTCAAAAGACTCTGGGGAGCTGGGGGTGAAGTCCACTGGTCCTGGGACTTCGTTCAGGGGGCAAGCTCAGTTCAAGCCCTTGGAGATCTTTTTAAAGCACAAGTTGAAGCAAAGTCTTTAGTAGTCTTTCTCCTCTCCTTCAGCAGCAAGGCAACCACTGCAGGCCAATCCCCCAGGTCAGGGACAGTACTCCTCCTACAGCTTTCCCAGTTCCTTCTCCTCTGGCAGAGGTTCTTCTTGTTTCAGCAGGATCTCATTTCTTGGGAGCAGGGTCCCAATACTTATACCCCTAATTCCTTTGTCCCTCTGGGGTTGAGGGGCCTTTTCCCAGTCCAAACCAGTTCTTGAGCACTCTGTTGACATGACTCTGCCTTTCTATTCAGGGTGCAGGGCAGAGACATCATCCGCTCCGCAGGAGGTGGAGCCAGCATTGTGGTAGCAGAGCACAACCCTATTCAGAGCCCAGGTGTACTCCTCCCACCCATCTGACTGCCAATCTTCCTATTCACCACCAGGCTACCTAGCCCTGCCCCTCTGGGTTTCCCCAGCCCTGTCACTCACACAACCAGACAGGCAGATACACATCATAGCAGAGGCGGGCTGAAATGGTCAGGCAAGCAAATACCAACTTTCTAAAAGTGGTATTTGCAAACACAGAATATTAAAATAAACTTTACTAAAAGATGTATTTTATTATTCTGAGTTCAGGCATACTAAACTCGAATTTCTACCATGTTCCCTGGGTCTGTTAGGATAATAGGATGTAACAATTCTAACAGCCCATTCTGGCCTATGGAGAACAAGTAGCCTTACAATAGCGAAAAACGAAAATGGCTGTAATTCACTATTAGGACATGCCACACACATCAGGGCTTGTCCTACCTTATGCTTACAATGCACCCTGCCCTTGGGCCTACCATAGGGGTGACTGATATGAAGTTAAGGGAAGGTTTAGGGACTGGCAAGTGTGTGCACTTGCCCAGTCAGCATGACAGTACCAGACTGCACGCAGGTTCAGCAATGGCAGACCTTTGATACATTTTACCAGGCCGCTTCTTTGGGTGGTACAACCAGTGCTGCAAGCCCACCAGCAGCATTTGTATTTACAAGCCCTGGCACTCCTGGTGCACTTTACTGGGGTCTGACAGTAAACCAAATAAGCCAATCATGGAACCCAACCAACATATACATTTTAAATAGGGAGCACTTGCACTGTGGCACTGGTTGGCAGTGGCACAGTGCTCTGAGCAGCTAACACCAGCAAAACACATGAGGCACAGCGACAAAAAAGTGGAAGGGAGACTCACGCCAAGGTGCCAGGTCTAACAGAAGAGAATTGCAGTAGTCCAATCTGGAGAGAACCAGCGATTGGACCAGGGTTTTAAGGTCGTGCTCCGGGAAGAAGCGACGAATCCCCCAAAGAAGGTGCAGTTGGTATCTAGCAGACTTTGCAATGGAATCGATGTGGGAGAGTAGATTGAGATTTTTGTCGAGTATGACACCAAGGGATTTTGCGCTCTCGACAATGATGGGTTTATTGTTCAGTAGATTAATCTGATCCATCCATGATTGCACTGGGGGAGGAGAAAGTGAGAAGGAATGGAGGAGGAATTCCGTTTTGGAGGGATTCAGGATCAGTTGATGAGTTAACATCCAGTTTTGAATGGAGTCGAGAGTAGAGCTTAGGAAGGAGAGATCGTGAGTGAAGGCCACCTTCAGGTAGATTTGAGTGTCGTCCGCATATAGATGATAGTGGATCCCAGATTTACTCAAGAGATTTCCCAACGGTTCTAAATAGAGATTGAACAGTGTGGGTGCAAGTATAGAGCCTTGAGGGACACCTTGACTGACCGCTAAAGGAGATGAAAGACTGTTTGCTATTTTGATCATTTGGGATCTATCAGAGAGGAAGGAGGCCAACCATTTGAGCACAGTGCCCTCCATGCCCATTCTCTGTTGAAGAGTGTTAAGGAGAGTGTTGTGATTGACAGTGTCAAAGGCTGCAGAAAAGTCAAGAAGAATTAGAAGACAAGACTCTCCTGAATCGAGTATCCGCAGCGCATCATCAATCACTAGCAGCAGGGCTGTTTCAGTGCTGCAGTTTTGAATGAAGCCGGACTGGAAATTGTCAAGAAGATCATTCTCCTTGATATGGCGAGAGAGTTGTTTCGCTACATATTTTTCTATGATTTTCGCAAGAAAGGGTAGGTTAGTGATGGGACAGTAGTTGTTGAGGTCGTTCGCATCAGCGGTGGGTTTTTTAAGCAGAGTGGTGACCTGCCCAGTTTTGAAGGAAACAGGAAAGGAGCCTTGACTGAGGGAGAGGTTGACCAGAGTGGTCCAATAGGAAAGAGAATGGGTATAGAAGTCAATGGCAATGGCACTAGGGATTGGGTCAAGAGAATGGTTAGAGGGCTTTGTATCGAGGATGCATTTAAGGAGGGCATCATCAGAGATGGGGTCAAAGTTTTGCCAAATGGTTAAGGATTTGCGCTCCTCTGTAGGGGTAGGATGAATGACCTGATCTACAAGTGATTTCACCTTTTCGTCAAAGAATATAGCGAATTCCGCTGCTTTCTTTGTGGAATCCTCAAATTTGGAGGTTGGGGGAGAGCTGTTTGGGTTCTTGAGGAGGTCGAATAGTTTTTTGGGTCTATTTTTGGCTGAGTCAAGGAGGGATTTGAAGTGCGACGCTTTTCCAAGGAAGATGTGCCTGTGGTACTTGGATCTTGCTGAACGAAGCGTGGCCAAATTTTCGGTGGAGGGCGCTTGTCTCAATTGTTTCTCAAGGACTCTTAGGTACTTCCTTTCTTCATAGAGGGATTTGTTGAACCAAGGTGCTGAGGGAGTGGGCCTTTTCTTTTTGCTTGGAGAGGAGCAACATTATTGATTTCGACTGCAAGGACTGTAAGGCATTGGGAGGTGAGTTCGTTAACATCTAGGACCGGGTCTAGCCTTGGAAGTGATAGCAAGGCAGAATCACAGAGGGTACTGAGGTCAATATTTTTAGTGTCACGGAACCAGGAAGTAGCCCTCTTAGGCTGGCCAAGAATTATAGAGTGTGATAGGTGAAGAGAGAATGGGATGAGGAGGTGGTCAGACCAGTCTACATGAATAGGGGTAGCGATGGTCAGCAAGCCTGCTTTAGAAATAACAAGGTCCAGGGTTGAGCCCTTAGAGAGTGTTGTTTCAGTGCAGTGTTGGATAAGATCGTTTGCAGAAAGGAAGGTGGGCATCAAATTCGCATAGGTGTCTTGAGGCGAGCCCCAGTGGACATTGAAGTCACCCACGAAGATCTGATTGTCACTTTGCGAGTATTGATCACTGATGCAGTCCGTGAGTTCCTCCATAAACAAAGGGCTGCTACCAGGCGGGTGGTAGATAAAATGGAATCTGAGAGGTGAGCGGTGGTGCAATTGAAGCTCAAGAGATAGGCATTCAAAAGTGTGGAAGGAACTGTTAGGAAGAGCCTTAAGTTGAAGGGAGTTTCTAAAGATGACTGCAACACCTCCCCAACTTTGTCAATTCTGTCATTTCTAAGTATAGAATAGGCTGTGGGTACCAGGAGATCAAACATAGAGTGAGAGGTATCGTTGAACCAGGTCTCTGTGAGGAAGAGCATGTCAATATTGTGCAAGTTGATGGTATCGGAGATTTCAAGTTTGTGTTTTATTGCAGATCTTCAGTTGTGGAGCATACAGCGCAGCTCTGTCGCGACTGTTTTGGTGACGGGGGCACTTAGGCTATGAGGGGTGATGGGGATATTGTACTTATATGAGGGCGCTCAGGAGAGTTTAGGTGGATGAGTGGTTCTGACAGAGGAGATGGTCGGAATAGTGTAGATAACAGGGTTACTGGGAAGTGAAAGTGGAAGAAGGGTGGCGTTTGAGTGCTTGTGTGAATTTTCAGATGACAGGCTATGCTTAGCTATTATGGAGTGTGGGGGCGAGGTGCATCTCGTGGGAGGGTGAGTGTTTTCCAAAGGAATTGAGGTGTATGGAAAAGTCGAGATCTTGGAGCTTAAAAGTGAAATGGTAGCTTCAAGTTGGGAGATGGAGGTGATTAGAGAGCCTAGCTTATTTTCCAGAGAGAGTAAGGCAGAGCACGGCATGTTGGGTGGTTCGATGGAAACGGGAGGGGGTGCACTTGGCGGTCTAGACCGTCCCCCTCTTCGAGTCAGGGGTAAACTGAAAGACGGACGGAAACCAACAGGAGAGGAAGGGAACAAAACGGGAACACTCCTACTCCCCTTAATTAAATCAGACAATCAACAGAGGAGTGTGTCAAAATAGTAGAAAGAAGGAAGAGCAAGCATGTAACTAGTCACAGTAAGGTTCTACTGTTGAAAAAACCACTTTTTTTTTTAAAAAGACCTCACTCACCAACCTGGTTGGTGACATGCTTCATCATTGGGCCCCACCAGGAGTGGCCGAATGCCACCCTAGTGTGCTGCGATGCCAGTTTACTGTGGAGCTGGTAAAAAAAAGTGTTTAGTGGAAAGTGAATAGTGAAATTTAAAAATGTCCAAATTGTGTCAAAAAAATCCTTTATTAATTTTGCCAATCAGACATGTATAAAATAAAGTGTGGGATAAAGAACTAGAATTAAAACTTCTGTTTTATCCCTGAGGGTGCGGTCAACATGTTTCTACCTTTACGAGTGTTAGTCAGGCTTTCATCAGGACCAAGGATGTGATAGTGAAGACCCGGCGGTATGGGCGCGCTAAAGCCCACCCTAACCAAGGGTTTACAAGTTTTAAAAATATCAGAAAACACTCGGAGTAGATTCCTTCAGGAGTAGAGAGGAACCGAGTTTATTCTAGCAAAAAACATTTTGTGTGACAAACAGAAACATACAACACAGAAAAACATAGAAGACAAACAGATTTAGGTCAGTATGCTTCTGAAAAATGTCACAGTTAGAAAACATGCAAATGTGCTCGTCATGGTGCACTTTAATAGCAGTAACAGGATCTCAGGTGCTGCTATAGGTGAACTCGTGCAAATAAAAGGACTACCAATGGAGTTCTTATGAAAGATCAGGGAGCAAACGTTCCCTGTCTTACTCATACAACTAGTTGTATAACACAGAGAGTGATGGGCAAAAGAGGATCAAAATGCCCAGGTAACGTTACTTTCTAGCGAGTGAACTAGGCAAACGAATGAGCGACCAGACATCGTTGTGCTGCTGGGCAATACGTAAGTACAATGAGAAACATGAGGTTCTTACAGTAGGTATAAAGGTTCAATGCACCATGGGTCACAGGAGGGGGGTGGTGGCGAAATGGCACACCCTAGAAGAAATAATAAAGGGGGGGGCGGGAGGGTAACGAGAAAAGGAATAAGTATCATGGCTCGTTATAACAGAGGTTAATACTTAGCTGATATTAGAGGAATTAGACTCACGCCTACGGCACCAGGCTCCCGTTATGGACCTTCGCAAACCCTCGTAAAACCGGACCCCGACGATAGTGAATCGGCGGTCCGGTTGTTGAATATAAAGCCAGATGAAAACGGAGCGCGGTCACGTGGGATGTCACGTTGCGTCCAAATGACCCGGTGATGTAGGGAGTGCTTCCGGAGCCAATCTCCGTCCATGATCAATGGACATGCGGGGTCGAGGGGCGCGTCACAGTGACGCTGGTAGGAAGAGCCAATAGCGGATTCCAAAACTAATTGCGATCGGCCTATCTGGTTGCCATGGGGAGAGCACCCAAACAAAAATGAACGGATGCGCTCGCCGAATGCTGAGAAAGCACGGGCTGTATGCGTGCGTTGCAGAAACAAAAACCCAGGGGTCAGGGGCAGCATCTTGTGTAATTAAGATGCAATAGATAAATAATAATGGTGTAAATACAGATAAATCATGAAAATAAATCATAAAAAGCGGAGCAATAGATCGCTGCAACGATTGGGTCAAGTACAGGAAAACAATTGGAAAGGAACATTAAATGTTATTTGATAGGTGAGAAGGTGGAATTGCCACATTTAAAACAAAAAACAGAATGAAGGGTATGCAGCCAAAATACGGCTGAGAAAGGACTGGATAGATACGCAAATCAGTCAGGTGTCATGTTAGGCACAGTAAAATGTTAATATTAAGCCTGTAATCAGACTGGTGCAGGCGGTGACAACGGTAGAGTGATAAATAACCTATAGAATGGTGGCCCAAGGGATATTGTCATTCAATCCATTATGATATGTCCCAAGACGGTACACCCATCTCTGCTCTTTTTCATCTTCCGAGCGTTTTTGTGAGTGGAGACCTGTTCAATTACTGTCCATCGCAAATCATTGGTAGTGCGACTAGATTGTAAAAAATGTTCGCTCAATTTGGTGGTAGCCCGACCACACCTGATGTTACTTCGATGTTCACATATACGTAATTTGACTTTACGGGTGGTCATCCCCACGTATCGTAGATCACAAGGGCAGGTTATCAAATTCATCACATTTGTAGAATTACAGTTAGTATGGACCCTCTGCGTCCACACTTTGTCGGTTTCAAGAGTCAAGGTCTTTGTATGGGAGGTAAGATGGCAAATACTGCAATTAGAACAGGGAAAATGCCCTGTAATTTTAAGTAGGCCCCAGGCATTGGTAATGGATGGAGGCCCCATAGTAGGTGCCTCTTTTGGGCGAGTGTTAACCAGGGAGTCACGAAGACTACGTCCTTTCTTAAAAGAAAATGGGTTTTTCCCATTTTCTATTGTTGCTATTGACAATGACATTGAGATAGGAAGGTGTTTGTTGAACCAATGGCTTAAGGAAAAGCTGCTTTCCTGACGGATACAGATAGTACCATACCGTATTTTTATACGCTGCCTAAGATACACAAAACAAGACACCTCAACCTGGGCGCCTGATTGTGTCGGGCATTGGTTCGCTACTGGAACCGTTGTCACGTTTCTGTGACTATTATTTCCTTAAGCCATTGGTTCAACAAACACCTTCCTATCTCAAGGATACTAAAAGCCTTCTAAATCTCCTCAATACTCTGCAATGTGAAGTGAACCAAACTAAACTAGTAACTCTTGACATTGAGAGCTTGTACACGAGCATTCCCCAGGACGATATGATCAGAGTCCTGGGTAAAGCTCTTGATACCATCCCTTGGGAACATAACACACCCAAGGAATTTATTATTAAGTGTGCAACACTGGCACTTAAGAGGAACTTCTTTGAATATAAAGGAACCCTATTCCTCCAGTCGACCGGGACTTCCATGGGCAGCACCTTTGCCCCAAATGTGGCTGAGCTGTATGTCCATGATTTCGAACACAGGTTCATACAAGATGCCAGTAATCCTTTTATCTCCTCCATAGGCTTATGGAGGCGATATATTGAGGATATTTTCATGATATGGCAAGGAACTGGAGAGTGCCTGCAGGATTTCTTATCCTGGATTAATACCCTTGATCCAAACTTAAAGTTCACGCACACAGTGGACAGACAAGAATTTGTCTTCTTGGATGTGGTGATCTCTAAACAAAATGGGCATTTTTCCACTAAAACACATTACAAAACTACGGCTAAGAACAACCTTCTGGATTTCACGAGCTTTCATCCAAGGCCCTTGCGGGAAAATCTCCCCTACGGGTAATACCTGCGGTTAAGGAGAAATTGCAGCCACTTGGAAGATTTCCGCAAACAGTCATCAGACCTGACCACTAAACCTAAGAATCGAGGTTACCCTGCCTCTATCTTTAATAAAGGTTATAAAAGAGCGAGAAATCAACCTAGGAAGCTCTTCTTGAAGAACACCCAAAAGAGCCCAATGTCATTCCTTTGCATGTGTCACCACTTTCAGTTCAGCGTCCGACGCAGTCAAAAAAACCATTAACAAACACTGGCGCATTGTCAATAGCAACAATAGAAAATGGGAAAAACACCTTTTTTCTTTTAAGAATGGACGTAGTCTTCGTGACTCCCTGGTTAACACTCGCCCAAAAGAGGCACCTACTATGGGGCCTCCACCCATTACCGATGCCTGGGGCCCACATTGATCATGGACGGGGATTGGCCCCGGAAGCACTCCCTACGTCACCGGGTCATTTGGATGCAACGTGACGTCCCACGTGACCGCGCTCCGTTTTCATTTGGCTTTATATTCAACAACCGGACCGCCGTTTCACTATCGTCGGGATCCAGTTTTACAAGGGTTTGCGAAGGTCCATAACGGGTGCCTGGCGCCGTAGGCGTGAGTCTAATTCCTCTAAGATCAGCTAAGTATTAACCTCTGTTATAATGAGCCATGATGCTTATTCCTGTTCTCGTTACCCTCCCGTCTCCCCCTTTATTATTTCTGCTAGGGTGTGCCATTTCACCCCCACCCCCCTCCCGTGACCCATGATGCATTTAACCTTTGTACCTACTGTAAGAACCTTACGTTTCTCATTGTACTCACGTATTGCCCAGCAGCACATCGATGTCTGGTCGCTCATTCGTTTGCCTAGTTCACTCGCTAGAAAGTAACGTTACCTGGGCATTTTGATCCTCTTTTGCCGATCACTTTCTGTGTTATACAACTAGTTGTATGAGTAAGACAGGGAACGTTTGCTCCCTAATCTTTCACAAGGACTCCATTGGTAGTCCTTTTATTTGCAGGAGTTCACCTATAGCAGCATCTGAGATCCTGTTACTGCTATTGAAGTGCACCATGAAGAGCACATGTTTTCTAACTGTGACATTTGTTAGAAGCATACTGACCTAAATCTGTTTGTCTTCTGTGTTTTTCTGTGTTGTATGTTACTGTTTGTCACACAATTTTTTTTTTGCTAGAATAAACTTGGTTCCTCTCTGGGGGGGCGCTAGGTGGCGCTGATCCAAGATGGCCGCACTACAGTGAGGCTCCTGCCCGACCAGGCACTTTCATCGTCCTTCATGCCATCCTGACCATACCACGCTTGAAACAAACCCCACCGCTTGGTTCGGGAGAACCTGCTGATCGCAGCGGTGTAAACATCAACGCGCTCCTGCGCGGGTGAGCGGAGCATCCCGCTGCGATGATCTCGTCCGGAGGCCGCTGCCTGTGCAGGGCCCGTCACCTGCCTGCTGTGCACACTAATCGACCCCCCGGCTCTGGGGCCTGCTCCGGACTGAGGACACTGCTGCCTGCGGGGGACTGCGGGGCTCGAGGGTGAGTGCACCTGCCCTGCGATCACTGGCTGACTGCGGGGGGGAGACGGACCTGGGAGTTCTGCTGCCCCTCGCTGGGGAGGCCTGATACTGTCGCCCCCCCCCGAGCTGCGGAGGCCGTGTGGGCCGGGGCGCCCCGTCACCTGCCCCGCTGGGACCCCGGTGACTCTCGCTGCACCCCATTGCTCCGAGCTGCCCCTGAGCTCTGGGAGAACTGACCGCCCACCTGCCTTGCCCTGGGGCTGGCTGTGGGGACCGGCGGCGATACGGAGCTCCATGCTGGGCTGCGCCCGAGGCCTGAGACGGACGCCACGCTGCTGCTGCCACCTGGGGGCCCCGCTGCCCGATTGAGGTTCGCTGTCGTCCTCTGTCGCCCTCGAGGTGGGAAGGGGATAGGCGCTCCACCTGCTACTGCGACCTTCCCAGTGGCGGCCTACGGATGCGCCTGGACCTGGCCTTGCTCCGGTGGTGGGGAGACTGTGGCGCCTACCACTGACCGCTGCGGCCTCCCTCCCTGGCGTCTGGCGACTGGGCTGTCGCCCCCGCTGGGGCCCCTCTGCCGCCTTCGGATCCCGGCCTTCTCCTCCGGCCGCCCTTGCTGCCTGTGCCGCCCGCGACTTACCTCTTGGCCTGCCACCAGAAATCACTGAGGACAACGCTGGTCGGTCCTGTGCCGTGTGGCTGGGGCGCCGAGGGGCCGGCTCCGCCGCGATCCTGTTCGTCTGGATGGTGGTTGCCCCACTCGCTCCCACGCACCCACCTCCTTCCCGAGACCCCGCACTGCTCTACACCTTCCTGGTCGCCTGCTGGGGTGACTACTGACCTGGGCTGGAGCCCGGATTGAGGAGCGGGGTCCCTTCGCGCCCCGTCTGGTCATCCCTGCTGGTTGGTTTGCGGTCCTCGGGGTGAGCCCCCCACCCTGGCCGCGCCATGGGTCGCAGCGACAACCGCCAGTCCAAACTACCATTTGAGACCAAGAAGACCCCCGCTCCCCCGCCGATGCCCGGTGCGGGTGGCGGACCGCCGGCCGCCGAGGCCCCTGATGAAGATTGGAAGTCCCTATTACTTGGCATGAAGCAAAGCCTCTCTACTATTGACTCCAAAATTGACACCATTAATGCCCGGCTGGATGGGGTCGTCGCTAAACTAGATCAACACGACGTCCGGATTCAGGGGGCTGAGGAGCGGATTTCTGCCCTGGAGGACGGCGCCACTTCCGCAGGCAAGCAGATGACTCAAATGGACAGGCTCCTTAAAATAATTGCAGACAAAAACGAGGACCTAGAGGCAGGTCCCGTCGCAATAACGTTCGCATACTAGGCCTTGCGGAGTCCACCAATACCGGGAAAATGGAGGCCTTCATTGAGAAACTTGTGATCGAATTATTTGGGAGCGACTCCTTCTCCCCCCACCTAATCGTTGAAAGAGCGCACAGGTCCCTGGCTGCCCGCCCTCCTCCTGGGTCCACACCACGGCCCATCATTGCGCGATTCCTGAACTACAGGGATAGGGATGCTGTCCTACGTCGCGCACGCGAGTTGGGCACAGTGCGACACGGCAATGCACTGCTCTCTTTCTTCCCTGACTTCACTGCATCTGTACAGGAGTCTCGTCGCAAATTCGCTGTTGTCAAAAAGAAATTACAAGCCCGGGAGATTCCTTATGCCATGCTCTACCCTGCGAAATTGAAAATATCTCACCAAGGCAAACAACTCTTTTTTCAACAGCCGCAGCAGGTGGAGGACTTCCTCAAACAGCATAGGAGGGAGGGGGCTCAAGAGAATGCGGCGTCTTCTCGCTCTGGGTCGCCCTCGCCGCTGGAACAGCAGGACTGACTGCACTTGCGATTGATACATGGTCAAGAGTACATGCCGCTGCGGAACTTCGCCGATCAGGTTGCTGCATCTTCCTGGTGATGTAACCTGCTACCATTATGGATGTTTTGAACTGGTAACTGTTTACTTCGGTGCTCGGTCACCCCCTCTCCGTCCCACACTCAGAGGCCGGATGTGAAGTCTGGGCTCTGGTGGGTGAAAGAAAGGAGTTGGGTGGCAGGTTGGGCGCCCCTAGCTGTGGTCCCCCCGATGGGTGAGCCCCTCTGCACCTCCCCCCCTAGGTGGGTAGGGGTTGCTGTCTTACCGTTGTCAGGTTCTGAGTTGGTATTTATGGGGATGGGGAGGGACGGGTGGGATCAATATTCCCGGCCAGTTGGGGTAGCCGGTGTGGGAGGGCATAAGTTACGATGTTGTTACTCTCCAACCACAGAATATTACGTACCAAATGAGTGGAAAAGGGACAATGGGATGGCCCCCCGGGGGGTCCATCTGGGCTGCTACACTGACTGCTTTGTACTGTACCATGCTGTTATTACCTGTAGAGCATTATTAGGCCGAGATCAATGGGGGACGTAGGTGACATGGGCCCTGTGCAACAATTGCAGCTTGTCTCCTGGAATGTGCGTGGGTTGAGCGATCCGAGGAAGGGGCGACAGGTCTTGGGTTACCTAGAGAGGCACGGAGTTTCTATTGCCATGCTTCAGGAGACACATCTGCGGCCCGGGGGAGATCCCTCATTTGCATCGCGCTGGGCCGCCTGCAGGGTGTTTTCGTCCTACTCAACTTATGCTCGGGGGGTGACTGTGCTGGTGTGGCGCGGGATGGGGTTTATACCGGCGGGAACCGAGGTGGGACCATGTGGCAGATACTGCATGATCTGGGGGAAGCTTCACTCTCACACAATACTGTTTGCTTGCTATTATGGTCCCAATGTGGATGATCCGACGACTCTTCTGAACATGTGGGGGAAAATACAGACACTGGGCATCTCTCATGTCATCCTGGGAGGCGACTTCAACACCGCGCTTCGGCCGGGGATGGACCGCTCGCATCCTCAGCCGTCCCACTACACTCATACCCAACTCACACTGGTTAACATAACGGACGAAAATCAGCTGATCGATGCCTGGCGACATCTTCACCCCTCGCTCAGGCAGGGCACACACCACTCCGCTGTACACTCCACATGGGCCCGCATCGACTATATATTTTTGTCTGCTGGCGTTGCCCCATGGCTGGTTAAGGCGTGTCATCTAGCGCTCACTTTTTCAGATCATTCCCCTGTGTTGCTGTCGCTGCGCGTTCCCATTGATGTGTCCCCATATCTGAATTGGCGCCTCAACCCTGCGCACCTCACTGACTCAGTATTTCTGGCAGAATTGGAGGACGATATAACGGCCTTCTTTAACCGTAATACTGGCACAGTCCCCAAATTCACTACCGTATGGGAAGCCTTCAAAGTTACTGTGAGGGGGTTGTGCCTAGCGAAAGGTGGGGGGGTCCTCAAATTTCTTCGCGGGGACGTGCGCAAACGGGAGGCTGAACTGTTGTTACTAGAGCGTGAACAGGCGCAACACACACATGATCGGGGGGTCGCGGCGCGCCTTCGGGAGAAACTGAATGAATATACAGATGCTGCCGCTAAGGAGTGCAAGTTCCTGGGGAAGCCTTATGTTGCGCGCTTATATGGCGAGGGCGACAGACCTGGTAAAGCATTGGCTTCGGCGGGGCGGCCCCCTCGTTACCGAAACTATGTGTCCTCTCTGTTGGATGGCCGCGGGGTCCCACAGAGGGACACAGCGGCTCAGCTCCGGGTCCTTACTGATCATTACATCGATCTGTACACCTCCCGTAGGACTACTCCGCTGGCACTGCAGGAGTATCTTGATGACACCGCACTGGCCTGGCTGGGCCCATCCCAGCAGAAATTTCTGCATCACGAATTGGAACTTGATGAGATCAAAGACGCGATAATGTCAATGAAGTCGGGCAAGGCGCCGGGCTCGGACGGCTTGCCGATAGACTTTTACAAAGCCTTCATCCATGTCCTGGCCCCTATACTGCAGCAACTGTATTACTCTGCCCTGGAGGAAGGTATACTGCCGGGTACGATGCGCGAGGCCCTCATCACATCTCTATTGAAGCCGGGTAAGCCCCCGGAGCACTGTGACTCGTACAGACCCCTCTCTCTGTTGAACACGGATAGTAAAATACTGGCGAAGGTCCTGGCAACGCGCCTTAACCTATTGATGGAGCGTCTCGTTCTTCCCGACCAGGCTGGGTTCGTCCCGAATCGGGCGACTTCCCATAACCTGCGCACCCTTCAGGCCGTGATCCAGGACATTGATCCCCGCTGCGAGGCCGCGGCGGTTTTCCTGGACGCCACCAAGGCATTCGACTCCCTTGAGTGGGATTACCTACTGGCCCTGTTGGAACGGATGGGACTACCCTACAACTTCCTGGACTGGATCCGGCTGTTGTACTGCCGACCTCAGGCAACGGTCCTGCTCAATGGGTCCCGCTCTGCCCCCTTTGTTATTCACAGGGGAACCCGCCAGGGATGTCCTCTCTCTCCGGTCCTGTTCGCCCTCGCTATAGAGCCGCTTGCTGCCAAGCTTCGGCAACACCACAAGCACCGATCCCTTATTTATCCGGAGCGTCAGCTTCTCATCGCGTTATATACGGACGACATGACGCTGTACGTCCATAAGCCGCAAGAGAATCTTAACCCCTTACTGCGGGAGGTGACTAAATTTGGCGCTATATCGGGCGTACAAATAAACTGGGCGAAGTCTGCTTTATTTCCCCTGACTGACAGTACCGCGCGGTTCCCACTAGATTACCCCCTGGTGTGGGAGGCGGACGAGATCACATACTTGGGGATCAGGGTGACCAGGAACCGGGAAGCTCTTATTAGAGCGAACTTCGGGACTGTCATAGACAAGCTCTCCGAGAAAATCACGCAATGGAACCACCTCCCGCTGTCGATGGCGGGACGCATCTCCCTGATTAAGATGGTAGTACTTCCCAAATTGTTGTACCTCTTCACTAATATACCATACAGCCCAGGGGCACACTTCTTCCGGACCCTTGATTCCCAGCTGTCCCGACTTATATGGGGCGGAAAGCAAGCCAGGTTGGGGCTACGGACGCTTATGCTGCCCTACCACCAGGGTGGGCTTGACGTCCCGAACTTTCGACGGTACTATGATTGCGCCCAAGGCCACTTTGCGGTGTACTGGTTCCACCCCCCCCCCTTTATGGCTCACCTGGCAGTGGAGGACGGGTTTATGCGACCCGAGAGACCCTCCGGCTATCTGTACACAACAGCCCGAGTGGAGACCCGCGACCCCACTACGGTGGATTGCACCGTGCTAGCCTGGAAACGCATGGCAGATTGTATGGACGTGGGGTTTCTGTACTCTCCCCGCATGACGCTGGCGCATGACCCCAGATTAAGTGTCACCCGCGAGGAGCTTGGACGCAAGCTGCTTGCGCGGCTAGCGGTCCACACATGGGGCGACCTGTATCACCAGGGGAGCTTTCGCGCTGCGTCCCACTTTTTTGGAGACACTGTCCCATCGATAATGGATACCTTCCTTTACAATCGACTGCGGCAAAATATTAGGGCTATCACGCCTAATTTCCCTGGCGAGCCAGACACCATGGCACCCCTGCACGCCCTGCTCCAGACGCCCGCCCCGACGCATGTCGTTTCGATGTTATATAGGCATGTGCAGGCTGCGCCTTCCCCCCCTTCTCTTAGGGCGCAGACTGACTGGGACAACGATTTGGGTGCCTCAATGTCGGATGCCCAGTGGGAAGAAAGCTGCTGTCACACCACGGCAGTGACGGGCAATGCCCGCCTCCGCTTGGTACATTTTAAGTTCTTACATCGCCTTTACTTCACCCCGACTAAATTGTACCGCTTTGGACTCCGGGATGATGACCACTGTCTGCGATGCCGTAGGTCGGGAGCAGACTTCATGCACTTGGCGTGGTCGTGTCGGGCGGTGGCGGAGTACTGGGTGGCGGTGTTCGCGGCCCTCTCCATCATGGTCGGGGGGGACATACCTCCCTGCCCTATGATCGCCCTTCTGGGTCGCTCATGCCCCACGTTAAAGGCGCATCGAAAATTCTTCGCGTTGGGGCTCTTGTTGGCTAAGCGACATGTTGCGTGTCGGTGGGGGCGAGGGCGAGTGCCCAAGTTCAAGATCTGGTTAGCTACTATGACAACCTGGCAGGAACAACTTCACAGCTATGCTGACCTCTTGCCTCACAGATCCCGCCCCAAAGACTTATGGGGTCCCCTCACTGCATACCTCCTGCGCTCCCCGGGCTCTGCGGGGGAGGGGAGGGAATTGCGCGATGACTCGGAGGGGGCGGTCCGCCTGCTGCACGCGGTCCAGCGGCTACCCCCGCGGAGGCCCGCGCCTGAAGCATCTCCTCGCCCCACTTGCACCTTCGCCTCTCCACGCATGCTGCGCACAGCGTTTCAGCCTTGCCCTGACTTGCCGCACCCTTTCAATTGTGCTCATACACTACGTGCCGGAGGCTTGAGTTGGGTGGCCGGTAGTCTCAATGCTTCCCCCCTGATTCCCTAGTGGCGCGTGCAGAGTAGCGCTCTAGATAGTAGCACCAAGTTCTAGGTCCCTGCCGCGCGCATCTTATACCCTCCCAGCACAATAGACTGGATGTCCGGGGCGGAGCTGTGCTGCCCCTTGCTCCTAATACATACTACAGTGCGCTTCGCCGTACGGCTGCTCCGCACCGATCAATCCTCCTCGCCACATACTGTGTATGGTGGACGACTCCTGGGAGGGCTTCGCTGTTTGATGTTCGCAAGTTCGCAGGTTGGTTAATACAGATAAATGAAACCTCAATTACCTACTGTTGACTTTACGTGGCTCCGTCACTACGCATCGTAGCATACTTGTGCAGTTTGTGTTCTTATCCCGCTGCCGGCCCTTACGGGTTGTAGGCGTTTGAGCTGTGTTAATTGATGATCCTAGTTAGACACTGTTCATGGTACACGCTGCTGCATTGACGCTGCCGGCCTGTTCACTCAGGTTGTAGGTGAAGAGCTGTGTAATAAATTGAGTAATGAAATGAAATGAAATGAAATGAAAGAGGCATTTATAGAGCGCATGGCTACCCTAGGGCCTCCCAGCGCTGAGAACCAGATGGCGGGGGGCAGATAGAATTATACCTTAGGGAAAAAATGCGTCTTCAAAAGCCGTCGAAAGGGCAGGTATTCCTCCTCCAAACGGATAGAGTCAGGGAGGGTGTTCCAAGTCTTAGAAGCGACATAAGAGAAACAGCGACCTCCACATCTGGTCCTGGCAATTCTCGGTACCATGGCAAGGCGCTTATTTTCAGAGCGAAGGTGCCTTTTAGGCTGGTATAGAGAAACTATCTTTTGAAGGATTGGAGGTCCATTCGCGGCCATGATCTTGTGAGTGACACAGAGGGCCTTGAATTTGATCCTTTCTAAAACAGGGAGCCAGTGCAGTTGTCTAATAGCCTTTTTTGCTGAGTCTAGCCGCGAAACTTGCAAGAGAATTCTTGCCGCACAGTTCTGGACCTTCTGTAATATGCATATTGTAGACTGGGGGGCTCCTAAGTATAGGGCATTAGCGTAGTCCAGACGCGACAATATTAGTGCCTGGAGGAGTAGTCTTCTTGCATGAAATGGGAGAAGAGGCAAGATCTTTCGTGCTGACTTCAAAATCCCGAAGCAGCACCCAGCTACCTTGCTAGCCTGTGTCTTCATGTCTAATCTTGCGTCAAGCCAGACTCCTAAGCTCTTGATCTGTTTTTTCGGAGTGGGCGGGTTTCCCATACAACTAGGCCATGCTAACGGCGTGTCTGGAGGCAGGGGTTTTCCCAGCAGCATAAGGTCTGTCTTTGATCCATTGAGCTGGAGACAGGACTCTTTCATCCATACGGATATCTCCTCCAGGCATCTGGAAAGATTACTTCCTGGATGGAGTAAGACTAATAAAGGTTTTTAAAAAAACAAAAAAACAAAAAAAAAAACTTAGTTCCTCTCTACTCCTTATGGAATCTACACCGAGTGTTTTCTGATATTTTGAACACTTGTAAAGCCTTGGTTAGGGTGGGCCTTAGCGCGCCCATACCACCGGGTCTTCACTATCACATCCTTGGTCCTGATGAAAGCCTGACTAACACTCGTAAAGGAAGAAACATGTTGACCACACCCTCAGGGATAAAACAGAACTTTTAATTCTAGATCTTTATCCCACACTTTATTTTATACATTTTTAAGTTTCACTATTCACTTTCCACTAAACACTTTTTTTACCAGCTCCACAGTAAACTGGCGTCACAGCACACTAGGGTGGCATTCGGCCACTCCTGTTGGGGCCCAATGATGAAGCATGTCACCAACCAGGTTGGTGAGTGAGGGTTTTTTTCAACAGTAGAACCTTACTGTGACTATTTACATGCTTGCTCTTCCTTCTTTCTACTATTTTGGCACACTCCTCTGTTGATTGTCTGTAAACTGAAAGACACCTCATCACGGTAGGATATTGCCCTATTGTGAGCATTAGGTTCAACTTCCATTGAAACCAAGAGCAGTGTGAATTACCTCCCATAAATCAGCAGCTTATCCTATATCAAATTTCTGTTGTTTTCTTGACTTCATTTATTACAGTTTTAAAGTTAACATCACACTAGAATTTACTAATGTGAAATGCTTAGAAAATGTGAAAATAATTCATGCATTCATTCTTCTCGAAACATAGTTTTATATTTTATAATCCAAATAATTTCATGCTAAAATCGATAGCCACATGTACCACTGTAGCACATAAAGAACAATGTTTACCATTCCCTTAACCGCAGCTTGGCATTCCTTTCTATTGAATGTTTGAAGGTTCCAGTTATATCTTCAACAGAAGCCTTCACATACTTCTTACACTTACATTCTTAGGCCTTTCATTCTATACCTGAGACGTCTGTTATTCGAATTTTCTCATCTCGTGTTTTCCTTGGCCTGTTTCAGGAGCTGTGACTTTGCCAGTAGCTGTGTGTGATCCTACAAACACCACACAATGAAACCTATTTAGACACAAGGGAGCAGGGGAGCATTATTCCTTGTCTGTCTTTGTTGAAGTAAGGAGAGATCAGTGATATGGCAGCCTCAAGAGAGAGAGACTTGCAGTCTACAAAATTGACTTCCAAAACAGCATGTGTCAGCTTTAGTCTAAAAGACTTCACATTGAGCTCTGCTGGAAAACACGTTAGGTTGCCACAGAGAGGGAATATTGAATACCTGGTAATTCAAACAAAAATTCAGAATCATTGTAAAAACAAGCATTGGCAAAACCAATGGGTTCTGTCATAATTGAGTGGCGATGTGTTTGCAGTTTGCAGTTGTTACATGTAACAAAAGGAACCGGTCCCAGGGTGCTTGTTTTTAGTCCAAGTAGGACCTGGCCTGGCAGTTCGGGCTGGACTGCTACGGTGGGGAACAGGGTCAAGGCTGATTTGCATATGGCTGGGTCTGAACTGGAATGGCATGGGGGAGCAAAAAAAAGGATGGATTTAGGACCAGATCTCTGTACCTCTGTACTGGGTTGCATGTTTGTCATTGTGCACCATTGTGTCTATCAATTGTTCTTTTTGCAGTTGTTATATATAGCTGCATTGTTGTGTGATATGTTTAGAGCCACACACATACTTGCAACTGTGATTGCTCCCTTGTGGTTACTATGGGCCCAAAAGACAAGGAAAAGATGTTAATGAATGTAAATGTAGTCACATACCTCTATGCATGGGTTGTAGATTTACGACGTTTGGCTAGTCGGTCAGTAGTTAGTCAGGAAAGCTGCCACAGTCACAGCTTGTCCAGGCACACTCCTGAAATTGTCATACGTTTATTATGTGTGGTGGTATTTCCCCAGTCTGCAATGTTATGCATACTTCAGTGTCACCCCTACTTTCAGTGACCCTCCTCTTTTTTCCACGTCACTTGGAAGGCTGCAAAGTCATAACACCGATGCAGAAGCAGAGACAGAAAATGAGGTGAGAGACACCTGTAAGAATGTGTGAAAAGGCTGCTGCCGTGCATAGACTTGCAGCCTTAAAACCAAAACAGCCGGAAGAGTGGCATCCTGTTTAGGCCTGGGCTAAATTTCCGTTCCGCTCGCGGAAACTGCGATAATTTGACATTTTCGCGTTCCGCGGAGAGCGCGAAAATGTCAAAATTTCCGCATTCCGCAGCTTAGCGATAATTTGTTTCTTGCTCGCGCTGTGAAATAATACATTCTTGCGCGCGCGCGATCGCCTTACCTGAATCCCCGCGTTCGCCGACAAGTTTTCCCGATCCAATCGCGTTCTCCACGAGATGTTGGATTGTTGGTAGCCATTTGCGCTGTCTCGCGACAGTTTGCGCCCGCAGTATTGTCATGGGTCGCGCGATCACGTCTTTCTTCTCGCGATCATGCACCGCGAGAAGAGTGAAAACAAGATGGCCGCGCCTGCGAGCAACCGCATGGGTAAGTTGGCGAGCCGCGACCACACAGACAATACCGCGAACGGGCGGGAAAAAAACTTCCGCATCTTCGCGATATTTCCGCGTGTTTGCGGATATTTTTAACATTATCTCGATAATTTGCAAAAGTGACTTTCGCAAATTCCGCCCACCCCTAATCCTGGTCGGATTTTTGTTTTACACTGGTGGAAGCAGCTTGACATCAGCATTCATCTCTCTTTTGTGTCCTAAAACCTTTCCCCGTGGTCTTTAGGTAGCCTCAATCATCTCTGCTAGGCCTTTGACTTTCACTGTGAGTGCTAAGAGCCCCTCAGTTCCTTTTTTTGTGGACCCCAGGGTCTTTTAGACATTAGCCCTCATGAAACGTTTCCGGCCCTTGCAGGTCACGCAACTCTCTCCCAGCCTGTCACTAACTTCTCATACCGGGCCCGAGATTACTGAGTTTATGGTGCTGGCAGGCACTTAATGAATGAGTAGCTCTTAGAGAATCACCTCAGACAGTAAACCCGTCTAATCACACACACTATACATGTATGTAGGTGCATGAAGACACATGTGGACTTTTTTTTGCCTGTAAGGTATTACCACAACAAGGCATTTTAAGACCAACGTTAGTTTGCCTTCTGTGCAGCAATGCTTGGAATCTGCCGGTCTCTGAAATCATATCCGATAGCCTAATTGGTCCACACAGTTGTTGCAGACATCCTTGTGGAACACGGAAGTACAAGTTATCATCCTTGAGGAGAGTTCAGTGGGTTATGTGCCTGTTGCAAACATCTGCAAGTGATCTGTGTGTTGCAAGCAAAACTCCTTGCAGTGCTTCATTCTTTGGACATTGATCAAAGGAACGACGTTCAGGTGAGTAGTAATGTTAAGTGCCAGAATCAAGTCCGTTCTCATTTTTTTTGCTCCACAAACGGTCATTATTTGTATAACTCTGCATGATACACATTTGCATTCTGTCCTCATGACACATATATGCAGCCTGTCTTCAGTAATTCACTATTCTGCAGCATATATGTTACCTCTTGCTTTTTTTACATCAATGCTCCTTTTTCTTTTCACAATTCTCAGAACAAAGTAAAGAGCCTGTAACTATATTTCACCAGTGGCAGCAAGGGCTGAATGTGCTGGTCAGGACCGGCCTAACTATGATGATCGATCGGTAGGCCTGCTTTATTTAACTAATATCTCCTCAGCCTTGATGGCGAGAGCAGGTAACGTAAGGCAGCAATAGGAACTGAGAGGAGCAGCCGTCAATTGTCTTTTTTTTAGCTGGATCTGTGGCCCCATGGCCCCCCCTTCTCAACCTGGCTCCGACCCTCCCTGAGGTTCAGAAAAGAGGTCAAACTTCACAGTTTGAACACTGCGTGTGTAAGAGGATGGTGGCCTATACATATTACAATAAAATCCCAAAACATATGATAAATAATTAAATTGATGCTAAAGTCCCAAAAATGTTGATGTATTTTGGCAATGACGTTAATGACGGAATATAATTAAATATTTTGGAGTTTACCAGACTATTTACAATTGCCACCTACTTTGGGAGTGCATGATGATAGTTACATTTTAAATTAAAGTTACCGGAATGTTTGAGTTTGATGGTGGTACAAGTGCACAATGGGATGGTGCGATGAGAGTGATATTAAAGTCAACAGGTAGATTATGTATGATGGCAGCCATATTAGTTCCCACAAACACAGCATGTGATGACAGTAATGGTCAAGTCCACACAAAGATGATCTGTACGTATACTCGTGCGCCATTCACAAAAAAACAGTGGAGGGTGTAGATAATGATGCTGAAATTCCAGATACATTAGTGTGTTATGCTAGTGATTTGGAGGCCTTCAGACAAATAGTGTATGATGATAGAGACTTGCACATATGTACAAAAAACATTTACAAACAGCCATACAGACATAGCCAATGTGAGAAATACACACACAATCCTCACACAGACAAAAGTAGGAAACACATGCAGAGAGGTCTACATGAACAGGTGGATGGATGGTTGCATTGGGGTGCAGGCGAGTAGATCAGTGACGGCACCCTGTGGGTAAAAACATGGGTACAAATAAGAACAAATGAGTGTTGCTACCTGTGTGTGTACACATATATATCTATGTGACTTGATATATGGATGTGTGGGTTAAGACAGATGAGTGTAGCTGGATAGACTCCTGTGTGAAAATGGTTATGTTCATAGATGGAAGCAAGGGGGAGTCTGGTGAGTCCATGGAACCCCCTTTACCCCCTACAGAGGGCTGCTGTCAGGAGGCACACTGACAGTGTGCCACCTTTTAAATGGCACACTGTCAGTGAGCCTCCTGAGGGCTTCTTTGACTCTGCGCTTGCATCTAGAATGTGGCGTGGGTGCAGAGTCAAAGGAATTCCCTCATTTGCATAGAGCATGCCCCTATGCAAATGAGGGAATACCCTCTGTTGATAGGACTAGCACTTGAAGTTCTATCGGTATTATAGAAGGAGACTCACAAGCGTCTGCGACCCCTTCTATAATGCCAAAGTACCTCGGGCTCGTAAAGTGGGCGCAAACTCCCTTTGCGCCCCCGTGTCACCATCTGTAATATGGCCCCTGGATGATTGAGTTCAAGGTACAAAAGAGTCCCTATAACCCAACTTTAAAAAATACAGCATTCCGATTGGCAGAACTTGCTTTTTTTTCCCTTGGGCCACCTCGGTCCCACGGGAGTAAGGCTCCAGCGGTAGCATGGGCTATGATTGGCTGGCCACAACTTGAAGGAAAATGGTGCAGCAACTATTACAGGATAGCCCTCTGTCCTAAAAAATATTCAAAAACCAGGTGCAAGGGGGCAGGGTAGAAGCCTGGCCACCCTAGCCTTTGTGGGGGGGTTCCCAAATAGACTCCTTTTTTTGCTGTTACAAGACCCCCAGGTTTAGTCAGGGCCCAGGAGCCTTTTTAAAAAAAATATTTGAAGGGACATGGGTGGGGCCCCTCCGAGCCACTCTCATGCCCCAAGGACCCCATTTCCTGGGGCTGAATGCAAAATATAGGGGATGAGGGCATTCAGCCCCCCTCCTGAGCCACTATCAGGCCCTGGAACCTTGTCCCCAGGACCAAATACACATTAGAGGGGAGGGGGATAGCAGCCGCCCTCCCATTACAACTATTGGGTTCCTGGGACCAAATCCCCACGACTGAATATGAAATATAGGCGAGGGGACATGCTGCCCCCTCTTCACAGAGCCTCAATTGGGTCCAGAGGAACCCATCCCCAAGGGCCAATTTCTAAAAAAAAAAAAAAATGGGAAAAGGGTACATAGCCCCACTCCTCAAGCAGCTCTTGGGCCCTGGTGACCACATCCTCCAGGACTAAATTTCATAAAAAAAGAGGAGGGGACCACACATCCCATCCCTGTTCAATTTAGGTCTGTGCCCTGGGGAGCCCATTACCCGGCGCAATATTCCACAGTATAAGGAGAGCCTAGCCCAGGGACACTGTGGTTCCCTGCATTGGAGAGTGTGGAGATACCCCACCCGGCAGAAGCGAAAAGAAAAATGCTGCTCCCACCTCAGCACAAATAAAGGAAAGGGGCTTGCTCCTGTCAGCACCTGGTATGGTGCTGGCTGGGGAGCCGGCTTGGGTGCCAGGGCCTTGGAACTCCCCCCAGACACCCCAACAACTCCCTACATTGTGGGTGCCTCGAGTGGTCTCCGGAGCACATACCAACAAAAAAAAAGCCAGATCCCACAAGGTGAGCTAGTTGAGGCCACAGGGACCCTGGGCACTACCCCTCGCCCCCAACAAAGTACCATTCTGGGTGGTCTGGGTGGGAACTGGGTTACCCACCTACAAATGAGTGTGGCTGGCTGCCGCAAGTTAAGCTAGCTAGGGATTCGGGAATCCTGGAGGTTTTCCCGATGCCCTTAATGATTCCTTTGGTCACAGATGTGATAAAAAGTATCCTGACTCCCACCGGCACACACCATGTGTGCTGGCTGGGGAGCTTGATGGGGCTCTCAAATAAAATTTACCATGTGGGCTTGACCGGATGGGCACCAGGACACCCACAAATTTATTTATTTTTTTTTAAATAATGAATGAGAAATTAGTGGCAGGAGCCCGTCATGTATTATTCACTGCTCGTTAAAGGCCAGGGCTAGTTACATATTTTTGGTTTTTAGCTTAGTGATTTCCCTATAATATGCAGAGGCACCACCAAGCATTTTTTATGATATGGGAGGCCGCAGAAGGTTTAGCAACCCCCAAGCAACATAAAAAAAAGTATGTCTCCTGGGTCATTAAATCTATGACCCCAGGAGAACTTACTATATTTTGTCAATAACTCCTAGCTGGAGATCTAGGCTGTTCAGCTAAAGAGAAAGGCCCTCTTGTCTTGTTGTTGTTTTTATGATCGCATTTTGTGGATTGAAAAATGTTAAATGAAAGACTCAGAGATATGTTTGTTTTATTAAATGAAAAATGTCTCTGACACTTTCATTTCACTTTTTTAGCCCACAAAACGCAATATTAGAAACTATGTTAAAAGAAAGACTCACATACATGTTTTTCCATTAAAACTTTATTAAGCATTTTTATAATAAAGACCATTATTAAACATTCTGTTGTGTGAATTGCTGAAATATACATTAGATTAAACATATTGGTGATTTTTGGGAGAAAGATAAAAGATCAGCTTTATATATGTTGATGTGCTCACCCCTTGAGAAAGTCAATAGACTCACCTTTTATATTTTGTTCTTGTGACAAAGTCAGTAAGTCTGCCTGAGTGCTGCTAGGACCTGCAAGACCATTTGCATGAAGTTAACGCTAAAAGGCTATCCATGGCAAGGGTTTGGCTGCTTAAAAGTAGCTGGAGGCAGGGCCTGGAAGCCAGCCAGGTCCTGTGGCCAAACCGTGCGCCAACAAGCCAAAGGATGTGGAGTTGCTTGCCTGCGAGGGGTTAAATGCAGGGCCTGGCCTTGGCTGCGAGGGATTGGCTTTATGTATGGTAATAAAATGTTACTTTACATTGAAAAAAAGAATTGTAATTCATTGAAAAAAAACACAAAGGTTAAAGTGATGTTATAATAAGGAACTGTAATTATATTTTACTTTTCATTAAAAAAGAACTAGAAATTCACTAAAACAAAAAACACATATTAAAGCAGCATTAAAGTTAGGTAAACATTTCTGTGACAACAGAATATTTTAACCTCAAAAAATAAATTAATCAATTATAGTTTTCTCTAGTCACTATAACTCATGCTGTAAAGTAACTATAACTTACGCCCTCACCATACACTGCTAATTACTTCACATATTTGATCACTCATGACATGTTCCATGACATAATTGATAGCATCACTGCAACATCTGAAATTAGAACATTGATTACAAATCTGTGCATGGCGGGAGCACAAGTTGCAGTTACTTTAGGGCACAATTTATAGTTATGAGAGACTTAATTCACCTAACTATGACGTTACTTTAGTCTTTGTTTTTTCCCTGTGATTATATATAAATATTTCTTACCTAGTGTCGATCACAACTGGGGAGTTATAATTGTGATTTGGTATAATTGCATTAAGCTGTTTTTAAGACAATTTTGTTGGAAACATTGAGATTTTTCACACTGCAGTGGATCCGAGGAGAAGACACATCTAGAGATAAGATCTGATGTGATAGCTGCCTTTTTAGGACTTGGAAATCCATGTCTTGAATTGGGTTTTTTTTAAACATATAAGGGGCAGGGTAGGGATACCCTGCCATGCTAGGCCTGGTAAGGGGCTCCAGAGGGTTCCAGAGGGACCTCTATTGAAGCCAATAACAATTTAAAAAAACTATTACCATACATTCATGGGGGATCTGCAGTAATATTTGTTTTTAAAAAGCTTTGTGTGGGCCGGGGCCGGGGGGTGGCACAATATATTTAAAAAAGGACATGCGCCTCTCCTCCCCAGGCCATTTCCAGGCCCTGGGACCCTATTCCCGATGGCCAATTCATTTAAAAAGGGGAGGTGTAAAGCAGTCCCCTGACCTGGCCATTTCCAGGCCCTGGAAATTCAGCCCTTGGGAGTGATTCATTAAAAAATGGGAGGGATGGGGCTCCTGCCTCCATAGGCCATTGCCAGGCTTTGAGGAGAACATTCCCAGGGCAAATCAAACTCTATGGGGAGGGGGATTCCTCATATAGGCCCTAGGAAACCGATTCCCTGGGACAGTGCATAAAATTAAGGGGAGGCATATAGCCGCTCATCACCCCAAGCAAAGCTATAGCCCCGGAGGACTCTGAGAAGTCCTTTGCTTCCACTTGGTGAGAGCACAAAAGTTTCTCCCTGTCCATGCTCTCTCCCAAGAAAAGCTGCTCCTGCCAGGTAGGATCAACACCGGCTACCATGGGCCCAGAATCGGTGCTGACAAGGTAGCTGGTGAGGGTACGTGGGTAGTGGGACTTGGCCCATAGCTCCAATGTAACATATACTGGTGGATGCCCCAGCTGGGCACTTGGGCCTCCCAGTTTTTCTTTTTTTTTAAAGCCTAAACTTGCTACCAGTTCCTACCCGGCCCTTAGGGCTGCCCACATGGAGCCAGTGGGACTGAGGGGAGGCACCAACACAACTTGAAATTGTGGGTGTCCCACGTAGGCACAGTAACACCCAAAAAACATAGAAAAGATTAAAAAAAAGAATCATAAATGAGTGGCATGAGCCACTCATGTATAATTCACTGCTCCAGCATGGAGTGCACCAAACTGCCCTGCAAGTGCTTGTTATTCAGATTTCTTTGGTCCTACTGGTGCTCCTGAAAGAGTAACCCCAGCATTAATAAACAAATAAAAAAAAACAGTATGTCTCCTGGGTTGTTCAAATAACACCTTTTATATTGTAACATCACAGAGTATGCAGTGGTTGGACATGGGCCTTGGCCAAAGGCACTGTTATAGTTAAGTGACAATGCCGGGCCATGGCCACAGGCACTGTTATAGTTAAGTGACAATGCCGGTTGTAACATTACATTTGAATCTAAGAAAACACAGTAATTCACCAGTTATAGTTAACTGAAGTAACTATAAATGAGTCTGAAGTACCTATGTTTCGGGCTTCACCATTCACATTGTTGTTATCAATTATCTCATTTTAGGTGTCAGCAGTGATTTTATAAATGATGTCATGAAACGTGTCATGAGGGATGTAGTATGTGAGGGTATAAGGAGAGCATGGTGAGGGCATGAGTCATAGTTACTGCAGATAACTGTAACTGGTGAATTTCAGTGTCTTTTTTGTTTAAAATGTAATGTTGCAACTGGCATTATCCCCTAAATATAAGATCACTTTAACCTTTGTTTCTCAATGTATTTCGAAGGTTTTTTTAATACATAACTGTAAATGCTCTGTACGCTTTCGTTTTTTTACTCGATTTCTAGTTTTTTTTGTGTAAGTCACTGTCAATATATAAAAGGCAGACCTTTTTCAAGGGGTCATTGCAATGTCTGTCAATAAACATTTAGATACAGCATTTGTGGTCAGAACAAAATTTAACAAGTTTGAGACTCTTTCTTTTACACTCCTCAAGACACATAGTGCAACCATAAGACCAAACCACAAAGGGTCCCTGAATTCCCAAGCTGAAAAGCAAAGGTTCCAGCTCTGGGAATGCTTAAATAAAGTTCACCTTTTCCTTTGATCATGTTATGGGGACTCCGGGAAACATAGGGTTGTTTTTAAAAAATATTTCTGGTGGGCTGCTATTCTCCCTACAGCAACTTCAACTATTGAAGATATGCTGGTGGTGGCCTGCCCAGATTAGGGCACGACCGTTCATGAAAATACATTTAAATTAGCCCATGAAGGGCATTATAAAGTGGAACAGAATTACAATAACTTTTCTCCCAACAAGCGATCAATCCCCATAGAAAATGAGCTCTCCCCTACTGGGGCTGAAAAGGCTTCTTTCACAGAATTTTCTATAGTTACATCTGATCGGGTAATGAGGAATATTAAATCTGCAAAAACGGGTCCACCCGTGACCTCCTTCAATAGCCAAATTAGCACCAGAGATTGTTGCTGATACTCTTACTAACATTCTCAACAGAATGTTTAAGACAGACCATTTTCACAACATCTGGAAAGTAGCTTCGATCCTTCCACTGATATAAAAAAAGCTAGCTTGAATCCTTTGCATCCTAACAGTTATCACCCAAACTTGCGGTCGCCACACCCAGCTAAGAAAGAGGAAGTCATGAATCTTCAGCTGCCAGAGTTCATTCTGCAAAATAAACTTGTGGACCCAACACAGTTTGGTTTCAGTAGCAGTCACAGCACAGAGATGGCCCTGATTAAGGCAACAGAGGAGAACAAGAATTGCCTGAAGCTAAACTCTGGTAAAACAGAAGTTATCCTTTTTGGCAACCAGGATTCTTTCCGGTCCCCATCTTGGTGGCCAGAGGAATTAGGAAAGTTACCTACTCCAGCTACGAAGGCAAGAAAACTAGGAGTTCTCATGGACAATAAACTCACTTTTGGAGATCAAGTCAATGCTATCACATTGTACTCAGTTTATATTTTGAGGATCATAAAAAAGATCCTTCCTTTCTTACCCTCAGATACTCAAGGAACAGTTGTAACTTTATTAGCCCTTTCGCAAATAGACTATTGCAATAGTCTTTATCTTAATACACAAGAATGTAATTTGAATAAACTTCAAACCATGCAGAATGTGGCTGCACATTTATTGCTAGGAATCCTAAAATGTAAGTCCGTTTCTGGATCCCTTCACAAACTACGCTGAATCCTAGTTAGACAGGGGAATAGGTTTAAAGCCTTATGTACTGCCTATAAAGCCCTATATGATTCTGGACCAGATTTCCTGAAACATAGTTTCAACTGGTATGAGCCTACCAGAAATCTTTGCTCAGCAGGATCAAAAAGACTTATAGTAACTAATTTCAAACTTGTTTCCAGGGGAGGCAGACATTTTGTGACAAGTACCGCTAAAATCTGGAATCTGCTACCCCTTTACATGAAGCCCATGCCAAATCTTATCTCTTTCAGGAAGGAATTGAACATTTGGCTTTTACTAATTAACAGGGCTATGTTTTCCTCCTGTTCAGTAGAGCTAGCTCCAAGACACCTATGGGTAATTGTGTGCTTTATAAGTACTGTTAGCATAACTTAACGTAACATTATGGGGTATTCCTTCGTGGAGCAATGAATAATAACTGAGCGAATACAGCCATACATCTATTATTCTTTGTCCTCTGTATATTTATTATTAATATTATTTTTGTCCCCCAAAGCTTTTCTTTCTTGTTGGGGGTTATGAGGGTAGCCTCAGGGTCCGGCCAGTTTCCGACCCACATGCATTGTGGCTGCTGGCGGGAACCAGCTACTTTATTTTTTGGTGGATGCCTCAGTGCCCATGGGCACCTACATCTGTATAATCCTTGAGGGCTGCAGGGGGAGCCCTAGGCCCCCTATGGCCCATGTTGGCTCCCAGGGTGGTATCTAGCCACCTTACTTTTTTTGGTGGAGCCCTCCTCAGGCACCCACATCTATATAATTTATTGGGGCCATGATAGGAGCCCCAGGACACCCGCAGCTCCTGCCGGCTTCCCTGGCTGGAGCTGGTCACTTTGTTTTTTGCTGGGTGCCCCTATTCATTTAATCATGTAGGTACCGCAGGGAGTCCCAGGTCCCCCGCAGCCCCTGACGGCTCCCCGACAGGCACCATCCTGGGTGTTGGGACCCAGGGAAAATAACATCCTCCATGGATTGACCATCACAAATGCAGTTACATTTGATATATTGAGTGTTGGCAATTGTCGAGCCCCACCAAAACCCAATATCTCTAAATCACCCTCAGAATCAGCAGTCAAGCATAGATGGGCAGGCATCTGTGTTTCAAGGGCAAAACCTGGTCAGATAGTAATTGAATGGGGCTCAAGCCCAACTACGAAGTTGGGTGTCAACCTTGGTGTCAACATTTAGGAGATCTACAACAGATTTTCACCAATCCTGGAAGAACAGCTAAGGCCCATAAAAGAGTGCCTTGAAGCAATGGAAACTAACATAGCAACCGTGATCAAATTTTACACCACCCCCAATACTGGATCCAACCGAACCATGGATACAGCTGAACCTCCTCCCTGTAGTGGGACCCCGGTGCATACAAATGACAATTCTGCCCAGGACCAGGGAACTATCCAGACTATGGGTATTGTTTTGTTAGCTGCACTGAATGCTATGTTGAATGGCACCCAGGGTCATTCTATCATGAGTCTTAATGTAGGGGCTGCTGGTAAAAGTCTCAGACTATCAACAGCTGTATACCGGAACCAACCGGATATTGGAAATAAGTATAGTAGGTGCACGGATAATAATACCAGCTCCCTGACCCTAAGCCTACCTCCAGTGGCCTGCCCATATGTCTTGGTAAAGGCCGGTATGCTGCCTTCAAAGCTATATCAGGTAGAGACATAAGATGAGTTATGAAATAAGGTTGCCCATTGGTGTGGCATATATTGGAATTTCAGTGGTGCAGAAAGTCGCAAAATCTTAATGATACGGAGGGTAGGTTGGATAGGCCCCCTGCCTAAAACATTACTGGGGACTGTATTGTTTATCAATATTAGGAACCCATGCCGTGTGAGGAAACGTTAAGGCATGTGTTCTTCAGGGAGAGCGGAGGAAACCAATATTGTTACTTTACCCTTGGGCTATTTCTATAAGCCTCACAGGAGAGTGCCATGCCAACCTCTGAGTGACCAATAGCACAAGTTATACCAGGGCCTTACATGCAATAACAGGCATGAAAGCATGGGACAGTACACTGAGCTTGATTGACATGCAGTGTCAAGGTATTGTGATGCAACATTATCTGCAGGCCTGCACCACAAAGTTGCAGAGATGATAGGGACCCACCTCCTTAATTCCTACCTGTCATTCGGGAGATATATTTACTCAGGGAGTTACTGGCAAGACTCGGGAAGGAGGGCCTTCTAGGATGTTATCCTCCCGGCTGCGTTGTGCTGTTGTCAACCTTCCAAAAATGGGTAAGATTTTCAGAGTGTTCTCTATGCAGTTTTTCCCTGCACCACCACTCACCTGTACAATGTACTGTGAATTGTGATTGAATGATACCTGCGATCAACTGGAGAGCAGTTCTATGGATGAGTGAGGATGTCATGGTAATAGATTTCTGCTTTGTACTAATCTTTGTCCGAACTGAGAAGGTTTCAGGTAGTTATGACTGGGCACTGCAAGACATATAAGAATACATCACGTACACAGTAAGCACTGACAGTGTCACATACATAGTAACATGACCATTACCTGGTAAACCATACATACTCAATATCTCTCGGTTAGTTGTTACAGGGTTAGTTGCCAGATGAACTCAGATAAATCACAGATGTTACATCACTCCTGTTTAACCTTTTTTCTTTTGTGATGCACAGTGCATGAAAATGAACAGTAGTCACAAGTCTCAGTAGTTCTGAAAATGAACAGTGATAACAAGTCTCAGTAGTCATTAAACCAAGTTTTATGTGCTTTTGGCAATCTAGCGGGGTGAAATCTGTAAATGTCCAGTTTTATGTTTTACAGAACAGCGGGGTACTTGAGTCCCTATTACCTGGCAGCTCCTAGTGTTTGTGTTGGTGAGAGCTCACTTGCTGCTTGTTGGAAGCCCGCGGGATCTGGAATGCAAGGAAACTTGGCACAGGTGATGAAGGGACACCAAAGCCTTAGAGCCAAGATATGCCCTGCATGTCGGGAGGATGGACAGGAAACTGCAGTGCTGGAACTCAGAGTGGATCAGGAGACCACCCAGGATGCTGCTCCTCGGATGTCGGTCTCAACACAAAGCATCTATGAGCACTTGAGTGTGATTTAAATAGACTAGACCCGGCGGCCACATCCCACATGGCGAACGGCCAAAAACAGTCTCGCTAGATTTCAGGTAGCTTAATAAAAAACATTAGAACGTTCTGGCAGGAAGCTTTACATGCTTCATTGTCAGTGCCAGGGGGTTGCGCTAACAATACATTACTGTGCTAGGGCTGATAAACTATGAGGAAACATTCAACACATGAATTGTTTAAACACAAAACCAAACATAAGGATGAATATGCACCTGATAATACATTCAGGACTACACATACAGTATTAAATAAGCTATACCACCTACTGTGGACAGAATCCAGTCACTAGAGAAGTGCATATGGGTATAAATACTTGATTCTAAATACGTGGTCCCTCACATGTAGATCCTGGATCACCGGCGAAGGATGCTTTAAGCGCATATGGGCCCTCCAGTACAAAGCTAGGGGATTGGAATGTGTCTCACGCAGTTTCAGTAACACCTACAATGCCAGTTGAGCCTGATTGTTCAGGCACAAACCCAAAGTCTCACTGCCTAAATGCCCTGCCAACTGATCTCACATCAACGTCAAAGTGGCCTGTGACAGACTCTAGCTCATTACCTTCAACTGTTGAAAACTCCGCTATAAAAATATTAAGTTGAAATGTCGCTGGCCTCCACTCCAAGATACTGTTTCCTGACTGGCAACTGTTTATTAAGTCATATGATATCTTTCTTTTCAAGACATTTGGGAAATAAACCCTATAGTTTTTGAAGGCTTTATGTGCTTCAGTCACCGGTCTGTTACATCCCGTGCAGGTCATGCCTCTGGCAGTGTGACAGTTTGGATCAACTTACTACTTGGAGGCCACGCAGAGGAGTTGAAGGCCCCAGGAAGCGACTATCAAGCCGTCCTTCACAAGGGAGTTTTTACTTTGCACCTCATAAACTTTTATAATAATAACATTTTAATGTGCCTAACCAACGATTCCCAGGACTGTTTGATGATATAGCACTCATTGTGGTTTCGCAAAACTCATCAGGGTAACAAAAAGCAATTATGTTGTGCAGGTGATTTTAATGCCAGATTACCCAGTTACAGAGCATGTAAGGAACAAAAAGTACTCATGAGAGCAGACTTGAGAGGCAATTAATTGGAGATTCTGCTTACCTCCTCTGATCTGTATGATGTGGTAGAGGGGGTGGGGCCAGGCACGCAGGGTTTGCCTACTTTCAGGGCAAGGAATAGTTTCTTGGTAGTCAATTATATTTTCATTCCTCAAAACCTGGTAAATCACCTGCTATATGGCATTATCATTAGCACCAACTTTGGTGACCACAACCCAATCGAGTTAGGTCTGGAATCGCCTAAAGCAATACCTAGTTTCAGTAATATTTTGCCAACTATGGACAATCTCAGAATGCATTGGAAATTGTCTTAGCCTTCGAAGCTTTTAGGGAAAGTGGTAGCTGGAAATGAAGAGCTAGAGGTGGTGGGATGTTTAATAGAGGATGATAAAAATTGGACAACAGTACCCTGCTTTGTTTCTTTATGCTCTAGGATTAGATAATCCCTTTTAAAACTGAGTAAATCAATGCATCAGGCTCCACTGTGGTTTGACCATGACTACTCTTTGGCCAATCGCCTTAGTGTAGGGGCCTCAACAAGCACACCTGCGACCGAAGACTTGTGGCTATCCTACGAAAGGGTTATACATTGGCTATATGTAAGCGAAGGAAAATAGTTATCACCCATCAGTGGGCTACAGTGACAGATGCTGCCCAAACTAGAGCTAGTAAGACATTTTGGAGAGCCGTATCAAATATTGGATCCTTAGGTCAAGTTGGCACATCTATTAGTTGGTATATAAAATGCAAGGAAGGAGTGGTACATTTTGGAAAGATCTATGCCGTTAGTAATTCCAGCTCTCAACAGATAGTTCATGGAGATCCCCCACCCTTCTTATCTGCCTCTCTGCAGGAAGTTACGGTTGCTATTCAGTAAAGCATGGGGGAAGGCATCAGGCCGGATGGTGTCTACATTGATCTGCTTAAATGCAATGTGATTAACTGGGCCCCATTGCTGACAAATGTCTACAATAGTCTGAGTCATTCTATGATCCCAACCTCCTGGGCCAACTCGATTATAATCCCAATTTTCAAGAAAGGGAGTTGATCTGAACCCAAATGCTACGGTCCTATTTCATTGATTGACATGCCCACCAAAATCTTTGGCAGAGTTTTGTCTAATAGAATGTTGGAACGGGATACTGATAATATATATTGAGTGACTTCCTGTTTGGCTTTAGTAGTGGCAAAGGAATGGTAGAACAATGTGTCAGCTTACATAATTATTTGGAAATATACTTTGGTGAAACAGTCTGCCATACACCTTGACTTCATGGACTTGTCGATGGCCTTCGACTGCGTTAATAGATCGAAGCTGTGTCAGCTCCTTATTGAATTGAGAATGGACACATCACCTGTACACTTTTTAAAATCTTTGCATCGAGGTACAAAAGCATGGGTTAGGTTGGTACCAATGGGGAAGTGACAGACAAATTCAGTATGGGACGAGGGGGACACCATGGGTGCATGCTTACACCATTGTTATTCATCTTATATATAAATAGTCCTAGCTTAGAGCTCACTAACTGCACCGCCAACATACCTAGGATAAATATTGTCCCCTCCCTGCAAACCTCTATTAGAATGATGCTGTGTTTACCGCCCTCACCCCTAAAGCTCTGTGTCTGCTGTTTCACTCATGTGCGCTTTATGGCAAACCTTGATTTGTCAACTTATGTTGCTAAATTTTTTAAAGTGTCATACAGCCAACAGAGTATTCGATTTCCACCTATCTGAGTGAGTTTAAACATATTACCGCGCACCAGCACTTACTCTTATCTGGGGTCATCTTTGCCTCCGCTGGTTCATAGGCTCCTCAAATTTCAGAGAGTAGGGCAAATCTGCCTGGAGCAGTAGGCTTACTCATTAGCTTGCCATCTCCTCAGGGCGCAAGAGCACTGACACCATTGTTACAAATATGTTCCACCAAGTGTGTACCCCTTGCCACCTATAGGGTAGAAATTTGTGGAATTAGTGACCCAAAGATACTTCAACGGGAAGAAATTTGCTTCTGCAGAAGATCCCTTACAGTTCCTGTATTAACCCCACATTTTATTTTCCACAAGGAGCTGGACCTAACCTATTTAAGTGATCACATCTGCACTCGCCCACCTCACCTGTGGCTATCTTTTATGAACATGGATGGTTCCTCACTCACAAGGAATATATTGCCGATTGTTTGGCTATGGCAAAGGCCTTTCCATCCCTTTGTTGGCATATGTGAAAAGGTCATTTGGAAGGAATTGGCCTAGTGAATATTTTTTCCAACACAGCCCCATGTGCTGTCCCAGGTAGGAAGCAAGCACAAGCTTCACTGATAAAGCATTTACAAGCTGAAAGGATGAATGTCAAAGCCTGGAAATCAAATGTTGGGAGTTATGTACACCTTAATTCCGGGGTTGTTACTACTAGTTTCCTGCCAAATAACAGCAGGAGTTGAGTAGGGAGCACTCCCTATTATTTTGATTCAGAGCTGACACAATGAAATATTCTTTATGCTACCCGCTCGGCTACCAGCATAAACCAGACTCTAGAATATGTCCCTGCAATAATCTGTCTAAACAATCAATCAATTATTTTTTCTTTTTCTGTGATTATACATTTTACAGCAAAAAGTTTATTAGTACCTGTTATGAGGCTCAGAAGTGTTTGAAAATATTTCCAGGCTTACCCTTTTCTACAAGAACTGTCGGATAATTAAATCTGCCACTGTTTAAGTGTGTGTTTTTTTGGGCAACAATACTATCTAGAAGCACTATGCACTTTGATTTAATATGTGAAATTCTACTTTTTAAACTATTTGTTTTATTCGTAATTTTATGTATTTTATCTGTGTTTTATTAATAAGGCTGGTCTTTTTCTTATTATTTTTATTCTTGTAAGTATCTGTGCACTTTTATGGTTGTCTTTTTTCATCCGAATAAAGTTAATTCTGATTCAGTTCAAATTATATTTTTTGACTAATCATCAGAGACCTTTTTGATTTTAATGTATTACTTTATAATTATTTATAAATATATTTTTAGATGTTACCATTAAATTGTCCGTGTAAATAGTTGGATTAGTTTAAGTATATGTTTAAAGTATTTTTTCTTTCAAATGTACTTTAACTGGTAAATTGTAATTGGTTTAATAATCTATCAAATAAAGCTTATTTTGCTTTATTTTACATTAAGATATTTATAAACATTTGCAGTGAATATCCACTTCATTCACACCTTCTGACAGAATTCCATGACCCATCAGGCAGCACCAATGGAATCTAACTATGCCCAAAGATGCATCAGAAAGACCTACTGATCACATTCAGGACCTTAAAAACACAATTCAGGTTTATTGACACAAGATTGCATGTTGTTCATTACGCCACATGGTGCAGGTTAGATCATTATGGCCTACTGGGACAGCATAACTGTTCATGTGCAAGTGCCTACTTTCATAAGATACACATGGTTGTATCTAAATCCCTTTTGCATGTCATGCATACATGAATGTATGTAAGTATGAAGATGTGATGTATGTAAGATAGAAAACACAACATGAGTTCGGTATCCACAATCCTTTGAAACTTTGCCTTCTCCCAGAAACAATTATTTTGACAATGAGTTTACCGTGGAAAACAGCGTTTACAACGCTGCCATTACATTGCTGTGCTTTGACAACACGTCACGATACCTTTACATCGCAAGTCATTAGATCGACTAGCTGTAGGTGGCGCTCTAAAATAAGGAATAGTATAATTTACTATACCAACACCTACCCTACTGTTGTACACGCTGTGGAGTTGGAATAGTAAATTATACAATTCCTAAATCCAGCACGCCCCCTACAGCAAGTCGATCTAATGACTTGCAATGTGAAGGTATCGCGTTCTAACAACGTGGTCGTTGTAACGAACACGTTGTAATAGAACGCAATGTAATAGCATGCATAGAAACATGCTATATTCATTTATCGTGCATGTGGAAGAGACCCGAACTTCCAAATTAAATGAAAACGTTAGTGCTTCTACTTCTAGGACCATATCCCAAATCATATCTTTTCTGTGTGTTAATTTCTTTCTGAGTATTTAGAAGAATGGGCTTAATACACATACTGAAGAAAAGGCCTGAAAAATAAATTGTTTCATTTTGATGACAAATTAAGTTAAAATATCAACTGTCTCTCATAGCTGCACTGATCGGACTTCATTTTCCAACACTTCCCAGCTCACAGACTATGACCCAAATTCAAGGAATGCACCATGAAGAGGTAAAAAAATGATATGTATTGGCCTGTAAAACTATTCAGTGAATAAATACATTTATGGTGGTCATTTAGTTTTGTGGAATGGGAGAAATATCAAATGGGCAGAGCTCGCGCCCCACCAAACCTTTAGTTCTTCAACTCCATTTAGAGGTAGATGAACCACCAAGTTTCTGCCAGTGGAGCCTAAGCTGGCTCAGCGGACAGAAACGCTTGAGATAGGGGTCATCTTCAATTGGGGTGCCAGTCACAGTGGTGGTAGCCCATCATATTTTTGGGGGAAGTGAGGGTGACCATCACTGTTTTCCTATTATCGGACAGTTGTGTGAGAAATGCAGACCAGGAAGAATAATGTTGAAATGTCCGAGATGTTCAGTGAGGAAACTGCTCGTATATCAAGGGTTATTTGTGAGTTTGTCGCTGGAAACCACAAAAGAATGGCAAACATACTGCTTCAACAAATGAGCCTGCCCTGCGTTTAGCAGTGCAACCTCTATATTGGTGGAGGGACTTTTATTACCACCCAGGCAGGTAGAGGTCTTCGGCAGTCCTCCACTTGGCGAGGGCTGTGGCAAAGTTCTCCGCTTGATCTGATTAGCTGTTAGACTGTCCTCTATGCTTCGTTTCGTTTCGTTTCAAAAACTTTATTCGATTCAAAACAAAAGAATCATAAAAGTCAAACAATTTCATTTACAAGCATTATTTCAAGTTCATTTTTAAAAGACAGTCTTACAATTATAACACTAAACTAATAAAATTCATTAGCTAATAAAATCACAGATGAAGACCCCCTAGCTTTTACTTTCAATCAAATTAGATGATTTCATAGATTCTTCGTGCCGGGGCATACATTGAAGGGCAGGTGAAATAAATAAGAAAATCACGATGCAACAATATACAATATACATGATCAAAGGGTCAGCTTCTTGGGGCCAGATTTAGCCATACCGTTTTCTAATCAAAAGTGACACCCGTATAAAATTTAACATTGCACAGCAGACACCAGGTGAAGACAGAGATAATAAATAATCATAACCCTCTTTATAATGGCATGGTTGCTTTACCTTAAGGATCGGCTTAATAAACCTGATTCTCGGGTCCTTATATAGGGAACAGAAAAGAACAATATGCATCGTGCTTTGGCTATCTTTGTTATTACAAGGACAGGGGGGCAGTCTCTCACACCAACCCCCCTGTTTAAGAAACGCAAAAAGGAAGTGCAGGATGTGTAGCCTAAACCTTGTCAAGTAGAATCGCCATTGCACATGGTTTGTGAAGGTTAAATAAAACTGGTGCTGCAAAGTAGCCTTAGGAACATAAGGGCTAACCAAGGAATTCACAAACGGTGATTTCCAATAATTTGTTTTAATTACAGCTTTGATATCTCCCTGTATATTTACGGGGTTGTCAAAAATGTCACCCAAGCCTATTTTATGGAGCATTTCATTTACATAAGATAGCCAGGGGATCTGTTTCATGTTTGCCAATTTTAAACAATCCCGGAGGATATCTCTGGTGAGCTGTAAGTCCTCTGATAGCCATATTTTGCCCCATAACAGTAAAGGGGAAAGGCGAATGGTGTCACTCACGTAGCTTAGACCTATTTCGTTGTGGGCAAATCTGTTTGAGGAGCCTGGTGGAATAGCCAATACACGCTTTAAAAATTTGTTCTCCATGATCTGTATCGTGTCAGGGCTTTCAGTCCCCCAAACCCCTGCCCCATAAGACTGTCCTCTATGCAATAAGTGTCCTCTTATGTCTTTATTAAACCAATGCAAATTTGTGGCAATGACGACCCAAATACAGCTTATACCCTTGGTAGCTTCCTTGTATTACCTTAAAATTGCATTGACACTGGATGATGTGAGTGTGGATCTCTTAGGGGCTGATTGCGAGTCTGGCAGTGCGACGACCACCAGACACACAAGTCTCCCGCGGTCTCCCCACCACCCTATTATGAGTTTGGTGGTGGGACCGCTACAACAACTTTATAGAGCATCAATATGCTTGGCAGGATCATGGCGGTCCTGCCATGCATATTGGGAGTTTTCACTCCACCAGGGTTTTCATGGCTGTCCCTCCTCCATAAAAATACAGTTGGAGAGGAAACTAAGGGGGACCTACAGGGCCCTCTGCACCTCTGTGCGCTGTGGATACACACAGGGACACACAACATGTGCCCCCCTGTGTGCATGCATACCAGTTCCTGAATGGCGTGGACTTTTCAGTCCAGGCCGTGCTGGAACTGTTTTTGGCGTTCCCATTGTGGCGCCCGTTTTTAGAAGCACTGCTGTGTGCATGGCAAAAAAAGCTCGCCAGACAGGAAGAAACTCTTAGTATTGTGGGTGACCTCACCACAGGTTTGGCGGTGTGGCGGCGGGTTAGACCCGGCGCCACACCGCCAAACTCGTAATCAGGCTCTTAATGTGTAGAATGTGAAAGGAAGGAGTCAGATTGTAGCTAAATATAATGTGTTTGTTTATAATAGAGAGGAGTGTTGCTTTTTTTGCTGGTGCACATCCCAGTTATTTTCCTACTCCTGAACATCGCACTCATGCTTGGGGAAATCTGTGAACAAATGAACTGGTTAAAATGTGTCCCTATAGTTGTAATTGTAGCCCACTTCCACACCACCTGATTGCCTGATATTCTTCGACAGAATGTGCCTGGGGTTATAAAAGTCCACAGGCACATGACATTACAGCTATGCTGCAGTAACACTTTGCTTGGGATGATGTTTTGGGCGTTCTTTCTCCTAGGAGCTAGAGATATTAATGGGCAAGCCGCATCAAGGCATCACCTCTCATAATGAGTAGAAATATTATTGTGCATGCTGTAGTCAGGTATTACGATGTGTTATCCGGGGTTGTCCATGGGAGGCATTGTTTCCCATGGAATTTGTGGATATTAGAGAGCATGCATTGCTGGGACAGGTTTCTCCTATGGTTTCTCAATCAGTCCTTTATTTATGTCATGCCTAGTCATTACACCTTGTATACAATATTATATATTGTTGGAGAGTGGCAGTAATTGTGAGCATACCCTTTTCCCATCTCTGTAGAAATTGAACATTCTGCTGATATACAAAAGGTTTGGAAGACTTAGCTTGGCCGAGAAAGCAATAAGTTCTTAATCACAGATAAATACAGGTCCCTAGCTCTTTTATTGTTACAAATACGATTTTGGATTAATGAATCTAATGTGATGCACACCTGTATTGTCCCTATGGAGTCCAATAAAAACACACAAATTAAATGCCAGCACACAATGATGCAGCACTCAAGGTGACCCCACTACCATAAAAAAGGTCAATTTTGCAATGTTCGATGAGCAACTAACATAAATACACTAAATTAAGGAAAGATCATGCACACTCTCTTCCTTTTGCAGGTGCAGGTATAATGCATAGTTCCAAGTTCTTGATCTTAATGATATCTTTATTTTACTTCAAAAGTACAGCCAACATATATGCCAACCCATTTAAATCATGATGTAACCCACAAAAAATATGTGGTGACTATTTGAACAAGTTTCAATTCAAAAGGGAACCTAACCCCCACATGTTGCATATTGTTATCTCAAAGTAATAAATTATCTGTAATTTCAGTCAATGCTTTCATGTATCGTTAGCATTGTACAAACATATATCTTGTGGTTTGCCTCTTGGCAAGGCAATAGTGGTAAATTCTCATTCAGTATAAAAGCAACTCCTGTTTGAGTTAGAAAAATGTTGGTAAGCCTCACTGTTACATCTTGGAAAAAGAAAGTGTTTGGGTCCCAAGAATGAAATGTCTTATGACACAGTGGTCTTAGAAATATTGGTGCCTGTTATTCATGGTTAACAGTGTTGGTTAATGCGCAACCAAGATGGCCGCGTAGGTGCGAGGCTCCCGAGGACCTCCGCGACCTCCTGCATAAATCCTGACAGAATCCTGTCCCAGATGAGGGGACTGTATTTGTGAGCCCGAGCAGAGGTGACGCCCGTTTTCCGTTTTTAAATCGGACCTCGGACACCGGCAGGAGCATCGATTGAGGTTTGCGGCCTTCTCCACACGGGCCCCCCGTACTGGAGTTGTGGGGCGATCCGGACACAAAGTGAACAACAGCGGCGGGCAAGGCTGGGTGACTCGCGTACCCTGCACTTTCACTTTCGCTTTTGCGCCCTCCTTGCTGCCTGGCGAGGTTGGGTTGCGGGGCGGTGTGCGGTGGTGTGGTCTCGCTGGGGTGCCCTGCCGGTCCGCCAGCTGCGGTCCGTCCTGCGGAGCGGTGGTTGCTCCCCCCTGGACCCCTTGAACTGGATTGTCGGCCCCCCCTTTCTTGAGGAGACTGACTCGTCTTGGGGATCGAAACCATGTCCACAAAACAAGATGGCGATCGGGCTAAGATAAAATCGACCCGCCGTGGCGCGGCCCAGCAATCCAACAGTATGGACCGCTACACCCTCCAGAAGGGATCCCCAGAGGCGCCGCGTAGGTCCCCTACGGGCCCGACTGATGCTTCCGCTCTGCCCACGGACCTGACCCTCCGAGACGTCATGGGCGCCATCGCCGAGATGAAGGCCTCGGTGGACCAGCGCTTCGACACTCTGGCCCAGAAGATTGACTCGGTCCTCGTGGACGTGGGCCTCGTGAGGGCTGATTTGTCTAAAACCAACGACCGGGTCGACTCTTTGGCCCACTCTACCACGGGCCTCACAACGGACGTGGCGGCCCTCCAACAGGAGGTGCGCAGGCTTGGCCAGGCGAGCGCCCTGATGAATCGTCGGCTGGAGGATTCCGAGGGTCGGGCCCGGAGGAACAACGTTCGCATTATCGGGGTGCCGGAGGGACGCGAGGCGGAGGCGGCGGATCTATTTGTTGAGGACCTGGTTCTCACCCATCTCCAGCCTCGGGGGCTGAGTAAATTCTTTGCGGTGGAGCGTGCCCACAGGGTCCCCGGGGGTAGGCCTAAGGTTGGAGCCCCTCCGAGGCCTCTCATCGCCCGGATCTTCAATTTTTGGGACAGAGACGCTATCCTACAGACTTCCAGGCTACAAGGGCCGGTCAAACTTGACAATATGGACATCAATTTCTATCCTGACTTCACTCCGGCAGTCCAAAAGCAGAGGCTGAGCTTTCTTGGTGTTAAACGTCGCTTAAGGGACCTGAATCTCAAATATGCGATGCTTTTTCCAGCTAAGCTGAGAGTGGAGGTGGATGGCCACACGCACTTTTTTGATCGACCCGAGGTGGCCGGGGACTGGCTAGACACTTTGCCCGGAGATCGGGGCCGGGGGGGTGGGGGGGTGCGGTTGGTGGGGAGGGCCCGCCGGATCAGGACTGAGGGACTAATGGTAGGCCTTGCTCTGGACTGCGTTGTTGTCACTATTGACTGTTAGGGTAAGTTCCCCTCCTGTGGAGGTCGTGTGGGGTCTCTTGGGGGATCTCCCTCCTCCTCTGGGGGACTAGTTAGTTTTCTTATCTATGGGGCGACAGGCACACTGCACTTTGGGGGGGCTGTTTGGGCTCATGCAGGGGTGCAGGGTGGGGGGAGTTCTGTTGGGTTGGGTGGGTTGGGGTGGGGTGTGGTTCGTTTCTACCGCAAGGCAAACCCGTTATTGTATTGTTGTTTTTGAGATGCTCTGGGGGGGACAACTGATGGCTTCGTTATGTGATGGGGGGTAGGGATTTGACATTGTTGTCCTGGAATGTTAACGGACTGGGTGATAGGATCAAGCGGGGTGTGGTCCTGCAGTATCTGAAACGGATTTCGCCTGATGTGGTCTTTCTGCAGGAGACACACCTTATTGGTAATTCCTTTTGTGCCATGAATCGGCGTGGCTATCGCTTGGTGGCCCACTCGGGCTTCACGTCGGGCTCACGGGGGGTGGGCATCATGGTGAAGAACTCGCTCCCGTTGGAAATAGACGAGGTGCGCCATGATGAGAGGGGACGCTACACTGTCTTGGTGGGGAGGATGGAGGGCAAGGTAGTTGTCTTTGTCTCTGTGTACGTCCCACCGGGGCTACAGTCCACCACCTTTGCAGATCTGGGGCGCCTCCTCCTTGACCTCCCGGGGGGGCTTCTGGTGGTTGGGGGGGATTTCAATGCGGTGGCTTCTGGGACTATGGATCGTCATCCCCCTAGGGACCTCCCCCGGGCACAGGCGTGGTTAGCGGGCCTTTTAGACACACTGGGATTGGTGGACTGCTGGCGTTTAAAGCATCCCACCCAGCTGCAGTACACCTTCCATTCGGGTGCCCATGGTAGCCTCTCGCGGCTTGATTATGTCCTTGTCCCTGCGGCTTATGCTGGGAGGGTGGGAGAGGTGCGCCATCTGGCGCGGGGTATTTCAGATCATTCCCCGCTCCTATTGCACTTGGGTGTCTTCCCGAGGGGAGAGGGCAGGGTAGCCCCAATCAATGCTTGGTACCTGTGTGACCCCACTATTCGTGCTGACCTGAATCATTGCAACGGTATTTTGAGGAAAATGTGGGGTCCGTTCCGTCGGCTATCTCCCTGTGGGAAGCCTTTAAAACAGTTCTCAGAGGGGAGGCCCTCTCCTTTATCTCCCATGCCCGCAGACGCGCACAGGAGGAGGTGACCCAGGTGGAGGCCGAAATTACTGAATTGGAGGGTGGTCTGGGGAGTGGGGTGACTGACGCGGCGCTGCATGTTCTACACCTTAAACAGGCGGCCTATAGGGCCCTCGTCAAGGAGGCGGCCAGGGGCCTTAGCAGAGAGCAACAGGGGCAACTGTACGATGTGGGTGATAAGGCTGGCAAACTGATTGCGTGGTTGGATAAGAAGGAGAGAGCTAGTCGTGTGGTCCCGCTGATTGAGAGGATGGATGGTGTACGAATTACTGAGCCGGAAGGCATTGTTTCTTGCTTCGCGGATTATTTCCGCGAGGTATATTCTCCGGTCTCTCCCTGCTCGGAGGAGGATTCCCATGCCCTGCTGCGGGACATCGCGCTGCCCTCGCTTTCAGTGGAGGACAGGGATTCGTTGGATGCCGCTCCCACCTCGGATGAAATCGCCCTCGCCATACGCTCGGTCGCCTCGGGCAAGGCCATGGGCCCGAATGGCCTTCCTATCGAATTGTACAAGCTGCGACCGGATGTACTGGCACCTCACCTCCGCGCGATGTTCCTTGCGGCCCACTCGCGGGGCTCCCTCCCGCTGGACCAGCGTCTAGCTACCATCGTGGTTATCCACAAGGAGGGGAGACCGCGAGACCGGGTTACATCCTATCGGCCGATCTCGCTCTTGAATGCGGAGCCTAAAATCCTCGCCAAGGTGCTTGCCAACCGGCTGGTCGGCATGGTGAGCGATCTGGTCCACCAAGACCAGTCCGGCTTTATTCCCCATCGCAACACGGCCCTTAACCTGCGGCGCTTGCACGGGGTGCTCGCGCGTGTTCCATTCGTGCGGGAGCCGGCCATCTTGGCGTCCTTGGACGCCACCATGGCGTTTGACACGCTCGAGTGGCCGTACATCTGGGCGATGTTGGCGAAATTTGGATTTGGCCCGGGATTCATCAGCTGGGTCAAATTGTTGTACTCTGACCCATTGGCGCAGGTGGTGGTGAATGGTCGAGTCTCGGCCCCATTCGTGCTGGGACGGGGCACGCGACAGGGTTGCCCCCTGTCGCCGCTCCTGTTTGCACTGGCCTTGGAACCCCTGGCGGAGTGGCTGCGGTGGCACCCTTCTATCCGTGGTCTCCGTTGGACCCCTGAGTATGAGGACCGCGTGTCCCTCTACGCCGACGACATCCTGTTGTACTTAGCCTCCCCGCGTAAATCACTGATTGTCCTGGTCGATGTTCTGCGCTCCTTCGGCCGTAACTCAGGTCTTGTCATCAACTGGGCTAAATCCTGTGTCTATGTGCTTTCCGGGGAGGCTCCTGTTCTCCCGCGGGGCTGCTCGATCCAGATTGCCTCGCAGGGGTTTCGTTACCTGGGCGTCTATATTACGCTGGACCCAGTGGCCCGCTACGAGCGGAATTTGCTTCCCCCCCTCCAGCGCTTGAAGGAGGACGTCGCGCGCTGGCGGCGCTTGCCGCTGTCGCCGCTCGGCCGGGAGGCATTGTTCAAGATGATGTCGTTACCGCGCTTTCTGTACGCCCTCCAGAACTCGATGGACCTGGTCCCGGCGCGTTACTTCCGTGAGGTGGAGAGTTTGCAGCGCCGCCTGTTCTGGGACGGGAGGCCGCGTATAGCCCTGGCAAAGTTGACGCTCCCGTGGTATGACGGAGGGATTGCCCTCCCGGATATTAAGCGGTATTACTGGGCCTCCCAATTAGCTGCAATTAATCACGGCCTCTACGGGCCCGCCTTAAACCCGGCATTTGAAATGGACAAGATGCTCCTGCCCGGTGGCGATTACAATCGAGCGCTCTATACTAGCGTGCCCGATTCCCGCCTGACGGGACCCACGCGTGTCATGGTGCGAGTATGGCACGCGGCCAATGCAGCTATGGGATGGAAGGACCGTTTGACCCGGGCGTCACCGTTGTATGCGTCTGAGAGGTTGGGCTCCCTATGGACCTCGAAGGGCTTCGATAGGTGGGACACGATAGGCATTAGTACAGTGGGGGACCTCTGGATGAGGGGAGGATTCAAAACTTTCGAGACACTGCAGGCGGAGTTTCAGCTGCAGGGCAGTGAATACTTTCGATACCTGCAGGTCCGTCACGCACTGGGCTCTGTCTTCCCAGACGTGGCCGCCATCCCGGAGTCCTCCCCACTGGAGGATAGAGTGCTAGATGGCCACGTTCCGGACAGCACGATCTCCCTCATCTACAAGAAGTTGATTAATGACCGCTCGGGCTTACTGATTGGGCTCCGCGAGGCTTGGGTTGCCGATGGGTTGGAGCTGGACGACGAGGACTGGATTTCCGCGGTGGCCTCCCCGAAGGAGGTGGCCATCCCGGCTCGCCTTCGCTTCGTCCAGCTTAAGATACTTCACCGGGTGTACGTGACGGGGCCAGGGCTTCTGCGTATGGGCTATGCCGAGGATGGACTGTGTAAGCGTGGGTGCGGTGCATTGGCGACCTTTTTACATATTCTGTGGGAATGTCCGAGGGTGGAGCGATTCTGGCGTGGTGTGCATGAGGTCCTGCGAGCGGTTACGCCTGTCGTGCTGGTGCCTGAAGCGAGGAGATGCCTGCTGAATGTGTGGGAACCGACCGACTACTCGGTTCCGCAGACGCGATGGGTGACGCTGGGGTATATGATTGCTAAACGTGACATCGCTCAACTGTGGGGATCCCAGAGGCCCCCGGCAGTGTCGGCCTGGAAAGAACACATGGATTGGTGCATGTTCTGAGAGAAGGTGGTGTATGTGGCGCGGGGTAAGCCTGGGGCGTGGCTGAAGGTGTGGGGCCCCTGGAACGCCTACCGCGGGGGTATTTGCGAGCCGCCATTGTTGCCTCCCGCTTCACCAGCTCCGTCCCCCTAGATGACCCCCTCCCTCAATCCCGGGCACAGAGTTTTCCCAGTCCCAGACCTATTCCCCTTCCCCTCCTTCGATTTTAGTGTATGGTTGGGGTCCCCCCATTTGAGGAGCGTATGTTGTCATTTTCGCTCTCGGGTTGCCTTGCGGGTGTGGTTTTATGTTGTTGTGTTGTATAAAACGAAACCGTATTGTGGGCTCAGAGTCATGTGGCCCACGTTGCTGATACCTCCTGCTTTAGCGTCTCTGTAATGCCAAGTGCCTTATTGTATATATGTCATTTATTTCTGTCATTTTAGCGGCCGGCCGGAAGGTTGTAGGCCCGTACCTGTATATATTTGAGATTGTAATAAACGGTTTCAAAAAAAAAAAAAAAAAAAAAAACAGTGTTGGTTAAGAACACATTGTTGGTTCAGATGGGACATTTAGTAAAGAGTGAGGTAGACATCCATAACACGACTGGTATTGAGATTTCATATTGGGGCGGATGACCTTCTGGTTACTATATTGTTTTGGAGTATGAAATTCAATTTGAGCCCTGTGGGCCAGATGTACGACATATTTTACCAATGGGCTGTTTGCGACCAGTAAAATACATTTCTCTATGTACAAACCCTATTTTTCAAGTCGGTAAGCTAATACCAACTCACAAAATAGGGTTTGCGAGTTGCTATTAGGAAGGGGCGTGCTAAGGCATTCCTTTCTATTAGCTAGTCGCAGGGGGATGTACAATTGTTTTGTTACCTGAATGCAGTCACAAAACAATTGCAGTTTACCACCTACTTCAAGTAGGTGGGTGGTAAGCCAGTCCCCTTTGTGAAGGGTAGAAAAACGTTTTATAAGAGCAGGACCAAAGCCTACCCTTAAAAAATGAAATAGAAACAGATAACTTTTCTTTATGAAATGTTTCCCATTTTCTTTTAAGCAAAACGGGCTGCATTTCATAAACAAAAAGTTGCTTTATTTAAAATCAAACACACACATGGTCTGCTGTCCCCAGCAGGCCACCATCTCTGTGTCACTGCCCATTCCCAATGGGTCACAAATTGGGTCACAAATTGCTTCATGAATACTGATGAGGTAAGTCAACAGTGACCACTTTGGAAATCGCTGATGTGTCTGAATCACCTTAGTACATGTCATTTTGAGAGTCTCAAATTGTGATTTACAAAAAATCGCAATTAGAGACTCGCAAAATGAAATGGTCATACATCTGGTCCTAAGTGAGTAGCTTCTGGTGCCAGGGTTGGAAGTCTTTTACTCCATTGCACACCAAACATAGGCCTCAAGGCCATGGTGAGAAGAAGATTCTATCTCAACTAAGAACCAATGTGCCAAATTTTAAACAAAAAGAGGAATGAAGGGAGAAGGCCACTCTATGATTCATAAGTGTGTACGACACAGACAAATGACTTATTCTTAGAAAAAGTATTTAAGAAAGCCTAGAAAACCTACTTCATACAGTGATCAATGAGGAAGATTTGTTTGTTGCAACGTATAACGCCTTGACGTGAGTGGAGGCTGCTAAAAGAATTCTGGTAAGGACTGGAACTTTATCCTTTCTGCAATGTTAACAAGGTTCATAAACTACTGCCTAGAATACTAGGTTCTAACTTAGCATTCTTCTGATGACCAGTGGCCACTTTAAGTGGCCTATTAGGATTGCGGATGGATCACCACCGCCAAATGTCCCTGTTTCACCCCCTGCCATATTAGTAGGGCGAGGGGCACCGCGGCGGACGGAAAGACCGTCCCCTGCTTTTCCACCGGTCGGATTGCCAGCCAGGCGGAAAAGGCACACAATATCACCGCCATCCAAAATAGGATACTTACGTTGGGTATGCCTTTTGGAAAGGAATGTGGTGAATGGCTTTGGGGGCCCGTTGCGGGCCCCCGGGGTTGGCTGCAGTTGGGGGGTACCTATGGTACCCCCCTTCACTGGCACGCACAAGTTGGCAGGCACCGCGCGGTGCCGGTCACGATGTGCATGCCAATGCACTACATGCATCTATTACATTGCGCTGGGTGCTGCTTACAGCACCGCCCGCCGCAATGTAATAGATGCGGGTTGCAACCGCCAGGGTGGCGGTCGCATTATTATGGGCCTAGCGGGACCGCCGCATCTCTGGCGGTCGGTCCCGTTTACCGTTACGTCGCCATCGTAATGGGGCCTAAAGTTCTTATTTAAGAATAGAGATGTTTTCGTATCAACACAAATCTGCAGTTATCTTATTATAAAGCCAAAGAGAATAGCTATATTTGAATGGCTCTTCTGAAGAACAAGTGGTTGATACCTTTCTGGATTCACAGTGGTATTGATATATGTGTGAACATTGGTCCAGAACAGAATTCCGCCCTGAATGGCATTTGTGATTTTTAGGGATTTCAAATCTAAGCATGCGCATGATTGGAGGCTCCACCTTGGTTTGTGTATGCAACATTTCTTCTGCTGTAAAAGGGGGCACATGCAAATGGCTTCTGTGTTAATGATACAGAGAACCTTGAATGAAACATGACAAGCACTTTGGGGCCTGTGAACAGCTTCTAAAAATAAACATACATGGTCCCAGCTGCAGTGTTGTGACAATGTTCTCAATCACTTTCAGCATATGCAAGTAGTAGTCAGAGATCCAAAAATAAAACTCTTTAATGCAATAAAGTCTCGTATGGAGAGAATTTCTGACTATTAATTCAACTTGAGGTTAGAAGAAGGAGAAAAATATCCAAAGCAACTGGAGTTTCTGAGACTTCTTGCACTAGTTCCCACACCTGTGGTAGCCACTATATGAAAAGGCGGCAGAGGAACCAGTCAATACAAGTATAGATGTCAGTTTTAGTGGAATTAATTTTGAAGTCAGTTTGGCTCCACCAAATCTATTGCCAATGGAAATGGTCCAAAGCCACAGTGATTTAAGCTGGAGGGTTTCTCAAGTCTGAGTAGTATATCGGAATTGTCTGTGTATATATAGCAAGTGAATCCAAAACAATCAATTCACTAAAGTAAGGAGGTAACACTCAAACAGCAGTAGTCAGGAGGTACTTTACTCTATCTTTTTTGGATCAACTACCTCAATGTTCATAAAATACATTGAGAAGAGTGTAGCAGAAGGGAGAGACTGTATTCACCTGAACATGGGTTTTGCCCATTCCTGAGCATTATCTTGTATTCTAAATTAGTCCAGCATGTGGATATGTATAGTGTGATGTGCAGTATCAAAAGATGCTGACATCTAATAGTGTGGGGGCAGCTACCTCATTTCTATCAGCAGATATTTTTAGATCAGCCCAGCTGCCAATGACAACAGACTGCTACTAGTATTGCTAAAAGTGGAAGCTGCATTTTTGGATAAGTTTATCAATGAAGGTTACAGTATGGGGTTACAGAATGGATACACAAAAAAATAAAAATAAAAAAATAGGTCCTTCTGCAGCAGAGGTATGCCCTTGGCAGATTTCTGGTTCTTTGATAAATAGCTTTAGAACCAAAAACCTGTGCTGTCTACAGTTATGTTTGGTACAATCAGTGCTTAATTTGTGCCTGTAGTTGCAGCTGGCAGGTACTGCATTCATTTTTGGGGGCCAATACTTATATTCATCATCTGACATTAGCCCTTGAGCAAGAAAAGAAGACAAGGAAACAGGAAGTGTAGGGCAGTAAACAAAGAGACATGTGGTGGACTCAAGACTAAAAAGACTAGGAAGTTTGTGTATTTAGCAACCCTAGCTACACCAGTAATTACTTGCCAGACCCAGTGAAGATGCCAACCAGGCAGCTAAAGGAGTGAAGGCCAGTTCATTATTTTAGGCAAGTCTAGGGGATGAATGTAGATTACAGTCAAGAAACCTGACAAGTGTGTATCTTATACAGGTCTCTGAGGCAAAGGTTTCACTGTGGAAGTGGGTGTAATTTAGAAATGACACTCTCCAGCAGAGTCTATCACCTTTTAGTGAGACTGTTCAGAGCTCAGAAAAAGCTTTATTCGGTAAGATATTCACAAACCATAAAAGCATATACATTTTACATTAGGCATCGACACTGTACATCACAACAATTAAAAATCATGAGATTAAAAAGGCTTTTATAATTGCCAACAAGATTAACCCCTTCGCTGCGGCGGGAATTCTGCCGCAGCGCTGGGGGGTGCGGAGGGGCAGCGCGGTGGCGCTGTGCTCATGACGGAGCCGTTCCGTCATGAGCCACGGTTGAGCTGTGCTCATGATGGAGCGGTTCCGTCATGACTCCGCCCAGTTGCGTTGTCCCCCCGCACAGGTGGGGAAACAGCGCCGCGTGGGCGGAGCGGCCGCCAACGGTCGTGGCATGACGGAACCGCTCCGTCATGAGCACACGGCAACCGTGGCTCATGACGGAGCGGTTCCGTCATGAGCGGGGAAGGGGTTAAAAAACTGTGCAAAATAGCAATTTTAAGTGCAAAGATGTTCAATTGATTGTCGCTTTACTTTACATGATTAGGTTTTATATAGGCTATATCACTTTAAGACGGAAAAGAGAGGCCCCCCAGACAGCAGGAATTAGGATGCATAGGGGGATAATCCCAGTTCATCGTAGGGTACAATTATTTGTTTTATGCAATCCGCCTTAGGGTCAGTTAAATTATATGTTATATTTTATGGCGTGACAAGATGCTTTCCGAAAGACAATTTACAGTCTAAAGATTTGTTCTATGCCGTACGCAAAATTTTAAGACTGTTAAAAACGCATATAAAGCAGTCAACAAAGGTCTTCAGATGTGAAGCCACTGTGCAAATATTAATCAGGGCAAGCCAGAATGCAGACGATTGTGGCAGAATGTCATAGAATATCATCAATGTGAAGTGTGTGTGCATGCAAAGAGAACTCAAAAGTAATGGGAGACCTTGCGCAATGGGGTATTTTGTGCCGGACTGTAAGCATTCATGGAATAAGAAGTAAAAGTGACAGTACGTGGTATTGTTTTGTTCTTTGTATCCTGGTATGTTTCTGAGTATATTTTTATTATCTATGGAATGATGATGAAATGATGACCCCCCCTCCCCCCGGTGATAATTCTACAAATGGGAGCAGGGTTGGATTCTTAGCATATTTTGGGAATACAATGCATGATTGAGCCCAACATTGGTTAAATACTGGCTCTGGCATACTTTAAGCACATCTTGGCATATTGTAGGCTTCCATGGATTATGAGGCCCGTATCTGCTAACGTGCTGGCACTAACGTGATGGTGGTAATTCTTGGCATATGTAAATATCCATAAGACGATCGTACTGAGAAAAACAAAAAAAAGGATGGATGAAATGGTTACATTTCTCTCAGCCAATGATTATAACACATGTTCATTTCTAAAATGATGATGTAGCTGCATTTTCATCTTTGATATGTGGTAGTGACGGGAAAGATGAGTTGGGGTTGCAGTCTGGTCCATCAGCTCATAGCTAGTGTGGTCATAACTCCCACCATTTTGGGGCTTAGGATATTTCCTGAGGATTCCCTGATTGGCTGTTGAAGATCTGTACATGGATAGCAGGCCAAGGAGACTAACAGGATTTAAGGGGTCTTTAGGGTTTAATGCTGTGTAGTGGTAAAGTGAGATGCAGGCTTTTTTGCATTCAGGAGTGGGTAGAAGTAAAGAGCAGCAAGGGGCTCATGTTCTGGACATTCTCATTGTTTCTATGCTCCGGCGCTATAAGTTTGTCATGAACACGGCATAATTACGTTATGTAGTGAAGTTAGGAAAATTCCACGTAACCAGGCTAACACAAAATTCCTGAAATTACGCAAATTATGCTACCATAACATATTTTGCCAGGCCTAGCTAAAAGTCCATGTGTGCATGCAGAGGTTCCTCTGCAAATATTCAAACCCAGGAATGAAACTTTGTAGTTCTTCTGTGGCTTAGACCTGGCTGAACTGCAATTATGTTTCAAGTCCCTTGTTGGACAGTGGACTACCAGGATGGTTTTATAATTCAGATCCATTCAACACATTCTATTCTTCCCGTTTGGATTGCACAGCTTTGGTCAAGGGATTCTCTGTACATATACCCTCCCTCTTTTTAAGAGACTACCACGGACCACTTGCACATACTTTAACTTGTCTCCAAGAATTTCTACCTTAAACGGCATCAAAAGATAAGTGCTCATAGTTTGCATACCAGAAAAATATGCTCAGTCTACAAACCAAAAGTGGAAAAAAATCAGAAGCTAGCGATTTCCCTTTATGCAATATTCACTTGCATAATATCAGTTTCGTGCCTTAAGATTGTTTAAACATCAACACGCTACAGTAGTTTGGCAGTAAACATTATTGTGCATTTATGAGCCTACCACCGAAGAAGCAGCTTTTTGATGGCGAATTTTTCATCCTAATGTGAGTAATAATTTACAATAAATACAGGTAAGGCAGAGATACATTTTCCTGACGGATAGCGAGGAAGTGAAGAGCAGCACAATACGTGAGGCATAAAAGCTGTCTCTGTCATAATATTTATTATAATGGCATAGAAAATAGTCGGAATAAATAATAGATGACTAAAGGTAAATTCAGATGATAAAGAATCCTTCTAGCATACACCATTACTTTTGGCTAATCTCGTTTATGCGCAGTTGAAGACTCTTAATAAATATTGTGCTGTCCTTCTATCTTGGGCAACCCCGGGCACTTGTAAGATGTGCTTAGAACGCAAATGAGTGGACATCAGCCAATTTACTGCTTAATTACAAGTCAGAATAGAAAATGACTTGTATTTAAAAAGCCACTTTGGGTCAACGTTTAGGGTAGAATACAAACAATCGCTTGAGCCTTGTTTTCTGTATGCTTCCTGAATTGTGTGTGACTGCAAAAAGAGGAAATCCAAGGTTTTCATGAGATAGAAGTATCTATGTATTAATATAATAATAATAATAATAATAATAATACCAAACAATTCCAAATATTGCATGGATTCTCCATTTTGCCAAGACAACTAAAGATGGTAGAAATATAATATCTTACAATGTTTGACAAGAAGACATAGGAAAGCAAATATAATAAGACGTCAATATTCATTATGCTTAGTAAGGCAACACACACTAAGGACCTTATTACTCTACATCGCGATTACAATGCGACCGCACATGGTGTGGTCGCGTACTTTCATTTCTCAATAGGAGCTTGTGCTACGGCCGTGAATCGGCTGTAAACCGGTTCATAGCGAAATGGGAGATTGTGTTCATCCCTTCACCGCGTGGCAGGCACCTCAAGGTGACTGCCATACGGTGTAGGGATCAACAGGGGACCAACATAGGTGCCCCCTCGGCCCCCAATAGGCAGGCGCAAGTAGAAAGGGGCCCTGGTAGGTCCCCCAAACTTGCTTTCCAACAGGCTTTCCATGTCAGAAAGCCCGGCATGGAAAGCCTGTGGGAAACCAAGCATCGTAATCCCAACGTCGGAAACGCCATCCATTGGGATTACAGGCTGGTCTGTGACTGGCCGACGGGCTCCTTGAGCCTGTTGGAATCCAGCTGGAATGACCGGCCAGTTTCATTTCCGACTGCCTAGATTGTAATTAAGTTTTCGTAAGTGAAACCAACAATGAGTGTTGGAAAACTTCTGGCCTGAGGTCAGAGGCTTTCCGACACTCATCGTAATTGGCCCCAACTGTCTGTATCCCTAACGTTAACATTACTGGGGAACCCTGTTAACTCCTATGGGGTAGGTAAACTGAGTGCAGCCCTGAGATTCCAATGCAAAATAGGGAATTACTGGGTGAATTGGTAAATTCAGGTCTGATTCACAAATAAAGTCAATATTCCTTCTCACATTTATAACCAGAGTTTTTAGCTATTTTGAAAAAGAAAAACTAACCTGCGGTATTTCCGTGTACAACCTAATTAATTTCTTTCAGAATTAACAGGCCGCTGATAATGGGGTCTTTAGTAATTAACTAACTAACATCCCAACAACAGTTTTCAGGCTCTTATGCTAGTTGCATATGTGGATATGTTAGGTTAGGTTATATTGTATCATTAATAGTCTATCATACATTACATATCTAGCACCTACTGTAATCTTGAATCATTATTTTCTTACTCTCATCGGCTGCAGGTCCGAACATTTATGGCTTGTCTGAATGTTTTCAGGCCAGATATAGTGTACATTGAAACCTTAGGACATGATCAGATTCTCATAAATACATGTGTGAGCGCATTTTCTCTGCATACATGTCCCTATTCACAAAAAGAACTTCACGAAGAGAGAATTAAACTGGCAGCGTACATGCTGTTCCCGCTTACCTGTGCCTGCCTTTCTAGAATATTAACGGTGCTGGCATCAGTCTTGCAGGGAAAAGAAACTGTGGCCCACAATGTTCAAGCCTTGTATCAAAATTGTAAAATCTGCAGATCTCAATTCATCCCTTTGTGAATGAGAAGCAATGTGTAAAAATCTGTCTGTGAATCCCCAGCCCTACTCCAAGTGACGATTTTTGTCAGGGGTCAGAGGCATTTGTGCTGCTTACTTCAGACATGAGTTGCAATTTTCACATGCACTCATTCAATTTGCATATTTGCACATTCTGTTTTTCCCAATTTCTGTTCATGAAGATTAGAAAACATCTTTGTGAATAGCCTTTAACATTTAAAAAAATGACTATAATGTTTAAATTTAACACATACTGGCCTATCAAAATATTACACTCCTGTTCACATTGGACAGATGTGGAGCAGTCTCCAACTCTCAAATATCTTCTTGCATAAAAAACCAAACTAGGCATCAATTGGTGGCAATTTTGGCAGTGCCTTTCAGAAAGACTGTCATATGGTCTTTTGGAACAGTAAACATCTAAAGATAGCCACTAAGACAGCTTTGAACTGAAGATATTGGGATGAATGTCTATCTAATCACATGTTTCTGAATAGAATTGTGCAGTTATCATAAGTAAGTTTGCAAAATGTGAAATGGACAGTATTCAAATTGTTTATCTTGCAGAGACACATTTGATACCCTCTGATGAGGCCAGTTTGACAGAGTCAATGGATAACAAAACCACTCACTTTAGTGAAACAGCAAACTACCAGCTACACTTTACCACTTCAGTTTAATAAATAAGTGACTTATTTAGGTGGCAGACTGCAAAGAAAACTGGCAAACAATCGAAAGGGTAACACAGTGTCCCTTAGAATCCGGGTATATATAAATCAAATGGTATGGTTCTCTCATGGTAAGCTAAAGCCTATGCTTCCTAAGCAGAAGAGATATACATGGTCATACAATTGATTGTAAGTAGACCAACTGTTTAATGGATCCCCATATCAGTTACAAAATATTAATCCATCTTCAATTCAGGGTGCATCAATGAGCACTCTGAGGTTATGGCAGCTTCAGGAGCAATCGCTGTCTGGGGCTGACCATTCTCCCCCACTGCCGTAACCTCCAAGTGAGCATTGATGCACTGTGAATTGAAGAAGGATCAGTATTTTGAAATTGATTAACTCAGAACAATCACATTCTACACATATCTCTTACACTAAGAGGTGTCTACTTGTATGCCCTAATGAAGACTCCGTTCTTAAATTGAACTATTGGGGTTGAAAGGTTGCATGCTGTTCTGTTGACTTCAATACAAAGGTGCCATATGTGTGGCTCTGAATGCAGGGCCACACTGGTTGTGAATTTGTGCATCTTTAAGTCTACATTTAATCATATATGTTTCACTGCACACTCCTTGTTCACTGAATTATCACCATTCACTAACACTGCACTGTCCACCAAGAGTACCTACTTGGGGGCCGATTCCGATCCTGTATTTTTTTTTCACGTACGACTCGCATCCGTATTTTTTCCGTACGAATTGTACAAGTCACGTCCGACCTGTGAAGTACGATTCGTATGGGAAAATGTACATACGGATCGGCCCGATCCGTACGAATCGTAGCGGGAAAACTTGTACGAGAATGACCCGGACACTTTTCCGTATGAACCGTAAAAAGACAGTCCGAGCGTACAAGTACGATCCGGACCGGCTTTCCGATTTACGATTCGTACGGAAATCGTCCCGTACACAGGGAATGACTTGTACAAATGCAATGTCGGTGTATGCACCGTACATAGCAATGGCCGTGTACGCACCGTACATACGCAATGTCGGTGTACGCACCTTACATAGCAATGGCGGTGTACGCACCGTACATTGCAATGGCGGTGTACGCACCGTACATAGCAAGGGCGGTGTACGCACCGTACATAGCAATGGCGGTGTACGCACCGTACATAGCAATGGCGGTGTACGCACCGTACATAAGCAATGGCGGTGTACGCACCGTACATAAGCAATGGCGGTGTACGCACCGTACATAGCAAGGGCGGTGTACGCACCGTACATCGCAATGGCGGTATACGTACCGTACATAGCAATGGCGGTGTACGCACCTCACATAAGCAATGGCCATGTACGCACCGTACATAAGCAATGGCCGTGTATGCACCATATTTAGCGATGGCGGTGTACGCACCGTACATATGCAATGGCGGTGTACGCACCGTACATAGCAATGGCCGTGTACGCACCGTACATACACAACGCATGGGGGGTGTGTGCCTGTATGACTCGTACCCCTGTACCGTACTGAACCACAGACACTGTAAAACAGTACAAGGAGGGTCTATTCGACTCGCACAACACCACAAAACACGTCTACAGTGCACTAAAAATGGAAATGACTCACCTGGACACATCCAAACAGGCAAACAGAGGGGCACACTCTCAAACACCCCTTATAACACACCCACCAAAAATTCAAACTGAGGCCCACCCACAAATGGACCAATAAAAAGGGCCCACACACACAAACCATGAGCCTTTGCAACAGACTCACTGCAGCTAGAGAGCACACACCAACAACTGCACCCATCCACCTTAACATATACACTGTCACACAACCTCCTTCACACATACCCCCTCTACACATTCACACCCACACCGTCACATTCAGACCCACACACCCACTACCATCCACACCCTCACCCCACACCATGCCCACAGACAAGAATCCAAAGTTCACAAGGGAGGAGCTGGAGATCCTTGTCAATGAAGTCATCAGAGTCGAGCCAAAGCTGTTTGGAATATTGGTCAGACAGACCAGCATAGCCGAAAAATCACGCCTGTGGCAGAGGATTGTCGATAGGGTGAATGCTGTTGCACCCATCAGAAGGACCAGGAATGAATACCAAGCCAGGTGGTACGATCTGCGGAGGGCGGTCAAGCGCAAAATGAATGAGGACTACACCCAGAGCAACATCACTGGAGGTGGTGCGCCCCGCAGACCAGTACATTACCATCCCTGGGAGGAGAAGGTGATGGCCCTGCTTCCGCCGGTGGGAGTACATGGACTGCATTGACTTCCAGAGCCTGGTGAGTACACAAACAACTTACGTAACATGGGGGTAATGGCATCCACACCCCAACTACACAAAATGCTCGTAACTACCCCCAAGCCCTCACCGGCCAGAACCACACTCAAAAATAACGCTAATGCCACTAACATGTGTATGCTCCATTGAGAAAGCAAGGCCATGCTATGTCCCATGCTACACGAAGCAGCAACCCAAGAATGGATGTCCGGTATGCTGGGAGGGTGGGTGGCACAAAACACATTGTTGAACTCTAAATCAGACACAATTTCCCTCATCCCATATGGCCCAGGTACATACCCATGCACCATGCGCAATGCACAGGGATTGGGAAAGTACTGACAAGATAGCTCACGCTCAGCCCGGGTGTAGGCAGCACAAGGCCCTCCTGTGACCAGTGCAAACACAAACACCAAGACAACAAGGTCAGATATCTAGGACAGGAACTCACACTCACTGTCATGGCAGCATGCTCCATGGGGGGACAGCTACATCACCTGGGAGCCCCACTGCCAAATCACACTACACCCACCAGCAGGCCCTGTCACACACACCCTTTACACAAGCAGACACCCCCAGGACAGGCAATGGATTTACACACTGTCACAATGGACATGTAACACAACAACACCAATACATAGCCAAAGAAGCATCCAAGCCAAAAAGCTACATGTCAAAGACTCAGGAGAACATATCAAACTGTCCCCGCAACATACCCATCCACAAGTGAACATTGAGGAGAATGCTATGCACATACAACTACCTGGAGGAACAGTGCCAACTAGAATGTGTATGATACATGCATGTTGCATGAAACAGCCTTAACATTGTCTGTCTCTCACACACAGGGCAACATGATGAATCTACCCCCAACAATGGGGGTGAAGATTCACAGTCCCTGGCCTGGGAGGAACCTGATCCCACCGGCAGCGACGCCTCTCAACATTCCGCGGATGACCCCTACCGACCTGGACCCTCTGGTGTCCAAGCCCCTGCAGAACCTGGTTCAGGACCATCTGTGCCAACCACCACCCCCATTCCTGCCACATCCCAGGAGACACCGAGGAGCCCTGCCCGCAGTGAACAACTGAGCCAGTCTGACCAGGAGGGACAAGGAGCGCCGGGCACCCAGGAGGAGGCAGACAACACTGCCACTGCCATCCCTCAGGGGTCCCGTAGACTCGATGTGCCCACAGCAGCAGGCCAGGCTCGTGTGGGCAGGGGTGGTGGGAGTGGAGGCAGGCGGAGGCGAGAACCTGACCAGCCAGCTGAAGGGACCGGTATGTCACACATACACAATATCATGGAGGCATACCAGCGTGACACCAGGGAGTTCAGCCAGGTAGTGCTGACCCTCACAGAGATCAAGAACCAGCAGGCCGAACAACACGCCAGTCAACAAGAACACCAAGGACGGATGGAGGCAAGACTGGCTGAGCTCCTGGCGGTGCAAAGGGACATAAGCCATTCACTCCGTCGGATCGCCGACAACATGGGCAACCCTCCCTGTGCCACCAGGCGAAGACCACCACCAGCCACAGGGAGGGAGGAGGAGGAGGAGGAATCGTCCGACGGAGCGTCCCAAGCAACGTCAAGGCCTGCATCTGAGGGTTCCCGGAGGAAGGTGGGTCGTCCACGGAAAAGACTGTGACAGGCAGCGGACCATCCACATCTCCCAGGTCACCTGGCCTGGCACCTGGCCTTCATGTGCGACAGCATCACCTCATTGACTGACATCATCTGCCACATGGACCTGCTGGTCACAGTCTGACTAATGATGCCAAACACTATGGTCTGGACTCTGAGGACTTCAAATGGCAAGGATCCCATCTCCCCCTGTGAACTTTGGATTCTATGGTCCCTGCATTGCACCTTTTTCAGGGCACAAATCACGCCCCAGACCTATAATTAAATAATTAATACGTGAAATTTGATGTTGCAGTCATTTAGCATGAGTCCACAACATACGTGTGGAGATATGTCAAAGTATGCCTGAGTGTGGAACTAACTCCAGCCATCCATATACTTGCATCTGAGTCTGGTCGAGGACACACATGTGTCTCAATGTATCACCAAATACAGACATGGAGCCCAATACTCACCCGTGATGGCCTCAAGCTGCTGAGGCGGGGCTTGCAATACTGCTCAGACAGACCAATTTGGAAGAGTATCGTGAAGGTGTAGAGGTCATGGGTCATGTTGATGTGCCAGGGGAGGGAGTCCCAGGTCTGTGTGGCAAGGTGGGAGAACTATCTCCTGCATGCAGTGTTTATGTGGATGTGATGAATGGTGGCCAGGGCAAGGTGGGCTGCACGGAGTTGGGCCAACGGGGTGTTGGATGATAAACGTCCAAGGTTTGTTTTGGGTCTGGGGTTGTGGACTGCCTCCTGAGTGTGGTTGAGGAGTCTGAAGGTGATCCTGCAGCAGACAGTGAGCCATTCTAGCTATCTCAGGTGGACGGTGATGTGGCTGGGGCTGGGGATGTTGAAGATGAGGTGTGCGGATGCACCCTGGATGTGGACAACTTCTCCTGCAGTTTTGCTGTTGTCCTATGTAGAGGCCGGTGCTGTAGTTGAGCCGGCTGGTGTAGTTGACCTGGGGGGCGGTCTGTCTTGCCTTGTAGTGGATCTATCTGTGGATCATTTGCAGCATGCGAAGGGTGTTGCAGCATGAGGTACAGATGGTGGTGAGTTGCATGGTAATTGTCAGCGATGGGTCCATGAAGAACACCAGCTTGCGTGCGTGGCCACTGGGTGCTGGTGCGGTGCCCAGAGCAGTGGGACTCAAGGAGTTGACACAGCCGTAAGGGGACAATCCTCAGATGATGACCTCAGTCCTGTCCAAATCCAGCCAAAGGTGGCTGATGTTCAGCCATTCGTCAATGGATCTCATGCCTTCTTGAAGTTTGGCTCTGGCAATGGCTGACTCTTTGGTGAGTTTGAGGAGCAGCTGGCTGTCAATGGCATACGAGATGATGATGAGGTCGTGTGCGCATGTGATGGTGGAGAGGGGGGTCATGGAGACATTGAAGATCGTCACGCTGAGAGAAGAGCCCTGGGGCATGTGCCACATGACCCCAGTGTACTACATGCTGCAGGGTGGAGGCAGACTCCCTGGGCCTTGCTGGTGAGCTACTTTCTGATTTAATCCTGGGCCCTCCTCTGGATACCAGTGTTGGAGATGTGTGAGCTGACAGTGTGGTAGCACATGGTGTACAATGCCGTTGAGAGGTCAAAGGGGTGGGCTCACCATTGTTGAGCAGGCAAAGTTGTCGTTGGTGGTGGCAATGATGACGGTGGCAGTGGTGGGATTACTGTGGAATATGTTCTGGTGCCGGTTGCCTGGAGCTGGTTGCGTGGAGGAAATATGTCAGTTGCTTGTTGAGTGTCTTGCGGATGACATTTGCTGGGTAGGGAAGCAGGGTGATGTACCAGGAGATCCTGCGGTACTGCCGTCCGTTGTTGAAGAAGGGCCTGGGTCTCTGCATGCCTCCAGCACCCATGGAATGTGGCCAACTCAAAGGAGACATTCAGGACACGCTGGACTTGGGCTTCAAGGATGGGGAATGATGTGGTTGAGATGTTGTGTGGGAAGGGGCCTGATGGAGAGCCAGAGTGGATGGTACACATGAGCCAGGTGGTGTACTTGCTGCTGACGGGAGTCCAGAACTTGAGGGGGGTTTATCCTGCGGATAATAGTGCTGTCTGCCTCTGTGTGCCAAGGCTGTTGTGTATGGCCATGAGCTAGCAGTGGTACAAAGTTGCAAGGGATGTGATCTGCCTTGTAAGGGAGGGGTGTCTTGGATGGAGATCTGCTGTCAGTTCACTCACAATGCTGATGAGCTCCTTGATGTCATGTGTTTTGGTGTCTCAGCACTATCTGAAGGATCTCCACTTGTCCTTGCTGATGATATGGTGATGGCTGTGTGTGGTCTTTTCCAGGCCTGTAAGGTAAATGATGGCACTTTGTGTTGCAAGGTGTGCACAAGAGTCCGGCTACGTCTGTAGGTGTCCAGTAGGTCTGCCTTGTCCCAGGTGCCTTAACTATTGTTGTGCTTCACAGGAAAGTCCGTCAATGTGGAAAGATTGTTGGATCAGTTGCTGATCCAGTGCATGAGGTTTCAGGGTGTTGCGTTCGTGTTGTTTTGAGTGTCCCACACAGCTTGTCTGTGGTGACTTACATCAAGCATCTTTGGGGGATCGTTAGCAGGGTGTGGGGCAGTGTGTTGCTTGTCGGAGACGTCGATTAAAATGTTGATGAACCAATTATGGATGGTGCTGTGGTTCTCCTCCAGCCAGAAGTTACTGGCCCCCAGCCACATGTAGCCTGTGGAGGTGAGGGCGTGCGTGCAGATGTACGTGTTGATGGCTTAGCGCAATTGTGGATGTAGGCCTGGATATCTGAAGATGAGTGTTACTCTGAGGGTTGCCAGGGAGTTGCTGCAAACCCGGATTTGTGACTCTGAGGGTGTACTTGTGAATCAATTGCAATTCATCCTCCAGGATTGTTGGTGCCGTCCTTGCGGGTGATCTTGTATCCGTCTGAGATGGCAATGAAGAAGTCATGTGCTGAGGATGCTTATGTCCAGGTTACTGTCATGAAGGTGATGTGTGGCCCTGTTGTGTTGAGGAGGTAACAGAGTCCAATGGCGTGCTGGTGGATGGAGCGGGTGTGGAGTAGGAGGCACATGACCTGGTTGTTCTGACAGGGTCTGGTAAGCTGGGCAGCGCTGTGTAAGCAGTTGGAGTTGCACACTCAGCATGCAAAGGTGTCGTGTGTGCGCTTAGGGTTTGCCTGATAGCAGGCGGATGATTGTGTGGAGGACATTGCTTGGAGGTTGGCTGCAGCATGAGCCTGTTGTGTGACGTGGGTCATGCAAAGACCAGAGGCTCGGGCACTGTGCACGTTGCAGGCGCACACGGTCCTGCCTTTGGCACGGCGTTGGCACAACAGTGGCACAGACAAGCTGCTGGCTGCATTAAGAATGGGTGGAGGGGGAAGGGAGGAGCATTTTGGAGGCATGTGGGTTGCAGAATCATGGCAGTCGGCGGGGCGGTGCCACAGGTGAGGCAGCAGCAGGCAGAAGGGGTGAGAAACTAGGCAAAAAGTAGCACACAAAGACAAGGAGGTCAGAAAGGCACAGTGCAACAGGTGTATGTAAAGGAAGGAGTGTCAGGTAACTCATGGGTCACTACGAGAAAATGTATGACCAATCACCAAAAATGACGGTCACAGGGTCAGGCAACAAAATGCGGAGCTGCGCACAGGAGACACACCATCAGCATGTGTTCACGTCCCGTTGTGTGGAGCAACCTGCACAAATACATACACAACCAGGGACTTCATGCACAATAGATATTATAAGCCATGAAGAACTGCATGCATGTTGCCGAAGTAGACATACACATATGCTCAATATCTGACAAGTATGCCATAGATGACGCAAGCAAACTGGCAAGAGAGCTGCAGTGACAGAGATGAGGCACTTTGGATTGTGCTGAACACCTTTATTCCACATACACACACAAAGGGAAATGCATCCATGTGAACAGACTCACAGGTCAGTTGACAGAACATGTGGGACATACGCTGGAACCCCCCTCCACGACACGGATGATGTCAATCCCAATGAACTGGCACACAAGTCAAGGGGATGAGCCAAACAAATCCTGCTGCACACGGAGAGGCTGCAATTCCCCATAGAGCCTGTTGTTGTGATGTCCCACACTATGTCCACCCGTAGCATCCGCAATGTTTCAGAGGCAAGGTTTACACACATTGATGCCTTCATTAGACGCCACACTCCACTACAGATTACAGTCAAGAAGGGTGACTATCATGTCATGGGAGTGATGCTACATGTTATATGCTCCATGGTGAGAAGACATGTATGCATGGTACCACAACATGCACAGAAGCAGGCCCACACATTCCCAACCTGTACCACCACCATAAAGCCTTGCTGCTATCCTTACCCAAACTGACATTTCCACATATCTGTGCATGGAACGCTGATTCAGCACACGTTGCAATCCTCATGAGGAATAGCAGGAGGACAAAGATGACACGAGCAGACAACAGGCAAAAAAACCTGGAAATGACAGACACACAAGAAGTCACCTAAAAGAATTCTCGCCGCACACAGGGACATTTACAAAACATGAACAATGTTGGACACATGTAAATTTCAAAGAAAGTCTCTCCGCAAAACTGTGTGGCATGACATCATCACTCGAGTGACACATCAGAACACACATCAAAGTCACTTTCCATTCAGTCAGCTGGACACACACATTGCAACACATGCCACTCAATGCTACAAGCTTGCACACTCATACCCAGTGACTCACCATTATGAGAAGAAGTTGCGTATGAGCTGACTCCGGATATCATCCTCCTCCTCCTCATCATCATCACTAGCCTTGTGAGCAAGCCCTTGATCCTCCACGGGTGGATGTTCCTGCTCATCCGGATCCAGGATGAGTGGCACTGCCTTCTCAACTGCCATGGTGTGCAGCATGCAGCACACGAGGAAGATTTGGCAGACCTTCTCCGGGGCATAAGGGAGGGACCCGCCTGTCTTGTCCAGGCACCGGAATCGGCTCTTCAGGAGGCCAAACGTCCTCTCAATCACTCGCCCGGTCTGCCCGTGTGCATTGTTGTACCTGTGATCTGCAGCTGTTCTTGGGTTGCGGAGAGGTGTCATTAGCCATGGCATGTTGGGATATCCAGAGTCCCCTACATGGAAACATCATGTAAAAAAGTGGGTCAGGAGATGCCGTAAGAGCCAAAGATACCGCAACACACAGGACAAACAGAGTATACCCACCAACAAGACATGCTCATTCGTTGTGCAGCCGCAGCATCATTTGTGGCACCCTGCTACGCCTCATGATGTAGGCATTGTGTGCTGATCCTGGAAAACATGCACAGACATGGGAAATCAGCATGTTAGCAAGACACACCACAAGGGCATTTATCGAGTGGTAATGTTTTCTATTGCGATAGGCTTGTTCCTGTGCCTGTGGTGGTACCAAAGCCACATGTGTACCATCAATGGACCCAATGACATGGGGCATCCCTCCCAGGGCATAGAAATCACCCTTGACATCTGTCAACTCCTCAGGAGTAGGAAATGTGATGAATTCATCAAGGTGCTCCAACATGGCTGCTAAAACATCACGAAAGACACGGCTGAACATTGTCTGTGACATGCCACCAACATCAGCTATGGTGAATTGAAACGTACCTGTGGCAAACAAATGTAGGGCTGCCATCACCTTCATCTTTGGGGACAGCACAGTAGGATACCTGTGTCGCGGTTGGAGGTGTGGTGCCAGCCTGTCGGTCAAGTTCTCAATCAACTGTTGAGTGAATCTGTAACGTCGGATGCAGGCACGTTCCCTCATGGCACCCAAGTCTGGTATTGGTCTTGGGACAGGCGGTGCCCTGCAAGACATTGTTTGTAAGAAGGAAGATTGAGAGTCTGCCAATATCAATGTCAATGAACATAGCACATGCTACACTGCTAATACACATCAGGTAACTATGGAGTCGGGTGTGTGCAATACATACAGGACACATATGCCAGCTTGCTGGCACTCCTACAATAAGCCAGATACACCTGTTGATTGTCAAGTCTACATGACATGCCCTGAAATGAGTTGGTGGCCAGTCTGAGTGAAGAGCCACAGATATCACCGGAGTGACACACAACCACATAGCTGCATAGGAAGGATGTCATCTCATCCACACAGCTGACTGCAAGGAACACGCACAGGTCACAAGGAATGTCAAATGTACATATCAAACACATTGCGATGAAGGGGTACACGTGACAAGAGAAAGACACAGCCATTGAGACAACGCAGACATGTATGACTGGGAAAATATGATGTCCGATGCACACAGACCCTACAGCCGTGGGAATCCACATGTAGCATGGTGTGCCTAGATGTGTCCCATGCCCATCTCCACACAGACACATGTTGGATGCACCAACAGCAGATGCAGTTGACGGAACACTGACATCAAGCTCATGGGAACACATGACACACACCTGACATAATCACAAAGGGGAACGCAGATCGTGACATGTCAGTTGATTGAGTGTCCCTGTCCCTGGCATCAGGAGACAGGTGCGGGTGGTGATGACTGTGCCATCCCACTGCTGCTGTGCATGACACAGTTGGACTACAGACACACATGTGGCAAGTGTCAAGGTGATGTGTGCCACATAGTGCCCCATCACACATGACATGTGTCCACAGGTCATCACACATCAATTGTGCAACTAGATGAGCTGACCTGTGCAATATCACTGGCTGCCACACCTAGGGCCTGCACATAACAGTATGCAATGACAAGTACTTGATGGACATCCTTGTGCGACTCGTAGCCCTCCATTCCTGGCATGTGTGCGCCTGTATTACCATTGTAAGCGTGTGAAATGCATACCCGTAGGTGTCTAATGCACTGTACTACTAGTGCGTACCCGAACATGTGAACTAGTGCATACCCGTACGTGTCTAACGCACTGTATTATTAGTGCGTACCCATACGTGTGAACTAGTGCGTACCCGTAGGTGTCTAACGCACTGTACTACTAGTGCATACCCGTAGGTGTCTAACGCACTGTACTACTAGTGTGTACCCATACATGTCTAATGCACTGTACTACTAGTGCGTACCCGTAGGTGTCTAATGCACTGTACAACTAGTGCGTACCCGTACGTGTGAACTAGTGTGTACCCGTACGTGTGAACTAGTGCGTACCCGTACGTGTCTAACGCACTGTACTACTAGTGCGTACCCGTACGTGTGAACTAGTGTGTACCCGTACGTGTGAACTAGTGCGTACCCGTACGTGTCTAATGCACTGTACTACTAGTGCGTACCCGTACGTGTGAACTAGTGCGTACCCATACGTGTGAACTAGGGCGTACCTGTACGTGTCTAACGCACTGTACTACTAGTGCGTACCCGTACGTGTGAACTAGTGCGTACCCATATGTGTGAACTAGTGCGTACCCGTATGTGTCTAACGCACTGTACTACTAGTGCATACCCATACGTGTCTAACGCACTGTACTACTAGTGCGTACCCATACGTGTAAACTAATGCGTACCTGTACGTGTCTAACGCACTGTACTACTACTGCGTACCCGTAGGTGTCTAGCGCACTGTAGTACTAGTGCGTACCCGTACGTGTTAACTAGTGCGTACCCGTACGTGTCTAACGCACTGTACTACTAGTGCGTACCCGTAGGTGTCTAACACACTGTACTACTAGTGCGTACCCGTACGTGTGAACTAGTGCATACCCGTACGTGTGAACTAGTGCATACCCGTATGCGCCTAACGCACTGTACTACTAGTGCGTACCCGTAGGTGTCTAATGCACTGTACTACTAGTGCATACCCGTACGTGTCTAACGCACTGTACTACTAGTGCGTACCCATATGTGTAAACTAGTGCATACCCGTACATGTGAACTAGTGCGTACCCGTACGTGTCTAACGCACTGTAGTACTAGTGCGTACCCGTACGTGTTAACTAGTGCGTACCCGTACGTGTCTAACGCACTGTACTACTAGTGCGTACCCGTAGGTGTCTAACACACTGTACTACTAGTGCGTACCCGTACGTGTGAACTAGTGCATACCCGTACGTGTGAACTAGTGCATACCCGTATGCGCCTAACGCACTGTACTACTAGTGCGTACCCGTAGGTGTCTAATGCACTGTACTACTAGTGCATACCCATACGTGTCTAACGCACTGTACTACTAGTGCATACCCATAGGTGTCTAACGCACTGTACTACTAGTGCGTACCCATACGTGTGAACTAGTGCGTACCCATAGGTGTCTAACGCACTGTACTACTAGTGCGTACCCGTACGTGTGAACTAGTGCGTACCCATAGGTGTCTAATGCACTGTACTACTAGTGCATACCTGTAGGTGTCTAACGCACTGTATTACTAGTGCATACCTGTACGTGTCTAACGCACTGTACTACTAGTGCGTACCCGTAGGTGTTTAACGCACTGTACTACTAGTGTGTACCCATACGTGTGAAACGCACCATACACCCGCTATCATCGCGTGTGTACGCTTCGTTTCACCATTGTACTTGTGCCGTAGGGGTACGTGTGAAATGCACCGTACACCCGCTATCCTCGCGTGTGTATGCTTTGTTTCACCATTGTACTTGTGCCTTAGGGGTACGTGTGAAACGCACCGTACACCCGCTATCATAGCGTGTGTACGCTTCGTTTCACCATTGTACTTGTGCCGTAGGGGTACGTGTGAAACGCACCGTACCTGTGTGTGGATTTCAAAATTACATAGGGGACACATAAGGGACAAGTATTAGGCCCTAAATGCATGCTGGTTGTCATGGAGACAGAGTTTTCAGTTGAAAAGTGTCGATCATGTGTCCTGGAACAGTCAGTTGGCCACAAAATACAATGTTGCAAAGTGGTTGTTGACTTGACATGATGCTCAAAATTTGAACGATGCGAATGCTGTCATTGGTGTATGTTTAAAGTCATTGGTGTATGTTTAAAGGGATTGGAGTAAACGTAGGATGCGAATGAGTCTAACCAATCACTATGTACTCCTCTAAATGAATGCCCCTCAGCAAGACAGATATAAGGCAGCCAGAACCCATGAGAGGGCACTTGCCTGCACAACTTTCCTTCGACTACACTACTGCTGTCTCTGCTTCCTCTGGACCATGTCACGTACTGTGGAGAGGGCCCAGCCATTCACCCAGGAGGAGAATCAGGCCTTGCTGGACGTCCTCCTCCCACAGTACACCAAGCTGTATGGGAGACGAGGGGAGCAGGTGAGTGCTGAGTCCACTAACTTTGCCTATGCACCTGTTGTGTGAGTGTCAATATTGTGTCCAGGTGGGACAGACATCCAATGTTGTTTAGAGTGGGTCCCAGGGGGGGGACATGCTGATGTCTCTCATGGAGAGCATGATGTAGTTCCTGTGTGCACTCCTCACTTGCATTGTGCTTACTGTGACTTTCACTGCATAGTGCATGACACTTTCAGCCTGGCAAATCCTTGGTGTTTTTTTTCCTATTATCCTGAGGTGATTCAGTGGTCCCCCCGGTGTGACAGGTGACTGTACCCACAGATGTGTATGAGTTGAGTGGCCCTGTGGTGAGAGTGTCCAAATGATGTGTACGACCTCATGGACAGTGATGTGTGTGAATGTTCCTTGTCATGTGGGTGAGTGTCTATGTGAAGTGTTGCACCACAGCTGCATGGAGGAGGCAACAGATCAACCCATCGGATGTGACAAGTAAGCTGTGCTGTGTGTCTGACTTGCAGAGCTAGCATGACACCTGTGACACCCCACTGGCAAGTGGCACATGTGCAGAGTGAGGGTTGTATCCGCTGTTGTCAATGACAGGCGAGTGATCTGTGCTTGGGTGTGTCTGTCTAGTATGCTGATGGTGCATCAGTGGAGTGGGACATGTGACTGCTTGGCACGTGCTGCCCTTCAGCCTGCAGTTGCATGTGCTGCACAGTGTGTGGCATGATCAGTGAGTGTGTCGCACCCCTCATGCCAACATGTTGACTTTCAATGCCATGTAGTGCATTGGGGCTTGCACACAAGCCAATTTCTTATTGTGTATGATGTAATTCCTGTCTGCATCCTATGCCCTGTGCAACATTTCAATGATGTTCAAATGTGTGTCTCTGGGACATGGAGCAGGTGTATTGATGTTGTGTCACTTTGTCATCCTGACAGGTAACTGCCTACGAGAAGGGCGTGATCTGGAAAGACATCGTCTGGGCCGTGAGATTTGAGGGGGATTGTCGTCGCCAGCTGCCCCAGGTGCGCAAGAGGTGGCAGGACATCCGGTGCTGGACCCGGCGAATTGCCCGGGTCCAGCTGGGGCTCGACAGTCTGCGCCCGCACGGCGGCCGCCGACACCTGACCCCCCACATGAAACGTGTCCTGGCAGTGGTATTCCCTGAGCTCGATAGGCAGTTACAGGAGAGACTGCAGCAAGGAGGGGGTAGGTACATGGCTGTTTGTCGTGTTATGTGTCGCCAGCTTTTGGAAGTGCTCTGTAGCCTGGATACACTCCCAGAGTTAATATGTGCAGTGCATTTTCTGTTCCCAAATGTCACCTGGTGCTCTTTTTCATCCCTTCCCCTCCTTGACATGTGTCCCCTGGTGTGTGTGTGTAATCACATTTTCACATGGTCATCTAGGGTGCCAGTAAATCTAAGTGCACATTGTTTTCGGCATCATGTGAGAGGGTGATCTGTGACTTGTGTTGGTACCTTGCCTGTGCCATGACCTGTTCACTATGTTGGGGGTCCATATTTGTTGGCACTGATGATGATTCTCAACATAGGAGTGTGAGCTTTAAAATGAACACCCTTGCAGCATGCATGACCAATGTTGTGGCCTCAGACATGATGTGCATGAGTGGGAGATATGCATATTGCCATGACGGTTGAACATGGTACAGTCAGCTCATTCGAGGACCACGGAGCAGTGTGCCCACTACAGTCCCCTGAGACACCCTGGCCTCATAATCATGTGTGTCATCCAACACTGTGCACATTCTCTGTGTGTGCTGCATAGGTCTGCCCCTGTGGCATTGTTCCCTGGCCTAGTTTGGATTTTGTTAATGTGTGCTACATGTGTCCACTGGAAAGGGATACACCATTTTGCTTGTGCATACTCACACTGGGCAGTGCCTGTGTGGCTATTCACAACAATCTGTTGATGGTTGTTTGTCACAAATATGTGTTGCCAGCCCCATGAGGTGATGTTGTGTAAATGAAGCTATTTTTCAAGCACAGTTATTGTAACCCTGAACAAGAGGTGTCACTTCTTGATCTGTATCAATCACATTGACTCAGGCATGGGGTGGGGTGTGCAGGAGAGGCATACATGTGCCACCCTGATTTTTCATTGCCAGGTCTGACTTGTGTGTGATACTTGGCTGTACAAAGAATCACCGTGCAGTGCCCATGTGATGCTGGCCAGTGCTTAATTTACCTGCTTTGCAGCCTGTGTCAGTTTTTTAAAAACATGATTCCTGGTCATACATTTTTAGCACCTGTGTGTGGTTCAGATGCAACGCTGTTTGGACTTTGTGTGATGACATCTGTGTGTACATTCTGGCTTGCCATGAGGGTGTCCCCACAGTACAGATAGGCTTGTTTTCTACCCAATTGCCGGCCCATTAGCTAATGCATTGTCCTGGGTGTGGACATGTGTGCCACTCCAGATGACAGGCAGTAGGTCATATGTGTAGCCAACTGTGTAATCAGGTGACGGATGGCCATGTGACAACTGACATAATTCAAGTTGTTACTCTTACAAAATTGTACCTTGGCACACACAGCACTTGTCAACGGTTCTTCATGTTTTAAATGTGGACATTTGATGATTTGTGTTGAGAACACTGATGTGCCTGCATGAAAAAAGTTGCCCAAGGAAGTGCACACCAAAATACATTTCCACTTTCATGGAACACACTGGCACATTTTCTAAGAAGCCACTGTTAGAATTAAATGGTGTTGCAGATTCTCCATAGACATGTTCCCACAGTGCTCTTGATTTTGTGAGACTCCTTTTTTGTTGGTGATACAAACTGACAAGTCTCAAGACATCCAGACCTCCGTGGGCCCATGTATATGTACTTTCTGCAACACCATTAATTTCTAACAGTGGCTTCTTAGAAAAGGTGCCAGCTTCTTCAATGACAGTGTAAATGTACTTTTGTGTGCACTGCCTTGTGCGACATATTTCATGCAGGCACATGAGTGTTCTTTTCACGAAATGGCTAATTGGCACATTCAAAACATGTAGATTGTGTAAAGTATTGTGAGTCCCAAGGTAGCTACATTTTTTGGTTTTGTGTTCCAAGGTACTTACAGGTCTCTGAGTGTGGTGACACCTTGAGTATTGAGGTGGGTCAGTTTACAATGGGTGCACCACTACTGTTTCTTTCAGGTTAAACAAGAGGTGGCATGACATAACTGTATTGTTGTGCTCACCGGTTCACAGACACTAGCTTCTCAGAGTATTTCTCATTCAAGTTGTGGCCTTTTGTGTTCTTTTTTTCCTGGTGTCCAAGTGGCATAGTGGGTCTACCAACTGGGCAGTACATGGCTTACATATGTGCGGAGTTATCTAGCTGTTACTCATGATGCATTGTCTGATATGCACTGTGACCATTTGTGCTTGTGCTCATGTGTCAGATGTATACAGGTGACTGGTGCATTTCGGTTTCTTCTCCTTGCCCACAGCATCATCATCCACAAGTGAGGGAGACACCGGCATGGACCTTGAGGAGGGACCCAGCGACAGTGCCACCAGTGCTGTGGAGTCAGCAGGAGACAGTGGCACGGAGGGTGAGGGGAGTCGGTCGGAGGACCTGTCAAGAGGCGAGAGCATGTACGACACCGACGGGTCCCAGGCTGACATCGTTGAGGAGGCGGAGGATGCAACAACATCTGGCAGCATCCCACCATCTGTACCCGCCTCCTCCATTGACATCTCCGCCCTCCCATTTGCTCCTGTCCCTTCTGTCCGTGCACGGTCCCACCGTGTCTCCTTCGGACCAGGCACCACAGCCCCTGCCCCTGTCACCCCTGCTGCCCTCAGTGAAGAGTCTGTGGACACACTGCACCAGTTGTAGGTTGGTCAGGCATCAATGCTGCATGTCCTCCATGAACACACTAGACTGCTCACACAGTTGGTGTCGTTCGTGGAGGGCATGTCATCAACGATGACTGAGGAACGCAGGTTTCTGTGGTCCATGGACTCTTCACTGACGGAAGCAGTGTCTCTCCTGCGGCGCTCTGTCCCCCCCTACCCCGGACCCATCCACACTGCCCTCTCCCATGCCTGTCCAAAGCACACACAGATGTATCTCTGTTCTAATGGTGCCGTAGGAGTATGTGTGGTACGCACCGTACCCACGCATTCATTGCGTGTGTACGGTTCGTATCACAGTTCTAATGGTGCCGTAGCTGTACGTGTGGTACGCATCGTACCCACGCATTTATTGCGTGTGTACGGTCCGTATCACTGTTCTAATGGTGCCGTAGGGGTACGTGTGGTACGCACCGTACCCACTCATTCATTGCATGTGTACGGCTGTATCTCTGTTCTAATGGTGCCATAGGGGTACGTGTGGTATGCACTGTACCCACGCATTCATTGCGTGTGTACGGTCCTTATCACTGTTCTAATGGTGCCGTAGGGGTACATGTGGTACGCACCGTACCCACGCATTCATTGCGTGTGTATGGTCCGTATCACTGTTCTAATGGTGCCGTAGGGGTACGTGTGCAGCGCACCGTACACTTCCAGTTCCATTGTTGCGGTACGCAGGGGTTGCTGGCCACGCCCCCCCAAGTGACCAGACCCTGGTTTTAATGTATGACCTCCATATTATAGGTTTTCCTTTGGGTATGGAGTTTGTTTCCTGCCCCTCACCCCCACCCTGGCCCCTGGCTGTTGTTCTCACCTTCTGCGCCGTGTGTACGTCGGGTCCGGTGCACCAGGTCGTAGGCTACGAGGACCGGGATGACACGTACGATGGGGTTCATGGCGTGTACGTCGCGTACCGGGGCTCCGTTGCGTAGCGGTTCGCGTCGAACTCTGCTTTTCCGGCTGTGTTTGACTCCCGTAAAAAAAGAGCCGTACGGAGTGACGTAGGGACGATTCGTACTTGCTGGGCCGGAAAGCGCTGCCTTAATATGTCCGGACGTCGCGTACAAGCTGTTCCGGATCAGAATTGTAGGTATTTTTTCCACGTACGGTCTTTTGTACGATTCGTATGGTAATAGGCTTTCTGTACGAATCGTACTTCCTAGGTTGTAGGGACAGTTTACCGGGTACGAGTTGTACGGAGAAAACGCTCCGTACAACGATTCGTACAGCCTTTTCCCAGGATTGGAATCGGCCCCTTGATGTTATTTTTTTCAATTTGTGAAAACTGTACTTTATGTAGTTGTGCATACCCTACATCTGCACTGGAATGTGCAGTTAAGACTATCTGGGTATCCATTAAATGTCTGGTCTGTTTACAATCAATTTCATGGCCACATGTATCTTTTCTGCCTAGAAAGCATAGGCTTTAGCTTCCCCTGATGGAACCATACTATTTATTTATATCAATTTAGGTCTGAGTAGTTAATGGCAATAGTCTGTGGCATAGTGTCAAGATGATATTCCCTGCACTTAGTGACAAATATCTTCAATACATCTAACCACAATGAGTACGGGTTGTCAAGATGCAATGAGGAAGAACATTGCATTCTGTATTAAATATTCCTAGATTAAAAGTTGTTTTGGATGAGGAAGCCTCACTCACGTAATGTGACATGCTTCATCATAGGCTTCCTCACCCCACCCTGGTAAGATGATACTGCCAGGGCGGACTCAACCTCATGAGTATGTGACAGCTCCTGATAAATAAAAGTTCCTTGACAATTACAGGGATCAAGATAAAAATACCTTAGGGTAAACCTAAAGAATTTACCTGTATTATTAGTTATCCTAGGTGTTGTTACAAGATCTGAAGGGAGATGTTTCTGGCAAATCAGTTTGCTTGGTTCCATAGGACCAAAAGGGTGATGGTAAAATAGCCCTCCCAGACAATCAGAATGGTTTATTTTTTAATTTGCGGTACCGCTGAAGTACTGTGTACCAGCTGTCCAGATATCACTATATTTTTACCTTTAATTTCCCAAAAACAGCTGAACAGATTTACACCAAACCACACTAAGCATGTTTGTGATTAAAGCTCTTGCTTTCTGCTGGATTTGGCTTTATTCTGTTCAGCCGTTTTTCCTATATCACTTCCCAAATTTCCTATGGAAGTCAAATTCGTCAAACTGTGCCAAAGTTATTAGCAAAACAAAAAATGTTCTTCCTATTGAAACTGTGAACTAACATATAACTGCAAAGTGGCAAAAGATAGATAGATGGATGGATGGATGGATGGATGGATGGATGGATGGATGGATGGATGGATGGATGGATGGATGGATGGATGGATGGATAGATGGATAGATAGATAGATAGATAGATAGATAGATAGATAGATAGATAGATAGATAGATAGATAGATAGATAGATAGATAGATAGATAGATAGATAGATAGATAGATAGATAGATAGATAGATAGATAGATAGATAGATAGATAGATAGATAGATAGATAGATAGATAGATAGATAGATAGATAGATAGATAGATAGATACCCAGTAGCAAACAAAATTAAATGCAACCTCAAATAAATTATATTATTTAAAAAAACTAAACACAACTTAAATTTCAAAACAAGGGCACCAAAAGAATGGCCACATCCTAACTAAACATATTTCTCTAAACCATGTTAAAATAAAAACCAAAACACTTCTTATCAGCAGCATTAGTATCCAAATATATAATTAATACATACTGAACACATTTAATTAATTAAAATAAACATTAGTTCAACATAACAAACGCAGATAGATTTTAAAAATACTATTCATCATGTTAAATATAAGGATAAAATATATAAAATCAATTAACCTAGCAAACATCATTAACAAAGTAAAAATACATAAATAATATACTTATAGATCTATAGACTGAATCATGCCTTTAAAATAATCTGTGTCTAATATAAGAATTCCACCTAAAAAGTGCAAAAATGCATTCTTGCAAAAATTTAACTGAAATAAAACAATCAATTTCAATTTTAAAAAATCACTCTCAAATCTGAACATCTGTCAAAAATAAAATCAATGCACCCAAAAACGTAAAGAAAGTGGTATAATATATTTGAACAAAACACAATTGTAAATATTTTCTTCATAAAAAACATATGTCTGATCTCACAAAACACAGTCTTGAAATAAGATGGTGAATACCTGAGAAGGAAAAGATAAAACCTTCCCACTAGACATCACATACAACTTAAAAGAATGTAAATGCAACACACTAACTCCTTACACAGAACTTAACTTAATATAACACTAACAAACTAGCACAACAGTAGCAACAAAATACAAATAAGCCTGTACTTTATAACAAAGCATGCACTAACAACGTACTCATCCTTGCTAATTTTGAAATTAATTACGCCTCAATTCTCTTTATCTAGACTTACTCAAGATAAAGATACTAAAAATGATGGGCCTATTGAGAAGAAAATATCAGAGTGTGGATCTATGCCAAATTTGGCAGTGTAATTCTCTGTCATTTTCAAAATGCAGGGATGCACCATATTCACAAGAATACATTTACGGATGGCTGCGATGGGTTTGGAGAGCCCGTCCGCCATCCGGAATCCCTTCAGTACTCCCCCGGCTGCCTCTTCCCCGGCCCCGGGCATAGGATGGCATTTTCCCACTGCCTTTTTTTGCCGTTCTTTCTGGCAAAAAAAGGCAGTGGGAAACTGTCTTTGGTGGCCCCCAGCAGGACCCCCATGGGTGAGAGGCCACCAAATGGCAGCCCAGGGGGCACCTACAATTCCCCCCTCTTGATCCCAGCACCCATTGGCAGACGCCTTGAGGTGCCTGCCATGGGGTGCAGGGATGAACTGCACCTCTTCAGTTAACAATACGAGCATGCATTCCGTTCGAAATGCAGACTCCCATTGTTGAGTATAGAATGGTTGCATCCTACTTGCAGATCTGGAACTGACGATGATAGGCCGTTTGGTTTCAGTTCCTGTCCGATGTTGGATGGACTCTGGTCCGTCCGACATCGCAATCGGCCCCTAAGTATGAAGGTGTGCAAATTAAAATATTTTGATGGTGTACCATAAATTATAAAGTAAAGGTATAATTATAAGTTTGAAACTGTGAATGGATGTATAGTTTACATTTGTTTTGTACATTTATGGTATAACATCATCATAAAACTTTATTTCGGTCACAGGACCATAAAAGTACAACTATAATTAAAAATGTGTAATGTTTGTCGTATTTGAAGTTTGTTGTACAGAAAATATGAATGGAGTTGTCCTAACTATAGCAAAGGTTTCCTTGAATGTATACACATGATGGGACACATGTAATGTGTTCCAATTTTGGCATGATAGTGTCAGTGTTATGGTAAAACAGGAGACTGATGGTCAAGTGATTTTTAAATACCACCAGAACAATGAATTTATAATATAGGGCCATATTACATATCTTACTCTTCTTGTATTTTGGCATTGGAACCCTTGTGAGTGCAGTTTAAACATTCTTTGAATGCATTGGATTTATTGTTAAGGATCAACATTTCATATTAACAGTTTATGTTGATGACATACTGTTATTGATGTCTAAGTCAGAACTCTAATAAACAGGTTTTTTAATGAAATTATCAGTTTTTCAAATGTAGGAAAATCTGACTCCTACCCGTTACAAAACACTGGATTAAGGAGCCATTTGCTCAGTTTGGATTACCTTGGAATCTATCAAATATTAAAGATTAGGTACCTAGTATTGCAGTTCACTTACTGATGCTGTTAAAACAAATACTGACAAAATTATTTCTCAAATGTTTTCCCCTTTGTATTAATCTTGGTGGAATTGGTGAGATACTAAAATTATGTTTCTACCTATTATAACTTTCGCCCTTATTTTGTTTCCAATTAAACTCGTAAAAAATGTTATTTAATGAAATAGTTTACTTTTTAGATTACTCTGGAATGGGAAAAGAGCTTGAACATCTTTAGATATAATAAGATTACCTAAGAATAAGGGTGGTGTTAATTTTCTAGAATTCCTTTTAGACATCATAAACTGTTTACTATTAATCAAATTCATAAGCTGTGGTTTAATTTAAATTTAGAATGTTCTCTGAAAGAAATTAAAATACAAATATATTTAATATTTGAAACAAATATCTATATGATTATGTTAAATACATATGACAAATATTATATTAAATAAAATAAAACATATTTCCAAACAAAGAAATATATTTGATTGGAAATTATTTAGAAACAAAAACATTAATTATTACATAAATATACTTTTTTTTATTTACTACCCTATAACACCAAACAATTCACAAACCACATCTAAATTATAAAAAAAAATGTACTTCCTTAAATTACAATTAATTACCAATTAAAGAAATATAATAAAAATCCAAATTAAATTAAAACATATCAAATGAATTGATTCCCCACACTTTATCCCTATAGTCCCCACAACCGACAGCTAGAATTAAACTGTAAAAAACTAATATTATTTAACAACTAATTATAAAGTAAGCACAATTTATTTACTCCCCACACTGTACCCCTATTACAGTAAAACCCGCACACAAAAAATACAAATACCCCAAATAAATATCAAATAATTAATTATTATTAATGATCAACTAATTATTAATTAACTACACATAAATTACTTCCCACCCTTTACCCCTATAAACCCCACAACCCACACCCAAAATTAATTACACAATTTCCATATTTAATTTGCAATTAATTTATTAATATTAATTAACAACTAATTATTAATTACTTACACATAAATTACTTCCCTCCCTTTACCCCTATAAACACCATAACCCGCGCCTAAAATTAATTACATTTCCATAACTAATTCAAAATAAATTAATTAATATAAAGTAACAACTAATTAATAATTAATTAACCATAAATTACTTCCCACACTTTACCCCTATAAACCTCACAACCCGCACCTAAAATTAATTACACAATTTCCATAATTAATTTTCAATCAATTAATTAATATAAACTAACTAATTATTAATTAATTACAAATTACTTCACACCCTTAACCCCTATAAACCCCACAACACACACCTAAAACAAATTACCCAATTACCATAATTAATTACCAATTAAGTAATTTATTTTAATTATCAACCAATTAACAATTAATTACAAATAAATTACTCCCACAATTCACACAAGAAATCTCAAATAAATGAATATTAGTAAATAAAAAATAAACATTATTGTAATATGATTAAATTTCTTCCCACCCTATTCCCCTATAAACCCACAACCCAGTACGGAACTAAACAATGCAAAATGTACTTAAAATACAATTGATAACTACTAAAAATGTAACACATATATTAAAAACCATAAACAATACTTATATCAAAAAACGTACATCACATACATTTAAAATATAATCTAAAATACATAACACTAATTAAAAAATCGATATTTTAAACAACTATATTTTTGCAAACAATATTGAGTTCTATATTTTTGAAAACGATATTTCTTACCTTAAATTCGATATTCTTGACCACAATATTCTTGCTATCGATATTTCTGTGTCACTATATTTCCAACTCGATATTTGTGTAAGTCGACATTTCCAACTAGATATTCTGTCTGAATACCGATGTGTAATAATGTATTTGGACCTCATATACCTGGTACACGACTGTGTACTCTATGCACATACACTATCAGTGCAGAAAGAAAGAAATAAAAAAAGGTGTTTTCAATGACATGAAAATGTGTAACCACTGATAGCCACTGTTTTTTAAAGGTATCGAAAACACTGAAAAAACCCCACCAGAAGTTACCAAAAATAGAACCTGAAAACAGGAAATAATTTTCAAAAATTGCACTGGAGTATAAATTATACTCCTGTTCAATTTTCGAAAATTATTCTCACTTGTCAGTAAACCTGTAGGAGATGTGATTATACAGATGATTCATATATACTAATGATTTTTATTTGTCCTAAAGTTGTGGATTTCTGGAATGAAATTTGGTCAAAAATCAATTTAATTGCTACAGTTCTCTCACCCTTTTCCAGCCAAAGGTTATTTTTGAGTGGTATACAGGATTGGTGGTCTAAAAAATGTATTGCTGAGTTACTGATTGATCTAATAATCAGAATTGCTCTGCAAGGGTATACAGGCATTACAACGCTGTTATATTCACGTGAGACCCTTACCACAAAGCCATTAAAACGCATATGCCTTTAGCACGCATACATTTAGCATGCATGCCTTTACCATGAATATGCCTTTACCATGCATGCCTTTACAACAAATTTCATTCTAAAGTCATGAATGATAAAAGCATATGTGTGTTAAAGGTTTAGGCAAATGCGGTGTAAAGGCAAGTACAGGAAATATTAATAGCAATTACAGTAACTGTTCAGAAGAGTACCTTGCTAGGATGTCCACCGGAAGTCTGCATTCAGTCCGTATCAGGTGAGATATAGTGAGAGCTCCTTCCTAAGATGTCGTGCGAAGTTCACAAAAACAAAACAGTCCGACATGTTACCTAGCAACCTCTTCGACACAGTTAAAATCAGAACACTGTTGTTTAAGGGACAAGTCTTTCACCAACTTGCAGATAAAATCAGAATGATATTACTTTAAATGAGAACGTACTTATTCAACACGGCCTCTTCCGCCAACTTGAGGGGTGTGGCTTCCTTTAGGAATTAATTGTGCTCATTCTCCGAATTGCACACATCTGCACTGAATTAACTTGCGCTTGCTAGAAACTGGCCAGTAAGTACAATTACAATTGTTTGTGCCAGACTGAAATTCACCACTGTGCACTGACTGCAGGATCAGCTTAACCCTACACCGCAGCTTGATATTTGAATTCAACACCCTGATTTTAATGGTCACTCTTCTCTTTACAATTGTTCGTAGTAGACTCGCACAGCCCCTCACAGAGCGAAAGCTGCATGCCACCGGCTTCACTTTGATGCATCCTGTGCTTTGCCTACTTCACTCTGCAGCTTAACCTGGTCATTACCATGTATTCCAAATTTGGAGCAAATTTTGAGCACGCCTATGCCTTTACCAACCATGCCTTTACAACGAAAATTTCATAGTAAAGGCATGCGTGATAAAGGGATAAGCATTGTAAAAAGGTTTGTTGTACATGTCTGCATAGTAATTGCATGCATGGTTCCTTCATACAACCCTCTGCAGGTTATCACCTGAAGTTTTAAGCCAAGAGATACCTCTGGTGGAACTTGGTATGTTATAATAATAGATTAGGTAAATATAAATTAACAATCAAGCGTGATAGTCTATTGTTACCAGTTGCTAATTATTTGTCTTAAATTACTGCTCTGTATAATTCCATCTCACAAAAGTTACTTATATCAGAATTATAGCTTTATGCTACATTATTGTTATATAAATTGATTTATAATTGCATATTGGTAATTAGTTATAATTTCATTTATTGTCTCTTTCTTGTGCACTACATTTCTTCTATTCTATCAATCAATCAATCATAGAATTTGCAGAGCGCACTACTTACCCGCGATGGTTTCAAGGCGCTGGGGAAAAAACGGAGGGGGGGGTGCCGCTACTGGTCGAACAGCCAGGTCTTGAGTAGCCTCCTGAAGGTCAGCAGGTCCTGGGTCTGTCGTAGGCTGAGTGGAAGGGTGTTCCAGGTCTTGGCGGCGAGGTGGGAGAAGGATCTGCTGCCGGTGGTTGTTCTTCGGATGCGCGGGATGGTGGCGAGGGAGAGGTCGGTGGAGCGGAGCTGGCGGTTAGGGACGTAGAAGAGGAGTCATCTGATGAGGTAGGCTGGGCCGGTCTTGTGCAGTGCCTTGTGTGCGTGGATGAGGAGTTTGAAGGAGATTCTCCTGTCGATGGGAAGCCAGTGCAGGCTTCTCAGGTGGGGAGGATGAGGCGTGCAGAGGCGTTTTGAATGTGTTGCAGTCGTTTGATGAGCTTGACCGGGGCTCCCACGTAGAGGGTGTTTCCATGCTGCTGACGAGGGCCTGGGTGACTGTTCTTCTTGTATTTGTTGGGATCCACCTGTAGATCCTGCGGAGCATGCGGAGGGTGTTGAAGCAGGAGGAGGAGACGGCGTTGACTTGCTTGGTCATGGAGAACGTTGAGTCGAGGATGATTCCCAGGTTGCGTGCATGGTCGGTGGGTGTCGGGGCTGCCCCCAGTGCCGTTGGCCACCAGGAGTCGTTCCAGGCTGATGGGTTAGAGCCAAGGATGAGGACCTCCGTCTAGTCCGTGTTCAGCTTTAGTCGGCTGCTCTTAATCCAGTCGGTGACGGCCTTCATTCCTTCGTGGAGGTTGGGTTTGGCAGTGAGGGGGTCCTTGGTGAGGGAGAGGATCAGTTGAGTGTCGTCAGCGTAGGAGATTATACTGAGGTTGTGCTGTTGGGAAATGCGTGCGAGCGGGGCCATGTAAATGTTGAACAGTGTCGGGGTGAGGGAAGAACCCTGGGGAATGCCGCAGATGTTATCGGAGGCTTCGGATCGGAATGGGGGGAGGCGGACTCTCTGGGTTCTGCTGGAGAGGAAGGAGGTAGTCCATTCCAGGGCCTGTCTTGGATCCCTCCGTCATGGAGGCGTGCGCATAGGGTACGGTGGCAGACCGTGTTGAAGGCGGCAGAGAGGTCCAGCAGGATGAGGGCTGCGGTTTCGCCGTTGTCCATCAGGGTCCTGATGTCGTTGGTGGCCGCGATGAGGGCAGTCTCTGTGCAGTGGTTGCTGCGGAACCCTGACTGGGATGGGTCCAGGATGCTGTTTTCTTCGAGGTATCGGGTTAGCTGTCTGCTGACGATCTTCTCGATGTCCTTGGCTGGGAACGGGAGCAGGGAGATGGGCCGGAAGTTCTTGAGATCCCTCGGATCTGCCTTGGGTTTTTTGAGTAGGGCGTTGATCTCGGCGTGCTTCCAGCTCTCTGGGAAGGTCGCGGTCTCGAAGGAAAGGTTGATGACGTTGCGCAAGTGGGGGGCATTGGAGCTGCTGGCTTTGTTGAAGATGTGGTGCGGGAAAGGGTCTGACGGGGATCCGGAGTGGATTGTGCTCATGGTCTTGATGGTGTCATCGATGTTCACGTTGGTCCATGCTGTCAGGGGGTCATGGTCGATGGTGGGCGGCGAGTCCGGTGTGCCGGTGTCTGTTGGGACTGTCCGGGTGTTGAAGCTGTCATGTATGTCGGCGATCTTGCGGTGGAAGAATGTGGCGAGGGAGTCGCACAGGGCTTGCGACGGCGGGATGTCGTTGGTGTTGGAGCTGGGGTTGGGGAGTTCCTTCACAATGTTGAAGAGCTCCTTGCTGTTGTGTGCGTTGTTGTCAAGGCAGTCTTTGAAGGAGATCCTCTTGGCAGACCTGATGATGTGATGGTGGTTGCAGACGGCGTCTTTGTGGGCTGTGTGGCTGTCCGGTGTCTTTTCGCTGTGCCATTTTTTCTCTAGTTTCCGGCAGGTACTATTGGATGCTAGGAGTTCCGGGGTGAACCAGCTTGCTCTCTTACTGGTGTCTCTGTAGGTGGGTTTTTTCAGCGGGGCGAGGGTGTTGGCACAGTCGTCTATCCATTGTATGAGGTTTTGGGCAGCGTCGTCGCTGTTGGAGGGGTCAGTGGGTGGGCTGAGAGCGAGGTTTGCCTGTAGTTGGTCTTCGGTGACTTTATTCCAACAGCGGCGTGGGATCTGTTGGGTGCGGTGGTGTGTGGTGGGTTTCTGGAAGGTGAACTGGATGCAGCGGTAGTTGGTCCAGGGGAGTTCGGTGGTGGGGCTGAAGGAGACGTGGGAGCTTGAGGAGAAGACGGAGTCTAGCGTGTGGCCGGCGGAATGGATCGGCATTGTGACGAGCTGTCTTAGTCCGAGGTTGGCGAGGTTGTCGATCAGAGTGGTGGAGTTGCTGTCGTTGTTGTCCTCCAGGTGAAAATTCAGGTCTCCGAGGAGGATGTAGTCAGTGGAGGTCAGGGCGTGTGCGCTGATGAAGTCGGCGATGGAGTAGCTGAACTGGGGTTGGGGTCCGAGGGGTCTGCAGACGAGGGTGCCTCTAAGGGTGGTGTTGGGGTCCGTGTGGATCTGGAAGTGCAAATGTTCGGCGGTGCAGAGAGTGTCGTGGTGTTCTTGTGGACAATGGCGATTCCTCCTCCTACTTCGTTGGTGCGGTCTCTGCGGGTGATCTTATACCCGTCTGGGATGACTATGGCGATGTCGGGTGCGGAGGAGTCGTTCATCCAGGTCTCTGTCAGGAAGGCGACGTCCGGTGATGATGTGTCGAGCAGCTCCCAGAGCTCAATGGCGTGTTTGTGTGCAGAGCGGGTGTTCAGTAGGATGCATCGGAAGTGGTTGAGGTCCTTCTTGGCGGATGCTTCGACGGTTCTGAGGGTGGTGTAGCTACAGTTCCAGAAGGTGAAGGGACCCTGGGTGCGTTTCGGGGCGGCCTTGAAGCAGGTGTGGGTCCGTCCGGGGTTGAGTGCGTGGAGTGTGCTGGCATCGTAGCGGTGGCGGTCGTCGTGGTGGACGCGTGGACCAGGGGTTCTGGCGCTGGGCTTGGTCCAGGCGCAGACAGGTGCAAACGGGCTTGCCTTAGGCACGCCTTTGGCACGCCAGCGGCGCGCTCGCTGCGCGCGTCCGCTGTGCGGCAGCGCAACTGCCACCATATATGGGGAGGTGGGAGGGAGGAGCAGCTGGGAGGCGGGAGGCAGGGGCAGCAGCGAATGGTCAGTGAGGGGCGGGGCCACAGGGGACGCAGCGGCGGGAATCGGGAGTGGCAGGGTTGCCAGGGGCAACCGGGCAAGTGTCAGGGCACAGAAGGTAACGGGGCACAGAAGGCAAAAGCGGGGCACAGAAGGCATAAAACGAGGCACAGAAGTTAAAAAAACGGGGCACAGAAGGCAAAAAAAACGGGGCACAGAAGGCAAAGAGCGGGGCACAGAAGGCAAAAGCGGGGCACTGAAGGCAAAAGCGGGGCACAGAAGGCAAAAACGGGGCACAGAAGGCAAACAGGGCACAGAGAGAGCAGGCAGAGGGGGAGCCTACCAGCAGTAGCAGCGGGCAGGATAACACAGGTGGAGCTGTGCAGTGGGAAAGCAACCTACTTGGCAAGGTCAAAGGTCGCTCTCCTCACAGCGCAGCTGCCGCCATATATGGGGAGGTGGGAGGAAGGAGCAGCTGGGAGGCGGGAGGCAGGGGCAGCAGCGAATGGTCAGTGAGGGGGGGTGGGCCACAGGGGATGCAGCGGCGGGAATCGGGAGTCGCTGGGTTGCCGGGGCAACCGGGCAAGAGTCAGGGCACAGAAGGTAACAGGGCACAGAAGGCAAAAGTGGGGCACAGAAGGCAAAAAACGGGGCACAGAAGGCAAAGAACGGGGCACAGAAGGCAAAAAATAGGGCACAGAAGGCAAAGAGCGGGGCACAGAAGGCAAAAGTGGGGCACAGAAGGCAAAAGCGGGGCACAGAAGGCAAAAACAGGGCACAGAAGGCAAACGGGGCACAGAGACAGCAGGCAGAGGGGGAGCTTACCAGCAGCAGCGGGCAGGATAACACAGACGGAGCTGTGTAGTGGGGGAGCGACCTACCTGGCAAGGTCAAAGGTCGCTCTCCTCACAGCGCAGCTGCTGCCATATATGGGGAGATGGGAGGGAGGAGCAGCTGGAAGGCAGGAGGCAGGGGCAGCAGCGAATGGTCAGTGATGGGGGCAGGGCTGCAGGGGACGCAGCGGGGGGAATCGGGAGTGGCGGGGTTGCCGGGGGCAACCGGGCAAGAGTCAGGGCACAGAAGGTAACGGGGCACAGAAGGCAAAAGCGGGGCACAGAAGGCAAAAAACGGGGCACAGAAAAGCCTATATTATATTATAGAGAATTCTTTCCATCTGTGTGTCTTAGTTTACTAATATTTGGAAGTCATTAATCATTATTAGGTACTCAATAAATAATACCTTTATTTGAGCTAAATAAATTAGACCATAAAGCATATAAAACAATACATAAAAAGAATACCATAAAAGTCCCACATCATTTACAACAATACATATGAAATAAAAACCAGTTCATTTCATTGCAATTAATATTACCTCATTTAGCCCGCCCTGCTACAATTTTATACAGTCAAAAATATATGGATAGAAAAGATACAGGAGTGTAAAAACCTCTAATCTGGGTCAGACATACATTCCTAATCTAATCATCTATATCATTCATAGTCGAAAAGTTATTATTAAATTCTAAACTTTTGAAATTTGTCGTATAAAAAGCGGGTTCATTAAAAGACGTTTATCAGATTGATCACTAATCCATTCTCATACAGGGTTGTTCATGTCATAATCCTCAAATTCTTTCTGGCATAAAAAACACTCCATAAAATACTTAACATTCTTACGCAAATATCAATGGTGGGCAAAGTCTGTAGAATGAGATACGCTGGATGACATTGGCCAAACGATAAAGGCTTCAGGAGGCTTAAAATATAAGGTTTCCTCTACAGTTTATAAAATTTGCAAAATAATGCGACATGCATTGTACTCTGTGTCAAAGTGTTATCAAAGGTGCATTTACATAGATTTAATGACCAATCGTTGGGGTTCGGGAAACTAACAATCCAATGGAAAATATCCATTCTGAAACAAGTCAGGATAAATCTATGCCTTTGAGTCGGGACAGCTATCAGATAAGGCTGCATATCATAACTGGTTAAAATAAGTTGATTCCTTCACACAGTGGGCTTTAGTCGTTCTGCAGACAGCCTTATGTCCTCTAAATGCATTAAGCATTTGGTTTTTAAATCCTTCCTATTAATTTCAGTTAAGGATTCAGGATTGTTAAAATAGTCTTGATGCCCCAGGTCCTGGAAAATATGCTGGATGCATATCAGCCATGGCATACGGGTTTGCAAAGTTGATTTTAAACAGTCCCCTATAATAGAGCGGTTTAAGGCAGTTAAATCAGATGTCCAGACTTTGTGCCACAGTAAAATGGGTTCAATCTTAAGTAAGTCAGTAAGAAAAACTATGCCCAGCTCAGCATGGCACACGCAAATAGAAGAACTATTTTGTTTAGCTAGCAAATACCTCAGAAACTCATTTTCCACAAGTTGCAGCGCCGTACAGTTTGCATGTCCCATATACCCGCCCCCTACAGTACTTTGATAATGCATTTAGCCTTATAAATGGTAAGCATTTCACGAGAGGGATTTGTACCTAGCCCGGTGGCAAATTTTTGTAGGGCCATACAGGCGCTTCTAAATAATAATGCCCTGGTCTGGATGGTGCAATTCTATAAGCCTTCTTTATCAAATAAAACTCCCAAATATTGGTAAATTCTATAGTCGTTTCCAAGATTTTGACAGTACGGCATGTCCTAAGTTTCCTACCACACTTCATTATAAAGTTTTAGTTTGGTTCACTTACAGGTCGAAATCCAGTATGTAGCCGACAAAATCATTAAGTACAGACTGCATGGCAAGGGGTGTACAGGCCAAAAAAACAGCATTGTCAGTGTAGAGGAGGGCAGGCACAGGGCAGTGACCTCCCTGGGCGTGATCTTTGGGGAGTAAGGTCAGAGCTGTGCCTACATTGTTTATATAAAGTGAGAAGAAAAAAGGTGCTAAAACCCAACCCTGTCTCACCCCTCTCTCTACACTGAAAGGATGTGTACATTCACCCCTGGTCCCATATCTAACCCTTGCTTTCGTACCAGAGTACAGATCCCTCAAAAAGGTGATAATCGAAGGCTCCACTCCCATGTTTGTCATGATTGCCCAAAGCTTAGAGAGGTTAGCAGTCAAAAGCTGAAGACAGATCTACAAATCCCAGGTATAAGTTCCCTCCCTTAATCTTGGTATACTTTCCCAGTGACATACTTAAGTTGAGGCCCTGTTCTACAGCCCCAACCCTGGTGCGAAACCCATATTGGAGATCAGACAAAATTCCCTTAGATTCAGCCCACTCTTGAAGCCTGTTTAAAATTATTCAGCTCACTATCTTCACTAAGGAGTGAAGCAATGAAATCAGCCTATAGCAGGCACGGTTATGTCGGCCTCTTTTTTATAGATCAGAACTATTATAGATTCTGTCCATATGGGGAGAAAACCTGAGTTACAACAGGGCCTTAAAATGACAGTTAAAATAGGTCCCCAGAAAGCAATATTGGCTTTATACAAGACCACAGGGATAGCTTCAGGGCTGGGTGCCTTCCCCCCATTTCCTAGCTTTTATTGCTGTATTGACTTCTTCTAAGCTAAATGGTGTTACAGTTGTAGTTTGTCTTAGCTCTGAGTTAACGTTAAATGTAAATGCCTGGACAGGATCTAATGTTAGGGAGGGAGGAGAATAGATGCTTGAAAAATGTTTTATCCAGTCGTCTTCTGGTATTGCGACCACAATACCAGGGCCAACATCCTCTCTCAGTGGTGCAGATTTGGCTACCTTCCAAAATGCATTGTTATCGTAAAGCATCCCACGCGTCTTCTTTTAAATGTATTTTCCTTGTTTCACCGCCTGTTTATAGGCGGATCTGCAAGACTGAACCTCGGCTCTGCACCTAGGATTTTTGTGTAATGCCTCCTTTAGCATCTTGTTGACCTTAGTGCACAGTGAATCAAACCAACCGCTTCTCTCCTTTTTAGTTTTCATAGTTGTACGGGAGCTCTCCTTTACTGCGTGTGTAATTTTCAGAAAGGCATTAATGTTCGTCTTTGGCTGTGAGATATCATCTAAACAAATCTCAAAGGCTTCCCCCGTCTTACTGATTAGATAACTTAAAGACCCCTGTGGGGTAATCTGTTGCGACCGCAGGGAGTAGCCATTGAGAGTGGATAGCTCAAGTTCTCCTGAGTGCGCCAAGACCTGGCAATGCTGTTTACTAGTAAGCAGCGCTAGTGAAATGTGTACAGACCGCGGAAAATGATCATAATGGAATAGAATGGGTATTAAAATTTAAAACATAGGTTGCAAAATTATTTGAAGATAGGACATAATCAATTATAGCATTTGAGTTTCTCCTATTAAAGGTACACCTAATTGGGGAATACTGAGATGAAATTTCATTTGAGAATGATAGATTAAATTTATAAATGAGTTTGTTTAATTTATCTCCGTATCAACTATGATTAAAGTGTGTTTGTCCCTCCTCATCTAAATTATTCATGCTAAATATTTTGTCTGAAAGTAAACTGCGCAGTTGTATATTAAAGTCACCACCACACAGAATAGAGAGCTTCTTTCTACTACTATTGTCCAAATGTTCCAAATACGTGTCCAATTTCTTCAAATTTGTTATAATTTCACAGCTCAATTGCTATACAAGTTAATCAATAATAACCTGGCCGGGCCTGAACCTTCACAAACAATTACTTGATAGTAGTGGTTAGTTAATTCTTTGACTATTCGTACAGATGGCAAATTATTAGAAACAAAAATACATAGGCCCCCTTTAGGTCTGCCATGTGTAGTTGAAATGGCAGGAACATGATATGTTCTAAACCTGTTCATATGGACTGGCTTCGTAAGCCAAGTCTCTTGGAGCCAAATAAAATTAAAGTCCTCAATGAATTCTAACCATTCAGGGTATTGATTTTGTTCCGGAGACCTGCCACCTTCCAGAACAAACAAAAAAATATTATCAGAGGAAATATAGGAACAGTTCCCTACACAATTGATTAGCATTGAATCTATGATGGGCCCAGCGAGTTTCTGTAGAGAAAGTGCAATTTGTGAAATGCTTGGGCCAGACGAAACTTGAATAGGTGCCCCCTCTGTAGAGTTACTCAATGCATTAATCGTCTCTGATCTTCCCTCGATATCCTCCCAGTGCTCCACTTCGGGTCAATCTATCCCATCAAGGGTTGCTAATTCTTGGAGCCTATTAAAAGTTTGAACTTTGTTGATAGTAGCAAAGGATGTGTTTGCTCCAGTCGATGGGAGGCCCCAAGTATGGATGGCTGATAGAAATAACCTAATGGGAGAGCAGAGATGGTGTTTATGGTGTTTATGGTAACATGGGTGGGCATGGTTCTATTTAGGACAGTCTCCACCAATCTTGGTGATTTAAATGACAAAATGACACAGTGTCGATGTAGAGATTTCTGCGTCCTGCCCACCCATTTAATTAGCCTTATCACCTTCATGTCCTCAAACAAGCGTTCAGTCAGATCTGAGCTAACTCCTAACCTATTCAGTGCCTTATTCCTGAGGGAAATCCACGATCCAATGCTCAGAGGAGGTAGAGGCGGAACATTTGCCTTGACAATTACATATGGAGTTGTAGCTGGGGGAAGATCTAAAAATTCAGTTGGTTGTGGTTGTAGAACTTGAGTGGGTCCGATATTAACTAGTGGTGACAATGCGTTATCTAGTTTTTCCCCTACATTGGAACTTAATCTTGGATAGGTGCAAGGTGTTGGGTCCTGGGTACTCTGGGTGCATGTTTGGTTTAATGGCTTCTCTATGCTGTGCGTGTGCGACTTGTCACTAGGGGCTGCATCCCCAATAGTTTTGTCAGAAGTTTGAATGTTTAATAAGTCCAAACAAGTTGTACATTTAATTTCCATCTGTTTTAGGTGAGAGTTAGTAGAATCTAAGGTGGTTTTCACATGTTGTTCTAGGGATTTAACTGCCGTACATAGTGCATCTAGTTTTTGGTTGTTTATATCACTGCACTGTTGGATGGATTTGGCGCTAACCACCATTGACCTGCCCAGTGTTTTATTTTGGGATTTGTTATTTTTTATTCCGGTTTCCCTCTTTAATTGGAGTCCCAGTTGTGGCACATACACGGGGCTTTCTTACCAATTTCAGGGGCGGTGAGGAGTCCGAATTTGATAAATTATTAGATTTGGATATGCTCAGAATGCACCCATTCCCTCCCTTATTGATCATTTCAGGTCTACCTTTATCAGTAGTTTTAGGATTTTCAGCATTGTTAACTGGGCACTGTACCCCAAAATTTGATCACCGCAAACTAGCAAGGACTCCTCCACAGAAGAGATCTGTTTCTTAATAGCCCCATAGCTCCTGAAAAAAATGTTATTATTGAGGTTTACGCCTGGCTATGAGGCTTTTCTGGTGACTTGGTCCTTCCCGTTTCGCCTATGAGTTTCCTTTTTCCCATATTTATTTCAGATAGGGATCAGCAGACTGGTTAAAAGAACACGGTATACATATAAATCGAAGTGGGTATGCAAGACATACAAAGACTTTAACAATTAGAAGTTAAAATGTGATAAAAATGAAATAATTATAAAACAATTAAAGACGACACCCAGCACAATAACTGAGCGTCGTCTTTTACATCGCAGGTTTTTAGCCCACCACTCTTTATTTGAATCTTTGGTTGTCTAGAATAAGCTTACTTTTCCGATTACTGCAGGCCGGGCCTTAAAACCTTAAATTTCTAATGTGGGACTTAACTTCATTCATTCAAATCTAGAAAAGGTAATGGCCACATAGGATGCCAGTCGTTCCAGACCTGCCAGCCGTGGTCGAACTGCAAAGTTTTTGTTTCAGATGGGAGGGAAGGGAAGACTTTAGTCTACAGACAGTTTTATATGCAGTTTACACAAGTACCTGCAGTGCATTAATGGCAAATCCAATATCTTCCCAGGAGTTTCTCCGATACAGGCAGAGTTCTCCTTTTTATTGGTAATCGACTGCCTCTCAGCTTTTCCTCCAAGGGCGACCATTTGCAATATCTGCCATAAAACAAAGAGCCAAGAGGGAGGACCCGGCCCACCCTCCTCCGAGCTCTGATGGGCGCGGACGGGCACGCAAGATAACCAGCAGTTTGACAGTACGCGGGTCAGCAGTAGTCTGGCTCCTCCTTCCTGTAGGGGATGTTGGGACACCGAGTCCCTCGCGTCCTTCAGGCAGCAGTAACGGTGGCTGGCAACAAAACAAACAAATGTGTCCCGTGCCATGGGTGATAACCAGCACTTTTACAATGTGCAGCACGGGTCAGCGGTAGTCTGGCTCCTCCTTCCTGCACGGGATGTTGGGACACCGAGTCCCTGGCATCCTTCAGGCAGCAGTAACGGTGGCTGGCAACAAAACAAACAAATGTGTCCCGTGCCATGGGTGATAACCAGCACTTTTACAATGTGCAGCACGAGTCAGCAGTAGTCTGGCTCCTCCTTCGTGCACGGGATGTTGGGACACCGAGTCCCTGGCGTCCTTCAGGCAGCAGCAACGGTGGCGACAAATGTAGATCAGGTATATACAATGGTCTAGGTTGGGTAGCACGTAGGCGAAAACACAGCTGGGCAAGGGATCCGGGTTAGGCAAAATACATCTTCACCACCATGACAACATTCAGCAATCTTTTTAAGGTGCTTCTCCTACTGGATTGCGTGAGGTTTTCTCATATGGGAAATTGGAAGACAGACGTGTGACGTAACTGCACAGGTTATTCTGTTTGGCAGTACTGTGGGTTATGTGTCTACTCTTGTGCACCTGAGCGCTTGTTTCAGATTCATTTAATCGATTCTACCGCCATCAAGCCTTTGCTGACAAGAGCGTCTTTCATTTGGGACCACTTTTTGCTTTGTTGCAGTCCTACTGATGCTTGTCACTTTATCGTAGTTTCTGGCCGTACTCATGCAGCGTTTCTTGTCTGATTTAAGGCTCGTACTTTGTCTTTGCCGCCATTGCTTATTATTTTTTATTAGGTACTCATTTTTGCAGATAATTTTTTTATATGATTGTATGTGGCTATTGTTATTGATAATTTATTTGACTTTCCTTATTGATCCTCTGGCACATATAATGTGTTATTTGTTCTCTGCTTTCAATAAAAAAGTTAGACTTAGATTAAAATGACACCAGGAACTCTCAGTGGCAGTGCAGGATCATATTACACAGTTATCTGTTACAAATCTACATGCATTGATGCTGTAGCATACAGGGGGAAAGTGCATTAGAGCCTACCATTTGTGAAACTTAAGAAGTCAAAAAAACTATCAACTTAAAAACAATTACTCTGGCTAAAGTGAAGACGAATTTAAGTTTATGTTACTGTTATCTCGATTAATAACAAGAAAAAAGTGTTGCGTTTATTTTCCCTTTACTTGATAGTGCTTGAGACCATTGGCTTATACAATTTCACGCATTGAGATTGAGGCACTGCCGATGATTGAGAATTAGGCGGTCAAGTGATTCATAAAAAGCTGCTTACTGGAATGAAGTGGGAAGAACGTCTGCCCAGATGATAGGTGATAAGAAAAGTCAATCATTTTCGCCCAAAAAGACAAGAAATATTGAGTCCGGTGCAAAAGATACCCTAATTCGTGGTTCTCCCATGATCTCTAATCATTAGCTTGGTTGCAGCCTGAAAGTGCAGACATTCACCGCGTGACGCATTAATCCTTCAAGCACTAACAGTTGCTGGCAGGGATTTAGACCGGAATGTATTTACAAAGTGACAAATTATGGTCTGTATTATACAGAGAGAGGGAGAGTGGGGCGCGAGGCTCGAGCACCCTCAAATAGGCTGATAAATGTCAGCTGCAGTCACGACAAACGGTTTATTTTTATTATACTGTAACCACAAATGTTTTTCACAGGGAGGCCCGGAGATTTATTTGTTGCAAGGAAAAAACGAGATTATATATGACACAAAGTAATAACCGTAAGATCACTGATGTTCTGGGCATCTTGCCCTCCTGGAAGATATGTTGAGAATGAAAAATGTTACTTAGCAATGGTATGTTACATGCAGCAGAGTAAACAGTTCATAAATTAGAACTGAAACAAAACTCAGTAATTCAATCTGGCCTTATTAGTTTCTGGGCTATATAGCTAATGAAATCAAATGGCTTCCCCAAGCAGAGGGATTGGAAATGCAATGATATCATTGCTTGTCAGATGCAAAATTAATACCGTGCCCTGTAATGCAATACATGTAGGTATGAATGAAAGATAAACAGAGTAACTCGACCGTAGGCGCAATTACTAATGGGAAATTGGGCACAGCATTACAGCGTGCAGGGATACATGTAGTGCTGTCAGTAACCGGATGGTTGTTGCTTTCAAATTACAGGACTGTGGCACCTTCATAAGAAATACCAGTAACAGAATCTGCTGTTTTACATATCCACAAAGTAAAACTATACATCTTTTTCCTGTTTTAAATGTATAGAAACACAGTGGGTAGTCCGATATGTAACTTTCCTAAGATGAACTGAGTTCTTTAAGTGCAGGAATGAATTAGTCTCATGGGGGATTGTGCAGTCTTTGCTTACAGATTAATGTAGTCAGATTTGATAGTGTTTAATACATAAATCATAATTCTTTGAAATTAATAAGGGCTAAGTACTTTTCAAAATCTGTTCTAAGAGGACGTGGCGCACAGAATATTTTAGCTCTACGAAATTGAGCAACTTGACTGGGTTTACATTTTTTTCACCATCAAGATTAGCGAGACCATAGAAGAATAGAGGCAGGTTTAGCCCATTTCTCATTTCGACCTATATATTTGTGACCAACATAATGTATTTATTTCAGCTTCATTTCTTTAAATAAATACATATAGAACATTCATTTGCATACGATCACGTTAACTTGCAACGTTGCCCCTTCACGTACATTTCAAAATGTAGAGCATCATAAAATGTCATATCGGGTAATATGGCATTACATTGCATTATGTCGCTATGCTAAATTTGAAACCCCTTAAAAAAGTGTGAATGTCTAGTGGTGTTAAAGTAGCATGTCATAAATAGCAAAATAACACATTATGCATACCAATTTTCTGCAGTAATGTTTATTTTCTGATACAAATGCAAGCATATGCAAACCCAATATGTCCTGCTTATAACTGAATGAGCTTCAACGGACAGATTTGTCAGGCTCATACAGCAGTGCTGTCGAGCAGGTTATGTAGGCCATATCGTTTAAAATTCCTGGCAGATGACACTAATCTCACATATTACAATTTTATAGAACGCTATTCATTATCACTGACATATCTTAACTATCTGTTCTAATATGCATATGGAAATTCAATATTTTGCCAGGCGCAGCTGGTCCATTTGGGTGGAAGGGCCACGCCCCTCCACCTTTTTCCCCCGTAGGAACAGTGTGTGTCAGTCTGAACAAAAGTCATCCTGACAGACACTGTTCACTTTCAGTTCAAGCAGCCAGGAGCCAGACATGCGCATTTAGCCCTTCCTGGCTGCCTGAACTGAACTTTGCTGGGCTGAGAAAGTCAGAGCTCCGGTGGAAGTGAGATTCTCAGCTCAGCAAAGATTGCTGAGGCCCTCCCCTCAGTGACGAGGGGTGGCATCACTGATTGCCTCGCACCTGGGCGCTTCAGTTTTAAGCCCTGAAGCGCCCAGGGTCGAGTCCCAATCAGTGACACTTCATCACAGAGCGGGGTGGGGTCAGTAATATCACTGACCCCATCCCACTCTGTGATGATGTTGGGACTGCTGCCTTCCCTCATTGGAGGGAAGGCAGCAGCCCCAGGCCTTCTGAACCACCGAGGCAGCGCAGAGCTGGCTGAAGGTAAGTATGATTTATTTTCTTTTTAAATTGTTTGGTGCATGCGTGCGTGCATGTATGAATGTTTGGGAAAGAGTGTTGTGTATGAATGTGTTTGTGTGTGTGCGCGCGTGTGAGTGCTTGGTTGTGAGTGGTATGTGTATGTGTGTGTCTGTGTGTGTCCCGCCCACCCCCCTGCCTCCAGAACTTACCGGCCGCCACTGTATTTTGCACCCTATTTTCAACCAGCGCTTTATGAAAATGCATAGATTTTTCTATTAAATACTTGCTTTAAACTTGGGAAAATGATTTGAATCCATGATAAAAGCATATCGCTTTCATTAAAAATTTGTCCCAAAATATTACATTTACATTTTTTGTAAATATGTTTATCTATTCATCAATTTAAATATGTACTAATGTAAAACAGTAAAAGGAAATATACTGTCATGCATTCCCAAATATATGCCCATATATATGCCCATATATTACCATCTCGTGCCATGCCCCCAGTATGCCAAGACCTAACATAATTATTATATCGGAGGATAATAGCAATTTGCAAAGACCAACATCAACAAAACAGAGCCAGAGTTTTTCCAAGAGTGGACACACAAATGCCATAATATGAAAACAATTAAAATCAATGCACCAGTTCTAGCACTACTCCAGGATAGCCATCATCACTTCTTGGATACCCCCAATGTGCTAAGGATCGTCATCAATATGCTGGTGTTAGCATGCTGCCAAAGGTCAATATCTTCATACCATCGATGGTCTAAATTACTGGTAGATACCAGAGGTAATACTTTTCAAAGAGGGGGCACCACCAGAACACGGATGGTTCCAAAGTGCCCAGATTTATCAACAATACTCCAGGCTAAATTATCAACAGGGTCATCACTGGCATGTCTTGCTTGGTCTAAAAAACTAAGAATTACAATTACCACCACACACTAGGGCCTGCTTCTAGCATACTTGATTATAAAAGCAATCACCCACATGCACATAATTTGTATTTAAACACACAACTCTCTACCTCTCTCTCTCTCTCTCTCTGTCTCTCCCCACCCACAAAACGGAGGACGGGCATATCGCAAGGAAGAAGTAGGTAAGCAGGAAAGAAATGGAAAATCACTGCTCGTCAATAAGCACTAGCAGGGCTATGATTGTAATAACAATTGTGAAATTTAGCATGCAATTGTGCTGTCTTTGTAAAGAAAAATATATTTTTTGTGTTTTTAGATGTGATTGACTCTGGCCTCAAGTTGCAGACCAAGCGTCACCTGCTTTGCTTTTTAATATTTGATACTCTCCATGTGTAATGCAATCAGTTTTAGTGTATTATGTTTTTAGATGTGACTAACTTTGGCCCCATGTTGCACATTAGGGTGCCGATCACGATCCGGTAAAAAATGTCCCCGTACGACTCGTATCGGGTCTTTTTACCGTACGAATCGTACAAGTGCCGTACGAACTGGCAATCACGATTCGCATGGTAAAAAGTCCATACGAACCGCACTGGGAATCATTCCCCACAGGTCCTCGGGTCGGAAAATGTGTCCGACACGTCCTCGGACGATTTACCTTACAAACGTGAAAAGCCAAGTCCGACCGAGGAATCACGATCCATCCCGTGCGTCCGAGCGTACAACCGTATGCAAAAAACACCGTCCGCACCGAACTCCCATAGCAACCATGGAGACGTGCCCGCATACGCGCCGACCCCCCCCCAGCCCCCGTACGTACGCGATGACCCCCCCCAGCCCCCGTACGTACGCGCCGACCCCCCCCAGCCCCCGTACATACGCGCCGACCCCCCCCAGCCCCCGTACATACGCGCCGACCCCCCCCCGCCCCCGTACGTACGCGCCGAACCCCCTGTATGTACACCCGTGTACGTTCGAGTCGACCCCCCCCGGGTACGTTCGAGTCGACCCCCCCCGGGTACGTTCGAGTCGACTCCCCTGTATGTACACCCGTGTACGTTCGAGTCGACCCCCCCCGGGTACGTTCGAGTCGACCCCCCCGGGTACGTTCGAGTCGACCCCCCTGTATGTACACCCGTGTACGTTCGAGTCGACCCCCCCGGGTACGTTCGAGTCGACCCCCCTGTATGTACACCCGTGTACGTTCGAGTCGACCCCCCCCGGGTACGTTCGAGTCGACCCCCCCCGTGTACGTTCGAGTCGACCCCCCCCGGGTACGTTCGAGTCGACCCCCCTGTATGTACACCCGTGTACATACAGGGGGGTCGACTCGAACGTACCCGGGGGGGTCGACTCGAACGTACACGGGTGTACATACAGGGGGGTCGACTCGAACGTACCCGGGGGGGTCGACTCGAACGTACACGGGGGGGGTCGACTCGAACGTACCCGGGGGGGTCGACTCGAACGTACACGGGTGTACATACAGGGGGTTCGGCGCGTACGTACGGGGGCTGGGGGGGGTCGGCGCGTATGTACGGGGGCTGGGGGGGGTCGTCGCGTACGTACGGGGGCTGGGGGGGGTCGGCGCGTATGTACGGGGGCTGGGGGGGGGTCGGCGCGTATGTACGGGGGCTGGGGGGGGTCGTCGCGTACGTACGGGGGCTGGGGGGGGGTCGTCGCGTACGTACGGGGGCTGGGGGGGGGTACGGTGCGTACCGGGCCACCTACTCTGGTCGATTCGCGCCGTACTTCGCTTTTGCGGCACTTTTTGGGTGCCGTGAAAATCTTGCCGTCCGGACTGCTGTCGGTTCGAATCGTGATTCCTGGGTCGTGAAACGCTGCCTGAAGGCGTCCCGACGTCACGTCGCAGCATTCCCGGATCACATTCGTATGTGTATTTTCGTGGGTCGGTGTTTTTTACGATTCGTACGGAAAAGGTGTTTCCGTGCGAATCGTAATTCCATGTTTGTAAAGTTTTACGACCGGGTACGAGTCGGACGGGGAAAACGCTCCGACCGACGGTTCGTACCCGGTTTTTACCGGATCGTGATCGGCACCTAGGTGTTACCTATCTTGTGTTTTTTACTACTAGATATGTTTATTGCGTAATGCAATCAGTTTCACTGTATGGACACTTTTATGGTTGTTTTTATATACCGAATAAAGCTTTTGAACTGAACATGCAATCTGGGCAGTATACTTAAGCCCTTAGCACCCAAAGACAGAAGCAATGAAACTGTGAAAAACGGATTCAAACTGAGAAAAATGTATGTGAATTCCACATGTGGCTGTAATCTTTGAAGTACAGCATCAAGGAGAAAAGCAAACATTAATTATAATTATAAATAGTATCACTGGCTATAAACTACCACCAGGTCACAAACACTTCAGTTGAAAAAAACAGATTAAAAATGGTATACTGGTAAATGTATCTATGGGCTCCAAAAGGTCTCTGAAACCCATAACTTTCCATTTGAATGCATTTAAAAGTGAAAGAACAAGAAACATAAATTAACTAGCACAAAAACACATACAATGGTGGTCATCATTGGAGACAAAAGCATGGAGAGAACAAAGGGAAATGATTGTTGATCCTGTAATGCCCCCTCTACCAACAACCCCTTCAATGAAATTATTGCCCAAAAATAACCCAACTTTCTGATTACATTTAGGCTCAGCCACAGTCTCTGAATCCCTCGTGAACAGCTATAGTGAAAATGTGGAAAGTTGGCTAAAACAGAGAACATTATCTGCGGCCTACAACATACTATTTCACAAAACCTCAAACTGTGAAACACAGCATAGAAATAGCAATAAATCTTTATAAAACCATAAAGAAAATTAGGAAACAGATTCCCAGTCGTCCAAAAACTAAGTAATGGACAAAAATACCAATTGCCCTAACAGTCCACCAAACCATTTTTGCCATTCATTCCACATGTGACTGCCCTGGGTCTGGATATGTTCCTGTTTACCATGCTTTCCAGCCAAAAAGAAAGAAAGAAATCTCAAGAGAGAAAAAAATGATTGGTGGTGCCCCTAGCATCTCCCACAATTATGAGATCAAATAAAAATAGCTCACATACAACATCAAACTTACTTCATTTTCCTAAATAATGCATGGAATGATGCAAATAATGATGCCGATAAAGGATGATTAATGCTTTTCCTGTAGCAGCTCCATCCAGAAACAGCAAGGACCAGCAAGCACCAGGGAGAAGTCAGAGAACAGATAGGGAAAGTTGTTACTTGATACACAGTAGACTCATTGGTATTTCCAAGTGAAAGGCATCCATTTTCACAGAACCCGCAATACGATTACTGCTTGAACCAAATCTTGCATTATGTGATCCACCTAATAGAATAAGTAAAACAAAACAAGAAATGTTGCCTAAGATGTGTACACCAATAATCAAGTTTTTCAAAGATCATACTTGTATGATAAAAGTTGCACAAGGGGGTGAGGACGAGAATGTCTCCTACATGGAGAACAGGCATCTTCCTCTGTGCTGAGTGTCCAACTGCAGGTATCCGGTATCCTGAACCTAACAGGAGAAGGTCCTTGATTTGTCCTGTCACCTAGAGGGGCACAGCATGCATGCCCTAATAAGTAAAACAAACAAGAAATTGGCCTCAGACGTGTGCACCTTTAATCAAGTTTTTCCCAAGGTCATCCTTGTATAATTAATGTTACGCAAGGGTGTTGGGCCAAGAATATCACTGCATAAAGAACAGACATCTTCTGTCCTGAGGGTCCAACTGCATGTTTTCTGAACCTGACATGAGAAGGTTTTTCACTTGCCCTCTGACATGGATGGCCACAGCATGCATGCCCTCATTACTGACAGGGGACTACTATCTCTGTCATGGATTTAGCATAATGAGCGGTTGTGGAAGCATAAGTTGTTTTGAGAATGTATAGTGTGATCATACATTTTTCTTTGAATCACTGGAGCAGAGGGTTGCTGACTCACTCATGTAAACTACAGCTTCTATATGCTTACCCAGTTCTTTGATCTATCACACCCGTGTGTTATGTTTCTTGATGTGTGGAGCCTTTGTGGTATGTGCATGGTGTGTGTTTGAACGAGAGTAGTGGAGACTGGTAGAATCCATTTTCAATATCCTTGTCCTGGTTTTGTACGAGATGGAGGTGAGGTTGTGCTCCCAGATGGCTGAAGTGTATTGCTCACATTCCTGAAGTTGGAAGGAGGAGATCTAGACATTAAAGTAAGTGGAACAGAGAGAGGCGCCCAATAGGCCTTTAGCTTAGGAAGTACATGCAGATTAATCTTACTGAAAACTGCCATTTGGTGGATTGTAGGGATGAGGAGTGATACTGCAGACTCTGTTGTGCAAACTGTGGAGACTCTTTGGTGATGCCTTTTTTTTTTTTTTTTACTGATTACTCCAGCAGTTCAGCTGATGAAAGCCTGGCGTAGAAACCAAACATCTCTTTGTACCGCTGTTATGGGTGCTCCAAGTTTGAGGCTGCCCTGCTGTGAGAAGGAACACTGTTCCTTAAGACTGGAAAAGATACCTGGAAAATGTGTACCCTAAACCATTTCTAATGCTTCAGAGTCCAGATCTACATCTCCTGGTTGACCTTTTGTATAAATGTGGATCCAACTACTCCAATTATTGCTCCAGTTCTATGTTCTCTATAGCCAAGGAAGAGAGGGCAGTGACAAATACTCAGAGGACTGCTGTTTAACCAGGTTTGGGGTCTACTTGGCATCCAGTCTCCCAGAAATATGGGGACATCATCTGAAGTCAGGATCATCTCTTCCTCAAAGAGTTGTATATCAGTTCTGAAGCATCTAGAAGCGAGTCTGTCTGCTTCAAAAGCGAAGGAGCATGCCAGGCCTGCAGTAGGAGTGTTGTTCTGGGAGTAGCAAGGTAGAGTGCATGCCGATTATCTGTGGGCCACCTAGAAGAGAGAACAGTTAGAGAGCAAACTGAAACCATAATTGCCAAAGCCGGGTTGGGGCAGTGATTGTGTGCAAGGAGCAGCTTGTGCAAGATCGCAACTGCCAGCTGAAGATCAGCCTGTGTGCGACAGCAAATACCCAGAGGAGACTGGGTTGTGCTTTGCCGTGCTTGCCCATTGTGACCATCTGATGCAGAGGCTATACCTGCCAAATTACACAGCCCATGCAGAGGTGCAGCTTCCAAAGTCATGACCAGACAGCAGAGACTGCACCTGCTACAATGTCACATGCCCAAATGAAAGTCTCAGTGAGGACCTGCCAGCTCCAACATGGGCCCAGCACTAAGGGGCATATGTATCAAGCCCTTTTCCCGTTCGCAAATGGGACGATTCTCAGACCTGTCCCGTTTGCGAATGGGAAAAAGCCTTTTGGGATGTGTCATCCCAAAAGGCCCTCGCAAAATAGGGAATCGCAAAATTTGCGATTCCTTATTTTGCGAATGCATTTAAGGAATCGCAAATTGCGATTCCTTAAATGCAATGTAGGAAGCACCAAAGTTGTGTGATTTTGGCTTAAAAAATCACAAATTACCACCAACTTCAGGTTGGTGGTAATTTGCGATTTCTTTTAAAAATGTAAAAAAGTGAATTTTTCAGTGCATTTTTCACGTTGCGCACATCAATGCACTTAGGGCATGTGTGTGCACCACATGTGCACACACACATATTTCAAGGGTGCTACAGGGTGTCCTTTTGACACCCTTGCACCCTTGAAATTGAATTCTCAATTTCCGAGTACCTAATGGGTATTCGCAAATTGCTAATGTCTTCCCATTCATTTCTATGGGCCTCTAGGCTCATAGGAATGAATGGGAAGGTATTCCTTAATTTCGAATCACAATTTGCGATTAGCAATTAAGGAATATGTGGGAATCGCAATTATTATTGCGATTCCTACATACATAGCATTTTGCGAGTCAATCAATCAATCTATTCTTTATTCGAAATGTAAAAACAATTCATAAAAGTACAGTAAAATCATGTTAAAACATCATAAATGGCATAAGAATTTAAAAATGATAATAATATGTAAAACATAGTTTTAGTGTTGAAACAATCCTTACAAAATTCATTCAGTGGGGGGAAAAGGTACATGACATAGAAAAGAGCGATCATCGGCTATCTCTGCATAGAGGCTCTTGTTATTACAATCTTTTTCAGATAAAGGGAGACCACTGCAATAGTTAATGGGCCATCTAATGCTTTCATTTTAAGGTAATCCGCCCTGCAGGAGCGTAATCCCCAGGATTTAAGCAATGGTTTCAAATAGATAACCCTTTGCAATTGGTAGAACTTACAAAATAAAATGCAATGGATGTTAGATTGCGCTGACAAACCGTCACAAGGGCATTTCTCCAAGTTTCTTTACCAGCTATTCTGGTCAGGGAAGGTCAACAGTCTAAAAAAGGTGTCCGTACGAAAGCGGGTCACAAGCATACGAGAAGATGGAGAAGGAATTAAAGATAAATTTTGTTGCATCCCTTCAACAGTGGTGGAGAGTTGGTACTCCAACACGGTATGCTTGGAATTTTCAATGAGCCAACGGCGATTAGCCAAATGGGTAGCGACTAATCGTTTTAAAGTTACTCTAGGGATATTATTTAGAGTAGAGGGATCATTAAAAAATTCTGGGTGCCCTATGTCTACTGACAAATTTCTGATGTAATTCAACCATTTGAGGCTGTCAGCCTCACTTAAACTGAGACAGTCCATGATAATTTCCCTGTTGAAGCGTGTTTCAGGGGTAGTCCATATTTTATGCCATAAAATGATGGGGGCTGATTTTATAATGTCAGTAATGTATGTCAGACCAAGTTCCTTATACATTACAAAAACAGAGATACCACGTGGGGTGGCCAGGAGGTAGCACAAAAATGAATTCTCAGAGCACTGTATATGAGCTGCCGGATCAATTCCCCAAATCCCAGATCCGTATGTTCCCGTCGAAACACACTTAGCGCGATAAATCTGTGATAGAGGGTTGATCGGGCGTCCCCCCAGTTTTTTTGAGAAATTAATCAGGGCTCCTATGGCTTTGGAAAATGCGGTTCCTCTAGCTTGGGCGGCGGCCCGCCAGCAGCCCTTCTTCTCAAAAGTAATGCCCAAGTAGGGGAACCTATCAACACACTCAAGTTTATTACCATTTATAAAAATGGAGCATTGTCTCTTCCCTATTCCTAGGCCACAGGACATGGTAAAAAATTTTGACGCGTTAATTTTTAAGCCTCGCTGTGACATAAACTCAGTGAAATCATTTACTGCTCTTTGAAGGCCCATGCGGGTCTGTGACATAATTGCTGCGTCATCTGCATAAAGTAAAATGGGTATGGGTTTCCCATTTATGGTAGGGTAGTCATGATAGTTTCTATTAAGATACGTTCCGACAGAGTTTATGTAGAGAGTGAAGAGTGAGGGGGCTAAAATATATCCCTGCCTAACGCCTCTTTTAATATAAAATCTATCTGAACACTCTCCCTGTCTGCCATATCTTACTCGTGCTGAAGCTCCCCTATAGAGCTCCTTAATGAAAGCAAGAATAGGGGGCTCAATACCAATCTCGACGAGGGATTCCCAGAGAAGCTCGTGATTGACGCAGTCAAATGCAGAGCTAAGGTCTACGAAGGTGACAAAGAGATTCCCCTTTTTTGCTTGGGTATATTTGGCAATAATAAGGGTCAAGTTCAAACCTTGCTCAATAGTGCCTCTACCTTTTCTAAAACCGTATTGTAAGTTTGAGATTATGTCATGTTCACCCAACCAATCTTGAATCCGGTTTAAAATAATACGCCCTGCGACTTTCATAAGAGAGTCAAGCAGTGAAATTGGGCGATAATTAGAAGGGTTGTTCCTATCACCTTTTTTAAAAATCGGCACAACAACCGCTTCGGGCCAAGTGTCAATAAAACCTATTTTATTTAAAGAATTTAGGACATTTGTAAGTAGAGGCGCCCACAGGTCCAGCTGTGATTTAAAAACATCAATAGGTACACAGTCAGGGCCTGGGGCTTTCCCAGAGGGACTTTCTTTCAGGGCCATAAGTACCTCAGCACAATCAAAAGTAAGATCTAAAGGAAAAAAAGTAGAGTCATTTAGATCTTTATGATGGTTATGGTGGAGATCCAAGCTGTCTATGGTCGCGGTATTGTCTGTTATATCGTATAGTGTGCCAAAATGGCTGACCCAAGTTTCAGAAGTGATAGCCATCTCAATCTTCGCAGCCCGTGGGCTTTGCAGGAATGGGACATTAACCGCTTTCCAAAAAGCAGTATTGTCCCTGCTATTGGAAGCTTCCTGTAAGGTTAGCCAGGCCTCTGCTTTTAACTGTTTAGTTCTTGCCGCCCGTGCTTCACGGTATTTTTGTCTGGCCTGCCGTATTTCCAGCTGACTTCTGGGTTTGGTTCTTAAGGTAGTTTTTAAGTGTTTCAAGGCTTTTGAGCAAAACCTGTCAAACCAGCCGATGCTGTCTTGTGAGGTTCTCCTCGGTGCTCTTGCAAGAGAATTCTTAATCTCTGCCGAGATGACAGAAAAAGCCTGACTAATTGCCTGAGGGGTCTCTGAGATAGACAAGCATGTCTGTATATGCTCATACGTATTCTTAATCAGAGAATTAAGAAACACTGAGGGGACTACTTTGTCCCATTTAAGGTAGAGCCCCATCGAGGTTCCCAGAGTGAGTGGCGGTGTATGGAACAAGTTTACCCTTTGATCCTCATCAGAGGCTGTGGTTAGTTTTAGAGCCACAGCCAATGGGTAATGGTCACTGATGGGACAGTCCAGTGTCTCCCAGTTTGATATGATCTCTGGGTACCTGGAGGATATCAGGGTATAATCGATTATAGAATTACATCCTCTCTCGTTAAAGGTAGGTTTAAAACACTTTGGTGGATCACACATCTCATTCATAAAGGATAGATTGAAATAGGATGTAATACCGTTTAAAAGGTCACCCAATTTAGAGTGTGGGAAATGCGAAGTGATAACACCTCTAATAGAATCTAAGCCACAAGTACCTCCGTTGCTCAGTGAGCACAAGGAACAGTTAAAATCGCCTACCCACATAAGCAGCATATCGGTTTGGAGATGGGACTCAACTTTAATTAAGTCTTTCATTAAGCCATTAAGGACCCGCTCTTGATGGAAACTGGGAATGTTATTATAAAAATTTACCAAGGTAATGTCCCTACAGCAGCTGCCTTTTAGGGAAATAATCTGGTAGTTTTCTGTCCCAGTAAAATTAGTGTGTGATATTCCGGATTCTACGGATATATAAGTCACTAATCCACCCCTATTCCTGCCATATGAGCTAGGGAGTGCTGGAGTATGTAGGGTCTTATATCCTAGGAGGTGGAGTTCATTAATATTCCATGTTTCCTGCAGGCAGATAACACTGAAAGGGGAAACAACTTGAACCCATAAGGGGTTTGTCAGCTTGTCGAGGAGACCTGCCACGTTCCAAGACAAGAAGCGTTTGACCAATGGACTTTTATTAGTGGCGGTATTACTGCTCATAGTGGCCGTGGGGTACTCAGGAGTATCCAGTGACTGGCAGGTAGCCAAGGAAATTAAGGAGCATGGGAAATCATCAGTCTGGTGTCAAATCAGAGATGGTTTAGATGTTAAACCATTTTGCGAGTCCATAATAGCGATTTGCAAAAAATAGCTATTAAGGACTCGCAAAAAGGCTATTTCATACATATGCCCCTAAGAGCCCAACACATAGACACTCACCATTGATCTAGTTGGGACACTTTAAAGCCAGGGCTGCCATCTTTGTTCCTGTTGCGGAAGGACCCCACATGAGCACACAGCCATAGGCAAACTCAGGCCTAAGGAGGGAGAGAAGAGAAGCTGGCTGGTATGCTAACTCACTAGCAAATATTACACTGGTGTGATTAAAAACCTGCTTATTGTAAAATAGAGAGGATGCCTGGAAGATTAGCTCGAGGTAGCATCCCGCTTTCTTGTTTTTTAACCCAGCCCTTATGTACCCTCTTAATAAAGGGAATACCCAGGGTTACACACTCTTGAAAAGGGGTTTATTAGTAGTGGTAAGTAAGTACCTACTACTAGTAATAAGGCCACAACCACAATATAAGGCCCAGTCAAGGTCTCAATAAATGATTCTGTTGCTCAGCCCTTGGTAGCTGGCAACGAGCAGGCAAACTAAACTTAGTAAACAGGTGTGTAAAGCATTTAAAACCACTAATACATTATATAAGTAAGACACAATGCACAATAAAAATCCAACACCAATTTATAAAAATAGATTATATTTGTATGAGCATATAGACACCAAAATGACAGAAATCCACTAAAGGCAACCACAGATAATAATTTTTAAAGATTAAAAGTAAAACTAGGGCTTAAAAACAAATAGCGCCCAAAGGGTTAAAAAAAGGGCACACTGGACCATCCATGATGTATTACTTTTACACTTACTTCCAGAAGTGTTTCTTGATGCAGGAAAGTGGTCCACAGCACCAGTCAAGGGTTCAGATGCTCTGGTTTGCCTCTTGGGGTCTGGAACCGAAACACCCACAATGCATCCAACTTATGGGTACTTTTTGCAAAGGTTTCCTCAAATGTCTCCAGATTTTTTAAACTTCTTCCTGAAGTTCCTCTTGTGGGTTCAATGTGTCCAAAACACCAATCTAGGGGTCTAGAATCTCTGAGATGGTCTTTGGGATGTTGGGACTACAATTCCCACAATGCACCTTGTCAATCCTTAAAAGTCAACTGGATGCACTCCAGGATGAGGACTTCTTTGTGGAGATGGTGCAGGTGAGTTCTATTGGCCTGTAGCTTTCAGGGAGTCCACTCCTTAATCCTTGTGAAGCCAGGCAAAGTCCTTAGGGATGTAGTACCAAATTGTGCAGCAGATGCATTCCTTAATAGTGCAGTCCTTTGGGTCAAGATCAGGGTTCCAGCAGGGCTGTTTTTCTTCTCCTTGTTGTTCCAGGCAGTAGATCTGAGTTGCTTGGCAACTCTCCCATATACATTCAGTGTTCCTGGGCGTCAAGCAGGGTGTACTCCTGACCAATGGAAGGCAGGGTGCCACCCTCAGGTATGACCACTTCCTCCAAAGGGTGGCATGTTCTTGTCTCAAAAATCACTATTTTTCCATAATCTAAAGAGGATAAACTATGTCCTGGAGGATTAGCTCTGGCTAAGCCAACCCATTGGTGTGGCTAAGATTTCCTAACACTCCCCTTCAAGACCCTACACTCATCTAATTACTGGGGCCCCTGTCTGGCTGGGGTGCAGGATGTGGGGCTGAGGCTGTGTCCTGTCCAAACTGTTATTTCCTCTTTGAATACCAGTTTGGCCCCTCCATCCCCTTCCTGCCTTGTGCTCTGCAGTTCCCCTCTCCCAAGAAATCCTTTGTCTCAAAGCAGGCCACTTCACATATCACTAATGGAGCTTGGCACACAGAAAAGAAAGTTCTATTGCATCTGCTCTATAATAGTTATAGCACATCTAACAAAGGCAAGTTGTTGGATTTATCATAACTACTCTTTTAAGTCCTTGAATTATATTTTAGCTCCTTTCTATTAATTGTTATACTTTATTAAAGTATTCCCATGTTAGCCTATGGAGCCAATGCATTACAATGTGGAAAATGAAATTGGCAGTTTTGCCCTCACCAGAGCATATAAGACAACTTTTTTAAATGTCCCTGCTTATCACAATGCATCATGTCCCTGGGGCACATACAGGAGACCTTAGGTCTGACTCATAGGTAAAATAAGGTAAATTACTACTTTGGAAGTACCTTTAATTCCAAAGTTGAATTTGCATATAATTCTACTTTAGGTATCCTGCAAGGCAGGGCTGTCTTTTAAAATGACAGCAGGCACCACAATAGTGTACACTTACGTTCATTAAATCTGCTGGGCAGATATGTAAATTGATACTTGTATAGCGCACTACTCAAGGCGCTTGTACGAATACTACTGTGGAACCCATCCTGGCTTTCCCTGTGAGGCGTCCACTCCTGGGCACCCCCAAGGTGGAGGTCAGGCATCCTTAGCGTTGTGGTGGCCATTGTGGAGATTAAGCAAGTTATTGCCCAGAGTTGCACTCCATGATTAGAATGGCACCGAGGAGAGAATTATCAGGTCTGTGGAATATTTGAGCCCAAGACCCGCCGAGGTGGGGAATTGAACCCTGGTCCCGGGCTAAACCTCTGCATCAGGGTCTGCCGCTCTAATCATTGAGCCACAATTCTCCACTTGAGCTACATGCTCTACCACATACTATGGACTTACAAGTAGGTTGTCAGTAGCAATTGTAATTATACCTAATTACCATGTACTTTTGATCAGAGCACAGGCCCTGGGTCTGATTAACGGAGCCCAGGGCACAATCAGAGCCCAAAAAACAGCACCTAGTTGTCACAAATGGAAGCAAAACGTGTGTGGGGGCACTGCAAACAGGTCCTGATTTTTCACACACACAGGTTATTTTAAACTATTACCTGGATCCCTTATATGACCACAAACAATGTATTCAAATCTCCCTCCCCATGAGGTTGAGACTATCATTTTAGTATTATCTTAACATGATGGGGCAGACTGGCTGATTATGAAGCATGCCACAAACAAGTGGGTAAAGTCTTTCCATCCAAATCTATTTTGTTTTATTGCTTTCTTCAGAAATCATCCCTAGGGTCCAGTGTGGCATAATAATTAAATGAATTACCATATTTATTTGTGGATTGTGTGCGGAAAACCGGTCAGCAAGACCAATTTTCAAGGGGTGATTCCACATCATTGTTGAAACAAATTGAACTGAGATTATTCGTTCACCTATTTGGGGGTGACTAATCTGCACCTGAGCTATAATTATGCTACTACTAAATTTCCTACAGACGTAGGGGACCATCAGAACTGGAGAGTGCCAGGACTAGGAAGAGAGCAGGAAGAGAGCAGTAAGAGGTGCAGCATCAACTTGAATAGCACCCACAGCTGGGGTCTCCAACGCTTTCTGTAATGAAAGCTACTTCTGATCAGTGAAAATCATCGTGAGTTACTGAAGGCCATGTAACTCACACATTGTTACCAGACACTCTCTCACTACGCTTCATTAACTTTAAACCTAATGTCCATGGAGCCCGATACTACGATTTGAACAATATGCTGTGACTGGGGTAATATGAATAGGCTGCCATGTGCATCAGTGAGTGCATAGTCTGTGGGATGTATGAACATGTGTGTGAATGAATGGGACATATGTGTATGGGTGAATGAGAGCCTGTGTAATATGTACTTGTGGCATAGGACATACCTTTCACCATATGTGGCACAGCTACATGTACGACACATATATACAACCATTTTTTTAAATGGGAGAAATTTAAAGCTCAGAAAATTGCTCTACAGAAATGTTTATAATATGGAACACTTTTCTGCTCTTGATGGAACATTTTTCTGCACTTTCAATTTCTCCCATTTAAAAAAAATGGCTGTACTTTTCAGCTTTAAATATTAGGCTGGGGCAGTGTTCGTGGAGTTCCGCTATGCAGAACTCCGCAAAAGGATCAAAAAACTCTGCCCCGCTGTGCAGGGTTCCACAAGTGGAGGAGTGCATTACGTTTTACTGTTCATGCTGATTTATAGTGCTGCATGTTTGGCTCATGCTGTAAAATCAGTGCAATCGGCACAACACGCAGCGCAAGAGGGCACTCGAGTAGATGTTCTAGTTGAGCGACAGCTTCCTCAACGCGAACAGAAGGTCTCTCAACGTGAGGGGTAGCGACCATCCGCAACTGCCAACATTGAGAAATCATGCCAGGAGGTGGTCTGTAGTAATATTTTCCCTGTTCGTGATCTTAATGTTGGAAAAACCTCTGCTATGCTACGAGGAGGGGGGTTTTTCGAAGCTCTGTGCGCTAGGCGGAGTGGAAAAAGCTCTGTGAGCAGAGCGGAATTTCATGCCCAGGCCTAACAAATATGTCAGAGTGTCTCCCAACCACTGGTTCCAAGATGCCTGCTGTATGTATATGTGCCACTTTGAAATGGAGGCAGGCTGCCCCTACGTTTTTCTGCAACTATCGGATTTCTCTGAGTGCATGACGCTAGAGGTTAGTGAGTGTTTTTATTCTTTACCTTTATTTAATTCAAACTATGACATGCTGTTTAAACCACAGGCAATTATTTATAGGTTTAGGTGGTGTGAGAGCACGCTGTGCCCGCCCTCCCCTTTCTTTTCAATACAACCTAATCGGAAGTAATTCACGAGCTCTAAGAGGAAGTAATTGAGTAGTCCTCATATCATTCTTTGGATTCCCTCAGGGACCACAAATCCAAAGGTGAGCCAAATAGGTGTACCTCACCGGATTCTATTTTAAATGGTCTAAACATATGAGTTAAAATGCAACTTTTTTTCTATGCAGGCTATACACAGACTATTCTTTCTTTTGTCCTTAAGAAGACCCTAGTTTGATGCTTTTCATTTTGCACAAAATTAATGGGTCGAAACGTCGAGCCAAACACAAGCACTACTCCACTTTGACCATTACGAATAAGAAGGGATATAACCTTAGGTCATTCTGAGATGAATATTATGTTTTCACGCTATGTATATATGTAATTGTTTGTGATGTAAATCATTTATTTATGTTGTAAGTTGTGTTTAATTAATGTATAATTTACATTTTTTTCATGTTTCACATATTCTCTGTATATGTCCTGTTTCAACTTGACATATGATTTTCTAACATATAAAGTTCAAATGTGTTCTAAGTGACACAATTAATTTGCACCTCTTTTTGTGTTTTTATGTGTTTAGACTGGATAATGCAAACATCAAGTGTAATTCCACAGTAGAAAGGGGTAAAAAAGTTTAATTTTGTAAAGTGTGTTGTGGCAGAACCACTATTTGTTTAATGACACTACAACACAAGGGAACTAGTCCCTTTATGCGATATTGTTATATCCTAATGTATTGGCACTGATGTTTTGACCATTGCGGGTCGGAATTCCACCTATTATATTGGGCACGGGTTGTCTTAACACATTCAGACACCCACAATTTTGATATCTATACATTATTTTTCATCCCCGTGTGGATTTGTATGTCACTCGTTAATATTGCTCTCACTGCTGGCATGACACGTGATCGAAATGTATATATGTATTTTATATTTATTTGCATTAGACGGATATTATATGATCTGTGTTTCCGTTTGACAGTCCACTATTGTTATTACATATGTCCATTGTCAGTGTCCAGCACGGGTCGTCTTAACACTTGTGGATATCCATACATTGTTTTTCATACCTGTGGGGATTTGTATGTCATTCATTAATATTGCACTCACTGTTGGCATGACACGTGATCAAAATGTTTATTTTAATTGTTTACATGAGACCGATATTATACAATCTGTGTTTCAGTTTGACAGTCCAAAATGGTCGGCAATGTATTTACATCTCACCAGACTTGTTATAACGTATGTCTGTTGTCGATGTCTAGCACACAGCTTTTCTTGTGCACCCTTATGGTGTTGTATTCTCTAGTGATCAAGACTGCATTGCAGCCGAAATGTGTAATGGGAAAATGAATTAAAACTTTATTGCAAGAAATATTTGCGTTTGTGCCTTGAAAAAAAAAATATATCTATATATTTAATATCCAAAGCAGGAACGGACATCACTTCAAGAGCAAGTAAAAAGTGCTTTGTTCCAATTAAATCAACTCCAATGTATCAGGCTAATTCAGTTCGTCCAGGACGAGTTTTGACCTCTGAAACACAGTCTTGATCACATGACTGCACTGCATCACATTACTTCATTTTAAACAATCCCAAACTCCCACGTGCGATCTCCACTTAACAAGCATGGAAAAAAGACTACTTCTTCACATGGTGTTGTTTCATTTGTCGTAAAATGGATCATATATACATAGCATTCAATCATTGATAATCAACATTAAATTAATTTACTGACTATTAGTCTATCATCTATTATCTATCAAAACTGGCATTACCTTCTTAAAGCCATAGATGAATATCACAAACCCTATTTAATCGCATCCAGATTAATACCACAATGCATATACATATCGACTTTGTATTTACAAGCACGTACTGATATGAGTATTCGTTTGCAGTGGTGTCTGTAAATGTTAATTGGTCGGTCACATGACATATTTCTAAAGTTAATGTATGCCAGGTTTAAGAATTCTAATACACATATTTATCCCTTGTATGCCAAATTGATTGTTATACAAATAATCAATCCAAATTTACAAACTCCTACACTTAAAGTGCTACGTATCCTTATTGCACAACCCCTATTAAAGTGCAAAGTGATAATAAAGTGCTCACTACATAATAAAGTGCAATTCGATCTGTTTGACAAAATATGTATTGAATCACATAAACCAATTACCAACGGATCACTTGTTGTTCCTATGTACAAATACATCCATTTGAATATAGACTCAAATGTGTAAATATCATAAAGTGCATTGTTAAAGTGCTAAGGTGGATATTAAAAAGTTAAAATCATCCTAAATAAAGTGACCTGTGCTTGCCATATTCAATTCTTTGACCACTCCTGCTGGCCTCCTGCGCTCTTTCACGGCTGGGACCTTTATGGACTGCGCTCAACAGCTACTTCACTTCCCAGAGTCCCCCCGTTGCCTGCGGCGTGCGTGGCCAGCTCTACTTGCTCACGCCACATTCACAACTTATTGGTTTGTTGGGGCCCATTCCAAGCACGGCGCCACCTTGAAGGCATGGGTCGTAAAGATTCCAGGCAGAGCACCCTGTCTTTTGGGAAGACGACTGAGGGAACCACAGCACCTCCCCACGCAATGACGGACAAGGCGCACACCGCGGAGGCCCCGGAGCCTCCTGAGACCTCTGCGGCATCGCAGCTGCTTGAGATGAGGGCAGGTTTTAGGTCACTGGACTCCCGCTTTGACTCACTGGAGCGCACCATCTCGTCACTGGGCACCAAGGTCCAGGCCCACGACCGACGGCTGGATGTGGTGGAGGCTCGGGTATCGGACTTGGAAGATGGGACCACCCAATCGTTGAAGCGCCTAGAAAGAACGGAACGCCTGCTAAAGGAAGTCGCCATCAAGAACGAGGATTTGGAAGCACGAGGGCGACGCAGCAACATTCGCATAAACAGAGTCCCTGAGACAACACCTACAGGCCGGATGGACCATTTTGTCGAGAAGCTCCTTACAGACCTGTTTGGCAGCGATGCGTTCACTCCTGGCTTTGTCGTTGAACGAGCGCCCCGATCACTCGGCCCAAGACCAAATCCTGGCCTCCCCCCGAGGCTTATCATTGCAAGACTCCTGAACTTCCGTGACCGCGACACAGCGTTGAGAATGGCGAGGGGACGCGGAGTAATTGAGTGGCAGGGAATGAAGCTGTCCTTCTATCCAGACTTTACCCCGATGGTTCAGGAGGCGAGACGGAAATTCCAGGGAGTGAAGGTCACTCTTCGCAACCTTGGGCTGAAATATGGAATGCTATATCCGGCGAGGCTGAAGGTGGACTTTGACGGCAGGTCCAAAATATTTGACACTCCCACAGAAGCCCAGGAATTTTGTCGCACATATAGGGCGCGGAACACACAGAACTCAACGGAAGGCGTGCAGGCCTCACCGCCACACAGCGGATCAGATACTAGCGCTGAACTTTTTTCAAACTCTGGAACTGGATGATGGTTTGATTGCATTTACTTGCTTTATTACTTGCGATGGGGATTTTGCACTGTTTAACGTTACATCCAGTTACTTCACTTGGTTGGTTTAACTTGCGGGCTGCCACCCCCCCCGGTGTATCCTTTGTGTTTGACTCAGTGCATTCAAGGGGTCCACTTTTTGGTCCTCAGTTGTTAGCCTCACGGTCCCTATGACCAACGGGCAGGTGAATGTTGAAAGGGAAGGCCACCTTCGGGATGGAGGGCGGCTGGGCGGGGGGTGGGGGTAGGGGGTATAAGCACACATCGTTGTGGTTATTGTTCACACTTTATTGTAACATTGCTTGCCATATTGACGCTGAGTACACGACCTGACAGACAAGAGCTCATACACTGGCCAAATGACACGGTTATTTAACATTCAGGGGCCCTCGGCCATCACTTTTATGTCCTGGAATGTCAGGGGGCTCAATAATACCCGTAAAAGGTGGCAGGTGATCCACTATCTCATGCGACACAAGGTTGACATAGTACACTTACAGTAGACACACCTCCCCCTTACCGATTCAGCACATTTTGGCACTAGCTGGGGCCCGCATAGATTTTTGGGCAATTACAGCAACTACGCTAGGGGCACGGCCATATTGATCCACCGGAGGGTTCCTTTTACACTTACAGATGTGACCCGAGACCCTGATGGCAGGTAAGTGATAGTCACGGGTATCCTGTATGGACACACAGTCACCTTGGTCAATGTTTATGTACCCAATGTAGATGCCACAGATTTTTTCCATGACCTGAACACACGGATCACAAAACTAAGTCCCCATGCATTACTTCTGGGAGGTGATCTCAACTTACTAATTCACCCCGTCCTGGACAGCACCCCCAGGGCACCGGAAGCCAAGCCACGTGCGCGGCGAGCATTGAGGGACCTCTGTGAACAACACACTTTAATTGACATTTGGCGGCAGCGCAACCCCGCCCTTACCGCCTACACCCATTACTCTGGCCCACATGGCACCTGGTCAAGGATAGATTGCTGGCTGATCTCTCCCGCGGCTGCGGACTGGTTTGCCTCCCATACTACGCTTCCTTGCACGTACTCTGACCACTCTCCGATAGTGTTACACTTAAGCCTCCCACACCCAGAGGGGTATGAGAGACAGTGGCGCTTCCTTGTCAGAGCCCTCCAAGACGACCTGTTCAAGGCCGAGGTCAGGGAAGCGATAGAGGACTATTTTGAACTTAACACCGGTTCAGTGGACACAATGGCGGTCCTGTAGGAGGGTTTCAAGGCCGTTATCAGGGGAGGTGCATTTCCAAGCAGGCGGGGGTACTTCGAGATCTCAGACAAACGATGACCCACAATGAGCAGGAAATAGTGGTGATAGACTCCCAACTTGCAACACTTCCGGACACAGCAGCTCGGGCTGCGAGACTTGTCCTATTGACTGAATACAGGGACACAGCGGATCGGGAGATTTTATACATGGGGAAATACCACACGGCTAGACGATACGGGGAGGGGGAGCGGCCCGGCAGAGTCCTGGCACAAATGCTGAGACCGCCTTACAGCAAGAACTATATCACGGAATTACACTCCGCAAACGGCACCACCCTCCCTTCCAAGGTGACTATCCGGGATGAGTTCCTAAATTATTACACTACGCAATACACATCCAGAGCCTTCCCTGATGGTACGGCACAGACTGCGTATCTAGACGAAATCGCACTTTTTTTTTGGAGAAGCACATGCTTGACTTCATGGCGGTGCCAATCTCCGTGGCGGATGTTCTCCTTGCCATAGACTCCATGCGGGGCTCTACTGCCCCAGGATTGGACGGATCACCGGGGTCTTCTATAAGGAATTCAAGGATATTCTGGTCCCCCAATTAATCGAGGTGTATGCAGAGGCCTTGGAAAAACAAAGCCTTCCCCCCACGATGCGTGAAGCGGTGATTATTCTGCTTCCGAAGCCGGGTAAAGACCCTAAACAGCGTGGTTCTTACCGACCTACTGAACTGAGACTACAAAATACTGGTGAAAGTGCTCGCTAACAAGCTTTCACAGCTGATGGAGTATATTATCTCCCCAATGCAGTCGGGCTTCGTACCCAAACGCTCTACAACCTTGAACCTCTGAACGCTATTCGCAGTACTGCACAGAATCCAACCGGAAGTTCCTGCAGCAGTGGTATTGCTTGACGCTGAGAAAGCGTTTGACTCTTTGGAATGGCCATTCCTAGTGGAAGTAATGCAGTGCATCGGCCAACCTTATAGTTTCATCTCAATTGTCTCCTTACTATACAGCGGCCCTTCGGCCCGAATTCGCCTGAATGGTACTCTGTCCAAGCCATTTCGTTTACACCGCGGGACTAGACAGGGTTGTCCCCTATCCCCTCTATTATTCATTTTAGCGATGGACCCTCTAGTCCGGCACTTCCAAGAGCAACATCTGCATAGAGGTCTACAATTCAAAACGGGCCTGCTTTGGCTTCCCTATACGCGGATGACTCCATCCTGTATGTCCGGGAGCCTCATCTAAACTTGGCTCCTCTAATTCGGGAAATTATCCGATTTGGCAGATTCTCGGGCTGGGTATCAATTGGCACAAGTCTATTATATTCCCACTAACGGAGTCCATGGTCCGATGGGACTGCGAATTCCCTCTGGAATGGTGCCAGGACTCAGTGAAATATCTCGGCATCCACATCCACCTGGATACCACACAGCTCATACGCTTGAATTATGGGCAGACCATTCAGAAAATAGAAGAGCAGGTGGACAGATGGCTAAGACTACCCTTGTCTCTAGCTGGCAGGGTGGCTATCATAAAAATGGTGGTTCTCCCCAAATTGCTATATCTATTTAATAATATCCCTGTGCCCCTGTCGGACGGTTTCTTTCACACTCTAAGGTCGCTTATGATCCGACTGGTGAGGGGTGGCAAACGTCCTCGAGTTCGCTGGTCCATATTGATCCTGCCTTTTGACAGAGGAGGTTTTAATGTCCCAGACTTCCAATTATACTACCTGGTGGCGCGGTGGCTCTACGCGCACGCCTGGTTTCACCCCGACACCCGTATCACGTATCTGAGACCAGAGGCGGACTTGGTTCTTCCACACAAACTGAGCGAGATCCTACCGGGTGGTTTCCCACTGGACAAGCGGGATATTCAGACAGTGTCAATGACTACCTGGGCCTGGGATAGACTGCGTAGGCATACGGGGGCCACATCTTTATACTCCTCCACCCTTCCTTTGCCCGACACCAGATGGTTCCCACTTACTGGAGAGCGAATAGTACAGCGCACATTAGCAACAGCAGACATAGCTAAGATAGGCGACCTATTTCCCGGGGGGCATGTCTTCACAAAAGACGAAGACGACAGATTCCTAGATTGCAGTTTTATGACCTGCTTCCTCATGTGCAGAATGAAAGCCGCCTTGCGTGCGGAGTTTCCCTCATTCCTGGTTGAGCCGGATGCATTCCCCCCGCTTAGCCTGGTCCTGGAAAACACAAGTGGCGCTCGCCAGGTTTCAAAAATGTACACGTCCTGCGCTGAGCTCCTTCCTGTAGAAGACTCCAGGATCAGACAGGAATGGGAGGTGGATATGGGCGGGGCGATCACAGACGACCAATGGAAGAAGTGCTGTGTGGTCACCAGGGATATCTCGCTTAACAGCCGTCATAAGTTATTACATTTTATGTTCCTCCACCGTGCTTATTACATGCCAGCCATGGCCCACAAGATTGATGCTTCCAAACCTCACAACTGCTTGAAATGCACCGCTCCACATGCTGGCTTTCTTCATTTGGCCTGGGCCTGCCCTCGTTTACAGACCTATTGGGCGGAGGTACACGAAACACTGGGGAAAATCATTGGTATTCCACTTGTTAGCCTTCCTGAAATTGCCCTCCTGGGTTATACAGTTCAGATTACCAAGAAGGCTAGGAGGTTGGTGTCCCTGGGACTGCTGCTGGCGAAGAGGGAGGTGGCCATCCACTGGGGTAGGAAAACAGCCCCCAAGTTACAAGACTGGCTGCATAGCCTGATGTATTGCAACACTAATGCAGAGTTATACGCCAGTTTGATGCCGCCGACATCCCGTCCTAAAGACATATGGGGACCACTGCGAGCATACTTGGACACGGCCAGGCAAGCCTCTGCCTCACAAACTAACAATGGCATAAGGCCGGAGGGAGTGGGCTGAGAGACGGGTGCCGCACACTGTCACACAACATGACATGGCGTAAGCTTGTGGTGAGGTTACGGCCCAGAGCATCCACAGGAAAGCGACTGCTCAAACTTTACAGGATGGTGTGGGGAGGTGGGTGGGCGCGAGGTAGGGGGGTCGGGATCCGGTGACCATTGGGTGTTGCCACTGTATGAATCAATATTCTTTCCATTATTGTAGCATAAACTGTCAGGTACGATTCGTTCCTTTTGGGTGTGCAAAAACCATATGCAATGCATTGTGAATTGTCTCCTTTATTTGGAAAATAAAGTGTTTAAAAAAAAAAAATTTAAAAGCTTGGTTCATCTTAAACACCTCTTTTGTCTAGTCCTCGTTTTAGAAAATATTTGTGATCCTGGGCTCCATATTCTAAAATAAACTTCCTCCAGAGCTCAGACTGATACCTCCTCATCTCCTCTGCAGAAACAGTTAAAACTCATCGTATTTTTACACTTTCTTCCAATTACTCATTCAGTTTTACGGCTTCAGTGTCAAGAGACTCGCGGGCACATGTAGCGCTTAGAAAATCCCCTCTAACACAACATAGCTTATCAGGTTAAAAAATTTTGCTCAGAAAAAAATCCAAATATTATCCTTAAGTCACAAAAGCCTCTGTGAGAAAGGAACGTAATGTTTTACAGTGACCAAGATTTTGTAATAATAAATGGGTATTTATAATTACTTTTTGTATATTGTTGCTAATTTATTTTTAAACGATTGACTTTTCGGTGGGGACAGGTGGGTCTCTCCTCCCTTTACCTACTGCATATTAACCTCATCCACAACAGCCCATCTCACCACAATTGTTATTGTTATTTGCAGGGCCGGACTGGCCGTAAAGGGCACCGGACAATCCCCCGGTGCGCCACACTGGTGGGGGCCGGTTTTGGGCCGCTGAGGGCCGGTTTTGTTACAGGGCCGTTTTTGCAGCATAGCTGCAAAATCGGCTCTGTAACAAAATCAACCGAAAACCGGCCCTGCCAAAGGGCTCGGTGGCACCCCCCCAACACCCCGCGAGGGGGGAGGGGGGTGGCCGAGCACTATGCCAGGGCCGGTTTTGGTTCCCAGTCCGGCCCTGGTTATTTGCTTTTATAACGTGCACAGCTACTCCAAGGAGTGTCCCGGCACGATCAGTAAAGAGTCGTGAATCTCTAAAAGAGAAAGGTTTTCAGCTTTCTCTTAAAGTCCACAGAATCGTGAATACTGCGTAAAGCTAGCGCAGGGCATTCCAAGCCTGTGCAGCGTTTAAGGCCTGGGAACTCCCTCCCAGCCTCTGGCGAGTGAACCGTGGGGTCCGGGCCAGAAGTTGTGAGGAAGACCGCAATTGACGATCCAGGACTTAGAAGGAAAATCTCTTCTGTATATAAATGGGCCCACAGCCATAGAGGGCACTGTGAGCAATGGTGAGAATTTTAAATTTGACAGTGAGAGCAGTCTTTCTGTACTCTATTCGAAATTGGAAGACAAAAAAATAATTTCCAGACAGCTGTTTACAAACAGAAGGGAACTGATAAAAAACTGAAACAAGACAGAATGCTACATTAAGTTACATGATTCACCGACGAATCCGCTGGATCTACAGCAAAAAAAAAGCCTTTCTGGAAAAATTCCAGGAATTAAAAGGTGCAAACAAGCTGCCGAACACCCTCGCGTAAATTGAATTCTTATGAAGAAAATAAAGTTTATTGTCTGGAAACAGAGAAAGCATGAGGAAACCACTAAAGCAATGGAGGTGAACAATTAGACAGATGTTCACTTAAGGAAAGGAAGGGAACAGACAGAAGAAGCCATGCTGAGGAATTTTACAAGTACATTGACAACTCTGCTCCTCGTCAAGGGCACTTGTACAGTTGAAGTCACTGAAGCCAGGGCCGCTTAACTTCACCATGACTGCTGACGTAGCAAAACCAACGTTTTCAGGTGCGAGGGCTTTGCAGTGAAGTTGCATTATATGCATCCGCGTGCCTCGCTTAATTCTTTTCCAGCACCGGCCATATATCTAAAAAATAATGAACATCATTTCCTTGTGGGCTATTACACGTCGACGAGAATCTTTTCCTGACAAACAGCTTCAATAAAAGGGAAATCTGTTAGGGGACTATTTTTTCGTAAGTAACATTAAATGCCACCTAGAGAGTCTAATTCTTTTGGAAGAGCAAAATGTGTTTTTCCCCTCTGTCTGCATGTCATCTAGGCGTAGGAGAAATTTATTAGAAATATATGGCGGCGAAATTCTCAAAATTCCCAAATTTAGAATCACATGAAATTCACAATTGTTCTCATCAAGTCACATTATTGAATTTAATTGATGTATTTTTCCTGTGGAAGACATGCGGTCCACGCAGCAAATGTGTGAGTTTTTTTTTTCCAGAAGTGAGTCTTCACATCAAAAAGTGCGATCATTATTACTAGTAAACCACACTTTGCGGTAAAAGACCAATTTTGATTTTATTTCATGACATTTCGACACATTTTCCTACGAAGAATTATGCAATTTAAAAACCACTGGTTACGTTGATAAATATTGCGCAGTAAAATTTTCTTCACACTGATTACTTTGAGTGTCTCTTTTTGCTCCTTCTTTCTCGTGAGCCTCTATTAAGCAGTGCTGTTCATGACAAGCCTGCCCGCGCGATCCTATTGTTACCTTTTTGGCTGCCAAGATGAAAACAATTTATGGCTTCCTTAAGCGCCCAGCAGGAAACAAGCAGTAACAGTAACAAGCAGTAGAAGCAATTTTTCTTAATCTAACCATCTACTACAGTTAATGAAACAGGCCCCGATCAAATTTTCAACTTGTCTTCCACAAGATGTATGTATGTACGGGGCGGCCTGGGTCCGGTGCGTCAGGGGTCAATGCATTCAACGGGGTTAGGTTTAACATTCGCAAATGTTTCCCCGCCACTCCTTTCCATGCTCTGAAACAATACAATACAGAGAAAACTGACTATGGGAATCCGGCTGTATCCAGCAAACGCAAACACAAAATGGCGCACACGCCCCCAGCACGTTTCAGCGTTTGAAAACAGATGACTACAGATTAAGTAGCATATGGAGCGCCCAATTAAATTTCTTAAACAGCTTTGATAAACAATATACGAGTTTGTTTCTCAGTTGTAGAGTTGTTATGCCATGATTTGAAAACGTGCTTTCGCTTGGTTAATAAAATGAATCCTCTGAAAATGCTGCAGACAAATCGTAAATAAAATAACGGTTTTCGTTTCTGTTTTTTTGCCGCTTTATATGCGCTGCACTTATAGTGGAGGTAGAGAGCCTTTAGTGTTGACGGTGAATCTTCACTGAATGGGTGAGTTCTCAGGAAGCCACTTGAAATCGTAAGCACGTGCGGCCAATAATAGAAAGGAATATAGAACCCTAGCCCGCTCATATTGTGATGTTAAAAAAAGTGGAAAATATGAATTAATCTTCGTGCTCATAGCGGTTGAGAGCAAAAACTATAAATCGTGAACGCTCAAAATTTAAGGATAATCTCAGAAAACGGAAACTAATATACATTTGTTACAGGTATGTTGTATCCTTGGAGAGAAGTTGTGCATTTTCTAAGGAGATAGGCAGCTTCAGTTACAAATAGGAAATTCGTAATTTCATTCTAAAATATTTTCTAAACTTTTCTTGATAAGCCTTTCTGCAATTATTTCTTGAATTATGATTTTCAAAAACAAAATTGAATTTCCGTGTTGACGTCTTCTGCATTCATTATAAAACGTCAATTGCGTTTTACGTAAACGTCAGGTGCATGTAGTCCGCAGCAGCACTGGTTAACAGGAGCTTCAGAAAAACATACGGCTGCATTCGAAGTAGCAGCAACCCACAGGGCTCAGTTCTGACCAGATCAGGCAAATCTGCTCATCAAATCTAGCAGCCAAAGCCAGGCGTGTTAATTCATCATCCTGTCAGCGTAATGACATTCATTCATAAATACTAGGCAATCCTTTCTCCACCTGGCTGAGTACTCTGTTCAGCCCCGTGTAACTCACTAATTGCACACCTTCCTCTGCTGCCCTTTGTAGCACAGGTCCCGTCCTGCCCAGGAAGAGTAATGAGACAGAACTCGGAATTAGGCAAAAAAGGTTGAATCGAGACAGATACAATAACAGCTAAAATATGTTTCATAAAATGTATAAACAACCTTGACTCTTGGAGGCCTGAATGTGTCTACTCAGCAGATAGAAAGAAGGCCCTGCTGTATCCTACGTTATCAGAAGGGCCAGTGAAGTGATGCAAACATGCAGCTTTATATGTCTGTTAATCGAGTGCCCACTCTCTGTAAACCCATTATGACCTTTGCCCTCTGCACTCTTATCAGCATATGGTATTGGTATATGTTTGTCAAAGCCTATGGGTTATCAGTTAAAGATGTAGCCTTTACTAGTAATAGCTACAATAGTACAATGCTGGACAGGTAACCAGACGCAAGTCTAGTAAGACACGTTCAAACCAGATATATATATATAAATCTCCTATAACTATGAGTCTATTTGTCCTCTACCGAATGTATCTATTACTAATATTTTGGGATTAACCTCTCCCTAAAGCTCCTCTAGTTTATATAAAAATGTTACAGACTATCTTATATAAAGTGAAGGGTAATGTTGAACTTTTATGGAAAACATCGGTTACATCGCGATGTTTACTCCGCAATACCTTTACAACGCGGGTATTACAACGCAAGTCATTACAATGATATGCGCTGGATGGTGCTCTAACCTAAGGAATAGTGTGATTTACTATTCCAACACCTTCCCTACTGTACGTAGACTGGAGTTGGAATAGTAAATCATACTATACCTAATTCCAGCGCCCTCCAGCGCAAGTCGTTGTAACGACTTGCGTTGTAATGCCTGCGTTATAAAGGTATAGCGGTGTAAACACCGCGATGTAATGTCGTATATTCAACTTTTATAGGAAGTTGATCTGAAGGCTTCCTATTCTGTTCATTTATGGACAATTAATGGTTTACACTGTTCAAAACTTCAAGGGCAGCAAATATAACACTAACACATTTTGTTGAAAATGTATAATGGAGCCCTATGCACTCCAGCTCATAATAATGTTTGATTGCTCTGCTTTCTCTCTATTTTGGTCTTGACCACTGAACATGGATCTACTGTGCATATGTAATTTGATTGTAAGTATCTTAAATTGTTTTGGACTTTGTTTTGTTCTAAGTGTTTTAAAATTAATTCACTTTCAATTCAATTACTTTTGCTAATATTTTTTGGGGCTCTCTATTACCTGATTTTCATAGTTCTACTAATTGCATAACTTGTTAGATGTTCCTATTGCAATTGCATATAAGGCAATATTATCTTATTGGAAATAGTTTTCAAAATTATGAGTTCTAACTTGGGGATTCTTCGTTTTTGATATACATGGAATTGATGCTGTTTTTCTCTTTCGATCTTCAGCAATGGATTACATTTGATATGTTCTTGTTATGACTCTAACTTTCTCTCAATACAGAATGTTTCTGTGTTTTCCTCTTAATTTTGTTTATTTTCTTCCCTCTGCTCTGTAATTTCTTCCTTGTTCTATTCTTGACTATTTCTTTCTTTTGCCTCCCTTTTCATTTCATCATAAAAACGCTTTTATTTTGTTGGATATATGAACGTTGTATGACTTATCTATTTATTTTTGTAATTTGACTGTCACTTTATCTCTTTACATTAATGAAAATTGAATAAACTTAAAAAATAATGTCCAAACCTGCATTGTTTCCTTCCCCTCTCTCATCTCTCTCTCACCATATCACTCTATTTCTTCTCCCACATGCCTTCTGTAAATATGTGCAGAAGCTGAAGAAAGTGACAGTGGTGCCAGCAGCGTACCCCTGCTCTAATTCTGGCCTTCGAAGGCTCCACCCAAGCAGTGAAATTATGTTGAAATACCAGACAGTCAGGGCCTGCTGAAGTGTAAAATACATGCAAAGATGTATTTAGCAAGATATCTATGCTTGATTTTGACAAACTGCACTGTAACTGCTATGATTCTGGGTATTTGTTATGAGTTCATGATGGTCTTATAGTCCGCCATAATGGGCTATACTGCCCAAAAACACTTACTGCAGGTTATAGGGCAGAAAACGAGGGCCTATAACAAGGCACCAGGACTTTAATGACCTTACATCTCGCAAAAGTGGGCGATGGGACTAATAGAACATTTTTACAACGAGGATGGAATGTCCTAATTGATTTAAAAAAAAAAAAGGATTATGGGAGACAGAAGGGGTTTAAGACCTCAAGTGACTCAGAAACGTTTGAACTCTTCACAGCTCATGCAATGTATGCTTGATAGATGTTGCGTCAAGTGCTGTCACAGCTGCAACTGAAAAACATCAAACAACGACAAAGGAAGCTGTAAAAAATGGTTGAAGCCAATCCTTGATTCTCCCTCTGTTCAGTTAAACTGCTTGTCTTCATTTGGCAGAGCTGAGGGAGACACAGGAACTGAGGAGGATTCACTCTCTCGTCTTCCAGGATAGATGTGTGCCTTTGCCCACGTTTTTTGTCTCTCTCTATCTTTTGCCATCCATAGATCTTTGAGAGTCGAGAGAGAGAGAGAGAGAGAGAGAGAGAAAGAGAGTCAGAGACTAGAAATTAGGCATTCCAATGTTGATAGCTACAGGCCTGTATCAACATTTATAGCCCTCCATGGTCTTCAATAGCCTTGTCAACCTACCAGTGTTCTAAAGCAAAAGTAGAGATGTAAAACATTGTTGACACAAATATTTAAGAAAATCAGTCTTACCCGTGTTCAGTTCTCAAAAGTACTCAGCTTACCCCAAGTGTGAGTGGCTGCTATTCATGTTCTCTTGCATTTAGTGCTATTTCTTAGGGCAAAATGCATTCTCATGTCCATTTTGGGTGCATTTTGAAAAAATCACTAAATGCAGAATTACTGTTCTTGCATAATTTCACATAATCTCAGGACATTTCTAGGTAATTCCATGTGATTATGCTACACAGAATCATGTTGAGTTACACCCACCCATGCACTTGGCCTGTGGGGGAGCAAAGTCCGACCCTGGATGCTGGTAGGAGTTGAGGGTCCTTGAATACTCATGTGAGTCCTCTTCAACCACCAGGCATCAGAGGTCTTCTACCAGAAGGGGCATCTTCTCTAGATTTAGGGCCTTTTAGATTTTGGAGGACGGGTTACTCTGTCACAACAGTGACGGGTATCCCATCTACAGAAATATAAATCCCATAGGCTATTAAGGGGTTTATAATTCTGCAGACGGTATATCCGTCACCTTTGTGACGGAGTAACTCATCCGTCAAAATCTAAATCAGGTCCTGAGACTTCTGAGGTCCCGAAATGTCCTGAAGAGCTGATGATGGTGGAGGTGATAGATTTATTCTACTAGACAGTAATAGGAAATCAACCTTTTCTGTGTCGCCACCCTACATTTTTCGCCTTTTGCTGGATCCAATATTTTTACTGGCTTTGGAACTCTGTTTACTTTACCCCTGCTCACCAGCAGTAATGTGATTTTGGTCTCTCTTTAAATATGGTCAAATTGGCATACTCCTAATTGGTATATTTAACTTGCCTATAAGTCCCTAGTTTAGGATAAAAAGTGTACCTAGGGCCTGGAAGTTAAATACCACTAGTGGACTGCAGCACCTATTGTGTCATTACTACAGTGGGAGTGCAAACCTAGTATCAGGCCTACCATCGTAGACTGACTGTAGCAGTGTACAAACTGCAATTCAACCTGTCCAAATAAACTTGTTTGACAGGTCAAGACCTTCCTTTCAAACATGAATAAGTCACCTCTATACAGGCCTTGTAGCCAAGAAGGCAGTGCACACAGTATTTAAGAGTAGGACATGTAGAACCTTAAGGTTAACAATACAATGCCCTTACAGTGACAAGAACCAAAAAGCTATTTTCATTGTAGGAATGTTGGCTGGCCATTAAAGAAACACTAGGAAGCAATATTAAATATTAATTCCACTATCTCAGGATAGGGACCAGCTATAAAAAATGATTCTGCGTCTCTTTTTAATATAATAACTCAGATTTTTGTAAATACCTATTAAGGAAGAGTGACATTTAGAAAGTCATATTTTCCCTGCCTGAAACTCCTAAAGGCTAGATTACATTGACATTCCAACAAGTAAATGGCCTTGAATAAGGTATGGAAATGTCATATTATGTTAAGTCGATTTGTTGAGAGCACTTATTACCTGTGAGGGTATCCTGGTGCTTGAGCAGGTTTGCAGGTTGAACTGGAGTAGTGTGAGCCATTTGGAGGAGATCTGTGGGGTTAGATGAAGAGACAGGTCTTCAGCTTCTTGTGGATGTCGATAAGTGAGGGCGAGGTCCTGATGTTTTGGAAGAGGCCATTCCAGGTCTTGGTGGCAATGTAAGATAAATAGCGACTTCCAGCTTTGCTTCTGTGAATTTGGGGGATCTGTGTGATAGAAACACTGATCACAGTTGTCTGGTGGGTGGGCTAGTTGAAGTGTAGGGGGTGGTTGAGGTAGGCAAGTACGATGTTGTGGAGGGCATTCAATGAATGGGTGAGGAGTTTTAATTGGCAGTGCTTCTGTATAGGGAGACAGTGGAGCTCTCTGAGGTGAGGCAAGATGTGGGTGAGGCGAAGGAGGTGGAGGATGAGTCTTGCGGTGGCTTTCTGAATGTTCTGGAGTCTCTATGTTAGAAGGTTTGGGATTATGGCATAGAGTGTGTTGCCATAATCAAGCCTGCTAGTGATGAGGGCTTGAGTCTTGCTGCATCTGGTGTTTTGGGGTAGCCACTTGAAGATCTTGCGTTGTATTCAAAAGATGAGAAAGCAATAGGCGCTGACAGTGTTTACCTGGAATGCCATAGTGAGTTTATTGTCCACAATGATTCCTAGGTTTCTGACTTGTTCTGATGGGATTGGAGTGGGTCCTAGTTTCACTGGTCACCAGGAGAAGTCCCAGGATGAACTCTTGTTTCTGACGATCTGAACTTCCGAGCATTAGGCAGTTCTTTTTCATCCAGTCAGCCATGCTGGCCATGCAGTTTGTGAAGTCTTTTCTGGTGGTATTGGCTCTGTCTGTCAGGGACAGGATGAGCTGCATGTCGTCAGTTTAGGATATGATGTTGATTCCATGGGCTCTGATGATGCATGCGAGGGGTGACATGTAGATGTAAAAAAGTGTTGGTCTAAGAGATGATCCTTTTGGGGCTTCAAAGAGGAGTTTTTTGGGTTCTGAGGGGTATGGTGGGACCCCGACTCTCCACGGAGGCCATCCATCTTAGAACTGTTCCTTGTATTACTGTGTGGTGTAACCTTGAGATGAGGGTGTAGTGAGAGACGGTGTCAAAGGCTTGATAGAAATAGAGCAGGATGAGGTACCTCCGCGGTCGAGTATGGTCCGTATGTTGTCAGTGAATGCAATGAGGGCGGGTTCAGTTCTGTGGTTGCTGCAGAAGCCTGATTACATGCTGTCCAGTAGTTTATGATGTTCTTGGTGACAGGCTAGTTGTTTGTTGATTGCCTTCTCCATGACCTTGGTGGAGAGAGATCGCATTGTGCTGGGTTAGTAGTTGCAGAGTTCACAAGGGTTAGCCAGTGTTTTTTAGGAGGGCGTTGACTTCAGTGTGCTTCTAGTAGACTGGGAAGGTTATGCATTTGATGGATGTGTTAAGGATTGATGAGAGCACGGAGCTGATTGTGAATGCTCCAAAATTATAGACATGATTGGGGCACGGATCTTTAGGGGCCCCTGATTGAATGGATTTCATAATTGCGACTGGGTCCTGGATGGTGATGTGGTTTCCAATCTGTTAGGTGCTTGTCCTCACACCTGGTGGTGGGCAGTTGGTCAAGATGTCATCTGGGTCGGGCTGGGGGTTGAAGTTGCTCTAGACCTTTGTGATGTTGTTGTGGAAGAAGTAGTAGAGTTTGCTGCAGAGTTCTTGCAAAGATGTGATGGAGTTGGTAGTGGCTGTGGCGTAGGAGAATGCCTTGATGATAATAAAGAGTTCCTTGCAGTTGTCAGAGCTGGTTTCTATCCATAGTGGTAGGCCTTTCTTTCTTGCTTCTTTGATTTGGTGGTGGTAGCATCTGAGTGTAGCCTTGTAGGTGTTTCTGGCAGAGGTGTCCTGGCTGGTTCTCTATTTCCAGTTGTTTGCAGTGTCGTTTGGATTCTCTGAGGTTGTCGGTGTACCAGCTAGCTTGCTTGTAAGTCCTCCTCTGTTTGGTGTGCCTAAGGGGGTGCAAGGGTGTCAGCGCAGTTATATATACATTTGTGGAAGTTTGTTTGGTCATGATTTGGGTCGTTGGTGGGGAATTGGCTGGTTGATCCCAGTCTGCTTCAGTAATCTTATTCCGGCTGCTTCTGGTGTTGCTGGGTATAGTCGGACTGGTGGCTGGTGTTGTGGTGGCTGGTGATGTGTTGATGATAAAGTGAACCATGGAGTGGTCCGTCCGGGTGAGCGGGATGATGTAGCTAAATTTGATCTTGTTGCAGAAGGTGAATATGGGGTCAAAGGTGTGTCCTGTGTTGGGCCCTGAGTAAGCTGGACACATCTGATGTTGTTGAGGCTTTCGAGCAGGGCTGAAGAGTTGGGATACATGCAGTCATTGAGGTGCAAGTTGAGCTTGCAGAGGAAGATAAAGTACTTAGAGCTCTTGTCAAGGACGGCCACAAAGTTTGTGATGTGGTTGCAGGAAGTGGTGCAGGGTCTGGGGGGTCTTCATTTGAGAGTTCTTCTGATGGGCATGTGTTCCATGAACAGTGTGTTCTTGTTTGTGGATGAGGTGCAGTGAATCGTGCCCTTGTGGATTATGGTGAGGCCTCCTCCTCGCTTGTGGGGTCTGTCCTTGCACTCTATCTTATAGCCTGTCAAGATGGCTGTGGTGATGACCAAGGATGGCTCTGGGTTCAGTCAGGTTTCGGCGAGAAAGAGGATGTCAGGGGTTTGCGTTTTGATAAAGTCCAGATCTTGGTGGCATATTTACCAAGTGTGAATATGTTGATAAGCATGCGATTGAGATGGTGGTGGTGGGAATGAGGCACATGTAGTGGTTTGTGAAGGGGTGGAGGGTGGGGGGGTTGTCGCAGGTGAAGTGTTAGTGTGAGAAGGTGAAAGGTCCTCCTACCATGGTTTCAGGTGCAGCATGGAAGCAATGATCATGGCTGTGAGGGTTGAGCATGGAAATGTCATTGGCGGTGTAGTTGTGACAGTCACTCGGACCAGGGGTTGTGATGCTGGGCACGGTCTAGGTGCGGTGGGTTGAGACATGCTTGGCATGCCTTCAGCATTCCAGTGGCTAGCCTGCTGCACAGTCGCACAGCGGTCACCATTAAGTAAGTCCTCGGGGGGAGGAGTGCAGGGGACTGTGGGTGGGGCTAATGGGAGGTGGGAAGAACAGATGGGAAGAGCAAGTAAGGAGCAAGTGAGGCAGGGAAGAAAAGCATAGGAGTGGGTTGAGCGACTGGGGAAAGCAGTGAGGCACAAAGACAGAGGCATACATTAAAAAATGTCACAAAGCAGAGAAGAATGTCAAAGAATGAAGAAGTTTCACAAAGCAGTAAAGAAAAGTGGTCCAACGAGTGAAAGAGGTACAAGTGAAGGAAGAGAAAAGAGTCCAAGAGAGCAGTCAAGAGGCTCCCAGAGCAAAGAAAATGTCCTGGTTTTGGAGGAAGTGTTTTTTTTTTATCCTGCTAGGATGTCTAGTAGGGCCTATCATGTCACAGGTAAATGTTAGCTGACACCAGGGCGGCCCCCTTCCTTTGTTCGTTCAGTCAGGCAGTGGATCCATTGGAAGGGAAACTACCCCCAGAACTGGCTTGGAGTGACCACAGAGGAGGGGCTGCTCCTTACCTTGACTACACCTCTAGATGGACACATATGCTCTGCACAAGGGGAGAAGGCTTTCACCATTTTGGATTTTAGTATTGAGGGGGAGTGTGGGATTGACTGCATTAGGGCACACATGAACGGTTTAAAAGTGAGTAGGATTACCTATGGAAACCTTTACTACATTGCTTACGGAGTGGCCAGGAGTCACCCCACACACAATCTATTTCCAGGTATAAATGTGGCATCCCCTGCATCCTTTTTAGAACAGAGTACTGATAAGGGACACAATAGTGATGATGAACTACACTATTTCTTATAAAATCAAGATAGGATCCCATTGAATTATCAGGTACTTTGATAATATATTCTCCAAATTCGATGACTCTGTAATACTAAGTGTACCCAAATGTATTAGCTTGGATATTGGTTTCGTATGAAAAAAGCGGAAGTTGATAATCCACCACGGCTGACAGTAAAGCATAAATACTGGGGAACAAATGTTCAGGATTTAAAAAGACGTATGTTTGACACTCTTTCAATATACTATTGCAAGGGGTGTCTGTATCTTGAGACTTGCACAATGGTATTAACAATGATCCTTGTACCTAAATGTAATAGTTTGGATATTGGCTTCCTATGAGAAAAAAACGGTAGTTGATAACCCATCTAGGCTGATAATAAAGCATAAATACTGGGGAATAAGTGTTTAGGATTTAAATTGATGCATGCTTGACACTCTTTCAATTTACTGTTGCAAGGGGTGTTTGTATCTTGAGAGTCGCACAGTAGGATTAATAATGATCCTTCCTTTTTTCCCTTTAATTAACCTGGGATCATATTACAACTCAACAAATTGGGGGTTATATCGTATTTATATCAGGGGTACACGCCAAGGGTCTCATGGGCATTTATCATGAAGTGTTTGTATTTACTTTACGTATAAAGCATCACTATTCAAAATGCAATATATATATAGTTTCTGTGCTCGTGACCCTTAACTTTGCTAAACTAAGGATATGAATGGTGGTTGGAGTTTTTGTCACATTGTTCATATAATAGTTAAAGTGGCCTCTGTGACCAAAAGACGAATCTTAATAACTTTGTATAATGGATATAACAACTTGTGTAATAAGTGCGGTACAAATTAACTCCGCTACAATAACAGTATCCCTTGTCTCTGCATGGCTTTTTCTGAACCCTTTGGTTTCTGTTATTTGGAGATGGTCCCTAACATAATTTCCAAAACGAACGTAGACCCATGTGACCTACGTGGTCACTCATTCAAATTACGAAAAGACGCACGCGCGCTTCTGTTGGAGACCGGAGAGAGACGGACAGACGACTGACACCGTAGATTGCTTGGAGGTGAGAGGGGGTTGATGTTGACTTCCCATTTAAACTCGAACTATGGAGTGTCGGGTTTGGGTGTTCTGTCTAATGTAGCTTAGAGACCCGTTTTACGGACATGCACGGAGCCAAAATAACACGGGGTGATAATCACATGGACTATGGCGTATATCTAGGCCCATAGGTTTAAACTGACCTATTGGCGCATGTCCCCCCTTTTTCACTTCGTAACTCGGTAGTGAGGGTCTCCTAAACACGCCACACAATTGCGGTATTAGTTTTAAAAAACTAGTCCCCTCTTTCATATATTAGGACGCGCATTTTTAACATGGAGGCGTGTAGGCGATGCGGGTCTGATACTTTGGAGGCTCTGCTAGATTTTAAATGTACAACGTGATATGTAGTTAGACACTAGAAGATCTAGCACCTCGCATCTATTAAAACTGCGGGTGCGTAAGGCACATCAAATGTTTCTTTTTAATGACGATGCAAGAAGGTCTCCTAATCACGCCACACAATTGCGGTATTAGTTTTAAAAAACTAGTCCCCTTTTATATATTAGGACGCGCAATTTTAACATGGAGACGTGTAGGCGGTGCGGTTTTGATACTTTGGAGGCTCTGCTAATTTGAAATGTACAACGCAATATGTAGTTAGACACTAGAAGACCTAGCACCTTGCATCTAGTAAAACTGCGGGTGCGAGAGGCGCATCAAATATTCCTTTCAATGACGATGCAAAGTGTTACAAATCGGAGTGCCGAAAATATAGAGGTGCATGTGACACCGGGAGAACACGAGACGTAACATGCGTTTTTAATTTGATCCATGCATTTACCAAAACCGCGAGCGCAGGAGGCTTAACTATTGTCTCTTTTAAATGACGTTGTACTGCTTTGTAACTTAGAGTGCTGAAAATATGGCGGGGCACTAGATATTTGTGCTTTACAACTGAGCCAGCCTTATAGAGTGAGAACCCCATGACTGCAAGATAGATAGTACCACTTGAATTGAGGGCACCCTATGTATTATATGCAGCAAGGAATTAGCTAGTGTTGGGAAATAAGATGAGATCAGAATTTAAGACCTGGTGTGTTTATGACCATTTTCGATATGGTGTGATTGCATTACAGGCACATTAGCCCAGTGACACTCGCCGTGAGGAACAAGTACCATACTGAAGGACCAACATATACCACAATGTCGTAATGACCGGAACATCTGTGATCGCGCTCTTTGCAGTGCATAATTAATATTCTACACTACAAAGAATCTTTTGGTAGGTGCATTTATAATAATCACTTTTCTTGTAAGAATCTAGAGGGTTTTTGGAACTGTTGTGTTCAGAGGAAGCCATGTCTTGAACTAACTGAAACAGGAACCTTGAATGAGTGTTTCTGAAATGTTGTTATTATTGACATCATATAATAAGATGCTACTCATATAACTTGCCCCATCAGGAATGTGTACATGAGATAGTAAGGACTATCAATTGAACCTTTGAATGTTATATAAATTGGAATGAACCATTTTGGACAATGTGGAATTTATTAGCTGGATGCTATCCATAACTTGTGTCTATAGGTCTTTGTGATTGATTCACAATGCAATTGTATTATGCTTATTTTATAAAACTTTTTAATGAAATTGGTATTACATATGTGTTTTTAAAATGTTTTTTCAGCCCTGACGAAGTTCTTTCCTAAGAACGAAACGCGTTGGCTGTCTATGAACTTTCATACTATAAGAAGAATAAAGACCAAGATTTGAAAATTTAAACATCACTGGATGGACATTATTATTTGGACTTTATAAGGTGGTGCGACCTTCAGTGGGTTAAAAAGTTTTGGATCAAGTGGATCGCCCCCGGGAAACGGTGGGGGTTGTAAGGTTGCACACTGTGTTGGCTAAACAGCTTTTCTTTTGAATTTAATATTTAGGGAGATAGGTGAGAGTTTGGTTAGGAGAGGTGCGACCTGCACTTTAGGGTACAGTGATTGAACCGTTTCTTTGTTTGGGCTAAAATATCCTTTTTAGAACACGTTAAGGCCTGAGGAAGACCAGAAGAGGACTAAACCTGCTGTCTGTGGCTTAAGAGACCCAAGAGGAGACATGACGGACTGACCTGCTCCCTCTTTTTCCCAGGACAAGGAAGTGGACTCCAAGGGTAATAAGGCTGACATCCTTTTGAAGCTACAGGGCCACAGAAATCTACAGGAGGCCTTTTCCTGAAACAGCCCAGCTGACCAGTTCCAACTGTACCTGCCCTATACCCTCCTGTTGATCTCTCCAACAAGCACGCCTATCTTCAAATCATAAGCCACTCCTCTATTCAGATGAACTGTTCACCCACTCAAGAAGGTCAAAACTGGTTCTCCAACCTTTTTTGACTGGCTACTGGGTGTCTAGGAGTGTCCTATGAATGAATAGGATAAGCCCTCCTTGGCATCTCCAAGTAATAAGACATAGTGCAAAGCTGTGTTTTGTTCTGCCATGTGTCCTGTCTACTCTTAGTTAGCTAATCCCTTCTAAGCCTGCTAAGTGGGCAGCAGTTAATGTCCATTGACCTTTCCTTGGTCCAGAAGCAAGCCATTATCCTCTGAGACAGAGTTGTTAACTATGCCACCCAAGGATGTATATTCCAGCTCTGTAGATGTGATGAGTGTAAGGACTGGTTTTAAGTCAAGATGGAAGTCCTCATCTGTGGGAACATCACCTCTCCATGGAATGACTCATGGTGGCTCATGGAACCTGCTCCATCTCTCACCCTGACAGACCATGCCCACAATCTCGGAATCATCTTGGACAACAAGCTTTCCATGAAGAAGCAGGAAAACCCAGTTTCATCTGCCTGCTTCCACACCCTACACATGCGCCACAAGATCTTCAGGTAGCTCACACCAGGAGGACCATCACACAGGCCCTGGTCATCAGCAGGCTGGACGTCTGGAACATACTCTACGTAGGAGTCATCACACACCTCCTGAAGAAATTACAGACAATACCAACTTCACTGGCCAGACTGATCCTTGATATCCCCAGACGATCCCACATCATAACCCATCTCAAGAAGCTTCACTGGCTCCTGATCCAGAAGAGATGCCCGTTCAACATGTTGACCAATGCATACAAACCCTGCACAACAAAGGACCAGCTTACATAAACAAAATTTAGACCTTTCACCAACCAACCAGATACCTATGATCTGCCTCCCTCTTCCTCAGAGACTGCCCCTCGGATCCGCTGAAGCAACAGCAGAGGACATTCCTTCTCACACCTGGATGCCAAAGCATTGAACGACCCCCTCGTGCATCTCAGGATCACCCCATCGCTCCAGCAATTCAGAAAAACATTCAAGACCTGGCTGTTCGAATGATCAGATCACCACGAAGCAGGCATTAACTCCAGCGCCTTGAGACCCTCAAGAGGGATATGCAGCGCTTTACAAATCCTTGATTGATTGATTGATTGAAGTAATTTACTGATTCTGGCTACTTAAAATGCATTTATTAATTTTATTTTTCTACTTCAGTTTCCTTAAAATCTGATTTGAATTCAGCATTAAATCAGATTTCAAAAACCATGCAATAACTTTGAAACATTTTTCTAATCTGCTCCGAAGCAGAGAGAGGGAATTGCAATTCTAATCCCATCTTCATTAACTTAGGAAAAGACTAGATAGGCCTACACACTGAAATAGTTTTGACTTTTATTTGTTTGTAATTTCATATTAACTTCAATATGTAATGCACCCATATTTATATGTATTTGAACCCTGTCCTGAGGTGATTGTGAAAATATAAAAGTAGTACTTTCTTACATAGTAGAGGCATTTTCCCTTACATGTCATTGCAGTGTATTTAAACTACCACCCATTCGGAGCACAGTGGTGCTTCTGGAATACATATATTTTTGTTATATATGTGGGTGGTGTAAATATACACTGCAGGCCACATATGGCATTTCACTTTCTACACCATGAGTGTATTTTAGGTACCATTTCAATGGACTTCTGGGAATTGACCATGGAGAAAAGGCAGATTTGCCAAACAGACAACAATACTGGAGAATCACAGTTTGGGTGTAGAAATTGTTATTTGAAAGGGGCATGTTTATGGCATCCCTTCCAAATAGTGATTTCCAGTGTTATGTATCACGGTTTTATGACCGAAATGTATGTCATTAAAACTTTTTTTTACCACCAATTCAAAGTTGGTGGTAATGCATTTGCAAATTGGAAGGGGGTCCTCATGGGACCCCTTCCCCTTCGTGAATTATGGGAAAACATTTTTTGAGAGCCACTGCCTACTCTTAAAAATTGAAAACAAAAGTTTCATTTTTTATTGTTGTAACACATCACGTTTTCCTTTAAGGGCTCTATCCCTGTGATGGTAGGTATTCCTAATGGGTTGCAAACTGCAACCTACCTCATTAATATTCATGAATAAGGTCCATTTGCGACTTACTAAATCACAAGTATGAAACAAAACGTTTCATAAATAAGGGGTAGCGATTTCCAAATAGCGATGCAGATAAATTCGTTATTTGGAGACTGCTATTCCTACTCTATGTACATCTTGCCCTTAAAGTCCACATGCCTAAAAAAGGCATATGACCTTTTTAATGTAATTAATGCTCATGGAAAGCGCTTCAATACCTCCGGGTCGAGTTTGTGCTATATAAAATTTCCCAAAATATATTAAAAAATAAATATTTTTTAATTTGTTGTTTTACTTAATCTTTGCCTGTTTTTTGATATTGGAAACTCCATCTTGGTCACACTGAAACGTGTCAGACAACAGCTCTAGAAGAAGAGCAGCAACTTACAGCAGAAAATAATCTTGTAGTTAGAAATGCACCAACTAAAGAAATATGTTGCAAAATTAAAAATAAAGCACGTGTATGATCATGCAATAGAAAACTATACCTCAATTATCACACCAACTACTAAACGTGAAAAATACGAAATCATAATTGTTGTTGAGGCATTTTTTTCTCCTGGCAAATGACTTGAATAAGCCAGCTTGAAAACTACAGCTTCAAATTGAAATATAAAATAAAATAACTCAAACCAAAATATATTTTCAGTGGTGTCTTCGTTTCCCATTCGGTGAAGCAAGCATCACACAAGTAGATGGGAAAACGTGGCTGCATTCTTTACTGGTAGATTTATGGGGCTCTGAAACACGCTCCAATTCCAATTACAAATAGGATTCAATAAAATAAGATGTTGAAAGGGAGAACTGTGCCTTTAATGGTTCATTCATAGTTCACAATAAAGCCCCAATTCCTTGTTTTGTGTTTTTGTTGTACTCTGTTCCAAGGTTCCTAATCTGAAAATTGACTTTGGGGACATTTTGCTTGGTCTATTAAAATGATTCATGTTGCATTCAACATAAATTGTGCATACACAGAGGAGGTTTAGTGCACGTATTCACAGCATAATAACTAAAGTGAATTTTGTGCAAGCCGCAGTTTGTGGCGGCGGTGCGGTGTCATTTGTCTTAATTTTTCTTCAGCATTGCATTAGGCGAGTGCATTTACATTTTCAGGTAGGACTAACCACTTTAAAACTTTCTTTTCAAAGCAAGAGGAGAGAGGGAATCAAATCTGCATCTTTATGTGATATAGCACAAAGCAAGGCCCTTTTATTGTTTGAAGTACACATGAATTTGCTTAGATCAAAAACTGCCCTGCCTTTTATGCAAAATGTATGAAATATACGCCATCAAAGGCACAGGTAATGTTCTTTACTAGTAATGCATTACTTCATTTTCATATAAAGAAAAAACACATAAAAAGCATTCGCTTTTTGTAGGCGCCTTTTGGTGTGCAAGATGACTCATGTAAAATTGATGAGAATCGGTATATCTTTAGTGTTATGCCCTGGTGCAAAAATGTATGATGATTCTCCAGATGAGTAAGGCACATGCAAAATTCACAATCTAATATAATGGTCGTGCCATATAGAGTGACCATAGAAAGTGCTAATTTAGGGCATCGTCTCTGCCACATTTTTGGGCTGATTTGAGTTCTTAAATATTTGAAGAGCTCGAGCAGCAGTAGTTTACCACTTTAGAGTAAATTCTTGTTCAGCATTTGCTAACATCTCTAAAGTAATAATAGAACTCAGCACAACCACGTAACACATAACAAAATAACCCCCAATAAAAAAACATAACAAGGGTAACATGCTACAAAGTCATCAATACCGAATGTATCACAGCCAAGCACAGAACAACAATAACAAAAGGCAAAAATTCAGCATAAAAATACACTTGCACAGAAAAAAAACTTCACCACCAACCGCAAAATGCAACAAAATAAACATGCACATATATTTTTGGCAGACATTACCCTCTTCATAATTCTGATTTCAGTGTGCTTTGCAAGTAGGACAACATTTGAGAATCAATATCTCCCTACAATGGAATGGAAAATGAATTAACATTAAATGCTAGCAATGACCTGTTTACCAGGGAGAATGCACATAGAAGAGAATCACTTACTAAAAACAAAGATGTGAGAGAGAAAGTTGGAAGTGGGCTGTGAAGCAGGGAAGGGTTAGAAGGATCAATGAGCTAAGGAGAGGGGTCTGATCTTGGAGAAGGGTAGAGTGACATGTTTTAGAGCAAGACAGGTAAAGAGGTTTGTGAGCTTTGAATGAGAGATGGGGAAAGAGAATAAAGGGTCACTGAATAGGAGAGAGTAGAACAAATGGCAAAGGTGTGTAATAGGCGATAATCGTACACATCAGAATGAGGGAGAAGGAGGAGGTAAACAGTAGAGACAAGCTGACTCAAGCTATTTCATATATGCTGGACTGATGAATGAGGGCTCCCTGATTCATATTATTGGGTCCCTCTGTTTGGGCAGTTGAGACTGTTCAGGGTTTCACCAATATAAAAGTTAGGGATGGATTGGGGTTTGCTCTATATTTTGGCCTACCTGCCTTAATACATTGTTTTGCATTTTCCTAAATGTTACTCTCATGGTTATTTGTGTATTAATAGAATAAGAAGTAATCTCTCTTCAGCCTGAGGAGCTATTCGATAGGGAAGAAATGTGTATAATACCTCTGTCTCTCTGGGAGCCATTATAGGGATATTTTAGAGAAAAAGGGTAAAGTCATAATGCAAGAGAGTCCATTTTTCTAGTTTTATGCAAAATGAAGACGGAAGTGATATCCTAACACAGAGGATAGAAAATAGGTTATTGGCATAATTATCACATAGGACTCACATTAAGAGATTTATGTAATTTCGCTTTCATAACAGAAAAATAAATACCTCAATAACAGAACCTTGGTGTCTGAGATTGCTTGACTTAAGAGAGAAACTGTGGAACACCTATTGACTGTCATTTGCAAAACGGAAGAACAGATTTAAATTGGTAGAAAGCAAGTTGTGTGAGTGTTTTGATGGAAAGTAATTATAGAGAGATATAGTTGCAAACCCTACTCTTTTCAATATAACAAGTGGCACTTACCACATGCAGAAGCATGGCTTCTGTGAGTAAACACCATTTAAGAGACACGCAATACATTTAATTACATTTTTGAAACAAAGGAAAATGTTGCTAATTAAGGAGGTAAAAGTTGTGTTGATAAGCATGATTTGAGACAGAATAAGAGAGGGAGAAAAAGAGAGAGAGGGAGAACAGAGAGTGAAAAAGAGAGAGAATCATTAGTAAAAACCCTGATTTTAAAAGTTCAAAATGAAAATAGGATGGTCATGGTTGTGGATGGGACCATGGGGAGAGGAGCAGATATATAGATAGATAGATAGATAGATAGATAGATAGATAGATAGATAGATAGATAGATAGATAGATAGATAGATAGATAGATAGATAGATAGATAGATAGATAGATAGATAGATAGATAGACAAACAGTGGCGGCCCATGCACGTAGGTGCAGTGAGGCAGGGCAGGGGCGGAGTTGGGGCGGTGAAACTGACAAACGGGATAGGGTTGTGAAATAAATAAATAAATACATAAAACCACTTACCTTTCATTTGCTGCATCTCTGAGTCAGTAGTTTTGGAGATATTAAAGAAAAAACAAATTTTGGATATCTAGGTGCTTGAAGCCTTCGAGAATATTGCCGATCTCATGCAGAGATCTGATTGGTTGCCATCATTTGAACCAGGAAGTAATGGCTGCCATTTTGGGATATGCATCTCAGGCGAGCCTAAAAGAAAGTGTTGGGAGCATATATACTACCCAGCGTAAGGTCTCTACCATCCAGTCTCCCGGTCACTACCACATACCTGCCCTACGGGTCAATCAACAGTGTTGTGCATTGAAATGGGATACCTGCCCTTATCCAAATTAATACTCCTCTCGTGAAAACAGAGTAAGTGGTGAAATAGGCTTGGCACCTCCAGCGGCGTTGCAGCGCCATCCCCTCTTTCGCAAATAAATGGGGTTCCTGAAGGAATGCAATCTGAATGCCTCTGTGGACCAAATAGGAGTGTATGTTATGACGCAGGATGATGGAGTGCATGCCCCTCACATTCCATGAGAGACAGTTCAAGCCTAGTGGGGGTCCCATTGTCCTTGTCTGTGCTTGTGCTCATTACAAAAACTCCCCCCACGTGACTCGCCTGGTTCCCTGTACCTTTTCCCAACTGTAAAAACATCCCCAAGTCCTCCTCTCCAGGACAGGTATCGAAAAAAGGGTCCCCGTCCAAACAGTACTAAAACATACATTATCTAGTGACAGTGGCAAGGGTGGTCACCTGGCAATTGCAGTGCTGAGTTTCCCGCAATACCACCTCCCCAGTAAATGACCTTGACAGCTATCCCCAGAGCTTTTAAACATTACCCATAGTTCAATGGGGGAAAGCATCAAATCCGCGGACAATCTGCCGATATCATAGTGATTGCAGGCCTCTGGAATCAACAGTAACTGCTATAGCAGGATGGCCTTCGCATGAGATCGGTGGCCGTTTGGGCCAGAGATCTGATTGGTTGCCATCATTTGAACCAGGAAGTAATGGCAGCCATTTTGGGATATGCATCTAAGGCGAGCCGAAAAGAAAGTGAAAAAGTAAAGAAAAGAGGGCAGGGTAGGAATACCCTGACCCCCTAGCCTTAGTGCTGGGGTCCCTAAAGGACCCAGCCATGGCAAGAAAGCAGGTTTAAAAAAAAAAAATAGTTGCAGCAAAATTGAAAATATTCATGAATTTGCAGCAAAAATAAAACAATAACAAGCATGGTCTCCCTGCTTGTTTTTATTTAAGACCCTGGGTGGCTAGGTCTGGAGGTATGCTTTAAAATAGGAAGGAGGCACACACGGCCCCCTCCTGTGGTTCTTTTCAGACCCAAAACCACCACCTTCTGGGGCTTTATTACTATATTAGAGGGGGCTGTGCGGCCCCCCTCCTGCAGCCCTTAAGAGCCCCGGGTATCACCACCGAAATGGGTCTTTATTAACATAAGGGAGGGTGCTGTGTGGCCCCCAACCTGCGGGTCTTAAGAGACCCGGGTACCACCACCTCCCCAGGGCTTTATTGACATATTGGAGATGGGGCTGCACAGACAACACTCCTTGGCCCTTGTATGGCCCAGAGAACCACCACCTCCCCAAGGCCAAAAATATCAGCTTGAGGGGAAAGGGGACCACACAGCCCTCCTCCCAGGCTGTATTCTGCCAGGTCTGGTGGCTTAGTGAACTAATCCTCCCACTGGGGCCTGTGTTCTATCTCAGGGTCACAGGTACAAATCCTGGTGGGTCCACTCAACCTTTCATCCTTCTGAGGTTGATAACATGAGTACCATTGAGTTGGGTAACAATAAACATCAGTTATTCCTTGCCAAGATAACCTTGGGTGAAAGTGCACTTTACAAATACTAATGTATTCGGTCCCGGGGACCCCCACCTCCCTGGGGCAGGCCCTTCAAACAGAAAGGAGGGGGGCACCACTCTTGGATACATTTATAGCCCTGGAAAGTGCCACCTCCGAGGGCCGGCTCTCCATGTCCCGGATGGCCCACCCCGAGGACATAGCTTTTTGCCACTCTACTCTATACCACTCTATTATATACTTCTCTAATCTACGGAACTCCAAGCCACTCTACTCCAATCCATTCTATGCCACTCTACTCTGCACCACTCTATGCCACTGCATTCTGCACCACTGTACTCTATGCCACTCCACTCCACATCACTGCACTCTACACCATTTGACTCTGCTGTATGCCTCTGCACTCCCCTCCACTGTACACTACTCTACTCTATGCCACTGTACTCTATGCCTTTGCACTATATTTTATGTTATTTTATGTTACATGAATTTATATAGTTCAACGTGTACCCTAGGGTGTCTTGGCACTGATAGCTACGCAGAGTGAGGGAACGTGGTGGAAAGAACAGTTTACCTGTTTAAAAGCCAAGTTTTAAGAAGTTTTTCAAAGGCCAACAGAAATAATGAGGATCTGATATGCCCGGTTTGAGCAAAGGGATGATAATCGCTTCTCTGGTAGAGACAGGTAGTTTGCCAATTCTTTTAGCGTCATTATACAGCTGCACTAGTTTGGGAGCCAGTAGATCAACATATGCGCGATAGAATTCTATCGGTAGGCCATCAGTGCCTGTGGTTTTGTTTCGGGCCATGTTCTTGATAGCCCCCGCACCTCTCTGACGTCAATCTCTCGCCCCAGGGAGATTGCTGTGTCCTCAATAAGGGCTGTCAGATCTACACCCCGTGTGAACTCATGTAAGTCCTCCTCCATTGGGGACAACTGACTTCGGTAGAGGTCAGTGTAGTATGTGAAAAAGAGATCATTGATTCCCTGCTGGTCGTATCTTGGCACCCCATTCTGATCTCTAAGCTCAAATATAACCAAGTCTCGTCTGGCTGGGTTGGCCAGCCAAGCAAAGAGGGCCCCGATTTGGCCCTTTTTGAATGCGCATGGGCTATGTATTTTTTGTAATCAAAGCAGCGTAGCCGCTCAACTTGTGTTGCTACTGCCTCCCTGGCCTCTAGTTACTCCTGTTGCTTAGCTGGGTTTTCAGGTCTTACTTTTTCTAGGGTACGCAGTCGTAGGTCGTCCCTCTCTATGTCTTGAAGGATTGTTTTCCGAACCCCCGTCATCTCTGATATGCACCTCCCCCTAAGGACTGGCTTACATGCGTCCCATTCCACTAGGGAGGATGTGGCAGTGCCTCAGTTAATTTGAAAGTAGATAGTAATAGCTAATCCTATTGCTGCATGAAATATTTGTTCATCTAAATCATCGGGGCGAAGGCGCCAGGTGGGGATCTTGGTGCGCGCACTGGACCATTTCAATTGACCAGCACAGGGATGTGATCAGAAATCGTCCTGGTGAGGTATTCACTGTTACTAATCCCCTCATGAACATCTGTACAGCACAAACTGGCATCCAGCCCAACATGTAATTCTTGCAGGGCTGAGAAGAAGGATAAATCCCGGGCCACAGGGTGTTGTGCTCTCCAGGAATCCACTATGCCCCATTTCTCTTGCCAGCTGCGGCGTACCTCTGCCAGTTTGTGTGCAGGTGCGTCAGGGAGGGGGAGTGTGAACTGTCCAGATTGACATCGGAAGTGCAATTGAAGTCACCCCCCCAGGAAGACCGAGCCTGTAAGGACAGTCGCCAGTCTTCCAGAGAGATGGGAAAAGAAGGATGGCTGGTACGAGTTGGGAGCATATATACTACCTAGCGTAAGGTCTCTACCATCCAGTCTCCCGGTCACTACCACATACCTGCCCTACGGGTCAATCAACAGTGTTGTGCATTGAAATGGGATACCTGCCCTTATCCAAATTAATACTCCTCTCGTGAAAACAGAGTAAGTGGTGAAATAGGCTTGGCACCTCCAGCGGCGTTGCAGCACCATCCCCTCTTTCGCAAATAAATGGGGTTCCTGAAGGAATGCAATCTGAATGCCTCTGTGGACCAAATAGGAGTGTATGTTATGACGCAGGATCATGGAGTGCATGCCCCTCACATTCCATGAGAGACAGTTCAAGCCTAGTGGGGGTCCCATTGTCCTTGTCTGTGCTTGTGCTCATTACAAAAACTCCCCCCACGTGACTCGCCTGGTTCCCTGTACCTTTTCCCAACTGTAAAAACATCCCCAACTCCCCCTCTCCAGGACAGGTATCGAAAAAAGGGTCCCTGTCCAAACAGTACTAAAACATACATTATCTAGTTACAGTGGCAAGGGTGGTCACCTGGCAATTGCAGTGCTGAGTTTCCCGCAATACCACCTCCCCAGTAAATGACCTTGACAGCTATCCCCAGAGCTTTTAAACATTACCCATAGTTCAATGGGGGAAAACATCAAATCTGCGGACAATCTGCCGATATCATAGTGATTGCAGGCCTCTGGAATCAACAGTAACTGCTATAGCAGGATGGCCTTCGCATGAGATCGGTGGCCGTTTGGGGTGTAACCTGAGGCAAGACTATTCCCACGCTGTCATTGTCACTGTGGTCCGGAGAGGTTTCTGATCTGTCAGTGCGACGTCCGCTCCCACTTGAAGAAGGGCTGGGATTCATTTGACTATGCGTCACCACGGTCTGTAGTGCTTTGCAGCGTTCAAGGCTATGTTCCTTGGGCTAAGGGGCATTAGATCCAAGTTTATGGGTGCGGGGGATCAGCTGCGACGAGTTCGGAGCAGAGGCACGAAATTCCTTCGATCACTGCTCTTCGAGCCAGACCCAAGCCTCTTGTGGCGTAAGGAAGAAGCGAGTTCCCGCTTGGTCCGCCACCCGGAGCCGAGCAGGGAACAACATTGAGTAAGGCGAGTGTAATTGACATAATTTGGCCTTGACCGCGGTAAAGGACGCTCTGTTCCATTGGTCCTACCTCGTAAAGTCTGGAAATATCATAATGGTACTGTTATCAATGCCTAGAACCTGTCTTTGGCAGGCACTTTGCAAGATGTGGTCCCAGTCCCGAAAGTGCAGCAGGCGTGCCACAATCGGTCGGGAGGAGCCCCTGATTTTGGTGGGTTAGCAGGAACCCTGTGTGCCCGCTACAGGGCATGGAAGGGCGATAGACCCATTGGAGCCACCTCAGATTGGATCCAGTCCTCCAAGAAGCCCACCATATTTGTCCCTTCCGCTTTTTCTGATCAACGCATCATGTGCACTGTCTCTGGGAGGCCTCACAGTTCTTTTTCATCAGTGGACACTCTGTCTTTGAGTTTACGATGTTCATCCTTTAGCAGGCCCAGGTCGGTGCCAATGGCATCAATTTTCATTTCCAGTACCTCTCTGGAGACCATAACCGCCTGCATGATGTTGGACAGAGTGGGCTTCCGAGGGGTCGAGTCCTGGACTGTCTCAAGTACTTCGTCCTCATCCTCTGACTGGGGACCAGAGTCGTCCACACTGAGGACAGCAAACCCTCTTATCTTCTGCGTTCTCCCCATCGTGGGGAAGCTACGCTTTGGTTTTGTTGACTGATCGCCTCCAGTGCACGTCTCAGAGCAAGGGACCCGTGCACTCGGGATGGGGTCTATCCTTTAGAATGATCACTACGGAGCAAACCAGACGGCAACAATCTTCCAGCAGGGGTGCGTGCCAGGGGGCGAGTGTGGTCCCCTGCGAGCTTCAGTGTCCCCAACAGCCTACTGTCCACAATCACAGCTTTTGTAGGGGCTTGTGCAAGGCGCGTAATACTTTGCTGTTCAGCCACTTTGTTTTGCTCCCCGCCGCACTTGCAGCCTCACCAGGGATAGGCCACCGCTCTGGAGGAAATAAGTGGGCTGCAGTGGTTATCAGTCACCAGTACGGCTGTTCAAGGAGTCAGCCCATGCCTAGTGCATTCTCAGGGGACAATGCAGTCGGCTTCAGCGGGAATCATCTCCTCTGCACAAGGCTCGTTCTCGCGATGCGGGGCTCCCTCCCACGTGGGTCGTCTCCTGGCCGCTCGCCCCCGTGACTCCCAGCCAATGCAGCTGCCAAGTGATTCCGCTTAGGTGGCACAGGTACCCTCTCCTTTCCGGTGCCCCCTCGATGTTCACTGTAACTTCCGGAGTCCCGGGGCCCCTCAGGGAGTCAGGGGCGCTCCGCCGCTTCAGCAGCCATTTCACGACCTCCAGGATGCCGGAGCCATTTTGTGGCCGCTCCCGCGATGTCAAGCGCACCACTCAACAGCCCTGTAAACGTCTTCTCGGCAGACTCTTAACTGTGCTAAGATTTTAATGTTCCCCATGGTGCAATATAATCGTCACTGTTGAGCCCAGTGCTGTCGGCTGTGAGATGGGGCAAGCTTACCGGGCCAGCTCCGGCATGGGCATCATCTTGTTTGCCTCACGGAATCTGACCGCACCGGTTTCAGCTCTTTCAGCAGCTGTCCAGTCGCTCCAGGGCTCTCATTTTGTTGCTGACCATACCGGATGCCGTCCGGTTCAGGAATCAGTTTCCCCAGGCTTTCCAGGGGGTCAGTATGATTAATTACTGGGGAACGGCGGTCGGAGCTCGTCAGCTCGCGTCCGACTTCATTGGCTGCAGGCCACGCCCCCTTGTAACAAGGAGTAATATATTTATTTCTCTTTGCTGCCTCCTCTTTCTATGTGTGCTGCATTCTGTTTGGCAACCGTGATAGCACTTTGACGGTGTTCTTTCAATAATTGTTTTTAGATTATTTTCAAGTACTTTAATGTCCTATGACCAATGCTAGTCGTAACTTTAAACTTTGTTTTTTTCAGTGAAAAATTACATATGTATGATACATATCAAGCAGTTATGTAATATGGTACAAAGTTACCATTGAGAAGTTATTATACTGTCATAAGCCAGAAGACCAAAGACCAAGTGGTTTGTAAATGTCACCAAAACCCCAAGATGTCAATATAGGACCATTTTAAACAGGTTACTCAGTATGTGTTATTTATTTTGGGGTAGTTCACTTGAAAAAGTGATTTTCTTCCCAGTATATCTAGAAGTGGGCACAGTATAGAATTATAATGTTTAGGTTTCGTTTACTTTTTATGAATTTTGTGAGCCAGTAGAATTATGCAATTCTGTGGCTGCAGCATTTATAGGTATACCATTCCATAGTTTGCCACATAATTTGCAAAATATGCAGTTAACTAACAAAAATGCTATTTCTAGAAAAAATAGTTCAAAATGATACTTTCAGAAAATGAGCTAATAATTTATTGCGATATTATTTTGATAACATTGCAACATAATGGGATCCTTCATTCCACATAATCCTAACTGCCCGAAAAATGGTAAAGCTCTGCAGAGTGTTTTTGGTGCTACCATGGTGAACATGAAATCCATATTTCACAGAGATCTCAGAAATATTACCACTGTGAAATATAGGTTTTCATATCACTGTATTGTGTCCATTAAACATACCCAAATGTATTTTCACAAATAGACAAAAGACAACTTAGCTAGTGTTTGGCAGCAACATGGGTGTCCTGTCAAAACTCTCCAACTTTGCACCCCTTTTAACTGAGGAACGTTAGGTATTCCAGCACTCATAGGCAGTCAACAGTGTCCAAAAAGATGTATTCCTTTTCAAGAGTTTAACATGTTGAGGAACCTGTTCAGTCTGCAAAATGACCTTTCTCAAACACTTTACCTTTAGAAAGGGACCTCCTTTCCAAAGGTGGATCCCTGCTTACAGATTGCTGCAGGAAGGTGGTTTGCAAGCAGGGATACACCCACTGGGCGCAATTGATTCCGTTTGGACGTTGAAAGCTATGCAAGCAAGGCCGAGTGCTCATCCCAGAAAATCTTTCGACACCCTAGAGATTTACCCTCAAACTGCCCCCTTAGAGGGGAGGAAAGCCCACTAGGATATTTTTTTTAAAGATATGTCCCACATCGAGCATAACCCCCCCCCCCCCCCCCCCTTTAAAAGAACCCAAACATTTCTCTGCTGGAGGGCAGGGAAAGAAAGCAATTAGGGGCAAGGTATGATGTCCTCCCAGGCATCAGGCCTCGACCCTAAATGGCCCAACAGCCTTTCTGTCCTCATTACCCATGTGGTTACCCCCAGTTTGTCCACTCTGGGCCAGAAAGCCCAATGGATGCCAGGGATAGATTAAAAGAAATGCTGTCAACATACATCCCACACTTAAAGCCCCAATAGCATTTCTGCCCCAGGAGCGGACTGGAATATTTACTCTCAATCTGCCTTCAATGCCCAGAATTATTTATTTTTAGAAATGGATGGGGATTGGCCCGCTTTGAGACCCAAACAGAAAGCCCCAACAGTCTTTCTGCTTACCCCGATGGAGTTCAGAGGTCTTTTACCCCACTCTGCCATCCTGGGGAGCAAATGGTCCACCAAATGCTAGAGATAGATTTGCATTAGGGTATGAGGGCAGTCCAGATTTGGGCTTTGAGCATTATCATCCATATGGTAGGCGAGAAGAAATTTTAATTCTCCTGGGTGTAGTTTTGACATAAGGCCCGGGAAGGAGGGAGCAATCCCCAATTTTCTACCCTCGGTGAGAGAAAACTGACCCCCTTGGATATTCAGATGGTAAACACCCCAATTCACCCACCCAGGGCAGCAGAAACCCCACCTGCTGCAGCCTCATGCCTCATCCATGTTGGACAGCACACCCAGCTGCACTGCCTGGGCAAGGCACAAATCTGGGAAAAGCTGTCCATCTTCATGAAGTAAAAAAAAAAAATCCTGAATTCACACTAAAAGGCCCTTCCTCCTCCAATGGAGCATTTTAGAAAATATTAAATAGCAGACAAGGACTACTGGACACTGACTGGCACACACCTCCTTGACAGTGCTAATTAAAATCTTAAGACAGCACTCACTCGGGTCATCATAGAAGGTCGATGTTGAGTTAATCAGTAAATATATACATACATAGGTGATCTTGGGGTAGATTATGTAGTGGATGTGACATTATTGACCTCAATATGGCGACATACAACCTCAGGCTACCTTTACAATTGCATCCTATGCATGTCAAGTTGCGTCTGAAAACTGATAGCAAGTCACCATCCTGGAAAAAGTCTGTTTATGCCAGCCTCCACTCATTCCACCTTCTCTTTCCATTTCTATTTTTATCTCGCTAAGTTCAAATGTCAATGTTTTTTCTGTAAGTGACCCTCACTCTGTCGGGTTATTGTCAGTCTTTCTACTTTAAACGTCCGTCCTGCCACATGAGTGCCAGAGATTGAGATTTCATGGCAACAGTTGTAACCATGTTAACATGTTAACTGTCAGCAACAAATGTAGTGTACTATGGCTGAGAGCCTGTCTTTTTTTCTGTCAAACATGAACCCCCACTCCCCATGACTCCATGCATATAACTTCTTTCTTTCTCTTCTCAGATCTCTTCCTCACCTTCACATGTTTTTTCCATTAACTTCAATAATCAGTACTTTAGCATACGTTCATGATGTCTATGTACTAACCTAATATTAATGCATATTTGTTATGTTTATTATGTGTTACGGTGAAGCATCTAATTTGAAGGAGGCAATATAAGTGCCTACCTTTATTCTTCCTCTATTAATACCTTTATTTTTTAGCAGTCTTTAAGTAAGCTCAACCCTATTTTTAAATCTTCTGTTTAATGCTCTAGCAAGTGCAACATTAAATAATTCTATTAAACCCGAATAACAATTTCACTAAATAGACCCACACAGAGAAAGGGGCACTATCACCGCAGTAGTTCTTTTTTGTTTGTTCATTAATTCCCCTTTACCACCATTCACGATTGTCTTTCTTTTAATCTAGTTTTGTTTCATAATGGGTATAGTGAAATGTGTTTAGGATTTATAAAATTAAAGTATTACCACTTCCCGACATGTCCTATTATTGATATTTTGCGAGACATCAAAACTGAAATGTCTTTTCTTGATGTGTACGGCAGATAGTAAGTACTTATTCTAAATGGTTTCTCAGAAATGTCTGAAATTCAACAGCTTGCATAGGCAGATTTTTAGCAATAAAACAGATGCAACTACAAACAGAGGAGGCCAGAACATTACCAACAAAAACATAATTATACGAAAAAATTATGTGAAAACATATGGCTATGAATGGGAAAACAATGACGATAAACATCTGGCAACAACTCATACGCTTTACTAGTTGTTAATATGCCAAGGTTTAAAAAACAAATGCTTAATTTTCCCTGATTCTGAAGTCTGCTCCTTGTTTTCAGATAGTCAGTCAGTATCAGCATTCTAATCTATATTTAAACACTGAAATTGTAGCCATTTCATATTTTCAATTTTGAGTTAACATTTTTGTAACTTAATTTATTATATGTGCCAAAGTCAAATTACCTCACTGTTAGGAAACCACTTAGGTATCGAGCATAAACATTTTACATGTAAACATTATTGGTTTCTGTTTTAAGGGTTAATGTAGTTTATAGAAGATATCAAATAGTACAGTCTAATGATTGTATAGATGAAAGAAGAAAAATATCAACATTTAAAACAAAAAGGTATTTAGCATCTTAAACGAAAGTTAGCTTTTCTTGCGCATGAGCAGAACTAGTTCTGAATGCACATATAAAAAAATATATAAAACAATGAAAAAGTATAGGTTAACATTTTTACAGATGATCATACCCAATTATGACATAGAGGAGGAAAATAGGACACATTAAAAAAAAAGAAAAGTGGCTCAAAAGTTACCTAAAACTAGTTCTATGTTCACAGAGGAAGAATGCACAGAGGAAGCAAGTCCTATTGACAGTGCCACTTAAATTAACGAATAAGCAAAGCATATGAAGGAGAACATACTGAGTTTTGCCTGTTCAGCATGTACACCAACAGGCCCTAGTGCAAAAAATATATTTATGACTGCAAATGAGCAGCCCTTAATGTCCTTTGCAAACTGCTTCATGACTGATGTGAACCCTTTCTAAAATGGCGTCACTGTGTCTACTGTCCTTCGAAATGGAGTTACTCGCATGACAGCAATGCACAGTTTGTAGTGAATTGTGGCAAAAGAGGGAATTCTTTTCTCCTGCAGTTTAAAGCAGAAGCACGCCTAACTTACAACAAACACAGGTGACATCAATAATTTATAAATCACAAACTGTAAAGGCACCCGTCCATTAACAGTTGAGTGCTGCTACTGGAGGTAATGTCCTGCAGTGGTGATCAGGTTACCAATCAGTATCACCTCCAGATCTGGAGGTGATATGGAGTGGTAACTGCACTACTACATTAGGAATAGCATGTGATAACAATGTTATGCCCAGTGGGGAATATTTACTTAGAACTTGTGAAGCATAGCGGATCAACTTGCATGAGAGGTAGAGAGCTAGAAAGCTTCATATCTACTATGATATGACACTGTCCTGCTATCTTGCTAGCCCTGGTCCACAATTAGGCTGTCTAGTGCCATGCACACACCTTTGCACCACAGTGCAAGAATGTGTGTGTGATGTCTTGCATAGGTTTTGTACTGGTAGGGTACCCTACCAGTACAAAATGCTATGCCTCGACAAACTTTTAAACTTTTCCTATTTTGAAACCATGCTGCACAGTGCAGCATACATTCAAAGTTGGAAAAAGCTGGTGAAATAAAACACCAGTCTGAAAAAATGTGTTATTTTTGGTGCAAAACTCCATCTGCTATAGTTAGTAGATACAATGTAACAAAAACCATGGATGGTACCATGGGAATGCCCCTGTACCACTCATGAAATGTCCCCCTGATGCCAAGTAATGCAAACAGCACACAGCAATGTTTTGCCTACTTTTAGGCACGTTTCCAGTGTAATTATGAGTTTTGCACTGGAAAGTAAATTGAGAGTAAGCATTCTAGTAGGTTTGAATTACATTTGTGACACAAACCTAGCATAAAATGATTGTAAATCTGCCCCCATGTTAATTTTTCATTTGCACCCATATCCCAACAACAGCTGCTGGTGGAAATAGTCACAGGCCTTTCCATGGTGTGATGTATGTTACTGCAAAAAAACCACATTGCTCTGAATTCACAAAAAATTCACAAAAAGGGCAAAAATCTGCTGTTGCTGTAATGTAGATGCCATTCTTTCTTGCCCAAAACTGACCTTACTGCTATACTTTAAATTGCATTTCTGTCTTTTTATTCCCTGATACGTTCAAGATGACTATTGCAACTAAACTGTTGGTGGCATGCTTTACTCAAAGTATTGGATTACAGACTTGTGAGGCCTAGTCAGAAACCTTTTATTTCACACGTGATTAGATTGCATAAGAGAGTTCATGTTGCGCCTTGACAAATCCTGCAAAGAGAAAATATATCTGCACCAAGAGCCAGTTGAACGACCCACCAATTTGCGACTCGCAAATTGGGATGTGTAACAGTGTCTTAGACACTGTTATCGATTCCTAATGGGGTCGCACATTTCAGGCCTTATGACTATTGATGAGGCTGTTGCAATTTGCGACCCCGTTAGGAATGGCTAGCACTCCCAGGGATTGGTGGCCTTCTGGGGTCAGCAGAGCCCATGTCTGGGACTGTGTTTAAATAAAGCAGTCTCTTTTGTTTTATGCAGCTTTTTTTCCTTAAAGGATGCATTTAAAAAATAAAAATTAACCTTTTCAGTTTCATTTTTTAAGGGTAGGCAGTGGTCCCTGGGACCACTGCCTGCACTTAAATTATTTTTTCTCACATACTCAAAAAGGGGAAAGGGTTGTTTGCCACCTATATGAAGTAGGTGGTAAACAGCGAGTGTTTTGCGGCTGCAAATGCGGTCTCAAAACAATTGTACATGGCATGGTGACTCTCTCTGAGGAAGGGACGCCCCTTCCTAATAGCGGGAGTTGCAAATGCCCTTTTGTGTCAGTGACTCACAAATTATCATTTGTACATGCCATTTCCCTTTTTTGCAGTCCCAAATGGGGTAATCGCCCGTTTGTGGCCACAAAAAAGGGTTGTGCATCTGGCCCCAAGTGTTATACTTGGAAACAAAGCGAATCTCTTTCACAAACACACAATTTTGCCACATACAAAGTTCACACTTTAGGTGAGTCTGGTGCTCGGCTAGCATTGAGCCAGAACCAGCCAGCAGCAACTTGTGGGGACCTTGTGGGGACTGCAAACCCCAGAATTCCCAGCACCAAGAGGCGTGGATGTTGTCTTTTTGCGCCCAGAGGCGCTTGAAAATAACTTTGCGGCACCTGCTGCGCGGGCGCACCCGGGCCACACCCTGGCAAAGTCCGACCTAATGGCGGGCCCATCGGAGCCCGGAAGAGACTGGACTGGACCCACCCTCCGTCATTTGTGATTTGGGACCCCACAATACATCAGACAAGATATTGTTACGCGACCCTCAGCTTATTGTAGTCAGCTAACATTGCGTGTTTCTTTCATTTCCTTGCTTATAAGTTATAACTGATGGCTAAAAGGAAGACCCGTGCTGACCAGAATGAGGGTGTGCGGCAGGAACATTGGATGCTTTTTTAACAAGGGCAGAATCGGTATTGGCCCACGAGCGTGCTCTAACTGAGAGACGCCTTTCCCTGGATTCTTCGACTGCCCAAAAGCGCTCCTTACTTGGTACTAATATCCTGTTAACCCCTCTACTAGTCTAATCCCCTACCGCATCAGTATCATTGGCATAACACGTAAACAGTTGCACCAGTGGGCTCCCACCCCCCGATGAGCCTATAACTAGATCTAAGCTATCAATAGTGGGCCGGGGTCCAACAGTGGTGCCTGACAGGAACAGTGAGCCCCCAGAGAAACGCAGAAGGGGTGGTGAACCAGCAATGCAGCCAGCAAAGCAGAAATCCCAACCTAAAAGATGCAGAGGGAAGGAAGGATCCGAAAGAACTGAGCCTGGCCCAAATTCGACTCTGTCTCCGGTGATAACCAATGACTTTGCTTCCTTCCCACTAACAGAGGGTGAAGATACATAGAAGAGGTTTGAGACATTAATTACTGTACTGTTGAACCCGTTGCAAGCACAATTTATGAGAATTGAGGAGCGAATGTCGCATATTGAGGGTCCGGTCACATAATTTTGCCATCATTTCACTGGGCTTCCCCACCAACCTAAGGGGCCTCCACATCAACACAGTGGGCCTCAGCTGCACCCACACAGTGGTACTGTACATTGGAACCAACCTACCCAGGGGGGAGAGGGAGGGTTTGAGATCCCCAATATAAAAGAGGGGAATATAAACAGACCCCCCACTATGAGTAATCTGTCAACTACTGCCCAAGCTGAGCCCCAAGCACAAATAGTCCACCCAGTACACCAACTGCACCAGAGAGACAAGACTCCCTCACTGCAATCTGCTACTGCCAATAACGATCTAGACAATAATACTCGTCTAACTTTACAGTAACTGGAGGGGAGGGTCCCCCACTCCACCAAATATTATCTTATTAGGGGGGCACCTACTAAAACCTATCAGCCTTTGCATCTCCCTCGGGCCTCAGACCCTTTTGTCCTGATTTTGGCGAATGTGCAGATCCTAAGGAAAGATCAGACGGAAAATACTATCCAATTGCTAAATGAATCTCTGCAATGGTTGTCCCGCCTGGTCACTAGAGGGGTAACCGGGGATGTCCCACTCGCAAAACAAATTATTATGATGAGAAGGGTGGAGTGGGTAGGCTTGACAAATAAATCAATGGATGGGGATTGTGTTATCCTGAACTTCAATAATCACTACAGCCCTAGAGCTCTTCTGGACCATCTGCATAGGGACTCCCCAAGGGGTACACAGATAAAAGATTTACACTATGGATTTTTCTTTCCTAGATTCCCCTTGATTCCAGTAAATGAATGTAGATCTCTTGGTGGGAAGGGATATATGAGAACTGTTGTTCCAGTCATGGGTGGTAATAGAGAGTTAGCCCTCTATAATAGATTTGTTCCCCTCAGCGACATGGAACAATGTGACTCACGGAAACCAGCGCTAAAGTTAGAGCAGAAAGGGACTAGGCCTCAGGGATGGCTCAAATACAACAAAGGCCCCTCATATGGATGGGCAGGCTGTAATCATGGTGTCTGTTGCAGTGGAGTCATATGTGGAACCAGAAAAAGATCACTCTAGAATCAGAGCAACAGATACCGGGCTAACAGGACAACCACGTGGGGAAGGGTTTGATTTTGCAACCTGGAATGTGAATGGGCTGATAAACAAGGTTGAGAATATTGACTAGGTAAATTTTATTTCCGGTTATGATATTATATGTCTGCAGGAAACTTGGTGCATAAATCCTGTACATATTGATGGATATTCTTCCCATTTCCTTCCAGCAACTGGTTCACAATCAGGTCGAGCAAAGGGGGGCTTACAGACAGTTATCTCTAATAAAAGTTCTGTAAGGTTTAAAAAAGTTGTATCCTTGGAACCTCATCCTCAGTTCTTATGGGCTAAGCAAGAAGGGAAGGAAAGATCTTATCTTAGTGCATTTCTACAATAACATTTTTGATTCGAGTCGTATTAATGTGGTAACAGCCCTTGACCGGCAACTAGAAACCTTTTAGCTCTAATTAGTACAGATTACGTCCTAATGTGGGCAGGAGATTTTAATATACAGGCATGCGATATGTCCAACCCTCAGGCATGCAGCCCCATCCTTAGTGATGGGGATGGAACTGACCACTTTTGCCATAACGAGTATGAGGAAGCTCTAAACCAGATGATATCCAAATATGATCTCCTCCTACTTAGCGGAGGTTGTGGCCAAAACTTGGTCACATTTCCAACCTTTATAGGGAGAAATATGTACTCGGTTATTGACCATATATTAGTGTCTACCCGGATATATTAAGGTTTGGCAACCCCATTGTTGTTCCCTCCATCTTGCGTGACCACAATTTACTGGCTTTACTTCTGGTTTTTTTTGGGGCCCCAAGAGCGAAGTTTTCACTTTAGCTGACCATATTACCCCTTTTAGGTAAAATGGGATTAGAATAAAGTGGACGGGCGTTGATCCAAGTAGGACATTAAAGCAAATAATAACCCATAATCGCATGAAATGGCTTATTGCCTCCAGGATGAGGTTTCCCCAATCATAGTAATTAGAAATTTTAATTGTATTACCATGTTTATTAAAACACTTTTAAATAGATCGATGAAATACCCAAAAACAAAAAGGGGTGGTTCGGCAGTACCTGCACCAAAGCACTTCAGGAGCTTAAATATGCACTGTCCAAAACACCGCGAGACGTACTGGCGATTAAATCCCTACGACAAGAGTATAAGATGGCTCTAGTAGCCCCGAAAAAGGTATTACCAGAAGAAGCGTGGGGAAATCTGATCATTTCCTCAGAAACCAGGAACAATAAACTCTTCTGGGACACAGTAAATGCCCCATTTCTAAAGCATGATGATTTACCAGAGTTTGGTTCTTTTGTCCAGGCAGAAAAATGGGTGACACATTTTTCTGGAATCTTTAATAACAACGAGGAGATGGTGGGGGGATTAGACCAGGGACCCCACGAAGAGAGGCCTTGCTTCTTAGACATTACATATGAAGAAGACCTCCAGGCAATCCAGGAGAGAGCTGGGGGTTGGGCACCAGGTCCCGATGGCGTCCCAGTTGACGTTTTTAAATCTAAACCGGAATTATGGGGTCCTATTTTAACAAGAGTGTTTAATTCAGCTGCAAAGGGAAAAACACCACAAACATGGGGCGAGTCTATCATTGTCCTGATTTATAAAAAGGGGGACAAAACTGACCCTAAAAATTACCGCCCGAGCTCTCTTCTAGATACCTCTTTAAACGTTTTGAGTCGGGTTTTACTCAAAAGGCTGGAGGAATGGGTTGAGGATTACCATATTGTAACGCTTGTGCAGTACGGGTTTAGGAAACGCCTGGGGACAATTGAACAATGTCTTAATTTGGAGCTACTCATCAGCAAGTACACTAGGGCACAGACGGGTACCTTCTATTTATGTTTTGCCAATTTGAGTAGTGCTTTTGACTTAGTTGACCATAATTTACTTTGGCAAACTTTGATCAACCTGGGAGCCCCTCGGGCGATTATCAGTTTTATTTCCCGCCGATATAAAAAATAAACCAGTGCGGTCCGTTATGGTGCCCAGGCTGAATGTACACCTAAATTTAAAGTTGGATGGGTATACGACAAGGATGCGTGTTAGCCCCAATTTTATTCTCCCTTTTTAATAATGAGGTTGATATTTATTTTACAAAAAATACAGGCTTATGCACCGAGGGTGGCTGGTCGTCCGATACCCATATTACTATATGCGGACGACGCAGTACTATTGGCACGGACCCCAGTAGGCCTCCAAAGATTGATGGATGGTTTTTCAGGTTTTATGAAGCAACGGAGGATGGTAATTAACAAACTGAAAACATTCACCATGATATGTGGGTCCAAAAGGAAACGCTGTAAAACCTTTTTTATAGATAGTATCCCATTATTTACAGTAAATTATTTTTGTTATCTTGGTATACTATTCTCAGGCAATGGTACATGGTCCCAACACATCGTAAATACAAGAGCAAAAATGAGTGGGGAAAACCAAGGGATTTTTAAACTTGCGGTCAAATTGGGTAACCGACCAATCAAGGAAATGGTAACTATCTATAAAGCTAAAGAAGTAAGTACTGCCACATATGGGTCAGGACTTTGGGGCTATACAAATAGTGTGGACCTGCAAACAGAAGAAAATCCTTTCTTAAAACGCTTGTTATCTTTACCATCATCTGTATCGAATACCATCGTACACCACGAGGTTGGGTTGCAATTTTTGGGAGACACCTTGATGGTAGGGCCTTTGTTATTATGGGCATCAATCTGGAGATGTGAAGAGACTGTTTTTACTAGGTCCATTAATTAAGATTGCTTAAACTTGGATGATGCTCTGAAAATTCCTTGGTTGTTCTATATTAATACCACATTGGGGAATCTGTTTAATATGTCTGAATGGTCGAATCCTGGAAAAAAACTAACTATTACCAAGAAAGAGATCAAGGTTTCCTTCATGTCATTAAGACAGAATCTCAGAGCAAAATCGGACCTGTTTAAACCGACTGTGATTTTATATAAATCTTTTATGCTAGAACGGGAAGTTAATAGTTATCTGATGCACGTGTCCCATGCACAGCTTCGATTTGTTTTACTGAGGCTAAGATGTGGTATTGTACATTATTGTGTTGCTTTTCCAAAAATGAAGAAACGTCCTCCAGACACGATACCATGTCCGTGTGACACTAAGAGTAAACAAAGCACGCTGCACTTTTGTAAATTCTACTGTAATTTGAGATGTTTTTATCTGAAGCCCCTGTTTGTTACCCATGGAATTAGGTCTCATAAAATTGCAATGAAATTTCTTGTAACTCTAGGGGACCCATTGACGTGCTATAATACTGCCCTGTTCATTTTGAAATCGATCAACGCAAGGAAAACCATTGTACTATAAAATAGAAATGAGTAAACTTAATGTTGGTATCTTTTAAAATGTCCAAAACTTTTATTGTATTATATTGTGTGTGCTTTTATGGCTGTTAGTTTTTAATATCCGAATAAATATTCTGATGATGATGATGAGACATTTTAATAGCCCTTTCACAGGGGCATGCAACAGCCTCTGTATTCTCTTCCTGATTTCCTTTGCCAAGCGTGAATTCTCACCAGAAAGTGAAATATCGGAAAGCAACATACCGACTAAGATCAAATGCTTGGGAATGTGGTACTGTAATTCTATTAGGGATAGTCTTAAAATCAATACAGATGAATTAGTTATTAAATCCGTCACCTTACACAAAAATGGGCGCCTTTATTTTTATCTTGGTGGGGTCACATTAACACAATCAAGATGGTGAGTCTCCCAAATGTAAACTTTTTCTTATGTTAATGCTGGTTAAAATTTCTAAAATGTTTTTTGCTCCCTTCAATAGCATATTATCTAAGTTTCTTTGGAATGGGAAGAAACCTAGAATTTTCCTACATCGACTGAAAAATCCCATAGTGTCTGGAGGTGTTCATTTTCTGGATTTCTCCACCTATCACAGGGAATTTGGGATTAAACAAATTTGGGTTCATTTAGTGGATCCTGTCTGCAGCATTGGCAAGTTATGGTTCAATCTAGAGCGGGCTTTGGTTTTCCCTTTTTTTCACAGAAATATTCTCTTCATGTCTAATCCGCCTAAATTTTGGTTGGCATCTAAGGTATGACAATCTTGTTCATTACTGAAACCATTCATGGTTTCAAATGTATCACCTTTGGATCAGTTTGTTAGCAGTCCCATCTGATATAATAAATTAAGAAAAATGGTAAAACCATATTGTGTAAAAAGTGGACAGAAAGGGGCGTTTTCAACATTTCACAATTAATAAAGGATAACTCAATATGTTTACACAGTATAATGAGCTTAAAGGTCTGCTCCACATTGCACTTGGGCCACTCACCTCTTCTAGCCTTGCGAATCCTCATGTGCAGAATAGTCCTATTTCTAGGAATTGGCTCTCAACATCTACTGTCATATACATATTGCTCCGACCACCCAATATGAACAGACCCAAATTTCCTAGCAAAGTTTTCTGGGAATTGGAGCTTCACTGTACTTGGCCGGTTTTCACCTGGGAATACAATCTGAACCAAAGTGCATTCTACAGCTGGTTCTGCTACTTTTTTTTTCTATAATCGATTATTTTACACTCCTGTTTTTTTTTTTAAAACTAAACACATATAACAAGATTCTTGTTGGTGTTGTGATGCACATGCTCATTTATACCTGCATATGTTTTTTCTTTGCCCCGTTGTTTAAGGGTTTTGGACTAATGTTTGGTAAAATGTTGAAGTTATTACCAATTTTTCCACACCTTTTTCATTAGATACATTGTTTTTACAAGGTGTACACTCTGTTTGGTCTCATAGCATATTGCAAGGAAAACATGTAGACCGCCGAATAGCAGTTGCTTTACATGTCATTATTTCTGACTGGAGATCTAAAGAAAATAATTCTATTATCTGTTGGTGGACTTTAGTGTGTCACAAGAACAGATTGGACAGATTTAATCTAAACTCCCTACAGTTAGCATTTAAATGTGTCAAACTCTGGTTACCAATTACCAATTATTTATCTCGTAGTGCTGTTGTTAATACTACTATGTATTTACAAGACTAACCACCTTTTTGGATGAATTTCACCTATGTTATGAGTTATTATTCATGGCATATTCAACTCGGATTTTAATAGAATATTTTGTTATCATCTCTTACTATATTATAACTTTGTCACCACATGCCCTTGATATCCTTCTTACTTTATGTCTTTCCACCCTCTCCTTTTTCCTTCTCTTTTTTGTCCTTCTAGCTTTTTTCTTCATTTCTGTTATATCACTCCATTTTTGTGACTTATCAATTTTGATTTTTGTATCTCTCTTTATTTTGATATATTGTTCATATCCTACTATGTTATTGACTATATAATGTGCTGGCTTAAGTTATGATGTATTGTTCAGATTCGATAAAAAATTGACTTAAAAAAAGCAATGTACAAGTCTCATGAACCTGTTGCACTAATTTGTTGTTCATATAATTTGTTTTCGTTCCCAGGATTTAATGTCTCAAAATTAGGGGCAGAAATTAAACCTTTTGGGGCATATTTACAATAACTGGCGCATCCCTGCATATCAGCATGGATGCGTCTGTTATTGTGCGTCACAGCTCCGCCACCATGGATGCGCCGCATTTACAATGCGGCGCACCATGGGGCAAAAACGGCACAGATGCGTGACGCATCTGTGCCGTAAAAGTGGCGCATTGCTGAAGTTGCGTTGCAAGCGCAACGCAGCTCCAGCAATGCTCTGGGGGCCCTATCTTGTTAATGCTGCGTCAATCCTTACGCCTGCTTCAGGCAGGCGCAGGGTTTTGACGCAGCATGGGCCTAAAAGTGACTGAGTGAAATCTTGTAGATTTCACTCAGCCACTTTTAAGAGGCGTTCCTGCTTCAGAACGCCCCCCCCGTGCAGGAACGCCTACATGTTGCGCTGGGCTTAACAACGTGACGCATCTCCCAGATGCGTCACGTTGTAAATACCCCGCACCATGGCGCAGGATTTGCGCCGCCGCTGCGTGACGCAACGGCGGCGTGAATGAGGCGCAAGGGGCTTGTAAATCTGCCCCTTCATGTTTTCCTAGATGGGACCTTTCAGACCCCTCCCTGAAAATGAGCTCCCTGACTCTCATGGGTGGAGAGACGGGGTGTCCTGACATGAAATTTTCTTTTGTCGTACTGGAGCAAAGTAACACATCAGAAGTATACCTCCTGTATTCGGATGCATGGTGAACCAGCTCAAACAGAGTGTGTTGCATTTTTTCCGGCAAGTTCGACCCTAATCTTGAATACAGATTACTTTGTTGAAGCGAGCCGTCTTTCAGGAAGCCTCTGCACACACACACTTCTCTGTAAGGAGCAAACTCCTTCTTATATTCCTGCCTGTAAGGATCTGTGAATCTGGACTTTTGTTGCCTGCACATGCCAGTAACCGAGGCACATCCAGTCTTATTCGGGCAGGACCTCCTGAGACCTTAGTGGTGTCATTAGAGGTGCTTCGAAGGACTGAATAAAGTACACGTCCTACACCTACTGGAACACTTATGTGAAATAGGTGTTCCATTACAGGAGATTTATTGAAATAAAATCCTGTTCAGCTTCATGGGGAAATCATAGCAATATTTGTGAATGCCAGTGCGTCAGCCATCATTCTTCAACCAAACTATGGAAAATAATGACAAGCAATCCCCTTACCCTTACTTGACACAACTATACAAGGACTCACCTCAGACAAAGCATACTAAACTTTACTGAAAATGTACTAATCCCAACATAAAGCGGTAATGAAACGTAAAGGGTAAATATGACTTTAACCGCAGACTGTATTTAATTAATCTAAGGGTCTACAAAGTTGGTAAACTTTGTTTCTGCAGACTTCAGGACATATTTTTAAAATAAACTTAACCGTGTTTAAGAACTCCATGACTTTTATCTAGTTTAAAAAAAGCAGAAAATAAACAATGGGTTTTTCAGGCAAAGCTTGCAGAATTATCAACTTCAAGTTCTAACAATTTCAATAGCAGAATTGTTGCTTATCCATAACCCTGGTTAATACATAGGATAGACTGACCAGAAAAGTTCATAAGGCAGAGCTAAGATGTCTTTGTCTTGTGAAGGGAAGCGGCACCTGTTGTGTATCCCACCCTGGAAATGGCACGACAAGAAGATGGGAATGGAGAAATGACTGGGTTCGTCTACAGTGAGAAACCCAGACAAAGATACAATACCAACATATACATTTTCAGGGATGAGAACTAGTAAGCCTCACAAAAAACCCTCTGAGCAGAAACTGACATCAATACACTGCAGCACACACAGTCCTTATCCTCAATGCTGTCGGAAACTATGAGTCCCCAAACAGACATGGCCAACAAAAAGCATCCAGGTGATGGAAGAGGGCATGCTGCAGACACAGATCTTGGACAGTGTACTTTTAAAGAAGAACACTATTGCAGTTACTAATAACATGATAACTCCATGTAGCATTGTCAGCTGAGAAGCTGTAGCACTAGCACTAAATAGAAGTTTATGCGTTGTGTATAGAGGCAAAGAATGGGCTCTGGTGAAAGAATTGTGCCCTCAGTGTGATGATATAAAGCCATGTAACATGATAAAACAGGTATGTAAAATAGCTTCTTTAAAGGTGGCTGAAAAACATAATTTAAATATGAGCAAAAGCAGCAGAAAGAAGAAAAGGAAAAGGGACAAATGTAATGCTAATATTGGTAGGGATTTGTGTACAATATTTTATTTATTATTTTACTTTTTTTCTTTTATAGTGTAAACAAGACCTAAAAGATTAACAAAGCACTTTATATAAGAAAAGTTCCAATACATAAAACCAGTTATAGCACAAAACCACTTCAGGGGCATTGCACCACTTTAAATATGGACACGTTTCAAGAGGGAAAGAGAAGTGTTGCTGTTCATGTGCCAATTTCTTGGTCAACAGACAGGCCAGAAATCTGAGAGGAGAGTATCCAGACATTTAACCTGCCCCTTTGCTAGGCAGCAATCACCTGTTCCTCTGGATGCACCACTAGTTCTAAAAAGTGCCCATCCCACCTAAAAGGTCAGAAGTTAGGTAATTCTAGGATAGATTCTGTGGAGTCACATCCTCTAATTTTAATTCACTGACAAATATTTTTGTCCGAATTTCTTTTTTACCTTTATTGAAAGTTAAGAACAAAGAAAAAAAATCTCACATGATCAGGGCAATTTAGGTTACATTACTGTATCAGAAGAATACTCTTCTAAAATCTCATTGACAGCAACCAATCACTTCCCTAGTCTTGGAGTACGATGAAAATGTGGCAAAGCATGTTTGAACCCACAGACAATCGGTATTCACTGACAAATAATTATTGTACTTTTCAGCAGCATGACATTCTGGTTGAAATGATTTGAAAAATTGGCAGTTGTAGAATGGTGGGTGACCATAGATAACTATTTTCAATCTGCAGAATGGGAGGTCTAGTTGTATAAAATGCCAAAAGAGCCGGCCTTGACATGGGATCCCAATATTGCTGCTTTCAAGTAACCACTAAATGCCTGGAGGTCACTCTTAAGAGGAACTCTGAAGGGAACAAACTCCCTTTCCCTATGGTGCTCCAAATCTTGTGCCGCTGTTCTTTCCCTCCTCCTATGGTACCAGTACGTATTCCAGTGCAAATCCAACATTCTTAGGAGCTAAAGCAGACTGCAACCCAATGCCCAGCAGGGCAACAGGTATCTCACCTTTTTTTCCTGGAACAGGATCCAGACATATCCTTCAATTACTGCACCAGATCTCAGAACCAGGCCCCAATTCTGCAGAAATCAAGTTGGCCCAATTCCTCAGAGACCAACATGTAGGAAAGTGTTAGACCTGTCAACCTTAGGGTGGTCTTTCCCAAAACCTTTTGCCTTACTTCTCTGTATCTTTCTGATCTAATTGTTGTTGGCCTTAGTACTCTGCACACTTTATCACAGCTAACCTGTGCTAAAGTGTGTGTGCTCACTCCTTAAAACATGGTAACATTGGCTTATCCCCAAATGGCACATTTAATGCACTTATAAGTTCCTAAAAAAGTGGTACTACATGTACTCAGGGCCTGTAAATTAAATGGTACTAGTTGGCCTGCAGCACTCATTGTGCAACCCACTTCAGTAGCTCTTAAAACATGTCACAGGACTACTATTGCAGCCTCTGTGAACAGTTGTAAACTGCCAATATACCTTTCACCAGGCCCAGAACCTACTTTTAATACATATGTCACCCATAGGGTACGCCCCATGCAGCCCAAAGGGCAGGGTGCAATTTATTGAAAAAGTAGGGCTTCTACTTTTAAGTTTTACATGTCCTGATGGTGAAAATTCTAACATTTGTTTTTCTCTATTTCATGGCCTACTTCTCTCATAGCTTTACACTAGAGTTAGATTATTACATTTATGACGGATAACTTCCAAATGGGAGCAGCTAAACAGTTCACTTTTAGTGTCTTTGGCATTTTAGTGAAAATCCTCCTTTATAATAACGTCAGGTTTTGAATAATTACAATTGTGAAAGAAACACTTTTGGACAGTTAGCATTTTCCTGCCTTAGCCATTCAGACCTTGTGGCCTATCTCTGGATAACATGACTAGGTGTAGTTGGAAGCAGGGTTTTGTTTATTTCTCCTAGACAGCCACAAACAAATGAGAGCTTAGGCATGCCTGGATAGGCCATCACTGGCAGGTGGGAAGGTAGAGCTGGGCGCAACCCCACTTACACCTGAATGGGCTACATCCTGCCCTCACACAAAGGTGTGCATACTCTCTGTAGTTAGTCTGGAGCCAGGGCAGAGGAGGTAGGAAACCGGAGAAATTCTGAGAGAATTTTCTTGAAGCTTTTCTTACTTCAAAGACGGCACCAGGAATAAATAATGGACCTTAGACACCAACTCTTCAGTACACTTCTGGATATTTGGGAGTGCCAGGAATCAGAACTGCTGAGCTGCTGAAAGGACTGCCACTCAGCTGGACTGATGCCCTAAAGGACTGCTGCATGCTGTGCTGCCTTGCTGCCTGCTGTGCTGCCCTGCTGCGCTGCTGTCCTCTTGCTTGGGTGGGAAGGACTGGGTCTGCAAACTACACCCAGGATGACCAGAGTGACTGCAAGGGCTAGTCTCTTGAAACCAGCTCCTGGACTCTGCAACTGTGAGTCCTACTCTGACAGGTGGTGTCATCCCAGTCCTTGGCCCTTGGATGTGGGCCTGAAGATGCTATGCAAGCCCAACTGTGGACCCAGTAGAATCAATGCATCTCCTCTGCTGCACAGCACAACCCCAGGAAAACTGACACCTCACCTCTGCTGAGACAACTCTTCCAGCACAAGGACTTTGCATTGACCTTGCAGCCCACAACCTGCTTTGCAATGCATCCCTGACACAGGCCCTTGCATTGCAAGCCCCTCATCAACGGCAGCCTCAACAACACCTTTATATCGCACGACTACACAGCTTCTTCTGAGCCAGCCAGTGCTTGATGCATCCTCGATGCAGGACTTCGCATCAGAAGCCCCCTCCATCAACAGCCTTCACAAAGACGATGCAGGTCCTCACATCAGAGCCTCACTAATCCTCGAAATTGAAGATATGCGCTGCATCTTCATCCTTTCATCCTCTTGCCAACTAGGGGCATCCTTGACGCTGGACATCGCAATGCTCCACAACAAGGATTTACGGTACTCCTGTTCATCAGGTCCCTCTAGCAGGCCCATGCTCCATTGCGGTGCTATCAGATAACCACAGTTGACGCTTTGTGCTTTTCGATACTATAATTACTGAAAACTTTAAAAATGCATATCTTTGATTCTACTGATTTAATTTTGTCCATTTTGGTCTTGTGTTCTTTATTGAAACAATGTTTCTAATCTGGAGTAGGATTCTTCATGTGTTTTCACTTTATTGCTGTTTGAAGTAATGCATAACTACTTTTCACATTGCCTCTAAGTTGAGCCTGACTGCTCTATGCCAAACTGCCAGAGAGTTGAGCACAGGTTAATTTGGGGTCGCTTGCGACTTCACAAGGATTGTAGTTGCTGCTTGAGAATGGTTCTACCCCCCTCAACCAGTGACCCAGTGTCTTACAGAAAGGAATTGTCAATAGCAGTGGCATCCTTTGGCAGCTCAGAGTCATGGCAGCCTCAAGAACCAACGGTATCCAAGGAGAGGTGCTGATTGTCTCACTATTGCTTGTCAGTCGAGAATGAGGAAGGGCAGTGGAAAGGCACCAGAGATGGTGGTATTTCATATTCAATAAGATGTGTTGTAAAGTTACTGACATAATATCCTTGATATTACAGGAGTATTCATAAATGATTTTTCAGTACTAAAGAAATGGCTATGCAATCACTGCACACCCTGAAGGCAATTGCCGCAAGGAAAGAAAGGGAGTCCATGAACCCCCCTGACATCCTCCCGCAAGCGGGTGCAGTCACTCTCTGCACGAGCCTGCAGAGAGACTTCTGCCCCCCTCTCAAAAGCAGGCCAGGTGCCACCTGCATTGTGAAAGACAGATTGTCTATTTCAAACTATCTGCCTTCCTTTTCACTAAAGTGCTGCCCTAGGGATGCAAACGTTTGCAACCGCTCGGGGCGCAGCACATTATATGTAGTAGTGGACACTGACAAGATCTGTGACTGGCATGCCTGTGGCACAAACCAAGGCAGTGCGAATGATATACAATATGGCCACCTGCTGCATACGTTCATCATATACAAAAGTAGGTGATTAATTTTATGCAAACTGGATTTCTGTGTCTGAAGAGTTCATTGCAACCACCAAACATATTCCATTTCCAGTGCTGCTTAAGCGAGCAGCTGAGGTACTTAGGGTCGTCAAGGAGAATCTAAACATGTTTACAGCTGGTAAACATCTGTATAGGTACTTTTTTCTGAAACCACTCTAGGAAACAACAAATACAAATAAAATCAGACTATACATTATGAACTGTAAGTGTAGGAAATGGAATAAATCATTAGAAGAGACAAAAACAGTTTTTCTATTCCTACTCAAGATACGGTTGCATACATTCTTATTATAATTACAAAACACGATTGGCAGATCAATGAAAACATTGTCTCATTATTGGTATATGCTGGAAGTTAAACGTTTACAATGTTTTTTGTCAAACATATATTAAAACATTGTAGGACAAAGATTTATAACCAGGAAACCACTCATTCGAATGTATGAAACAAAGATTGTATCAGCCAGTTACCATCGCCACAATAGCTTACTAAAAAGAACTTTCTTGCTTAAACCAAGCATAATTATTTTTTTAGGTAGCTCATTATCTGTACCATTAGGAAAACATTTTTTACTGTGCTAATGAAATGTTCTGTTTTAAACATTTGCATCCAAAAATCTCTTTAGTGCAAATTCACAATGTGACATTAGACACAGCAACTGCTACCAAGTGTACATAAATATAATAAACTAATTTATAACAGCTACACAGAACAGAAGAGTTGTTATGAAACATAAAGGGGATATCGATATTTAGAATGTAGTTACTACCTAAATATGTATGTCTTAGATCAAATTCTGTACATAAATACATGTTCACAGCCCATCTGTGGCAAGAAAAAATAGAAAACATTAATTTGGAGTAATGTGCCATTCTGATACAATAATGGACCTGTCTTCAGCATATTACACTGACCAGGGCAATAACGGCCGAGCATATTATTAACTGCCTTATTCCCACAGTTCAGCAAACCCTGATTTAGATGGGAACTTCTTTTTTCTCATGAATTAGGATTAGAACCAGGGCGCTAAATGCACACCTGGGGCCATATTACTAAAGGGCCCTGGGGGAGCATCCAGCGTTAGTGTCCACTTTGTGCACCGCTGGGGCACTTTGGTATAAAAGAAGGGCCCACAGACACTTGAGAGAGGGTGTTCCCTCATTTGCATGAAGGTGTTGCCCACTCAAGACACCCACAAACCACACTTTGGGGGCTGCTGCGGGAGCCCCAGGGCACCAGCCAGCTCCCCTCATGGTGCTGGAGCCGGCATTGCTCTTGCCTGTTGGAAGCACCTATCTATGCTTCCTCCTATATTCTGTTTCCTTACATGCAGTAGTGCGGGCAGGGTTGCAGAACAGACATTTGCTCCCACCTGGAGGGAGTAAGTTTAAATATTCTGCCGTCTGGGAACAGACTTAGCTTCCCTGCCCGCACTACTGCAAGCAGGGAAGGCATGTTTTTTCCTGTTTGGTGAGAGATTTAAAAATGCTCCCGCCAGGCAGGAGCAAAGACATGTTTCCTTGCCCACACTTATGCAGGCAAGGAAACAAATGTGTCCTGACGCTGGGCTCCCTGGGACTCAGTAACTGAAAGGGCCTCGGGAATGGGATCCTGGGCCCTTTAAAAGCTCAGGGAGGTGGGCTGCATGGCCCCCTCCCTTTTTTTGAAGAAATTGGGAATGGGCTCACCATGGCCAAAAAAGTCTCTGGGAGAGAGGGATCATTTTGAAGAAGCTGTGTGTACTTTCTTTGCTTTGAATTCAATAAACAGGAGATGAGAGGTACACCTCACTGTGAAAGATACACATACTTTATGTACAAGATTGTGTTCTCGGTATAAATAGTTCAGGGTATAGAGAAATTCTGAAGATTGTCTTCTTCTGATTGACCACCCTTGTAGAACCCTGTTATTATGATTGAATTAGTAAATCAAGTTTTGGATATTCATGGTTTGCTGGGGAGCCCAGAAACTTCCGGAGAAGGGACTGGACCTTGTGCTATCCCAAGAAGAGCTAGAATTGCAAGATGCCCCTGCATTAGTGTGAAAAACTGAAAGACTGAAGAATTTCTCTTAGCAGATTTCCTATAGGCCATATTTTTCTTAGTTTTTATCCTGTCTCCTCCAATTGAATAGTCTCTGAATAGTCTCACGTTTATTCTCAAATAAATGTGTGTCTTATTAGCACTGTATGGACAATTTGTCTTGTTTCTTGAAGCTTATTTTATCCTTTAGAGCCCTACAGTGCCTTTGCATCGAGGAGTGGTTAATTTCATTGGGTGTCCAAGAGACATGAATTGGAATGTTGGACACTACAGAGTGGCAAAACTGCACTCACACACATGGGTCGTTAGTGGATAAGTCTGGTTTTGCCTAGTACTGGCTCATTGGTATTAATATACCTAAACAATGTTCTGTTAGACAACTGGATTAGGGGCAGCGTAACATAATCTCCTGGTAGTTTGTTCCAGCTGAGCTATAGCCACACAACTTTCATCCCTTTCTTGAACTGAGGATCAATATCGGACTGTGTCTCTTATAATACCCCTTGCCCACCTTTTGCCATCTGGATGAACAGTTTCAGTATATTGAGGTGTACAAAATCTACCATTAGGTTACCAGATCATCTACAACTACATTTGAAGGTGAACAGAACTTTTAACACATTTTTCAATCGCTTAGATGTGGTCTTCCAAGAGAGCATATTGTATTAGGCCTTTCTGTCAGTCTACCAACTTTACATAGAACACTGGATGTCTGTGCCACTACTAGTATTATATTAATTATTGTGAACCATAGTTTCTTCCCTGGGTGCGTTTGTGTATCAACTATTTCCTGATGAACATCATGGGCTAGTATAATTTGCTAAAGTGTTAGGGAATATGGTATTATCAGCCTTCTACCTCTCTTTAAAAAAAAATGTTCATTAGTGTGTTTGGACAGAGTTATGCAGAACAATAACAGCGAGTTGTGCAGGGGTACAGTTCAAATAATTAGTGCTTCAGCTCAGCACCGGTATACAGATATTTAGAAGATGCCAACATACAATTTTCTAATTTTAAGTTACATCTGTTGTCATTAGAGCTTGTAGTAAATCCAGTAAAAACATAACAGCCATCCCCATCTTCACCCCAACTCAGCCACTGAGAGTATCCAATATCAGTATATCCAAACTAACCTAAAAGTATAACCTAACTTTCCCATAGTGTTTCAAGTAAGGTAGTAGGAAAGGGAAAACATCCCAAAGTATCGAAATCAGGTGGTCATTCACAAGTGTGAAGTATAACTGCATAAAAGAAGCAAGAAAAATTAGTGAATAAAGGTAAAGGATATTGTTGTCAGAGGAGACTCATGGTGGGTGAGTATCAACTTTGTTACACTCTTTGAACACCTCCACTAACGTATCCCATGTCTGAGCAATGAAGTATTTCTTTAGACCGACTTACTCTTCTCTGTGTAACAAGTTGTTCTCTGATTGGATGTACAAAACAAGACTTTTGTTCATGTTACAATAGTCAGGGGAGTTGAGCTCTTAAAGTGTATAGTAACATTGCGTTTTGCGCGAAGAAGAGCCAGGTGAAGGAATCTAGTGGAGCGTTTCTTGAGTTTAGGATGAGAAAATAAGCCCAGCAGCACTACCTCAAGGGAATTTGTTAGTGTGTGGCCTGTCCCCGCTATAGCAACGTGAGGATTTCCAACCAGTATGAGAGGAGCAATGGGCAGGATCAGCATTCAGGAGTGTACAGCAAGGGCACATATACTCACCCAGGCACTCCTGCATGCCTCACCAATTACAGTGGATCATATTTTGGAAAGGAATTAGTGCCATGGAAAATTAGGGTTGTGGCGCACACCTTGTCTCACCACTGGAAGTGGCATCATCTACAATAATTGGGAACTGATACACCATGGTATAAAGTCCCATTATTTCCACAATGGAGACAAAGTAATGAAAGTCGAGTGACCACTATTTCACTGTTCCAGCACTGGCGTACATACAGGAGACCGAGCATTTTAATATTAAAGCAAGGTGATATTTGCACTTTCTATGTACCAGTTAGCTGAGACTTTGTTAAATAAGTCTGTGCCTTATACATTACATCACCCTTGATAACAATTGTCAAACAAAGTCAAGTCAAAGTATGCTTTATTCGAATTTCATTCATGAAAGCAAAATACAAATATACAATAAAAACAGATTCATACAACATTTTTAAAATAGAATTAAATTCCAAAGAGTAATATCAGAATACAAAACATACTTCTTAAAGTTTTCAGACTTGATTACTAATCCTGTTTTTAAATTAAACGTACCGTACTATTAGACAATAGGGAATTATAAAAAATGATAAGAATGATTTGGATAAAAGGATAGATTAAAAAAAAAATACAAGTTAAAAAATGCAGACGAAATAACATAGCAGAGAATAGTCAAATGACTAGCAGTCTCTGTCTAATCAAGAGAATAGTCAGGTGACTAGCAGTCTCTGTCTAATCGTCCACGCCCACCCTAGATACTTTGCAGTGTCTACTGAAATCCAAGTCAAAGTGCTAGTGCATATAATACGCAGAGCGGCAATGCTACTGGTGGTCCCCAAGTTTTTACACATCGGGGACAACCAGGTACGCCTTGGGGCCAGATAGACTTTACAAGAAAATAAAAAGTGACCGATCGTTTCTTTAGTAGTACCACAAACAGGGCAGTTATCACAGGATCCAACTTCCCATTTAGCTGTCAAATATCTGAGGGGAAGTGCACCTGCTCTGAGTTGGAAAAGGAGCTTTCTTTCTCCTGGCCTGGTTATAATGTCCCAGTAGGGTTCAAGACAGGGATACATCTTGGCCTCTAAAAATTCTCCAGTCATAGATCCAGCACTGAAGCTACTCCAATATCGGGAGGCAACCATCTCCCAGTAGGTTTCTTTCAGAGTACTTTTAGATGAAAAAGGGCGTTATGTATTCCTACTACCTTGTCCAAACCGGTGCTAAGTGAATTGGAGTACTCTATAGCCAGTATTGCTTTATCAACCTGCCCGCTGATATTAGCAATAACCTGTTGATTAGTTACTATGTTTTCCCACCTTAATCTACGCATGTCGTTAGTGGGGACAATCTGGGGAGGGACGATCTCAGTGGGGCCTGTTGGTCGGTTGATATGGGACCACCATTTATGGATTGCGCACAGGGGGTTGTGATCGCTCTCTATCCTCCAGACAACCTCCATGTCGCAGATCGAGGGCCATAATTTAAGACTACATAAAACGTAGTCAATCCTGCTATTGTGTCGCCCATTATCAAATGTACTGGTCCCATTTTTGTCGCTACAAGTCCTTCCATTTAGAGCTCTTAAACCCTTTTCATAACAGAGGGCGTTTAGACTAATCACATCATCAGTCCAACGCACAACCGGGGTGAGCTCCAATTTAGGAACTCCCCATTGCCGGTCCTCTTCGTCCCCAAAGAGATCATCTTCATTGACTAGGGGTTCGAATGTTCTATTGAAGTCGCCCGCAATGACAATGTTGTTGTTTAAGGAGTGGGTATCAAGGAGACAACCCAGGGCTGCTAGAACCTCAGACCTCCCTCCCCTGTTACTCCTGACATAGACATTATAAATATCCAGCGTTCCTAATTTATCTAAATTCATTTTAATTAGTTGAATATCTCTGTGGCTGGTGTCAATAACTTTGATGACTATCTTTAAACTCTGCCGTACCCAGATAGTTAGTCCCCCCATAGGTCTCCCCTTTGGGCCCTTTAAAGCAGGCACAGAATAATTCAGATATCCCTGTGCAAAGGATGGTTCACATGACCAAGTTTCCTGGAATATGCATAGATCAAAGTTGTTGACAAAACATATCCAGTCCTCAGAACCCAGTTTAGAGGACAACCCTGCAATATTCCAGGAGAATAACTTCCCTGTGATAACTTCGATGCCAGTCAGAAGGTTGGCAGATAGCGGAGAATCAGGGACAATAAAATGATTAGTACAAGTGTCAACACTTGCTTTTGGTACTGGATTTCTTAGCTCATTAGGAGGTAAAGATAAATCAGAAGATGGCTCATCGGGGGCTAATAACGAACCCTTAGAGTGATTAAGTCAATCTACATCTTCCCGATTTGCTAGTGCCTCATAGCGGTTTCTAAGCGGAATGAGAGGATTGGACTGGTTACAAAATAGGGCCCCTGGATTAAGAGTGGGAACTGGTTGAGGCCTTGGATAGAAATAAGTCAGTTCCCAGGTAGTGAGAAAAGACCTCACATGATTTGTGTGCCAGTTAAGAATATGACTGACAGCTCTAGGATCTCTAAAGTTAATTATAATGATGTCCCCATGTATATTCACTAAACTTTCTTTCAAAAAGGTCTCCATCACTTGTGGAGTGATGATATGACATTCAATTGTCTTGAATTCATCACTTGTCAATCTGTGTAGTCTTCAACACGGATGACATTGAATGGGATTGGAGGGCACACCATTTATAATCATTGAAGATTAACTATTTGAAGGGTAAAGAAGGTTTTTAAGGTGGGTCATTCCATTGAAGAAATGGGAAGTATTCTGCAGGCTTTGAGTTAAAAGATCAGTCCGAAGACAACGACACCCTCCAAGTGAGTATAAATGAAGATCTATTCTCTAAGAGCAACTCATGCACTTGACTTTTGATTGTCAGTTGTGAACTTACTTAATATGGAGCCTGATTTTAAAACTTTATTTACTTTACTTCAGCAGTACATTTTGCCACCAATAAGAAAAAATATGGTCCTCATTCCAAGATCACATGAAAATTCCTAAACTGAGGAGCACATAGGAGTTTGTTCCCAAATCATGATTTCAGCTGCTGGGGTAACACCGCTCCTCATCTGGATTTGGCTTCAAGATTTGTATCAGGTAAAACCTGGTGCAATTCAAACAGACAAATACTAAAAATACCTAATTTAAGTACCTAGAGTCATAGGAAGAAGTGTGGTATTAGCCTGTTGTGCTCTGTTATTATGCCTGAAACTAGAAATATCACTTGCATCTGAGATTCTGGGGCCATAATATGGACATGACCCCAGAGGCTCAACAAGCATTTCAGCCTGCTTGCTGCATCCTGGGGCACTTTGGTATTACAGAAGAGGCCACAGATCGTTGTGTGGCACCTTCTATAATGCAGATCACACTGGGGCTACATGTGTATTTTCAAGATCTTAAGTGGGCATTCTCTCATTTGCATGGGGCGTCCCTTGAAAATAAGGAAATCCATTGCATCATCACCAAAGGCAGAATACCCATTGGAGGCACCTCTATGTGGCACACAGTCCCAAGGAGCACCCCCTTTGAGGGAGGCATGGGAGTCTCAGTGACCCTCCAGCCATCCCTGAATGTGGGTGCAATCACTTGCTGCACCTGCCTGCAGGGGCCTTCCTTCTCCCTTTATACATGAGGTCAGATGTGCCACATTAGTAAAAGGGGGGTCTGCTGTTTTAAACAGCTGGTTCACCTTACCTTGGTGTGCAGTTCTTAATGCAGGCATGGTTTCATGCCTGCACTGGGAACAGCACATTTGCTAAGCTGTGGAGCATCCCACTCTACAAAAAGTACAGTCCTGTACCATACCACACCTGGCGGTACCGCCACTTAGTGGGTGCCTAACTATCATCCTTATTTACGTGTGTCTAGATCCATGTAGTCTGGTATGTGTCCTAAACTGAATCAATGTGTGTGTATTTTCTAACACAATGATATATGCCACTTATAGACATTTACAAGCAATAACTGCAACCAATAATGTGATTGTCATTTATAGTGATCGAAAATATTGTCTAACTCACGATACTATATGAAAATTAGACCCTAAGGGACAGATATACCAGTTTCTCATGCAGCGCAGTGAGAAGGAGAGAGCAGGAGAGCACCATATTTATAGAAATATGGCACTCTCCTCCCCTCTCCCTAAAGCTGGTGCAGAAATGTGCAGCCGTGTGCCACGGAAACACATTTTCACCATAGTGCAAGGGTATCTCTGTGAGTCTACCTTAGGTTTAATACTGTAAGGATACCCTTTCAGTACAAAATACTATGCTTACACTAAGTTTAAACATGTTCCCACTTTGTATGTGTGCTGTACAGTGCAGCACACACGCAGAGTTGGAAAATAAAGGCGAAATAAAGCATTGATCCTTCATAGCCTCTGTTTAAAATTGGCACTATTTTCTGACACTAAACCTTGTCTACTTTTTTAAGAAATAGGTTTTAGCATCAGAATCCTTGGGCGGTCGCATGGGGACACCATGCTCCACCCTTGGCGCGAAGTAATGCAAAGCAACACAATGCGACGATTTTCATTACTTTCAAGTGATTTTCCTGCGTAAGACATTTTTCATTATGGAAAGTAAATAGGTAACAAAAGACTTCGCGTCATTTTGCGTCACTTTTATGATGCAAACACGGCGCTAAATCTTAGTAAATAAACCCCTCAGTGGGTATGTTAAGAGATACGTTTGCAGTACAGCTTCTGGTTTGAAAATAGCTACTCGTGGTATCTCCCAATGCTAAAAAAAGACCAAACCACTCATGATGGGAAAGCTCGCTGCACCTGGGTAACTATATAGCCCTCATAAATTTGTGGCTTAGTAACACTGGAAAGACTACACTTCTGAAGGGATATTAGGCAGCCTGTCTTCCATGATATCTGGCGATATGCTTGCACGCACACAGATTAAAGCATACTTCACCCACTCTGATCTACAGACAAAGGCTCTTTTGTAAAAATTTCCATCTGCACATAAATATATTCTGAATACCCAGAGAGGAAATCCGACGAAAGAAAAGAGTGGCGCCCAATGCTAAGAATATCTTTGAAGGTTAAACTCTCGCATTGCATGATTTGCTGTGTTAGCCCAGACCGAAAAAAAATGTGTTCTACTCAAATACCACTGTTATAACAAAAAGAGTGGAAGGCCTAAAATCTCAGGGAGGATGGTATACAAAAACCATGCTAACCTTGTGAACACAGTCATAAGTATACATTTTAAAACACACACCTTAAATAAAACGTGGGCTTAATTGTAGAGCGTGCACTGGTTTTGGCTAATTGGCAATTTTGCACCATCATATGCACCATTTAACCAGTGTAAAGTCTATGATTGCACTGCCAGACCCGTGCAAAACCGTTCCCACACAAAGAGGAGTGGTAAATGTCTTTGGTGCACTGTCAGGTGGCTGTGTCATTTTTGCAAAATGCTGACACTGTTGCACCTTAATTTAAAATAGGGCGCGAAGGACTAATTGTGATTGTGTAGAATAGCAACACACTTGGAAAGCATTATCCACGGCTTCAAAATATGTCTATTTACATTCTAACCCATTAACGAGCATTGTCAATGCCAATAAGTCTAGTTCATGAGGTCAAACACAGATACATGCAACTTTAAGGCACACAAAGCAACATAAATACGGCCAATGATGCATATGCAGAATAACATACCTGTAGACAACCATGACCAACAAACTTACATATACCAATACACACAGAATGCCTGAAAAAAAGGAACCCAGTGCTTATTGTGTAGAAGAATGTCAGTGCCCACACCTCTGCTCAGAAGCCCTTGATTGGTGCAACTTAGGGGAATATTATCAAGACAATTATCGCCGATTTAAAGGCCGTTTTCGGCCGAAAAGCGGCGATAATTCTAACGTGGTATTAACAAGGACTCGCCAACAGGCTTTAGCGTGTGTTTCCTTGTGTCATCACCCATTTCACTAACGCCTTGCATCTCATAGCTAATGAGATGCAAAGTAGGCGTTCCTCACATTCACTACATGGCAAAACATCGATAACGCAGCTTCGCGCTATTAACAAGCATGGCCCATACACGCGTTGCGACTATGACAGTCGCGCAAAGACCCAATTAACGCTGGTTTCTAACCTCAGGTAAATTTCTGACTTAGCCATATTGCCCTATGGGAGGTGGATTGCCTGGCTAAATCCACCATAGCTTATTAGCAAGGAATTCCCTATCGCTGACATTTTATCGCTAGATTACCAGCGATATCCCAGCATTTCGCCACTATCGCTGGAATTTGTATCGCTTTTGAGATAGCCATTGATAATAACGCGCTATCTCAGCATTAAAATCCAGCGATAACCGGTGATAACTTTAATCGCGCTAAGCGCGCTTGCCGATATTTATCGCTGTCAGTTGCTGATATACCCCTAAAAGTCCGTGCACCCAATACCGAGGGGCATATTATCAAGAACGGTGTTAAAATTATCGGCGCTTTAGCGGCAGGAAACTGCCGCTAAAGCGGCGATAATGGGCTTGATATTATGCCCTTGAGGATTCCAATAGAAGCCCAGGTTCACACCAGAACATGGGCTTCTATTGGAATTCTCAAGGGCATATTATCAAGCCCGTTATCACCGTTTTAGCTTCAGTTTCCTGCCGCTAACGCGGCAATAATTTTAAGGCCGTTCTTGATAATATGCCCCGACGAGGCTTCTTAATCTTGTATACAGGTCACACCTCTTTTACCATCACCAGACACGCTTTGCCCCTTTATCTCACTCTCCAAGTTCCTGCTTTCTCCCTTCAATGCGGTTTTCTCATCTTTTTCGTTCTGCGTCTCTTTCCTTTCTATGTTTTCCCCTCTCTTTCTCTCGGTACACGTCTGATGTAGAACAACAAATGATTGTCACCAAAAATGAGTGTCGGTGTCCCACACCGGCAACCACCGGCTCAAACTAAGCATTGCAGATACCGTTTCACACAGAACAGCACACACACATATACATACACTTATAAGATAGCTCTGGTTACGTAGCAGACAGAGTGTCAAACAGACAGTATGTAGGGCTCATATAGTAGCAGTTTTTAATCATACGAGGAGGGAATAACATTCGCGTTTGACAAAAGAGTGGAATGCACCTCCCATTTCGTCCTTGGCTGGTCTTCATGTAGTAGGTGTTGGAATACATTTAGCTCCTCGTCTACCCGTGGTTGAGGTGTTAACAAAAAGCGGTGCAAATGTGAGCTATAATTTCTACATATAAGAAATATTTAGCTCTCATTAGAAGTGGCTCGTACTAATTTCTGTTTTGTTTCCACTCTGGACATTTCATTATCAGGGGTCCCTGTAATTCCGGAAGCAGAGAAATAACAGAAATTACATTTTTGGGGAGTAACACGCGGAAACTGGATTTATACGGTAACTTCTGCATGCTTCCACCTAGAGCTTTGCCTTTTTGCAGCCTATGTCATCTTGGGTGAAACGCAAGGGGGATGAGGTGTTCCTGCAAAACATATAATTCCGATGGGGCGGGTATCACTCATTACTGGGGCTCACTTAGGTGGAGAAGCACAAACACCCATAGGTTTTGACACAAGGCTGAATCTACTAAGATAGCCAGGCTGGGCTTTGCATAAAAAACTGCCACTTTGAAACAGGCGTTAACAAAAGGAAATGTTTTCATTTCTCAAAGAAACTCACTCATTGCATGTGGGTGAATTGCATATGCCTGGCTCCTGTTTGAGATGGCATAGTTGGCAAAAATATGATGGAATGCATAGTAGCATAGATTAATTCAAGCTATCTGCCCATCAATTTTTAGAATCCTCAGTGAGATGCCTTTCATGCAACAGGTGTGCGCAGATGTGGGTCAAGTTCTCACTGTGCCATAGGACTTAAGATGCACTCTACTGATGAGGCCAACTTGCAAAACTAAACTGGGGTTCCTTGTGTTCCTGCTCAGAGGTGCCATACCCTGGCAGGTTGAGCTGGACTGTCCCTATTGGAGCAAGACTAAGGTTGATTAGTCTGTGGCTTATTTCTCTCCCCGAGATGGCATAGTAGGCCAAAACATGATGGACTGGGTTGTGGCCCATGGCAATTACTAATGGCTGAGATTAATTCAAGCAATCCACCTATCAACGTTATACTCTAAAAAAAAACACAAGTGGGGGCAGTATGACCAGAAGCCGAACCTCTGAATTATGAGTGGGTGCCAAAGGGTCCCCCATCTGATGTTTAATTGCACAATAAAATCATGCAGAGTTTCATGCTGGGTTCGGTATAGCATTCAGTGGTTCATTTACCTCTTGTATTGTTTCACAGTCCATGCCATGCACCTTTCCTTTTGCATGGTAAAGATGCCACTGGCAAGTATAACTCACCCAGAAAGACTTTCCCTCTCACATTGCCAAACCAAACAGATACAGCCCAGAAGTTTCACTCACTTGAATCTATGACTCTACTTGCTGTCTTCAGAATAGACACCATCACCTACTAAGAACTAACTTATGCTACGAGGGAGTAACAGTTATTACCCCCAGGTCCCTTATGTCTTCGCCCCATTCTTAAATAAGTGTAGATAACCATCTCCCGACAGAAAAAAAGAGCAGAGGAACTCTGGGACCCTGACTCCGCCCTTCTGACTGGGAGTACATAATCAGCACTTACCCAGCATTCCGCCTGTTCTTTTTTTCTGTCTGTCGAAAGAAGTGTGTTGTGGATGCTGGTGCTGCTCTTTCTGGGCTTGGGTGGCTCTCCTTCTTGGTTCTCCCCGTCCAGCTGCCTGGCTGTTCGGTCGGGGTGTCTGCTGTCCGGCCTCCTGGCCTGCCGGGCTTGCTGGGAGGCTGGTTTCTTCGTGTCTGGGTGCTGGCTACCCTCTGTGGGTTGTCCTCTTCTTCGACTTGGCTGTCTACCGTTTGCCTTGGTAGGTGCGTTCCGGCTTTGGTTAGGTGCTTCCTGTCTGATTGCTCTGGCTGTTCTTTCCTGTGGTTCCCTCCTTGCGCTTCCCTTGGATTGCAACCTTGGTGTGATTTCCTGGGTGTGCTTGTGGGTTCGGAAGTCTGGGTTTCTGCTTCGGTATTCTCCACTTGTTTAAGAATGGGACGAGGACATAAGGGGCCTGGGGTAATGCTCTATTACTTACCGGTAATCTTCATTACTCCGGGTCCCGTTGTCCTCGTCCCATTCTTACGCCCCGCCCTTCGTCCCAAATAGTCGGCCTTCCTGGGGGCTTGGTGGTTCAGGCAGAATGCTGGGTAAGTGCTGATTATGTACTCCAGTGGGAGGGGCGGGGTTAGGGTCCCAGCATTCCTCTGCTCTTTTTTTCTGTCGGGAGATGGTTATCTCCGCTTGTTTAAGAATGGGATGAGGACAACGGGACCCGGAGTAAAGAAGATTACCGGTAAGTAATAGAGAAATGAAAGACACTCTGTCCAACAATGTTTTGAATCACCTCAGACATTATGCTTCATGCCAATCATTCATAGAGCAGGGTCAGAAAGCCCCGCCTAAACCACTGGTGCTTGTTGCAGGATCCACGGAATTTACTAGCAATGTGCAATGAGCAATGGTGCTAAGGTTCCTAAGCACTTCCCATGGGATATCAAATAAAAAAAACCCTCCAATAGGATCATTATCATTTTCACATTCCAAAATTAAAAAAAGAAACATACATTAATTTTCATAGTTAAACTTTGACCATCTTACTGTCATTTACAATTATTCATATCACTCGGAGCATTGCGGTTCAGCTCAATTGCGTATTCTACACCTTTTGATGTGGTATTTTACGTCCTAGCCTAAAGCACACTATAACACCCTATATCCTCCTATCTTTGAAATAACATCTAAACAAGCGACCCACCCACCTACCTTTGGATCACACTTTTTTTTATAATTAGAGGCGCAACATCCCATTACATTGACTGTGTCCTCCACAAGGAGGCTTCTCCAGAGTTCTTCAATAAAGTAGATTAAACCTTCAATAGCCATATCAGCCTCTTTTTCTTCTTGTTTTATTAATGTCACATGTTTATTGAGAGGATGCCAAATGCTTCTAAATGTTTTGTATTGACTGTCCATATTGTAAGCACGTTTTTTCATAGCACAAACTGTCCATAGCTTACCCTACCATTGAGTCACTGAAGGCTGCTCTGATTTCCTCTATGTTGCCATAATCAAGTGTTTTACAGCTACCAGCAAATGTTTCATTAGGATCCCCAATAAGATTTTCTTGTGTCTAGTCATTCCTTTGGCCTGAGAGTCCTTCACCCCAGGAATATCATCTCTGGTATCTCTGAAATCATAAATTGCAATTTCTCTTTAAAGCAGCCTTCCACCGTTTTTCAAAAAGCTTGTACTGTTGGGCACTTTCACCAAATATGAATGGTAGAACCCGCATTCAGCAGCATCTCCAGTATATTATCGGCTGGTTTTTAAGTCTATTTTCTGTTACATACCAATTGAACATTAATGCACAGTATTGTTCCTTATACTGAGTTTTTTTTAATTCTGAACAATAATAGCTAAGTAAGGGTATTTGTGGAATGTAACAATCACCTTTGCAGGTTTCTTGGAGCAGCACCAGTTTGTTTTGTGTTAAACGATTTTTAATGCCTTTCTCAGTGTAAATCATCAGGTTATTGGAAGTGAATTCCAGGCTTTTTTGAATGGAGGGAGAGAGGGGTAGGTCGCTATAGCTTGAGAATCGAACTTCCGATACCTAGAGAAAAAGTTAAGATTGTATCTCACATTTCTCAGTGAGCTACGTCAGTCAGTGAGATTATTTGGCCGTAAAATAGGTCTTTGAGAATAATTAGCATTGAGAACAATATTCATAGCTTTGAACATCACTTGAGAGGGTACTGGAAGCCAATGATGTCCTTTCCTGTCTTCTGTTGTCAAGTCAATTTCTTTCAGCCTGTATAAAAGACAGACTGCCGCATTCAGAGCTAGTTGGACCTGTGCAAGGTAAATACATTCTCACACATCCTCCCATTCCTCCTCTTTCATTTCTTCACCAATTGCATTTTCCCGTTGGATCATAGGCGCCGGAAATATGGGTGCTGTGGGTGCTGCAGCACGCCCCAAATAATGATGCTGCAGTTCAGAAAGTGAAAGGGCAATAAAGATGCCTTTACATTTTGTTTTTTATCATATCACGCGGGCTGTGCTTTCAAAGACGAAGTAAAACATCAGGGTTTGACTTCTGACAAAGTCCAACTTATTCTTTTAACATTAGACTGAAGTTGACTTTTTTCTCTGGCTGCAAAGTGAGAAACATTTGAAAAATGAACTTTGTGTCAATCTTGCTGAGGCACAGGACTGTGAAAAAAGAAAGCTGTACAAGGTCGTTTGTTTTCTAAAACAACAAAAAACAACACAATGTAAATATCTCAAAATAATGTGTACAAATATTTAAATACACACAAGCAGTTAGGAAAGTGCAAAAATGAAGCACATTTTTCTTGTAATTCTGTAGTGCGGAGGAAAGAAAGGTTTTATTATTATCAAGACAAATCAAGTGACTTAACTTGGTGATGCATAAATATTTGTTGAAACCCGATTTCCACACATTATTGTTTATGCGCTTTAAAGTTTTCTCAGTAAAACTATATGTTTGTAAAAAGTTAGTGTCCATTCCAATGAAAGATGTGCTATCTATAAATGAGGGTCCACTACCACTAATGCACTACCACACCATACTTTAGTAATATGTTTACAACACTGTTCACCCAAATACTCCATTGTGTACCAAACTACACACTTATCACACTCTTGCTGAATATACCTGGCTCGTTTTCTACATTTGACTTTGTCTGATGCTTGAATTTTTTACAATCTCAATGTCTTCAGTGATATAACATTGATGGCAGCACCCCAACTCAGAAAATTGCTCCAGCACCACTACGGTGGATTGGTATGTCCTTCTCCTATGTGTTTGACCTTCTTTCAGTATTGTATATATAGTTTTGATCACTCCCTTGGATGAGGCACACTTGAGTATGAACTGCTCAAAGGCAGTCACATTTCTTATAACTGCGGCTCTTTATTATCCAGATGCATTTTCTATTGCCAGAGTTGGGCATAAGTCAGCCTGTCTCCTTTCATTCATCTAAATTTCTATTTGCACTGACACCCAAACTTAACAGTTTCATTAGGCCTGGAAAACCTTGCATACTATCCAGCATTTCACATTACACTTTTTATGCATCAACTTCACATCCCAACCTGCTGCAGAAGTCATCATCACATAACCTCCCACCAACATCAGGAGCACCCAACTCTTAATGAACTGGAGCCCTCTTATCACAGAGGTCAATGCCATAATTATGCAGATCCTCCATTCAGGGGCTGCCACAGTCCCCTGCCACCACCACATGTACAACCTGGAAAGATCACTGATCAGCACCAACCTCCCCACCATCATCATCTATTTTATCCTTAGTAGAACCTTCCAGAATAGCTTAAAACAAGCAAAAGTCACAGCTGTCCTGATGAAGCCCTAGGCTAACCCGGAAGACCACAACAACTACAGACCCATCTCGCTCCTTCCTTTCCCTAACAAGGTCCTGGAGAAAGAGATCAACAGACAACTGTCCGACCATCTAGAGCAGCATCACCTACTGGGCTCCACTTAGTCAGGGTTCCGTAGTAACCACAGCAAAGAAATCACCCTCCTGTCAGCAACAAACAACTTCTGGACCATCACAGACAGAGGGGAAACCACCAGTCTCATCCTGCTTGACCTCTCGCCTGCCTTCAATATCGTCTTTCATGGCATCCTCTTTGACAGACTCCATTACTCAGGAATTCAAGGGCCAGCTCGGAGTTGGGTTGCCTCCTTTCTCTCCAACAGAACTCAATGAGTCAGACTCTCCATCTACACATCAAAACACAAGACGCTTGTCTGCAGAGTCCCCCAAGGCTTCTCCCTCATCTCAATCCTTTTCAACATCACACCTTGTCCTCATCATAAGGGCCGCTATAATCAACATTGTCTCATACGTTGGGAACACTAAGATCATCGTCTACCTCTCTGTTAAATGGTAATGGTAGCGGCAGTTTCAGTCGGTATCCTTTCAAGTATTTGCCCGGCGGTAATCGCCTCTCATACCACTCGATAATTTACCAATAAAAGAGGCAGGCGCTGGAGACTGGAAGGCAGGAAACAAGGTTTTATTCCGTCGGAGCAGAACACATCAGATCAGACAGCAAGGTATCGTCACGAGGTGCTCTAACTGCATCTCTGAGACCTGGTCTCTTATACACTGGTTTATTACTTTATTATACATAGTACATTCTTGAGATTCCCTTGATGTGCGGGGAAATATCCCCTGAAGCCCCGGCTCAGATCCGATCCCACACATGGTTACAGTAGAGGTTCCCACCCTACCCGCAGTGGGAGATGGCTATCGCGCAGCAGGGAATTCCGCTAATTCCCGGGGGTGTGTGCAACCGGCCGGGTCTCAGGGGGTAGGGGCTTTGATTCTACTGTAATCCCTTTGATGTGGGGTGTTTCCCTTACAGTAGGGGCAATAAACTGCATCCGCAGGGCTAGGTGATGGCCTGGGACCAGTTCAGACAATGGGGCGCAGGGGAAGGGGGTTATCAAAGGAGAGGCATGACCATGTATGGGTTGTCGGTCGGAAGTGGTTCTGTAGCAGGGTCGCGCAGAAGGAGAGGGTTTATGGCCTGTATGAGAGAGCGGGGGTGGCCGGCGCGCGGGGGATGCTCGCAGCGCCGGGGGAAAGCGCTGGCGATCGAGAGTGAGCGGGGAGAGAGAGTGGGGTGCCTAAAATGGCGGCCGTGCATTTGCTATGCGTGGCGCTGGGGAGAGGCAAGATGGCGCAGATAATGTTCAGTTTGCACGCTAAATTTCCACAGTCCTCCCTTTTAACATGTCTCGCCAGCTTGCCTAGTTTGGATCTATCCCCATAATACCCCGTACCTCCACCTCATTCAGAGCTTTCATCCGCTCAGTTTCAAAGTCCAAAGTCTTAGGGCAGATGCAGTTCATAAAAAACGAACATAAAGGTGGCAGACACTGAATCCCCAAGCAACATCCACATAGTATCATGATTGGTATGAGGATAAATGAAAACAGCCTCCATCCCCAACCTTTAATAGCGTCCCAAAACCAACTCCCCAGCGACCATTCTTCTTGTTCTTGATGGACCTCTGTGGACAGTCTGTGGAGGTGTTCAATTGCTTTGTAGACTGAGGGTGAGTTATCTGGTACGTAGGTACAACAGCTGGACCCAATGATGCGGCATGCTCCTCCGCGGTCAGCCAGAACCACATCTAGAACAAGGCGATTCTGGAGAGCCACCAGGCGGACGGCCTGAAGCTCAGCGGTGTTGTTGGCGAGGGCGCCAGCTGTAATGTTCATTGCTGTTTCGACTGCCTGGGTTAAGTGGCGGATGGCACGGCTGTTTGCCATCGGACCCCAGAGCGGAACAAGACCCTTTACTGCGTCCATGAACTGTGCTCTGGTGGAGTCGGTTTGTACAATGTCTTTGGCACGTTTCTGTCGGTGATGGTTTGCTGGAGCCACATACGTCGGAGGAAGGACAAAGGCGATGTAGCAGGTGCCTCCCCAACCTTTCGGGAGCCAGGTGTAGGCCTTAGTACCACACACGAAGTACATATTCGGGGAGGCAACAAAGGAAGGTGGGTCAACTGAGTCCAATGTTCGGGTGATGAGGCAGGAGCTGTGGCCCACCAGCTGTGCCCCCAGGCCTTCGAGGCATACAGATCCAGTGATGTTGATGACGGACAGGGCCACTGTTAGGGTGGCGGCTGTCCGTTTTCGGAGGTAAGAGAAGGTGGGTCTGGCTGGATTGTTGAACACTTGCATTTCAATTCGTTCTTTGGCGGGGATGTCCATGTGAAAGGAAGTGTTCGATCTCAGAGGGCAGAAGAGGGCGGAGGTTCTACCAGTTTTGTTCAGCCAGAACCCATGGTAGAAGTGTGACATGGTTCTGCCGGAAGTGGCATTGTCCTTGTAGCTCTCCTGCAGGAGGATCAGCCAGGCGAGGCAGGAACCATGGACGGAAAAAGGTGAAGGGATGAAGGGGATTGAGTGCCCAGTGGCATGGGGCAGCAATCCACAGATCCAGCAGTTAGTGGCGTTGGTGGCAAGATTGTGTTGGTGGAGTAACTGCACAAAAGAGTTATTCCAGAACTCCTTACGCCTTTCTCGGAGTTGGGGTGAAAGTGAGATCAGATGGTGTTCTTTCGTGGTGGTAGGTTGAACGGTAGTCAGCAATGTCTTATGAGCGGGTGTGCTCTCCTCCATGATCCAGAAGGTGACCACGAGGAGAAGGCAAAAGAGAAGGGAAATGAAAAGTGCTATTGTCTTAAAGCTGTGCATTCGGTCAGTCTTTGAGTTTTTGAAGTGGATCTTCGGACGTCCGGTTGCTTCCATCATCTTCATGTCGGGCGCTTCCATCACCTTCAAGAGACTCGGTAGCGGGCAGAACCACAGACTTTGTTTTAGTTTCTCTCCTGGTGGCCTTTGAGGTGCCTAGGCTACCGTTCTGAGATTTCCACTTAGCCTGTGGTCTGCTTAGCCGAAGTTCTCTCCTTTCGTCGCAAGTTATACCCTTCTTTGGATGGCACAGTGGGATCGGGATATTCAATCAACTCAAGTGTCTCTGTATCCGGGCAGCGGCTCAGGGATGGTCGGTCTTTGTCCAGAAGTTCCTCTTGGGCGGTGATGTTGTCCGTGGTTGTCAGGGTCGGTGATACCTTCTTGCAGTGGTGTGCGTGCAGCCAATTGCGTTTCCCCTCCACTCGAAGAGCTGTTCGGGTGGTGATCAGGACTTGCAGGGGGACCGTCCACCGGGGCTCCAAACTTTTGGTGCGCTGGAAGTTACGCACTAAGACGAAGTCACCGGGTTGGATGTCGTGTCCCGGGCCCCTGGAAACATCGGGAATGGCGTGCAGCACCTGCTGATGGATAACAGACAACGTTTTAGTTAGATAGTACAGATAATCAGACATGAGGACGTCCGGGACGTCGTGGATGGATGTCGGTTTTGGTGCAGTCCAAAGGTTCATGGGCCGCCCGAAGACGACCTCGTAGGGGGTTAAGTGGTGTTTGGTGGGGGTGGAACGCATTGATAGCAATGCTAGTGGGAGAGCGTCTGGCCATCTTAGTCCTGTGGTGGCGACTATTTTTGCTATCTTAAGCTTCAATGTGGCATTGTGTCGTTCAACCAGGCCTGCAGATTGGGGATGGAAGACCGCATGGAACTTCTGTTTTACACCCAACCCTTTTAAGATGAGTTGGATAACTTCGGCTACGAAGTGGGGGCCATTGTCGCTCCACAAAATTCGACAAAGGCCGTATCGGGGGAAGAATTCCTTCAGCAGTACTTTTGCAGTAGTCATAGCGGTGTTGTCATGGGTCGGGTAGGCTTCCACCCACTTGCTGAAGGCACACACAACGACAAGCACATACTTTAAACCTTGGCACCTTTCTAGCTTGACATAGTCCATTTGTAGGACTTCAAAGGGGTGATTGGGGACCCCAAACCCTCCCCGGGGTACAGCAGTTCCTTTCCCAGGGTTGTGTTGGAGGCATACTAGGCATTGTTGGACCAGACGTTTGGCTGAGTCTGATATTCTGTCGTTGTGCCAGACTTTGGAGATGAGTTCGATCATGGGGGCAGACCCTATGTGTGCGGGGGAGTGTGCCATGGTCAGCATGGGGATCAAGTATGAGTCGGGTAGTAACCATTTGTTCGAGTCTTTAGTTCGCCAACAACCGTCATCGTCCTTCAATCCCACCCGGGCCCATTCAGTTAATTCGTGTGGTGTGCTGGCTAGTTGGATATCCCTAATCGTTTCCCTAGCATCCTTCCATTTCTCAGTTTGTGACCTGGTCACGTACATGCGGGTCGTGGACCTATTCTCGGCTGTGGTTCGGGCAGTAATGTCAGCTAGTGCATTTCCCTGACCTATAATGTCTGTCACCTTCTTGTGTGCCTGGCATTTGATCACAGCTATCCGTGTGGGGAGGAGGACTGCTTCGGTCAGGGCAGAGACTAGATCTCCATGCAGGATGGGTGTGCCATGAGAAGTCAAGAATCCCCTCTCTTTCCATAAGAGCCCGAAGTGGTGAACTACCCCAAAGGCATACTGACTGTCTGTGTAAATGTTTGCGGTTGTCCCTGCTGCCAGGATGCAGGCTCGTGTGAGGGCAATTAGTTCAGCCGCCTGTGCGGATCGCTGTGTGATGCGGGCTGTCTCAACAACTGTTCGAGCTGTGGTGACTGCATAGGCAGCTGAGGTGGTGCCATCAGGGAGCTTGATGCATGAGCCATCCACCCACAGTTCTCCGTCAGGGTCCGGGAAGGCAGTATCCCGGAGGTCAACCCTACTCTTGGTTTGTTCGTCGGTGAGGGTCACGCAATCATGTATAGGGGATGCATTGGGGTCAGCGTCAGGGAGAGGTAGTAGAGTAGCTGGATTCAGAGTGGTGCATCGTTTCAATGTGATATGGGGCGCAAGCAGAGTCAGTTCATACCCAGTCAGTCGTGCACTAGTCAGGTGTTGAGTCTTGGTTTGGTTCAGGAGGGTATCAACAGCATGGGGTACCAATACTGTGAGGAGGTTCGAGAGCACGATCCCCTCACTTTGCCGGATAGAGACTGCAGCGGCGGCTACTGCTTGAAGGCAGGCGGGCAAAGCTCTGGCTACGGGGTCAAGAGTGGCAGAGAAGTAGGCACAAGGGCGTTGCTTAGGGCCTATGGACTGGGTTAGGGCAGACAACGCACATCCCTCCCTTTCGTGGGTGTAGAGGGAGAAAGGTTTAGTGTAGTCTGGGGTTCCTAGGACTGGGGCCGAGCAGAGGGCGTCTCGTAATTCTTTGAAGGAGGATTGACATTCAGGTGTCCAGGGGAGGGGGAAGGGGACATCCTTAGCCAGCAGGGAAAGCAGAGGCTTTATGGTAAGACTGAAGTTTGGCAACCACTGTCGACAAAAGGAGGTGAGGCCCACTAGGGATCGTACTTGCTTCTGAGTTTTGGGAACAGGGGTTTCTAGGATGGTTTGAATTCGGTCAGGGGTAAGTTTCCTACCGTCTTTGGATAGTAGGTGGCCTAGATAAGTTACCTGGGGCTGGCAGAATTGCAATTTCTTTCTGGAGACCTTGTGACCGTTCTCCGCAAGGAAGCGGAGGAGGTGAATGGTGGCTGTGACGGCAAGAGGAGTGGTGTCGGCCGCCAAAAGAATGTCATCGACGTACTGTATCAACACCACTCCATCGGGTAGTTGGACTGCATCCAGTTGCCTGTTGAGGGCTTGGCTGTAAATACTGGGACTCTCAGAGTAGCCTTGGGGTGCCCTGCAGAATCTGTACGAACGGGCTTTTAAAGTGAAGCCGAACAGGTAGCGGCTGTCTGGGTGGATGGGGATGGAAAAGAATGCGTTCTTGAGGTCAATGACAGTAAAGATGGTGGCAGTGGATGGAATCAGGGTGAGGATGGTGGTGATGTCTGAGACTACGGGGTACTGGGGTATGACTACTTTGTTAACCTCTCGCAAGTCAACAATGAAACGGTAGGCTTTCTCATCCCCCTCGCCTTGCTTCTTTACAATGGGTAGGATTGGGCTGTTGCAAACATTACTGACTACTTCTTCTACCACTCCTGCCTCGACCAGGGACTCGATGATTTCCACCAATGCCTTCTCGCCTTCGGGTGATATCCGATACTGTGGAAGCTTTGGGAGCACTGCGTCCGGTCGGACGGTTATGTGTACCGGGTCGATCACCATGCGCCCTACATCTGAGTCGGTTTTAGCCCATAGATGTGAAGGTAATGTGTCGAGTAGGGACATATCAGCATCGGTTATAGAGAGCATACGCCGTGTGTAACAGGGTCTGGACAGATCTGGGTTATCGTGTAGGATGACTCGAACTCCGTCTGGGGAGCATCTGATGGTGGCTCGAAAATGTTTTAGCAAATCAAGTCCCATAATAGCATCGGGGGTGTTGGAGGAGAGCAGAAAGGTCGTGTCAGTGGTGTTATCTTCTAAGTCAAAGGAGATTGGTGCTGATAAGGGGTTAGTGGAGGGCGTTCCGTCAAAGCCTATTGAGGTTACGTGTGAGCCAGACAAGGGTGCCCTAGGAATCAGTCGTTTAGATAACGCACTACGTGTCGCCCCAGTATCTACCAGGAATGGAGATTTTGTGCCCAAGACCTTAGCGGTGACGTAAGGACCTTGCTGGTCAACACGGAGTTCGACTGGATCCCTCCCTTGCCCCTGGCGGTCCTATGCGAAGTCATGAGTGCTCTCATAGTCGGACTGCTGACACTGGTTTTGGCGGGGCGATCAAAGGTGTTTGGTCTGCCTGGCCTGTCGTTGATGGTGTTGTTCGTGTGCCCTCGTCCCTGTCCTCTATTTCTGGGGTCATATGCTGTGTCTCTGGGGTCCCTATTCTTGTTCATTTCCAGAAGGACCGGGCACTGGGATTTCCAGTGTCCGAACCCTCTACAGAACGCACATTGATTTCCATCTAAGTCTCTCCGTCCGTTGTAGGGTGTAGGTGTATGGTCTCTAGGGGGTAGCTTTCTAGGAGCGGTTGGTTGGTAATTCTCTTTTGGGGGTTCCCTTCCTATGGTCACCCCTTGCAACTGTGCTATCATCACCCTCTCCTTTAATTCCTTTTTCTTCTTCTCTGACGCCCTATCGTTCTCGTTCTTCTGGTTTTCGTAGTATTGGGCCATCTGGAGAATCGCTGCGGGTTTGGAGGCTGCCCAACTGCTCTCGCTGGTCTGTAGCTTCTGGGAAACTTCTTGAGACAGACCCTTTACATAATTCTGGACAAAGAGGTGGTGTCCGGTTGCGGTGGTCATGTCTTGGCCACTGTAATCGGAAAACACAGTCTCGAATCGGGAGAAGTATTCAGACACATCTTCCTGGGGTTTCTGGCGGCAAGCCGTCACTATCGACCAGTCTACCTTTCTTTCTGGGATTAGAGTCTTCAGCTTTTGTACAATCTTGTCTGGGAGCTCTAAGATGGCTTTCGGGGGTTTCTGTCCTGGTTCTCGCTGTTTATCTATGGTATCGAGTTGTATCCAGGTATATCCGAACGGCTCAGCGTGGTCAACTTTCCGGATTTGTTTCCACACATCAGCCGGCAGGCATAGCCCAAAGAACAAGTCGATATCTGCTAACGTCATTATCGTTGAGCCTAAGGCTGTACCCAATTCAGTGTAGAAGGCAGTCGGGTTCTTTCTCAAGTCGGGTAGAGTCTTTCTAAAGGTCAAAATATCTTGCCGGTCCCACGGCTGGTAGACCCAGTTATATACAACCCTTCCCTTCGCATCTTGGTGGTTGATGTCGTCGTGTGTTCCCTGACCCCGTGGGGGGACCCAGTAGGGGGCAGCTTCTTTAATGGGCATCATGGCATCGGCCCTTCCTCCCTGGGGCTTAGTTGCTATGGGGGTTTCTGTTGTGGTGGTCTGTCCATGTTCTTTAAGGTGTCGGTAGACCTCGAGTGTACGAGTGAAGAGGTTCGTTACATCGCCCTCTCTTTCTTCCCCAATGTCTACCTTCCTATATAGGGCCGCTAAGCCTTCGGGACCTTTATCGTGGTACCTATCCTCATATGCATTCAGGGCGTGATAACAGAGCCGTACGACGAAGTGTCGTCTGCGGCTGTCGGCATACGAGTTATACACGTCTGTTATATACTCCTCACTTTCTTTTCGTTCCACCAGCGTCCCTACTATCTTGTCAATTCCTGCTCGTTCATCCTTAGTTAGTCGATTCATTCTGGTGGACTCTCTCTTTCCTATCTCATGGTCGACTGGCGTTGTGGTTGACGTTGGGTTCGGCACAAGAGGCTCAGCCGGCGCGGAGGCCGTGAGGGCCGAGGCCCTTGTACTGCTTTCGCTCGTGTTCGGGGGTTGTGGGTGTTGTACTATTGATTGGGAGGGTGCATACGGAGGGGGCATGTAAATGATCGGAGGACCTAACAGTAACTCGTCATTCGTTCGCTGCTTGGAGGACAACTCAGGGTAGAGCAAAGAAGGGGTCCTAACAGCGTACTGGCCTGAGGTTTCGGGTTCCTGTCTTAGTTTAGTTTCCCTTCTCTCTTTTATGTCTTCTTCTAACTTTCTAGCGGCAAGGTGAGCTGCCTTTCGTAATTCCTTTTCTGCTTTTACTTCTTCCCTCTTTTTCCGTTGCGTTGCTTCTTTGCGCCACATTCCGATACTGTCAAGCATAGTAGGCGTCGTCTTATTGCTACGCAGAGCTATTTCTAGCGCTTCTATCTTATGGTCGTCGAAGGATCCCATCAGTGGCCACTGACTTTCGGGGTCCTTCTTGGTATATTTATGCCACAGCTTGCTATAAGCTACGGCGACTAGTCCATATTTAGTGAACATGTCCTTATTAGGGGTGCCTTCCAGTGGAGCCGGGTGGTTCACCTCTAATAAGCGGTCCGGGCAGAACCAACTACCAATCAGTGGGGAGAAGATAGGCATGACGGGTTTCAATGGGGACAAAAGTCAGCACTACCTATCTTTTCACTGCTTGCAAAGACTAGACAGAATATCTCTATTCTTCGTTATTTGTAAGCAGAGAATACCTCCAAAGAACCAATATCGAACAACTAGTGTTCGGACAATCAATCAATCAATCAATGGGGAGATAAAGATAGGCACGACGGGTTTCAACGGGGACAAAAGTCTGCGTTACCTACCCTTCACTATTTGCAAAGACTAGACAGAATATTCCTATTCTACGTTATTTGCAAACAGAGAATATCTCAAAGAGCACTATTCTTCAAAACAATCAATGTTCGGACAATCAATCAATGGGGAGATAAAGATAGGCACGACGGGTTTCAACGGGGACAAAAGTCTGCGTTACCTACCCTTCACTATCTGCAAAGGGAGAGAGAGAGAGTATTTCTACTCCTCCCCGTTTGTAGACAGCGAATATCTCAAAGAGAACAATCAATGAGCAATACTAGTATTCAAACAATCAATCAATTATTTCGCACTTTTGTCGTATTTCACGACCTTACCCGGACCGCGTGGACAGTTTCTCGTCTTCCGCCTCCAGCGCCCGATCGTCCTCTACTCTCCGTATTTGCCGCGGCACTCCTGATGGTTCCCAGTCAGGACCGTAGATCACTCGAGAGAGGTCTGCTCGGAACCAGTGAAGTTCGGATGATCGGCTGCCAGACGAGGGTCTATTGGGCAGGAGCTCTCCCGATCGTTGCAGTCGTTCACTCTGTCGTCGGGACCTCTCCCACTGGATCCACGTGTCGCTGATGGGCCCCACGTTTGGGACGCCAATTGTTAAATGGTAGCGGCAGTTTCAGTCGGTATCCTTTCAAGTATTTGCCCGGCGGTAATCGCCTCTCATACCACTCGATAATTTACCAATAAAAGAGGCAGGCGCTGGAGACTGGAAGGCAGGAAACAAGGTTTTATTCCGTCGGAGCAGAACACATCAGATCAGACAGCAAGGTATCGTCACGAGGTGCTCTAACTGCATCTCTGAGACCTGGTCTCTTATACACTGGTTTATTACTTTATTATACATAGTACATTCTTGAGATTCCCTTGATGTGCGGGGAAATATCCCCTGAAGCCCCGGCTCAGATCCGATCCCACACATGGTTACAGTAGAGGTTCCCACCCTACCCGCAGTGGGAGATGGCTATCGCGCAGCAGGGAATTCCGCTAATTCCCGGGGGTGTGTGCAACCGGCCGGGTCTCAGGGGGTAGGGGCTTTGATTCTACTGTAATCCCTTTGATGTGGGGTGTTTCCCTTACAGTAGGGGCAATAAACTGCATCCGCTGGGCTAGGTGATGGCCTGGGACCAGTTCAGACAATGGGGCGCAGGGGAAGGGGGTTATCAAAGGAGAGGCATGACCATGTATGGGTTGTCGGTCGGAAGTGGTTCTGTAGCAGGGTCGCGCAGAAGGAGAGGGTTTATGGCCTGTATGAGAGAGCGGGGGTGGCCGGCGCGCGGGGGATGCTCGCAGCGCCGGGGGAAAGCGCTGGCGATCGAGAGTGAGCGGGGAGAGAGAGTGGGGTGCCTAAAATGGCGGCCGTGCATTTGCTATGCGTGGCGCTGGGGAGAGGCAAGATGGCGCAGATAATGTTCAGTTTGCACGCTAAATTTCCACATCTCCAGCCTAAACACCACTGCCAGGACCAATTTCACCTCCTGCATGTCCAACGTGGCCAACTGGATGTGAGAAAACTGACACGGACAAAATGGAGATCCTGATCTTCAGAAACCAGATATCCCCTTGGAACTCCTCCTGGTGGCCACCCGTATTAGGTCCCTTACCTATCCCCACAGACCACGACAGAAACCTTGGCACCATTGTTGGAAGACGGATTATTAGTAGGGGTAAGTATTAACCTACTACTAGAACTAAGGCCACCAACGCAATATAAGGTCAAGACCAGGTCTCAATCAATTATTCCCTTGCTCAATCCTTGGTAGCTGGCAACGAGCAGTCAAGCTTTACTTATGAGACAGGTGTGTAAAGCATTTAAAAACACCAATATATTAAATAAATAAGACACAAGGCATAATGAAAATCCAACACCAATTTAAAAAATTGAAAATATTTTGAGCTTTAAAATGACACCAAAAGACAAAAATCCAGTGTAGGGAACCAGAGATATGATTTTTTAAAGAATAAACACTTTCTAGTGCATGAAAACAAACAGGACTAACTTGGAACATCTGGTCTTGCTGGACCGGGACAAAGGTCCTGATTACGAAAGACCTTGGCGGATGGGATACTCTGTCACAAAAGTGATGGATATCCCGTCTACTGCATTACAAGTTCCATAGGATATAATGTACTTGTAACATAGCGGACGGTAAATCCGTCATGTTTGTGACGGAGTAACCCTTTTCACCAAGATAACAATAAGGCCCAAAGTCAAAGTTTGAGGCAGACTGCGATGGAGCCCTGGTTGGATACACTAAGCGGGAGGCCTTAGTCAAAATGTTACCATTGCAATTAGAAACTTTCCTGGAGGACTTTCTCTCAGCGTCAATCAGGCCTCTGCAGCAGGCCAAATTCACAGCGCCATGGTTCCATGGGAGCCCTCAGTCAATTCCTGGAAGTCTTGAGCTCCAGAGCTTTCAGCAGGATGAACCTGTAATCCAGGCTGGGTCGCGGTGTCAGGTAATTGTCTTGACTCTCGATGGCAGGATGGTCACCATATGGAGCTTTCTCTCAAAAGTTCTCAAAAGTTCAGGAGATGCTTCCTGAAGTTCCTTTTGGAGGTTCAAATTGGCAACTACAAAACCCAAGGTTCCAGAGTCTCTGAGTTGCTCCTCGGAAATTGGGCCTACAGTTCCCACAAAGTGCCTGGCCAAATCCTTTAAAGTGCAGCTGAAGGCGGTCAGCTGGATTCTTCTTGCTGGACATGATGTAGAGGAAGCTCTTTTAACCTGTTGCTTTCAGGGAGTCCACTCGTTCTCTTTTTGAGTCAATCCAAAGTCCTTAAGGCTGTAGTTCCTTAATGTGCAGCAGGCGCAGTCATTCAGGGTGCAGTGTGTAAAATTGTAAGAAATGAGGGTAGCCAGCGTAGATGATGAAGCAAGATGAAATGTTTATTCTTCAGTTTCAAGTAGGAGTAATTGGTAACAGAAATTGTAAGCAGTAAGTTGAAAGACACACCAGGAGCAGCAACCCAGCTGCTCAGCCCACACACGTCAACTGACATTCACTCAACCAGGCACACATGAATATTCTACGACATCACACACACTATGGCTGAGCAGCTTGACACAGAATACAAAGAAAGACATACTTAGCAAAAAGAGCAGGATACCACACAGTCCTTTTGGTGCAGGCCAGGGTTCCAGCAGGACAGTTCCTCTTCTTCTTGTAGTTTCAGGCAGCAGATCTGAGCTGCTATGCAGCTCTCACATATTTATCCAATGTGCTGGGGTGACAAATATTCAACATAGAGAATTTTTCTCCAGAGAGTGAAGACCTGGCTAGGCCAACCTACTGGTGTAGCTCATTTCCCTTAAAACTCCTTGTCCAGACCTCCTGCAAATTCCACTCTTGGGGCTGCCATCTGGCTGGGGGGTTCAGGAAGGGGTGTAGGCCTGGGTGGCATTCCTTACTGTCCTGCTCACTTTGAAGCCCAGTTTGATGTACCCAGACCCGTCCTGGCCTGTTCTCTGCAGCTGCAGCGCTCCCCCATCGGATAACCTCTGCATAGCGGCAGGACACTTATCACCTCAGGAAAGCAGTTTGGCTAAGCCTGTTAGGGCTGACCAATCTGGAGAGGCTGCTAGAAGGCTGGATTTAGGCTCACACAAAAGAAAGTTCTGTAACTTTTTTCTGTATTAGTTATGATAATTTCAACAGTGGCAAGTTGTTGGATTTATCATTACCAATATGTCAAGTCCCTGAAATATTATTTTAGCTCACTCCAGTCAATAAATACACTGTATTACAGTATTCCAATGTTAGCCTATGAAGCTAAAAAGGCTACAATGGGGCAAAACTAAATTGGTCATTTTTCCCTCAACAGGGCACGTAAAACAGCGTTTTAAATGTCCCTGCTTATTTTTACATGGCAACCTACCTTGGGGGTACCTAGGGTAGACCTTAGAGGTGACTTGTGTTTAGCAATAAGGAAGTGTCATGCTTTGGAAGTCACTTTAAATCCAAAGTCGAATTTTCATGTCATTTCAGTTTGAAAGTAGCCTGCAAAGCAGGGCTGACTTGAAAAATGACAGCAGGCAACAGAGCAGTGCACACTTAAGTGCCTCCAAGCTGCTGGGCCTCTAAACCTACATGCCCGACCATATACTTTGGGACTTACAAGTAGGTTGTCAGTGCCAATTGTAATTACACATAATTATCTAATACCTTCTTAATCAGAGCACTGGCCTTGGGGCTGGCTAGCGGAGCCCAGGGCGCAGTCAGAGTCAGTTACCACCAGTATCAGTCACAAAATGAGGGTAATCAGGGCAAAAAGGATGTCTTTCTCACAATCATCCTAGATGTGAAAACGTTGAATAAATAGGTCAATGCTGTGATCACATACTGCTGCCTAATCCTCAGATTGCTTTGCAATATTTCCAGATCTCTCCCCATTCACATCAAATGTATGTCACCTAGGCCTGGGCGGTAAATTCCGTTCCACTCGCGGAATTTGCGGAATTTGGGTAGTTCCGCGTTCCGCGGAGAACGCGAAATTGCCCAAAATTCCGCGATCCGCGGCTTCCCGGAATTTTTTGCTGGTTCGCGCTTTCAAAAAGCGTGTTCGCGAGATATTTCACCCCGAGCATGCAAACAGGAAAAAAGCATCGCAAATGGACAAAACAAGTAATTCCGCGTGTTCGCGGAACTTTTGCGTGCTCGCGGAGAGTTTTTACCATTTCGCGGAGATTTGCGTAGCACGACTATGCAAATTCCGCCCACCCCTAATGTCACCCAGGTCCTCATGACAAGCAGACTCGACTATGGCAATGCACTCTACGTCGCCATATCCAACCAGCTTGCATAAAGGCTCCAGACCATCCAAAACACCAGCAACATACTCATCCTGGATGTCCCCAGAAGTGCTCATATCACTCCCTACCTCAACTGGGGAGAGGATGTAGCCTTACGGCTAGAGTGTGTGACTTCGAAGCTGGGGAACCGGGTTCGAGTCTGGGCAAAGACTCTCAACATCCTGTGATTCTGGGCAAATCACTTAAACTACTTGTGCCTAAGAAAAATAATGAATGTGTCCTTCTGTAAGGAAACTGTTGCTCATATAAAGCGCTTGGATACCCGATTCGGGTCTAGTTTGTGCTACATAAAACTCTATAAAAAAAAAAATCAAAAAATCAAGCTGCTCATCCACGCCTACAAAGCCCTACACAACACCGGACCAGCATACCTCAAGGAAAACAACCTTTACATCGCGGTGATTACACCGCGATGCCATTACAACGAGGTTGATACAACAACCGCATTGTAACCACGCAATGCCATTACTACGCAAGTCATTACATCGACTTGCAGTAGATGGCGCACTAACATAAGGAATAGTATAGTTTACTATTCCAACACCTTTCCTACTGTTGCGTAGGCTGGAGTTGGAATAGTAAATTATACATTTCTAATGTTAGCGCACAATCTACTGCAAGTCGATGTAATGGCTTGCGTAGTAATTGCATTGCGTGGCAACAACGTGGTCATTGTAATGACTCGCGTAGTAACAAGTCATTTTCTACCTCAATGACCGACTTTAACTCTATCAGGCTTAAAGACCTCTCTCTCCATGGCATGAGCCCCCCAAATCCGCAGAAGCAGGTTGGAGGGTGCACATTCTCCTTCATCTCTGCCAAGAACTGGAGGGAACTTTCTCAACACATTAGGACAGATACCTAATTTCTGCAAATTCAACTAGGAGAGCCGCCCGGCCTGTGTTCTTGCTCCAGCAGGGGGATACCCTCACAGTGATAAGCTGCATCATACAAATCAACAAAACATAACATATATCTGTCACATTAGGATCCACTAGTAGCCCTTGCATCAAAGATTCACGGTCTAGTTCTAACGCTGCTATCTTTATTCCTTCCCCTTATTTTCATATTTATCACTAAATAACATTAGATGCCAGTGTTAATCGCAACACACATTCAACTTTTGGCACTGCACGCTACACCACCAATCTAAGATCATCAGAAAACATTTGATTTCACAGTTTGGGAGTTTAGGCTGTCTGCAGCATGTATTCCAGAGGCTCCAGAAAGAGCAGCTCTGACCTTATGAAGGCTACACAATTCCTGAGGATTTAATGCGCCACCTCTCTGCATGTTTAGGGGCTCTTTTTATCTCACTTTTAAGCTGGTGATCTTGTTGCATACACATCTTGGTGGTTTATCTAGAGTCTGTATGTACCTCTTCTTTTTGACAGCTTGCCCAATGTATTTCCTTCTTCGCTGCCCCAATGGGAGTTTTCAGTCTCTTCCCAATTCATTTTATCTGCGGTCCGTTGCTTTATTTTACTGCCACCTCTGGTTTACATATGGTCCCTCTGGAGCCTGACTTACGTCTTTCCTAACTACAATACCATGTCATGAAAGTCCCCTTTATTCTGATATTAAATGGTCTTCCCCACCTGCTTTGCTTAAAACCTCCACTGCATTGCCTAGTTCTGTTGGACCAGGCTCTGGATCTCAGTAGCATAGAGCTGGAATTGATAAGCAACAGTGTTGGATACAAGTTAAGTATATGGGTGGGTTGTTAAGAAGAAATGTTGTCACCACCAGTGCAGAGGTCCAGAGCTGCCCTACAATGAACACTACTAGAGAGCCCTACATATTGCCCACTTGTCCTCCATGTGGCCTAAGATGACTGATTCCCCCTTTGTGGTATACCTGGAGTGTGTCTTTATCTAGAGTGCTCTTCGTCTAGACCTCCTGTATAGAAATAAAACCCTTGCCAACACCCACCTCTAATCCCATTGTTCAGAACACTGTGCAGACCTGAAACCAGGCCATAAGATATTACTGAGTTATGTACGCCTACTTCTCCATGCACAAGTGTGGAATATTGCTGCTATCTCCAAGTAGATGGCAGACCCATTCTTTGTAGTCCTGGGAAGGAGGCTGGTATAGTGACTCTGGATGACCTTTTTACCATGGGCGAAATAGAAACCTCAGTAATGAAGATATCTCCAACTGAGACATGGCCACCACAGTGTCCGGAGAGCCCGCTGATGGGTTCAGTGGGTCTCCCCTATCACCCAATACTCTTGAAGGTCTTGGTGTCCTGCTAAGGGATCATGTCCAGTTTTTACAATCTCATCATAAATCATGTGAACGTCCTGGCCTCTCTGTGGGTCAATTGGCAGAAGAGGCTACAGACAGAGCATGAGTAACAGGACTGGGTGATCTGATAGCAGAATTGGAGAGGGAGCCTCATGAAACCAGGATGAAATGTTGCCTCTTGATCCAGGCTTGGTACTGGACTCCACAAAAACTAGTGTCTTCCATTCTCTTACACCATTCAAAGTGCTGGCACTGCAATGCTCCAGATTGTAACACAACCCAGATCTTCTATGACTGCCGGCCATATCAAAGTTGTGGTCTCAAATTAGTTCTATCCTTAATCACATCCTGAAACAACCCATAACTCTGCCAAACATGCTAGTTATGCTTCATGATATGGGAGTCTTTCTGGACTCACTAGCCATGTGCTCAGGCTGTTGATCACTGCACTTACTGTGACAAAATTGTGTATCATATGGCTGGCGATCCCTGCAAACCCCCACATGTGATGATTGACTGTTTGAGATATACAAAGTGTTTTCATACAAAGATTCATACCGCCTCCAGGATTGGATGGATCTTTTACTGCTATTTGGTCCTCCCTTCCTGAGGATGGACGGTGCCACCCCTTGAAGTTCTCTGGGGACCACCCCAGTGACAACCTGCTCGTCCCTCCCACCCCCCTTTAACAACTCTAGATACCTCTCCATGAACCTCTCTCCCCCCTCCCCTGACACCACTCACTCCACGTCCCATTCCCTGCCCTCCCTCCCTCAGTCTTGGACTGTCCCTCACTGTTCTTTATAAACACCTGCAGCACACAGCATGACCTATCATTGTTATATCATTTGATGTGAATAAGCAGAGAGATTGGGTGAAGGGGTTGTGGTTTGTTTACTTGCCCCATGCTCACAGGTTCACGGTTCCCCTATGTGGATATTTTGTTGCCTAAATTTTTTGTCTGTGCTGTGGCACCCTAGTGTCCTGTACACGACGTTATGATTTTTTGAGCAAGTGCTTTCATTCTCTGCTGACTTTGGCTGCCTGATGCCTGAAATATGTTACTTTGTACTGCTGACCCGCATTGATACTAATAAAGAGTTTGAAATTCAAAAAAAGAGAAAGAGTGGTGATGATGAGGAGGTAGCAGAACATTGGTTAGTCAGAGGCCATGGAAGTTAGGATGTAGTATGCAGCAGGACAGACTAAGAGTAGTCTGCCAAGAAAGAAAGGAATATGCTAAGCATGTTGCTATGTACTCCCCACTGAATTTCTTCTGATCCCAAAGTTCTCAGTTATAATTTACCCAAGATGTTTTTCAGCCACTGGCAGTCCTATGACAGGTCTGAAGTTGAATCTTCCGCCATGTTGGAGGATTGTTTCTTCATCTGCCAAATAGCCACTTGCTTCTTATTGCAGGGAAATGGAACAATGTATGCTTCTATGGCAAAGCGAAAGAGATCGATCAGGTCGCAGAGTATTGCTGGAAAAGTATATTTTAAATGTGTCCACAAGAATGATTCAAGCAAGAAGTCCAACTTCGCACTCTCAGTCAGGGAATAAAACTTGAGAGAAGTTGAACAGTTTGCAGTGATAAAGTACTCCGCTACTCACGCCACTCATTTCCTGTGTCATCATGTGGGTAGTAAGGAGATAGAATATGGTGCAAATATTAATGGTTTGTATATTGTCAGTGAATAGCCTTTATATGTCCTTATCCTCTTCCCTAATAACAGTGGACAGTGAAATACTCTGACTTTATAACGCACAATTCAATAAATGGCAAATATGGACAGAGCTGCTGGGCAGACGCCAAGCTTCAAGGCATACCTTTAGTGGCACTGCTGGTATTAGATCTCGGACATTACCTCACTCTGTGAACCTTAAATGTTAGTGAGAACTTTGCATAACTTTCTTCTGTACACATACAGGTCACCATCATAGGAATACTCTTTAACCCTAGCATAACAGAAAAGAATAGAAACTAAGGGCATATTTACTACTTCTGGCGCATCTCTGCTAATCAGCAGGGATGTGCCAGAAGAGTTGTGACGCATCTGCCCACCCGTGCGCCACCACTGATGCGCCGCATTTATAATGCGGCGCACCATGGTGCACGGATGAACAGATGCATGTCGCATCCCCCCGCGGAAAGGCGGCGCATTGCTGGAGTTGTGTCGCAAGTGCGACACAGCTCCAGCAAGGCTCGGGTGCCCCTATCCCTAACATGCTGCGTCAATCCTTACGCCTGCTTCCAGCAGGCGCAGGGTTTTGACGCAGCATGGTCGTAAAAGTGACTGAGTGAAATCTTGTAGATTTCACTCAGCCACTAATCGGAGGCGTTCCTGTGCTGGAACGCCTCCCCTGCACAGGAACGCCTACTTCTGGCGCAGGCTTTACAACGTGACACATCTCCCTAGATGCGTCACATTGTAAATAGCCCACAGCATGGCGCTGGCTTTGCGCCGCCGCTGTGTCACAAATGTGGCGTAAGGGGCTTGTAAATTTGCCCCTAATTATTTAACTACAACATAAACATAACATAACAGAACACTCTTTACCCATAACAGAACATATTTATTTAACCACAACATAAGCACTCTTTAATTCTCATATCTGATCTTTTTTTTTTTTGCTTAATGTTTTTTCAAACAATACTTTTCTCCGACTTCCTTGTGTAGTATTTTCGTTAGCCTTTCTCCTAAAGCATAAGCATAATATAGGAGTGAATTGCCTCACCTCAGAGAGCATAAAGGCACAGCCCCCATCTCCCCCACGTGCACACACACTTCAGAGGACCACTGAGGGCTGTGAAGATCAAATCGGAGCACCTTCAGCTCCAAGTCAGCGCGCATGCTTTGATATATGAAAGGCTAATACGAGCAGTCACTCGGACCGGAGTCCCATGAAAAACATCGGGTGACAAAAGCCCCTCACAGCAATCTGCAAGAAGGAGAAATAAATTAATCAAACTGCCAAACGAAGAAGGCTGGCTTTGACCTCTTTCTGATCTCATTACTTCTCTATTACCCTTTTGAAAAACATCCTCTTAGAAAGATCACTAATTGAAGATTATGTGGAGGGAAATCACACCTCTCCATCACCGCGGTAACTTTGACTCATTTGTCATTCGAATAATTCGCTCCTTTTCTTTCTGAACAGACAGAGGCACTAATGGACTATCATCTGTTTAAAAGGCAATTTTTCCATTTAATTGCACTCATTAAAAACTGCAATGGAACAATTGGAAAAGGGGTACTCTCAATATTTAATCATGCTATTGTAATAATGAAAGATTGTTTCCAAATAAGCCTGGTGACATTTACAGTGTAACAAATAGGAGACTCACTGTTGTAGACTATAATTGCTGGACTTCTTTGAAAGATAATGGCACTACTTTAGTTATTAATTCATACAGCACTGTACACTTAATTTCACATTTAGATAGCAAAGCTGCACATCTTTTGAACTGTAAACCTTATTTTAGATTTTCATGTTAATTTTAAGTTGGCAAAAGAAAACGTCTATAGGAGAAGGGCAAAGACACAGAGTTTGGTCGTGTCTCAGATAACAAGTTCAGTTATCCCCTTCACTGTTGTTAAAGAACACCAAGCACAGCTGAGTTATAGAGTAGATAAATATGAAAAGAAACGAGAGGTAAATGTGGTGTGGAGTGTACTTATGAAATGTGAGAAAGCATAGCATTAGGTGTAGCACATCGACTAATAGTTTTGTATACAAGAAAATACTATGACGGGTAAAATGAGTAAATAGTTGTAAAGTCAGTCAGTCAAACAAAAAGTACAATACAGTGCCTGTCAATAGAGTTGTATGATTTGAAACCAAAGATGCAAAGACAGCTGCGTTTCGACATCCTTTACCTAGGTACTTCCTGCATTGAGATACAATCTCTATGGATTTGTTATCAATCTGCCAAAGAACAAGGGTTACCATTGTATTCTCATAATGGCAAACCCTTTGAATACAATGAGTCATTAAATTGACCTAAAAGGGTTACCTATGGTATAAAAGTTGTCTGGGCCATTTTTCCAGAACATTATCCAATAACCTGGTACTATAACATATATTATCCGGGTTCTCAATTTGTATTAAGAATCTAGAAGGCTCATTTTGAACATTTAAGGGTTTATCTTTGTCTCTTCACTGCTTACCATCCAGTGAAAGATGGTCAAATGAGGAAATGAAATAACAAATTAGAGAAATAGCTCTGTAGTTGGGTAGATGAACAAGAGGAGTGGGTACTACACCTGTGACTAGTCGAGTTGTGTGTTAACAACTTTACCAATGTTTCCGTCCATTATTCTTTGCTTTTGCTTTTTGTCTCAACCATCCTTGTATGCATCCATTCATGTTCCCCTGCCGTAGTCCTGGATCCATTAAAATTGAAACCTCCACAGAGCACATAAGAGTCAGATCAAAGCGGGGCATCAAGAATAAAAGAACAACAAGGTGAAAGAACCTGTTTGATACCTGCATTCTGCAATAGCCCACCTGCCATGTCTGTCTGCAGAGCTAATACCAAAAACACAGGTATTGCTTCTAGCAAGGACTGCAACCCCCTTGGTCTTCATATCCGGTGTAGTGCAAGTAACGAAAATTTGGCCTAAGGTTTCCAACAAGCTCCTGCTAGCCCGGTTAATCTGAGTTTCTAGGAAGCAGTAGATGTCATCCTGAAGGGCTTTCAAATCCTCAGCTACTCTCCTTTTAGCTTTGTCATTCAGGACACAAATATTGACACTAGACATACATAGCCTTAGCCATTATACTGCGTTTTCAAATCGCCTACCCTATGGAAACCTACCCCTGCCATACCCTCAGAAATTCAGGGTGGGGCTAGATTCTTTGTGCAAATGCTCAACTCAACCAACTTGTGTACATTATCTGTCCTGGAAAATTTCCAAGTGCTGCAAACACATCTCCTCCTCTTTCCAATTTTTAGTCCGACCACAAAACCCCTTCCCCAAAATCTTGTCCTACCCCCACTCCCCGCAGCCCCCGCCCAACCCCCAACCACCCTCAAACTCCACCCACCACCAACCACATAAGTCAAACAGGCCACAATGACGGTGGTGGCTCCTGTGTGTACCCGTGGTAGCCAGCTCCACCGTCCCCTGTGCAAAGCCATCGTAAAATTATGAGAGGCTACGGTGAAGAAATAAGGGGAGCAGGAAGTCCCCCACAGAACAAAAAACGAGAGAGACTGATTTAAACCAATTTAAACATGTTTCAAAAAACACCAACACCCAGTCCCCTATTGAGAACCAATTTAGGCGCCTTCCACAATTTTCCCAAAAATTCTTAAACATGCATCATCTAGCGCCCAGCTACAAGGTAAGGTAGAATAAAGACCCACTCTCATCAAATCCTTAGCTCCACACGCACTCATCAACTGATTATGCAAGTCAATCCACTCTCTCCAATGACTTTCTTTAGTTCTGTGTAGCGAGTTCATTCAGATGTACTTTAGCTGGTACTTCAGAGCTGAAAGTTCTAATCTTTCACTTGGCGATTGTTTTTAGGTGGACTGGGGCTAACAAAAAAGCTTCCGCTCCTGCCTCCTGGAATGGCTTAATCAGTTGTCTTAAACACAACCTGTGCTCCATGGTAGTATGGCAAAAATCAGGGGGCACAAAATACTAATTATTGTTACAGCACCTCTGGGAGTCCAGGCGAGCCTTCTTTGATATAGTCTGTCAAAGTAAAAAAATTCCAAAATACACCAGAACTTCCCTAGGTATATTCTCTATTGCTTGATTTGGGTGCCCCTATTTTCGAATCATTAATGAAAACCTATGAACTCTCTGGACTTCAGCCTCCCAGTTCCAAGCCGCGAGTTCAGGGAAGGTGATTTTTTGAAGAGATTCAGCATGTAAGCTCTGATGTCTCTACCCTCAACCCCCCTCTTTTATCCCAAGAAAGCATAAGTTGTTCCGTCTTGGAAGGTTTTCGAAATCTTCAATTTTCCACATGATATCCATAATTTGGAAATCCTTGGATTCTGATTTACCCTTCAGGATCCCTACGTCTGCTCCAACTGCCATCTGCTTTCAGCTCTGACCTCCCCATCTTCATTCACAATGTTTTGTATGGCTGGCTTCATTAGATGGCAGAAGACTCACGTTTGTGAGGGTCGGCCTAATAGCCTCCACAGCCAGTTGATTTTGATGGTTTATCCTTTGCTGGCTTAGCCGGACTTGATGACAGGCGAAATCCAAGCTAGTGGTGCCCTGCTGACTAGCCAAGCCCTTGGCAGAGTGGTTCAGGTGCCAACATTACGGGGGTGCCAGGGCCTATCTCTGTGGCTTGAGCAGGTGAAACAAGTGAAGAAGGAGAAAATTGTACACCCGAGGATGAATTTAGCTCTGAGTCCTGCCCACTAATGCCATTGTTAACACTGCAAAAGGCCCGGGGCCTACTTTCAAGGGCCCCTAAGGTCAGAGGTTCTGACACTCCAGGGGGGGAGGGTCAGACGAACGGGTAGTCACCAGCTGAAAAAATTCTAAAATTGCAAGCTGCAGGGCCTCGCACTGCGTGTTCCCCACTGGGCCAAGGGTAGCCTGCGTGTTCTCTGGACCCTCCAGTGTAGCCTTCCTTTCCGCCCCGATGTCTCTGCTGCAGTGGTGTTTCCTTTGAATGGGCTAAAGGGCTGCGGCCCATTTGTTTTTGTTATACCAAGAGTAATTAATGATATATTATTCACTCTTAGCATGACATAAGAAAAATGCCGAGCTCCTTCTGCCCAGCAGCAACATGCTTTGCTTGAAGGCTGGCACAGGCGCACATAGTTGCCTACACTTGCTTTTAGAGATGTCCAGTGCTGGAGAAATTCCATCCCTGGCTTTGGGGCCCTGTCACACCTTAGTGCCTCCCCTATATGTGACGTACTTAGGTGTCACAGATTAAGGTAGCCATTGGCGCTGCAGGCTTAAGACTTGTAGTGCCCGTGGCTACATGTTAATCAGCCTGTCACACCACCCTTTCCCAACTCGATACAGAGTTGGGAAAGGGTTGGGTGAACAAGCAGAGTGAAGCCTATTACTTGTGACCTCCTTTGCAGGTGTGAGGTTTCAGTGTCCCCCAGAGCCGGAAGAAGAAAAGAGAAGCTGTCCAAACGGGACCTGTGCAGTAAATAATAAGGTGAGATGATAAAAACTTTTTAAATGTTATCTGTGTATGGGTAAGGGTGGTTGTCTGTGGGTGAGTGTGTGTGTTTGTGTATGAGTGCATCTGTGAGATAGAGCGGCTGTCTGTATGTGTGATCCTATCTGTGCATTTGATTGAAAGTTAGTCTGTCATAGTGTCAAATGTAAGTAAATATGTGTGATATATGGTAATACATGCTGTTGTTTGCTCTAAGCTGAAAAATTAAATGGTAAAATGTGCATTCTGTTTGACAATTTGAAGGGATTACTTAAATGCAGAGGTAGTGTGTGGGGTGAGTTGGGTGTGATTGTCAGGCGATACTGTGAAATGAATAGTACGCAGGGTCAAGACAATGTCGAGAGGATGTAGAAGTGCTGGGGCCCCAAGGAGCCACTCAAGGTACTCTATACAAATCAACGTGTAAATCACGGTTGGAGTTTTAAAGATTAAGGACCATTCCCAGTGGACCCTGAAGAAACACAGTGGAAGACAGAAGGTTGGAGAGCCACCCCACCCATGGATAAACCTTAGTACCCACGTTACCTACACCAGGGAAGCGGAGTTCATAGTTGTGAAGTGGTGTCGGAAACCGCCGTCAAACCCAATGGAGGAGTCAGGAAAGTACCACTGCTGAAGAAGGAGAAAGTGTCCGGTGGAATCCGAAGGTGGATTCTAGTTGAGGGGTACCTGCAAGCAGAGGGGACAGAGTCTATGTCACTCAGGAGTGACCAGGAGACTTGTAAGACAAATGCCCTCTGATGTCGGGTGTTGCAGGAGAGTTTTTTTTTTGGGTAACTTTATTTTTATTGATTATCAAAAACAGAGACAAATGTTTCATCCGTTACAGTCGTCCTTGGTCGCCGCATCATATACACAGTGTTATCATGCAAATATCACATTGTAATAGAAGAAGGTATCTTGCAATGTCTTAGCTCAATACTGTGATCAATACAGTGCATGTTTCACAATTTTCAACAGGCTGATCAAGTATCTAAATGTCCCTTCAATGTCTATCGATGCAGCAGACCCTGGCCACGAAGCCGATGTCATCCTTATCCCAATGGAACAGAAAGGTGCTGACGTGGTGTGAGCGAGGTGGTGTTAAGTCCAGCAGTGCAATAAAAGCCTGATATGACTTGTCAGTGTGGAAGCCAAATGACCTATCCTATACCCGTGGGTACTATCCCCAAGTTGGACTGAGAAGCAGTGGAGTTGCGCAGGGTGTCAATATATACCTTATAGGGGCCCCAGATATCCTTGGGGCGGGCTGTGCTGGGTAACATGCTGGAGTAGATCTCGCTATTTCTACTGTAGTACGCTAAACGATTCAACCAGCCTTGCGACGTGGGAGAAACGTTTCTGCCCCAGTGTAATGCTATCTCTCGTTTTGCCAAAAGAAGGCCAAGGGATGCAAGTTTCCGGACTGTTTTAGGAAAGTTAACCGTGGAGCCCAAAGTGCCACTTCCAGAATAGGAACCAGTGTGAGCCCAAGAATGTTCCCTAATGTTTTGTGCACCTCTTCCCAGTATGGGCATATGCAGGGACAAGTTCAGGTCAGATGGGCAAAATCAGCGTGCTGAGCGCCTGCATTAGTGTCATTTAAGTTCTTCGCAGAAACTTATACTGCAATAATTTATGGCAACTGTTCAATGAGATGTCCTTTGTGGCTTTACAACAGACGGCCCACTGGTCGTCCGTAATTGGATGACCCAGATCAGCCTCCCACTCCGCACAAAGCCTGTCGTCCATGATAGGGACCTCTGCTATGCATAGTTTATAAAGTTTGGAAACTATGTGTACTCCACTCTTATTCTCAATGAGGAGAGATAATGGTGCAAATGAGTCAGGCCCCAATGGAAAGCCAACGATTGTGGCTCTTAATGCTGAGTATAGTCTCTTAACAACAAATTTGTCCATGAACGTGGCCTCTTGGAAGCGAGCGTCCTCAGTGGCCGAAAAGATATGTCTTCCAGGGTACAAGTCACCTATCGTGAAAATGTCGAACTTAGTCAGTGTGCGTTGCACAATTTTCTCACCTGTCATGGGGAGCCAACGGGCATTCGGAAGCGGAAGGGTCAATGACTATAAAGCGGAAGTGCTGGTATAGCGGTAGAGCCTGCTTCACGCCCAGCTGGTGGTCGAAACCGTTTGTATGTCAACTGGATTCCTGGGTTTGCCCTTGGGTAAAACGGCCGCTAGCCGCTCAGGGAGGACAAAATCGGCCTCTGGGCACAGAAATGGGATCCTATCGTCTGGGTGGTACCAAGCAAAGGCATAACTACACTGTGCCACTAAGTAGTATAAATAGAAGTCCGGCACTGCAAAATCGCCCATATCATATGGTAAAGTGAGTATCTTCCATCTAACACGCGGCCGATCGCCAACCCACACCAGCCGGATGAGATGGTATCGTAGTGTTAAAAAGAGACTATGTGTGAGGGGCAGGGGGATATTATTAAAAATATATAAAAATTTGGGTAGGACCATCATCTTAATTATAGTGATTCTGCCTGCCATGGACAGAGGGAGACGTAACCATTTCTCCACTTGAGTCTCCAGCTCGTCCTTGATTAAGGCGCATAATCTGTACCGGGTCCAAGTGTACATGGATACCCAGGTATTTGATGGAATCCGAGAACCATTCCAAGTGAAACTCACAATCCCAAGGGGTCGTACTAGTGGTTAAGGGAAAAATAATTGATTTGTGCCAATTAATACCTAACCCAGAGTGCTGTCCAAAGCACGAATTTTCCGGATGAGCGGGGATAGGTTCAGATGTGGCTCTCTGACATAGAGAATAGTATCGTCAGCGTATAATGAAATCAAAAGGGGGCCTGTATTAAATTGTAGTCCTCTATGGAGATATCGTTCCTGAAAGTGCTGTAAGGGGTCCATGCAAGAATGAATAAAAGGGGCGACAGAGGACATCCCTGACGTGTACCGCGGGTTGGTGAGAAGGAGCCAGATAAGGTACCGTTTATGCGAAGCCTTGCTGTTGGCCGACTATATATTAAGCCTGTAGTGGCTATAAAGCCAGCTGGCATACCAATACCAAGCATGATGGAATCAAAGAAGGGCCACTCGAGTGTATCAAAGGCTTTTTCTGTGTCAAGGAGAATTGCCGCAGCAGGAATTTTGGGGTTTATTCTATGCAATACTGCGAACAAGGTCCGCAAATTTAAGGAGGTCGAACGATGTGGGACAAAGCCTGATTGTGCTGGGGAGATGATGAGCTCCATTAACTGCGACAGTCTATTAGCGACAATTTTAGCGAGTATTTTATAATCTACATTTAGTAGCGAGAGAGCCCTGTATGATCGGCAAAGGGAGGAGTCTTTACCGGGCTTAGGAAGAAGAATGATAACCGCTTCGCTTAATGTAGGAGGCAGGATCTGTTTTTCCAGGGCCTCAGTATATACTTCAATCAAGTTAGGTGCTAGAAGGTCTGAAAAGGCATTATAGAACCCCCGGTAAAGCTATCGAGGCCTGGGGCGGAGGAGCCACGAAGCACCTTAATAGCCCCACGTACCTTATTCACAGTGATGGGTTCTGCCATGAATTCCTGCATGTTTTTTTCTAGATAGACTAAGGCAATCTCCGAGAGATAATCCTCCTGTGCGGTCGTGTCACTGCCCTGTCTAGAGGCATATAACGTAGTGTAGTATGACAGGAATTCATCAATGATCTCAGTGGAAGTCGTGAGTAGAGTCCCGTCCCTGTTACGGATTTCTGTGATGCATGCTTTGCTGCAGGGTGGCCTGAGGGTCTGAGCCTGTGTGCGACCTGGGCGATCTCCCTCTCCATAACGACGGGCTGTTTGATATTTACCCAAGTAAAGGATCTCGTGATCAGCTGTTTCTCTGTATTCTGAAAGGAGGGCCAGCCTCCTGCCTTGCAAGGTGGATGGGGGAGCGGGCCGCGCCTCGTTGTCCAGTGCTTCTAGTTAACCATCCAGCCTTGCTAGTGTTGTGCGTAGAGCCTTGAGTACCCCAGCATGTTTGGAAATGCATACACCGCGGATGTAGGCTTTGAACCTCTCCCACAGCACAGCCCAGGAGTCCACCGAGCCAGTGTTAGTAGTGAAATAGTCCTCTATCACCTCTCTGACCTCGTGACAGAAAACATCGTCTTGGGGCGCGGGACTCGGAGACAAAGTTGAACCGGGGAGTGGTCCGAATATGTTCTAGGAAGTGTATTCAATGCTTGATACCAGGGGGACACACCCAGGGAGATCAACCAGAGATCGATCCTGGTCCATGTGTTGTGTTGCCCTGAGTAATGTGTGTAATTAGTAGTGGTAGGATTGCGCCTGCGCCATATGTCTATCAATGAAAACTGGTCGCAAAGGTGTCTCAAAGCACGCCGCGCTCTAGGTTTAGTATCTGGAGAGGAGGAGGACGTACTATCCAGGTCTGTAATAAAAATGAGATTGAAATCCCCACCTATCATAATCAGAGTGGGTTCTAGTTTGGAAAGTTGTGTTTTAGTGTATGAAACAATTCTGGGGAGTCAGTGTTGGGGGCGTAGACACATATCAAAGTGACCCTCTGACCCATCATGGACCCTACTACAATATTATATCGGCCCTCCTTATCAATGACGACTAACTGGCAGCTAAAGGGGACACTCTTAGATATAAGAACTGCCGGGCCTCTCGCATAATTCCTAAAATTAGCTAAATACCTTTGGGCACCCCAGCTGGAAGCGAATCATGCTGTGTCTGAAACCGGTAACTGTGTTTCTTGCAGGAAAGCAACGTCTATATTATGCCTATCTAAGTAATGCAGCACCTGCCGTAGTTTACGCTGGTTATTGAGACCTCGGACATTCCACAACAGCAGGGACAAATTAGAGGGACCTGTGATTAAACCCGGCTGCGCCATCTGAGAGCCTTAAGAAGTCTAATAAGGACGAATGTCATTTTGAAAGCAGTGAGCCATTACCAAAGACAACAAATACGATAATCAATAATAAAAGCATTTAACCCTACCCTTACCACCCTCCCACCACCCAGCTTTACTGCAGAAAAGGCAAGGCATGCCCCGTCCTGTAAACAAAAAACAATGTACCAATCAACTTTACAGTGGAAGAGCTCCACTATAAATAGGTACATCAGGACCAACCAGAACAAACCCAGGGTATCAACCAAGGGAGGTGGCAACGCCACGTCAGCCGGCCAACTGTGAAGTACATATTAAATCGGATCATAATGTATCCCCATGTAGTTCAAGAAACAAAAAGGGGCAATCACACATCAATGTCACCCAACACCAGAGCCTGAGAATAGTTCCAAACTTGCAACTGAGCCGCTATGTGGAGGGGACAGGCCGCCCCTGTCTTCACGCGACTGGTCATTGTTGCTCTTATAGGTGAGACAGAATTCTTGGACCTCATTAGGATTGTCAAAAAAAGTACCCAGCCCCCAACCTCAACCCTAAGCCGTGCGGGCTAGAGCATGCCGTATTTGAGTCTGAGATTTCGGAGAGTGGCCCTCACCCCGGTAAATTTACGTCTGGCCTCCTGCACCATCACCGTGAAGTCTTGATAAAGAGTGATCTTTGAGCCCTGCCAAGTAGTGTCCCCATGCTCTCTGGCAAAGCGCAGAGCTGTGTCCCAATCTCGGAAGTTCATGATCCGGGCTATCAGAGGGCGAGGAGGGAGGTCTGGGTTAGGTCGTGGTCCCAAGGTGTGGTGGGCCCGCTCCACCACAAATCCAGGTGTGAAAGGTTCCCTCCCAAACATGTCTGATAGCAGGGTTTCAACAAATAGGTCCAGGCGTCCCATAGCTGTGGACTCCGGAACCCCAAGAATACACACATTATTGCGGCGGCTGTGCGCTTCAAGGTCTTCATTCTTTATGGCCACTTCCTTCAGTATGCGTTCCATTCGGTCTAATCTTTTGGTCGCTTGTGCAGTTCCATTCTCAATGTCAAAGATCCGTGCCTCCGCCACGTTGAGACGTCTATCATGCGCCTGGATTCTTGTGCCCATTGATTCAAGCGTTTTGTCAAGGGAGTCAAAGCGGCTATCTAAAGATCTAAAACCAGCTCTCATCTCCTGTAACCACTCAGCCGAGGGGCCAAGGTGGCTGCGTCATGAGCAGGGCTCCTGGAACGTTACACCATGTCAGGGACTTCTTCCATTGTCTTCTCCGCTAGTTTCTCGAATGGGAGTGTCCTTTGTTTCGGGTCCTTGTGACCCATGCTGCTGAAGAGTGTTAGGGAACCATCCGACAGCCGTTGTCACCCCAAGGATGTTGCGGGGCGTGCTATTGGTGTCAAAGCAAAGAGGAACCCACTGTACCACCACAAAGACGCTGAGTCCTCAAGACACCACCACAGTTAATAAAGTGCCCGCTATATCACAATCACCCCTTCTGCACAAACCAGGCCCCCAGCATTGGTTTGAGAGATGATGTTACACTCATAGCGGCTTGGCGACTGGGGTGGGCAACATCTGTGATATCAGACCGGTCCATGGACTGTGGGCAGCGGGTGAGGCATCAGGGTTCCAAGGTCCTGTGTGTAATCTAACAGTAGGCCAGTATCCAGCAAATTAAAAGGGCCAGAGGATGCCAGGTGATCAGAAGAGCCCTGAGAAGCCAGGGTGACCGTAGGCGCCTGTTTGATTCAACACCGCCTCACCCATTGAGACAGCTGGGATCGAAGTCACCCACACTGAGTGTGCAGCGGAGTTCACAATTGGTTAGTCCATAGAGGTAGGGTACTGCGCAGGAGATTTTCCGGGCACTGGGGGCAACAGGCAGCCTCAAGCTTTCCCCCTCAATGCGAGGCTCACGCCGCCGCCATTTTGGCTGCCTCGGCGACCCAATTGTCAGGGGGGGCTACGGGGCTCGGGCGGCAGCACGGCTAAAAATCCGCATCGGTGCCAGGCGGGCCCGGCCACGGCACCAGTGATCGCCGGGATGTGAAAGTGCGGGGGGAGAAGCTGAGGCATAGCAGACCAGCATGCGGGTACTCACCGGCAATGCAGGTCCCCGCTCAGGGTAGAAGGACGCTCCGATGTGGGTAGGGGTTGTGTTTAGTCGTGTCTATCACTCAGGCTGCCATTTTCTCCTCCTCCGCCTCTCCGGTACACGTCGTCACAGAGCCGTCCCACAGACTCCGCACCGCTTCAATGTCCTCGCGATCCACTCCGCACTGTGTCGAGGTTACACCGATGTCCTTGCCTCCCTCATAGCTGCACTGGATACGGAGGAAAACACGTTTGTCGTCGGTCAGCTGGCAGAGCTTCAACGCCGCATGGCATTTCGGTCCGCGGCTTGGCCACCCTCCGTGTTGCAGGAGAGTTGACGATTATCTTGACTCTGCATCTGTAAGGACCAGGCGATGCTGAGAAAAACCAGGAGCTGTGCATGAGCTGTCTCACGTGAGATGTCGAGTTCTGACGGGTCGGTGTCAGGCGGGAGTACCAACAAGCCTTGGCAAATGCACCCAATGCAGAAGTCAAAGAAGGTGCAATTTATCACAAGCAGGGGATTCAGGGCAGGCCCGAGCAATCAGGGGAGCCCAAAAGAAACAAAGATGATTCTCAACCGGACCCACAGTCTGAAGGCACTAGAGTGGCAAGCGGACCTCGAGCAGCTCACGAAAAGATGCAGGCCACGGTGCAAACGATGCTATGTGGACAAGGAATGGAGGTCCTTGAAGTTGGGGCTACTTGGAGCCCGAAGATCTTGGTGGAAGGAAGCCAACAATCCTTTGCAACTGCAAGTTGAGGCAGTGACAGGGATTTGGTTATTGCAGCCCCCACGAGGGATGCTGGCCTCAAACATGGTGAGAGGTCAGGGTAGGCCTTCAGAGCTGTGGAGAACCACCACCTGTGTTGCAGAACTTTTCGGAGTCCGTAGGAGCTCAGGATCGGCAGACCGGTCAACTTAGTTTCAGTGCCTGCGAATGCAGGAAAGTGACTCCTTCACTTCAAGGGAGATTCCTTCAGGTGGCTTTGATGCCCACAGGACTTGGTAGGTTCCTGTATGGTGCACATGCACAGACGATGCAGCAGACTGGAAGGGAGACGAAGTCGAGCCCAAACGAAGTCCAGGGAAGTCCAGAGTGCCCAGACGGTAGAAGAAGTAGTGTTTGATCTGAATCTTGTCCCACGACGAATCCTGGGACCCACCCACAGGTAAGCCCTTAAGCACCCTAAGGAAAGGCTTGGACGATTCAGGGGACCCTCCCTGGGAGGGTCTGGAGAGAGGGGAGGTTACTCCCTTGTCCTTTGTCTAGTTTTGGGCCAGAGTGGGAGCCAACAGCTCCCAGAGCTGGTTTGAACTGGACTATGCAAGGAGGCACCAAATGTGCCCCTCATGCAGACTCAGTGGCACTGGCAAGCGCACCCACCCAGTCCCAATATACTAAATCCTATCTGGGAGGTGGTCACACCTCCCTGTGACAGGATTCCTATTGTTCTACCTTCCCCCGCTCGAGCTTTGCTCAGCAGCATGAGTGCAGAATCGTGTCTCTGGTCAGCAGCAACCATTTTATGCTGTCTGGGTCTAGAAGGCTAGCACCGGGAACACTGAGAGTCTAACAGAGGGCTCTTTGAGTGCTTGGATTGATACCTCCCACACCATTTACGATGTAGGGTTATAATTCCAACATGTTTGATTCCAAACATGATAGGATTCATTGCAGCCAGTTTCGAGATGGTCAATGCGTAATTATGCGGTGTCCCTCCATATGGTATATGGCTGCTTCACTTACAACCCGGGAGAATGGACTCCGTAGGCTGTAGGGGTGTCCTGGTTATGCAGGGGCACCCTCACACTTATAACCATGCTGCCTGCCTTCAGGATTGCAAAGGCCTGCTATAGGGGTGACTTATAGGTTTTAAGTGCAGTGACCCTAGCTATAGGAACCCTATATCTTTAGTATGTGGTGCTAGCACCAGCTTACACAAGCTGTAGTGGCAGGCCTGTAGTTCTATTTTGAATGGTCTCCCATGGGTGGCATAATATATCTTCAGCCAATGGGGGACCTCTGTTGTACCTATGCCCTGGGTACCTTCGTACCATACACTAGGGACTTATAAGGGTACCCCAGTCCCCAATCTGGGATGTACCTAAGTACTGAACACAACAATTTCAGGGAGAAAGCAGATAGACTGGGGTCCTGATTAGCAGGATCCCAGTCAGACTAGTCAATAACAGCATAGCACCAGACAAAAAGTGGGGGTAACCATAAAAGCAGATCCTACTTTCCTATAAGCCTGAAATATGTAGTGTACTGAAAAGCAACTGTTTTGCTTTCAGTTTAGAGGGAAGAAGGTAACAGGGCCTTGGAGGCTGCTACTCTGGTAGACAGTTGGGGTGGCACAGAGCAATGTCCACTTTCAAGTCAGGGTATAGGAATCTTTTTAAAGAAGCTGAATCTGTGCTTTGCTTGGCTTAAAGTAACCAAGGAACATAACTCATCACCTTAAAATAAATCCCTAATGCTTTTTTTATTTATAAAATGTGTTTAATTCATGTGTTGATTGTCTGTGAATGTTCATAATTTCGTCTGAAAAATGAAATGAAGAAACAGGACGAGGAACTCATTTTCTGAGGATCACTCACTGTGTTAAATGGGGAAGCTGAGATTAGAATGTTAATGCATTTTAGTTTCAGACCTCATTCTCCGTCTTGTCTACTGCCTTGAGAGGACTCTCAAGGCCAATTCACACCATTTCTCAATTGTCATTGAGGAGCAGAAAAGCTGATACAATGAGCAGGCAGCTATTTAACTTATAGGTTTCAGCTTATGCTGTAAATTGCTGCATTTTACCCTGTCCTTTTCTGGATTCTCGTGGGGGAGAACCCCTGCGCCAGAAACCCGTCTGTAAAAACATGGCGTTCTTACTCTGCTTACATTGGATCAAGCGATTACGCCTCCCCATTTTTAAATGCCACCACTGCTCTGCTATATGCTTGATATTGTCAAAATCTCCAAGCCTACCGGCAGTGCTGCTTCTTCCCCTCTCTTGCATCTGCCATCCCAGGGCTGTACGAGGTCCAGGGGCCACTTCTGCCGCATCTGCTATTTTGCAGGTATTTCTTACATTTTTCAGTGTCATGAAGTCGAGTCAGCCTCCCGTGATGATCCACTCAGCAGCCTTTTGCTTGCAGACTCGCCCGGCACTCTGGGAAATCTCTTCAGAAAAGGAGCTCCACGTTTGAGGCTCCAGTGTCAGTACAAACACACAGGTGAGTTTGACCTGTGTTTCGAAATTAGATGGCCGCCTGCAACTCCCTTACATATTGTGCTCTCTCAGTAGGAAAACCCTGCCTCTTCACTCTTTTTAGTTTTAAAAGGGGATGTTTATTGAAGAACAAAGAGTAAAGAAATACAAAATATGAAAAATATAATACATATACTGTAAATTAAAGAAAAGGGAAAACAAACACAATGAAAATAGAATATCATACAATCATGGCGGTAACTGGATTGTAATATAACAAAATAACATTATAAACATTAAGATAACATATTTGCAGTTCATACAAAAATTAGATAAACAAAGATATGACAATATGTTATTAGAAAGAAGGAGGGATGTCACGGAGGTTGAATAACTTCTTGCTAAATAGGTGTTAAGGAAAAGGAGTGCGTAGCACAAGCATCAGTAAACGTTGTGACTGGTGACCATAGATTCAAACGTTTTATAGCAAAATGAATGGGATGAACCCAAACTGTGCCAACTCTATGATTGTAACATACGGCATACCACCAAGCTTGAAATGATAATTTATTCAAGTCTTTGCAATTTTTAGTAATTTGTTGAAATGTAACAGCTAACAATAAATCAATAATCCTTATATTATGTGTGCGGTCCTCCCAAATAGGTGACAGACTTCCTAAAAATAAGTGAATATCAGAAAAACTAGAACCAAAAATTGAGTTAATCTGTGACCAAACGAGTTTCCACAAGTTATGTACAGGTGTCCAAGTGAAAGGAAGGTGTTTCAAGTCAGCAGTTGGGGAAGAGCAGGACCAGCAAATGTCAGGTATGTCCTTGTGTCTCTTATGCAACAGGACCGGATGGAGTGAAAGCCTATTGTAGATGAAAAACAATGTTTGAGTGGTATTTGCAGCTCTAAAAGACTCTCTAATCTTAGTCCAAATGTTATTCCACATAAGAGCAGACCATTCTATCCCAAAGTCCTCTTCCCATGCGAGTTCCACCTTAGTTTTTTGTCTATCTGAGGGCGGGAGATGTAGATGAATATAAATAGTGGAAGGTCTACGGGAGGATTGTAGGAGATTGTGTAAATTGTTAATAGGAGGTGCGCCAGAGGAAGGGTGGGAGGAGACTTGAGTATAAGCCTTGAGTAAAGCCTGGCTAAGGAGGTTGTATTTATGGTTTAAATGTTTTTATTTATCGCAATTCAGAAACAGCATACAATATACATATAGCTTCCACCTTGTAAGGCTGCGATATAACCACTGATCTAAGTGACTGTAGAGCACCATCTCACCAGTGTACGCTTAGCTGACAGATAGCACGTTTTGAATTAACAATTAAGTAAGAGAAACAGAATAAGAAAAAAGAAAAACCCCGGTATCCCCCCTCCCCTTCTGCCCCCCCTCCCTGTTCGTGCTCCACGTCCGTCACCAAAGCTATGCTAAGCCCTCTCCTACCCTCTCAGCAGTCCGCCCGTTTTGCCTCCGTAAGACGCAACAACCGGAGATAGCGGGGGCATGTGACCTCCCGGAATTCGGCAGCCAAAATCGACAGAAATGGTTGCCACAGCTCGTCATACCGGGTTCCCTCCCCCGCCATTGTAAGTGCCAATGTCTCCATACCAAGGACATACCACAGACGGTGCAGCCAGCCTGTAAAAGTTGGAACGTTGGGGGTGCACCAGTGCGTAAGTATGTTTTGTGTCGCCGACCCTAGTGCTATGGCCATCTGTCTACCTCAACGAGATTTTAAGGGATAGGTCAGCGAATTAGGGATACCTAACAGTACATAGGCTGGAAAGCGTGGTATCTCAGTCTCAAAGTGCTTGTCCACCTCATCCAGCACCTGGGTCCAGTAAGGTTGAACATGTTCGCACTCCCAAAGTAAGTGTACCAGGTTGCCCACCTGTCCGCAGCCCCTCCAACAGATAGCCTCTCGGGCTCTGTCCATTGTATGCATGTGTTCCGGGGTATAGTATCAGTATGTCACAATCTTCGTAAGTGTCTCCGTGAGCCCCATGTGATACGCAGTGTGTCTGGCCCTGTAATATATTCCCTCCCACTCTTTGTGGCTGAGTGTCCTAACCAACTCACGCTCCCACCGCTCTTTGCTAGGGTTGTGTATGTGAGCATGGTTGATTTGTAACCGCTTATAAAGGTCGGAGATGAGATTTTTTTCTGACGTGCGGGTGCCAAGCCATCTTTCGTAAGGGGAAAGGCGCCTGTCTGCCTCAGAGCGGACCTGTGGTTGAAGCGCCCAATGCCTTGCTTGTAGATATCTTAGTCTCTCCGTCTCCGAGAGCCCAAAGTCCTGTTTCAACTGGGCAAACGAGTTGACCCCTCCAGCGCCATAGATATGATACAGAAACCGGCAGCCAGCCGACCTCCAACCCGCAAACGCTGCCTTAGCCATTCCAGGGTTGAAATCAGGGTTGTCAGCCAACGGGGTGAGTGGGGAAGGGAAGGTTGTGAGTTCGTGTTTAATGTTGGTGGCATCCCAGACTTCCAGGGGGACCCTCGTGATATACGAGGCGTAGAGATTAGGGGGCCTATGGGGCTTGCGCAGGAAAGGAATTTCCTGCAAGGGTCGTGCCGCCACCGCCTGATCTTGAAACAACCAATGTTTCTCCGATTCCCATCTGCTCCACTCCACCAAATACCGTAACTGTGCTGCCTGGATGTAGAGCTGGAGTTCCGGGACTCCCAGCCCTCCGTCTTCCGGAGCCAGCGTCACTAGTGCCCGTCACATGCGGGGTTTCTGACCGTTCCAAATAAACTGGGCCAAGCACAGATTGCGTCCGACGAATCCACCCCACAGGTGGCCGCAGAGGTATAGTGCGAAAGAGATAAAGGATCTGTGGCAAAATGGTCATTTTGACCGCTGCAATTTTACCTAGCCACGAAAGGGGGTAGTGTTTCCATCAGCCAAGCTCTTGACAGATCTTCCGGCGCAATATCGCATAATTAGTATTAACCACCTCAGGGAGGGAGGGAGCCAGCTGAATCCCCAGGTACAGGATTGTATCCATCGCCCATTGGATAGGGAGCAAGGTTTGTAAATATTCCCGGGTGGAACGTGACATTCACCTTGAATCCAGCAGCTCGGGCAAAGGTGTCCAGTTCTGCCTAGCAAGCCGGCAATGTGACCCTCGGCTCTGCGAGTGAGACCAGCACATCATCTGCGTATAAACTAATCGTATGGACGTAGCCCCCGAATTTGATCCCTTTGACCTCCGGATTCTTCCGCATTCTCTGAGCTAGAGGCTCCATATAGAGGGCAAAGAGAAGGGGCGACAGTGGGCATCCCTGCCTCGTACCTCTTTCAATATAGAATTGTGAAAATGTGTAACCATTCACACGGACCATGGCTGTGGGAAACTTATAGCAGTCGAGTACGTATGTGCGAAATCGGTCCCCCATCCCCACCCTTTCTAATACCTGCTCCAAGTAGGGCCAGTGCACACGGTCAAATGCTTTTTCAGCATCGATGGCTAGCATCATGTACTCACCCGGGACCCGGGAAGCCTTCTCAATAAGATGCAAGATCCGTTTAGTATTATCCGATGTTTGCCGCTCAGGGATGAACCCGGCTTGGTCCGGGTCGATGAGTCCTGGCATATGAGGGCCAAGACGAGCGGCTAGGATCCCCGTGTACGAATTAAAATTTATATTGAGAAGGGATATTGGGCGATATGCTCCACAACGAGATCTGTCCTTCCAGGGTTTAGGGATCACCGCAATGGAGGCCTCTAGGAGATCACTTGATATCGTCCACTGGACGGCAAAGGAGTTAAACAGCCAGGCGAGAATCGGGAGCGAGCAGGGTGCAAAACGTTTTGTAAAAAATAGCGGAGAAGCCATCCGGACCGGAGGCTTTCCCCAGCTGGTGACGGGATAAAGCATCTATGACCTCCTCCGTCTGAATGTCTCTGTCCAGATGATCAGCCTGAGCCTTTGTCAGTGCAGGCAAGGTAACAGAATCCAGGAAGGCCGCCCCCTCAGAGTTGTCTAACGAGGCCTCCGTGTAGAGAGTGGCATAAAAGTCGCGGAATGTCTTCGCTATAGCACTATCTTCAGACACGCAAGTGCCATCCGAACGGATGAGCTCCTTGACTCCATGTTGTTGACGAACCTCCCTCAATTTATGGGCAAGGAGGCGCCCGCATCTGTCCCCCAGCATAGTATGCATGCTTCAGTCGCAGCGCCGCAAATTCCGCCCTGTCTTGATCAAGCGCCGCTAGCTGGCGGCGCACAGAGGAGGTTGTATTTAGACTGAAAGGATGGAGGTAGGTTAAAGAGTAGGCTAGCTCTGGAGAAAGATAGAACAGTAGTCTGGGAAAAAAGTTGACAAACCCAAATTAGACCTTTTTATCTCCAAGATTTTCAATAGAAAGGTTTTCCACAAATTAATAAAGCTTTGTTATGCCATAAAAAATAATGTATTAAGGAGGTTGGATCAGTAGGAAGTAATGATGAACCAAAGCTCAGGAGTTTACTAGTGTACCCAATAATAGGGGTAGATAAAGATTGTGGTCTACGAGTGAAAGAAAGATATTCTTTAAATGAAAAAGGAGAAATGAATATGCGTTTGAGGTCTACCCAGCGAGGACAATCTAACAATAAGTCATCAAGCCATCTAGAGGCTTGACAAAGTAAGAAGGATTTGTGATAATTGAGAAAATCAGGATAATTCACTCCACCTTCTGATTTGGGTTTTGTTAATCTGAACAATGACATGCAAGATTTGTTTTTTATTCCACAGGAATGATGAAAGTAAAGAATTATTATTTTTTTTTTTTAAAGGAATAGAGCAGGAATATTTGATAGAATGTATAAAATAATAGGAGAGAGCATGAATGAATGAATGAGGTAGCATTTCTAGAGCGCCTGGCTACCCGAAGGCATCCCAGCGCTAATAGTTACGCAGATACCCGATCCAAGATATATCAGGGGAAAAGGAGAGTTTTTAGCTGCTTACGAAAGTTCATATAGTTTAATTGTGACCGAGTGTGGAGAGGGAGGTGATTCCAGGTCTTGGCAACGTAGTATGAAAAAAGGCGACCTCCGCTTCTCATTCATTTAATTTTTGGGACTGTCACCAGATGTTTACTTTCTGATCTTACAGCTCTTTGGGGCAGGTAGGGGTGGATCATAGTGCGAATCATCGGGGATCCTTCTCCAGAAAGTGCTTTATGTGCAATGCACATAGCCTTAAACTGAATTCTCTCCTGGATTGCGAGCCAATGCAGAGAGGCAAGAGCAGGTTTGGCTGAGGGCCGTTTAGGGATATTTAGGAGCAGCCGAGCTGCACAGTATTGTACTGTCTGTAATATTTTGGCTGTAGAAAGTGGAGCCCCTAAATATAAAGCGTTGGCATAGTCAAGCCGTGACAAAATCAGTGCTTGAACTAGCAGCCTTCTGGCCATGAAAGGTAGTAAGGGAAGGATCTTCCTGATCATCCTCAGAAGGCCATAGCAGGTGGCTGCTACTTTCCGAGAATGCTCCTTGAAATCAAGGTTGCAGTCAAGCCAAACCCCCAGGCTCTTGATGTGCTTTTTCAGGGGAGGGCCCAGACAGTTAGGCCAAAAGGAGTCTATATTGAGGGGGGCAGAGTTGCCAAGGAGCATAAGCTCAGTCTTTGCCCCATTGAGCTTCAGACATGAGGTATCCATCCATCTGGAAACTTTTTCTAGGCAGGAAGTTATGCCCGGTCCAGAATTGCCATTTTTGTTAAGAGAAACGACTAACTGAGTTTCGTCCGCGTAGGAGACAATCTGAACCCCAAACGAATTGACTATTTGTGCCAGGGAACTCATGTAGATATTAAATAAAGTGGGACTCAGTGCCGATCCCTGAGGAACTCCACATGTAAGGGGCAGTTGTTTAGAAGAGATTTCATCCTCAAAGACTAAGAAGAATCTGTTTTCCAAGAAAGACTGCAGCCATTTCAGTGCTATTCCTGTTACTCCTACATCCCTGAGTCTACTAATCAACAGCGGGTGGTTGACCATGTCGAAGGCTGTGCTCAGGTCTAGCAAAATGATTGCTGCGCAGCCTCCGCCGTCAAGGATTTTTCTGGTTTCCTCCACTACCGACAGGAGTGCGGTCTCTTTATCCTGCTGTGATCTGAAAACTGTCTGTGAGGGTTGTAACTGGATGTTATTTCCAGGAATGCAGAGAGGGCTGAGTTCACAATTTTACTTATACCCGGCAGAAGAGATAGGGGTCGATAATTTGCCAATTCTTCCGGGTCCAGTCTAGGTTTTGTTAACAGAGCCTTCACCATCGCCTGTTTCCAAAGCGGGGGCACAATTCCAGTGAGAAGAGAGGCATTGATCAGGTCTAATATGATTGGAGAAATAGTCTCAACAATCTTATTTAAAATGGTGGGAGGAGCTGGGTCTATTGGAGAGACAGATTTAAGATGATTCAGGATCTTCTGTAAGGACGTTCGGTCTAATGGGGGGAATTCCTCCAGCAAGTCCTCTTCCTTTATTGAATCGATTAAGGGTACCATCTGTTGGTCTCTTTCCTGGGGAAAGGATGTATAGATGGTTTGTATCTTAGCAGAAACAAATTCTGCTATCTGGTTACATTGGAGTTGAGAATTATCCGCTTTCTGTGGGGGAGCAGGGGGGTCAGGAGCGTTTTTGCAATATGGAAAATTTCACGCGGGAATTTGCAGCAGATGTGATTCTATCTTGATAGCAGCATCTTTGAGCAGATTTTATTTCTGATTTGTAATGTTTTATGGCTTCTCTATATTTGACTTTGTTATCAAGTGAGAAGTGCTTTCTCCACTTTCTTTCCATTATTTTGCACGTTTGTTTAAGTTTCCGAAGTTTAGGAGAGTACCAAGGATTTATATTGGTTCCTGTTTTTATATGTATCTCTTTTTTGGGAAGGGCAGTGTTGAGCGAGGACTCCAACCAACTGTTAAAGGTATTATTTGCGATAATAGGATTTGAGTGGGATATTGGTCTTGTGTTCTCCAAGTTTGTCACCCATAATTCCAACGGACGGAAGTTTTGACCAGGTGCGGATAAGCTTTTTAGATTCCACCGCTGGTGAACTCATGTCCTGCCTAACCCAAGTAAATAGGAGCAGGAAATGGTCAGACCAAGGCAGTGGGATGGGTTGAGAAGCAAAAATAGTTTTAATATTTGAGAAAATGGCATCCAGTAAGTGTTTTTTTGTGTGGGTAGGTCCTACTACTTTTTGATTGAGCTGAAAGGCCGCTAACCCTTCAACGAGTTCTGATGTTTTGGAGAGTTGTGTGATGTCAAAATGCATGTTAAAATCTCCCAATAAGGTGAAGTTGGGCAGGGAGCTAGCACAGTTGGCTACGATATCTGGCATAGTCTGACACAATTGGCCAATAGGGCCTGGGGGGCAATATATTAAAATACCTGACAAGGTAGATACATGAGATACCTTGATCGAAAACAAGATACTTTCACAGTCGGGTATGGGATTGGTGGTAATGCGGCTTTTAAGTTCATCCTCTAAATAATGTCAATACCCCCTCCCCGACCAACATCTCAATCTAGCCTCTGTATCACATAGTTGGATGGAAAGGCCTGTACAACTGCATAGTCCATCTCTTTGTTCAACCATGTTTCCGTAAGGAATAAAATATCTGTTTTTTCATCTTCTAACAGGAGATAGATTTCTAGTGCGTGCTTGGGGAGGGACCAACAGTTCAGTAAGAAAAATTTAAGCTCCTTTTTATCATGTGGGATATCGGATCTTCGAGAGGAGGGACATAATTTGAAACCACAACTAGCACATTGTGAGACATTATTATCAGGAAGCATAGAGTGCCTACACTTACATTTAGGCTCCTCTCTATAATGTTTAAGCTGCTCGGAAGTGTGACAATGCCTTCCGTTGTTAAAACCGGGAGGATTCCTGGCACCTGGTCCTATTCGGGCACAGACAGGCGCAGACGGGCTTGCATTAGTGTCATCGGCTCCTAATGAGGCTGATTGTGCGTGTCGGCATCACGGACCTCGGGTGCGAAGTGGGGCTAGAGCGCTAACCTGAATACAGGGATGCCTCCCTCTGGAGCATTGAACACAGCTCCTTCTATAATACACAGTGCAGTTGAGGTAAGAACAATTTTAAAAACTGTTTTAGAAGCAGTTAAAAAACAATTTACAAGTAAAACGTTCGCCAGCAACACTGAAGTGCTTGCCCTGTTTAAATATCGGTAAATGCGCTAATTTTAATAGTATCTTACGACCCCACCAGGAGAGATATAGGGGATGCCACTTAGTTGTCAGGGCGGAGATTTTTTGTATGCATTTCTCCAGACATAAAGAGATTGTAGTTGAAAGTGAAGAGGTAAAAAAGAGTCCTAAGTATCTAATATGCTGAAAATTCCAGAAGAAATTTGAAACAGTGAAATCATCTTTAAAAGTATATTTAGTTAAAGGTGGTATTTCACACTTATCTTTAATTAGTTTATAACTGGAAACAGAAGCAAAAATTTCCACCTCTCTAAGAAAGGCTGGGATAGAGGAATGTGGGATCGAGATGAATAATAAGATACGCATACGCAGCCAGCTTTACTTGAGTCTCATTTACTTCAAGTCCCTTTATGCCATTAATTTGACGTAATCTGGATAAAAAAGTTTCCAGAGCTAAGTTAAAAAGAAATGGAGATAAGGAGCAACCCTGATGCACACCTCTCTGCAGATCAAAATAAGAAGATGTAATGCTATTTACAAAGACAGCTGCACGTGGATTGGAATAGAGGATCGAAATCAGAGAGATGATACTCGGACCAAAACCAAACCATTCAAGCACTTGGAAAAGGTACGACCAATTGACTCTATCAAAAGCGTTCTCTGCATCTAAAGCCATAGCAGCTAAAGAATGAGATAAATGGGAGGATTTAGAAATGATATATAAAAATAAGCAAGTGTTATCTGAAATAAGACAGCCTTTTACAAATCCAGACTGTTCCGCACCGAGTAATTTGCGAAGGAAAATTTCTAAACTCATAGCCAATGCCTTTGAGAAAATGTTATAGTCTAAGTTGATAAAGGAGATAGGCCTATAATTTTTACAAAACTTTAAATCCTTGCCTTCTTTAGGAATTAGACATATTAAAGCTTCCAGAAAGGATCCAGAGGATTTATCTAAATGGGAAAATGAATTAAGGAGGGTAAGTAATTTGGGCAGGAGTAAGGAAGCGAAATGTGTAAAAAATTCCATTGTGAATCCATCCGGTCCAGGAGCTTTGTCCTTCTTTAAAGAAAGCAAAGTGGTATGGAGTTCTTGTTGAGAGATATCTGTTTCTAAAGGAGTAAAGTCTATTTGAGTGTCATAAGTACGGTGAGTGTTGTCCAGGAACTGTGTAATGTGGGAGTGTGAGGGAACCGTCTCAGGAGAGTAAAGTGCTTTATAAAAGGAAATAAATTCATTTGATATTTCTGAGTCATTTGTTCGTAAGGTGTTTTGTTCATCCAAAATACATTCAATATCAACCTTATTATGTTTCACTTTTAAATAGTTTGCCAAAAGCTTACCCGCCTTATTTCGACCACCATAGAACTTAGCGCTAGATATTACCAAATAAAGTGATGCATTTTCAGTTGATTCCTTATTCAATTGAAACTTTGCCTTGATAAGTTGAGACAACCATTGCTTGGATTTAGAAGTGTAATATAAATGCTCCAGTCTCTTTATCTCAGCTAGCAAATCATCAGCGGCTTTGTGGGAGTTTTGTGCTTCCTAGAAACTAAACCAATAATGAAATCTCTTGCAGTTGCTTTGAAAGCATCCCAAACTACATGAAAAGGAAGCGTGTCGGAGATGTTAGGTCTAGGTTCTATATCAATTGGAATATAGATGGGAGCGTGGTCTGAACTTAGAATGGAACCAATTTCCGGACCTCGCAATGATTGAGAAATAGTATGAAATACAAAAAAATAATCAATTTGGGATTAAGTCTGATGGGCTGGAGAGTAAAAAGTATATTCTCTTGTAACGGGATTACAGAGTCTCCAAGCATAAATAAGTTTATATTGCTGGAGAGTTTGGAGGAACATGTTATGTAGTTAATGCGGCTTGAAGGAAACTGACGAATGTCGATCTATAAAAAGATCTACAATTTGAGTACAATCCCCCGCTAAGATAAAAGTTTCATCAATGCACGATGAAATTTGTTGGGAAAGGGATGGCCAAAACAAAGGATCCCCAAAAGTAGGAGCATAAATGTTGAACAAAGAAACTAAAGCATTTATAATCAATAACTCAGTAAATAACCATTCCCCTTCCTCATCAGTGAGTTGAGAGAGCAATTTAACACCAAGTGATTTGTGACTAAGTGTTGTTACACCGTTACATTTACCATCCCCGGGTGAGAAGAAAACATCTCCAACCCAACCTCTCTTCAATTTCATAGATTCAGTAGCTGTTAAATGAGATTCTTGTAAAAGAGCAACATTAGCTCCTAGTTTAGAGAGATGGGTGAGGACACGCTGTCTTTTGATAGGGGTGTTCAAACCCCTGACATTCCATGAATCGATCTTTAGAGTCATATAGATAACTTTGAGAAACTAAGCAAATATGAGATTAAATAAACCATGTACACGTTTAAGGCAGAATGAATGACAAACCCACCATGAGAGCAGGAGATAAGGCATGAAAGGAAAAGTAAGAAAAGTAAGTACAAAAGTAAGTGTGGAGTAGTGAACCAGAAGAGAAAAAAAGAGATACAGGCAGTAAAAGGAAGGATAGAAAGATAGAAAAAGATAGCAAGGGGAAAAAAACAAAGAATTACAATGAAAAAGAAACAACATACCTACATCTAAAGACATCATAAGGAGGTGGGAGGGGAGGCCATGTGGAATGTAAGACGCATCCATACCCAACAGAACAAGGACGGGAACAGACCACAGCAAATCACAAAAGGTGAGGGTACATGTTGGGGACGAACATCAAATGACCTGTAAAGAATAGGAGAAAAACGATTATCTTAAGAGAAAACATGAAATACATAATACAATGCCAACATAACAAGATGAACCAACTAACCATATGATGACATAGAAACATATATTGTAAATTGAAGTAGCAAATGTTAGAACCTTATAATGAAAGACTCAAAAAGAGAAATTGTTATACTAATTGGAATAAACAATTAAACATTTTGAGAAGATGACGCTCCAGAGAAGTCCATAGAGTTAATTTTGCAAGAATTGATGAAACTCTGCAGTTTGACGAGGTCTTCATAAGTCGTTATTTTGTTTTTATAGGTAACCATAAAGAGGCAGGGATGAAAGAGGCCGTATCAGGCACCCGTAGCTTGTTAATCAAGTCTCATGTTCAAAAATTATTTGCGCCTGTTAGCAGTAGATTTAGTGTAGTCCTGAGCAAAAAATAATGTAGAACCAAACCATGAAATATGTTGAATAGATCTAGCTGCAGAAAACCCTTTGAGGAGATCTGTGTGTTCAAGGAAATACATGATGACCCCTCTTGGTCTTCAAGAAGAGGAGGTGTCCGCGCATTGATGACCAAGTCTGTGAGCGCTTTGAATGTTAAGCAAAGTTCCTTCAGGTAGGTGTAATACTTTAGGAATGAAGGATTTGAAGAATGATAAGGGATCTGAGCCCTCTGAACCTTCCGGTAAGCCACAAATGAGAAGATTGTTTCTTCTATTTCTATTTTCCGAATCCTCAACCTGCTGCTGTAGCGACGAAACCTGGGACTGAAGAATATTGACTTTCTCATTTGTATGTGCATAAGAGGAAATACTGTGCTCCGCTGTGGTAAGGCGCACATTCATTTGAGACCAGTTTCTGTTAAAAATTGCAATTTGGTAGACGTATCCTCCATATATGGGCGGAGCACCCATATCTCTTCCAATAATATATCTAAAGATACAGGAGAAGAGGGTTTTGGTGGAGAAGGTGGGTCCTTCTTCAGTCTTTTGGTAGTGACTTTTCCAGTCACAGAAGTACCTGTGTTCGAAGTAGGTGAAGCTTTGGCAAGAGAGGCCAATGAGTCTTCCATTTTGAGGAATTCAGAGAAGATTTTAGAGTTTTTAATAAATGCGTGCATGGTATGTGATGCAGAGGGTACAAGCTTTCTTAGTCTTCCTATAAGAGAGTCCTATAGGTGATGAATTAAGGCTCAGTTATGTTGTGTTCCCTCATATTCATAACCACATCAGGTGAGGAAGGACCTTGAGTAGACTTTAAACAAAATTTATTGCAAGCAACGCGCCCAACAAGTTATTGGCAAGTGGTAAGGAGCAATCTCAGAGAAAAAAGAGTTGCACAAACAGGCTTTCACACCATCTCCTGATAGGAGCAAGATGTAAGAACATGTTGGAGTGTATTCAGCTTAATTTCACACACAACAAAAAAAGAAAAAAAGGGGTAATGCATTGTGTGTTTTCAAGTACTGATAAGGCCCCGTGTGTAAAATAATCATGGCGCTGAGGAGGAAATATCACCATATGTGTGTGCAGGCAGGATTCCTCTCACCGGTATTTCTCCTGAGGAGAGCGTTGTATTCAAAATGGCACCCGCAGTCAGCGCAGCAGAAACGCCAAGTGCTATTCAGAGGATTCCTAGCCAAGCATGTTATAGAAATTCCCAAAATGAGACTCAGGGAGGTCAGCACATCGTTTGCTGTCCAGAACCTCTCACCAGGACCGAGGAGGAAGTTTAAAAGTTTGGCTGCTCTGACCCGTCCCGCGGAGCTTCACTTGAACGCCGCCATTTGCCTCGGGCATCAAACCACGCCCCCGCCTCTCCACTCTGAATACTGCATTCCATACAGAGCTGGCCATCAGCAAGGTCGTGTGTTCGCCATCTTGCCTCAGCTGAAAGCACACCTTTAGTTTCCAAAAACATGCAACATTTTTTAAAGGTGTATGTCTGGTCTAGTGGCATTAACATACGTCTCCATGTAGTGAAAAATATTAACATTAACCCTATGCCTCAAACAAAACCACCCTTAACTTTGCAACAGCACTAGTATCTATTTCACATAGAGCCATTCACTGCCTCCTGTACCACAGTAATGGCATATACTGGTACAGTATACAGTTGCAGAAAAAACATATTTTGGATTGCTTAAATGTTGGACCTTTACGATGAGCATGCACAAACCTTTTCAAACAATATCTTTTTAATGTGCATGCCATTTATTCAAGCAAGTAGGGAGACAGAGAAGCACTGAAAATGTGCATTTTGTAACAAACTTTGTATAGGAATGTTTTAAGAACAGACAATGCATCTGGAAAGCAAGGGCCCTGATTTAGAATTTGATGGATGGGTACTCAGTTGCAAATGACACAGCTATTCCACCTGCACAATTACAAACACATTAGGAGATAATGCACATGAAATTAGGTGAACAGGATATCCAACACTTTTTTGGTTCAGTACCCACACACCAAAAACTCTAAAACTAAAACAGGCCAAAATTAGGTTACTGGTCCATTACAAATGATGGTAATGATTCTAAGCACAGAGGAAAGCAAAATACAAGCAGTTAATAAGATGAGGAGTACTGGAAGCATGCTGTGGCCAATCCATGTCTCCATTGACATGGAAACATCTCAGGGTAAATGGCCACTGCTGCAAATTATAAATCTTACATTGTTTAGCCAAAGGCTCATTCCATTGCACAACTATCACTGCAGAAAGGAGTAATGGTGCTAGAAGCCAATTTGTAAAGGGGTACTGGTCGCAGAGTATGGCCGAAGACAACATCAGGGTCAAATAGGGGTTGTGGTGGACACGCTTGCTTAGGTCTCTGCAACATGGGCTGAAATCTGCTTCATTAACATAACATGTGTATTTGAAAACCCACATTCACCCATGGGCATCTTGGCACTGAATAACAGATGTTTATTGTTACCCAACTCAATGGTATTCATTTCATCAACCTCAGAAGGATGAAAGGCTGAGTGGACTCACAATTTGAACCTGTGACCATGAGATCAAACACAGACCCCTAGAGTGGAAGTATTAGTCCACTAAGCCACCAGACCCGGCTATTTGTGCACCTAGGGCCAGCATCCACTAGCAGAAGACAGAGAAGTGGCTGCGCTGAATGGGGCAGCTCCAACAGAAAATTAGTGTGCTACTGAACTGATCCCTGCAGAGAGAGGATGAGCTGTGGGAGACTGTGTCCTAGCAGCCTCCAGAAGCAGTTGTGACTGGAAGACTGGAACATACCTGCTCCTTCTTCTTGGAATCTTGCAGCAGGCTCCGTTTTGCTTGACTTGGCCACAATGGTGATAATCTGGAGAGCTACTGCGCTGGCGCCTGAGACTCTGACCGCGTGAGTAAGCGGTCTGGTGAGAGCTGAACGCAGTGAGGTAGCTGGTGTGGAGGCCGTCCTCCTACTGGAAGATCTGTGGTGTGCCCGGTGGATGTATGGATGCTTTTCTCTCTCTTCCTCTTGCAGGGTCGAGTTGTGAGTATTTGGTCGCAGGACTGGAGTTCCAGGTGGAGGGCAGTATGGATCAGTTGCCCGTCATTTGATTACTGAGACCAGGATGGTGGGTGTGAGATGGGTGCAGGGCCCTCTAGCTGATGGGGCGGGGGCACTGAAAATGTAAAGAGCCCCAGACCCCCGCAGCTGCAGAGGGGCAAGATTTAAGGATATCGGAACCTGGGAGGAGTTTGCCTGCATCGCCCCCTTACCTCCACTGGGGGAATTAGTGCACTGGGTGAAATACAGACATGCCATAAGGCTGCTTTTGCCACCCCAACACCTATTGGGTGGAGCAGATGGTGCTAGGGGATGGTAGGCCTACTGCAGTCGTTGTCACTGCAGGGAGAGCCGGGCACATCAGGTGGTCTCAGAAGCTGGGAGAGAGAGCCCCCCTATCAGGCTGCAGCAAGAGGTCAAGCCAATGCTGTGAACCCACATCCAGTAAAGACCATCTTCTCAGGCACCCGTTGCCCTTCATCCCTGGGGAACTGCTGGGCTGCTCATTCCTCCTGAGCTCATGCTGACCCGGGGGTATAGCTGGGGTATGTCGTGCCTTAGCAATTGATACATACATTCTGCAAGCCTTGGGCACAATCTGTGCTTTTATTTAAACTCCAGACATTGACAGGAATTGTATGGCAAAAAGATGTAGATTTATTTGTCTTTATTACCTATGACCTTCCTGAGTGATCACCTTTAGACATTGTACTTGATGGGTAAAGCAACACTACTGCCCTGGAAAATCCGTGGTATGAACACTAGCGGATGCGCCACTCTGTGTATCAGTATATTACCCCCTCCAGTGCCCATGACGAGCTGGACTCGTCATGGAGCACAGTCGCGCTGTGCCCATGACGAGTCCAGCTCGTCATGAGGCATTCCCTGGGGAATCCCTCTGGTGCGGGCACCAGAGGGATTCCCTTTAATTAAAAATAGCCTCGGGAGCTGGGGAAGAGCTTCCCCAGCTCCCGAGGCCCCCCCCCTTTTACTGTAATGACGATCGGCGGGCACGTCGCCTAGAGGCTCATTTCAGTTTCACTTTCTACGTGCTCAGGGGGCTATCTCAGCCCCCTGAGCACGTAGAAAGACGGGAGAGGTATCGTTGGAAAGGGGAGAATCTCCCCTTTCCAATGGTACCCCTCCCCAGTAGATCCCTGCTTGGGGATCGCCACAGGAGGGTGATCCCCAAGCAGGGATCCACCCACTAGACACCAGGGAGGGGGGAGCGGCCCCTTGGGAAAGGGCCTTTGCTCTCCCTGGTTATTTTGGCGCAATTTAGTCTTTTTGCCCCCCCGGGGGGGCAAAAAGCCCACTAGACACCAGGGAATTAAAAAAAAAAATAGGGGCGGGGGCTGCCCAAAACGGGCAGGCCCATGCCCCCACCCCACCCCCCAATTACTACAGTCTTTCTGCCCCCCCGGGGGCAGATGGGGCATTGGCCCCTAATCTGCCCCTTTGGGGGGGCAGAAAGCCCACTAAATACCAGGGATTAGTTTTAGGTTTTTTTTAGGGTGGGGGCTGCCCGCAACGGCCATGCCAATGCCACCACCCACCCACCACCATTACAGCCTTTCTGCCCCACCTGGGGGCAGATGGGGCATCAGCCCCCAATCTGCCCCCCGGGGGGGCAAAAAGCCCACGAGACACCAGGGAATAAAAATTTTAAAAAAAGTAGATGTGGGGGCTGCCCAAAACGGGCAGGTCCATGCCCCCACCCCACCCCCAATTACTACAGTCTTTCTGCCCCCCCGGGGGGCAGATGGGGCATTGGCCCCTAATCTGCCCCTTCGGGGGGGGCAGAAAGCCCACTAAATACCAGGGATTAGTTTTTAGTTTTTTTTAGGGTGGGGGCTGCCCGAAACGGGCACGCCAATGCCCCCACCCACCCGCCACCATTACAGCCTTTCTGCCCCCCCTTGGGGGCAGATGGGGCATCGGCACCCAATCTGCCCCCCACGGGGGGGGGGGCAAAAAGCCCACTAGACACCAGGGAATAAAAAAAAAAAAAATAGAGGTGGGGGCTGCCCAAAACGGGCAGGCCCATGCCCCCCCCAATTATTACAGTCTTTCTGCCCCCCCCGTGGGGCAGATGGGGCATTGGCCCCTAATCTGCCCCTTCAGTGGGGCAGAAAGCCCACTAAACACCAGGAATTGATTTTTTGATTTTTTTTAGGGTGGGGGTGGCCCAAAACGGGCACGCCAATGCCCCCACCCAGCCGCCACCATTACAGCCTTTCTGCCCCCCCTTGGGGGCAGATGGGGCATTGGCCCCTAATCTGCCCCTTTGGGGTGTGGTACTGGAAATTCTGGACCCGTGTTATAAACATCGTCGTATCATGACGATTTTGGTATCAGCAGACCGAGAATGATCAGAATACTATGCACAAGCATTTTCGTCATATTCGGGTGACGAAAATACCCTGAAATCAGAGTTTCCATCCTGAACCCTCGGTTTCCATTTGAACGGCAGCCATTTTGTGATTGCCCTCACATAGGCCAATGACTAAGGCCAAAAACGAGTCTGAAGAACACATGCACCTTTGCTGACTCCTCTGTGACCTGGGCAAGCTGACTCCAGTACCTGAAGCCAAACCTGTTCGGCCAGTTCCTTTCCCAGTGGCCGAATGAGATTAGTATCAAGGCACAACATATCATAAAACCTTTCATCACACACAAACCATGCCTAATCTTACACACACCTGTCCCTGTTTCTTACTTTATGACTTGCTTTACGAGGAGGAGGTGCCCGTTTTTATTGGGGGTCCGTTGATATCTGATGAAAGTACCGAGCCTTGCCGAGTAATTGATTGAGGGCTGGACAAACTGAAATATGGGCTTGTCATCATGACTCTGCTTTTTCTTTGTAGGGAAAATATGTGAATGGTCAACTGTAAAATAAGGAATGTTTGCCTAAAGCACAATATTTTGTATAAAAGGAGAAGGCTGGCTTTGTAACTTTGAGCAGTCTTCTGAGAATATACACCGTGCTGTACTTCTAGGATACCTGTTACTGGCTGCAGCCAATAAATACGATCTTTGACTTCACCAAGAAGACTCTGTGTTTCTGTAGTCTGAAACAGGAAGGACTCGAAGTCTTAGGGTGTGCTCCCTGGCACCGCTGGGTTCTGAAAAACCCAGTACTTCAGTTGGTGCCCAACGTTGGGCGATTTCAGCGGTACCGGTCCAAGCCAGAGGTTCGTGAGGAGCTTCGTGTGAAAATTCTGGAGGAAGGCCGCCACTTCATCGACCCCTGTATGTCGACGTGGTCCGAAAGTCTTTGCTGCGAGGTTCCCCGCTTCCCGACGGCTACGAAGGACTGCTGCCCTGACTATCGCCCTGTTTTGGACCCTTGATGATTGGTAGAGCGAAACGATAGACGAGTCTTCTGGTGACGTCATCGATACCTCAGTTAAGTATAAGTGGAGCGTCTACCAGTCCTTAGTTTGGTTCTTAGTTTGGTATCCCCTAGGGATCTTTGATTTGGAACTTGAAAGTACCAAAGCCGAGGGACTCGTGTATTCACGGGACTATCGTATTCGATAATCCTTTGAAGTTTGAAGCTAGACTAGAGAGCGAAGATGCCTGGTCTTAGCAGACTTGGAAATTTGTTTTGTCTTGGTTGTAATAGGGATTCCTGATTGGAGGACTCGTGTCCGGTTCCTCCGATTGGAACTCCAACCTATGAACTATATGTGAAACATGGCGTAGTCCCCATCACATATAATGAAGTATGGATCCGATACACCAGGAAAGATGGTGTTTTAAAATGGCCCCAATATGGTAGTTTTGACACAGAGATTCTGGATAATCTGGAGGTTAAACTTTTTAAGAAGAAAGCCCGGCCGGCGATGTTTGACTCTTTCCGCCTATGGCGTAAGAAAGCCAAACAGAAGGAAATTAAATTAGCAAAGAGAAATAAGAGAGAAAAGGGTATCTCGATAATGCAAGCTGCTATGCAGTTTAAAGATAATGAAGAAGAACAGATGAGTGAGCAGTTGCACAGGCAACGTAAAATGGTGATCGATAAATGTTATCCAGTTTAGCCGCTTCTTCAGCAAGATGCAGGAAAAGAAATTGAGAAAGGTCCTTTAATGTCGAGATTGGTGCCTGAGGCAAGATGGCGGCTGTGATGCGGGCTGTGTAAGCAGCTCTGTTCCCCGGCTCCGCGTTTTTGGAAGAAAAGGAAAAAAAGCATGTCGACGAGGGGTTGAGTTTATTACGAATCTTCCTCTTTTAAAACAGAGAGCATTTATTTGAGCACTAACCGTGCTAAAGGAAACTTACAAACTTTAAACTTCGGCAACGGTGGCAACTTCAACGATTTTAGACTTCAGCGGCGTGTCCGTTCCGGGCACTCCATCACGGAGATTACTGATTGCTGGCTGGCTGGCTTCCGAGGCATCGAACGCTGAGCATAGCTTGTTAACGGATGCTGCTTGACGTCTTCGTTGTGTTCCGGTCCCGCGAGCGCTTCGTTCTGTGGCGTCTCCTAGGATCTTTGGCGGGAAGTCGGTTCCTGGTTGCCCGCGGGAGAAAGAGTGGGAGCAGCGTTTTGCAAGGAGGTGGGAAAATGCCGCAGAGAGTACAGAAACCGCAAACGAAAGTCCAGACCCGTAGTGTAAAGGTAAAGTTACCGGTGGATGAGAGACCACCTATAGTTAAAAATACTGTAACTGAACCTACACTTACAAAAGAGCATGAACTTTCTAATGGTAACGATGGTGTGGATGACGCTTTGGGAGATCAGACCTGTAAAAGCACATTTAAATCCGCACCTCAAAGCTCTCTAAAACAAAACGCTCTCCCATTTCATGGTTTTTTTGATAAAAAAATACCTAAGCATACTGCAACTACATCCTCAACGCTTGTTATTACGGAGGCTGCTGTCTTGGATTGTAACAATGTTACCTTGGTTGAAGGGACGTCTGAGGCCACAGATGCAACAGTACCAAGTGCGAATCCCAGGGCCCGGGACTCTCAGAGAGTTATGGCAGATGATGGCCAAACTGACCCGCTGCAGGATATAATGCTCGGCGATTCTTCTGCTGGTATAAAAGCAAATCACATGGCGGAAGGTTTAAAGTCCCAAGAGGCTCCGGAAAACTTTTATTCTTTGTCGGACCATTCATCTGATGAAAGTTCAAGTGAAAGGAGGGAGTGGGCGGACAATACGGAAGAAAACAGTTTTTCGGGTGAAGGTGAAGACGAAGATGAAGACGAAGAGGCTGGTCAATCTTTTCTAGTGTCACCCAATGATAGTATGGCTACATTGAAGAAACGTAAGAAGAGGAGCGTTCATAATATTGCCTCAAATAAACATATCTCCAAAAATGTTGAGAAAGCTCTGCCTGTTTCTCTTGATGAGAATAGTTTTGATGTCCAGACCGGGGTTGTAAGCTCAGAGAGGTCTGCTACTTTTCTAGAAATAAATTCTCCGATGGAAACACCTCCTGAAATCACCCTGTCCACCATCTATGACACCATGATGGCTCATCGGGCAGAAACTAAATCAGAAAACCTTCGTGCCCAGGCCACTTGCACAAAACTGAAAAATACTGTTTGTCGTGCAATCAAACTTACTTCTGAAACAGCGGATAGAGTGACAGAAGCTGAGGCTCGCATTTTGGCACTTGAAGAAGAAATGAAATCTCAGAAGCAAGAACTTGAAGTTGTCAAAGGCCTTAAGGATGACCTTTCTTATAAATTATCAGATCTCGGAAATCAGGCTCGCAGGAATAATTTGCGTTTTCTTGGGATTCCAGAAAAGAAAGAGGGAAATGACATTAGGCAGTTCGTGATTGGACTTTTAAATTAGGCCTTTCCGGATCTAAAAGTGTGGGACTGGTCAAAAGAGATCCAAAGAGCTCATCGCTTTCCTTTTGCTATTAGGAAACCACGGCAGGGTGAAGCAGAGTTTCCTCGTGCAATCTTGGTCAGCTTTAACAATTTTTTGACGAGAGAAGACATCTCAGCTCTAGCTAGACCAGATAAAAAAGCAACTGCTAAAGGATGTTCTTTCTTTGTTCGGCCGGACTTTTGTCAGGCAACTGTGACCCAGCGGTGGCATCTCAGGCAGCTAATTCCAGATTTCCAGAAAAAGGGAGCTACTGTTTATCTTCAGAACCCGGCTAAATTAAAGATTTTGTGGAAAGGACAAACTAAATTTTTCTTTTCCGAGATCAAGGCCAAAGAATATTTGGCTAATCTTTAAACTAAAAGCTTTTTTACCTAGTTTAGCTGCTTAACGTGTTATATTTAGTGAAGATTTACTCTCTCAAGAGAACAGTACTATTGATGTCTTTTTTTTTTCTCTTTCTTATTCTTTGTACTTTTTCCTTATTGTGTATTTGACGCGGAGTTCGGTGAACGCAGTGTCTCATCTAGCAGGAACTGAGAGTTCCTGAGTCTCATGTGTTGGGGGGGGGAGGGGGGTGGGTCGGAGGTCTTGTACCTGGGGGTGGGGTGTGGGGTGTAAAGCAGCAAGATTGGTTGACCTATACTCTATGCAAAGAAACTGGTTATTAATTTTTTTGTTAGGAATACGAAATGGGGAGAAAATTAAAAATGTGTTCGTTAAACATTAATGGCTTGAATGATTATAGGAAGATCGGGGTCTTACGACATTTGGTTCATCTGTTGAATATTGATATCCTTTGTCTCCAAGAGACACATATTTCTTGGGCTAAGAGGGATCTGTTAAAAAGATTGGGTCTCGAGCTCTTAGTTTGCTCTAAACAAATGGGAACCACAAGAGGAATAGCTGTTCTCATGAAACAAGGGATTGGGAAGTGTAGTAAAACACTAGGTGACAAATGGGGTAGATGGGGAATAGCGCAGATTACTATAGATGGGGTGGAATTTACAGTGTGTTCATTATATGGTCCTAACTTAGATGATAAAGAAATGTTCAATCTTATCAATTGTGAATTAGCTAATTGGAATCAGCCCTTGACTATATGTGGCGATTTTAACATCAATATCGCAGCAAATTGCAATATAAGAGACACCTGGAACTATTAAGGACGAAAGATCCAATCTTACAGAGCCCTTAGGAACTTAGTTTTGGGGAATGGACTGATTGATGTTTGGAACAAGCTTAGACCTACAGAACCAGGCTTTACCTATTTTTCTGCGCCGCATCGTAAATTTGTTCGCTTAGATTATTTTTTTATTTCTCCTAAGGTTTCTGATGATGTAAGTATAGAGGTTTTACCATAAATTATTTCTGACCATAACCCTATTGTTCTAAAACTTTTAATTCCTTCTATTGAGCATTGTAACAAGAGGCAATGGTCATTTCAAAGGAACCTACTGTTAGATCAGGATTACCTATCCCATATGGATCGGATTATTAAGGAATGTTTTGCTAATAATAATGGGTCTGCATCGATACAGGTAGTTTGGGATACTTTTAAATCGATTATTAGAGGTGAGACTCTGAGTTTCTCTCAACATCGTTTAAAGAAAAAACAAGCTGAATTTATTGCTGCTTTGGATAAAATTACTTCTGCAGAAGTAAATTTAGCTTCCTGTATTGGAAGTGGTATTGGTATTCAAGAAGCTCAGAAAACCGTATCAGTGGAACGCTCGATGGTTTATTCTTTTTTGGCAGAACAGGTAGCGATAAAATACAAATTATTCAAAAAAGACTGTTATGAACTAAGCGAACAGACGGGTAGGATTTTAGCTCAAAGACTGAAACAAAAAGCAGCCAACACGGAGATTTTTAAAATAATAGATCAAAATGGTGTAGCTCAAGAGACTACCTCTGGCATATTAGGGGCATTTCGGGACTTTTACCAATCTTTATACAATAAGTCGAATGATGGCACCAGTATAAGGAATGATGTGGTTAACTACTTTTCAAGTTTAGATAGCTCTTCTTCTCTTACTGCTGCACAAAGTACAATATTATCTGCCCCAATTACTTGGGAAGAGTTAGAAGAATCGATACTGGGTTTGGCTATTGGCAAAGCGATGGGTCCGGACAATATCCCTCTAGAATTTTATCGCACCTTCCGCAACAACTTGAAATCTGAGTTATTAAAAAATTTTCAAGAAGCCTTTTTAGGCCGATCTCCTCCTTCATGGTCATTAGCAACTATAGTTGTATTTAAAAAAAAAGGTAAAGATGCTTTGGATTTAGGGTCGTATAGACCAATTTCTCTACTAACTTCTGATAGTAAGATTTTTTCCAAAATATTAGCAAACCGACTGAAAGACTTTATGCCTAATTTAGTTGCAAAATTTCAACATGGTTTTATTAAAAATAGAGATACAATGGACCATGGTGTGGCACTATTGGATGCAGAAAAGGCGTTCGATAGGGTTGATTGGGGATTCCTCTGGTCTGTCCTAGTCTGGAAGGGATTCCCAAGTGAATATATAACAGCCTTGAAAGCTTTATATACTGACCCTAAGGCAAGTATACGAATTGCTTTGGATATTTCTACAACATTCTCAATAACGAGGGGGACAAGGCAGGGATGCCCTTGTTCCCCCCTGTTATTCGCACTATATATAGAACCATATTTACAAAAAATTATGCGAGATGGCAATATTCCCCCAGTGATGATCTACCAAATCGAGTATAAAATTCTGGCTTATGCCGACGATGTCGCGATAGTGACCTCCGACATTAATCAAGCTTTTCCCAAGATTATAGAAACAGCTACTGAATTTGGATCATATTCTGGGTACAAATTAAATATCTCAAAAACACAGATGATTCACTCAGCTACTGGCGTACCAATTGGTCTGCCATTATCCAAGACGGCTTTGTATTTAGGCGTGATTTTGTCACCTAAAGTAGAAGATATTGTCGGGCTTAATCTTGACCCCTTACTTGGCTCTACGAATAGGTCCCTGGAGAGGTTAGATAATCTACATCTTTCTTTGTATGGTCGTGCTAATGTTGTTAAGATGCTTTTTTTCCCTAAATTTCTTTATTTCTTTCGGACCATACCATTACTCTTTCCATCCAGTTTTTTTATTAAATTAGATAGGATAATATCTAGATTTTTATTGGGATATAAAAGAGCAAGGAAGTCCCTTATTAGTTGTACCTTACCCCCGCTCCATGGTGGTTGGGGGATTCCAAATTTTCGTTTATACTACATGGCGATATCACTTAGACTAATGAGTATTTTAATTTTTGAGGGGATATTTTTGGATGATTTTCTATACCCCTCCATTTATACAATGATTCTCGGTAGCCAAGCACACAGATGTTTAGTCCGTTTTTTAGAACCAAGTTACTATAAGAAGACAAGATTTAAAGTAATGGAAACGGCCTTCCAATTATGGAAAATATGTAAACGAAGACTCCGTCTAGATAGTAACTTCAGTTTTTATATGCCCTTATATGATAACCCATCGTTGCCACCAATATTTTCAGACCATATCATGCAGCGCTGGCAAAATTTTAATATTTGTCAGCTTGGGGATCTCTTTCCAAATGAACAATTTACAACTTTCTCGCATCTTCAACAATTATATAACTTACCTAAAGCAGACTTTTTTAAATACCTTCAAATACGCAGCTTCCTAAGTCATAAAAACTTAGTGAAGTCTAATAAAATTAAGAAACACGAGGTACTAGAATGCTGCCGGAAACAAAATAAAATTGGGGTGATATATAAGGCAATGATTAAAGGCCTAGAAGACAATCTCATATCTTATAATTCAAAATGGCAAAAAGAAATGGGTATTGTAAATATAGACATATTGGATGCTTTAGTTTTGTCTGACCAAGTATTATGTAATGGATCTTTAAAAAGTCAGAGTTTTATGAGCACATTTGATTTATATTATACTCCAGCCAAGTTATTAAAATGGAAAGGGAATGCTGGAGATAAGTGTAATCGTTGCGGATGTATAGGTGCAAACTCCATCCATATGTTTTTTTTATGTCCCAAATTATCTCAATTTATTTCTGAAGTTCAAGCGTTTTTAAACCAAATAACGAATATTCCTTTAGTATTGTCTGTTGATCTCGTAATACTCGGCATCCAAGCTAATCCAGTTAGGCTGCTCACACGTACGGAAGAAGGTTTTCTATTTATATCAATGTCTATTTTCAGATACTGTATCACTTCGCACTGGCTTGATGCTGATCCTCCTTTATTTTTTCAATGGCAAACTAAATTGTTAAATATCTATCAATTAGAGAAAGCTGTGTATTGTTTAAAGGGGACGAAAAAGAGGAATTTTGGTTTAAAATTATGGGCTCCTATATACAATTGGCTACAATGCTAAAAATATAATTTGTAATTAACCTGATCTTCCTGTTATGAAGTATGTAAAACAATTGTTTTTATTTTTATTTTGACTACCTATGTGCTGTATAATCCATTGGACATTATTGTGTTTGGAGCACTATTTACTTGCTGCTATGAAAATCAATAAAAAAAATAAAAAAATAAAAAAAGAGAAAGGTCCTTTAATGTCACACTTGTTGAGTTCGCCACCCCCTTATGCGCAGAGTGCTATAGCACCTCCGCAACCTTTAGTTGTGCAACCTCCGGTTATTATGCCTCAGGTTCTTCCACAGCCGCCAGCTCCTCTTCAGTTGACTCCTACTCCTATGGCGCAGCCCCCTCAAGGGCCGCCGACTTTGCTACCTGCTCCATCTGTACTTCCTACGACTTTGTCTACTACATCGACTGCCTCTTCTGGTGTTCTTCCTGATACTGCCTCTGCGTCTGCATCTGCGTCTGCCTTGCCCCCCTCTGTTTTTCCCCCTGTTCTTTTGTCAACTTCTCCTTCTATCAGACAGAGAATGACTGATACTGTTGCTAGCATTATATTTCCTCTCTTCGGGTCATCTGGAATGACCCCTGATTCGGAGCGTAAGCAGTCGCGTAGTCAACTGCTTGATTCTCGAGAGAGAGAAGTGTTTGACCATATGGCGCGTAAATGGGTTACTTTCCCTTTTAAATATGATGTAGAGTCTGTTATGGATGTCTTCCGTCAATGGGAAGCACCAAAACAAAGATAAGTTTTTGAGAAAATGTGTGCTTTCCTTTGTGAGGAATTGGAGGATAATGATTTAGAGACAAATCCGCCTGATTTATGCCGTGTACGGTTTGAGTTTTCAAAGGGCACGATTGTGGGTTCCGATGTTGAGAAAGCAGTTGCGACATTGTTGTCATTTAGGAATAAGGATCTTTCCCAGTCACTGTTTGAACATGACCCCTCAGTTAGAAAAAAAGTGAGACAGTACCCAATGAGAGAAGCCCCTCCGGTATGGAAGGACGCCGTTGCGGCTGATGCCGTTAATAACATTGCTGCTGCTCCAGCTCATTTTCAGCGTGTTTGGGTGCATGTTCCTTGGAAGCGAGCTGAAGTTTTAGCCCTTAAACAGACTTTGCCTGACCCCCGTAAAAACCCTGCAGGGTATTATAAGGAATTATCACAGACTGCAGACTCATGCATTATGAATTTAGCCGACATAGATATGTTATTTGGGAATGTTGTTCCACAGCCTTTGTGGGGATTGATTCGCCATACAGATCATGCGCAAGAGTTAGGTGACTCATGGGCTAATATTAGTACTGCAAATGATAGACAAGCTGTTGGTGCCAAGCCTGAGCCTTTGGTAGCAGAACTTCCTGCTAGGATCATTACTTACATGAAGACTTTAATGCCTGCGATGCATGCGAATTGGGATAAATTGTCTGCGTGTAAGCAGAAGAAAGATGAAACAGTGTCTGATTTCTTCACCAGGTTTGAGGAAACGTTTATCGACCACAGTGGTCAAGATATGAGTACAGAAGGTGGTCAACGGTTGTTCGTTGACAAGTTTGTGCACAATTTGCTTCCCGAGCTGTGTTAGAAATTGAAAGATTCAGAGAGTTCTTGGGCCGTTTCCTCTTCAGCACAAATATTGGCTACTGCACAGTACTACGAAAATAGGGATAAAGATGAGAAGGATAGAGCAGACAAGAAAACGAAAGAATTAAAGACGAAGGTTCTTTTACAGCAGGCGTATCCGCCACGTGGTGGTCAGAGTAACTATCAGCAACCTCAACAGTTTCAGAGAAACTCGCAAAGGTTCGAGTTTTCTCAACCACGTGTTCCTGTAGGTCCCAATCAGTGTTCATATTGTAAAGAAGAGGGTCATTTCAAATATAGTTGTCCTATTTTGTTACAGCGTACGAATGGTGCTTCTGGCGCAAGAGGTCGAGGTGTTCAACAAGCTCCTAGAGGTAGAGGACGTGGAAGTGTCCCCCAGAACGCGCGTTCCCTTCCGTCTCAGAATTCAATGAATAGTTTTGACCAGCAAAATAACGCGTCTGGTAGGACGGCTCAGTACTATGCTGACGACTACTATGCGGAAGATGAGAATACGGAAGGTAATGATTGCTAGGACAGCCATAGACAAAGGGAGGGAGTTGTTACAGTTCCAGTAGATCAGAGTGGACCTTATGTTAAGGTGATTACATCAGGTGTGTCAGAGCCTTTTCTGTTGGATACTGGTGCTACAAAGAGTTCTATTATACACTCAAAGCTCCCTGGCGCACCTTTGTCTGGCAAGATGAATGTTTCAGTAGGTTTTTCTGGCGCCCCAGTTAGGAACCCGATTTCTAGTCCTATGTCCCTTTCTGTTGGACCTTGTGAATTGAAAGCACCCCTTATTCTGACGACAGGTTGTGGTGAAAACTTTTTAGGATTGGATTTGTTGAAAAGATTGTATGCGACATTATATTGTTCTCCTTCGGGAGTACAACTTACACTGGGTAGGAATGTGTGAAGATACGATAGAGAGTGTGAAGTCTCTTCAAGCTGAAGCTTCAGAGAAAGAGTTGAGTGTGTGGAGAGAAAGTACGGGTAAATTGGATGAAAATGGTTGTTGGGTTGACTTGTCAGAACATCAGCGATGGTTGTTACCCGATGCGTATGTGCTTGCAGTAGTGACAATGGCTCATGGAATGGCCCATATCAGTGTGAAAGGGATTTGTAAGTTGTTGGCTCCAGTATGGCAAAATGCTGGAATTCCTAAATGTGCAGAGAATGTGGTCAAGAATTGCATGGTGTGTCTGAAATACAATCCTGGTAGGGGAACCCCAAATCCAGCTGGTCATTTTGCACCTCCAACGTATCCGTTCGAGGTTTTGCAGCTAGATTTCATCCACACGGAAAGGTGCAACAATTTGAAATACATACTCGTTGTTGTTTGTGCCTTTTCAAGATGGGTAGAAGCATATCCCTTGAAAGACAACACTGCCTTATCCACAGCTAAAGCCCTTGCCAAAGAATTCTTCCCTAGGTTCGGAATGCCGAGAATGGTCTGGAGTGATAATGGGAGTGAATTTGTGGGTCGAGTGATGAAAAAGGTATGTGAGGGGCTAGGTATCCAGCAAAAATTTCACGCTGCAAATCACCCCCAATCAGCTGGACTAGTAGAGTGCTATAATGGCACGCTAAAATTAAAATTGGCAAAGATACAAGCGAGCTCTGGTCTTAAATGGCCTGACGCGCTGCCTTTAGCACTCCTATCAACAAGAATGACTGTGCATTCGCGAGTGGGACTTAGTCCCTATGAAATTGTGTTCGGCTGCCCGGCCAACATATGGGGAGTGCCAAGGCCGACAAAATTCAGTGAGATCGAACACCCTGTACTGCTTGATTATTTGTATGAATTGACGGCTAAATTGCGTGTATTACACCAACAGGTTCACGATACTCTGCCTCAAGTCTCTGAAGCTCCAGGACATCCTATCGATCCTGGATCATGGGTGCTGGTCAAACATTTCCAGCGGACAAACAATGATCAGCCCCGTTGGACCGGCCCCCATCTCGTCCTTCTCTCAACAAGATCAGCTGTTCGAGTGGAAGGGAAAAAGAACTGGATTAGCGGCGTACACTGCAAGAGGATCCCTTTGCCTCTACCGTATGACCGGTGGGTCCAGGAGGGGATTGCTGACTCTGAGACTGAGACCGTGCCTCGTTTTCTGCCTTTTAGCGATGCACGTGTAAAAGAAGCTGTGCCACCATCAATTTGATTGAACACTACAGAGCCTGAACTCTTGTTCCAGAACCAGACAGTACCTGGAAAAAGCCGTTATAATTTGAGGCCAAGAACTATGGACAAATAAAAAAAATCTTTTTTCTTTGCTATTTTTGAAAGAGCAGCTCTCTCATCTGAGAAACTTTCTTATTTTTTATTTTTATTTTTCGAACCGCCATCCGGGTTCAGCTGTAGGGTCGTGGTTGCCCAAATCTTTGGAGTGCAGCTGAAGACGTTAGGTCGAAAGTTCTGGTCGGTCTAAGGGAGTTGCCCTGGACTGACAGAAGCATTCCTTAGCATGGAACACCCTACCACCACGAGCAGCAATTAGAGAGGATGGAGTTTTTCGAGAATGAGAGACCTGCCAAACAGATGGACTTTAAAGCCAGAATGTGTATAATGATGACAAAGAAACGATTTTTGATATTATGTATTTTCATGGTGCTTAGTGTAATGACGTTTCTAATAGGATATGTTTTATTCTCTTTCCAAGTGACATTTGCACCCACTGCACAGCCCATACCTCCTTCTACTGTTTGCTCGCATTCTTTTCACCCTCTGCCTGAACATGAGTCCGCTAGAAGATTAGAATTTGTCAATAATTCATTCATTCAGCTTCTACACCAAAACAAATTAGTAGTGAACACAACTAACTGTTGGGTGTGTGGTCTTATGCCTCATACTACTGATAAAGGTATCCCTTATCTGGTCCTGCCTTTCAGCCATAATGGTTCTGTGTGGGCATATAGAACGATATTCATATACGCTCATGAAGCCAACCCCCTACGTTCTGTGAAAGATAATCCTAAGAATAGTGCTCTAGTTAAGGGTATAGTGGATATGATTAGGGAAGATATTTCCTATGAGACTATCCCGAGAGAGGAGACACTAGCATATATTGGATGGAACATAACAGGATATGGAGTTACTCTGAGTGAGAACCAGCAAGCAAAGAGATCCTCCCCGATCTGGATTGTACCCCATCAGGGTCACCTATGTCTGCAAGGTAATGGCAAGAATCCCAGAGCTCAGTTAGGGAAAAGTATCTGCACTGAAACATATGTTTTTGCGTCTCAGACTTCCCCTTCGTTCTTAGCAGCTAAGGGTACCTATTTCATCTGCCATAATAGAGCCTATACGTGGTTGCCCCCTGACTTCTCAGGCGCATGTTTTGTTTTGTTCCTGTTGCCTCCCACCTACACAGCCGCGGCAGATTACCATAAGACAAGGATAGTTAGAGGTGTCATCAGTAATGAAGACACTACAGGACAAGAACTTGGAGATTTGGTAAAGGGTTTTCTGCTGTTTTGGGGGCCTATGGTTAACAGCAGGAACATAAGGCAATTGACAAGGGTGGTTGAATCCACGGTAGTTGAAACCGCCGGTGCCCTTAGTAATTTGACTGCTGAGCTCCAGTCGGATCGCCTTATGACTCTTCAGAACAGGGTCGCATTAGACGTCATACTTGCAGACCGAGGTGGGGTATGTAAAGTGATCCAATCAAGTTGCTGTGTTTTCATTCCAGATAACGCTCCGACAGTTTACCAGGCAATTTCCAAACTGCATAAGATCTCCGAATCTATTCACGTGGATAAAGGAGATTGGTCATTGATGGGGTGGTTCTGGGAACTGATATCCGTCTGGGGATGGGAGATTCTGATAGTCATTATGATGATCTTAGCCATTCTTTTCCTGTTCTGTCTGTGTGTACAGTGTGCTCCTGCAATATGTGGCCTCTGTGCTACATCGTGTGTAAGGAAACATGTATCAAGGGATGAGCTAAGTAATAGGATGATGCTACAGCAACATCTCAACGACTTTATGAATATAGACCTGGACTCAGACCTGGACTCAGATTAGCGTGAGTATAGGTTATTGCCTATGTAAGGGCAAAAGGAGGGTCTGTGGTACTGGAAATTCTGGACCCGTGTTATAAACATCGTCGTATCATGACGATTTTGGTATCAGCAGACCGAGAATGATCAGAATACTATGCACAAGCATTTTCGTCATATTCGGGTGACGAAAATACCCTGAAATCAGAGTTTCCGTCCTGAACCCTCGGTTTCCATTTGAACAGCAGCCATTTTGTGATTGCCCTCACATAGGCCAATGACTAAGGCCAAAAACGAGTCTGAAGGACTCATGCACCTTTGCTGACTCCTCTGTGACCTGGGCAAGCTGACTCCACTGCCTGAAGCCAAACCTGTTCGGCCAGTTCCTTTCCCAGTGGCCGAATGAGATTAGTATCAAGGCACAACATATCAGAAAACCTTTCATCACACACAAACCATGCCTAATCTTACACACACCTGTCCCTGTTTCTTACTTTATGACTTGCTTTACGAGGAGGAGGTGCCCGTTTTTATTGGGGGTCCGTCGATATCTGATGAAAGTACCGAGCCTTGCCGGGTAATTGATTGAGGGCTGGACAAACTGAAATATGGGCTTGTCATCATGACTCTGCTTTTTCTTTGTAGTGAAAATATGTGAATGGTCAACTGTAAAATAAGGAATGTTTGCCTAAAGCACAATATTTTGTATAAAAGGAGAAGGCTGGCTTTGTAACTTTGAGCAGTCTCCTGAGAATATACACCGTCCTGTACTTCTAGGATACCTGTTACTGGCTGCAGCCAATAAATACGATCTTTGACTTCACCAAGAAGACTCAAAGTCTTAGGGTGTGTTCCCTGGCACCGCTGGGTTCTGAAAAACCCAGTACTTCGGGGGGGGTGGAAAGCCCACTTGACGCCAGGGATTTTTTTCGCGCAATTTTCTTTAGGGTGATGGATTTTATTTAGGGTAGAGGCTGCCCGAAACGGGCACGCCAATGCCCCCACCCCCCACCACCATTACAGCTTTTCTTCCCCCCCCCGGGGGGCAGATGGGGCAGTAGCCCCCAATCTGCCCCCCCCAGAGGGGCAGAAAGCCCACTATCCACCAGGGATTTTTTTGCGCAATTGTTTTTAGGGTGTGGGCTGCCCGAAACGGGCACGCCAATGCCCCCACCCTCCCCCCCCACAAAAATGACAGTCTTTCTGCCCCCCAGGAGGCAGATGGGAGCTGTAGCCCCCAATCTGGCCACCCCTGGGGGGCGCAGAAAGCCCACTAGAAACCATGGATTTTTTTGTTTTATTAGTGTAGGGGTAGGGGCTCCCCAAAATGGGCATGACAATACCCCCACCCCACCCCCAGAGAAACTCCAGTCTTTCCGGCCCCCTGGGAGGGTAGTTGGCGGCAGCGGCCCCTGATCTGCCCCCTGGGGGGGCAGAAAACCCACTAGGCGCCAGCGAGTATGCAGGCTTTTTTTATGCGTGGGGGCTGCCCAAAATGGTCATACCAATGCCCCCACCCCCACAAAAAATATCCACAGTCTTTCTGCCTTTTTGGGGGCATATCGGGCTGAAACCCCCTTCCCCGATTCCCCCCCAGGGCGGCAGAAAGCCCACTGGGCTCCGGCTTTTTTTAGCAATGTGCATACCTGTGGATTTTGGGCCCTAGCGCAGTTGGCACGTAGGCAAACCTTGCAAACCTGTACATTTTTTAAAACTAGACACCAAGGGGATTCCAGGATGGGGTGACTTGACTGGCTCTCACCAGGTTCTGTTACCCAGAATCCATTGCAAACCTAAAAATGTGTCCAAAATAACACATTTTCCACACATTTCTGTGGTGGAAAGTTCTGGAATCTGCGTGGGTCCACAAAATTCCACCCACCCCACGTTCCCCAAAGTCTTCTGAGAAAAATGGTACCTCACTTGCGTGGGTAGGCCTAGTGCCCGCGTCAGGCAAGGGCCCAAAACCAATTGAGGAGACATCAAAATTACCTATCAGAAAACAACCTGGTTTTGCAAAGGGGGTCCCATGAGTTTTTGGCCCCGGGCTTGGCGGCTATCTAGGGAAACCTATGAAACCCACACACTTCGGAAAACTAGACACCCGGGGATTCCAGGGAGGTATGGCTTGTGTGGATCCCCCAATGTTTCCTTACCCAGAATGCCCTACAAACCTCAAATGTAGCTGAAAAAATCACGTTTTTCACAAATTTTTGTGTGGGAAAGTTGTGGCATCACCGGGCTGACACAAATTTCCTACCACCCAGCGTTCCCCCGGGTCTCCCAATAAAAACGGTGCCTCACTCGTGTGGGAGGCCCAAGTACCCGTGACAGGCAAGGGCCCACAACGTAGTGAGGCGACATGAAAATTGCCTATCTCAAAACGACCTGGTTTTGCAAAGGGGGTCCCTTGGGTTTTTGGCCCGGTGCTCAGCGGCCACCTAGGGAAACCTACCAAACCCACACATTTCTGAAAACTAGACACTTGGGGGATTCCAGGGAGGTATGGCTTGCGTGGATCCCCCAACGTTTCCTTACCCAGAATGCCTTGCAAACCTCAAATTTAGCTGAAAAAATCACCTTTTTCACACATTTTTGTGTGGGAAAGTTGTGGCATCACCAGGCTGACACAAATTTCCTACCACCCAGCGTTCCCCCGGGTCTCCCGATAAAATCGGTGCCTCACTCGTGTGGGAGGCCCAAGTACCCGCGACAGGCAAGGGCCCACAAAGTAGTGAGGCGACATGAAAATTGCCTATCTCAAAACGACCTGGTTTTGCAAGGGGGGTCACTTGGGTTTTTGTCCCGGTGCTCGGCGGCCACTTAGGGAAACCTACCAAACACACACATTTCTGACAACTAGACACCCGGGGGATTCCAGGGAGGTATGGCTTGCGTGGATCCCCCAACGTTTCCTTACCCAGAATGCCCTGCAAACCTCAAATTTAGCTGAAAGAAATCACCTTTTTCACACATTTTTGTGTGGGAAAGTTGTGGCATCCCCGGGCTGACACAAATTTCCTACCACCCAGCGTTCCCCCGGGTCTCCCGATAAAAACGGTGCCTCACTCGTGTGGGAGGCCTAAGGACCCGCCACGGGCAATGGTCCAAAACGTAGTGAGGTGCACTACGTTTAGGACCCTTGCCTGTTGAGGCGCACTACGTTTTGGACCCTTGCCTGTCATGGGTACTTGGGCCTCCCACACGAGTGAGGCACCGTTTTTAACGGGAGACCCGGGGGAACACTGGGTGGTAGGAAATTTGTGTCAGCCCGGTGATGCCACAACTTTCCCACACAAAAATGTGTCAAAAAGGGGATTTTTTCAGCTAAATTTGAGGTTTGCAGTACCTTCTGGGTAAGGAAACGTTGGGGGATCCACGCAAGCCATACCTCCCTGGAATCCCCCGGATGTCTAGTTTTCATAAATGTGTGGGTGTGGTAGGTTTCCTTAGGTGGCCGCCGAGCACAGGGCCAAAAACCCAAGTGAACCCCCCTTGCAAAACCAGGTCGTTTTGAGACAGGCAATTTTCATGTAGCCTCACTACGTTGTGGGCCCTTGCCTGTCGCGGGTACTTGGGCCTCCCACACGAGTGAGGCACCGTTTTTATCGGGAGACCCGGGGGAATGCTGGGTGGTAGGAAATGTGTGTCAGCCCGGTGATGCCACAACTTTCCCACACAAAAATGTGTGAAAAGGGTGGTTTTTTCAGCTAAATTTGAGGTTTGCAGGGCATTCTGGGTAAGGAAACGTTGGGGGATCCATGCAAGCCATACCTCCCTGGAATCCCCCGGTTATCTAGTTTTCAGAAATGTGTGGGTTTGGTAGGTTTCCCTAGGTGGCCGCCGAGCACCGGGCCAAAAACCCAAGTGACCCCTCCCCTTGCAAAACCAGGTCGTTTTGAGGTAGGCAATTTCCATGTCGCCTCAATACGTTTTGGGCCCTTGCCTGTCACGGGTACTTGGGCCTCCCACACGAGTGAGGCTCCGTTTTTATCGGGAGACCCGGGGAAACGCTGGGAGGTAGGAAATTTGTGTCAGCCCGGTGATGCCACAACTTTCCCACACAAAAATGTGTGAAAAAGGTGATTTTTTCAGCTAAATTTGAGGTTTGCAGGGCATTCTGGGTAAGGAAACGTTGGGGGATCCATGCAAGCCATACCTCCCTGGAATCCCCTGGGTATCTAGTTTTCAGAAATGTGTGGGTTTGGTAGGTTTCCCTAGGTGGCCGCCGAGCACCGGGCCAAAAACCCAAGTGACCCCCCCCCCTTGCAAAACCAGGTCGTTTTGAGGTAGGCAATTTCCATGTCGCCTCAATACGTTTTGGGCCCTTGCCTGTCACGGGTACTTGGGCCTCCCACACGAGTGAGGCACCGTTTTTATCGGGAGACCCGGGGGAATGCTGTGTGGTAGGAAATTTATGTCAGCCCGGTGATGCCACAACTTTCCCACACAAAAATGTGTGAAAAAGGTGATTTTTTCAGCTAAATTTGAGGTTTGTAGGGCATTCTGGGTAAGGAAACGTTGGGGGATAAACGCAAGCCATACCTCCCTGGAATGCCCCGGATGTCTAGTTTTCATAAATGTGTGGGTTTGGTAGGTTTCCTTAGGTGGCCGCCGAGCACCGGGCCAAAAACCCAAGTGAACCCCCCTTGCAAAACCAGGTCGTTTTTAGACAGTCAATTTTCATGTCGCCTCACTACGTTGTGGGCCCTTGCCTGTCGCGGGTACTTGGGCCTCCCACACGAGTGAGGCACCGTTTTTATCGGGAGACCCGGGGGAAGGCTGTGTGGTAGGAAATTTGTGTCAGCCCGGTGATGCCACACCTTTCCCACACAAAAATGTGTGAAAAAGGAGATTTTTTCAGCTAAATTTGAGGTTTGAAGGGCATTCTGGGTAAGAAAACGTTGGGGGATCCATGCAAGCCATACCTCCCTGGAATCCCCCGGGTATCTAGTTTTAAGAAATGTGTGGGTTTGGTAGGTTTCCCTAGGTGGCCGCCGAGCACCGGGCCAGAAACCCAAGTGACCCCCCCTTGCAAAACCAGGTCGTTTTGAGGTAGGCAATTTTCATGTCACCTCAATAAGTTTTGGGCCCTTGCCTGTCACGGGTACTTTGGCCTCCCACACGAGTGTGGCACTGTTTTTATCGGGAGACCCGGGGGAACGCTGGGAGGTAGGAAATTTGTGTCAGCCCGGTGATGCCACAACTTTCCCACACAAAAATGTGTGAAAAAGGTGATTTTTTCAGCTAAATTTGAGGTTTGCAGGGCATTCTGGGTACAGAAACGTTGGGGGATCCACGCAAGCTATACCTCCCTGGAATCCCCCGGGTGTCTAGTTTTCAGAAATGTGTGGGTTTGGTAGGTTTCCCTAGGTGGCCGCCGAGCACTGGGCCAAAAACCCAAGTGACCCCCCTTGCAAAACCAGGTCTTTTTGAGATGGGCAATTTTCTTGTCGCCTCACTACGTTTTGGGCCCTTGCCTGTCGCGGGTACTTGAGCCTCCCACATGAGTGAGGCACCATTTTTATCGGGAGACCCGGGGGAACGCTGGGTGGTAGGAAATTTGTGTCAGCCCGGTGATGCCACAACTTTCCCACACAAAAATGTGTGAAAAAGGTGATTTTTTCAGCTAAATTTGAGGTTTGCAGGGCATTCTGGGTACAGAAACGTTGGGGGATCCACGCAAGCTATACCTCCCTGGAATCCCCCGGGTGTCTAGTTTTCAGAAATGTGTGGGTTTGGTAGGTTTCCCTAGGTGGCCGCCGAGCACTGGGCCAAAAACCCAAGTGACCCCCCTTGCAAAACCAGGTCTTTTTGAGATGGGCAATTTTCTTGTCGCCTCACTACGTTTTGGGCCCTTGCCTGTCGCGGGTACTTGAGCCTCCCACATGAGTGAGGCACCATTTTTATCGGGAGACCCGGGGGAACGCTGGGTGGTAGGAAATTTGTGTCAGCCTGGTGATGCCACAACTTTCCCACACAAAAATGTGTGAAAAAGGTGATTTTTTCAGCTAAATTTGAGGTTTGCAGGGCATTCTGGGTAAGGAAACGTTGGGGGATCCACGCAAGCCATACCTCCCCGGAATCCCCAGTGTGTCTAGTTTTCAGAAATGTGTGGGTTTAGTAGGTTTCCCTAGGTGCCGGCAGAGCTAGGGTTCAAAAACTACAGCTAGGCACTTTGCGAAAAAAAGTTAATTTTTCACTGCGAAATTGAGGTGTGTCCACGATGTGTTTTGCGCTGTTACCTGTCGCGTGCACTAGGCCGACCCACACAAGTGAGGTACCATTTTCTCGGAATACTTTGGGGAACACGGGGTGGGTGGAAATTTGTAGATCCACGCAGATTCCAGAACTTTCCACCACAGAAATGTGGGGAAAATGTGTATTTTTTGGCAATTCTTTAGGTTTGCAAGGGATTTTGGGTAACAGAACCTGGTGGGAGGCAGTCAAGTCACCCCATCTTAGATTCCGCTGGGTGTCTAGTTTTCAAAAATGTATAGGCTTGCTAGGTTTCCCTAGGTGCCGGCAGAGCTATGGTTCAAAAACTACAGCTAGGCACTTTGCCAAAAAAGGGTCATTTTTCACAGCAAAATTGAGGTGTGTCCACGTTGCGTTTTGCGCCGTTTCCTGTCGCGGGCACTAGGTCGACCCACACAAGTGAGGTACCATTTTTCTCGGAATACTTTGGGGAACACTGGGGGGGTGGAAATTTGGGGATCCAAGTAGATTCCAGAACTTTCCACCACAGAAATATGGGGAAAATGTGGTTTTTTTGGCAATTTTTGAGGTTTGCAAGGGATTCTGGGTAACAGAACCTGGTGGGAGGCAGTCAAGTCACCCCATCCTGGATTCCCCTGGGTTTCTAGTTTTAAAAATTTATAGATTTGCTAGGTTTCCCTAGGTGCCGGCAGAGCTATGGTTCAAAAACTACAGCTAGGCACTTTGCCAAAAAAGGGTCCCTTTTCGCTACGAAATTGAGGTGTGTCCATGTTCTGTTTTGTGCCGTTTCCTGTCGCGGGCACTAGGCTGACCCACACAAGTGAGGTAGCATTTTTCACGGAAAACTTTGGGGAACGCGGGGTGGGTGGAAATTTGTGGATCCACGCAGATTTCAGAACTTTCCACCAGATAAATGTGGGGAAAAAGTGTTTTTTTGGCAACTTTTTAGGTTTGCAAGGGATTCTGGGTAACAGAACCTGGTGGGAGGCAGTCAAGTCACCCCATCCTGGATTCCCCTGGGTGTCTAGTTTTCAAAAATGTATAGGTTTGTTAGGTTTCCCTAGGTGCCCGCAGATCTAGGGTTAAAAAACTACAGCTAGGCACTTTGCTAAAAAAGGGTAATTATGCATTGTGAAAATGTGGTGTGTTCACGTTGGGTTTTGAGCCATTTCCTGTCGTGGGCACTATGCCTACCCCTACAAGTGAGGTACCGTTTTTATCGGGAGACTTAGGGTAATTCAGATTTGTAAAGGAACTGGTTTTACCTATTGACTTTTGATGCATTTCTTCCTTCCAAATGAAAGACATTGTGTAAAAAAGAAGTCAATCTAAAAAATGACTGATAATTCTCATGCTAGTATGAGTATTCCCAATTTCGGAAATGTGCAAATATCTACTGTTTCTAAACTCTATATTTTGTTCCCATTTCAGAAATACATAGGTGTCTTTCATACCGATTTTTCCATGTACACATTTTTACAGAATAATTACTATATACCCGGTACATAATAAAAAACCATTGCAAGATGCTGCTCAGTTTTTGGCTCTGGGTTCGTCGGGTTCTTAGTGAACCTACAAGTCCTATATATCCCCACAACCAGTAATGTCCAGCGGATGTAACGGTATATTGATTTCAAAGAGCTGTCATAATTAGAAGAAGTTACAGGTGAAAACGTTGACACAAAAGGCTTTTTTATTCAACAAATTTTCAATTTATCCTATATTTAACTGTTAGTTTCTGTACAAAAACCTTAATGGATCTACACAAATGACCCCTTGCTGAATTCATAATTTTGTCTACTTCTCTAAAATGTATAGCTTTCCAGGATCCATTATTTCTTTTGTACCCATTTCTACCATTAACTGGAAGGAGGTCAAAAGCACAAAAAATAGCAAAAATAGGCTATGTCCCAGAAAAATGCCAAAACTGTGTAAAAAATGTTGGGTTTCTGACAAAAGTCTGGTATCCCCTAAAAGCTGGGAAATGGTGATTTCAGCCCCACAAACCCTTTTTTGATAACACTTGCAGGGAAAAACCCAGAAGCTTTCATTTGCAGCCCATTTTTCCCATTTCCCCCCAAAAAACCTACATTTTGCTGTATTTTGGCTCATTTCTGTGACCCCTCCAGGGGAATCCACAAACCCTGAGTACCTTCAGAAGCCCCGTGATGTTGGAAGAAAAGGACGCAAATTTGGCGTGGATACCTTATGTGGTCAAAAAGTTACAGGGGCCTCAGCGCGCACTACCCCAAATAGCCAAAAAAGGGCGTGGCACAGGAGGGGGAAAAGGCCTGGCAGCGAAGGGGTTAAGAGAATAGGAGCACACATCACTTTTTTGCAAGAAACTCACCTTGCCAGGGGGAAGATACGAAACTCCAAAAACTTTGAAGGGGCAATGTTACATCACTGACTACTCCGGATAAGCACATGTGTGTGCACATGGATACGACCAGCTGTACCATTCCACCAGGTTGTGGTGAAGAATAATGACCTTGAGGGAAGGTACATTTTGGTTGAGGAAATCTTGGACTGTGTTGCAATATTATTGGGTAGGGATTACTTGCTCAATATGGAACAATCTCATTTTTTTGCAGCGCTGTTGACCCAATTATTGAGATGGTTGCACCAACCCTGGATATTAGGGGATACTATAATTGTGTCCTCAATACTGTGTTAGATCACTGAATACCCCCCTTACTCTTGAATGGTTCACACTGCAACATGTGTCATGCAATGAACAACTCAATGGTCATTGGTTGATAGCTGGAGAGAGTTACACACAGACATTAGAGAATATTCCTTTTATTCCCCCCTCACAATTTCCATGTGCGTCTTGATCATTTCCTATGCCAACCGGCTACACAACTACTGGCGTCAGATTCCAAGTATTTGGATTAGACCCTCTCTGATCACAACCTTCTCCTTTTACAACTTAACTGGGGGGCACACTCCTCCTGTCTCCACTTGGCATATCCAATGAACAGAGTTAGAGGATCCAGTGTTTTGCAGTCTCGCACGACATACTCACAACTAACTTTACTGATAACACATACATTACCTCTATTTGGCTGGTGGAATGGGATGCATTGAAAACAATAATCATGAGGCATTGTATACAAATGCTCATTGGCACACAAGGCACATTAAGTCGGAAACTGGACCACCTTGAGAATGACCTATGAGGTCTTGAAGCTAAAGCCAGTGTGGATATTGTGGCACAATGTGAGAAGCGCATGACTACCATGCTCACCTTCTTGACTCCTTATGATTCTAAAGCATTCTAAGAAAAAACGCATCCGGAAGGTGATAAGCCAGTCCAATTGCTCACCTGGCTCCTAAAAAGGGAGACAGCATACATGCCTGTGATCACAATACGTACGGACCTCTCTACTGTAGAACACTCACAGACATCCATAAGGTTTTTGTCACTCATTATCAATTTCTCTATAACCACAGGTATGACCCACAAGGTCAGGGCCACACGACTATCTGTCCAATATCGAGCTCCCTACTGTGTTAGCAGGGCAGTGGTTGGTCTTGAACTCCTAGATATTAGTGTAGGAGATTAGGTGCACCTTTCAGGACTCTCCCACATTAAAGACTTCTGGACTTGATGGTTTGCCCATTAAATACTATCAGACATTCGCTTATTTACTGATCCTGGCTCAATTATACTCACCAGCACTTGATGTGAGGATCCTGCCAAACTCTATGCTTGAAACCCTGTTGGATTCCCTCTCCAAGCCGGTCAGAGCCCTTTTGGTCATTGCTTCCTGTAGCCCATTGGCTTTGCTGAGATGCATCTATAAAATACTCAGTATCATTCTTGCAATCTAACTGTTTCGACTGTATGCCACATCTGGGCCATTCCAACCAGAAAGGATTCATATTGGGCAGGTCTACCTCCTTCTATCTCAAAAACACACATCGGATCCTGGACGAAGCACCATACTATTGGCCTTACTCTGCTTGCAGGTCTTGTATCTTGAGAAAGTCTTTGGTATGTCGTCGGTTTGGGAATATATGTTTGCAGTCCTGTGGCGAGTGGGCATGGGAGTTAAGATGATGCGGTTGTTCAAACTACTCTATACAGAATCAGTAGCCAGAGTGAGAATTGATCAGTTGATATCTGCCCCATCACCTTGGGCCAAGAAACACGCCTGTGCAGTCAATTGTCACCTTTCCTCTTTGCCCTGGCTATGGCAGCCCTGGCTTACAGGCTGCACCTGTCTGGAGAGGCTTGGAGAATTCCATTACGAGGTGCAACCCATGCAGTGTCATTGTACGCCACCGACGGACTCCTATCTATTCGAGATATCAGAGATGGCATGAACGCCATATCCCAGGACCTGGATACCTTGAAGTTTGTCTAAGGCCTGAGGGTTAATTGGTCAAAAACCTGCTTGTTCCCACTGCATCAGGGGTGCCTCGCTCAAATTATCAATGTGGATGGCCACTGGAATCCGTAGGATCCTTAAACGTTCCGATACTTGGGCATTAATCTATACCACTCTACTCCTGATCTCCTAGAGGGCAATTTGATAAGAGATATCTCTGTGTTCTAGACGCAAACATTTTTGGGGAACTAACTCCCTCTCACGGTACAGGGCCGGGCTGCGCTCTCCGAATTGATGATGTTCCCGATGGTAACTATATTGTTTTGCAAACCTAGCCATTCTCTTTCCATAAAGTGTTCCAAATGTTGGACGGAATGCTGGGTGATCTGATATGGAATGCTGACAGATACAGAGTGGCTCTGTCCAGGTTACATTTACTTACAGCAAAACACACAAGATGATGGACGGAATGTTGCACATTGGCAAACCATTCACCCCCAGTCACAGATCTGGGTTTAATCCATCGTTATTTTGCTCACCACGCCACCCCAGTTCAGACATGGCCATATGCAAATCAGTCTTGACCCTGTGCCTCATGGGAACAGTCCAGCCCGAACTGCCAAGCCATGTCTTTCCTGGCCCGGAATCAAGCATCCTAGGACCGGTTTCGGGGTTTCACCCCTCTTCAGCCAGGATATCTTGACTCCAGTGGCGTAGTGAGCACGGGACCCACGTCTGGGCATACCCTTCCCACATAGGGTGAACAGCAAAACACATAAGATGATGGACGGAATTTTGCACATTGGCAAAACATTCACCCCCAGTCACAGATCTGGGTTTAATCCATCGTTATTTTGCTCACCACGCCACCCCAGGGCACAGGGTCAAGACTGATTTGCATATGGCTGAGTCCAAACTGGAATGGCATGGTGAGAAAAAAAACAATGGATTTAGGCCCAGATCTCTGTACTGGGGTGAATGTATGACATTGTTCTGCATTCTGTCCATCAACAGTTCTTTTCAAATTTACTTACAGACAGCGGTGGACTGGGGGCACCGATTTCCAAACATTATTGTCTTGCGACCCAACTCCAGTGGGTGGTGCATTGGCTAGCAGGACGCAGTCTGATTGAAGTTTCAGCTGCTATTGGTGGGGATGCACTGAAAGAAATGTGACACTTAAAGCTTCCTAAAGCATCTTTAACTGCAATCTCAAACAATCTACTCCTGGTGGTGCATGGCAGCTATCAGTGAGCATTGTGAGTCTCACCAGGGGAGAAACCTTATTCTCTGGGAATACTACTGCAGTCTGTGGCAGCGTTTCAAGAAGCAGAGGGCAGGGAAGGAGTGGAGATGTGGGAATTGCTGGGTCTGGGGACACTGGGCTGCCTATTTCAAGATTTCAAACTATCTTCTTTTGACTTAATATTTGAACAAAACGGCCTTCCTGTGGGAGAGATTTTGACACACAGACACCTTGTCCTCAAAGTAGAACTAATTTTGGGAGTCATAGTAAGCGAACCTCTCATGCACATGCTAACACAAACACTTTTTTGACTAGGCACCGGAAAGCAGCTTGTATCTTGGATAGTAAAAGTCATCTGGGACAGGACCACTGACCCCCTGATTGACTTGCGGCATTTGCTTCTGTAGGGCCTGTGGAATCCGCAGACTCAGAAGGAATGGCTCAGGGCACATGTACATCCATGAAAGTGCTTCTGCAATATCCGTTTTCAATATATTCAACATAAAATCCTCCATAGAGCGTATCTGAGAACCGTCAAGACTCCACAGGATTTACCCTGTGGTATCAACCACCTGCCCTCGTTGCCCAGCTCTTCACACTGACATTTTACGTATGTTTTGGGACTGTTCCTTTGCAAGAGCCTTTTGAGATGCTCTTTGCTCAATACTCTTACGAGTGACAGGTCTGCAGGACCTCAACAATGTAGACTGTTGTGTTTTGGGTCTTTAGGAGTGACAATGAGTGAGAGGGGCCACCGCTTGTTTAATTGATTTGACACTGTTGCTGGCTCGGCCTGTAATCGAGAACAGTGATACTTCCTGGGGCTTATCATTAGCAGGCCATTTTGACTAAATGTGCAGATGTGGAATCTGTGGGTTTTAGACAAGAGGAAATGTGTGGTTTACGCAGACGTCCCATAGCGACAGTCTGGGACAAACTCATCCATGCCCACCACGTTGACCCGAGCGATGATACCCGACCATTATAGCCACTGATGAGGCCATTGGCATGGTGGGGACTGAAGTATGGTGCAAGACTTGTGCTTCCTCTAGGCTACATCCAACACCCTTCTCAAGGACACAGTGTGCCCACCTGTGTCGCCACAAGCCGAATTCAACTTCAATGATGCATTAACCCACATCAGAGACTCAGGCTTGATGTTGTTGTTTCTTACTATGTTTTTGGACTGTTATAAAGTCCCTGTGTTCTTATTCTGTAACGAGATACATATGTACTGTTTGTTGAAAATCTGTTGTAATGCTGTCCAACGTATGCAATTACAAAATACTACATGTTTTGAAATGCTGCAATACTCAATAAAGATACCTAAAACAAAATCAGGGTCAAGATGGCAGGCAGGAAAACAAGGCACAATGCATGACTAATGGCCACATTCTGTTCCCAGCAGGTCTCTGGGCAAGGACCACAAATATTATTTTTAAAACCCAGATATTTTCTAAAAAGACTTTTTAGATACAATTAGATATGATTAAAAATGTTCACAAACGTCTTATAAAATGTATTTCCCTTAAAGAAGCTTCAATTGAAGGTATGTTATGTTTACTCTTAAGTAATAGATCTGTTTTTTAAGAAAATCTTGATGGCAAGATACTTGTAATGATTCCTGCCTACATCAGGATTGCATAGGAACAAATTAAACAAGATTCTACTTCTATCACTAAATGTATTAGTAGATGGCAGATTATGAGCTGTGATTGTCATGAGCTACAATGAGTGAATGAAATGTTGATTTCACTAAATATCAGTCAGTGCTTAATTTGTGCAGGCAGTGACATTCCTATTTAGGGATAAGGGCTTACTTTTCATTACAGAATTGTACTCAGAGCAAAAGAGGGAAAGCCAGATAAAAGCGCGTGAAAGAGGATAAGAAACATAGGAAAACAGTGACAAAGGAAGAAATCGGGGATGACAAAAAACTTTTAAGTGTGAGAATGGAAGTGTAGGGTGGTGGAAGAAAAAGTTCTCAGATGAGATTTGATATTCAGTTTCCACCATTTTCAGCCACTGTGACGGTAGGCTCCTTTGAAAATCTTTGTGTCCCTGCATGTATTTATTTTTGCTTTTACAAATTAAGCAATGTTGCAAACAAAAGTAACAAAACATGTAGGTAGAGATTTAAACGATGCTGCATTTGTTGAATGATGAATAATTTGTTGGTGACTTTTTTTTTATAAAGAGCAATAGGACAAACCGTGAGCACTGGAAGAGATATCTCTGACACAGTTTTGGGCTGGCTTTGTCTTTAATAGCTCGAAAGTTTGAGCAGGGCTATTTTACTACTTTAGACAGTGGTAAATAGTAGATTTTCACAGGAACTTTAACGGCATGCTATGCTTTCAGATGGAAACATACCAGCGTTTTTAGATTTATTAAAGTAAACGATAGAGCAAACACAATAATTTACACAAAGTAAAATAACAGCACAAAACACAACAGATAATAACAAAACAGTAGAAACAAAACGCAGTACTATTATAGGACAACACAAACATACTTTACAATGATGCAGCACAAAAAACAACAGAATACACCCTCAACTCAACTAAATGCCACACAGCAAATATGTACATACATTCTTGCCACATATTACCCCCTCTCGAAACCTGCTCTCATAATACTGTGGTAAAAGAGGTTTGCACCAAGCACTGCCGTAATCTACCACCAAAGTCATGAAATACCGCCACTCTGAAATGTTTTGTGACCTGGCCCCTTGCTTTTGTTCTCAGTTATCCTCAATGCATTTTCAAAATGTGCAACTCCTTATGTTGGGGCATGCAAAATAGTCATTCCTTCAGTCCAGGCAGCTTTTTCTTACTCTATATTTATACAAACATGTCTTAAGGGCAAAAGTGGTTCGTAAGAAAAAAAGAGACTACATATTTTTTAAAACACACGGTTATTTCTTGATGTACTGTACAGAATCGAAAATCCAGCTCTTTGGTACTGATTTCGTTCATTAAAAAATAAATCGTGTTATAACCCTTAGGATGTTGATTTGTACAATGTAAAACTATGATATTTCCCATGAGAAAAAAGGCATAATTTCTTTGTGCAATAGTTTTCGCTGCTTTGAATTTGATGCCTGCGTAAAGCAAAGTATGAAAATGAAAATAAAAACATAATGAAAGATTTCTAGCTTTTATAGATGAAAACAATATGTGCACCTCATTTCAAGCTTGGAAAGAGTATATATTTTTCAAAGCATGAAATTACATTAGAGCCTTACCCAGATAACCAAGTTCACAAGCAAATGATCCATACAAAAAAGAAGCGTGCATTATTCCTATATTAAGCGTTATATTTTCTTTTCAAACAATTTAAAATATAAAACATAAGATAATTATCATCATGGTAAAAATAAACAGTGCATAAAAGAATATTTTTATAATAAGAAAATATTTATGAGGAAATAAATTACAAATAAAACAACATGTTTTTCCTTAATGTTTAGTTCCAAAATTAAATCGCCCAGCAAACCATGCAACAGACAAAGGCATGTAAAGCAAACTGGGGCGCTCCAATCAACATAAACCCGCAATGACGTTAACCTAAGGATGGAGTATAATAGCTACAGCATCCCATTCACAACATATACGTCTCCAATCAATACTAAAAGTTCACGCTGTCACTCTGCATGTGAAGACCCCAACCTGCACAGTGACGCGTGGTACTCCAACCATATCCTTCCCTCCACATTTCACAAGCATGTCTATCCTATCTTCTACCTCCAACTAGAAGATGGAGGGCAGTTACTTTGATTTCATATTCAGTATAAATTTGATATAATTAATTTCATCATATGATATCATATACCAATTCATAACCAATTAATCGTGAAAGGAGCAGGTATATAATGTATGAAAGGACCTGTTGAACTTCTGGTAACTGGCTGGCATAGATACAGGCTATACCAGCCTGTTTAAATAACCATTCTATCATAACTTGGCAGGCCTTCCAAATCCAAAGAAATTTGTCATAAATTGCTGGTCATCCGGGTGGACTAATATAAAGGACGACTGTATGCAGTTTCCCTAGGCACATCTCAGAATCCCTCTTACTCATTATCTTACTCATTATCGAAACCTGTTACCTCTAAAGCTATACTAACAACATAATAAAAGACATAAAGAGTTAATCAGTGTTGCCAGCATCACATAAATCATAACATTGCTTGTCTTTCTCTCATAATTCCTCAGTCATCACGCTGGTAGGCATTGCGACTTATAACACAATAAGTGCACCTCAGAAGTCATTATGCCGCATATGGAAACTGTAAAGAAATGCCTCTTCTTGCATGTTCACCCCCACACATTTGGACAGATACTGCTGGTTTTTCGACTCTGAGATTGCACTGAAGCTTGCTAACCAGACCTCAGTGCCAGTGTTCTAACCCTATACTAAAGTTATGTTGAATTGGATACACCTAATTGGCAAGTACAGACTTACATATAAGTCACTAATATTTGGCACCCAGGTACCCAGGGCATGTAAGGCAAAGTGTTCACCCTAGGCTGCTACACTGGTTGTGCCACAATGCATTTGATAAAGACAATATGGACCCTGCCTTCCACTGCAGACTGACAGGCCAGTGTGTGAAACTGCCAGTTCGTCTTTGCCAATACACTTAATGGCTAAGTCACCACTTCCCTTAAATAGCATGTGTAATTCTCCCCTAAGGAAGGCCTACAAAGTCCTATACCAGGGAGCTGTATGTTACTAAGTACGACTTATGGTTTTCTATATGTCTTAACAGCTTCACTTCCAAATTGTCATTTTGCCGTGGAAAGGTTAGGAGCCCCATTGGCTAACACAGGGTTAAACGGTTGGCACTCCAACGCATCTAACTTTTGAATGGGATCACCTAACAAGGTTAAGTAAGGTATCAAATTAGTTGTGACATTAAATCTGACCTGATGCCCAGACCAGATTTAAAGTCAATATTAATGTTAAGCAACTTTTTAGGAAGTTGCCACTCAGCACTCCAGCTAGTAGAGTGACCTCACAAAGGCACTGAAACATAGACAGGTTTCTGACCACCTGGGGAAACATGTGAATGACTCTCAGGCCTGCAAACAAATTGCAGTTCCTCCTGAGGCACAGCCGGGAGTAGGATCCTCTGTTCCTTTTTTAAAAATTGTATATTATTTGTGATTTTTCATTGTTTTAAACAAACGAGCATTGCCTTCGCTCTGCGCTCAGCGCCCTGACAGCTGACGCGGGAGGGTGACTGGAGCAAAAACGGGAACGCCATTGGCCGATTGAAGGCCACGCCCCCTGCTCAGAGACTCGCCCCTTCATCTATTTCCCATATAAAAGATGTGTCCCTACAGGAAGCGCAGCGGACGAGCGCAGCGGGCGCGTCGAATGCGCGCCGAAGGCTCGCGAAAGGGCCACAACCCCTGTCTCCCCAACTACAGGCAGACCAGGCAAACCTTCGATGGTTTACTCGCGAGGTGAGCTGCTTATGTTTAATACTCCTTTAACAGCCCCCCTTTGTGCCAAAGTTGGACCCTCCCACACCATGGGCCCCTTCAGCTGCGGCTATTGTAGATGGACTTGTAACCACTCGGAGCTACCCTCATCGGAAGTCACACCTACACAGGACTACACATGCATCTATGTTAATGCTAGGTCCCTCCCTAAACACTCGACTGAGATATGGGACATGTTATATGATAGCAGACCTGATTTTGCCTTCATTTCGGAGACTTGGCTCGGTGAGCACAATACCCCGGATATCACCGTAGCCCTTCCCACTGGGTACAAAATCATTAATCTAAATCGACAAATTAAGAGAGGTGGCGGAGTGGCCATGATATTTAAAGATAGTTTTTCATGTCACCAAGAAACAGTCACTCAACTAGGCAAACACGATGTGCTAACCATCTCCATCTTCATCAATACTCAGGTTATCCTTGGATGTGCAATCATCTACAATCCCCCAAACAGTACAACTGACTTTAGCACCCAACTTCTCGAACAAATCCTTCCATTCTGCCTTAACCATAAAAACATTATAGTCATTGGTGACTTCAATGTTCATTTCGATTTAGCCGATAATTTCCTAACTAAACAACTTACCACAGACATGGAAATCCTGCAATTATCACAGAAAATAGCTCGCCCCACACACAGAGCGGGGCACATGTTAGATCTTATATTTACAAACATATCGAAGACCAACATTACGGATATAACCCCTTTGACATGGACAGACCACTATAGGATAGATTTTACCTTAAACCTACCTCTAAAAACCAACAGACCGCTAGCTCAGTCGGTCAACTCCACTAAATGTTGGAGCAAATTCTCTTTGGAAAAATTCAAGGAAGATTTTTCCTTTTTTTCTAGCTCTGAAATGACATGCGAAGAAAAAATTTGCCTCTTACGAGAAAACATAGAGAAAGCACTTGACCACTGTTCACGGACTCGCGCAACCAATCGATTGAAATCAAAAACCTCCGAGAAATGGTATGGCCCAGACCTAAAAATTGAAAAAAGAAAATGCACCTCACTGGAGCATAAATGGAGAATCAGTAGAAACGCCGAAGACAGAGCCATTTACAAACATCAGTTGAAAATATACCACACTGCCATACGCAAAGCAAAGAAAGACTACCTTTCTCAAAAAATTCTAGAGAATAAAAATTCGTCCAAGGAGCTTTTTAAAATTGTAAAAGAACTTTGTAATCCTCCTTGTCTTACATCCAATCTGACACCATCACAAGAGAACTGCTCTAAAATTAGTGATTTCTTTTGTGATAAAATTGATATAATATATGCCTCTTTTACAAACAACGCTCAGGCCCCTGTGGAGTATCGGATTGACCCTACTTTGCAAACCAACTGCTCTACCTTTGGCCCATTTTCAGAAGATGAGATCACTAAAGCCATGTCAGAAATTAAATCTGGCTCACCATGGGATGTTTGCCCACACTTTATTTTTTCCCAACTGACTCCCATAATTGGCCCCGCAGTCACAAAAGTTCTTAACCAGTCTCTGGAGCAAGCTGTTTTTCCAGAAGTTTGGAAAAAATCGGCAGTAATTCCATTACTAAAAAAGGCGGGCGCGGATATAAACGATCCAGCCAACTACCACCCCATCTCACAGCTCCCCTTTTTATCGAAGGTTTTAGAAAGACTGGTAACAAAACAACTGTCAAGTTATCTAGAGATCAACAAACTTCTCGATGTTTCCCAAACAGGTTTTAGATCTAATAACAGCACAGAAACAACGCTTTTGGCCGTAATGGACGACATTCGCATGCAGGTCGATAAAGGTAAAACGGTTGAGCTGATACTTCTCGATTTATCAGCGGCATTTGATACTGTGTCCCATAAACTGTTAATTCACATACTTGCCGCAAAAGGAATACAAGGTAAAGCCCTAAACTGGCTGGAGTCTTTTCTATCAAACAGATCCCAGTCCATTTGTTTAGGCAACTTTACCTCTACCCCCCGTAAGATTAAATATGGAGTTCCCCAAGGAGCTACATTGAGCCCAACTCTGTTCAATGTATATGTCTCCTCTTTGGCATCGATTGGCAAGAAATGGGGCATTAATATCTGCTCCTACGCTGACGATACTCAGCTGATGGTTACCCTAAATGGAGATAATGACGCCAAAAGTAGACTACACAACTGCCTGTCAGAGCTATCCAATTGGATGCACGGCCATTATTTAAAACTGAACGCTGACAAATCAGAAATTCTACTCTTTGGTGGGGCCAAACAGCTCTGGGATAACACCTGGTGGCCAACTTCCTTAGGTTCTCCACCAATCCCCACATCGTCTGCTAGAAATTTAGGAATTCAGATGGACACCACTCTATCATTGAAATGCCATGTCTCCTCAATATGTGGCAAAGGATTTGCCATATTAAAAAGATTGAAAAGGGTCTTCCCCTGGATCCCACTTGAATGTAGACAGATCCTAGTCCAGTCGTTACTAATTAGCGGCCTGGATTATGGCAACTCACTATTTGTAGGAATGTCGGACTTCTTATTTAGAAAATTACAACTGGTCCAGAATGCCGCAGCAAAAGCAGTCTGCAATAAGAGAAAGTACGATTCTGCCACAAGCTGTCTGAGAGCTTTACACTGGCTGCCCATGAGACAAAGAGCCATGTTCAAAATGCTATGTATTGCCTATAAAACAATTCACAAACAGGCCCTTACATTCTACGAAATAGAATTAAGTTCTATGCCCCAGCGCGAAACCTACGTTCGCAAACCTCAGCCAAAGCAGCCACTACTCGGATTAAGCTTTCCAGAATGGGCGGAAGTGCTTTTTCACACATTGCTGCGAAATGTTGGAATGAACTACCGATCAACCTCAGACTCACGGACTCCTACTCCACCTTCAAGAAAAAACTAAAAACCGCACTATTCCCTACTTCAGAATAGTCAATATGTTCCCAGGTTAATGCCTTGGTTTTACTGTTATTTTTTGCAGCGCCGTGATATCCTTGTAGGATGAATGTCGCGCTTTACAAATACACCTAACAATAACAATACAAATACACCTAACAACAAAAGCAGTTACCCACGTGCAAGGTAACACCCCCCTCCCAGAATAGCAACTCAGGTAGTTATCCCAAAAGGCAGGCTCCAAAGGTGAAGCCGCCTTTGAGGGGCTGCATGTGATGCTCTCATGCCTTTTGTTCCTGCAGACCATGTAGAGACCGAGCTAAAGGAGGGAAACCTGTGTCCAAACCAGGTTTTCCATAGGCATGTAGCCCATTGGTAGGCACACCTTTGGTTGGGATACCTTGCTCCTGAGGACCAAAAAAATGTTGTGCCATCTTGAAGGGGACATGAATAGGAAACTCTGGGATAGGCAGATACCACACATCACAGGAATTTCATCACTACAGAAGAGGGGACCCAGTAGCCCATTGGTTAGTGACCACGTGGGTCCCTTAGGGCACTTTCCTTGGATAAGTAGGGCACCCCTGGCACCCTGCCCCTCAGTTCACATTGAAGAAAAAAAGAGGACTGAAGAGGGACTGCCTTCCTACCTTTGAACCATGCAAAGAGAAGCTGCACTATTGAGATGCCTGCACCTGCTGCTCTTTTGAGCTAGCAAGACTGGGACTTTGCCTGCAGCTCCTGACCCTGGCAAAAGTCGATTTCCCAGCTTCAACAAGACCAGTGACTCTGAGGATCAGTTTGCTGTTATCCTGGAACCAGTTCCAGAACAACAATAGCTGAAAGAGCTCAAACAAACAAAGTTGTAGAGACCGCAGAAGTTTTGCCTCTACAAAGTCGCCGGGCACAACACTGAAATAGCCAAAACCTGCACCCAAGCCTGGCAGACCTGGAAGGGCTGTCCAAGTTTGGAGTCATCATTCCCAATGGACACCATTCCTCACCAAAAAGTTTGCATCTAACCACAGTGCAGCATGACCAGTAGTGCAGCATAGGCTGTCCAGCTACTGCAATGTAGAGGATTTTGAGAGACTCTGACCTCTATGACCAAAGTTGCCCCACATCACCTGTGGACCGAAGAACCACCACCAAGGCACCACCATTGATTGCACCACAACCGGAAGATTCTTTTGAGCATCATTGCCTGCATTCTTCAGCATGAGGACCACTCCATTGACTTTTGTGGTGGTTGTTTGTAAAGTTGGGAACTTGCTTCAAAAGTACGCTGGTGGCTGAGTAACAGCCTAAAGTATCATTTCCAGCCCCCTAGATCTTATTCCTGCTGAATTTGGTCACCCAGGTTGGGCCAGCATACTCGCACTAACTTCTCCATAGTTTTCAAACTTTCCAATTGCCATTGCTTGTTTGCAGTTGCATTTAAAAGTGATAACATTATTCAGCTTTTGTATACTGAGCCATTGGCACAGGTGGTGGTCAACGAACATATCTCGGACCCCTTCCCGTTGGGGCGGGGGACGCGACAGGGCTGCCCTCTTTCCCCGCTCCTTTTTGCTCTAGCTCTGGAGCCGCTCGTGGCCTGGTTGCGACAAGACCCGGTGATCCGGGGACTAAAGTGGACCATGGGGTGGGAGGACCGCGTCTCCCTTTATGCTGACGACATCCTGCTATACCTAGCCTCACCGGCGCACTCAATCGCTTGTCTCTTGGACATCTGTGCGTCGTACGGAAGGGTGTCCGGCTACGCGATGAACTGGGAGAAGTCGGTTATATATATGCTCCGAGGCTCCCCGCCTCGGCTCCCGAGGGGATGCGAGATCCGGGTGGTGGAAGACGGGTTCAAATACTTAGGAATCTACGTGACCACTGACAGGGACAGATTTGTGGCTGAAAATCTAACAAAGCCCCTACATAGGTTTCGTAGCGACGTCAAGCACTGGCGTTCCTTACCCTTGACACTGCTGGGGAGAGCCGCCCTCTTCAAAATGATGGCTCTCCCTAGATTTTTGTACATACTTCAAAATACACCCTTCCCGGTGCTGCCAACGTATTTCGCCGCCATCAACACAGAGGTCACCAGCCTATTGTGGGAGGACAAGACACCACGGATAGCACTCCATAAGCTCACCAGGGGGTGGTACGACGGAGGTATAGCCCTCCCGGACATGAGACTGTACTATTGGGCATCGCAACTTACGGTGATAAATCAGTGGCTGCATGTGCATCGGGAGGACCCGGCGTATCGTATGGACTGGCAGCTGCTGGGGGCTGGGGGTTCATGGGAGCGCTCTACAACTACAGGAGGGGCTGCTGCCCCCCGGGCCCTACGGTGCACACCCTCCAGATATGGTTTATGGTGCAGCGGGCTCTGGGCTGGGCCGGGAAAATAACCCAGGCCACACCGTTATGGGAGGCGAAACAATTGGGGGTGCTGCGCACTACCAAGGGGTTCCATCAATGGGACCTAATTGGCATCTCCAGGGTTGGTGACCTTTGGAAAAAGGGGGAACTGGTCACATTTGCCCAACTGCAAGCAGATTACAACCTGGCCGACACCGAACGTTTCAGGTACATGCAAATTCGTCACACACTCCAGGCGGCGGTCCCGCCCGGGACCCGGCTTCCGGAGTCGTCGCCGTTGGAAGACCGGCTCCTCACGGAGCATCTGACACAAAGGGCGACCTCCCTGACATACCGAAAAATGATAAACAACCGGCCAGAACCGTTTGCAGCCCTTAAGGGTAGATGGGAGTCTGAGCTGGGGGACTTTGACGAAGCGGACTGGCAGGCGGCGCTTTACTTCCCTAGGGAAGTGGGCATATCATCCAAACTGCGGCTGGTCCAACTAAAAATTCTGCACCGCACATACTACACCCGTACACTCCTATTTAAACTTAACCGAGCGGACTCCCCACTATGTCTCCGGCAGTGTGGTATGGAAGGAACCTTATTACACACCCTCTGGGAATGCCCGGCCATAACTCTGTACTGGAAGGGAAAAATGCGCACACTCTCCCAGGTGACCAAGGTTCCGACGCTCCCGGAGCCGCGGAGGTGTCTCCTCAACGTCTGGGAGCCGACAGATCTCAATAGAGTGTCACAACTCTGGGTAACACTGGGACTCATGTTGGCGAAACGCAATATAGCCCAGGGATGGGGATCTAGACAAGCGCCGACCCTCGCTCAATGGTCCCAAGATATGGACTCCACAATGGTGGTCGAAAAAACTGTATATATTCATAGAGATTGCCCCAAAAAATGGACCCAGGTGTGGGGCGGGTGGAATGCCTATAGAGGAAACATATGTGAGCCCCCCCGTGATACTTCAGACTCTGAGCTAAGCGATCATGACTAGACGCCCTATCGCTTGTCTGAAGAATGTGATTGACACTGTCATGCGAAGCCGAAAGGGAACTATTGTTTTTTTAGAATGTTATGAAAGCCTAGTGGCACTCTTGATGGGTTGGTATATGCTGAACTTGATGCCAATGTGTATTGCTTTATGTTTTAAAAACTCAATAAAAATATTTAAAAAAAAAAAAAAGTGATAACATTTCTAAAATCTGTATCTTCGATACCCTCCATTGGATTTTGATGATCAAGGTGTCTAAAAATGTATTAAATAAAATCTATTTTTATAAAAGGCTGTTGTTTTATTTTATTGGTGAGGGATCTTCTTGTTTCACTGCTTATTCCTATTAAATGCATCACACTAGGTTCCTTTGCCAAGCCTTACTGCTCGCAGCCACAGCTGTCCAGGGTTGAGCTTAAGGTTGAGTAAACACTACTGACTGGACCCAAGATGGTGTCTGTAAGTGTACTCCATTATAAGGCCCATCAGTCATATCATGTAGCACACCCAGATCCTCACAGAAACACTTCCCATGAAGGTCCAGTGCAAAGACAACAATTTTCTAACAAACATGCTGTATAGCATCCTGCCCAATGTTTTAGCGCCCTCACATGGGGTATTAAGGGTCATACAAATACCAAACTACTTTATTTTAATCATTAAACGCTCATGCCACTCTTGACCTTCTCATGACAATTGTTTTACATTTGTTTCTTCCTATTGAGGAACAATGTATTGTGAAGGTTGATATTGTTATCCTGCTTGAAATCACACTTCAATATTCCAATACCTCACAGTACCTTCCTTGAGTTTTAGGAAGAATTCCATAGCATTTTGAGGTGCAGGCTTTTTGAACTAGATTAATGTGAGAGGAGTAGAGTAAGATACGTAGATAAATCATGTCATTGATGTGTCACTTACTATGCTCTTGGTTCCTCTCCTAGTGGAAGGTGAGTGAATGTTGTCACAGTGTTCTATTACAGCTCATGGAAAGAAAGGGCCTACAAAAGAACTTCAGTGTGATAATCTCATAATCAGTTTATCTTATCCAGTGCCAAACATAATATAAATAAGTACTGGCAAGGCCAGTATTACTGGATTTAAGGCGCTAATCCATGCAAACACAAGGATCCACCAATGTGCTCAGACTATTTGTGCTGTGTTTTTGTGCAACCTTGCTCTTTCTTTCCCTTCTAAGTCTGGAACCTATTTTGGGCTCCCAAGCATGTGTGCTGTATGGCATGAGTTCCACAAGTGTAGGGAATATAAACTTTCCACACACTTTGGAGGAAATATGAAAACAGATTACAAAAAGGCATTGCACAAGTGGTTGTGCACAAGTGTGCATGCATGAGTTTGAATGTGTTTTCTCATTTAAGCCAGACGTGTTGACTTAGATCAGGCAGATTCTCAATGTGTTTAGGGTCTCTAGATGTAAACGTTCTGTCTCTATTTTAGCTTTTGGCAGATGTCATACAGCCAGGATTCTGAACAAAATTACAACTTTTTTGGCAAATCCAATTTGAAAAGGTAACATTTATGAATGTCATGTTTCCTTATGAAGCTAAGACATTGAGGGGGCTATTTACAAAGAAGTGGCAGAGTGAAGCGTTAGCCATCATGGCTTAATGCCTCACTCCGCCACTTCAGAAATGCAAAGCTGCACCATATTTACAAGGATATGGTGCAGCCTTGCGTGTCCCCTTACTCTGGCACTACACTTAGCAGTGTAGCGCCAACGCAGGCACCCTTGCACCATAGTGCAATGGTGTCTACTTTCAGGGAAAATTGTTTATGTGTAGGAAGGTGTCCCTTCCTGCATATAAACAATCTTTCAATGCCATATTGTCACTTCTATGTGTGCTGCTTAATGCAGCATGCATGGAAGTTACAAAATGTCATGTTTTAAGGATTGTTCGCCAAGTCAAGACTAGGTTTAACCTGGCCTTAATTTTGGTGCTGCCTCCTATTTACGCTGCCCTTGTAAATAGGGGGAGCATCAAAATCAATGGGTGTTGTGGTGGAACGGCCACCGCAACACCCACTGCCCACCCCTTTCATGCTATGCATGGCGCGAAAGGGGGCCTTATTTACAAGGCAGCATTAAGCCATGTTAAGTGGCTTAATGCTGCCTAGTAAATAAAGCAAAGCCCTATCGCACGGAAACGTCTCAAACGTTCCCGTGGCAATAGGGGTTTGTACATATGCCCCTGAATTTGTAATGTTTTGTACTGGTGTTTCTTGTAATAGCACATATTGTCAGATGTCTGATCACACAATAAACAGGTGCGTGTTTTTTATACAGAAGTGCTCTTAAGCATTTAGGGGGATATAAGTTTTGCATTTGTCTAACGTACGCATGGTGAGTGAGGTATGACAGGTGAGAGGAGACAAAAAATACTTCTTGGGAGAGATGGATGGTGTGGTTTGAAGACATTTTATTATCTTTGCAAGTGAGCCATATGTAATTTGATATCAAGCTGATAATCTGGCGGACAGAATAGGATTTGTTCTTTAGTTAGTAGTAAGTGGCAGTAATTAAATATGAAGTGAGTATTTGTACCTCTCAGGTGAGTCATGCCTATGTGTGGTTGTGTTCTTCTGTTGAAAATATTTAGTGGTCTGTTGTTTTGGCATAGCTGGACTGAAGTGACAGGTTTGCCCACAGAGGAAGGTTGTAATGTGTCGTGCTGGTTGTAAATAAAAGAAGTGCAGGTTTGGTGCTTGTATAGGACAAATTTAAATCTGTGTCAGTGTAGGAGTAGTTTAGTTTGAGGTTATGATCCAGATTGCCTTGATTTATGTTGACATTATCCTTTCTAGTGTATTTCCCTAAGATGTGTGAAAGTGAGAATGGAGAGATAGAGGATTAGTTAGGTACGCACTAGTCAGTAGAGACAGTAGCATTGAAACATTGTTAACATCCTTACATATGTTTATAGCTTTTATGGGCTTCAGGGTATCAAATATTGTAGTGAAGATATGAAGGTTGAGATCTTTGAATTGAATCATGATCATGCAGGGTGATGTGTATCTCACATTTCATGTTACTGTAACCTGAGATAGTACACTTTTTCACATATGGGGCTTCTGGGCTCTTTGAGCTCAAGTAGAAAAGGCAAAGTGTATTGGTCCATGAGGGTGAGGAAGGTGAGCCCTTAGTAAAATAAAAATGAACAGATCAGTTTTAATGAAGTTCTTCTGAGGCTATACAATTTTCCACATTGAAGAAGATTTGTGATGTGGCTCTCTCATATGATATCCTTAGTTATGTCATTTGAGATGTCATCAGTGATGTCACTGATGATGTCATGAGTGATGTAATATGTGAGGTCATAAGCAGTGAATTGTGGGGATGTAAGTTATAGCTAGCTCAGGTATGTATAACTGCAGAATTTTAATGGTTCTGTAGGAGTGAAATCTGAGCCTAGCTATAATGTTCCTGTGCCCTTTGTTTTTTTCTGAGTTTTTCCAAGGCTTTTTATTATCTTTTTCCAAACTTTATAGTCCCTGTAACCTTTGTTTTTTTCTGTGAATTTCTACTTATTTAATGTTATTCCCTAACTATAATGTCCCTGTAACCCATGTTTTTTTTAAAAGAATGTCTACCTTTTTTAATGTTATTTCCTAACTATCACGTCCCTGTAACCATTAACCTTTGTGAGTGGGATTGGATGTATGGGTCTGTTAGGGAGTGTGTGAGTGGCTGTGTGAGTCTGTGAGTGAGTGTGTGAGTAGATTATGGATCTGTAAGTGGGTGTATGAGTGGCTGTATGGGTGTGTGAGTAGTTTTCTTGCTGTGTGAGTGGCTGTATGGGTCTTTAGCGGGTGTGTGAGTGGTTATATGGGTATGTGAGTGGCTCTATGGGTGTGTGAGTGGTTGTGTGAGTGGTTGTGTGGTTCTGTAAGAATATGTGATAAAGGCTGAATGGGTGTGTCAGTAGATGTGTAAGTGTTGGTGTGGGTGTGTCAGTAGCTTTATCAGTGACTGGACCAGAATGGAACATCACCTTGCCCTTTATCGAACAACAATCCCCATTTTTGAAGAAATGTCTACGCAACAGGAGAACTTTCTACTGGTAAATTAGTAGGTGCTACCTTGTTGGGTAATAACTAGTGTATATTCTACACTACAACTGTGCAATGGGCCATGAGGAAATGTGTCTAGTGACCTAGGGTGCATGTAATTTCAGCAATGTGATTGTGTCCTGAGCGTCTTCATTCACAAATCTGTGTTAAGATTAGCCTTCTTCAAGAGGAGACAACAAGAATGCAAAGTGGGGAATCTCAGCCTAACAAGTGTACTTCCTACCAGCTATATAAAGCAAGTGCTTCTTTGTTTGGTTGAGCTGTCCACAAATTTCCTCTGCATCAAGAATACTTCACCAAAATCAGTGGGAAATCTGCTCAGGTACCTTTTGGCAAGCGGTTCATCAATGTGGGAAAAGGCGGGAAGACTTTTCCATGAAACTAAGGAAATGGGGTGTGGGCAAATGGGTAGACTTTGCAGATGATTTTGGGCATTTGCATACTCAAGGTACCTAAACGGGAGAACCATGGACGCTGCTCTCCAGTCAAGAACTAAAACACTTGTCACATTCACTACAGATTAGATTGTGCTCCAATATATCAACGACGCATTCACCCCCATTGAGGATTTCAGATGTGGAATAGGAGAGGGAACACACATGCTTTGCCTTCACCAAGGCCATGAATTTAGGATAATTTGTGCTTTACAGAAATGGAGCTTCAACTGGGGCTCCTGCTCTGTTTATATTTTTAGGTACTTCCCGTTGAGGTTTAATTGCCATGAAATGAGCATCTGGCCAGACTGGAACCTCATTTTTTCCAAGAAGATTCCACAGTTTTGCCATAAATGTCTACCCGACTGGAGTACTTTCTACTGGTTAATTAGTACGTGCTACGTCGTTGGATTATTGTATAGTGCATAATCTACACTACAGCTGTGTAAAGGACCATGACGTAATGTCCCAAGTGATGTTAAAAGTGCTGCAAATCACCAAAAGTTGAATGCCACTGTGGGATCAAACAGGATGTGAGAGGCCCGAGAGAGGGCTGCCAAGTTTTCAGTTTGCATATGTATGACATTTCTACATTTGAGATGTACTTATCTGTGAATGTTTCAGGACATATGGGACATATCGAGTGACATTTTATCACTGGCAGTTAAATGGCCTTTATTGTTTTTGCATGCATCTCACATGTATCAAAGAACAATTAATACATGACAGCACCTCACACTTTTCATGTGCCTCAACATCCCTTATCTTATCTTATACAACAGTTGTATAGTGCATAGCTACCCATAGGCATTCCAGCACTGATAGTGTGGCGCAGAGTTGTTAAGGGGATTTACAAGGGCCTGTCATGAAAAAGCCAGATTTTCAGTGATTTCTGAAAGTCGAGTTCCTTTTCAATCAGTCTTGGCGAGGGGGAGAGGCTATCCCACAATTTGGCCAGCTGGTAGGTGAAGGATCGCCCTCCATAGTTTACCGTTTTAATGATGGGAGTTATGGCCAGATGGGCATTTCAAGAGCGAAGAGATCTCCCAGGAGAGTAGGAAGATACCAGTGAATGGGAGATCAGTGGGCCTTTGCAGAAGAGTACCCTGTGGGCAATGCAAAATGATTTTAATTTTATTATTTTGGTCGCGTAGAGCTCGTGAAAAGAGCGCAAGGCTTGTTTAACGGATTGGTGTTTGGGGTTGTTGTATATTAATTGAGCTGTGAAATTCTGTACTATCTGTAATCTTATTGTGACTTTGGGGGTGACCAGGTAGAGTGAATTACAGTAGTCCAGGTGAGCAAGAATGAGTGCTTGAACTAACAGACTATTTGCTGTGGAAGGAAGAAAAGGGAGAATTTTCTGCAGCATCCTCATCATGTCATAAAAAATGGCTGCAAGCTATATTGCCTGGGAGTCAAATTTGAAGGATTTATTAAGCCACATTTAAAGGCTCTTTATGGCTGTTTTTGTGGAGGGAGAGTTCCCCTTACAGCTTGGTCTGCCCAGATTCAAGGCTGAGTTAAAGTTGTTGCCTAGGATCATAAACTCCATCTTGTCTCCGTTTAATTTGAGACAGGAGCTATTCACTCACTTGCCCATCTTCTCTAAACAGGGACCCAATGATGGACAGCTGGAGGCTTGACTTGAATTGAGGGAGAAACCAGTTGTGTCTCGTCAGCATAGGATACTAGTGAGAAACGATTAGGAAGAATGATCTCAGCAAGTGGTCTGATGTACAAATTAAAAAGGGTCAGACTAAACGAGGGGCCCTGAGGAACCGCAAATTTAGGGAGAGAGTTTCAGAATTACATCCGCTATTGAAGACCTTAAAGGTTTTGTTCTAGAAGAAGGACTTCAACCAGGCAAGGGCAGTTCCGGAGAGTCTAGCACTCTAGTCTATTAGCAAGATTGTCATGGCTTACGGTATCATAAGAAGAGCTTAGATCAAGGTGGATGATTGCTGCTGAACCTCGTTGATCTAGCTGCCTTTTAGCTACTTTTACCACAGCCAGAAGGGCTGTCAATGTGCTGTGGTAGTTGTGAAATCCTGCCTGGGTGGAATGCAGAATATCATAATTTTCCCAAAACTCTGACAGTGTTAGATTCACATGTTTTTCTAAAGTTTTACTTATCCCTAGAAGGAAAGAAATAGGGTGGTAATTTCCCAGTTCGAGATGATCCAGATTGGGCTTTTTTAAAAAGCCCAATATATATGTACACACTTGTCGGTCACTCACATACACTCATTTAAGCACTCACAAACACACTCAGACACTTATACACCCATCAAATACCCACTCACACACTTATACATCCAGTAACATACCCACTCAGACACTCACACACTCACTCACATACTCATTCAGGTACTTATGTACCCACTTACAGACTCACTCAGAGAGTGAGGCTCTCATGTACGATCCACTCATAGAGTCATTTGTACTGTCTCATATCTTACACCCACTCGCAGAACCACCTAGGCACTCATGCACCAATTCACAGACCCACTCAGAGGCTCATGCACCCACTCACAGACCACTCAGATACTCATGCACCCACTTACAGACTCACTCAGAGAGTCACACACCCATTTACAGACCCACTCAGAGACTCAGGCACATACTTACAGACCCTCTCACACACTCACGTATATACTCACAGACCCACTGAGACACTCATACACCCACTTACATACCCACTCAGAAAGTCACACACCCACTCACAAACTCACTCAGATATACACACACCCTCACTCACCCATACAAGGCTCATGCATCCACTCACAGACCTACCCAGACACGTGCCCTCCCAGTCACAGACCCACTTAGACCCTCATGCATGCACCCATTCACTTACCCTTTCATGATTTTATTTGAATTCTGGGAGTTGTAGTCATATTTGTTCCATTATAAAGGATGAATACAACATTCAGATGGAATTTATGCATTATAACCGTATATGAATTATGAATCTGAATTGATCTGTTCATGGAGGGCTATATTATCACTTAAAACTGCTACACCAGGTATACATTTTTCTCAAACCATATATAACTGAACAGTGAGCTAGGCTGTAGCTTGTCCATAGTGGAGGGAGTTATTTGCTTAAAAAGTAAAAGATGCACTTTGATATTTCAGGGAGCTATTTGCACTCATACAAACCTATATGCCCAATTATAAACCCAGCCTACAACCAGAGTAAAATCAGAGCTACCTAAGTAGAAAAGCAGCCCGACACTGAAACACCTAGTGAGGTAGTTAAAGAAGCATGCAAAGATTCACTCACACAGACAGGAACAAATGATATCTATTTTGTGGTATTGAAAGCAGTTACTTACACACTCAAACCAATATTCAATAGTACACCCAGTAGACAATCTATGCAGGCCTTTAGACACATTTAGATAATCACATATCACATATCACTTATAGAGAAGCAGTGATTTAGTAAAAGATTTACATACATATGGAATCACAGCCCTAGATAGGAACTGAAAAATCCATTCAGATATCTGCTAAAGAACTGATTAGGCCTGGGCAAAAATTTCGTTCCGTTCGCGGAAATTGCGATAATTTGACATTTTTGCGTTCCGCGGAGAGCGCGAAAATGTCAAAAATTCCGGTTTCCGCAGCTTGGCGATAATTTGTTTCTTGCTCGCGCTGTAAAATGATACATTCTCGCGCGCGCGCGATCGCCTTACCTGAATCCCTGCGTTCGCCGACAAGTTTTCTTGATCCGGTCGCGTTCTCCATGAGATGTTGTATTGTTTTTAGCCATTTGCGCTGTCTCGCGACAGTTCGCGCCCGCAGTGACGTCATGCGTCGCGCGATCACGTCTTTCTTCTCGCGATCATGCACCGCGAGAACAACTCAAAACAAGATGGCCGCGCCCGCAAGCAACCACATGGGTAAGTTGGCGACCCGCAACCATGCAGAAAATCTCGCGAACATGCCGGAAAAAAACTTCCGCATCTTCGCGATATTTCTGCTTGTTTGCGATAATTTTAAACATTCTCGCGATAATTTGCGAAGGTTAATTCCGCAAATTCCGCCCACCCCTAGAACTGATACTTTCATCATGCAAACCAGTAGTCTTTGCATTATGGTTCAGGCATGGTATACTTGAGCTTGGGCAGGTAGTTCTACTGGTAGATGTGTATTATTACTTAAAAGTGCTTCTCAAGGCGTAAACTGAATAAATATTTATTAACTGTTCAATTAATTGAAGCCATTACAGTATGAGAGGGACCGGATGTTTAAAACAATTCAATTGTTTAAAACGATTCCACTATGCCTCCATGATGTCTAGCTGGGACCACTCTGCTGCTTTCGACATGTTGTAAAGCGCGGCATGCCAATGTGGATGGGGTATTCAGAATAAGACAGGAGTGACTTCTCCTTGTGGTGCCTCTTTTATAGCAGTCCTATTTAGGTGCATGAATTTCCCCAGTCTTGCTATAATGCTTGCCATTGAACTGGAGAAACACAGAGTCGAAGCCTCCCTGCAGGTTCTTCCTCCATTTTTGATGAATAGTGGGTGAAGGAGGCGTCTGCGCTCATTTTTCAGTTTGGGGCAACAGGACAGGTGATATTACCAGGGTTCTTTAGCCAAGGAACAGCCTGCACTCAATATTTTCCCCTTACGAGCCCACGCAGGTTTGAAATCTGCAATTCTTAGCGTTAAGAGTCTAATGTAGAGTATTTTCCTGTGGACTTCCTTTGACAGTGCCTCCCACAAATACGGTTGAGCATTTCCGGGAGTGTATGATTTGTCCAGTGGCTCTGTGAGCGAGCTGGGGCTGAGGGATTCAAAGTCTAGAGCGAATGATGTTTCCTGGACCAGCTGTCTTCCAGGCAGGTAGAGGGATTTCTGGTATTTGTAAGCTTGATGCCTCTATTCTTAAGATGGTTGTGGCCTGGCCAAGGCTGGTGTACCAGGCTGAGCCTCTCTCCTCGAAAACAACCTCAGTCAGTATCTAAGTGAATCTTCGGGTGCCCTCATGATCCTGATGTATAGCTTTATCAGGAACTCTTGCATATCAATTCTGGCATCCAGAGGCCGAGCTCCAGTCTCAACCCTGTTTTCCTTGCTGATCGTGGTATGAGCAGCTCTGATTTATATGCCTTGATTTGAGTTGCATTTAGGAACTTGTCCAGCGCTCCAGGAAAGGCCAGTTGTCCATAGCTGATGGCAGAAAGCAATTTTGCTCTTAGGACAGTCATTATCGGCTTAGCTGTTGGACTTAGCAAATGGTGGCTGAGTTGTCTAAATAAGTGGATTGCATTGGTGGCTTTAGTTTTAAGATGTTCTTGATGAATGTTTAAATTAGCCCTTTCTGAAAGCCAAACCCCAAGGTAGTTATAAGCTGCTTCTGAGTCAATTCACAGTTCACCCAGGTGCCAGTGGTCTTTTGTCCTGATGTTTTCCAAACACCAATACCTTGGTCTTCTCCTGATTGACCAGTAGATGGTTGGCCTTGTTGAAGCGATCCAGCACGTGCAAGACTCTCTGCAGTCCCACTTTAGTGTGGTTCATTATTACTTTATCATTTGCATATTGTAGTACCGGCAGCCTTGTGCTGCCCAGCCTTGGACATACTAGGTTGGCGCCATGCAGAGCAGCCCCCATATCTGCAGTGTAAAGATTAAACAAAAGGGCGGGTCAGTACACAGCCCTGTTTGAGACCATTGCTTGTTGGATTTTTAGAGGTCACTGTGTTGGTGCTTGTTTTGCCATGGACCCAAGTAATCTTCATATCACAATGTTATTGCTGTTAATAGTGTAGGTGGGATCCCCCAGCTAGTTAGTTTCCACCATAGCCTTCTGCGGTCCACTTATCGAAAGCTGTGAAGTAATCGATAAAGCAACAGAACAGTGGGATACTCTTTTTCTTAACTGCCTTAGTTGATAGATGGACTAATGCTAGGATGTTGTCCATGGTTGAGGAATGTGACCTGAATCCCGATTGGTAAAATGGAATGGCACCTTTTTCTTGTAAAGAAAAAGGGAGTGACCCCTCCATTTTTCTTTACATTATTGGTACAACCATTTGGTTGGGGAGTTGGATCTTCCTTGTGAAGATCTAATGCGTATACCCTTATCAATGAAGAGAGTTGTCTTCAACCTACTGATAATATGGATCCGTTTAACATTTCTGATTCAGTGAGGATCAGTGCAACAAAATTATAAATATGAATACCAACAATGGAAATAAAGTAATCATACTTTCTAGCAATAATGATAAATGGGGAAAGATTATAAACATAAAGAAGAAATTAATAAGAACAGAGATGTATGCTGAGTTCTTAATTGAATATGTAAAAGCAGGCGTTATTCCCATAGGGTTGCAAATTAAAAATGAACCCGGTTTATTCATTGAGAGCAGAAAGTTTTTAGAAACCTGCACCCATATTGTAAACTGGTGCAGTAGGGATTGGATCCTGCTTATTATTGAAACCGCTCAGGAGATTATTATTTTAGAGAAGCAGGAGATAGAACAACTTGAATTAGAAATTTAAAATAACACTGCTTTAGGTGAGGAGAAGAAAAAATTGGAAGAACTCAACACTGAAGTAGAGGGGTATAAAGATTATTTAATTAACAGAAAGACCAAAAAATTAAGAAAGGATGTTAACAAATATAGTATAAAGTTAAATTACCAATATTTAGGAAAAGACTACTATCAACAGAAAAGAGAACAGGGATGGGATAGACATTACCAACAAAGACCAATATACAACAGGGGAGGCAGAAAACGTATTACATTTACAGAATCGTCCGGATCAGGGAGTGATGAAGAGGGAAATATGAGAGTAGACCAAGGTATTAATTATCAAAATCTGGATTATGGACCAGGTGCCTCCTCTTCTTCTTCTGCATCTTCCTCCTCTTTTTTAGATCAGCGCCCAAGGAGGGGATTAAGAACAAATCGGAGGTATGGGAGACTCCAGTATGTAAGGAATCAATATCAGGAGAAATACCTTCAAACGAGGAATCAGAAATATTGGCGGTAACTACAAACAAATTTCCCATCATTAACCTCTCTAATCGATTACTCAGTAAGATTGAATTAGAAGTCTTAGAGAAGGGCTTTAGTTTTGCACCTACAGCACATGTTAAAAAGTTTATGTTTGAAAAGGTTCTTAAATCATTTTCCCACTAAATTAGACTAAAGCAATTATTTTAAAATAAAGAATATATAGAGGAAATCAATGTTTCAGGACTTAAACCGAAGTCAATGTTTACCCCCCATATAACCCAAGTAGATAAAAAAAATCAACATATTTGAACAGGTGGTGAGTCAAAAATACGGAACATCTGTGAGCATCCACCACCAGTCATTAACAATATTAGCAAACTACACAAAGAAGCCATCACAAATCTTAAAAATGATTTAAGTATAACCATCAAGCCTGCCAATAAGGGGGGCAGGGTAGTCATTTTTGATACCCCAGATTATGAAAATAGGGCTATGGACCTCCTGAATGTGGAAGAACACTACCAAAGTGTATCTATGAATAATTGGGCTACTCTAAATAAGGAAATTGCTAAACTTCTTTCTGCGGCCAAAACCAATGACTGGATCACAGAAAATGAATATAGATTTTATCTAATGACATAGTCATTAGCCCTGTGATTTATGGTCTGCTCAAAAGTCACAAGAATGTAAACAACCCACCTTTCAGACCCATTGTTAGATGTATTAATTCATCACTTGAACCACTGAGCAAATATGTGGATAGTTTCTTGAAACCACTTGTACAGACACAAAAATCCTACATTAAGGATTCTGCACATATGATCAGTATTATTGAACAAACAATCAAACTCAATTGCTTGTTACGCTTGTTATCGAAGCGCTATACACAAACCTACCCCAGGATGCCACAATAAATGTCATTAGGAACATCCTGGGGCCTGCAGAAAGCAGAGGTGCCAATGAAGATTTAATTATGGAATGTACTAAATTGGTTCTTAAACATAACATGTTTCTTTTTAGAGTTAACCTGTGCCTTTAATGTAAGTGGACCAGCATGGGGGCGACCTGTGCCCCCAGCCTGGCGTGCCTATATGTGGGGCAGTTTGAGGAAAGACACATCTTTCATGAATCTGCTCCATTTTTTGAAAATGTTTCAAAGTGGTGCAGATTCATAGATGATATTTTATTCATCTGGGAGGGAACATCAGACATCTTAGAGGAGTTTTGGGAATGGCTGAATTTGGGAGATATGAACTTAAAATTCATTTCCAAGTATAGTAATGTGGTTGTGAACTTTCTAAGTTTAAACATTAAGGATGTAGGCGGAAGTTTAGAGTTAAAGCTCTTTACCAAACCAACAGACAAGAATACCTTATTGCATTTTTCTAGCTATCATCCTAGGGCCCAGTAAGATAACATCTCCTTCGGACAGTTCCTTTGCCTCCGAAGGAACTGTTCGTCATTGGATGATTTCGATAGGCACTCTGAAGTTTTAAAGACTAAATTGAAAAACAGGGGTTATCCTAAAAAGTTAATAGCACATTCTTTTAAACGTGCTCAGTTTTACGACCGCGCTAGCATGTTATTGAATGCAACCACAAAAAAGCAAGAAAGAAACGATACGCAAAAAATAGATTTCAATAACTGCAGGAGTAAGAATTTGGTCTACTTAATCCTATGCCCTTGTAATTTGGACTATGTTGGTGAAAAATCAACAGAATTGCGAATCCGGCTACTATAACATAAATCAGGTATAAAAAACAATAAGGAAAATGCTCCATTGGTAGATTATTTCAAGAGGGCTGGCCATACATGTACTGAATTTAAATGGTTCATTATAGAAAAAATTAAAGGTACTAGAAGAGGTGGTGACCTTACCTTTAAACGCAAAAATCGTGAGCAATGGTATATTTCTGTTTTAGACACTATCAGAACAGGGTTAAATTCCAAGGAGGATTGGATGAGATTAATTGGGTAATGAGACAGCATAGTATTATATATAGCAGTGAACATTAACTCAGGGATGATGTTTTCGTGGAGCTCCTCAGGCTGATGAATGGACAGCACCCAGCCGTGTTCCATTGTACGATTTTTGTGTGGTTCACGATAATGAGACCCCTATAATATACTAGTATTGTAATATTCTCAGCTTTTAATTGATTCTGTGTTTTGAAGATTAGAGGAAACACATAATATTTGAAGATTAGAGGAAACACATAATACATGAGAGCACTCTAGTGGAGAGTTTGCCAAATCGTTTTTAAACTTTATTACTTATTTTTATGATTCACTGAGCTTTTTGTATATGTTCTGGTGGAGAATAGGGAATAGGTCTATAAGAAAGTTTTATTTTATGTGGTACGTCCTTTATTTCCTGAATTTAAGCGGTTTGGGAAATGTTGTGGGGCCCACATAAAGGATTTGGACGGATTGCCGCCTTAAGCAGTATGCCTTATGTGATTTGAGTCGCCGCTTGATGACGCACAGTATGTGCACCAGGTGCGATATACCAAACGGGTATTTAAGAGAGAGAAAGATACAGATTTGCCGCTGTCCTATTGTGGAGCGGTACGAAATGGCGGAGCATGCGACCATTTAACCTCTTATACAGGTGAGAGAATAGGTAGACGAGTACAGACGAGTACAGACTCGGCACGGTATGTGGCGAAATATGTAGTTGTTAATTACTCCGCTGTCGGTCCCACAACTAATATATGTATATTTTGGGCACGGGCTCAAAACTTATGGAAACCATACAGAGCGCAGTCTGTGTATTTTTACTTCTGATGAAGGGACTCTGCTTTCAGTGCTATGGGAAAAAGTAAAACTCTACACTTTGTGAGGATGGAAAAGGATTTTCATTAATTAATTGACCTAGGTTATATACCTTTATCGGCACTGCTGTTTCTTTGTCATCATACACTTTTTTTAAATCGAGATGCAATTATATATTATTTCAGAATCACAAATACATAGAGGGAATCTGCTATGGTGACAAAGGGAAACATTGTTTCCCCATATTTTATGACAAATTTGATCACAGGAAATCTTTTGGATGGGTGGATAACTTCGCATAACAAAAGGTATGTGAGATGCTGCTTTGCTTTAGGTGTATTAATATGGTATCAGGTCTTCATGTGACAGGGGTATGGGTGAGTATAGCTCTTCAGCAAAATACTCATAGATATCCATCTCTAGATGTCTCTTATCTAGGATCCTACTGATATAACAGGGGATTAACACTGGATCAAGATTGAGGTGAATGACGTATCGGCCTCTCAGTAAGACTTGAGGAGTATTCAGTCTTCGTATGGAAAGGCATAACTAGTGGTAGGTGTACTACTATATAGCCACCACCATGTGAGGACATATTGGATTGAACTGTAGGTCAATACCGTTTATTATATATACATGTTTACTTCTCTTGTAGGATCATCATATCCCACTGTTTTTAGAGAATTTTAACATTGTCGCAACTTCATATCATATTAGGAGTGTGGCCCGACATTTTATATTTTCCTCAAAGGTGGGTGCAATATACAATAGTCTTATAGAATGAAATCCACGAGTGTGGTAGACTTGAATTATTATGTCATATTCCCTATATCATGGATGATATGCTAAGTTTAGCCTAGCATTTAGTAGATTAAGTTATTCTCGATAATAAAAAGAGAATCTGTGAGGTATTCCTCTTGACTTACGCCAAAAGGAATATGTGACATTAGTACGACCCTTTTTGAGATATGGAGCAATACCTATTACGAATATAGAACTCAATAATTTGAGTACAGTTTGCTATGACGGTATGATTGGCGCTTTTCTTATTCTTTTACTTTTAAAAACTTTATTTCGACCACAAAGGCCATAAAAGCGACAATACATAACAATACTTTTTGTACAAGGCACAACACATTTCAGCCACCAAAGCAAAATACAAAAATCAATTGAATTAAAATAACCAGAAGATTAACAGTTGGTAGCAAATTTCCTCCGCTGTAACCATACAGCATTTAAGAAACGTGAGACAGCAAATACAATTGCAGGATAGGTGTCATATTTTAAAACTCGCAGGGCATTAGCACAATCACGAAAACCAAGATTCTTACAAATTAATTTTACCCAGCGATTTCTGTGCGCACGATATGTTGGGCAGAAAAAAAACACATGTTTTTCATCCTCCTGTTTGTAGCCACATGCAGGGCATAGAATACTTTTGTTAATGTCCCATTTAGAAGTAAATGATCTTAGTGGTAGGGTACCTATTCTAAACTGGACATATAACTTCCTAGCAGCAGGGGGGAAAATCACGTCCAGAAAAGACTCCCTAACATAATTCGGTTTGACCGAAAGAAACTGCTCCGTCAGCCTACCTACATTTGGATTCATGTGCAAACGAAGCAGATTAAAATGCCTAATTTCCTCGGCAAGATTGGTTTTAGAAACAACTGGGCAAGAAATTCCAGGAGTTTCCCAGAGTTCCTGACGACCAATCTTGCGGCAAATATCCCTGACATAAATTAACCAAGGGACATTCATGTGTTTAATTACTGGCCAGAGCTCCAAAAAATCATCTCTGTAGACTTCCAGGTCCGGGTTGGACCAAAGTCTCTTCCAGTATTGCACAGGTCGGGCCGCCACCACTTCTTCAATTGGAAGCAGTCCCAAATCAAATCTAATGGGGACTAACGGTGTACTAGGGGGTAAACTTAACAATTTCCTTATAAAGGAATTTTCTACCCTTGATAGACTACCTATTTTGGAATGGCCCCATAGTTCGGCTCCATAAATCGCAGCCGGTCTGGCCTGCGTTTTAAAAATTTCAACTACTGGTAGAGCTGGTTTGAAAGCTGAACCTTTAAATAGTCTGGCCATGCCCCCTGTGGTTTGAGTCAACCTAAGCGTGGAATTAATGACCTGGCCTCCCCAGCCCAGGTCTTCTTGCAGTATGATCCCTAAATAAGTAAACGTTTTCACCCGTTCCAAAGGAATAGCGTTTAGAACAGGGTTGGGGCGAGTACGTTTAGGAGGATTAAGGATCATGAATTTTGTTTTTGCAAGATTAATCTCAAGACCCCGGTCACTGCAAAAATCTACAAAGCCGTCTAAAATACGCTGAATTCCCATAGGAGTGCGTGACAACAACAAGGTGTCGTCAGCAAACATTAATGCTGGTACCTTGCCCGAGGCAAGCCTGGGAACATCAGTGTCTTTTAGAGCTAGTAGATGGTTTATGAGCCCATTGATGTAAAGGCAAAACAAGGTGGGCGCTAGCACACATCCTTGACGTACTCCACGTCTAACTGGAAAGCGTTCGGAAAGTTCCCCGTACTTTCCGCACCTAACCTGGGCAAAGTTGGACGTGTGTAGATTTTTCAGGACCTCTAGAAGATATAAGGGAACATTTAGCGACTGAAGCACAGCCCAAAGCTTTTCTCTAGGGACCAGATCGAATGCAGATCTTAAATCAACAAATATGAGGTAGAGGCTGCCACCCTCTACATTCACAGACTTCCAGAATAAGACCTGGAGACGAAAGATCTGGTCCAGAGTTGAGGTGCCCTTCCTAAAACCAGCCTGCAAAGTGCTTAAGATGTTGTTTTCTTCTTCCCAAGCCTGTAATCTATTCAGAATTATGCGCCCGAATAATTTTTGGGTCGTATCAATTAAGCTTATCGGGCGATAATTCGAGGGCTCTAAGGGACAACCTTTTTTGTGGATAGGCACTATCTCCGCCCCTCGCCATGTTAATGGTGGTACTGCCCCACAGAGAATGGAATTAAAAAGAACACATAGGTAGGGCGCCCATATCGCGGGTTCGGACCTAAAAAGGTCACCTGGGATTTTGTCCAAACCCGGCGCTTTATTGGGAATAAGCGTAGAAATGGCATTTTCGACCTCCAGGATCGTGATTCGTGGAATAGATTCAGCACAAAGAGTTGGGTTAGAAAAGAAATCACTTAAAGAGGATGGATCAGAATTTGCTATAGAATATAGGCCCCCAAAGTGCCCTTCCCATACTGCAGGAGCTATATTAGAGCCAGTGATGGTATCGGGATCTTTCTTGCCATTGCTAACAATGGCCCAAAAAGTCCTAAAATCCTTATGCTGTAGTGATAGTCTCAACTCCTCCCACTTATCATCTTCCCATGATTTCTTTGCCCTGACAATCTGTTTTTTATATTGTTCCCGTGCTAATTTTGTTGTAGTTTTGTCTTTAGCTTTTATAGCCAAAATCAACTCAGATTTTAACTTCCTACACTCGGAAGTATACCAAGGGTGTTTGTTCGCCACCTGGGCCTTAGGGGCCACCAATCTAGAGAAAACATCTAAGAGTCTTGTGGCTAACTTGGTATGGATGGTAACAGGGCATGATAAGGTTTCAGTAGAGGAGTTATTTAACACAACTTCAGCCATTTCAGAGAGACATGGAACTGCCAAACTGTACATTTCTGCCAATTTCATAGGACACGTAAAAATACTTGGCCATCTAACTCTACGCTTATTATTATGAAGAATAAGAGGTTGCTTGGGAGAGAGCATCCCATTATCATAGGTTGCAAGTCCCCACTGATCAGGTTTGAGTTTTAGAGTGAGAGCATTGTGGTCACTATCGCCACGGGCGATCACCCTAAAGTCTAGGACTTTGTCCCAGGATTTTGTGTCAATCAGGATATAATCCAGAATCGACTGATGCCCAACTCTGTTGAAGGTAGTATGTCCAGGCTGTTCAGATTTAAATCTGCCATTGCAAGCCCTCAACGATAGGGAAAGGGAAAAAGAATAAATTTGCAGCACTAGTGGGGTCCAGGCTCTAACCGGAGTGATAATGGCTTCAGGAATGTTCAAATATGAATCTTCCGCCACAGGGTCATTTTGTGCAAGAAGGCTAAGTGGTTCATATTGACAGTTAAAATCGCCTCCTACTATAACAGAGTATCCTGGGTTTAAAGACAAAATAAAATCATTCAGAGCTGAGATAACCTTAGATTCACCACCTCCTGGAGAGGGTCTTGAATAAACATTTAAAAGAACTAGGTGTTTGTTCCCAGGTAATTCTAATAAAACACATAAAATGTCATCAGATCCCGTTTGAAGTTGCCTGGCCATGACACCAAGGTGTATTGCAACCCAGGTGCTAAGACCTCCAGAAGGCCTCCCCCTGCCACTAGAGGAAGCACATATACCAAAGGAGGCAAACCCAACTCGTTGATAATTTTCCAAGGCCCAAGTCTCTTGTAGCATGCAGATATCAAATGTATCTATAAAGCTGCCCCAGTCTTCATCAGTCTGTTTACTCTTCAGGCCTGCTACATTCCAAGAAATGAGATTGACGTCAGCCTTAGGCTCCTGTCTGACAGGAAAGGATGTAGGGGAGCTGCAAACGTTACCCTCGTATGCCCTTCCGTTTTCCTGTGCTGGCCCCCCCAACAAAGGCAATGCGGGAGGGTCTTCCAAGTATACGGCGGAACCTTCCGTGTGACAAACTACCTTAGGAGTGAATGTATGGGCAAGAAGAGGGGGCTCAGACAAAACGCAGTTAATCCCCCTATCTAGCTTGATATTATTTGGCTCTTTCTGGGGCCCAGTCAAAATAGGAGAAACACTAGGAGCCAGACGTCAGTCCACCTGATCTAACACACTATAGTTATTGAAATGAAAAAGGGATTCAAGAGCTGGTGGGCAGAATTGCGTGTCAACTTGTGTTTCCTTTGGCCAGCGAGAGGTAGAGCCCACCTGTTCCCAGCCCGGTCCCATCACCACTTGTCTCCTAGGGGCTTCACAGCCTATTGTAAGTGGACCAGGGTAGAAATAGGTTAACGGGAGGGCTTTAATAGATGTTTCAACATTACCTAGGGTACGTGACTGCGTGTTACAAATGTAACCAACTGTTCTGGTGTTCCTAAAATTGATTACAACGCAATCACCCTGTATATCTTTTGTTCTGTGGCCCACCCAGTCCAGCCGTCTTGCAAAAAGAATTTCACTCTTGCACCCAGTTGGTAGGGGTTTATAACAGTTCAGCCAATGAATACACTTGTGCTTGAGCATGCTAAAATCCTCCTTTGTACCCTTATCCAGAGTAGGAACACCTGTAAGTACCACCACAAACGGGACTGATGCGGGGGGAAGGTCCAACCTAGTCAACTTGGGTTTCATTTGGGTGTCATAATTTGGACAGGTGAGTATTTCGGGTGGGGGATTTTTAGTGCTTACTTCAAGAGGTGTGTTAGTGGTAGCAGTATTACCCCTACTCTCAGCATTTGCAGTAACAGTTGGTAGCCCAAGGCTGTCAGAGGTTGAGTGAATGGTGGTACCAAAGCTATCACACTGCATATTAGTGTCTATTACAACTCCAGATCTCTCGACAGGGGATTTTGTTGCAGGTACAGTTGGTTCAACAGAGCTTATTACAGTAGGGGAGGGGTTGATGTTGATTTGGATCCCCTCCTCAATTTTTCTCTGGGCATCAACAAACCGCAGTTCGAAATCTGAGAGTCTTTTTTCTATTTCAGCAAGTCTATTATGCAGTGGAAGACATGTGACAGTAAATAACTGCTCAAGTTTTGACCAAAAGTCTCCTCCAACTTCCATGGATAGGTTGCACTCCGTGCTTTTAGATACCAAATTAACCGATTCAGTGTTGACTGCACAGTGCGTTACTCCAAGTTTCGACCGCTTAGCATGTAGCGATCTTTTGTTAGACAGAACTATGGCACTCCGCTTTCGTCTCACACTATTTTTTTTTGTGGTAGCGTTAGTATCTACTGAACGAATTGGTTGGCCAGATCTAGTGAACCCCACAGTGTTCAGAGGGGAAGATAGAACCTGGTCAGCAGACTCATCGCACTCGGTGGAGCTATTGTTGTTATGAATCAGGGCTGAAGTTGTCAATGGTCTTCCCTGAGTATTAGCCAAATCACTGAGAGTGCGGGTGTTGGTTGGTGACAACACTGTTGATATCTTTCCCAAGGACGACCTTTTAGTAAACACTTGATCAAGAGAAAGTCTTTTTTCGGTTAGCTCGATTTCTCTTTGTAAAACCGAGGAGGCTCTCGTAATGAAGTTATCAAGCGTACCAACAACACTAGACCCAGTAAGGGACTTCCTCCCCTTTCCTACACCTCCAGTTGCCATACCCAACACGCCAGGCACAGTGTTAGGAGAGAGGGACAATAAACGTGTGGGGCCAATAGAGCAATAGAGCAATGGAGCAAATGCAGCACAAGCAGTCACAGGCAGCAGAGGACAAATATGTACCCACGTACCACAACAGCCAAGAGCAGTGGCCCGTCCCGTCCTCTGCCGATCTCTGACGAGCTCAGACGAGCCCGCCCTTTGCCCGGGCCTCGCCCCGGACTACGCCCCGCACGCGTCCCGCTCACGCGTGGAATGGAGTCAGTGTAATAGCGGGAGGAGGTGTGTCCGGGAAGAGGATCAGGTGCGTTCACTAATTACAGCCCAATGCACCCTGGTCCTCGCAGTCCCAGTTAGTGGCAGCCTCCCGTGTTGTCTGCGCCAGTCGCTCTCCCCACGTTGTTATCGGCAGCTTCTCGGTGATGATGACAGCTAAAACGAGTGGATTCAACAAAGTCCGCGCCTGCGAGCGGCTCCCGCGAAGCGGGGGCCGCGAGGCGTTTTATGGTGAGGGAGGCAGTGGGAGGTGTGTCCGGGAAGAGGATCAGGTGCGTTCACTAATTACAGCCCAATGCACCCTGGTCCTCGCAGTCCCAGTTAGTGGCAGCCTCCCGTGTTGTCTGCGCCAGTCGCTCTCCCCACGTTGTTATCGGCAGCTTCTCGGTGATGATGACAGCTAAAACGAGTGGATTCAACAAAGTCCGCGCCTTATTCAGTAGTTTTAATGTGTTATGAATGAATAGTAGTTTTGGACCCTCATAAACAATTGTAAAATCACATTGATAATATGAATCCTCTAGACGAGAAGGCATAGGATGAATATATTTGGGGGTTATTCTTCGTACTACTTTTAGTCTTAATAACATTGTACTGTGCTGATATGTATTTTTATTGATGTAACAGTATATTGTTCTGATTTTTAATTTTTTGTTTTCAATTACTCACATGTGAATTTGTATCAGTAATAGGAGAGACAATTATCACTCTTGTCCTGATGAAGGTGTTTTTCAAATGATTTACAACCATCAAAACGTGTTGACGCTCTTTGTTCATAGGGTTATATTCGAGGAACTTTCTTTAGTGCAATCAAACAATTATCGATGGACTCCAATCAAGTTGATTGATTCATTTGAAATAACCAAATTATGATGTATCGTTGAGGGCATAGGAGTGGGAGGGAGCAGGTCCCCGGCTGCGAGGCTGCACCCAAAACTAACTGGGCCACCTCCGCAGAAAGCCTGGGACACTCACTTAGCTGTTTTATCAGATATAAGTGGACACTAAGGTACACTGTAACTAGGCCATAGCACAGGGAGCTATGGTCACTTAAAAAGTAAAATATGTACTATGAGGTTTAAGCGAGCTATATGCACTCATAGAAACCTATGTGCCTAATCATACATCCAGGCTACACCCAGACTAAAATCAAAAATATCTAGGTACCAAAACAGACAGACACTGAAACACCTGTGAGGTAGTTGGATATGCATGCAAAGATTGAGTCATACTTACAGGCACAACTGATAGGTATTTTGTGGTAATGAAAGTAGTTACGTACACACTTTAATAACCCAATCTTCACAAGTACATCCAGGAGGCAATTTATGCAGGCTGTTACAGACAAATTCAGGCAATCGCATATCACATAAAAAGAGGCAGTGATTTAGTAATACATTCACATACACATGGAATCACAGCCCCAGATAGGAAGTGAAATGCTCATTGAGATATCTTCTAACCAACTGACACTTTCAAGTTTGCTATGCAGAGAAATAGCCCTTGTAATATGTCTCAGGGCTGGTTTACTGAGCTTGGGCTTGTTGTTTTTTTGGTAGAGCTGTCCTATCACTTAAAAGTGCTATACAAGGTGAATACTGTTGTTGTATCACACTTAAGTGAACACCTAGGTAGGCTGTAGCTAGGTCATAGCGCAGGGAGCTATTCTCTTAAAAAGTAAAAGATGCTCTTTGATTTTTCAGTTAGATTTATGCACTCATAGAAATCTATGTGCCCAATTATGCATTCAGCGTACACTCAGACTTAAATCAGAGCTAGCTAAGTAGAAAAGCATAAAGACACCGAAACACTATCGGGCACATGCATTAACCAAAAAAAGCCTCGCAAAATTTGCGAATCGCATGAAAAGGCCGTTTGCGAACGCAATCCAACCCTTTCCAATGCAGAAACCCATTCTGCGAAAAACGACCTCTTTCGCAAAAATAAGGAATCGCAAAGTTTGCGAGAAGCAATAATGTGAATCCCTATTAGCGAGTACCTCAACAGTGAACGCAACTAGCGATTAGCTAATAAAGAATCGCAATTCAATGCATGTAAACTCGCAATTAGCGATTCGCATGAAAATCGCTATTTTACAAGTGCAGATTAAGGGGAATCACAATCGGGTGGTAAAGTTTTTAAAAAAAAGTATTACACAGGTGCAACCACTCAGAAACCTATTTAAACTGACTCAGAAGCCCCCTGAAGCCGTTCACAATGGCAGCACTCTACGTGATGGCGAGGAGGAGGATGAGGATCCATGCAGCAGCCCAGCGCAGAAGGAGAATACAGGAGCGGATTTTCAGAGTGCGCATCACATTGCTGGGACAAACAGAAGATGAAATCTAGGATAAGTACAGGCTCAATGGTGCAATGATCATGCACCTAATAGCAGAATTAGAACTCCTAATGCTGTGCCAGACCCACAGGACCCATGATATCCCTGCACATGTACAGGTCCTATGTTGCTTGCACCTACTTGCCTCAGGCAGCTTCCAGGGGGTAGTAGTTGTAGCTGGAGGGGTATCACAAAGCTCCCTCTCACGTTTCTTCAAAACCTTCCTTGACGCCATGATGACAAGGATCCACACCCACATTACCTTCCCCACAACCCAACAGGATTTGAATAAGACAAAACTGGACTTCTACCAGGTAGCACAGTTACCTCATGTGATCGGCTGCATAGATTGTAAGCATGTCCCTATTTGTCCCCCAGCAGTGAATAAATACATCTTCTGGAACAGGAAATCCTATCACTCAATCAATGTGCAAGTAGTGTGCAATGCAAAACATATCATAACTGATATTGTGGCGCAATTCCCTGGAAGCACCCATGACTCCCATATATTCCATCACAGTGGCATCCACACGCGTCTGCTTAGGGGTGAATTTGGCGAAGGACATCTACTTGGTACACATATATACTTATTTCCTACATAAATCTAAAGAATGCCAATGCGTAACTGTGGCCAACCCTTTGCTTTCCACCCTGTTGGTGACAGCACATACGCCGTGCGTAACAACATATTGATGCCATACCTCAACCCAGCCACACCACATGAGCAGAGGTACAATGCAGCACACATCAGCACACGGAATGTGATTGAATGCACGTTTTGACTATTGAAAAGCCGCTTTCGCTTTCTACACAAAACTGGTGGAGCGTTGCAGTACCATCCAGAGACCTACTGCGGGATCGTGGCTACATGTGCCATGTTGCACAACATTGCCACCAGGAGAAGAATACACATCAATGTGTCTGACAGTGAGTCCGAGGGGGACAACCAACCACCCGTACAACTCCGACAAGCACATGGGGCAAACTCAGCAGAAGGGCAAAGGAGACGTGCAGACATCACCCAACATTATTTCTGAGGTAGGTAATAATGAGAAAAGACAGTTAAATGTCGAACAGAAAAGTATTTATTAACATGAGCCCATGTAGTAATGTGTAGGCACACAGAGATAATTGCTAAATAGCACCGTGATTTCAGAGAAGATAAGCGTAAAATGAACAGATCCACGTACTGGATAGCAATCGCTATGATGGTTTTGACCATAGTTACGTCACCATGGCCAAACAAAGGAGGACATGTCTGGCTAGCGCTTCTTGCCACGCACCCCGAAACGCCTTTCGCCTGCATCGGCTACATCACCATGATGTGCAACAGATGGTGTTGTGCTGCAGGAACTGCGCCTCCTAGCAATGGTCACTGGCACCGACAAGCTGCGAAGACTGGATGCCTCCTCACTCCCCTCCTCCCCTGTTAAGTTGCTGTAACCAACAGTACCGGCCTGGATCTGTTCCATGGCAGTGGTCACTTGTCCTAGGGTCCTGGCCTAAATCACCGCAATAATGGCCCAAATCTATTTGCATGGCCACGGAGCGCCATGCCAGCAGCACAGTGGTGTTGCAGAGCTTGTTGTTGGACCTTGTATAGGCTGCCATGCGCAACATGCTCTTGCGATGCCTTCTCCTCTTTGTGTTTTGGCCCGCAAGCATCACCCTGGTGAGCTCCTGCATGCTTGAGTTGGTCTGCCTATTCCCCTCCACGACCGCTGTGGTTAGTTCACGCACAGTGTCAGTTATGAGGCTGATGTTCTTTGACAATTTGGAAATTTGTAGCTAGATTGAGCCCATGTGTCTTGCTTGCAGGCGCTGCACCCGCAACATTTGGGACTCAACACAACCAAACACATTTGGAACGTGTACTTCCAGAGCAGCAATTCGGGCCCTTGAAATATGCCTCCATCCACATTGGACCTGTACCTGTGGTGTAGGTGTTGTGTGCACGCGAGGCTGGCTGGTCGCTGGAGTGGGTGCAGGAGCCAACTCTGATCCCATGGGCTGCAGTGCAGGGACTTGGGCCCTGCGTTTGGTGGGTGTGGGCGGTGTGCTCGCTGGGGAAACTGGAGTCTCCATATCAGCTTCAGCAGGAGTCTCCGAGATGTGTAGCGTATCACTATCTTCCGAGTCCACCTCAGCTGCATCTGTGATGTAAAACAGTGCAATGTTAATTTGTGTTAATCTTAATATTGTGTTACATTATGCATACTTGGCTCACATTAAATCACTGACTGCAATCACTGACTGCCATGCAATGTTGGTGTGTTTTACTTGTCATTGTTGTGTTTGACTGCCCACTTGACTGACATGCCTCCAAGTTCCATAATGCATTGGGTATATGAGGGAAAACGTGGACTGGAATGTGACCTGTACACTGGGGTTGGCCAGGGGGGTATGTGCACAATTGAACAGTACTTAGAAGTGTATGGTTGCATGCATCTTACCTTGTGTTGTACTAGCCACGCAGGATGTGTCCAGCTGGGCCACTTCCACCACTGCCTCAGGCTGGATTGTCACCTCCACAAGGTCCTCCAGGGCTGTGCTGTTGGGTACTGTAGATGGGCCCCCTCCTGTTCTGCTTGCCTCCTTTAGCCTTTCAGCGATTTGCTCCTTGGTAGGGCTCCGCAGGTTGTACCACCTCTTCTTGAGTTCTTCAATGCTGCGGTGTGTGACACCCACCGCATTTACCTTGCTCTTTATATGCAGCCATATCCTGCGTTTTTCTGCCTCTGGCACTTTCAGTGAAAGTTTTCCGAAGAGCTTGTCATGGCTCTTGGACACCTCCTCAATGAGGTTTTCAAGATAGTGTTCACTGAACTTCAGTTTTCACTTTCTGGGCGTGACATTCTCCCATGATGTTGTCTGATCCATTCTGGTGTACAGGAAGTCACAGCAAACACACGTAGGTGATGGATCAGCTCAGCTCCAGCACTCTGCTTCGTCCTCTCACTTCCTCTGGGCACTGAATGAAGCATGAGCTGGATGACTTCCTGGTTGTGATGTCATCAGCATGCTTCCAATGCGACACGCTTTTTGGGAACTCGCAATTTGTGATTTCGCCAAATGTGAAATCTCAAAATGCGAAATCGCAAAAGGCATTTTTCGGATTTTGCTTGTCTCTTTTGGGGAGTCACTATTCACGTTTGCGATTTTTACCGAACCGGTAACTTAGCGCAAACAGGTTCATGCATTGCGGATAGCAATTTCTAAATTGCGTTTCCTTATATTTCGCAATTTAGGATTCGCTAATTCTGATTTTTATGCATGTACCTGCTAGTGAGGTAGTTAAAAAAACACAAAAAATTGACTCACACGTTCAGGCACAAATGATATGTATCTTGTGATAATTAAGGCAGTTTCTTACACACTTAAATAACTTGATATTCAATAGTATACACAGGAGGCAATATATACAGGCCCTTACAGACACATTTACACAATCACATATCACTTAAAGAGAGGCACTGATTTAGTAAAAGATTTACATACAGATGCAATAACAGCCCTAGAAAGGAACTGAAAACCCCATTCAGATATCTGCTAAACAACTAACACTTTCAAGTTTACCATGCAAACAAGTAGTCCTTGAATTATGTTTCAGGTCCGGTGTACTTGAGGTTGGGCAGGTAGTTTTACAGGTAGAGATGTAATATCACTTAAAATATACTACACAAGGGATTAACTGTTGTTGTACCAGCTATAAGTCAACGCTAAGGTAGAATGTAGCACAGGGAGCTATTCACTTTAAAAGTAAAAGATTCACTTTGATGTTTCAGTGAGCTATATGCACTCATACAAACCACTGTGCCCAATTATACATCCAACCTACACCTAGACGTAAATCTGAAATAACCAAGTACAAATGCAGACAGACACTGAAACACCTAGTGAGGTAGTTAGAGAAGCATGCTAAGATTGACTCACACAGACAGGCACAACTGATATGTATTTTGTGGTAATGAAGGCATTTTCTAACACACTTAAATGACCCAATATTCACTCATAAACCCAGGAGGCAATTTATGCAGGCTGTTACAGAGGCATTCAGGCAATCGCATATCACATAAAGAGAGTCATTGATTTAGTAATACATTCACATACACATGGAATCACAGCCCCAGATAGGAAGTGAAATACTCATTGAGATGTTTGCTAAACAACTGACACTTTCATGTTTACTTTGCAGAGAAATAGCCCTTGCAATTAGGCCTGGGCGGTGATCTATGCTCCATTCATGCGGTTTGCAGAGTTTTTTGCACTCCAGGCTCTGCGGAGCTCGTGGAGTGCAGAAATCTCCTCTCTGTGTAGAGCAGCAGAGTTTTTTCACTGCTCATGGTTGAGAATGGTCGAATTTCTACACAAGCGGCAGGAAGATCAATTCAAATGGCAGTTCACACTCTACTCTGCCACTTGTGGAACTCTGCTGACTTTTTTTGTCACTTCGCGGAGTTCCGTGTAGGGAAACTCAGCAAACAACGCCCAGGCCTGCTTGCAATATGTTTCACGGCTGGTATACTTGAGCTTGGGCATGCAGTTTTTCTGGTAGAGCGGTCTTCTCACTTAAAAATGCTACACAAGGTAACAACTGGTGTTGTACCACATTTAGGTGAAGACTGAGATAGGCTGTAGCTAGGCCATAGTGTATGGAGCTAGTCACTTAAAAATGAGAAGGTGCACTTTGATGTTTCAGTAAGCTATATGCATTCATGGAAACCTATGTGCCCAATTGTACATCTAGCCTACACCCAGACTTAAATTGGAGATAGGTAAGTAGAAAAACAAACAGACACTGAAATACTTAGTGAGATAGTTAGAGAAGCTTGCTAAGATTCACTCACACAGACAGGCACAACTGATATGTATTTTGGAGTAATATAGGCAGTTTGTTATACACTTAAATAACCCAATATTCACTAGTATATACAGGAGGCAATCTATGCAGGCCCTTACAGACACATTTAGACAATCACATATCACTTAAAGAGAGGAAGTGATTTAGGGAAAGATTTACATACATATGGAATTACAGGCTCAGGTAGGAACTGAAAACCCCATTCATATATCTGCTAAACAATTGACACTTTCAAGTTTACCAAGCAGACAAGTAGTCCTTGCATTATGTTTCAGGCCTGGGATACTTGATTTTGGGCAGGTAGTTTTACTGGTAGAGGTGTCTTATCACTCAACAGTGCTCTTCAAGGCATAAACTGTTGTTGTACCAGAAATAAGGGAACACTAAGGTAGGCTGTAGCTAGGCCATAGTGCAGGGAGCTATTCACTTAAAAAGTAAAAGATGCACTTTGATGTTTCAGTGAGCGGTAAGAACTCATAGAAACCTATGTGCCCAATTATACATGGAGCATACACCAAGACTTACATTTGAGATACCTAAGTAGAGAAGTACACAGGCACTGAAACACCTAGTGAGGTAGTTAGAGAAGTATGCACAGATTCAATCACACAGACAGGCACAACTGATATGTATTTTGTGGTGATGAAGGCAGTTTCTTACACACTTAAAAAACCTAATATTCACAAGTACACCCAGTAGGCAATCTATGCAGGCCCTTACAGAGACATTTAGACAATCAAATATCGCACAAAGAGAGGCAGTTTTTCAGTAAAAGATTTACATACACATGGAATCACAGTCGCAGGCAGGAATATCTGCTAAACAACTGACACTTTCAAGTTTGCCATGCAGACAAATAGCACTTGCATTATGTTTCATGCCTGGTATACTTGAGCTTGGGCATGTCATTGTTCTGGTAAAGATGTCTTATCACTTAAAAGTGCTACACGATGTGAAGACTGTATTTATAGAAAAATGTGTGCCCAATTATACATCCAGCCTACACCCAGATTTAAGTCCAAGATACCTAAATACAAAATCAGACGGACACTGAAGCACCTAGTGAGGTAGTTAGAGAAGCACACAAACATTCACTCACAAAGACAGGCACAACTGATATGTATCTTGTGGTAATGAAGGCAGTTTCTTACACACTTAAATAACCCAATATTTTACAGACAGATTTAGAGGACCGTAGATATTACAAAGACAGACAACCATTTATGAACAAACTTACATATTCATGGAATATCAGCTCCTGATAGGGACTCACACAGTTATTCACATATAAGAGAGAAAACTGACACTTTCAAGGCTAACATGTAAAGCCTTAATCAATTTGAAGCTACTCTTCTACACCATATGACTGTCCCCTGAGGTAGGCTGTAGTTAGCAAACACAAGGAGATGATGGATGGAGCACTGAAAGATTTCAGACACTCACCCCCAGTCACAGATTTGGGTTAAATCCATCATTGTTCTTTAGTTCACTTTTCCACCAGAGTTCAGACCCAGCCATATGCAAATCACTCATGGGAACAGTCCAGCCTGAACTGCCAAGCCAGGTCTTCCCTGGACCGGAAACAAGCATCCTGGGACCGGTTTCACGGTAACACACCTCATCAGCCAGGCTACCTTGAATCCATTGGCAAAGTGAGCAAGGGACCCAAGTATGGGCTTACATTGCCAACTTAGGAGGAGCAAAGCAAACACAAAGAGGCTGTAGTTAGTCAATGGGGTATGCTCATTTAAGTAAATGTCTGTGTAAGTAGTTGTATGGTTGAGTGAAAGGCTGTGTGAGTAGCTCTATGAATCAGTGTGTGTGTTAGTAGCTGTATGAGCAACTTCTCACTTACCCATACATATAACAGAGCAGTAAGGTAGGCTTTCGGTAGTTAAATGATGGGTGGCACGTACCTAAGAGTGAACACATGTAGCCTGAAGATTGCCTAAGCTATTTATCCTCATGTAAACGAAATGATCAAATAGTTAAATATGTAATGTAACACAATATAATTAAGGGATGAATGTTCTGTTCTATTTTTATTTTCAGACATCAATATCTAGTTATCTACACAGAATTACCATGCCAACAAAATGTCAGAGAAGAAAGAAGCAGCAGCAAATAGAGCATCCCCTTAGAACTAAGAAACAAAAGGGGCAAAATGCAGAAAAGATGGTCAAAGAGTAAAGGCTTGCAGTTAGGAGGACCAGGACATTTCTTGTATGTAAAGTTTTACATACAATTTGTTCTTTTTTATTGTAACACAAATGGCTACTGAGACAGGCAGAATTTGAAAAATGTGCACTGAGAAATGTGCAAGCATATAAAAGGGGAAAAAATTAACATGTATGATTTTTTGCAGCATTGTGAATAGCTGTAATTTGTTACCCACCAGCACTATAGTCCATGCACTACGTGGCCATTCTTGACAACTCTGTACCATATCTGTTGTAGTAGTCTGTACCTCTGAAGGGACATTCAGGCCGGCAATTGTTGCTGTTGCCACAGCTGTAGATGATTCTCCAGCTTCCCTCTGCTTGATCGCCAGTTGGAGGTGTTTTCCATGATAGGTTTCAAGATGATATAACATGGAATTGTCCCACATGAATTATTTTTGTTCTTCCCTCAATAGTTGGTCTTGTCACATATTGTGCATTGCACTAGTTTTGCAGCAGTTTTTGATTTCCCAGATGGGATTTAAAAAAGAAAACACAAGCCACACTTGCCCTCTTCTGGGGTGGCCCCTCATCTTCAATATCTTCTCTGTCGACCTCTTCCACATCCCGCTCCTGCTGTTGTTGCAGCTGATCCCCATCTCCTTGCTCTGTTGCCATTTTTGGTACCAAAAAAAAAAAAAATGTCTCCAGACAAAATCAACCAACTGCTCACAATAAAGTTCTGGAAAAGAAGATTCAAGTAGGAGGGGTGGATGTGTACTTCCTATTCACTTTGCTGAAAAGTATATTATCCAATGATATTCCTTGCTTTCCCAGTCACGTGATAATCGCGGTGACCAACATAATCACGGTTAACCACATATCCGCGGTTACCGCACGAAAGCGGAAATTCAAAATATAAGTTTAAAGTAGTTTTCTTTAAAAATGGAAACAAAAGCAGAACTTTCAATACTATATTAGTGAACAGCTATACTGAAACTTGTTCACAATATCTCTATATATGTTTCAGAGTTGTTGAAAAACGTGTGGTATCCATGATTACTGACGTCATCACAACTTCCGCTGTCTTTGCAAAAAACTGGAACTAAATAAAAATGATTTTGTTAAAAAATTACAATAGACAGATACTTTTAAACAAGAGAGCAGTGAAATATCAATTAAAATAGGTATATATATCATCATCATCATAACTTTGTTTTGATCGCACAGATCCAAAAAAGTACACAGTATAAGTATATAAAAAAGAAAGAGAAGTATAAACTATTTTGATAAATATGCTAAAAGGTCAATTTCATAAAATAGTTGTGCAAAATACAGGGTACAACAACTCAGGAGAGAATAAAATGCTTCATGCAGATAATTTCCCACGCCTGATCCACAGTGCCTACCAGAATTTTGAGAGGCCAAAAACCATTATTCTTCGGATATCAGTGCACAAGATTCTCATCACCTCGAGATAGTGACCCGGACCTGCAAGTCTACACAGCAGGAATATTAATTTTCTCCTCGGAGATGAGTAATGTGGACAAAAGAAAAGTAGATGAACAATGGATTCCGGGCAGACTTTACACACAGTGCAGATTGTCAGTAGAAACACTTCCGCACCACTTAGAAAAGAACAGTCTGGTGGGCAAAGTCTTTTAATGGAACTGCAAAAATGGTTTGTATGCCATGGGAGGAACAATTTCATCAATGCTAGATTCAAAACAAGGGACAGGTTTAAAATTCAGAAAGTCGTTAGTCAGACTGGGTACAGGTTTTACCAGGTCATTTGCAAGTATCAGTTGCCAATACATTTCTTTCAACTTTACCCTTGGAATTTGCATCATACTTTCCTGGTTGGACCAGAATGCCTCCATCCACCACCTCCCCAGTAGTTCCCATAAAGAAATTAACCACCTGATCAACCTAGCCCTAGGGAATTTCAAAAGATCTAACAAAGTCTCTTGATTGATAGGTTTCAAGTTCTTCCACTGTCCATAGCCTGTACCAGAACATTAACAGTTTATAGTTCAACTTGTCTACCAGCTGTCTGTGGGCAAGGTTCATGTACAAGGGTATCAGAGGGGAGCTAGAGGGGAGATCTACCAGTGATCTTAAGAAACGGTTTTCAGTGGTTTTAAGGGGGTTTGGATTACCCATACCCCACAACTCTGCACCGTAGAGTACCCCCCCAGGACCTTGGTGTTGTAAATTTCAAGTGCTGGAGCAGTTTGATGGGAAACCGTCTTCCTATGTATTTTACTAATGTGGGCGCACTGGTGAATTAGGTGTAACTTTACTTACTCTATATGGACACCCCAGTGGATCGATGAGGTCAGACGGATACCTAAGTAGTCAAAAACTTCGACTTTCTCCAGTTTGGTACTACCAGACGTAGAGGTCTTTATGACAATTTATTCATTCCTCTGTTAAAAATCATATACTTGGTTTTAGCCTAATTTAAAACCAGACCCCTCTCATCACAAAACCTTATAAAATCATTCAAAGGTTGTTGAAGACCCTGCGAAGATTTAGAGATTAAAAGTGTGTCATCTGCAAACAACAATGCAGTCACTCTTCTTACGCCAATTTGGGGGCATCACAGCCATCTCTATCTAAAAAATCAACCACTCCATTAATAAAAAGAGTAAAAAGAGTGGGGACTAACACACATCCCTGTCTCACTCCATGTTGTACAGCGAAGGTTCCTGATACTTGGTTGTTTGCGCCCTACCTGACCTGCGCTGTGTTAGATGAGTGTAGTCTAATTAAAATGTCTAAAAGATTTGCTGGCATACCCATCTCTTTCAATACTCTCCAGAGTTTGGTCCGGGGGACAAGATCAAAGGCTGGGCGCAAATCAACAAAGGCCACATATAATTTCCACCCCTTAACAACGACTTCCTTCCAATAAATACATAGAAGGCGGATAGCGTGGTCCAGAGTACTGACCTTTGTACAGAAACCTGCCTGAAAATCACTCAAGATTTGGAACTCGGTCATCCAATGGTGTATCCTTCCTAAAACCTGCTTACAAAAGATTTTCTGAAGGGACTCAATGAGGCTTATAGGCCTGTAACTCAGCGGCTGAACTCTGTGCCCTTTAATTTAAATGGGCACTATCTCTGCAATCTGCCACGATGATGGTATGAGAGCACCGGACGTGATCAGGTTTGTTACAAGATTTATGTAGAAACCCCAAAGCGATTTATCCTCTCTATACAGATCATTGGGAATTCTGTCTGGTCCGGGGGCTTGCGCTGACACACAAGAAGAAATCACCATTTGGGTTTCCTCCATAGAGAAAACCAGAGTTTCACCTTCCCCACCAAGGGTCTCAACCCACATCTCACTTGTCTCATTGCATGAGTGCCATTACCATAAAGAGAGACAAAGTAAGCGACTCACTCTTCCGGCTGGACAGTGTATTCCAAGGCTGGCCTATTTCTCTTAAGTCAATATGCTGCTTTTCTCCAAAAGGTCTTGGGGTCTTTATCTGTCAATGTGGTATGTAGGGAAAACCAAAGAGAACCCTTGCAATCCTTTTTAGCTCTGTCAGTGGCCTGCCTGTACTTGGCTCTGCAAATCACAATCTCAGGACGTGCCTTCCGTTTTACTGCACTAATAAGCGTCCCTTGGCTTTCCTGCAGTCCTGATTGTACCAGGCGCTCTTGATGTCCTGCATCGGATCTGTGCAGAGTCCCCCCCTTTTCCTCACTTTAGGTGGCCGGCTAAGCATATCCTTTATCTCACTAAAAAACAACTCATGGCAACGTCCCAGACTCTCCACAGCGTCCTTAGCGGAGAGTTTTACTAACTCCTCTATCATCCGCCGCGCTTGCACTTAACGGCTTCAAGGGCTACCAGATGCTCTTCCACCCAACCCCGCTTGATTGATCTTTGATTGTTTGTAACAGAGAGCTCCCCCAAACCAGGGCACCCCCTGATATCGATTTGTGGGGTGTCCGGTTTAATATGAGTAAGGGCAAGGGTGTTATGGTCACTCTCAAATCTTTCAACCACTGCCATATCATCCACTAGGGGCTAGAGATTGGGAGAAATTAAGCAATAGTCAATTCTACTTGGGTGGCCAGGTCAATTAAAACTACAGTCCCCATTAGGATCAGACCTAGTTCTCCTGTTTGTTGCTCTTAAATCATGTTGTAGAGTAAGGGCAAGCACCTGGCCTCCTCTCTTTGTCCATCTTACATTTTCAGAAGATCTAAAGGAGGAATTGACCACTCACGACCCCAATCCTCAGTCAAGTCTGGGGGGTAAGGGCAAAGGGTTCAAAAGTACAATTAAAATCGCCCGCCACTAATAGAGGGACACCATCTGAGTACTTGGCCAGAGCATGATCTAGTATGTGGATAGTATGTGTTTCCTCTAGGGCACAAACCACTCTATTATAGACATTAAAAATGTTAACCATCCAACCACTAAATGAAAGTCAGCTCAAAAAGCTAAAATGTCCTGCGAGTCAACATGAAGGAGTTTGACTTTGGACCCCAGTGCATTTTTCATCCTAACTGCTAGCCCTCCAGAGGGTCTACCCTGCTCTTTCCTAGTATCATCAATGGTGTAGGTAGAAAATCCACTTATAAAAGTGGTGGACATACTCCATGTTTCCTGAAAGAGGATTACATCATAGTTGTCCACAAAAGTACACCAATCTGGATCAGATAGCAATTTTGAAATCCCTGCCACGTTCCATACTAAGACCCCTAATACAGGGAGGACAGGGGCCCCTCCTTCTATGGTGCCACATCTAGAAACTATACTACTAGTTACATTAGCAGTGGGAGACTCACCACAGGTCTCAATATTGTGTGCTAGGCCTCTAAAAATTGGAACTTCTGGTAGGGGCGGACTCAATGGGTGCCCTGAAGACCCTGTGTTCATGTCGAGAGACATTCTGTCACCAGGCTGCAGTCATCTTTGGCCGTTCCCAACTCCACAAGGAAAGGGGAAACGTCTGACCCCAGTAGATCTATAGGGCACTGCCTCCAGTCTTGGTGGGCACCTATACCTAATAGAAATAGAAGTATATACTGGGGGGATAGTGCAAGAATCAATCGCCAGTAGACCAGTGACCATGTCCTTGTCAAAAAATCTAACTTCAATCGTGTGCCTAGCGACACCAGGTGAGCCAAATCTTCCTACAGATTTAATATCATCTCTGATAATGGAATAACAGTGGTGTGTGGATCTCAGCCAGTGAATGACTTTGTTTTTAAATGAATCCTGATCTTCGGACCCAGCCCAAGAAAGTTTAGGAACTTCAGTGAGGTAAACCACATCTTGAACTCCCTGAACACTCGGCCTTGTGTGGACTCCATCCCTGACTGACCCCCTCCTCTGTGTCTCTCCGCACCCTGAACAGGAGTTATACCCTTCATCTAGGATCACCTCACCTCTATCTGGGACCCCAAGTCTGGCCCCAGTATAACCAACTCCCAGCTGTATATTTCTTACTGCTAAAATAGCTGTGTTATTTGGGTGGTGATTTCTAGTGCAATCTGAGGGTTAATATAAAATACTTGCAGGGGCGGCTTTGTTAGAGGGCTCAGCATGCCCACAGGGATGAGGTCCAATGCACCTATCCTCTACTATTAATTGTGCTGCCGGTAGGGGGGCTGAGAAGGACCCGTGGTGCACCCCCTTCCTACAGGCTGTTCTCTCGGTTAGGGTGGCAACCTCCCTTCTGATGGCAACGACCTCCTCTCTCAGTTACTCAATCAGCGTCTTTAATGCATGCACCTCCGAAGCAGGGACTTTACAAAGCTCTTCAGGATTATCTAGTCCGGCTCCTGGTCCCCCTATCTCTTCATGAACAAGGACATCAAATCTGTTGTGGTACTTAACTTCAGTAACATGTGCCATGCTAGGGGACCCGCTCGGCTCAATGCATAGTGCAGATATGACCAAATCAGATTCCGGGTCAGGTCTTTTTGCCAGGCCCTTGCTCCTCCCTTTGGAACATTGTTTAAACATTTGTGGAATTAACTTGGCTGATTTTTTCCCTTGTGATGGCTTGGATGAGATGATTGGCAAGGCTATAGAATTTACGTCTATGCTTATGCCTGATTTGACTGGGTTGCCTGCATGAGTAGGAGAGCTTGGTGGACCGGCATCAGCTATTTCCTGGCACTCAGTCAATATTGACTCAATTCGGTCCATGGTCTCGTGGCAAGCTGCACCAAGAAACTTCTTTTTCCTTTTGGGATTGTCCATGCCCTGAGCTCTATCGTGACCTTTTCTTTTACCCATCTTTCTAGGAACCCCTCGGTTAATTATATACAAACTCTGCACTCTACGAAGAAATACTCAGCAGGACCCCGACACACCCAGGATCAAAGGAAGGAGGAAGAGTGGCTGCCTAGCAGTAGTTGAGATCAACTTTAAAACAAAAATTTCAATAAAAGGAAAATAAAGGAAATAAAGAAAATAAAAAAATATATATATATATATACCAGTGAGAGACGATTCGACCCGCTAAACCCGAGGAGACCAGCTTACTGCGAAGCCAAGGGGGGTGGCCCGCCCCACCTCTTCTTGCTGCAGGTGGGTGCAGATGGGCCCGCCCTTGGCCTGGGCTTTGCCCGGGTGTGGCCTGGGCACGCCCACGCATGTCCAGCGCAGCAGTAGTCCCATGCTGAATTTATGTGCCTCCGGGCGCTCTGTGCCTTACGTAGGCGCCTCCTGGTGCTTTGCTTTATGGGGGCTGGAGTCCCCTGTCAGTGGTGGCAGGCAGGAAAGGCAAGTAGCGGGCTCCCATGCAGCGGGAGTCCCGCGTGGAATTTATGCACCTACGGGCGCTCGGTGCCTCACATAGGCGCCTCTTGGCGCTATGCTTCATGGGGGCTTGAGTCCCCTGTCAGTGGTGGCAGGCAGGAAAGGCAAGTAGCGGGCTCCCGTGCAGCGGGAGTCCTGCGCTGAATTTATGCGCCTCCGGGTGCTCAGTGCCTCACGTAGGCGCCTCCTGGCGCTATGCTTCATGGGGGCTGAAGTTTCCTGTCAGTGGTGGCAGGCAGGAAAGGCAAGCAGTGGGCTCCCGTGCAGCAGGAGTCCTGCACTGAATTTATGCACCTCCGGGCGCTTAGTGCCTCACGTAGCCACCTCCTTGCGCTATGCTTCATGGGGACTGGAGTCCCTTGTCAGTGGTGGCAGGCAGGAAAGGCAAGCAATGGGCTCCCATGCAGTGGGAGTCCCGCATTGAATTTATGCACCTACGAGCACTCAGTATCTCATGTAGGCGCCTCCTGGCACAATGCTTCATGGGGGCTGAAGTCCCCTGTTTGTGGTGGCAGGCAGGAAAGGCAAGCAGCGGGCTTCCGCGCAGTGGGAGTCCCGCGCTGAATTTCTGCACCTCCAGGCGCTCAATGCCTCACATAGGCACCTCCTGACGTTATGTCATGTAATATGTGAGGTCATAAGCAGTACATTGCGGGGGGCGCGAGATATGGCTAGCTCAGCTAACTATAACTGCTGCATTTCTCTGGTTTTGTACGAGTGAAATGTCAAACTATAATGTCCCTGTAACATTTGGTGTTTTCAATATATATATATTACCTACTGGCGGTCGCCAGTAGGTAGTTATAGTTAGGACCTTGTTTCTATTCAAAAAGCGTTTATTCTTTTGCCAATATTTTAGACGCTGTTTGACAAATCTTCGCAAAAATTTCAAAACTAATGGGGCGGGGAGGTCAGCCCAAGTGTTGAAATTTTCACGGTGATTCGTCAAGCGGGGGCCGAGAAAAAGGGGGGATCCCAAAACACATTTTCTCCATGTTAATTTGAATGGGAAACTTTAGACATGGCTACAGCCCGAACTGCTGAACAGAATTACACCAAATTAGGCAAAAAGGTAGCCCTGGTTCAATTAAACACTCTTTTCATTAAATGGTGTAAATCCGTTGAGTAGTTGCTAAGAAATGTAAACATTTCGCAGATATCCATATATCTCAAGTCTGTTATTTGATTGACTGTCAACAGTTCCAACCAGGAAGTGTTGGCAGCCATCTTGTGAATCGGTTGAACCAAGTCACAAGAAAAAAGGCAAAAAAAGGATCGAATACAAGCAAAGGGGGCAGGGTAGAAACACCCTGACCCCCTAGGCCTGCAGGGCCAGAAAAAGCAAATGTATTTTTTAATTTTCAGCAAGAGTTTTTTTTTTTTTAAATAGTGCAGTCTTACATTCTTCATTTTTTTAAGCCCCCGGGTGGGCCAGGTCCCTGGGCAATTACAAAAAGTATTTGGGGGGTCTGTGCAGCCCCGGGGACTGCCACCTCCCCGGGGCTTTATTTCTGAAAATAAATGTGTGGGGGGCTCTTGCCCCCCACACACAGCCCCAGGGACCTCCACCTCATAGGGACTATATTCATGTTTGTGGAGGGGCTTACTGGAGGTAAGAGGTAGGCTAGTTGGCCCCTAAGGACCCCTAGCAGCAAAGAGCACTTTATCCCCTAACTAAGAGCACACCAGGAAGTGTGTTTGAAGAGTGGTAGACAAAGGGGGTGGCTTGCTTTCAGAACTCAGGACATTCTTGGGGACCAACTACCCCTCCTCTTACCTCCAGTATGTCCCATACAGTGGGATTGCTAAGAGTTCTTCGGAGGCCACGCCCCTCTTTCTCCACCACTCTGCAAACGCACCTCCTGACACACTACTGGTTGGGGGATGAAGTTCACTTTACTCCTGAGGAGCCTTGTGGGCCAACAAGCCCTCCTGGTAGTTTCTGTAAGTCCTACGCAGCGAAAATCCCGAGCACTGGTTGGAGGCCTAGCCCCCTTTCTCCACCACTCTGCAAACGCAATTTCTAGTTGTAAAACCTTAAAAAGTTGCTGAAAAAAAACAGGTTTCAGAGACGTTATAGTTAGAAATTATCATTTAAAAAACCTCAGAAATTCACTGAAAACAAACAGGTTTCTGGGACGTTATAATTAGAAATTAGCATTTAAAAAACCTTAGATATTCACAGAAAAAAGAGGCTAGAGGGACGTTATAGTTAGTCTGACATTTCACTCGCACAAAACCATAGAAATTCAGCTGTTATATTTATCTGAGGTAACTATAACTCACGCTCCCGCAATGCACTGCTTATGACCTCATATATTACATCACTCATGACATGGTCAGTAACATCACTGATGACATCTCAAATGATTTCCCTTATGACATCAGTGATAACATCCTCCACAGCATCTCTGACACACCCACTGACACCACTGTAGAATCTTTTATACACCCACTGCCGCTCCCACACAACCATTCACAAACCCGTTCACAGAGCCATACCAGTACATACACACCCACTCACTGATTCATTGATCTATATACACATCCAATCACTGACCCATACTCTCACTCATGGACCCACTCACTCACTAATACAGCCATTGACATATCCACTCATAGAGGCGTGAGTCACCCACAGAACTATTCACACACCTAGACACTCAACCATACAGTCAAGCATACAGCCACTTACTCACCCAAACAGTTACACACACACATACACTTACTTACTCATACAAATAGGAACACATACTCACTAAGCTATACAGTGACTGACAGAAGGACATACTTATCTATATAGCTACTCTCACATTCACTCACTCAAGCATACAGTCACTCATATACCCCGTCACTCATGTATACTGCCTTTCACATACTCAGTTTCTCACCCCTACTGAAACATGCACTCAATCACCAGCACAGCCATACAGACACTTACTCACTCATACAACTTTTCACATACTCAACAGTACCCCATACAGCCACTGACTCACCCACTCACTGATCCATACTGGCAGTCACACACCTTTTCACCCACAAACACAGAAACCCAGATAACCATAAACGTAGTCAGACAACTAAGCACCCATATAGCCATTCACAAACCTACTAACAAACGCATACGCCCACTTACACATTGACTGACAGACAGATACATACATTCACACAACCAGTCACTCACCCAATTATTCACTGATACACCTAATCAGTCACTTATACAGTCAGTCATGCATCCAGTGTGTCATCTATACAGTCACTCATAAACCCACTGATTCAACAATACACCTTAGTATATATATTTAGCACTCATAAACTTTAAAAAAAACTCACAGTCACTGGATGATGTCATCAGTAATGTCATTTGAGATGTCATCAGTGATGTCATGAGTAATGTCACTGACTATGTCATGAGTGATGTAAAATAGGAGGTCAGAAGCAGTGCATTGCAGGGGCACGAGTTATAGTTACCTCAGCCAACTATAATGGATGATTCCTTCCCCTAATTGTTGTCACTTGTCACCTATGGCGCCTGGGTTTCTCACTTTTTTGGAATTCTTAACTCCCTGGAGGCTGAAACGGCGACCGTTTCAAACAAGGAACCGGAGACTTGGCCCCCCCCTTACCTATTATTACGAGCCAAGAAGTGTCATGGGACCTGAAGGGAAGTAAAGTGGGCAAGGCTCCAGGACCAGATGGAGTCCCTGTCGATGTTTTCAAGATAGCCATTGAATTATGTGCCCCAATCCTAACTAGAGTTTATAATATGGCTGCGACAACAACGATCCCGCCTTCATGGGGTATGTCTATTATGGTCCCCATTTTCAAGAAGGGTAATAAATCAGATTCTAAGTACTATCTTCCAATCTCATTATTAGATTCATTGGCAAAAGTAATGAGGAAAATCCTGCTCAAGAGACTAGAAGAATGGGCCTGGGATTGCTCAATACTTTCATCAGCACAGTTTGGCTTCAGGAAAGGTGTAGGGACCCTTTAGCAATGTTTAAATCTGGATCTACTTTAGGGAAGTGTACAGGTGCCAAAGGCGGAAGATTATATCTGTGCTTTGATGACCTGAGCAGTGTTTTTGATCTAGTAGACCATACATTTCTCTGCACCACTTTGCTCGCTATGGGGGTGCGTTTACCAATCATCTTCTTTCTGGCAAGACTATATGAGAATCTGGCAAGTAAGGCAAGCTATGGCCCATGAGGTGAATGTACCACCAACTTCACAGTCAAACGCGACATTCAGCAAGGCTGTGTACTTGCCCCCTTGTTATTTTTTGTATTTATAAATGGGGTGGACCAGACTTTACAATCTGTGCGTGCTGCTGCCCCAAAAGTGGTTGGGCGCCCCACACCAGTGCTCTTGTATGTTGATGATGCTGTCTTGCTGGCCAGGACTCCAGTGGAGCTGCAACGTTTAATGGATACCGTTGGGGATTTTATTGCTGCTAGAAAACTGATTATTAACAAAAGCAAAACATATTCAATGGCCTGTGGGTTAAGGGACAAGCATTGTAGAACATTTGTTATGGATAAGTTGCCAGTAACCTCTGTTGATACCTTTTGCTACCTAGGTATTACCTTTTCATGTAACGGTTCATGGCCCCATGAAATCACTAATGTGAGGTGCAAAATGAACAGAAACACCCGTGGAGTTTTAGATTTTCTGCCAAGTTGGGCTCCAGGCCAGTTAAGGAGATAACAGTAATTTATAAGGCAAGGGTATTATCTATTGCCACACATGGGGCTGGTGTGTGGGGCTACCACTACAGTAAAGAGCTTCAGATTGAGGAAAATGGTTTCCTCAAATGCTTGCTTTGTCTGCCTACTGGGGTTTCTGAAATCATTAATAGACAAGTAGTGCTCCAGCACCTTGCAGAGATAGTTGCACTTCGTCCTCTGCTGTTCTGGCGTTCTATATGGACCAAAGAGAAAACTAGTTTTACAAAGTCCATCATTTTAGATTGTTTTACCTTGAACAATGCACTAGTGATTCCTTGGTTATGCTACATTGATTGTATGTACAGTAAACTACTTAAGATGTAAGTCCGGACTAACCCTCTGCTAGTTACATCACTTAGCAAGCAGTCCATAAGAAAACTTTTATGAAGTATATGAGGTAAGTCTGGCTGGATTGCGAGATAAGGAAGCCAACTGTCAAGTTTTATCTAACGCTTACTGTAATGGAGGGTTGCCAAGACTATTTAATTCATATTCCTAATCTCATGCATCTTTTTGCACTAGTTAGATTCAGATTGGGAATTGTCCACCACCTTGTTGCCTTCCCTAACATGAAAATTTGCCCCCCGGATTCGACTCCTTGCTCATGTGATGGACAGAGTAAACAAAGTACTTGGCACTTTATGCTGTTTTGTGGATTTTAGTTTGGTTTTAGAAGTTATTACCTAAAACCACTTCTGCTTGCGTATGGCAATGGATCGCATATTGCTGTCCTAAAATACTTGTCTGAAATAAATGATGCTAGGGTTTGTCTCAATGTGGCACTTTTTATTATTAATGCAATTAGCATACGAAAAAGCATCACGGTTTCATCATAGGGACTACTCAACCAAGTGTTTAAATGGAGATTGTACCCCTTTTAAACATTCCTAAGGGTTTTCATACATGACCGACTTTGTTTCATTGTTGAATATTGAGTATTACTTTGTACTATCTTTTATAACTTTTATGCTACCTATGTTTAATGCATCTAGCTTTTATGTATGTATACTTTTATGGTTGTTTTAAACACATCAAGTAAAGTTTTCAAAATTGAAATCGAATACATGATTCAAGTTAGTCCCAGAGGTCCATCAACTCCTGAAGAGGCTAACTTCAACCAATGTGACCGCCACACAGACACCACCTGTACCCAACTAAAATGAAGGAAAAAGCGTATAGAAGTATATGTTGACTGATTCTACATCATTAAAATCATTATGTATTAGCACAGAAAGTAACAAAGATGGGTGAAGTAGAATGGGGGAGAGGCATGGAGGAGAGTTCACATACTGAATGGAGTATGTTGCTGGTGCCTTCATTATATCCCAGTAAGGATACTTCTACTGTGATTTGAAATGAGTAAGAGTGAAAGAAACTGAAAAGAAAGAGCTGTAACTACCACTATCCAGAGGATCTGCAAGAGGGATATTAGTGACTCAATTAAAGACCACTATGACCTGTAATCGCTGACTGTTAGACCTGAAATCCTCCTTGGTGCAGTTTCCCCTAAACCTTTTGCCTTCAATCCTTGCGTTTTCTGAGTTTGTTTTTGTTAGCATTATGACTCTGTGCACTGGACAACTGCTAACCAGTGCTAAAATGCTTGTGCTCACTCACTTAAACGTGGTAAAACTTACCTACACCTAATTGGCACTATTAATTTGCATGGGAATCCCGACTATTTGGTACTCTGTAGTGAAGAATGCAGACCTTTCCTTAAGCCAATTGGTTAATGAAATCTGCCAGCACCCACATATCAAATAATCAACTTCAAGCCTCAGTCAGTAGAGTGATAACAATTGCATGAGACAAAACCATACTCAGTTGCAAATGAACTTTTTTAGACGGCTACTTCATCACTTCAATGTACAAAATGTACTTGAAGCAAAATCAGAAGTCGTGTGGAAGCTGTTAGAAGAGCAACAATCATATTTAGGTGTAAAAATGTATTTGCAAAATACCATATCGGTGCAACGCCACATTTAGTTGGAAAAATGTGATTGGTGAAACATCAACAGGGCATAGAAAATAAATACATTCATTTGCATAAATCACATTCAGGAGCAGAAGCATATTTTGGTGCAAAAGCATTCCTGGTTCAATATCACTAAGGGCCTGATTGGTGAAAGGTAAATTAATCCGTCCCCATGGTGGAGAGGCCACCCATCTAATTTATAAATGACCACCAAGCAGGCGGTCACTTATAAAGGCATTAGCAGGAATTGTCACCAATGCACATTTCACAAACTATTGCACAACCTGACCATTGGTAAAACTATATTCACACCACTGGTGGAAATGTCAATGCAAATATTTGTGTACAATTGAAACAGCTAAATCTATGCAATCCAAAATATTGGACCAGAACTGCCAGAACACTTGCAATCTCTGTTATTTTGCCAGTGACCATAATAATTTGATTTATAAGTATACGTTTTTCTTGGCATTGAACATCAGCAAGACAAAATGGTATTACAGGTCAGTATGATGACAGAATATAATCATAGCAATGTACATTCAGAAACAAAATGAATCCCCACCCACCCAGAGCCCCACGTCCCATAACCAGTCGCACCACAGAATAATGAGACAACTAAACATGTCAGTGTTCTGAAACCAAGCTCATCTACATCCCCCCATCCCAAGTCCAGGGGCGGCTCCTCCACAACGGCAGAGGAGTATCGCCCCACTGGCTCAGAGTCAGCAGCTGAAAAATAGAACAATATTTTATTGGTATATTTTTCAGCTGCTGGCTCAGCCAGCATGTGCAGGGAGGGGCAGGGCCATGGGAAGGGGGAAGGAGGACTGATTGGTGCACTTCAAAGTGAGCATGTGTGTTGAACTGACTATCTTAGGCTGGCCAAACACACATGCGCACTTAGGTTTCTCCAACCCAGCTATATTGAATAGTCTGGTTGGAGAAACATTACAGACTCCCTATGCCTGAGTGGAGCGTTAAACCAGCTCACACGGACCAATCCCTGTGCTGCTTTCAGAGCATGAGAGCAACACTGGGATTGCAGAGTGAGTCTATTATGCTGTCCCAGTTTCTGCTGAAACCAGGAAGCACAGGAAGACCGAGGTGCGAGGCGACCATCTGCTTACGGTAAGTTTTCCTTTTTTAAAATTATTATCAAACCTCCCCTTCCGTGCTCCCCCGTACCCTCTCCACCTGCCTCACCACTTTTTGTTTGTGGCGGCTGCCACTGCCAGAGTCCCAGGGATCCTTGACCTCCCCTCCTTCAAGCATGGGCCAACCTTCACGCACAGCTCAGCTCTTGAAGGATGAGTGTCGGGGGGGTCCAACAGCTCAGTGAGCATCACAATCCATGCCCGCAAATCATCCCTGTGGGTTGTCCGCATATGGCATTCTTCCGCATTTGCCCATTCAGCCATGTCACTTTTCCACTCAGCAAATGAGGGGGCCTCCGGGACAACCACTGTATAGCTAACAGTGACCATAATAATGGTAACATTTTATACATTAATATTTATTTGATATAGATCTCTGCATACATTATGTATTTGCTCACGTGCGGTTAAAGGTGGCAAAGGTGGATCTGCATACATGACAACAGCCTGCACAAAATTAAACGCAGCAGACACGAATAAGGAGGCGATAGGCCTTGCTGCCATATTTGCCGAACAATAAAATAATTGCCAATATTACTTTGAAGCACTTCATTAATCAAAAATGATTGCTTAGTACAGGAAGACAGAAATAAAGCACAGCATTTTACTTTTTTTGAATGACAAGACGTTCAAAAGTAGTTTGCCAACCTTGAGCTATGTTTTACAAACTTCCAATACATTATCATCACCATATCAGGGTTGGGTGAACAGCGCATCAGGAAGTAAATTAACCTGCCCAAGGTGACAGTGTGATAGAGGTGTCAACAGGCATCAACCTTCATTAGGGAGAGGCAAACTGCCTCTGCCAAGGTTACGTTAGTTCTATCTATAAATATTGGCCTCAGATATTCTAAAATGATACACATTTTGTTTTCTAGTTCAACAAAACATTTGAAAATCCCCATGTTAAAATTGGAGCTAAACAGAACGTGACAGAATAGTTCCTTTGTGCTTTTGGGAAAAAAATGGGTACCATGCTATGCATATAAAAGTCACAGAGGGTAACCATGCATTATTTAAGTACCTAGACGTCACCCCCCCCCCCCATGGAAGACCAACTGATCATGGTCAACACAGCGAAGGTTGATGGGACTACCCACAGTTGGAGTTACAGGAGCACTTTGTAAATTTCTCTCTGCAACATTTCTCAAAACATGACATAAAGTGGCTTGAAATGATAAGACATGATGTTATATATCATTTTGCAAAATCTCAAATAGGAAAAATCGCTTTCATGGAATGTTATCATATGTGCACAAAGTAAGCTTATTGGAGGAGGGAGGAGCTCGAGCAGCCGATTTATTGGAATGGCCCAAGCTTGCACCTTACTGTTCTGTCATAAACAAGGTTTCATTCTCGTTCTGCACTTTGAGTAGCTGAATTGTGCTGTTGTTTGAAAGAGCATTTAAATGTTGAGGAACGAGAGGAATACTTCAGTAGGTGGCCCCTTGATCTATGGTGGAGGGGAGACAGCCTCAGAGCTCAAGCACAGCTCTGCCAGTCTCGTGTAAGAAAGAACCCAAACCAAGAGGCATATTTAACAGCCCCTATCGCCACCGGAGCGTCACTTATTTTGACGCTACGGTGACATAGTGCCATTTTCAATATTTACAAGGTGGCGTTAAGCCAATTAGCGTGGCTTAACCCCACCTTGTAACTGTGCTCCTTTCCGTCACAGTCAGCTGCGGCAAAGGGGCGTGCAATGGGTGCTGCTGTAGGCGTTCCACCGTAACACCCATTGGTTTTTGACACTGCCCCAGATTTACAAGGCGGTGTAAATCTGTGGCAGTGCCAAAGCCAACACCATGCAAGAGCAGGCGTTAGAATGGCGCATGAGGAGAAATGCTTTTATTTCTCCTCGTTTTTGCTTTTTCGTGTGTGCTGCATTCTGCAGAACACATAGAAAGAGCAAAAAGCCATTAATGATTGTAACTGTGCAGGAAGGTACACTTTCCTGCACATACACAATCATTACCTGCAGCGCAGGCACCCTTGCACTATGGTGCAAGGGTGCCTGCATTGGCGTTAGGCAGTTAATTTTAGCCCCAGCGCTAGGAAAAACACAGGGATGTGCCCTATTTTAGTAAATACGGTGCATCTGTGCATTTTGAAAATGTTGGAGCACTGCACTGCCAAATTTGGCATTGCTCCATTCTCCAACATTTTCTAGTAAATATGCCACTAAATGAGATTCAGAAGTGTGAAATAGTCCAAATGTCCTGAGGCTTCCAAGCTGTAAAAGTATAAAGTCTTTCCTAAGAACCGGATGAATTTGATGTTTTGCAAAATGGACAACTCATTAAGATCCAGGGAGAGCTTTTCACAAGCAGTTTGGTTATCTCAGTCTCAAACACCTGCAAACCACTACAGCTCTAGGGAGAGAGCAAGGATGTTAACGAGGAAGGGGCTTGCCTGAGGAACTGCATCCAATGTGCAGGCCAAAACCAATTTATCAGGGATATTTGGGTATCATAGTCAGGAGAAGGGGACTATAGAGTACACTAAAACTGAGCGTTGAAACGGGAATGTCCCCTGCATGGTAAATGGGCATGTAACTGGTCCAGGATGTGTGGCTGCATGGTTAACCTATATTCGCTTGGCCTGGTGTCATGCTAATATAGTGTGTGTGTGCAGAGGCCTAGGCTTGTCCATGGTAATGTGAGATCCAGAACCTATTCTGTGACCTGGGAGGGTGAACACTGCATACCTTCATACTGGAGACTGGACTACTGTACATGTCCTAGGTGTGTCACATAAAGCACAGGTAACAGAGTACTGTGTGTTGTGACTCAATAGTGTGACCAGAACGTTTTCTCTATGTCCATCAGAGGTGTGTTTAATGGCTCCTCTCTTGTAAAGGTTCACAGATGTGAAACCCAGAACTTTACAGAGACAATGCTGCCCACAGGGCAGGATAGGGCAGGAGCCGAATCACATCTACTACACTGCTACAACTGCAGTACTAACCAGGAGGTAAACACAGGTCTTACCCTGCCCCAGGAACAAGGGAAACATGCACACAGATGTCGACTAAGCCATGCACCCTGAATATGTTTGCTGAAGGGATAAGTAATAGAACTGAGTCACTTTTTTGAGCTGTGAGAGTTTTTGATCCCATCTGCACCTGTGTCTGATCAGTGCCTGAGCTGTAGTGTGTTGGGCACTGTAATCTTGATATCCGGACCCTAGCTGGGGCGAAAGAACAGTGAGAAATGGGAGGTGTAGCACCTCACTGTTCAAAACAACTTATTTGATAACCTTGTATTACGTTCCCCTCACATTGTATTTTTTTTATAGTTCTGCTATGAGATTAAGTGTTTTATTTTACATAAAGTGTAACCACTGGTCTCAAAAATATGTTATTGTGTCTGTTGGTTGACTGTTGAGTACTGAGCTCTTGAGGCCTACACTACTTCCCTGAGAAACCTTTGACTACTGACCCATTAGAACTAAGTACAGAAAGTGTTGTACTTGGCCTACTAGACGCAAAGGTCTTCATCACCCACGATGAGTCCCAGTATGCCCAGTAGCCCCTTAGACGAGGTCTGCCTCTGGGATAAAGAAAAAAGAGACTAACTGGCTTTCGAGGGAAGGGACAGAGAGGAAGGGAAGAGGGAAAGGAAGGGAAGGGAGGGGGAAGGAAGGGAATAGAACAAAACTCTGCCTGCCCCCATTGGCTCCATGAAAAGTGTGCTAGGCAGGTGGGGAGACCTTTGATGTGCCCAGAGGATACTCTGCTCTCCCTGCTACAGGTTGTATGTGTGTAACGTGTGTGTGTGTGTGCGCATTGTCTTCCCACCTAAGCCCTCCAAAATGTCAACAAACCACATCTCCTGTCTGGGCATTTCAATTCCCATCTCTACTAACCTTTTCACGCACTGGGCATTCAAAATGAACCCATAGGCGTCCATGTTATGTACAAGGCACAAGCACACGTACATTGTATCACTCAAATGCAAATATCACAAGCTGCCCAGCCATACAGACCATCGCCATACAGGCCAAGGAGAAGTTAAGTACACTGCAGTGGAACATGTAAGTGGTCCGGTAGGCACAATTCCCATTACACAGGTAAAAAGACCTCTTCACGCTACTGATCACTACTAACCACAAAACAGGTATGCTGTCACCACCACACTCATGTCACTTCAATTCAGGTAAAGGCAGTGGCCCTCTACCATTATGAGGCTAGCACTTGGTGGGCCCTCCCAGTCTAACAAGACCACATTGCCATGAGACAGATCTAGGTCATGGCACAAAGGCATGATTTGTTTTTGCCCATGATCAAAAATCAGTACCAGGTATCCAGATATACATTCAGCAGGAGCACTCAGGCACTCATGGCAGGGATGCATGTCCATCACCATCCAGGGGACTTTTCCAACCCAACAATTGTTAAAAGGAAATTTCGAATTATGACTTATCACTGCTTATGTTGAGCAAGAAAATATTATTGAGAATCAAAATGAACAGTTGGCCACCAGAATATTGTAAAACTAAGTCAAACATAACCCTAACTTCCCTATGACACATTCTTAGTATATACAACTGTAGTTCATTGACTGGCAGAAAGGAAGCCTGTTGGCTTAAATATGAGTTCCTTTCATCTAACTAGAGGAGAACATTTATTTCTGAGCAATCTTAGCTTTAACTAAAAAAGACTGAACTATTCCAGCCACATGTTGAAAGGTATTTCCAGGCTGGTTATAAGTGAGTGGTGACCCACAATAGTAATATGATAGGTCATCTACCAAAACATAGTTTGACCCAAAATGTAAACAGTAATGAAATCATATTGTGCAAAGAAAAATGTTCATCTAGCTTGATATCTATCTTTATTTGAAGATATTGCAAAAATTGCAAATTTCAATGAGTGGTTTGAATTTCAAATTGATATCTAGTATCTATCAAAAGATGTACTTAATCTCTACAAGTCATCTTCATGACTAAATGTTCTCTTTCAAGAACTGAGTAGTCCTGTTAAGACTCTAACAAAACACAAAAACCTGAAACAAATAAAATACAAGAAGTTCTTGCCCATCACTCTCTTACTCTTATGACAAAACTACCCAATAGCTCTTTTGGAGGCAATTGCTACCCCAATAAACTTTTGTGAAGGGTCAGGCCAATATACAATTAGTGCTTGAGTAAACGTCTTATTTGATTGTATTAAACGTTCTTTTAGATTAACCAGCACAGCAAAGGTCTCTCTTCATGGACTTCTTAAAAAACAGAAGTCATGTTACTGATTATCTCTGCAAATATTTTTATAAGTTGATGATATGCAAATGCCAAGGATTTTTTAAGCCTGATTTAGTGTTTGACAGATGGAGTCAAGGGTTGTGGAGGAGTTTACATCCTCCACCCTGCCTTTACTCCCCCAGTGAAATTGAGTGTTCATCGCTGATCCGGCGGTGAACTCTATGGATTTATGTAAACCACTGGTGTGTGTCTGTCATTAGTGATTGACGGTTGCACCAAAGTTTTAAAGTTTTACATTTATCAACAAAAAAACTCCCAAAGCTAATGACCCCTACAAAATGGGAGTTTTCTCCCATGGTGTAGGGGCAATTGTTTTTTTGTTGTTTTTTTTACTGTCATCAGGTTTTACTTGGAGGTGACAGACAGCAAAAAAAAAGCCATCCACCAGCCACTCTAAATTGGGCTGAAGTTTGAATGGCTTAACTCCGATGGCACATACTCCAATGAGCTTTTACTTCAACATAATGTTAGTCTGCCAAGCCCTAAATTGGGTGGGCAGATCCTGTGAGTCTCAATTAAATTAGTGGGAGAAGGCTAATCCAAAATAGTTGAATTTATGTTTGGATCCAGGGAAAGGCCAGAAACTCTAAATCTAAATCCAAGATTCTCTATATCTTCCTCTTCAAACCCTTTTCGGATTTGCAAGAGAAACAATGTTGCTGGATTTTTTGATAAAACAATCCAAACTGATAGCAGAAATCCAAAAATACTGAATCAATAAAATGCTAAAAATGACAGAAGCTTTGCACAGAAAATGCGGCATTTTAGAATACACTAAATTGTCCACATGGGGTGCAGAAAGCCTTCTTCCACTTGTCACCTTCCTTTTCACACAACAGATAAGTAGCTAATACATCAAGTTAAGTAAAGGCTCATGGTCATTGGACATACTGCAAAATCCCTTATATTAAAGGTAAAGGATATAAAGCGTTGAACAACATGTGATGTTATAGTAAATACTAAATAGAATGTTGATTTTCTTGATTTTCCTGTTGTAGAAAAAGCAAAGGTATACCAGCCCATTATGAAGATGGCACAATCAAACCACTTTGCAAATTGTACTGCAAACAGGCCTTTAGTATTCTCTTCACTCACTGACTTAAGGAATAAACATACCCAAATGTAACAGCTGTACCAATGGTCAACTTGTATTATGCAGTCATATTTTCAATGGGGGAAAGTGAACTGAGTATAGGCTTAATTAAAAATAGCGAAAAATAATGGTACTGCTGTGGCAATATAGAAAGATTAACCACTATTAAATCAGATATGAAGTCCTTTGTCTCATCACTAGCTGGCCAATGACTTTGGGAAGCTTAACAGTGATATTGACAAAACTGTATAGTGAAAATATCGTACATCCATCATTCTTTTGCTCACCATGCCACCCCAGTTTATGATGGATTTAACCCAGATCTCTCGACTGGGGGTGAATGTTTTGATTTGTTCTGCATTCCGTCCATCAATTGTGGTTTTTTTTGCTTTCTCGCCCTAAGTGCGCCAGGTATGCTCAGACGTGAGTCCTGGGCTCACTGTGCCAGTGGAATCAAGCCATCCTGGCTGAAGAGGGGTGAAACCCCGAAACCGGTCCTAGGATGCTTGTTTCCGGTCCTGGGAGGACCTGGCTTGGCAGTTCGGGCTGGACTGTTCCCATGAGGCACAGGGTCAAGACTGATTTGCATATGGCCAGGTCTAAACTGGGGTGGCATGGTGAGCAAAAGAATGATGGATTTAACCCAGATCTCTTGACTGGGGGTGAATGTTTGATTTGTTCTGCATTCCTTCCATCAATTGTGTGTCTTTTGCTTACTCTCCCTAAGTGCACCAGGTATGCTCAGACGTGAGTCCTGGGCTCACTGTGCCACTGGAATCAAGCTATCCTGGCTGAAGAGGGGTGAAACCCTGAAACCGGTCCTAGGATGCTTGTTTCCGGTCCAGGCAGGACCTGGCTTGGCAGTCGGGCTGGACTGTTCCCATGAGGCACAGGGTAAAGACTGATTTGCATATGGCCAGGTCTAAACTGGGGTGGCATGGTGAGCAAAAGAATGATGGATTTAACCCAGATCTCTTGACTGGGGGTGAATGTTTTGATTTGTTTCTGCATTACGTCCATCAATTGTGTGTCTTTTGCTTTCTCACCCTAAGTGCGCCAGGTATGCTCAGACGTGAGTCCTGGGCTCACTGTGCCACTGGAATCAAGCTATCCTGGCTGAAGAGGGGTGAAACCCTGAAACCGGTCCTAGGATGCTTGTTTCCGGTCCAGGGAGGACCTGGCTTGGCAGTTCGGGCTGGACTGTTCCCATGAGGCACAGGGTCAAGACTGATTTGCATATGGCCAGGTCTAAACTGGGGTGGCATGGTGAGCAAAAGAATGATGGATTTAACCCAGATCTCTTGACTGGGGGTGAATGTTTTGATTTGTTCTGTATTCCATCCATCAATTGTGTTTTTTTACTTTTAGAAAGTAGGCCTTTTCTTGTTTAACCATTCTGTGTGCCTCTGCCTGTTTGTGGATTGACTGTCTGGTTTTGGAGTGACCGGGGCTGGGGGTGTGCATTCACTGTAGACACCCACTGGAGGGGGTGTTAGGTGTGCCTGGACCTTCCTGGATGACTCAGAGCTGGTCTGAATAGACCTTGGCTGCATTTAGAGTACTGGCCGGAGTTTTGCTTGCACCTGAATAGGGCCTTTTATAATGTTGCACAATGCTGTCTCCACCCCCTGTGGTCATACTACACCAGTGAGGACAGAACTGGTTTGGACTAGGTTCAGAGACCCTGGCACAAAGAGAACAACGACAAAATGGGGTATAACTAGTAGATCTTAAACCCCAGAATTTTAGATTACTTCTGGACTCAAAAGGAATCTTTGCCAAGGAGAAGAGCTGATGAGCTGTGAGGAGGAGTACTGCCCCTTTGCTGTGTGCTGTGTGGGGTGGCCTGAAGTTGCTGTTTCTGCCAAGAAAAGGACAAAGGATGGAACCTAGCTGTGAACCGGCTTGAAGTAGCTCTCAAAGGGCCTGTGTGTGCTGAAGTCTCAGGGACACAGAGACTTCAACCCAAGCTCCCCTGAATCCTGTTTCTGAGAGTTCTGACCTGCCCTGCTAGGAGGCGCCTATTCCAGTTGTGGGACTCTGGAGGATGTTCCTGCTGCTGGGAACTGGAAGAAAATAAGAAATGAAGAAATCGACCCATCACTCTTCTTGCGGCTGTTTTTTTAGACGCAGCATCGCTGTGCGAGAAGAATCCCCATGCATCGCCATGCCGCTGCAGAACCGATGCAGCATCTGTTGCAGCTGCAAGAACCGACGCATTGAGGGATTGCAACTGAAGAACCCGGCGCATCGCCACCGCATCGACCACCGACGCATCCTAGATTTCCACTAATCACACCTATGCAGTAAGCTTTCCCAATGCATCACCCGCAGACCAGAATCATCATGGATTCGACGCATCACTTTCCCCTACAGACCGGATTTGACGCATCACTTCTCCTGCGTGCAGTAGAACTGTTGCATCGCCTCCCCAAGGTCTCAGAAACTGATGAATCACTTTGTTTCTGACACTTCTCATCTCTGCAGCTGTTTGGCCTTGTGAATTTTGACGCATTGTGTACTTTGTGAGAAATCACGCATCTATAGTTTTCCATGGACCAAGTTGTTTGAAATCTTTGAAAAGTCATTTTCTTATTACATGTATGTTGGATTTTTGTCGTTTTTGGCTTGTTGAGTTTAGGTAAAGATACTTTATTTTTATAAGCTGGTGTAGTGTCCATTTGTGGTGTTATCACTGTATTACTGTGTTTTTTTAGTAAAAATACTTTACACATTGCCTGTCCGCTTGTGCCAAGCTACCCAGGGGGTGAGCAGGGGTTAGCTAAAGTGTGTATCCCCCTTACCCTGACTAGAAACAAGGGTCCCTATGTGGACAAAGGTACCTACCTCTGCTAACTAGAGACCTCCATTTTTAACAACACTCTTCAACAATACTGAGGGAATAAATGTTTATTGGTATTGTTTATAGAGATCAAATATAATGATACTAACATAATACTGTTTAATATCTTAGGAGACAATTGCGATGTTCCTACATTCCTACTTTCTTCTGTGCATAAGCTGTCATCTTATTTCTAGAATCATCACAATGTAGACACTGTGCTGGTATTCTGTTTCATTTGTGTTTAAAGAAATCCTTACCGTCCCTGCTTACGTAGTCTTTTTTTGAGCCAACATGACTATTGAAACTCTGACTGACCAAAACTATTTTTTCTTTACCCAATCTGACAAACAAGAAAGCATGTGAAATGAGGTCTCTTCTAATGACTGCGTTGGGAGAGTCCTTTACCACATCCCCAGTTAACCCAATAATCTGTATTTTCCTTGAAATGATGATCTAACAGCTTCCCTATAGACACTCTCAGTATGAGATCTGTAAATTCAATTTAAATCATTTGCCATTCACTATATGCTATGGGGCTTTAAGGCAGCATCTTCATTGTCATTGCCACTGGGAAGCGAACTGAGAGAACCCCAGTTCCATTTTTCACTATCCTCTCAAAGATCACGTAGCTATTGACCCAACATCAGGAAAACGGACTCAATTTTTCGCACATAGTTCCTCCATGAAGGGAATTGTTTTGTGCTACAGTTGAGTATTATACCAGCCATGAAAAGTTCATCTGTTGAAAGAGATTTCTGTGCCTTTTGTTTTGCTTTCACATTTTGACCTTTCTAGTTCTACTTTTGGCTAACCTTTGGAAGTGAAACTGTCTAAGATAACAGTTAATTTGACAGAGATGGTTGATTATTCTTGTAAGACCACGCCTAATTTCCCAAAAATCAGTGGAGGTCATACTAAAAAGGGGTTATAGTTTGATTTACGAACACAAAGTTCTTTTATGTGCTGAAAGCTTCTGTTCTTGGCTAGTCTCTGTGTCTGAAACCCTGGCTATCATGCAAGAGTCATAACCAATAAAACGTGGGGACCTTGCAAGATGTAAGTCACTTTTTAAATTATGGGAGAACTCTGACATGGTTCAGTGTGTCCTTCCTCCTGGCAATATCCATTTTGCAACTGGTATCTTTACCTGGGCAGACAACGCAAAACTGCAATTTAAGGGGAGGCACATGATCAAGTATCCACACTGTGGAAATATGGATTTTCCTGGTCAGTTATGTCCCCTATCTTGGACCCCAACGGTTCTATGTGCATGTCGCAAGTACATGTATGTTCCCTCCAGTTCCAGTATTGATGACGCAAACACATGCGTGTCCACCGTCAACATGTCCTCTGCCAGATCCGCCATGAATAGGCCGGATATTCCATTCTTAAATATGAAAGGCCACCGGCTTTATATGGTTCACTTATGCCACTTTTCAGTCCAGGCAAGTAGGCCCTGATTCTGTCATCAAACTCTTCTTGCCCTCTGCCTCTAAAAGCTCCAGCCCGAGCCTGCATCTGTGACCATGAACTTTGTCTCATTCTCTGCGCTGCTCACGAAGCCTGACATCAGCTTACTCTCTGCCAAGAACTGTATTTCACCTTCGAATTATCTGCTTCCCCCTCAGCCGACGCATTCCTGCCTAGTAGTTTAAGTAAACATTCTTCCAGTTACCAAGCAAAAAGACCCATCTTCTCTGTCCTCATGCAAGTAATTCATAGCCTTGTTACCATGGAATATTCCTACCCCCTCGCATTCAGTGTAGACACTCAGACGCTTGTACACGCACAGTCAGTATAGAATAGATTCTGTCCGAGAGTCCTCCTTTTTGGATAACATAGTTCTTTAAACATAGGATGTTAGATATGATTTGGGATTAGGTTGACTTGACCTCCCAGACTTCTCGTCTCCACATATAGAGCTAAATGTCAAGTCCCCGTCACCCCCTAGTTACACGTCAATTACACGTCATACTGCTGCGCGCGCATCCATGCCAAGTATTATCTTATAGATCCACCTATACATGACATCACAACCAATCATGTTCCTTTTTACTCATTATTACACCCATTTTCGGTTACGCAAACCAAACGTCAATGTCCTTATCAATTGTTACGCCTACTGTATTCACTTCATTATAATGTATGTATTATAAAAGTTACTGCTTGTCAATAAAGTATGTACTTCACTTCCTGAACCCCCGTGGTGATGGAACTTGAGGCATCCGATTATAATCGCTTATTGGAATAAAGCCCATTCCGAAACTCTAATATCACGGATTCTGCCTCTCATTTTACTGAGCTATTTTATAATGTTTCTGTACCAAATTCAGTCCCGGTAAAGGAGAAATATTTACCACATGATGGCGCCCGAACAGGGACACTTTCTCATCTCACGCGCCGGCGGTGTGTTGCAGGCCCGGTCTCCTGCCACAGCTGGACGGACAATAACGCGTACCAGCAGGATTTCCTGTATCTCCCTCCGGTCAAGCGGGGGCGACTGAGACTGCAATCAACACCCAGACGAGGCGGTGAGAAGTGCGAAGTATCCCGACCAGAGCCTAGCTGAGAGAGCAAGATCCGAGGTATACAGAGACCCACCAGTCCGAAGTCAAGCCCAGTGTCCGACGAGTCGAGTCGAGTCGAGTCCGGTCCGGTTCAAGTTCAAGTTACTGAGGCCTTCCGTTTCCGAAGCTACCCGGTGAGTACCATTGCTGGGGAGGCATTTCTGACGTGCACATAGGTTGTGCCGGTCAAGACGGGTTTGGGTACACAAATCCGGTCTGCACTGTTTTAGCAGTGTATCTGTACTGTTTAGCAGTATATCAAGTATTCCGAAGTATTCCGAAGTGTCTAGTTATTGTCTAGTTATTGTCGAGAATTAAGCTTGGTGATTAGTTATGCAGACGATCATCATTGTTGTTTCAGTTAATGGTTTAATGTTAAATGTTTAAAGTGTTTAAGTATGTTCTGAATATCGTGGTATGAATGACTGTTCATTATCGTGTTTATTGTATTAAGTCTGTTCAAATTCAAGTATCAGGTCAAAATCAAGTATAAGGTCAGTTCTCAATATGCCGCTCTTTTCGAAATTAAGACAGATCACTACCAGAAAAGGGGTTCTCGAAGAAGCCGTCCCTATTCCTCCTAGGGACACTCCAGGGCACTTTATGTATCACAAACATGGCTTAGACGCTATATTATTTCTTGATTTATGGGTAGACTATACCAAGGGATTACCAGAAAGTCAAAGGTGGCCCACAGCGGGGACCTGGGATGCAGAGTGCATCATGAAAGTCGAGGAAGAGTTATGGAAAAGAAAAGTCAGACAGTCACAGAAAGACGCCGTTGAATTATGGCGTAAAGAATCACATAGACGAACAGAAAAAGCACGTAGACAGGAGGAGAAGAGTAAAGAGAATTCCAATAAAGTTCGAGAGAATCTATTAATTGAGGAAGGTACCCGAGTAAAATCAGAACAAGTAGACAGACAAAGAAATGCCCTTATGAATGGTATGTATCCTCTCCTGGCCGAAGGATTACCTAAGGCTACTCCAGAGACACCAAAAGACTTGCCAACCCCATTGTTCCCAATAAAGGTACATCCTAAGGGGCATCCTAGAACCGCAGAAGATGTTTTTCTTTCCTCATATTTAGATGACGCAGCTCCCGAGTATGCTAACTCTGCCCTACATAGACCGCATACCAGGGAGGTTCAACACCAAGATCCAGTACCCGTATCCCTGCAGCAACAAATCGAGTCACAAGTTCCGGCAAGCACATCTGTTTCTGTATCCGCTCCTACAGCTACTTCTATGGCTGTGTCCACACCTGTAGTTGCTGTGTCACGTTCGACGAATCCTTTTACACCCGACGCCCCAGATGGGGCCGCGGGAGGAGCTACCAATGTCTTTTCTACGCCACCCAGAATAAATAAACTTACTTTTCAAGAGTCAGCGCATTCACGTACACCCAAACTCCTTAGTACCCGTACGCTTAAGGAACTTCTTATAGACTGTAGATATGACCCGGTGCCTGGAAAGGAGGACGAAATGACCCTAGCATCATTGCGTATCAGACGAGCCGCAGTGTATTTAGCGAAGTTACCAGGAATGACTGCGCATCTAGATAATATATATCATTTTGTCCAAACAGGGCGAGATCCAGAATGTATTTACAGAGCTATGGAATACCAGAAAGTAGAGATACAGGGGGAACTGTTACGTTTCCTCATAAACTGTGTGATCAGAAATCAAGACCGACCGGGGGTAGACCCGGAAGCCATGAAAATTCTTACAAGATGGAGCCAGAATATATCGGAAGGGAGACATGATAAACAAAACTGTATAATAGCCATGTGCCGAAAGATCCGTAAAGAAATAGAACGCCTACACGAAGAGCGATTAGAGGTAGACGAGTTCGAACAAAACGAGGAAGAAGGGTCAGGACTGCCCACAGGACAGTCGGACACCATAGCCTATGTAGGTAGAGGAAGATCTTGTAATAGGATTAAGACTAGATATCACACTGACTCAATACATCCGATATGTCCAGATAATAACAGAAATTTTCAAATACCTATAATTAACATAAGGTCTAACGAGCATTCGTTCCAAACCGCCGACAAACTACTACAAGAACGAAGGGGTTATCATTTCCTCGATTCTATGGATGAACAAGATTTAGCCAGGGCAGCTGTCCATTGGGTGGACAGTCCCGGAAAATATAGTGATGATACAGTAGTGCGCACATTTTTGAATCTTACCCCAGATGAACAAAGGTTAGCTGGGATTTATATGATTCAACAACTCATTATACTATATCGGAGTCAGCACTCGGACCCTGGCCCCTTGCCTGACATACTGACTGAATTACTTATGAATAAATGGAAAGGTCCAGGTACTGAATTAATTAAAGAAATTCTAGAATCAAGAAAGCAGTATATTCTTTTTGTATGTTCAGAACATGTTCCATTGTCTGTCAAGGAAAGAACTACGTATCACATAGATAGACAGAATCCCTTACGAGAAGTGCACCCAATAAAGGGTGAGGACAACGAGTTTAAACGCGTATTTGTATATACGCCTATATCGAAAATAGAATTGTTAGAAATGAAGAAAGTAGTACCCAGTCATGACAAGGACCCAGCGGGGTTTCACCGAGAAATTAAAGACATGTTACTCATGGGAGAATATACCTACCCCGACATTATGACAATATTAAAGGTGTTGATGCCTGCTGGCATTTATGAGAAACTCAAGGAAAAAGAGTGGGAGGTAGGTGATCAAAAGATAGAATGGTCAGCATTAGAAGCAGAAGAAAGGGCCCGAGGTCCAGGTTCGGGGCTTGGGGACAAAACTAAGGCATTACCAGGACTACTAGTACAGGTACTGCCACGTTTATTAACTACGAAAAAGGAAGATTGGGGTACAATTTCAGCCTGTAAACAGAAGCAAGACGAAGACACTAGTGATTACTATGCCCGTTTTGAAAAATGTTTTGGTATAAATAGTGGCATAAAAGCAAGTAGCGAATCATACCCACATCTGTTTGTAACAAAATTAGTAGAAAATGCTCTGCCCCCAGTAAAGAATAGAGTATTAAAATTCGAGAGTACCTGGCAAGGTAACACTCCAACACAAATGTTACAAATGTTACAGTACCACCACAATAGAATTAAAGAGGAACAAGAACATGAACACAGACGCATGAAAGACACGAAAATGAAAATGCTAGTTTCCCAGACAGTTCCAGCTGAAGGACATAAAAAGGGTATGACACATTCCGATTCAGCAGGACCTGTAAAGGGGACATGCAATTATTGTAAAAAGCCAGGCCATTACGTACACGATTGTCCAGTTTTAAAACATAATATCGCCATAGGTAAAACACAAGAAAGATCACGGCCACTAAGACAAGATCAGAATGAACAAGGAGCTATGCAGCATGCCCAGGCCATGCCAGCCTCACAACAGCCAATACAGTTTGTGCCAGCTGCACCACCGTTGCCTGCTACTGCCACACAGACGACAACACGACAAATGTATCAGACCGCACAGTATGAATATCCCGAGTATCAGCGTTACGCATGAACAAGCCTAGAGAGGGAAGTTGACTTACCCCTTATCGAGATTCCTGTAGATCAAGAAGGACCTTATGTACATAGTAAATTATTAGGTCAAGATAGAAAATTTTTACTCGATACAGGGGCAAGTCGAACAACTATAAAACGTAGTGAAGTTCCAGGGGCACCCCTCTCAGGCTCACAGAATATTTCCCTTGGTTTTTCAGGAAAACCTATTGTTAATGAAGTGTCACAGCCTTTGCCACTTACGATAGGACCTCTGACCCGAACTACAGATTTACTGCTTACTAAATCATGTCCAGAAAACTTGTTAGGAATAAAAACGTTGAAAGCCCTAGGAGCCATAATATGTTGTTCTCCGGAAGGAGTAAGGTTGTTTTTACGTGATTTTAAAGGTCACTATGTATCTAGAGACATGGATCCCCGACTGCAGACTTTACCTACACACCTATGGGCACAAGGCCCTACTGATGTTGGTTGCATGAATATTACACCATATCGAGTCACACTAAAGGCAGGAGTGGTGCTACCACGAATACGACAATACAAGTTACCACCAGATGCTGTAGTGGCTTTACTACAAATCATTGACGAGCTCATTGCCCAAGGAGTAGTTGTGGAAACAGACTCCAATATATGTAATTCACCGATAATACCGATTCTTAAACGAACAGATCCTACAGCGCCGCCAGTATATCGATTGGTTATTGATCTGCGCGAATTAAACAAATGCATTGTGCCACAATTCCCTGTGGTCCCAGATATCTCGTCATTACTGACAGCCATTGATTCCGAAGCGACATTCTTTACTGTAATTGATCTCAAAAACGCCTTTTTCAGCGTCCCAATAGATCAGGAAAGCCAATATTTGTTCGGATTTAGTTTAAATGGGCGTAGCTTTAAATTCACACGCGCACCTCAAGGATTTACAGAAAGCCCCAGCATCTATAGCCAAGCACTGAAACGAGAACTTGACAGTATCCACATGCCAGTCAACACTGCTTTGCTTCAATATGTCGATGATCTGCTGATCACCGCAAGAAGCGAACCAGAATGTGAAAAAGCATCACTGACAGTTTTACAATTTCTGGCCGAAAAAGGGCACAAGGTGTCCCCTTCTAAGCTGCAATTCTGTGTCCAGCAAGTTGTTTATCTTGGACACTCGCTGGACAAGGAGGGAAGGCAGCTTACACCCGACCGTATTCAGTTAATAGCTAACATGCCAATACCCAAGACACAAAAGGAGGTACGGGCTTTCATAGGCCTCACTTCATATTGTAGGCAGTGGATCCCTCAGTATGCATTTCTAGCAAAACCACTCATTCAATTGACAACACAGGAGGCAGCCACATCGACTGTTCTCCCTTGGACTCAGGAACATACACAAGCTTTTGAAAGCTTAAAGAAAGCTTTATGTCAAGCACCTGTTTTAGCAACACCATGTTACAGTAAACAGTTTACACTCTTTGTTACAGAACGCGAAGGTACTGCCTTGTCAGTACTCACACAGGAACAAGCAGGATCACACAAACCATGTGCTTATTTTTCTAGTACATTAGATCCAGTAGCTCAGGCTTTGCCTGCATGCCTGAAATCAGTAGCAGCAACAGCTTTAGCAATCAGACAAAGCGATGCCATAGTGTTAGGACATCCATTGACAGTTCAAGTACCCCACGCAGTAGAGGTTCTTGTAAATAGAACGCAAACACAACACTTGACTATAGCGCGACTTACAGGATATGAACTTACATTGTTTCAGCCACATATAGAAATAAGACGCTGTAACACATTGAATCCGGCCACACTTTTGCCAGTAACCGGAACAGACCCACTAGCCCATGACTGTATTGAAGTTATTACTGTAACGACAAAACCCAGACAAGACTTAACCGATGTTCCATTGTCAGATCCAGACTTGACATTTTATGTCGATGGTTCATGCATGAGAACAAGTACAGGAGAGTTAGTAGCCGCTTATGCAGTCACAACAGATACTGAAGTCATTGAAACTAATCGTATAAATACTTTGTCAGCTCAAGCCGCAGAGCTCATCGCTCTGACGTAAGCCTGTATTCAAGCCACGAATAAAAAAGTCAACATATACACTGATTCACGTTATGCATTCGGAGTTGTACATGACTTCGGCGTGCTGTGGCGAGAGAGAGGTTATTTAACTTCCCACGGTGCCCACATTCAGCACGGACCCCTCATTCACGCATTATTAAATGCAATACATCTACCCACTGAAATATCAATTATGAAATGTAAGGCCCATACGAAGGTTACTGATATCATTTCCCAAGGCAATGATCTAGCCGACAGAACAGCTAAACTGACTGCTCAAGCTCAGACCCCCGACATGACAAAGACAATAGTCCCGACACCGACACATTGTATGACCGTTAAAGATCCTACTCTTGACGTAATTGACATACAGACACATGCTACACCAGACGAAATAAAGAAATGGACCGAGTTAGGAGGGATCCAAACGGACCAAGGATGGATGATGAAGGAAAGGTCTGTATGGTTCCTTCCTGATTCAATGGTCCAAGTCGTAATTAACACTATACATAGTCCGGCACATCTAGGAGAAAAAGCTATGCTAGACAGCATTCAACACATTTGGTTCAATAAACATTTACGAGCAGCAGCAAAACAAAAGGTCCGTACCTGTATGATCTGTTGCCAGTTCAACCCAGGAAAAAGTGTTCCCGTAGAACAGGGTGGATTTCATCCTCCTGATCACCCTTTTGAAGTCCTACAGATGGATTATATCCAGATGGAACGATGTCGAGGATTCAAATACGTTCTCGTAGTTGTCTGCGCCCTGTCCCGTTGGACAGAGGCGTACCCGGTTTCAGATTACACTGCCCCGACTACTGCCAAACAGTTGGTTCGAGAATTCTTCCCACGATACGGTTTACCACGTGTTGTCTACTCAGATAACGGCCAGCCGTTCTCATCCGAATTAATGAAACACGTTTCACTTCTGCTAGGATATCAGTGGAAATTCCACTGTGTCCGACATCCCGAGGCAGCAGGTCTCGTAGAAAGACATAATCAGACACTGAAAATCAGACTGTCCAAAATATGCAGAGAGAAAGGGGTCGACTGGATAGTAGCATTACCAGTTGCACTTTTTTACATGAGAATGGTAGCACACTCTAGAACAGGGCTATCCCCGTATGAGGTGATCTTCGGTAGACCACCGAATATGTGGGGGACGCCTATACCACGCAAAATAACTGATATTGACTGTAATATGCTGACAGATTACTTGGCTTCCTTGATGTCTGCACTACAATCTTCTCATTCACAGGTAGCTGCAGCCTTTCCCGACAACACTGAGGTGAAACCCCATGACGTGGTTCCGGGGGATCTTGTCTTTGTGAGAAATTTCGACCGAAAGACTCAACTGGAGCCCAGGTGGAAAGCACCCAAGTTGGTCCTGTTGACCACAAGAACAGCCGTGAAGATCGAGGGCCGCAAGGGCTGGATTCATTCAAGCCACATCAAAAAATTTCATGGACTATCTTCAGATATAGACATTGTGCCCTGCACTCCCTCACAGACTGATACAAAGCTTCCTTTTGTTGAACCGAACAAATCTGAAAATTACAAACTAAAGCTTAGGCCCACCAAGTCGAGCAATTTGATTGTTTAAGTCCTCTCCAAGGTGAAGCGGTTGAATTGTCTCTGACATGTATCCCTTGGACCTGAGTAGAGAAAATACCCGAAAAATGTTGAAACGACAGGCGTATTGTAAATCACTGCGTAGCCACTGCATAGTGACATTATTAATTTTGTTTTTATTGAGTCTTTTAATAATTATTACAAGTATGTTGTTGCACATATATTACCCTATTTCTAGACATGTTTATAATGTTGCTGCTGAACATTCTTTTAGTGACTTACCTCCGCATGAATTGTCTTATAGACTTGCGCTGCGCAATAACACTTTCATTAGTATGTTACATCATTCCCATCAGACTAGTAACGCCACCAATTGTTGGGTGTGTGGCCGACTCCCTCCCTACCAGAATTATGAAGGAGTCCTGCCTTTCTTTCCACATCCATTTACACATAATGGCTCCTGTGGAGCATGGTTTAGTTTAATTAATTCCATAGACTCAGACACAGCCGTTTACCAAGACCATTGGATATGGGGAAACATGAACCTAGTTTTATTCAAAGTCTGTTACCCTGACAAGGAGGGTCGCCCCAAAAGAACAGGAACTGATCTAGAAAATGAAGTATATGGATTAGGTAATTTTACACCTAATCTCATGATTCTAAATGTCGTATCCGAAGTTGAGCTAGTCTTACCCACCATGTCAGTATTCCCAGCAAAAGGTGAATTATGTGTAAGAAAGGTTGGTTCCATACATATGGGCCACAGTCAATGCACTACTACCGTAGAATTCAGTGACCAAGGCAAATCTTCATTCAGAGCTTCTCGCCACTCCTACTTTATATGTGGTCAGACTGCATATATGCGTCTACCCCTAGATTGGGATGGTACCTGCTACATTGCATTCCTTTTGCCACCTGTTTTCCTAGCTCCTCCTGATTATTACAGAAATATTCATTTAGTACACAACAGAAAACGGAGAGATCTCCCCATTGTCGATTACACTGAGACGGCATGGGACAAGTATGTAGATTTTAATAAAGGCATCTTTCCCTATATAGGTACTGTTACTAATAGTAAGCTGATACGTAGATTAACTAGAACCCTTGAAGCAGTAGTGAATGAGACTATTTCCGCCTTAGGCAATTTAACGGAAGAGCAGTCTGCTATGCGGATTGTTGTGCTTCAAAATCGTCTTGTCCTTGACGTCATCCTGGCTGATAGGGGCGGAGCTTGTAGGGTCATCGGATCAAGCTGTTGCGTATTCATACCAGAAAATTCGCCATCTGTATATAAAGCCATCACTCGCCTTCATAAGATTGTAAGCCAGATACACCAGAACCCAGGCACTTGGACTTGGTCCAGTTGGTTTTGGAATGCGGTATCAGCCTGGGGATGGAGAGTTCTATCCTTCCTAGGTATTGGCCTTCTCATACTATTCAGTTGCTGTCTATGTCTACAATGTGGACCAGCGATTTGTGGTCTGTGTGCCACATCGTGTATCCCACATCAAGATTTTCATTCAAGATCCCGGAAGAAGAAAGAAGAACAAATGATGCTATATGAACAGATCAATGGATTGATGAAGATTGATATCTCTTGAAGGGCAAGTAGGGGACAAGGAGGGAATGTGGAAATATGGATTTTCCTGGTCAGTTATGTCCCCTATCTTGGACCCCAACGGTTCTATGTGCATGTCGCAAGTACATGTATGTTCCCTCCAGTTCCAGTATTGATGACGCAAACACATGCGTGTCCACCGTCAACATGTCCTCTGCCAGATCCGCCATGAATAGGCCGGATATTCCATTCTTAAATATGAAAGGCCACCGGCTTTATATGGTTCACTTATGCCACTTTTCAGTCCAGGCAAGTAGGCCCTGATTCTGTCATCAAACTCTTCTTGCCCTCTGCCTCTAAAAGCTCCAGCCCGAGCCTGCATCTGTGACCATGAACTTTGTCTCATTCTCTGCGCTGCTCACGAAGCCTGACATCAGCTTACTCTCTGCCAAGAACTGTATTTCACCTTCGAATTATCTGCTTCCCCCTCAGCCGACGCATTCCTGCCTAGTAGTTTAAGTAAACATTCTTCCAGTTACCAAGCAAAAAGACCCATCTTCTCTGTCCTCATGCAAGTAATTCATAGCCTTGTTACCATGGAATATTCCTACCCCCTCGCATTCAGTGTAGACACTCAGACGCTTGTACACGCACAGTCAGTATAGAATAGATTCTGTCCGAGAGTCCTCCTTTTTGGATAACATAGTTCTTTAAACATAGGATGTTAGATATGATTTGGGATTAGGTTGACTTGACCTCCCAGACTTCTCGTCTCCACATATAGAGCTAAATGTCAAGTCCCCGTCACCCCCTAGTTACACGTCAATTACACGTCATACTGCTGCGCGCGCATCCATGCCAAGTATTATCTTATAGATCCACCTATACATGACATCACAACCAATCATGTTCCTTTTTACTCATTATTACACCCATTTTCGGTTACGCAAACCAAACGTCAATGTCCTTATCAATTGTTACGCCTACTGTATTCACTTCATTATAATGTATGTATTATAAAAGTTACTGCTTGTCAATAAAGTATGTACTTCACTTCCTGAACCCCCGTGGTGATGGAACTTGAGGCATCCGATTATAATCGCTTATTGGAATAAAGCCCATTCCGAAACTCTAATATCACGGATTCTGCCTCTCATTTTACTGAGCTATTTTATAATGTTTCTGTACCAAATTCAGTCCCGGTAAAGGAGAAATATTTACCACAACACTAGAATAAGTGTTACACTGTTAATGCCATGTTTTACCAGCAGGACTCTAAGGTGTGAAAATGAAGAGCTTTTTCATAGTCCTGCCTCAGCCGTGGCCCCACTCTGAAAATCATTAAGGGTATCAGCAAGTCAACAGTTCCTTCAATGGCCCAGGCCCCCACTCTGCACCTCAGAGGTACTCCAATCACTCCCTGTAAACACTTCCAGGACCTGTATGTGTGTGTATTTTGCTTCTTTGTGGGAGGACTCATTAGCATGCCCTGTAAATCTTGAATTACCCTTTAAGGATTGACGCAGATCCACCTACTAATCCTATAATGGTGCAGAAGCCAATCTATCAACTCCAATGTGAACACTTCTTATGCACTCTCTGAGGGCCCCATCTCCTCACCTAGCTGCTCCTCATCTAAGGCTTTCTCACTCTGTTCAGCAGAGTCAGCCACAGAAGCTTGACCAAAGGCTATGTAGATGTCCCGCTTCTTAGCAAATCTTCAACAATGGGTAAGGAGACACCAAGTGCTCATTACAAGTGTCGCTAGACCACAGAATGGTCTTTTAAACAATTGTGACGCAAGCAGCCATCTTGGTGGGTGCTTTTACTTGAAAATGGATGAGGTTACAGGTGCTGGTTTTATCGCTGGTGAGTAAACTCTGTTGTTCCTCTTTGCTTTCAGTATCTGGATTTTAGAACTGCTTGAATTTCGATATTAATTAACCCATACTAATCGCCATTGCATATGCCCAGATCCAAACACACATGAGAGACATGTCTTGATGTATCCTAGCTAAGGCCATGCACTTGGTAGAAGCCTCCGTTGGTTAGGTGGTTGGTCGAGAGATGGTGAGTAAAGTTCTGTTCCTTCCAGCACAATTAATCTTTGACTTAGCTACTTTCATACACACAGAAAGGGCTATCTCTCTTCCAATGCCCCATGGTTTGAAGGTATGAGATGAAGTTGCCTTATTCGCGGTCCTGCTTTAGATCCATAAGAACAGAAGAGGACTTGACCTGTGAACAATAGAGGGGCTTGACCTGCTCGCACTTATACCCAGGACTAAGAAAGGTCTGCTCTCAGCTTACTGTGTGTGTTGGCATAATACATTGTTAGCCAGCCTCAAGACATTACTCTTCCACAGACGAAGCCAACCATTTAAGAACATTTTTGGCTGAACAACAACCTTCCTTTTAAAATTAGATGGTAATGGAGCAGGAAGTGATTGTAGCAAGGGTTGTTGATTATGTGAGACTTGATGCCAGCCTGAGATGAGGTTGAGATTTGTTAAAGCCTAATAAAGGGGCTGATTCATCAGAGGACATGACAAAAGAGAATGGAACCACAAGTTTTTATCACAGAAGATATGAACGTAGTTGTAGAACAGGCCAGGTGATGGGTTACATTCTACTGCTGACAAACGGCCAAAAGACAAAGAAGTTAGGTTTGAGAAATAATGGTGGGGATATTAGGGCTGGTTTCCCTGGAGGCTGGGATGGATATCTGTAGCATAGCAAGGGTGCCATGTGGCTGAGTGCAATCAAGGCAAGTAGCCCTATGTCTGCCGGTTGACTAACTAACAATAAACAAGGTTCGGTTGGCCACTAAGGGCTCTGGGCCCCAGTGCCACTGCACCTTCTGCACCAGTGATAGCTACGCCCCCATGGACAGGGAAACCAGAACCTAATAATGAGGAATCACAGCCCTATACAACTTGAGGTGGCATTTAGCGTGTCAGTGACTAACATTGCTAACGCCAAGTACATTAGTGCCCTTCATCTAGAGAAACAATATAAGCCATTAAATTGCTGTGAAGGAAATCAAAAATGTTAGGTGTTTGTTGAGCTGCAATTACAAGCACAAAATCTTAAAACAAAAAACACATAATAAATTAAAAACCATTGGATCGACATGACACCTAAAGGATAGGGTTTACTAGCATACTGAGTTTAACAATATAAAGGCACCTCTTGAGCAACAACATGGCGACCCACAAGACCAGGTCTCTTGGTACCACTTTTTGTCCCACACAGCATCCTATCATCCCACAAGACCACCAGAGTGCCATACAGATAACGGAGTCAAGTACCAGAAGCACCCAATATCCAGTTAGTAGAGTGATGCACTAATTAGTTGACATGACCTTTGGTCACACTACTAAAACTTGTCAGTGTGCAGCCAAGGTGTGTATTGTTTCTTTAAGAGAATAACAACCAGGTATATATTGATTCACTGTGAAATCATCTCTTTGAAAATTGAGCTTTCTCTGCCCTCATAGCAAGAACTGACACTCCCACTTTATCCCCTCCTTATTTGGTTGTTTTACCTTCAGGTCCCAACAGGTTGTGCTATTTAGAAAGTTATGTCTATTTTGTTTGTCAATACAGATAGGCATGTTTCAGAAAAAGCAAAGCATCTATGGTTTATTATACACTCCTCTGTTACTTCCAAAATATTTAAAAGGATAATGTGGAAAAATTAATTAAACAGTGGTGGAATGGGGCATGAGAGTATGGACTATAACAGGGGAAACAGAGGCTAAACGTTTTAACATCTCTCCTGACATCAATCATTGCAGAGTAGAGATTGGCTTCAGCTATGATAAATAGCAGGTGAGAAGAGCTGCATAAAGGCAGGCATTGCAGTGAAGTCTCGTAGGTCACATTTGGAAAATAGAATGACAGGAGCACAGGACAATGGAAAACATAAGAGGATTTATGTAGCATTAGAAAGGGAGTAAGGTCGAAGAAAAATGTATGTTGTGGGTAGAATATTGCATGAAGCATAAAAGGATAAAAGAAAGGAAATAAAGGGGCAGGTAGCATAAGGTAGGATAAAAGAATAGGAGGAATCATCATAGGAAGGGAACGCATTAAAGTACGTGGCTAAAGGCAACTGCTGCAAAAGAGAAACAAACTATATGAGGTAGACTACTCTCAAAGGGCACGTATTAAATTTAGAAACTCAGTGAACCAGTGAGGTGAAGGAAATAATGACAGTCATATGATTTGATGCCACTAAATACACAATGGAGCAAAAGAGGGAAACATAGCAAGGGCGCCCTCCACTCAACTATTTATATTATACACAAAAGCCCTTGGTATGGCACACACAGCCAATCCTCAGGGTCCACTTCATCTATTAGAAAGGAAGGAGGCAAACCAGACCAGGGTAGGGCCCACAATACCCGCCTCCTCCAACCTTTGCAGCAGGATCTGATGAGAAACCATATCAAAAGCGTCACTGAGGTCTAAAAGAATCAGAGCCATCATGCAACCCTCATCTAGAGCTAGCCTAAGATGCTCGGTGACAGCTAGGAGGGCCGACTCTGTTCTGTGACCTTGGCGAAAGCCATTCTGAGAGATGTCAAGGAGATTGTTCTGCACTAGGAATCCTGTGAGAATAGAATTAATGTAGGTCTCAGTAATCTTAGAGAACCATGGCAAGAGTGAGATAGGGTGAAAGTTTTCCAGTTTAGCTGTGTCAAGAGTAGGTTTTTTAAGCAGAGGTACTACCCTTGCTTGCTGCCAAGTACTGGGAACAACTGCCCTGGACAGGAATAGATTGATGACCTGGCTCAGAGGTGTAAGGAGCACAGGTAATAATATCATGAGTTGGTCAGACTTGACAGGGTCAGCAGGGGAGCCAGATTTAACCTTATTACATAACAGACGTAACTCATTCAGGGAGACCAACGGAAAAGCAGCCTGTGTGTGTGTAGGGAGTGGTTGAGGCACATGGTCAGAACACATGACAGCATGAGGAAAAGTCTTGTCAATTTTTTCCACCTTCTTAACAAAGAAGGTGGTGAGGGCCTCGCACTGCTTATCCGATGATATAAGAGGCACTACAGGGACCCCCGGCTGTTTCAGGTCTTTCAATATAGAAAAGATGGTTTTAGAGGGGTCATAACTACTCTTGGACTCATCGGCGAAGTAAGCAGCCCGCTCTGTATAGATGGCCCTGTGATAATTTTTGATATCCGCCTGATAACATCGCTTCTGGCTCAGGTCGTACTCCCATCTCGAAGTCCGTTCCAACCTTTTGCAGGCTTTACGCAAAATTGCGAGCTTGTCATTGTACCACGGGCTGGATTTAGAATTACGGCTTTTCGACCACTTCGCAGGAATAAGTACGCCCAGAGGACTGCGGATCCAGTCTGAGAGTGCTTTATCAGCGGCGTCTGGATCTTCTAGCAAAATGAAAGCATTCGTAGAAAGACGGTCATGAAGTTGATCAAGATTAAGTTTGTGCCAGGGGCGCTTCAACACGAGCTTCTGAGGCAAACTCCGAGAAGGCACAACCCCTGCGATAGACATGGGTACCAAATATTGGTCAGACTAACCACATCGGAATAGGGGTGTGTACTGAAAGGAGAAAAAGGTTAGAAAAAACTGGGTCCAACAAATGGCCCACAGAGTGGGTGGGACCATAGACTAGTTGAAGCAACTGGCACGCTACAAGATCAGCTAAAAAATTGCCCATCTCCGCATCATGGGAACTATCCAAGTGCAGATTCAGATCACCAATGAAAATGAAATTGGCAACCCTCATAGCCAAGATGGTAACAGTATCAACAAGCGCTGCCCTGAACTCTTTAGAGGGTCCAGGCGGACGGTATATCAGTAGCCCCGACATGGTATAGAAGGCATTGAGTGAGAGCCCAAAACGTGCGCACTCGTTGCCAACCAGGGACTCTTTGATGAAGGTACAGGTATAGCAGGATTTAAAAACAACTGCGATACCGCCCCCTCTAGACTCTCTATTGAGAGTTACAATGTTCAAACCCTGGGGGAGAGCCAGACCTTGCACTGACTCCGTTTCAGCAGATAACCAAGTCTCAGTTAGAAAAAGAGCATTGGGAGATCCCTCAAGCAACAAATCATATACATCGGGGAAATGTTTGACTAAGGAGTGACAATTGAAGCTTAAAAGTTTATTATTATGTCTGGAACATGAAAGAGAAGGCGGTAGGGACGACAGCCAGCAGCAAAACCCACAGCTTAAGCAGCAAAACGGGCCGTCTGGAAGAAGGCAAAATTAGTGGTTACAGGGATACAAAGCACTGCTAATAGCCGAAAGTTTGTCTGAAGAATAGGTGAGCCTACCTTTGGTAGGAACGGCAGCATGTCTGACGACGTCCAGGCGCGGCGGGCTTACCTTAGGCGCGCCTTCGGCACGCCAGAAGCATGCCCGCTGCACGCGGCCACAGTCGCAGCATCCTGAAATACTGGGGATCGCAGGACAAGTCCCACCCCCCAAAGCCCAGCCGGAAGTGCGTCACCTAACAAGGACAGTGGAGTAAAGGGTGTCCACCCTCCACACAAACCGTAAAGCCGCGGTGGACAGGAGTGGGAAGACCCATAGGAAATTAGAAGGTACTTAAAACTAAAAAATTAAAAGCATACACTCATGAAAGCAGCAATCGCATTAAAACTCAAAGAGATTCGCTAATAAAAGTAACTGTTTTTGCAAGCCCCCAAAATGCTAAGTGAAGACACGCAGCCTCACCAATAACTGTGTGTACTCTAAAAGAGAGAAGTCCGGTGCCGAGGTGCATATAGAGTGCAGCTATAACACACCCTTTGAAGAAAACATAGGGAGTGCCTCACGTAAGCAACAACCAGGGAGTGATCAGCAGGTTCTCGTCAATTTGCTCACTATGGGCCTCATGTAGGTAAATATAATTTACCGATTCTTAAATACCGAACTTTACCGAATCGGTATTTATGAATCGGAAAGTTATATCTAGGTAAAAATTCGGTAATAATTACCGATTCGGTAACATTCGGTATTAAAGAATCGGAATTTACCGAATCGGTACACACATTAGCCAAAAGGATGCAGGGGACAATGTGAGAGTGTTACATACATTTATTGTGATGCTAGCAATGCAGGGCTTCAGGTACACTGAGCTGATGTTGCATTTCTGTCCACAGATGTAACATCACGCAGGACTGCACATGCTACAGGAGAGAGGGCACACCGGCAAGACAGGTCAGTTCTGGCCAGTACAAGTTCTGCCCAGGGAGCATTGCCACAGCCACCATCACCACTACCACAGCCAGCATCACCACCACCACAGCCCGCATCACCACGACCACAGCCAGCATCACCTCTACCACAGGCAGCGTCACCTCTACCACAGCCAGCATCGCCACTCATGTTTGAGTCACCGGCCACATCACCGCCTGCATTTGTGAGGTCGAGGAGGCGTGCTGCTGCCAGATTGCGTGCGTTAGACACCACATCTGACGACAGCAGGGGCCCGGAGCCAAACACTATGCCCCAGGATGGGAGCCATGCCACTGTGCCCTCCACCTCACAGGGAGAACACACGGGTGCAAGACGGTGCCGCAGGTCGCGGGTGCAGAGTCCACCAGCAGACGTCGACAGCCATGGGGTCTTCTCGGGGCTCGAGGGTAACATGCTGAAGCAACAGCGCCTGCAAACAAAGGCAGTGATGTCAGTGCAGCGACACATGCGTGGACTGAAAACCACTTTTACCAACATGGACAGGAACATCAGCACAATGGCGGTGGGGATGGGTGACATGGCAGCGGGCATTCAGGACATCTCCCAGTCCATCAAGCTGTTGTGCAGCAAATATGATGCTGACAGAGCTGCACGGCGCCGGGAACGGCAGAGGAGGGACAGTCACACCAGGGCACTCAACCGGCTGGCAACTGCCACATCACTACTCTGCCAGCGCTCTGTGTCTATGCAGGAGGGCCTGACACACTGCAGCAGCGACGTGTCTCGGGGGATGGTGCAGGTCACAAGTGCACTTGAGGTGCTATTGACTAGTCAGGCAGCCACAACTGGTGCAGGGGATGCTGCAGAAAGCATCGACACCAGCAGCAGGAGCAGCATAACACCCCCGGTCCCAGATACCCGCAGGAGCAGCAGGCGGCTTGGGGTTGGCAGTAGTGAGGAGGCTCAATCCGTGCCATCCCACACTGTAGCGCATGGACGCAAGCATTAATGCAGCACCGCATAGCCAAAGACTATTGGGTGACGTAACCCTGGACTTACTCCTTGTACTTACGCAATGTTGCCAGAATGGCATATTTTTGGTGTTGTGGCGTAGTGCCGCATTAAAACTACGTCATGACATACAACAACTGGCTGTGTCCCCTTACTTACTCAGAAATAGTTGCATGTGATCTCTGCCCGTCTCTCTCTCCCATCTGTTGCTGTTGGCACTCCAGCAGCGTTGGCCTCTGGCTGACCTGAATCATCCTCATTGTCCTCAAAATCTGTTAGTTCCACCTCTGTACCTCTCTTCGTGGCAAGGTTGTGCAGCATTGCGCAAGTGGCAATGATCTTGCAACAGATGATGGGTGTGTACTGGCGTGCGCCTCCGCTCTTGTGGAGGCAGCGGAACCTGCTTTTCAATAGTCCAAACGTGTGCTCCACCACGTTGCGTGTAGATTTGTGTGGCACGTTATATCGTCTCTCACTCTGGGTTGTTGGGTGTAGGTAGGGAGTGAGGATGAATGACCGCACGGCATATGCACTGTCGCCTAGGTGAGTAAAAGGGAACCATCAGTCACATGCCTCAATACACTATGATTTGCAAGTTTCATGGGGCGTCAATGTTACTTACCTAGCAGGTGTCCCTCTCCAAATTCTCCGGCAAGCAGTTGTGTGTAGATCCCACTGTTCTGGAAGATGTAGGAGTCGTGGGTGCTCCCAGGAAACTTCGCAATAATATCAGTGATGATGTTCCCTGCATCGCAGATTACCTGCACATTGATGGAGTGGGTGGACTTTCTGTTCCTGTAGATGTGCTCAGTGGCAGCTGGTGGGCAGATTGGGATGTGTGTGCCATCAATACAGCCAATGACATGGGGGAACTGTGCCATGTGATAAAAGTCAGTTTTAGTTTTCTGCAGTTCAGCCTGTGTGTTTGGGAAGCTGATGTAGTGGTGCATTCTCTGCATCATGGCATCCAGGAACTTCCTGAAGAAACGGGACAGGCAACTCTGGGATACACCGCCCACCGCAGCTATCACCCCCTGGTAACTGCCAGATGCGAGTAGATGTAGGCTGCAGAGCACCTGCACATGTGTTTGGTATGGCATGCGCCCTTCTTGTTGGCTGGTCCAGGAGTGGGTGCAGGTCCCTGATCAGATCCATGATGGTTTGTGGGTGTAGCCTGTACCTTTCATGTATCTCTGCGTCAGTCTGTTGAAAGAGTGTGATGCGCTGTCTGTAGATGCGTTCCTCCCGTCTCCAAATCCTCAGACCTGCTGCCTGTAGACGTAGGTGCCTTGCAATGACATACAGAGCGGCCATGTTGTCCACGCTGTTGCATTTTGGGATTGCTTATATGCACTGTTGATGCTTACCACCTGCTTTCAATCCGTGTTAATTACCGACTCTTAATTACCGAATTTCATGGATTTCTTAATTACCGAATTTACCTACATGTCTTTTTAAGTTTTACCACTTCATATTTACCACTTCATATTTACCACTTCATATTTACCGATTCGGTAAATCTGTATTCGGTAAATATGAATCGGTATTTACCGCTTCATATTTACCGAAAACTGTTTTTTGGTCTCCTACATCTCACTTGACTAAATACCGGTCGGTAACGGCATATTTACCGAATTTCGGCCGTTACCGACCGGTATTTAGCTACCTACATATGGCTCTATATTATCATCGACACCTCTCCCATGTATGGGAAGGAACCAACACCCAAACAAGTTTAGAAGAATATTGTGTGTGTGTCATAATCTATCTACTGGCATTGTGTTAACAACACATCTCAACAATCCCAAGGTCCCCAATGAGGGAGAAGAAGCTTCTTCCACACACGAAAAAGTTAAAAATTAGTTGGAAACGCAGAAAACACTGGTCTTTTTTTATCAATACCTGCATTCATGGTTAGAAACACAGTGCCATGTTTAGACCATATTAAGTAAAGCAGCCAACATATTTCATTGCCATTACATATTTCTGGCAATTTTTCAGGACAGCAGGACCTCGTGTCACCCATACGTGCACCGTACCAGTGGCCACCGGGTGAGTGCCTACCAGTAGACCACAGGAAAGGAACCTGCAATGTTTCGAAAGCAACTTTTTTGCAGCACTCTCTGTTACAGCGCCAGTGTCTGGGTCTCCGTGTCTAAGCGGACCTCCTGTCCTGAAGAAATTGCAAGCCAGAGATGGTGAGTGACTGAGCCCCAGTTGAGGATGCAGCAATGATCACTATATGGGTATCACAGCAGATGGCAGAATTGAGAGTTGTAATGACTGTCACTAACCACAAAGTTCAGCAAGCCTCACATGGTGAGTGTTGCCATGGACCACGTACGCAAGTCAGAAGACAGGACTAGAAAATGGCAAAATAAAAACCGACTGGTGATTCCAGAGATGGTGTTTCCTGCCATATCAGACTAAACCAGAAGCAGGCCATACAAAGAGGACTGCTCAATGTCAGCTACAGATGCCTGCTGTAAGCTCACTACAAACACTTTGTGTTACAGTCATTGCCCTACACCTAATACAAATTCTCACAACTACACATTGATACTCTTCGCAATATTTTCACACTTACTGGGACTTTGACAGTGTAAGAGCTTTGAGAGGTCCACAACTTCCCACTATTTAGTTTTTCTGCATCTTGATATACACATTCTGACTGACTTCTCTGGCACACACATCCATGGTGCCCGTTACCCATCTCTTCATCGGTGCTACATGCCCAAAGACTGATCAATTGTCCATACCCATTATATATGGAACCTGAGGCTGCTATTCTTTTTCCTATGTAGAACCTCAGTTGCTACATACACATTCGGATGGAACTGGGAACCCAAAGCAGCCCTGGCAACTTTGTTGGGCAAGGGGGGGAGTTAAGTGTGAAGCACTGCTGCTTTGTTACTGGCCCTAGTAACAAAAAATCTTCCCCCGCTGCTGCAAAATCAACCCGTACCCTTCCAGCCTCCCGGGAAAATGTCCCATTCCCGCTATGACCAGTCTGGCCCTGTGTTCATGATTGATCACAGATTTCTTAGGAGTGAATCATAATAAATTGCAAGCACATAATTCCTGTGCCTTAACAGAAACTACCCTAAAAAACACTGTTTACCGAGGCGATAGTCACAACACAAAATCCTCATAACACAAGAATTACTGAAAGAGGTTACCCTGTGAATGCACCTTCTGCATTTTAGACACACACAAGAGGCACAGCCAAAAGATAAGCAATGCCCAAAATGTATAAAGAATTGAGATTTAAGAGCAGCTAAAGATATTGGGAAAGCTTGATTATCTCACACCACAATGTCAGTATTTACATAGTCCACTAATTAGTACATCAAACGCCAAACTGAGGCCCTCTCAACCAGAGCTTTCAATAACTTCCTGTGATGCTATCAGGGTCACAGAGCTTGCTACGTTATTATGGTGTTCTATTCATTTTGTATCTGTCTTTATCATGAGGAAAGCAATAAAACAAAAAGAATCCGCCTATCCCTTACAGTTCTAACGGGTGACTAGTTACAGGCACTTTAGGTTCTGATTGTAGTGGGAAGTATGTAGTGAGTTACTGCGGGAGTCAGGTGTTCTTTTTATGCATATGTTTTATACAGATACTATTTCAAAACGAGTTTAAGAATATACAACTATACTCATTATGACACATTTTTTAAAAAGTGACTAGAAAACTCTGGGTTTGCAGGGATGGGAGCATGGTTTGATCTGAAAGTCAAGGTTTCAGTAGGATTCTTGTCATCCCAGAAAGTCTATTTTATGAGCGCGACAAGACACAGGAACTACTTGTACGAGGTCATCTTCTGACAAGGGAGTCACAGGGTTTTTAACCTATTACTTAAAGGTGGCCGGGTTTAGCTCTTCGAAAGACTGCACACTTGGCGGGCACTCAACCCTTTTTTTATTTAAATACAATAAACACAAATCATGCAAAAATGCTATAATTTAAAGCCATAACCTATGCAACCGTAATCTGTGTATTTCTTGTTTTTTTGGTTGAGCCTTGCACTACTAGTAAAATTCTTCTTCTGAGGCTATAAGATTTGCTGAAAAAATTCTACTAGAAAACATTAATCAAATTTTTCGCCTACTGGGCAACCATATGGTAAAGCAGCATGCGGATCTCACAAAGTTGCTGATCTTCTGTAACTGGCTGCAATTAATTATGCCTGCTGCATCCATCTCTTGGATTTTTGCCTTGTGAAAAAAACATTTATTGCAGCAGCTTTTAGAAAACAAGGGACTTGAAACCACGACTGATTAATGAGCTGAATGGGAATATTTCCATCAAATGTTTCCAATGAATAATGTTTATTAATACAGGTCACTCTCCTGTGGTGTTCCTCTATGGACACAATATGCTGTTTGCTACATTATTTACCCATACTGCTAGCATCCAGGTAAACAGACCTTTAAGTCGTATGGAATAAGGGGACGTGTATCTGCTATCAGAATATTTTTTTTTACAAAAAACAGGTACACCAATGCGACTATGAGCTTGGAAAATTGCATTTGCATCCCTACGTTAATTCAATATAATGCATTGTAAAGCAAGAGGTTAGGTCATCTAAGCTGGAATTGTAGTCCATTTGAATACTATAGATTTATAGATCATTGCGCTGTTAATCATGGTGAATACCAATCCAATCTGAGCACGTAATTCAAGAACGTAAATGCCTTTGATCTTCTTTCTCACAGTAAACACTCAGTCCATTGCATAGGAAAAGTTGAAATTCTCTGCCATTAAAAGGATAGCTTAGTGTTGTTGTTTTTTTATTTTTACCTCTACAACAGATCTAGTTACTTTTTTTTTTAATGGAGTTTTATATAGCGTGAACTTTACCTGAATCGGGTATCAGAGCGCTTTACATAGCACCAGTTGCGTTACATGAGAACACATCCATTTTTTTTGTTAGGCACGGAAAGATTAAGGGGCATATTTACTAGGACGGCGATAAATAAACGCAAAGCATGCTTAGCGCTTGTTTATTTATCGCCGTCGATCGCAGGAATTTATCGCCCTGGTAACACTTTATTAACAACGCATTACTCCAGGGCAATAATATTCCAGGGAAAGGGGCCAACATCTCTGGAAAACCAGCGATGTTGCACCCAAAACGGAGATAGCCTTGGTGATACGACCCTGTTGTCGTATCACCATAATCCACCTCCCATGTTAGCTATGCCTTAGTCAGGAATTTAAAAGACGTTAAGGGGCATATTATCAAGGTCCGGCGTTAAAATTATCGCCGTTTTATCGGCAGAAAGCTGCCGCTAAAGCGGCGATAATGGACTTGATAATATGCCGATGTGAATTCCCATAGAAACCCATGTTCTGGTGTCAACATGGGCTTCTATGGGAATTCACATCGACATATTATCAAGCCCATTATCGCCGCTTTTCCGCCGATAAAGCGGCGATAATTTTAACGCTGGACCTTGATAATATGCCCCTTAATTCCTGCGTTAAGGCATAGTTACCGGGATTTAAAATATCGCTACCCCTCGTTGATGATATCATGAAGCTGGGGTAGCGATATTTTCCCATGGTGTTTTGTCAGGCACGCCTCCTTTGCTACTCATTAGAGATGCAAAGCGAGGCGTGAACAAAAGGAGAGCTGAAACAAGGAAACACGCGCTAGCGTGTCCTTGCAAATAATGTGATAATTATGTCACCAGCCCTTGATGATATGACCACAGGTGATTTGACCAGAATCACAGGATGTTCATCGTCATTGCCGAGACTTGAACCCAGTTCCCAAGATTCGAGGTTGACCGCCCTAGCCGTTAGGCCAACTCCTCTCCCTTTTAACCAGTAACTTATTACCAATTGATTTGCAAGGATTGGTAATGTTGCAAAAGTGGAATTACTGTGGTACTCTGGGTAATTAATATGGAATAGTTAATTACTGGTGATACTGCACTGATTTATACAGTTCATTCTCTATCACTAAGTCTTTCTTTCGTGTACACATTTGTCCAGGTTTGACACAGTGAATGTATGTCCAGGTGTTGCGGCATGGAGTAGTGCCACGTCACTCGGAATCCTGAATCAGCTGGTTGCCCTTTTTACCAGTTGTAGCAGGATTTTCCCTCTACACGCAATGAGAGAGTCTGAGGGACTGATTCACAAAGGTAAACTTACACCTAGTGTAAGTTTACACTCTGGGTGAAATTGACAAACTACATGCGGAGTTTTACCGCTCTGCATGCCCTTTCTTTTTATGTGCGGAGATCTCCGCATACTTATGTGTGCGGAGACTCCGCAGCTGGGGCGGATTCTATGCCCACAAAAAGACAGGACATGAAGAGTCGTAAAACTCCGCATGTAGTTTCCTCACAAGTATGAGGTCTTAGTTTGAGGAGAGGTATGATTGCGGTGCTTAACATAACCAGCACATTTCTGTGATTTTTATGTTTATGGGGAATTTCAAAAGCTTTTTTATAACAAAAGTATTTTTCTATTCTAATTATGGAACCATTCTTTAACTTTGCAAAGTTTCCTCACTGATTTTTTTTCGTACAATTATTTTTTTTACTATTTGTGAATAGACTGCACTCGAGACCCCACCCATTTTTTACATTTTACATTCTCATTCATATATGCAAACAAGTTGCAGTTATGAGCGTGCAGTACCCGGCTGTGGTGCAGAACTTTACAGAAATAAGCATGTCCATTTACACGAAAAAAATGGCACACGTATGGTATAGCACCAGATTAACAGATTCTCTAAAAGTGTGTTTTTTTCGCTCGCATTTTTAATTAGATTTATATCACATGAATCCCTTTGCCAGCTTGGTGGGGTGTCATCCTCTCCCTCCTCCTTGTCTCCCTCCCTGTTAGGACGGGGTCCTATTTGCCAGTTATGAAAATAGCCTCTTTGGTAATACTAACGGTCTTCAGCTTAGTCACTTCCTTGCAAAGGACCACCTTCTGGACCAGTGACATTGGCTGCCTCAGCGCCATTGTTTGTAGCACCAACACCAAACTTGACTGTCGCTCCATTTCCTACCTGTGAATATTTTTCCTGATATTATTTTTTCATTGCCCTCTGGAGTCTAAAGACAGCGTCCTGCTGTCATTTTTGGTGATAAAGCCACAGCCATTTATTATATTCAATTATTTGATGGTGCCCAATAATTTGTTGTGAGCACTTTCTTGTCTGGAGTCACAGTGGTGGGCTTAGTGGCCACGGTTGCGATGGTGACAGTTAGAGGAGCTTTGGCCTATTGTGGGCTCACTAGTGTTACTCCTGGGGTGGGGGGATTTTTTTCTATCAACTTGCAAATGGCTGCTGATGGTTCAGGGGGACCAACTCTTGGCTGTGGTTGCTGTTCGCTCGTGCCTACACCTTAACCCCACATTAGTACCCAATCCTCCCTGACGAACATCTGTAAACCCCTCCTAACTACAACATACCACTCAAAAATATTCACCAGCTGCATCATCCCATGCTCTCCCTATCACAAATAATACTGTTCTACACCCTTATCGTCCTGCTGCACCATATGACCAAAAGACCCTTCAAAAATCATTCATAAGTTGCATCATCCCAAACACAACATATACCTGGAGTAGAGGAATACAACATGACTTGTTACATTGTGGATCATCCTGAAAGTCAGGAGAAAGTGGTGCTGCAACTTGACCACCTTCTGGATTGGTGTTGGTGTATTTATATGGATGGAGAAGGAGATATGGTGCTACTTTGTCAGGTATTTCAATAGAGCATGACCTCCACTGGCATGGATTTCCAACACCATTGACTTTTCTAGGATTGATTAAATATTGAGGCATTCATTTTGGTTAGAAAGTATGTGAACGGAGTGTGCCTTGGTATGTTAGGGAGTGAATGAGGACCAGGGATAGTCCCCCATCATTCTGTGGTGGACTTGCCACTTCAAATATGTGTGAATGAGATACACATATGTCTTAGACTGTTATAAATTGCACACATTCCATGAAGAGCCAGACTGGGAACCCAAAGAGGCCCTGGCAGTTTTCTTAGACCAGCCATTGGGTAATCACTGCCTGGTCCGGGAGGCTGGAAAGGCTTGCTTGCTGCTTTTGTTACTTGGGAAGGCAATACTTCAGCATTGCTGCAAAACTGGCCCCCGGTAACAAAACTGGCCCCACAGCTGCAAAACCGCCCCCACCCTTCCATGCTCCCGGGCACATGCCCAGTGCCTGGTATGGCCAGTCCGGCCCTGATTCCATGACTTGCCCAGTGAGGTCTCCCCAACGACAGTGACTGTCCACTCAGGATGGTAGATTAGTGTTTATGAGTGGTTTACTGGAAGAGGAAACAAGCCATGTTTTAAGAGGTCTGCATAAACAGAGATGATCTTAGCATTTCCAAATTTAAAAAAAGGTGAGAATCAAGTAAAATAAGGAAATTAAAAACAAGTTTTTTAGATCCTACAAACACGATGGGCAGTCTTGTATTTTCTGCATGTGTACTGATATGGACCTCTTCAGTTTTGAACTTTGGCTTGAGAAAGAATCACATGGGCCAATGGGCTTGCAACCTTGCACTTTGTGTCATGTGGAAAATGTCTCAGTTCCGTATCTTGATTTATGTTCAATGACCACAGGAGAAGCACACGCAGTTTTGCATCTGAGTTCTAAATGTTTGGGACTGTGAGAGATGGGCTTCTTGTGTGATGACAAATATCGCAGCGGTTTAGTCCAGGTGGGAAACAGCAATAGCTGCAATTCCTTGCACTGAAGTGAGAATCTCAGGAAGGCAAAGATGTGCACAAGAGACTGAGAGTTTTAAAGAACACTTGTGCACTGCATTCCTCTTAAGTGCTCTGCCTACGTTCATGTTTACACCCAGGTTTGTTCCAGGGTTGTGGGCTGGGGTTATCAATTAATGATAGGCCAGGCTAGTTGCTGCAAGCCAGAATTTGCATTACCTTTATATTGTTCTTGGGCTTTGAGCTTACAGGGTCTCTAATCATATGGCAATCGATTGCTATGGCTTGCATTTGACCTTTGCAACCTCACTTCTAACCTTTGAGCCCTACTAGCAGACTGTGGTTTGCCCTGCATTCCAGGCATGGGATGCAGCTTTTACATTTTGTTTATATGAAAGCCACCACTTTTTACATGTAGCTCCTTTTAACTACAATAGCGAGCATAGCACTGTTTCTGTTTTCATTGCACTTTATCAAACCAAATTTACAGCATATGATCACAATTTGCCTAGTAAAAGAATGTTTTGACATCCTTTTTTATTTTGCATTAAAAGAGATGTTATGTTTCTTAAGTTATATTTTGATTCCTTGGTTACTGCTGGATGGTGATTTTCCTGACATTTCCAATCAATCAATCAATAGGTCACTTTATTTGGTTAGCATAACAACCATAAAAGCACCTCAGTACATCCAACCATACAATAAATACATATGCACATAGAAAATAGATAAAACATCAGTCATAAATGCAAAGGAACTCTAAACGACCCTAATAGACCTACATACATTCAATCCTTGATTTCCTTGATCTCAATGCAACTTAGAAAAGACTAATAACATCAAAAATCATATCTGTAGAAAGCAGTTGTAAAAACAATAGCGCAGGTCAAACTTGTTTAAATTGACTGGCACTTAAAGGAGGGACAATATAGGCTTTCCTGGGGGGCTCATAGTATCTGCAGAGCGTGACAAAGTGAATTGTGTGTTGCGGAGACACCTGACCGATGTCTTAGGGTGCTAATGAATGAACATCCTGCCAGCCCCGTGGGGATACTAGCAGCTGTGGTAACAAGTTTAGCCTAAACCTGGTAAGCAGATACTGATCATAATTAGAAGTTACAATGGTAAGGCTCTGGTGGGGTGCTGCTGGCCATCGGTGGGACTGCCTGGATTTCCACTTCAGCCCTCTGAACTACTACCGCGCCTCGCGGCCCCCGCTTCGCGGGAGCCGCTTGAGGGACCGGGACTTTGCTGCTTGACAGTCGGGGCATTGTTGGTGTGCTGACTCCACGCTGTTAGCTCCGTTATATTGTGCTCCAGGCTGGTGAGGGGACGTGCTGGTTATTGGCATTGCTGCGACGAACCGGCGTATTCAGGACTGCGAGGACCAGGGTGCTGCGTGCGAAACAGAACAGCCGCACCTGGTCCTCTTCCTGACTCCTCCCCAAACACCTTAATCAGGCGGTGTAGCCTCCGTATCATGGGCTCCGTCTGAGAATCTGGTGGGGTGCTGCTGGCCATCGGTGGGACTGCCTGGATTTCCACTTCAGCCCTCTGAACTACTACCGCGCCTCGCGGCCCCCGCTTCGCGGGAGCCGCTCGAGGGACCGGGACTTTGCTGCTTGACAGTCGGGGCATTGTTGGTGTGCTGACTCCACGCTGTTAGCTCCGTTATATTGTGCTCCAGGCTGGTGAGGGGACGTGCTGGTTATTGGCATTGCTGCGACGAACCGGCGTATTCAGGACTGCGAGGACCAGGGTGCTGCGCGCGAAGCAGGACAGCCGCACCTGGTCCTCTTCCTGACTCCTCCCCAAACACCTTAATCAGGCGATGTAGCCTCCGTATCACGGGCTCCGTCTGAGAATCTGGTGGGGTGCTGCTGGCCATCGGTGGGACTGCCTGGATTTCCACTTCAGCCCTCTGAACTACTACCGCGCCTCGCGGCCCCCGCTTCGCGGGAGCCGCTCGAGGGACCGGGACTTTGCTGCTTGACAGTCGGGGCATTGTTGGTGTGCTGACTCCACGCTGTTAGCTCCGTTATATTGTGCTCCAGGCTGGTGAGGGGACATACTGGTTATTGGCATTGCTGCGGCGAACCGGCGTATTCAGGACTGCGAGGACCAGGATGCTGCGCGCGAAGCAGAACAGCCGCACCTGGTCCTCTTCCTGACTCCTCCCCAAACACCTTAATCAGGCGGTGTAGCCTCCGTATCACGGGCTCCGTCTGAGAATGTGGTGGGGTGCTGCTGGCCATCGGTGGGACTGCCTGGATTTCCACTTCAGCCCTCTGAACTACTACCGCGCCTCGCGGCCCCCGCTTCGCGGGAGCCGCTCGAGGGACCGGGACTTTGCTGCTTGACAGTCGGTGCATTGTTGGTGTGCTGACTCCACGCTGTTAGCTCCGTTATATTGTGCTCCAGGCTGGTGAGGGGACGTGCTGGTTATTGGCATTGCTGCGACGAACCGGCGTATTCAGGACTGCGAGGACCAGGGTGCTGCGTGCGAAGCAGAACAGCCGCACCTGGTCCTCTTCCTGACTCCTCCCCCAACACCGTTGCCCCTCACTATATGTACGTTTCCCTGCCCACACGCGCTAGCGGGACGCACGCGGGTCTCAGCACGGGGCTAAGACCGGGCAAAGAGCGGGCCCTCTGAGGCACGAGGAGACCGGATCGGACCGGGGGAACCCCTTTTTCCTGCCAGTAATCGTGAGTTTTGATTCAGACGATTGCATTATTCACCATGGCTGAGACTTTGTCCACAAATACGCCCATAATTACTGGTGGTACAAACAAAGGTACATTGGACGATTATTTTATTAAGGCTGCTGCGGCCACTGGAAAGGAGACTATGTTAGCTGAACGAAGGGCTGAGCGACGTCGGTCCATAGAATGTATAAAAAATAGGATGCTTATGGATAACCTGCTTCCTACTACCCCTTTTGAGCTAAGTCCTCCCACTCTTACTCAGGAGGCACTAGCCATTGACAATGTTCCTATGTTGCTCCGAGACATTGAATCTCCACCTGATAAACCTAATTGTCCGTATGTTCCCACTGATTTACTTCCCTCCAGCACTTTTATTAAGGAAACTGATACGATCATTGTCCCTTCTCAATCCGAGGTTAAAGCCACTAAAAAGAAGGTGGGGAGGGTTGCGGTGCCTAAAGCTCCAAGGCCCCCTCCCACTAAAAGAAGAAAGAGGCTAGGTGATCCGCCAAGGGATAAGATTAATCACTCAGATTTTGGCAAAGGACCCATTCATACTTTAGAATCTGTATCCTTGCCAAAGGTAACACCTATTTTATCTACAGTACACACCATGGCCACAAGTACCTCTACTTTATTGGTACCTTCCTCTTTTGACCCGATCTGTCCCCACTTCAGCCCTCTGAACTACTACCGCGCCTCGCGGCCCCCGCTTCGCGGGAGCCGCTCGAGGGACCGGGACTTTGCTGCTTGACAGTCGGGGCATTGTTGGTGTGCTGACTCCACGCTGTTAGCTCCGTTATATTGTGCTCCAGGCTGGTGAGGGGACATACTGGTTATTGGCATTGCTGCGGCGAACCGGCGTATTCAGGACTGCGAGGACCAGGATGCTGCGCGCGAAGCAGAACAGCCGCACCTGGTCCTCTTCCTGACTCCTCCCCAAACACCTTAATCAGGCGGTGTAGCCTCCGTATCACGGGCTCCGTCTGAGAATGTGGTGGGGTGCTGCTGGCCATCGGTGGGACTGCCTGGATTTCCACTTCAGCCCTCTGAACTACTACCGCGCCTCGCGGCCCCCGCTTCGCGGGAGCCGCTCGAGGGACCGGGACTTTGCTGCTTGACAGTCGGTGCATTGTTGGTGTGCTGACTCCACGCTGTTAGCTCCGTTATATTGTGCTCCAGGCTGGTGAGGGGACGTGCTGGTTATTGGCATTGCTGCGACGAACCGGCGTATTCAGGACTGCGAGGACCAGGGTGCTGCGTGCGAAGCAGAACAGCCGCACCTGGTCCTCTTCCTGACTCCTCCCCCAACACCGTTGCCCCTCACTATATGTACGTTTCCCTGCCCACACGCGCTAGCGGGACGCACGCGGGTCTCAGCACGGGGCTAAGACCGGGCAAAGAGCGGGCCCTCTGAGGCACGAGGAGACCGGATCGGACCGGGGGAACCCCTTTTTCCTGCCAGTAATCGTGAGTTTTGATTCAGACGATTGCATTATTCACCATGGCTGAGACTTTGTCCACAAATACGCCCATAATTACTGGTGGTACAAACAAAGGTACATTGGACGATTATTTTATTAAGGCTGCTGCGGCCACTGGAAAGGAGACTATGTTAGCTGAACGAAGGGCTGAGCGACGTCGGTCCATAGAATGTATAAAAAATAGGATGCTTATGGATAACCTGCTTCCTACTACCCCTTTTGAGCTAAGTCCTCCCACTCTTACTCAGGAGGCACTAGCCATTGACAATGTTCCTATGTTGCTCCGAGACATTGAATCTCCACCTGATAAACCTAATTGTCCGTATGTTCCCACTGATTTACTTCCCTCCAGCACTTTTATTAAGGAAACTGATACGATCATTGTCCCTTCTCAATCCGAGGTTAAAGCCACTAAAAAGAAGGTGGGGAGGGTTGCGGTGCCTAAAGCTCCAAGGCCCCCTCCCACTAAAAGAAGAAAGAGGCTAGGTGATCCGCCAAGGGATAAGATTAATCACTCAGATTTTGGCAAAGGACCCATTCATACTTTAGAATCTGTATCCTTGCCAAAGGTAACACCTATTTTATCTACAGTACACACCATGGCCACAAGTACCTCTACTTTATTGGTACCTTCCTCTTTTGACCCGATCTGTCCCCCGCATTGCCTACCTAACGAAGGTTCGATGCCAGCCCCTCTTGAGGGCATCGAACAATTGATAAGGTCATTCGTTCTACCTATAATCGAAAGATTAAAAAATATTGAGCAACGCTTAGGGGATCTAGAATTGGCTATTACTAAACACGCGGGGGCATTCAAAGACCATGTACATCCAGTTCTGCCCCCCCCCGTGGTACCAGTGTCACCCCCTATCTACACCAGGAAAAACGATATGGTTGGTCTTGATAGCCAGTCTATGGCCAAATCTTCCAATATAGCCCACTACCACCAAATACAAAATGATGTGGGCGAAACGATAAAGGAAGTACCAGACCCTACCCTAGGAATGATTCCAAATGTGAGGGGTGGCAATCATCCCCCAGTTAGGGCAAGAGACCGACCAAGGCATCAAGTTGACTTACCCCCAGAAGCAGTCCCATATGTGGTAGTGCTCACGAGAGTCCCGCTTCTGGAAAAGGGAAAAAAGGAAGGCTTCCATGAGCTTAAAAATAAAACCATGCATTGGCTCATGCTAAATAGGCCCCTTCCCTTTAATGTCAACGGGGAGATATTACATGTCCGGAGACTCCCTTGGTTGGGTTGTAGAACCAAGGATATTGAGGGGGACATAATTATCATTAATTTTAGAGACCCCAGAGCAGTTACCCACATTCTTGACTATCCTCTGGGTAATACTTGTGGGTTCATTAAACCCCGCGAACTGTTATACTTCTATCCAAGACCTCCAGTCTTTCATAATGCATATCCTAGGGCCCCGGCCCGAATGCCGACATACCCCCTTGCATTCTCTGTACCCTTTGATAACCATCATTATACTTATGCACCCATCCCCGCGGTTCATGAAAACGTATCAGATTGGGTTACAGTGCCGCTCGGGAGCCATCGACATGGCCCTAGGAGGGTCAACTACAGATCACCATTTACCCCCCTGGAAGTCGCAAACAGATTCGATGCCCTATCAGGCGTTGATGATTGCGATTGACAGAGGAGTCTCTCTAACAACGGGCCCAGTACTCTGGAGTACCAGGTTGTGGATACTGATCTGACTCCCCCACTGCAGATTTCTTCCCCGCAAAAATCTACTCCCTCTGGGCTAGCTCCATTTTTACCTGACCCCTATGTATTGCCCCACGAACACGTTTCTGCGTTAGCAGAGGGATCAGCTACAAATCCCCCCCGTCCCGCATTCGGGGGTGAGAGGAAAAATGCGGTGGGTGGGCGCTTACTAAGACAGATCCTCCCGACACAGGTAGTCCCAGCCAGGGAACGCTCTGATACCGGGGTTCGGGCCCCCTCGGGGCCAGCACAAAGTATTCCTGACGAGATTGTTATAAGTACAGATAAGGATTTGAGGTCGCTAGAAATCCTATCTTGGAACATTGCTGGGTTGCCCAACAAGTTAGATTGTAGTGAATGGGCAACCTTCATAAAGAAATATGATATATGCATGTTCCAGGAGACGTGGGCTAGAGAGAACTATTGCTACCCTGGGTTTGCAACCTTCAATGTCTTAGCCAGATGGGGAGGGAAGGGACGTCCGTCCGGTGGTTTGTCAATATGGATTGGCTCCCATCTTGGCTGCAAGGCCGAGATTGTAGAAACCAATTCAGTTGACATCTTGTGTGTGGTCTTACGTTGGCCCACTGGGATGGGCCTAACACTGGTAAACGTATATTCCAGACCGGTTGGAGTCGCGGGCACTTCAGGGACAATGGAGGATTTGGTGACATTCCTTGATTCTCTCTCTAGTTCAGTAACACTCCTGGTTGGAGGTGACTTCAACATCCAGTACGAACATTCCCGATTCACCTAGATGGGCTTAGTAGTGAGGAGGATGATCTCTGGGATATTCCAAGTATTGCGGGTCCGCCGGTTAGGTCATCCTCACCACTCCTACTCCAAATAATAACAATGACCCTTGAAAACTCACTTAGAGCTTGCAATGGCAGGTTCAAAGGGGACACACCTCCGCAACCAACCTTCAACAGACTGGGCCAGGAGTCCCGGATAGATTACATAATGATCAAACTTCAGGACTGGAAACTAGTTTTAGATTTTAAAACAGCCCCCAGGCTGGACAGTGACCACAATGGCCTGACCCTCTCCCTGGCTGTTGACGGATTTCTTAATGCTGCTGCCGCAGAAAATAGAGTATGTGCCCCAAGTCTAACCTTATCTAGCAACAGGCGCAGAATAAGGTGGGACAAACTCTCAGAAAAATCAAACTGCATTAGGACCATCTATGAGCTAGTGGCATCAGCCCTTGAAAAGGTGGGAAGACTTCTCCCACTACTGCCCTCGCCTGATGGGTGCCTCTCTCTTGGGGACATTCATCTGACCCTGTGCAATAACCTCGCTGAGGTATTGAACCCTGTGGTCCGGGACAGGAAAGTGAGGAGAGAAAGAGCCTCATGGTTCAATGCCAGCTGTAGGAAAGCCAAGGCAGACCTTCTCCAGGCATTTAAAAGTAAGGAGGCCTCCTCGGTAATTAGGGAAAAGCGGGCCGCTTACAAGCTCCTTCTTGAAAATGCCAAAATAGACTGGGACTGGGAGAATTGGTCAGAAATGACATCTGCACTCAAAATCAGAGACCCAAGGAAATTCTGGCAAATAGTCAAACATGGCTCAGTTGAGCCTGTTATGGCTATAGAGGGAAACATCGCGCCTGAAGTGTGGGAGGAACATTTTTCATCGCTCTACAGTGTAGCTGGGCTGGACCACCTAGGAACTCAGGTTGGGGCAATAGCCTCCCTAACCATTGATAATTCTTCCGCGATGGGAGACTTTAATTTGGAGGAATTGGAAATGGCAATTACTCGCCTTTCCTCGGGAAAAGCGCCAGGTCTTGACAAGCTCCCAGGCGATCTTCTAAAGCACGAGGTTAGAATCTGGGCCCCCTACCTCCTGGTATTGTTTAATGCCATCGCCCACGGTATGGCGGTCCCCCCCACTTGGCTTGGGGCGGAGATCGTGCCTATTTTTAAAAGGGGCTCACCTCTACTCCCGGCTAATTACAGACCGATCAGTCTGATAGACGTCCCTCAGAAGCTTTTTGCGAGGCTTCTGTTGGATCGTCTCTTGGACTGGATCGAAGACAGGGACATTTTGAGCCCCCTCCAGGCTGGGTTTCGGCAAAAGACTTCTACCATAGACCAGGTCTTTAGGCTGTCCCTCTTATACTGGAAAACAATACAGTTGGAGGGTGGCAGCCTCTATACTGTATTTGTGGACCTAAGGGCGGCCTTCGACCTGGTTCCACGTGGTAAGCTGTGGAAAGTGCTGGCTAGAGCCGGGGTGCCAGGTGATCTTCTGTCAATGATCATCCGCCTCCATACCAATACCTATGCTCAAGTAAGGTGTGGTAGGCATGGCGCCCTATCAAACAAGTTTCCCGCTGACAGAGGGGTAAGACAGGGGTGTGTACTTGCACCGACCCTGTTCTGCCTCTTTGTCAACGGGGTTATTGATCACCTTAACGAGGTCCCCAATTCCGACGTCCCAAAGCTGGCGGGAAGGAGGGTTCCGGCAATTATGTTTGCGGACGATACCCTCCTTCTCTCCAAGTCGCCGATGGGAATTCAGCGTGTGTTAGATGGCTTTGGGGACTTCTGTAGAGAGCACGGATTGGAGATTAACACTCTAAAGACCAAATTTATGGCCTTCAATCCGCCACCCAGGTTTCACCGTATCCCACGCATAGGGAATAATACGCTAGAACGAGTCAACACCTTTGAATATCTTGGTGTAACCCTTAATGAGAAAATGGGGTGGGGTCCGCACCAGGAGAAAGCAAGGCTGAAACTAGCGCAACACATGGGTGGGATACTAAGGATGGTGGGGAAGAATAGGTCGACCCTCAAACCCATAGGCCCTCCGCTCCACATCTACAGGGTGCAAGCCAGAGGAGCCGTTATCTATGGCAGCGAATTATGGGGTCATAAAGTCTTGTCTAGTCTGACAAAAGAGGAGAATAGGTTTCTTAGGTGCCTAGTAGCCCTTCCTCCAAGCACACCCCTAGTGCCATTAAGACTTGACCTAGGCATTAGACCCCTGGAAGAAGAATTGGCGCTCCACCCTCTGATCTATTGGCGTAGATTGTGGGCGGTGCCCGAACTGATTCACTACAGACAGGGCTTGCAGGAAGTCCTTAGTCTTCCAAATTCGGGGAACATTGCCTGGTTTAAATTTGTAAGGAACAGTCTGGTGGGTTTAGGCCTTGATGCACTTTGGAACGACCCCTTGGATGCTTGCCCCAGGCTTTCAAAAAAGGCTCTAACCAAATTGCATTATAATTCCAAGGCTCCCATATTCCGACCTTCTATAACCCTAGGGACTCTAACGCATCAATTTCTCTGTATTAAAAATGCCTACAGTTTGGAACTAATCCTGGACAATATTTACCCTGTACTAATTAGGAAGCTTTATCTACAATGGAGGCACGGGTCCTTGCCAATACGTGCACTCACTAGTCATTGGTCTGCGTCTGCACCCAGTACTTGCCCGGCATGCAGAGTAAGCGACGAAACCGAGCTGCACATTATATTTTTTTGTCCGGGCCACAGTGAGGCGCGCAGAAAATGGATCATTCCCGTTTGTAGGAATTTGGGTTTTACTAGGTGTCATGAAGCCTTCAGAATTCTCAAGAGTGAAATGGCTGCTCACATCGTGTTTGCTGTGGCCAAATTTCTGGGGGCTTTCTGGCATACGAGAAAACGGTACCTGAAAATGCTAACCTGATTAAACTTGCACTGGGTTAAATTGTAAACGATTTTATGTAATTAGCAGACATAGAGCTGTCCTGGTGTTTTAATGTTGCAACCTTTTTTAACTACTTTTTAACTACCCAATGTATGGTTTTAAACGTTTTTATATTCTTATTTTATGTACCTTTTATGGAGATTCTCTCCGAAATAAAGTTCTTTTGACTTGACTTGTAAGGCTCTGTAAATTGAGTAGTTTTCAAAAGGGCATATCCACACCCGATGTCTTCTGAAGAGCCACATGCTCTCTGACTGGCAGCCTATTTTTCAAAAAATGACTACTGGCCCAAATATGATCAGCCTTAACAATCCTTCTAGGATTGGTAAAAAGCTTAACCCTTCTTAGGCTCTGCATTGTTGCCTTAATGTATTTGAACCAAGGAATACAGAGTACGTAGTCAAGAGAAAGGCAATCTAGCAGAACCTCATTGTTTAGCTGTGATCCTCCTTTGGTCCAAATATCCACCCCCAACATAAAAGGGGCCAAAGAGCTATTGTGCCTGTGAAATAGTTACCCCCAGTTCTTCATGTTCTATGTAGGAGGGAAAGCATTGTGGACACAAAGAAGTCACCTTAGGAAATAGTTTTTAACCGCCTGTAAAGAGTCATACTTGGTGTATTCCTGAATATGACTCCCATAAGAAGCTTTAGATACACATTTTGCCAAGTAGACATGCGCTAGTGCCAAATCGGCTTTTTACCCATTTTGGAGGCAAATCTCCATATTGCTGCATTGGTTTTTATTAGCTCAGTCCTTTTTCCATTTAACAAAGAGCTCCAAGACAAATCCGCGTCAACCATAACTCCCAGATATGTAAAAGCTTTAATCCTAGATGAGGTCTAAGGCCCAACTTAAAGGTTTTCGTTTTCGTGGAACTAGGTCCTACGATCATCTCATGGGATTTACCAATGTTAATATTTAGGTCTAGCTTATCCATAAAGTCCACAAAGGCGTTCAAGAGGACATGAAGTGCCCCTAGAGGTTTTTGCCATTAATACTGCGTCGTCCGCATAAAGCAAGACTGGGCTCCTATCTGTGGGCAATCAGCCCGGGAATTCACCAGAACCTGTTCAAGCTTTTTAATGGGTGGTGTGATTATAAAAAGGGCTAAAATGCACTCTGTCTGACCCCCCTTCCAGTTTGGAAGCATAACGTGCAGTTTGAATTATTAGTGCATCTAACTATTGCCACAGTGAGGGCATGAAGGTCCCTAAAAAATGGACTTTGTCCCTGTCAGCACCCATGTCTAAAATGATCATCCACAGTTTGCCTCAGTTTACATGGTCATAGGTCAAGGTAAGAACCATGAAAGCAAGTTGGATAGAGCTTTTACGAGCCACTGTGAATTTGCTCATGTCCATGTATCACTTCAGACACTGGTCAATGGTCGGTTACCAAGCCTGAATCTATACTGGATATTTGAAATGATAATATATTCAACAGCCCAGGATGATAGTCTATCCAGGAGAACTCATCCCTCAACCTTAATGACAGAATCGATCAATGAGATTGGTTTGCAACACTTGGGGTTATCCCTAACACCTTTTATGAAAACTGTGACAGTGATGGAAGTAGCCCAAGAGGTAGGAAAACCCACCCTAATTACAGCACTTAAAGTCTATGTCAAAACCGGTACCCACGTATCAGTGTCAATCATATAGAGATCAGGCGCCTTATTTTTAGTCAGTCCCAATAAACCCTTCCTCACTTCATCCAAGGTAAACACAAGATTGGAGGTTCCTGCCACAGGCTGCATATCAGCAAGGTTTGGCAAATGAGGACCACCATTATAAACCCTTTCAAAATGAGAGACCCGACTCCCAGCAGCAAAGTGATGCGACAAGGAAGGAGTATGATCTGGGGGCAAAGCAAGGCTGGTTAATAATACCTCGGAATTTAGCGCTGTTCTTTACACAGCTAGGGTCAAGCGAGCTGTCCCAGGCTTCATACCTCATAGCATTCTTCCGCCTACTAACTTGAAGCTTGTATTTCCTCTGAGATAACACAACATTAACAGGATCTCTTGGAATATCTTTTAAATCCCTTTTTAGGTTTCTGGAAGCTTGAGAGCACGCTCTATCGAACCGTTTAGGTTCAACTATAGGTTTGGTTAGTACAGGGAGACTAAGAAACTCTGAGATTGTGCATACGATGGTGGAGAAGGCTCTTAAAACCTCATGTGGTCTAGAGACGTTATCTAAGTAGATTGAGAGTTATACAGGTTCTGTCTAAAACACTTCTAGGCACCACAACCGTGTGAGTATTCATTTTGTCAACCTGCCCTATCCAAATGTTATTCAAACAGAGTTATCATCACTGAAAGGGCTACCATCAATTTTAACATCTAAGATCTTAGGAAAGATAGGGTCTGAGACAAAAACAAAATCTATAATCGAGGCACACCCCTACCTATGAAAGTCAGATTAACATCCACTGAATCAGAGCAAACAAGTTTATCAAGAGAGAAGGTGAAATCATGCTAATTCAAGATAGAATTCAGAAGGTTCCTTTGTGAGGTGTGTTCTATGTGTAAAACCTCCAGTGCCAAACATCTTTGAGACCTATTGGGTGGTTCAAGGGGGTTTTCACACAAATGGCAATTAAAATAATCCTGCCATGATTACGCATTGCTGCCCATTTTGTTCCCTCTATCTTTCTTAGAAAATAATCCAGAAAGTATAAGTTATGCACATCTTGTAGGGACTTTTTGGCTTCATAAAAATTCAACAGCATAATTTTTTCCAAGTCAAAGTTTTATATCAGCACATGTTATTTATACTTGATAACTTTATAGAATGCTTTGTTTTCGTGCTTATTGTTGACATGCATGTAAATCATCTGTTCAGTAAAAAAAAAATATTCTTTATGGGAATGGATTAGTTGAGAGCTTTCTCATCTTATAATCTGCTATGGTTATTTTGAGAAAGTAAAATATTAATTTGGGAGGGTCTGCCAACTTTGACAACACTATGGGTCGATTTTGAGCTTGGCATAGAGGGTACTCCATCACAGGGGTGACTGAGTATCCTATCCACCAAACTGAAGGTTGCCTGCTTCATTTAGTGAAGGGCAGATCTTCATTATGTCAACGGCTGAGAATACTTTGCCTCCACCACCAACATAAACCTACTACGAAGTAAGGCCCACTGGATGTTTGGCCATATGTCCACCCACTCAATCTAGAGTGGGCGAAAACATTGCCAGTTTTCACTATCATTCACCTCCAGGTAAAATCTGGCGGTAAAGGGCAGTGAACACTGCAAAATACCCCCTTAATCATGGGATAAAACTCCCACGGCAAGGGGAATATTGTCTTTTTTCATTTTCCAAAACAGAATCCCACTTTTGGGTTTTTGCTGTGCGCCTCCCTCATATTGACAGAGCTGTCGGTCAAACTTACAATGAATTAGCAGGAACCGCAGTGACAGTGGCTCCTACCAATGCAAGTGATGCCCACTGGGCCAGCAGACATCTCAGAATTTGGCAGGAGGGGACTCCATCAGGGCAATGGAGTTCTCCGCTCTGTTGCCCTGACGGAGTGAAACCCTATCCGCAAAACTCAAAATCGGCTATCGCATGTTGCTAGATTACAACAGAGTTCTCTTAGAAATCTCTGCTCACTCCTGGGAGATTACAGAAGTCCCTAAATGGTCAAGGGAGAAGGCTGTAGCTAACAAGGTCTCCACAGTTTGGATACTTTTTTTCAGTGATCTAACTGTAGCCTCGAACTTCACTAGGAAATGTTTGAAGTGGGATAAACAGGCAACTCGTAGCAGACAACATTGTGCCTTTCTTGGGGATCTTTCATGCATTGCCCAATCCTCCAGCATGCAAAAAATGACAATGTTCCTCTTTTTGAAGATGCTGAAAAAGTCACTCTGTTTTTCCAAAACTTAGAGGCTTCGGTCAACGGATGCTTGTGTTTAAGTTCTCATCAGAACTATGAGAGCCATCGCCGGACTAGCTATACCGCGCACTGGGCGTTTCCTCGGGAGGCTGGAAGAGAACGTGCTGGTTTTGGTTACTGTGGCTGATTTTGTTACTGGTGGCCTATTTTGCAGCAGTGCTGCAAAACTGACTCCCCACAACAAAGAGCATGCCAGTCACTTTTGAGCCTGGAGGAGAGCAGGGTGAGGCAAACATGTGTGACGTCGTCATCAGGAGGACAGTGCAACTTGCAGGCTTTAGGGTGGCAAGTGCAAGTTGGACAAACTGGACTAAGCATTTGATTTCCAGGCTGTGAAAATAAGACAGACAACAATGCTGTCTGAGGCTTTGCGATCACGCAGAGTGTTGCCTTATTTAACCATCATTTTATGGTAAAAAAAACTGATAGATATCTGAGGAAAAAAATCTTAAGGTAATCCAGGTCAGCAATTTAGTTTGTGTTTTTATTTCACGTTTTACTTTATCTTGCATTACCTATTAGTGTTAGGTCTTGCCAAAATGTGTCTCTGTATTTTTGTTTTTCGTGTAGCAGGTTACCCCTGTATAGTGCATATATTAAACTGAGTCACCTTCAGGTATTTATAGGACCCCGATTGAGAGCTCTGGAGTTGAGGCTGAAGGCAGTGCAAGTTTCACACACTGCCTGCTCAAGGGATCTAAAAGTTGTTCATATCCAATCCATGTCCTCTCTGCAGAGCGCACAGACCAATGGGCACAAATTCCAGTAGTAATTTTGATTCGGTACAAATGTGTGTGTAAGAAGTACACAATTATTTTTAAAAATTGACAAGACAAAAGTAAAAGAAAAATAGGTGCTTAAAGTTCAGTGGGGTGTTGTGTGTTAGGGTGTGGTGAAGTCAGAGAGATGTGGGGAAGTAAATTCAGGATAGAGCGAAAAGACGGTGCTGAAGATGAAAGAGATGTGGTGTAAGATATACAAATGAACGAGAAGTTAATGAAAAGAAGGCATGCTTGTTTAATCGTGTGAACATAACGAGTCATTGAAACACTCCAAAGATAACTTTTATTGTGCTTTAAATGTGAACACATTTCCTATGTGATGGAAAATGTGCTGTAAAATGCACTACTTTTGCTATTCTTTGCCACATTTTCATAGGGGATACCTCCCCAACCCTCCTTGCAGTGGTTTGGCTTGATTGCTGCACTTGCTTGATCGTATGAGGACTGGCCAGTCTTATTTTTTGTGTTCTATGATCTCCATTCTCTAGTTTAGTTTTTCTAGTTCTCTGTAAGAATGTCATTCGGTATGGCATAATGTACTATCCTTTAAAAGTAAATACATTGGAATATGTAATTAAAAAATGTGCTGTGAAATGCACCACATTTGCCATTTTTTCTCCTATTTTCTTGGGGGCAGTACTCCCCAAATTTCTCTTGAAGTGGTCAGGCTTACTCGTTGTACTGGCTCACTTTGCACCATATGGGGGCAGGTCTGACAACATTTGCTAGGGCTGCTCTGGTTTCCCAGTCCAGCCTTGGTGAGAGCATTCACTTCAGTCCATTCCCAGCTGGGCATGCCATTCTCCCACAAAGGATGGGGCCCTTCTTCAGCCTTTTGTGAACCTGAAGCAAAGCAGTAGGCCAGCAAACTGTCCATAGGTGAGCATTTCCTGTCCATTGGTCCAAGAGGACAACAGATGGCACCTCCGAATTCTTCACTAGGAGGCACAACTTTGAATCTTCTTTTTTTCTGATTCTTCACCAGGGTCAGGAGTGCTCTGATAGGCTGGTAGTGGAGTGCCATCTTTATCGTTTGTATTAACTAAGGATATGTGATAAGTCTTTGGTAAAATCATGATGGAATATGTGAGAATGACAGTATCAAGAGCACACTTGGATCACTTGGCTTCAGGTAGTGAAGAAGCCTTCCACTTGTTCTCAACCAATGTGCTATCAGACTCCACACTCATACCACTGCAGAGCAGCCTAGCTGTCAGGGTCGTTCTGATGTTTCTTTGCTTACAGTGTTTTGTGAGTTTATTTGAGCATGGATGACTGAGGCTGCTGCAGAACTTCAGAATTCTGTACAGCTTGAAGGCTGTCAAATTTGGGTTTCTTTTTTAAAGTCGAATGAGTGACATCAACTCTTGGGGAGAAGCAGAAACAGACCTTAAAAATAGCCCATTCCATGAAGAATGGTTTGTCCATTGAAGGATGCCTGAGTCTTACAGTCCAAGGTGTTTTTGATTCTTTTATTAAGACGTAGGTTCCTGTTTTAAAGCATATATAAATTGGCATTTTGAGAGGAAGTTGAGTCCCAACACATTTGGGGCCATATGTATGACGCATTTTTACAATCACAGTTTACCACCTATTTCAAGTAGGTGGCAAGCCAGTCGTAAATGGGAAAGGGTCCCAAGGGAACCACTTCCCCTTTGTGACTGTCAGCCTAAAAAAACACTGCCTACTCTTAGAAAATGAAACAGAAACGTTTCATTATTTTTTTTTAAAGGTATCCCATTTTCCTTTAGGAAAACAGGCACCTTTAAAAAAAAAAAAAACAGCTTTATTTAAAAAGCAGTAACAGGCATGATGATCTGCTGACCCCAGCAGGTCACCATCCCTGTGAGAACCGGCCATTCCCAGTGGGTCGCAAATTGTGGCCTGCCTCATGAATATTAATGAGGCAGGTCCTTTGCGACCCATTTGGTAATCGCAAACAGTGTCTGAGACACTGTTGTACATTTCATTTTGCGAGTCGCAAATTATGAGTCTCTAAAAATCGCAAATTGCGAGTCACAAAATGAAATGGTCGTACAAGTGGCCCTTAATTCCCTGATTGCACACATCTAAGGGCTAAAAAATGCATTTACTGAGTCATTTGTCATTTACCACCAACTTTCAGTTGGTGGTAAATAACGACTCCCCACACCCACCACACACTCCCCCTACATCTCATTTCTGTATTCGGTATTTACCGAATCGGTAAAATTACCGAATCGGTAATTTTACCGATTCGGTAAATTACCGAATACAGAAATGAGCCCCCTACATGTCAAAAGCCTAAATACCGGTCGGTAACGGTATAATTACCGAAAATCGGCCGTTACCGACCGGTATTAGGCTACGTACATATGGCCCTAAGTCTCATTCACTGTCAGCAGGGAGGCTGAGTAGAGCTAAACACTGCTGAAGTGTTCATGCAGCACAACTTATATTTTTATAAAGTTACCATACTAATATATTTATTAAAATTATACCTTCACAAGTGAGCTAGTTTTGATACATTTTGGAAAGAAACTTTACATTGAAGTTTTAATATACTCATAGCTGAAAGGGTGAAATCTGAATGTAATCACAACTAGGCCTCTACAGAGAAAAACGTCACTTTACCCATAGAGTGAAAACTACATTTTGTTGCTGTTCACTCTAGTGATACACTTTTCTTTAATATTTAGCAGGTCCCAGTTTTATACATGTGCAGCGATCTCTATGAACTACAAGGCAATCATATGGGTGGCTTGTTTAAAGTAGGAAAGTAGGTTTTTATACATGTCAGAGCATATTCCACGTAAGGTGTAAATGCAGAGGTTTAAGTTGCAGTTAGCCAGGCCACAAAGGTAAACTTTGAGCTATATTTCTTCAGTCACACATGTGGATGTTTTAAATGTAGACTTAAGCCCAAGATGACATTGAACTTTTATGCAGCTGGTGTAGTTTGTGCACTAAATTACTGTGGCTGTACTTAAATTTAAGTAAGCAAATCGGATGTAGCCAAATTTACAGCACATGCATTCTGAGACTTAGGGGCCGATTCCGATCCAGGTTGGAAGGGCACCGAACGTGATCCGGCCGGAAAAACTACGAGCCGTACGCGTGTTTTCAGGTCGACTCGTACCGCTGTATGAGCGAGCGAGTACGATGCGAGCTACGTGAGATTCACCGACCGAGTCGTTTCTGGGTCTGAACCGCTCTGTACGTCTCGGTCAGAAGCTAACCGTGGCGTGCAATGGATGCGATTTACAACCGAGCCAGTATGATGCACAAGTCGGACAGCCTGTGCGAGCCGGAGTGTCCGGCTCGCAAAAGCTCCCGACTTTGGGTCGGACTTTGGGGGTCCACGTCGGACCCCCTAACACCCGCAGCCGTACGACTCGGACACAGGGGGCGACCTATGGGCCTCCCCAACACAGGCATCTATGGTGCGGATGGCACCGATGCGTACCAACTGTAGGGGGCGCACTTGTTTGAGATGTACCCATTCAGTCAATGGGAACGCATGTACACGTCGTACAACCGGCTCCCATTGACTTCTATGGGAGTCCGACCGAACCGAGTCCGACAGCATACGTGTGCATCGTACTCGCTCGGTCGGACTGAAGGGGTCCAGGTCGGTCGGAAAACACTCCGGATCCGACTCGGTCGGAGTGCTTTCCGACCCGGATCGGAATCGGCCCCTAAATGTCAATGCCGCAGGGCCCAGAGTAAAAATGCAAGCAAAATAATTTGAATGAAGATGGAAAAAATTAGGACGACCGTGCGGAAAGTTAACATTGCTACAGACATGGTTTGCTTCCAGGAGATCTTGACATACTGGCAGATATTAAGATATTGGTTCCAACCGTGTATTACGAGTGGGCGAAGAATTCCACTCCGCCCGTGGCTTTCGCAGAGTTTTGCGCACTCCATGCTACGTGCAAAGATCAAAAAAACTCCACGAAGTGACGCAGAGTGGAGTTTTTTCTCTTGAGCTGCTCATCAAGGTTAAGTTGGCCAGCACTCACAAGAAAAAATCACATGCTAGACCTCTTCCGGTGAGATTTCTTAACGTGGGCAGTCACGGCAGGTTGCAACCGCTCGCATTGAGAAATCTGCTGCTCACTTTGAGGAAGCTGCCACTCGAGTAGAATGTCTACTCGAGTGACAGAAAGCAGTAGTGCCCTCTGGCATGACGCAAAGTGCCATTAACACTGATGTTACAGCGTGGGACAAACTCCCAGCACTAAAAATCAGTGCGAGTAGAGGGACTTAACAGACTACGCAGCTGGTGGAACTTTGTGGAGATCAGCTGAGTTTTTTGGGCAATTCACTGAGTTCCACAGAGTAAAACTCTGCGATCTCCGCCTAGGCCTACCATGTGTATGAGAACAACAGCTGTAATTTAGACTGAACTGCTGACACAATGAGCTGACACAATACATGCAGGTGCTGGGTGAATGTCAGGAGGGAAGGTGCTTAATGTCATGGAGGGCTGCAGCCAGCTTGGGAGAGAGAGAGAAAGAGGTGCTTTTTGTCAACAGGACAGCACATCAATCAATCAATCAAAGACATTTCTAGAGCGCACTACATACCCGTAGGGTCTCAAGGCGCTGGGGGTAGGGGGGGGTGCCGCTACTGCTCGAACAGCCAGGTCTTCAGCTTCTTCCTGAAGGAGAGGTGGTCTTGGGTCAGGCGCAGGTCGGTCGGGAGGGAGTTCCAGGTCTTGGCGGCCAGGTAGGAGAAGGACCTTCCTCCTGTAGTCGCTCTTCGGATGCGGGGGACCGCGGCGAGGGCGTGGTTGGCTGAACGGAGGTGGCGTTTGGGAGCGTAGAAGTTGATTCGGCTGTTGAGGTAGCTCGGGCCTTGGTCGTGTAGGGCTTTGTGTGCGTGGGTGAGGAGGCGGAAGGTGATTCTTTTGTTGACGGGGAGCCAGTGTAGGTCTCTCAGATGTCCGGAGATGTGGCTGGTTCGTGGGATGTCGAGAATGAGTCTGGCTGAGGCGTTCTGGATCCGCTGGAGTCTCTTCTGGAGCTTGGCGGTGGTACCGGCGTAGAGGGCGTTGCCGTAGTCCAGTCGGCTAGTGACGAGGGCCTGGGTGACGGTCTTCCTGGTCTCGGTGGGGATCCACCAGAAGATCTTCCGTAGCATGCGTAGGATGTTGAAGCTACTCGAGGAGACGTTGTTGACTTGTCTGGTCATGGAGAGGGAGGAGTCCAGGATGAAGCCCAGGTTGCGTGCATGGTCTGTCGGTTTGGGTGCGGTGCCCAGGGCGGGAGGCCACCAGGAGTCGTCCCAGGCGGAGGGTGAAGAGCCCAGGATGAGGACCTCCGTCTTGTCTGAGTTCAGTTTCAGGCGGCTGGTCGTCATCCACTCGGCTACCTCTTTCATCCCTTCGTGCAGGTTGGCTCTTGCGGCGGCAGGGTCGTTGGTCAGGGAGAGGATCAGCTGGGTGTCGTCGGCGTAGGAGATTATGCTGAGGTTGTGTTGGCGTGCGATGGCCGCGAGGGGGCTCATGTAGACGTTGAAGAGGGTGGGGCTCAGCGAGGATCCTTGGGGGACGCCGCAGATGACTTCGGTGGCCTCTGACTTGTACGGTGGTAGGCGGACTCTCTGTGTTCTTCCGTCAAGGAAGGAGATGATCCATTCCAGAGCCTTGTCCTGGATTCCGACGTTGCTTTTGACATTCCTTACTTACTATAGCCACTCTATTGACAGTTTGCCATAATTTGCTATGTAGAACATGGTAACACCCCATGGCATTTTCAGGGCTTGTAGCACATCAGGGTGATCCCAACACTCCATGTCATCAAGTGTGCTCCAAGTATTGGCGTGTGCAAAACTCAAAGATAAGGGTCCAATTACTAAACCACCATTGTATTGCAGCAGAGAGAGATTTAATAACTAGCATCATGGAGTGAGTATCCACAGTACCAGAGAAAATATAGAATTTTGCAGTCTGCATGGGCCTGGTACCGCCTACAAGCCCCCAGATTTCTTACTAGCTCCACGAAGGGTAAGTAATGGTGCTGATTTTGAAAGTCTTGCAGGATTTCCCAAGATAACACTTTCAAAATGTCTGTAGTCATCTTGTCTTGCTCCGGTATAAAAGCCGCACCTAATCCCGATGTGCCTTGCTAACCAAACAATTGAGAACAGAGCCTCCTGCTAAGCTGAGATTTCCAGAATCTTGGGCTCAGACTTTGAGTACCTGCTGAACACAACAATCCTGAACCAAATAGGAGTCTTTCTGTATATCACAGGAGCATCAGTATGAAGTAAGAAAGAAGACTGACTAGTAATTAAATAGACAAGGTTAGTGATATTTCAAAATCCTGCACATGCATATTAGGGACATTTGGGCATTCTGTGAACTAACACAGAACTTGAGGTGTGGTATTTGAGGATACTGTGAGCAAGGAACTCGAGGTGGTTCTTATGGACCTGTGTAAGTAAAGCTCCCTCATTTCCCATGCCTTCGTGAGGCAATGAGTCACACCACCATGTGTGCAGACAAAAGGCTGTGGTCACAGTATGCATTAGTGAATGAACTGAGATGATAATTGAGAGACTTCAATATTTAGGAATAGTAAATATCATAATGATTATTTATAGTAATTTATAAGTATGTTGTTTGCAGATTATAATGAAACCTGTATGCTGGAATGTAACTGGTACAAATAAGCATCATCCGTGTCGCATAACTGCACAGCAGGACTAGGATTAGGTGATGCACTGTGAATGCAAATTCCATCTTTTGTGTAGATACTCATTTCAATCAAGCCAAGAATGAGGTGCTTCATGGATCCAGAAGTGCAGACAACCCATGCAGATGAGTATCTTCTCTTTGAACTCTTATTCCCACTATCTATTTGTGTACATTGGAGATGCTGATCAAAATTAGTGAGTCTTGGAACATTCAGGGGGAGATATGAATAGTCATCGCTCCTCAAAGACCAGTTGTGTGATCAAGTTTAGAGCGCAAATATGTGTTAGGTCTTGAAATCAAGGTCAGAAAAATGTGTGCAAACAGGTTTAATAGCATCATAGCTGAAGGGCAGCTCACCTCATGTAATAACACATAGCAGCTGGTAGCAGCAAGACACTGTAGCATAGCACCTATTGAAACTATGAGTGTACCGACACTATGCTTCATTTGAGTTTGACTGTTTTATTTTGCATTGCCTAAAATACTTGTAGCAGGTATTGTGTATATCGTGTTGTGAATGTTTGGAAACAGAATGTATCTTAGTTGCAGTTCAATGTCTAACAAAACATAATCACAGTATATTCTAAGTAAGATACACCCTTTCGGGTATCTTTAATAGCATTGCACTGTTTTTAAAAGGTTTTCAAGATGGATGCCCTGCTATGGGTCACTGATTTGCAGACTGTACGTGCTGCCACTTTGACTTATCTTGGACCCTGCCATTACTACTGGTATCCTCCTTCATTGTCTAATTGGTTTCATGAGGTATGTTGACACAATTGCTGTTGCCACATCCTTCTCTTAGAGGTGACTCAAGTACAGCCTGCTTACCTACCTTCACAAATTCTATGCTTTGTGCCAAGGCACCCAAGGCTCAGTGGTGTCTCATAAATCCCTGCAGGCCCTGTGGTTCAGGGGCCCCCGAGCCCCATGGGGCCCCCTCCTGCATTGTACACGGGCAGCAGGCCCCTGGTCTGAGATCTCTTGGCTGGGTCCAGGGGGCCTCCTCCATGTACTTTGAAGGGGGACTCTCTCAAGTTTTGTTAGGCCACTGCCAATGCTTTGTTGGTGGAGGAAACCGGGGCACCTCTTCCAGCCTTAAATGCAGGTGGTGGGTTGGTCTAGTGGGCTTTTGACTGCAAATTCTCATCAGCCTCTGTATCTTTGTCTGCTTTTTGTCAGACAGGCATATTTATCTCCATCCTCTTATCCAGGGACCATGTGCAGTATGTCTCAGGGTATGTTCTTCCAGTCTCAAAGCTTCCGTTTTCCTAAGAGGGACCATGTCCAGTATGTCTCTGGGTATGTTCATCCAGTCTCAAAGCTTCAGTTTTCCTCTATCAACCCATCCTGATATATGACAGTGCTGACACCAACCAAGATTTAGCCTACCTTTTTAAAGAACACTACGCGACAGTAAATGAATCGTCCATAAGCCAGCTTCTTCTCCTATGATCCAATGACTTTGAGCTTGCCTTTGACCATGTACAGCACACCCCAGTGTTTTGGCTAGGTTTTTGCTAAAGCAATACCATATAAATAGATACATCTCCCCATGAAACGACTCCTGGTGGCCTACCAAACTCAAACCGTCACTCTCTTCTACAGACCACACCTGGACAACAAACTCACCATGAAAAACCAGATCAATGAAGTCTTCTCAGCCTTCTTCACACTCTTCATATGCTCCGTAAGATATTCAATTGGCTCCCAGGCACCACCAGGCACACGGTCAGTCAAGCTCTCGTCACCAGCTGCTTGGACTACAGCAACACACTTTACGTAGGAATCATCGCTCACCTCCTGAAAAGACTGCAGACAATACCGAACAGTGGCCACTCATCCTTAACCTTCCTAGACAGACCCACATCACCCCACACCTAAAGAAACTCCACTGGCTCCCCGTCCACAAAAGATGCCAATTCACGCCAACAAAGCCCTGCACAAACAAGGACCAGCCAACATCAACTACCGTCTGGGCTTCTACCAAACCTCCAGACACCTGTGCTTCGCCTCCCTCTCCCTCGCTCACAGTCCCCTACATCTGCTGAAGCTACAGTGGATGACGCTATTTCTCCTACCTCACCGCAAAGTCCTGGAAGAGCCTCCCCCTCCACCTCTGAACTTCACCCTCTCTTCAGGAATTCAGAAGGGGACTCAAGAACTGGTTATTTAATTTAGTCTACTACAGCATTCTGACTCTCAGCACCTGGATACCCTCACGGGTGAATAGCAGCACTTTATAAATTCTGTGTTGATTTGATTTGACATACATACATACATACATACATACATACATACATACATACATACATACATACGTACAATCATACATGTAGTGTGATCCACCTCCTTACTAGAAACAGGTATCAATGCTTCAGTAACATTGTGACACAGTTCACCCGCAGTTCAATTATGTTTGTTGATGTGGGGTAAAGATGTCTATCATTTGTTTATAGATCCTGGCATTGAACCAGAGTCAGCTCCAAATCAAGGCTACCCAACAGGTACTCATAGGCTTAGACAAACTCACTGGTTAAAATAATGAGTTTGTCTTCCGAAAAAATATGAATTTGCATAACCTTCCTTGTGGTGGGCCAAATGATCACCACACAGGTATAGATTCTAGTCATTAGCCTGTGCTCAGATGTAGCGGATGGACTTGGATGGAGACTAAACTGAATAATGCAATGTGGAGGCACAGATTATTGATTCTCCTCTCAGTAGATTAGATACAGTTAAATGCATTGACCTTTGCAATGTGGGTGAACTTTAAAACTCAGTGGAACCTCTGTTGCATTCTGCCCTTTTTTTATGTGGTTAGAAAAGTGCTGTACATTTTATGTGCACTTAGTTCCAGTTCTAATGTCATGTCTTTGCACATAGTATGTAATCTACTACTGATGTGGATTCGTACAGTGAATTGACCACCCCATCAGAATGAAGTCATTGTAATTTATATGTGTTGATAGGGTTGTTGTATCAATAAATCTATTTGGCCCTCAATCTGAGTTAGATGTGCTTATGCCTAATATTTACTGTCACACCGCTATTAACCATACCAAAGGCATTGGTAACTCTAGGGGTGATGAAATACTCCTGATTAGGACATTTTGGGAATAACATGAAGAAATTGATGGTTTCATACAGATTCCAGCATGTATTTTTGTGTGTTTTGCCCAGAGCTCTCAGCTGCTTTTAGCAGCCAAAGTCTCTAGGTCACCATGGAGCTGGTAACTCCCATTACCGGCACTGTCAGAATTACCAGGCTACACAAGAGTGCCTTAGTCTTTCTTGGTATCTCATTTATTAGATTTGTATAAGATAATGAGAGATCACTGACTGACCTAACTCGGGGTACATAATTCTCTAATTTTCTTTCAACTACTGAAAGACAGACTCTTTCACCAACTAATAAAGGGTCAGATGTAACATTCACATTTTCAAATAAGGTATGTACAATTTGCACACAACTGGTTTGTGTTGCAATTGGTTCTGCCGATTCAGTACGCAGAAGCAGAAAGTGTAAGGGGCACTTAGCTGGTTACATGTGAACCTGTGTGCACACTAATGTGTAGTTGCACAAGTATGTGGTCTTCACAAGGGAGGCTACAGTCTTGCGCAGTCTGGTAACTGTGCACAGGTACCCTGGTGAAGTGGGGACTCTGCAGGATTAGTTATTGACATGGGGGTAAGCCTTATAATGTTAATGTACACTAAAATGGAAAGTCAGTGTGATTTACTGCTTTTGTCTGTAGTGACACTTTACTGTACACATAGGTAGAAAACTGCCTTACAGTGTAGTTTCATTTACCTTTGGCCTACAAAGACCAGTGACGTCTCGGATTGGGCTGTAGCCTGTGTGAGAAAATCAAATCTCAAAGTTCCACAATGATATCTGTGCAACTTATGGGTCATCCAGAATTGTCATATTTATCTGGCTCAGCTCAGGCTCAGAGCCCAGGCCTCTTGACAGCCTTCTGTGCCAGGTTAATTCAATTTCTCTTCAGCATCAGGCAGAAAGGCCTTCACACACAATTAACAGTACTTCACCCAACTCCTGAAGAGGAAAAGGGGGACGCAAAATGATTTGAATCAATCAGTCAGCTATCACACTGTACCAGGAATAGGCATGATGGGCCTGCACAAGCCCACTGAACAAAGGTGGGAGCCCAGACAACTGGAGTCAACCCAGGCAGCGACTCACTTTGTACTTTTGGTGTTCAAGACGCTGGCAGTGATGTCAGCAAGAGGTGGAGCTAAGGCTCCCAGAGGAGATGTGACTAGTAATTCCTGGATGATGCCATCTTGAACTGCTCCAGCATGCTGTGCAGGAGGGGTGGGACAGGGGTGGGAAGGTGATGTCACACCACAGGATTGGCTAGGGGTACCTGGCCCAGTTAATCCCAGGACCAGTGGATTTCTCTTAGGGCCAGTGAGCTTGGCCACCTTACACACCGAGGACCAGTTGGGGGAAAGCCTTGTACTTTTCTACCCATAAATAGGCCTGGGCTAAAATTTCGTTCCGTTCGCGGAAATTGCGATAATTTGACATTTTCGCGTTCCGCGGAAAGCGCGAAAATGTCAAAATTTCCGCATTCCGCAGCTTAGCGATAATTTGGTTCTTGCTCGCGCTGTATAATAATACATTCTCGCGCGCGCGATCGCCTTACCTGAATCCCTGCGTTCGCGACAAGTTTTCTTGATCCGTTCGCGTTCTCCATGAGATGTTGTATTGTTTTTAGCCATTTGCGCTGTCTCGCGACAGTTCGCGCCCGCAGTGACGTCATGCGTCGCGCGATCACGTCTTTCTTCTCGCGATCATGCACCGCGAGACAACTGAAAACAAGATGGCCGCGTCCGCGAGCAACCACATGGGTAAGTTGGCGAGCCGCAACCATGCAGAAAATCTCGCGAACATGCGGGAAAAAAACTTCCGCATCTTAATGTTTGCGATCATTTTTAACATTTTCGCGATAATTTGCGAAAGTGGATTTCGCAAATTCCGCCCACCCCTACCCATAAACCAAGACCAGGAGGAAGGCTGTCACAGGGAGCCAGGAGAATTGGTGCAAAGGTGCATTGTGGGAGGTGGGGTCTGATATACAAACGAGGAGGCCGAATATATTTTCCAAAGACACTTGGTTTATTGTCAGGATGTGGTTTATCAGGGTGTACGACGGGTATCTCCTCCGGCTTTTCTCTTTCTGCACTGCGTCCTTCGCTGTTCGAGGGTCCAACACAAAAGTTCTTGATTCCTCCTGGATCTTGCTGGGATCTCCCCGGAGGCTCATAGAAGAGGAAAGAAAGGGAGCCATCAGTTACCCTGGTCTATGAACTCTTTAGGGTCTTTCCCAATCACCACACCTAGGAGTGAAACAATGGGGGAGTGCTATAGCCCTAAAAGTGGTGCGATAGATAGGTCAAGGATAAGGACGTACTCCACACCTAGGAGTGATGTATTCAAAACTTGTTCGAGGCCTTTCGAAAAAGGAAGGAAATTCCCGAGATTAGTGCCCGAAGACAGCAAATACAAGGTGCGAACAACATAGCAAGAGAACTACCAAGGGGTTTCAGGTGTCAGTGGATATCTCAGAAAGGAAACCAACGTGGTGAGACTTACAAAAAAACCAAAATCACTCTTGTGCCCCGTCTATTGGTTTTTCTCTACCCGTGCCCCCCCCTTTAGTATCGCCTCCCTCCTCCCTCTCGTTTACCCCTTCTCCCCTCATAACGAGGTGACTCACCGGCCCCGCCGCAACTCTCAGGAGCTGCGGCCGCTCTTCCGCCTCCTCCGGTGGGGACCACCACTCCTCGCTCCACCGCTCCTCAGGATCCTCTTCTTCCTCGTCCTCGTGGTCGTCCTCGGTCTCCACGTCCTCCTGGGCGTTCGCGTTGTCCTCGCCGGGTGCTCCGTAATCGCCCTCTTCCTCCTTCTTCACTCGGGTGCCTTCTCAACCATTGGTTCACCCGCCTCCCTTCCGGTTGAACTCCCCTTTCATTGGGCCGCGAACAGTACTTCCGGGTTCGCTTCCACCGACTTCCGGTTCTCCTCCATAGTTCCACTGTGGGGAAACAGGATACGGTTGTGGTTGGCGTTTTGGCTTATCCTTTAAGTCCCACGATGCATCGGGCTCGCTCAAGACGCTGGGCTGACTTTCCTACGATGCCCCGAACGTAAACCCCGTATTCTCCTTCTTACATGCATGCATTGGCACTTGGCAGCACATTGTGCGCCAGCGCTGGGAAAAGGCTGGAATGCACCATATTGTGATAAATACAGCAAATTCCTGTCCTTTCTCTTTAACAGTACAGCATGGTGACTTGCAGCGCTGTGTTACTTTTTGATACAAATGGCCTCAATTCTCAAAGGGGACTTTGTCCTTGGCACCCATTTCAACTTATCAATGATTTGTGACTGAAATTGGAGTCACTAATCAATATTACATTCCCATGCAAATCATCAAAGGGAAGGGGATACCCTTCTGACAACCCTTCATATTTCAGAAAGGACCACAAATTTCCTTTCATGTGTTCAAAATAATTTTCGGACTCACAAAAGGCGTTTCACATTTTAGGAAAAACCATTTTGCAGTGACAGACCTGTACTTTTTTTATTTAACAAACAGGATTTGTGACTGCAAAATGGATTTGTGCATTTGGTACAAAGTCCTTGTTTTGAGATGTGTTAGTGCTACTGCCTGATAGCAAATTGTTATGTGTCTCCATTTTTTAATCCACAGATCCAGCTGCCGGACTCAAGGTTTTTATAAACTTTCATATAGTACTTCTTACAATGGGTTATGTAAAGGTCTGGTGCAATTTTCACTCTCAATCAAAGCCATAGGCTGTGTACACAAAGGGACACCAGACATATAACCCCACAGGATAATTTTTGAGTCCTTCAGCAGACTAGATCACGTACTATATTCATGCAGCAGATATGTTTGAATGTGTCAACTCACTGACATTGGAGACAAATACTATATATTCTGGAGAGAACTTCACCTGTACAATGATTATAGAAATGAACTGCTGTGGGAAGTTGGGCACATATACCAAGAGCATTCAAATATTTTTCTCATATCTATTACTTTTAAACATGTGTTGGGGCCTGTGGTTCCTAAAGTTATTTTTTGCACACAGCTGGTTTGCGAATGGGATTCCTATAAGCCATGCTGCCTATGCACTAATAGGTCAAATCACAGATTGCCATTGCAAAGGTTGTGGCAAAATGACTTGCTTGATGAATATTAATTATCCAGGTCACAATTTGTGACCCTCTGAGTTTGGCTGCCCTTGTTTGTTAAAGGCACATCTGTTGCTTTCATGAAATGGTGTAACAACAGGCAGTGGTCCTTTGGACAACCTTTTACTTCTCATGAAACTGCAGAAACTTTTTCGGAAAGGGAAAGTTTACCTGGGTATCAGTTAGAACTCTAACTAGGGGGTAGGTGACTTATGTATGATTTGTGATTGCAATTTGCATGTTTAAAGCACATACATAGACATTGTGTTTTGTTACTACTTGTGGGGTGTCTGATTGTGCATTATTAACGGGGTATTTGCCTGTAAGGGGGTTAGTTGATGCATAGTGTGGACTGTTAGAATCCACATTGCCTCACTGCTCATTTTTGAGTCCCAACCTCATAACAGTGTATGGTTAGGTGAATTTTTAAGCTGTGCATTCTTCACTGAACTCAAAATCAGTGAGAGGCGGCAAGCCAAAAATAATTAGGCATACAGTTGTTTGGAACAACATGTTTAATTTTGGAAGACCATCAATTCTATCATAAATGTGGTCATGTTGGAGTGAGCACTTGATATGTGAGAGAAATAGCAGATTGGATTGTAAGATTAGGGTAGAGAGTTTTGCAAATGTCTCTACAGCAATAGCATGCTAGTAGCTTAAACTCATAGGCAAGAGCAGGCAGGGTTGCAAGTTTGTTTGGTATGAGGGAGGGATGGGAGTCTATCACATTCATTTAGACTCTGAAGGTGACCCACTGATCAAACCGGTCAGCAGAAACCCTGCCCTACACTCTTCTGGAGGTGCACTGCCTTAAATACCTATCTTGCTTTGTTGGGATCGCTGTGTTTTCGCACATATGAAGGCTAACTGGGTGCCGTATTTGTTTGGACCTTGCACCATTCATTTTTTATTTTTCTGCAGCACACACTTGAAGCTGGAGTTTTTTAGAGCTGGCATCCTCTAGGAGCCAGTGAAGAAAACACAAAATCCCTTGGGTTCAGAAGATAACACCCACACTTACACTTTCTCTTAAAACATTCTTCCTTGAGCATATACCTTTACTTAAATCAACTTAAAATATAATCACACTATAGAAAACCCAAAATGTAGCGCTTACAAATATTTTATTTTGTAAGGAGAAAAAAACACAAAAAGCTTAAAATGCAATGGCTCTAAGAATTGGAGCATATATTATAATCACTTCAGTAAGAATTCATAAAAATCATAAAAATTCAAAAACAAAATTCAATTAATACAAAATAGATTAAAATACAATGACATAATAAAAACAGATCTACAACCTAATTTGCACAGTTCTATATTCTGTTGCCTAAAGTGATCCAACACAACACATTCGGAAAGAAGACCTGGAAGAGTTACTAGTCCTATCCAAGGACTTCCTGTAGGTTGGATGCTTAAAAAACTGGCGTCGACGCGTTTCGGTGGTCAGAGAAATGATTAAAAAGGCCACCTTCTTCAGGACTCAATACATATACAGGATTTACTCCTCCACATAGCAGATTATGGTCTACATAGACAAAAGAAAAAATATAATGTTGTATAAACAATGTAAAAACAGTACTGAGCAATAGTTTAGTATACAATTTATATCTAGTTTCAAATCATAGGTTTGATAAAATCCCCTATTCATGGAACTACTAAGATCAGCATTTTTTACTAGTGTACGATGCTATATTCCTCTATATCGCTTAGTTTGTCCAACAGTCTCAAGTGCCCCGTTTCATAAATAATAGCATGCTCAATTTTTTCCGAACAAAAATTATTTTGAATATCCCAATCAACATACTATTGCCTATATATTTTATTTGATCTATTTTGTCTATTTATAACATCTAAATCATAATGCACTACATTTTATTTTTAAATCTTCACGCCTGAGGGTGAAACTCATCCGGATTCATCAAGGAGAGAGTACATGCTCCATCACTCATCTCTTTCACCACATGTGTACATCATTCAAACTCTCTCGCACAAAACACTCACTGTGGCAAAAATAAATGTTGTCATGTTGTGCAAAGAGCAGATTGCTAGCCTCTGTTTCGAAATCTCCAAATATCTAGATATGCATGTAGATATAAATGTCTGTCTCTAGAGGAGATGGAAGTTGTTTTTTTTTTGTAAATATATATATTCTTGAAAGGCATTAAAATTCTCAATTGCCCCTCCCTATGTTACTAAAAAAAACTGTATTTAAAACAATTGTTACCTTATCTCTTCAGACGAAATTTTGGATCTGAAATTATTCTTAAGGTGGTCACACTGCCTTCACTTTTATCTTTGTATACAGCAGTACTACCTGGAAATGTGTGATACAATACTCATCTGGGCTTGTCTACGGGTGAAGAATGGGTGAGAGAACCCCAATATTACACCTTCTGGTCCATAAATAGTAATTCATACAGAGGTTCAAAACATTACTTATAGCTGTAGCGTACAGCTGACCTTGATATTATGTTTTTTTCTCGCTGTACTCCGCCCCCACAGGTCAGACAGTAGCGATTCCTATAGGAAAATCATTAAAGTGTTCACCCTTAGAATCGAGGGCAAAACAACTATTACAACATGTACTAAATCTCATTTGCAAAAAATGGAAATCCCTGTCGTTTATCTGCAGCAGTGGGTGCTGGATAACCTGCGGTCCCTTTCATTAAAATTGCATGGACTAAAGAAATGCGGTCCGCTATTTATACCAATGGTTCCCCTGATTTTAACGACACCTTCTAATCATCTAACTTTAGAATAGCCATAAGATCTGTGGACTAATCAAGTCAAGATTCTTATTATGAAGGTTAGTAGCCCATATTTCCTCACCATTATCTAAATCAGCCCACACATGGTCCGTACCTTAAAAATACGTCGTTTCTACTTCATTATTCAGATATTACCGAAGGGCTGTTGACATTAATTTTTACAGCCCGTGCTCTCATATGGAGCGCGACTTCTCACATTCCCCCGACATGCTTTTTGAAGTTACTGCGCGTGTCAGGCAGCCATCTTAGAGTGTGTTTTTGTACATCCCTGTCAATAATCTACAGGATGAAAACCGGGAAATCTTTGGTCCCTTTTGTTTAAATTGCATAGATTTCAGTAGGGCGGCCGGCTATCTCTACCCAACAGCACCCATAATCGTCTAACTTTTAAAAAAACCTTCCAAATTAGTGGACTGTTCAGGTCTAGATTCTCATAAGCAGAGTTAGTAACCCCTATTTCCTCCCTCATATATAAGTAAGGTCCGACGCGATCCGTAACTTTTGAATTCGACATATCCACTTCGTTATTCGGATATCCCCGAAGGGATGTTGGCCTTCATTTTTGAAGCCCTTACTCTTGTGTGGAGCGCGACTTCTCGCGTTGCACCAGAATGCATTTTGGAATTACTGCGCATGTCAGGCGGCCATCTTAGAGTGTGTTTCGGCACAAAACCGATTGATAACACTATATTTCGATAAGGAATGAAGTAGCAACTATTTAATTATTACACTTCGGATTATCCTCTGTCACCTTTATATTTATGACTTTAAAATTTCCAACTTAAGGGGGGAATACATTTAGAGATAAATACATAATGTGTTTTCACTTTGTCACACATGCCTTATATCCATCTTGCAATATATCTAATGTCATTCTAATATCTACCTGTTAAATTACCCTCATTAGTTGGCTACTTTCATGGCTATAACGAATTTCATGAGCCATATGGAGGTCAAAAAAATAAATATATTATAGACCCATGCATGGCCCAGTATATTTTACATAACCCTTAATTAGAATGCACTAGTACCCATTTGGGTATGTAACAGGAAGGGATGTTCCTAAATATTACATTATATGAACTCAGCATGGGAGACACCCTGTTTGCCAGTATGGAAGGAATATTATTGCTCATGAGTCTCTACATGGAGATAATTTTCTCCCAGTCCTCACGGTTGTTTAAACCATTATTAACAGTGTTGAATATTATCATGTACCACTGTTCCTGTAGTTATCTCCTTTGGGTACTATTGCAACCCCTTTTGAGTTCTCAAATGTTTTCCAATACTACCCACCTGATGTCTGCTATTTCATGTTTCTTGTCAACCCAATGACTCACTAAGGGTGCGTTCTCTTTTCTTGTGTTTATGGAAGATCTATGCTTGCAAATTCATTATCTAAGTTCTCTTGCAGTTTCACCTATGTATCCCATACCACATGGGCACATAATTAGGTATATGACATTTTTACTCCTACAGTTATTGAGCGTAATGATTTCTGTGTTGCCCCATTAAGGGTCACTGCTTTTGTCATGATACATAAATCGCACACACTACAATTCCTGCATCTATAATTGCCTTTGGCTTTCTCCCCTGTCAAGGTATTTTGTGTCGCAGTAGGCTCTTCTCTGTAGGTGTATACTAGGGAATTTCGCAGATTTTTATTTTTCCTAAAAGCATATAAAGGTTTGGGAAGATTGCTATCTTCCCCATCGTTCAAAAATTTCCAATTATGATTGATTATATTTCTTAGTTTGTTACTGATCTCAGAGTACTGGCTCACCATCACTAGCTTGTCCTGTTGTATATTTTTACTACCTCCTTGAAGGAAGCTAGCCCTGTTATAGAACCTAGCTCTCTTAAAAAAGTGATTAGTTAGCTTTTTAGGATAACCTCTTTCTTTAAATTTTTGTTTCCATTTTTCAGAGTGCGTATAAAAATCTTGTAGAGATGTACAATTTCTATGCAACCATAGAAACTCCCTGAATGGTATGTTGTCTTTTTGACTCTTTGTGTGATAACTGCTATAGTGTAGCAGTGTGTTCCTATCTGTGGGTTTTGCAAAATACTCCACTGCTAGATGTCCTTCCACATGTTTTATAGTAATATCCCAAAAATTAACTCTAGTATTGCAATAATGGGCAGTGAACTTCACATTTTTATCACCCAAGTTCAACCATTCCAGGAATTCATTCAATGATTCAGTTGGGCTGCGTCATATGAAGAAAACATCATCAATGAAGCGAAGCCAATTATGGATGTTTTCATAGATCGGGGAGATTTGATTGTGTATGTGTTTCTCCTCAAATGCCCCGACATATATTCAGGCCAGAATTGGGGCGCAAGTTGAGTTGCTCCCATGCTGGTCCCCTTCTGTTATATACATAGGTCCTCTTTGAATAAAAAGATGTTATTTAGTAGTACCATCGATACACAGTGTAAGGTAAATCCTTTGTTAGCACCAACTATCTCTAAGTTATCTAAGGGTCTCCTTACTTCCTCAATAGTATCTCTCTGTGGTATGTTTGTATATAGTGCTTCAATATCAAGGGTCACCATATATTCTGTGTTACTATTGAACTCCAGTCCTTCGATCTTAGTTATCGTTTCTGTTGTGTCCTTTATAAAGGACTTCTGTTTTTTAACCAGAGGTTTTAAAAAAAACATCAGCGTACTTGCTAAGAGGTTCTAGGAGCAAATCAATGGAAGCCACAATGGGTCTAAGTGGGGAATTTAAAAGATTCTTATGGACCTTGGGGAGTCCATAAAACGCCTGCATTTTAGGGTTTCTCTTGTTCAAGAATTGGTATTCTTCTACACTGATCCATTCCTCATTTTTGCCTAACTCTATTAGTGATTTTACCTCGGTTTTTAATCTATCTAGTCTTGCACGGGGGACTCTCTGGTAATGTTCAATAGTAGAGAGAAGTTCTAAGGCTCGTCGTTCGTAGTCCCCAGAGTCAAAGACTACTACCCCTTTCCCTTTATCTGCTGGCTTTATTGTTATACTATTATCCAAAGAAAGGGATTCCATAGACTGTTTCTGTTCCTTCGATATATTGTGTGTCTGGAACTGCTTCTCCTTTAGGAGATTTCCTACCTCCATTTTGACCACCGCTTCGAATATATCCACATTTTTACCCACCATCCCCAGTTGTAGGGTGAAAGTGGATTTAGGCCGTAGTCTGGAATCCTGGGGGGATTCTCTATTAGGTCTATCCTCAAAAAACCTATGTAGTCTTACTTTTCTGAAGAATGCCCAAAAGTCCTTTTCCATTTGAAATTTGTTCACCCCCGTGGAGGGAACAAAACTAAATCCCTACCTCAAAACCTCTTTCTCAACTCTATTCATTTGTCTATTAGATGGATTAATAATAGGGGTTTGTTCTAACACCAGTATTTCTGGCTCCTTGTCCTGATGTACTCTTGTGGTTGTTGGTTTCTCAAGTATTCTTGGGGTTGCTGATTTATCATACCCTGGTTTCTCAATGGTGTCCCTCTGCCTCTGTTTGAGTATCCCCTTTGGGGTCTCTGTGGTCTGGATCCTAACCCCCCCCCCTCAAATTATTTATCTAATCCTGGTCTAGATCCCGCAATTCCATTTTTGATCTCCTCATCTCCGCTGCTCTCTGATGTATCAGAGAAATTTACATGTTTGGGGCGTCAGTAGTTATAAAATCTTGTCCTCTGTGGTCTTTCCCAATGTTGTTCTTGTTTTTCTGTGTAGTGTGTAGTAATCCTTCTTAAGGTAAGGATACACACTCTCATAACTAAATCTACTCATGTGTTTTTTTAGTTTGAGTGTTTTTTTATTTATAAGGTACTCCTGATAGCCATAGATATCCTGATTTATCTCATCTAATTTCTTTTTTTGCGTCTTCAAGGGCATTACTCTCCTGTAGGGCTAATTCAAGCTCTTCTATTTCTTTCTTCTCTATCAGGATGGTCTCTTGTGCAGTTTCTATAATGAGCAACATTCAGTCTCTACTACAACGGTTAGAGATCAGTGTCCAGGTGTCTAAACATTTTTTATTATTGACAAATAGCCCTGGTTCATTCCTCACTTGTAGTCCTATGGGGATTGTCCCTGATCTCACATACTGGATGAGGAAGTCTGAATGTAGTTCTGTTCTAATCATTTTCTTTTTAAGGTTAATTAGCTGATTTCATTTTTCCCCTCCATTAGGGATAATAGTTACACTATGTCCATTTATGTTACTAGTGTCACAAATTTAATTAAATTGTTCCTCACTAAAACCAAAGGTTTTTAGTGTTTCCATGTTTCACTATGACTATAGTGCCTCTCCGACCAAAGGTCGTACAATTCCCTTGAAAGGTGGGGCCACCTCTCTTGTTTTAACACAACCTCTAGGAGCCACAGGGACACAACAAGCTTCTAGAGGCCTACCTGCAACTGCTCAGCTGGTCACCACCTAATGGACCTGCCTGGACCTGCCGGAGCCTTGCTGCTGGTCTCTGCTGGAGTTAGCCCTGATCCCCAAGGGGCACTCCCCAGGTCCTGAATGCTTGACTGGCATCAGTAAAAACACCTACTCAATAAAAGGAGTATATCCTGAAGTTGTGGCTCCTCACAACCACAAAGTGACATATTCACGCTGAGAAGCAACTGCCCATGACAACTGCCAACATGAAGCATAATTAGGATTGGCTGTTCACACAACAGCGACGACCTCCCGTGGCTCTCAAGCTGATCCTCGCACCAAAAGCATCCTCCTCACTGCCGTCTCCAATCCAAACTGAACTCTTCACCATGGACTTAAGAAGGTAACTCCTCAGTAGGACAAATCTGGTCCCTGTATCTGACCAGTGTTCTATCGCTGTTGGCCTGAATTTCTAAATTTCCCTCAGTCTACCGTCATCACATAACAGTCAAAAGAACTGAGAATCATAGATGAGAAGGAATAATAAGTAAGCAAAACAAACATAGTTGTTGCTGGTAGAACTGTTGTGTTACATTTATGCTAAGGGACTGCATTGCGTGTTTGGCCAACCAAGAAGGTGGGTTTGCTGGCTATGGAAAGTCTAGGCTTTTAATTTTATCAACTAGGGCCCTCTTGAGGGTAGGATGCACTGATCATATCAGAAATCTATATCACACAAGGCACAGTAGCTTGGTGCTGTACTGATGACACTGATTTAATTTGTGAATATCTTTGGGCCGGGAGGTTTGTAGATAAAGGAAATCAAGTGTGTGTTGGAATGTGAAGGAGTCTGTAATTGACATGTAGATTTTTATAACCTGATTTATCCTTCTAGTTTTTGCTTTAATCTTTCCTGGTGGGCTCCATTGGTTTCTTTCCCTAATGGCATTAAATAGAGTTTCGTTCTCACTGGTATTATAGGATGACTCTGGTAATGTCGTAGACCTTGGCTCACCAAGCTTGCAGTGGAGAGTGTAACTTAGATGGAGGTCTTTTTTCTGTTGCCTCCATGACTAAAGGTATGCCTTACATAATCAATTACGATCTAGGATCCGCTATAGCTGATTGTAATCTATTCAGCAGTTTTACATCACAAATGACAGACTACAAGTTCACAAAGATATTCCATTGGGTTTCAGGGTGTAATTTGTTAATAAAAAGAAGTATCAGAATCAAATTGCTTACACCAGACTTTTGGTCAAAAAGAAATTCTGCCACTGAATTTTCCATTGCAGTTATTAAAGTGTTTGCCTTTGGGAATGCCATACAGTCAAAGCCAGTCTTTCCTAACTGTGGAGGCTGAGGACCCACAGAACTCAGATGTGCTCAAAGCTGAGTCAGCCAAAAAAGTGAGAAAGGTGCGCCAAAGGCAAGCCCATCTGCGCCGTCCCCGACCCAAACGCGACCAGCGCCAGGAAACCTGGACCTCCGCACCGCAAATGCTTCAACCCATCGGCACTCCACGCACTCAACCCAGGTCCCAACAACAACTGCAAGCTAGCCTCACCAGCTGACACCCACGGACCCTTCAGCTGTCAATGCTGCCGGCAGACCTGCAGCGCCGACAAGACCACTGATCCACCACAACCCGCCCGCAAGAACACAACAGCACCGAAGACCCTGCAATGCATCCTCCTCAACGTACGATCCCTCCACAAACACGCCACCAAAATCTGGGACCTCCTTGACAGCACCACACCGGACGTCCCATTCTTCACTGAAACCTGGACCAACACCACCTAGGAACCGGACATCACCATTCCCAAAGGATACAAGATCTCCCGGAAGGACCACCCCAGCCGCCCTGGAGGAGGAATCGCCATCATCCACTAGTCCATCCTCTGGCTGAGCACACTCCCCGACGAGCACACTGAACTGATGGAACACTTACACTTCAAGATACAGGCCAACCCCACCACCACCGTCCAAGGAACCCTCATCTACTGACCCCCCCGGACCCCGCGGACCATTTAACCAACTCCATCACGGACATCATCTCACCGCAAGCCATCGCATCCACCAACTACAGCTTGCTGGGAGACCTCAACTTCCACCTCTACAACCAATTAGACCTCAACACCACATCCCTCCTGGAAAACCTCCACAACATTGGACTCTGCCAGATTGTTACTGAACCAATGCACTCAGCAGGACACACCTTCGACCCCCTCTTAACAACAGGGAACTCCATCACTATCAGCCACACCACCCAACTCCCGTGGACAGACCATCGATGCGTCCACTTCTCCTTCAGAACACCCACCATCCACAGACCCCAGCACCTGCTCCCACCAAGAAACTGGACCAAAATCATCAACGACCAGCTCACCGCCACACTCGGCAACTCCACCCCAACCATCGTGGAAGACGACGACCCCAACACCGCTGCCCAAACTCTGCACAGATGGATCTCCGACAGTGCCAACACCATTGCCCCCCTCAAGAAGAACAACACACGCGCCAAAAAAAGCCAGATAGTTTACCACCGAACTTCGAGAGTCCAGACGCACATGCTGCCGCCTCAAAAAGCCCTGGAGTAACTCCAAATCCACAGAAGCCTACAACAACTGCAGATCCGCAGCCCACTACCAACTCATCAGAAATATGAGAAAAACAGCAATATCCACACATGCGCACAACAGCAAAGAGCTCTTCAGCATCATCAAGGAGTTCGCCAAACCCACCAGCGAGTCTACAGCCATCACTCCCTCTCAAGACCTCTGTGATATACTCAGCACCTTCTTCCACCACAAGATCAAGAACATTTACAACAACTTCGACGAAGACAGCCAACACACTGAACCCTCACCGTCCATCCCCAATACCCTGAAGCCAATGATTGACAGCTCGACAGGCATCACCACCGAAGACACACTGAAAACTATGAAGTCAGTACACTCCAGGGCCCCCACGGATCCCTGCCCCACCACATCTTCAACAGAGTCACCAACACCATCGCACCCATGCTTCGCCACACAATCATCTGCTCCCTCGCAAATGCCTCCTTCCCCGATGACTGGAAGCACACTGAGATCAACCCACTCCTGAAGAAGCCCTCAGCGGACCCCACCAACCTCAAAACCTACAGACCCATCTCCCTGCTCCCGTTCCCAGTGAAAGTCATTGAGAAAGCCAGCAACAGCCAACTCGCCACCTTTGTCGAAGAGCACAACATCCTCGACCCCTCCCAATCTGCATTCAGAAAAAGACACAGCACAGAAACCGCCCTCCTCGCCTCTACAGATGACATCTGCTCCCTCCTACGCAAGACTTTCAAATGGTTCTACCTCGAGCACAGAAAGACCGTCACTCACACCCTCGTCACCAGCAGACTTGACTACGGCAACGCACTCTACGCCGGAATAAACAAAGAAATCACCGCAAGCTACAAAACATCCAGAATGCCACCGCAAGACTGGTCCTCAATCTGCCAAGACACTGCCACATCTCCCAGCACCAGCGCACACTCTATTGACTCCCCATCAAGGCTAGAATCACCTTCAAGATTCTAACCCACACACACAAAGCCCTCCACAACACTGGGCCTGCATACCTGAACAGCCGACTCAAATTCCACTCACCCCAAAGGACCCTGTGATCAGCCCAGCTCTCCTACTCCATGGTCCCCCGCACCAGGAAGTCCAGATCGGGAGCCGCTCCTTCTCCTTCCTCGGGGCCAGAGTTTGGAACACCCTACCGCTCCACCTCAGACAGACAACATCACTCCCCATCTTCATGAAAAACCTCAAAACATGGCTCTCCGACAGACCTCCTCCTTGATGGGCTGAAACCTGCACCTCTCCCCTTCCCCAGTGCCTTGAGACCCTCACGGGTGAGTAGTCGCGCTCAACAAACCCATGATTGATTGATTGATGAAAGATTTCTTAAATTGTCTATAAATTCGCTTTAAGCAATATTTAAGTTTTAGAAAAAATAGTCTCATTTCTGCCAGCCCACCAAATCTAAATGTGTCTGCTGATTTGATGGATGCCTTTAGCCGGAAGTTGATCATGTCCCCGTGATGGTAACCATTCGGTTAGAAAAAAATGTGATGACAGGTCTGTAAAATCAAGGCGCATGCCCTGCCATCACTTATATTATTTCATAATTAACTAATACCACACATGCGTTGGGAGCTGTCTCCCTGTGCATGTGGCAGCTCCCAGGAAAAAAGCATTCTCTGGTGCTCTAAATGAGGACCAAAGTGTCTTTTTGCTTGGTTTTGTTTTGTGTACAATAGAGGACTTTTTAGAAATCAAAAGCAGTTCATGTTCTGACAGAGAACAAACATTCATATAACTTCTGTTGTATTTTGGCTGATTCAAAGTGAAAAATGAAATCTCGTATTTTCTCATGTTTGTGCGGTTTACAAGCCACATTGTTATCTGAGAAATATGTTTTTCCTAGAGATACAAAAGAAGATTGTTAAATGTTTGCATTTTTTATTAATGTTACGCTTTGTATTTTAGATGTGACCCTTGCAAGAACTGATAACAAGTAATTAATAGCTGCTGTTAAGCTGAGTGTCTTTTGCAAAGGAGATTTTGGTGCTAGTTGCACAGTTGCATAGCTAGCCTTATAGCAGCCCGTGGCGGTCCCTACTTTTGCCGCCCTGGGGTGACCTCATCCAATGAAGAGGGGGGTGCAAGCGAGATTCAGCGGCAATTGCCCCCACGCAATCGTCAAAATGTAGAGAGGGGTGAATGCCGCCCCCTAGACGGAAGGTAGGCGCAGGAGGAGGCCGCTGCCCCCAAAACTAGTGCTGCCTGGGGTGGACAGCACCCCGCCCCCCCCCCCCCTGATATACCACTGTAGTTGCAGTTTGTGGGTAGCTCGGCAGTGCTCAGTTGGAACAGGTGATGTCGGTGGAGTCCACCGATACTCATTTTAGGGGAGCCGACAATTTATTTCCTAATCAGACATTGACCGAGAGAAAGAGAGAGAGATGCAAGCACAGGGTAAAGTGGAAGAAGTGAATGACCGTAAAACAGTGACAAAGGGAGAAAGCAGGAACCTGCAAGAATGAGATAATGGGGCAGGAGTGTTTGGTAATAATTACAGAGGCATGAGGTGGATTCAAGACAGCTCATTCAGCAGGAAAACATTTAATAGCACTGACCGAGGGCTTCTGAGTAGCTGAGCAGTGTTCTGGGCAACTTCACTCATTCCTTTTCAAATTAAGCACTGTAGGTTGGCATTTACTTACTTCAGAAACAACATTACCATTAGCAATTGGCATCTTTGGTAACTTTCTCCGCAGAGAAGGCAACATTTGAATGGGCATGACTCTTTTTTCGCCCTGCAGATTTGCATAGTAAAATTAGCTTGACATCTTTCTCCTATATTTGTGGCCCAACAAAGGTCACCATTTCCAGGTATTCCGGTTAGTGACTTTTCACAAAGTTGAAATTCAAGCATTAACTAAGAAAAATGTGCAGGAAAGAGACCCATAATGATTTCAGCCCCACGACATTTCGATCAATGGGTGATTTACAGAACACTCAAATTGCCAGCCCTGTTTTATGTGCCCTGTGACTAGCAGGGTTTCTTAGACATTATGGCCTCCTCTGAGTTCACTTCAGCAGGTGCCGTCTAAATCAATGCCATCAAATTGTACGACACTTCACATTTTAAAATCTAAGTGGAAATACATTCAAGAAGTTTTAATTAGTGACCCAAAACATATCCTGTAACTTTTTAGCACCCCTGGGGTGATCTGCAAATACTCCTCCTGTGTGCACTTGCTGCCTGCTTTACATGTTTAAATGGCTGGCAAAATGTTTTTAACGAGATACAAATCTCAGAGATCATTAATCAATATGTTCAATGTTATTTGTGATAATTCATCATGGCATGATATTAATGGGTTGCCGTACCCTTCAGAGGTGAGATTAATGCAAATGAGCAGCCACAATTAACTTTACTGCTCCCAACTCACAGAAATGGACAGATGATTATAAATGACAAGTATATGTCAATTACAATATCCAATAAAGTGAAGCTTAGAGGGCAATCTATCCGCTTTTATTGCTCTTTCTTGGTGCAGATGAGCTTAGCTCAGCCCACTGTTGTCAGAGAGCTCCACTGTTTCAGAGCCTGTGTTTTGTCGCAGTTGATGTATTTTTCACAAACAGACATACAGTTAATAAGGTTTTATTCAAAACAATCCTTAGAATTAAAAGGATCACAACTCAAAGGAGCATCACTTAAATAAGGTGAGAATGTAATGAAAAGTATGTTTTCTCTGCCATTTCTCTATTAAACTTTGGAATGCCTTATGCCAAAATAATCTCACATTCATATACGGCACGGTGCTAGCTCCACATTTACCAAGCTTATGTGTTTAATGCTCATTTTCTCTTAAAACTTTGTAATATCTTAATGTAGATTGCTTCAGATTGTTTTGGTGAATATAGAGTAATTGATTGGAATTACAGTTTGAGGAGTGATGGGTCTACAGTCAGAATTCAGTTTTTGATAACAATTATATCAAACAGTTTGCAATACAAGCCATAGTTGGATATTTGTATACTAAACATACCACATGAAATACCCAAAATGTGTGGAAAGGGGGTGTGGGGGGGGACTAAACACACAAGACAAATAATGGGACATACATACAATCTGGTAACATTAGACACTTTCTTAAAAAACACAACTCCCATGGGGAATGCCTTTCCTCAAAATATTAGCCGGAGTGTCCTGAAGAATAAAGCCGCCCTTGGAACCTTATTTAAGGGAGCAAACCCCTTCACAGCTCCAAGTAGGAGACATTCAAATGCCTCCAATGAACATACATAATCCATCCCACTGGCAATCCTGGACTTCAATGGTATCAAGATATAATCATAGAATCGCAGACTGACCGCATGCTTGCTCAATTCAAATTCCTTCAATGGCCTGAGCAGTCTTCCTAGGAGAAAATCCATTGACTGGTGCCACTGTACCCTAGCTGACATACTTCCTTTTCACTTCTGCCACTTATGCTGGTAAGCCTGTATGCAGTGGTTGGATGTTGTTGCTTTGCTGCTCTTGATATCTAATGTTTAATCCCTGATATGTGAGGTGGCATGTCAAAGTCTAAGGATAATGGTTTTGTCAGCGAGGAATGTATAGATTGCCACCCAGTGACGAGACTCGCTATGAAACATTGGACAATGAGTATAGAAGCCATCCTGCCACTGGTAGACACAATTCTGTCTTCTTCTGTTTTTCCACCAATAAACCTGCAATATTCTAGTTCCTATTGTGCACTTTATAAAGCACAGTCAACAACCCAAAAGTACATAACTATAGAAATGCTGGGAAAGCTGCATAAAAAAACTGCTAAAATGAAACATGATAAAGGAGAAACCTTTGCAGGGGAACAACGGTAAAGGGATGTACGACATTACAACGCGTGTTATTACAACGCGTGCAGTTACATCGCATGCGTTACAACGCATGCGATGTTACAACGCTATGCCATTACAACGCAAGTCTTTACTTCGACTTGCGCTAGATGGCGTGCTAACATTAGAAAAGTGTAATTTACTATTCCAACTCCAGTCCGCTTAGCAGTAGGGAAGGTGTTGGGATAGTAAACTACACTATTTGTAATGTTAGCACGCCATCTAGCGCAAGTTGATGTAAAGACTTGCGTTGTAATGGCATAGCGTTGTAACATCGCATGCGTTGTAACGCATGCGATGTAAAAGCTGCGCGTGGTAAATACCGCGTTGTAATGGCTGATCCCCACGGTAAAGAGATGAAGACAAAGTAAACAGTAAGAAGAAAGAAAGAGAAGCAGTTTCTATGAAAAGTGGCAACATGAAGACTGGTTGTTGGACTACATGTATTTATTTTTGTGTTTGTATATTTGTTTGTTTTTTGGTATTCTGTAGCGCGAACCAGACCGCCTACTGTAACAGAGTGCTTTATATCAAAGTACAAAAAGAAAATATCAGAAAATCATGGAGTATAAAACCAAAATCTGTTGTACAATAAGATTGGAGCAGGGAACACAGTATGATCTTGGCCTGTCAGCTCTCCTCATGTCGATACTTTTTTGGTTACATTATCAGTGAGAAAAGACACACAGCACGAGATTTGGATATGAAGTCCTGCAGTTGCTAGTTTTTGCAATTAAAAAGCAGAGGTGTTTTTTTCACCTTACTCAACTTGCTATTAGCAACACATGACAACACATCCACCCGAGAGGGAGACCAGTCCTCCCCTGAGTGACCCACATGTGACATCATAAATGCATATCAAGGTGCATGGCTGTTGCAGCATTCCTTTTTGCTGGCCTTTGTTGCCCCAACAAATGATGAAATTGCTGCTGCCAGGTCACTACTCATATCGTTGCCCCCAAGACTGCCACTTATGTTTATTTGTACCACTGGAGTACCTAGTGGAAGGGTGAAAGGCAGGCTTTATTTTTCTGGATTCCCCATCGATAGCATGATCCACAAAAGAAAGTGCCTGCTGCATTCCAGGAATCTCCATTCACTGACCATTTTGGCACATGTGGACAACAGACATTTGGCATGGAGCAAATGTGGTGGGCAGACTGGCTCTGACCTCTGTCTGTCCTCCCTACTCACAACCTCCATTTCCTCAATTAGAGAGGATGTTAGAAACTGAGTTTCTGGTTGGCAGAGTTATGCACCCTGTCCAAGCAGGAACAACAATCCTAGTCAGGGTAAGTCAGATACACACCCTAAATTAACCTGTGCTCATCCCCTGGTAGTTTGGCACAAAGCAGTCAGGCTTAACTTAAGAGGCAATGTGTTAAGTATTTGTGCAACACGTCAAACAGTAAAACAGTGTAAACACCACATAAAAATATACCACACCTGGTTAGAACAACAGAGCTTAATTTAGTGAACAACACAAGACCACAATTATAAAAATCCAATAAGTAGAACCAGGGTTATTAATTTTTAAAGAATATCTTGAAATGCAGTGCTTAAAATCTTAAAGCGCCAACCGGGGCTATCTGGTCATGCTAGACTGGGTCAAATCCAAAGGTTCAGGTAGAATGCAATGGAGCATGGGTCGGATACAGAGACCAGCCTTGGCCCTCTGAAAGAGTACCTTGGTTTGTGGTTATGTCAACATTGAGGATAGGCTGCGAGGAGCAAAGGAGATGATGCATCGATCCTTGGGATGTAGGTGATGCGTCAGCTCCAAAATGAGCAAAGTCGAAGATGTGTCAGGAATGAAGGTGATGCGCGGCACCGTCAATGATGCGGTGCAGTTAATCCTCCCAGCAGATGGCAATGGAGATGCACCAGTACCAAGCTGCGCAATGGCGTAGGTGTGTGGACTTCTGATGGTGTAACACTTTATACTCACTTCCAAGGACCCAGGACTGGATTGGTTCCACTTGGCAGGGCAAGACTCACAGTTGGAAGAGTCCAGGTACTGTGGCAGGGTTGTGAAGTGGTTGGAGGTCTTTTGTGTCCCTCACACTTCAAACAGGGGGTAAGTAGACAAGCACTTTGAGTCACTCTGGCTTCAAGTGGTGTAGGTCCAGTGTTTCTGGGCAAGGCCAGGAGGGTAGTAGGAATGCAGGGCAGCACAGCAGAAAAGCAGTTCTTCCAGAGCAGCAGTCCAGCAGAGTGGCAGTCCTTCAGTAGCAAAACAGTCCTTCTTCCTGGCAGAGTATCCACAGGTCCAGAAATGTACTAAGTTGGTGGGGTCAGAATTCCAGTTTTTATGCCCAGTGGTTCCTTTGAAGTGGGTCGGCCTTAAAGAGGGGATTTGAAAGGCACAGATATCCTCCATTCTTGTCCTGGCTCCAGACTCATGACAGGGGGTTAAGCAGTCGTTTGTGTGTGCACAGGACACGTCCTATCCAGGTGTAAGTGTGAGGCTGCTCCTAGCTCCTCCCTCCCATCCTGCCCAGGACGGCTCACAGGATGTGGAGTCCCATCAGTCATACCTAAGCTCCCTATGCATGTGGGGTTTAATAGGGAATGCCCAGTTGTCACCCACCCCAGACGTGTTTTGAGACAAGCAGCAGGCACACAGGGCTGAAAAGCAGAAAAACAGCATATTTTTCAAAGTGCCATTTTTAAAATTGTAATGATAAATTCGACTTTACCATTTCAGAACATTTATCAATAACATTCATCCATAGGTAGTAAACATGACAGCTCTACCTTCTTCCAATAAGATGTAACAAGGGATCCCCAATGTTAACCTATGGGAGGGGTATACCTCACAGTAGTGAAAACCTAATTTGGGAGTTTTTCACTTCCAGAACAGATAAAACAAAAAAGTATATGATATGCCTATTACTTACACAGCACCCTGCCTTATTGGCTACCTAGGACCTACTCTAGGGGTGACATATATAATGAAAGAGAGTTTCAGTATTGGCAAGGGGTTTTCAATGCAAAGTTGGCATGGCAATGTAAACTGAAAACACAGGTTCTGCAGAGACAGGCCTGAGGCAGGTTTTAAAGGGTTACTTAAGTGGGTGGCGCAATCAGTGCTGCAGGACCACCAGTAGCATTTTATTTACAGGCACAGAGGACACTTAGTGCACTTTACTAAGAACGTATAAGTACATTTATTATGACAATTGTGGTTAAGCCCATGTTACCAAGTTTTAGAGAGAGATCACATGCACTTTAGCACTGGTTGGCAATAGTGAAGTGCCCAGAGTCCGAAAGCCACAAAAATAAATCCAGCAAAATGAGGAGGAGGAAGGCAAAATGTTTGGGGTGAGCCTGCGGAGAGGGCCATTTCCAACAGAGGACATGGGGATACTTCCTTGGCAGGTTAGATAAATTGTTTTATTTTAGTGTTCATCATGATAGGTATATAAACACGTTTATTTTCAAAATACATCTGTCTCTAATAAGGCACCAAAACACCATGGCACAAATATTAAAAGTATATTGTTGTGGAATCCAGTTTATATATTGAATGAACAAAACAATTAATTTGTATTTAGTGAAGACAGTTGTAGTAATGATTTTTTTGTTGAGCCATGTTTTCCAAACATGGACAATTCCCTGACTCTTGCAAATGTACTTTCTTTCTTGTTGATGGATTTTTGTAGGGGCCTGTACACCCCTTGCTTTCACACAGTTCAGCTGTGCCACATTGCTTCCTTCTCAATTTCATGTGTTTTCATCCAGCGCTTACTTAGAGCCAGTAATTGCTGGTGAGCACCACCAGCACTTCTTTATGGGTGCCAGCACTTATTTTTCCGCATCTGATATTTATACAGTTCAAGAGAGGGAAAAACGGAGGAAGAGAAAGACAGCAAAACTGGGAAAGAAGGAACTGCAAGAGTGAGATATAGGGACCGCAGCGTCTGGTATTGAGTTAAAGAGGCCTGAGGTGGTTTGAAGACTCCAGCCTCGGCATTCGGGCACTCACTTTTAATTGCACCTGATGCAGGTTTATTCAAAATGGCCAATTTATGCACATGTACCCTCCATCTCTGTCTATTGATGAGGTCCTGCATGTGACTGCACATATAGGAATTACGGGTTTTATGGCAAGCACAACACAGCTGCATCTTTCCCAAGGTCAATTTCAGTGGATCAAACCTGACAATATTTATGGGGGAAATGCCTGGCTGATACTGAGACATAAGAATTTGATACTGTAAGTATCAAAATCTGCATTTTACTACTTATCTTTTAGGGAAAAGGCAATAATTATTGCATCAGATAAATTCTAAACGCCTTGTGTCAGATTTTAGAGGCACTCATATTTAAGTCTTCATTCTACAATCAGGAATTCGAATTTTACAAGCTACCTGTTTACCACAATCATCTTCAACAATATTTTTACTTCATCAAAAAAGGGGGAAGGGAGGGGCATTGACTCGCTCAAAAGCGGCAGGAGTCTCTCCACAGCAAATGCTTCATTTTGCGCATGTGGAGTCAAACAAGGACTCTGTGAAGGAGAGAGATTACCCTGCCATCAATAAATTAGAAATTTAAAGAAAGCTGCATATCACCTTAACACACCATTGTTCATTAGTTGTTTTATGTTTTTGTGGTTATAAATTAATGAAATATTTAGCACATATTCATTTTCTTACAATTTATGTTCAATACAGGAGTTGAACACTTGTTTACACATTTTTCCACTGCTTAAAACAGAAACAAAGTTGTTTGATCCTTAACACTGTTGCTGACATTTCATGTTAAAATATTACAGACGGTGCAGAACCTGCTTTTCAAAGATTAAATATTGCTACTAATTAACCAGCAGCGTCCAAAAACAGAAAAGGCAGTGCACTCTCCCAATATCTCCTATTTAATTGTACTTTGTCACCAACAAAAATATATCAAAGTTATGGTATTTCCCCTGACAAGAAGCTCCTTGCTTCTACATACTGTTATGGCTCTCTGCAGAGTAACCCAGAACTGCTGACAACCTTGAACACTGCTACAACACTATTACTGTACTTGGCAGATAAGTACCCTTGCGGCAGGAGAAGAGCTGTAATTTTGACTGTCACTTAGTATTAAACTGGATATTATTTCGCTGTATGTACATTTACACACTTATGCGCTCTAATCTGACTGCACTTCCTTGGTAGTGCAGCAGGACTGCTCAGCAAACTAGACTGGGTAGCTCTTGGGCTTCAAATTGGACTGCTCAGTTAATCCTAGGGTGTGTTTGACTAACACATTTTACTATTTTGCCACTTCTAATGTAATATGTTTCTCCAGCCTTCAAATGCTTTTCGCATGGCCTTACAGATAATAATTGGAATTGCCATGGAATTGTTTTCAAACAGATAATGTTACTGGAACATACTTCCTTTTGTTTGTTGTTATTTAATTGTGAGCTCCTTTGGGGCATTTATTTCATAACCAGGTCGCACAACTTGAATGTAAATGCCTGGATGAGGCATTCACTGATCAAAGCAATGTGTATAAAAAATGTGGTCACTTTATAAATAAAGTACACAAATGACTGGTATGATAATTTGGTTATAAAGAACTTTCAGATAACATAGGGGCTGATTATGATGGTGGGTGGACCCACCCTATCGGAAATTGGGACCACCGACAGGCTGTCGGTGGTCCTCTACGAGACATTACAATGAGACCACCACCACAGCGGTCGCAAGGCCTACCTTTTGTGTTGTGGCAAGTGCTGCTGGCTGCAGCACACGCCGCAATACAAAAAGGGGTCACTTTACATATCCCTGCACTACATGGCAAGCACTATGCTGTGCCTGCCACATGGTGCAGGGACATGTAGGGGGGGCACCATAGGTGCTCCCCAGTGCCTACATCGCAGGAGCCAAGGGGGAAGGAGGTCCCACTACGGGCCCCCAAATTCCGTTTCCGCCAGCCTTTTCATGGCTGGTTAACCAACATGAAAAGGTCGGCGAAAAGGGACATTGTAATCGCCAACCTAATCAGGCCCATAGTCTTTTGTTTCCTTTACTTTTTGCACACATCCACGCCAAATATGACATTGGCAGTGCCAACATAAAACTTGCACCTCCAGACAAACTTTGAAGCAAAAACAAGTAGAGGGAATAAGGTTTATTGGGCTGGATGTACAGAGGTTTTTGTCGTAGGCAGCTAGTGCTTTTGCACACTGAGGGCCACATGCACAAAGCATTTTTGCTGTATCGACCGTTTCTGACCGCACAAATGCTTTCTCATATGTATAAAGCAGAAATTGTGACTCGGTATTTGGAAGGGGCGTGTTTCGGGTATCCCTTTCAAATTCAGAATCTCAATGGTATGTATGAATGTTTTGCAACCGAATTACAGGTGCAAAACATTCATATTTTACCTAGACGTCAAAGAAGGTGAGAACCATTTGCAAATGGAAGAGGTCCCCAGGGACTCTTTCCCCATTGTTAATGATGAAAAAAACATTTTTTAAGAGCAGGCAGATGTCCCATTTCTAGTTTAATTTTTTCTTTTTAAACACATCCCATTTTCCTTTAAGGAAATAGGGCTATGTTAAAAAGAAAAAAAGATTGCTTATTAAACAGCAATCACAGACACGGTAGTCTGCTGACCTCAGCAGGCCACCATCCCTGTGATGGCTGTGATTCTTAATGGGTCGTAAATTGCGACTTACCTCATTAACATTCATGAGATAGGTCGATTTGCAAATACATTAGGAATCGCTATTTTATTTATACTTATTTTGTACATTAGAAATTGCAATTTTCTAATATTGATTCTATAAGAATCGCAGTTAGGAAATCGCAATCCATAACTTTTGTACATCTGGCCCCGAATGCTTTGCAATTTAACGTTCATTTTATCCTACGACGGCAGATGTACAAATCTTATGCGGTGCAAAATAGACATCCAGAATGATTCTCAACTTCTGCTTCATTAATTTTAATGAGGCCTACCTGAATGGATGAAAGTCTGAGAGATAAAGCAGTTGACCATTCTGGTATTCACAAAGTCAGAACTTCACTTCGTTTTTAGATTCCAGCCGCTATCCCTTAAAGGCATAGGGGTCTTCAATTAAAAAATAGTTCTCTGTGAATGATTTCTGACTCTCAACACACCTCTAATCCATTGCAATTTCCCTTTAACCCCTTCCGTGCTCCCGTCAGCCAACGCCCGTTGCGAGCACTACCTGGCTAGTGCTGCGCACGTCCGTTGGACGACGCGCCCCGCCCACTTTTTCAAACCACCGCACCGTGGCAGAATTCGCGCCACGGTTAAGCGGTTGCAAATCCTGTGATTTTGCAAATTACAGCTTTACATTTGCAAAAAGACTTTGTGCAACAGAAACGTGGTTGGTTTGTCCTAGTCTAAAATAACTGCCAAATTACTATCAATGCCTAGTTTTTATATATTTGATATCCGTGATGCTCTTTCTAAAGAAATAGGTAGGAATATATATTTAAAAAAAAGCTGTGCAAGAGAAAAGTGCAGCATGGCTTGTACATCTGGAGCAGACAGAGCCATGTTACAGTAGCATAAAGGTCCACTTTAATTTTAATAATCTTGAGAAGAATAATCTTACTTACTTTACTTATTAGAAAGCACTCTACAATCCCCATCACTGAGCAACAAATCAGTTTTGCAGCAGTGCCGGCTTCATCTATCAAACTATAAGAAAGTCAAACATAGATTGCTGCAAAGAGTTTCATAAACTTATGGAAGGTAAATCAACAGCACAGATTTGAAAGTATATATCCTGTCAAAAAGCCCTAGACAATTTAAGTCGCAGGAGAGATTGTGGACCCGATCAAAGACGCATATGGCTTGATTGTAGTGAATTGACAATGGAAGACACAAGGGCCCAGATTGTCAAAATGTTCACAGCACCCAAAGAAGTTGTGTGAGTGGGCAGAAAAGTGGCATATATACAAAGATATGGCGCTATCCTGCTCTCTCCCTAGCACTGGCCCATAATTAGACAGCTGAGCGCCATGCACACATCTTTGCTCCATAGTGCAAAGGTGTCTGAGGCTAGCATAGGTTTTGAACTAGAAGTGTGCCTTTGCTCAGACAAACTTATAAATGTTTGCCACTTCGGGTGTGTGCTATACAGTGCTGCACAAATGCAAAGTGGGAAGCATTAGGAGAAATAAAAGCATTTATACTTTTTAAAGCCTGCTTTCAAGTGGCGTTATTTTTTGGCACAAAACCCTGTCCACTATCGTAAGTAGATAGGGTTCTGTGTAAAAAAAACCATGGGTGGTTGCATGAGAATGTTCACTTACCACTTATGGAGCTCCCACTTTATGCGGAGTAATGTAAAGCAGCGCTTTGAGATGCTTTGATTTATTGCAGGCAACTGTTCAGCTCAAAGCAAGTTTTGTGCTGGAAAGCAAAACATTTTTTTTTTTTGCAGGTTTGCATCACTTCTGTGACACAAATCCAGCACAAAATGTTTGTTAATCTGGGAGTCTATATTCAAATGATCACTGTATAGCAACCATAAACTGGACCTCTCCACACCTCTACCCTCTATACAGGGACAAGGGCTGCCCGGAGTCAAAGATGGACTAGAAAACCAGCCCTGGCAATTACGTCAGTGTTGTGCTGGTGGGAACACTGCTGCTGCGCTTCTGTTACAGGGGGCTGATTGTGCAGCCCCAGTAACAAAAACGGCCCCCACCGTTTCGAAACCGGACCCACCTTTCCAGCTCACTGGGAAAACGCCCATTACACACTACGGCCAGTCCGGCCCTTCCCGGAGTGCAATGTAGGGTCAAGCACACATAGAGTAGGCTGCATGTGAAACCAATCTTATAATTTTCCCAGTTTTCAGTTTGTAATGCTAGGTCCAGACACCTCATCCACAAGACTCGAACACATCAGAAGGGCCTGTCAGAATGTCATGCATGAAGCAGACATAGTCAATGGGGCCAAGGGGGTAAAGATCATATTCAAATCACAGAATCTCAGCAATGAATTGAAGCAACTGAACAAGGGCACCACTGACTCATCTGTAGAGTTTACTATGCCATTAGCAAAGGGCACACTGGAGCAGGATGTTGATGATGGGACAGAGGGTAATCGTCAGTCAGGAGGGGAAGAACAGGAGTGAGGAGCATAATTAAGACAGGCAAGACTCACTTGTGTTTGGCTTCTCTCGCTAAAAGTGTTAAAAAGAATTCTTCTGCTCTTCATTTCTTCCTATAGAAAAATATTAGTTGATTAAACCATAATGGCAGGACTAAAATACTGTAATTCTTTCTGGAGTGTATCAGTGCTTTATCCAGAGGATTCAGATTAGTTAGAATTGCGCCAATAGTTGAAATCATGTCCCACACAGAAGCATGCATTTCTTTTAAATTACCTGGCCTTGCAGTAGTTGTGGTCAGAAAAGCCAGTGTCCATTTGCAATGCCACAGGGAGGACTCAAATATGCTGCTTGTTTGAGGCTCGGTCAGCAATCACGGTAGTGGCAGCTTGAGCAATTCGGCACGCCATAGGAACACTGTGGTACGCTGAGCACAGGGTGTACCACAGTCCATCAAGGTCTGGTGGCTCGGGGTGTGAGTGTCACCGAGGAGAGACATGCCTTCAAAAAGTGCACGGCTGACCTGGGACGGTTTGGCAGAGAACTTGCTGGTGGCACCGCATTCCTCTGATCCACCCAGCTCCAAGCAGGATCAGAGAAGTGTTGGCAATGGAGGGGGAAAGAAACTAGGGCCCCAAAGCACAAATAATATCGAGACTGAACCCACGGCAGAGTGAAAAAGCACAGACAATTGTCAACTGACCAGCAGACCCCACCTCCCCATTACGGAGTTCTTCTCCTTGGCAATGTCTGTAGTACTGGGCTCTGGTGGGATAGCCCTCAGAGCCCTTGTTCGAGCAAGCAGACTATGATAAAGTGGCTGACAATGTCAGCATGACTCAAACTTGCGGTCTCACTGCAGAATCAAAATCAGGACTGGATCCAGTAGGTGAACCAGTAAATGCTACCCCAGGAGGAGGGGTAGGCTGCGCTCAAGAAAGCGTGGCCTTCTGCAGTCTGGTGGCATGGCAGCAAAGCTCAATCCCCAGGTCAATGGTAGATCTGGGCATGCTTTGGTGGGAGAGGACTCTCTCTCAAAAAAGGATAGTTGTATGTGGATAGCCCCTGATTCATCTGCGATATAGGCTATCCAAATGAAGGGAATAGCAACTGGGTTGGAGAATTCCCCGGGTGCTTCATTTACTTTGCCCCACTCATTGGGGCTCCTGAACACTAACACATTATGCAAAGGCCCAGATGTCCATTTTGAGCACAGTAATTGGACCAGCCTAAGTCCAAACATTTTGCTATGTAGTCTCCCAGTAGGACGGAACCTCCTCTGCCTAGCAAAAGAAGGTCCTGCAGCAGCCAAAATACACAGTAAGGATATCAAGGCTTTGGAAGAGGGGGCTGGTGTGCAAAAACTCCTGGAAGGCTCTCTGAAACTGGGAGATAAATTATTTTCACTCAATGATGGTTCTGACACCTCCAGTCCAGGGGAGTCGGAAGATAAAGGTTGCTCATCAGTCTCTGGTGTTAGTTTAAGCAGTTCACCAGACAGGCCGGGTACTAGGATCAGGCCAGTGTGGCAACATAGACAGTCCATTGATCAAAGCCAAAGTCAATGATCTGCAAAGGCGGCAAAAAATTATTTATCAGCCTCTACATTAAATGGGATTACTCTGCAACACAGCAGGTGTACTCGAAGCCGCAGGACCAAAGTCACACTCCCTCAGGGAGTGGCGATCACCTTGCTATCACGGACGCTGCAATGCAGCCATCCTTGAGGCTAATATATAGCTCCATTTAACAACACCTGGAGAAAACTCGCTCTGATGGCCGCAAGGCTAGGGTGGCTTCAATGAAGCTGCAGGGAGCTGTCAGGAAGACAATTGCCTGCATTCTAAACTACCCATCTAGACAGAGGAGTCTCCATTTTGCTCAGTACCCTCGGTGGGTATTACAGCATTTACATTCTAGGTTGTTCCTTCAAAAACTGTTGCACAAACTTGCCTGTACCAACCTTTTCAGTCTCTCAAGATGGTAGCTGCCATGCAATTCAGATTTAGCGTTCTAGCGCTCCTGCTTAATACCCAGCTGTAGTGTTTCTTCCGAGCACTTCAACTGTCTACCTGAAGAAGAGAGCAGCTTTCGAAAATCGCGCCTGCTCTGAGGAGATTTATTTTGTTCCTGCAATGTCAGATTTATTTTTTTACTCCACCTTTGGCAAAGCGGTGTGCACACCAGGGGTCTCTCCTCTTTCGGAGACCGGTGTCTCATTACGCTTTCTGAGCGTCCTTTTGCCTTCCGTACGGATTCCTGAGAAAAAGAAAGCCTACTTCAGTAACATTCACCGGAGGGACAGTAAGACTTCTAATTCTTGGATGTTGTTTTGGAAAAGCTCCTTCCAGGATCTAAATATTTGTATAAACTTACATATTGACTTTCTGAACACAAGATTGAAAAGCTCCTTCCAGGATCTAGATATTTGTATATATTTATTCATGGGACTCTCTGAACTTAAGATTGACTAGTCCCAAGAACTGCTAATTTTCGTTGTACTGAACAGTCCTATTAAATAATACCGCGTGAACTCATTTGAATAACCTTTTTTCTAAGGAGTTGGTTGCAAGAAAAGAAAAGACTTAAGTACTAATTCCTTACACAGAGAGGGGCTAACCTTTTCTAATGATTCAGGTGCAAAGTGAGATAGAGACGAGTGAATGAATTGAGTGAACTGTTGAAAGGTCGTAGTGATTGTTTTAATCATAGTGACTTACTGTTTTTCATTCGGGTTCTCCTTGTAGTGCATTCAATTAAGAACATGCTCATCATTCCGTTTAAGATTGTGGAAGAGGTACAGGCAGGATTTCGGAATCTGGAGGCAGTCTCTCTTTCTCTCCCATTCCCCTTTCCCCAATGTGAGTGTTTAGCGCGGATTATTAATTGTCTGTGCAGGCAATCACAGAGGAGATTTTACAACTAGCATCTGCTCCTATGGAGGTTTGGTACTTGCGGATGAGTTCCCTGACAGGAGCCATATGGAAAATCACTAAAGCTTGTGTTGAGATTGGAGAGAGGATAACCTCTGTAGAAAACCGGGCTGCAATACTAGAGACTTATGTGGCGGTGATGCAGTCCCAATCAGATGCTCAAGGGTCTCAAATCGCAGATGTGCAATGGAAACATGAGGACTTTGAGAACAGGCAGAGATGTAATAATCTGCAATTCCTTTGATTAGAGGAAGTAGCGTAAGTCAACAATATTAGGGCATTCATAGTAAACCTACTCACAGGGGCATTTACTGGGATGACTTCCTGAAACTGGAAATAGGAAATTCAGAGAGCACATCAGTTTCCCCCAATGTTAAAGAAGTTGAGCTCCACACAAGCCGAAAGTATCAGCAGGTCGAGAGCATATATTTTGGTAATTTTTTGCTCCAGCAAACAGTCTTTGAGAAAGCCTGGCCTGGCGCAGAGTGAAACTTTGATGGCTAATCTTTTTTCGTAAGTTTAGACTTTTGCCATGTAACAGTCGAGAGGAGATGGTGACTGAGACAGCTCATTCTTATGTGTCAGGCATTTGGCGCGGAGGCCTGTTTGATGAAGCCTGCCCGTCTTAAGATTGTCTTTAAGAAAAAACCTGGGAGTTTACTTCAGAGATTACAGCCAAGGAATACATGGTCGATAAGTCAGGCAAGTCCTGATTTGTAATGTCTCAGCAGTGAGAATTTCTTTTCATACTGTTTAGCTTAATCCTGCACACATGAAATATTGGAGTTTTATGTTTTTCTGTCTCTTTTGATCTAATTGTGGTATGTTGGACAGAGCTAGATTCACTTCTCTGTGATGTATGGGGATTTCAGCAATAATCGCTTTTTCCTTATGCCCCACGCTTTACTAGGGTCTCTTCACAAAGTGTTGATATTGGAATTGTGGAGCTGGGGAAGAGGTTGAGCACTGGAGTCATCATGCAGGCTAGCCGTGGTCTGATTGTTTCACGGTGTAGGTTGAGAGGGTAGCGATGGTGAGTGAGAGAGGCATGGGATACTCAAAATTGGGAGGGGGCTTTTAGAGGGGTCACTGTGGGGATGTTGGGGTGGTAGGGTGAACTACACAAAAGGAGGAAGGAAAGTTAAAAATCTAATTTGGTATCTCTCACGGTTTCAGTTTGGAACGGTCCGGAAGGAGGGTAAGGTACTTTTGCAGAAGCTGCTAGATAATTTAGACTACCTATATGGCCTGTGCAACTAAGATATGTATTGCCTCTGACAACATTTGTGGCTTAAATGACAATGTAAAAAAGCAAAACACAGCTGAAGATCTTAAAGTTCTCTGAGTGTATATTTTATGTATGCAAGAAATGCACATTTTGCGCATACTTAATGTATGCAAGAAACCCACTTGAGAAAAAGTTACCTGAATCTTTGAGTTTTATTCTATGAGCATGCATGACACAGAGTACGAATACTCAAGGGGTGGCCATCTTCATAGTCCACAGGAAAATCTGTAGATTTAAACATCCTCATCTGACATGTATGGCTGGTATGTGATTGCTGAATGTCAATTTGCAGGGAGCACAATCACACATTGTTCTGTGTATGGCTCAAACTCAGATGATCCTGCATTATTTAATTTTTTGAATAATGAATTGGCCCTATGGCCCACATGAATCACAATGTGTGGTGATCTGAACATCAACTTGCCTGGTGGGCTAATTGATTCAGTAGATAACTTCTATTCAGGTCTAAAGCCTGGAGTCTTTCAGGTGCTGCCACATATTGAGAGCAATCATGGGATAGTGGACGTCTGGCATACAAATAAGGCATCAGACCCACAATACACTTTTTTCCTGCCCCCCCCCAACCATCTCCTAGGAAATACGTCTGTTTGGGCTATATTTTTGCATCCCTCAGCTCGGCCTTATGGATATGTGTAGTAATATGTAAATATTAGATGAGAATGCTGCTCTGTGCTACCCTTTGTTTGTGGTGGCAGGGTGAAGCATTCTTTGCCAGCATTCTATGGTTGCTGGGATTGACATCTGTTGTATTCTTAGAATGTTATAACTCAACTGGGACTTGTGGTTGAAGCTGTGGTGGCTAATGGAGTATCTGCTCCTGGACATCTCAACAGTGTAGCCTACAATAAAGCTTCTCCACTTACCTTGACTCCAGCGTCTTCACTACCGATTGTTGGCGACGATCTGACTAAACGGGCGAACCCTCTGTGTGCTGACCTTTTCTGGTCCACCTCAGCACTTTTAACGGCCATTCCTGACTAGCTCCTCTAATGCACAGTGCTTATTGCTCCTTCCTGCTGTGTTGCTATCTTTGGATTCACTTGGTTCACTGTGAACATCCTCTCTCTGTTTTCCCTTTTCCGGTTGCTGCCAGCCTTCAAGGGACGTGAGTGTGCCCTAACCTTGCAGACAGCCACTCTCCAGCAATCCAGCCATGTGACAGGCCCGTGTCTTTATTCCAACCGTGCCTGGTTCCTACATTGAAGTTTTGGGCGCTGTTGTCGAGCGAGAAAACGTCCACATGAGACTGCATGTGCTGCTGGCAATGGTTTAGCCCTGTCCAGAGAAGTGTCCACGAGAAGCTGCGCGTGGTGTATGGCCTAATGGTCCTCGGAGGCATCTCAGGTGACATGTTTCCCACTTACTATGCTGTGTTTTCAACAGCACTCCTGATGCCAGTGCTTTTGCTGCATGTTCAACATGGATTCTGATGTCTCCTAGGTATGAGTATTGCGGATCAGGGTGATTTGCACATCTTATTAACTATTTCCACTACGCCTCTCACAATTATCTCCAGATGGCTGTGACTCACATATTTTTTGGGGATATTCAGACACAAGCTTCTGTATCACATGTTTCTACCCAGCGGACCGCGGTGATTCACACACCTCATGACATTATTCCACTACCAACAGTTTCAGTCATATTAGACTTTTAATTTTCAGTTCTCTAATGTTAGTGACAATCCTATCGTACCGTGTATTCTTGAAAAAATGTAAGTAATCTTTGCTTTGCTTGCAGAATGTATATATATTTAAATCAGACTCGGATGTAAAGAAACTCATGGAAATGGTGAGGCAAAATAAGTTAGAGACTCAAATTAAACAGAAGGCCTGGTATGATCACAGGAAGGGTGCCAAATTAGTTCCGCTTGCTGTTAAAGTCATGGTCACTATTACGTTTCCTATTCACGTGAAAAAGGGAGAAAGCATATTTGGTGAGCCGACCAGAGTTGTGAGAGTTGGCAATAATGCTGTCCAATTTTTGGGAAGACATTAGTGAAACCTTTCCAAAATTGTTAAAGTGAGAACAAGTGCTAAGTGTGGATCTGACAAGATTGTTATGGAAAATACACCTGGGTCCAGGGAAGATCATGGTGGGCTCTGGTGAAGCTCAAGATTGTCTGTCACTCCAAAGAGGTTTCAGGAGTAAACCGGTATTTTATTTATTGTTCTTCTGCAGTGTATATAGTTTTTTTGTGTTGCTTTTTGTTCTGTTTTGGGAAGAAGGGAAGGTGTGTAGTATTATATATATATATTAGATGAGAATGCTGCTATGTGCTGCCCTTTGTTTGTGGTAGCAGGGTCAAGCATTCTCTGCCAGCATTCTATGGTTGCTGGGATTGACATCTGTTGTATTCTGAGAATGTTATAATTCAACTGGGACCTGCAGTTGAAGCTGTGGTGGGGGTGGTCGGTGGAGTCTCTGCTCCTGGACTCCACAACTGTGTAGCCTACAATAAAGCTTCTCCACTTACCTTGACTCCAGCGCCTTCACTACTAAATTATTTGAGAAATACCCAAGAGTCATGTCTGATCATAATCCCCTGGTCATTGAAACACCACTGGCATAGGTCCGTGCAAGCCTGGTCAATCAAGAGAGGTCTACTTTATGACGAGAGATATCTTGTCCAAATCAATAACTGGATCCTGGAGTTTTTAGATTGTAATCAGGGCAGTGCTCCTCCCGGGATAGTTTGGGATGCCTTTACGGAAGAGATTTGTGGGGGAGACACTCAGTTTCAGTCTGAACCACCAGAAGACACAAATTCAGATATTGCAAAGACTGTATAGAGAATTAGCCGACGCTAAGGCTCAACTCATCGCCACTGCCTCAGAAGGAGATCATCTTGTAGTGGTCCAACATAATCTTGCTTTAGCTAAATTGGCCATTAACAGCATCTTGGCAAATAAAACAGTGAAAACGTATTGTCCCTTAAAAGGGAGTGCTAGAAATATAGCGAGCACGTAGGTCATTTGCTTGCGTGGCACACCAGGCAAAAAGGAACATATAGGGAGATCACCGAAATTAAGGATAGAGGGAATCATTCTGTTACTGACCGCAGGGGGATCCGTGAAGTGTTCCAAGACTCATATTGCGTTGTGCTGAGAGGGCAAAGGATGATAAAAAGATTGAGAAATGTCTTATATTAATCTCTGGAACTTAAAGTCTGCTCTGAAGATAGCGAATTTCAAGATGCCTCTCTCAGCGAGGATGAAGTTTATACAGCTCTCACAGAGCTCCCTTCTGTTAAGGCTATTGGGGTGTATAAAATTCCACTAGAATTCTATTCTTCTCAGCTTTAGGTGTCACTTGAGTCGAGTTATTCCGCAAGGCACACAAAGGACAACAGGTGACCTTGACCAATATAGTGGTGTTTCCCAAATAAGGAAGCCTCCACCAGACCCCGGGTCAGATAGACCCATTAGATTACAGCAACACTAAGTTATATTCTAAAATCCCAGCAACAAGGCTATATCAAGTTATCTCCAAGCAGGTCTCTCCACAGGATACATGCCCACCGAAAACCATTTATTTAGTAGCTGACACTATTTCAGACCTCCTAACAGACATTTTTAATCTTATGATTAGGTCAGGAAAATTCCCCATTGTCTGGAAGATAGCCTATATTCTTCCTTTAATCAAAAAAGCTAACCTAGATCCTTCAAATCCTGGGAACTACCGTCCCATTTGCAGATTGCCCCTTCTGGCAAAAATAATTGAAAAAGCTCTTAACTCACAGTTGACAGCTTTCATCGAGGACCAGATCCACCTAGACCCTTGCCAATTAAGATTTAGGAAACATCACAGCACCGATTTAGCATTGATAAGTGCCTCGGAACAGATTAGATGGACACTGGATACGGGGGGTAGTACAGTGCTGGTCCTATTGGACCTCTCAGCGACATTTGACACTGTAAACCACCAAGTCCTGCTGAACATGCTGGAGGATATTGGGGTAAAAGGTAAAGCCCTTGCTTTAGTCAAATCATTTCTGTCAGACAGAATTCAGTTTGTTGCAGCTGATAATTTCAAATCCCCATCCTTCTCTGTCCCTTGCGGCATCCCCCCGGGTTCGTCTCTTAGCCCGACCCTTTTTAACATCTATGTGGCCCTTTTGGCCAAACACATTAGATCATTTGGTTTCTCGGCAGTTACCTATGCAGATGACACCCAATTAGCGATCTCTGTATCATCTAATATTTCCGAGACAGTAAAGCGTTTTTACAACTGTATGCAGGAGATCGGAAAATGGATGGCCCAAAACTGCTTAAAGTTGAACTCAGGCAAGATTGAGGTACTGCTCTTTAGGAAGGATACTTCCTTTTGGTCCCAAGACTGGTGGCCATCTGAACTTGGACAACTTCCGTCGCAACTCACAAAGTAAAACATCTTGGAGATATCTTAGACAACCATCTGACCTTCGAAGGGCATGTGAATACAATCACGTCTGCCTCCTTTACGGAAGATCTTTCCTTTCATTCTGAAGGACCCTCAAAAACAGTAATTTCTGCTCTGATACTATCAAAAAGTGACTACACAAATGCTCTTTTAATAAATAAAAGAAAGAAAATCTAAATAAGCTGAAGGTCCTACAGAACTCAGCTGTTCGCCTTTTACTAGGTATACCCAAAAGAGAAACAGTCTAAGCTGCCCTTCCGCTTCTCCATTGGTTCTCTATTGAGAAGCGTGTACAGTTTAAGGCCCTGTGCATTGCTTTCAGGGCTCTTCATGGGGAAGGCCCAAAAGTTTTTTAGCTTTGGTTTCGTTGGTATTTTCTGCCACGATCCCTTCACTCACAAACTGCATGAAATATCATTGTTCTTAGAGTAAAAAGAGTAAAATGGGACGGGAGAAGTATTATTGGCAGCACCTCCTGTCTCTGGAACAGCCTCCCTTTATTCCTGAAAAAGGAAATAGTCCTTCTCTGCTTTAGGGAAAAACTAAAAACCTGACTTCTCAGTCTTTAGGAGTCTCTAAACTCTGGCCAGCCTCATAACCTGATACTGCCTAGTTTGCAAGCTTGCATGCCTAGACACCTTAGGGTAGTAGTGCACTTTTATTATACATTTTCATTTCATTTAGTTTCTCCTTGGCAACACAGTTTTGTCCCAGGGAGAGGAACTATGTCCGCCGAGTTATAACGGTGTTTGATGCAGCAGCAAATTGAGGAAGAGCCTATGGCTCTGGCCCTGTTAGATGCAGGGAAAGCATTGGCAGGGTTGCCTGTGATGACCTTTGGGCAGTTATGAAATGTTATGGAATAGGATGGGGTTATATTAGGGCAATTAAATCTGTCTATCATAACCCCACTGTCTGGCTTCAAAACATTTGGATGGGGGGGGGGCAATCTGATCCCATCAGAATTATGAGAGAGACACGACAAGGGTGCCCCTGCTCCCCTTTATTGTATGCCCTTTACATAGATCCTCTGGTTAGGAGGCTGGAATCCAACGCTCTAATCAAGCCTATGCTATTCCACGGCAAGAATACTAAGATTCTGGTGTATGCTGACAATATAGCAGTCATGACATCCGTCCTATGGGCATCAATGTGGCAGGTAGGGGAAAAGCCTCAGAATATGGGAGATTTTCTGGCTATTTCCTTACCCAGTTTATTGCTCAGATAATAACCAATAAATACGAGCAAACTGCTGATGTTCAGACTGTAACAGAAGTAGTTTACCTGTGAGTTAGCATTATGGCATATCTAGATCAGATTGTCAAATCTGAACTAGCCCCGGTACTTTGGGAAGCAAAAAGAGATTAACAGAGGATGCATAACTAACATACATCCATTTTTGGCCACTGTAATGTAATTAAGATGCGATTCCTACCCAAGGTCTTATATTTCTTTACCCTGAATCCCACTTGAGTTTGAAAATCGATGGTTTAAACGGATGGAAGATATGGAAACTTTGTCCGGTTATATGCTAATGCAGAAGGGCTCTAACATTTCTGATGCTAACTAGGGAAAGAGGTGGTTAGGCCACTCCCAATTTTAAACTTTATCAGTGGCCCGCTGCTCTACAATATATGAGATCCCTTATCGATTGGAGTGAAGGAAATTGTGGTGCTGGAGAAAGTATCTCTCCCATGTATGAATTACTTATTTGGAAGGATGCTAAAAGCATTTTTTTTAAAGATAATTGAACCAAGATATTTTAAGAAATTTAAGTTTAAGACCCTCAGTGCAGCTTTTAAGATCTGGCAAATTATGAAGAAAATAACTGGAATAGGAAACTCAACTACTGTACCCCAATATGGGGAGCTCATTGTCTTTTCTCACTGTTTCAGGACTTTTGTTGTGTCTGATGGGAGCCCAGGGGGGTTAGAAGACTAGGGGATTTTTAGATAGGAGATGCATTTGCATCATTTGAAGAATTGCAGCAGGACAAAGGCTGGATAAGAGTGAATTATTTTAATATATGCAGATTAGTGACTTTCTTTTAAAAAAGGGAAGGGGACCGAGCGGATTTGACAAACTGACCTTGTTGTAGATCGTGGGGAATGAGTTCAGATGTCCATTTAGCCCAATTTATGAATAATGAGTGGTGGCATGCCTGATGATTTGGAAACAAATTTTGGCACATGACAGAAGAAGCTAAATACTACTGACTTAGGTCGCACTTTACTGTTGTCTGGAGGACTGTAGGCGCAACATTTTAGAACACTTTTTGACCTCTACTATATGGTGACAAAAATGCTAAATGGGGAGGGAATACTGGTATTCGCTGCCGCCGTTGGCAAAGCCAGGAGGCAGACATGGTGCATATGTTCTGCTCTTGTGCCGCATTGGATTTATTGAAAGAAGAGATAACCAGGTTAATGGAAACAGCACTATCCCTGGACATTACTATGACCCCCCAATTAATAATACTGGGTACACAGAATGACACGGTCACTAGGTCAGAGCAGTTCTTTGTTCTTTATAGCTGTGGCCGTTGTCCATATCTGCAGATCTCCAGCATGGCGTGATCCACATTCCCTGACATTTCCTCAATGGTTAGCTTGATTGCTATCAATTTACAATGTAGAAAATAATCTTTATATACGAAAAGGCAAGAAAGCTAGAAAAAGGGGAGAACAGATTTGGGCCTCTCTACAAATGTGGGCTGGAAAATGCTTGCCGATCTTCACGAAACTTGATATGAAAAAAAAAAACACTCATGTTATTTGATTGGAAGATGTCATGCAGCTTCGTCAAATGACACCAATGTTAGTAGTAGGCTATTATAATTTCTAAAATGGGAAGGGCAATGACTCATGACAGGAAAACATTGGGGTAGAGCTGTTTCTTCTCTTCTTCATCAATTGTAATATATATATATATCACATTACATTGTACGTATTTGCCTATACGTTGACACCCCTTCACTTTTTCACCCCATATACATATCTACATGAAACTTGATATGTCAAAACCTAACCACTCATGATAATTGACTGGAAAATTGTGGTAGTGCTTTCTCTTTCCTTCTTCCACAATTGTAATATATATCACATTACATTGTAAATATCTGCATACATTTTTTACACTCAACTTTTTCTTTCTGCCAAAACACATGTCTTCATGGAACTTGATATGTCAAAAACTAACCAGTCATGACATTTACCTGGAAACGTTAATGCACGTCAAATTACACCAATGGTAGTAGTATGCTATTTATTATAATTTTTAACATGTGTGTTGTGATCTCGTGCTTGCTCGCACCGCGCGTCATGCCTACGTTGGGGGGTGACGATTGGAATGTATGGAGTGCGATCGTTCTTCTGGAGCTGGGAGGAAGACGGGTGAGGGTGAGAAACGTTGGTGCTGCTTCTACTTTGCCTATCTCAATAAACCTGAAGAAATTTACTTTGCCTGAAGATCCTAAATTTAACACTGGCGACGAGGATGGGATACGAACCCACGCGTGACTCTTACATTGTGGCCATTGGTGGAGAAAAGTTTTCAGCTGTAAGGAAGCAAGCCATTCTCCTACATAATCTGGGTGTGGAAGGAAGAAACGTTTATGACAGCATGGATACCATACCTGTGGGTGGAGGGGATGGTGAACCAGCTGATGTGTTTGAAATGTCCATGACTATGCTTGAGGAATATTTTGGCCCCCGGATTAACGTTATATTAGAGCGCCATAAATTCTTCACCAGAATACAAGGTCCTGTAGAACGAGTTAAGAGTTATATTGCTGCTCTTAAGACCCTAGCTCGTACCTGTGAATTTGGTGAACTCACGGACCCTCTCACTAGAGATCAACTGGTGAGATGCACCAACAGCACAAGAGTCCAAGGAAAACTATTGTCTAAAAATCCGTCATTATCGGAAGCAATAGCCATAGTAGAGGTTTTAGAAAATACCTCTACCTGGGTTGAAGAGATGAAAAAAGATCGAGAGGTAAAGAAGGAGATCAAAGAGAATGTGCATGTTTTGACCGATAAGCCTACTCAAGAGAGTAGTGATAGTGTTGCCAAAGTTGCCTCCACTGACAAACAAAAAATTTCTGACAAAGATGTGCGGTCACGCTTTCCCTCTAGAGTGCCGTCTGGCAAAACAGATCATGATGGTCATTCTGTCGTGTACAACAGCAATGGTGATAAATTCTCTGGAGAGGTTTCTAAACCAAAATGTTTCAGGTGTAGCAGTCTTACGCACTACTCAAACTATCCTCATTGTTTTGCCAAAGACTCTATTTGCAACAAATGTGGCATTAAAGGACATTATGCCAGAGTTTGCAGGTCTTCCGTCAAGTCAAAGTATCCGTAAAAGAGTACTGAAAGTGTACGAACGATTATTCTCAACGTTGAGAATGTTGGAAATTATGTTGATGAGGGAAAAGTGGTTATGCCAGAATGTGACATTTTGGTTGACGGGTTTAACTTTGTAGTTTTAGCTGATTCTGGGTCGCCTTTTACAATGGTGGGGAATAGGCAATGGGATGAAGTGGTTGGTTTTGATAACATGTCACTGCTGCCTCCAGATATAAATCCAGTAAGCTATGGTGGTAGCAAAATAGATGTGTTAGGATATGTAGTAGCCAACATCCAATTCAAGGACAGACAAACATTAGGTAAAGTTTACATAGCTGAGAGAGGAGATAATCTCCTAGGTTGGAGACATCAGCGTGATTTGAGTATCATGCTTAATGTCAGTGCTATCGATCCAAAAGATCAAGTTATGTTGGTGGAAGTTGCAGGAAGTAGTCACGTTATCAATTTCTTTGACAAATTTCCTGAAGTTTTTACTGATTCCCTGGGTTGCCTCAAAAGTTTTGAGCACAAAATAATCCTGAAAGACAGAGCTGTACCTTGTGTGCATAAGGTCAAGAAGGTGCCAAATATGATGTTAGCACCATTAGAGCTAGAACTCAAAAGACTTCTAGATCTGGGTGTCACTGAAGAGATTGAAGGCTCGGAGTGGTTGGCCCCGATTGTTTTGGCCCCCAAGGATGGTGGGACCAGTGTCAGGATGTGTGTAGACTTGAGAGGACTTAACGAATGCATATGGGTGGATCGTCAGCCTCTACCCAACATCTCAGAATCTCTTAGTATGCTTAAAGGTGCGCGAGTTTTCAGTGTGTTGGATTTATCCTCTGCATATCACCAGATTCCTCTCCACAAAGACTCTAAACATCTTACGTCTTTTGTTACACCACTGGGAGCATATCGGTTCACAAGAATGCCTTTTGGGTTGGCATCAGCTGCAGCATGTTTTCAGAGGGTAATGAAGCTTGTTTTAGAAGGGATACCAAATATCATGTTTTTCCAAGATGATATCTTAGTTTATGGGAAGAATGAGCAAGAGCATAATTCCACTATGTCATGTGTGTTACTGAGACTAAAGGATAAGGGTCTCACCTTGAAAAAGCAGAAATGTCATTTGGGGCTGAGTTCTCTTACGTATTTGGGTCATGTAATCTCTGGAGAAGGTATCCAACCCAAAATGGAACTTGCTGAAAGTATTATGAATGCTCCCTCTCCCAAAGATAAGGATCAAGTCAGATCGTTCTTGGGTTTAGCTGAGTTCTATTCCAAATTTGTTAAAGGGTTTGCTAGTGTGTCTGAGCCCATTAGAATGTTACTTAAAAAGGGGTCACATTTTGATTGGTCGCAAGAATGTGAAGAGGCATTTTGTGTGATAAAAAGGGAGATTGGGAGGTTACCCACGTTGGGGCATTTTGATGTCCACCGAAAGACTATCCTTACCACTGATGCTAGCCTTAAAGGTTTGGGGGCGGTTCTTTCGCAGGTAGTGGACGGAGAAGAGAAAACTATTGCTTTTGCTTCTAGAGCTCTCAGAGAAGCAGAAGTGAATTACTCATGTATAGAGAGAGAAGCTCTGAGTGTGTTTTGGGCCGTGCACCACTTTAAATTTTTTCTTTGGGGCATACCGTTTCTGGTTAAATTAGATCACCGTCCGCTGGTCCAGATATTTTCATGTCACCGCAGTGAACAGTTAACACCCAGATTGAAGCGTTAGAGCGAAGGTCTCCAGGAGTTTAATTTTCGGGTGCAGTATTTACCTGGGAATATGAATAAGTCTGCCGACTGTCTCTCACGGCTGCCTCTTGACAATGATTTGGATGATACCAAAGATCGGACTGGAGTTGAATCTAGAAATGTTTGCTGGATGTCCGAGCCAACCTTCTCAGGTAAAGAGTGGTCAGATGAAGTAGGTAGGGATGAGGTCCTTTCTTCTCTCAAGATGTGGATAAGAGTAGGGTGGCCTGATTACAAGATGTTGGACCAAGAGATGAAATCTTATTGGCCAGTAAGGGAGGAGATATCATTCTATGAAGGGAATGTCATGAGAGGTGACAGAGTGATTCCTCCTCTTGAATTCAGGAACAGGTTAATTAACATTGCCCATGAAGGACATCTAGGGAGGAGTCTTACCAAAGCTAGAGTGAGAGAAAGATATTGGTGGCCTAATATGGATCACATGACTGAAGAAGTTGTTAAAAATTGCATGTCGTGTGCTGCTAATGATAAGTCTTGTGTCACTAATGTTGCCCCACTATCTCCTGTGGAAATTCCTGAGATTGTTTGGACCAAACTTGGTTTGGATATTGCAGGTCCATTTGAACTTTTACCCTCTACGGAACGTTTTGTCATTCTATTGGTAGACTACACCTCGAAATGGGTAGTCACTAAATGTGTTTCTTCTGTGTGCACGAGGGTTGTGATTGAATTTCTCAAAGATGTTTTTACTTTGGAAGGAGTGGCCAAAGTTTTGGTAACGGACAATGGTATGCAATTTGTCTCTCATGAAATGTGTGAGTTTTTGAAAGATCACAATATTGTTTATCAGAAAACTGCACTATATTCACCGCAGAGTAATGGATTGACTGAGAGGATGAATAGAGTGGTCAAGAGTTGTGCTCAGCGTGCTTTGGAGAGTAAGGTTTCTTTCAGAAGTGTATTGAGAGACACTTGGTGGGCACATCGTACTGCTCCCAACATGATTACTCATGTCTCACCGTTTGAAGCGCTGAGAGGTAGAAAAGCAGTTTCCAAACTAAAACCCACGTGGTTGCCAGTTTGTTTAGATAATTGTACCACGTTTGAGACCAAACGGGCCAGCATCTCTAGTTATCAACAGAAGTATAAATTGAATTATGATTCGAGAATGTATGTAAGAGAGAAGAAATGGCAACTGGGTGACAGGGTCCTAGTTAAGAATCCCAATCATACTATGAAGGGTAGAACTGCTTTCTTGGGTACTTTCACTATTGTTGCCATTAAGAAAAATGTGGTGAGAGTAGATTCAGGTTCTACTTGGAGTATGTCCAGACTAGTGAGATTTACTGAGAAATCTCTGGGTGCTTCATCATGTCTGGATCGCAGGCCTCGAGTGCCTGGAGACAATGTCAATATTAGAAGTCCTAGGAATAGGCACATTCCAGCAAGATTCAATGATTTTGTTTTACATTGATATAGAACTTGTGTAACAAATTGTGCAGTCATTTGACGTGCTGTTATTGTTGTGGGAGGGTTTTTTATTTTTATTTGTTCTAAATCTAGGAGGGGTCATTTTGTTCTATTTTCGTTGGGAGGGGGTGTTGTATTTTCATGCATGGGTTTTATGGGTTTTAATTTTTTCTTTTGAGGGAAGGGGATGTGTTGTGATCTCGTGCTTGCTCGCACCGCGCGTCATGCCTACGTTGGGGGGTGACGATTGGAATGTATGGAGTGCGATCGTTTTTCTGGAGCTGGGAGGAAGACGGGTGAGGGTGAGAAACGTTGGTGCTGCTTCTACTTTGCCTATCTCAATAAACCTGAAGAAATTTACTTTGCCTGAAGATCCTAAATTTAACAATGGGGAAGGTCAATGACTCATAACAGGGAAACTTTGGAGAAGTGCTGTGTCTTCCCTCCCTCAACAATTGTAATAAAGATCATATTACATTCCACATATCTGCATATATGTTTTTTTCCTATAGAGTTCTCATGTCAATTTGGTTTAAAAAAGGATTTAACCAAAACATTGATGCAAGAAGTTACATTTTTCCAGTACAGTAACCCACAAGAAGCCTCTTGACTATGAAGTGAGTTACTTCCCAATTCAAAGTAATTCTAACACACAGTCTGTGGTGCTGTATGCAGTTTATTTCTCATGTCCATTTAAATATACAGTTTAATAAATATGTCTATACACATATATTAGCATGTGTAAACACCAACGAACAATCTTTCGGATATTAATCATGAACACATCTTTATTTCGATAATACACTATATTCATAAAAGAAGACAGATTAAAAACACATAAAATCACAATACATTCATATATAAAATAAAGCCAGCATGATAACAATATAATAATAATTATAAATACTAACAAGCACTCCAACATGCTGCTCCAATACGGCTCACAGATGTACATAGCAGTATTAAGAATTTATAATCTTATTCCAGTATAAGGCATCGGTCAGGAAAAAGGAGACAACCAGGATTACTGCATGATCAGATAATAACTTTAAATATAAAATGGCAGGCTGAAACTTTCGAAATCCCCTCGATTTTAAAACAGTAATGAAATACTTGCGTCGTAAAAACTCATAAAATATACAGAACAGCCCAAAATGCTCCAAAGTCTGCTGTGAGTAACCATCACAAGGACAAACCTCAATCGTTTTGGGGTCAAATTGTGCAGGCGGAAAACAGATAAAGGGGTGAATAGACCCCAACCGAAATTTGGTAAAAAATGATTCTTTCCCACAGATGGGTAGCAGCAAGGAGATAGGAGCAATCTGATTGGTTGGAGACTTGGTTTGAGACATCTCAGGCGAAAAGCTTGAAGTGGAAGTAATAGTAGCTGAAGACAGCAATCCAACTCCAGAAAAAGAAGTACCACATGACATACAGGCAAGGTTGAACTTGGGCTTGGGTTGAGTAACCAGTTTATCAATAGAGTCCTAAATTGTTATAAGTCAAGGGGAAGCTTTGATAAATAGGTTTTAAAACAGAGATTCCATGCTTGATAACTTTTTGGTTAAATTATTAACTTTTTGCTGTTTGCAATCAAGGTGCTGGATGCCAGTCGGTGTGGGACATGTACTGGAGTGTCCATGATGTGGTTTACCTAATCCTGAATATGAAGATTTTGGTAGTAGGTACAAATTTTGGGAACTTTTAATTTGAAGAGTTACCTTGTCGGGCAGGAAGGAAAGAAGGCTATGAGTCATTGCTTCAGTTGGAACAATACGTTGCCCGTGGATTGACTAATAAACTATTGAGGTCCTTGAATTAAAACGTCCTGAAGAAGTTAATCTTTGTGAACGAAATGCATTGGCTGAGGCTGTATCAATTCAAATATGGACAGCGAGAAAATAAAGGTTTTTTGAACATGAATTAAAGAAGAAACACAAATGTTTGATAATTTAATTGAACTCTTTTGTTCATTGGGTGTACCACTTTATTGGAGAATTAACCATCAAAATCATTTGTAGAATAAGCAGAGGTATTCTTTTTTTTGGTGGTGGTGATTTAAAGGACCATCTGCATGCTAGGAAACTTGGACATCACTTCTATGACAAGGTTAGAATTAGAGGCACAGAAATTAGCTATGAAACCTGGGACACACGCTTATCTTTTATTCTGAGAGAGATTCATGTCCCCAAAGATAACTGGTGCGAGCACACAGTCTCTGTTCTAGAGAGTGAATGTCTTTTTTGAGTAAACCAATGGCACTTGTTAAAAAGTTAACAATGGAACTAGGGAAGAACAGGGCTTACCAGCAATAGTTGTGTGGGTGGCTTTCATCTTCCTATGCTGAATCTCATGGAACTACTTTGTCGAAGAACGGAGAGGGGTATTCTGCACCGGCCTCTGCCATTTCTGGGCGCAGACAGGCCTGGTAATGGCACGTGCACAGCCAGGCATTTCTCACATGTGGGAATGCTTGTAGTGCTAAAAGTGCTATGGAGTCACTTCTTTTTCCTCTCCTTCCACCCTCACAAGTCAGCAAGTTGACTGAAATTAATGCTGGGAGGTATCGCCCTTCTTCCCAGGCAGGAAAGGAAACTATTTTGTCCCGCACAGAAGGAATGCTTATCCCACTCTAAGTGCTGAGTACTCTCCTCCTCCCCTTCATCCTTTACAGGTCAGCAGGTGGACTGAAATGAACCCTAGAAAGTGTGGTGCTTCCTCCTAGACAGGAAGGAAGTCTTTTGTTCTACGCAGCAGGAATGTGTGTCCCACAATAAGTGCTGAGTAGCGTCCTCCTACCATTCAGCCCTCACAAGCCAGTCTGGGAGGTGTAGTACTTCCTCCTAGGAAGGAAGGCAAAGTGTCTTTTCCCAAGCAGTGGGAATGCTTCTGGCACTCTTCACTTGGGTAAGTCTATCTTTTGCTGTTACCAATAGTCCCTGAAGTCAGACGTGCAATTTTGCGGTAACCCGGGTGCAGTAACTTTAGCTGTTACTGGAGATTGCTGTCATCAGAAACAAGTACTCTGCGGAACCAGAGGTCGTTTTTAGAGGTCCTTAGGGTCAGGCATAAGTCCTTCATTATCAGGCTGCAATACTGTATGCAATTATTACCAGTTACGTCTGTGTACAAAACTGCCCTTTCAGTTTCAATCTCAGGGAGACGGAGAATAAAGACTAGAGCAAATGCCCCTGACTGTATTTTGTTGAAAGTGGAAACAATGGCAAAAAGTTGACTGTGCATTTGTTTTCACCAGGCCAGACCACAGAGCAGGAGTGGATTGAAAATAAATTTGCACTTTTACTTTTGAAAGTCTATTGGTTGTTTTTCTTGTTTGCATGTCCTAAATGCGTGCACTAATGCTTGGTTGAAATAATAAGCAAAATTATCATGACTGAGTGCATTTCTAAATTGCAACAATGAGACTCAGGTGTTTAATACTTTACACATTTAAAGCAACGTTTGTGACTATTCAGAACTATCATTAAGCATAAGTACTTTTCAGTTTGAATAGAGAGCTTCCATTGTGCAAAAAAACAATTGCACAAAGACTCATGTTGTGTTAAGGTAGAATGTGTCAAGTGAAAAATAACAGTTTAATTTTATTTTTTAAATCAAGCATATGCATTTGCTTGTATGTCTGAAATTTCAACTGAGGCAAAATCTGAATTGTGTAAAAGCTTGAATTGAAGTAATCTTTCATTTCAGCAAAGTGTTAAGTAGCATTAAGCCCCTCTTTTATTTATCCAACACGTTGCCAGAATTTGCAATGGGAAAAAACGATTATTTCAAACTTGGGGAAAATTACTTTCAACTTTACCAAAAATGTTCTGGAAATAACAAGCTGCTATTGTGAAATATATATATATATATATCTATAATTGTGCAGATATTGGTATGTGACTTCTTTTTGTAATCCTTTCTCACTCTTAGTTGTTCAATTATTTGTTTCTTAATAAGTTGGACAATAGATTTAAATGTGAAGTAAGCGATATTCCTACCTGTTATAAAATTGTATACGGACTGTATTATTGATCAACTTATTTAATATATGCGCTACAAATAATTTATTTTACCCTCTATGCTACTGCAATAAATTTTGTGTCAAGTGCCATGGTTAACATTGTCCAATGAAAAGCAATACTTCAATACTGATTCACACTGCTTCATTGTTACATTAGACCACACTTTGTAAAAATAGGGGTTTCTGACATGATAATGTTGTTGGCTCTCAAAATCTAGGATCAACTTACACATGTACATAGGATATCCTATTCCAGTGAGATTGTGAATGTTTTTTGGTATGTTAATGGCATACTAATATCATATTGTATATACTATTTACAGGTCTGAAGACACTAAGATATCCTTGGCGAAGTGTTCACTGAGTCATTTAACTCCTGCTTGAGGTCGCTTGACTATTGCCTTGCTGAGTTTTTTTAAAGCAGTCTAGGAAGCTTCACCACTTCAATGCGGTGACCGCCTCTTTCATGATTGGTGTATGGATATAGTCCATTACCACATTACAGAACACCCATTTATTGGACTGCCTGGGCCTTTATAGGCACCAACTACGGTTGTCTTTTTAATGTCCTGATAAAGACCCGCATGCAGAGGTCATAAACTACACTCATCCCCTAATACCAGTCAAAACATCGACACTCCTCATTTTGTGGCCTGGAATACATTATCCTGGTCATTTTGAAAGTTGGATGATGCATTTTAAAAGAAGTAGCATTATTCTGTGAAAAGGACACACAGTGATATACTATACCGGAGTTGTAAACTGGCCTATCATTGGTTTAGTTATTTTAGAACAACCTCAACCAGTGTTACTCATGTATGAATTATGATACTTTGATTTCCGATTATTTTTCGCTGATTTACCTTTTTCTCTTCATTCACATTGCACAGGAGCACTTTTTTCTGCAACTTCTAATTGGACAACTGCCTAATGTCAAATGCTTTATTGATTAAGCTTATTCTATAGGGATTATCTAAAAAAAGATTTTGTCTTCAGAATTCGGTTATTTTTTGCCTTTCTCTCTGGTATATTCTTGAAGAGTGCTTTATTATTCTTTTTGTGTTAAGCTTTTCAGATGACTCATTTGATCACATTTTCGAGTTTTTTGCCTCATTGAGTGTTTTAAAGAGGTACGTCAGGACCAATTGTAGTACTTACTCTGGAAAACAGCCATTACTACATCATCCATCGCCATTACATCGCATGTGTTACAATGCATGCGATGTAACAAAGCGTAGTGTTTACTACGCATACCATTACATCGCAAGCGCTTTAATAACGCATGTGATGTAATGGCTATTCACGTCGTTGTGAGGAAACTGAGGCTGTTTCCTCACAAGGACGTGCACCGCCCCTCAGACGACGCTGGAAGCAGGAACCAGGAGCAGAGACAGCGACGGTGGAGAGGAACCAAGAGGAAAGAGAGGTAAGGGGATTGCGCTTGGGGTGGGGGTACTTTTGTAAGGTTTAGGGTAGTGGTAAAGTAGTGTTGTAATGTTTGTGTTGTGTGGGGTTGTGTTTTACGTTTTAGGGTGTTTGTGTAGTGTAGTGTAGTGTTTTAGGGTAGTGTCAGTGTTTTAGGGTTTAGTGTAGTAGTAGTGTTTGTGTAGTGTAGTGTTTTAGGGTTGTATTGTAGTGTTTGTGTAGTGTAGTGTTTTAGGGTTTAGGGTAGTGTTGTAGTGTTTGTGTAGTGTAGTGTTTTAGGTTTTAGGGTATTGTTTTAGTGTTTGTGTAGTGTAGTGTTTTAGGGTTTCGGGTAGTGTTGTAGTGTTGGTGTAGTGTTTTAGGGTTTAGGGTATTGTTGTAGTGTTTGTGTAGTGTTTTAGGGTTTAGGGTAGTGTTGTAGTGTTTGTGTAGTGTAGTGATTTAGGGTTTAGGGTGGTGTTGTAGTAGTGTTTTAGGGTTTAGGGTAGTGTTGTAGTGTAGTGTTTTAGGGTTTAGGGTAGTGTTGTAGTGTTTGTGTAGTGTTTTATGGTTTAGGGTAGTGTTGTAGTGTTTGTGTAGTGTAGTGTTTTAGGGTTTAGGGTAGTGTTGTAGTGTTTGTGTAGTGTAGTGCATTAGGGTTTAGGGTAGTGTTGTAGTGTTTGTGTAGTGTTTTAGGGTTTAGGGTAGTGTTGTAGTGTTTGTGTAGTGTAGTGTTTTAGGGTTTAGGGTAGTGTTGTAGTAGTGTTTTAGGGTTTAGGGTAGTGTTGTAGTGTAGTGTTTTAGGGTTTAGGGTAGTGTTGTAGTGTGTGTGTGGTGTTTTAGGGTTTATGGTAGTGTTGTAGTGTTTGTGTAGTGTAGTGTTTTAGGGTTTAGGGTAGTGTTGTAGTGTTTGTGTAGTGTAGTGAATTAGGGTTTAGGGTAGTGTTGTAGTGTTTGTGTTGTGTAGTGTTTTAGAGTTTAGGGTAGTGGTGTAGTGTTTGTGTAGTGCTTTAGGGTTTAGGGTAGTGTTGTAGTGTTTGTGTAGTGTAGTGTTTTAGGGTAGTGTTGGGGGGGTCGTGCAGGGTAGTGTAGTGTTATTGTAGGGAGAGGAGTGGGGATCGGGGAAGGGTTGTGCAGGGGTAGGGTAGTCACTTACCTTGCAAACTTTAACCACAAGTATAGCTTTACCACGCATGCCTTTGCGTTGCAATGGCATGCGTGGTAAAGGCATAGTCGTGGTTAAAGTTTGCGATGTAATGGCATGTCGTTGTCATTGACCGCGTAGTAATACCCGCATTGTAATGGCACGCGTGGTATTGGTATGCGATGTAGTGACATACATCCACTTACTCTATCTAATTCAGATGGGGCATGAGTGATAAATTGTAATTAAACAAATGCAAAGACTCCTTAAAAAGAAACTGATTTTCAATATGTTATGTTATGTTATGTTAAAATGCGTTTATATAGCGCTCGGCTACTCTAAAAGAGTGTCCCGGCGCTTTCCACATACAGCTGCAGTGTATAACAACATAACAAGAAAAACAGGAGCCCCGAAAGAGAAAGAGAAGAAAATCCACCTAAACAGAAAGATTAAAAAGCCAGGTCTTCAAATTCTTTCTGAATTGAAGCAAGTTGGGAGTACTACGAAGTACCAGTGGGAGCGAGTTCCACAGCTGGGAGGCCTTGAAGCTGAAAGAGCGACCCCCAATCCGAGCCTTCTTCACACGTGGAACCACAGCCGTGAAAAGGGATTCCGAACGCAGTGAGCGGGCGGGGCGATAAAAAGCCAATCTCTTCTGCAGATATCCTGCGCCTGAACCAAACAGAGCCTTATGTACCAGCGTCAAGGATTTGAACATAATCCGCTTTCGGATCGGGAGCCAGTGCAGCGTCTGCAGAAGACCAGAAGCCCGTGCGCGTCTATGCAAACCAAAGATTGCGCGCGCAGCAGAGTTCTGTATCACCTGCAGACGCTGGACCAAGTAGTCTGGAAGACCCAGGAAGAGGGCATTGGCATAGTCTAGCCTGGATCCGATAAGCGCCTGCACCGTGATCCGTCTATGCTCCGTAGATAGTAGTGGTAGAAACTTGCGGAGCATTTTCAGAACACCGAAGCAGGTGCCGGCCAGGCCAAGAACATGCGATCTAAGAGAAAGCTTGTTGTCAAGCTTAACGCCAAGATTTTTGGCCACCAAGGAAGATTGTGCCGGGGGACACATGGCGGCCGGCCACCACTGCCGCCACTCGGGATCGATGACACAGCCGAAGAATAGCACCTCCGACTTACTGGAGTTGGCCCTTAGACTGTTCCGCTGGAACCAGCCAAAGACCATATCCAGGCAGTCCCGTATTCTCTCCCCATCAAATGGCTGGTCTTTAGCACATGTGAAAAGGAGTTGCGTGTCGTCGGCATAGGACACGATCTGGGCTCCGTAAGCCTCCACCGCAGCCGCCAGAGGGGACATAAAGATGTTGAACAAAGTCGGGCTCAACACAGACCCCTGTGGAACCCCGACTCCCAATGGCGGCATCTCGGCGGAGCTCTGGGAAGCCCAGACCGTCTGGCGGCGGCCCTCCAGAAAAGATGAAAACCATCTGAACACCGTCCCCCTTAGGCCGATGCCATGAAGCCTAGCGAGGAGCGCCTCATGGGGGACGGTGTCGAAGGCCGCCGACAGGTCCAACATGACTAGCATGGCCTTGCCACCCACATCCAAGGTCTCCCTGATGATCTCAGAGACCTCCACCAACGCCGTTTCCGTACTGAAGTTCGGACGGAACCCGGATTGGGATGGATGGAGCAAATTGTTAGATTCTAAAAAGCTCGACAAGACACCATGAACATGTTTCTCGGTGATCTTAGCCAGGGCCGGGAGAAGTGAAATAGGCCTATAATTGGCCAAGACCTCGGTATCAAGACCAGGCTTTTTCAGGAGGGGGATCACCATCGCCCTTTTCCAGGTGCGAGGGACACACCCCTCCCTCAAGGAGGCATTGAGGATCGGGTTGACCAGGGGATTCACCACTGCCGCCATCCCGGCCAAAAATTTGGCCGGGCAGGGGTCCAGCGGGGAGCCAGATTTAAGACTGGCCAGCAGAGCCCGGGACATGTCACTGGAGACAGGAGGAAAGTCAGCCAGTTCTGCGGTAGGCGGAGACGATGTTCCAAGTCCCGCCTCGAGGCCACAGCAACCCTCCACAACGCTCTCCGAGAAGGAGGCCTGAATTGCCTTAATCTTGTCGGTGAAAAAAGTGGCAAGATCACGCGTCCACGCGTCCAATGATACAGGCGGGGGTGAATAGGAGGAAGGGGCCGTGAACTCCTTCACAATCGTGAAGATCTCCTTACAGGAGTTCGCCGCCACCTCAATCCTCCTGGCAAGATATTCCCGCTTGGCACCAAGAATGTCACGATGATAGGCCTTCACCGCCGATCTATAGGCGAGTTTGGCCTCCCCATCATATTGAAGGCGCCAGGCCCGCTCAGCAACCTTGCATTGACTGCGAGCCAAACGCAGCGCCTCCGTAAACCACGGCGCCGACTGCCGTGTCACCGAGGACCGGGGGGTTACCCTTGGTGCAAGATCATCTAACCTCTCAGTCAGCCATAGCTGTAGGGTCTCAGTGTCTCTTTCCGGATCCCCCGAGAGGTGGCAGGGATGTTCCGTGAGCGCCTGCTCCAACATATCAGGCGTCACTCTGTGCAACGCTCTCGAGGCCGTTCTGGGCACCGTGGGGGCGCAGATGTCAGACCGCCCATTTTCCAACACGGAAAACCCAATCAGTCTATGATCCGACCAGAGCACCGGGCGCGTTTCGATGTCGACAATTGGGACAGACGAGAACACTTGATCGAGGGTATGCCCTCTCTCATGTGTAGGCCCTGACACAAACGGGGCCAAGCCAAGCGGAGATGTAATATCCAGCAGTTTAGCCCCATTCAGATCGTCCGTGACATCGAGGTGAAAATTGAAATCGCCTGCCAGCAAGCAATGCTGTGCAGACAGCGCCAGCTCCGAGATGACTGTCTGTAGGTCCTCCCAAAAGGAACCCGCCGAGCCAGGAGGCCTGTAAACCAAGAGACCCTTAAGTGCTTGAGCTGGAGACAGTCTAAGCGTAAAGCCAAGGGATTCAGAGCCCCCAATGGAGTTAACAGGAAGAACAGAGCAGGAAATGTTCTTCCTCACCACCACAGCAACTCCGCCCCCCCTACCCTTCGCCCTGTCTTGGCGGAAAATATTATAGGTTGGAGGGATCGCAGTGAAGATGTCTGGATTAGACGCCTCTCCCAGCCAAGTTTCGGTCAGGAGCAGGCAGAGAGGATTATCCCTGACAAGAAGATCGTAAATGTGCTGTGCATGTCTTCCTACCGATCTTGTGTTCAACAGCAAGAAAAGATGTTTCGCATGCACTTTAGGTGTCCTAGGGGCGCAGCAGAGTGACCCAGTGGGCGACCAGCCACACGCCGGGCAGCGACGTTTACCCTTGTGTCGACCGGGAAAAACAGAGCGACACAGGCTAGATGAAGTACGCAAGGCTCGAAGCGTAGCAGCGGTATAATGTATCATCCTCCCCGCTCCCAAGCAGAGTCCACAGCCGCCCCGCCGCCTCCGAGACGCTGACGGGCGCAGACGGGCAGGACTCTTGCACGACTCTGGCACGACTCTGGCACGACTCTGGCACGACTCTGGCACGACTCAGGCTAAGCGAAGGCTACCATCTGCGCGTTCCGCTGCGCGGAAAGGGGCGACTTTAAGTAGGCTCTCCCGTCACCCTACGCGCGCGAGTCCGCTCAAAGATGGCGGCCGCCGCTAAAAGTAATGCCCCAAACCAAAATGGCACCCAAAATCGATCCCCAGGACCCGGACCCACCAAAGTGGTGGTGCTTGGAGGCGCAGAGTGCGCTTTTTAAGTGCAGTGAGGGGCCAGAGGGCGCGCGCTGCAAGCAAGGAGCAGTAAGAGGCAGTGAGAATTAAAAACGAGGGTAAGTGCTAGACAGATACAAACCCAGGTACAAAACAAGCAAAATTGTTAAAAAACACAGCGCTAGTGCAGCGCGAGCTTCACGAAGTGGTAGGTGGTCAGGCTAAGTTAGCTTATTATGGCCAGATATCAGATAAGATGACATGCCAGTGTGCCTATCTAGATAAAGAATACACTGTGTTGCTGCGTTCTGCTTTTCTGGAGAGACGGGCAGAGGTTTTATATAACCCCCAGTGGAGAACATTGTAGCTGTGTGACTAAATGGCTGTACAGAAGATGGCTTTGTGAGAATACAACAGGAGAAGATGAAGTATCTTAGTCAAGAAAGTAAGGAGAAAAAAGCAGGACATTTTCTTTTTTTGCTTATGTGACCTTTGAAGGTGAGGTATAAAAATGGATTGCCAGATTCTACTCAATTTCAAATGGGTGAAGATGTGGGCCCATGTTCTTCATAAAATGATAATGTCTGTTTTGTTAGAGTTTAATCTGAGAATGTACCATACATCAAAGTAACACTGGCAGAAAGGAGTTTTCATATGTTTTCTGGAGCTAGGTGTCTTTGGGTGTTATCTACATAATTGAAGTAGATGACATTTAATGACTTAAGGGAAGGTCGTAAAGGAGGCAGAGAGGTCGCCTGAGCACATTGGGCTTTGTAAGAAGCACGAGTCCTGCTTGATGGGTGGAACCAGACAAATTCTGGGAATGACCCAAGGTGAAGTAGGTATCTATTAAAAGTCAGGCAATGGCAGAGTTAATGCCCTCTCCCTAAAAATTACAATTTAATAAAATGACCAAGTTATTAGATAGGATTACAAGAGGTGACATGAGAGCCAAGAAGGTGCCAATGAAGGTGGAGTAGGGACATGGGGAAAAGTGGTCAAACAGGTATTTCAAAGAAACAGCTAGGTGTATTTGTGTTAACTATGTTAATTAACAGAAGCTTGGCTCAGGGAAAATGCTAGGTGGGTAGGGCAAGTGTGTGGATCTAGTTTCTACAGATAATAGCTACACCTTTAGCTGTCCCATAGGATTGATCTGTTTCGGAAACAGTGAAGGTAGATAGGCTGGTGGCAGCAATGTCAGGACCTTAATTATCTTTAAACCATGTTTCAGTGACCAACCAAATATCTGCTTTAGAATTAAAGTTAAGTCAAATATTTCCTGACAACGTCAACTGATTGAGCAGATGTTGAAATGGATGCCGTTTAGTAAGTGGCAAGACTGCACAATGTGCCTATTTTGAACAACTAGGGTAATAATGCATTAAGGTAGCAAAATAGCAAGCTAGTACATAAAGTAAGATCACAAAGACTTATTTGCTTGCCTGTTAGAAAAGAAAATAAGAGAAGGAACTGTTGGCTATAGGAGATGTTATTGTTCTGTATTGAAACCTAATTTAGAGTTTTCTGCCCAGCCCATGCCTGTAAGTATATGGGCACAGACGTACTTGGGTATGTTTTCATGTTTTTGGTCTGAAGCTGGTTAGTGCTGAACTAAATTTAGGTCAATTTGCAGGAGTCAATTAACTTTTTTGATGAACTTATTAAAAATAGTGAATGAATGCATGATATATTGATAGTTATTGTAAGGAAATGCCTCTTTTGCAATGTCACCCCAAGTTTGTGGACTGATGCTGCTGGTTTTTCGATTCTGAAGGTGCACTGAGGCATGCAAAAACAAGCCTCAGTGTCATTGGTATGACCCTTAAAATATATAGGTCTGATTGCATCACGCATAATTGGCATGAGTAAACTTACATATAAGTCCCTAGTATATATTATTGGGGGTACTCATGGCCTGAAAGTTAAAGTGTCTCTTGAGCACTTCAGAACTTATTGCGTCACAACAAGTGTGACAAAACAAAGTGTGACTCCCAGCCTGCCATTGCTTGCTTTCAGAGCAGTTTTAACCAGCTAACTCGACTTTGCCATTCACAGTAATGGCAAAGTCCTAACTCTTTTTAATATATATAGACAAGTCACCCCTAAGGCAGGCCTAATGAACCCTACAGTAGGGTGTTGTATAATAAAACATAGCACATGTGTTTTACATGTCCTGACAAAGCCCCATTGGCTACTACAGGTTTACAATCTGACAACTCAACAGTGCTAACTTCTGAATGGGATAACTAAATATGATACTTCAAAGTATCAAAAATAAATGTTGCATTAAACCCAATTTGATGCCAGGTTAATTTAATGTAACTTTTGCACAAGTGACAACTTTAGCAAGTTGCCACTTTATTGCCCAAAGTTTTCCAGTGACCGTTTGGAGTTGTTGGCCAAGAGACAGCCTTCTGCCCTCCTGGGCCAAGGTGTGAACGACTCTCACGAAGGAACACAAAGGGCCTGCCACTGGAAGAAGTGTAACCTCTCCCTGGCAGGAAGGTCAAACAGGGTGTGAGCCCAAACAGCAAGCTTCATAGAAGAATCTTTCAGCATCCTGTATCCCTTACCAGAGGCAGCTAGTGGATTTTAAAAGTGGTGGAGCTGAAAGTTTATACCAGAGTATAATCAGTGAATGAGTGGCAAAATCAATGGGAGTTGGGTGGGAATGCCCACGCAACTCTCACACAATGCCTTCCTTCCCAGGGCAGAGTAATGTGTTTCTCCATATTTTTGGAGCCACTCAGAGCCAAGCAAAGTGGCTTTGCGAAGCTTCAAAAATCTGTCTTAAGGTTTGCATCTCTCTTGCACCATGTTGCTTTGTGCAAGAGCAACACGGACGGCCTCATAAATAGACCCTATAACAGCAGAAACGACAGGAAAAGTGCATCTCCTATATTTCTTTGACTGTGAATCTTCTTCTAGGTCAAACTGGCCAAAACGTCTTGTTCAAAACAAACTATTGTGCAAATCTTTTCCCAGCTCGCTATGCCACTTGTCCCTGATCTCAGGTTAATATGTTGTTTCTGGTTTATTATGAACCTTTGGTGCAAGTGATTTGGTCTCAAGGTAGATTCATTTTAGCAGTAATAGAAAAGAATTTACAGAGGTTTGTCAGGGTGGTGATTTTATATTGTTCAAGGTGTGAAAAATGTCAGAGCATTGTTATAATTTTAATTTCGCAGTTAGACGGCCAGCTAGGCTGCCCATTCTTGAAGCATTGGGCGCTGGGTTAGAAAAGGATTTGCATCCTGGGAAAAGCAATGATACTATATGACTGCTGGACACATATGATGTTTAAAAGACCAATTGTAGGTTACCACGTAATCGTGTATCTGAAGGAAATCCCATCCCACTATGTTCTAAAAGCAAACCTTTGTTATAATTAAACTGGGTACATTCTTTGCGCTGTGCACGATGGGCTTAGGCTCAGTTCTCTGTACTGGGGGTGAATGTATGACATTGTTCTGCATTCTGTCCATCAGTTGTTTTTGCATTTGTCACCCCGAGTGGGACAAGTATGCCCAGATGGTGGTCCCATGCTCTCCATGCCACTGGAGTCATGCTATCCTGGCTGTTGAGGGCTGAAAGCACGAAACCGGTCCTAGGATGCTTGTTTCCAGTCCAGGGAGGACCTGGCCTGGCAGTTCGGGCTGGACTGTTCCCATTGGGTGCAGGGTCAAGACTGATTTGCATATGGCTGGGTCCAAACTGAAATGGCAAGGTGAGCAAAACAACAATGGATTTCGGCCGAGATTTCTGTACTGGGGTGAATGTATGACATTGTTCTGCATTCTGTCCATCAGTTGTTTTTGCATTTGTCACCCCGAGTGGGACAAGTATTCCCACATGGTGGTCCCATGCTCTCCATGCCACTGGAGTCAAGCTATCCTGGCTGTTCAGGGTTGAAAGCACGAAACCGGTCCTAGGATGCTTGTTTCCAGTCCAGGAGGACCTGGCCTGGCAGTTCGGGCTGGACTGTTCCCATTCGGTGCAGGGTCAAGACTGATTTGCATATGGCTGGGTCCAAACTGGAATGGCAAGGTGAGCAAAAAAACAATGGATTTAGGCCCAGATCTCTGTACTGGGGTGAATGTATGACATTGCTCTGCATTCTGTCCATCCGTTGTTCTTTTTGCAACTGTTAGGACAGTTGCTGGGAAGGTGCATGGATGAACTAGATAACATCATTCTTTATTCAAAGGAACTAGAGATACCATTGAATTTCAGTAATTCTGTGCGCATCGATGGAGTATAAAATCAATTGTGAAAAAATGTGGAAAGATGCTTTGGCTTGAGTTACATAAAAACTATGCAAAACAGGGTCAAACACCTTGCTGAAGTAGCAGGGCTGGTATTAGCATTTCCAAAAACACTGTTTGCAATATTTTAAAGCTGCCTCAGAGCTTGGCACTGGACAATTTTGCACAACTTTAAAAAGTGGCAACAGGTGTTCGCAGGCACTTCTGATACTTTCCGAGTGTGGCTAATATTATGGAACAGCTCCTAGTAATAAAAAATCTCATTACTGGAGCTCTTTGTTATTTTCTGCATGCTCTAGGGCATTACTGCAAATGTCCACATGAGAAACAGTGCCTAAAGAAGGCACCGTGCTAGGAAATGTCCCTACAACTAGAAAATATTAGCTGGATGCTGACACTGCAAATATAAAGTTTTTTGGAAAACACTTCATCCAATTGGTACACACTTCTGCTCATAAGATAAGCCACATTTTGGACCTTTTCTTTTTATTGACTCTGTCTCTCACTGGTCTACAGCTCTCATCCCTTTGGAGGTCCAATCATGCACTAGTGGGGCCATAACAGCTGAAGTGAGTACTGGGACCGGTATGGTAAGATCCTGTCTGTGCCATAATTTTCAGCTGACTGGTGTCTTAATCTTGTAGTATGTTTGACGGTGCCACAGCGGCACCGCCAAGCATATTGCTTCCCCAGACTGCCACAGGACCACCAGGTATCGTGGATCCCTGAAGGTTGTGGTGGTCTCAAAACGGTCCAACTGCTGTACTCGAAATACAGCAGTCGGACCGCTGGTGTGGCGGTCCCCAACTGCCACTGCACCTTCACCATGGGTTTGGTGGAACATCATAATCAGGCCCTTAGTTTCTGAAATGGAAGTCAAAATCCTCATGGGGTGCAAGTTTGCATACTGTATTTAACAAAGTCCTTTTGAAGCAGGCGTGCCTTTGGGCAAGGCAAGGGAAGCCATTGGTTTTGGTGGGGAAGTCTTCGAGCAGGAGAAACTTTGCCCACAAAGCCCTTGCATCTGACAGATACTTTTGAAGCCTTTGCCCAGCCTAAAGTTCTACCTTCGGTCCCTTTTATGGAGCTCAACATCCTTCAGTTGGGCAGGAATGAAACTGTATCCAATGAAGTTGCTCTGAAATCAGGCACCTTTGATGCAAGGTCCCACTGATGCTGCAGAGGTCTTGGAAGTCCAAAACATCCCAACTTTTCAGAGTTTCTGAAACAGCTCCTCTTGATCACTTGTAAGGCTTTCAGGGTCTCAAGGACAGGATTTTGGGGCCAGGACTTACTCTAACAGAGCTATGCACTGCTTTGCATTACTTTAAAGTCAATTGCCAATGCAGAACAAAGTTTTGCACTTGAAAGTAAATTGATAAAAAGATTTTACAGCGATTTGCTTCACTTCTGGGAAACAAACACGGTGCAAAATCATAGTAAATATGTCCCTTAATCTTTCATTTTGTCTGGTCTGAGGCAACCCGTCCCTTTATTTGTGTTTAAGCGGTCCATGATGATGAGTGAGACAGTCACTGGCCCAGAGTTCCCAAACTCCAAGAGCTGATGATAGCAAAAGCCTTTGTAAATCCCAGGAGTGTTATTGCTTATTACAACTTAGTGGGGAATTGCATGTAGGAATTGGTGTTTTATAGCAATTCCCACATGTTTTCTTAACTTAATGCCCGAGTTTCACCCTGATATTTGGCCTGCATACAGGAGGAGAAGGATCTGGTTGAAAACCTCACGATATCTGATGAGGCTGGTAAAGCCTGTAACCAGTCCCATCAAGATTATAAAGGCACTCATAATGAGGCCCTAATTAGAACTCTGGTGGCACAGTCTGTAGTAGCTGGGGTGAGCGATGGATTTCTTGCCTACAAAGACAAGATAGAAGACAGAAAGATTTCTATTGAGGCCTAAGCTCTGATGAAAGACGAAGATTGTGACCCACTCTTTTTTGTCAAAACAGAAAATGTAACTGATAATAATTTAAGCCCAAGATTCCAAATGAGGTTTCTGAATGGGTTGCAGATTTTTTTGTCATCATAGATTTGCATTCTAGGGGAACTAACCATCCACAAAACTCAGTCCCGATTGTAAGGAGGAGAGTGTGAACCCTTCGGCACAATAACACGGTGCATAAAACCCTCACCCACATAGCATGGAATACTTTATTTTAGTGTTCTCCAGTAGACCTGACATCCTTGACGTGGTAGTCCTCAACACATTTTGCCTTCACCCCTCCTTTTTTCTGAATTTGCATTTGTTGACTTTAGGGCTCTGTGAAATGTATCACTGATAACCAGTGCTAAAGTGCTTTTGCTCTCCCCTTGAAACATGGTAAAATTGGACTACACCGTATTGGCACATTTCATTTACTTGTAAATTCCTTGTATGGCAAGACATGTACCTATGATATTTATGGTAAAGGCTGTTAGTGAGATTGCATCACTCATTGTACCACCCACTAAAGTAGCACTTTAAAACATGTCTCATGCCTGCTACTGCAGCCTGTAGTGCAATTTTAAACTGATATTCAGACCTGGCAACCTGGAATCAATTCTACCCAATTTCACTATCATGAAAATTATGAAAGGTATGTGGGTGGACAAAAAAGGTTTGTTAGCAACCCCTCCTGCATGATTAACCTCTTCGCTGCGGCGCAAATTCCGCCGCAGCGCTACCGCAGTGCTGACATTCCGATCGCGGGCGTGGTCATGACGTCTCCCGGCCATCGTCCGCACACGCCCATCGTGACTCATGACAGCCGGGAGACGTCATGAGCATGGAAGAGGTTAAGAACACAGACAGACATGCATTCATATTCTTCTTGTTATCAAAATATAGCAGCATGTTCTGGCGCTCTCTAAAGTTTTAGCACTTTCATAAAGACTACATTTTTTTATTTGTATTTTAGGGAATGCTCCTATAATCTCAGTTAACCATTCTGAGACAATAAAGGAAACAGTAAATGTCACCTGTGTCTTCTGATTGTGTCTCAACTTTTCCAAGTTCAATAGAAAATTCAATATAAACTCAATGTCCTCGATAGATACAGTAAGGCATTGCACTGGCAACATGTTCTTTATATTGTATGACATTTTGTTTAACACAGCCTTCAGTTTAATATGCCATCTACTGGGACTGATTCATGTGGATGGTTAGTTCCTCTTCAGTGTAAATGTGTGTATGAATACAGGGGGCGAGGAGCATAAAATGTGAATTGTTAGTAACATCCATTTCCTCCTTCTGGTGTGAGTTTATGTCATCATCAGATCAGATTTGACACTCTCTCAACCCTGATTCAGGGATGATAAGCAAACTTGTTTTTTTGCCTTGGCTGAGATTGAGAGAGAAAGCATAACATTACATTCAATACTAGATGTTGCTTGATCCTGATCATTTAGAAATGAGAATATCCCAACAATTATATACCCCCAGCTTCCAGTAAACTTTCTGTAGATAGACATATTAAACGTGCACTCCATCATTTGTGATATTACATGACTTGAACAAATGCATCCTAATATATACGACAACTTTCATAGTGTTGGAAAGTGGATTATTAGCATGGATATGTAGGGACTTACCACTAATAAGACCACAATCACAATAGGAGGTCCAGTCAAGGTCTTGCTAAATTATTCTCTTGCTCAACTCTTGGTAGCTGGCAACGAGCAGGAAGGCTTAACTTAGGGGACTGGTGTGTAAAGCATTTAAAAACACCAATACATTAAATACATAAGACACAATATGCAATAAAATTTCAACACCAATAAATAAAAAAAGTTTATATGTTTATGATTAAGATGACACCAAAGCAACAAAATGTAATGTAGGGAGCCAGAGATGTACATTTTTAAAGATAAAAAGTAAAATTAGAGAGTAGAAGCAAATAGCACTCAAAGGGTTAGAAAAAGGTTATGCTGGACCAGGACAAGGTCCAGCGTTCAGCCCACCCACGATGTAACACTTTTGCACTTACTTCCAAAGGTTTTTCTTGATGCAGGAAAGAGGTCCACAGCACCAGCAAAGGGTTCAGATGGTCTGGTTTGCCTCTTGGGGTCTGAGACTATAACTCCCACAATGCACTTGGTCAACTTATAGAGCATTTTACAAAAGTTGTTCCAAACTTCTTGAACTTCTTCCTTAAGTTCCTCTTGTGGGTGTCTCAAAGTGTCCAAAACACCACCCAAGGGTCTAGAAGCTCTGAGATTGTCCATCAGATGTTGGGACTACATTTTCCACAATGCCCCTGGCCAAATCCTTTAAAGTTTTCCAGACCCTGTCCAGCTGGGTTCTTCTTGGTAGAGATGATGCAGGTGGTGCTCTATTAACCTGTTGATTTCAGGGAGTCTCCTCCTTTAACTTTCTGAAGCAAGGCAAAGTCCTTAGAGCTATAGTTCCAAAGTGTGCAGCAGGTGCAGTCATTCAGAGAGCAATCTTCTTGATGCAGGCCAGGGTTCCATCAGGGAAGTCCTTCTTCTGATTGTAGTTTCAGGCAGCGATCTTTTGCAGCTCTTTTGTACCTTTTGCTTTCACAGAGTCCCTCTCTAATCCTTATTAAGCCATGCAAAGTCCTTAGGGCTGTAGCTCCAAAGTGTGTAGCAGGTACAGTCCTTATGAGTGCAGTCCTCTTGGGGTGCAGACCAGGGGTTCAAGCAGGACAGTCATGTGCAGCTCTCCCATATGTATCTATTGTTCCTGGGTGACAACCAGAGGGGCACCCCTGACCAATGGGATACAGGGTGACACCCAGATGCATGACAACTTCCTCGAAAGTGTGGCATATCGTGTCCCAGAAAGCACTATTCTTCTAAAAGCCAATTTGGAAATATTCTGTCCTGGAGGGTTAGATCCAGCTAAGCCAACCCACTAGTGTGGCTCTGTTTCCCTAACACTTGCTTCCAACGCCTCTGCTAATCTAATTGCAGGTGATCCTGTCTGGCTGGGGGGGTGCATGATGTGGGGGTGAGCCGGTGCTCTACTAAACAGTCATTCCCTACTTAGAGACCAATTTAGCTACTCCACCCCCATCCTAAATGTTGCTCTGCATCTTGCAGTTCTCCTCTAACAGGAACTCCTTTGCCTCTAGTCAGGCCACTTCACACTTCATTAGAACAGCTTGGCTCAGCCTGGCAGACGCTGACCAATCAGAGCAGGGCTGCTAGTAGGCTGGATATTGGCTTACAAAAAAGAAAGTTCTATAACTTCTTTCTCCTTTTCTGTGATAGTTATAATAAACCTAACAGTGGCAAATTGTTGGGTTGCTTCTATCAGTTTGATACTTTAAAGTATATTTGTAGTTCCTTTCTTTCAATAGTTAAACTTTATTAAAGTATTCCCATGGTAGCCTATAGAGCCATTGTGCTACAATGGAGAAAAACAAAATTGGCAGTTTTTCTTTCACCAGGGCATATAAACATCTTTTATAATGTCTCTGCGTATACTTACAAAGCACCCTACCTCTGGGGCACCTAAGGGAGACCTTCGGGGTGACTTATATGTGAAAATAGGGTACTTTGAGACAATAGAAGCACCTTTAATTCCAAAGTTGAATTTGCATATAATTTAAGTTTAAAAGCAGCCTGTAAGGCAGGACTGGCTTTTAAACTGACAGCAGGTACCGCGGCAGTGCACACTTGAGCACATTAAATCTACTGGGCCTCTAGACCTACATACCCTACCATATACTAGGATGTACAGGTAGGTTGTCAGTACCAATTGTAAGTATTCCTAATTACCATGTCTGGTTAGCAGTGCCCAGGGCACAATCAGAGTCAGAAAACCAGTATCTAATAGGTAAAATGAGGGCAAAAAGTGGGAGGACACCACAAATAGGTCCTGATTTCTCACACATAGGACTTGCGTCACACTATGTTAAGGTCAATAACATCGACCTACAAAAATATTGCATCTGCTACATTGCATCTCATTGCATCAATGCAAGGCAATATCTACTCTTCATAACTCAACTTATCTGGACATACCTTGTGATGTCATGGGTAGGTTGATACAGTGGATGCACTATTTATGGCATACAATAAATTACATGAAATATAGTGATGTTAGTCTGCCACAGATCACAGAAACAGCGTGGGTGTCAAATGAATTAAAGTATTTGCTTGCTTCTTACAGCAAATTTCTATATATTATAATTTTCACCAGCACTAACCATCCAAAGAGAAGAGCTGATAAAAATATTGGCCCTTATTTATGAAGGGCTTACCAGGCTGTTGCATCACTTTCTTGCGATGCTGCGGTGGCGTAATCAATGCGCCACACTGTGCTCTATTTAAAAAGTGACGTATCTAGGCAGATGTGTCACTTTGTAAGGCCCTGAGCTACATTATACTTGCTTCAGGCATAATGTATGCAGGGTGGGCATTCCCCTATAGAAAAGACTCATAGAAGTGGAGCAGTGAAATCTATGAGATTTCACTGCACCACTTCTACGACTTCACTACGTCAAACCCTTACACCTGCTTCAAGCTGGCATAAGGACTGATGCAGAGTCTTTCACATGGGACTCACCCCATGTGTAATGACACTTTGCCGGAGTTGCATCTGTTTTCCGACACACTACGACAATGTGTCATTACTGCGCCAACAGATACATCAGAATGCCTGAAGTATCTGTTCAACCCTTGCGACATGGAGCACCGTAGTTTAAATACGGCGCATCCCTGGTGTCGCAAGGGGTGTGCAATTAAAAGTGTTGCGTCGCCGTTTTCAACCAGCGATGCAACACTTTTCATAAATCAGGCCCATTGTATTCTTTAACTGTCACACGTATATAATACATCAAGTAACGCTGAACACCTTCTGTTATAATAAACAAAAAATCATGCAACCTCTGCTCACCTAGCATAATATGTATCACAAACTTCATTCGTGTTTGCTGACCGCAACACATTTAACAAGGTTCGCAAATGAACCCAGAGTAAGTTTCCCGCTGTGGCACATTCATAATACGTTCTTTATCCCACCTATCCCTGGCCATGAATATGTAATGTTCTAAAATGAGTCGGTTTTTACGCAACAGAACCTGAGACGTGAATAAATAAAAACTATCCATCACAAGCCTGTGAAAAATTAATGGGAGTTCTGAGACACTGGAAATATTTGCTTGCTGTAAAGATAAGGTCGTGATAGATAAATATATTTTTCAAAAACTAGGTCACAACGTGTTTGTCCTTGTTGCTTTTTTATTTTATATGGGAATCATTTTGTTTGATGGTTTACAGATTATGTGTTAAAACTGAGAAGGAATTAATATCTAAATCGTATAAAACGTGTAAAGGAATTTAGTTTTAAATGGTCTCGGTTGTACTGTTTGGTTTTGTATAGGTATACTCCTGTTACGTTGTGAACCCAGTAAACCAAATTTTGACATAACATAATATACACCATTTTTGGACAGTTTTTTCTTTTTAAAAATGATACTATTTGCCCTATGCAGTCATACTTAAATGGGTCTCAGTGATGATATAACATAGACAGCGGCTAAAGCGGATATCAATGTAAGCATATACAGCACTGGAATGTTTACTTTTAAGAATCTTTAAATTGAAAAAGAATGAAATGAAAGGAATCGTTTTAGATAGAAGCGAATAACAGAGTTATGTGCAATGGTCTACCAAATAATTTGCAAAATAATGGTACTTTTGGTCATGGGAGTTTCTCAAACCCCTAAAAATCTCATTACAATGTTACTTGTAATCAAAAAGGAAAATGTATGCCATTTTGGACCCTAAGGTTTAACGAGAAATGGGCAATAACCGGGGGAATTAGATTTGCCACATCCAGTTCCCCCTCAATTTGGATTACTGCTCATGCTCAAATGCACTTACGCCCCAATATTACACCTGCTTTGAACATCTGCAATGACCATGGAAAAGCCTCAGGAACCACAGCTTTACCGCATTCCTCGCAATCGCCCTGAGATAGGTGACTTCCAATAATGGGCTCATCGGAGATTAACAGCAGGTTGTATTGAGGACCGAGGAGGCAGACAACAGATGGCTTGACCAGTAGATGCCAGCGCTTAGTCATTTAGGCGTTTACAGTCTGATAACCAGACTTTGTCACTGGTCAAGTTATCTCAGCAGCTGCAGATCAAAACTAGAGGACAGATCTACAAGGAAGTGCCGCAGCGTGGCACCGCAAGCCCTTGGCTGCACCACGCTATGGCACATCCGAAGCACAGGGATGCGACATATTTACAAGAATATGTCGCGTCTCTGTGCTTCCCCCTGCGCTGGCGCACAAACTGCAGCCATGCGCTGGCACAAGCACCTTAGCACCATCATTGCGTGCTGTAGAATGCAGCACGCATTGAAGGAGGGAAAAATGAGTTGCGTCTCGCTACGCCACCTCTAGGGTGGCGAAGCATTCAGACGAATCTCCAGATTTACAATTTCTCGTAAATCTGGAGATGTTTCTTGTTCCATGGGTGTTGCGTGGAAACACCCACAGCAACACCCATGGAATGCCTCTTAAACGCAAAGTGCTGCGTGTGAAGGGGCCGTATTTAGAAGGAGAGGAAAAGTCACGCAGGGTGGCTTTTCCTGTCCTTGTAAATGTGAAGGAGCCCCCTGCGCCACCAGTACATCACGAAATGTGACGTACTGGTGGCACAGGGGGCTTGTAAATCTACCCCCAAGCATTTATATACAGGACAAAATCAATAAAAACATGCACCAAACTGAAATGTTTGACCTCTTATTTCAGAATTAACATTTTATCATTACGTGAACTGGCACACAGCCCTTGTCTGCCCCACTTCATACCTTCATTGTATGTGCCTTGCACACCTGCTGCTTTGACTCCTTGTCTAAATAATGTGCTTTCTCAACACAGGCATTAATTCCGAAACAACTTAGATGCTTTTTGCTCCCAAAATCTGATCTCTTTTTCTGCAGCAGCATTCCTTATTTGATAATAATGCATGGAATACTTTGTTGCTGGTCTCTTAAGTCTGTCTCAGGGTTGTGTTGGTGCCACACCTATCGGCTCCTGTAGCATTCATCATCTTTAAAAACTAAAATTACCAATATTTCCTTATGTGCTTTTTTCTCCTAACTGGGACACTGTTAAGGAGAAATGCGACACTTGTCATGTGTATATCAATTGCACCGTTACCATGTACAGTTATAATGTTTTCTAATCTGCTAATCCTCAATAACAATAGTTAGTGGCACAGGGGCCCACCAGAATAGGTGTTTCACCTACTCTTCTGCTGATTCAGGCTGAGTTCCTACCTTATTGTTTAGGACTGAGACAACTTCCAGCGCCAAGAAAAATAGTGGAAAACATGTTCTTGAAAAAAAAAAGTGTAGTTAGCCAATCAACCAATCACTCAATCAGTGATAGCTTTCACAGAAAAGTGAAATATGTTGTCTATGTTTTTGTATTTTATGAGATCAGAGAAATTAACATTGTCCATCTCTAAGACATAAGGATTTGTGGGTTTCACATTTCAGGAAACCTTTGGTAGTGGAAAGGTATAGGGAACGTGCAGGCATGAGGCCTTACATATGCTGCTTGGCATAGTTGTAAATCTGGAAGTGACATCTTGAGGCGTCACCTGAACTTTTAGTAGTAGCTAAACATAATTCCAATTTGAGATAATTTGTAATGTGTAAACAGAAATGGGAAACATTCAGAAGGTCTAGCTATTGGTAGCGCATTAACTGTATCAACAGATGTCTAACAATGTATTTATTAGTTTCACAAACAGAAGCAAAACATTGTATATAAAGACCTCATTGCCACATCATATGCCCAAGAAATACAATTGCAACATTCAAGTAAATAAAAGTGAGCCCATAAAGTATGTATAAATGTGTTTAGAGGAATATATTGCAGATTTATGGAAAGTATTCTTATTGCATTTAGAAGTGAGCCTCCAAAGACTTTCAGTGGCCAGTTAAGATAGGTAAACGCTTAGCTCAGAGTTCATTGAGCAGGGTGATTCAGAGTAGTGAATCAACTCCAAAGATCCGAAAGGTAATTTAGCATGTGGGTAACTGTGAATGGCAAGAAGGAAAGAAGATGGAGGTTGACTGATTGTAGATACTGAGTAAGAGAGAGCCATGCAGCAAGGTCTGGTTGAAGCAGGTCAGTAGATTGGATTAAGACCTATGTTCTCTGGAATACCACCATAGCTGATGGCAGTAGGATGCAGCTGGTGAGTTTCAGGACAGGTTGCACATTATTCTGGTGGTGAAATATATAATCTCGTCAAGGGAAGCAAGAAGGCATTTTGGAGAGATTTGTTAGTAGGCTTTTAGTGGGATCAATCATACTCACCATTAGGCCCTGGAGCAGAAACTTGGTCATGGACACTGGAAGGTGTTGGTGGGATTTTTACACTTTGTGTAGTTGTATCCCAAAACAATGAATGAAATAATAGATTCCAGGTTGATGCTAAATTTAAATTGTACGCTTAGGGTTCTACCAGAGGAAAAGAGAGATAAGGTATAACATTTGAAGAGATGGCAGAGTTTATGGTCATGTGGGTAAATAATATCTGTATGTAAATATTTTCAGATTTAGAGCCATTGAGCTTTAGTGTCTGAACAAAATGCAGGAGTAAAAATGAGGTGCAAGTTTTACACCTTTGATATGCGATAGTGTGGGGTGAGCAAATTAGCAGATTCACAATTATAAATTATGAAAACAGAGCTTGTGCACTCTTTGCTTCCAGATTTGCAGCTGGTTTAATCTGCTAACAATTATGGAGCAAACATCAGGAATCGGCACACAAATCATCTGCTTTTTTAGGCTCAAACAAGAATGTGCATAAAGAATTCAATCCCTCTCATAATCACACTATGTATGTGCAGTGGACTAATTCTATTAAAGGTTGGGTGACAGCAAGATCTAAAAAAAACTATATTTAACCATAAAGGTGAATTTCAGTTAATTATGTTAATTATGTTTTTGTGTGTATTATACAGACGCATTTTCATAGTTATGTGGCTTTTGTTGAAATACTTTGAAACCAAAATTGCACCATACCTAATGCAATTTTACTTTTATATCTTTTTGAATGCTTATTTTTTTTGGTAACTGTTGGACAGGCCACGTGAAGGGCTTGCTCCCTCCCCGCATGACAGGGCCCGAGCCCCGGCCCTCCAGGTGTTACCCACAGAAACAACCCGCACCCCGTCCCCAGACGGGACTCTTGCCCCCGGACCTCTCTGTATCATGGGGCCGAACCACTACCGGCCGCCATCTTGGACACTGCACCACGAGGCCGCGTGGTCTCAGCTCGGCCCTAACCCTGGGCCTGGCCAGGCCCCGACATCCCGGCACCACCATCCACCCAGGAGGTGAACGGACCACTTGGCAGGTCGATGGGAGAAAGAAGTGTCGATGGCTCTCCCCCGCCAGGTGCCGATCGCCCCCCAGCTCCCCCGGGCGCTGGCTCCACCCCCCTGCTGGGTGTCTGGACTCCCTCATCCCGGACCTCCCGACCTCCAAGTGCGAGGGTCCGGACATCAAAGGGCGCCAGACCTATAACTGGGGCAGCTCCAGAGCAGGAAGGCAGTTGTATCCTGGAGTCGAGAGACACCGTGAAGAACTCATCCCTGACAGACTACTGGCGCTGCCGTAGCCCTGCCTTGCGAACTATCGTCCTGCCTGCTGGCGCTGCCGCGGCCTTCTGCATCCTCCATCCTCGTTGGGACCTGCTGGCGCTGCCGCGGACCGTTGTAACTACCACCTTCACTGGGACCTGCTGGCGCTGCCGCGGACCGTTGTAACTACCACCTGCACTGGGACCTGCTGGCGCTGCCGCGGACCGTTGTAACTACCACCTTCACCGGGACCTGCTGGCGCCGCCGCGGCCCGTCCATCTAGAACGCCGAGCTCGAGGATTGTGAGCTATCCATCATACCATCTCAGCTACCAGATTGGTAACAAGACTGTCCGCTACCCCCTTTCCCGACCAAGAGACTAGAATCGAGGGGACCCCTGAGTCCTGACCTCCTTGTACCATTCTATCGTACCTAAAGATTGCTATAAAGAACGTCAAAACCTTATCTTTGTGTGGTGTACATCTGTGGGGGGGAAGTTACTCGTCTGTACGATCGCTGGAGACGGCTCTCCCCGGAGACCTCTCCCCTTGTCCTCGGCCGACCCTCCCGGTCCGTCTAACATTGGTGGCCAGCGGCGCGATCCGAATCAACGCATAATCGTACAGAGAGTAGCTCACCCCACGACGAAACCACAATGTCAACCAAAGAGAGCGGATCCACCGAGAAATTCCAGATGGAGAAATTGGAAGAGTACAGCCATCGTGAATTGAAACAATTCTGCATTGAACTAGGCATTGCTACCACCGGCCTGAGTACCAAAGACGATTTCAAGCACGCCATTAAGTCGTGGGCAGAAACCGGGGCCGCCAGATCCCCGGACCAAAAGATTGCAGCACCAGAGAGGAACACCACGGCTCCCGAGGAGCGAAGAACGGGTCTCTCGCAGGAAGAGATCCAAGAGAGAGAAAAAAACAGACTACATGAGCTAGAAATGGCACGGCTCAAAATGGACGGTGAACTAAAATTAGCCGAACAAAAACTGAACCTAGAACATCTGCGGCTCCGAGAAGAACGGGAAGAAAAACAGAGGCAGAGAGAGCTCGAAGAAAAGAGATTAGCGTACGAACACGAGCGCAAACTGGCAGAAATAGACCTACGGAAGCAGAACAAAGAACTGGAGGTGCCCGAGCGACCGCGCACCCCGGGAGCGACAGAAAAGAAAGTCCACATCCCCAAGGATGTCGTTCGAGAGTATGTCCGAGAGGACGACATACAACAGTGGATCAAGGCCTACGAGATCGCCATGACCTCCCACCGGATCGATCGAAGTGACTGGGAAGCCGGTCTATGGGGGAGGTTCGTCAATGAAGGCCGCGATGCCCTGTTACAGCTCCCAGACCATCTGATGTCATCCTATGACCACATGAAGGCTGCCCTCCTCACCCGATATGGGCTCACGCCCGAAATGTACCGCCAGAGGTTCCGAGACTGCACCCGGATCCCGGGTACAACTTGGGTGGAATATGTCAACTATTTCAGCCGAGCCTTCGAGGGTTGGATCAAGGGAAGCCACGTAACGACCTACGAGCAACTTTTTAATCTCATGGTGTGGGAGCACCTCTCTAACAACTGCTTCGTCGAGCTCAGGCAGCACCTCCTCGACAGTAAATTGACTGACCCACGGCAACTCGCCGCCGAAGCTGACCGGTGGGAAAGCACCCGAGTGGGCCGGAGAGGGCCGCACGAACAGAACCGGAACAACCAAGGTCAGCACCGTCCCCGAGGAGGAGGAGGAGGCCAGGGACGAGGAAGAGACACCGTCCCGGCCGCTCCCGCTGCCAGCACCCCGCCCCCGGCCAGCCGGGGCAACCCCCCGATGCGCCCGGGGTTCCGAGCCAATGTCACGTGTCACCGATGCCAGCGAGTCGGCCACTACGCCAATGACCCGAACTGTCCACAGAACCAAACTCCGAGACCCCGCCAGGTAGCTGCCGCCGCCCTGGGGGGAGAACAAATCTCCGAAGAACAGGAAGAATACGAGCAGGAACAACAAGAGTGGGAACCGGCCGCCATGGTTCTAGCGTGCCTAGGGGGAAGAGACATGGTCCCGCGGGCTCCCCTACCCGCCAACACCAGAAAATATAGTCAGTGGGTGAACATTAATGGACGCCGGGCCGAAGCACTACGTGACACGGGGGCCAGTGTGACGGCCGTCCGCTGTCACCTGGTAAAACCAGAGCAGATCCTGCCGAACATTCTCTGCCCCGTCCGTTCAGCCGACAATTCGGAGAGTCTATGTCGGATGGCCTGCGTCCCCTTCGTATGGGGAGGAGTCTCCGGCATGTTGAAAGTGACGGTCCGGATGATGCCCCCGTGGACTGTCTCCTGGGGAATGATCTTGAGAGTTCCCCGTGGGCCGCCGTAGAAAGAAGAGAGCACCTGGGGATGTTGGGCCTCCCGGACTGGGCGTGCGTAACCACCCGGTCCATGGCCGCCTGTGCCATCCCCCGACCAGAAGAACCAGAATGGCCAGCACCTCCTCTCCCGATCGCTCCAGTAGAGGACACCGACCATACCGACCCCCCAGAGCAAACCCCCGAAGGGCTCGCTCAGCCCCAGGACCTTCCCAACCTGGCTCAGTGGCGTCAAGAAGGGGGGCCCACCCAGGAACAGTTCCGTCAAGAACAGAAGACCTGTCCCTCCCTCGAGGGACTCCGCCAGCAAGCCCTCGCCCAGAGCGCAGGGGACACCACCGGAGCCCATTGGATCTATTGGGACAACGACCTATTGTACAGTGAACAGAGAATCGCGGAGTTAGGGGCCAGTCGAGTGCTGGTGGTGCCCCTCCGTTTGAGAGACTTCCTGTTAAATTTGGCCCACGATGTCCCTCTGGCTGGACACCTGGGCCAGGACAAAACCTACAGTCGCCTGGTGACCCACTTTTTCTGGCCAAAGATGAGAAACAACGTCCTCAACCACTGCCGGTCCTGCCCCACGTGCCAGGCCAGCGGGAAGAGCGGCCGCAAACTCAAAGCACCTCTTCAACCCTTCCCAGTTGTCACCACCCCGTTCGAGAGGGTGGGAATAGACATTGTGGGGCCCCTGGACCCCCGTACAGCACAAGGACATCGGTTCATCCTGGTACTGGTGGACCACGCCACCCGCTACCCCGAGGCTGTGCCCCTGTGAACTGTAACAGCCCCGGTGGTCGGCCGGGCCTTAATGGGGATCTTCTCCCGGGTGGGCTTCCCCCGAGAAGTCGTCAGCGACAGAGGCACAAACTTTATTTCGAAATATATGAAGTCCCTCTGGCAACAGTGCGGGGTCACCTACCGATTCACGACCCCCTATCACCCTCAAGGAAACAGACTAGTCGAGCGGGTTAACCGCACGCTCAAGGGAATGATTGGGGGATTGGAAGAGCCCCTCCGTCGCCAGTGGGATGTACTACTTCCGTGCCTCCTCTTCGCCTATCGAGAAGTTCCCCAGAAGTCCCTCGGCTTTAGCCCTTTCGAACTCTTGTACGGGCACCCTGTGCGAGGGCCCCTCAGCCTAGTCAAAGAAGGTTGGGAGATGGCCCCCCTAAAGACCCCTCCAGACGTCTTCAAGTACCTCCTGACCCTACGCAATCAGACCAGGCGATTCAGAGAAATGGCGAAAGCGAACCTTGAGGCCAGTCAGGAGGACATGAAAAAATGGTACGATCAAAATGCCTCCTCCATCGAATTCGAACCTGGTCAACAAGTGTGGGTGATGTCCCCCACCGAACCATGTGCCTTGCAGGACAAGTGGACGGGGCCCTTCAAAGTGGTCGAACGCAAGAGCCCCGTCACCTATCTCATCGATATGGAATCTCCACGGAACCCCCTCCGGGTCCTCCACACCAACAGACTCAAACCCCACTTTGTGCGCTCGGAGCTCAGCCTCCTGATGGCTACAGACAGTGGAGCGGAAGAAGACTCCGAGCCTCTCCCTGATCTCCTGAAAACTCGTGAGAAAGATGGTTCCGTGGACGGGGTCCGGCTCTCCGACGCCCTCACCCCGGAACAGCGCCAAGGCTGCCGGGACCTCCTGCTGCAGTTTGCTACCTTGTTTTCCCTCACCCCAGGGGTCACCCCCTGGTGCTTGCACGATGTGGACACTGGGGACAGTCCCCCTATCAGACACCGGGCGTACCGCGTACCAGATCGGGTACGGGCCTGCATCCAAGAGGAGGTATCAAAGATGCTCACGCTCGGGGTCATCGAGCCCTCGGACAGCCCCTGGGCCAGCCCGGTCGTGCTGGTCCCCAAAGCTGCTGCCCCCGGCACCACTCCTGAGCTCCGATTCTGCGTCGACTATCGGGGCTTGAATGCTGTCACCAGAACCGACGCTCATCCCATCCCCCGAGCGGATGAACTGATCGACCGCATGGGGGCTGCCCGCTACCTCAGCATCTTCGACCTGACAGCGGGCTACTGGCAGATCGGTCTCACACCCCGGGCCCAAGAACGATCCGCCTTTTCTACCCCCGATGGCCACTACCACTTCAAAGTCATGCCCTTCGGCATGAAGAATGCCCCAGCTACCTTTCAGCGACTGGTGAACCAGGTCTTGGCGGGGCTCGAGGAGTTCAGCGCCGCCTACCTGGACGATATCGCTGTGTACAGCCGCCACTGGTCCGACCACCTCCACCACCTCCGAGAGGTCCTGCAGGCCCTCCAACGGGCCGGCCTCACAATCAAGGCCAGCAAGTGCCAAATTGGTCAGGGGTCCGTGACCTATCTCGGACACCAGGTGGGAAGCGGTCTGGTGGCCCCTCTGCAACTCAAAATCGCTGCCATCCAGTCCTGGCTGCCTCCAGTCACGCAGACCGAGGTCCGAGCCTTCTTGGAGCTCACCGGCTACTACCGGCGGTTCGTGAGGGACTATGGCAGCATTGTGGGGCCCCTCACGGGACTCACATCCAAAAACCACCCGAAGAAGGTCAACTGGACCCCAGACTGTCAAGCGGCCTTCGAGAAGCTGAAAGCCGCCATGTGCACTGCCCCTGTGCTCCAGGCCCCCGACTACAGTCGGGAATTCATCGTACAAACAGATGCCTCCGACCATGGCATCGGGGCGGTCCTCTCCCAGCTGAACTCCGAGGGACTTGACCAACCGGTGGCCTTCATCAGCAGACGCCTCCTGGCCCGAGAATAGCGCTGGAGCACCATCGAGAGGGAGGCCTTCGCAGTGGTGTGGGCCCTCAAAAAGCTCCGGCCCTATCTCTTCGGTACCCACTTCCGGGTGCAAACAGATCATCGACCCCTGCAGTGGCTAATGCAGATGCGGGGGGAAAACCCCAAACTATTGCGTTGGTCCATCTCCCTGCAGGGGATGGACTTCACTGTGGAACATCGACCGGGCCAAGACCACGCCAACGCAGATGGCCTGTCACGCTTTTTCCGCCTCGACGAGGAGAATCCCCAAGGGGATGGGTGACTCTCCCCGCCTTCAGCTGGGGGGACGCATGTTGGACAGGCCACGTGAAGGGCTTGCTCCCTCCCCGCATGACAGGGCCCGAGCCCCGGCCCTCCAGGTGTTACCCACAGAAACAACCCACACCCCGTCCCCAGACGGGACTCCTGCCCCCGGACCTCTCTGTATCATGGGGCCGAACCACTACCGGCTCCCTCGCCCGGCCCGGCCGCCATCTTGGACACTGCACCACGAGGCCGCGTGGCCTCAGCTCGGCCCTAACCCTGGGCCTGGCCAGGCCCCGACATCCCGGCACCACCATCCACCCAGGAGGTGAACGGACCACTTGGCAGGTCGATGGGAGAAAGAAGTGTCGATGGCTCTCCCCCGCCAGGTGCCGATCGCCCCCCAGCTCCCCCGGGAGCTGGCTCCACCCCCCTGCTGGGTGTCTGGACTCCCTCATCCCAGACCTCCCGACCTCCAAGTGCGAGGGTCCGGACATCAAAGGGCGCCAGACCTATAACTGGGGCAGCTCCAGAGCAGGAAGGCAGTTGTATCCTGGAGTCGAGAGACACCGTGAAGAACTCATCCCTGACGGACTACTGGCGCTGCCGTAGCCCTGCCTTGCGAACTATCGTCCTGCCTGCTGGCGCTGCCGCGGCCTTCTGCATCCTCCATCCTCGTTGGGACCTGCTGGCGCTGCCGCGGACCGTTGTAACTACCACCTTCACTGGGACCTGCTGGCGCTGCCGCGGACCGTTGTAACTACCACCTGCACTGGGACCTGCTGGCGCTGCCGCGGACCGTTGTAACTACCACCTTCACCGGGACCTGCTGGCGCCGCCGCGGCCCGTCCATCTAGAACGCCGAGCTCGAGGATTGTGAGCTATCCATCATACCATCTCAGCTACCAGATTGGTAACAAGACTGTCCCGCTACCCCCTTTCCCGACCAAGAGACTAGAATCGAGGGGACCCCTGAGTCCTGACCTCCTTGTACCATTCTATCGTACCTAAAGATTGCTATAAAGAACGTCAAAACCTTATCTTTGTGTGGTGTACATCTGTGGGGGGGAAGTTACTCGTCTGTACGATCGCTGGAGACGGCTCTCCCCGGAGACCTCTCCCCTTGTCCTCGGCCGACCCTCCCGGTCCGTCTAACAGTAACTAACATGCAACTAAGAATACAAGAAAGCAAATTTATCAAACAATAAACACTATCATTGTTGGAAAAAAGAGACATTCAATTTTTCCGGAACTGATGCATTTTTCAAAAGGATCTTAGACGCAGCTTGTACACCAGAGAGCAGCTTAGTTTTGAAAATAATCTAAATGGGAGCATTTCAGAACCTTTTGTCAGGAGGGAAAAACCCTCCTATTGATAAGGCTTCATTAGTTTTCATTTATGCATGACTGGCCAGGTATATTTTAATGCAACGTAATAGCATAGGTGAAATGTGTGCATACTATAAATGGTTGTCATTCTGTTTTCTTCCCCTATTTCTATTTGACCTACATTTAAAGTTTTGACATACTTTAAAAAAAATATTGAGGGATTTTATTTTATTGTGATTTCTACACTGCCGTATAGCAACTTGTCCATTTTTCGTTAGAGTAGCTTTCCTTTACCTGCTTATATTTTTAATGTATACTAAGTTTGAGTCTGAAGTAGTGGTCCCTATTTGGGAAATTACCGCACAATCATTAAATATAGAATGTCAAAGTAAATCAATGTTGTGTGAGTCAATGAATTATTCACTTGTAGTTAAATTGGGGTGCTCTCATAGCTCAATCACACCTACTACCAAAGGTGCTATTTGCACATTAGAAACTAAAGTGTGTACATAAATATAAACATAGAGCTTTATTCCGCACTACCCCTGGTGATTCTAATAATCCAGAGTGTATTGGATAAATGTAATTATTCAGGCTCAATTTTAAGGACAGTAATTTCAGAGGAGACCAATGATAACTTGGCACAAAGTACACAGAGTCCCAAAAAGTCCAAAAATTCAATTTGATGATTTATTCTTTTTGTGGTACTCCCCGCATGGAATCTGCCAATTTGCCAACATGTGTTTCGTCTACTCATAGATTTTTTCAAGGTTGGAACAAAAAATATCATACATATTGTTTGTTGTATTTACAAAGAATTTTTACAGCAGATTTCAAACAATATTTGGTGAGAGTTACAACAGCCATAATGTGGCCCAAGACTATATAAGAAACTAGATAAGCGTCCTAATGGTGAAAAGATCCAAAACCCAACAGTTAAAACTAGAGAAGACCATATGTTGGTTGTGGTGAACGTAAAAAGGCATTTGAGCGCTGATGAAGTAAGAAAAAAGAAATCATCAGAAAAGTTACTGTTATTATCAGCCAATGCAGTGAGAATAAAAGCAAGATGTGAATATAGAAATCCAGTTTCCCAGGTGTGCGTCATGCCTAATCCATTTATGGCCTATCAGACCCACGGGTTAGCAAAAGTTGTCGCAATATTTCTGTAGTACAGTTTCATGGAAGTGAATAATTCATTGACTCACAACATTGATTTACTTTGACGGTCTATATTCATTGATTGTTTGTAATTTCCCAAATAGGGACCACTACTACTGACTCACACTTAGTAAATGTTATGTGGTTACCAGCAGTTAGAACTCCTTGTTCATTTTCATGCAGAGAATCTATAACTCTTGTAAGTACAATTAGCGGATGACAGTTAGCCCTACTTGTTTTGAGAAGTTCCTACCAATGTCTGCTAGGTGTTTCTTTTTCTTGTTTCTTCTTACCTTGATTTCTGCGCTTTTTTGTTTCAGTCATTCTTGGTTTTTTTTTCTTTCACTGTGTGCCGTTTTTCTGGTATCTGATATTGTCCAAGATTGGGAGCAAGTAATATTCTGAGTCTATTGAATTCCCTAAGGTAGTTGAAATCTGCATTACCCTTGCTTTCCCCAAAATCCAGCAGATATAATATTGAGAGTGTGTTCCCTCTTGACAAAGCATTGTAGGCCATTCCTTTATTTAATAACCATATATCCATTGTTGCCTCCCCTAAGGAAAGGCCTTAAGATTTATGGATTGTCACTGTATACACAAGGCATAGTGGGAACTGTTTATCAATGCATGCATCAATATTTAATTATATAAATTTAGCATTACTCCTAGATACCTTCTGCGCTTCTTCTGCATGATCAATCTGAATTAGGATGTACTCAATGTCATCCCTATTTAGGTAAGTACTGAATATACCCAATTGCTCCAATTACTAAACCTGATTTAGAATTCAGGTTTTGGTGCAGAATAACTCTACAGTACACACTGAAGTATAAAGATTTTCTTAGCAGAGAAACATTTTCCTAAATGAAAAGAAGAAGCAAGAGAGACAGAGAGTGCATCAGATACAGTTGAACAAATTGCTGTAATGGGTGAAAAGCAGAGAATGGTATTGAGTAGGAGAGGGATACGGAAATGGAAGGAATGAGTGGTTAATGACATCACTTTGAGTAGCATTCCAAGTTACAGAACAGTCAAAATGTAGACATAAATAAACGTTGCTATTAGGAATGAGACTGAGGTGTCAAGAGAATTAGAGGTGTCAGAATAGAGATAAGTACTATGATAGAGCAAATTTGATACAGTGATCATTAAGGAAGGCCCAAAAGGAGACATTGAGTGAAAGTGAGAGAGAAATGGAGAGAAAAAACGAAAAATAATAAAGGAGAGGAGGGACTTGGTGGAAGAAGATATTGGAGAGAAAGGGAAAGGGATGGATGAAGAGGACAAAAGGATAGTGAGAGAGAATAGAAAGAGAGCAAGAAACAGAGAAACAGAGTAAAGAGTATCACAGAGGCATTCAAAATGAGAAAAAAGGACAGCAGAGTATGGGAGGCTGTAGGGAATATGAAGTCTTTGATTTCAGTGGGTCTAGCGAACTCTTTCTAGGGCTGTGTTCTGGAGAGATTCCTCAAAAGCATATTAGCAGGATTGGAATATGTGCCCCTTAGTAAGCCTCTGTATGTGACTCTGTGCCTAAAAGTATGTGATTTTGTTTCTGACTCTGCTGCTTGTGCAAATATGTGTAAATGTGTGCACCTCTGCGTTTGTGTCTGAACTGATGAGTAAGTGAGACCAGTGGCAGTGTGCAAATGTGTGTTCCTGTGTGTGCCTCTGATTGCCACTGAGTAAGTGTCTGCTTATGAGTATCCCACAAAGTATGACTGAGTATCACTATGAGGTGGTGTACAATTGGTGGCCCCCTTTGTATATGAGTCTTCACATACGAGTACAGAAGCATCTTTCTGACTCAGTACTGATTTTTGAATGTGCGCCCCTATGTCTACCTCTTAGTGCTATTTTGCACCTATGAGCACCTTAGTGTGTGCCAGAGTGGGTGTTGAAGTGTGAATACATTCCCCTGAATGTGTGTCTGAGTTTGTGCTTGAACCTAGAACTATGTGAGTGTGTGACTGTTCAAGTGCACAATATGGATGAGAGGTTTTTATCTCAGACAATGAAAATGTATTACTGACAGTTGTAACATTGGAGGGAGGAGATGCAGCCATGGAAGTAGAGAAATATGAGACAAGACTCCTTTAGAAAATCAATTAGATCCTCATAATGAGTGTGCTTCCTGATTAGTCTTCCTGAGCACTGAAATATAGTGGGTGGTGGGCTGAAGGGTGAGACCACAGTCTATGTTGTTAAGAATGAAAAATACCTGTAGGAGAAACCATTCTTTTGTCTCTCTCCCTGATCACTAACAGTATAGTTGTTGAAAAGGCAGGTACAAGCATCACACGCCTCTTTGTGTCTCTATTGTGGGCATTCCAGATGGGAAACTTCCCTGCTTTCAGGAGCTTAACTCTTTGTAAAATCTATGCATGGAGAACAGCCTGGGAGGACAGATGAATAAAGTAATTATCCGAAACAGATACTGAAAGTGGAGATGGAAAACAAACACCCTCTGTTTGCTTTGACTGTATAAAGGTGAGAACTCTTAACCCATTTATTGTTCCACTTTCAAATTGTATTCAACCAAGGAAGTGAGGGTTCTACAGAGTACTCAGAGGACTGTTGTACAACCATACCTGATGTCTGCCTAACAGGCAGCTTCCTAGAGGATATGGGCAAATACCTGAGCTCTGAACTTGTTGCAAGAAGCTGAATATCTGCCCTGAAGCACCATAAAGCCAATCTGCTGCTAAATTAGGGAAGAAGTCTGCCAACCCTGCATAGGTGTGACTGACCTGAAGCTCCAAACCAGCTTGATCCACAGAACGTTGTGGTTGTGGTCAAAGACTTAGGACAGGGATCTGCATGCTCTGAGGGATGTGGCCTGCAGGCTGTCTCTGGGGATGATTGCCATAATAATCACTGAGAGCAGTAGTTGCTGCTACCCACAAGAAGTCTGTGCACAAGAACGATGATGCTGCTGACCAGCAGCTGTTGTTGAGGTGGAATTTGCCACCATCTCAAAGTTGTGCTGAAGCTGAGTGTACTACCATCAAAGAGTACTATGCTTACAGGAGAGTATGCTGCCATTTTGATGATTGTGCTCAGATGAGCTATGCCGCGCCATTTAAGCAACTGCTCCTGTGCCATGCTGCTACACCTGAGACCCCTGTGGAGGCTGCTCTTATGCTGCTGCAACATTTGACTGTGGGAGCTCACTGACCACAAGTCCCCAATGATCCAGAAAAAGGTGCTTCGCTCACAGGAACCCACAACTGAGGACACCAGAAGATGCTTCCACTAACGTTGTGCTATGGTCCTCCCCGGACCATGGATTGCACCCCACCCCAGGGGTTCTTGCCCAGAAGTGGAGCTGGAGACAGATGCATGCTGCAGGCCCTCTCAGCTGGCTTCGGACTTGAACTCTGAGGCCTGAAATGGTGGGTGAGATTGTAAATCTGATATTTGCCTGAGGCAGCGAACACTGAGTCTGAATGTCAGAGCAATCTGTACATAAGCTTTGAGACTTGTCTGAGATGCACTTAATCCCAGAGTGGGAAGGCCTGCTTCGATTCACCTAAGTGTGGCAACACACAAAAAAGAGAGGCGAAATGGGGTAATCTACAAACTGCAGTACGATTAGTGCACATCAAGAACTGAGTATTGTTGTATTGCTATGAAGTATTATGTTTTAAGTGTTAAGATTAAAGTACATTTCCTGTATCAAAGTAAAGCAGTGGGTGACTGCCGAATGCTGAGCTTGTGAATGCCCACAGTGTCTTCCTGAAATGTCTTTGACTGCTCACCAATCCTATTACTGAGTATCAAGTTCTGAAGAGGTTGTACTTGGCCCAGTTTATAGATCCATTGTGGGGAGGGTTCCAGGACACTAGAGGCAAATGAGCCCAGCCCCATGGCTGAGGACCAGTAGCCTCTGCTTGCCGCATGGCCTCCCCGAACAGGGTCTGACATGCCCCTTAACTTTTTTCCCAAGCAAGCACCTGCATGGAAATTGACATGCCGGACTTTACACAGTGGCTTACCTTCCCTCTTATGAATAATTCAGCCTCGGATCTCATTGCCCTTGCTGCTTTATAATTTTTTTATTTTATTTTAAATTGTTTTCCTCCCTATTTTTGGAGGAATTACAGTTAGGAAGACAATAATGTTCAGTGCTCATTGCACATCTATATAGTAATGTGCATGCACACTGATGTTCTGTTTGTCCCCACCCTGTTCAGATTTGCAAACTCTTTTCAATAGTTACATTCTTATTCATGCACACTGGGGACTCACATTTTGCTTTATATCTCCATAAATCCATGGTGGACTTGAACAAACCAAGGTGCCAATTGACCGACAAAACCACTGCACCATAAAACGTTGGTGAACATCCATTCAGCAGTTTCAGAGTATAGAATTTAAAATTGTATTAAAGAAAAAATACACCCTTTACGTTCTTACAATTCATATTATCTGTTGATGGCAGAGATTGTTGAAACTGTTTTCTTCAAGGTGAACCAAACAAAAAACACTAATTGGAATTAGGATGTTTAGGTTTGTTTAATTTTTGCAAACCGATTGGTGATAAAAAATTAAATGAACAATGGTATGGGCCAGCAGAAATATGCAATTATTTGGATGTGACCTGCACCGCATACTATTACATTTACCACACTCGTCCCATAATTTGCTGCATTGTTTGTAGATTTCAATATTAAAATTCCCTCTCGGATGGATCCAAATAATAATGTCAGAAAATGTGCCAGATAATGCCACATAACTTGTCTTTTCTGGCTGCAAAATGTAGCTAAATTTGGTACATAGATTGGTCCACAATTGCCATAATCCAAGTGACTCTGGTAATGGCACTGCAGACTGGTCTGGGTCTGAAATTTTGATGATGAATCCCATATTTGACAGGACCCCGTGAAAACATTTGTAGTTTTCTTGGAAATGTGTTTTTACATGATTTTATATGAATCATCAACATGGAGCTACTTTAAAGTAGGCCTGGGTGGTAAATTCCATTTCGCTCCGCTTGCGGAATTTGGGTAATTTTGCGTTCCGCGGAGAACGCGGAATTGCCAAAAATTCTGCGATCCGCAGCTTCGCAGAAATGTTTGCTTGTTCGCGCTTTCAAAATGCGTGTTCGCGAGATAATTCTCCCAGAGCATGCAAACAGCGTTCGCGAACAAGAAAAAAGCATAACGAACGGGCGGAACAAGCAATTCTGCATGTTTGCGGTACTTTTGCGTGCTCTCGGAGATTTTTTACCGTTTCGCTGAGCTTTTGCGTAGCGCGACTATGCAAATTCCGCCCACCCCTACTTTAAAGCAATCATCAGGAGAGGGGATATCAACAAGGGGCATAGAGGAGACAGAAAAAGAGAGACAACTGAAGTCAACGTTGGGCTACGCCGACAGGTATGTGGATCAGAGGCTGAAAAAATGTGTGACTTGAATGGTTACGTAGCTATTAAACCATGTGGAAAGTGTAAAATTGTATACCCCCACTTGCCATTCGTCCAGAAATAAATTGCGTGCCAAATAATTATTTCACGATTGTACTGTGACAATTATTACCACCATCTGAAGACGATGGTAATATATGTTAGCAATTTTCACTATTGATCAGTAGCGGCTCGTGGAGGGAGTTTGGTGGGGCAGTGAGGCGGGGGGGAGGAGCAGGGTGGGGAAATGTAAACACTGGAATATGGATGAACGGAGGTAAGTACACATTTAAATTAATAAAACGAATTTCGTTGCGCGCGCTGCATCGCAAAATGCGATGCAGCGCGCGAAAAGGAATTCGTTTTATTAATTTAAATGTGTACTTACCTCCGTTCATCCATATTCCGGTACTTACATTTCCCCAACCTGCCCCTCCCCCGCCCCGCCTCACTGCCCCACCAAACTCCCTCCATGAGCCGCTACTGCTATTGATATATCCACGGATTACAAGGTTGCATTGTTTCATAAATGTATCAATTTGCTCACATTTTTTATACCGTTCATGAGTTTAAGTTTTAAGAGTTTTCGAAAGAAGTTTTCATTAAACTGTGCTGTTATAATAAATGTATTGCATCATATATTAGGTATCAAGTAAAAGCTGGCCTTATTTTTTTTTTCCACCTTAGTTTGTGATAAGGTTTTAGCACTCTAAAATCTGTGCTATTTCTAGAATTTTTATCCGCAATGAATATCTGCAAACGTTAAGTAAAAGCAAGCTAATTTCGGCATGAAGTTCAAAAACGTAATCTCTTCAAACTGTGTTAAGTGTAATTCTGCGAGGGTGTCCTGGAGAGCCCACTAATGCCTGCAGGCCTTAATTCACTGGCTTACATGTATATCACCAGTCAAATGTGTTCCCGTGACGTCTCACTTCCAACGATAACCATTTAAACGAATTACCACCCTGAGCCTCGTGAAGCAGAAACTCCCTGCTCAGCACTGTGGCAATTCTTGATCCAACCAGTGACCCTGGGAATTAAACTGCGAGTCCTGAAACCGCCGGGGCCCGCGCAGAAACTCTTGGCCGCGCGCCTGCCAAGGCATCATAGAGCATTTAACTCACGCTGTAAATCCTGCCTTGCTTTTCCCCCAAGAAGGAAATATGAAAATTGCTAAATTGCCAGAGATCTTCAAAGCTCGGGAATGATAGATCACTTGCAATCGATAAATACGCTGCGAGCTTGCAAGGCTATAAGCGAAAAACAGACTAAAAGGATATTTTATGTCAAAGGTTCTACCTACAAGTAAATGCGTGCCATATTTTTCCTGGAGCTCTCTGTTTTGTGAAACCACCAATAAAAGTGCTTGTTGAAAACTAAGAAATCTGCGGGAAAGTATTTATTTACCCAAGGCAGGGATCATTTAGTGTTAGGCAAAGAGTTATTCAGGCCACACACGCAGACATTTTGATCGCTAAAGAACGGTTTTTGTGCAGCAAGTGGGTCAAAAATGACAGCATATTAAGTTGCATTAAAATATAAAATAAAAACGCATACGATAAACATATCAAACCTGCCTAACTTTTAATTCTCTGCAGTGCTATAATAAAAAATAAACACTTACACGAAATGAACATAAACGCCTCGTAATCAAGTCTGTCAACTTTTAAAATGCAGGAATTTATTTTTGTAGTTTTATATAGCGCGAACTCGACCCGAAGATATCAGAGCGCTTTACATGAGCACCAGTTTCGTTACAGATGGACACATTCATTTTTTAGGCGCCTGGAGATTAAGTGATTTGCCCAGAATCAAAGGATGTTGAGCATCGTGCCGAGAGTCGGACCTGGTTCCCCAGCTACGAGGTTGATCGCTCTAGCAGTAAGGCTACATCACTGCTGTTACAAATAAGTTATAAAATGAACACTGTGACATTGTTGGAACAGAAAAGTCCCCTGCATGCTCACTATGTGCAGCGCAGCCGTCAGTACCTCAACCAGTGCAGTACAAAAGGGGGTGGTGATGGACGGAGCATCAGAACCAATCAAACACTCACACCCAGTCAACAGATCTGGGTTTGATCCATCACCGTTCTTTAGCCCACTCTGCCACCCCAGTTCAGACATGGCCATATGCAAATCAGTCTGACCCTGTGCCTCATGGGAACAGTCCAGCTCGTACTGCCAAGCCATGCCTTCCCTGGACCGGAAACAAGCTTCCTAGGACCGGTTTCTGGCATTTCAGCCGTCTTCAGCCAGGCTTGCTTGAATCCAGTGGCAAAGTGAGCAAGGGACTCACGTCTGAGCATACCCTGCCAACTTATGGCGAACAAAGCAGTACAAAAGGGGGTGGTGGGGGTAGTACCTCAACCAGTGGCTGCTCGCAGAGGGAGTGCTGTGGGGCAGTGAGCAGGGCGGGTGAAGGGCAGAGTGGCGGGGTAGTGGACTCCGACATACGGCGGAACATAGTAAAGTAAGGAAATAAATAAAGCAATTTACTTTGTGCGCGCTGCATCGCTGAGTTGGCACATTGTCAGGGAGATGGTGGATCAGATAAGTTTGGCATTGTAAGACCAGGAGCGCATGAGAGAGGGGAAGGCTTAGGCCTCTAAATCTTTAAGAAACCTCTTTCAGAGGAGGCTGACAGCCAGGTGTGATCCTCAGTTACTCCCTTGTCCTGTGTAGTGGATCATTCAAAATGAAAGATACTTTTGCTATCTCAGACAATCACGTTGACAAGGAACAGAGCAGAGGAGAAACATGTCAAACAAGACAATGCCCACAACAGGACTATCAAAGGAACATCCACTAAATCACATACCTAGACTAATATGGTGGGATCAGGAGTCCCACAAGTTGTTAACAGAATCTTTCTGCCGTTGTGTTCAGCTGCAGAGAAGATCATCACAACTTCTAGTTTCTGAAACCAGGACTAGGAACCAAGGTCTGCTAGTCTAACGGCTGGGTAAGGGGCCATCAACCAAGAAGTCAAGGTCACTTTCGCTGAGGAACAGGGCCTGTATGAAGGTATGGCAGTTGCCTGTGTGTGAACCGAAGTCCAATACCCTTGAGTGACAAGAAGGGTGGCAACTGCAAAGTCAAGGGCATCTCCATGGATCTTCATGCCAAGAATGCTCTGAAGAACACTTTAGCCATAGGAGCTAATAGGGAGCATTCAACACCAAAGCAGGCTGTCTGAAGACTGAGTAGGCCTGATGCAGCAACAGGGAAAGACTGCACAAGGTGACTGTCCCTCAGCATTGGGAGACTGGAACCCTTGAAGAAGCGTCTTGGCCCTCCTGTGCTTGCCAGCTGGACTTGGGTCGTGTAAGATTGTTTTAGGCCATCAAACCTGCATGGGAAATGCCCAAATGTAGCACTTATCACTGCTAATAATAACTGTTAAAGCCAAACATAGACTTTGACACATGGGGACTAGCTTGAAGACGTCATCTGGAAGTTGCCTCCATTATCAAATGGGGAATAACAGACCGCACTAAAAATGAAAGAGAAACTTGTGGATTCCACCCAGGATAACACTATCATGCCAACCTTAAGGAACTGTGAGGATTATTCAGTGTTATATTTCTATGCTTTATGTTCTCATACAAATACTCCCTTTTCCAAAAATGCAAGTATTTGACAGGACAATCAGTGATTGGCTTTAATTTTTTACTTTGAGTCTTGTGCTTGTGTGTGCTTTCACCTATCTCCCCTTCGATAAGCCTTGTACTGCTCAATCTGCAGTACCACTAAGAGAGAAATGTTAAAAGGGGTATTACTTGGCCCTGTTACTCAGAACTCATAGTTGGTTGAACCCCTGGACAGCAGGAGCAGAAGGCCACAACCCCCAATATTGGGCCCAGTAGCCCCTGTTTGCCCTGTGGCTCTTTAAGAGGGGTTTTGACAGATGTATGTTTTAATCACTCTATCTGCTTCATATGTATGCCATGGGTAGATTTCTGAAGCATGTGTGCCAAAACTCAGCATTTAGGGGTTCCCCTGACATCATAAACTCAGATTCGCTTACTGGGAACTGGCAAACAACAAAGAAGAGCAAACAATGCAAGAAATCTGGTGGCAAATCCTGCCTGCTGCTGTCCTGACAATTGTAAAGACCCCACTTGTCCAGCAGCTGTGCATCCTCCTAAAGACTTTGAGGCCTGCCAGCACTTCACCAAGCAGTCAGTATCTCCCTTGAAGTGGAGGAGCCACTTTCTACAGGCACCGACCGCATCTGCCCGGTACACCGTTCAGCTGACCACCGGGTCCACCAAGGAGGGAGCACCCCAGGAGAAGGACTTTGTGGCTCCCAAAAGTCAGCCCCATCTTCCTAGTGTGTATTGAGCCACTAGATCCTCCAGGAGCCCCCCAGCACCAATACACTGGGTACCGGAGCCCTTGCAGCAGCCAGGGCTTGTTAAGTGTCCAGTGTGAACACTTACCCTGCCAAGACCCACCTACTGGTGAGGGACGTCAGCATCACTGAGGCCAGGACCATGAGTGGCCCTGTTGTCCTGTTTACCTCCATCACCGGGTCAACCAAAGAAGTGATAGCCTCCAAACGCACGTGACCTGCTGGACAAAACACATCTGTACCCAAGCTCCACAGCCCGAGTCCGAGTCAGCAGACAGTGCCCCCTTTCACCAGAAACCATCAAGAGCTGAGCACCTCTTTGAGTTCTGCCGGACTTGTCCCCAAGTGCCCACTTCGAGCCTTTTCCTTGTTACTCGTTCCTCCATTGGCTTTACCGTGTAGCGCTCGAGGCTGCCATTGCAACCAGCACCTAAGAACCCAGACACCACACGAGGGAGGGTAAAACCTAACTGCTGGTGGTTCTGTGGACCTTGACCTCTAAACACCTTAAGTCCAAGAGATGAACCCTAACTACCGTTTGCAAGGGAGCTATGTCTGTATTCTGGGCTTTTGAAGTAACATCTTAATTACTAACCAGTGGAGTGTTATTTAGAAGATGGTCAATTTTCTTTATAAGTCAGAATTTGGATGAGTTGGAATTTCCGCCTTCGGGGTCTACGTTCACTGAGTTCGCTCCCATTTTAAATCGCAGCAGAATTCTTCAATATATTTATTGAACCAACGTTATTCTTGTATAGAATACATGTGCTGTGATAATCAATAGACAGAAGCAGATGAAAGTAATTGCAATCACCAAAATAGTAAATAGTAGTTATAGTTCCACCATGGTGCTAAGAACAGTTTATACAAGCATTTGAAACAAGGTAGTGGTCAGGCGTTCTCCTAGTTTGTCTAGGGTGTTGTGTAGCGTGCTACTCACCAATAAGCATCTTTAACACCTCATCAGGGGTAGCAAGCGCTATATAAATGCAAATCTTTTTCCCTCTTCTATCCCTCCACTATCCTTCGCAATCCAAATAACAAACAAACATATCCCCCATTCAAATTTCTTCATATTTCACTATATTAATTCACCACTAATCTTTTATGGATTCCAGAGTAGTGTGCTACTCGCCGAAAATGTCCTTCAACACCTCCTCAAGGGTAGCAAGCACTATATAAATGCAAACGTGATGTCACGTAATCCAGAAGATGCTTATCTAGCATACTCCAGGGACACAGAGCAACATGTAAAGCTTAGAAACAATCGCAATGGACCGCACTCCGCTAGCCCCTCCTCCGGGTCGCCCCAAGGGAAGCTAGTACATGAAGTTCTTGGGTGGTTCACCCCAGTGGGTGCAAGTAAGTATTTGTTAAACTGATGATCTCTAGACCCGATACATGTCCCGGGTTTTAAAATATCGCCCGAGACATGGCTCGGGTTTCGGGATAACTTCCCTCATCAGTAGAGAAAATAGTTAGGGGTGGAAGAGAGGGCCGCCAAACAACCGTCAAAGGCCTCACTGCCCGCACAGGCACGCAGGTGCGTCGTCCAGGAGCTTGTCAGCTCAAAGCTCGAGGGAGCCATTTTTAGAAACAATCGCAATGGACCGCACTCCGCTAGCCCCTCCTCCGGGTCGCCCCAAGGGAAGCTAGTACATGAAGTTCTTGGGTGGTTCACCCCAGTGGGTGCAAGTAAGTACTTGTTAAACTGATGATCTCTAGACCCGATACATGTCCCGGGTTTTAAAATATCGCCCGAGACATGGCTCGGGTTTCGGGATAACTTCCCTCATCAGTAGAGAAAATAGTTAGGGGTGGAAGAGAGGGCCGCCAAACAACCGTCAAAGGCCTCAGTGCCCGCACAGGCACGCAGGTGCGTCGTCCAGGAGCTCGTCAGCTCAAAGCTCGAGGGAGCCATTTTTAGAAACAATCGCAATGGACCGCACTCCGCTAGCCCCTCCTCCGGGTCGCCCCAAGGGAAGCTAGTACATGAAGTTCTTGGGTGGTTCACCCCAGTGGGTGCAAGTAAGTACTTGTTAAACTGATGATCTCTAGACCCGATACATGTCCCGGGTTTTAAAATATCGCCCGAGACATGGCTCGGGTTTCGGGATAACTTCCCTCATCAGTAGAGAAAATAGTTAGGGGTGGAAGAGAGGGCCGCCAAACAACCGTCAAAGGCCTCAGTGCCCGCACAGGCACGCAGGTGCGTCGTCCAGGAGCTTGTCAGCTCAAAGCTCGAGGGAGCCATTTTTAGAAACAATCGCAATGGACCGCACTCCGCTAGCCCCTCCTCCGGGTCGCCCCAAGGGAAGCTAGTACATGAAGTTCTTGGGTGGTTCACCCCAGTGGGTGCAAGTAAGTACTTGTTAAACTGATGATCTCTAGACCTGATACATGTCCCGGGTTTTAAAATATCGCCCGAGACATGGCTCGGGTTTCGGGATAACTTCCCTCAGCAGTAGAGAAAATAGTTAGGGTTGGAAGAGAGGGCCGCCAAACAACCTTCAAAGGCCTCAGTGCCCACACAGGCACGCAGGTGCGTCGTCCAGGAGCTCGTCAGCTCAAAGCTCGAGGGAGCCATTTTTAGAAACAATCGCAATGGACCGCACTCCGCTAGCCCCTCCTCCGGGTCGCCCCAAGGGAAGCTAGTACATGAAGTTCTTGGGTGGTTCACCCCAGTGGGTGCAAGTAAGTACTTGTTAAACTGATGATCTCTAGACCCGATACATGTCCCGGGTTTTAAAATATCGCCCGAGACATGGCTCGGGTTTCGGGATAACTTCCCTCATCAGTAGAGAAAATAGTTAGGGGTGGAAGAGAGGGCCGTCAAACAACCGTCAAAGGCCTCAGTGCCCGCACAGGCACGCAGGTGCGTCGTCCAGGAGCTCGTCAGCTCAAAGCTCGAGGGAGCCATTTTTAGAAACAATCGCAATGGACCGCACTCCGCTAGCCCCTCCTCCGGGTCGCCCCAAGGGAAGCTAGTACATGAAGTTCTTGGGTGGTTCACCCCAGTGGGTGCAAGTAAGTACTTGTTGAACTGATGATCTCTCTACCCGATACATGTCCCGGGTTTTAAAATATCGCCCGACACATGGCTCGGGTTTTGGGATAACTTCCCTCATCAGTAGAGAAAATAGTTAGGGGTGGAAGAGAGGGCCGCCAAACAACCGTCAAAGGCCTCAGTGCCCGCACAGGCACGCAGGTGCGTCGTCCAGGAGCTAGTCAGCTCAAAGCTCGAGGGAGGCATTTTTAGAAACAATCGCAATGGACCGCACTCCGCTCGCCCCTCCTCCGGGTCGACCCAAGGGAAGCTAGTACATGAAGTTCTTGGGTGGTTCACCCCAGTGGGTGCAAGTAAGTACTTGTTAAACTGATGATCTCTAGACCCGATACATGTCCCGGGTTTTAAAATATAGCCCGAGACATGGCTCGGGTTTCGGGATAACTTCCCTCATCAGTAGAGAAAATAGTTAGGGGTGGAAGAGAGGGCCTCCAAACAACCGTCAAAGGCCTCAGTGCCCGCACAGGCACGCAGGTGCGTCGTCCAGGAGCTCGTCAGCTCAAAGCTCGAGGGAGCCATTTTTAGAAACAATCGCAATGGACCGCACTCCGCTAGCCCCTCCTCCGGGTCACCCCAAGGGAAGCTAGTACATGAAGTTCTTGGGTGGTTCACCCCAGTGGGTGCAAGTAAGTACTTGTTAAACTGATGATCTCTAGACCCGATACATGTCCCGGGTTTTAAAAAAATATCGCCCGAGACATGGCTCGGGTTTCGGGATAACTTCCCTCATCAGTAGAGAAAATAGTTAGGGGTGGAAGAGAGGGCCGCCAAACAACCGTCAAAGGCCTCAGTGCCCACACAGGCACGCAGGTGCGTCGTCCAGGAGCTCGTCAGCTCAAAGCTCGAGGGAGCCATTTTTAGAAACAATCGCAATGGACCGCACTCCGCTAGCCCCTCCTCCGGGTCGCCCCAAGGGAAGCTAGTACATGAAGTTCTTGGGTGGTTCACCCCAGTGGGTGCAAGTAAGTACTTGTTAAACTGATGATCTCTAGACCCGATACATGTCCCGGGTTTTAAAATATCGCCCGAGACATGGCTCGGGTTTCGGGATAACTTCCCTCATCAGTAGAGAAAATAGTTAGGGGTGGAAGAGAGGGCCGCCAAACAACCGTCAAAGGCTTCAGTGCCCGCACAGGCACGCAGGTGCGTCGTCCAGGAGCTCGTCAGCTCAAAGCTCGAGGGAGCCATTTTTAGAAACAATCGCAATGGACCGCACTCCGCTAGCCCCTCCTCCGGGTCGCCCCAAGGGAAGCTAGTACATGAAGTTCTTGGGTGGTTCACCCCAGTGGGTGCAAGTAAGTACTTGTTAAACTGATGATCTCTAGACCCGATACATGTCCCGGGTTTTAAAATATCGCCCGAGACATGGCTCGGGTTTCGGGATAACTTCCCTCATCAGTAGAGAAAATAGTTAGGGGTGGAAGAGAGGGCCGCCAAACAACCGTCAAAGGCACGCAGGTGCATCGTCCAGGAGCTCGTCAGCTCAAAGCTCGAGGGAGCCATTTTTAGAAACAATCGCAATGGACCGCACTCCGCTAGCCCCTCCTCCGGGTCGCCCCAAGGGAAGCTAGTACATGAAGTTCTTGGGTGGTTCACCCCAGTGGGTGCAAGTAAGTACTTGTTAAACTGATGATCTCTAGACGCGATACATGTCCCGGGTTTTAAAATATCGCCCGAGACATGGCTCGGGTTTCGGGATAACTTCCCTCATCAGTAGAGAAAATAGTTAGGGGTGGAAAAGAGGGCCGCCAAACAACCGTCAAAGGCCTCAGTGCCCGCACAGGCACGCAGGTGCGTCGTTCAGGAGCATGTCAGCTCAAAGCTCGAGGGAGCCATTTTTAGAAACAATCGCAATGGACCGCACTCCGCTAGCCCCTCCTCCGGGTCGCCCCAAGGGAAGCTAGTACATGAAGTTCTTGGGTGGTTCACCCCAGTGGGTGCAGGTAAGTACTTGTTAAACTGATGATCTCTAGAACCGATACATGTCCCGGGTTTTAAAATATCGCCCGAGACATGGCTCGGGTTTCGGGATAACTTCCCTCATCAGTAGAGAAAATAGTTAGGGGTGGAAGAGAGGGCCGCCAAACAACCTTCAAAGGCCTCAGTGCCCACACAGGCACGCAGGTGCGTCGTCCAGGAGCTTGTCAGCTCAAAGCTCGAGGGAGCCATTTTTAGAAACAATCGCAATGGACCGCACTCTGCTAGCCCCTCCTCCGGGTCGCCCCAAGGGAAGCTAGTACATGAAGATCTTGGGTGGTTCACCCCAGTGGGTGCAAGTAAGTACTTGTTAAACTGATGATCTCTAGACCCGATACATGTCCCGGGTTTTAAAATATCGCCCGAGACATGGCTCGGGTTTCGGGATAACTTCCCTCATCAGTAGAGAAAATAGTTAGGGGTGGAAGAGAGGGCCGTCAAACAACCGTCAAAGGCCTCAGTGCCCGCACAGGCACGCAGGTGCGTCATCCAGGAGCTCGTCAGCTCAAAGCTCGAGGGAGCCATTTTTATAAACAATCGCAATGGACCGCACTCCGCTAGCCCCTCCTCCGGGTCGCCCCAAGGGAAGCTAGTACATGAAGTTCTTGGGTGGTTCACCCCAGTGGGTGCAAGTAAGTACTTGTTAAACTGATGATCTCTAGACCCGATACATGTCCCGGGTTTCAAAATATCGCCCGAGACATGGCTCGGTTTTCGGGATAACTTCCCTCATCAGTAGAGAAAATAGTTAGGGGTGGAAGAGAGAGCCGCCAAACAACCTTCAAAGGCCTCAGTGCCCACACAGGCACGCAGGTGCGTCGTCCAGGAGCTCATCAGTTCAAAGCTCGAGGGAGCCATTTTTAGAAACAATCGCAATGGACCGCACTCCACTAGCCCCTCCTCCGGGTCGCCCCAAGGGAAGCTAGTACATGAAGTTCTTGGGTGGTTCACCCCAGTGGGTGCAAGTAAGTACTTGTTAAACTGATGATCTCTAGACCCGATACATGTCCCGGGTTTTAAAATATCGCCCGAGACATGGCTCGGGTTTCGGGATAACTTCCCTCATCAGTAGAGAAAATAGTTAGGGGTGGAAGAGAGGGCCGTCAAACAACCGTCAAAGGCCTCAGTGCCCGCACAGGCACGCAGGTGCGTCGTCCAGGAGCTCGTCAGCTCAAAGCTCGAGGGAGCCATTTTTAGAAACAATCGCAATGGACCGCACTCCGCTAGCCCCTCCTCCGGGTCGCCCCAAGGGAAGCTAGTACATGAAGTTCTTGGGTGGTTCACCCCAGTGGGTGCAAGTAAGTACTTGTTAAACTAATGATCTCTAGACCCGATACATGTCCCGGGTTTTAAGATATCGCCCGAGACATGGCTCGGGTTTCGGGATAACTTCCCTCATCAGTAGAGAAAATAGTTAGGGGTGGAAGAGAGGGCCGCCAAACAACCGTCAAAGGCCTCAGTGCCCGCACAGGCATGCAGGTGCGTCGTCCAGGAGCTCGTCAACTCAAAGCTCGAGGGAGCCATTTTTAGAAACAATCGCAATGGACCGCACTCCGCTAGCCCCTCCTCCGGGTCGCCCCAAGGGAAGCTAGTACATGAAGTTCTTGGGTGGTTCACCCCAGTGGGTGCAAGTAAGTACTTGTTAAACTGATGATCTCTAGACCCGATACATGTCCCGGGTTTTAAAATATCGCCCGAGACATGGCTCAAGTTTCGGGATAACTTCCCTCATCAGTAGAGAAAATAGTTTGCAAGGGAGCTATGTCTGTATTCTGGGCTTTTGAAGTAACATCTTAATTACTAACCAGTGGAGTGTTATTTAGAAGATGGTCAATTTTCTTTATAAGTCAGAATTTGGGTGAGTTGGATGAGTTGGAATTTCCGCCTTCGGGGTCTACGTTCACTGAGTTTGCTCCCATTTTAAATCGCAGCAGAATTCTTCAATATATTTATTGAACCAATGTTATTCTTGTATAGAATACATGTGCTGTGATAATCAATAGACAGAAGCAGATGAAAGTAATTGCAATCACCAAAATAGTAAATAGTAGTTATAGTTCCACCATGGTGCTAAGAACAGTTTATACAAGCATTTGAAACAAGGTAGTGGTCAGGCGTTCTCCTAGTTTGTCTAGGGTGTTGTGTAGCGTGCTACTCACCAATAAGCATCTTTAACACCTCATCAGGGGTAGCAAGCGCTATATAAATGCAAATCTTTTTCCCTCTTCTATCCCTCCACTATCCTTCGCAATCCAAATAACAAACAAACATATCCCCCATTCAAATTTCTTCATATTTCACTATATTAATTCACCACTAATCTTTTATGGATTCCAGAGTAGTGTGCTACTCCCCGAAAATGTCCTTCAACACCTCCTCAAGGGTAGCAAGCACTATATAAATGCAAACGTGATGTCACGTAATCCAGAAGATGCTTATCTAGCATACTCCAGGGACACAGAGCAACATGTAGAGCTTAGAGGAAACATTTTAGCTCCTCTGCGTGCGGAACACCCTGACAAAGTATGTTGGGAGAGCTAATGGGGCTATACTACCCCAGTATTAGGGCACTGTTGGAAATGGCCCTTTTTAGGGTGCTTTCCCTTGACATTTTGCGTTTGTCCCTCCTGGTTTTCTGTAGATCTATGTGTTAGCCTTAAGACTTTGAGTGCTTTGACACCCCCATTCAGTTGCAAGGCGCTGTGCTTGTTATATACATACTGGTGATTGGTGTATACATGATTGGCTGATTTTAGTTAGCTGTAAGTCCCTTGTCCAGTGGTTAGACATATTTGTGGGGCATGTATCTCAAATGCTACTCTGTGGGCCTGCAGCACTGGTTGTGCCACCCACAGAGGTAGCTCTTAAAAAGTACCACAGGTTTGCCATGGTGGGGACTGTGTGTGCAGGTTACTGTTACTTGACATTCAAATGTTACTTGTCAAAGATCTGCATCTCTCTTGCTACATCTGAGTATTCCCTGGGGGCAGGGTAGAGAGTAGGGAAGAGGGAGGAGGGCATGCGTTCATGAACGCTACATGCCCTAGCAGTGAATACCACCCGATGGTGTGTTCAATACTGTGAGGCCTGCTTCTTGCATTGCTTGAAATGGGGGCATCTATGGAAAGGCTATTGAGCTGTGTTTCCTAGGTGCAAAAGAGTAGCAGTTTGGTGTTTGGTATCGAAGGATGAGTAATGGCAAATCCTCTTGGGTGGTGAGAGTGGATTTGACATTACTAACGTGTAAATGCCATTTTGGGAAAGTGGGCATTTTAGTGCTTGTGGCTGTCTGTGTGCCTGTCAGCCTGTCTCCAATCCACATCTGCATTCTGGAGGGACAGCTATATCTGTGCTTTCCTGACAGATGGCCATAAACTAGGGGCACTCAAGGGAAACTGTGGACGTCTGACTCTGAAGGACCTTCTTGGGACAGATAAGAGGGTGTGGAATTAGCACCTGCATTCCAATGGGCAGGGTCCTGGCCCCACTAAAGAAATTGAACAAGTCTCTCAGGGTAGGATGGCAGACAGGACTAAATGTAGAGGGGGTATATGCATTTAAAAGGTGGCCTTTTGAACTGAACTCATCTCCAAAGGCCATTGTGGGTATAACTACTGTGGCTCTGTCCTCAGGTGTTAAGAGATGCTTTTGGGATTGGAATCATACTATGTTGGTTCGATGCTGGGACATCGACAAGAGGAACCATTGGCTGTCAGGAGGAACTGCAACTGTATTATCCGCAGACTTGTGGAGGCCTAGGGCTTGTAGTGCTCCAGGAAGTGAACTATCATTTGGTGGATTTTGCCTGGATGTACCCAGCCTGCAGCTAATTGCCAACAACTGTGACCTGGGTCCCTAAGCTCTCTGCAAGGGCCGGTTGTCTGGTCTCCTGTCCATGAGATCCCAGGGACAGAAAGGATCTCCCCATTTCCATGAGATCATAAGGCCCGTGTAGAGTGTGGCAGAAATGGGTGAAAGTTATCCTTGGTTGGGACAAGGACCATCCTGACATTTGCAGTAATCACACTGTGCAGAGGAGTGTGCTCGTGAAGATCAGCAGCCCACCTAGGGTGCCATAACGTGAGGAGTTTGAGGAGTGTTGGGGAAGTTTGCTGAGTCTGATGGACCCAAGTTTGCAACCGGAAACCTGTGTTCTAGAGGAGTATGAGGGAGAGTACTTTGTCACATTCAGTCTCAGTAAGTTGCGTCTCTTGGAGCAGAGTGATATCAGGCTGTTGGGAGTTTGAGAACGTAAGACTCTTTTTCCGTTTTGCAAAGTTGATTCGTTTTTTCACATTAAGTGAGATCACCAAAAGGAGGTCTGGGCCATGATAATAGTGGGGGGAGACTAAACAAGGTGTAAGATGTAAGAAACGTAACCCGAAAGTAAGACTATAATTCTGAGTAAAAGGAGGGTGGCAGTCATAATTTATGTATCTCTGTAGTTGGGAGTATTATGGGAGACAAATAAAACCTAATCCTTCTATTGTATGGATTGCTTAGTGAAAGAGAAAAAAGTCCACAAACAGGTAACACTAAACCTGATCAGAGTACTCTTTGATTCTTAGGCAAGGGATCAGTGGCAGAATATCAGAAAGACAAATAGCATGTGGACAGAATGTGTGTCAAAAATATCGAGGACAGGAATATCGACAAGGTAATCTTAAATCGCACCTTGAAGGCATATACATCATCAAGGTACATGTATGTGGAGTTATGTTTAGTAAAACTTTACTTACCCAATATTCTTCTCCTCGATATTTGTGACATAATATTCTGTCCCATGATGTTTGTGTTTCTGATATATTGTCCAAACACCTATGCGAGGGGGTGCCTACCACACACTTAGAAAAAGGAGGACACTGTGGGTAACTCCACCCAGATCTCTATTTTCATAAGAAAGCCACTAGCCTATCTGGGAATAGCTCTGCATGTGTGACCCCTCCCAACCTCCCATCTGCCTGTTGTGTAAAATTAGCTCATAGTATCCCGCAATGGGCTGATGAAAACAATATAACAATATTTCCAAAGATATTGGATTAACAGAAAATGATTAATCTAACTGACATCCTCACAGACCAAAAGTAGAGGTTGAACATCTGATTGGATCTGGTCATCAGTTATTCAGTCAAATAAAGCAAGCCAGAAGGGAGGAGTTTAAACCAATATGACCAAAACGTGTGTGTTCTATTCCCTCCTCAATACAAGTCATATAGGGCTACCTTACCTCTTTACAGAATTCCCTTTCGCAGGGTTAAGTTCCGGCTGATTGAGTGCCAAAAATCTCCCAATTGTGCACAATGAGGCAAATAGTCACATCCAAACCAAAATATCTTGGTTCTGTGCTGTAAAGGGGACATAGTGTGCTTTTAAGATGTGATCTTGCTTTCTCCTTAGCCATTCTAATATTTGGGGGTTTCAGTGGTCTATCTCTAGACAAGGCATTGGTGACATGCTCTAGTCATGCACGTGTATCTACATCACCTCCCTGGAAGACTCAATCAAATTGGTAGACAGTGACTTTCAGTCTAGATGCCCATCCATGGACATTGGTTCTCCAGTATCCAGGGAGTGAGTCGAAAAAAACCTATGAGACATTGGATACTATCTGAATGAAGTGAATGTAAGGAAATGGGTTCTGCCAATCAAATCCACCTGGATTTTTTGCTTGTTGACCACCTAGTATTTGACCTTTTTACTGTGTGTGAGCCTCACAACCAGTGACTCACCCACACTAAATTTATGGTAAATGGACTGTGCGTGATTACCACCAGTGTCCACCTTTTAAGATAATGCCACTGAAATGCAGCAATGGTAAGGGAGACCTGGCTGGTTACATGTAAACATGTGTGTACACGCATGTGCACACATATACGGGCTGCTTGGGGGAGACTTCTGTCATGTGTAGCCCGGTAACTGTGCACAGGTAGCCTGGTGCAGAGGAGACTTCGCAGGATTGGATATTGCCCAGCCCACTAAACAAAGGAGGCAGCCCAGCCCTCTGGAGCCAACCCAAGAGGTGGCTCCTGTTGAAGATTTGGTGGGAAAGGCCCTGGCAGTGATGTCAGCTAGGTGCGCAGTTGAGGCCACCAGAACAGCATCAAGCATAGGTCTAAATTCGCTATCTGTAACAACTTGCTGACTTTTCCAAATTTTACACCATACATAAGCGTCTACGCGTTTCGATGGTCTATTGACAATAGAATCACCTTCTTCAGGACAATACTTTTTTCTCCTCAAATTGAAAAAACTGGGTCCTATATTTACCTATAAAAAAACACAAAATAGAAACAAATAAACATATGTATAAATTTTTTCATAGTGATAATCTTATATATATATCCAGCAATTCACAAGTAACATAAATATTCTTTTTTTCAATAAAATCTTCACAACAAGGGCTTATCTCGAAATATAAGTGCAACAACCATCCATTCACACCGTACTTCTATTTAGACAAAACATAATCATTCATTCCAATAGCTCGTGTCTTCATGCACCCTATGTCTATCACAGAGGTTTATTAAATTCCAACACTCACCGGTGCAACTGCACTCAGCTAAAAAATGTTCTTACGAATCACTATGACACAACACAACGGCCTGGATAATAATTTTTGGTTGTGTCTGTAATATTAAGAGATATCTGTTAGTTTTATGTCCACTTGATTATAATTATGGAACTCTTATCTGTATTCATTAGATTGATACCTTGTAAGTTGAATATTCAATATGTACGTGCAGCCAAGTCGGTATAACTTGAAGCACTTCCCCAGATTCTTGGCCTCTAGATAAAGCGTTTGTTTTAAAAAAACAGAGTTACCGTAACGCTTAGTTTTAACTGCACGTGGTTAACACTTTTATCTAAATTGAGAGGTATCAAGTTGTTTGAGTACAAGAAAGTATCATCCTCACCTGTAGATTGTTAAAGCCTGAAACATCAGTCAGGCTTATTCTGTATCGGGCTCGTGATCCGATCGTGTGCCATACACAGATTGCGGGTCTCAATATTTACCTGTGTCCTCTACGGTAGGCTCGCTTGTTCGTTGCTGTAGGTAAATGACATGACATAAACACCCGGTCAGCCATACCACTTTCCTTCAATATGATGTGGGTATAAGTCGACAAATAGTCAAAATAAAATGGGGTATACTGTACCCTCATTATGCAACCAAAACCGTGCCCTATAATTCTTAAATCGGTTTCTCTCATTGCGCATAAAGGCTAAACTCATATAGCGGTTAATAGCGTGCGGTAACCTAATACCCCATGGTTCTCGATCTTCATAAGCGTGGTTCAAAATATATAGCACGCGTATTTTAGGTCGTCACTCAGCATCCATTTGTTAACTTTTCTTAGAACCCCTAAACTGCAAACATTTCCGTCTCGGTTTTTTCCTGCTCTCAACTCACTACTCTCAACAAGGATTGATAGATAATACTATCTATCTCAGAAGTGAATAAAAATTCACAAGTGCACCCCTTCCTTACTTGTTCATCCAACGACACAGCATCGCTCGAAAGTTCACCACGTCTGTAGTCCGTGTAAAAACTGCCAGGCTCCATATTTTTAACTGTTTTTATACCTAATTTTATGCATATGGTAGCCGAAATGTGGGAGTGTCTGCCTATTGGGTGTGGTATTACGCTTTTTTGTCCCAATTAACATTATTAAGGGGTTTCTCGAGAATTATGAGATAAACACGGTCGTCATCTGGGTCTAGTTCCTTTTATCATAGTCAACAGGTTTTATTAAGGAACTTACTGTTCCTTTAGCATCATTCTCATTCCGCTAATGTTGTTTAACTATAGGGATACTGTCCAGTATTCCCCTAAAATTACTAAACGTTTGTGTCATTTCGCTATAGTTTATTGTTGTATTTTGTCACTCCCAATCACGAACCAGACACCGCCGCCATCTTGGACTAGTTCCTAAAATCGTAGACGCGAGGTTGTACTATGTAACTCACCCATTTATATCATTGATATTACTCTAGCGCCATGAAGCCACCTCGGCGTACATGCGCTCTACAAATCCCCACTAACATTAACATAAACATTAACATTACTCGAATCTTGATTAGTCGTCAAAAGGATGTTCAATTTTACGCTATAGTTACCAAATATTCATATCTCATCGTGCTAGTTTATAATTATTCGGTCATTACTCATTATGGATTTTATAAGAGTAAGCTCAATATGTAAACTATAATGTTGTAACTAACTGTGCACCTCCTGTGTATTTCTCCTCTTATTTCATGTAGCTAAATAAATATACATAATATTTTATTCAATCTGCTCTATATAGTGTGAGTCTTATGCAACTTTAACTAATTGAACCCTTATTTGGTCTTTTGATTCATAAATTTTAGTCCATATTAGCGATCTACCTTAGCTGCGTTACTACTTTAGGAATGATACATATCCTTTTATGTCCACTTTGTTCTATTTTTATACACAATCTTATCTATTAACTGAAAATACTAAAATATTAAAATAATCTACTTATCTACCAAGAGGCATTTTACATTACCAGCAACCAATTGGCATCCTAAACCACAATTCTCATCCAATCCTCTTTCGTATTGAGCTCTCTCCCTATAGTGTCTAATGTAGAAATATACCATTGTTCTCTTTCTTTCTTTTGCTTTCAGAATTTCCCCCTCTCTTGTTCAAAGTAATTTTCTCAGCTACAAACCATTCAAATTCTGTGTGACAATGTTTCAGATTTTTAAAATGGTCTACCAGAGGGGCATTGGGCTTGCCCGTCTTCAAAGCCGATCTATGTTCCAACAGTCTGACCCTGAGTTCACGTCCAGTTTCACCTATATACGCTAAACCACAAGGGCAGCGTAGAACATAATTTACATTGCAGCTCCTGCAGTTATTTAAACTTCTTGATGTAATAGTATAACCATTGTAGGTTAGTGACTTTGCCACGATACAGTTATTACATATTGAGCAATTGCTGCATTTATTGTTTCCTATTGCCTTATCTCCATTCAGAGTATTTTGACTCATAGGGATATTATCCCTATAGGTATGAACAATATTCTTACGTATATTATCATTTTGCTTAAAGGCAAACATAGGTTTGGGTAACTTTACATCATTATCTTCATTCAAAATACTCCAATTAGAGTTAATCACATTTTTTAGCCTGTTGCTGATATTTGAAAATTGGCTAACAAATACCAATTTATTTTTGGTGATCTCTTTCTTTTTCCGTGTTACAGCAGGGTCAGGGTTCAACATACTCTCATGGTTATAAAACCGGGACCGCTTAAAGAACCGTTTAATGAGTTTTCTAGGATATCCTCTATCATGTAATTTCTTTTTCAACAATTCAGAGTGTTTATAAAAATCGTCAATATTTGAACAGTTCCTACGTAACCGTAGGAACTGTCCAAAAGGAATATTATTTCTCTGGGACTGTGGATGATAACTCCGATAATGGAGTAATGTATTTTTATCAGTGGGTTTTGTATATCATTCTACTGTTAAGACTCCTTCAGTATTTTTGATCGCTATATACAGAAAATTCAGGGCAGTATTGTTATAGGCCGCTGTAAATTTAAGGTTTGGGTCACCCAAATTAAGCCATTCTAGGAATTCCAAAAGTATAGATTCTTCGCCTTCCCAGATAAAAATTATGTCATCAATGAAGCGGCGCCACATCAGGATGTTCTCAGAGAATGGCGCCGCCTCATTGAAGACATGCCTGTTTTCAAATTCCCCGACATACAGGCAGGCCAGACCCCTCGCAGGTCGTTTGCGCCAATAGTATCCTGAATGACTTTAATTGTGTCATCTTGAGGTATATTCGTATATAACGCCTCTATGTCGAGGGTTACCATCATCTGATTACAATCATTGAAGACAACACCCTCGATCATAGAGATGATATGGGCTGAGTCTCGCACATACGATATCAGGTTTTGAACTAATGGGTTTAAACTCCAAATATTACCCCAGGGGTGGGCCAAAGTCTGAGGGTCACCGCAAGGAGTACAGATTAAAATTTTCCCTGAGAGGGGCTATGTGTGGGGCCTCCTCACAGAGTCAGGAGGGCTCAGGAATCCCAATCCCCAGGCCAGAGTTTTGTCACGGGTCCCAGGACCCCCACCTCTGGGCCCCCAGCACCACAGGACGGTAGGGATGCCTACCTCTGGGCCCCAAAGTCTGCAAGAGCGGGAAGTACCATTGCATTCACCCGAACGAAAGAGAAAAAGTGGTGGGCCCAGGATCCCAACACAGGGCACCTGTCAGCCACCCGAATGATAGGAGAGTGTCATAGCACTCTGCCCAGCTGTGGTGGGCCTGCTCCAACCTCCGTGTCCGTGTCTGGGGGGGGGGGGGGAGCAGTCACCACCATCACTAATGCTCTGCCTACAGGAGCGGGCATAGGAAAATAAAGTTGCCGGCTCCCGTGGATTTGTCAGATAGTCAACCGCGTGGGGGCCAGTAGGGCAGCCAGGGGTGAGCTCCCTGGGCTTCCCCAACAGATGGCAGCATAAGGGGTTGCCTGAGCTGGACCCGGCACCTACTTGGAAAGAAACCACCCCCAAACAGAAAGAAAAAGAAAGGCAAGAGCTCTCACTGCAGCAGCGGGAGGGTGGCTCATCTAACATTTACTGAACAAAGGGAGCACCCCATAATGCCCTGCCAGGCTTGACGTTGACAAGGCATTTCTGTAGTATGAGAGGCCCTTCGGACAATGGGGCCACCATCAACAAGGAAACAAAAGCACAGGGGAGCTGCAGAATCGCTGCAGCTTCCCTTCCAAAAAGGTTCAAAGGATTTGAAAAAGTACTGACCCTGAGTCTACAGGGTCCTTAAAGTAAGGACCAACCCAAAATGTTCTTCCTTTTTCAAACACTTTTGACCTTGAAGCACGTGTTCTACAGCAGGGAGTGCAACACTCTTTAGGGGCCAAGTGTATGGCCGCAGTTACTGTGGCTTAAAGGTGATTAAAAAGAATGTGCATGGTGTGTAACATTCTCTAGGTGCGCAGTTTATGGTCGCATGTTTGTGATCAAACTGTGACGCTATTTAGGGTTTAAGCATGGTCACCATCAGTGTGACCTAAAGGTGTCTAAAATAATGCACAGGTTGTACAACACCTTCTAGGGGTAAAATTGATGGTTGCATATTTGTAATGAAAAATGTCAAGTCAAGTCAAAAAGTCTTTATTGCGAGTATTTCATCATAAAAGACATTCTAATAATTCATCATATACAAGATAAAAGGTACAAATAAGTTTTGAACCAATATACATAAAACCAATAAATAGATTTCACTATTAAAAACATCATAATAAAAAGATATTAAATGTGCAAAGTTACAATGACTTGAGTTAATAAAGCCTATATCATGACGGACTACACAGTATTAGAAACGAAATAATTAGGGACAGATACTCCGATTCCGTAAAAGCCATACCCAACTGATATATTTAGCCACACCAATGATCACAAAACTTGAGGTATCAGACTTCAGTATTCTACTAGCAGTTAGTGCTGATCTAACTCCTAGTTTGCAGCATACAGGGCGCAACCACAACCGTCTTGGGCGAATATACTCCGGGCAGACATAAAGGAAATGGTCAACAGTTTCTGTCATGTCCTCACAATGGGGACATTTATCATTACCCGGGGTAGACCAACTTTTTGTGAAACAGCGTAATGGTAAGGTACCAAGTCTGAACTGATGGTAGAGTTTACGGTCCTGCAATTTAGTGATTATGTCCCAATATGCCTCAAGATGTGGTTCATCCTTATTAGTCAAGTATGTTATAGTCAAGGAACCTCCAGTCAGAGAGGCAAAACGCTTAGCTTTGACCCATTGCCAGTAGGCATCCCTAAAGATCTTTTTCGGGGGGAAAACAGCCGCCTCAGGTTTTGACCACAACTCACCCAATCCCATATCAGTCACAATAGATTTAATTTCAGACAACCAACTGATTCTGTGGGAACCCCCAAGAGTTTTAACTTCTAACAGTGCCTTGGCGTAATAGGACAGTTCTAGTGTGGTCCATAGACGTCGCCATAACGCCAATGGCCTAAACCGCATCATATCCTCAACAGGGTGGCAACCTAGGTCATATAGGAGGGTATACGTGGGGAGGATTGTGGTAACCCTACTGCAGACCTAAGAAATTTATTTTGAGCCACACTCATGGAATCTAATTTGCCAAACCCCCATAATTCAGCACCATACATGACCGCTGGAAGGATTTTAGACCCGTACATTTTAATCAGGGGAGCCATAGGTTTAGTTAGCGAAAGCCTATGTTCTTTAAGCAATGCTCCACCTAATTGAGTATGTTTAAGGGTATAAAGGTCAATCTGAGGCTTCCAGTTTAGGTTGTCGGAGAAGGTGACCCCCAGGTAGGTAAAAGTAGATGTCCTCTATTGGCTGTTTCTATAATTGCATTTTCAAAGGTTGAATGTATTTAAAAAGTGCACAGACACATGTGAAGTTCATTCTATTAAATGCTTTATTAAAATGCTTTATTGAGACAAGAATGTTGACAGTGACTACTGATCATAACGTATATGCGTTAGTCTTGGTTATTCTTGAATATTGCATTTTCCCCTGAAATGATGATATTCTGAGATGTGGTTTGACCAAATCAAGGTATTTACCTGATGTGGTTGTAATACCACTTTAGTGGGTCAGAGGTGATTATGCAATGTCATCAAAAAGTATTTTCATCAGCTTTATGTATATTTGTAAATTACTGCATTATATTGGGTAAGTGTGTGTGTAATTAAATGTACTTCTCCATTTTCAAAAGGAAAGGCACAGACTGGGCAATAATTTATTGAGTGTTATTATTCGATGCCACCGATAAGTCATTAGTAGCCCACACATCTCCCTAGAGTAGGCCTTGAACTGCTCTGCTCCTTTATCCTGAGAGAGTGAAGTGCTACAATGGGGTGCTTGGCTCCCACTGGAGGGCAAATGTGGACACATTGCTTGTACAGGCCACACAACTATTGGCCCGTTTATTTACTGTGAGCTTATCAGAAAATCAGTTTTTTTGGGTGGGACACACCTCAAAGGATCCGGATTTGTATATGGAAGGAGGAGAATAGGGAGGTAATGCATTGTTATCCTCTCATGTTTTGGATAAATAACATTCCTTAGCTAAAATAAATGATATTGTACATGTTTTACAACATTCTGTTTGTGAGAGGCTCAGAATTCATTGTAACTACCTATACACATTTTCTGCTCATTACAACAAAATAAAAAACATTCCTGACTTAAAAAGTATTCTGCAACATATTGTCTGGCAATACTTCTTTTAGTCTTCATAATCAGGAGAAAAAGTTTCCTCAGTATAGGTTAGTGTCTAATTTGCAATATTACCAAATTTAGTTATCAGCAAAAATTACAGTAAACAGAGTCATATCTCGCCTTAATATGTGTCTGGAGTAAACAGCAACCCTGATCAGGTGAGCACATTTGTTCCCTATTATTTTGCACAGCAGCAGCAAATTTATCAGACTGGTCAGCAATTTGTGAACTAATAACAAGTAAAATAATTTTAGAGGGATCCACTTCACCAGTTAAAATAGCTCCTATGATCAGCTGGATAAGTGTCTCTTTCATATAGGAGAGATCTGAACCGTTTACAAACAAAAGTAGTCAATAATATCACTTTGCACTTCCTCATTTGCAAAATATTGTGATCTTCATACAGGGTTGTCCTGCCTGCATATAGCATCAACAGATATACAGAGTGTTGTTGTTTGGAGTAGGCCATTTGGTTACAGTTGCAAAGCATCTTCCTTTCTCACACACCCTGTGGTCAGGCGCAGCGACATGTATAAATAATAGAAATTCTCCTGCTTGGGGAAGAGTCTACACTGAGCACTGTTGTTGGTGTGCGGTATGTGTTTTGGGTGGAAGAGCATACTGTGTTTATTCAAGGCTCTTGGTGAGGGCACCTTTACACTTGTGACGAGTGGTAGCTACTCACACGTGTCACCCTGCAAACCCACAATGACCACTCACAGCTAGAAGATTCTTTTGAGCAAAGAAGGTAGGTGGGAAAAATGAACAACTAACCAAGTGCTGCCACCAAGCCAGTCGAGCACAGCTCCAAAATGGATGTAAGAAGTGCTCCCAATCAGCGCACCAGAGAATGTGCTGAAGGCAGTCAGTGTCATACTGAAGCAATAATTATAAAGCATCGGTACCACTGACAGGTGAACTATTGCCACCGCAAGCACAGGTGAGGAGGGGATATACAAAAACACAAACAAAATGAATTGAAGGGAAATAGAAAGATACAATCAAACAAAAAAGACAAAACAAAACCTCCCACAACAAGACTATTAGAAGAGTCAACCCTTGTACTCCTCTCTCAGCAGCAGTACATAATTGAAGACATGAAAGATGACCAGCAAAGGGCTCCTGCCATCACTCAAGCACCTGTCAATGGGGCTGTGTTTGGCTCCACACACCTCCACTACATCAAGAAGGCGCACCAGTACACATGGCATCGAGCAGACCACCACTTTTCAGTGAGCTTGCAGGTCCTACCACAGCAACGCTGGGTTGGAAAACATTGCTGAATATACTAAAAAACTACTTAAGGGCAACCAGAGAAATCAAGCCCATGGTAAAGGAATCAATACAGTCCCAGAATGGGGAGAGGAGGTGATTAAGCTGTTTGAAAACCTCACAAACTATTGAGGGGAAGACAGCTATGATGCAGCCGTAGCTGTGCTCAATGCACATTTTTACCCTCAGATAAACCCTGATTATGATAGGCTCAAGGTGTGCCAGGCTGAGCAAAGCGAGGGCTTAACCATACATAACATTTATACACATCTACACAAAATGGCCAGCGTCTGCAGACAGGATGACTCCCAAAAATAAGTATAAGCTCAAATAGTTCAGGGTAGAATTCCAGCCACTAGAACCACCTCATTCTGCGTGAGCCAGGTATGAAACTCGAAGAGATGTTGAACTTGAGCGCTTCCAGTCAAGCTGAACAAATGCAGGGATCCCTGCTGAATATAGGCCTCACTAACCCATCTATTCCACCACTGAAAGTAAATCCAGAAACGGGAGAGCAGATCCACACATCATCACCCCTGCAGCGTCTACAAGTGCCCCCTGCATGGGTACACCTGCGACCATTGCAGCCGAAAGTCACATCCACTACTCCAAAGCCCGGCCCCAGGAAAAGTGTGTTCAAACTGCATCAAGAACACATATGCAGAGATGGTGATCAGGCCAGGTGTGAGGTAAGCAGGGCTGCATTCCCCAGTCTGGATCGTCGTTGCTGTACCATGATGGCATAGAGATGGCATAGAGATGGCCATCAAAGAGAAGCGCACCCATATGAATCAGAAGGAGAGAAAGAAAAATACATTTTGTGGTAGAAGGGAAGCGCATCTCAGCACCCATTGGTACAGGGGCCTCAGTAAATGAAATGGACAACCACAAGTATACAACACTTTGAACACAACGTCTGCTACACAGACCAAGTCAAAAATCTTTGCATACGGAGGCAGTACTTGAGTGCTGTGGCAATAGCCCCCGATCTGCCGCCGGGGGGGCAGAAAGCACACCAGGCACCAGTTTTTTTTTTATGTATATATGGGTGGGAGTTGCCCAAAATGGGCATGCCGATGCCCCCTCCCCCAAAAAAAAATTTCACTGTATTTCTCCCCCCTCCCCAGGAGGCAGATGGGGGCAATAGACCCAGGCTTGCCCCTGAGGGGAGGCAGAAAGCCCACTAGGCACCAGGGATTATATTGGGTTTCTTTTTACATAGGAGTGGGGGCTGCCCAGAATGGGCATACCAATGCCCCAACCCAAAATAATTTAACAGAATCTTTCTACCCCTCACGGAGGCAAATAGGTCAATAGTCCCTTCTCTGCCCTCCCAGGGAGGGTAGAAACCCCACTAGGCAGCAGGGACTTTTTTTTTAAATGTAGGAGTGACGGATGCGAAGAATGGGCATGCCAATGCCCCCACCCCCCATTAAATTAGCCACAGTCTTTCTGTCTCCTATGGGAGGCAGATGGGGGCAATAGCCCCTGAACTGCCACTGGGGGGGCAAAAAGCACATTAGGCACCAGGGATTTTTTAATGTGTGTATGGGTGGGAGCTGCCTAAAATGGGCATGCTAATGCCCCACCTACCCAAAAAAAATCCACAGTCTTTCTGCTCCCCCAGGAGGCAGATAGGGGAAATAGCCCACTAGGCGCCAGGGATTTTTTTTTTTCACGTAAGGGTGGGGGCTGCCCAAAATGGGCATGCCATTTCCCCCACCCCCCTAAAAATTTGCCACAGCCTTTCTGTCTCCCCTGGGAGGCAGATGGGGCAATGGCCCCTGATCTTCCCCCCTGGGGGGGGCAGGAAGCACACTAGGCATCAGGGATTTTTTTATAGGTATATAGGGGTGGGAGCTGCCTTAAATGGGCATGTCAATGCCCCCACCCCTGAAAACAATTCCACAGTCTTTCTCCCTCCCAGAAGGCAGATGGGGCAATTGCCCCTGGCTCGCCCCCAAGGGGGAGCAGAAAGCCCACTAGGCCGCAGGAGTTTTTTTTTTTGATACTTAGGCTTTGGGGCTCTGTTGGACTTGGCCCTTCTGGCAGGTTCACCCCTAAAACTTTTTGCCTTTTCATGTGACCTGATGTTAGTTGTTTTAGGCCTCTAGGCACCTTTAACACTGTGTCCCAGTGTAAAGTGCGTGCGCTCTGTGTTACATTTAGTGAGACTGGCCTGCCCTCCCATAGGAATGCATAGGGAATGTGTGTGTCCCTGGTAGTTCCTGATGCGTGGGGAGTGCAGGGTCGAGTTTGGTATGTGCAAACTCGTGAGATTGAATGCTGCGTGATGATGTGTGCAGCGTTACTGTGTCTAGTGTAGAAGTGCCACTTCTAGAAGCTGGCATGTCTGTGTAATAAATGTGAAGTGACTGTCTGGCTTATGATTGGCTGGTGTGCTTGGCTCCAGGAGTCAGGATGGGTCTGCCCCAGTGGTGAATAGTGAGATTTACATCCAGATGGGTGGGAGGAGTACACCTGGAACTTGAATAGGGCTGGGCTTTCCCCACACAATGCTGGCTCCGCCCCCTGTGGTGCAACTGATGTCCCTGGCCTGTTCTGTGAATAGGGAGAGGGGCTGAGCAAAACAAAGTGCTCAGGAACCAGTTGCATCTGGTTTGCCCCTTCCCTGCACCTTGAGACAAAGGAAACCTATGTATAAAAAGGGGCTCTGACCCCATGTAAAATGTTCTTCTTCTGATCCTAACTGGAGGGGGGGCCTGCTGCTGGGCGCCAGGAGAGACCGCCACGGGGGACTGCCTCCCTGCCTGGAGGGCCCTGTGAGCTGGCCCCTGGGCCCAGCCCTTGCCCCCCTGCCTCCTGAAAGACTTTCCCTGGACCTTGCCTTGTATTTGGAGAAGCTTTCCACATGTTCGCCCTCTTGATTTTGTGTTTAGCGCCTGGGGAGCGACCTATTTTTATGGCCTAGGTGAGCGCTTTATTTGGTGGCCCAAGGGGAGAAGCGCTCCTGATTTGCCTGCAGCATGCGTGGGATTGGTAGGTTTTCCTATATCGCCACCGAGCCCAAGGCCAAAAACACAACTACGCCCTAGCAAAACCAGGTTGTTTTGTAATTGGTAATATTGATGTCTCCCCAATTCATTTTGGGCCTTTGCCTGTAGCGGGTACTCAGCCCACCCACACAAGTGAGGAACCCTTTTTATCAGAAGACCTGGGGGAATTCTGGCAGCCTGGTGATCCCACAACTTTCCCACATAGAAATCTAAGAAAAATTTGATTTTTTCAGATAAATTTGAGGTTTGCAGGGGATTCTAGGTAGGAAAACGTTGGGGCAGTCGATGCAAGCCATACCTCCCTGGACTCCCCCGGCTGTCTAGTTTAAAAAAAATGTCTGGGTTTTGCAGTTTTCCTTAGATGGCTGCCGAGCGGGGGGCCAAAAACCCAGCTGAGCCCCTTTGCAAAACCAAGTTGTTTTGTGAGCCCAGGGCAAAAAACCCATGTGAACCCCGTGGCAAAACCAGGACGTATTGTGATAGGTAATTTTGATGTCTCCACAATACGTTTTGTGCCCTTGCCTGTTGAGGGTACTTGGCCCACCCACACAAGTGAAGTACCATTATTATTTGGATACCTGGGGGACTGCTAGGTGGCAGGAAATTTGTGTCAGCCCGGTGTTCCCACAACTTTTCCACACAGAAATTTGAGAAAGATGTGATTCTTTTCAGCTAAATTTGAGGTTTGCAGGGGACTCTGGGTAGGAAAATGTTGAGGGATCCACGCAAGCCTTACCTCCCTGGACTCCTCCTGGTGTCTAGTTTTCATACATGTGTGGGTTTGGTAGGTTTCCTTAGATGGCCGCTGAGCCCGGGGCCAAAAACTCATGTATCCCCTTGCAAAACCAAGTCGTTTTGTAATTGGTAATTTTGATGTCTCCACAATACATTTTTGCCTGTCGCGGGTACTTGGCCCTCCCACACAAGTGAGGTACCATTTTAATCAGGAGACCTGGGAGAATGCTGGGTGGTGAAAAATTTGTGTCGGCCCGGTGATCCCACAAGTTTCCTGTGAGAAAAATGTTATATTTCTCAGCCAAATTTGAGGTTTGCAGGGAATTCTGGTTAGGAAAACCCTTGGGGATCCACGCAAGTCATACCTCCAAGGATTCCTCTGGTTGTCTAGTTTTCATAAATGTGAGGGTTTGGTAGGATTCCCTATATGGCTGCTGAGCCCAAGGCCAAAAACACAGGTACCCCTTTGCAAAACCAGGTTGTTTTGTAATTGGTAATATTGATGTCTCCCCAATACATTTTGGGCCTTTGCCTGTAGCGGGTACTCAGCTCACCCACACAAGTGAGGAACCACTTTTATCAGAAGACCTGGGGGAATTCTGGGTGGTAGGAAATTTGTGCCAGCCTGGTGATCCCACAACTTTCCCACATAGAAATTTAAGAACATTTTTATTTTTTCAGCTAAATTTGAGGTTTGTAGGGGATTCTAGGTAGGAAAACGTTGGGGGGGGGTTGATGGGGGGGGGGTCGATGCAAGCCATACCTCCCTGGACACCCCGGCAGTCTAGTTTAAAAAAAAATTCTGGGTTTTGCAGTTTTCCTTAGATGGCTGCCGAGCGGGGGGCCAAAAACCCAGCTGAACCCCTTTGCAAAACCAAGTTGTTTTGTGATAGGTAATTTTGATGTCTCCACAGCATGTTTTGGGCCCTTCCCTGCCGCGGGCACTTGGCACACCCACACACGTGAGGTACCATTTTTATCAAGAGAATTTGGACAATGCGTAGTAGGTGGAAGTTTGTGGATCTACGCATATTCCAGAACTTTCCATCACAGAAATGTGAGGAAAATGTGTTTTATTTACAAAGTTTGAGGTTTGCAAGGGATTCTGGGTAACAGAACCTAGTGAGAGCCACACAAGTCACCCCCTCCTAGATTCCCCTGAGTATTTCGTTTTTAAAAATGTATAGGTTTGCTAGGTTTCCCTAAGTGCTGGCAGAGCTAGAGTTCAAAATCCACAGCTAGGCACTTTGCAAAAAAAGGGTCAGTTTTCACTTTAAAAATGTGGTGTGTCCACAATGCGTTTTGGGCTGTTTCCTGTCATGGGCACTAGGCCTTCCCACACAAGTGAGGTACCATTTTTATTTGGAGAATTTGGAAAATGCTGGGTGGGTGGAAGTTTGTGGATCTATGCAGATTCCTGAACTTTCCATCACAGAAATTCTTTTTTTATAGAAAGTTTGATGTTTGCAAGAGATTCTGGGTAAAAAAATCTAGTGAGAGCCACACAAGTCACCCCATAATGGATTACCCTGGAAGTATAGTTTTAAAAAATGTATAGGTTTGCTAGGTCTCCTTAGGGTCCGGCAGAGCTAAGGTTCAAAATCTACAGCTAGGCACTTTGCAAAAAATGGGTCAGTTTTCACAGTAAAAATATGGTGTGTCCATGATGCTTTTTCGGCCCGTTTCCTGTCGCGGGCACTAGGCCTACCCACACAAGTGAGGTACCATTTTTACTGGGAGACTTTGGGGAATGCGGGGTGGGTGGAGGTTTGTGGATCCATACAGATTTCAGAAGTTTCCATCACAGAAATGTGAGAAGATTTGTTTTCTTGACAAAGTTTGAGATTTGCATGTGATTCTGGGTAACAAAACCTTGTGAGAGCCACACACGTCACCCCATCCCGGCTTTCCATGGGTGTAGTTTTCAAAAAATGTATATGTGTGCTAGGTTTCAAAATCCATAGCAAGGCACATCGCAAAAAAAGGGTCCAGGTAGCATTTTTATTGGAAGACTTAGAGGAACACACAATAGTAGAGCAAGTGTTGTTACCAATTAACTTTCCTTGCATCTCTGCCTTCCAAATGTAAGACAATTTGTAAAAAAATAAGTCATTTTGAAAAGTGACCACTGATTCACATGCTTGTATGGCTACAATTATGGAGATGTGAAAACAACACAGTGCTTATAAACTCTATATTTTGTTCCCATTTCAGAAATATATTGGTTTCCTTGGTACCTATTTTTCACTCTTTATATTTTACCAATTGAACTGCTATATACGCGGTACACAATCAAAAACCATTGCAAGACGCAGCTCAATTATTGTCTCTGGGTTTCTCGGGTTCTTGGTGAATCTACAAGTCCTATAAATCCCCACAACCTGAAAGGTCCAGCGTATGTAACGGTATATTCCTTTAAAAAATCTGTCATACTTAGAAGAAGTTATAGGTGAAAACGTTGGCACAGATGGTGGTTTTTTTCAACTCAATTTTAATATTTTCTATTTTCAACTGTTAGTTTCTATAAAAGAAAACCTCGAAGTATCTACATAAATGACCCCTTGCTGATTTCAGAATTTTGTCTAGTTTTCAGAAATGTATAGCTTTCTGGGATTCATTATTGGTTTCATACCCATTTGTATGACTAACTGGAAGGAGATTGAAAGCACAAACAATAGGGAAAAAAGACTATTTCCAAGTAAAATGACAAAACTGTGTAGAAAATATTAGTTTTCTGCAAAAAAATCTGCATGTACCTGAGAGCTGAGTAGATGATGATTTCAGCACCAGAAACCCCTAGTTGATGCCATTTGCAGGGAAAAAACCAGACGCTATCTTCTGCAGCAACTTTTTCCTATATTTTCAACAAAAACAAAATCTAGCTGTATTGTGACTAATTTCTGGGTCCCCTCCAGGGGACTCCACAAACCTGAGGTACCTTTAGAATCCTCAGGGTGTTGGAAAAAAGGGTGCACATTTGACATGGATACCTTATGTGGACAGAAAGTTACAGGGGCCTAAGCACAAACTATCCCAAATTGCCAAAAAAGGCTTAGCACAGAAGGGGGGAAATTGTTCTCAGCTCAGATGCTTTCCATTCAACTCAAAATGGATGGCAAGAGGGTGAGAAAATGAGATGCACTTACTCATTTTTTATGTAAGTCTCTCACTGCTAGCCACCAACATGAATCCCGGATTCTAAATCTAGTCATTTACTGCAATGACATGGCAACTGTAAGGAATAAGAATTGTATATCATTGTTGCCACATCATAATTTGCAGATAGAGCTGACAGGGCTGTCAGAGAACCTGCCAGTGCCGCACTGGCTCCCTGCTACGATGGAGAACAGTGCGCACAACTTTGAATAGGGTCAGGAAGAAAAGGCACAAAGGGTGCTGAGGGTGGATGGTATGTTTTATTTTTAGCTATTTGGGCAAGGTAATGTGATTAAAGAGAGGGAGGATTGGGTGGCTGACCAGATTCCAGTTTAAAAAAAAATTCTGTCTGTTGGGTGTAGAAAATGCAATGCGTAGTGAAGGTAGGTTGCAGGACACAGGGTTTTTTTTTTTAAATATGTGGTGTGGGGAAGTTAATGTTGAGGATGGTGTTGGAGAGTGGCAGGATTCCAGTTTTTCTTTTTTGTTGGGGGGGGGGTAGGTGGGTGGGGTGGGGGTGGAGGGGCATGTAGGCCAGGGGGTAGTCAGGGCGGGTACAGTCTGTAGTTAGATCCACGATATGGATATACTTCTGATCAGTCAGCATCATCTTCATACCATACACTATATACTTACTGGGCTCAACCTGATACTCCATACAACTTGTTCAATCAGATACACCTCAGCATTTAAAAAGTCCATAGGAGAAAAATTCTGTTGGCTGTTGGATGCTTTTTTTCCAGCTGGAAGATTACATATATTAAAACCAAAGAAGGCTTACTTTTTTAAATGGCATTAGGATACTATTTGAATTGTGAGCTCGATATATTTGCTATATTGTTTGTAGCCAATTGATTAATGCTCATATTACACCCACGCGTAGCAGAGTGTGTGATATTATTGTAGGGCCTGTATCTTACAACTAGGTTCTCCAATATACATGAATCGTTGAATATAATTGGGGATGTGCAGCATATACGTTGACCGCTGCTACCTTTTGGAAGAGTTGAATTTTAACGGAGGCAAGAAAAAGGGTTAGAAGAGCTGCAGGAAAATCTTCAGGTTCTCAAAGGAAAAACCTGTGAACAGTATAAATCAATCTCTGAGAAATCAGGAAACAGACCAAGGAGGGGCTTACAGAATCCAACGAGCTGGAAAAGGAGAAAGGAAACAACACAACAAGATGCTTTCAAAATGAACAAGTATCGCAACATTGCGACGCTCTGGCAGTAGTCCAGAACTGTTTGTTTAGAAAAAGGACGTGGCAGTGACCTAAGAAAGAACAAGCATTTGCAATGCAACAGGTCTCGCATTTACGTGAGTTTTAGCTAATGGCATTGTAAATGAAATGCCTTTTATTGATGTTTTTTTTTTAAACATAAATAAAACGCATTGTCATTTACAATGCCAACAGCTTAAACTCTGGTAAATGCGAGACCTATTGCATTGCAAATGCTTGTTTTTTGTAGGCCTTGCCTACTCACAGCTTTAGCTGTCTGCCGACAAGAAACCTATTGTATTTTGATACGTTATCATATATTCAGGTTTGAGTCAAGCTACTTCAAATCTCTGACTTTTTATATTCTTCCTTTTAGAGCTACAGGCTTCAAACATTGTCAATCACACCAGAGCAGCTAACATGCAACAGGCTTTCTCAGTTTATTGTATTGGCTGTATGTGTGTCCATGTTAATTATTTCTGGTCTACTATATCACAACAAGGCTATTTACTGCACTAACGTCAGGCCTATTACTGGCTTTGCCAATGCTTGTCTCAAATGGGGGTGAGGTCCGATTTACTACAACGGATTAGTAACGACGTACTGTGGAAGTTTCTAGGTAGCGTCGGGCTGTGGACGTCGTAAGTTTCGTTTCTTAGTACATGAAACAGAAAGCACGCAGAATACAGTTTCTACCGCCTTGTGTCGTTGATCTCATCAAAAGGACACCTGTTGGAAGCAGCAGCAGGACAGGTCCGCTGAGACAGCGGGTCGACCCCCAGGTGCACGTGCGTGTTGCCCGTGCCTGCTCGTGCTGGTGCTGATTGGGCAAACGGACTCTGCTGGTCGGACGGAGGGAGGTCCTGCTTTATATTCCCCCTACGCACTGAAGGCTTGAAGCGGACAAACAGAGCAAGCGCATCTCGGGTGGTGAGTGAGCATTATGAGTTGGGCTCCCGGTTTTGTGGTATCTTTATTTGTTTACATTTCCGTATGTGTGTATTTATATTTCTTTTTGGCCAGCTTATTTTCGTTAATCCATATTTTTATTTGTGTTTTGAAAAATAAGTATATCTGCTTTTACTTAAAACTTGCACTTACACTCAGCTCTCTCTATCATCTCGGGTCTCGGCAACGTCTCAGCATTGTGTGATTCTGGGCAAATCACTTAATCTCCCCATGCCTATAAGCAATGAATGTAACCTTGGGTAATGTAACTGGTGCTCATGTAAAGTGCTCGACTCGAGTTCACGCTATATAAAAAAATTCCCAAGAGGTCAAAACAAAGCATTGACATAAGGAAAGATAAATGGGCAGCCATTTATGCAAAGTGTAATCAGAAAACCTGGATAAGTTAGGGATTCCCCAGTTAAATTGTGTGATTTTGTGCAAATATTCACCAAAACACTTTTTTTTCATTATCGCATATGGAAGCACTTTCAGACGTGAGTTCAGAATACCAGCTGTATAAAAACAAGCGCGTCCACAGACCTCGACCCCAATCGCTGCGCGTGCCCCGGTCTGTCTCCCTTGAAAGGCATCTCGAAGCGCGTCCACAGACCCCGATCGCTGCGCGTGCCCCGGTCTGTCTCCCTTGAGAGGCATCCCGGTAACAATAGTTCTCGTTGGCGGCAGCGCTTCGCGCTGCAACGCCAGCGAGACCTAAAAAAGCTACCTTAGATGGGGATAATTGAAAGCAAGAATTAAAAGTAGAACAGACTCCTTCAAAGAGAAATCTACGGACTGGATTAGAAAAATATAACATCTGAGGATAAGGAGACAAAAATGACAAACAAGGTTTGGTGTTACAGACAGAGAAAATCCTCCAAGCAAGCGACAATAAACAGCAAACTAGAAAACTGGCACGCAACGAGAAACAACGTGACACCCAAAGGAAAGAAAGTCACACAGACTCCACCTTCTACGAGAGCTGACACAAATTAGGAGGTGTTGCCCATTTGTCACAACCCAAACAGAACGTAAACAGAAGCTGAACCACCAAAGAACACAAACTGTGCTCCATGCACCGAGAAGCGGGTCATACTGCAGCAGAAAGTCGTGTGTCAGCTGGAAGGAACACAATGTACCCACAGTGAATGCAATAGCGTCACTAATAGTAACACCTTTATTCCTGACAGGTTTGGTGATTCCACCTCTAAATTTATCAGGTGAGGAAACGCCATGCTTAGTTGTAAAATAGAAGCCAACTGATTCTATCTACTTTCGATTCTGCACAGGCTTTGGGCAAACGAGCAGCCTTACCAGGCACTGGGATGATTGAATGCCCCTACCTGCTGCGCAACAGCTTCCCCTGCACTGCATCCTTCGACGTTTTGTGATCCCTTGCTCCCATTTCGTGAATGGGAGAACAAATGGTATAGTTATTTCCCAAGGCGTTGGGCTCAGCTTGCCGATTTTTTCCCGGTAAAGCCAAGGCCCTTATTTACGGGGATCAGGCATTGAGCAGTGCAGAAAGTCACCTTGCTGCGCTGCCCTATACCAAAGTTAGAGGGCAGGTATGCACTGTATTTATGCAAAACGGTGCATTCCTGTCGTTTCTCCCTGTACAGTTTCAGCTGCCTAGCGCCAACGCATGCACCCTTGCAAGGGTGTCTGTGCAGCTGCAGGATTTTCTTTTGTGCAGGAAAGGGCAACATTCTGCACAGAAACAATTCTAAGAGTTGTGTTCCTCTTTCTGTTTGTGCTGCAAAATGCAGCACACTTAGAAAGAGGAAATAGCAAGGAGAAATAAAAACATTTTCCCCATTATGCCTCACCTCAGGAGACGTGAGGATTTGGCACTTCCCCAGGTTTACATTTTTTGTAAATCTGGGGCAGCGCCAAAATCCATGAGTGCTGGTTGGGAAAACCCACCGCAATTCCCATGGAATGCCTCCATAGCGCGATTTGCACTGTCTTGCCTTAGTCCTTATCTAGGAGGCCATTCAAAGCCATGCCTAGTGGCCTTCCATGGCCTCATAGATATCAGTTTGTAATATGTGCTGCCGGAGCATCACAAAAAGTGACGCTTCTGTGGTGCAGGGGGCTCGTGAATAAGCTTTCACATTTCGGTATCATTCCCCAATCTGTCTAGATGGTGCATTGGAGGAATTACCAGCAAACACTAGTAATTCTGGCCTCTGTAATTTTACTCGATTGCACAACCCACAAATTCTAAAGGTCATATTTATGGCTAAGTCACTTAGTGCAGTGTGGCAAGTCACCTTACTACGCTGCACTGTGTGACAGGGAAACAGCAGAAATGCACCATGTTTAAGGGAATATGGAGCATTCCTGCCTTTTCCCCTGCACTGGCTCCCTTTTTGGCTATCCAGAGCAAGCACCCTTGCATCATGGTACTAGGGTGTCTGCGTTGTCAGGATTTGTTGTGTGCACCTTCCTGCACAAAAGCAAACAGTCCTGGGTTCACTGTGCCACTGGAATCAAGCTATCCTGGCTGAAGAGGGGTGAAACCCCGAAACCTGTCCTAGGATGCTTGTTTCCGGTCCAGGGAGGACCTGGCTTGGCAGTTCAGGCTGGACTGTTCCCATCCCATGAGGCACAGGGTCAAGACTGATTTGCATATGGCCAGGTCTAAACTGGGGTGGCATGGTGAGCAAAAGAATGATGGATTTAACCCAGATCTCTTGACTGGGGGTGAATGTTTTGATTTGTTCTGCATTCCGTCCATCAATTGTGTTTCTTTTGCTTTCTCGCCCTAAGTGCGCCAGGTATGCTCAGACGTGAGTCCTGGGCTCACTGTGCCACTGGAATCAAGCTATCCTGGCTGAAGAGGGGTGAAACCGGTCCTAGGATGCTTGTTTCCGGTCCAGGGAGGACCTGGCTTGGTAGTTTGGGCTGGACTGTCCCCATGAGGCACAGGGTCAAGACTGATTTGCATATGGCCAGGTCTAAACTGGGGTGGCATGGTGAGCAAAAGAATGATGGATTTAACCATATCTCTTGACTGGGGGTGAATGTTTTGACTTGTTCTGCATTCCGTCCATCAATTGTGTTTCTTTTGCTTTCTCGCCTCATGTGAACAGTCCAGCACAAACTGCCAAGCCATTTCTTCCCTGGACCGGAAACTAGCATCCTGGGACCGGTTTCTGGCTAATCAGCAGTCATCAGCCAGGCTAGCTTGAATCCAGTGGCATAGTGAGCAAGGGACCCACGTCTGGGCATACTCTGCCAACTTAGGGCAAACAAAGCAAAACCAAAGGGGATGATGGACGGAGTGTTGAGCATTGCAAGCACTCACCCCCAGTCAACTGATATGGGTTTAATCCATCATCATTCTTTAGCTCTCTCTGCCACCCCAGTTCAGACATTGCCATATACAAATCAGTCTGACCCTGTGCCTCATGGGAACAGTCCAGCCCGAACTGCCAAGCCATGTCTTCCCTGGACCGGAAACAAGCATCCTGGGACCAGTTTCTGGCTAATCATCCGTCATCAGTTAGGCTAGCTTGAATCTAGTGGCAAAGTGAGCAAGGGACCCACATCTGGGCATACCCTGCCAACTTAATGCGAACAAAGCCAAAGCAAAATGGCTAATAGATGGAGTGTTGAACATTGCAAGCACTCACCCCCACTCAACTCATCTGGGTTTAATCCATCATCATTCTTTAGTTCACTCCGCCACCCAAGTTCAGTCATGGCCATATGCAAATCAGTCTGAACCTGTGCCCCATAGGAACAGTCCAGCCTGAACTGCCAAGCGATGTCTTCCCTGGACCGGAAACAAGCATCCTGAGACAGTTTCTGGCTAATCAGCTGCCATCAGCCAGGCTAGCTTGAATCCAGCGGCAAAGTGAGCAAGGGACCCACGTCTGGGCATACCCTGCCAACTTAGGGTGAACAAAGCAAAACCAAAGGGGATGATGGACTGAGTGTTGAACATTGCAAGCACTCAATGCCAGTCAACTGATCTGGGTTTAATCCATCATCATTCTTTAGCTCTCTGCGCCACCCCAGTTTGGACATGGCCATATGCAAATCAGTCTGACCCTGTGCCTCATGGAAACAGTCTAGCACGAACTGCCAAGTCATGTCTTTCTTGGACCGGAAACAAGAATCCTGGGACTGGTTTCTGGCTAATCAGCCATCATCAGCCAGGCTAGCGTGAATCCAGTGGCAAAGTGAGCAAGGGACCCACGTCTGGGCATACCCTGCCAACTTAGGGCAAACAAAGCAAAACCAAAGGGGATGATGGACGGAGTGTTGAGCATTGCAAGCACTCACCCCAAGTCAACTGATCTGGGTTTAATCCATCATAATTCTTTAGCTCACTCCGCCACCCCAGTTCAGAAATTGCCATTTGCAAATCAGTCTGACCTTGTGCCTCATGGGAACAGTCCAGCCCGAACTGCCAAGCCATGTCTTCCCTGGACCGGAAACAAGCATCCTGGGACTGGTTCCTGGCTGGATTCAAGCTAGCCTGGCTGATGACGGCTGATTAGCAAGAAACCGGTCCCAGGATGCTTGTTTCCGGTCCAGGAAAGACATGGCTTGGCAGTTTGGGCTGGACTGCTCCCATGAGGCACAGGGTCAGACTGATTTGCATATGGCCATGTCCGAACTGGCGTGGCGGAGTGAGCTAAAGAATGATAATGGATTAAACTCAGATCAGTTGACTGGGGGTGAGTGCTTGCAATGTTCAACACTACGTCCCTCATCCCCTTTGGTTTTGCTTTGTTCGCCCAAAGTTGGCAGGTTAAACCCAGATGTGGGTCCCTTGCTCACTTTACCACTGGATTCAAGCTAGCCTGGCTGATGATGGCTGATTAGCCAGAAACCAGTCCCAGGATTCTTGTTTCCGGTCCAGGGAAGACATGGCTTGGCAGTTCGGGCTAGACTGTTCCCATGGGGCACAGGGTCAGGCTGATTTGCATGTGGCCATGTCCAAACTGGGGTGGCGCAGAGAGCTAAAGAATGATGATGGATTAAACCCAGATCAGTTGACTGGCATTGAGTGCTTGCAATGTTCAACACTCAGTCCATCATCCCCTTTGGATTTGCTTTGTTTGCCCCAAGTTGGCAGGGTATTCCCAGACGTGGGTCCCTTGCTCACTTTGCCACTGGATTCAAGATTGCCTGGCTGATGAGGGTTATGAACCCGAAACCGGTCCCAGGATGCTTGTTTCCGGTCCAGGGAAGACATGGCTTGGCAGTTCGGGCTGGACTGTTCCCATGAGACACAGGGTCAGACTGATTTGCATATGGTCATGTCTGAACTGGAGTGGCGGAGTGAGCTAAAGAATGATGATGGATTAAACCCAGATCAGTTGACTGGGGGTGAGTGCCTGCAATGTTCAACACTCCGTGCATCATCCCCTTTGGTTTTGCTTTGCTTGCCCTAAGTTAGAAGGGTATGCCCAGACGTGGGTCCCTTTCTCACTTTGCCACTGGATTCAAGCTAGCCTGGCTGATGACAGCTTATTAGTGAGAAACCAGTCCCAGGATGCTTGTTTCCAGTCCAAGAAAGACATGGCATGGCAGTTCGGGCTGGACTGCTCCCATGAAGCACAGGGTCAGACTGATTTGCATATGGCCTTGTCCGAACTGGGGTGGTGGAGTGAGCTAAAGAATGATGATGGATGAAACCCAGATCAGTTGACTGGGGTGAGTGCTTGCAATGTTCAACACTCCTTCCATCATCCTCTTTGGTTTTGCTTTGTTCATCCTAAATTGGCAGATTATGCCCAGACGTGGGTCCTTTGCTCACTTTGCCACTGAATTCAATCTAGCTTGGCTTATGACGGCTGATTAGCCAGAAACCGGTCCCAGGATGTTTGTTTATGGTCCAGGGAAGACATGGCTTGACAGTTCAGGCTGGACTGTTCCCACGAGGCACAGGGTCAGACTGATTTGCATATGGCCATGTCCGAACTGGGGTGGCGGAGTGAGCTAAAGAATGATGATGGATTAAACCCAAATCAGTTCACTGGGGGTGAGTGCTTGCAAAGTTCAACACTCCGTACATCATTCCCTTTGGTTTTACAAATTTTATTACAACATATACCAAATTCGATTTTGTATTCATTTGGCAATAATTTAAATCTGTGTTTTTCAAATTAATGTTTTTTACGAAATAGTAATAAATTTTTATACAAATGTTGAATTTATTTTATATTTATTATAATGTCTTTTTATGTTAAATATGTATTTCTGCTTTATGTAGATATTAATATATACATTTTTTAGTTTTCTCTCTTTAAATATTAATGAACATTTTGCTTAGAATGATAAAATAACATGTGTTATAGGTGTATAAATGTTAAATACGTTCTGTTATAATAATTTATCATTTTTAGATATGAAATATTTTATTTATTAGTAAATATCATGTATTATTAGTTATATTTTCTAATATGTTTCTTTGCTTGGTTTTGTATTTATGAATGTTGTACAAAACAATTTATATTAATATTTTTTTTAATAATGTGCATTTTAATTCATAGTTAAAAACATTTTTAAATGAAACATTTGTTTTGTAATTCCTTGGAAATATTTATTTTGTATAAGTTTTATCCATTCAGTTATTTTTGGTGTTTTTTAATTTATATATTTTTTCATGTATATGGTGGAAAATGATTATATATTATATATGTATATTATTGAATAACTCATTATATGTTATTTAGTAATTATCTTAAATGTTTCTTCTAACTTTTCTTAAATGAATATTTAGTTGATTTTATGCACAATATATTTATATATTTTTTTTTCTAAATCAAAAAAATAAAGTATTTTAGAATATAACACTGTAAATCATGTTAATTATATGTTGTGTCATTTTTACTGTTCCTTATGCTAAAAAGTGCTATTAGATTGTAGTGGAAAAGGTAAATGTTATCCCTTTAATGTTCAACACCTTTGACTAAATGGCTTAGATTAGAGTGGGATTAGTAAATATTACCCATTTATGGCCCGATTACGATGTCGGACAGACTTGAGTCCATCTGACATTGTTTGGAAACTGGGACCGAACAACCTTGTGTTGTTGGTCCCAATCCAGCAATTAGGATACGACCGAGAACTGTTCTGTCGCATTCCTATTCGTTACAATGGGAGCATGCATTCTGACCGGAATGCATGCCCTCATTGTAAAGAGCTGAGGTCCAGTTCATCCCTGCACACCGTGGAAGGCACCTCAAGGTGCAGGGATCAACTTGGGGGCACCCTAGGCCGCCATCCAGAGGACTTGCACCCATCTCGGCTCTGCTGGGGACCGCCAAAGTCAAATTCCCACAGCCTTTCTGTTTCAGAAAGGCTGGCACAGAAAGGCTTTTGGAATCTTCCATCCTAATCCCAATTGTTTCTTTTGAACTAGTGGGCCTGCAGCACTGCTTGCGCCACCCATCAAAGTAGCCTTTCAAACCTGTCTCAGGCCTCTGCCGCTGCAGAGCCTGCGTGTGCAGTTCACTGCCACTGTGACATGGCATTTGAAGTGGTTGTCAATTCTGAAATTCCCCTTTTACAAATTTTAGGCCACCCCTAAGGTAGGCCCTAGGTAGCCCTGTGGGCAGGAGGCTGTGTAAGTAAAAGGTAGGACATGTGCCTTAGTTGTGTGGTAGTGACAAACAGCCTATTTGGTTTCTTACTGCAGTGGTGCTGCTCCTCTCATAGGTTTGCATTGGTAATTCCCTGATATGTGTTTCAGTGGTAATTTCTGATATAAAAGGGGTAGGGAGGCCGTGTTTGGTATGTTTGGAATAGTAGTGATAAACCCTGCTTATTGGTGAACGTAGATTTGTTATTACCATTTTAGAAATGCCACTTTTAGAAATGGGCATTTCTATGCGCTTATGACTCTTTGTGCTTTGGCTGGTTGTGTATTCACCATCTGGTTTAGACTGACAGGAGCTGGGGATGTGTATTCACTCTAGACAGTCAAAAGGGGGACTAAGGTGTGTCCTGCCTTTCCTGGATGACTCATAGTTGGCATGAATAGGCCTGGTCTGCATTTAGAGTGGTGGGAGGAGTTTTCACCTGCACCTGAATAGGGCTGTGCCTACATTTCGCAATGCTGTCTCTGCCCCCCAGTACTGTGTCTGGGGCCAGGGTTGGGGATTGAATGGGTGTGTTGTGTACTTCAAAAGGTTTATTGAAGTGCCCCCCGAACAAAGTCTTTGGGAGTACAAGTACAGGGGCTGTGACCCTATGTTGTAGAGACACTGCATGGAAATTGTATCCAGACGCCGCTGGCTCTACAGACTGCACCCGGGCAGAAGGGTCTGTTGTGCTGCCAGAAGGAACCACCACTAGACCCCCTTGTTTTTTGTATTGCCCTGTGGCCTGCTGGGCTGTAGGATGGACTGTCTGCCACTCTGCAAAGACCCTGTGTGCTGGCCTGCCTGCCACATTCCTTTTTTGGTTCTCTAGGGGCTGGTGGGCGTTCCTCTCCCTCTCCACTGACGTCGTGGGGGTTTCTGTCTGGAGGAAGCATTAATATTGCCCCACCAGCCATGGGACTCGTGAGTCTGGCCCTTCTGCACTTGCTCAAGCAGTGTTGGTGCACCCTGCCCGCTGGTTACTGACAGCGTGCATGAAAGTGCTTTCCTATGAACTTTTCTCATTGATGAGACCCTGCTTTGTGCTGGGCCGAGCTGCGCATGTCATGCTTCGTGGGCCCCGAAACAGCATGCAGGGTGTGCTGGTTGTGTGGCCCGGGCTCGCAGTCCCATGCTGATCCCCACGGATGAAGTTCATGGGCTCCACCAAGATACCCTGCTGGTTTGGCTTCCCCACTTGTCCTCGTGTTGCTGGAACAATCAGGAGGGCATAGCGGAGATAGGGAAGTCGCATCGACAACAGCAGTGTGTCGTAGGTGCCCGAGGCGCAGGTGGAGCAAAGCTGGCCCTCACACCTAGAGGAAGTGGGCGACTCCTTTTTTCAGATTTAGTAACAGTGGTATGAGAGGCCCCAGAGGGTCCAGGACCCGCTGCCATGGAAGAGCAGCTTGCAGCTTGCAAGGCTGCGTTGGTAGTAGCGGCTGCACCACACATTTGCGGGCAGCCACCTTGTGCAACATATAAGTATTTGCTTGTGCAACCCTGCACATGGAGGTCCAAGAGAGGTTCCCCCCACCCCAGAATAAGCCTTGTGTGGGCCCCAACCCCCTTGACACATAATTGGGGGCCCTTGTTTTGTGTGGGGACATCACGGGCTGGAACCTTGGCAGAGGCACCAGAGATGGTGGTAATCAGTGTATTTTGTGAAGCCAAGGAGACCACCATAATTCATGTAGGATGCGTCCAGCCACTTCTGTACCCTACATGGTGTACTGATTTCTATAGGGAACTGACTAGGAGTACAGGTATTCCATGCCCTATGTACTCAGGGTGATTAACGTATTCCACCCCCAACTGACTGTACTACAGGCACTGAAGTCCTCAGTGATGTTGGTGTGAGTCTTGCTGTTACAGAATATGCATATGTTTGCACTGCATTGATGATTCAGGTGTTTTTACTGTATAATCTGTTGCAGATCATGCCCTAATGTTGGGCTTTAGGTTGTGTTTCCACACAGTACCAGGGCTGGCACAGTATGCCGAGCAGCCATGAGTGATGTATGATCTAACCTGCATTTTATGCCCTGATGTTATGATTCATGTTGTTTTAGGACTTGTGATGACAAGACAATGAGTATCACTTTAGGATCTACATATTATGTACAGTGATGAGATTCGTATGATGTGTGCAACCTATAAACATTTACTTTAGGCACTAACTGTAATGTTATGACAGTTGCCTGGTTCGCAAAGTGATTTATGATCTATGTGATTTCATGACAATTGCCTAGTTGGCAAAGTGATTTATGTGATTGTGGTCTATGTGTTTTATGTACCATACAAAGGATATTTTTATATAATCTTGTGTGGGGTCTCTTTTGTGGTGTATGTTGTGTGTCTATGGGGTGTGTGTGTGTTGAGCAAATGCTTTACACATTGCCTTTGGGATAAGCCTGACTGTTCTGCCTAGCTATCAAGGGAATGAGCAGAGGTTATCTTGTGTGTTTAACCCCCTGACCATAACTAAAGTAGTGGGTTCTGCCTGGCATCCCGGGGGCATGGCCAGCTGGTTGGAGACTGCTTTGGTGGGAGCCTGCTTTGGTGGGAGCCTGAAGGCCCTGTGGTTTCAGCTGGCTCCAGCCTCCTGCAGAAGCCGGCATTGCTTTTTACCACCAGGGAGCTGCTAAGATGCAGCTCCCTAGGGGTAAAAACCAAAGTATGCTCCTCTTTGAACAAGCGAGAGCAAAATGTCAACAAACCATAGCAAAATGCAATTACCCGGGGGTGGGCACCCTGGGACATTACATGAGCCAGCCCTGGGGGGGTGGTGGCCCCAAGGGCCATTTACGGCTCCAGGAGGGAGGCCTCCTGGCGCCCCTCTCATTTTTAAAATAGCCCCGGGGAGGTAATGGTCCCAGGGGCAGCATGAGGGCGCCTGGTCCCCTGCATTTTTCTCTACTAGAACAGGTTGGTGGCAGTCCCAGGAGCTGTGTGGGAGTTCTAGAGCCCCCCATGCAACTTATTTCATTATAGCCCCAGGGAAGTTGTGGTCCCGTGAGCTGAGGAGGGGCCACGGGCCCCACATTTAAAAATCTTTATTTCTAATTGCCCCCGAGACCCGGCCACCCGGGGGACTAAAGTACACAAAGTGTGGGGGTCCGTGTTTCACTTTTAAAAAAAATGTCACCGGAATTTTCTAATCCAAAGTGAATCCCACCAATTTTTTTTAAAAAAATGCTTTTTTTGCCCTGGGGGTCTCTATGGGACCCCCTGAACAGGCCTAGGGGGTCAGGGTGTTTCTACCCTGCCACTTTTCTTGTTTTTTAAATGTTTTTCTTGTGACTCGGTTCACCCGAGTCACAAGATGGCTGCCAACACTTCCTGGTTTGAAATGTTGGAAGCCACTCAGAACTCAGACACGAGATCGGGAGGGTTCGCGGATCCACCGCTGCCAAAGTTGTACATCTGAGAAATCTTTAAATTTCTCAGAAACTACTGAATGGATTTACACCATTTAACAAAAAGAGTGCTTTCTGGACTAAGAGCTACCTTTTTGCCAAATTTGGTGTAATTACGTTGAGCAGTTTCCTATGGAAATTAAGATGAAGAAAAAGCGTTTTGGGACCCTCCTTTTTCTCAGCCCCTGCGTGACGGATCACCCCGAAACTTTTAACACAACAGCTGAAGTGAGTGGCCCATTAGTTTTGAAAAGTTTGCGAGGATTTGTCAAACGGCGCCAAAGTTAATAGCGGATCAAAACAAAACTTTCATATGGAAACTAGGTCCTAACTATAACTACCTACTGGCGACCACAAGTACATTATATATATACACATATATTATCTACTGGCGGTCGCCAGTAGAGAGTTATAGTTAGGACCTTGTTTCTATTCAAAAAGCGTTTCTGAGAAATTAAAAAAACTAGAGGTCGGAAAATCATTTTTTCCATAGGAAACTTTAGACATGGTTACAGCCAAAACTGCTGAACGGAATTACACCAAATTTAGCAAAAAGGTAGTGCTTGGTTGAGAAAGTGCCCTTTTTTTTTTAAATGGTGCAAAAACATTCAGTAGTTTTTGAGATATTAAAGGAAAAAAAAAAGTTATATATCTGGGCGGGACCTAACTATACAAGCACGAGCTTGGCTCTAATTGGCTGCCAACACTTCAATTCAGGAAGTGTTGGCAGCCATCTTGGTGCAATGCTTTTTAGATCTCGCCTAGCAACGCAGCGCATGCGCTGCGCACTACACAAACAGCACTGCACTGCCCTAAACCCCAGCATGACCCCCTACACTGCATGAACACCACTGCACTGCCCTAAACCATAAAACACCACCCTCAGCACGACCCCCTACACTGCCCGAACACCACTGCACTGCCCAAAACCCTGAAACACCACCCCCAGCACGACCCCCTACACTGCCCGAACACCACTGCACTGCCCTAAACCCTGAAACACCACCCCAAGCACGACCCCCTACACTGCCCGAACACCACTGCACTGCCCTAAACCCTGAAACACCATCCCCAGCACGACCCCCTACACTGCCCGAACACCACTGCACTGCCCTAAACCCTGAAACACCACCCCCAGCAAGACCCTCTACACTGCCCGAACACCACTGCACTACCCTAAACCCTAAGCCACTCCCCCAGCACGACTCCTTACACTACCGAAACACCACTGCACTACCATAAACCCTAAATCTACCCCCATCACGACCCCCTACACTAACCAAACACCACTGCACTACCCTAAACCCTAAATCTACCCCCAGCACGACCCCCTACACTACCCAAACACCACTGCACTACCCTAAACCCTAAATCTACCCTCAGCACGACCCCCTACACTACCCGAACACCACTGCACTACCCTAAACCCTAAAACACTACCCCCAGCACGACCCCCTACACTACACCAACACCACAGCACTACCCTAAACCCTAAAACACTATCCCAGCACGACCCCTACACTACCCAAACACCACTGCACTGCCCTAAACCCTAAAACAGTACCCCCAGCACGACCCTCTACACTACACAAACACCACTGCACTGCCCTAAACCCTAAAACACTACCACCAGCATGACCCCTACACTACACAAACACCACTACATTACCCTAAACCCTAAATCTACCCCAAGCATGACCCCCTTCACTACACAATCATTACTGCACTACCCTAAACCCTAAAACACTACCACTAGCACGACCCCCTACACTACACAAACACCACTGCACTACCGTAAACCCTAAATCTACCCCAAGCAAGACCCCCTACACTACACGAACATCACTTCACTACCCTAAACCCTAAATCACTACCGCCAGCACAACCCCCTACACTACACAAACACCCCTACACTATCCTAAACCCTGAAACACCAGCCCCAGCACAACCCCTACACTGCATGATCACCATTGCACTGCCCTAAACCCTGAAACACCAGCCCCAGCAGGACCCCCCACACTGCCCGAACACCACTGCACTGCCCTAAACCCTGAAACACCAGCCCCACCATAACCCCATACACTGCCCGAACACCACTGCACTGCCCTAAACCCTGAAACACCACCCCCATCCAGACCCCTACTCTGCCCGAACACCACTGCCCTAAACCCTGAAACACCGCCCCCAGCAAGACCCCCTACACTGCTCGAACACCACTGCCCTAAACCTTGAAACACCACCCCATGCAAGACCCCCTACACTGTCCGAACTCCACTGCACTGCCCTAAACCCTAAAACACCACCCCCTGCATGACCCCCTACACTGCCCAAACACCACTGCACTGCCCTAAACCCTGAAACACCAGCCCCAGCACGACCCCTACACTGCCCGAACACCACTGCACTGCCCTAAACCCTGAAACACTACCCCCAGCACGACCCCTACACTACACAAACACCACTGCACTGCCCTAAACCCTAAAACACTACCCCCAGCACGACCCCCTGCACTACACAAACACCACTGCACTACCCTAAACCCTAAATCTACCCCAAACCGACCCCCTATACTACACAAACATCACTGCACTACCCTAAACCCTGAAACACCAGCCCCAGCACAACCCCCTACACTGAACAAACACCACTGCACTGCCCTAAACCCTGAAACACTAAACCCTGAAACACCACCCCCAGCACGACCCCTTCACTGCCCGAACACCATTGCACTGCCCTAAACCTTGAAACACCACCCCCAGCACGACCCCTACACTATCCAAACATCAAAGCAGTACCCTAAACCCTAAAACACTACCCCCAAACCGACCCCCTACACTATATATATTATCTACTGGCGGTCTCTAGTATTATCTACTGGCGGTCACCAGTAGATAGTTATAATTGGGATCTTGTTTCTATTCAAAAAGCGTTTTTTCTTTTCCCAATAACTTTGGCGCCGGTTGACGAATGTTCGCGAAATTTTCAAAACGTTGGTCCCGCTCTGGTCAGTTCCTATCCTGCACTACCCTAAACCCTAAAACACTACCCCGGCACGACCCCCTACACTACACCAACAGCACAGCACTACCCTAAACTCTAAAACACTATCCCAGCACGACCCCTACACTACCCAAACACCACTGCACTGCCCTAAACACTAAAACAGTACCCCCAGCACGACCCTCTACACTACACAAACACCCCTGCACTGCCCTAAACCCTAAAACACTACCACCAGCATGACCTCCTACACTACCCAAACACCACTACACTACCCTAAACCCTAAATCTACCCCAAGCACGACCCCTTCACTACACAAACATTACTGCACTACCCTAAACCCTAAAACACTACCACTAGCACAACCCCCTACACTACACAAACACCACTGCACTACCGTAAACCCTAAATCTACCCCAAGCAAGACCCCCTACACTACACAAACATCACTTCACTACCCTAAACCCTAAAACACTACCGCCAGCACAACCCCCTACACTACACAAACACCCCTGCACTATCCTGAACCCTGAAACACCAGCCCCAGCACGATCCCCTACACTGCCTGATTACCATTGCATTGCCCTAAACCCTGAAACACCAGCCCCAGCACGACCCCCTACACTGCCCGAACACCACTGCACTGCCCTAAACCCTGAAACACCAGCCCCATCTTAACCCCATACACTGCCCGAACACCACTGCACTGCCCTAAACCCTGAAACACCACCCCCAGCAAGACCCCCTACTCTGCCCGAACACCACTGCCCTAAACCCTGAAACACCACCCCCAGCAAGACCCCCTACACTGCTCAAACACCACTGACCTAAACCCTGAAACACCACCCCATGCAAGACCCCCTACACTGTCCAAACTCCACTGCACTGCCCTAAACCCTGAAACACCACCCCCTGCATGACCCCCTACACTGCCCAAACACAACTGCACTGCCCTAAACCCTGAAACACCAGCCCCAGCATGACCCCTACACTGCCCGAACACCACTGCACTGCCCTAAACCCTGAAACACTACCCCCAGCATGACCCCTGCACTACACAAACATCACTGCACTACCCTGAAACACCAGCCCCAGCACTGCCCCCTACACTGAACAAACACCACTGCACTGCCCTAAACCCTGAAACACTAAACCCTGAAACACCACCCCCAGCACAACCCCTTCACTGCCCGAACACCACTGCACTGCCCTAAACCTTGAAACACCACCCCCAGCACGACCCCCTACACTATCCAAACATCAAAGCAGTACCCTAAACCCTAAAACACTACCCCCAAACCGACCCCCTACACTATATATATTATCTACTGGCGGTCTCTAGTATTATCTACTGGCGGTCACCAGTAGATAGTTATAGTTCGGATCTTGTTTCTATTCAAAAAGCGTTTTTTCTTTTCCCAATAACTTTGGCGCCGTTTGACGAATCTTCGCGAAATTTTCAAAACGTTGGTCCCGCTCTGGTCAGTTCCTATCCTGAAAGTTTGGGGGTGATATGCCAAGCGTGGGCCGAGAAATAAGGGGGGTCCCAAAACGTGTTTTCTCCATGATAATTCCATAGGAAATTTTAGACACGACTACAGCCCGAACTGCTGAACAGAATTACACCAAATGTGGCAAGAAGGTAGCCCTTGGTTCAGAAACAGAACTGGTTTTCAAATGGTGTAAATCCGTTCAGTAGTTTCTGAGAAATTCAAAAAGTAGAGGTCGGAAAATCATTTTTCCCATAGGAAACTTTAGACACGGTTACAGCCAAAACTGCTGAACAGAATTACACCAAATTTGGCAAAAAGTTAGTGCTTGGTTAAGAAAGCTTCCTTTTTTTAAAATTGTGTAAATCCGTTTAGTAGTTTTCGAGACATTAAAGGAAAAAAACCTTTATGTATCTCGGCGGGACCTAACTACACAAGCACGAGCTTGGCTCTAATTGACTGCCAAAACTTCAATCCAGGAAGTGTTGGCAGCCATCTTGGTGCAATGCTTTTTAGGTCTCGCCTAGCAACACAGCGCATGCGCTGCCCACTACACAAACACCACTGCACTGCCCTAAACCCTAAAACACCACCCCAGCACGACCCCCTACACTGCACGAACACCACTGCACTGCCCTAAACCCTGAAACACCACCCTCAGCATGACCCCTTACACTGCCCGAACACCACTGCACTGCCCTAAACCCTGAAACACCACCCCCAGCATGACCCCCTACACTGCGTGAACACCACTGCACTGCCGTAAACCCTGAAACACCACCCCAGCACGACCCCCTACACTGACCGAACACCACTGCACTGCCCTAAACCATGAAACACCACCTACAGCATGCCCCCCTACACTGCGCGAACACCACTGCACTGCCCAAACCCTGAAACACCACCCCCAGCACGACCCCCTACACTGCCCGAACACCACTGCACTGCCCTAAACCCTGAAACACCACCCCCAGCACGACCCCCTACACTGCCCGAACACCACTGCACTGACCTAAACCCTGAAACACCACCCCCAGCATGACACCCTACACTGACCGAACACCACTGCACTGCCCAAAACCCTGAAACACCACCCCCAGCATGACCCCCTACACTGCCCGAATACCACTGCCCTGCCCTAAACCTTGAAACACCACCACCTGCATGACCCCCTACACTGCCTGAATACCACTGCACTGCCCTATACCCTGAAACACCACCCCCAGCACGACCCCCTACACTGCCCGAACACCACTGCTCTGCCCTAAACCCTGAAACACCACCTCAGCACGACCCCCTACTCTACCCAAACGCCACTGCTCTGCCCTAAACCCTAAAACACCACCCCCAGCACGACCCCCTACACTGCCCGAACACCACTGCTCTGCCCTAAACCCTGAAACACTACTCCCAGCACGACCCCCTACACTATATATATTATCTACTGGTGGTCGCCATAAGATAGTTATAGTAAGGACCTTGTTTCTACTCAAAAAGCGTTTTTTCTTTTCCCAATAACTTTGGCGCCGGTTGACGAATCTTAATGAAATTTCAAAACGTTTGTCTCGCTCCGGTCAGCTCCTATCCTGAAAATTTCGGGGTGATTCGCCAAGCGGGGGCCGAGAAAAAAGGGGGGTCCCAAAACGCGTTTTCTCCATGTTATTTCCCATAGGAAACTTTAGACATGACTACAGCCCGAACTGCTGAACGGAATTACACCAAATTTTGAAAAAGGTAGCCCTTGGTTCAGAAAGAGACCTTTTTTTTAAATTGTGTGAATCCGTTCAGTAGTTGCTGAGAATTTTTTTTTAAAAGAGTCAAAATATAGGAAACTTTATGCAAGGATACAGCCGTAACTACTGAACGGATTTACCCCAAATTTGGCAAAAAGGTACTGCTTGGCTCAGAAAGCGACCTTTTTAAAAATGGTGTAAATCCGTTCTGTAGTTGCTGAGGAAATCAAAAATAAAATTTTCGATAGTTAGAGGTGCGGAGGGTCCGTGGATCCACGCGGTGGATTCGCGCACCCTCCCGACCACGAGCTTTATTCTAATTGGCTGTCAATATTCCAAACCAGGAAGTGCTGGCAGCCATTTTGTGACTCGAAAGAACCGAGTCAGAAGAAAACAGCGAAACAAAGGTGACAAAGAAGAAAAGGGGGCAGGGTAGAAACACCCTGACCCCCTAGGCCTGCTCAGGGGGTCCCACAAGTTCCGCTGTTTTTTAAAACAGCGGAAGGTGCGCTAGGTGCGTGGATCCCGACAAAAAAAACAAACGAAACAAGGGATTCCTCGCTTTGGTACTTTTAACCCCCGGGGTGGGCCTTTTCCCGGGGGGATTTGTTGAATGAAAAGCGGGGGCCCACTGAGGCCCCCGCAGCCCCGGTGACCGCCACTTCCCCGGGGCTATATTTAAAAAAAAAAAAATGTGTGAAGGGCTGCAGGCCCCCCACGTGCCCCAGGGAACACCACCTCCCTGGGGCTTTGGAATTGTTGGGAGGGGTCTGTGCGACCCCTCTCCTGGAGCCTGTGATGGCCCTCCTACAGTCCCCCGGCGTGCCCTCTGGTGTTTGCTACGGTAGGGTGGGAGCATGGTCTCCCGCCCTATCGTAGCAAACTCTGGTTTGGATTTTGGAAGAGAGAGCAGGGAAACCTGCTCTCTCTTCCAAAATCCAAAGCAGAATTGCATGTTAGCAGCTGCCCATGTGTAAAAGCAATGCTGTCTCTCGCAGGATACGGGGAGCCGGTGGGACCGTGGGGGCATTGGGGCTCTTCCCATGGTCCTCTACGAAGTGCATAGGCCCCGGGGGATGGGGTCCCTAGGGCGAATATAAATTACTGGTAGAAGCCGTTTTTTTAAAAATCAAAATATTTGGAGTCGCGACCCTAGTTACAGTGGGAAATGTAATAAACCAATCAAATCCTTTCTTTTAAGGTCACATGGGAGTCGCGCACCCTGTGCTTAGGAAGAACGCACCCGACGCGACTCCGCAAAAATATATTTTAAGTTATATTATTTTTATGAATACCTTAGATAATCTCTTGCCCTAATATGTACATTAAAGGCACTTATATATCATTTTAAAATATAAAAATATTAGCGGAAACCGCGCACACAGTGCTCCCCACATATGACGTCACGCGGGGCCCGCCACCGCACAAGCGTCGCGTACCGTAATGCGCATGTGTTGCGAATTAGCGGGAGCAGGAGTCGCGCATCGGTCACATACCTATATCGCACAACACGTAATATTATATGTATATCACGTAACTGGAAAACACGCACCCGTCACACACCATCTGCGGATCCTTCACAACTTTTCCAATATGGCGGCTGTAATACGCTCACCCGTCGCGTTAGGTACGCTTCGGGGTGTACGACTCCAAAATGTCTTTTTAAAAAAAATAAAGAAAATAATATAAATATATTAAAATAAAAAAATAAAAATTACAGTATATTTCAGATGTAATTCAAAGAAAAGACATTTTTAAACAATTTTAAGAAGAGTATATAATCTTGTTTAATAAATAATATATTTACAAATTAACAGTTCAAAAAAATCTTCAAATTCAATAGAAAAAACATAGGTATACCTTCTTTTATACTTAAAAATTAGCATTTAAAAAACCTTTGAAATTCACTGAAAAAAACATAGGTTTCAGGCACGTTACAGTTAGAAATTAGCAATTAAAAAACCTTTGAAATTCACTGAAAAAACCATAGGTTTCAGGCACGTTATAGTTAGAAATTAGCATTTAAAAACCTTAGAAATTCACTTAAAAAACCATAGGTTTTAGGGAAAGTTATAGTTAGTTGGACTTTTCAATCGTATAAAACCATAGGAATTCCCCTGTTATAGTTAGTTCAGGTAACTAAAACTCGCGCCCCTGCAATGCACTGCTGATGACGTCACATATTATATCACTCATGACATGGTCAGTGACATCACCGATGACATCACTGATGACATCTTAAATTACATCACTGATGACATCATCCACTGAATGTGTGTTACTGTAAAGTTTAAACATTTGTCATATATATCTATGACAAGGTGTATTGAAGAATGAGTGGATTTACAAGTGCCTGAAGGGATTATTAGTAGATGCGTGACTGACTGTATAAGTGAGTGATTGAACGTGTTTTACTGAATGTATGGGTTAGTGACTAAACTGTGTGAAAGTCTATTAGTCTCTCAGTTGGTGTGTATACAACTGCATGGGTTGGTGAGTAGCTACATGAGTGTCTATATGGGTTATTGATTTGTTGTTTGAGTATCTGTATGGGTGTCTGAGTGTTTGTGTGGGTGGGGTGTGTGTGACTCTGTGCATAGATGTGTGAGTGGGTGATTCACTGGGTGCATGGTTTCAAGAGTACATCTGTGATGGTATGTATGGATGGGTGAGTGAGTGTGTGAATGGGTGTGTTAGTGAGTGAATGTATATCTCAGTTGTATATGTGTGGGTAACTACATATGTGAAAGGAAGTAGATATGTGTGTTGGAGTATATAAATGGCTATAAGTGAGAGTCAGTGATTGTCTGTGCTTGTATCAGTGATTGTATAAGAGTGTAAGTATGTGCTAGTGTTTGTATGTGTAAGTGAGCTGGTGTTTGTATAACTGTATAGGTGAGTGTTGGAAAACCACTCCCACACTAGAAAAGGTGGTGGTGGTCTTCCGGACACACTGTGGTAGCTTGGCTCGAGTGGTCAGGAAACAGGCACAGTGCTAAGCATACAATATACCCATACAATAACCATGCGTGCATCCGTTCCAAAAACGACTCTACACCGTAAAAATTATGAAAATATTCTTCTTTATCTTTTTCTCTTAGTTGCTGATTGGAAAAATAAATAAGACAATCACAATATACAAATTTAAATAGTGCAGGTCAAATAAATACTGGCTGTTTGATGAAATAAATAGGGGTGATCATAAATAACAGGGCATAAATACAAGTGCAATATATACAGACAATTAAATACTTTGAGGCAATAAATACTGTACCAATAAATATTGTACACCATCAAGTCCTGTGGACCTATAAATATAGTGCAGCAATAAATAGGTAAAAATTCAATAAATACAGTACCCCCAATAAATAATTAAAAGTATACAGCAACACTCATATGATCAGATGACACTTCACTTCTTAAGGGCTGATTTGGCCCAGGCACAGCTTGTAGGGTTGTGGAAGGCTTGTGGGGGGCTACTCCCTGGCTGGGACAAGGCTGAGGCCTAAGCTGAGGTAGATCAAAGGGGGGAATACCAGTGCCCTGGCTTTCTCTCTCCACACAACCTCTCTAGGTTAGTCCCAGTTCACCCCTTGCACAGTCAGGTTGGTTTCAGCACCTCCCTAGCCCCTTAGAGCAGTCTCTCAGGTCTCCACAGGGCCTTAGGCGCCCTCTACTCCACTTACTGCCCTTTTTCTGATGTTCCGACGCTGCTGGAGTCGTGTCGACGCCGTGAGGCGGTTCCGGTTCGGTCTCGGCGGCCTCGGCACAATGTCAGTTCTTTGACGACGCCGGCAGGCGGTTCCGGTCCGATGTCGGTGGCCTCGGTTCGATCTCGACCTCCGATTCGACGGCGTCGGGCAGTCTCTTCACGATGTCGACTTCGGGCGGCTCCGGTCCGATGGCGCTCTCGGCTCCGATGACGTCGGCCGGCCTGGCCTCGATGTCGACTTCCGGCGACTCCGGGGTGCGATCCTCACCCCCGACCTCCGGTGCTCCTCCTCACAGGCTCCGGGCGACTCCGGAGTGCGATCCTCACTCCCGACCTCCGGTGCTCCTCTACCTCGGTCTCCGACGACTCCGGAGGGCGGACTTCACTCCTCCGATGACGCCGCTCGCTCGACCTCGGTTCACTTCCTCCTCGACCTCTGGTATTCCTCACGACCTCCGTCGGCGCCCTCTCACGACCTCAGGCGGCTCCGGGTACGACGTCTGCTACTTCAGTCAGCGCCGCTTCTCCACCTCGGGCTCCAGGTCTTCAGGCTACTCGACGCCCGACTCCAGGGAAACCAGTTCTCAGGTCAGAATCTTGCTGTTTTCTTGGTTCTAAGGCCTGTTCCTGCTGTCCAGGTCCTTAGGATAAGTTTCTTCTGTCTTCTTCCCACACAGGGCTATAGGCTGGGATCCATCAGTAGGGACAAGTATCAAGGGTGGGTTTATGGACCCCACTCCAGGCACAAGTTTCCACCCCTGCTGCTTCACTCCTTCCTCCTTCACTGTTGTGCTCCTCTCTCTTCACCAGTCAGGTGCCAACTGCCAGCTCCAACTGCCAACTGCCTCTCTTATCCTCCCAACATTCTAAACGGTCTCCAACTGTCACAGAGTTCTGGAATCTCCTGGAATGTTCTGGAAGGTGCTGGTAGGTTCCAGTGGATGCTGGTGATGTCACAGGTGGCCACCATTTTGTGCTCCAGGCCCTCAGACAGAAGTTTCAGGGGTAGCTAAAATGGCTCCCTGAATCTGCAGCAACACTAAAAAGTCTGGTGGTTCCCAAAAAGGAAAAATTCAAACTGGGTTTGAGGCAAAAGTGGGACAAAATAAATAATGATGAGGAGGGATCACCCAAAGGGCTGACAGGTCTAACACGCGTCCCCCCCAGCTGAAAGTGGGGAGAGCTACCCAACCCCTTGGGAGTTCTCATCACTAAGGCGGAAATACCTTGAGAGACCGTCTGCATTGGCGTGGTCCACTCCAGGCCGATGTTCCACCTGAAAGTCCATTCCCTGTAGGGAAATAGACCACCTCAACAACTTGGGATTCTCCCCCTTCATTTGCATCAGCCAACGAAGGGGTCTGTGGTCGGTCTGAACCAGGAAGTGCGAGCCAAACAGGTATGGCCGCAACTTCTTCAGAGCCCATACCACTGCAAAGGCTTCACGCTCTATTGCACTCCACTTCTGTTCCCTGGGAAGTAGTCTCCTGGATAGGAAGACCACGGGTTGATCCAGACCCTCTTCGTTGAGTTGCGATAACACTGCCCCAATGCCATGTTCTGATGCATCTGTCTGGACAATGAACTTCTTGGAAAAGTCTGGGGCCCTTAAGACCGGGGCCTCGCACATGGCTTTCTTCAATTTCTCAAAGGCTTGCTGACAAGCCTCCGTCCAGACTACCCGTCGAGGTTGTTTCTTGGACGTGAGCTCCGTGAGAGGGGCTACGATGGTACCGTACCCCTTCACGAAGTGGCGATAGTATCCCGTGAGGCCCAAAAATGCTCGGACCTCAGTCTGTGTCTTGGGGGGTTCCCAGGCCATGATGGCCTCGATCTTCGCCTGGAGGGGTTGCACCGTTCCCCTACCCACCTAGTGTCCAAGGTACACTACCGACCCCTGCCCGATCTGGCACTTGCTGGCCTTGATCGTCAATCCAGCTTGTCTCAGGGCCTGGAGAACAGCTTGCAGGTGACGCAAGTGATCCTCCCAGCTGTTACTGAAGACGGCTATGTCATCCAGATAAGCAGCAGAGAAACTCTCCATTCCGGTGAGGATCTGGTTTACCAGGCGCTGAAACGTGGCAGGTGCGTTCTTGAGCCCAAAGGGCATCACACAGAACTGGTAGTGGCCATTGGGCGTGGAGAAGGCTGACCTTTCCCTTGCTCCATCAGTCAAAGAGATCTGCCAGTACCCCGAAGTAAGGTCAAAGGTACTTAGATATTGGGCAGCTCCCAGCCGGTCAATTAATTCATCCGCCCTAGGGATCGGATGTGCATCAGTCTTTGTCACTGAATTCAGTCCCCGGTAGTCCACACAGAACCTCAGTTCTGGTTGGGCACCCGGTGGTGCAGCTTTCGGTACTAACACCACCGGACTGGACCAGGGGCTGCTAGAAGGTTCAATCACTCCTAGCTCCAGCATCTTAGTGACCTCACTATGAATGCTGGCCTTCACCTTGTCTGACATCCGGTAGATCTTGGACTTCACAGGTGGGCTGTCTCCTGTGTCCACGTCATGGACGCACAGGTGAGTCCTACCCGGGACAAGGGAGAACAACGCAGAGTACTGCCCCAGGGCCTGGCGACAGTCCTCCTGCTGTTCAGGAGTTAGAGATGGGGAGAGAATCACTCTCTCCACCGACCCATCCTTTTCCTGAGACGCAAACAGATCAGGGAGAGGCTCGCTTTCCACGTTCTCTCCTCCGTCAGTCACCATCATCAAGATGACTTCGGGCCTCTCGTGGTGGGGTTTGAGGCGGTTGGCATGCAGCACCCGCAGGGGCTGACGAGGGGTCTTCAGGTCCACCAAGTAGGTAGCCTTACCCTTCTTCTCCAACACCTCAAAGGGTCCTGACCAGCGATCCTGGAGGGCACTAAGCTCTCCTGGTTCGATCACCCACACCTTCTGGCCAGGCTCCAACTCCACCGGGTGAGCGTTGTGGTCATACCACGCCTTCATTACTGCTTGGCTGGCTTCCAAGTTGTCAGAAGCTTGCTTCCACAACTTAGCCATTTGGCTCCGGAAGGCCAGCATGTAGCTCACCACATCCTGGGAGAGCTTTCTGGGAGTTCTTTCCCATCCGTCTCTCACCAGGTTAAGAGGTCCGCGTACAGGGTGCCCATACAGAAGCTCGAAGGGGCTGAAGCCCACTCCCTTCTGTGGCACTTCCCTGTAGGAAAAAAGTAAACAGGGTAGGAGGACGTCCCATTTCCTCCGCAGGCTTTCAGGCAGACTTCTGATCATGCCTTTTAAGGTTTTGTTAAACCTCTCCACCAGACCATTGGTCTGGGGGTGGTAAGGAGTCGTGAACCGGTAGGTCACTCCACACTCCTTCCACATTGCCCGCATATATGCTGACATGAAGTTGGTCCCCCTGTCGGACACAACTTCCTTGGGAAAACCCACTCGGGTAAAGATTCCCATCAGGGCCCTAGCCACAACAGGTGCTGTTATGGTCCTCAGAGGTATTGCCTCTGGGTACCGTGTGGCATGATCCACCAGAACCAGGATAAACCTGTGACCAGCTGTAGTTGGTGGATCTAATGGACCCACAATGTCGATGCCCACCCTTTCAAAGGGGGTGCTAACGACAGGAAGTGGTTCCAGGGGAGCTTTCAGCTTCACCCCTGTTTTCCCACTGGCTTGGCAAGACACACATGTCCGGCAGTAGGTATCGGACGTCACTTTCATCTGAGGCCAATAAAAGTGTGGGACAAGACGGGCGAAGGTCTTGTCTTGCCCCAGGTGTCCTGCCAATGGTATCTCGTGAGCCAACTCCAGAAGGAAGGCTCGATAACGTTGAGGAACTACCAAGGCTCGTGACGATCCATGTAGGGGTGCCTTGGGTTCACTGTAGAGGAGGCCATCCTCCCAGTAAACACTGTAGTTCCCTTCAACGTTCCCTGCTGCCTGGGCTTCGGCCTGTCGCCTCAGCCCCTCAAGGGTAGGGCACTCCCTCTGGCCCTGGCAGAATTCCTCCCTGGACGGGCCTCCCTCCACGTGCCACTCGGCCGGGATGGGTAGGTCCTCCAGGTTGGTAACGTCCCCCTCCGCAGACTCCTGGTCCACCACCTCCGGTGGCCTATCCGTCCTACGGGGTGGAGACGCCGAGGCAGGCTCCTCCTGTCCTCGGTTCTTCCCTTGACTGGCAGCTGGCTGGGCCTTTGTTCCAGGCTCCAGCCGGAATGAACTCCCTCTTCGGGTAGTCTCGGACCTTGTGCTAACACAGGCCCAGTCAGGTGTACCCAGCATCTCGGTGTGAGTCCGGTATTCCACCTCCTTCCAAGCGTTGTGCTCCATGTCATTGCCCAGCAGACAATCGACTGGCACGGCAGGGCTTACGGCAACTCGAAGTGAACCTGCAATCCCCCCCCATTCAAAGGGAACCTCGGCCACTGGATAGTGACCTGTTCTGCCGTCAGCCATCGCGGCTGGGTAGAGTACATCGGGAATTACCTGCTCTGGAGACACCAGCTGGCTACGCACCATAGTCATACTGGCTCCTGTGTCTCTCAGAGCCTCCCCTCTTTGGCCGTTGATGGTGATCCACTGCCCATACTTTGCGGTATTTGCGGGCACCTGGATCTTAGGAACCATCTCCCGTTCTCCCAGGGACACTAAAGTGACACCCGCCCACTCCCTTCCCTTAGTTAAGGGCATCTCCTCCCCGAGCACTACACTAGCTACTCCGGGGGGCTTTCCTCCAGTGGGAGGGGGTGATCGTTTCTGACACTTCGGATCTCCTTTATAGTGTCCAACGCCACCGCACTCATAGCAATGGACAACCCTTGGCTGCTGACTCTGGCCAGGATTAGGGTTTCTGGGTGGGTTAGCCTTAGAGGTGAATCCTGTTCCCTTCCCTTGGAAGTTATTTTGGGGGCCTTTGGAGAACTCCTTTTTCTTTTCCCCTCCCTCTTTCTTCTGGGGGGCGCCCTGTCCGGCCTTTTGAGTATCCCCTCCAGTCCCCCTTGTGGACACCCGGGTACTAGCCCAAATGTCCGCCTCCTCAGCAAGCTTCCGGGGGCTGGTCAGCTTGCTATCCACCAGGTGTTGCCGCAGTTCAGGGAAACATTTCTCGAGTAGGTGTTCCTTCAGTACTAGGTCAAACAGCTCCTCGTAGTTCCTTACTTCACTGCCCTGAATCCAACCTTCCAGTGCCTTCTTTGCATAGTCCAGGAAGTCCACCCAATTCTGTGTGCCCAGTTTGTGACTACCCCTGAACTTCTGTCTGTACTTTTCAGGTGTTAGTCCAAACTTTCTGATGAGCGCCAGTTTCATGGTGGGGTAGTGGGTCTGCTCATCCTCTTCGAGGGCCAATAAAGCATCCCTACCAGCTGGAGGCATGTACCTATACAATCCTCCTCCCCAATACTTCACTGGAACCCCATGGGCCCTCAACGAGACCTCATAGGCTGCTAGCCACTTGGCGATGTCGTCACCCGCCCCATAGCTAGCTACTATGTCCTTTGGCAGGTAAGGTTTGGGTTCCCTGGTGGACTCTTGGATTTGGCTGCCACCATTAGGAACAGTTGGTGCTCCAATTCTTAGGATCTGAAGCTCTATCTCTTTCAGTCTTATCTCATGAGCCATCCTCTCTTTCTCCGTCTCATGAGCCAACCTCTGTTCCTCCTTCTCCTTCTCCAGCTTTGCTAAATCCCATGTGAGCTGTCTTTTCTCTCTCCGATCTGCTAACTCCACGCTGGATAAGCCCCCGCTAGAGACAGTGCTGCCCTTCCTAGAAAGTGTCCTGGGCCCTGCTGACAGGTTCCCCACCTCAGGTTGGTACATCTCAGCCCCCTCGGGGTCAGGCTCTCCATCCCTGTCTTCCTCCTCAGCCTTGCTTTCTCGGCGTGCCTCCCCCCAAGCCCTTAAGCTGGTTTGGAGTGCACCCTTCTTTGCTCCTGGGGGACAGTACACCCCCTCCCGCTGGCAAAACTCCCTGAGTTGGGCCACAGTGTACGTTTCTAGATTCTCTAGTACAAACTCCATCTTGCCCACTCAGGTTAGAGGACAGGTTTTGTGCAGTAGCAATGTAGGGGGGTACCTTTAGTAATACCTCCTCCCACCACCAGAGTAAATTTGGAAAAAACAAAAACCCACAATTAGGAAGGCCGCTGTGAGAAAACTCCCGGTGTAGGCCTATGGACTACCCACAGTTATTGTTGAGTATATGTAGGCACAGCTCTATCCCACCACTGAACACCAATTTATGTTGGAAAACCACTCCCACACTAGAAAAGGTGGTGGTGGTCTTCCGGACACACTGTGGTAGCTTGGCTCGAGTGGTCAGGAAACAGGCACAGTGCTAAGCATACAATATACCCATACAATAACCATGCGTGCATCCGTTCCAAAAACGACTCTACACCGTAAAAATTATGAAAATATTCTTCTTTATCTTTTTCTCTTAGTTGCTGATTGGAAAAATAAATAAGACAATCACAATATACAAATTTAAATAGTGCAGGTCAAATAAATACTGGCTGTTTGATGAAATAAATAGGGGTGATCATAAATAACAGGGCATAAATACAAGTGCAATATATACAGACAATTAAATACTTTGAGGCAATAAATACTGTACCAATAAATATTGTACACCATCAAGTCCTGTGGACCTATAAATATAGTGCAGCAATAAATAGGTAAAAATTCAATAAATACAGTACCCCCAATAAATAATTAAAAGTATACAGCAACACTCATATGATCAGATGACACTTCACTTCTTAAGGGCTGATTTGGCCCAGGCACAGCTTGTAGGGTTGTGGAAGGCTTGTGGGGGGCTACTCCCTGGCTGGGACAAGGCTGAGGCCTAAGCTGAGGTAGATCAAAGGGGGGAATACCAGTGCCCTGGCTTTCTCTCTCCACACAACCTCTCTAGGTTAGTCCCAGTTCACCCCTTGCACAGTCAGGTTGGTTTCAGCACCTCCCTAGCCCCTTAGAGCAGTCTCTCAGGTCTCCACAGGGCCTTAGGCGCCCTCTACTCCACTTACTGCCCTTTTTCTGATGTTCCGACGCTGCTGGAGTCGTGTCGACGCCGTGAGGCGGTTCCGGTTCGGTCTCGGCGGCCTCGGCACAATGTCAGTTCTTTGACGACGCCGGCAGGCGGTTCCGGTCCGATGTCGGTGGCCTCGGTTCGATCTCGACCTCCGATTCGACGGCGTCGGGCAGTCTCTTCACGATGTCGACTTCAGGCGGCTCCGGTCCGATGGCGCTCTCGGCTCCGATGACGTCGGCCGGCCTGGCCTCGATGTCGACTTCCGGCGACTCCGGGGTGCGATCCTCACCCCCGACCTCCGGTGCTCCTCCTCACAGGCTCCGGGCGACTCCGGAGTGCGATCCTCACTCCCGACCTCCGGTGCTCCTCTACCTCGGTCTCCGACGACTCCGGAGGGCGGACTTCACTCCTCCGATGACGCCGCTCGCTCGACCTCGGTTCACTTCCTCCTCGACCTCTGGTATTCCTCACGACCTCCGTCGGCGCCCTCTCACGACCTCAGGCGGCTCCGGGTACGACGTCTGCTACTTCAGTCAGCGCCGCTTCTCCACCTCGGGCTCCAGGTCTTCAGGCTACTCGACGCCCGACTCCAGGGAAACCAGTTCTCAGGTCAGAATCTTGCTGTTTTCTTGGTTCTAAGGCCTGTTCCTGCTGTCCAGGTCCTTAGGATAAGTTTCTTCTGTCTTCTTCCCACACAGGGCTATAGGCTGGGATCCATCAGTAGGGACAAGTATCAAGGGTGGGTTTATGGACCCCACTCCAGGCACAAGTTTCCACCCCTGCTGCTTCACTCCTTCCTCCTTCACTGTTGTGCTCCTCTCTCTTCACCAGTCAGGTGCCAACTGCCAGCTCCAACTGCCAACTGCCTCTCTTATCCTCCCAACATTCTAAACGGTCTCCAACTGTCACAGAGTTCTGGAATCTCCTGGAATGTTCTGGAAGGTGCTGGTAGGTTCCAGTGGATGCTGGTGATGTCACAGGTGGCCACCATTTTGTGCTCCAGGCCCTCAGACAGAAGTTTCAGGGGTAGCTAAAATGGCTCCCTGAATCTGCAGCAACACTAAAAAGTCTGGTGGTTCCCAAAAAGGAAAAATTCAAACTGGGTTTGAGGCAAAAGTGGGACAAAATAAATAATGATGAGGAGGGATCACCCAAAGGGCTGACAGGTCTAACAGTGAGTAAATGGTAGTGTGATTAATTATTTTCATGACTGACTAGGTGAGTGAGTACCTCTATGGATGAGTGACAGTGTGTGTTTCTATATAGGTTTATGAGTGCATATGATAGTCCTGTGCTGAGTGACCATAAGTATGAGAGACTGTACGGGTGAGTGAGAGGATGTGTATGTAAACCTAAGAATCAGTGAGTGGTTATGTAGTTATTGGTGTTGGAGTGTCTATGGTTTTGAGAATGGCAATCTGTCATTTAGAGTGGGTATATCAAATGTTATATTAGGGCGTGAGAAGATGCATCAATTTATCACATGGAGGATGTAATCAGTGATGTCATCAGTGATGTCATTTGAGATGTCATCAGTGATGTCATCAGTGATGTCACTGACCATGTCATGAGTGATGTAATATGTGACGTCATCTGCAGTGCATTGCGGGGGCACGAGGTATAGTTAGCTAAACTAACTATAACAGCGGAATTTCTATGGTTTTATACAAGTGAAATGTCCAACTAACCATAACTTTCCCTAAAACCTAGGGTTTTTCAAGTGAATATATATATATACACACACACACACATATATATTATTTTTCACTGAAAAAAACAAAGGTTACAGTTAGGCTCACATTTCAAATGAACAAAACAAGTACAATTCAGCAGTTATACTTACCTGAACAAACTATAACGTACGCCCCTGCAATGCACTGCTTATTACCTCACATTTTACATCATGATATGGTCAGTGACAACACTGACGAGATCACTCATGACATCTCAAATGACATCACTGATGACATCATACACAGTAGGAGGTTTGTAAGTGGGTGTGAGAGAGTATGGGTGGATTTGTAAGTGGGTGCATGAGTGTCTGAGTGGGTCTGTGAGTGGGTGTACATACCTGAGTGGGTCTGTGAGTGGGTGTATGAGTGTCTGAATGGGTCTGTTTTCTCCATGTTAATTACATAGGAAATTTTAGACACGACTACAGCTCGAACTGCTGAACAGAATTACACCAAATTTTGCAAGAAGGTAGCCCTTGGTTCAGAAAGAGAACTTGTTTTAAAATGGTGTAAATCCGTTCAGTAGTTTCTGAGAAATTCAAATAATAGAGGTCGGAAAAACATTTTTCCCATAGGAAACTTTAGACACGGTTACAGCCAAAACTGCTGAACAGAATTACACCAAATTTGGCAAAAAGTTAGTGCTTGGTTAAGAAAGCTCCCTTTTTTTTAAATTGTGTAAATCCATTTAGTAGTTTTCGAGATATTAAAGGAAAAAAGCCTTTATGTATCTGGGTGGGATCTAACTACACAAGTACGAGCTTGACTCTAATTGACTGCCAAAACTTCAATCCAGGAAGTGTTGGCAGCCATCTTGGTGCAATGCTTTTTAGGTCTCGCCTAGCGACACAGCGCATGCGCTGCACACTACACAAACACCACTGCACTGCCCTAAACCCTAAAACACCACCCCAGCACGACCCCCTACACAGCACGAACACCACTGCACTGCTCTAAACCCTGAAACACCACCCCAGCATAACCCCCTACACTGCGCGAACACCACTGCACTGCCCTAAACCCTGAAACACCACCCCCAGCATGACCCCCTACACTGCGCGAACAACACTGCACTGCCCTAAACCCTGAAACACCACCCCCAGCATGACCCCCTACACTGCCCGAACACCACTGCACTGCCCTAAACCCTGAAACACCACCCCCAGCATGACCCCCTACACTGCCCGAACACCACTGCACTGACCTAAACCCTGAAACACCACCCCCAGCATGACCCCCTACACTGCCCGAACACCACTGCACTGCCCTAAACCCTGAAACACCACCCCCAGCATGATCCCCTACACTGCCCGAACACCACTGCCCTGCCCTAAACCTTGAAACACCTCCACCTTCATGACCCCCTACACTGCCTGAATACCACTGCACTGCCCTATACCCTGAAACACCACCCCCAGCACAACCCCCTACACTGCCCAAACACCAGTGCTCTGCCCTAAACCCTGAAACACCACCTCAGCACGACCCCCTACTCTACCTGAACAACACTGCTCTGTTCTAAACCCTAAAACACCACCCCCAGCACGACCCCCTACACTGCCCGAAAACCACTGCTCTGCCCTAAACCCTGAAACACTACCCCCAGCACGACCCCCTACACTATATATATTATCTACTGGCAGTCGCCAGTAGATAGTTATAGTTAGGACCTTGTTCCTACTCAAAAAGCGTTTTTTCTTTTTCCAATAACTTTGGCGCCGGTTGATGAATCTTCGTGAAATTTCAAAACGTTTGTCTCGCTCCGGTCAGCTCCTATCCTGAAAATTTCGGGGTGATTCGCCAAGCGGGGGCCGAGAAAAAAGGGGGGGATCCCAAAACGCGTTTTCTCCATGTTATTTCCCATAGGAAACTTTAGACACGACTACAGCCCGAACTGCTGAACGGAATTACACCAAATTTTGCAAAAAGGTAGCCCTTGGTTTTGGAAAGAGACCTTTTTTTTAAATTGTGTGAATCCGTTCAGTAGTTGCTGAGAATTTTTTTTAAAAAGAGTCAAAATATAGGAAACTTTATGCAAGGATACAGCCGTAACTACTGAACGGATTTACCCCAAATTTGGCAAAAAGGTACTGCTTGGCTCAGAAAGCGACCTTTTTAAAAATGGTGTAAATCCATTCTGTAGTTCCTGAGAAAATCAAAAATAAAATTTTCCGTATTTATAGGTGCGGAGGGTCCGTGGATCCACGCGGTGGATTCGCGCACCCTCCCGACCACGAGCTTTATTCTAATTGGCTGTCAATATTCCAAACCAGGAAGTGCTGGCAGCCATTTTGTGACTCGAAAGAACTGAGTCAGAAGAAAACAGCGAAATAAAGGTGACAAAGAAGAAAAGGGGGCAGGGTAGAAACACCCTGACCCCCTAGGCCTGCTCAGGGGGTCTCACAAGGACCCCAAGTGCCCAAAAAAGCATTTTTTTTTAAAACAGCGGAAGGCGCACTGGGTGTGTGGAGCCGGACAAAAAAAACAAACGAAACAAGGGCTTCCTCGCTTTGTTACTTTTAACCCCCCGGGTGGGCCTTGTCCCGGGGGGATTTGTTAAATGAAAAGCGGGTGCCCGCAGAGGCCCCCGCAGCCCCGGGGACCGCCACCTCCCCGGGGCTATATTTTAAAAAGAAAATGTGTGAGGGGCTGCAGGCCCCCCATATGCCCCAGGGACCACCACCTCCCTGGGGCTTTGGAATTGTTGGGAGGGGTCTGTGCGGCCCCTCTCCTGGAGCCTGTGATGGCCCTCCTACAGTGGCCCGGCGTGCCCACCTCCGGGACACTGGTTTTTGCTACGGTAGGGTGGGAGCATGGTCTCCCGCCCTATCGTAGCTAACTCTGGTTTGGATTTTGGAAGAGAGAGCAGGGAAACCTGCTCTCTCTTCCAAAATCCAAAGCAGAATTGCATGTTAGCAGCTCCCCATGTGTAAAAGCATTGCAGTCTCTCGCAGGATGCGGGGAGCCGGTGGGACCGTGGGGGCATTGGGGCTCTTCCCATGGTCCCCTACGAAGTGCATAGGCCCCGGGGGATGGGGTCCCTTGGGTGAATATAAATTACTGGTAGAAGCCGTTTTTTTTTTTAAAATCGAAATATTTGGAGTCGCGAACCTAGTTACAGTGGGAAATGTAATAAACCAATCAAATCCTTTCTTTTAAGGTCACATGGGAGTCGCGCACCCTGTGCTTAGGAAGAACGCACCCGACGCGACTCCGCGAAAATATATTTTAAGTTATATTATTTTTATGAATACCTTAGATAATCTCTTGCCCTAATATGTACATTAAAGACACTTATATATCATTTTAAAATATAAAAATATTAGCGGGAACCGCGCACACAGCACTCCCCACCTATGACGTCACGCGGGGCACGCCATCGCACAAGCATCCCGTACCGTAATGCGCATGTGTCGCGAATTAGCGGGAGCAGGAGTCGCGTTTTCGGTCGCATACCTATCGCGCACAACACGTAATATTATATGTATATCACGTAACTGGAAAACACGCACCCGTCACACACCATATGCGGATCCTTCACAACTTTTCCAATATGGCGGCTGTAATATGCTCACCCATCGCGTTAGGTACGCTTCGGGTGCACGACTCCAAAATGTCTTTTTATTTTTTTTAAAAGAAAATTATATAAATATATTAAAATAAAAAAATAAAAATTACAGTATATTTCAGATGTAATTACAAGAAAATACATTTTTAAACAATTTTAAGAAGAGTATATAATCTTGTTTCATAAATATTATATTTACAAATTAACAGTTTCAAATCTTCAAATTCAGTAGAAAAAACATAGGTATAACTACTTTTATACTTAAAAATTAGCATTTAAATAACCTTTGAAATTCACTGAAAAAAACTAAGGTTTCAGGCACGTTATAGTTAGAAATTAGCAATTAAAAAACCTTTGAAATTCACTGAAAAAACCATAGGTTTCAGGCACGTTATAGTTAGAAATTAGCATTTAAAAACCTTAGAAATTCACTTAAAAAACCATAGGTTTTAGGGAAAGTTATAGTTAGTTGGACTTTTCAATCGTATAAAACCATAGGAATTCCCCTGTTATAGTTAGTTCAGCTAACTATAACTCGCGCCCCTGCAATGCACTGCTGATGACGTCAGATATTATATCACTCATGACATGGTCAGTGACATCACCGATGACATCACTGATGACATCTCAAATGACATCACTGATGACATCTCCACCGAATGTGTGTTTCTGTAAAGTTTAAAAATGTGTCATATATATATATGACAAGGTGTATTGAAGAATGAGTGGATTTACAAGTGCCTGAAGGGATTATTAGTAGATGCGTGACTGACTGTATAAGTGAGTGATTGAACGTGTCTTACTGAATGCATGGGTTAGTGACTAAACTGTGTGAAAGTCTATTAGTCTCTCAGTTGGTGTGTAAGCAACTGCATGGGTTGGTGAGTAGCTACATGAGTGCCTATATGGGTTATTGATTTGTTGTCTGAGTATCTGTATGGGTGTCTGAGTGTTTGTGTGTGTGGGGTGTGTGTGACTCTGTGCATAGATGTGTGAGTGGGTGATTCACTGGGTGCATGGTTTCAAGAGTACATCTGTGATGGAATGTATGGATGGGTGAGTGTGTGAATGGGTGTGTTAGTGGGTGAATGTATATCTCAGTTGTATATGTGTGGGTAACTATATATGTGAAAGGCAGTATATATGTGTGTCGGAATATATAAATGGCTATAAGTGAGAGTCAGTGATTGTCTGTGCTTGTATCAGTGATTGTATAAGAGTGTAAGTATGTGCTAGTATTTGTATGAGTAAGTGAGCTGGTGTGTGGATAATTGTATAGGTGAGTAAATGGTAGTGTGATTAATTATTTTCATGACTGACTAGGTGTGTGAGTACCTCTATGGATGAGTGGCAGTGTGTGTTTCTATATAGGTTTATGAGTGCATATGATAGTCCTGTACTGAGAGACCATAAGTATGAGAGACTGTACGGGTGAGTGAGAGGATGTGTATGTAAACCTAAGAATCAGTGAGTGGGTATGTAGTTATTGGTGTTGGAGTGTCAATGGTTTTGAGAATGGCAATCTGTCATTTAGAGTGGGTATATCAAATGTTATATTAGGGTGTGAGAAAATGCATCAATTTATCACATGGATGATGTCATCAGTGATGTCATCAGTGATGTCATTTGAGATGTCATCAGTGATGTCACTGACCATGTCATGAGTGATGTAATATGTGACGTCATCTGCAGTGCATTGCGGGGGCATGAGGTATAAACTAACTATAACAGGGGAATTTCTATGGTTTTATACAAGTGAAATGTCCAACTAACTATAACTTTCCCTAAAACCTATGGTTTTTCAAGTTAATATATATATATACACACACACACACACACACACACACATATATATTATTTTTCACTGAAAAAAAGCAAAGGTTACAGTTAGGCTCACATTTCTCTTGTACAAAACAAGTACAATTCAGCAGTTATACTTACCTGAACAAACTATAACGTACGCCCCTGCAATGCACTGCTTATTACCTCACATATTACATCATGATATGGTCAGTGACAACACTGACGAGATCACTCATGACATCTCAAATGACATCACTGATGACATCATACACAGTAGGTTTGTAAGTGGGTGTGAGAGAGTATGGGTGGATTTGTAAGTGGGTGCATGAGTGTCTGTGTCGGTCTGTGAGTGGGTGTACATACCTGAGTGGGTCTGTGAGTGGGTGCATGAGTGTCTGAATGGGTCTGTGAGTGCCTCTCTAGGTCTATGAGTTTGTGTGAGAGTGTCTAAGTAGGCCTGTGAGTGGGTGTGTGAGTGGGTCTGTGATGGGGTGTGTGAGTGTCTGAGTGGGTCTGTGAGTGGGTATATCGTTGTCTGAGTGTGTCTGTCAGTGGGTGTGTGAGTGGATATCTAACTGCCTGTGTGGGTGTGTCAGTGACTGGGCCACAATGCAATCACACCTGCCCCTTTCTCCAAAAAGAGTCCACAGTTTTGAATAGCTACCTAAGTGAAGTACTTTCTACTTGTAATTACTAAATGCTACCTCCTTGGGTAAATGTCCAATACGTATTCTGCACTACAGCTGCGTAATGAAGCATGAGGAAATGTCACCAGTGACCTTGTGTGCATTTTGGCAATCAGATTGTTCCTCATGCACCTTTATCCAGAAATGTATGATAACATGAATCTTAATATAGAGAAGATGACAAGAGTACAAAAATCTCCACCAAACTTGGGTCCTTCCTCTCAACCATATGAAGTAAGTGCTTATTTGCTTGGTAGATATGCCCTCATATTCCTCAACACTAAAAACTCCTCACCAAAATCGGTGAGAAACACGCTAGGGGGCCACTTCTGAAGCTCTCCATCACCCTGACAAAAAGCAGGAAGGCCTTTGCATACTACTAAGTTGGGCGGGGCCAAATGGGCAAAGCTTCAAGGTGATTTGCACATTGCCATACTCGTAGTCATTTAAAGAGAGAACCATGGAATCTGCAATTACCAGGACAGGACAATAAAGAACCTACTTGTCGAGGTCATATACAGATTGGGTTACAAAAGATCAACAATGCATTCACCTCCACAGAGCCTTTTAGATCATTTTTTAATAAGAAATTGCAGAGATTACAGGCTTGCTTTGCCTCCGTCAGGCCCAGGAGTTAGTTTTATTTGTCCTTTACAGAAGTGGATCTTCAACGGGGGAACCTGCTATATTTATATTTGTAAGTGCCTCCTAATGAGCTATAATTGCTGGAGGGAACCCATCCCCAGGGGCCCCGGCCTTAATTAAATAGCGAGGAGGGTCAAACGGCTTACCTTCCTGGGCAGATTTTGGCCTGAGAACCCCATACCCCTGGTCCTGGAAATAATTCAATCAGGGAGGGGGGCTGTGCAGCCCCCCTCCATGGCCAGATTTCGGCCGCAGGGGCCCTATCCCGCGGGCCTGGCCATGTCTCCCTGGGTCCCCCTGGGTGCCCTGGTCCCACCCACAGCACCCAGTGTGCTAAAGGACTGCCGTGGGAGCCTCAAGTCCCCCATAGTTTCAACCAGCTGCTCGCCATCTGTGGGAGCTGGCATTGATCTTGCATGCAGGGAGCTGCTGGAAATGCAGCTCTCTGCATGCAAGAGCAATAGTTTCATCCCATTTCCTGCCTGTATGTCTGTGGGCAGCGAAAGAGATTAGAACTCAATTTTGACAGCTCCCACTTGCTGGAACTGGAGTGTTAGTTTTTGCTTGGTGGGAGCCGTCACTTGTCTCACCAAGCAAAAGCAAACAGCTATGTCCAGGGTGTGGCCCCACAGGACATAGCAGGAGCCGGCCCTGAGGGTGGCAGTCCTATGGGCCATGTATCGCTCCAGGAGAAGGGTTTAGCTTCCCCCCTCCTTTGATTTTCAAGGGTCTGTCCCGGGAAGATGGTGGTCCCCAGGCCAAGAATGGCCCGGGAGGGGGGGCCGCATAGTGCAACCCACCATCTTAAAACAATAGAAAACTCTATGGACCCCCCTTTTAATGTGCATTATTGCCCCAGGGAAGTGGCAATCCCGGGGGAGGCGTGTCCATGCGGCACCCCCATTTTAGTTTTTGTATAGCCCTGGAGAGGTGGTTGTCTATGGGGCCTGGGGTATAGTGTAGGAAAGTGCCCTTTTTGACATGGTCACCCTCACTTTTTGCCTGTTTTTTATGTGATTTCGACTGGAGGTGCACTGGGTTCCTTCTAACCAGGTCTCCACTGCCAGATCTCTTTCCAAAGACTGTGCAATTGATTTCCCCAATTAGCAATACCTTTATTACCCTCTGAAAGCCCCTAGTAAAGGTTACTCCTGGGACCTAGGGCCTGAGGTCCTAAAGAGGGTCCCTAAGGGCTGCAGCACGAATTGTGCCACCATAAGGGACCTCTCACCAAGCTCATGCAAATTGCCACTGCAGTCTGCATGTCTTGGTGCAGACAAAAATAAAAACACAAAATGACACACAGCCTGTGTCTTCTGCCTGCCGACACTGCATGCAGTATAAGAAATTCATCTCTACAGCAGGCTATACTGCCCTGAGGCAGAGTGCACTATACTGCATGTGAGGGCATAACTGGATGCCCTTGTACTAGTCAGTTCCATTACTGCCAGTACAAGGGATCAGGGAAGCCGTTTCAAAAGTGTGTGCTGGACACTGGTGAAAATGAGTTCCCCAGCTACATGAGGGCTTCACTGAAAATAGGGATGTTTAGCATCAGTAATTTCTTATTAATAAACCCACACTGATGCCAATGTCGGATTAACAATACTTGCACCCAGGGGCACCTCAGTGGTACTCCCTGAAATCCTACCAGCTACTAGTGTGCTGACTGACTGGTTTTTGCCAGCCTGCCACCAGACACAAGTATCTGACCCCCAAGGGTGAAGGCCTGTGAGGATGCTTGACACCGCCGCTCATAGGATGACCTGCGGATTGACATTCCAGGGCTGAGGTGCTTCAAAGAGTCCCGGCAACTTTCGTATGCAAATCTGGCTTCTCTCACCGGAAAGGAAATTACCCCCTTTTGTCCAGAGCCCTTTGGCACCTGGACAAGTGGGAAAATGAGCTAGGCAAGACAGGCTGGTCCACCCTCAGCTGAGCACCACCTCTGAACTGGGCTACCTGAAGTGGATGTAACTTTTCAGAAGTGACTATCTTGTTAATGGTAAATTTAGAATCTCGGGGACAGGGTTATGCCCACAAAGTGGTCATATAGGGGATGTTGTGTCCCAAGGGGTAAGAAGCCCATTGGCAACTACCCTATACTCCTGTAACATCCTGAAGTTCAGTATTTAGGGGAGCCCTGGCACCATGAAATGAGATCCTGCCAACCAAAAGCAGAACGCAAGAACTGCAGAAGAAGCAACTGATGTGGCACTAGCCCTGCCGGTCTGTTCACCTATTCTCGACAATTGCACCAAAGTCATTTTGCCCTGCAAGCTGCTGATCCTCCAAAGCCTGGGAGGACTTCCAGCACTTCTCCAAAGACTCAGGAACTCCTGTGGAATAGCTGAGTTTTCCCCTGCATCTTGCAGGTACCAAAGACTGACTTGTGAGGCTCCAAGACCGAGAAAAACAGACACCGGAAAGCATAGCTGCACACAAACCGCCTGGCCCAAGCTGCGGTAGGCCAGAGGTGCCAACATGGTCCCCAGATTCCTGACAACCTACGAAAAAGAAGTATACTAAAGAGCCGCAAAAGCAGAGACTGTGGAATAAGCAACTGATCCAGTGCCAGCCTGTTTGCTGTACCTGACAGAGTGCGCCAAAAGTCATCTTGTCCGGCAGCTGCTGTGTCTCCAAAGACTGGGAGGCCTGTTTGCCTTCAACAAAGAACCAGGGACTCCTGTGGAGCAGCTGCGTTGCTTCCCTGTATCATGCAGGCACCCCAAAGAAGACTGTAAGACTCCAGAATGGCGAAAACCCACAAACACAAAGCACCATTGAAACCGCACTACCTAGCCTAAGCTAAAGTGGACAAATGGTGCCAGCGTGGTCCCCTGGCTCTCCAGAGACAAAGCCCACCTTGGACTTGTCCTCTATGGACTTCCTGACTCTGCCTGCAGCCTCTGTTCGGAGGCCGCCTCTAAAGCGACTGCTCCCGGTGGCGAAAATCCAATGCTTAAGGACTACTTTGCACCTGTCGCCTCTGGCCCTCAGCTAAGAGGACTGAAGGTGTCATCCCATCCACAAGCATAGTGAGGCCTGAGCTCCCTTTTTGGGTCAGACTGACTGGTCCCCCAGTCCATGCTTGCAGCCTCTTTTCCAAAAGATCGATCTCCAAAGACTTGAATGGGGTACCTGACGCTATAAGGCACCTCTCCACCGGGCCACCCCAGTGCTGCTCAAAGTGAACTATTGGTGCTGCCTTGAACCTTACAGTATACCCACTGTAAGTCCACAAGATTTGCCCCATAAGTTGCTGTTGAGGGCCCGAATGCAATACATGTTTTTCCTCCAGAGTAGGCCTGGCTGCAAAACTCCGCTCTGCTTGTGGAGTTTGCGGAATTCGTCAACTCCGCATTCCATGGAGAACGTGGAGTTACTGATAAACTCTGAATTCTGCAATGTAGTGGGATTTTGTTTTGTTGCCGTCCTTGGCACGCCATTTTGTACATGCAGGGAGTATGACGAGACTTTTCGGGTGCTCACAAGTGGCCATATGATTTGCCAGCTGCCCGCGAGCTCCAGTGAGATTTTACAGCCGGTAATGCAGCTTTAGGCAGCACCAGCAATGTCCGACATGTCTTTTGTGAGTAGGCGAGCGAGATCGAGCACAATCGACCACGGCTACAACCTGGAGAAGACTCTCTCCTCGAGAATCAGCTAAATCTACTAAAAAAAAACCTATTTAAAGTTAAAAGTCTTCTCAAATGGACCGTTCACAATGGTTTTTTGTGTAAGAAGTCCTTTTTTTATTTTACTTTTTTTCAACAAGGAGGAAGAGCCCCAGCGATTCCAACTTCCTGTTCCTGTCCAGCAGGGTCCACCCAGTGCTTTATCCACCTCCTGTTCACTTCTCATTTGTATTTGGAGCTGCAAGGATCACTCAGTTTGTCTGATACATATATACTATTGGATTTGGGGAATTTGTTTTTGTGATGTCACAAGTAAATAAACTATTGAATAAGTGTGTTGTTTGTTTGATAGAGGACATGTACTAGGATTTATTTGTACTTGTATTCAATTTTTAAAATGTATTGTGGTGGGTGGCCTGCAATTTCAGTAGGGGCCTAGTTTGCATGTCATTTTTCTTCGTTTATAAAGGAAAAATGTTGCACAGTTCAGTGCATTTTCTGCATGTTTTTTTTAACAAATATGCAATAGTCATTTAATTCACTAAGTGGCCTGGTCTGCCAATGAGCCTTTCAGCCAGTAGTCCCAGTACTAGTCTTGGGTGCATGAACAACTGTTTCTCTGGTGTCTTTTGAACTGAAACATCATTTAGGCCATGGATGGCATTGGATTAAATTACAAAGTGTGTTTTTAGGGGTATTTCACATTTATTTTCTACAAACAATGTATGGGTAGGGCAATATATTTGATGCCTTAGGAGGATTTGTATTGTTGTAAACATTTTTAGCCCAGTTAATTTTTATTTTTTGCATTGCTGAATTAATGCTCTTTTATCCTCTGTTACCATGCCTCCTTTGTCTGGCTAGTGTGTTAGTCTGTTGGCCATAGGCCATCATTTGTCTTTGTACCCCATATCATGTGGCCAGTGGTCATAGTCAGTTTCCATAGGCCTGCTTGTGTTCTTTGTTTTCCATGCCTCCTTGCTTCTTGTTTTACCATGTGGCTGATGGCCATTTTGTGTAGACAGCCAGTGTGCTTTTTTGCCATAGGCCTGCATGTGTTTTTATTATTGCCATATTATTGATATGGTCAGTGACAACACTGACGAGATCACTCATGACATCTCAAATGACATCACTGATGACATCATACACAGTAGGTTTGTAAGTGGGTGTGAGAGAGTATGGGTGGATTTGTAAGTGGGTGCATGAGTGTCTGAGTCGGTCTGTGAGTGGGTGTACATACCTGAGTGGGTCTGTGAGTGGGTGCATGAGTGTCTGAATGGGTCTGTGAGTGCCTCTCTAGGTCTATGAGTTTGTGTGAGAGTGTCTAAGTAGGTCTGTGAGTGGGTGTGTGAGTGGGTCTGTGATGGGGTGTGTGAGTGTCTGAGTGGGTCTGTGAGTGGGTATATCGTTGTCTGAGTGTGTCTGTCAGTGGGTGTGTGAGTGGATGTCTAACTGCCTGTGTGGGTGTGTCAGTGACTGGGCCACAATGCAATCACACCTGCCCCTTTCTCCAAAAAGAGTCCACAGTTTTGAATAGCTACCTAAGTGAAGTACTTTCTACTTGTAATTACTAAATGCTACCTCCTTGGGTAAATGTCCAATACGTATTCTGCACTACAGCTGCGTAATGAAGCATGAGGAAATGTCACCAATGACCTTGTGTGCATTTTGGCAACCAGATTGTTCCTCATGCACCTTTATCCAGAAATGTATGATAACATGAATCTTAATATAGAGAAGATGACAAGAGTACAAAAATCTCCACCAAACTTGGGTCCTTCCTCTCAACCATATGAAGTAAGTGCTTATTTGCTTGGTAGATATGCCCTCATATTCCTCAACACTAAAAACTCCTCACCAAAATCGGTGAGAAACACGCTAGGGGGCCACTTCTGAAGCTCTCCATCACCCTGACAAAAAGCAGGAAGGCCTTTGCATACTACTAAGTTGGGCGGGGCCAAATGGGCAAAGCTTCAAGGTGATTTGCACATTGCCATACTCGTAGTCATTTAAAGAGAGAACCATGGAATCTGCAATCACCAGGACAGGACAATAAAGAACCTACTTGTCACAGTCATATACAGATTGGGTTACAAAAGATCAACAATGCATTCACCTCCACAGAGCCTTTTAGATCATTTTTTAATAAGAAATTGCAGAGATAACAGGCTTGCTTTGCCTCCGTCAGGCCCAGGAGTTAGTTTTATTTGTCCTTTACAGAAGTGGATCTTCAACGGGGGAACCTGCTATATTTATATTTGTAAGTGCCTCCTAATGAGCTATAATTGCTGGAGGGAACCCATCCCCAGGGGCCCCGGCCTTAATTAAATAGCGAGGAGGGTCAAACGGCTTACCTTCCTGGGCAGATTTTGGCCTGAGAACCCCATACCCCTGGTCCTGGAAATAATTCAATCAGGGAGGGGGGCTGTGCAGCCCCCATCCATGGCCAGATTTCGGCCGCAGGGGCCCTATCCCGCGGGCCTGGCCATGTCTCCCTGGGTCCCCCTGGGTGCCCTGGTCCCACCCACAGCACCCAGTGTGCTAAAGGACTGCCGTGGGAGCCTCAAGTCCCCCATAGTTTCAACCAGCTGCTCGCCATCTGTGGGAGCTGGCATTGATCTTGCATGCAGGGAGCTGCTGGAAATGCAGCTCTCTGCATGCAAGAGCAATAGTTTCATCCCATTTCCTGCCTGTATGTCTGTGGGCAGCGAAAGAGATTAGAACTCAATTTTGACAGCTCCCACTTGCTGGAACTGGAGTGTTAGTTTTTGCTTGGTGGGAGCCGTCACTTGTCTCACCAAGCAAAAGCAAACAGCTATGTCCAGGGTGTGGCCCCACAGGACATAGCAGGAGCCGGCCCTGAGGGTGGCAGTCCTATGGGCCATGTATCGCTCCAGGAGAAGGGTTTAGCTTCCCCCCTCCTTTGATTTTCAAGGGTCTGTCCCGGGAAGATGGTGGTCCCCAGGCCAAGAATGGCCCGGGAGGGGGGGCTGCGTAGTGCAACCCACCATCTTAAAACAATAGAAAACTCTATGGACCCCCCTTTTAATGTGCATTATTGCCCCAGGGAAGTGGCAATCCCGGGGGAGGCGTGTCCATGCGGCACCCCCATTTTAGTTTTTGTATAGCCCTGGAGAGGTGGTTGTCTATGGGGCCCGGGGTATAGTGTAGGAAAGTGCCCTTTTTGACATGGTCACCCTCACTTTTTGCCTGTTTTTTATGTGATTTCGACTGGAGGTGCACTGGGTTCCTTCTAACCAGGTCTCCACTGCCAGATCTCTTTCCAAAGACTGTGCAATTGATTTCCCCAATTAGCAATACCTTTATTACCCTCTGAAAGCCCCTAGTAAAGGTTACTCCTGGGACCTAGGGCCTGAGGTCCTAAAGAGGGTCCCTAAGGGCTGCAGCACGAATTGTGCCACCATAAGGGACCTCTCACCAAGCTCATGCAAATTGCCACTGCAGTCTGCATGTCTTGGTGCAGACAAAAATAAAAACACAAAATGACACACAGCCTGTGTCTTCTGCCTGCCGACACTGCATGCAGTATAAGAAATTCATCTCTACAGCAGGCTATACTGCCCTGAGGCAGAGTGCACTATACTGCATGTGAGGGCATAACTGGATGCCCTTGTACTAGTCAGTTCCATTACTGCCAGTACAAGGGATCAGGGAAGCCGTTTCAAAAGTGTGTGCTGGACACTGGTGAAAATGAGTTCCCCAGCTACATGAGGGCTTCACTGAAAATAGGGATGTTTAGCATCAGTCATTTCTTATTAATAAACCCACACTGATGCCAATGTCGGATTAACAATACTTGCACCCAGGGGCACCTCAGTGGTACTCCCTGAAATCCTACCAGCTACTAGTGTGCTGACTGACTGGTTTTTGCCAGCCTGCCACCAGACACAAGTATCTGACCCCCAAGGGTGAAGGCCTGTGAGGATGCTTGACACCGCCGCTCATAGGATGACCTGCGGATTGACATTCCAGGGCTGAGGTGCTTCAAAGAGTCCCGGCAACTTTCGTATGCAAATCTGGCTTCTCTCACCGGAAAGGAAATTACCCCCTTTTGTCCAGAGCCCTTTGGCACCTGGACAAGTGGGAAAATGAGCTAGGCAAGACAGGCTGGTCCACCCTCAGCTGAGCACCACCTCTGAACTGGGCTACCTGAAGTGGATGTAACTTTTCAGAAGTGACTATCTTGTTAATGGTAAATTTAGGATCTCGGGGACAGGGTTATGCCCACAAAGTGGTCATATAGGGGATGTTGTGTCCCAAGGGGTAAGAAGCCCATTGGCAACTACCCTATACTCCTGTAACATCCTGAAGTTCAGTATTTAGGGGAGCCCTGGCACCATGAAATGAGATCCTGCCAACCAAAAGCAGAAAGCAAGAACTGCAGAAGAAGCAACTGATGTGGCACTAGCCCTGCCGGTCTGTTCACCTATTCTCGACAATTGCACCAAAGTCATTTTGCCCTGTAAGCTGCTGATCCTCCAAAGCCTGGGAGGACTTCCAGCACTTCTCCAAAGACTCAGGAACTCCTGTGGAATAGCTGAGTTTTCCCCTGCATCTTGCAGGTACCAAAGACTGACTTGTGAGGCTCCAAGACCGAGAAAAACAGACACCGGAAAGCATAGCTGCACACAAACCGCCTGGCCCAAGCTGCGGTAGGCCAGAGGTGCCAACATGGTCCCCAGATTCCTGACAACCTACGAAAAAGAAGTATACTAAAGAGCCGCAAAAGCAGAGACTGTGGAATAAGCAACTGATCCAGTGCCAGCCTGTTTGCTGTACCTGACAGAGTGCGCCAAAAGTCATCTTGTCCGGCAGCTGCTGTGTCTCCAAAGACTGGGAGGCCTGTTTGCCTTCAACAAAGAACCAGGGACTCCTGTGGAGCAGCTGAGTTGCTTCCCTGTATCATGCAGGCACCCCAAAGAAGACTGTGAGACTCCAGAATGGCGAAAACCCACAAACACAAAGCACCATTGAAACCGCACTACCTAGCCTAAGCTAAAGTGGACAAATGGTGCCAGCGTGGTCCCCTGGCTCTCCAGAGACAAAGCCCACCTTGGACTTGTCCTCTATGGACTTCCTGACTCTGCCTGCAGCCTCTGTTCGGAGGCCGCCTCTAAAGCGACTGCTCCCGGTGGCGAAAATCCAATGCTTAAGGACTACTTTGCACCTGTCGCCTCTGGCCCTCAGCTAAGAGGACTGAAGGTGTCATCCCATCCACAAGCATAGTGAGGCCTGAGCTCCTTTTTTGGGTCAGACTGACTGGTCCCCCAGTCCATGCTTGCAGCCTCTTTTCCAAAAGATCGATCTCCAAAGACTTGAATGGGGTACCTGACGCTATAAGGCACCTCTCCACCGGGCCACCCCAGTGCTGCTCAAAGTGAACTATTTGTGCTGCCTTGAACCTTACAGTATACCCACTGTAAGGCCACAAGATTTGCCCCATAAGTTGCTGTTGAGGGCCCGAATGCAATACATGTTTTTCTTCAAGAGTAGGCCTGGCTGCAAAACTCCGCTCTGCTTGTGGAGTTTGCGGAATTCGTCAACTCCGCATTCCATGGAGAACGTGGAGTTACTGATAAACTCTGAATTCTGCAATGTAGTGGGATTTTGTTTTGTTGCCGTCCTTGGCACGCCATTTTGTACATGCAGGGAGTATGACGAGACTTTTCGGGTGCTCACAAGTGGCCATATGATTTGCCAGCTGCCCGCGAGCTCCAGTGAGATTTTACAGCCGGTAATGCAGCTTTAGGCAGCACCAGCAATGTCCGACATGTCTTTTGTGAGTAGGCGAGCGAGATCGAGCACAATCGACCACGGCTACAACCTGGAGAAGACTCTCTCCTCGAGAATCAGCTAAATCTGCTAAAAAAAACCTATTTAAAGTTAAAAGTCTTCTCAAATGGACCGTTCACAATGGTTTTTTGTGTAAGAAGTCCTTTTTTTATTTTACTTTTTTTCAACAAGGAGGAAGAGCCCCAGCGATTCCAACTTCCTGTTCCTGTCCAGCAGGGTCCTCCCAGTGCTTTATCCACCTCCTGTTCACTTCTCATTTGTATTTGGAGCTGCAAGGATCACTCAGTTTGTCTGATACATATATACTATTGGATTTGGGGAATTTGTTTTTGTGATGTCACAAGTAAATAAACTATTGAATAAGTGTGTTGTTTGTTTGATAGAGGACATGTACTAGGATTTATTTGTACTTGTATTCAATTTTTAAAATGTATTGTGGTGGGTGGCCTGCAATTTCAGTAGGGGCCTAGTTTGCATGTCATTTTTCTTCGTTTATAAAGGAAAAATGTTGCACAGTTCAGTGCATTTTCTGCATGTTTTTTTAACAAATATGCAATATTCATTTAATTCACTAAGTGGCCTGGTCTGCCAATGAGCCTTTCAGCCAGTAGTCCCAGTACTAGTCTTGGGTGCATGAACAACTGTTTCTCTGGTGTCTTTTGAACTGAAACATCATTTAGGCCATGGATGGCATTGGATTAAATTACAAAGTGTGTTTTTAGGGGTATTTCACATTTATTTTCTACAAACAATGTATGGGTAGGGCAATATATTTGATGCCTTAGGAGGATTTGTATTGTTGTAAACATTTTTAGCCCAGTTAATTTTTATTTTTTGCATTGCTGAATTAATGCTCTTTTATCCTCTGTTACCATACCTCCTTTGTCTGGCTAGTGTGTTAGTCTGTTGGCCATAGGCCATCATTTGTCTTTGTACCCCATATCATGTGGCCAGTGGTCATAGTCAGTTTCCATAGGCCTGCTTGTGTTCTTTGTTTTCCATGCCTCCTTGCTTCTTGTTTTACCATGTGGCTGATGGCCATTTTGTGTAGACAGCCAGTGTGCTTTTTTGCCATAGGCCTGCATGTGTTTTTATTATTGCCATGCCTCCTTGCTGATTGTTGTTGTTGTTTGACCATGTGGCTCACTGCCATTTTTTTTTAGAAAGCCAGTTTGTTTTTGCCATAGGCCTGCATGTGTTATTTGTTGTGGCCATGCCTCCTTACTGTTTGTTGTTGTTTGACAATGTGGCTGGTGGCCATTTTGTGTAGGCAGCCAGTGTGCTTTTGCTTTAGGACTGCATATGTCCTTGCTGGTTGTTGTTGTTTGACCATCTGACCGTTTTGTGCAAGCATCCATTTTTTTCAGTTTTCAAACTCATTTCTTTTTGCTCATTTTTTAAAACTTTTTCCTGATATCAGTTTATTATTATGCTTGAGGCCTAGTAGCTCATTGCTCATACTAAATTAACAGTGTTTTATCTTATGATATACATTTTTAGCATTTTCACCTGCACCACTCCTTGCCTCCCTAATCCCAATGGGCTTCTCATAGAAGTACTCTAGTACATAAGCAATTATATTTTTTAAATTTGTATTTTTTTATAATGTTTTCACATAAATATATTTTTTTTTTTACAGTAACAGATGCTGCTTCCTTTTGAGGTTTTCACACTGGAAGTCAGCAAGGAGGACTGTAACATGGGCCACGCTATACTGTTGTTGCCTGTGCTACAGGAACAGCTAAAAAGAGGTGTATGAAATGTATGCAGGTGTGGACAAAAGAAAAGATGCGCATGAGTTGGTGGAGAGCTTAATCCTTTGCTTGGCTGTTAATACGAGGCTGCAAAGAGACCTGTGTCATCCAAACATTACATCTGTGCCACAATTCCTGATCCACGGTGCAAGCAACTACTGGCCACTTTAATTTCTTTTTCAGTTAGAGATGTTTCAAACTACAAGACATGGATTGCTGAGCAAGCCAGCGACCTAGTCAAAGAAGAATGGCTGGGAATTAAAGGCCCACTCCCGGGCAGAAGTTCTGGGGTGCAGCCTTCAAATTCCATAGCGCCTGAGGGCAGTGCTGTTGGCTCACAGCAGCCACAACGAACAAGTACATCAGCACAACAACAGGAACAGGAGCATTTCCCCCAAAATCTGCATTTGATTGGGTTCTGAAGGAAGGGTTTAAGTCCAGTGGAGAGGTGAAGGCAAAAGAGGTCAAGCAAGCTGGCGCGCCAATGACTATTAAGAGGATGTTCCAGGCCTATATGGATCACCCAACTGAGGTCTATCTAGCTCAAACTCCATTGGTGTATTGGTATGGGAAGAGGCACAAATGGCCAATGCTCAGCAGGCTGTCAATAAAGTATCTGGCTTGTCCAGTAGCTAGTGTGCTGCAGTCTCTTGCCCCAAAATGTGGAGAGATTAACCATGATCGAAATGAATCAGCACTTTACACCAACAAATTACACCATACCTGAAGTATGACAGGAGGAGGATGAGGGTGATTGGTCTGATTCAGGTCATGGTAGTGTGTTAGTTGACCAACTTCTGGGTGAGCCACCAGAGTTTGAGGATGAGCTGTACTTCCATGACTAATGAGTAGGCCTGGGCCACCATAGAACGCAGAACTTTCTATTGCCAAACTGCTTGGTAAAAAAGGATATAGCTAGGGGAACAATATATTATTGTGTTTGTTTGCGTCAGACTGACTAATGCAGCCCAATCATTTTAGACACATGTATGGCCAGATTGGAATTGGACCACTGTGCAGTGAAGAAGCCTCCCACCACATTCCCTTCAAGGACATCGGAGAGACAATGATTGCCTCCATCCCATGCCCATCCTTACTTTCATCCCCTAGCAGGACTTCCCTGAATATTTGATTTACAACACTGGCCATGCTTGATTTGAAACAGGTAAGTAATGTGAAATTAGCATATATGAGTGATTGTTTGTGAGGGTTGAGATGATCCCTGTGGTAGCAGACAGTGAGGGTGGGTGTTCAACTATAATTTGTAAGCTTTATTGTGTTTGTGATGATTTACAATGTTGGTGGCCTAATGGGTTATCATTTATTTCCTGAAGGTGATTTTCTTTACTACCCCTTAGACACTTAGTGAGATTTGTTTGCCGGGTCCACACTACCTTGTTTTCTGAGTCACACACCTCAAAGACCCAAACAGTCGATTTAGATAAGAAACAGAAATCTAGTCTACACAAAAATAATAACTCCATTTTTCTCTTGGTGTTCATCAGCAGCATTGGACTACAGGTCGATCTCCCTCATATGGGTTGGCAGGCGGAACTGAGTTGGACATATTTGTTACTTGGAGTCAGGAAGATGATGAAAGGACTCAGGGCATAACTACCTCAACAACTGTAAGAAGAAGGAAGTTATCAACTTGATGGAAACCAACATGGTGATGACTCTAAGAGGCCTATTCTATTCTGTGGACTGGTGGAGGTGCGTTGATTACTTGATTTGGTAAATGCAATGCTGCTGAGTGTGTGTGCTGGCTTGCTAAAATTTGAAAGTATGTGGTTGGGTGGGGGCCTATGTTGTAGGTAACTGGAGACAGACATGTCATGATGTTGCCATCACATTATGCACACACTATCCTGAATGTTATGATGATGATCATGACAGTTACAAGTTTGATCAGCCTGATACGTACAGCCACTTGTCTGTGATTATTGTTTTTTGTAATTGCTCTCACCTAATTGATCACACATGAGTCATAAATAAATGATTGCAAAGGACTATGCTCTTGCTCTGCCTCTGTGTCTACTTGGTACACTCCCCATGAAGCTTACCTTCTGTCCTTCTCCTTGACATTCACCTTCTGAAAACATAAAAGGGCATATGTTTTCACAGGATAATTGTAAAAGCATTCCACAACCTTGCAGCTGCTATTGAAAAAAGATTTCCCAAAGACCTCCCCTCAACACGAGCCCGCTTAAATCTCAGGACCACCAACAGGGAGGAATATGGCCCTCTACAATGAATGCTTTCACAACGCATTCCATTACAACGCGGGCGTTACAATGACCGCGTTGTTTGCACGCGATCCATTACATTGCAAGTTGTTTCATCGACTCGCTGTAGGGGGCGCGCTGGACTTAGGAATAGTATAATTTACTATTCCAACTCCAGTGTGCGCAACAGTAGGGAAGGTGTTGGAATGGCAACGACAGCGTTGTAATGGAAGCGCGTTATGTTAACAGCATTTAAACGCTGTTTCCCACGGGGAGGCATAAGTGGATCTTAGATTACAACTTGGAATAGGAAAGGAGAATTACTTTTTGAGATTATCAGGACCAAACCCATATAGTACACTGTGAACAAGACACATTGATTTAAAACTAATCTGTTTACTCACAGGTAACCAATGAAGGGAATCTGCGGCAGCAGAAGCTGAAGAAACTGTACAATGATTAGAAAAAGTAATATACTTACAATGTGACCTTGTTACTTTAACACAAACTTTCAGCACTTTTATCTAATCTAGAGAACATCCTTACCTTCTTTCAGTCCTTTTAATATTTACTTTATGAACCTGAAGTTTGAAAAGACCATAACCAAAAAATGACTTCTTCTCACCCTTTCTGGTAGATACCAACGCCATATATTAAATTGTCTTTTTAACTTGCTTAATGTGCACAGCCCTCTGTTTGGTGTCACCAGTACTTACTGGATTCATTCTCAACTATAATAATAGACAATGATACTTTTCGATCTTTAACTTTTACACTACGGTAGATGTTGCCAATACAGACGAGACTATCTTCGTGGGCATTGTTCTTTTAAAAATCTATGGCTTTCGATCTGCTAAGTTAAATAGGCTTGGTAATTAGTTCTGCTTTTGTGGCAATATTAAAATGAAATTCAAAATCATATACAATCTGAAGAGAGAATTTAATTATCCATTTAAAACCCAAAGTGTTGTTAAAATGTTTTATACTAGAATCCAAATGCTGACTCATTAAGTTAAAATCACAGAAAAGGCTGTGAGAGAAATGTATTCAATGAACGCTAATGAATTTATTTTGGGGTCATCAGTCGTCCTCCCTTCAAAAGCATTCAATCAACGGGTAAGAGATAAGTGGAAAATGAGGATATTTTTGGGCTTTGACTTGTTGACAGATGAAGGGAATCCTCACAGAGCACAAACCCAAAAAACTGGATTGTTTGTGGCTGCTCACGCATTTTGCAATGCCGACAGTAAAGATCACTGTGGAAAACTTCATGCCATTTTTACTCCTGGGAAGTATGGAGTGTCGTTCAATATATAGGGCATTATAGGGAGACAGCCACTACTTGTTTTTAGTATTATAAGGCATTTAGTATTTGGTTTTTTAACAATCCCACTGTCATTTTATTTTATCCTACTGCTGAGCCCTTTTCCCTTTAAGTGTTTTGAAGCGAAGCTAAGTGTAGATTGAATCTGTGTTTTAAATTATCCCGTCTGGGTAACTCCGCTCGGCCAGCGGAGTTTACTGAGTTTTGCATACTCCGCGCTCCGTAGGCAAAACTCCGACTTCAGAAATGAGGCTACTTAGCAAACTAGAGATTGCATAATTTGAGTGTTTATATTTGGAAGGATACAGATACTAGTGGAACGGAACTAGTGAGGTACTATCCCTCGTTTGTGTTAAAGGGAGTTTGCGACTTGATTCCGGCTTCTTGTTATTGACTGTATATTTTCATGATCAGCCCTGAAGAAGTCATTTGTGCATATTGCACGATGAAACACGGGTTGGCTATGTTTTACTTTGTGAATTGAAGACTGTTCTTCATATGAACTGGATATGTAGCTGTGCCTAGAGAAAAATTACCAGAAATTGACAATTTGAGTTGAAAAGACTGAATAAATTCATGGACATTGAATCTTAAATGACTGGACTCTTTTAGTATCATGAGACCTGATGATATTGTATGTACTGGTGATATTACATTAGTGTGCTCAAGGTAGACTTTGATTGCTTTTTACTCTCCTTAGGAGGGTATATACAAGATTGACGTGGTAACCACTCTTTCCACCTTTAGAGCACCGCATAGATTATAATGAGTTGTGTACTTTACCCGAGATAAGAGTTCAGCGCCCAGCAGTATACCTGGTTACCAATTGTAAACTTTTTAACCTACAAAGTCTCCACTGGCTCCCTGTGGAGAAAGAGTCACTTTCAAAAATCCTCACTCACACCTTCAAATCCCTACACAACAACGGACCCAAATACCTCAACGACAAAATAAACTTCCACGTACCCAAAAGAAACCTCTGATCTTCCAACCTCGCACCAAAACCCCGCTCATCCACAGAGCCAGAGCAGGTGGAAGATCCTTCTCTCACATTGCAGCCAAGACCTGGAAGAAGCTACCGGCAGTCATCAGATGCGCCCCCTCCCTGAACACGTTCAGGAAGACCCTCAACACCTGGCTCTTCGGCTAAACAGATCTGCGGAGCCCCCCCCCTCAGTGCCTTGAGACCCTCACGGGTGAGTAGTGCACTTACAATTCCCTGATTAATTGATTAAAGTACAATAAATAACTACATAGGGCAAAAATATAGTTGAGAGAATGGTCTTGCCCTAAAAGAGGTATTGTTGCTGGCGTTTGGGGCTAAAATATTTGATGAGTCCTTGCTGGGATATGCCGTATTAGTAAGGTGGATCTGCTAGCCTCTAGATGATTCTGAGCCCCTGTAAAATCTGCTTTCTGTTTTATAGTTAGGTAGCCTGCTCTTCCTAGCTGAAGAAGCTGGAATCTGAAATGTCCTCATCTTTGGTTGCCTTAAGCTTTCGAAAAAAGATTACAATTGCCTTTTTTGGTGGAAGAATGTGAACACTCTAAGGTCAGTTGAGCAACTTGTAGTAGCCGCAGTGAGTCTGCATCTTTGTGGAGTGATTTTTTTAGACTTGATCCTGAATATTTAGAAAATACCACCCAGGAAGTATGGCATGACATTTGAACAAGTAAACTTTAAATATTCAACACAAGTACTGATAAGACCTTGAACCACACAACTGTAAAATACATAATCTCACCTGATTGCTGTAAGAAAGTGGATTATTAATTGTGGTAGATGTGAGTCCACCACAAGGAGTAAGGCAACAAACTTGTCAGGGTGAAACAAAGTTCGAATAATTTTAACCTGGGCTCAACCACTTGGTAGCTATGGCAGAGAGCAGACAGGCTTAACTTAGATTTATTAAGCGAAGTGGAATTAGATGACAAAATGTCAATAAGGAGTAACTGAGTGATGGATTTAAAAAAATGTAAGTCAAAAAGTGTCAAGTAAAAGTAAAGCACCAGTCAGAAGTTACTGTTGGTGATTTACTGGTTCTAGGTAAGATTACAGCCTGACCATGATGGAACGAAGTCGCCACATTAACTATTAAATGTGGAGGTTCATGTCACACACTAAATACTAGTTGAGAGGGATGTGGTGTGAGATTAATGAGAATTGATTTCGATCAACATATCATATAACGGGCAATCGATCCTATGATTTTTTGCAGATTGTATGTATTAATAATTAGGAGTATGATATTAGTAAGGACATGTTACAACAGTGATCATTATACATGATTGTCAGGGGTCGAGAAGATTTGTATTTCATTAAATGGATTTACTTGGTATTGAACTAAGGTGAAATGACTATTGTCGATTCTTGCAGCCTGCTTGGCATTTGTAAACAATAGCGTAAGTATTATGGGAAGCGACATATTGGAAAGTCCATCAAACTGTTATAACTTGTGATTGGTTGATAGGTATGCGCGGATTAGAGTGGAAACTGTACCAGGTACGAACAAACAATAGAATTTAAGTTTGCGTGCGAGTTGAGTAAAGGTGAGCAACATTTTGCTTGCATGGTTTGCATTTAGATAGTTGAATTTTTTAAATCGTGGAACTAAATTGACATCATCGCTCGCTTTCATTTGCATTTCTTTAATGGCGTCGATATAAAAAATAGCGTAAGGAACAAGGAAATAATACGTAACGGAAGCTTGATTATACCGGAACGGCTTCCAATTGGTTAGGATTCCTGTGCGGACCAGGGAGGGAGCACAAACAGATAGAATTTATGGACACAGTGAAAGGTTTTGTTTCTTTAGTAGTGACACGCTGTGATTGGTTAATTTCAGTGGCGGACTGGTATGGGGACTGTTTTTTAAACAGACGGGTTCAGAATAAGACCAATTTGATTGGTTGAGTTTACTAATTGAGTGTGAAATTGGATTGGTAGTTAGTAGTTTAAAAGATGGTGTTTCGTTGGAGCAGATTCATGGCAGCACAATTTCGGTGATGAGCAGGCAGATAGAGGCTACGTGACGCGAACGGTGAGGAAACACTGAGGGAGTGAATGATTTAAGAGCGATTTTTTATAGGCTGGAGAGAGGCAATAATGGATTTTCCCCGTTACATTATAGAATTATATATCCACGTGAGCAATATATGGTTTGTGAAGAATTGGGGAGAATTGTAAGAAGAAAAGCTAAGGAATTCAGGAGGTAGTGTTGATTTGAGATAATACTCAAGAAAGAATTTGTTTTGGTAGGTTGATTTAGACTTAGATGTGATTCGTTATGATAATGCGCTTAGGTTTAAAAGAAAATTAATTAGATGTCGTAATTTTATAAATAGGTAAAATGAAGTACTAGTGAAAAGGACATTCTGGGATTAAGAAACTGAGCTGCTCGTCCAGCCTCTAATAGTAAGGTATTTTGCATTAATTAGGCTGATTAAATATTAAGGTGTGACAGGGTTTTTGGGATTAGCTGATAACAAATGTTCGTAACCAGAACTTGAATAATTATGGCAATGATATATTTGACCTTTTGTAGGACCTTCAAAACTAATGGCGCCATCGTACTCAGTGGGAAGTATAAATATGAGGAAATTAGAAGTGAGAAATCATAAAAATTAAAATTAAAAGAGGTATGTAAAATGTGTGGCTCAAGTATTTTTAGGCTGTTACAACTTGCGGAGTTAGCGGTGAACAAAGTTGTAACTTGTCTCGAGTGATTTGAAAGCGAATAACGATTCTCATTGACAAAATTTTAATACAGTCTAAGTTTAGTTGTGGATTTAAGTTAATAAGAATTTATATACTATGGTTTTACAGCGGTAATGTTAACCACGATGATGTGATAGAAATCAGATGGAGTGGCAAACCATACACAAATTATTGGAATCATACCAATTGAGATAAAAACAGATTGTACATGTTTGTGTTATTTGATTCTCATGTACATTTTCATTGTGAGTTTTGCACATGGTTAATTATGATTTTAATTATGTTTCCTTATTTTGATGTCGTTTTCACCCATATGTGATGAGCATACGTTTAGAATCGAAATAGGCAGGTGGAAGTTTTGTTAAGTTATATAGAAATTGGAATGTGTGAACACTTTGGATAGCATCAAGAAACTGATTTGTGTATATACGTTTTTTTCTTTTTCACAGCCCTGATGAAATCCTGGGTTATAGGACGAAATACGTAGGCTGTACCTGTGAATATTAAGAACTTTGAACTTTGAATATAAAGATGTGATGATCTGATTTGCAAGAATAAGTGGATGAACTCTGGAAAATAAATCAAGTTTGATAAATATCAATAGAGCTTCGGATATTTTTGATTAATGGACTTGAATTGATGATAATTTATCATTGAAATTTATTTGTGATTGATACACTCCTCTCATTGTATATGTTGAATTAGGGTGGCTGTTCAAGCGGTTAATCACGGAGAGTAGAGCGCAGAAAGAGTGTTGGATTTGTATTTAATATTGGTGGTTAGTGCGCAAAGGGATCTATCCTTAACCGCGTCTCTTTTTTTTAATCTAACTTTGGACTTAGCCTTTTTAATGGAGTTCAATTTCTCCAGCTTGGCAAGCCTGAAACTGAACCTAATGGAGTCCTCTCAAAATGGAACTCTTTGCCGAGAGATTCCACTGAGGCTCCAGAGGTCTTGAAAGCCCAGCTGTTCAGAGTTTATGGAGCAGTTCCATTTAGTCAATTCTAAGATTCCAAGACCCTCAAGGACAGCACTTAGGCATCTGTACTCAATCCAGCAGAGGTAACCAGCAAAGTACATTTCAAGTCTAATTGTGGCTGGTCATCTGGGTACTTCAGCTTGCAGCTTGTTGTGTTCCTGTAGCCACACAAATGGTCAGACAACTAATGCTTGGAGTCTACTTCTGAGTCCTGGGTACAAGTGGGAGAAGGTCCGCCCTTCTGGTTTCCACACAGGTCTCAAACAAATTGATCTGATTTTGTGCTGTTCATCCGGAGGCTCAGAGAGTGTTCTCTTTATGAGGTGCCACTTTTTATGGATTTGCCAGCCAGTTGGAGTTGGTGACTCCAAAAACTCCCTAACCAATAGGGGAAAGATTCCCAAAGGCAAACCTTTCTACTTTTGCAGCACATCCTTTGTGTCTTACAGCTGACTATTTAATAGTGCACTATTCTAAGCAAAATCTAGGATGACACAGCCTTTCTGCTCTCTGAGTTGGCTTATGTGCCAACCAGGGATGTGTTTAGGAAAATGAGCAATCCCTTTCTCCTTCTCAGCTACACCATATTGTTTCAGGGACCGGCTCCCCCTCGTACTGGGCTGGCAACAAACTAGCTACAGAGAGTCCAGGAAACAAAGGACTATTATTTCTAGGTCTCCTTTTATATTTAACTATGAATGGGCAAGCCCCATTCATGTCTCTTTCAAGTTAATGAATTTCCTGGACCCTTCCTAGCTATCTCCTTCCTGAGCTGATAACTGTGACATACCTCAGACCTAGGTTTTCCTGTTTTCCATTGCTTCTTCTCTGTGAGCAGTTTTCACACCACTTTAAGGTGCTAATTAGCCATTTGGGGGATCAGGCAGACAAAATCCAACTTTTAAAAGTCATTTCACCATTGAATTGGAATTTTAATAAACATATAAAATAGTGTTTTAATTAATCGGATAGCTTACCCCAATCCGGAAACAGCAGAGCTATGACTGTAGTCTGAATTCAAAATATACTGGCCACAGAAAAGGTTAGCCTGATAAGACAGAAGAAGAAAGTCCACTCTCCTGAGTAATGCCACTAACACAAATCTGCTTCGACCAGTGCAGTAACTGGAGGACGTTCCGGTGAGAGCGTCCTCCAGTCACCACGCTGACCACAGCAGCTTTGCTGTGGAGGCATTTCCCAGTGGCTTGAGAGTGGACTTTCTTCTCACTGTAGGAAGACGGTGGACCCAGAGTACATACGGGCCATTGCCATCCTTATTAGGCTAACCTTGTTGTTGCCAGTATATTTTGAAATATTATTGCTTCTTCTTGAGCAGATTGACTAATTATCTAGGTCCTGATGAATGTCCCTGAACCCCATTGGGGTCAACCAAAGGCAGAAACATGCTGACCATCTACATGGGTGTATTTGATTGAAACCCCGTGTCCTGACATTTTTTGCCCTGTCCCAGAAGATCACTGAATAAAGTAGATCCGACCCTCTGGGGATAGTTTTAAACACAATATTCTTGGCACTCTGTCCTTCACTGACCCTCTAATATTGCTAATTTTTAAAACATCTCAGCTTCTCCCCTTTGGGTAGTTGTAGCCCTCACTAAGGACCTTGCAGTCTGGGTGTGAGATGGGAATCCAATGATGAAGTTTGTGATTCTCGGGTGAGTGAGGGTTCTCTTCCTTTAAGAGCGCTCTCTTGTGCCAGACAGACATGACACACATTCACACACGTATATAGTTATATACATGTGATTTGCTCATTTTCTTCTTTCTTTCCTCTTTTCCCATTCACCAGATGTACTTTTTGTGAGTTTCTAAAAAGGGTAATTTTGACAGGTTTGCCTGTGGGTTTAAAAGCTGCAAGAGTCATGTAAAACAGGTAGGCCTGAAGCCATGTTTTCTTTGTCATCCTAGTTGATGGCACAACATGTGTTGCAGTCCACTGTTGACATTTAACTTTTCCATGCTATTGGCAAAGTTCCTGCAACATATACTATGGCTTTACTGGAATGTTTAGTAGGTCAATTTGGAGTTTGCCAATTTTATCATGGTTTAGCGGTCAGAGCACGTACATTGGTGTCTGGACATCAGTGCCCAGTGTGCAGAGTTCAAATATCAGCCACACCAGTCAGCAAAAAACCGGGGTGACCACACAAAAGAAGGCACTGTGTTACAATTGGTAAGTGCCTTTTCTTGCTGTAAGGATATTCATCACAACAACACATGGAGAATGTATGGTTCACACTGGATTGTTTGAGCTTTTTAATTCCACAAAATATTGTGATTATCCTCTGGATCTGAGAAGATTCCAGGAAATCTTCAAAATGAAAACTGGGTAAAGGAAAGTCTCATGAAACATCCTGCTTAATCAGAACATTCTATGGATCTGATCTCATGGGAATTCAAGCCACACACAATTCAGCTTTTCTTGTTAAAAAACATTTTCCTCCACAATGCACTCTAATAAATGCACGAGTGACTTTTTCTATTTCCCATTGACTTTCAATAAGTATTTCTTTCATATATGTGTATGTTCCACCTGCTAACGTTTGTTCTATGCTTTTTTAATGTTTATCTATTAACTTCCATGATTCCTTCATGCGAAACAAACTGTCCAATTATAGAAATGCAGATGAGTTGCCAGGATCCATTTTAGTGACACTGATAAACTGTTGTCTGTGATGAAAAGAAAAAAAAGATAAAATGCAGGTTCTCATAGAGAGTGAATCAAGTCATTGAATGAGTCAAGGCTTAAAAAGAGTTTTTTCAATAGATGGTGCCAAGCTGAGATACAATATATTTCCACAGGTATCTTACACTTTGAAACATGGGGGGGAGGGGATTTATTAAAATTCTGTGCAGTGTTTTCGTCACAAAAGTGATGCAAAATGGTGCAAAATCATATTTTCCTAATTTAGTTTCTAGCGCTAAACTTGTTTACCATTGGAAGTAACGAAAAACGAATGCAAAGCAGTGCATAGCGCTGCTTCGCATTCCTTTCTGCCATGGGGCGTACCAAGGGTGGTGCATGGTCGTTCCCATGCAACCACCAAGGAATTCTCACGCTAAACCCAATTTTCTAAATACAGAAGATTGGGTTTAGCGTGAGAAAACTGCACCCTTTTAAACTAGGCGCAAGGAAGGAGAAATGCTTCAATTTCTCCTTCCTTTTCTGACTTTGCATGCGTGGTGCACTATGCAGCACGCTTACAAAGTGGGAAAAGCTTTCCCTCATGTCTAGGCATAGTATTTTGTACAGGAGAAGTACCCTTCCTGTACAAAACCTATGCTTCACTCATGCACACACCCTAGCGCTATGGCGCTAAGGTGGTGCATGGCGCACGTCAGCTGTAATCAGCGCCGGAGCAAGGGAAAGGGGAGGAGAGAGCTATATCTTTGAAGATATGGCGCTCTACTGCTCCCTCCCTGTTGTGCAACGCAGTACAGCCGCGTGGGAGGCTGTGCTGCGTTGCGTGGAGATTTGGTAAAGCTTAAAATGTAAGGCTTTTCAGTATCAAGAATAGTATCACGCATAACCCATTACAGCAAGGCTCTGGCTCTTCTTCCTAGTTCCTAGTTCCTTCTTCTCTGTTACAGTTAGGGGTGTGAGAAATTAGTGCAATTTGCTTTTGAGTAAATGAGGCGAAATTATGCAAAATGCAAATTCGTCATTATGCTCTGTATTCTAGCACAAAATGCGTCCGCAAGTCAATATTTGTCACAAGGGCGCATTCAAACGAAAGCACAATGAATAACAGTGGCTTGCCTTCTGTTTGTTCAGTGTGTTTCCTGTAAATTTTTACAGTGAATTGCGCGTTTGGTGCAGATCGGAGCTTCCGAATCCCCTCTACTTCCACGGACGGAGTGATCTCACAGTCACACACGCACACACACATCACACGCTGGTGGGGCCCATTACACCAACATTCATCCTGCCACCCTATCCGTGCCATGTATAAGGGGAAACACTTTCAGATAGCTAACCAATCTGCATGTACCCTGAGGTCAATGGCATCAACTAGTTGCTATAGATCTGGTGAAAACATTTCAGATACGCAAATAAATTCAATAAACATGACCATAAATAACCACCCGACACAATGATTCAAACAGAATATTTGTTTATCTAAAATTGTAAGAAAAGCCAATTAAATGCAAATTCATTTCTCTCATATTTACCTATTCTGGCTAAATGTCAGATCCTAAGTCAGAACCGGTCCTCAGTAAAGACAATCAAAGTTTCTAGCCGTCATGTAGAGTCACCGTCCTCTCCGTCAGCATCGGGACCTCGGATCATCAGTTCGGGAAGAAGTGGCACTAGACCTCTCTAGTCTACTAATATTTATACTAAAATTACATTCTAAAATGTTACAATCATATCGTACAAAACGGATGAATGGCGGAAATAATGTCGTCTTGGTATATTGAGATACAGTGCAAGATTTTCTCACACATTGATCGTCTCAAATAATGAATAGAAAATAAGGGATCCATCACTAATTCGTTACTTTTACGGATGTCTCTTTTGGATAAAATGTGTCTCAATCGTGGGATCATTACAAGTTCATAAATTCAATATTTCGGTTTTGCAACAAATTCCATGTTCAGGGGCACTTGGCAGACTTCCTGGGCTTGTCGTCATGATCATGGCTTTTCAGTTCGTCAAGAGGGCAAGGTCACAGGCAGCGCGAAGCATCTTTGCAAAATTTCCATTAACTCGAATGCAGGCTGCGGGTGGTAGCCATCTTTTGGTAGGCCACATTGGTCAACTTAAGTGAAATAAGACATAAAACAGAATTACTGCACGGAAATGATTATACAGTGTTATTCCATTGCTAATACCCTTATGTGTATGTATTTATCTAGCCATTTGTGGCATCAAAAGCCATTAATGCATATTAATTATAAGCGCAAAACACAATAACATCACATAAGCAACATCTATTTCGTCAATTTGCTCATCAACTTAGTTCATTTATTAATTTAGCCATGCAATAGAGTTCCCACGTGTAATTCTTCTGTTAATAAGATTGATTAAACCAAACTCGACAAACTTTTAGTAGTTATTAATTAATCAGTAGTACTTTTAGTTATAACATGCGAAAATGAAACAGGTATTCGGTTTTAAAGAAAAAACCCTGCTCCATCAATCCCCCCTTTGGTGATATCTTATCACCACAAAATCAAAAACCCCAAAAATCAATTTAATTTCCCCTTTTTGAAGAAATTCAAAATATCTTCTTGTTCATTTTTCAAACCCTTGTTTCCAACTCATCTTCTTTCTTAGTTTCTATATACATGCTTTCCCTCAATTCTTCTAATTCTATTTCTTGTGGATCTCTCTCTGGTTTCTTTTGTCTCTTTTTAACATTTTCTTTTGTAATTTTCTTTTTATTTCTTCTATATCTACAACACATACACCCTAATCTAAGGATCAATAATGCAACAATTACACAAGTTAATGGAAATAATATCTTACCAAAAATGGTACTACCTATTTTAGCTACAAAATTCTTAATAACAATCATCTTATTAGCCATTTTAGTCCAGATACTTTCAGCTTCCAGTGGTACTAATTCTTCATGCAAATCAGTAATATTTTTGATATAAACTTTTAGATCTTTGCTTTCGTCAGGAATGTAAGTGCAACAATGTTGAACTTTCAGCATTCCACAGACTCCACCCTCTTTTGCCAAAAGAATGTCAAGGGCAAGTCGATTTTGCATCGCCATAGCGCGTAAAGCAACCATTTCAGTATTTACCAAAAGAAAGCCTCCAGCGGTGCTTGTTGACAAGCGATCCACCACTGTTGACAGCTTCCGAATGCCAAAGGCATTTAAAGAAATTCCCACTGCTGGTATCAAAGCTCCAAAAATATCTCCTACAATTTCTGTCCATGTTTCTCTTCTATAGCGTGTTAATGGATTAGTTTGCTCAGCATTTTCTACTCTATCCATGTGAAAAATCTTTGGAAAGACCAGGCCAACATAACATGTGCCAAACCAATGGTCAGGCAAACGGTAATAAGCCTTGTTCCCACAAATATAGTACACTCCCGGAAAAACTGGATCTTCTCCTCCTCTAAATCCCCATCCGGTTGCAATAAAGTATGTATCATGGCACTCACTAGTCCCTATGAAATAATAATCATACTGGGATCTCTTCCTGGTAATGCATAGTTTGCTTTTCTGTGGTGCATCTATAGCCATAGTTGGACTGGCTCCATTTTTCAATTCTTTTTCTTTCTCAATATCCCACATTGTTTCACTCATTTTATGCCCTTCTGCTTTCTTGTGCATGTTCAACCTTCTTCTCTCAACCATGTCTAGAAAATTCTTCTCTTCTCCCTTCAAACTGCAAGTTAAATTGTTTCTAAAAACATATTCTAAGGTTAATTCTTTAGTTTCTAAAAAAATCTCACCTAAAGTGTTAGCTTCTTTTGCAGGATTCAGTGCTTTATTCATAGGCAATTGCCCAAGAATATTATCTACATTAGACATATTATAATCTAATTTCCCTAACTGGTAAAATATACTAATCAATACACTACATGAAATTCCATACGTAGCCGGAAGATGATGATAAGTCACTCCTTCCGAAACAGAGGCAGGTAATTGCATGGAAACATAGCAATCCCTTACTTCCATTGTCTTTACGTATTCATACAACAATTTAGAAAAAACATTGCTAGAAAAATCATTAATTGACCTATCCTTATGTATATGTACATTGCTAGTTCTAGTTGGTACTAGCTTCTGTGAACTCTTCCCTATATTAGTCCTGTTCTCAGTATGTCCTTCTAAAGTGTCTATAGTGACTCTAAAAGAAATCAGTAGAGCAAGCACGCTCCAAAGCAGCATTAATAATCCTGTACAGCAGCAGCACATCTTGCACCATCTTTTCAGAAAGGTACATCTACTTTTATTATTCTCAGTGTTAGCCATTTTGTTAATTTGACCGTGTCTTTTGACTTAGCCTCTTCTACTCCACTACCGAACTTTTAGGGCAGCAAGTACCCAACAGATTTTTACAATCTACTAGTTTTAATATTACTTTTCTTTTCTTCTCCAAGTGATTTTCCTTGGATTTACTCAATTTGGATTTTCATCACTTTTCACTGTCTCTTCATCATCATCAAACTGTATCAGGTCCTGAACATCCGTCTCTTCTCCAATGTCGGACAAGATAACTCTCAGGATTCCCACAGCTTCTTCTTCAGCAACCACTTTCAGTAAAGCCTCCTCTGGACTTCCTTGACTGTTTGCCTCTTCTCCTTGTTCAGGCAGTGCCACATACGTCCATTCTGGTGACTTATACCTCTGGTTTGGTTTTCTGATTCTTTTAGTTCTCTCAGGTATCTTTGTTTCTTCCTCTTTTGTTGGATTTTGACTTGACACTTCGTTCACTTGTTCAGCTTTCGAAGAGTTAACTCGTGTCAGTCTATACCTCAGTCTCTTTATCTTATTGGGCCAAAGATCTCCTTTAGCATTTCTCTTTTGTCTTCCTTCTTTATTATTTCTTTCTCCAAGCCAAGTTCTCTTTCTCAGAACCCGTCCTCCATGTATCTCATTGTCACTTTCATCAGACTCTGTTTCAGTTGCCTCTTGTTCATCAACAGTTTTCTTTTCTTCAACAACTTCCTTTTCCCCAACAGTCTCTTTTCCCACCAATTGAGATTTCCCTACTTCTGTCCCTCCTCGGGTCTCCGACACGCAATCTTCTTGCTGTCTACTTGTCCCTTCACCTAGCTTGTTGTTGATGTTCCCTACACCTCCTCGGGGTTTTTCCGCAATCTGTCCCTTTCTGACTTTGTCTGTCCCTTCTTCTTCAATATTTATCTCAGGTGGAACTTGTACAATTTCCTCATTTGATTCAGGTGTCACTTCTGTCGGAATGTTCTTTTCTTTTCTTTCTTTCTTTTTGTGTTGGTCACTGTTAGTTGGAACCTCAGGTACTTCTTCAGAATCTGAACTTGCCTCTGCGGTTTGCACTGTTCTTTTCAGAACCTCTTCTGGTGGGATGAAAATTTATCTTGACTCACTTTCCCCACTTTCAGGATTCTTTTTCCTTCTTACTGTTTTGCTGTCTGCATCATCACTGGAATCTGATTCTTCAAAGTATTCTTTTCCAGTGCCGTCTCTTGGATTTGGAACTCTCAGTGTGTGACTTGCATGTATCCAATTTTTCACTCCAGCACACTTCACAGCAGTTGTTGTGGTCAGAATGACTTGTCTTGGCCTTCCCCACCTTGGAACCAGGCAATTCCTTCTTCTGTGGACTTTTATCCTTACCCAGTCCCCTGGGCTCAGATCATGGGCTGGTTTCTTTTCAAGTGTGGTGGTGTCTTCTCCAACCTGGCGAAACACAGAATAAACTGCGTCAGCCAGGCCTTTACAGTAATCCAAAATCATGTCATCAGTTATAGTCATCAGCTTGTTGACTGGTACAAATGCATGTCTCATAGCACGTCCCATGATAATTTCATGTGGACTCAAACCTGTTGTTCTGTCTGGAGTAGACCTAATGGTCATCAGGACTAGAGGCAAGACATCGGGCCATTTCATTCCTGTGGCTAGGCACATTTTGCCAATTCTGTTTTTGATAGTACCATTCATTTGTTCAACCACACCAGAAGCTTCTGGTCGGTAAGCACAATGTAGCTTCTGCTGTACACTCAATGCTTCACAAATCAGACCCATGATTTCATTATAAAAATGTCCTCCTCTGTCTGATTCAATGGTTACTGGGAACCCGTACCTTGGGATGAACTCTCTTAACAGTAGCTTGGCCACTGTTATCCCATCGTTTCTTCTTGTTGGATATGCCTCCACCCACCTGGAGAACAAACAGACTACCACCAGGACATACCTCAATCTGTTGACTTGGGGCATTTCAATCAAGTCTATCTGCATTCTTGTGAAGGATCCTCCCTCTCTGCCTATTGTTCCTAGGCTCACCACTGTTTTCTTTCCTGGATTGAATTGCTGACATATCAGACATCTCTGACAAAGACTCTCTGCTATCAGCCTGAACTTTGGACTATACCAGGTCTGCTTAAAAGCCCTTATCATAGCATCCCTCCCCAGGTGTCCTTGGCCATGATACATCCTTGCCATTGTTGATAGCATGCTATTTGGCATGACTGGTCTCCATCCCTATAGACCCACACATGATCTTTTTCTCTAGGTGCACAACCTGCTTTCACCCAATCTTTCATTTCCTCATCTCCTGCCTCATCCTGCAGCTGTTTCACTTCCTCCCATGTTCCCACCTCATTAGTAAACATTAAGGAACAAGAAGACATTTCTCTTTCTTTACTCCGGTTCATGGAATGATTGTTTCTTGCACAGTATTGTGCTATGTCATTAGCGAATTTATTCGCAACGGTGACAAAATCATCACCTTGACCATGAGCAGCACATTTTACCACTGCTAGTTCTTTAGGCAGCTGTATCGCCTCTAGCAGTTTTCCAACGACTTCAGCATTCTTTATGGGAGTTCCACTTGAGGTCAGGAAACCTCTTTGTAGCCATAGCTGGCCAAAATCATGGACAACTCCGAAGCCATACTGGCTGTCAGTCATCACAGTCACTCTCACACTTCTTCCAATTTTGCAGGCTTTTGTTAGTGCCACCAATTCTGCCACCTGAGCGGATTTAACTCCTTTCAAAGGTGATGCTTCCACAACTCCTGAAACTGTACATACAGCATATGCAGCACTCAGTGTTCCATCATCCGTTCTTAGGCAAGATCCATCCACAAACAACACATGATCACTCTAAGGCAGTGGTAGATCTCTTATGTCTGGTCTTGGTTTTGTACAGTAATCAAGCACATCCAGGCAGTCATGATCAACTTCATTTCTCACTCCCACACATTCAGCATCAGGCAACAGTGTAGCTGGATTCACATTCACACATCTCTCCAGGCTCATATTGGTGGCACCAAGAATGACTTTCTCATATTTAGTCAGCCGACTATGAGACATGAACTGTGTCCGGCTCCTTGTTAAAAGGATTGCCACATCATGAGGTACGAATACCCATACAGGATATCCCATTATGATTCCCTCACTTTGTTCCAGACTTTTACAGGTAGCAGCTACTGCTTTTAGGCAACCTAGTAAACCCACAGCTACTGGGTCAAGTGTTGATGAGAAGTAGGCAATTGGCCTTCTCAGGCGTCCATGTTTCTGGATTAACACTGAAAGTGCACATCCATTTCTCTCACTACAATACAGCTCAAATTATTTTTCGTGATCTGGTATTCCTAGGGCAGGAGCTTCATATAGTCTGTCCTTTAACTCTTTAAATGCAGCCATTTCTTCTGGGTTTAATTCTAATGGGTCTTTCACCTCACTTTTGGTCAATTTAATCAATGGCTTGGCAATCAGGGAAAAGTTACTTATCCACTGACGACAGTAACCCACCATTCCCAGGAACATTCTCACTTCTCTTTGTGTCATTGGGGCTCTCATTCCTCTAATGATTTTAATCCTGTCAATGGTCACTTTTCTCAGGCCTTTCTCAATGTTATGTCCCAGATACTGGACTTCTCTCTTGCAGAATTGCAATTTGGCTGGAGATACCTTTAATCCTCCATCTGCCAAGTGATTCAGTAAAGCAATGGTGTCTACTTCACAGGCTTCACGGGTTTTTGATGCCACAAGCAGGTCATCAATATACTGGACCAAGACTGAATTTTCAGGCATTGTTAGACTTTCCAGAGATTTCTTTAGCAATTGATTAAATATTGAAGTGCTCTCTGTATACCCCTGTAGAATTCGGCACCATGCCAAAATCCGCTCTCCAAATCTAAAAGAAAATATTGGCTGGCTGTCATGATGCAACGGGATTGAAAAGAAAGCATGACACAAATAAATTACGGTATACCATTCTGCATCATGGGGAATCTGATACAAAATCACTGATGGATTTGGCACAATGGGACAGCATGACACAACAATCTTGTTAATTTTTCTCAAATCCTGTACTATTCTGAACGTTCCATTAGGTTTCTTCAGTCTCATTATTGGTGAATTACATGGGCTGCTCAATATTTCTCTTAACACCCCCTGCTGAATCATTTTCTCAATTATGGGTGTTATTCCTTCAATTATTTCAGGTGTCAGTTTGTATTGTGGAATGTTTGGGTAAACCACTCCCTCTTTTACACTAATCTTTACTGGATCTACATTTCTCATCAGGCCCACATCTTCTCCAGTAAAATCCCAAACTGCTGCTTTCACTGTCTGTTTCAATTCTGGTGGTAATGCATCTGGATTAAACACAGCCTGTGTTCCCAAAGCCTCACATTCCCTGTTATCCATGGTCATTCTGTATAGGACATCCTCATCTGGTGTTTCAAAGGTTATTCCATCTGGAGTACAGAAAATAGTGCAATTCATCTTGCACAGCAGATTCCTGCCTAGCAAGTTCACAGGACTAGTGTCACACACCACAAATCGGTGCATATATGAGAATTTCCCTATTCTTACCCGTACTGGTTCAGTAAGAAGAGTTTTAATCTGTGTGTTAGACACACCAACTACTTGGATTGCTTCATCCGAGAGAGGAAGATTCTTTATATCAGCTGACCTGACAGTTGATCTCGTAGCTCCTGTGTCAACTAGAAAAGTAACACTTTCACCATTGATTTTTCCATCTACAAAAGGTCCTGCCTGGTCTATTTCTAGAGTTGCGCCAAGTATGCACTCTTCCTCCTCTCTTCGGCACCGTCAGAAGTCTCCCTCAGAATCACTTCCCTCATTTTTCAGCCAATATTGAGCTACAGCGCTTGCGCGTTTTGGCCTGTTTACCTGCTCTTCATCGTAGAACCCCCGACTCTTGGCTGTACTTCTGGGATCCTCTTCTTTGTGGCAAGGGTGGTTTTGGCACCTGATTCTGCTGCTTAACAGCCTTCTGCTGTTGCTGATGCTGACCACACCCCTCACTCTGCACCTGTGAAGTCAATGATGGATTGTCATCATTAGTAGACGGTGGATTCTTACACTCGGATTTCCAGTGCCCTAATTTTCCACAGTTGTGGCAAGGGAATTTCTTCTTCGCTTCCTCAATATTTCCCTTCCCTTTTCCTGGACCAAACCTGGGTTTATTTCCTGGGTTATTTGCTTGTTCAACCAACTGAGCTTCCTGTCTTTCTGCAACTTTCACTTGTGCCCACATTGCCTTTTCTTTCAGTTTCCTTTGCTTCGCTTCAATCTCATCACTGAAGTATTTTGCATGTCTCAGGATCTCATCAATCTTTTTGCTCTGCCAGTCTACGGTATGCTGCCTTATCATTTCACTGATTTCAGGTCGCAAGCCATATACAAATCTATATACAAAATGGCTCAGGTCCTTGTCACCCAGATGTTCATCTCCACTGAATTGTTTGAAAGCCAGTATTAGTCTTTCATAATATGCATGGACTGATTCTTTCAATTCTTGATGTGTTCGATCTATTTTAACTAAGCCTGGGCAAAGCACTACGCTACGCTTGCGTAGTTTGCGAAGTTCGCGCTACTTCGCACTACGCAAATTGCACGTAGCACAGTGCGAACACGCGTAGCGTAGTGTTGCGTAGTGCTGCGGTCATTTTTTGGTTGCTCGCGGTTCTCGACGTCAAGTTGGCGACCGCGAGCAAGCAAAATGACATCCCGGCGAGACTTTTTCCTTGTTCGCGATCAGCAACATCAAGTTGCCGATCGCGAGCATGGAAAGTAAACCTCCCGGCGAGATTCCCAACGCGAGGAGGTCAGGTTTCTCATTGCGAGTGGTCGCACATGCTCGGGACCGCTCGCGATGAGAAACTACCAGTTCGCGTTGAGAAAGCTGCCGCTCGAGTAAAAATCTACTCGAGCAGCAGAAACTACAGCTCGCACTGTGCAAGATGCCATTTTCAATGATTGCACAGTGCCGGTTGCTTGTCCGCACTGTGCAATCATTGAAAACGACATCTGGCACAGTGCGAACAAGGTACTACGCAGTTCGCGAAGTGTCGCGATCTACGCCCAGGGTTAATTTTAACCCAGTCTGTTTCCTTGGGGGGTACCCTATTTTTCAAAAAGGCCATAACCTGCTCATACTTTTTCATGACCTCCGGATCTGGAGCTCCTGTCTTTGGATCTCTTGGGTATTCCTTAGTGGGCCAGTCTATGACTATTTTACATTCTGCCCACAGGTCTGCTGGTACAATTATATCAAACAGACTATTCAGGTCAATCCACAGCACTTTTGACAACTTCACAAATCTGTCGACCTGTCTATACCACTCGATGTGTTTCTCCCTTAGTCGAGGGAAATCATTTGTAAACGACAAAATATCCTGTCTGGTCCATGGGACATGTGCATACCCACCTCCTGGAATCTCCCTCATGGGGTAAGCTGTCACTGCTTTCTCTTTTTCTTTCAGAGGGAATGTCGAGTAAGTTCTATCTGCCCCATCCTCTCGCTTTCGGTACCATCTGACTTTCCATCTTTCTACGTCTCCCCATTTCCTCAACAAAGCAATCATCTCCTTGATCTGTCCTGTTCGGCCTGCATTGTTCAGATTCTCAATGTCCTTATCTGTAAAATCCACTCGGTAAGGCTATTGTAAAGCTTTTACCTTATCCATGTCAATCCCCAATTCACTGGCTATTCCTTTCAACCTGTCATGTATGTTCTTTGCTCTCCATGTGATGCTTTTGCACAGGAAGAGGATCTCCCCTTCCTGATAATTTTTCAGCGTTTCTGTAGGGATTGTTCCTACAATCATCTCCTCCATTTCCATACGTAGCCTAGCTACATCAATTCCCTGGGATTCTTTTTCTTTTCTCTGCAAAGCCTTCAGCCAATCATTCAAATCTTCAGCAGTTATTCCCACAGATTTTTCTGCACCCCCTGGTTCTGTCACTCTTTGTGGTTCTAAAATCGATCCTCTGTTCCCTTCCACACATCCAGTATTCAAACTTGAGTTAGTCTGCACACTCAATTCTCCTCCACATATAGTATGTCTCCATTGATTTTCTCCCGTTCTCCACTGTGTTTCTCCTGCTCTCATTTCTGCCTGCTCCGGAGGAACAATCAATCTATTGCCCACATATGGTACTGTCAAACCACTTTCGCCCGTCCTCTGCTTGTCGAAAATCGGCATAACCGGACCTATTGTCACAGGCACTGTAACTGCCTCAAGATTTTTAGTCAGTTCTCTGATTTTCTCTGTCAATTCAAAGGTAGTTCTCGCTAGTTCTCTGGTCTTTTCATCCTCAATTTCATTCTCCCTCTCTATCTCTCTTTCTCTCTCTCTCTCTCTCTCTCTCTCTTTCTTTCTCTCTCTCTCTCTCTCTTTCTCTCTCTCTTTCTCTCTCTCTATCTCTCTCTCTTTCTCTTTCCGCCAGAGAACAACTGCTTTTCAACCCAGGGGTGGTACCCTCTGTCTTAAGAATCCGCAGGGTGTCTCTCATTGGGGTCACTGCTGTTCCTACCTCTGGTTCTCGTCTATACGGGGGTGGTCTTTTATAGAGCATGTCCTCTAGGACATCGTCATCAGACTCATTCGCCCCATATCTCCTTGTTTCTACATTATGTTCTTTTCCTGTACATTTTCTCCCTTCCGTTTCCTCTGCTGTTCTTACAGGATATAACCCCTCAGTCATACTGGCATCACGCCATCGTCTCATCCGGTCATGATGGGTTTCGCGATCATACTTTCGCCCAAACATATACCTGTAACTTCCCCCACCCCTCTGCTTTTCTCGTTCATGCATTTCATCTTCCCATTCAGTCAATGCCTCAAACTGCGTCAGCCTAGGCCAAGGCTCTAGACTCATCATCCGTTCCCGTAAGTTCCTCAGTATGGCCAGATTAAATGAGCCATGTTCCGGGAAAGCTAAAACTCCATCCTCTTTCTTATACTTCACCCAGTTATCTAACCAAATACAGGTATGATACCCATACTTTGCAACCATGAAGGATGCAGGGGTTCTTATCGGGGGAAGTAACTGTCCTTCCCTAGTCACAATATCCTTATCCTTGTCAAACCAGTTCTTAACCTTACTAAACAAGGATTTCTTTTTCTTTTCCTCAGCGTGGTAATACATTTTCTTATTTTCCGCAAACTTTTTGTCTTTCTACAACTGTACGATCTCCTGTCCAATTGCAGCGCGACTCACACCAACGCACCAATCCTGGAGCGTCTACGTCACTAACTCAGTCCACGAATCCCAGCGCGACTCACACCAACGCACCAATCCTGGAGCGTCTACGTCACCCTGTATGTCTCCCAATCCTTACGCGGCGTACACTAGCACACCAATCACCGGGCTTCCACCGTTCCAACCCACTGTCCAATCACAGCGCGGTCTCCCTAACGTCAGCAGTCGCTGCAGCAGCTTCTGCTCCTGTCTCCTGTCTCTCTCGTCTACCCCTCCTTTACAAAACTACTCGGTAGACTTTGTTTCAACTTCTACGAGTCTGTTAGTTACAACATACAAACATCTCCATTGTCTGCTTCGCTAGCCACAGAACAGCAAAAGACCTTTCCCACAAGATCTGCCTTTCCCGAGAGCAGCGCTTACCTCTGCCCTACTACAGAATTGTTACTTCCGTTGATAAAGTAGCACATCCCTCTACTCTACCCTTCTAACAAGCACCAATTAACTGTTTTCTCCGGAATGCCCCGAAGAGTTTCACAATTAACCAGAATTCCTTCTCATTCACGCACTTTCACACCAGAAAATGTAGTACATTCACACAGAATTCTGTCTTTCCCGAGAACAGCGAACAGTCTGTCCTACTACAGAATTATATCACACGTTAACAAAGCAGCGCTTACCTCTGCACCGTCCTTCTAACAAGCTCAGAGAATACCTATTACCTTTCTAGTGATAAGCGTTACCGGAATGCCATACGGATCCCTGAGACCTAAGACCAGAACTTCACAGATAACCTTCGCTATCATATACACTTCTCTCACACAGAAATACGTTTGTAATGGCAACACACGGCGATGCTACCTCATCGAACCCAGACAATGCGACGCGCAACTTCAATTGTCACACGTTTTCCCCTGTCTGCATACAGGGCCAACAATCCCGCCTTTTTCCGAGAGCAGCACTCCCTCTGCCCTACTACGGAACTGTCACCGACTCCCTACGTCCCAGAAGCCGTACACAATACATAAAACTCAATACAACTTCGACATATAGTGTTAGTACAAATATCAATCAACAATCAACAAGCCTATATACACGCAAATTCACCAGATCAAGACAATAGTTAACCATCATTCTGCTACCAAGAAACTGGTGCAGATCGGAGCTTCCGAATCCCCTCTACTTCCACGGACAGAGTGATCTCACAGTCACACACGCTCACACACATCACACGCTGGTGGGGCCCATTACACCAACATTCATCCTGCCACCCTATCCGTGCCATGTATAAGGGGAAACACTTTCAGATACCTAACCAATCTGCATGTACCCTGAGGTCAATGGCATCAACTAGTTGCTATAGATCTGGTGAAAACATTTCAGATACGCAAATAAATTCAATAAACATGACCATAAATAACCACCCGACACAGTGATTCAAACAGAATATTTGTTTATCTAAAATTGTAAGAAAAGCCAATTAAATGCAAATTCATTTCTCTCATATTTACCTATTCTGGTTAAATGTCAGATCCTAAGTCAGAACCGGTCCTCAGTAAAGACAATCAAAGTTTCTAGCCGTCATGTAGAGTCACCGTCCTCTCCGTCAGCATCGGGACCTCGGATAATCAGTTCGGGAAGAAGTGGCGCTAGACCTCTCTAGTCTACTAATATTTATACTAAAATTATATTCTAAAATGTTACAATCATATCGTACAAAACGGATGAATGGTGGAAATGATGTCGTCTTGGTATATTGAGATACAGTGCAAGATTTTCTCACACATTGATCGTCTCAAATAATGAATAGAAAATAAGGGGTCCATCACTAATTCGGTACTTTTACGGATGTCTCTTTTGGATAAAATGTATCTCAATTGTGGGATCATTACAAGTTCATAAATTCAATATTTCGGTTTTGCAACAAATTCCATGTTCAGGGGCACTTGGCAGACTTCCTGGGCTTGTCGTCATGATCATGGCTTTTCAGTTCGTCAAGAGGGCAAGGTCACAGGCAGCGCGAAGTATCTTTGCAAAATTTCCATTAACTCGAATGCAGGCTGCGGGTGGTAGCCATCTTTTGGTAGGCCACATTGGTCAACTTAAGTGAAATAAGACATAAAACAGAATTACTGCACGGAAATGATTATACAGTGTTATTCCCTTGCTAATACCCTTATGTGTATGTATTTATCTATCCATTTGCGACATCAAAAGCCATTAATGCATATTAATTATAAGCGCAAAACACAATAACATCACATAAGCAACATCTATTTCGTCAATTTGCTCATCAACTTAGTTCATTTATTAATTTAGCCATGCAATAGCGTTCCCACGTGTAATTCTTCTGTTAATAAGATTGATTAAACCAAACTCGACAAACTTTTAGTAGTTATTAATTAATCAGTAGTACTTTTAGTTATAACATGCGAAAATGAAACAGGGATTCGGTTTTGAAGAAAAAACCCTGCTCCATCACGTTCACGATAAATTTTTACTGAGAATGGCACACAGTTACTAAATGGCGCATTTTCAGGAATTTCATATACCAACCATAAGACGAAATACCTGTAATTGTAAAGATTACGCCGGCATACTTTAAATTTCAATTGCGCCTATTTACAATACATTAGGAGAATTCCGAAGTGTGAAGCAGTTTTGATTATTAAAATGAAAGCATCAAAGTTTAAGATATGTACAAGTGACAGCTGGTTCTCTTTATAGCACAGCTGTTTAAAGTGTGTAAACATTTATTAAATGTAAACATCTCTGGTGGAGGTAATATTGATGCCCTCTGTATAGCAAAGCACACATTTTCTGAAGTGATTCGGAAAAACAAAAAACAGTGAACAAGTCTCTTATAATTTTGTTTTTATGCCTATAACAGAAACAAAAAAACACAGAGCAGGTACAGCATAGAAACGTATTGCTTCCGGCTGATAACAAAACAAAGTGGAAGGTATGTGTAAATCTTAGTCCAGATCACCTTATAATAAATGATGTTCTGCAGTCCCTGTTATAAAACCTGTCGCTAATTTCTTTATAATAGGCAACATGTGACACATCCAGCCATCTCATATAAAGAAATGACATCAGCACTCACATGCAATACCTTTCACAGTTCATTTCTAACCTCACAATGACTGCCAGAGTCAGCAGCCAATGGGAAAATCCGGTCAGGTAGCATTACTAAAGCAGTTGTTTAAGGAACAAAGCAAATTGTTCATTTTCATTGTTCTGTTCTGTTTTTCTAGCTGTATTGTGACAAGTAAAAAGGAGATATTGATGGCAACATGTTTAATTTTTCACTCCTTAGGTAATTATAGTAAAGTTAAAATATTTCTGCATGTTTCTACACATTTCATAACACTGAGCCTTTTTTTAAAAAACTGACTTGTATTAAACTGATTCTAATATGCTTTTGCAACAAATATCAAACAGCTTTTTTGATGTGTTTGATTTTGCACAAGAGATTCTGTTTTTATATATGATGTTTGCTATCATGCTCTGTCTTTCATATGAAAGAGCTATGCACTAAGGATTTATGTGGTTTGTGGAAAAGGTGATGATGATGTTTCCATGTATTATAAGGGATAAAGTAAACCCTGCTGCCCATGATAAGGATATTGCAAGTCACCTCAGAGTTCCATAACCATGTCAAGGAACTCGTCCTTTGGCCTCGTTTCTCCTTAGGGTCATGGCATTCCTAAGTGACTTGTAGTATCATTATAATGTATTGATACTATTTTTAAATACTTGTTTAAATTGTCTTTTATGATTTCATCATCGAAATAAAGACATTAAAACCTGAAAAACCTGACAGGGGGTTCTTTATCCCATCTAAATCATGAGATGGTTTTGCCTTATACCAGGGATGCTTTTAAGGGCCAATCTCCAACTGCCCCAGGGTTAACCCTAACTAGTTGTAGGAGGAGAGTAAGATGGGGTCAGGCAGGCAACTAGAGCCAAATTTCGGGGGGGGGCTGAAAAAGATTTCGGGGGGGGCTAAGTCTTCCAGCCATAGGCAGAGTGGCTGTAAGAAGGGGTGAAAACAGAACAAAAGCCTCATTAACGAGTAAATGGTCTTTTAAAGACCCGTGAAGTACTCTGGTGCGGCTGCAATTATACAGACGCCAGCCCGCGAGGCTGTCTCAGCCGGGCTGTCACATACGACGGGGGGGGCTGAAGCCCGGTGAGCCCAATGGGTGTTGCGCGCCTGGATGGGGTATACTTTGTCAATCCCAGGAAAAGCTAGCCTCCCTCTACCAAACTGTTATTCCATTTCTGAAGGTTGCAAAACAATTGAGTGGGACTGTTGATTCCACTAGCTCATTCCCTGAAATTGCGGAAAACCATCAAGGTCTAGTAATTGTCCTGGCCAATATCTTTTTCCCTAACATACAAATAAAGGAAAAGGGGGTACCTGGGCACCCCTAGTATGATGGCAATTGCCACAAGGCTAAGCAAACTCTTGTTTTAGCTATTAAATCTAATGACAAGCTGCAAATAAAGGCTAAGCGGTTAGCCTACAAAAACATTGTTAAACTGGCAAAAAGAAATTGTGAAGAAGACAAATGGGAGAGCCTGGGAAGTGCATTAAGCACCAGGGACAGGAGGACTTTTTGGAACTTAATAAATACTGGTTGCATAGAGGGTAAATCTGCAATAGAACTAAATCTAGGGGCAGAAGTCTGGAAGGCCCACTTCCAGTCCTTATACGCTAGGGCAGAGGGTGATGCTGGGCAAGCTACAAATGAGTGTCCCTACCCACAGTTATCTTGCTCTGATGCTCCAGAAATCTCCCTAAAAGAGATAACGGATGCCTTAAGCAGGGTAATTCTTGCAAGGCCCCAGGTCTAGATAAGATCCATGGTGATCTCTTTTGTACTGAGCCTAGCATTTGGGCCCCATACTTATGGACCCTATTTAATGCTATTCCCCAAGGAATGGCGATCACTGCGACTTGGTTGGGGGCGGTAATCATCCCGATCTATAAAAAGGGCTCACCCCTCCATCCTGCAAACTATCGCCCCATCAGTCTCATTGTCGTCACTCAGAAAATATATGCACGAGTGCTGCTGGGCCGATTACAGAATTGGATGGAGGAGCATACTATTCTTAGCTAAGGCCAGTTTTAGAGCAAAAATGTCCACTATTGACCAAATCTTCAGGTTGCAATTACTACACTGGAAGACAGTGATCTTGGAGGGTGTCAACATCTACATGATCTTTGTGGACTTAAAATCGGCATTCGATTTGGTCCCTAGGGAGAAATTATGGGCCATCTTGCTTGACCTGGGTGCCCCCTCATATCTCTGCCACCATCTGAAACGACTACATGAACATAAATTTGCCTATATTAGGTATGGGAAAAATGCAGAGCTTACTGATCACATACCCAGAGATAGAGGTGAATGACAAGAGTGCGTTTTGGCCCCGACCCTCTTTGGCTTATTCATCAATGGCTTAATGGAGGCCTTGATAGCAGAGAGGGACATAGGTGCTCCAAGGTTCGCGAACCGTAAGTTACCAGCCTTGATGTTCGCCGACGATACCCTCCTGCTGTCAAGGTCCCCTATGGGAATACAGAGGGCTTTAGATACTTTCCATTTATTCTGCAAGTGTAGGGGCCTGTAGATAAATACTCAGAAAACCAAATACATGGCTTTTAATGCAGAGTACTATACACGACCTAATCCCCAGTTAGATGGGAAATTATCAGAGAAAGTGTCTTTTTTTGATTACTTGGGATTGTCACTCACTGACAAAATGGAGTGGGGTGTACAAATAAAGAAGGTAAGCTTAAAGATGGCCCAGACAATGGGGGGCTTAGCAAAGATGCAGAGGAAGTGCACACACTAAACGATTTGGCCGGTGTTGGAAATTTACAAGGCACAAGCTAGAGGGGATGCTTTGTATGGGGCAGAAATTTGGGGCCATCTGACCTTCCTTCTAAGATCGAGAATTCCTTTGCTAGACAACTCCTGGGACTCCCCAAAAGTACACCGCTCACGCCGCTTTGAATGGATCTTGGGGTCGGCCCCATTGCAGTGGAGGTCGCACTTAGACCCCTGTTATACTGGCGACACCTATGGAGCACCCCAGAATTCAGAGAGAAATTTAGGGAAGTGGTTAATTTACAGGGAGCAAGTAAAATGTCATTGTTGGCCCATATTAAAAACTCTCTAATTGCTATGCGGATGGGTGATCTATGGGCTAGTACCGAAGATAGTTGCCAGTCAACACCTAGGAAGGCCCTGTCAAAGAATTATAAAGAATACAATCTTACCGTATTACAGGGGAGTTCCGCAACCTTCTTAGAGTTAAAACTGCAACATAGGTTGGAACACGTTATTGATGATATACAGCCAGCCCTTGCTAAAAAGTTATATCTGCAGTTTAGTCACGGTACACTGCCCCTTCATGGTTTTACAAATAATTGGGGGGGCACTTCAATCAGGGGCTGCCCGATATGTAATAATGCACCAGAGACGGACCAACATGTACTTTTTTTTCCCCGGCATACAAGAAAGCGAGACACCGATGGTTACTGCAGTTATGCAGAAACCTCGGAACAACTCATTGTGCACAGGCTTTTAGGATATTACAATATGATACAAGTATGCCCTTTGCGTACTCAGTTTCTCGCTATCTGTTTTCAATGTGGTGCGCACGCCGAGCTATTTTAAAGTTAGGGGCCGCCCAATTAAATCACCCTATTCCACCATTGTGATTGGTTGTTTTACAAATCTGATTTGATTACGTCTTAAGTGTCAAAAATGTGTACTTATAAAATATTTATTATACTTTTTAACTTCCTTAGGAATTTTCTAACAATATTTTAATACATATGGATTTTATTAAAGGAAAATTTAAATTGCATGAGTTGTGTTGTACTTCTTTTTAATTGTGCTTTTATGGCCTTGTTATGCCGAAATAAAGAATTTCTTGAGTTGACTTGACGTGACTTGACATATAAATCAGTGGTGTACCAAAGATACAATGGGACCTGGTGCAAGAAAGGAAAATGAGCACCTCTCCTTCTCTTGTTCCAAGGAGGAAGGGACCATTAAAATAAGTAAAACCATGTTCAAAAAAAGAAACACAAAAAGGGAAGTGCACTTAGACTAATGGAACCCCTACAGTGTCTAAACTGTATGGTTCTGTCTGACTAACAGTATCAAGTGCAATTTGTAAAACAAAAAATAAAATATATGCAGGGACCCAAAGACTTTCCAATGTTGCCAAACACAAAGGCTGCTTAGTCTTGGTTCCACATAAAAACTTGTCCTTCCTTTCTTGAGTTCCTGTCTCATTATTTCACTTTTAAAGGTTCTTTTACATCCCTGTTTTCACCCTATTTTTCTCTTCTTCCTTCTCTACTTTTTTTGCTTTGCCTTTCATCACAGTGACTCAAAGTCAGATGGGGAAAAAGAAGTCCTGGTCCTTCACTATGAGTGCCTGACCCCACGACCTGCGACACCTGACAAAAACAAATCACTGTTTATCACCCTTAAATTCTCATTATGTGGATATGGATAGTGCCCCTGTTTGGTGAACTCACAGAAAGAAACTGATCAATGACTATTTTTCATCTTGTGTTTGCTAGCTATCTAATTACCAGGAGAAGCACAGACTTACAGTGAAGGTAGGTCACAAGTCAGCCATGAGATCCATGTAAGTCGAGGTTTCAGGATCACAAGTTTCACAAAAGAACAAAGATCACCTAACAAGAATTTGCCCATTTACTGGACAGTTCCAACACTTTTTTTATATTTTTATATAGGGCAAAAGCTTACTCTCATACTTATGCCTACTATTCCTCCTGGGTTATGGGCCATCAACCTGAACTCTCCAGCCATCTCTCTACTGGGCTTTTCTTTCAATCTGACTCGAGGTGTAACCCGTCTCCTGGCAGTCATCCTCAAGGCCTCAACACCAGGTGTTTCTTGGTCTTTCTCTTTTCCTTTTCCCTTGAGGGTTCCAGGTGAGGGATTGCCTGGTGGTGTTTGGTGCAGGCTTAGGGTGGGTGTGACCTATCCTGCTTCACCATATTTTCATAATTTCTTCATGAGTCTGGAGTTGGGAAGTCTCCTGCCATAGGTTGCTGTTGCTATCGGTGTTTGGCCAGCAGATTTGGAGGATTTTCCCCAGACAGGTGTTGATGAAGGTTTGGACTTTGTTGGTGGTGGTCACTGTGGTACTCCAAGTTTCTGCTCCATTCAGAAGGACTGATTTTACATTAGTGTTAAAAAGCCTCATCTAGGTTTGCAGCGTTATGTCCTTGGAGCTTCAGCTCCACTTTAGCTGAATGAAGGCATCCTTTGCAGATTCTTGGCTTGACATCAGTGTCTGTGTCACCCTGCTTTTCTATGAAACTGTCCAGGTTGGTGAAGGCCACAGTCTCTTGAGTGCATCGCCTGCAAGAGTGACTACAGCTGTGCTGGCTGTATTAGCCTCCAGGATCTTGGTTTTCCCCTATGGATGTTGGGACCAAGGCGTGCTGATTTGGATGCCACTTTGTCGGTCTTCTCTTGCATCTGTAGATGGGTATCTGAGTGTAGGACCAGGTCGTCTGCAAAGTCAAGGTCATTGAACTTCATCCAAGGTGTCCACTGGATCCCATTTCTTCTCCTTGATGTAGATGTCTTCATGATCCAATCTAATTCCAGCAGGAAGAGAAAAGGTGAGAACAGACAACCACGGCACACTGCAGTCCTTACTTCAAAGGCTTCTGTGAGTTGTCCTCCATGGACTATCTTGCAGGTCATTCCCTTGTAAGGGTTCCTGATGATCCCTCTTTCCAGTCTGCTGCCCCTTTTCCTCTTCCCAGATCCTTCCAATCATGGGGTCAAGCATGTCTACTGATGTTTCAATGTCTGCCTTCAGTTCCTCCGCAGGAATTTTGTCAGGTCTTGCTGCCTTCCCATTTCCCAGATGTTTGATGGCTTGCTGTATTTCTTCCTTGGTTGGTACACAGCTGTCAATTGGCAAATCCTTTTCAGCTGGCTGTATGTCTGGTGGAGACTGTGGCATGGACTGGTTCAGCAGTTTTTCAAAGTGCTCCACCCATCTTCATAGTTGGCCTTCGTTACCCATTATTGTCTTCCCAGCTTTATCTTTAACAGGTCTTTCTGGCTTGCTGTATCTGCTGGAGACTTTCCTTGTTATTTCGCAGAGTTCTTTCAAGTTTTGATGGCTTACTGCTTTCTGGGCTTCTGAAGAAAGACAATTGATGAATCTTCACATGTCTGCTTTTAAGCTCCTCTTTGCTTCTTTGTTGGTTTTGGTGCATTCTCCTTCAGCTTTCGCTTTTTCTGCTCTTGTTCAGCTGCTGGTAACTGCAGCTTTCCTTTCCTTTCTCGTCATGAATTTGCAGAGAGTCTTGGTGGAGATCCATTCTTTATGCTGGTGTTTCTTGGGAACCAGTACCTACTGGCAGATTTATGCCACACTGTCTTTGAGCTTCTCCCACTTGTTTTCTACTGGGTCTCCATCGTCCTCCAGATCTTGCGAGACTTGAAACGTGTTACTGAGTATTCACTCTGTTTCTGTGCATCTCTGAGAAGGGTGCTGTTAAATCGCTAGTTTTGGTTTGTTGGTTCCATCAATGCTTTCTTCAGCTTTCGCTTTAGCCTGGCCACTACAAGGTGATGTTCTGATGCCATGTCCGTTCCTCTCATCACTCCCACATCCTGCCGGGACCTCCAGAACGTCTTGGCAATGCAGACATGGTCGATATAATTCTCTGTTGAAAGGCCTGGTGACACCCACATTGCCTTGTGTATTCCTTTGTGTGGGAATACACTACCGCCTATCACCAGACAGTCCAGGGCACAGAGATCTGCAAGCCTTTCACCATTTTCATTCATTTCGCCTAAGCTCTGGTTGCCCATGACGTCTTCATACCCAATGTTGTTGATTCCAATCTTGACATGAATGAAGCTTGTGTGACAGTTCTAGTTAGCACAATGCACTTTATGCTCCTTGTAAACTAAGCTAGTGTTTGCTTTGCTCATATTGCACACAGGATCAGTTTTTAGGTGAAGAATTTATCAGGCCTCAAATGAAGAATGTAGCCAGTGCAGTAGTTTAAAGTCAACACAATGCATTTCACGTGCCCACAACATGAAGAGCGACAGTCCCCTCCTCCTTTTTCTCCTGTTTGCACATGGATTTAATTTTAAAAGCAGTGTTCCTCAGGTCCATTCTTAAGAAAGAGATTTATGTATAGCTTTCATATTTTGCACATGGAACCAACTTCAGATAACATGTTTATTTTGTCCCATCTTAAGAATGAGGTTTGCACTTCCTAGCTCCTGCTAGCCTCTTGTATTCTGCTGCTCTTAAATAAAGTATATTGTTTTCACTACTTCAACACTAGGAATTAATGCTTGAGGAAATGTTAATCAAGTCTCTTTTAATTATGAAACCTGCTGTACCCTGTCTTTTTTATGCTAAAATTGCTATGTAATTAACAAAACATTAAGATTTTGTTTACCTTATTTACCTTATTGAGGTCACCCATCAGTATGGTGTGTCCCTCTCAAGGAATTTCTCCAGGATGGACTGGAGTCTTCTGTAAATCAGTTATTTGTCCTCCTCTTTGCTGTCATTTGTAGGTGCATAGCACTGGATAACATTCATCTTTATCCTCTTTTACTTTGTGCCATAGGTCGCTGTGATGATTCTTGTGTCCATTCAATCAGAGCTCTGTTGGCTGATGGCATTAGCATCAGAGCTACTCCCTGAGTACGTGGGGCAGTCTCTTCCTCATGTCCAGAATACAGCAGCCCTCCTCCTGGAGCCAGTCTTTTCTGTCTGGACTGTGTCTTGCAGGGCATGCTTGTATTTGTTCTTCTCCACTGCCACGTGGGCTGTCTTGCCTGTCTCGTACCTGGCCCTCATGTTCCATGATGGCATTGGTAGAAAGTTGGGGTGGGCAGATTGTTTTGTTCCACCCACAGAATTGGCAGAATATTGGCTACTCTGTGTTACTCTTTAACACAGAATTCTGGTAAAATTCCACCAACCACCGCGTGGCAGAATTTTTCCCCATGAGGTTCCAGAATATGCAAGCGAGATTTGGCATGACCTAGTATGACTTTCTAATGCGGGTAGTCACTCTCGTTTGCAGGCGATCAGAGGGCTTCCATTCAAGTAGCTATGCTGCAGCATGCATGAGTAGATTTCCTACTTGGGCGGCAGCAAAATCAACACAAATGGCGGCACCCTCCTGCGCAACGCATGCTGTCATTTACGCTGATATTGAATGCTGTTCGTGCTACCGGTGCTAAGTTGCAGCGCGGGATGCATATTTTCTGCCTGTTGGCGGAATTCCTTGGAATCTCACTGAGTTTTTCTGTAACTCCCAGAATTCCTCAGAGTGAAACTCTGCCAGTTCCACCAATCACTAGTCCAAAACAGTTGGATCAGCCTTGTGGCTTCCAGGGATCTCTGGGTTTCACCACAAGACGTCATAGCTCTCCGTGAGGGAGATTCCTCTCTCCCTAAGGTCGGGATGTATTTTAGTCTTTTGGTTGACGTTTCTGTGGCTAAGATTGTTTTACATGTTAGGGTAGCTAGCCCCATTTATAACCCTCCTCTCCTTTCACATCTGGGCCTGGGACTGGCCATGGCAGAGTTGATGGGAACTCAACTCTAAGGTATTGGAGCACTCCACATGAGGGGCAGTTACATTACACAAGGGCACATTTATTTGAAAACTTGTGGCCCTGAGTGGTTCCATAAATCTGGAGTAAGGCAACGCTGCACAATTCTCTGGGTTGCTTCACTCTACGCGGGGTAGGCATTCCATGGTTGTTGTGTGGGTGTTCCCACACAACTCCCATGGTTTTTGATGCATTATCAAAATTACCATACTTTGAGACCTGGGAATGCACCAAAAAGATATGCCTTCTCAGGTGAGATGTGACAAGGAAAATATTTGTATTTCTCCTTGTTCTTTCCTCTTTCTATGTGTGCTGCATTCTGTATCACACGTAGAAAGAGGAATATGTGTCTCAGGATTATTTTTCTGCAGGAAGTTGTCCCATCCTGCATAAAACAATACTGCATGCAATGGTGGCACTCTTGCACCATGGTGCAAGGGTATCTGCTTTGGCGCAAGGCTGCCATAAGTGCACCAGCGCAGGGGGAAAGGCGCAAATACACCGTATTGCCTTAAATAAGTGCCTTTTCCCTGCCACGTCGTGCAGAGCAGCAAGGTGATTTTCTGCACTGCAGGGGTGACATTCTTGTAAATAGGCCACATCGTGCAGAAGATGCACCTGATTACAAGATTCTCTTAAAATTGCTTAGCATGTTGGAAAATGTAATTATTTGAAAATAAACCAAAACAAAAAAATGTGGCTAGAATTACAGTGTGAGAAAATATTCAGTGAAATTATGGCTTCGATTGTTACGTCTTCAAATGAACTAACTCCTTTGTCCATGAAAAAAAATGGAAGACTTCATTCCCAAAACCTAGACTCACCGAGTTAAAAAATTAAGTTGTAAAGATCAGAAATGTAATCATGGGAGACAAGCTGTGATAGTTTTTCAATCACTGTGGGACTGCATCAATTTAAAGTCATGTAACATTAAAGAGAAAAACGTCTGGGAGAGAGCCCCAGTTGTCACTTTAGATTAGATTTGTAGTTGTTATCCGCCTGCACATTTTTTAGCTTTTTTACATTTAAACAATATAGCCTTTGCATCTATGCAGTGTCTATGCACGGAAATGTAGAGTGTTACTGTTTATCATATTGCCGGGAGATCAGGAGGCAGTACAAATTAATCTGTATTCATAAAATGCACATTTGCTCCCCAAACCTATTAACATATTAACATGAGCTCGCTTCCTTGGAGTAATGTAATGTACAGTGAGTCAGCCCAGCAAATCTACTATTCAGTGCCACTGCACTTAATTTGAGAACGGGGCTGAAATCAATTTGTGGTCTATCTCACTTCACCTACTCTACAATGCAATTGGAAAACCTCATTTAATATGACTAGTTTCTAAATCAATAAAGTTTGCCTCCATCATAGTACCAAGGTCTGTTTAGATGAACGCGATGGCAATCTGATGATATGCTCTCCCTTAAGGATAACACTTGCGATGTTACATGTAACCAATTTCTGAAATACATATTGTGTGCTTTGATGCGTGAGAACCAGCTTTACTTCTTGTCTGGGCTCCTTTTCCCACATGAGTCTTCAGCTGGGATGGCTGCCTCTGAAGAACAGCGCAGTAAGCAGTGGCAGTAGGTGGGGGTGGTCTTGAGGGCCATCCCTCAAAGGTCACTTCCTGGGTCACTCTGAGGGGCATATTTACAATCCCCTATCGCCACGGGAACGTGGCTTAATGCTGCCTTGTAAATAAGGTCCGATGGCGATGGGTGTTGCTGTGGGCGTTCCACCGCAACACTCATTGATTTTGACGCTTCCCCATATTTACAAGGGTAGAATAAATATGTGGCAGCACCAAAATTAAGACTAGGGGAAAACTGGTCTTACCCTGGCGCAACGAGGACAAATGTTTATTTTCTCATAGTTTTTTGCTGTTTTCACGTGTCCTGCGTTGTGCAGCACACATGGAAACAGAAAAACACCAACAATTGTTTATATACAGGAAAGTCCCCCTTCCTGCACATAAACAATCAAATGCAGTTTTGCAACTTTTGCATTAAGCAGCACACATAGAAGTTACATAGAAGTTACAAAACAGCATTTGAAGATTGGTTATGTGCAGTAAGGGGACCTTCCTGCACATAAACAATCTTCCCCTCAACGCAGACATGGTGCAAGGGTACCTGCGTTGGCTCCAGGCTGCTATGTTTAGCGCCAGCGCTGGAGGAAATGCAAGGCTGCACCATATTGTTGTAAATATGGTGCAGCCCTGCGTTTCTGAAGTGACGGAGTGCGGCGTTAAGCCAGGAAGGCTAACGCCTCACTACGCCACTTCCCTTGTAAATATGCCCCTGAATTTCCTGCAACTGAAATCATTTTTAGTGCAGGGGTGTAAAGAAGGCCCCTACAACCCCTGCGTTGTCGGGGAGCCCCCAACCCTGAAGTGGACAGCCAACCCTGCGGAAGGCCCAATTAAATCCAAGGTCAATGAATATCTGCGAAATATGGAAGACTCATGGCCCCTCTTCACAATCTGCAGGGGGGAGCATTATTTAGCACTATGCCTTTGTTCTACTTCAAGAGCCCACTGTTGGCTGGTGTTTACATAGTTGTAGGAAGTTCAATAAGTAGCTTGTTGTGTGTTACAGAGGTTGTATGTCACTATACAGAGGTTGATAATATTGACCTATAATAATGTATCCTAACAATACATCCAAAGCAATTATAACTATTCTTAACTCCATTTATAGTTATCTTGTGAGGTAAGCATATAATTACTATTATTCAGAAGCCCCCCCCCCCTGCCCCGAACCCACCCGACAGTTAGGCAGATATAGTATATGCGATGTTATTCCAATGAGGTGTAATGTATGTGTTATATGGTGGGGATATGCTGTTACATTTGTTACTGATTTGGGTAATCAGAGGTCAGGCCATAGGTCGAATGACAGCGAGTGAGCGGTCCCAGATCTGAAAGGTGATAAGTAAAAAGATATGTAGGAAGGGTGTGGAAGTGCAATGATATAGAAAAAGGTGCTTATATTTTCAGAATCTATTTGGACAAATAATTCTGATATGATCAATTCATAAACTAGGGTTTGCTTCACATGTTTGAACATAACACTACAATGTTGGTGCACAGATATCAACATGCACAAAGGTAAAGATCCATCATTGATTGACACAATCAGCATGACTAGGATTTGAACAACGCAAACGAGATTCCCGAAATTCATGTTTGAAAGTCTCTTACAACGAGCAGGGATCCTGATGGCTTCACTTAGTGAAGACCAACAAATTTAGAGGTTTGTAGATGATCACCAAACATTTGAAAGCAGCCACAACGCCCACTGAAAAACTTGTATATTTAGACTTGTTATAGCTTACAAACTGAAACTTGTTACACTATAAATCCAAATTCATTGCTTTAGAAAATCATACCACGGGAGACAAGAGCTTTGAAGGTAATTTAAGGTGGGGCAAGAGGAATTTAGCAAACAAAGGGGCATATTTACAAGCCTCCATCGCCACCACAACTTCACTTTTCAGGACATTGTGGTGGCGATAGGGGCTTCGCCTTATTTATAAGGCAGTGTTAAGCCACTTGACATTTGTTAAAGTTCTTGTAAATAAGGCACCCTTTCACGCTATACTTAGCGTGAAAGGGGAGGGCATTGGGTGTTGCGGTGGGAGTTCCAATGCAACACCCATTGATTTTGATGCTGCCCTAATTTACAAGAGTTGTGTAAATAGGAGGCAACGCCAAAATAAAGACCAGGGAAAACCTGGTCTTAACCTGGTTAAACAAGGAGAAATGTTTAATTTCTCCTTATTTTGCTGTTTCCATGTGTGCTGCGTTGTGCAGCACACATAGAAACAGCAAAAAGCCATTGATTGTTTATGTGCAGGAAGGTGTCCCTTCCTGCATATAAGCAATCATTTAAAAAAATTTACTTTTTGCAATTTCTATGTTTGGTGCATTAAGCAGCACACATAGAAGTTACAAAATGCCATTTAAATATTGTTTATGTGCAGGAAGGTAGACCTTCCTGCACATAAACAAACTTCTCCTCAAAGCAGACACCCTGGCATTATGGTGCAAGGGTGTCTGTGTTGGAGCTAGGCTGCTAAATTTAGCGCAAGCGCAGGGGGAAACACAGGGCAGCACCATATTGTTGTAAATATGGTGCAGCCCTGCGTTTCAGAAGTGGCACAGTGCGGTGTTAAGCCAGGAAGGCTAACTCCGCACTCTGCCACTTCTTAGTAAATATGCCCCAAAGTGTGGTGTGTTTCAGTATGACCTAGACATCCCCAGAGAAAGTGGCATTGGAACGATTAGAATTATAAAATACGTTCACTTTGCCATACACCCTTTCAACATCGGTGTATACAAATACCATTTCAAGAACATCACCATCTCTACAGAAACTCACCCTGGTATGTTCACTAATCCGTGGTGGAAGCCAACAGCAAATCTGTGACCAATATCTCCAGCCTGAATCGTTGTGTCAACGTTTAGAAGAGGAATTGTTCTTTTGAAAAATTGCATGTTATTATCCATCCACTCGAATTAGAGGTGCTAGTTTGTTAGTCATGGTGTGAGACATAGCCCATTCTATAGAACATCATTTAAGGTCCTTGCCCTCACTTGGTATGGAGTGACATAAATGTCTTATAAAAAAACACCATAAAGTATTCCAGAGTTGGATGCTTTCTTTATGCATTGAGAGTAAACACCCTGGCAAATGAGTAGTGGGCAGGTCAATGGAATTAGTGTATGTGCTTGCAGAGGAAGGGTCCTTGGTGCCCTGAGTTGATTATAACACTTGAGTGTTAGAACACAATTTTCCTACAACTGGCTCCCTTCCACAGCAGAACTTTCTGCTATCACTGGCGATATTCTGAACTCACAGGTGATTTCTGTGTCCTTAAACTACAAGATGAGTATATCTGTCTTTTTCCTATACTAGTAGGGAGTTTGGCCTAGAAGTAGAGCTTAAACTCTAAAACTAATACCAATTTTTCCTGGATGATGTCTGTCACTTCATGAGAGAGACTGACTAACACACAAAAGCGCTAGGCCCTTGGCGGGACTTCTGATAACTGTGTGTTGACAGGGTCACATATTGCATAAAGGGATGCAGTATCAGATTAAAATCTCCACTAAGTAAAATGAAACACTCAATAAAAAAGGTAAAGAAATTAGGATAGCTTCAAGAAGGACATTGGGAGAATATGTACTATCCATCATCAGTGGAGAAATAATATAACGTGTATTTGTAAAGTGCACGTTCACCCAGAAGGGCATCTTGGCACTGGATGTCAGATGTTTATTGTTACCCAACTCAGTGGTACTCATTTTATCGACCTGAGAAGGATGAAAGGCTGAGTGGACCCTCCAGTTTAAACCTGTGACCATGAGGGTAAACACAGGCCCCTACATTGGATCCATTAGTCCACTAATCCACCAGACCTGAATATAAATATACAACATGCCACATTGTCTTGCTTAAAGTTCATAAATTAGAGGGGGCGGAGCCTGACACAGAGGAGCATGGCAGCACCTCTTTACAGTTCCCGACATCATGGGCCCTGGTCACTGCTGAAGGCATCATCCCCAGTGGGACTCTGCTCGACACCTGTCCATGCCTTAATGTGAAATGCCTAAGTACACATAGTGGACGCCCAAGAGCTGGGGACAGCCTGTGTATGGACTCACACATGTAGGGACTGAATGTCTGAAGAAGAGTGGTTGGCATTCAGGCCGCCTACTCTCAGCCTGGTCGGCACGCCTGCTGCACAGCGCACTTCAAATCAACAGGCCCGGAAACTCGTGCAGCCCTATGAGAGCGGGCTCTCCCTCTTCACATTACGTGGGCACACGGCGGAATGGAAGCACCCCACCCCAATAAGGATTTGTTTACTGACAAAACAGATGTCTTTGCTACATTAACCAAACCACTCCACTGCTTTGACCAAGCTAGTGATGGGTGGAAACTGGATCCTACTTTTAGACCCACACCTAGATAGGTCTGATTTTCATGCCATCAGATAACCCAGATACAGGTACATTGTGTCTGATATTATCAGTGACCTTGCCTTGATAGAACCTTAGCGTCTGACTCACCCTAGGGATAAGGGCTACACATTCACCTCCTGTGTCCATGGTACCCGCTCGCACATTCGCACATTGATTTCTTTCTACTAAAAACAACGTTAGCCTGTGATATGGTAGCTGTCTCCATTATACTAAATGACACATCAGATCACTACCTCATCTTGCTTGATTAATATTTCTGAATTTTGCAACCCCTACTGGCCCACTGGCGCATTAACCTCTTCAATGCCCATGACGAGCTGGTCTCGTCATGGGCCGCGGTTGCGCTGTGCCCATGACGAGACCAGCTCGTCATAAACCCCGCCCGCTAATGAAACGGCCGGCACAGGGCGGGGAAAGGGGCGGGCACTGAAGGGGTTAATATCCACAGCTACAGATAAACAAAGACTCTGTGATCATTTGTGTCAATATCTGGAGGAAAATGTTGACACAGTCTCCTCCACGCAAATGTTGTGGGCAGCTGGGAAGGTCTGCACAACGGGAAACCTGATGAAGGATTGTGCAAATTTTAAGAAATGTTGCGAATCAGATATATGCCACCTGGCAGCTCTCACAAAACAGCTGACCATGGCATACAATCTGACACAGTCCCCAGCTCTATTTAAAGAGCTGCTTAAAGCCAAATTTGACTTAAATTCTCAGTGCACGACAGAAGCGGAATCTGCTCTCTTTAGACTGTGACAGCGGCATTATGAGAGGGGGTGAAAGGTGTGAGCACTGCTGGCGGCACAGCTTAAACAGGTGCAATTATATACCATCATACGTGCTATCAGAGATGTGCACAACACACTACTCACTGACCCACATGATGAGATCCTTCGGGAATTCATCAATTTCACCAAATTTAATGAACAATTATATTCCCTGTCTGCACATGACACCTCGCACATAGAACAAGACTTTATGAGAAGGCTCACTTTGCTGTCGCTCACATTCGAACAAGCAGCATCACTGGAGGGGATATAACTGACAACGAAATAGCTCAGGCAATAGATGACATGGCAACAATGAAGGCGCCAGGGGACGATGGTCTCCCAAAAGAACTTTATAAAGTAACGAAACCTCTGTCAGTACCCCTACTGGGCAAATTGTTCAGGGAAATCTCGAACACCACCACACCCCTATGGGAATTCAACAGGGGCTGGATAATGGTAATACCTAAACCAGGCTGGATTCACCGCCCAAAACCATTTTGTAAAATAACCAAACCCCTGTCAGTACCTTTACTGGGCAAAGAAGCGCTGCGGATCTTGTACAGACAAAGAGGCACGGAACATGTCGACCCGCACTCAACTTGATTAAGCCATTTGGGTACATTACTGACCCTGTTAGTGGCACCAACACTTGTTGTTTTTTAATCTGACAGGGGGATCTACAGAATAAAGGAGTATATGACATCTCCTAGTCAGTTTTAACTTACTGTTACCATACTCCACTCTGTACTTCATATTAGACACCCTCACACGCATCTGACGGTAAGAAAATCAAAAGATCTCCATGAAAGTGACCCTTCAGGGGACCCATAGGGCCTTGCAGTGCTGGCCCGAGGAGAAGCTCCTGCCCGATGATGAAGCATGACATCCCCCGGGATATGTGATGGCAACAAGAAACAGTCTTGTTGACAGTCCCTTCTGACTGTTCCACTCTTCCTCCTCTTCTTTTTCAGGAACAATGATCCCCTTGGTTTTAACTTAATCATAGCTTTGGAGCACGGGCACTGGACCCTCATCTGCACTCTCTTTATTTTGATACTAAATCTCAAACACCACCGCACCCTCACTGGAATTCAACAGGGGGCGGATAACGTTAATACCCAAACCAACCTGGGATCCTCTCCAATGACCAAATTATCTCCCGATCTGGAGATCCTTGCAGAGATCCTGGCCACCACCCTGAAGGCGTACATACCACTGCTAATACATCCTTCTCAAGTGGGGTTTGTGCCAGGTCACTCCACCACGAATCATTTGAGAATGCTTTCCTATCTCCTCTGGCAGGTACGTCATGATGCAAATGAAAAAGTACTTATGCTCCATGATGCTGAGAAGGCATTCAATCATGCGGAGTGGCCTTACATGTTCGGAGTGATGGAGGCCATGTGCCTATTGAAGACCTTTATTGATATGGTCCACTGACTTTAAGCATCTAACAGTTTTGGTGTCTTGCAGGGGATTCTCCTCACACTTCTTTTATAACAGATATTGGACGAGGCAGGAATGCCCACGCTCCCCCTTGCTATTTTTGATTGCATTGGAACCACTAGCGGCCACTATCTGTAACACACTGTGTATCCGTGGGAATTCCACAATGGGCAGGGAGTGGAATGCTTTCTATTATGCAGATGACATTCTGGTGACTCTCTCCTAGCTTGATGTACACGATCGAGATGTTTTCCAGTTTCTCAGGGTACAGAGTTAATTGGTTTAAATGCGAGCCTATGCCTATGACACAGACAACCGCAGCCACATCTTTAAGGACTGTGTTGTTCAATGGGAGACCCATCTTCCTTAAATTCCTGGGACTGTATCTGGACAGCAACTGGAGCTTGGCAATACGAGTTAACATTGCCCCCATCGTGGACAAGGTGAAAACAGAGTTCCCAACCTGGTCAAGACTCCAAATGTCTCTTTGGGGTAAAGGACAGAATATTAAAATGAATGTGATGGCAAGATTTAATTATATTTTTGACATTCTTTCCTTAACAATCCCTTAGGCTTTGGTGTGAGAGATTGACCGACTTATCTGGGACTTTGTGAGGGGAAATCACAGACCCAGGAGGGCTACGCCTCCCATATGCAGAATCTTACTGGTTGACCGCACAGCTGGCATATACTGCGCAAATAATAAAGCCTGCTAATGAAACACCCTTGTAGGTCTTTGCGGCTCAACATGTCCTACAGTCAGTTCCCCACAGTAACCCGATAGTATACGCCACACAATATGTCTGATGCCAGGGCCAATAAACTGATCCAAACTCTGGACACAACTCATTCACGGCTACCGGTGAGGAGGAATAGGAGTATTAAGATAGGGGGTAGGATATTAACTGGTTCATATAGAGGGGCTTCACAACATTTTGACCTTGAAAGGCTTCAGAGGGGCCATGGCAAGGCTCTATGCCACTGTAATGGGTGTCTGCTTCTCACACCCAAACGCATGTGCCCTCCGCTGCTAGTGAGAGCCGGGACTAGCTATCACACTCCCGGAGGAAGACTGGACAGATATCCTGGAGGGTCACAATAGATTGCTCCGAGAAGCTGGCCGACAATTTAGCTATTTTAAGATCCTCCGTCAATGGCTTTGGATGCAGGATAAACTCTATTGGGGCCACATGGAAACAGACAATAGGTGGTGGGGGTGTAAGGTGCCAGATTGTGAAATAGTGCATGCCCTATGGGACAGTACGGTGCTTGCGCATTATTGGGGAGCTGGGTGGGATATGCTGTGGGGCGAGCTCGGGCATAGGGGGACAAACTGATGAGTCATCTGTCTTTGCTGCCTGATATGTTAGTAGTCCCATAAATGCTCTCTCCTGAGAAACGTTGGCTGTCCACGGCACTGGCAGTGGAAAAGGTGGAAATCCTACACCATTGGAAAACTGCCACGTCATCTGTCTTTGCTGCCTGATATGTCAGTAGTCCCATAAATGCTCTCTCCTGAGAAACGTTGGCTGTCCACGGCACTGGCAGTGGGAAAGGTGGAAAGCCTACACCATTGGAAAACTGCCACGTCACTGTCCTATAATTCATGGATATCTGATATGCATGACATGGCCTCCTATGAAAAAACTATATACAAACTAAATGGCCAGTTGCAAAAATATGAAGAGGTCTGGGGCTCCTTCCTGTGGCTGTGATTGGGCACAAGCAGTGGGACACAGGGGTTTGTATGCATATTCCTAAACTGTCAATAAAAGGTGTATGGTTCACACAACTACCACCACAACACATAGCCAAAGGAAGATGTCATACACCTAACCGAGTATACCCGAGGCCACTGGATCACATGAGCCCACACGTTACAGTGTAGAATGTAACTCTTCTGTCTTTTTCTTCTTTTTTCAGTCCACATAACACTCCCGTGGCCTTAGCCAGATGCCTTGGGATTTCAAGGCAACAAGATGATGGAGAGTGGTTTTATACTGAGAAGGGGGACACACCCTATGCCCGCAATTTCCACCTATTCATTCCTTCTCTTACCTGCACTCCCCTTGATCCTTTTCTATTTAATGACATGTTTTGTTTTTCTCACCTCTCACAGGTGGAGGCTATTTCAATTTCAGTTGAATTGTCATATATGTGAAACTGATGCTGTTGTTGTTCACATGTACTGTCACATTGGATGCATGCTTAGATCTCATGAAAAACAAATATTGAATTAAAGTTCAAAAATAAACAGAAAATTGAACGGAGAGCTTTACTCAACATATTATACTCTTATTCCTCCTTGCATCTGGAACCCCACCACTGGAAATAAAAGCAGTGTGTTTCCTGGGAGAGCAGAACTGGGAATGCCTACACTGTAATTCTCTAGACACTAAAGACCTTTAATAAAGGAGTTCCCACCTTTGACATTAAGGGTAATTACCTATGCCATTTGAATAGCACATGGTTACCATATCATCTCTCTAACAAACAAAAGCAACCAATCTGCATAATTAAGGCTTCAGGGACAATAAAAGACAATCTGCCATAAACTTTTGAATGAAGAGGGACATAATCTAAACATGTTATTATGGAAGCAAATATAAATAAAGATTGAGACATAGGTCTTTAAAGCAAGTGCATCAGTAATTTTGAACTGGTAATCGCACACCTGGAATTATTGATACCATCTGCTTCAGTAATTTTGAGATACAGAATTTCCTTGGAGGCACAAGTTGTCTCCAGTGGAATGTGGGCATACCTTGGACATTAATGTTTCCACTCAGGCATCTGGATTCCTGGCAATTTTCCAGGGACAAATTCACATGGTTAACTATGTCTCCATAATTCCAGAAGAAGTGATCCCATAACGAAATGACAACATTTATCATAGTATTAAATTGAGAAGTACAAACTACGCATATAAAAAGATAAGCCTTTCCTATCTTTTTATGTGTGGAGTTCTCCTCGCCCACTGCGGAGCCTTCGTAGTCATAAAGTTGCTATTAAATCGTAGTTAGTGAATACCGAAAACTAGTAAGTGTAAATTTACCTTTGTGACTCAGGCCCAGTGCTCCTAAGAATATGTAATCTGTGCTCATTCCACTTGATCTAGCAATGGAGACCTTGCAATAAATCTAAGTTGAGCATTTATATTTCTCAGAGTAATCAGTGTTAGCGTTCCTCCCCTCACTACAGCTTCATGTTTAATTTACTTCATAAGGTTATACAAATCCATAAAACTGCCTTGTATTTATTAACTGCCAATTATCCAACTTATGTCAATTAAAAGAGATACTGTCCTGTTTAAACAACTAAATGTATAAAGAATATGGAGCAGATTCAACAATACAGCATGGATGAAAAGCTGAAATCTGTTTTACTTTAAACATAAACACATGGCATGGATTTTCTGTTCTCATTATATATTCCCAGAGACGGCAAGGATAAATATTTATATTGCATTCATGTTTTACAGTAAAAACACTGCTCATGGTGTTTATAAAGCTTCACTGTTGGAGTTGTTAGGGTCTGTCATGAAACCGTGGTTAAACAGGATCTACATCATAAAGCAGATGTGCTTAGATGTGGAAACTACCACAACACACAAAACTGAATACCATTTGCACAGCCAGTGGTGTAGCAAGGGTACCATGGACCTTAAAGCAAGAGGGTAAAATACAGGTTATGTATTAAAAGACAGTCATCACTGGAGTGCCCCTCACACCTCCATCCTGCTGGGCTCTTGACAGCTCTGTCACTGTACACATCATCAGTGCAGTAACTGCAGTTTTAATCTGGCTAAATGAAGATATTTTGCTCAGATAGCTCTGAGTGTAGTGGCAGCCTGGGATGTGGAAAGGCAGTGGGGCAAGCACACACAAGCACACTAACTTCCACCCATACAAAAACAGGCACACATACATACCCATGCCCACCCATCCATATGCACACTGACTTGCAGCCATCCATTCACAAGTGCATGCACATGAACTCACCATTCACAAGCACATACACAAGAACACACCCATTTGCAGCACTGATGAGTAAATACACATATATTCATACACACACAACAGTCAACAAACACTTACTGGGCCAGGGCGGTGACATCACATGGAGAAGCAGAAATGCCTCTTTGATTCCTGGAGGCGTTGGGTACGGAAGGGACTGACCGAAGATCCCACTACCTTCTCTCATTGTGTGACCTTGCATGGGTCAGCCAATAAGAGGAGGACCTTCCCTAGCTCTTCACAGAGTGGGATGGGGTCAGTTAGAGTTGCTAGTACCACCCCACTCTATGACGAGGTGTTAATGATAGACAGTTAGTCCAGTGTACTTCAGGGCTTAAAACTGGAGAGCCCAGGTCTGAGTATATTGGTGATGCTCCTCCATGTCATGAGAGGGAGGCTATCACAAGACTTTTATCTGGCTGGTGAAGTCACACCCTCAGGACTCTGAATTCTTCAGCCTGGCAAACCGTGGCTCAGGCTGTCAGGCTCCTGCGTCTAGTGCATTTAAAGTGCCTGGCTACCTGACCCGAAATGATGATTGTCTGTTGGGCTGACCTTTGCTCAGCCTGACAGACCCTTATCGTGCTTGAAAAAGGGAGGGGGTGGCGGGTCCCTTTGCCTTTTATGTTGGCCATGTCTGCTAAAGTGGTTGTTAATAGATGAATTTCAGCTATATCAAAAACCAGAATGATATTTTAATGATACAATGCAAAGCTAATCTAGAGTCAAAGTCCCAAACGTGTACCGGGAGAAAAGCTATCAGCAGTGTAGCAGGTGCAGTACTCAGTAGTGGCTCCTGGAGAGAGTGCTGTGGGGCGGTGGGGTGGGGCAGGGAAGGGGCAGTGTGGGGGGTAGTAAACTCCGGATTAAGGCCGAACGGAGTTCAGTAACTAAATAAACAAATAAAACGAATTACATTGCGCGCTGCATCACCGGTTTGGCGTTGCAGTGCGCGCAATGTAATTAGTTTTATTTATTTATTTAGTTAATGAACTCCGTTCTGCCTTAATCCGGAGTTTACTACCCCTCTCCCCCGCCCCGCCTCACCAGGAGCCGCTACTGGCAGTACTCCAATTAGAGTTAGTTTTCCACTGCAAAACTAGATGATTGGGACACGTTTCTTAGCTTGCACTGAGATACCACTGAAGATAAGTGCTCGAGCCTCAAACTATATCACACAAAATGTTGATGATGACTGTTTGCACCTGGCCCTTGTTTTTGATTAGGCCCTAGTAAACCTTTATTTTAATCCGAGCAGAAATTTGCATAAATCCTGATTATTGAGTTTTGTGCATTTTGCATAATTTTTCTTTTTCTTCAGCTTATTTTTTTTTGGTGCATATTTTTGGTGCAAGTGCTACTAATTGGGCAGAATATGAATTCTGGGTAAAGTGGATGTGGTAGTGTGCTGCAGCTGCATGCATTGCACTCCAAGGGGCAGATTTATGTTCCCTGGCGCATCCCTGCAAATCAGCATGGATACGCCAGGGAAGATGCATCACGCAAGTTTGCCCTTGCGCCGCATTTACAATGCGGTGCATCATGGCGCAAGGACAAGCAGATGCGGGCCGTATCTGCCGGCATAAGTTTGGCGCAGTGCTGAAGTTGTGTTGCAAGCACAGATACAAAGTATTTTCTTCATTTACCTACCATTTATCTGTGCTTGCATCCTATTATGGACATAGGTATAGAGACAAAGAGGCCATCAGGATGTGCACTGACTGTTCACTACAAAGAAGTGTCACACAGTAAGTGTGCCCCCTGAGGGCGACATCTGCAAGGGGGGAGAAGGTGTCCCATGGAAGCCCCAGGCATCCCACTGTACGTGGGTGCAGTTAATCACTACACCCTCCTACAGAACGGCCTCTACCTCCCTTTTGAAGTGCAGGCTGGATGCTGTCTGCACTGCATGTTCAGAGGGTAGACACAAGTTTGCTCCTGCTCTGCGGGCAGTACATTATCTGCAGTAGGTCTCAGTGTCCCTGTTTACACTCGGCACCCTAGTGAAAGATCTGTCCCAATGCAAATGGGGGCAGTACACCCTGCACAAAAATGTGGCCCAAGGCTGCCCAATTCAACATCCTCCAGATGCCCCAGCCTCCAATCTCAAGCAATTGTGCTACTATGCTGCTGTGTCATTAATAGGGAGGGAGCAGACAGGAAACAGGCAAGACATACACTTGAGAGGGTGTGTGCAGATATATGGATCAGGTGTCAAACAAAGAGGTGGAAAGGAAAGAAGTAGCTAATATACTGGCGGTCAGCGAGTCACATGCAGCAGGTGGTTGGCCAGAACCCACACAATGGTTAACCATGGCATAGTGCTCAGGAAGAAATGTTGTTATGATAAAAAATATTTCACTCCGAATCCCCTATATCAATTAGTTAGCAAGGAAATAATAAAATAAAAAAATTAGATAAAAAGCTGAGTCCTGTGTGCAATTCATTTTTAAACGATAAATGGTTACATGGAAAAAGATTTAGTGAGAAAGTCCGGCATGTGGTCTCCAAAGGGAACGATAGTCGAACCAGTGGTTAATTTGTTCAAAAATAAGTCCTGGGGCTCTCATCAGGAAGCAGCTTGCACCTACCCATTGCTCCTGTTAGCACCACCTGAAACAGAACCAACTACTAACCCTGAAAGTGGGGAGAGGATTTGGGGTAATGGCCAAAGCTATGACTTCAGAGCTGGGGAACCAGGTTCAAGTATCAGCGTCAGCTCAATATTCTGTGATTCTGGGCAAATCACTTAATCTCCTGTGCCTACCATAGACCAATGTGTCCTTAACTGACACACATAAAAAGCACTGGTGTTGATGATTAAGTGCTAGTGCTGAGCACCGAAAACCGCTGGCTCAAATTAAGCAATGAGTCAAACTAGTGTGGCGTAACAGTCAGTATGAGGCATGTTGAATCCATATAAAACCGTGATTGGTTTGAGGTATACACATGCTTAATTATAAACACAGCCTTCTTAAAATAGCAAGTAATGAATAGGAATTCCTTGCCTGTTCCTCTGATTTGACTCTGTTCCATGCCTGTGGAAATGAACTCATTAAACGCCTCTGCAGCACTATCAGTTCTTGGGAACAAATGAGAGTCGTGCTTGTCTGATGTGTACCTCAACCACCTTAGCCGCTCTGTGTGTATTAGGGAAATATTTTCTGCTGTAGATTAAAAAAGTGAATTCTATACCCTTAATTCCACATTGTAATACAATCAGCAGTGTGACTCTGAAGCTGGTACTATTTGTCATTGGATGATGCAGGCAGTTAAAATATATTGAATGGTTGGGTGTTGTTAATAGGGTATGTATGCAATTGTGCAATTATTCACCTGGAAATTTGGTGAGATGGCAGGAAAATGAAGTCAAATTATACATTGTCTGGAACATAACATAAGGCCAGGCACCAAAATAAAAGTGGCTCCCATTAGCTAATTAGATCACTAAAAATGTGTCAACATCGCGGCAGTTTTTAACTTTTAAAAGACATGCTGTATAGGTGCTTTTTGCAACATATGGGAAACTGCATACATTTGTGTTTGCTGCAGGCATTGTGGTAATATCAGAGACATCAATAGTAAAAGCCAGCCCATCAGACCATTAAACAGGCCCACAAACAACTAAAAGAACAGCCCACGCACTGACCTGTTAGACCAGCCCTTCTGGCACTGCCAGATTGCCTTATAGGACAGTTTAACCTGATTACACATAAACGTCACAAAATAGGGTATCTCGCGTTAATTTCTTTTTTCGAGATATAGGCAAGGTCAATTGCTCGAGGGCAAAATGTCTATTGAGATACCTTTTTGGCTCTAGATACTCTTCCATGAAAAATGTTCTGCTTAAGCCAGTCCCCAGAGCAAAAGTGTATGTCATTTCACACTTGCTTACTTCCTGAAATTACGTGTATTTTGCATAAAGCCAGATTTCCGAAATATAACAAACTACCTGAGTGTAATTAAAAACTTCTCTCCTAGCCTTTTTGTTAGACATTTCTTTAAAATCGAGAAGTATTTTATTACCCAAAAAGTGTAAGATAAAAATACACAGGCTCCCAGGATGAAGGCAAATGCCTCCCCACAATGTACAATAAGTGAAACCCCGCCATTCAAACATAGGCTACAACTGCAGAGCATTAAGCATATTGGTGCATACCTCGAGAATTGTGAATGCAGGTGGTAAGAGCTTATTTAGAACCAACACAAGAAAAGGCTGAATGTAACTTGTTTGGCTACAATTGGCTCATTAAATCTCAATCTGGTGAAGGGCTTGACATAGTTCCTTAGGTCCTGAATAAGCTACACCGTCCTTCTCATTGTGCTTTCTGAATTTCCTGTGTTTAGCACTTAAATAGGATAATAACCTGGAAATCTTGATAAAAATAATGTTTTATGCTTATTATTACAAGTGTGAGCAAATTAGGGCCAGAATGGTCGATCCTTGATATTTTCAACATATGCACCTGTAATAGGTGTGCATGCAATAAGAGGAACTAGTTTACATAGTGATTATCCAGAAGGTTAGTAATGGATTCGACCCCTTATGGACATATTTTTGACATCCTGTATTACAATGCACTAGACCATGAACGTGACACGCTCAATACTTTTTGGCCTTTCCTTCAAAGATAATGCGTAATGTTGGATGGACGGCTGATCTGAGCCTAGACTAAAAATAAACAGTATGACCCTTTTCATATTTAAATTCAACTCATCTCATTCTCATCTGATCTAAGTGGCAATTACCAAATCTTCAGCTTTGACTGTTGCCAGATTCACTATATGTAAAAAAAAATATACATGTGTATAAATGAGTAGAAGCACACTGATAATCCTATGTGGGGCACTATATTTGGTAATAAACAATATGGTAAAAAGGATTAACTGTTGGGCGCATTGCCATTCCAGCTTCTAAATTTTCAAGAGAAAATCAAGGTAAAAAAATGCTACCTTGTACTCTTCAAAGGAAACAGGACATACAGAGGATTTTTCAAAATTAAACAATAGGATTCATGAATGATCCTGCTTGACATGTGTACTACCATATTATATTATTACTAACCCCAAGTTCTATTCCTGACTGTTTGACCCCAATGCACCCCTCTATAAAGACCCATTCCAAGTCAGAAATTATTTCCACCTGCATGTGTGGCATTGTTATTAATGTCCCATTAAATATTTTGATTGAATAACTGAGAGGGCGAGGTACATGTATGGATGTCAACAAGGTTAATAAACCAATTATTTCATCACTAAAACTTAGTGTCAGTGAGAAAATCTGACCCCTGACAGAATATAGGAAACAAAAATATTGTGTGGATAGAATATCGCATCAAAAATATCAAGGATCAAAAAATATCAAGAAGGTAATTGCAAATAGGTAATTATAGATTTGTTAATATTAACTCCACATCTACGTACTTTGAAGCTATATAGATATCATCAAGTTACATATATGTGGAACTATATATAGTCAATTATGCACTGTAAAGGGCTGGTGCATTGTTCCCCGTCGCACCACCTTTTAGTTCCAAATTAGCATTCAACACTTGTTTTGTTGGATTCAAAAAATGAATTGATATTGTGTTTTATCAAAAACTTATATTCATAACTTTTAATTGTTCATTATCCATTTATTGGTTTATCTGTTGTAGTCAACAAAGTTCATTGTGAAAATGCAAAAATAATAGTCATCATGATGTAAAGATCCTCAATGCATTTCAGACAGGAGGTTCTTTATCAGGAGGTCATTGTATACTGCAGAACAAAAGAAAACGTGTGTTCAAATATACATTAAAAAAACGAAATATCATATAATCTCATCAAAGATACATTTCTATTGAGTGTTGCTTAAAAATTCACATGCTCAAATCATATGTTCAACTAACATAGCTTTATAGAAAGTTCAAAAGCTATCAAGTGCATTCTGAATAAACATCATTAATTCATTCATAAGCTGTTACAATGATGTATCAATTATTCCATTTAAATGTGTACGCATCATCCAGAATTCATGGTATATCAAATCAGTGTGAAACACTATGGCTCAACTCAAATACAAAAACTTTTTGTCAATGCCATCTTCCTAATGGGTATTGCACTTTTCTTGTTATATTCATATGCAAACTAGTTAAAGTGCATAACCCTATATGAAGTCATCAAAGGTCACAATGACATTGCTGATTTACATATCCAGTGACAAGTCCAACGATTATGCAGTATGTCATCAGATATTCATACATGAACGCAACTGATCAATTTACCAATCTCATAACGGTATGTCAATATCATATAACGATATCTTAGTAAATTGCCTAAATTCATGATATGCATCAAATACTGAAGCACAAAAATGTTTTCGAGATTCAGTGTGCCAAGATGCTGCCAGTGTTATCCAACTCAAATGCATTTCTACCATTTTTGTGTATAAACACTTGAAGCTGCAATAGTGTAAATGTATTGGCCCTGTAACTAACAAAACCGTGCAAGTGAAAAGATTCCAAAGTGGTGTGCATGCGCGTTGTCATTGAAAAGTTAGATCATGGTGTTTAAATCTACCCATGTAACCTGTCCTCGTGATGACCGAAACCTCAATATGTAAGCACTTGGTAAAGCTATAGGAAAAAGTGAAAATGTGTCAAGGTTGATCAAACTGAAAGTCTGTTGCTTAAAAATTCACATGCTCATATCATATGTTCAATTAACATAGCTTCATAGAAAGATCAAAAGGTATCATGTGCATTCTGAATAAACATCATTAATTCATTCATAAGCTGTTACAATGATGTATCAATTATTCCATTTTAACGTGTACGTATCATCCAGAATTCATGGTATATCAAATCAGTGTGAAACACTATGGCTCAACTTTTTGGCAATGCCATCTTGCTAATGGGTATTGCACTTTTCTTGTTATATTCATATGCAAGCTCGTTAAAGTGCATAACCCTGTATGCAGTCATGTGTAAAATTCAAGGGTCACAATGACATTGCTGATTTACATATTCAGTGGCAAGTCCAAAGATTATGCAGTATGTCATCAGATATTCATACATGAACGCAACTGATCAATTTACCGATCTCATAAGGGTATGTCAATATCACATAACGATATCTTAGTAATTTGTCTAAATTCATGATATGCATCAAATACTGAAGCACAGAAATGTTTACGAGGTTCAGTGTGCCAAGATGCTGCCAGTGTTATCCAACTCAAATGCATTTCTAACAGTTTTGTGTATAAACACTTGAAACTGCAATAGTGTAAATGTATTGACCCTGTAACTAACGAAACTGTGCACGTGAAAATATTCCAAAGAGGTGTGCATGTGCGTTGTCACTGAAAAGTTAGATCATGGTGTTTAAATCTACCCATGTAACCTGTCCTCGCGATGACCGAAACCTCAATATGAACAGACTTGGTAAAACTATACAAAAAAGTGAAAACGTGTCAAGGTTGATACTTGTGTTTGGTTCTCCAAAGAAATCATAATAAACTATCAAAGTTTCTCTAAGAAACTTGCGGGAACGATGGTCACTATGTGTGTGTGGCTCCCCTCACATAAAGCATTCTCAGCCTCCTGTCTGTCCGCCATTGCTCAAAATGTTATAAACCCAACCCACATGGTGCCGAGTTGAACAGCTCATTTTTTCACCACCCAAATGATATGATACTGACAAAAAATGTGGCCATGTTGGTTTCCTCGAGCTCAGCATGTAATCTATGTGAAGTGGTACAAAAAATGAGTGCTCTCTCTTAGGTATATATGATCTGAGGTCTAACAATGAAACAAAAATCACGTAATATATTTGAAGTGGTGCGAAAAAATTACTGCTCCCATCTAGGTATAAACGATGAGAAGTCTAACAGCTAAATGAAAAATCAAGGGTCAAACATAAAATAATACCCGCAAATTTGTGATTGTTATTATTTGAGTCATGAAAAACTCTATTCCATGTGTGTATTTATATGTATGCAATAGCGTGTTGGTTACTACGAACTCCCTGCTTCTGAAATATAATTTTTAACTTGTGGTCTACATGTATATTAAGTGTGTTTGAGTGACATGTTAATCAGCATAAGTCCTCTAGATCTGGGATACATCTAAAGTCATCCTAAAGTGGAGACTTGTTAACCCCCTAATGTAAACCTACTAATGTTCTTCTAAAGTGTATAACCATCCCTGAAATTGTAAACATGTGTCTCTCAATGGTAATACTGTATAACATTGAATGAAATCGCTCTGTAGTTTCAGTCGGATATGTGATACTCAAATATGTGTTAGTCAAATACAAAAGTAGCACATGGTTAAGGTTATGCATCTTCAAATGCGTATGATTGTAATCTTATCACTGGTTTATATACATAGTCCGAATACATTACCAAGCGGATATTCTATACTGCTGATGTCGCGTCTTCTTGTTCATGTCCATTGCAACGTGTTGCAATATTTCATTGCTGTCATAAGAGACATTTACAGTGTGGACATTGTGCTCGTGTTAATCCTGTCTAAATGCAACATTCATCATGCTGTTGGATGTTAGTACATGATCATAGAAAACAAGAATAGTCTATGCGGTCATTGAATCCAGGTGGTGTTATGGTATTTAAACATTTTATCCAATATAGTTCTCTTTGCAAGAAGTTATTTCTGTTATCCATGTTTTCTCTGATCAAAACCTAATCTAAAATTAGGTATGTCAGTACGACTGTTGTTATGTGCGAGATCGTGAAAATGGATGGCGACTGATGACTACTAATTTTTCAATCTTATGTTGCTCTTATGTTAAATCAGTCTGGTTTTAATTCTACATTCAGTTTCATGGGGTGCTACTGGATTGGGGTCAGGAATAACGTATAACATTTGATTTGATACGTGCTCTCCCCTGTTAATCGAAAAAAAAACATAGGTAAACTGGTTGGGTCCAAATGGGGTACGCACACTGATCCTGAGTGCCCTCTCGCCTTGTTAATTATGCACTGTACCGGACTGGTACAATGTCCCCCATCCACCAAGGGGTCTATCCATGAACCTATTGCACAATAAATGGACGAGTAATTACAACCCAGCGTTCATTCCATGAAATCATATATCAGAGACACCCCAGATTTTCTTAACAAACTAGGATTAATTGTAATCACTGAGCAAGAGAGTATTTTATTGTGTACTATTGATGTGAAGTCTTTATATACTTCAATACCACACAACTTGGGTTGATCAGCAATTGAATGATCATTAACACACATGATGATAGATGAAGATATTAAATTACCCCTATTGGAATTTATGCACTTCATATTATACCACAGCTATTTGCAATGGGAGGACAGGTATTACACCCAATTTATGGGTACATGCATTGGCAATAATGCAGCACCATGCTATGCAAATGTATTCATGCATATGTTTGAAGAAGAACACATCTTGGCATGAGACATGTGGGAAAACAAACTAAAGACCTCTTACAGATTAATTGATGAAATTTTTCTTCTATGGACAGGCGCGAAGATTGAGTGGGAGACAGCAATGACACATCTCAATTCAATCGATGGTCATGTTCAATTTACACATGAGATGAGCAATACACAAATAAGTTTCTTGGATGCCAAAGTTTCCTTGATTAACAAAAATCCTACTACTGTCATCTTTATAAAATCTACAGATCGGAACAATGTATTACATAATACTAGTTTTCACCAATTTTCTTTGAAAAACACTTACCGTAGTCTCAACTATTAAGAGTCAGGAGAATAACGTTGGATAATGACTCATATGGCAAAGCCAAATTAATGCTATGTGAAAAGTTCATTAGCAGAGAGTATCCATCGGACATCATGAGATATGCTGTGGCAAGAGTTGAAAAGACCAATCATCAAGTATTATTGAGAAACAAACCACCTCAACTAACAAACAAAAGCATGATATTCATATCAAAATATTCCACCAACAGCACCAGAATCATTAAAATTATTTTGAAACTGTGGCCTATGATACAATCTGAGCCTGACTTCAGAGGCATATTCAATTCTACACCAATGTTTGCATAGGAAGGCTCGAAGAATCTTAAGGAGTTACTACATGCTAAGAAACCCATGGATAAGCAGAGTTCAGCATACAAAGGCACCAACTGAAGTATGAATTGCACGATCTGCAACAACATCATAAAAGTAACTGAGATAAATTACCCCCAGCACTTCTCTTGACCTCACATAGGATATATGAAGGGAAATCCATATGTTTTAGTTCCTTTAGATTTTTCTTGCTTGTTTTAACCAGAGGGCTTTTATTTCTGACATTGGGATGTGAGTGGCTTCCAAACACCCTCTTATTGCATTTCTTTACCTAAATATGACAACCATGTTGGCCAAATTAATAAGCAAATTTGACTTTTCTGCAAGTCTGCCATAATTGTGCACAAAAGTTGTAAGCAGTATGAAAGTCACATACCCCATGTGATCTAGAGAGGGGCTATCACACTCATATGGTGAGTAGACATAGGATATGGTCTGAGAAGCACACATGTGGCACTGTAGTCCAGGCTCCAGTGTTTTAAAGGTAAAGAATACATACATCCATATTTACCTTGAGAGCGATACATTTGATATTGGGTAAGTCAATTTTCTCTGTAAAAACAAGATACAATTGAATAATTTTCAAAATTTGAAATATGTATGCATGGCTGAGAGGATAACATGATCTAATAGTGCCATAATCTCTGAAAAGCTGCAGCAGATTTACATACAACTAGTCGACCATTGCAGACATAAAATCTTACTTTTCCCACTTCAGTTTAAAATTACTAGGATTGCCAATCACATACCATACAACTATTTGGTGAAAATGACAAAATTGATTTAACATAGATTTCTATTTTATGTATCACAAAACTGAGTTGGAAAAAGGTTACTACAATCTGTCTTTCACCCATCCAGTTTAAACTTGCATATTGGCAGCTGTTGCCTGGATGGGTGTCTAACGATTGTTTTTTACCTCACATTTCCATCCAGTTTAGGAAAGGTGGAAAGTGGTGTCAATGTGCTCAGATCTGAGACTCTGCCAGAAAAATAGATTTCGTTCACTCAGTATCCTGTTTGACATCTACTAGCAAAATAGACTGCCACAGAGTAAATGTCTGCTCCAATAAACAAGTGCCAGCTTGCCTCTGACTTCTGTTTCTTAATTTACTTTGATCGTGAAGGGTCTTGAAAGTGTGGACTCTGGGTGGAGCTAATAACCAGGAAGAGGGAATATTAGACAAGAGTGCCATTTTAAAAAAAAGACCGGGAATGTGATCTTGTGGGATTGAATTCTCTCATAAGACAAAAGGAAATGTTTTTTTCTGAGGGACAGCGATTGCGTGGAGATGTTGACATAGTTTGTTTAGGAAATTCAGGCAAGTACTAGTGAATTAATTGTATTCAAAAGTGCATCCTCACACACAACACAGAGAATTCTTGAAGATAGATATGAAAAGAAATTGACCTGCTTGGAAGATGTCCTGACTGCTAGGAAAAGGTTCATGGAGTCCAGACTTAAACTTTCCCCTGAACCTCTTTACATGAAAAGATACTCTAGGGGCCAGGAAAGCTGTACTTTGGTAGTCTCCACTGGGAGGAAATGTTCTAAGCATAGATTAGGAACGCAATCAATTTTTCAGTTTACTTTCCTGAGAGTGGGAGAGGGAAGACAACAAAGGGCAGGGACGGCAACATTAGTCTGGAAGAAAACCTGCATTACCATGACGTAGATGGAGCAGCCTGTCTTACTAAGCTCTAGGGACTGAGACATATTTAGCTGTCTTATTCTGTTTCTAAAGTAAGTGCAGTCCAACATGCATATTCGGTCCTACTGAAAAACATAATATTTACATTTCCAGTATGGATCTATTTCATCCTATGACCCCAGGATGCCCCTTTCTAATCTCTGGTTTCAAGTGCCAGATATCATTAATTTTAATTACAATGTAAAAATGTACTAGTTGTAAAGGCTTAACTATTATGTTTAGAGATTGTATTTTTCACTCTACTATCAAGTTTTTAGTTTGTCATGTTGAAGAAACATTTTTACATGAGATTCTATGGACATATTGCTGTCCAAGTCAAACCATTGTTTTGTTTTACTACCTACTTCACAGTCATGGCTTCTCCATTAGTATGGGAGCTAGATGTTGGCTGGAATAGTCCTGTACTAGCTATCAAAAAGGGTCACGAGTCTAGTAGCATTTCCCTCATCCCCAATGTGCTTATGACATCTGATTTCCCAATATTTTTTGTAGACTAAAAGACACTGACCCAGAAGGTCAATAACACTTAACTCCAGTCATAAGTGCCTTATGCAGCAGGGATTTCTCACTAACGCACACATAAACGAGGGATTTTAGAAAACTGGCAAACAGCTGAAAAGAGGATTTTTTACTTATTGCCAGTCCAAGAGTGACCTTTCGGTTGTTCCACATAATGCAAGTGTCCTATGGTTGTTGATCATTTAGTGGCCTCCTCCTTCAAATTGCTGTTTACTCTATTCCTAGAAAGGCTGAAGTCATAGACAGATTACCACTCTTACCTGAATGGGAGGATGCTCTTTTGCCTTTCTGGTTCCCTCCATGTGGAACTCTCTACCTATCCACTTACGCCTTGAAAAGCAGTACCTCAAATATCGCAAACATTTGAAAACCTGGCTTTTCAATAAGTAGAATCCATCAAGCCTTACCTCTGGCCCTGCCTCTTGTCCTGCATTGTCCGTAGGCGCCGGGAAACCTCCAGGTAGCTGTGCGCCATATAAATTCAATAAATAAATAAATAAAATTACCACATTTTGCTTTGCTTGCCATGTTACAGTATAAGAACAAATTCTGTATGTAAAACTGTTGTGGTCTACTTTACCTTTTCTCTTACATTTCTTTTCCATTTCTGTCCTATCTTTCTTTCTTCTCTTGTTGCTGGAATGTGCCTTTACATTCCATGTGTCATGACATGAACGGAACGACAATGTTGGTGAACCCTGGCTCTGGCAGTTGGAGTTGAGTGGCTGTTTGAGCTGGTGGTCCTATGCTGTAAACCTGATTAAAGCTATATGGAAACTTCAACGCTTCATTAGCTCTTTTTAGCACTGGCGACGAGTTGTGCCTGCGTGGGGACAGGAATTCAGGACCATCAGTTTCCCCATCGAACCCGAATTTGGATTTACTACACAATCTCTGGATTATTCTATGGGTTTCGCTTCACAAAATCTGATGTACTTTGGAGACCTATTGCTGGTCTGTGAACTTCGTCTTTCTTATATGCAGTAAGCTGGGATTGAATTGGAGCGTGCAACTTATGGTTTGCTTCCCTCATTCCGTGTGAAGTTGCGCTATTTTACTACAGCTTGTCGTGTTTCCACCTCGCTGTGCTTCTATGCGGGAATAAAAAACAGTGGGAGATTTAATTGGGCACATCTTACCTTCTTCTGACTCATCTCAGCACCGTTGGATTTGTTGGAGCAAGAGGTGTTCACCCGTCTGCTTCTCCTCCAGAATGATGACGCACTAGATCGTTCAGTTGGACTCGGCGATTGTGGGACGCGCTAAGACTCTCTGTGGTACGTCAGCGCTTTAGAGGCACGCTGAGACTCTGTGTTGAACGTCTCTCGTTGCAGAGCGTCAGCGCGTTTTGGCATCCATCTTGGATTGGGTGTTTAGCTGGAACTATTCATTGTTCATTTCGCTGATACGCACAGCAGTGAGTATTGCGTATCATAATTGACTATAAAAAAAACTTTGGGCCACTTGATAAGAAATCCTTGCTGCAGATCCTGCTTAATCTTTAACGCAGCGTCATCCTCGTTGTTTCTGGTACGACTTTGGCAGTCATCTTTATGATATTTCAAGCGCATGCGCGATAACTCGCATGTTTATTCTTGGTCGTGTTCAGGAGGACTTATAGAACCAACGCCAAGGGTACTATTAATTTTCAACCGGTGCAGTGTTCACTTTGACGAGGTACTGTTCCATGAGAGTGTGTCAGTGATGCGCTCACTATCTTCGTTGTCAAGTTATCTAATTTAAGGAGACTGCATTTAATTATTTGTTGTATACTGCTTTTCTTGTTTTTTTTATTTTCTCTTCTTCTCTTTTTATTTTTTTTTCTCGTTTTCAACGATGACTTCATAACTGTAGAGAACTTATTTAAAGCTATAATTATTCAATTTGTTACATTGACATGGCTTCTACTGGCATGTCCCAACCACCACAGTTTCTTGCTGATTCAGGTGATCCCATCTTACCGTGGAAGAGATGGAAGCCTTTGTTTGATTCCTATTTACTAGCCATTGGAGGGGAAAAGTTTTCGGCAGTACGTAAACAAGCGTCATTGCTGCATAATTTTGGGGTTGAGGGCAGACACGTATATGATAGCCTTGATGAGATTGTTCTTGGGCGTGGAGAAGGTGAACCTGAAAATGTTTTTGATATGTCTGTTATGATGCTTGAACAACATTTTAAATCTAAGATTAATGTGGTTTTAGAGCGCCATAAATTCTTTAGTAGAGTACAGGGTAAACGAGAAAAAATTAGTAGTTATGTGGCTACCTTGAAGAGGTTAGATCGTACTTGTGAGTTCGAGCAACTTACTGACTCTTTAGTGAGAGACCAAATTGTTAGATGTACTAATGATGTAAAAGTCCAACAAAAACTCCTTGCCAAGAATCCTGATCTCAAAGAAACCCTGGCCATTGTGGAAGGTATGGAGAACACTAATATGTGGGTGCAAGAGATGAGGCCTGAGAAAGGTAGTGATGTTTCAATTGAGGAGAAAGCGATTCATGAAGTTAAGAAAAATGATCCTAAAAAGAAGATTCTGATGAGAGTAAAGGGATTTCTAAAGGAAGTTTTAGTGAAAAGAATAAGAAATTTCTTGAATCAGAACACTCTAATTACAATTATAAGGTCACTGGTTCTGAACAGAGTGGGTTTAGGAATGTCAGACCTGGTTTCAAATGTTTTAGGTGTGGAAGCGAGAAGCACTTACCCAACAGCTCCAACTGTTTTGCTAGGTCTGTAATTTGTAACAAGTGTGGGAAGAAGGGCCATTACGCACAAGTTTGCCGGTATAATGGTAATCAGGTTGTGCGTTACGTTGAAGAAGAAAATAAATTTGTGTGTAGTGTCAAAGAGGATGGAATTGTAGATGGTGATGATTTGGACATGCCTGTGTGCGAAGTGTTGATTGGTGGTGAACAATTTCCTGTTTTGGCGGATTCTGGTTCACCTTATACAATGGTTGGTGATGCCAATTGGGATGCTGTTATTGGTTTAGATAAAGTTTAACTATTTCCTCCAGACATCAACCCAGTTGGGTATGGTGGTGTCAAAATTGAAGTCTTAGGGTATGTGGTCAGGAAAATTCAATTCAAGGATAGAGAAACTGTGAGGAAGGTGTATGTGGCAAAAAGGGGAGATAATCTCCTTGGCTGGAGACACCAGAGAGACATGGGGATCACTTTGAATCCTAATTCTCCTGAGAAGGTAATACTTTTGTCTCCTGGGTTGTCATCCATTGATGTGAGTTCACGTTTCCCTAAAGTTTTTAGTGATGAGTTAGGATTACTTAGGAATTTTGGACATAAGATCATATTGAAACAGAATGCCCAACCTTTTGTTTGCAAGGTAAGGAAAGTCCCTCATATGATGATGGAGCCTCTAAATCAAGAGCTTAAAAAATTGTTAGCTATGGGGGTCATTGAAGAAATTGAATGCTCTGAGTGGTTGGCCCCCATCGTTTTGGCACCCAAGGATGGTGGTAAAGGCATCCGCATGTGTGTGGATTTACGCGGCCTGAACGAACAGATTTGGGTTGACAGACAGCCTTTGCCTAACATCTCGGAAACTCTTGCCCTCATTAAAGATGCTAAGTGTTTTAGTGTCATGGATTTATCTTCTGCATACCATCAAATCCTACTCCATCCGGACTCTAAGCATTTGACATCATTTGTGACACCTCTGGGGGCTTTCAGGTTTGTTCGTATGCCTTTTGGCCTAGCTTCTGCTGCGGCCTGTTTTCAGAGGGTCATGAATAAGGCCCTTGAAGGATTACCAAAGGTTCTCATTTTCCAGGACGACATTCTTGTTTATGGGAAGGACCAACAAGAACATGACAAGCATTTGTGGAAGGTATTATTGCGGCTCCAGGAAGCTGGACTAGTTATCAAAAAGGAAAAGTGTAAGTTTGGTGTGTCATCTGTGAATTATTTAGGACATACCATCTCTGCTGAAGGGATCAGTCCCAAGTTGGATCTTGCAGAAAGTGTTGTGAAAGCTCCGGTACCCATCAACAAGGAACAAGTACGATCATTTTTAGGACTTGCGGAGTTTTGCTCTAAGTTTGTTCCGAATTTTGCTGGTGTTGCTTCTCCTCTCAGGTTGCTACTCAAGAAGGGGGCACAGTTTTCATGGTCTGATGATTGCTTTTCTGCTTTCAATTCTATTCAAAGTATGATTGGATCTATGCCCACCTTAGGGCATTTCGATGCTTGCAGAAAACCTGTGCTGTCCACCGATGCTAGTATGCTCGGTTTGGAGGCGGTCTTGTCACAAATTGTGGATGGAGAGTCCAGAGTTGTTGCCTTTGCGTCTCGTTCACTCAGGGGTGCTGAGGAGCGTTACTCTGTGATTGAGCGAGAGGCATTGGCGGTTTTCTGGGCTATTCGTCACTTCAAGTTTTACCTTTGGGGTATACCTGTTGTGGTTAGAACTGATCATCGCCCTTTATGTCAAATATTCACTTGTAGAGAAGTTGATAATATTTCACCCAGGATTAAGCGTTGGATGGACGGATTGTTGGAGTTCAATTTTGTGGTTGCGTATGTGCAGGGATCGAGAAATGCAGTTGCTGATTGTCTTTCAAGGTTACCGTTGCAACAGTCTGGTGTGGAAGTGGAAAATTCTCTTGTGGCATGGGTGCATGAATCTGCTGTTAATTCTAATGAGTGGTCCTTTACTTCCCATGGAGACAATGATTTAGAAATGCTTAAGGAGTATTCTGTTAAAGGTTGGCCTGCAGACAAGGAAGTACCTGAATCTTTGAAATCCTTCCTTAACATTAAGGATGAGTTGAGCGTCTTTGATGAGAAACTTTTGAGAGGTAATCGTGTAATACCTCCTCATGGTCTTAGGGGTAAGATTATCAATTTGGCACATGAGGGGCATCTAGGGAGGAATTTGACCAAAGCCAGGGTACGTGAGTGGTATTGGCGGCCAACCATGGATCGACAGGTGGAGGAAGTGGTTAAAGACTGTTGGGAGTGTGCCAACAGTGACAAGAGCAAGAAAACTCATACTGCACCTCTTTCACCTGTGGATGTTCCCTCTGAACCATGGTCAAAGTTGGGTTTGGACATTGCTGGGCCTTTCGAGCTGTTTGCTCCTGATGAACGCTATGTGTTGTTGTTGGTGGATTACACATCTAAGTGGGTGGTCAGCAAGTGTGTGCCTGTTGTAAATTCAAGAACTGTAATTGAATTTCTTTCTGAAGAATTCTCCAGAGAAGGCATCCCTAAATACCTCATCACTGATAATGGGGTGCAGTTGTCTCTCACGAGATGAGCACATTCTTAAAAGAGTTGTCCATCATCCATTTTAAGACAGCCTTGTATTCACCGCAAGCCAATGGTCTTGCTGAAAGTATGAACAAGTTGGTTAAGTGCTGTGCTCAAAGAGCTTTGCAGACTCGGTCCTCTCTTAAGAAAATGCTCAGAGAAACATGGTGGGCTCACCGCTCTACCCCTAATTGGCTGACTTCTGTTTCTCTCTTTTCAATTCTTAGGGGCAGGAAGCCTCATGACAAATTGAGTCCTGCTTGGTTGAAGTTGGATGTGAATGATCTTAGGGTGGATGAGCAAGCTGGTTGTAGGCGGAGACTTTATCAAGGAGAGTACAAACGCAGGTTCGATCAGAAAAATTATTCTCTCTCCAAACACTGGTGTGTTGGTGATGAGGTGTTGATTAGAACTCCTGGTCTGTTTATGGGGCCCTTTATTATCAAGGAAGTCAAGGAAAATGTAGTTGTTTTGAATTCTGGTGAGGTATGGAGTATGTCCAGGTTAGTTAAATGGCAACCTGGGTTGGTTACTCATGATTCTGATCAGGTGTGGGAATCTGCCTTCAGGCCTGCTCACAATGATACTACCTCCCATGTTCCTAGTCTTAGTCACAGGAGATTGAGATGCAGGCCGAACTGGCACAGTGACTATCACATGTCTTAGGATATGCTAGATGACTATATTGTATATTGCGTTCACCATATGTCTTAGATTTCTTAAGAAGTTGTTTTACTCTACTTAGATTTCTTAAGAAGTTGTTTTACTCTATATTTGTATATGCTGGTTCTTTACATTTTCAACTCTTGTTAATTATCCTTCAATTTATGGGAAGGAGATGTGTTGTGGTCAACTTTACCTTTTCTCTTACATTTCTTTTCCATTTCTGTCCTATCTTTCTTTCTTCTCTTGTTGCTGGAATGTCCCTTTACATTCCATGTGTCATGACATAAACGGAACGAGAATGTTGGTGAACCCTGGCTCTGGCAGTTGGAGTTGAGTGGCTGTTTGAGCTGGTGGTCCTATGCTGTAAACCTGATTAAAGCTATAAGGAAACTTCAATGCTTAATTAGCTCTTTTTAGCACAAACACACATAGAAAGTGCATAACTGTATTGTCTCATACCTATACCACAGCATGCCCCCATGTCCACCAGAACTGGATGGCAGAGAAATCAGGTACACTTCAATTCACAAGAAGATAGTACTGAAGAAAGTTCCTGGAATGGGCCTGATGAGAACAGACAGGAAATGTGAGTGTGTAAGTTGCCTCCGGGAATTAAGTGCTCTCACTAATTTCCGCTGTATTATGTTACAAATATGAACACAATCAACGTCCACTCAGACTTTCATCCATATGAGGTCGGTAAATTGAGTACCATAAATTTGGGTAATATTGGGACCTAATATTTAAAGTGTTTTGAAATGACACAAATGGAGTATGAATCAGAACATAAAAATATGTTATTATTATTATTTCATGTTTGAGGCAGACACCAGGTGGAACTTACGTTAATTGTATTTAGTAAAGGAGGGCTTATTTAAGACCACGTACCACCATTTAATTTCATTTAAAATGCTCACCATCATATTCCTATTGTGAGAAAGAAACGCATAAATTGTGTCCAGGGTAAACAGAGATTGTTCACTGGTGCAAAGCAACTCATTAAGTACTATTAAAGCCCACTGTTATAAGGTCTCACAAAGTAATGAGTATTATTATCTTCACCTATCAAACTAACAGGCAATAATGGCCCCCACAATAAAAAGCATTAATGGTCCCAGACAGCAAGAACTGCTTGTCAGCTCTTACAGCTGGTGCCAGTCTGTGATGCAGTTATTAGACTTGAGTCACCACTGAAAGAATGATGAAGAAGTTTGATCCCACTGCGGTCCTGTAGATGGGCTACTACTGAGCTGGCTATGCTGGCCCATTGGATCGTAAAGCTATTGAAACCGATGGGAGGACCCATTGTTGGCATGGTGATGCCATTGAAGACAGAGCAATGCTAACGTTGGAAAGGGATGCATGGTTGCTAGGATACTAATAGGATTGGTGACTATGAAATCATGTCCCTTTTTAGGATATGGGCAGCACAGAGTACATTGATGATGATTCCAGAGAGTGTTACATTCTGCCTAAAAGGAATACATGCCTGTGGAGGGATTATAGCCAGCAGCTAGCGGCAGTACGAGTGGGGGTGAATGGATTTCTTCGTTTGCATGCAGTGTTGGCAGAAGGATGCTTTTTGGAATGCTTGTCACGGAAAATATCTAAATCATGGTTGCCATAAATGGTGTTGCACAGATGAATATGAAACTAAAATTGAGTGAATAAATTGCCAACTCAAAGAAATCCTAGTCTACGAATAAACCTCTGAAATAGAACAACCCTATTGTACCACATATGCTTATGGAATTTGATGGACCAAACTGATTTTTGCCTCAAACACAGTCTATCCTTTCGTGTTTCAAAAGAGGAAACAATGTCTCACCCTGATCCCGTCCATGTTCATACAGTCCAAATAGTGAAAACCCAATGTTTGCCATGATTCCCTGGCGCAAACACAGTCGACTCCATTTCCTGCACAAAAGGTAAAAATGTTCCAAAGGGATTTGGATTGTTCTGCTTTTGCACCAGTCCAGGACAGTTGTGTATAAATTGGGCATCAAGACCCTTGTCTATAAGTTGTGCTTATGGCTATACAGCAGACAGAAAGATGAGCAGAAATATCTGGGCACGGGTGGTACTTATCTGCCACCATTATCTATATATCTGGGGGCTCTTTAGATGGTTGAGCATTTGCTTATGCATTCATCAGCCATGGCTCTTTTTCTAGGCAATATGTGACCCAGGATGTGGTCCGTTGGCTGCGATGCCGCCTCTGGTGCAGGAAACCAGGGTTCGAGCCTCAAGGTCGCGTCCACATCCTGTGATTCTGGGCAAATCACTTAATCTCCCTGTGCCTGAATGTGTAATGTAAATACGGTGCTATGTAAAGCGCTCCAATACCTTTGGGTCGAGTTCGCGCTATATAAATATGCTAACAAAAAAAACCAGGAGATGCAATCTGATCCTCGATGGTGTGTGAAGGGGATAGATGACCCCCATAGACCTCCCCTGCTATGTAAGTGACATGACGTGAATGGTGTTGTATTGTAAAAACATAGGGAGACTATGGAGATAAATGAAGCGTGCTTGTGAGGGTTAAAATATCTAGCTAGGAGAAGAGAGGATGAGTAAAATCGTAACAGTGTCACCTGAATTATTAGATGCTTTTGGGGGTTGTCTGGCAACAATTTGGGTGAGTAAACTAAAAGTAATTGTCTGATGGTATGTGATGGGCACTTATGGGAATAGTGTTGTTTGCAGGGAGACTCAGGGTCTCTAAGTGCTTGCAAGGGGAGCGTAAGGCCAGCTACCGGTGTTACTCATGGCAGATTTAGGAATACTGGTGGTACATGAGGATTCATCAAATGATTTACGACCAACAAGTACAAGCTGAGGGTGATGGGGTAACACAGCTTTTTTAAGAGCATATCAATGGATTTACTGGTCACGCAGGACGTATCTGGAAGACCTTTAAGGGTCATTGAGGACAGGCTTGAGATGTTCAAGGACCAGCTGTGGGTATCTGAAAGACAATTGAAGGGCAGTTTGAGGTATCTAAGAGCCTGAGGAGTACCTTATTGAAAATTGCCAAAGGTGGATCTATTGTCTGACAGTAAGTTGGAAGTATCTAAAGGAAGACTTAAATCACTTAGGGGGCAGATGAGGGCCTCTGAGAGGCACCTGAGAAAGTTAAATGACCAGTTGGGTCTATGTGTAGATGGGCAGATGGCTGACTACAATATCTAATAATCAAATAGTGGTTTTGGAAGGCCAGCTGAACCTTACAACCTCTAAGGTCGCACTGGAGATCTCTGAAAGCCAGTGTGTAATGCTTGAGCTGGAGGTATCTTAAAACAGATTTAGTGTGTCTAGGATCTGGCTGCGGGACTCTGATGGCCTGCTCTCTGTGCCTACCAGCATGCCAATGGTATCTGAGCGCCGTTAGAGGATGTTACCAGCTGGGCATTTTTGATGGACAGTTAAGGTCCTCTGAGAATCAGATGACCACCTCTGAAGGAGGTGGTGAAGAGCCAGTTGGAGGTCTTTGAACCTCCTTGGGGGCAAAGTGAGGGATTACTATGAATGTCAAATGGTTAATGCTGGATGTGAGTTGAGGGTCTTGGAGGGTCTGTGGTGGCTAATTTGGAGTACCTGCAGGCAATCATATAGTATATGAAAGATAGTAAATAGTTAAGGACACATCTCAGAAACAATGACATTTGTGTCCATACGAAGAGATGGGGTTCCTTACCAGCTGCCTCACTGTCTAGCACAGAAAGAGGTGAACAAGTTACATTATCTTTTCAAAAACCAAACATGTTAACAAACGCCTCTTGTGATCAGTACCCGATATTCATAAGGGTTTCTTTAGTGAGTAAGAATATCTAACTCCTGGAAGTTCGTAAGTAAGTCTCAGCAAATCAATGCACACGCAGGTTTTATGAATAGGGCTCAACACTCTCAGATGAGTGAGGGAAAGCTGCTGCCATGCCACAATATTACAAAACTGGACAATATAAACAGTTTCCTATTACATCATTTGCAAACATGAGAACTGTTCCCATTAGACATTGGGCCCAAATTATCTGGCCGCACTATGTTTCGTACTTAATTTAGCAGTTGTTTATAGCACTATTTGCAGTATTTTCTAAAACTCCTAAACAATAATCCGCTAGTAATAATCCTTTAAAAATGTCTGTGAATAGCTATACAATTGTAATATACCCACAATCGTTTTGTGTGTAATGCAGCATTGTAAAATATTCCATTATTGAAGACGTGGAGCTCGGCTAATGGTAACTATGGCACTAAGTGTTTGGAATACATTTCATATTTTTGCATGACTCCCTTTGTAATTCTGCTTATCTTTTCACTCAAATTCCCCAAGGGCCATATAAAAGAACCCCTGAAGAGAGTAATTACAGCTGCAGTCCTTAACCAAGGCTCTTCTAGCGAAGAGAAATCTGAGCTGCCTTTTAAAGAAGGCCGTTTTAAATAAAAATGCAAATGAGGTGATTTGTAACCACATTAATTACCCACCTTGCCTTTTATTACCGTGTTTGTATTGTTCGTGAACACTATTTACAATCGTGTGGAAATTAACTTTGCTGGTCCCGAGAAAAGATTGTTCCTGTTAGGATGTGCTTGGGAACCAATTAGGGTGAACTTTGTCTCTGGCACGACTCAGGGGGTTACAGGGGAAGCATATTCTTGCAATGTCAAACAAGAACATTAACTTCAAGTCTACGGTCATTGTGGTGTAATTATATTACTGGTCCCGCTTTGCTTCTGCCGTGAATTACATTTGTGCATTTTAAAACCATCAAGAAACAGCATTCGTGCGAATGATAGAATATGAGCCGTGGTATTTTTTTTTCTTGCGTGGAAGCCGAGACAAATGAATTTCGTAGCATTTGTTCAATATGTTTTATAAACGTCTTTTTCGGAACTCTGTTTTTCAGGAATCCAGCCTTCTCTCCGAATTTTTATCCAGGAACGTCTTCCAGTTTTTTGATTTACCCACATGATAAGAGACATGTTTATTAATACCTTCTCCCAACAATTGAAGACGATACTAGTTTATTTTACACATTCCCTCCATCAGGCCTTCAGTTAACAGAACCCCCTTAAAATATATTATATGTACGCTGTGAGAGGGTAGGACTAAAAACACAGAAGAGATTTTAAAAAAAGTATAGAAAAATGGAAAATGGGATTAGAAATGGAAAACGAATGGTGGAAGATGAACTTTAAGCAAAGCTATATTTTGAAAAATTAAAATAGTGGCTAATGCATAACTGTATTTTCAGCCATGTATGTAGGCCTTTGTTGAACCAAGTCTCTGGTTTGATGCTTTGGCCAAGCAAAATAGTGTTTATCCTCTAGAAGATTTTTGTTAAAATTCTGCCAAATAGTTCATTTGTAGACTGTTAAATAACTGCCTTCGATTTTTCTGTTTGGCCATTGATGGTTTTAAGACATTTTTATCTTAAATGCTGAGTTTTATAGTTGCCATTTTGGCTACAGTAATACCTAGTCAGGTATTTAATTTTATAGGGGAGTGATCCTTGAGCGCTAACTTGGAGGTCTGATAGTTTTGTGTTGTGCACCTCGCACCTCTTTTTGCTAAGGCTCTGCGACTGCCCTCTATGGAGCTGCCTATGTTTGCTTGGCAGTGGACATCTATGCCTTTGCTTATACTATTTAGGCATTATTATTCATTATTTGAGCTTCTTCTCCTGGACTTAGTGGGTGATAGATTTCCCACTCTTCTTGTCCTATCCATGCCACCATTCTACCGGTTGTCCTTTCCTTTCTTGCTCAGCAGTGGCTACGTGTGACTGATTTGAGCCCAGTTCTGCTAGTTGTATTTCACTGAACTGCTGAACCTCTGTACTTTCCTTGCTTCACTTTGGAGGCTGACATCAGTCTTTCTGTGTTAACTTGTCAAGATTTGGGGCCTGAATTCGAAATTCGAGGATCGGATACTCTGTCATAAACATGACGGATATCCCGTCCACTGTGTTACAAGTGGCATGGGATATAATACACTTGTAATATGGTTGACGGGAAATCCATTGTGTTTGTTGTGGACTATCCGGTCGGCCAAAATCTAAATCAGGACCTTGGTTTAGTTGGTTCATCTGTGCTATCTGTTTCTGGATTCTTCCCTGCATCTCTCTCAGTCTACCAATCATCATCAAGAATTTTCCCTGTGACTGTTCTTCTTGTTTTCTTCTTCAGTTCTTGGATCTGGAGGACATATGTACATTTCAAGATAGCTCTCATTTATGATGATCCCCATTTGAAGGAGAAGAGGATATTTAGTTTTGGTGATGCAGAGCCACTGGATGGATGTTGATAGACTGAGCTGTTGACTGCAGTTTTGGTACCATTAGACTTAGCTCTGGGATTTGTGAAAGCAGAAGTCTCTCTTGATATTGGTACAGATGTAAGTTTAGAAGAAGAAACAGATGTAGAAATGGAAATGGTGAGGTAGGGTTATAGCGCCTGTTCCTCGTGTCCTCATAATTTGCTTTCGTTATTTCAGAGACTTTGAATGATTTTGCATTTGAATTTTTTGATGATGGTTGACAGTGTCTTTTGTATGATTTTCAAAGTGGAAAAAGGGTCTGGGAGAACAACACTAATTTGTATTTTTTGTACCCCTGTAGTCAGTCTCCTATAAAATCTCTGCTCTGTTCCAGGTTCTGACCATGCAGTTACATAAATCCCAAAGTCAGCAACCAATATGTGCATGTCATTAATATGTAGCCTTCTTCTGGACTTCGGGAGGGAGGTGAACGTCTTAGCTATAAAGCTACCATATCTATAATGTTTCACCTATTCATAGTGTTGCAGCATAAAGTGTAGTAAAAAATTATTATACCCTTGCTCTCATTACTACTCTAACTTACAATTAGACAATCTGAAGCATTTTCATTTATCACAGAGGCAATGATCCTCTGATGAATCTTTCTCTTCCAATAGGAGGGATAGAAATTAGAGTGACAAAACTCTGCATTAGCTATCCAATAAGGACCATTATTTGACAGTCAACTCACAAATTAGAGATTAAATTGAGGTTTACCTCCCTCAGAACCATGATGTGGAAATAAAGAATAGCAACATGAAGACCCAAACTCCTAAAGAAGTTCAGGAGAGAACTTAGGAGGGATAAAAATCTATGCAAAGGCACCGCAAATATAATAAGTAACACCTAATGTTCTGTCAGAGCTCAATGATTCTCCCTACAATGTATTAAGTCATACAGTACAGTTTGAATGGAAAAATCAAAAACACTCAATAATAGACTCAGACAGATCATTGATACATTTTGTTACTGTATTAAAGATTCAAAATTCATTGCCATAAACAGTTGTTTAAGAAGTTCAGTTAAGAATATCACAGCTTGCATAAAAATGCCAAACATTTAAGCAGACTTTCTTTGGATAGTTGTCATCAGAATCAATTACAGGGTTGCAGAGTCCTACCTCCATTAAGCCACAAGGATAGTTTGCTATCCAACAGCAAAAGTCCTACAATGATGGAGAATATTCTCTTAAACACAGCATTTAAATGAGGGATTTAGGGAAGGTTGCTGTCAGACAGGATCCCCGGGTTGTGTGCCCTCTGAATTCACATCGACTGTAAAGAATATCAGTTTTACAAGTAAGTAGTCATATTTCATATAAAGAAGCATGCTCTTATATTTTTATTTAGTTGAACTTAGAATGTTTTATCCCAGTGATAGAACATTGTTTTGGGCATCCAAAATCTGTACAGGGATATTATGAGTCACTGATGGACTATTTCTGATGAAATAGAGAAAGTTGGTTTTCCAAATGTGCAACCATAGTTTATAAAAATAACACACATTAGTTTTATCACCATGGTAAACACAGACATTTGACTAAAGAGCTGTAAAACTGTGTAAATATTTTGCAATATTTCACAGAATTTTATAAAAAGATATTGGCAGGCAACTTGTTGTTGCAAAAAAGGACTCAAAGCAAGACTTTTTCTTTTGCAGGTGAAAATTATAGGAGATTGTGTAATGCAAAACTGAGAATTTGCAAAAATGTTGCTTAACAGAAAGTTCTGGAGCATCACTAATTTCAGAGGCATAATAATAATATTCAAGTCTGGTTCATGGAGGAAAGGTCCACCTAACCCCCGCTCCCCCCCAAAAAAAAGAAATGTCAGGCTGCAAGACTTCACTATTCACGTTTTTCTGGAGGTAAAAGTGATCCCCTCTAAGACAAAGTTGAGAAGGAACAATATTCCAATATTTCAAGAAGAGACGAGAAAAGCAGTGCACACCTGTGAAAGATATATTGACCACAAGGAGAGTAAAAATACAGGTTATGATAGACCTTAAGGTCACGGGAGTGAGATATGGAAATGGAGTGTCAGGCAGTGGATGAGGTGTACAACTGTGTTTTGCACTTTTTGCAGGTCTCATAACAGATGATGTTGCAGGCTAAGTTACAGAGAGTTGCACTATTCCAGACACGAAAGCATCACCACCAGTATCATAGCCATATTAGACAAAATAGGAGGAAGAGAGACTATCCTCTGAAGTTTACAAATGTAAAAGAAACAAGAAGTAAAAACTCTACTTATGTAAGAGAGGTATAAAAATACTGACAATTTGGCAGGGACTGAAGTGGTGCCTAGCTGTCCATGTCTCCAAAGAAGGGACTAAAATGATGGATGAATGGTCACAGCCAGTGCCTTTGACTTACCTGTGTTAAGTATGACAACATTGGATTTCATCCAAATAACAATCTCCGTAGGCAATTGTGGACCTTTCATTGAGTAGCAGATAAGATTTTGTCATATTTAATGATGATTTGTTTATCAGAAGAGAATAAAAAAGAATGGATGAGCTTAGCCAAGGTAAAACATGTATAGTAAATATTCTAGTGCTTAAGGATATTCCCTGAAGTCACCCATGAAGGGGAGGTTTAAACGGTCAGCTATAATGTAAAACAGGACATAGGGTGTCTGTCAGAATATCATCTACAGAACAATCATACGTTTTATGTCACAAATATCACTTACAAAAATATAATTCCATCGGGTGTAGAATTGCCAGTGTAAAGTCCAATTGGGTAATATTTTTTTTAACAATATTTTAAGCATAATATTTATGTCAGACAATATTCTATGATATTTTAGTACCACACCAGGTCATAGCCTTACCCAGGCCCCAAACTGAATAGGACGAGCAGGAACAACATTAAGGAACATCACGCTAATGCCATAATGGTCCTATCAAGAGCCAATAAAATCTCTTTTTTTCACTTTAATTTACATTGGATTCTACAACATCTAAGGTAGATAGATCATTCAAGTCAGAGGCATCTTTGCAGTAAGAGAAAATGAATACATTTCTGAACCTCTCTGCCAGGTTTCAGGCACATATTATCAGCTCAAGCGAAGGTTTGATGACAAATATGAATGTCTTTTTGACAAAATAATAAAACCTTAGCTTGGGTTCCCAAAATCTTTATGCAGAGTACACAGGTTATTTTCCAGGATGATGCTGTTGGATCCTTTTTTCCTCATCAACCAATCAATCAGACATTCATAGAGCGCACTACTCACCTGCGAGGGTCTCAAGGCTCATCACCAATCATAAAGTAATGTGGTCATTTTAGTGTTTGATGAAGTGGGATGTCCTGCTCCACCAAACCCATCATCCTCTGTTTCCTACATAGAGGATCTAGTCACAAAACATTGATACAAATGGTACAGATTCTGGATTTAGGAAGTATGCCTCCAAAAGCTCCCTCCAGATTCCCACTTGGGATCCATTCAAAATCCAATATTGTGAGTCTTAAAACTTGCTTCTTATCCTAAAGTTTGATTAGTGTATAACCTAAGGATTTTAATGGTCACAAAATCTTCATCAAAGAATTTGCAACCTATAAAGTGCCTCATACATCTGGCCTATAGTGACCTCATTTCCATTACAAATCATACAGTTAATTCAATCATTTACATGGAGTTAATATTTTCATGATATTATATCAAGGTAGCAAAATACACACAATTGATGGATGGAATGTAGAACAAATCAAAACATTCACCCCCAGTCAAGAGATCTGGGTTAAATCCATCATTATTTTGCTCACCGTGTCACCCCAGTTTAGACCTGGCCATATGCAAATCAGTCTTGACCCTGTGTCTCATGGAAACAGTCCAGCCCGAGCTGCTAAGCCAGGTCCTCCCTAGACCGGAAACAAGCATCCTAGGACCGGTTTCAGGGTTTCACCCCTCTTCAGCCAGGATAGCTTGAATGCAGTGGCACAGTGAGCCCAGGACCCACGTCTGGGCATACCCGGTGCACTTAGGGCAAGGAAGCAAAAGACACACAATTGATGGACGGAATGCAGAACACATCAAAACATTCACCCCCAGTCAAGAGATCTGGGTTAAATCCATCATTCTTTTACTCACCATGCCACCCCAGTTTAGATCTGGCCATATGCAAATCAGTCTTGACCCTGTGCCTCATGGGAACAGTCCAGCCCAAACTGCTAAGCCAGGTCCTCCCTAGACCGGAAACAAGCATCCTAGAACCGGTTTCGGGGAATCACCCCTCTTCAGCCAGGATATCTTGAATCCAGTGGCATAGTGAGCCCGGGAACCACGTCTGGGCATGTTTTTGCATCATATAAAGGTAAACACAACCTTCAGAATATAGTCCCTGCCTTTGCCAAATCAGCCTCTGATTAGGAGTGATGGTTCCCATCAGGGGTGGGTGGAATTGAGTAATATATTTTCACAAGCTTTGATTACCATTATGGACATATTGTGTAGTTTGCCAATATCTTGCATGGCGTTTTCATGCAAGTGCATACCACCATTACAAAAGCCATGCCAGATACTTGCAGGAGAGTGGTTCAAGCTGAAAGTGCCTTCTCAGGCATAGTATAACCATTCCAAAAGCACATTTTCTGCTCAAACCAATCTCCCGACTGACAAGTATCCGAAGGAGCCCACATTCCACAACATCCACAATAGAGTCCTCATTAATATTCCTCTCCCTCCTCCATTATATAGGACATGATTTACAAAATACTGTGAACACCTACATCCAACAGAAGGGAGAAAAAACTGCAATTTGTCAGAATTCTTGCTCTAGTCACATAATAATAAATGGTTTAATTGTGAATTTATGAATGCAGAGGGAGGGATATGAGTATTTAAGAGTGGATGCCGGACAAGTTGAGATAAAAACCCCAAAACCTTGTAATTTGTAGGTCGATTTCTGCCAACAAAATGCATGACAAAACTCTCTTGAAAGGAAGGAGTAAGTGCCTTTCCAGGGTGGTAAAAGTGACGAAATTCTCCCTATGTTTGATGGGGTGTGGAAGAAGAAGATTCTCGTCCTAGTAATTTCCCTGTTGAGAAACTAAAAAAAAAAACAAAGTCAGTGCAACTGTGCCTCTCTGCACAATGTGCTCATGCTCAATTTTCAGCCGGGTGGAAATTGTGCATAAAACAGAGAGGTTTGGGAGAGGATGTGGTGTAACGGCCAGAGCTGCCAAGTTTCCGCAAGCAAATCACTTAATCTCCCTGTGCCTACAAAAATGAATGTGTCCTTGGGTAATGTAACTGGTGCTTATGTACTGTACCTACAAAAATGAATGTGTCCTTGTGTAATGTAACTGGTGCTAATGTGCAGCAATCGAATACGTTCTGACCAAGTTTGCGCTATATAAAACAGCAACAACAAAAAACACCCCACGCACATGTTTTATGCACTTCCCTGCTCTCTTAATTCTCTGTCTTTCGTAGTTTCTTAGATATTCCTTGGATTCTTTGAGAACCCTTCTGAGAGCATGACATCTACTTCAAATTTATGAGCAATATCATGGGATGATACGTCAAACCACGGAAATTTGGGTTTAATGAAACGCACCCACTGGGAGTAACAACACATGGACAGCCCTTATAGAAAGCAACTGATGAGGTAGCAGTGAGGCCAGATACCCTGAAGTGTAGGCCACCGTCCCTGATGGACTGAACATGCTATTTGCTGTTCCAAAGTAACTGATGAACAAGCACTTCTGATTAGTTCAAGATGATACTTTTGTGTGCATTTTTGCACAGCAATAATCAACTGACATCTGTTGCAAAGTACCCACGTGCTAAGGAAAACGATTTTAGTCCAGGTGGAAGTTAGATTGTTTCCGGTAACAATGATGGAACTTTCATTGTGAATGTGAAGGTGCAAAGTTAGCAGTAGAAATCCTCTTTAATCTTGTAAAAGGAAAAGGTAAAATAATGTAGTATGTTTTTATTTATCACGTGAGACATATTTGGCACCTGCTTGTGATCCTCAGCCTAACTCTTCACGGTTTTATGGAGCCATGAAATGACAGCACACTGCCTAGTTCTGCTTGATGGTTAATTAAACATAATAAGTGGGCTTTACTTTGGACATCTGTTTCAGGGAATTCAAGAATCATCAGTAGGGCATTTTCTTTCTTCAAATTAATCCGGTGATGTTTTGTTTTCTAAATTGTGGCAAATGCACAGTCTATTCAACACCCTGATCGGGAACACATTGTTATTACAAGAAACAAAAGATACATTAAAAAAAGAATATTTTCAGTTTAGGGCTGTTCACTCTTGGATAGATGAAAAGGTGATACAAAATGTTAAGTTTGTGAAGAAAATAGTAAATCTGCTTAGTTGTGATAAAGAGAATTTCCCGTTCACGACTGGGTAGATAAACATGTGTATGACCATTGGCAGTTATGAGGCGTTTTAAGATATGTTAAGTGACTTCACTGATAACATCACTGAAAACACCATAATCATATAGCAAAGACTTACTGTGTGTACACATGTGGGTGCATAGCATGGAAATAACGTAATCCATGGAGGCAAGTGCGGTTGTGTGTGATGAATGTTGAATGGTGTACCATTTACAATGCTAAAGTTTGGGGTGCAAGTAGTAGTCAATATAAATAAGGTAAAGGCTGTGTGCACCTGATGTGGATAGAGGTATCTTTCAAAGTAAGATATGGCTTAAAGTCAAAACCAGTTGCTAAAACTCTGTGAGAAATCCCAAAATGTATCTTGACAACAGATTATAGTTCCAATATATTGCTATAGACAAATGTTATCTAACAAGGATGTTTTTAAGGAGTGAACGTTTGTTTTCAGATCATCACTAAAGGTTTTGAAGCATTACAGATTTTTCAATAACGTGGTGTAATAATGTAGAATGTACCAATTAGTGGTGGTTTATCTCAAACTGGGGTTGTAAAGATGGCTCTGAGATTGCATGCCATTGTGCCAATCTCAGGAACGGGTGCAGTATATTTTACCAAGCTATAGAGGATTGTCCATTTGACCAGGCCTAAGATGTCCTTTCAATGACACATGCATACCTATCAGCTGTTTGAATTAAAATTACAAGTCATCGGGAGTCTTTAAGAGGGTGATTCCATTAAGGTGAACTTGTCTACAGCATTATCTACGGAGCAAATTGGGGTCTGCCCCTACAGACTTGTGTGATTCGCCTGTGGAATGTTATCTGATGCACTGGAGCCTATTCTGAGGTATAATGGGGTTCTATAACTTGCTGATATCCCATCTATATGCCAAACCAAAACTTTTTGGGTTGCGAGAATCCTGGCAGAGGGACCTGCACCTTGACTACACTGAATTAGACTTGACAGCCTTGATTCGTATCCTGAATAAAGGTATCTGAGAATCCAAAATGAAGCTATGTCTATTTAAGACACTTTCAGACAGGTGTTAGAAATGGGGGTCTCTAGTTGGCAGAGATATACAACTTTGTCCAAATAGGGACCCTTGCTTCTGTTCAGGGTAAGGATGATACACACTTTAGATAACCCCTGCTCACCCCCTTAGTAGCTTGGCAGCAGCAGACAGGCTTATCCCAAAGGCAATGTGCAAAGTATTTGTACTCATAACACACAGAAATACAGTGATACCACCACAAATGGACACCACACCAGTTTAGAAAAATAAAGTATCTTTATCTAAACTCAACAAGATCAAAACAACAAAAATCCAACATGTGTGTAGTCAAGTAGAACTTCAACATAGTAATTTCAGAGGTCGAGGCCGGCTCCCTGATTACCACAGAAGTGGTGAGGCGCCGTGCCTGTGAGGAGGTGACGTGTTAAATCCGGGACAAGGGAAGTTGGTTTTGTCAGTGGTGAGGCATCGGTTCCGGTGACGGTGCAAAGTTGGCGATTTTGTGGAGTCATCCTCGGCGGTTATTTGGCACCGCAATAACAGGATGCAATGCGCTGGCAACGACAGAGTCCGTGCAAGCACTGGTGTTGGGAAATGGCAATAACTGCTGGTATTGGAAGGCATCGAATGGCGTCGGATGTGCGGTGCAGGCCAGGCAGTGGGTTGTGCACTAGAAGAGGAGAGGAGTTGGCCTAACGGCTAGGGCGGTCAACAACGAATCTGGGGAACCCGGTTCTAATCTGGGCAACGACGCTGAACATCCTGTGATTCTGGGCAAATCACTTAATCTCCCTGTGCCTAAGAAAAAAATGAATGTGTCCTCATGTAACACAACTGGTGCTATGTAAAGCGCTCTGATACCCGATACCTTCGGGTCAAGTTCGTGCTATATAAAACTCTGTGAAATCAAAATATTATTTTTTTTTAAAAAGGCGGTGCCCCTGGTCTGGGTGCAGGTTGTGGCGTCACAGCGGGGTTTTCAATCTCCAGGGGCCAAAAACTGGAATAGGCACCTCCTAGCAGGTAAGAGCTCTCAGCAATAGAGTTCACAGGAGCTGGGGGTGAAGTCTTTGTGTCCCAGAGACTTCAGAATGGGAGGCCAGCACACACAGGCCCTTGGAGATTCTTCTTGAAGCAGGTTCCCAGCAAAGTTTCAGTCTTTGTCCTTTCCTTGGCAGAAGCAGCAACTGTAGGCCAACCCCACACAGCACACAGCAATGTGGAAGTACTCCTCCTCACAGCTCTCCAGCTCTTCTTCTTGTCAAAGGTTCCTCTTGAGTCCAGAAGTGATCTAAAGAAAGCATAAGGCAAAACTTGGTTTGGAGGAGGAGCTACTCGCTGCTGCCGACTGCTGTTGTTTACTGTCTGCTTGTTTGCTGTCGCTGCCTGCCACCCGGTGCTTCACCTCCCCTGCCCGCGCACTGCATTCTCCTTGCGGGTGGTCGGAGGGCCGGTAGCGGATTTCCGGATCCTCCGGTAGCAGCCTGTGCAGCAGAGAGCAGAAGGAGGGGCCGCTGAGCCACAGAGCCGCTGTGAGCCGCATTAACAGCGAAAGTGAGCTGCAGTGGTCAGGGGAAAACAAGGAACGAGGAGAGGCGTGCAGAGTCTATCAGTGGACCGCGTCGTGACTGCCATGAACAGGGTGCAACCAGCAGGTACAAGGGGGTCGTCGATTTGCTTGGTCACCATAAAAAAACTTGTATAGCCACACACAGGATTACAGCATTACAGCACTACAACCGGCTCCTGGAATCTCCTGGAACTCTCCTCGTTCACCGCTTTCCAGCACTTTCTGCCACCCTTAGCCCAATTCCGGGTCAATTATTTTTCAGCTACTCCCCAAATATTCTCCTACCGCAAGTGCTGCGATTTCAGGAGCCGCACTCGGGTCCTGTTTAGAACATGCCCGCCGGGGGACCGCGGAGGCAGCGTTGGCTAGGTCTGGGTGCAGCCTGTAGTTCATCTACTAGTGCTCAATTCACTTGGCATACGGCTGAAGGGTACAGTCGAGGAAGACCACCCCTCATCTAAAGCTCAGCGCTAAATATGCAGGAACCTGCTACCATTATCACAAGGCCTCGCTGCAGGGGCATGAAGGCGAAGGGGTAGTAAGTGGCCACAGAGCCCGAATTTCTATGAGGTACGGAGGCTAGGAGTGAAAGAAGCATGTGAGGCCAGTACTGCAGCCACTCACAACACCAGGAAATCGGTGGGCAATAATATATAGGAAACTGCTCTTAAGTCTGCTGTCTATAGGTTCCAGGGGCTGTCTGGCCTCTAGAAAAAATGCGTTAAGCATACGCTAAACTACTCCTGAGCAGGAAAATAACGAAAGCATCACCATAGAAGCTGGGAGCAGAGCAAGAAAGAGAGATAGCAGGCAAGAGCACCTCTCAACTAACCAGGCGACACCTTCCCTCACCTCATTATTCGACCTTCATAGCTTACAAAAAACTTAGATCTCAAACAGAACATATGAAAAGACTGGGTACGGCCCAATCTACGATAAAGTGTATCCACAAAGCATCTCACATCGGAGCGGTCCCGGAAACAGTAGATATAACAACATTTTTCACTACCACCTCCAGAATGAAGATCAAATAGCACTAGTAGAGCAGGGAATTCAATAGGAAGAAAAATCCAAGATAACGTAAAGGGATTGTGCTCAAGTGCAACTAATGGCCAGTAATGACCAGCAAATGGCAATCAAACAAGAAAGTAAACAGCCAATCTTGGTGAGTGTCCCTGACCATTCCGCGAGAAAGGATATATGAAATTGGCTGTGCTATGGCAGGGCCAACTGTGCCTTAAATCTTTTTGTCAAGGTCATTCCCGCTGGGAAACTGACCTAACTCAACTTTGACAGGAACCATCCTAAACTGGACTTCAGCTAGTTCTCTGTCTGTCTCATCCTGATCCTTTACTTTGGGTAAGGGCTTACCTTTCTCCCATAACCCAATCTTGACCAAGGCAACACCTAGCCTACCCAAAGAGGTTATCCAACAATGGAGCATCCCCACAATGATCAACAGGGTCATGGGGCCTATTTTGCTTCCTGCCATGGGGTCTGATCACCATGATAGGGCCAGTGCTGTTTTGAAGGCAAACACCCAGCAGAGGCTGCTGACAGCTGTTACTGCCCAGTACCAAACCCATTTCTCTACACTGACAGGTGGATGTGTTCACTTAGGGTATACTGTGGGTTTCTGGAGCCCTTCTGCTTTTCAAGAGTGGTGGTCACCACTTCATGTTGAAGACACCATCCTTCCACTCCTCCTTCTGTCAGATCATGGGTAGCACACTGCTGCTGAACAGTTGCCTGACACTTCAGGATTTTTTGGGGAACTGGTAAGTCCTTGGCAGTTACAACTTTGGGGTTCTCCCTTATTGGGTCAGAATTACCTTGGCTCACAGTGTCACCTTCTAAGAATGGCCTCCTTTCCCTATCTTTCTTTGTCTTGCCTGTACTCTGGAGCCTACCTTTCCTAATCTTAGGGATAGGACCCCTAGAAGCCTGTGGTGAGGTAGTGCCCTGGGCATCTACCTCTTCTGGGTTCAGACCAACCTCTGGCAGGTCATTGCCAAAGAGACAATCTAGGGGGAGATCTGGATAGACTATTACCCTGCGATATCTAAGGGAACAACCTATCTCTAGGGTTACCAAAGCCATAAGTCTGTTAGTTGGCTCCCTGATATAACTCTTACAGTCCTTAACACTCCTGGCCAATACTGGTCTAGGTACGCTAACCTTTCCACCACTATGGTGTGACTGACGCCTGTGTCTCTCAGGACCGTAACTGGAACCTAATTCAATATGAGGTGGTGGAAGTGTTGATCTCCATCCTCTTGAATCACCAACTAACCATCTGTGCCCTTTTCCCATTTAAAAGCAACTAGAATATTCTCATTAGAGGAGTCCTCCTCCAAGGTTACACTTGATAAGCTAGTGGGCCCCTTTCCCTTTGTAGTGCCCTGTTAGCTGACAGTCAAAGCAAGGCCTTCTGCCAAATCGTTTTTAAGCCCTGGGTCCCCTCTACTGTGCTTGCTAGAGGTGGTGTGGGTTTTGATCTCTCTTCTTTTAGGGTTCTGGGTCTCTGAGAGAATATCTCTGGTGGATTTACCACCTCACGCCTTTCCTTTCAATGGGCCTAACCCCCTTTCTGGGGATCACCCCATAGGTTTTCTTGGAGCTCTAGTCCTAACCCACTCATCAACCCTCTTGCCCAACTCTCTGGGGCTAAAAAGCTTTTAATCTTCTAGATGCTTCTGTAACTTCTCTGAGGTTCACTTTGCAAGAATGTGCTTCTTAACCAATAAACTGTAAAGCCTCTTATAGGTATCAACCTTGTTTCCAAGAATCTAGCATTCAAGTGACTTTACAGAAGAATCTACAAAGTCCACCTATGTCTGTCTGTGTTGACCCGTTTGGTGTGTTCCTGAACGTTTGTCTGTACCCTCCAGGGGTAAGACCACATAGCTCAATGAGTGCCTCTCTCATGTGGGTGTATAATTCTGCCACCTCATCCTTCAGTGTCAGCAATCTATCTTACCTATTGTAGGCAGTAATTCCACCAATAGGGCACCCCAATGTTGTGCACTCACCCTCCTCATCCTATGAGCTCTCTCATAGGATGTTAGCCACTTGTTTATATCATGCCCTTTAGTATATGTAGGAACTATACCTATGGGTAATCTGGGATAATATGCATCACCTATGATTACCTCTGGTTCTTTGTTGCTGTCACCATTTTCTTGGGAGGGAACCCCAGCTTGACCCTCTTCTCATCTGGGACCTCTTTTCTTGCTTGGAGGTCCAACTTTATCTTCTTAATCTCTAGGAGGGCACGCTGATCATCCAGTTCCTTGGAGCAGCCTGTGGATATGAATCCTTTCCCTTTCAGAGAAAGAGAAATTTCTGCATCTGATCCTAGGGACTACACTCTGGGGGTTCCCTAACTTTCAAAACGGATAAAGCCATTGACCCCTTTATCACCACTATAAGTAGTTACTTTTCCTGCCACTGGGCTTCGGACCTCCTGGACTCTTCCCATTCTCTGAGGGCTTGTTCCAATTCCTCCTTTTTAGCAGGCATGCCTAATCCAATGTTCCTTCTACTGCACATCCCTCTCAGATCATTGATGTTAGTGTGGGCACGTTAACCAAGTCAATTGCCATGCTATCCATCTTAAAGCATTTGCAAAAATCTTCAGCTACTTTGTGAAGATCTGGTTGTCTGCTTCTTTAGCTCTTGAATGAACAGTGCCCAGTGCAAGCAGAACTTTGGCAAAGCGTTTTAATCTGTTAACTTCACTCTACTACATTATGTCCTTTCTGTGGTTACCAACGTATTAATTGTCTGATACAGCTAAACACATGTTCTTGATCCCACACTAGGCACCAGTGTGAGGATCTGGGTGTACAATATGATATGGCTGTACGTCTTTATCATGAAGTACACTCACATGTACTGTCTAGGGTTTTTTCAGTATTGTTTACTCAACCTTAGCTCAACCCTGGGTAGCTGTGTCTGTGTGCAGTAAGATTTGGGGTAGATTTTCAAACATTTTGTGCAAGGTTAGCCTCACAAAAGTGATGCTAACCAGCACAGAATGTTCTTTTTATCAATTTACTTTCCAGAGCAGAACACGGTTTCCTTTGGAAAGTACCCTACAAGTAGTGCATATGAGTTCAAAGCATTGGTTTGCATTACTTAGCACCAAGGGGGTGTTATATGGGTGGTAATGTATTGTTCCCATGCAACCACCCATGCCTTTTGTCACAAAACCATATCTACAAATAATTGTAGACTGGGTTTAGCTCCCTATCCACAAATAATTGTAGACTGGGTTTAGCTCCCTCCCTGTCACGCAAGGGAGCGCAGCATTTCTGGCTGGTGCGCTGCATTGTGTGCTCCGGCAACAAATGATGGATGGAATGCTGAATGAATCAAACATTCACTTCCAGTCCAAAGATCTGGGCTAAATCCATTGTTCTTTTGCTCACTACGCCATTGCATGCCTTCTTTGAAAATATGCTTCTGAGTGTGAAACATTTAACAGCACCAAACAACTGAATAAGAAAGTCACTCAAAAAGAAAGAGGCACAACAACACTTTATAAACATTGAGCATAGTTTTTGAATTTTTAGAGTCCTTGATCATCAATATCGACCAGAGCGTTCCGGAGATACTGATTTTAGAAGAAATAAATACTTTTAAATGCAACTGCAAACAAGCATTGGGCAACAAAAACTTTGCAAAACTTAACAAAGTATGAAAAAGTTAGCTCGGCGGCTTTGACTCAGGTTGAGCGACCAATTTAGACAGGGCAGAGGTCTAGGAGTCTAATATGATTCTTTGGACAGTTACTTGGCCACCAGAGCATTTTTAAAACAAGCTCCAAACTTTACAAACCAACCGCTATTAGCTTTGATGGAGTGGTCCTGATGCTGACCAATGCAGGCAAAAGATGCTCAAAGGATGCTCCTGATGCTATGCTGTCTATGCGGGCGAAGTGGGGTTGATGAGTTTAATCAAAAATGGACGAACCCAATGATGTTGGTATAATCACTGGCAAGCAGTGCTTGGGAACCCACTAGGTGAGTAAAAGGCCCCTCACACACCAACCTAGTTGGTGTCATGCTTCATCATAGGGGCCCCAACCGGGTGGCCGAGCGTCTCCCGGTTGTGCTGCAACGCCTGACTACAGCGGAGCTGGTGTGGTGTGATAATGTGATGTGGTGAAGAATTAAGAATTAAAAATACCTCTGAGAATCCTTGCCGAGGGAAATTTATTAATGGCGGCTCAGGATATATTAAAATTAGAAATTATGTGAAGCAACTATCGAAAAAGATTCAATTTCAGGTAGTTGGCTATGTGGGTGGTCTACATGTTTCAGCCCTCCTCAGGATGTGCGGGGCTTTCTTCAGGACCAGGAAGTGCAGTGAGTGGCAAAATAGGGCCACGTGAATAGTGAAAAATAAAAGGGTAATTTACCTACACACTCGCTAAGGTGTGTGGAAGCGATATCAGCTCATTGGCAGACAACGCAGCAAAAAACCTGTGGGAAAGAAAAGCACAATACACAGACATAGATAGCAAATAATGCTAGGAATCGCAACAGATAAAATGCAATCTTTTACTGACTGTGAAAGGATCATTGTTGGCAGGTGGTCGTACAAGTGGCAACACACGCGCTGTGACATGCGGCTATTTGGCTGGTGCTTCACGATGTTAAGTGGTACGTCCTTAGTGAGCTTAACAGTGAGGCCAGCAGGGAGCGTGTGGACTGTCCTCGTGGGGTGCCTGAATGGTGTAGCAGGCAACTAACAATGGTCATGCTGTGTAGCCACTGGCTAAAATAGCCGGGCTGGATCGCAAAGAGTGAGCGATGGTGCGATTTGCAAGTTAAATAGGCTGTGCGTATACCAAGCTACGTGTAGGGTACAAAGTACAGTAGTGGGGCGATTACCCTTTGGTGACGCGCTACAAATAAAAATTAAAGGAAGAAGGAAGGAATATTACACTATGGCTGAGTATTGATCGCTGATCAGGAAGGGGAGGAGTGCGCTCCTCGTAACACAGTTTCTGCGAAGGAACGAAACAAAGTCAAGAATGGGCAGTAATAGCAATCGAGTAGCCCGGCAATGCCCGTAATTAACAACGCGCGTCACCTTACTTGGTCAGAGAGCAGCACCCGCTAGGCACCTACTGTGGTCTACCTGGATGGTGTGGAGTCTGTGGTTGTTGGGGAATATAAGGGAACGGGAGCCATTGCCTACGTGCTGATAGTCCGGTGATCGCGGGTGGAGCAGAGTAGTCTGCGCATGTGTCAGACCGGCATGCTGATTGTCTGTGCTTGCGGAAAGGGAGTGCTTGGGGCGCATGTGCGTCCAGAATGCTAATCAGGCGCGCATGTGCAGAGGACCAAGAGTGTGTACTCGCCGCAAAAAACGGAGTGATAGTGGGGCTAATTGAGGTACTGAGGCAAGGGTGATTAGTAGCAGGCTGGTATTTGGGCAATAGCTGTTATGCCTAAAAGTGAAGAAGTGGGGTTGATGCCTTGGTCCACAGATAGGTCGAGGAACTTTGACCATGGTGCATGATGCCCCAGGATGTCCTCTTTGTGACACTTTAAGTCCATTGGCGGCTGAGCTCTCGTTCTCAAGACATAGAAAGCACAGAGAATATCCTTGGCTGTGACAGGTGTCCCTTGGGTGCAACGAATCTGCTCACAAATGGGTATCTCCAATTAAGCATACTGGGGCATATGCATCAACATTAGCATTTGCGATTCCTTATTAGCGAAAAATAAGGATTCGCTAATAAGGAATAGCAAAAGGCTATGCATGTAGGAATCGCCATTCAAATAGCGATTCCTTAACTTTCCTTAATTGCTACTAGCAAATAGCGAGTAGCAATTAAGGAATGCCGTCCCAATCATTCCTATGGGCCTCCAGGCCCATAGGAATGAATCGGAGATTGCATGAGCAAATAGCGAGTACCAGTAGGTTCTCGCTAATTGCTCATGCAATTTCAAGGGTGCAAGGGTGTCAAAATGACACCCTATAGCACCCCTGAAAATGATATGTGCACATATGTTGCACACACACATGCTCTAAGGGCATGTGTGTGCGCAACATGAAACTTTGAAAAATGCACAAAAGTGCATTTTTCAAAGTTTTTGCAAATTACCATGCAGTTCATCTTCATGGTAATTTGCTCCCCCTATTAGCGGAATCGCTAATTTTTTAACTTTGATGCATTGCATTTAAGGAATCTCACTTTGGGATTCCTTAAATGCAATCGCTATTTAAGGAATCGGTATTTAAGGAATCCCTATTTAAGGAATCGGTATTTAAGGAATCCCTATTTAAAGAATCGCTATTTAAGGATTCCTTAAATAGCGATTTCTGCTTTTGGGTTGATGCATTGGGATTGGGTATTTTTAACTTAATACCGGGAGCTATTAGCGAATCGGTATTTTACCGACTGGATTTTGGGTTGATGCATGAGGCTGACTGTTTGCAATGAGTCATAACAATGGCACTGAGGTCCGGATGGTTGGCCTTAGTCCACTCTCAAAGTCAAAAAAACAGCAGCTAATAATTCTAATGGGGTAAAATGTGTGGGCGGGGCTATAAAAAAGCCTGTTTCCTTACAGTTTCAATTTACCATAATTTGCTTTCAATTTATATACTCTTAGTGGTACATTTTCTCTCTGTTAATAAAGGGATGAAGTAATACCACATCTGGATTAGGAAATACTGTGAGGGATGGTGTGTACATGTTGTGGTATCAACGAATGCGTTCCATGCATCTGAAAGAGTAATAAAGTGTTTTTGACTGTTGTGGAGAGCAAAATCTCAGAAAGATATTTTAACTTACACAAATTGTCCCAGGTGTTAAGTGTCGTAAATTAAGCTGGACAAAAAACACTTATGTGCGGTAATTAAAGAAAAGATTATAATAACAATTTGGGCACAAACTCCCAATTTCCTAAGAATTTTGATTCCCTTCAGACTGATAATGAGGCCTTAGAAGTTAGTTCTTCAATCATGCAACTTATTATCTTTGCTTTTAAAACAATTCATACACGTGCCGAAAAGATAACATTTCAAGAACCCAACTTTTGTACAGACTGCACATTCATTTGGAAAGAGATTTTTCAATCGCCCACTCGAAATTGATCAGATTGTCTACAAGGATGAAGTTTCAATTAAAGCTAGATATCTGCATTCGATTTATATATGAATAATTCTGTCTTTCCAACAACATTATAATCTCGAAGAGACAGTTCTAGGAAATCAGGATTGAAATGAGAGTCTTACGGCGTCTGTTTTTCACTAAACGTCTATTAATTCAGCCCAGATAAAGATTTAACTCATGCATTCATTTGCATTAGCAGCTTACTGCCCGATGTATAATTTAATGGAGAGACAGTAAAATAAACTGCTCTGTGCTAAGCTTCCTTGCACGGTTCCCTTTCGGTAATTGCCTCTGTAATTTTTGAAATCAACGATATATTTAATAATAAAAAAACAACACTTTATTAAAGAAGGATCAAGAGAAGAGAGTTGAAAGATTCATAAGGAAGGGATAAGATTCAAAGAGACGATTAATAAACCTATTTGATCACCTAAAATTATATGAAAAAGGAAAATAACCAATTTATGTGCATTGAAGCATATGCCATATTTATGTGGGTGTGGGGGGGTCCTTAAGCGTAATGTTGCCTTTAAAAAAAAAAGGTGTGTACCTGCTTTTGTGGGTATCCACAAATGTTTATATGACACATTTCCACTCTCTTTATGGTTGGAAATTAACTCAGGCACAGTACAGGAGTAAATGTGCATCCTTTGTCAGAATGGAGAGAAAACACCAACAAAATTCATTCATGTTTTGGGAGAAGAGGTTCCTTTATTGAGGAAAATGTTTCCAAATGCCTAAAAAAACTTAAAGTGTACCTGCACTACTTCAAAGAATGTGTCCATGTACACCTGTCACATTTACATATACAAAAATGCATTTGCATAGGAGGAACTTGGACTTACAAAAATAATCACAGAAATACAATTGAGGAAAGATACCTGTGATATCTTTGCAAGAGACCTCCACGAATTCTCTGACATTTCAAAGTAAGAAATTTGCTGCAAAGATATGAGTAAACGTAGGGCGTAAATGGCCCACTTTTTGAGTTTAACAATAGCGAATAAGGTAGTCCAACATTACATAGTGGCATGTTGCCATATTACTCCTGCGTTGTTTCATGTGTCACCATACTGAGCTAACTGAAAGGCATGATTAGCTCAAACAATGTATTTAATTATTTTTTTATTGAAAATTATTGTTCTCCAGGGAGAACTCTGATATTCAGTGAGTGATACAGAAGCACATTTAGAACTACCAGTATCACACACTATTTAAGAAGCTTGTCCACAGTTAAGAACCCCTGGCAAGCAGTTGTGACACTCTCTTTTGTAATGTACAGGAGAAGTCTACAAGGAAGGCATACCTTCCTGCACAAAAACTATTCTTTACGGCCATTTCCTCTTTGCATGTGTGCTGCTGAATGCATGCAAAGAGGAAAAAAACAAAGATAAATAAATATATTTCTCCAGGTTATGACAGTCTCAGGAGGTGCAACATTTTGGTTCAAACCCTTGTTTACTGGCTTTACTAAATATGATTTTTTGTCAAAATGTACTGGTGGGTGCACTGAAACAACCAAGTTCCACCCATGTAATGCCCCCTCCCGCACAACACAGGGTACTCAAAAACATGCAAAGCCAGGAAAATTGGGCTTTGCATGACTTCGTAAATCCCAAAAGAGATTTTGCGGTGGGTCTACCCAAATAAGAAATGCAACCCAATGCAAAATCTTAGTAAATCTTGCCAAAGGTCCATAGGAAAGCGCTAATGTAGAGTGGAAAACTGGGAGCTTGTGTGGTTCAATCTGGTATAAGAAGGAAAAAACGAATTCTGATATAGATATGAATTCTTGGGCATTAACCAAAAAGCATGGAATTAGTAAGTACCGTTAGAAGGCATGTATTAGAAGTAAATTATCAGATAGCCTTCATTGTAAACTGCTACAGCTAAAGGAGGTCACATCCAGCTAAGACTTTTGGTCCAAATTTAGACCAGTGCCCTGAGGTTACTCATTAGCTTTAAAACCCCACTCTGTATTATCACAGATAATTAATGGGCCTAGCCTTTTGACAAGAATTATTTTTCCAATCACTGATAACACCCAACCAAATGCTAAGGCAACAGAACAAACGTTAAGATGTTCACAAAAAACAAACTGAAACAGTCATAACTGGCCCTAGAATAAAATCCTGTCCAGCTCAAATCTGCCCCTGAACAGAATCTTGGCTAAAATGGGTCACTCTCCCACTCTACAGAAGGAAATATGCAGATACAAATTGGCTGAACAGCCTGGTAAATTAAGAGGCCAAAACCTCCACTACAGTATTCCTTTATGGCATACTAGAATAGAAGGAGGAACAGCAGATTTGAACTCAATGTCAATGGGATTTGGGGTGGATCTGCCAACCATGGATCAAGTTTTCATACTTCAGCAAGTATACAAAAGGATTGCCGTCAAAAGAAGATACACATACATGCAGCCTGCCTAGACTAATCATGTCTCTTTAATTTTCTATAAATATGGGGTGAACAGGGTCCAAGCTGAAAAGAACATCTATAAATTCACATGTGGTGAAAATAACCCTTAAAGTCTATACTGATATCAAAATGTTTGTCAACCGAGGTTCACAGTTCTATCAAGCAACATACGTTGTGGATTAAAGGGAACTAGGAGAGAAGGGTAAAAAATCAGTGCTCCTCTGCCAGCCTACCCCAAAACTCAACACATAATCTGCAAAAAAATCTCAAAGTCAATTCTACTCTCCAGACATGGCTGTGTTCCAGTGGCTAAAATCCCCCAAATTACTGAAAAATCCTTGGAGTACTGAGAAAGGAAAGGAATTCATATCATGCAAAATGTATGGAAATGGTATGGGTTTACCAGACAAAAATAAATTAAAAGAAAGACTTTCTTCTTAAGAAAAGACCCCTAGAGAAGGTATGGTACCAGATTATCCTAACAAAAATATTGTCTGCCAGAAATATGTGTCCTAAAGTTATGGGCGGATTAGGATGTAGGTCAGAAAGCCTCCGACCAGATGTCCGAGGCTTTCCAACTGACATCCTTGGTCTAAACTCTGACCGCCTTATTACAAAGAAGGCGGTTGGAGTTTAAACCAGCCGATCATTCAGGCTGGCTCCTAACAGGCTCAAGGAACCCGTCGGCCAGTTGTAGGACATTCACAATCCCTTTAGGACGGTGTTTACACTGTCAAAATTATGATGTCAGTTTCAGACAGGCGTTCCATGTCTGACTTCCCAACATGGAAAGCCTGTCGGAAAAGCGACTTAGGGCACCCCTAGCAGGGCCCCCACAGTGGCCTCCGGTTTGGGGCTGGGGGGCATCTATGGTGCCCCCCTGTAAATCCCTGCACCATGTGCAGGCACAGTGAGATGCCTGCCAGGCAGTGGAGGGATTCACAGAAACTCCCACTTTTCTATGGGAGCTTGTGCTGAGGCCGGTTGTCGACCACAGCACAAGCTCCCATAGAAAAGTGGGAGTTTGTGACTGCACCAAGTGCAGTCGCATCGTAATATCGGGTGCAGAACTGCCGGCCTATGGTTGTTCGGTTCTCACACTGAGACTGTGTCGGGCAGACACAAATCCTCCCAGCATTGTAATAGGCCCCTTAGTTTTCAAAAATATTGCCCATTGACCCAATGAAACATTATTTTTGTGCACAATATTTAATACTCAATATTTCTGTCATGTGATATGTTTCTTAATGATATTCTGATATGCAACTGTACAAATATTAAGGAGTTATATTTTCTTCTAAAGAAGCAGAGCAATCCCATTTTCATATAGGTATTGTCAGAGAAAGAAATTCAGGGCCCACTGAAACCATTCTTCATTGTAGTAGGATATTTGATGGGGATCATGGAAGAAATAATATAGTCAATTCAAAATGGCCATTCTACAGGAACAAAGGTAATGCTGAACAAGGCATGTGTGCAATACAAATCAGAGTGCTATGAAAGTAAAGTCAAGATGCTCTCAAGTATCCTAAGGACCCTCATCTTTATTAGAGCTAGAAGCCCCAACCAAATGGACAACAAATTTGGAAAAGCAATAAATAAGAAAGATATTGATGATGGTGAAGGCCTAGGCAAAATTTGTGTGGTATTGTTTGCAGAAATTATGCAAAACTGCTAAATAAATTATGCAAAATTATGCGTTCCAGCATTTTGCATTATTATTTGGCATTTGACATTAGCCAATATTAATATATATTTTAGGGATCAAACAATATACTTGGACAGAAGAACCACCAGTCCACATAGTCCAAAAACCGTCAGCATCATTCCCCAAAAATGAGAGGAACAAGCAAAAAAAGGCACTTTCTCACAGCTGTTTTCTGATCAAAATGGGCGAGAGAAGGAAACCTGTGTATAGATGAAACAACACTCAAAATAGATTTAAAAGCTTCCAGTACTGCATTATTGTCAGACATTACCTTTAAGCATAAATATAAGTCATATGAGAACGCTTGTAAGTGGAAATAATTTATGTAGTTGGTGGATATCATGTCAAGCAGGCATAGATCTGCCTCTTTTGCTCCGAAGTTGAACACCCATTCCTGATCTAAGTAAACTCTAATTGCTGGTATTGACTCATTAATGTAACAGTGGCAGTTGTAGTGCTGTTCACAAAATTCATTAACTGCGAAAAGCTGTTCATTTATAGCAACCTCATTAAATATAAAATGGGCAAGCTGCACTATAGCATTGGCCACTGAATTAATTGCATTCATCTGTACCAATTAGTTTTAACATAACTTACTGAAATCAGTAAAAGAAAATGTAAGAATTCATGTTACAATTTATAACGCCAAGTATGAAATGCAGTGTAACCCCAAATGCAATCTTTGTTTACAAAACTATTGTAGCCATACATTCAAGCATCTATCACTAAAAGCGTATATGAATGAAAGAATCCATTTTAACATTGCTCATTACAATCCGTGCTACATTATTATAAAGTAATTGTAGTGCAACACACGCGGTCATAATTGTTATTTGGAGTTACATTTTAGTGTTGGTCAATAATTATTTACATGTAAATTGAAACGCTTTAGGGTTGGCCAAAGAGATCCTTAGATGTCACTGTAACTTTCATTTTAATATCACTCACAGAAATCATGAACTGTGGATGCAAAATAGAATTTTAACTTTAGTAAATATGCCCAATTAATGCAAAAGAGCAATTTAGTTAAGGTTTCCTAATTGTAAATACTGAGAGCAAATGGAATAATTAATGTCCCCTTTGGTACTGCAAGTGTTAATTATAGAGTAAATAAATATCTGCAGGCATTTGGTAAATGGTATTTTTTAATGTGTCAATTTTAAAATTAGTTGCTGAAATCAATCAATCAGTCAATGCAATATTAACAGTAGATTTTACTATCATAAGTTATAAAAGCAACAGGTAATGTCTCTTTTCATAAAATAAAAACATTTAATTCAAGCATCGTTTGTTGTGGTCAGTAAGTGTAAATGCAAAGGGTATGCTTATCATTTTTAATTACAAAACAATCATTAAATGTAATTATGATGCATGAGTTTAGCATTGGCCATTGACATGATTCCCTTTACACTTAGCAGTTCATTTCTGCTTCAGTCACTGAAATCAATTGATTGAAATGGTACCAACATTATACATCAGTCATCAAAACCACCAACATATGTGTTCGATGGCTCTGTGAACTAATGCAGTCAATGAAGTGAACAAAAATTGGACTGATGGGCATAGATTGAAATTCCACTAGTTCAGTCAGTTGCTATCACCATTAAGCTGATTCAAAGAGTGCCATTGAGTTGTATAACAATAGACATTTGTTAAACCCATTGGACTGAACATGCTCTTTGAAAAGACACAAAAATGCTATTGTCAACACTCTTAACATGTAGCATGGTTAAAGAAAAAAAGTGAAATGTAAACATTGCTATGTCAACGACATACACACAATACCCATTCTTGTTTGTTATAATGATATTCCAAAGTCATGAGTTCTTTTCTAAGCTGATGAAACTCAAAGTGACTTGTGATATCCTTTTTTAACTCATCAGATTGTGTTTCATTTCTTTTAACACATGTTCAAACCATTATCTTTACCCCAAAAATATTTGGATTCTGGTTGTCTTCCTGTGGATGAGTATGTTTACAGTACACATACATTTAATGAATGTGGAATCTATGTAAGAAATTAAACAAGGCAATGTGCAGCTAATACGTTGTTGGAAAACATTTTTTACAGGACCTCTCTGCAGGGCCAATACCAAACCTTGTGCTTTCACCTCTCCTGTTTTCTGGTCAATTTTTGATGGCTTTTCGGACTCTCTGCACTTTACCACTGCTAACCAGTGCTAAAGTGCTAGTGCTTCGTCCTTTAAACAAAGTAAAATTGGCTTACAATCAATCGGCACATTGAAGTTACTTGTCCCTAGTAATGTGGTACAGCGAGTAACCAAGGTATGTCAATTAAATGCTACTAGTGGGTCAACAGCATTTATTGTGCCACCCAATTAAGCAACCCTTTTAAACACGTCTCAGGTCTGCCATTTCAGCTTGTGTGTATGTAGTTTTAAACTGCCATTTCAACTAGACTAAATAAACCTTTTGCCAGGACTAAATTATCCTTTTTAATACTGTAAGTCACTGATAGGGTAGGACCTAAACAGCCCATAGGGCTGGGTGCCGTGTATTTAAAAAGATCAATGTTTTTAAGTTTTACATATCCTGGCAGTTGGCCTTTTTGTATTCCTGCCAGACAGTTACACAATAGAGGTTCTAGGTGTTGGCAGGATGGGCCATCCTCACTTGATGTGGTGGGTGAAGCTATTACCTGTCACACTTGCACTTCAATGCCACTGCCTCAGCTCACACACAAAGGACTTCACACTAGCCTATTATGTCTTCAGGCAGAGTGGGACCAGCAGAGAAGAGAGTCAGGAAATCCCAAAAACTTTCTATAGGGGGAAGACTCCAGAAGATTATTCCACTTCAAAATGGGCTCCAGGTATAACAAGCATTAAAACTGCGATAGGTCTCGCATTTACAAGAGTTTGAGCTATTAACATTGCAAATGGCAATGCCTTTTATTTTTGTTTTTAAAAGATAAATAAAAGGCATTGTAATTTGCAATGTCAATAGTTCAAACTCGCGTAAATGCGAGACCTATTGCATTGCAAATGCTTGTTTATTTTTAGGAGAGGAAAAGCAAATTTCCCCTTTCCCAGAACCAGCCCAGGATGGTTCCTGGTGTGAGCGGATGCTACTTTAGTCCTCTTATTGCCTCTAAACCTTTTTTCAATGTTAGATCAGAAACCTACAATTCGTAAATGCAATAACTAACGTTTTTGTATTGTGCTTTGTGTTGGCAACCTCGACATTCACATGGGCCCCGCATAAGAAGCGGAGAAAAAAATGCATAAGTCAGTCTGACTTTAAAATTTCGCCCAGCAGGTCGTCAGCAGCGGGAGAGTGAGGAGTGCTCTCCCCTTCCCTGAGGAACTGCGCCTTCCCCCACACAGTCCCGCCAGAGGGAACTGCGAAGCGGTGTTTTCCCCTGGACCGGGAGTCCTGTTACTACCAAGGAGGCGTCCGAGGCCCTGGTAGTTGCGAAGCAGAAGCCGGAGGTTGGGGGGCGGAATGGCCCTCCTTTTTCACGTCGACGGTGGGAGTGGAGTTGGCTCCCTTGGGGAAGGGGGGGGAGAGCCTCGGAGCGTGGAGGTGCTCGAGAGAGACACGAACAGCAGAGGCGTGGCGGAGTTTCAACGCGTCCCAAAGCCCTATTACCGTCTTGTAGTAACCGGGAAGGGGTTTTCTAGTAGTAACCGCACCTGGTCCGAGATTGGTGGTGGCCGGGGCACCTGTGACATTACGGGGGCACACTTTGTTTCTCTACTCCCTGACAACAGCAGAGGGGGCCATTTCACATATTCCTGCGTTAAAAAGATCACGGGGCAAACCTCTACCGGTGACATCGCCTTGGGGCTTGCTTTAAATAGTGACACCATTGTTGAGATTACACGGGGGAGTGATTCTGTGGAGACCATGGATATTGGAGTCTGAACTCGGACAAGACACGATCTGATTGTTTAGTGGCTCTTACGATACCTGTCAGGAGATCAGGGTAGATGTGCTCTGCGAGACTCAGGATAAAGATTGTACCCCAGTAATCCAGCCCTCAAAACCTGCCTCGCTTAAGTAATCCATGAAAGGGATTGTATCCCTGGCCCCCAGTACAAGGAACAGCTCTTTGTTGATGTGATTTATGTACTTATTGGAGCCCGCAACTTGCTTCATTCTGCCGCCAGCTGCCTCCCGCTGCCAGAGGGGACTCCAGCCCCCAGTAAACCCCACGCCTAGAAGCCAAGCGGATGCCATTACGCCATGACGTATTTGCTCTGCTTTTTCTGCTGGCCTCGCCTGCCAAATGGTTTCTTGTCTTTATGGGGCCATGTGTTTGGCCCCATAAAGATAAGAAACGTTTTGTGACGAACGCAAAGCAGGTGAGGCTGTCCGAATGGGACGGCTCAGAAAGCCAAGCAAATACGTCACGGACACCTCTTTTCCAATGGCTGGCCACCGTTTAGCATAAACGGTGACGCCAGCCAATAGAAAAGAGGGGCGGGGCTTAATGCCCCTTACAGAAAATACCCACATCTCATTAAATCTCGCCAGCGAGACTGCGCATGCGCGCAGCCTACGCCAGGCGAGACCTAAAAAGGGGGCCCTCACACCCACTTTAGAGTACACAGCTGGACTTGTGAATACTACAGAAGAAGGACTTCCATGCTGCCTGAGGCCTGATCTTTAGTCTGGGAAGACAGACTGGATATGCACCCTTCATCCCAGGCTGCAGTGATTCCAAGGGTCAGATGATTGACCGCCTGTTCTGAGCTACAGGGACACAACAAGCGCCAGATGCCTTTCTGTAAATGCTCAACTGGACCTTCCTGAACCTTTCTCACCTCTGCTGGAGTGAGATCCTGCCCTCAAGAGATGCCTCAAAGGTATTGGACCCTTGGTGTGGCATCACTTAAACTCCTCCTAGAAGAAAAGGAGAAGGAGAAATCCTGAAGTTTTTGGCTCTTTGCAACAGTGAACGGGCCCATTCCCTTCAAGATCCTACTGACTGTACCGACCACTGATGAGATCAATTCTTTGCCCTATAGTGACCACCAATAACGACTGGCAACGCAATATCTGCACTTCCCACTACAACATCTACAGCCCACAGTGACCACCAATGTAAAGCTGTAGCAGCATCCATCTGCAATGCCTGACAAGATCTTTGTACTACAGTGTTGAGTGTCCGCAATGTCTGGCTTGCTATGTGCATGACAGTGATGACCATCTGAAAAGCTTTGCCTGCTCCTCGTGGACTCGCCTACTGTGAACTAGAGTCTTCATTCTAGATTTTAAAAGGTAACTTTTCAGCTGGAATAATCTGGTCCATGTAGCCTGCTCCAACGCAGTCGGCCTGCACTTTTCACTTGCACCCAGTCTCGCACAACCAGATAGCCACAAGTGGAGCTTAGTGCTTTTAGGTGCTATTCTTCCCTGAAATCTATAAAATTGCATATCTCCAGTTCTACTCATTGGATGTTTGTGGTTTTGGTATCAAATGATTTATTATTTTATTATAATTCATTACATTTTACTCTATTTTTTATTAGGGCAGGGATTTTTCATATGCTCTATTTTCACTTTATTACTGTTTGTGTGCTGCATAATTACTTCACACATTGCCTCTAAGGTAAGCCTGACTGCTTTTTTGCCAAGATACCAGGGTGTTAGGCATAGGTTAATTTAGTAACCGTTTCTGATTCACCCTGACAAGGATTTTGGCTATTGAAGGGCTCAAAAGCCCCTGAACCAACAACCCACTTCCTCATACATATTATATGCATATCTATGTAATTTCCAAAATGGCTCTGGTTCATAAGGTGTGGCAACATGCAGAGATATTCCAACTTTTGTGTAAACATGCTTCCAGGCATGGCTCATTTCAGTTGATAGGTTATTTTAAACGGAAACAGATTAGAAGAGCTAGTTCTCAGTTCATTGTTTAAATATAATTTATAATTTTTATCCCTAACCTGCCTTTGACAATGTCTGCTAATTCCAGCAACAGATATTGTGACTTCACAATCCAACTGCAATAAGTTGTGTCAGGTAATCAGCTACTTATTTTCTTTTTACAAGTAACTAGTGATGCCACAACTATTCTATAATTAGAATATAGCTCTTCTTTTTAATACAGTGAATGCAACCTTTTCTTTACTTTACCAACATTTGAGCATTAACAGAAATACACTTTGTGAGAAGTTCTTCACAAAGTGTGGAAAAGCTCCCCTTTGCGTGTGGCTGTCTTGGAGGAATATGCAAAGCCCAATTGTCAGCTACACCTAGTCATGTGGCCCAGATTGATCACTGACATAATATCAATGACAACAATATCTTGATACAGAAATATTGTGTCAAAAGTACCAATTACAAAAATATTGTTTCCCTATACTTATAACGGTAAGTACAAAAATAAAAAAAATCGTATCACACTAATATCATTAAAACATTAAAAAATACTGTTTTGAATATATATATATATATTTAGTTTAAAATACTAAATCTTAAATATTTTAATATATAACAATAATATAATGTTAATGCAAAAGCGGGGGAATTGTATTTTTATCTTTTATTTTTGTGGAGGGTTGATTCTCTGTTCTGGACAAAACAGGTATATTATGGATAATGTGTGACAGTGCCTTAATTTTCACACATGGGGTTTTGGGGTGTATACTTTGTGATGGTTTTTGACATTATGGGGTCGATTCCGATCCTGTATTTTTTTTTCCGTACGACTCGTATCTGTAATTTTTGCTGTACGAATCGTACAAGTCCCGTCCCACCCGTGAAGTACGATTCGTACAGGAAAAATACATACGGATCGACCCGATCCGTACGAATTCGATCGGGAAAAGTTGTACGTGACGGAACCGGACACTTTTCCATACGAAGTCTAAAAATACAGTCCGACCGTACAAGTACGATCCGGACCGGCTCTCCGATTTAGGATTCGTACGGAAAACGTCCTGTACACGGAGAATGACTTCACCCGCTACAAAGCAAACTTTGTACGACTCATATCCCGGGAAAAGTAGTTCCCAGGGTGCGAGTCGGTCAGGGATACGAGTCGTACAGGCCCCCCATGCATATGTACGCACCTCACAACAACATCGGGTATGTACGCACCTTACAACAACATCATCGCGTATGTACGGTGCGTACCCCAACATCGCGTATGTACGCACCTCATAACAACATCATCGCGTATGTACGGTGTGTACCCCAACATCGCGTATGTACGCACCTTACAACAACATCATCGCATATGTACGGTGCGTACCCCAAGATCGCGTATGTACGCACCTCACAACAACATTGTGCATATGTACACACCTTACAACAACATCATCGCGTATGTACGGTGCAGGCCCCAACATCGCGTATGTATGCACCTCACAACAACATCATTGCATATGTGCGGTGCGTACCCCAACATCGCGTATGTACGCACCCCACAACAACATCATCACGTATTTATGGTGCATACCCCAACATCGTGTATGTACGCACCTCACAACAACATCATCGCGTATGTATGGTGCGTACCCCAATATCGCGTATGTACGCACCTCACAACAACATCGCGTATGTACACACCTTACAACATCATCGCGTATGTACGGTGCGTACCCCAACATTGCGCATGTACGCACCTCACAACAACATCGCGTATGTACACACCTTACAACAACATCATCGTGTATGTACGGTGCGTACCCCAACATCGCGTATGTACCCACCTCACAACAACATCGCGTATGTACGCACCGTATATAGGCAATGTAAAACAGCACAAGGAGGGTCTATTCGACTCGCACAACACCACAAAACATGTCTACAGTGCACAAAACATGGAAATGACTGACCTGGCCACATCCAAACAGGCAAACAGCGGGCCAAACTCACAACCACCCCTTATAACACACCCACCAAAAATTCAAACTGAGACCCACCCACAAATGGACCAATAAAAAGGGCCCACACACACAAACCATGAGCCTTTGCAACAGACTCACTGCAGCTACAGAGCACACACCAACAACTGCACCCATCCACCTTAACATGTACACCTTCACACAATCTCCTTCACACATACCCCCCTCTTCACATTCAGACCCACAACTTCACATTCAGACCCACAACCATCCACACCCTCACCCCACACCATGCCCACAGACAAGAATCCAAAGTTCACAAGGGAGGAGCTGGAGATCCTTGCAAATGAAGTCATCAGAGTCGAGCCACAGCTGTTTGGAACATTGGTCAGACAGACCAGCATAGCCGAAAAATCACACCTGTGGCAGAGGATCGTCGATAGGGTGAATGCTGTTGCACCCATCAGAAGGACCAGGACTGAATGCCAAGCCAGGTGCTACGATCTGCGGAGGGCAGTCAAGCGAAAAATGAATGACGACTACGCCCAGAGCAACATCACTGGAGGTGGTGGGCTCCGCAGACCAGTACATTTCCATCCCTGGGAGGAGAAGGTGATGGCCCTGCTTCCGCCGGTGGGAGTACATGGACTTCAAGGAGTTCCCGAGCCTGGTGAGTACACAAACAACTTATGTAACATGGGGGTAATGGCATCCACACCCCAACTACACAAAATGCACGCAACTACCTCCAAACACTCACTGGCCAGAACCATAGTCAAAAACAATGCCAATGCCACTAACATGTGTAGGCCTCATTGAGAAAGCAAGGCCATGCTATGTCCCATGCTACACGAAGCACTAACCCAAGAATGGATGTCCGGTATCCTGGGAGGGTGGGTGTCACAAAACGCATTGTTGAACTCCAAATCAGACACAATTGCCCTCATCCCATATGGTCCAGGTACATACCCATGCACCATGCTCAATGCACAGGGACTGTGAATGTACTGACAAGATAGCTGACACTGGGCCCTGGTGTAGGCAGCACAAGGCCCTCCTGTGAACAGTGCAAACACAAACAACAAGACAACAAGGTCAGATATCTAGGACAGGAACTCACACTCACTGTCATGGCAGCATGCTCCATGGGGGGACAGCTAGATCACCTAGGAGCCCCAGTGCAAAATCACACTACACCCACCAGCAGGCCCTGTCACACACACCCCTTACACAAGCAGACACCCCCGGGACAGGCAATGGATTTACCCACTGTCACAATGGACATGTAACACAACAAGACCAAAACATAGTCGAAGAAGCATCCAAGCCACAAATCAACAAGTCAAAGACTCAGGAACACATATCAATCTGTCCCCCGCAACATACCCATCCACAAGTGAACATTGAAGAGAATGCTAGGCACATACAACTACCTGGAGGAACAGTGCCAACTATAATATGTATGAAACATGGATGTTGCATGAAACAGCCTTAACATTGACTGTCTCTCACACACAGGGCAACATGAGGAATCTCCCCCAACAATGGGGATGAAGAATCACAGTCCCAGGCTCGGGAGGAACCTGATCCCACCGGCAGCGACGCCTCTCAACACTCCACGGATGACCCCGACCGACCTGGACCCTCTGCTGTCCAAGCCCCTGCAGCACCTGGTTCAGGAACATCTGTGCCAACAACCACCCCCATTCCTGCCACATCCCAGGAGACACCGAGGAGCTCTGCCCGCAGTGAACAACTGAGCCAGTCTGACCAGGAGGGACAAGGTTCGCCGGGCACCCAGGAGGAGGCAGACAACACCACCACTGCCATCCCTCAGAGGTCCCGTAGACCCGATGTGCCCACAACGGCAGGCCAGGCTCGTGTGGGCAGGGGTGGTGGGAGTGGAGGCAGGCAGAGGCGAGAACCTGACCAGCCAGCTGAAGAGACCGGTATGTCACACATACACAACATCATGGAGGCATACCGGCGTGACACCAGGGAGATCAGCCAGGTAGTTGGGACACTCACAGAGATAAAGGGGACCATCACAGAGATGAAGAACCAGCAGGCCGAGCAACATGCCAGTCAACAAGAACACCAAGGATGGATGGAGGCAAGACTGGCTGAGCTCCTGGCGGTGCAAAGGGACATAAGCCATTCACTCTGTCGGATCGCAGACAACATGGGCAACCCTCCCTGTGCCACCAGGCGAAGACCACCACCAGCCACACGGAGGGAGGAGGAGGAGGATTTGTCTGACGGAGCGTCCCAAGCATCGTCAAGGCCTGCATCTAAGGGTCCTCTGAGGAAGGTGGGTCGTCCACGGAAAAGACCGTGAGAGGCAGCGGGCCATCCACATCTCCTAGGTCACCTGGCCTGGCACCTGACCTTCATGTGCAACAGCATCACCTCATTGACTGACATTCTCTGCCACATGGACTTGCTGGTCACAGTCTGACCAATGATGCCAAACACTGTGGTCTGGACTCTGCTGCTTTCAAATGCAAAGGATCCCACCTCCCCCTGGGAACTTTGGATTCTATGGTCCCTGTATTGCACCTTTTTCTTGCACAAATCACGCCCCAGACCTATAATAAAAAAAAAAAATTAATTTGATGTTGCAGTCATTTTGCATGAGTCCACAACATAAGTGTGGGGATATGTCAAAGTATGCCTGAGTGTGGAACTAACTCCAGCCATCCATACACTGGGATCTGAGTCTGGTCGAGGACACACATGGGTCACAATGTATCAGCAAATACAGACATGGAGCCCAATACTCACCCGTGATGGCCTCAAGCTGCTGAGGGGGTGCTTGCAATACTGCTCGTACAGACCAATTTGTAAGAGTATCATGAAGGCGTAGAGGTCATGGGTCATGTGGAGGTGCCCAGGGAGGGAGTCGCAGGTCTGTTTGGCGAGGTGGGAGAACTATCTCCTGCATGCAGTTGTTCTGTGGATGTGATGAATGGTGGCCAGGGCAAGGTTGGCTGCACAGAGTTGGGCCAACGGGGTGTTGGATGACAGATGTCCAAGGTCGGTTTTGGGTCTGGGGTTGTGGACTGCCTCCTGAGTGTGGGTGAGGAGTCTGAAGGTGATCCTGCAGCAGACAGTGAGCCATTGTAGCTATCTCAGGTGGACGGTGATGTGGCTGGGGTGGGGGCTGTTGAAGATGAGGTGTGCGGATGTGTGGACAAGTTCTCCTAAAGTTTTGCTGTTGTCCCTCCGTACAGGGCGTTGCTGTAGTTGACCCGGCTGGTGTTGTGGACCTGGGGGACGGTCTGTCTTGCCTTGGAGTGGATCTATCTGTGGATCATTTGCAGCATGCGGAGGGTGTTGCAGCATGAGGTATAGATGGTGTTGAGTTGCATGGTAATTGTGAGCGATGAGTCCATGATGAACACCAGCTTGCATGTGTGGCCACTGGGTGCTGGTGCGGTGCCCAGGCCGGTGGGACACAAGGAGTTGACCCAGCCGTAAGGGGACAATCCTCAGATGATGACCTCAGTCCTGTCCAAGTCCAGCCTCAGGTGGCTGATGTTCAGCCATTCGTCAACGGATCTCATGCCTTCTTGAAGGTTGGATCTGGCAATGGCTGGGTCTTTGGTGAGGGTGAGGAGCAGCTGAGTGTCAATGGTATACGAGATGATGAGGAGGATGTGTGCGCATGTGATGGTGGAGAGGGGGGTCATGGAGACATTGAAGCTCGTCACGCTGAGAGATGAGCCCTGGGGCATGGGCCAGATGACCCCAGTGTACCACATGCGGAAGGGTGGAGGCCGACTCCCTGGGCCTTGCTGGTGAGCTACTTGTTGATTTAATCCTGGGCCCTCCTCTGGATACCAGTGTTGGAGATGTGTGAGCTGACAGTGTGGTAGCACATGGTGTACAATGCCGTTGAGAGGTCAAGGGGGGTGGTCTCACCATTGTTGAGCAGGGCAAAGTTCTCGTTGGTGGTGGCAATTATGACGGTTGCAGTGGTGTGATTACTGTGGAAGATGGTCTGGTGCCGGTTGCCTGGAACTGTTTGCGTGGAGGAAGTTTGTCAGTTGCTCGTTGAGTGTCTTCCTGATGACATTTGCTGTGTAGGGAAGCAGGGTGATGTTCCAGGAGTTCTTGCGGTACTGCCGTCCGTTGTTTAAGAAGGGCCTGGGTCTCTGCATGCCTCCAGCTCCCATGGAATGTGGCAAACTCAAAGGAGACATTCATGACGTCCTGGACGTAGGCTTCAAGGATGGGGAATGATATCATTGAGATGTTGTGTGGGAAGCGGCCTGATGGAGAGCCAGAGTGGATGGTGCACATGAGCCAGGTGGTGTATTTGCTGCTGACGGGAGTCCAGAACCTGAGGGGGTTTTGTCCCGCGGATAATAGTGCTGTCTGCCTCTGAGTGCCAAGGCTGTCGTGTATATCCATGAGCTTGCAGTGGTAGAAAGTTGCAAGGGATTTGATCTGCCTTGCAAGGGTGGGGTGTCTTTTGGATGGAGAGCTGCTGTCAGTCCACTCACAATGCTGATGAGCTCCTTTATGTCGTGAGTTGTGGTGCCTCGGCCCTATCTGAAGGATCTCCACTTGTCCTTGCTGATGATATGGTGATCGCTGTGTGTGGCGGTTTCCAGGGCTGTAAGGTTGTAAGATGGTTCTTTGTGTTGCAAGGTTTGCACAAGAGTCCGGCTAGATCTGTATGAGTCCAGTAGGTCTGCCTTGTCCCAGGTGGCTTAACTGTTGTTGTGCTTCACAGGAAAGTCCGTCAATGTGCAAGATTGTTGGATCAGTTGCTGATCCAGTGTGTGAGGTTGCAGGGTGTGGCGGGGGTGTTGGTTCGAGTGTCCCATTCAGCTTGTCTGTGGTGACTTACATCAAGCATCTTTGGGGGATCGGTAGTAGGGTGTGGGGCAGTGTGGGGCAGTGTGTTGCTTGTCGGAGACGTGGATACAAATGTTGATGGACCAATGATGGATGGTGGTGTGGTTCTCCTCCAGCAAGAAGTTACTGGCCCCCAGCCACATGTAGCCTGTGGAGGTGAGGGCGTGCGTGCAGATGTACGTGTTGATGGCTTTGGGGATTTGTGGATGTAGGCCTGGAGATCTGTAGATGAGAGTTACTCTGAGGGTTGCCAGGGGCTTGGTGCAAAACCGGATTTGTGACTCTGAGGGTGTACTTGTGAATAAATTGCAAGTCATCCGCCGGGATCGTTGGTGCCGTCCCTGCGGGTGATCTTGTATCCGTCAGAGATGGCAATGAAGAAGTTGTGTGCTGAGGATGCTTTTATCCAGGTTACTGTCAGGAAGGTGATGTGTGGGGCTGTTGTGTTGAGGAGGTAGCAGAGTCCCATGGCGTGCTGGTGGACGGAGCGGGTGTGGAGTAGGAGGCACATGACCTGGTTGTTCTGACAGGGTCTGGTAGGCGGGGCAGCGCTGTGTAGGCAGTTGGAGTTGCACACTCAGCATGCAAAGGTGTTGTGTGTGCGCTTAGGGGTTGCCTGATAGCAGGCGGTTGCTTGTCTGGTGGACAGTTCTTGGAGGGATGGCTGCAGCATGAGCCTGTTGTGTGACGTGGGTCATGCAAGGACCAGAGGGTCGTGCACTGTGCACGTTGCAGGCGCAGACGGTCCTGCCTTTGGCACGACGTTGGCGCAACAGTGGCACAGACAAGCTGCTGGCTGCATTAAGAATGGGTGGAGGGGGGAAGGGAGGAGCATTTTGGAGGCGTGTGGGTTGCAGAATCAGGGCACTCGGTGGGGCGGTGCCGCAGGTGAGGCTGCAGTAGGCGGAAGGGGTGAGAAACTAGGCATAAAGTAGCAAACAAAGACAAGGAGGTCAGAAAGGCACAGTGCAACAGGTGTATGTAAAGGAAGGAGTGTCAGGTTACTCATGGGTCACTCCGAGAAAATGTATGAAGAATCAAAAAAAATGACGGCCACAGGATCAGGCAACAAAATGCGGAGCTGCGCACAGGAGACACACCGTCAGCAGGCGTTGACGTCCCGTTGTGGGGAGCAACCTGCACAAATACATACACAACCAGGTACTTCATGCACAATAGAGATTATTAGCCATGAAGAACTGCATGCATGTTGCCGAAGTACACATACACACATATGCTCAATCTTTGAAAATTATGCCATAGATGACGCATGAAAACTGGCAAGAGATCTGCAGTGACAGATATGAGGCACTTTGGATTGTGCTGAACACCTTTATTGCACAAACTCACACAAAGGGAAATGCATCCATACGAACAGACTCACAGGTCAGTTGACAGAACATGTGGGACATACGCTGGACCCCCCCTACACAAGACGGATGTTGTAAATCCCAATAAACTGGCACACAAGTTAAGGGGATGAGCCAAACACATCCTGCTGCACACAGAGAGGCTGCAAATCACCATAGAGCCTGTTGTTGTGATGTCCCACACTATGTCCACCCGTAGCATCAGCAATGTTTCAGAGGCAAGGTTTACGCACATTGATGCCTTCATCAGACTCCACACTCCACTACAGATGACTGTCAAGAAGGGTGACTATCATGTCATGAGAGTTATGCTACATGTTATATGCTCCATGGTGAGAAGACATGTATGCATGGTACCACAACATGCACAGAAACAGTCCCCACACATTCCCAACCCGTACCACCACCAAAAAGCCTTGCTGCAATGCCTACCCAAACTGACATTTCCACATGTCCGTGCATGGAACGCTGATTCAGCACACGTTGCAATCCTCATGAGGAATAGCAGGAGGACAAAGATGACATGGGCAGACAACAGGCGCAAAAACCTGGGAATGACAGACACACAAGAAGTCACCTAAAACAAATCTCGCCGCACACATGGTCAGTTACGAAACATGAACAATGTTGGACACATGCAAATTTCAAAGAAAGTCTCTCTGCAAAACTGTGTGGCATGACATCATCACTCGAGTGACACATCAGTACACACATCAAAGTCACTTTGCATTCAGTCAGCTGGACACACACATTGTAACACATGCCACTCAATGCTACAAGCTTGCACACTCATACCCAGTGACTCACCATTATGAGAAGAAGTTGCGTATGAGCTGACTCCGGATATCATCCTCCTCCTCCTCATCACTTGCCTCGTGACCAAGCCCTGGATCCTGCACGGGTGGGTGTTGCTGCTCATCAGGATCAAGGATGAGTGGCCCTGCCTTCTCAACGGCCTTGTTGTGCAGCATGCAGCACACAATGAAGATTTTGCAGACCTTCTCCAGTGCATATGGGAGGGACCCGCCTGTCTTGTCAAGGCACCAGAATCGGCTCTTCAGGAGGCCAAACATCCTCTCAATCACTCGCCTGGTCTGCCCGTGTGCATTGTTGTACCTGTGATCTGCAGCTGTTCTTGGGTTGCGGAGAGGTGTCATTAGCCATGGCATGTTGGGATATCCAGAGTCCCCTACATGGAAACACCATGTAAATAAGTGGGTCAGGAGATGCCGTAAGAGCCAAAGATACCGCAACACACAGGACCAACAGAGTTTACCCACCAACAAGACATGCTCGTTCGTTGTGCAGCCGCAGCATCATTTGTGGCACCCTGCTACGCCTCATGATGTAGGCATTGTGTGCTGATCCTGGAAAACGTGCACAGACATGGGAAATCAGCATGTTAGCAAGACACACCACAAGGGCATTTATTGAGTGGTAATGTTTACGGTTGCGATAGGCTTGCTCCTGTGCCTGTGGTGGTACCAAAGCCACATGTGTCCCATCAATGGACCCAATGACATGGGGCATCCCTCCCAGGGCATAGAAATCACCCTTCACATCTGTCAACTCCTCAGAAGTAGGAAATTTGATGAATTCATCAAGGTGCTCCAACATGGCTGCCAAAACATCACGCAGGACACGGTTGAACATTGTCTGTGACATCCCACCAACATCAGCTATGGTCAATTGAAACGTACCTGTGGCAAAAAAATGTAGGGCTGCCATCACCTTCATCTTTGGGGTCAGCGCAGTAGGATACCTGTGTCGCGGTTGGAGGTGTGGTGCCAGCTTGTCGGTCAAGTCCTCAATCAACTGTTGAGTGAATCTGTAACGTCGGATGCAGGCACGTTCTCTCATGGCAGCCAAGTCTGGCATTGTTCTTGGGACAGGCGGTGCACTGCAAGACATTGTTAGAAATTATGAAGATTGAGAGTGTGGCCAACATCAATGTCAATGAACATAGCACATGCTAAACTGCTACTAAACATCAGGTAACTATGGAGTCTGGTGTGTGCAATACATCCAGGACACATATGCCAGCTTGCTGGCACTCCTACAAAAAGCCAGATACACCTGTTGATTGTCAAGTCTACATGACATGCCCTGAAATGAGCTGGGGGCAAGTCTGAGTGAACAGCCAGTGATATCACCGGAGTGACACACATCCACATAGCTGCATTGGAAGGATGTCATCTCATCCAGACAGTTGACTGCAAGGCAAACGCACAGGTTACATGGAATGTCAAATGTACATATGAAACACATTGCGATGAAGGGGTACACGTGACAACAAATAAACACAGCCATTGAGACGACGGAGACATGTATGCCTGGAAAAATATGATGTCCAATGCACACAGACCGTACAGCCGTGGGAATCCACATGTGGAATGGTGTGCGTAGATGTGTGCCATGCCCATCTCTACACAGACCCATGTTGGATGCACCAACAGCAGATGCAGTTGACAGAACACTAGCAGCAAGCTCATGGGAACATGACACACACCTGACATAGTCACATAGGGGCATGCTGATCGTGACATGTCAGTTGATAGAGTGTCGCTGTCCCTGGCATCAGGAGACAGGTGCGGGTGGTGATGACTGTGCCATCCCACTGCTGCTGTGCATGACACAGTTGGACTACAGACACACATGTGGCAAGTGTCAACGTGATGTGTGCCACATAGTGCCCCATCACACATGACATGTGTCCACAGGTCATCACACATCAATTGTGCAACTAGATGAGATGACCTGTGCAATATCACAGGCTGACACACCTAGGGCCAGCACATGAAAGTACGCAATGACAAGAACTTGATGAACATCCTTGTGCGACTCGTAGCCCTCCATTCCTGCCGTGTGTACGCCTCGTATCACTATTGTATTGGTGCCGTTGGGGTACGTGTGAAACGCACTGTACCCACGCATATATTGCTTGTGTACGGTCCGTATCACTATTGTACTGGTGCCGTACGGGTACATGTGAAACGCACCGTACACCCGCATTCATTACGTGTGTACGGTCCGTATCACTGTTCTCCTGGTGCCGTACGGGTACGTGTGAAACGCACCATACCCACGCATTCATTGCGTATGTACGGTCCGTATCACTATTGTAGTGGTGCCGTAAGGGGACGTGTGAAACGCACTGTACACCCGCATTCATTGCATGTGTACAGTCCGTATCACTGTTCTACTGGTGCCGTAGGGGTATGTGTGTAACGCACCGTACCTAGGCATTCATTGCGTGTGTACGGTCCGTATCACTATTGTACTGGTGCCGTATGGCTACGTGTGAAACGCACCGTACACCTGCATTCATTGCGTGTGTACGTCCGTATCACTGTTCTACTGGTGCCGTAGGGGTACGTGTGAAACGCACCGTACCCACGCATTCATTGCGTGTGTACGGTCCGTATCACTATTGTACTGGTGCCGTACGGGTACGTGTGAAACGCACCGTACCCACGCATTCATTGCATGTGCACGGTCTGTATCACTATTGTAGTGGTGCCGTATGGGTACGTGTGAAACGCACCGTACACCCGCATTCATTGCGTGTGTACGGTCCGTATCACTGTTCTACTGGTGCCGTAGGGGTACGTGTGAAATGCACCGTACCCATGCATTCATTGAATGTGTACGGTCCGTATCACTATTGTAGTGGTGCCGTACGGGTACGTGTGAAACGCACCGTACACCTGCATTCATTGCGTGTGTACGGTCCGTATCACTGTTCTACTGGTGCCGTAGGGGTACGTGTGAAACGCACCGTACCCCCGCATTCATTGCGTGTGTACGGTCCGTATCACTATTGTACTGGTGCCGCACGGGTACGTGTGAAATGCACCGTACACCCGCATTCATTGCGTGTGTACGGTCCGTATCACTGTTCTACTGGTGCCGTAGTGGTAAGTGTGAAACGCACCGTAACCACACATTCATTGCGTGTGTACGGTCCGTATCACTATTGTAGTGGTGCCGTACGGGTACGTGTGAAACGCACCGTACACCCACATTCATTGCATGTGTACGGTCCATATCACTGTTCTACTGGTGCCATAGGGGTACGTGTGAAACGCACCATACATGTGTGTGGATTTCTAATTTACATAGGGGACACATAGGGGACAAGTGTTAGGCCCAAAATGCATGCTGGTTGTCATGGATACAGAGTTTTCATTTGCAATGTGTCCATCAGGTGTCCTGGAACAGTCAGTTGGCCAAGTAATACAATGATGCAAAGTGGTTGTTGACTTGAAATGATGCTCAAAATTTGAACGATGTGAATGCGTGTCATTGGTGTATGTTTAAAGTGATTGGAGTAAACGTATGATGCGGATGAGTCTGACCAATCATTATGTACTCCTCTATATGAATGCCCCTCAGCAAGACAGATATAAGGCAGCCAGAACCCATGAGAGGGCACTTGCCTGCACAACTTTCCAGTCGACCACACTGCTGCTGTCTCTGCTTCCTCTGGACCATGTTGCGTACTGTGGCGAGGGCCCAGCCATTCCCCCTAGAGGAGAATGAGGCGTTGCTGGACGTCCTCCTCCCACAGTACCCCAAGCTGTATGGGAGACCAGGGGAGCAGGTGAGTGCTGACTCCACTACCTTTCCCTATGCACCTGTTGTGTGACTGTCACTTGTGGCATTGTGTCCAGGTGTGACAGACATGCACAGTTGTTTAGAGTGGGTCCCAGGGGGGGGACATGCTTATGCCTTTCATGCAGAGCATGAGGTAGTTCCTGTGTGCACTCCTCACTTGCATTGTGCTTACTGTGACATTCACTGCATAGTGCATGACACATTCAGCCTGGCAAATCCTTGGTGGCTTTTTTTCCTATTGTCCTGAGGTGATTCAGTGGTCCCCCCCGGTGTGACAGGTGACTGTACCCACAGATGTGTATGAGTTGAGTGGACCTGTGGTGAGAGTGTCCAAATGATGTGTACGACCTCATGGACATTGATGTGTGTGAATGTTCCTTGTCATGTGGGTGAGTGTCTATGTGAAGTGTTGCACCACAGCTGCATGGAGGAGGCAACAGCTCTACCCATCTGATGTGACAAGTAAGCCGTGCTGTGTGTCTGACTTGCAGAGCTAGCACGACACCTGTGACACCCCACAGACAAGTGGCACATGTGCAGAGTGAGGGTTGTATCTGCTGTTGTGACTGACAGGCGAGTGATCTGTGCCTGGGTGTGTCTGTCTAGTCTGCTGAGGGTGCGTCAGTGGAGTGGGACATGTGACTGCTTGGCATGTGCTGTCCATCTGCCTGCTGTTGCATGTGCTGCACAGTGTGTGCCATGATCAGTGAGTGTGTCGCACCCCTTATGCCACCTGTTGACTTTCAATGCCATGTAGTGCATTGGGGCTTGTACACAGTCCAATTTCTCATTGAGAATGATGCCATTCCTGTCAGCATCCTATGCCCTGTTCAACATATCAAAGATGTTCAAATGTGTGTCTCTGGGACATGGAGCAGGTGTAGTGATGTTGTCTCACTTTGTCATACTGACAGGTAACTGCCTACGAGAAGATGGTGATCTGGCAGGACATCGTCAGGGCTTTGAGATCGGCGGGGGATCAGAGTTGGCGCCTACCACAGGTCCGAAAACGGTGGCAGGACATCCGGTGCTGGACCCGGTGGATTGCCCAGGTCCAGCTGGGGCTCGACACTCCTCGCCCCCACGGCGGGCGCCGACCTCTGACCTCCCACATGACCCATGTCCTGGCGGTGGTCTTCCCTGACCTCGATAGGCAGTTACAGGAGAGACTGCAGCAACGAGGGGGTAGGTACATGGCTGTTTTTTGTGTTATGTGTCACCAGCTTTTGGAAGTGCTCTGTAGCCTGGATACATTCCCAGAGTTTATATGTGCAGTGCATTTTCTGTTCCCCAATGTCACCTGGTGCTCTTTTTCATCCCTTCCCCTCCTTGACATGTGTCCCCTGGTCTGTGTGTAATCACATTTGCACATGGTCAGCTAGGGTGCCAGAAAATCAAAGTGCACATTGCTTTCCACATCATGTGGGAGGGTGGTCTGTGACATGTGTTGGTACCTTGCCTGTGCCATGACCTGTTCACTATGTTGGGGATCCATATTTGTTGGCACTGATGATGAGTCTCAACATAGGAGTGTGAGGTTTTAACTGAAATCCCTTGCAGCATGCATGACCAATGTTGTGGCCTCAGACATGATGTGCATGAGTGGGAGATATGCATAGTGCCATGACGGTTGCTCATGGTACAGTCAGCTCATTCCAGGAACACGGAGCAGTGTGCCCACTACAATCCCTTGAGACACCCTGGCCTCCTAATCATGTGTGTCATCCAACACTGTGCACATTCTCTGTGGGTTCAGCATAGGTCTGCCTCTGTGGCATTGTTCCCTGGCCTAGTTTGTATATTTCCAATGTGTGCTACATATGTCCACTGGACAGGGATACACCATTTGGCTTGTGCATACTCACACTGGGCAGTGCCTGTGTGGCTATTCACAACAATCTGTTGATGGTTGTTTGTCACAAATATGTATTGCCAGCCCCACAAGGTGATGTTGTGTCAATTTAGCAATTGTTGCTGCACAGTTTTGGAAACCCTGATTAAGTGGTGTCACTTCTTGATCTGTATCAATCACATTGACCCAGGTATGGGGGGGTTGTGCGGAAGAGGCCTACATGGGCACCCCTGATTTCTCCTTGCCAGGTCTGACCTGTGTGTGAGAATTGGCTGTACAAAGGATCACCGTGCAGTGCCCCTGTGATGGTGGCCAGTGCTTAATGTTCGTGCTTTGCAGCCTGTGTCATTTTTTTAACAACATGAATACTGCTCATAAAATATTGGCACATGTGTGTGGTTCAGATGCAACGCAGTTTGGTCTTTGAGTGCTGACATCTGTGTGGAAATTCTGGCTTGCCATGAGGGTGTCTCCACAGTACACTTATGTTTTTTTACAACACAATTGCAGGCCCATTAGCTTATGTAAAGTCCTGGGTTTGGACATGTGTGCCACTCTACATGACAGGCAGTGGGTCATATGTGTAGCCAACTGTGTCATCAGCTAACGGATGGCCATGTGACAACTGACATCATTCAAGTTGTTAGTCAAAAATGTTTGTACCTTGGCACTCACAGCACTTGTCGACAGTTCTTCATGTTTTAAATGTGGTAATTTGATGATTTGTGTTAAGAACACTAATGTGCCTGCATGAAAGATGTCTCCCAAGGAAGTGCACACCAAACAACATTTCCACTTTCATGGAACACGCTGGCACCTTTTCAAAGAAGCCACTGTTAGAATTAAATGGTGTTGCAGATTCTCCGTATACATGTTCCCACAGTGGTCTTGATTTTGTGAAACTCCTTTGTTGGTGGTGATACAAACTAATGTGTGTCAAGACATCAAGACCTCCGTGGACCCATGTATATGTACTTTCTGCAACACCATTTATTTCTAACAGTGGCTTCTTTGAAAAAGGTGCCAGCTTCTTCAATGACAGTGTAAATGTAGTTTTCTGTGCACTTCCGTGGGAGACATCTTTCATGCAGGCACATGAGTGTTCTTTTCACGAAATGGCAAATTGCCACATTCAATACATATTGATTGTGTAAAGTATTGTGAGTCCCAAGGTAACAACATTTTTCCGTTGTGTGTTCCAAAGTACTTACAGGTCTCTGAGCCCACGCTGCCTGAGAGGAAAACGCCCACACCGCCAGCGCGGTCGAAGGCGAAGCCACGCCCACTGCGAGGCCACGCCCACCGGACTACTTAAACGCTCCCGAGAGCGCAACACCCACTTCTGATTACTCTCCCTCTGAGGCGGAAAGCCGGAGGTTAGCACGCTGCATCAAAAATTGTATTTTAACGCTGTCACCACTATTTTTCACTTACTGTTGTTTTAATTTCGGTAACTGACCACGAAGCTCCCCTGAGCAGAAGCGCTGCAGTCAAGCGCTCAGCCTGCCCTCCTAGACCCTCCAAAACACAGCGAGCCTACGCTGCCTGAGAGGAAAACGCCCACACCGCCAGCGCGGTCGAAGGCGAAGCCACGCCCACTGCGAGGCCACGCCCACCGGACTACTTAAACGCTCCCGAGAGCGCAACACCCACTTCTGATTACTCTCCCTCTGAGGCGGAAAGCCGGAGGTTAGCACGCTGCATCAAAAATTGTATTTTAACGCTGTCACCACTATTTTTCACTTACTGTTGTTTTAATTTCGGTAACTGACCACGAAGCTCCCCTGAGCAGAAGCGCTGCAGTCAAGCGCTCAGCCTGCCCTCCTAGACCCTCCAAAACACAGCGAGCCCACGCTGCCTGAGAGGAAAACGCCCACACCGCCAGCGCGGTCGAAGGCGAAGCCACGCCCACTGCGAGGCCACGCCCTTAACATCTACTACAAATGTGTCGGCCATTCCAGCGCAGCGGACGAGCGCCGTTTGCGCGCCGAAGGCGCGCCTAAGGCAAGCCCGTCTGCGCCCGTCCGCGCACGACCGGGCCTAGGGCCAGACTATATGCCTGTCCCAGCCGCCTCGAAGGTAAGCTATTCCCGCAGAGAGCTCCTCAGCCTTAGACCCACTAAAAACAGCTCATGTCTGGCACTACACGACCCCACTGTCCCTTTTCGCCGCTGTGACAAATGCAAACCAGGCAATCTCCCCCTTCCAAAACCCCCCGTCCCTCCCTCTGTCCTTAAAATCTCGACCCTTAACTGCAGATCACTTCCCAAACATGCCCTGCTTATCAACCATCTTATTGTCGACCTTAAACTGGACATACTTTTCCTCACAGAAACCTGGATTACGGAGCATTCCAACGCTGACGTCGTCCTAGCTCTCCCCCCGGGCTTCCTCATCATGTCTCAACCCCGTCCCCTAGGTAGAGGAGGTGGATTAGCCATTATCCACAGGGACCACTTTATCTGTCGATCCAAAGACTGCGCGATCCAAGACTCAGAGAGCTGCCTCTTCACGATTCAGCTGTCTTCGACGAACTCCCTGTCAGGCCTTCTGGTGTATCGGCCGCCCGGCCACTCTGGCCCCTTCACAGCCGCCCTCCTGGAAACCGTTTCCTCCGCGGCACACCTGACACCTAACTTCCTTATAACAGGCGACCTAAACATCCATCTCGAGGATCCCCTTGACACTGGGGCAACCGACTTTATTGACGACCTAGCGGCCTTGGGTCTGCTTCTCGCCAACTCTGAACCAACTCACACGAAAGGGCACCTTCTCGACCCGGTGTTTTCCAACATCCCTTCCCTCCTTTTCATTAACTCCCAACCCCTCCCGTGGACGGACCACTTCCTAGTCACGACCCATCTCCCTGGAGCTTTCAAAAAGCCTCAAAAACCCCCCACCTTCACCAGAGACAGAGCGTGGGCCAGACTCTCGGTGGAGGATTGGTCCACAGCCCTGGACGCTTCGACCCCCAGTCTTTCTGAGGACCCCTCCACCGCCGACTCCCAAGTCAGAGACTGGATATCCTCCACTCTCGATAATCTTATCCCCATAAAAAATCGGGAGATCAAAAACAGGATAAAAGGCCAGGCCCCCTGGTATACTCCTGACCTCAGGGATCTACGCAAAGAGTGCAAAAAGGCCGAGAGGCAGTGGAGAAAGGACTGGCTCCACAGTAACAAAGACCTCTACAATAGTGCAGTTAGACGCTACAAATCAGCTCTCAAACTTGCTAAGGCAGGATTCTATGACAACAGAATACAAAACGCCACCAATTCCACAAAAGAAGCGTACCTGATTGTCAAAGAACTCCTCAACATTCCATCAGCACCCACTGTTTCCCATGCCCCCCAGACAGAAGTAATGACTTTGCCTCCTTCTTCGACTCTAAAATCTCGCGAATATTGGACTCTCTCCCCAGCATCACCCCCCACATCTCCACTGATACTGAGGTCTGTATCAACAGCCCGCGGCTGTCCTCCTTTAGAGCAACCTCCCTCATTGAGGTCTCCGCCACGTTAGCCAAAATGAAAAGCGGCTCTCCTCTTGACCCAGCCCCGGCCAGACTATTAAAAGCTGTCGCCCCCAGCATAGCCTCCACCATCAGGGATCTCATTAACATCTCCTTGCGCCAAGGCACAGTGCCGCCCAACTGGAAAAATGCGGTTGTCAAAGCCCTGCTAAAGAAACCCCATCTGAATCCTGACGATATGTCTAACTATAGACCCATATCACTCCTTCCCTGCATCAGCAAGATGGCGGAGAAACTAGTTAATTCCCAACTCTCCCAATTCCTTGAGACCAACAAAATCCTGCGCCCATCTCAAACTGGCTTTAGGCCCGGCCAGGGCACGGACACAGCCCTCCTCTCCGTCATTGAGGAATCAAGGCGCATTCTGGATTCAGGAGGATCAGTGGCAGTGATCCTCCTGGACCTCAGTGCCGCCTTTGACACGGTGGATCACCGTGTCCTTCTACATCGCCTGGCCAGGGCAGGAATTGTGGGCTCAGCACACGCCTGGATTAACTCCTTCCTATCAGGCCGTTCATTTCAGGTGTGGGACGGCAACTCTCGCTCAGACCCCCTTCCACTGACTTGTGGAGTCCCGCAGGGGTCCTCGCTTAGTCCCACCCTGTTTAATGTTTACATGGCCCCCCTGGAAGACGTCGTGACCCCCTATGGGATCAAAATTGTCAACTACGCTGACGACACCCAACTTGTCGTCTCCCTCTCCCAGCTGGACAAACACCCAGACTGCCTGCGGAACTGCCTCCAAGACATCTACTCCTGGATGTGTGAATCTTCCCTTAAATTGAACGGTTCTAAAACCGAAATTATGCTCCTGGGCAACAAATGGTCATCAATCCCCGCTTCGGTGTGGCCGGACACCTTTGGTGAGATACCCACTCCAAAGTCAGAAGTCAAAACGCTAGGCGTTTGGCTGGAACCAAGCCTCACCATGAAGACCCAGGCAACCAAGACCGCTGGATCATGCTTTGGCCTCCTGCGGTCAACCCGAAAAATTCTCCCTCTCCTTCCTCCAATATCCAGGAAACTGCTGGTTCAAGGGCTCATCCTAGCCAGACTCGACTATAGCAACGCCGTCTACCTCGGTGCACCGGAGTTTACCTTAGCCAAACTCCAACGGGCACAAAACGCCGCGGCAAGGATTATAATGGACCTCCCCCCCAGAGCCTCTGCCAAATCAGCCCTCAAGGCCCTGCACTGGCTCCCTGTCCGCCAACGAGTTGAGTTTAAGGCAATGTGCACCAGTCACAAACTCATTAATGGTGCCGGCCCTGCCGCCCTGAAAGACCTTGTCGCCCCCTACAAAGCCCCTAGGGCACTGCGCTCGGACGACGAGCATTTGGCCATCGTCCCTAAATTTAAGAAGGCTCGGACCGGTGGCCGTCGCTTTTCGGTCAAAGCCTCCTCAGGCTGGAACGCACTGCCTCGCCACTTGCGTCTGGAACCCTGCCACGCCCTCTTCCGGAAAAAACTAAAAACTTTCTTATTCCCCAAATAATCCTCCGGTCCCCCCCCCTCTTGGGATATCACAGCTCTATAGCGCGGGGATGCCTCCGGGTCACCAGGCGCTTTATAAATTTATAAATAAATAAATAAATGAGTGTGGTGACACCTTGATTAGTGAGGTGTGTTAGTTTACGTTGGGTGCACCACTACTGTTTCTTTCAGGGTAAACAAGAGGTGGCATGACTTCATTGTATTGCTGTGCTCACCTGTTCACAGACACTAGCTTCTCAGTGTATTTCTCATTCAAGTTGTGGCCTGGTGTGTTCTTTTTTTCCTTGTGTCCAAGTGGCATAGTGGGCAGTACAGAGCTTACATATGTGCGGAGTAATCTAGCTGTTACTCATGCTGCATTGCCTGATATGCACTGTGACCTATTGTTTTTGTGCTCATGTGTCAGATGTATACAGGTGACTGATGCATTTCTGTTTCTTCTCCTTGCCCACAGCATCATCATCAGAAACCGAAGGAGACACCTGCATGGACCTGGAGGAGGGACCCAGCGACAGTGCCACCAGTGCTGTAGAGTCAGAAGGAGGCAGTGGCACGGAGGGCGAGGGGAGTCAGTCCGAGGACCTGTCTGGAGGCGATACCAGCTATGATGCCGACGGGTCCGACACTGACCTCCTCGAGGAGGCGGAGGCTGCAACACCACCTGGCAGCATCCCCACAACTGTCCCCACCTCCTCCGTTACCATCTCCGCCCTCCCAGTTGCTCCCGTCCCTTCTGTCCATGCAGAGGCCCACCATGTCTCCTTCGGCCCAGGCACCGCACCCCCTGCCCCTGTCACCCCTGCTGCCCTCAGTGAAGAGTCTGTGGACATACTTCGGCAGTTGCAGGTTGGGCAGGCATCGGTGCTGAATGTCCTGCATGGCCACACTAAACTGCTTACACAGATGGTGTCCTTCATGGAGGGAATGTCAGCAACGATGTCAGACCAACGCAGGATTCTGCGGTCCATGGACTCTTCCCTGACGGTAGCAGTTACTCTCCTGCAGCGCTCTGTCCCCCCTACCCTGGACCCATCCACACTTCCCTCTTCCATACCTGTCCAACGCACACCCAGACAGTCACGATCACACACCCCACCAGACACAGGCAGCACACCCCCAAGTAAGGCAAAGCGCACACCTCCTGGCACGCACACTCAGGGGATGTAGGCACTCCCACAGGGTCTGGGGACAGACGACATACACGCAGCCACAGTCACAGTCCGCAGCCCTCACAACCCTGTCCCTCCAAAACCACTCCCCTTGGCTCCCCTGACAAACGCTCACCTAAGGAGCTCTTTCTGGGTGGGCTGGACCTCGCCCCCGCTGAGCCACCACCCCACAAGCGGGCGAGGAAGTCCCCGGGCACGGGAGTTGAGTCCCCCACCACATCAACCCCCTCCCCCAGGAGAGCTGCACCCCATCCCTCGCCCACCACACCCTCCATTGACCCAGGGGAATCCTCAGGTGGAGGGGTTCGGATGGAGGTACTGGCAGCGGTGTGCAGTGCCAAGCTCACCTCCACCTTCGGTGCTGACCCACCCCCTGTGGTGGAGATGTCCACCCCTGCACCCACCACACCTACCTTTCCCCCTCCTGTCCCTGCGGTGCCTGGTACTGCCACAGATGGTGCCCCACCCCCGTCCGAAGAACCTGGAGGTTCATTTGTGCAGGCAAGCTAGGGGTAGAGGCGGTCCCCTACGTCCCCCCTTGGACTTTACGTATGGACTGGCCATTGGCCTCTGTAAATAGTCTATTTTTGGTAATTGTTTTTTGTGCTGAATAAAGCCTTTATTTTTACTTTCAACACTATTGCATTTCAGGTACTTGATGTGGATGCTGAGGCTCCGGGAGTTGGTGTTCTGGTAATGTGTTAGGGTTCTGAGAAATGTTTTTGTATGATGGTCATGAGGTGGACCATGGTATCTGTGTGCCATCACAATGTCTCTGCAAAGAATCATTGGTAGTGTGTGTTCATTTTGTTTTGAGACATTGTCCCAAGGAGTGTTCCTTCCTCTGTGGCACCTGACATCTTCCCTGCAAACAGTTGCACTATTGTTGTGCTGACCTGTGTCAACATTTCCTTTGCTGGTGATGGATCCCTTCAATAATGGCCATCACTGCTCACCGATGTCTCCTGCTGAATCGTCTGTGCCATCCTTGCTAGTCACTGTACTTGTGTTTTGAGTATGTCGAAATGCCTTCAGGGACAAATTCACCCTTTTCAGCACTATGCATGTGTGTAATCACAGCCTACAACACAAATGGTACTTGTTGTGCAGGGTATTTGGGCACGTGACTCACAATTGTGGGCATTGTATCTTGGGGACTTCCACCCTATTCCTTCCATGAGAGACAACATCTTGGTGGCTGGACCAGCACCTGGACATTCCTATCAGTCCTGGGATGTTCGTGACAGTGTGTGTTCCCTTTGGCTATCTTAGTTTTGTAGGCAGTTACATGACTATACAGTCTTGTGGCATGATATCAGGGTGTGTATTGTGCTGCATCCGCAATGGGTGGGTATGCATGTGTTACTTTTCCTCACACCCACATGTGGTGTGTCATGCAGTGGGTAAAAGACATCCATCCTCTTGGGAGTGGGACACTGCTGTCAGTGATGTGTTGTTATGGCACTGTCATCATAGTCCAAAGTTAGGGATGCGTATATACCACCATGTAGGTGTGGTCATCTGATAATGATGTACACCCCCCATATCTATGTCCACTGCTGGGAGTCCTCTGCACCCACCCCCATGTCTCTGTCCACTGCTGGGAGTCCTCTGCACCCACCCCCATGCCTCTGTCCACTGCTGGGAGTCATATGCACCCACCCCTCATATTGCAGGCCACTGCTGGTTGTCATATGCACCCACCCCCATGTCTCTGTCCACTGCTGGTAGTCATATGCACCCATCCCCATATCTCTGTCCACTGCTGGGAGTCCTCTGCACCCACCCCCTTGTCTTTGTCCACTGCTGGGAGTCCTCTGCACACACCCCCATGTCTCTGTCCACTGCTGGGAGTCATATGCACCCACCCCCATGTCTCTGTCCACTGCTGGGAGTCCTCTGCACCCACCCCCATATGTCTGGACACTGCTGGGAGTCCTCTGCACCCACCTTCATGTCTCTGGCCACTGCTGGGAGTCCTCTGCACCCACCCCCATGTCTTTGTCCACTGCTGGGAGTCCTCTGCACACACCCCCATGTCTCTGTCCACTGCTGGTAGTCATATGCACCCACCCCCATATCTCTGTCCACTGCTGGGAGTCCTCTGCACCCACCCCCATATGTCTGGACACTGCTGGGAGTCATATGCACCCCCCCATGTCTCTGTCCACTGCTGGGAGTCCTCTGCACCCACCCCCATATGTCTGGACACTACTGGGAGTCCTCTGCACCCACCCCCATGTCTCTGTCCACTGCTGGGAGTCCTCTGCACCCACCCCCATATCTCTGGACACTGCTGGGAGTCAAATGCACCCACCCCCATGTCTCTGTCCACTGCTGGGAGTCATATGCACCCACCCCCATATGTCTGGACACTGCTGGTATTCATCTGCACCCACCCCTATATGTTTGTCCACTGCTGGTATTCATCTGCAGCCACCCCCATATGGCTGGACACTGCAGGTATTCATCTACAGCCACCACTATATGGCTGACCACTGCTGGGAGTCCTCTGCACCCACCACTCATATTGCAGGCCACTGCTGGTAGTCATATGCACCCACCCCCATGTCTCTGTCCACTGCTGGGAGTCCTCTGCACCCACCCCCATGTCCCTGTCCACTGCTGGGAGTCATATGCACCCACCCCCATTTGTCTGGACACTGCTGGTATTCATCTGCACCCACCCCTATATGTTTGTCCACTGCTGGTATTCATCTGCAGCCACCCCCATATGGCTGGACACTGCAGGTATTCATCTACAGCCACCCCTATATGGCTGACCACTGCTGGGAGTCCTCTGCACCCACCCCTCATATTGCAGGCCACTGCTGGTAGTCATATGCACCCACCCCCATGTCTCTGTCCACTGCTGGGAGTCCTCTGCACCCATCCCTCATATTGCATGCCACTGCTGGGAGTCATATGCACCCACCCCCATGTCTCTGTCCACTGCAGGGAGTCCTCTGCACCCACCCCTCATATTGCATGCCACTGCTGGTTGTCATATGCACACACCCCCATGTCTCTGTCCACTGCTGGTAGTCATATGCACCCACCCAAATGTCTCTGTCCACTGCTGGGAGTCCTCTGCACCCACCCCATGTCTCTGTCCACTGCTGGGAGTCCTCTGCACCCACCCCCATGTCTCTGTCCACTGCTGGGAGTCCTCTGCACCCACCCCCATATGTCTGGACACTGCTGGGAGTCCTCTGCACCCACCCCCATGTCCCTGTCCACTGCTGGGAGTCATATGCACCCACCCCAATGTTTCTGTCCACTGCTGGGAGTCCTCTGCACCCATCCCATATGTCTGGACACTGCTGGTATTCATCTGCACCCACCCCTATATGTTTGTCCACTGCTGGTATTCATCTGCAGCCACCCCATATGGCTGGACACTGCAGGTATTCATCTACAGCCACCCCTATATGGCTGACCACTGCTGGGAGTCCTCTACAGCCACCCCTACATGTCTGGACACTGCTGGTATTCATCTGCAGCCACCCCCATATGGCTGGCCACTGCTGGGAATCCTCTGCACCCACCCACCCATCCCCTTGGAGCAGTACACTGCTGGCCTGGACCTACACACACACCAATATGAAGGTAACATGCAGGGCCAGGCCGTAACCCCACATTCGTGGTGTGATTACGCCTCATATCCCAAATGTACTGGTGCCGTAGGGGTACGGGTGAAACGCACCGTACACCCGCATTCATTGCGTGTGTACGGTCCGTATCACTGTTCTACTGGTGCCGTAGGGGTTCGTGTGAAACGCTCCGTACCCACGCATTCATTGCGTGTGTATGGTCCGTATCACTATTGTACTGGTGCCGTAGGGGTACGTGTGAAACGCACCGTATCCACGCTTTCATTGCGTGTGTACAGTCCGTATCACTGTTCTACTGGTGCCGTAGGGGTGCATGTGAAACGCACCGTACCCACGCATTCATTGCGTGTGTACAGTCCGTATCACTATTGTACTGGTGCCGTAGGGGTACGTGTGAAACGCACCGTACCCACGCATTCATTGCGTGTGTACGGTCCGTATCACTATTGTACTGGTGCCGTAGGGGTACGTGTGAAACGCACCATACCCACGCATTCATTGCATGTGTACGGTCCGTATCACTATTGTACTGGTGCCGTAGGGGTACGTGTGAAACGCACCATACCCACACATTCATTGCGTGTGTACGGTCCGTATCACTATTGTACTGGTGCCGTAGGGGTACGTGTGCAATGCACCGTACATGTCCACTTCCGTTGTTGCGGTACGCAGGGGTTGCTGGCCACACCCCCCCAAGTGACCAGACCCTGGTGGTAATATATGGGCTCCATATTATAGGTTTGGATTTGGGTATGGGGTATGTTTCCTGCCCCTCACCCCCACCCTGGCCCCTGGGTGTTGTTCTCACCTTCTGCGGCATGTGCGTCGGGTCCGGTGCACCAGGTCGTAGGCTAGGAGGACCGGGATGACACGTACGATGGGGTTCATGGCGTGCACGTTGCACACCGGGGCTCCGTTGCGTAGCGGTTTGCGTAGGACTCTGCTTTTCCGGCTGTGTTTGGCTCCCTTAAAAAAAAAAACGTACGGAGTGATGTAGGGACGAATCGTACTTGCTGGGCCGGAAACCGCTGCCTGAATACGTCCGGATGTCGCGTACAAGCTGTTCCGGATCAGAATCGTTGGTTTTTTTTACCCGTACGGGCTTTTGTACGAAACGTACGGAAATAGGCTTTCTGTACGAATCGTACTTCCTAGGTTGTACGGAAAGTTTACCGGGTACGAGTCGTACGGAGAAAACTCTCCGTACAACGATTCGTACAGCCTTTTTCCAGGATTGGAATCGACCCCTATGTGTTCACTTGGGTGGGACAGGCTTATCTCAATGTTGCCTGAACTTTACCTAACTACAACTCCACACCTCCCACCCAACCCCCCCTCTTTTACACTGTTACCTATATGCTTGGATAGCTCACTTATGCTTGATTAATTGTCACATGATTTATGTACCTCTATCTATTAGTGAGTTTCAATGTCTACTTCATTCATGTTACACTGTTAATTTGTTGAAACCTTTAGAAACGTATGACACCTTATTAAGTTGGTTTGGGCACATACTTGGGTGTAACTTTGTTTCGGTACACCATTTGAATTACACTCCGAAATGACTGAAAGATTGCTGTAATTTTATTCATGCTCTTTCCCCTTCTTCTAAGTTTACACTTTCAGTATGATGCTTTGGTTAGTATCAGTTACCCTTATGCGTGAGCAAGGCCATTGGCCGAAATGTGTTGCAGGGCTGGAACACCTTTGATTACATTTTTTTCCCTTTTTTGATATCCTGAGTTCACGTGACTCTAATTTTGGAGGTTTAAAAAATAAAATAAATAAAAAATAAAAAATATATATAAACGTATATATATACATATATATGTATATATATATATATTTTTTTAAATATATATATATTCATGGAAAAAAACACAGGTTTCAAGGAAGTTATAGTTAGAAATTAGCATTTAAAAAACATTTGAAATTCACTGCAAAAACCACCAGTAGGTAATATACATATATAGATATATTTATTACCTACTTGTAGGTAGTTATAGTTAGGACCTAGTTTCCATAGGAAAAGCATTTTTTCACTTGTCTATAACTCTGGTGCTGTTTGACCAATCTTCATGAAAGTTTCCCAAAAAAGTGTCAAAGTAGGTTCTGTATGTCATTGAAAGTTTGGGGGCCCTCTGTGCAGCGGGGACCGAGAAATAGGTGCATTAGTAATGTGAATTCCTTTATTTTTTATTTTTTATTTTAAATGTAGCATACAAAACATTTAAATACATCTTCCATAAAGTACACCAATTAATTACGAGAATCAAGATACATGCCATACATAATGAATATAATAGGCATAGAAAACTCTTAAAAGTTACCTTTTTCATCGTACTAGAAATGTTCCATTATTTCCATTCTTTCCATATTCTATTTACTTTAACCATAGAACCGACTCTCCCTGCATACATGGTTTCCCGATTAAATGTTTTATTCTTTTAAGTATCCATTGGGAGAGAGTTGGGATTATTGCTGATTTCCAATTTGCCAAAATTAATGTTCTTGCTACCAAAGCAGCGATAAAAATAAATTGACGTTGAGATAATGTTAAGAGGCTCTGAGCTTCAACTAAGCCTAAGAGAGCTGTGAAAGCCTTAAAGGGGAGATCTATTGCCAATAGTATTCTTACTTCTGAAAAAACATTTTCCCAGAAGCTTGCAATTTTAGTACAAGTAAATCCCACATGTAGCCAATATCCTGGAACCTGGCAGCCTCTAAAGCAGCAAGGATTAACTGCAGGGTAGATTTTATTAAGTTTGGCTGGAGTAAAATAAATCTGCCATTTATTTTAAAAAGCCATCCTCTTAATTTAGCTGCTCTCACTGTCTTACAGCTCATTTTATTAAAGAAATGCCATTGCTGAAGATTGAGACGATAATCAATTTATTAGGATTTTTTTTCCAAATGGGTTAGAACTATTTGATCGTTCTGCGTAGATTTGAGCAGCTTGTACCAATTCCCAATTCCCCAAATTTTCAGTATAAAATGAGCTTTGCTTTCAAATTAACCAAATTCCTCAAACCCACACACAACTTATTTATCTGAAAGTGAGTAGAAAAACAGAGACGTCTTGATGTTGTTGTTAAGCGATCTAATTTCCTGCCAAGTTCTAAATCTATCATTTAAAAAAAAATCCTGAAGCTCGGAGAAACCAACTTTAGCCCAGAGATCACAAGTCCGAGTGGACACGTGTAGACCGAAAGGGAGGCATTCCTCTAATCTCAACTGTGGATGTAACCAAGGGGTATTAAATGTCTCCCAGATCCTCGGGAATTGAAAAGCCACTAATTTAGGAAATTTATAACGCAATCTCTTTGAAAGCTTCGGAATTCGTAAAAATTTTAATCTGGGTTTTTTACCCTGCCAAATAAACGATCTCAATTCTGAATTAATTTGCTCAAAAAAGACTGAGGTACTCTAACCATCAAATTACAAAATAAGAATAAGAACAGGGGGAGTATATTTATTATAATAAGAGATACTCTGCCCATTATAGTCAGAAGGAGATCCTTCCACTGAGAAAGCAGGTTTTGCATTTTATTAAATGTGGGAATATAATTAAGCGAAAACAGATCTTCCAAGTGTGATTAAAAAAATATTCCCAGATACCTTATAGAGTGGGACCTGAGATATTGTCCCTGCATCGAATGGGGTAAGACAGCTGGTGAGCAGTTGAAAAGAAGTGCCTCTGATTTTGCATAATTGATTTTATAACCCCCGATAACTGTAAATTCACTTACTTTAGCCAAGGCAAGTCTGATATTATCTTCCTCGGCTGCCAAGTACAAAGCCATATTATCGGTGAACAGCTTCAACTTGGCAGCACCAGGAATAGGGGATAGAAGAGAATGATCTTGCCTTATTGCACAGGCTAGCGGCTCCAAAAACAAGGAAAACAGTATTGGAGAAAGGGGGAAGCCTTGCCACGTCCCCCGGCTGATGGAAATCATGCCCGCTCTTTTGCCATTTATCACTATGGACGCCTGAGCACCTAGGTATAGGTTACTTATCACTCAACAGAGCTCAGATGGAAGCGCCCGTTTATTTAGGATTCCACTGAACTCTGTCGAACACTTTCGCTGCGTCCTACATCATAATGACTGCCTTCGTTTTCTTGGTATTAAAATAATCAATCGCATGACACAAATAATGAGAGTTAGTAGCTAAAAGTCTACCTGGAATAAACCCATTCTGGTCATGATGTACAAGAAAGGTAGAGACTAGAGATAAACGATTCACCAGAATCTTTGAAAAAGTCTTATAGTCATTGTTTAGCAGGCTTATTGAACGATAAGATTTAACCTCCTCCTCTGCTTTGCCTTTTTTAACGAAGCTAACTGCCACAGCTTGCGTAAATGAAACTGGGATCATTTTGCCTTGCAAAATTCCATTAAATAAAAGCTGCAAAACAGGGCTGAGCTGAGGTAAAAAAAAGCTTATAAAACTCTATAGAGATCCCATTGCATTCGCATGCTTTCCCAAAGGGTGAAATCATCACAGCGTTTTTTATTTCTTCTTCTGTAATTTCTGCAATTAAGTTATCTTTATTTGCCTGTGACAATGAAGGGCAATTAATACCGTTAAGCCAGGCATCCGCTGCCTCTACTGGGCTATTGTAAGGATCAGAATAGAGCATCTTATAGTGATTCAAAAAAATGGCCGAAATTTCCTGAGGATGGGAATTAGATCTACCAGTAACTGGGTCCTTTATCAATTTAATAGTATTCTGATTAACCTTGCGTTTTGCTGACCAGGCTAAATATTTGCCTATGTGCTCATTCTCCTCATATCTTTTCTGTAAAACTGCGTCATGTGCTAGGATTTCTTTGGAGACGAAAAGTTCTTGTAGATTATACTTAGACTGAAGCAGCTTTATTTTATTTTCCCTGGAGGGTGCTGCTAAATATTGGGGCGTCAATCTAGAAAATGGATTCTCGAGGTGCAACTATTCTTCCTTCTCTTTGCTTCTCTTGTATACAGTATAATTAATTGCTTCCCCTCTAAAAAAAAGCCTTCAAAGCCCCCCAAACTGCAAAAATTGAAGCCGTGTTTCTATTGCGTTTCCAGAAATCCACTAAAAGAGAACACATGTTTGCCACCCAATTCTCGCCAACTAGAAGAGACTTTTCTAATGACCATCTAAACTCGGTTTGGGCTTGAGTTTGAATTGAAAATTGAACCAAAATTAATGCATGGTCAGAAAAAAGATTTTCAATGATCTCTGATTTGGTACTTAAGAGAGCATGTGAGACAAGAAAAAATCGATTCGTTAGGACGAATGATATCTCTTTGAGTGGCAAGTATACTTCCTCTCATTGGGGAATTCATCACGCCAGCAGTCCATTAAACTCAAATCACATAGTAAATCTCTACATAGCCTGATAGATTTAGATTTAGACTGAGATTTGCTGGGTCATGATGAGTCAATAGCTGGATTAATTAACAAATTGAAGTCTCCTCCAATGACCAGATATCCTATTTGAGCAGTGGCAAAGTCGACTAATGACTGGAGCGACTCTGTTGAGTCTTCTATTAGACCATAAAAATGAACAAAATTAAATATTTGGTTGCAGATCTTCATTTGCAGCCGAAGCCATCTTGAGTTAATGTCCTTCTGAACCATTATAATATCCCGCTGTATCTTTTTGGTGACTAAAATAGCAACCCCTCTAATAGTCGCATTTGCAGAGGCAAAGAATTCATATTGAACAAAGGCATGGGTTTTATCCCTAGGCGCGCCCTCCTTGCAATGAGTCTCCTGGAAAAAAGTTATATCAGCTTCGAAGGTTTTAAACCAGGCCAACATAGAGTGGTGCTTCAATCTAATATTAAACCCATTCACATTGCAGAAAATAATCTTTAATGGTCTAGAAGTCATTTAAGAATAAGAGAGAAAAATATAGTTTCTTGATCCTCAGAATTTCCATCAGAAATTCACTACATTTTATGTTTTCACCCCCCCTGCCCTCCATAACCCGCACACCTTTCCCGCCCCCTACACTTTGTGAACCCCTCCTCCCCTCTCCCATGGGTCCCCTCCATCGTGGAGCCTCCCCTGCCTGGAGCTCGCTGAGGAGACCCTCCCCCCAGTGCACCAAGACCCCTCCCGTTTCCCCCATGTGACCCCTCCCACCTCCCAACATTGGGATGCTGTGAAATGGCACCCAGGTGGTAAGCCAATCACTGGCGATCTAAAAACACAAAAAGAAAAAGGAAGAAGCAAAAACACAAAAAATAATCACTTAGATTAGCTACATTTCACTATATTATGCCAAAAAGGTCATTTTGAGTCTGCCTTCCGTGGATGTTGCAGAGAGTAGAGAAGCTTCTGTGCCTCTTGAAATGATTGAAATATATGGACTTTCCCTTTGTAAAATACTTTCAGCTTTGACTGTTGAACTAGTCCTGCAGGGGCCCCAGCTTGTTGAAAATCATTTATCATGCCTTTAAATTCTTTTCTCCATTTTGCCGAATGAGCAGACATGTCTGAAAAGATTTTGAACAAAAAATTGTCACTTGTCTGATACCCTTTATCACGGATTCCACAGGTTAGAAGTTTCTCCTTTTTTCTGAAATCCCCAAAATTAACAATAATTGTTCTACGATATTTAGCATTCGGATATTGAACTGCCGGAACTCGATGTGCATGCAAGATTGTGAGGTCCGTCTTCTGGGTAGTAAGGTCTGGGCATACATATTTGGTGATCAAATCTGTGATGACTTTGTCCATTGGTTGCCCTTTTTCAAATCCTTCCGTAACTCCAGTAATGCGTAAATTACATCTTCGTGTGCTGTTTTCCGCATTGTCTACCTTTGTCTGGAGATTTGCTAACTCAGATTGCAGTTTAATTATCTGATCTGTTTACAGAGGAGCAGAGTCTTCGAGACTGGATATGCGCTGTTCCGCTTCTGCAACTCGAGATGTAAGCTGAATCAACTAGGCATTATCTATGCAGTTATCCAATCATCAGGTAGTATTGCTGTACTCAATCAGAAACACATGTATTTACAAGTTTTACTTTTAGTGAGGAATATGCACTCTTTTAGAACCATCTGATGAATTATATAGGTAACCTATCACACGCTGTTTGCATGTACTCGGAAGAATTAGTGAGCTATATGCTGTTCCACATGTTAATGTCATATTTGTATATGCAGTGTTTCTCAAAAATTAAATCTGACACATCTCAGTGGAATTGGAATTTAAACATTAAAGGTACCAGTGACACAGAGGTAGAGAGGTACAGAAATAGCTCTTATATTGTGTTTTTGGATTTACATCACTGAGACACTGTGTGTACTTTAACACTTTGGTTGATGTTTATTTTAAAATTGAGTACATAAGGATAAATGTGGTATTTTACTGTGTATAAATGAGAACTGAGATATGGTGCAGCTGTGTTATAGGAGAGGGTGATGTTAAAAGGTAACTAATAAATTAATTGTTTTGTTTTGGTTTGGGTTTGGTACATTGAAGTAAGTGCTTCTAGTTATGTAGGTAGGTTCATTTGTAGATATAAAACTGCAACATAACATAAAAACTGTTTTGTATTATGTGTAAGCCAGTAGTAAAAGTATTTGGTACATTGGCTAGAAAAGAAAATCAAATATCCAATATTTTTTGCAGAACATTATCTGCATAATTACAGACAGATGCCTACTAAAGCTCATAGTAAATACGAACAGACACAACTACAGTATCTATGCAGAGCTGAGACTCAAAAGGGGCAAAATAAAGAAAAAGTGGTGAGTGAAAAAGAGCTATAGGTAAGAGAACAAAGCCATTTCTTAAAAGGATTTATGAACATTTCCAAAGATTGTGAAATAATAGAAATCAAATTCAAACTATGAGAAAGATTAACAATGGACAAAATCTATATAACAAGAACAGGAAAGAATGTAACAAACATGGGCACACCTTAACAAGGAGACAGAATCAGTTTAAGGAAATCAAAGCTAGGATGTTTCATATAGTAGTTATAAATCTACTGAGAAATATGAAGAAGTATAGAAGAAGGAGACATGCACTGAAACAGAAAGAACAAGTTGAGAGAGTAATTGATAAGGCCTTTGCTTTGAAGGTGAAGCTTTTTGTTTTGAATATAAATAGAATGAAGACTCTTGACAAAATGGTGGTGTGCACGAGGAGACAAAACCAGAAAAAAAGATTTGTGAATAGAAGCAACTTTTGTACAGTTTTTAGTGGAGAATGCATACATACGTCTAGTACAGAGTCTTTCTTTAATAAAGAAAGCTATCTTGAGGATAATAGATTAGTTCATGGTATTAATTATAGAGTACGATGTTATGAATTGAAGATTGGCACTCCTATAGTGAAAGAGGTGATGGTACCTACAAATGTAGAAAATGTTATTGGAGATCAGAAACAAGAAAGGAGGAGTCAGGTGCCTGTATAGAAATGGAATTGTAATAGTGCTTGTAGTATTCAACAGCAATCCATGGCTATATTGAGGACATTTCTACATAACTTTCCAAGTCCATGTTTAGAACACAAAGAAGTACTTTACAAGGATTATATCCTTGCAAGATTAGAAAGCATACAAATATGCAGGTATACTCACCAACTTGTTTATCGAACAAAGTGTGTCAAAGCACCTTTCATCATTTCAGGACTTTGTATGCCACTCATCAATGTGAACTTTAGTTAGGAGGCTGTACTAAGTGAAAACTTCTGCTTTATGTTTAGGTGAAATGAATAGAGAACTTTTGCATGGTACTGTGGCAGACGTAGAAAAGGTTTGTGATGATATGCAGTTTCTTTTCTTTGGTCCTGAGCATGATTCTAGGAAGAATAAGGAGTTCTTAAGAGGAGGAGTTGTAGAACAGGACACGGATGTTACAGATTTGAAGTAGAGATTACAAAATGCAACACAGTGTGGTCTGAAAAGCCAGAGCATGTTTGTATATGTTGTCGTCACACTCCCTAGAAGATTTAAATGCAGACTGTTGACTTGTATTTTAAAAGTGAAAAAGTAAATAATGATAACTGGCAACAGTAGCTGTGTATTTATTTGTAGAGGAATGTTTTGACTTGTCCATATGGCAAGTTATATGTAAGTAGTGTTACAATAAATTAGAAGATAATAAAATGACCAACTCATAGATATTAGATACATATTTAGTAAGATAATAAAATGCCTGCTAATTTAGGAAAACTATGAAGGGACAAAAATTAAAATTAATCAACATTTATGATTCTTTGCAGCATTGCAAATAGCTTTTATGGACTGCTCTCCAGCACTCACTACAACTCCACAGTTCATGCAGTATTATGCCATCCGGGAAAACTGTGGAGCTAAATCTTGAAGATGAGATTGGACCTCTGGAGGGACTCTCTGCCCAGGTGTTGTTGCAGCTGCTATGGAAGTTGAGGGCCCTTCAGCCTTGAGTTGCCTTTTTGCTGCTTTTAAACTATTGCAATGGTGTGATTTTAGATGGTAAAGCATGGGCATAGTCCCGCAAGAATGTTTTTTATTTGTACCCCTTGACAACGTCTTGTGACGTATTGTGCATTGCGCAAATCTGCTCACTATGAACTGAATGTTCAAGATAGACGAATGGATGTATTCTTCTTATTCTTTTAGTTTAAAAGTGTTTTATCCAATGATATTCCTTTGTTTTCTGTTATGTTTTTGATTTTTGTTGTGGTTTTGTAAAGTTTTAAAAAATGTTTGTTCTTTTTTATGGCAACTGTAACAGGAGGAATTTGAAAAATGTGCACTGAGAAATGTGCAAAAAATATAAAATGAGAAAAAAATTGCATTTATGATTTTTTGCAACATTGCAAATAGCTGTAACACACTGCTCACCAGCACTTATAACAACATGCAATACATGGCCATTCTTGAAAACTCTGGAGCCATATCTGTTGTAGTAGACTACACCCCTGAAGGGACATTCTGGCAGGAAATTGTTGGTGCTGCCACTGATGTAGTTGGTCCTTCAGCTTCCCTCTGCTTGATTGCCAGTTGGATACGTTTTCTATGATAGGTTTTAAGATAATATAACATGGATGTCGTCCCACGTGAACATTTTTTGCTCATCCCTCTAGAGAGGGTCTTGTCACAGATTGTGCACTGCACTAGTTGGGCAGCAGTTTTTGATTTCTCATGAGTTTGGGTAATGATGGGTAGTTTGATGGCTGTTTTGTAGTTCTGTTCTATTTGTGGGTTCAGATGTTGAAATGTATTCTTTGAAACTGTTGTTTTTTTAGAAATGTGTTGTTAAAATAAAGTTAAACACATTTTTTACTAAACAGCTATACTGAACTTTGTGTAAAATGTGTCATTTGTATTCGTGACTACTGGTGTCATTGCGACCTCCGATGTTGCTGTGAAGAAGGAAAATGCATTTTTAATGTAGATATTTCGACAAATGAATAGAAAGGGGAAAGTTAAATTAGTAGGTTATTAAATAGCTACACTGAAACTTTATGTAAAATATGTATATATATGTGTTTTACACTTTGCAAAAAAAAACGGTATTCGCAGTGTGTCCTTGGCAATTGCAGTCACAGAATCACACAGGCACTACCTACGCAATCATACAATCAACTAGGCACTACTCATGCACTTGCGTAATTACCCAGAAATTACACACTCATTCACAGACCCATAAAGCCACTCACACACCCAGTCACCAACTTATACAGCGCCTCATATACCCACTCTCAAAGTTTACAGGCTACAGCTAGGAAATACAATTTAAAATGCCTTTGAAATTTACTGAAAAAAACAAAGGGTACAGAGACGTTATAGTTAGGAATTAATATACACACCCCACACACACAAACACTCAGGCACCCATACAGATACTCAGACAACCAATCAATAACTCATATAGACACTCATGTAGCTATTCACAAACCCATGCAGCCGCTTACACACCAACAGACAGATGGATACAGACATTCACACAGTTTAGTCACTAACCTATGCATTCAGTAAGATACGTTTAATCACTCACTTATAGACTCAGTCATGCACCTACTAAATCATCCATTCAAACACTTATACACCCACTCATTCTTCAATACGCCTTTCCCTATATATATTAAACATATTTAAACTTTACAGAAACACACAGTCACTGGATGATGTCATCAGTGATGTCATCAGTGATGTCATTTGAGATGTCATCAGTGATGTCATCAGTGATGTCACTGACCATGTCATGAGTGATGTAATATGTGATGTCATCAGCAGTGCATTGCGGCGGCGCGAGTTATAGTTAGCTGAACTAACTATAACGGGGGAATTTCTCTGGTTTTGTACGAGTGAAATGTCCAACTAACTATAACTTTCCCTAAAACCTATGTTTTTTTCAGTGAATTCTAAGGTTTTTTAAATGCTAGTTTCTAACTATAACGTGCATGAAACCTATGGGTTTTTAAGTGAATGTCAAAGGTTTTTAAAGGCTAGTCTCTAACTATGCCTACAGAGGTAGGACATGTGAAGAAAGAAGAAAAAATGCACAGAAAGAAGCAAAAGAAATGCAGAAAGAAGCAACAGAAGTCCACAAAGACGAAGAAAAGTGCAGGAAGAAGCAAGACATGTGCAGAAAGAACCAACAGAGGAGCAGAAAGAGGCCTTGTTGCAAAATCATCTTGTGCCCACAACTTTTTAGGACGGGTACTGGTGGTAACTGACTCTTACTAACCAGGCCTAGAGCCAGTGCTATGCTAATAGACACTTAGAATACAGTGAAAACACCTACATACACTAGGGAACAATATGCGTTAGGGTACCACTGTGATTAGCATGACCTCCTCTGTAAGGCCCTAGTACATAATAGGGCAGGGGGATAAAAACTACCTCTTAAAACATGCTACGGGGCGCGATTGCACAGTGGTGATGGGAGAGGGGGCCTGAGGTGACATGTGTGCAAACACACCTGTGGCTGTTTTAAGTTGGGAGATTAAGTCCCCTTGAATCCTAACGGTCCCTGGGGTCCAACTAACCAACCAGGTACCTCCAGTAAGCGCCACAGAGCTGCGTTGCAGAGAGGTGTAAAAAGGGGCGTGGCCTGGCCCACCTCTTTGCAATGCAGTGCAGTGGCGCTTACTGGAGGTACCTGGTGGGGTTGTTGGCCCCCAGGACCCTCAGGATTGAAGAGGAATTAATTCCCCAACTTAAAACGCACCATAGGGTTTGTTTGCACACGTCACCTCAGGCCCCACCCCTCCCTTCACCACTGTGCAAACGCGCCCTGTGGCGCTTTTTAAGTTGGGGGAGTAAGTCCCCTTGAATCCTGAGGGTCCCTGGGGTCCAACTAGCCCACCAGGTACCTCCAGTAAGCGCCACAGAGCTACGTTGCAGAGAGGTGTAATAAGAGGCATGGCCTGGACCCCCTCTCTGCAACGCAGCGCTGTGGCACTTACTGGAAGCACCTGGTGGGCTAGTTGGCCCCCAGGGGTCCTCAGGATTGAAAGGGAATTAATTCCCCAACTTTAAACGTGCCACAGGGCATGTTCGCACACCTGTCAATTAATGCCCCGCCCCCTCCCTTCACCACTGTGCAAACGCGCCCTGTGGTGCGTTTTAAGTTGGGAGATTAAGTCCCCTTGTATCCTGAGGGTCCCTGGGGTCCAACTATCCCACGAGGTACCTCCGTAAGCGCCACAGGGCTGTGTTGCAGAGAGGTGTAAAAGGGGGTGTGGCCTCGGAACTCCTCTCTGCAACGCAGCTCCCTGGTGCATACTGGAGGTACCTGGCGCGTTTTAAGTTGGGGCATTAATTCCTCTTCAATCCTGAGGGTCCCTGGGGGCCAACTAGCCCACCAGGTACCTCCAGTAAGTGCCACTGCGCTGCATTGCAGAGAGGTGGCCCAGGCCACGCCCCTTTTACACCACTCTGCAACGCAGCTCTGTGGCGCTTACTAGAGGTACGTGGTGGGCTAGTTGGACACTCAGGATTGAAGAGGAATTAATTCTCCAACTTAAAACACGCCACAGGGCGTGTTTGCACACATGTCACCTCAGGCCCCACCCCCTCCCTTCACCACTGTGCAAACACACCCTGTGGTGCGTTTTAAGTTGAGGGATAAAGTCCCCTTGAATACTGAGGGTCCCTGGGGTCCAACTAGCCCACTAGCTACCTCCAGTAAGCGCCACAGAGCTGCATTGCAGAGAGGTGTAAAGAGGGGCATGGCCTCTGAGCACCTCTCTGCAAAGCAGCTCATTGGCGCATACTGGAGGTTCCTGGTGGGCTAGTTGATCCCCAGGGACCCCCAGTATTCAAGGAGAATTAGTTCACATCTTACAACGCACCAGGGGGCACTTTTGCAGAGTGCTGCAGGGACAGGGCGGGGCCTCCGGTGCGATGCCGGTCTTTATTATTATTATTTTTTTTAAGAAGGGGAGCTGTGTGGCCCTCCTTCCTTTCCTATTTTATTGTCCCTGGGGACCCCATCCTCCAGGGCCTGACCCCTATTTTTTTTATTTGTTTTTTAAAAATGGAAGTGACCCCCCTCCCGAGGCCATATTTGGCCCCGGAGACCCCATCCCCCGGGGCATGGCCAGTGTTTTTTAAAAAAAATAATTGGAGGAGGGCCGTGTGGTCCCCCTCCCAGGCCACTCATGGCCCCGGGGACCCCATCCCCCAGGGCCTGGCCTCTTATTGGGGATCATGGGGGGTCCCCATTTCCCCACGGTCCCGCAGGCTCCCCGCCTCCTGCGGGAACCGGCATTGCTCTTCCACACGGGGAGCTGCTGGCATGAAGCTCCCCTTGTTGAAGAGCAATCTGGTTTGGTTTTTGGAAGAGAGAGCAGGTTCCTTGCTCTCTCTTCCAAAAACCAAACCACAGTTTGCAATGACAGGGTGGGAACCCTGAGGCTCCCGCCCTGTCATTGAAAACAGCAGTGTCCTGGGGGTGGGCACCCCGGGACACTGCAGGAGCTGGCCCTGGGGGGAGGCGGTCCCCAGGGCCATCACTGGCTCCAGGAGGGGGGCTGCGCAACCCCCTCCCACCTATGGCACAGCCCCGGGGAGGTGGTGGTTCCCAGGACTTGGGGGTCGGTAACAGACCCCCGAATTAGAATATTAGTGCCCCGGGGAGGTTGCGGCCCCCGGGGAATGTGGGGGGCTCGAGCCCCCCCACACAGGTAATTTAAAAAAAAATAAAAAAAAAACCCGGGGGGTGGCAGTCCCCGGAGCTGCGTGCCCCCCCCCCCCCGCAACTCTGTCATCAAGCCCCAGGGGGTGGCGGTCCCCGGGGCTGCAGTAGTCCCTCTGGGCCCACCGCATACATTTTTATTCAATGCCCCCGGGACCTGGCCCACCCGGGGGCCTCAATTGAATAAAGCGCAGGAGTCCGCGCTTAAGTTTTTAAAAAAATGTTTGCAGGATCCGCGGATCCTCCGTGTATTTCACCAAAATTATTTTAAAAAATGCATTTTTTGGCACTGGGGATCCGTGTGGGACCCCCTGACCAGGCCTAAGGGGTCAGGGTGTTTCTGCCCTGCCCCCTTTTTTTTTTTTGCATGTTTGTTTTACTGTTTTCTAGTGCTTCAGTTCTACCGAGGCACAAGATGGCTGCCAACACTTCCAGGTTTGAAGTGTTGACAGCCAATTATCATGAAGCTCGTGGTCGAGAAGGTCCACGGATCCACCGCGGCCATAGATATCGAAACTTTTATTTTTTAATTTTCTTCGCAACTACTGAACGGATTTACCCCATTTTAAAAAAAGGGCACTTTCTGAACCAAGCACTACCTTTTTGCCAAATTTGGTGTAATTCCGTTCAGCAGTTTTGGCTGTAACCGTGTCTAAAGTTTCCTATGGGAAATTGATTTTTTTACCTCTATTTTTTTAATTTCTCAGGAACTACTGAACGGATTTACATCATTTAAAACAAAGGGTGCTTTCTGCACCAACGGCTACCTTTTTGCCAAATTTGGTGTAATTCCGTTCAGCAGTTCGGGCTGTAGCCGTGTCTAAAGTTTCCTACGGGAAATAACTTTGGGAAAACGCGTTTGGGACACCCCTTTTTTCTCCGCCCCTGCTTGACGAATCACCCCGAAACTTTCAGGATAGGAGCTGACCGAAGCACCCCGCTAGTTTTGAAAATTTCGCAAAGATTCGTCATCCGGCGCCAAAGTTATTTGGAAAAGAAAAAACGCTTTTGCTATGGAAACTAGGTCCTACTATAACTATCTACTGACGACCGCCAATAGATAATATATATATATATATGTGTGTGTGTGTGTGTGTGTGTGTGTGCATTGGGGAATTAGTTCGTGTATGAGACCCTGTATGGGTGATTCAGTGGGTGCATGACTGACTGTATAAGAGAGTGATTAGGTGTCTTTTTGAATGTATGTGTGAGTGACTGGTTGTGTGAATGTCTGTATCAGTCTGTCAGTTGGTATCTATATAGCTGTATGGGTGTGTGAGTGGGTACATAAGCTTCTGTATGGATAAGTGATTGGTTGTCGGAGTATCTCTCTTGGTGTCTGAGTGTCTATGTGGGTGACATTTTCGAAATTGTAGTTTAGAATCAAACTTCCCCTAAGTTAGGATTTTAAATTCCAATTCCAGAGACACCAAACAATTACACTTATAAAATGTAATAAGGCAACTCTAACGTTATCTTATGGGAATGACAGTCCTTGCAGTGGTACCAGGACATGAACTTAAAAGTGCATGTTCTTCGTTTTATATACAGTGCGCCCTGCCCTCTGGTCTGTGCAGCGCTTACCCGGGGGTCACTTACGTGTACAAAAAAGGAATGTTGGGCCTGACAAAAGGTTTACTCAGCCAGCTCAAAATGGCAGTTTAAAACTGCACAGACTCAGGCTGCAATGGCAGGCCTGAGACATGTCGAAGGTGTTACTTGAGTGAGTTGCACAATCAGTGCTGCAGACCTACTAGTGATACCAAAGGAGATGATGGACGGCTATCCTGGCTGAAGAGAGGTGAAACCCTGAAACTGGTCCTAGGATGCTTGTTTCCAGTCCAGGGAGGACCTGGCTTGGCAGTTCGGGCTGGACTGCCATGAGGCACAGGGTCAAGACTGATTTGCATATGGCTGGGTTCAAACTGGAACGGCATGGTGAGCAAAAAAACGATGGATTTAGGCCCAGATCTCTGTACTGGGGTGAATGTATGACATTGTTCTGCATTCTGTCCATCATCTGTTGTTTTTGCATTTGTCACCCCAAGCAGAAAGGGTATGCCCAGACGTGGGTCCCTTGCTCTCCATGCTACTGGAATCAAGCTATCCTGGCTGAAGAGGGGTGAAACCCCGAAACCGGTCCTAGGATGCTTGTTTCCTGTCCAGGGAGGACCTGGCTTGGCAGTTCGGGCTGGACTGTTCCCATGAGGCACAGGGTCAAGACTGATTTGCATATGGCTGGGTTCAAACTGCAACAGCATGGTGAGCAAAAAACGATGGATTTAGGCTCAGATCTCTGTACTGGGGTGAATGTATGACATTGTTCTGCATTCTGTCCATCATCTGTTGTTTTTCCATTTGTCACCCCAAGCGGGAAGGGTATGCCCAGACGTGGGTCCCTTGCTCTCCATGCCAGTGGAATCAGGCTATCCTGTCTGAAGAGGGGTGAAACCCCAAAACCGGTCCTAGGATGCTTGTTTCCAGTCCAGGGAGGACCTGGCTTGGCAGTTCGGGCTGCACTGTTCCAATGAGGCACAAGGTCAAGACTGATTTGCATATGGCTGGGTTCAAACTGGAATGGCATGGTGAGCAAACAAACGATGGATTTAGGCCCAGGTCTCTGTTCTGGGGTGAATGTATGACATTGTTCTGCATTCTGTCCATCATCTGTTGTTTTTGCATTTGTCACCCCGAGCAGGAAGGGTATGCCCAGACGTGGGTCCCTTGCTCTCCATGCCACTGGAATCAAGCTATCCTGGCTGAAGAGGGGTGAAACCCCAAAACCGGTCCTAGGATGCTTGTTTCCAGTCCAGGGAGGACCTGGCTTGGCAGTTCGGGCTGGACTGTTCCCATGAGGCACAGGGTCAAGACTGATTGGCATATGCCTGGGTTCAAACTGGAACGGCATGGTGAGCAAAAAACGATGGATTTAGGCCCAGATCTCTGTACTGGGGTGAATGTATGACATTGTTCTGCATTCTGTCCATCATCTGTTGTTTTTGCATTTGTCACCCCGAGCGGGAAGGGTATGCCCAGACGTGGGTCCCTTGCTCTCCATGCCACTGGAATCAAGATATCCTGGCTGAAGAGGGGTGAAACCCCGAAACCGGTCCTAGGATGCTTGTTTCCTGTCCAGGGAGGACCTGGCTTGGCAGTTCGGGCTGGACTGTTCCCATGAGGCACAGGGTCAAGACTGATTTGCATATGGCTGGGTTCAAACTGCAACAGCATGGTGAGCAAAAAACGATGGATTTAGGCTCAGATCTCTGTACTGGGGTGAATGTATGACATTGTTCTGCATTCTGTCCATCATCTGTTGTTTTTGCATTTGTCACCCCAAGCGGGAAGGGTATGCCCAGACGTGGGTCCCTTGCTCTCCATGCCACTGGAATCAGGCTATCCTGGCTGAAGAGGGGTGAAACCCCAAAACCGGTCCTAGGATGCTTGTTTCCAGTCCAGGGAGGACCTGGCTTGGCAGTTCGGGCTGCACTGTTCCAATGAGGCACAAGGTCAAGACTGATTTGCATATGGCTGGGTTCAAACTGGAATGGCATGGTGAGCAAACAAACGATGGATTTAGGCCCAGGTCTCTGTTCTGGGGTGAATGTATGACATTGTTCTGCATTCTGTCCATCATCTGTTGTTTTTGCATTTGTCACCCCGAGCAGGAAGGGTATGCCCAGACGTGGGTCCCTTGCTCTCCATGCCACTGGAATCAAGCTATCCTGGCTGAAGAGGGTTGAAACCCCAAAACTGGTCCTAGGATGCTTGTTTCCAGTCCAGGGAGGACATGGCTTGGCAGTTCGGGCTGGACTGTTCCCATGAGGCACAGGGACAAGACTGATTTGCGCGATGGCTGGGTTCAAACTGGAACTGCATGGTGAGCAAAAAAACTATGGATTTAGGCCCAGATCTCTGTACCGGGGTGAATGTATGACATTGTTCTGCATGCTGTCCATCATCTGTTGTTTTTGCATTTGTCACCCCAAGCGGGAAGGGTATGCCCAGACGTGGGTCCCTTGCTCTCCATGCCACTGGAATCAAGCTATCCTGGCTGAAAAGGGGTGAAACCCCGAAACCGGTCCTAGGATGCTTGTTTCCAGTCCGGGGAGGACCTGGCTTGGCAATTCGGGCTGCACTGTTCCAATGAGGCACAGGGTCAAGACTGATTTGCATATGGCTGGGTTCAAACTGGAACGGCACGGTGAGCAAAAAAACGATGGATTTAGGTCCAGATCTCTGTATTGGGGTGAATGTATGACATTGTTCTGCATTCTGTCCATCATCTGTTGTTTTTGCAGACCTACTAGTAGCATTTAATATACAGGTCCTGTTCACTGTGCCACTTTTTGAAGGGACTCGCAAGTAAATTAAATATGCAGCTAGGGATAAGCCAATCTAACATGTTTTAAAGAGAGAGCACACACATTGTCGCACTGGTAAGCATTGGTAAAGTGTGCAGAGTCCTAAGGCCAGCAAAAATAAAGTCAGCAAAAACATGAGGTCTGAAGGCAAAGGTTAGAGGGAAGACCACACTAAGGATGCCTGGTCAGAATTGGCGTTGTCAGTTCCGCGATGGTGTTCCACCATAAAGTCCATTCCCTGTAGGGAGATGGGCCACCTCAACAGATTGTGATTCTCACCCCTCTTCTGCATTAGCAATCAGAGGGGTCTGTCTGAAGTGAGCACCAAACAGGTATGGCCTCAGCTTCTTCAGTGCTGGGACCACTGCAAAGGCTTCCCTCTCGATTGCAATCCAACTTTGTTTCCGGAGAAGTAACCTGCCAATGAAGGTTACAAACTGATCCAGGTCCTCTTCATTTAGCTGTGCGGGCATGGCACCTATACCATGCTCTTAAATGTCCGTTTGATCAATTAATTCTGTGGAGAAGTCTGGGTCCTTGAGCACAGGTGCGGTGCACATAGCTTCCTTAAGGGTTCTGGCATGCCTCTGTCTAGATCACCATACATGGCTGCTTCCTGGAAGTCAGCTTTGTCAAGGGGGCAAAAATGGTGCCATATTCCATGACATGTCTTCTGTAGTAATTAGTGAGGTCTAAGAAGGCTCTCACCTATGGGTCTTAGGGGGTTCCCAAGCCAGAATGTCTTCAATCTTGGCCCAGAGGGGCTGCACTTTGCATACTCCCACTTGGTGACCCAAGTTGACCACTGATCCCTGCCCTATCTGCCACTTACTGGCTATGATTGCCAGGCCTGTTCTCTACAGAGCCTAGAGCACTTCTCTGAGGTGGTACAATGGTCCTCCCTGCTAGAACATAAGACTACAGTGTGGTTTAGATAGACAGCACTGAAGTTCATTAACCCAGCTAGAACCTGATTGACCAACCTATGGAAAGTGGCAGGGGCGTTGTCCAACCCAACAGGCATTATCCGGAACTTGAAGTGCCCTTCTGGGGTAGACAACGTAGAACTCTCTTTAGCCCCCTTGGTCAAGGTAGTCTGCTGGTGTTGTGTAGTTCCTACTAATCCGTAGAATCTGCGCATTGTTTGAATAACATAAACTAAGGGCTTGATGCCTAGACTGGTTCCGGACACCCCCGCAGGATATGTTGGCTTATAGACCAGTTAGCTCTCAGTGCCCCCATAGGCACCCCTAACCTTACCAGGAAACTAATTGACTTTGGCAACCACTGAACATGACAACCCTGATCACTCACTTGGAAAAAATACAAAACCTTTCGCTAAGTCACTCATGCTCACTTATTCTCAGAGAAATACACAGAATACACAGTGAGACGTTTTCAATAAATTTATTAAACCAATGTTATTCTTGTATAAAATACATGTGCTGCAATGATTAGTATACAGAAGCAGATAAACATGATTTCAAGCACCGAAACTGTGAACAGTAGATACATTTCTGTCATGGAGCTAAAGCAATGAATATATGCAGGCATATATGCAAAAAACGATAATCTAGCGTACTCCTATGATGTGGACTCTACTCTGAGTGTACATAGTGTGTGTATGGGTTAAAGCCAAAAATCCCCCCCCGAGGGACGATCCAACCCCATTACCTTATAGGAGAGAGTGAAAGACTTCGTCTTGGTCTCGAGTTGGATACCCCTTACGGAATGTCAGACCGGTGTGTGGTGATTTCTCAGCATGCAGGGACCTTCGGTGTAAGCAAAAGTGCTTACTCTACCAATCTATCGGGATGGCTATTATTTATAATAAAAGGCAGCCTTCGCAATGTGCACACTAGATTAGTGATGTAATGGATATGCATATAGTGCTGTTGACCCTTGGATGAAGATAGGACGACTTTTGTACCTAGTGCATAGAGAGGCCTAGTACATGATGTTCAAGCATCGTGATAATGTTGTGCAAAGCTGGATGTGTAAACAAAGTAGTTTCAGAGAAACTGATCTAACATTGTCATGCGTGCAAATGGGTGCAAAAGTTCACAGCTGAAATGTTATTTTCTAGGACCATGTAAGGAATAAGCTGACTCATTACATGGGCCTAGCTCGGGAATATAACACTAGAGCTCATCTGTTCTGGGGATGGGGTGTGCATCAGTCTTGGTGACTACATTGAGCCCCCCAGTAATCCACACAGAACCTAACTTCTGGGGTGGCACATAGATGGGCAACCATGAGAACTAACACCATTGGGCTGGACCAAGGGCTGTTTGAGGGTTCAAAAACGCTTAACTTCAACATGTTGAAACCTTGTCCTTAATGCTGACTGTCACCTTATCAGGCAACCTGTAGATTTCACTCTTAACCAGTGTGTTGTCCACAATTTCAGTGTCTTGGGTACACCAGATAAGCGGGAATAAAGAGACAAACGTCCCCAAAAAACTGATGGCAGTCTCTCTGCTGTTCTAGGGTCAATGTAGGGGAGAGGCTGACACCCTTAACTGACCCATACCGCTCCTTTGAAGAAAGGTGGTTGAGGAGAGGTTCACTCTCCTCTTCACTCCATTATCAATGACCAGAAACATGGTTAACTAAGACCTCTCAAAGTGAGGTGTATGACTAATGAAGTGTAAAACCCTTAAAGGGTTCCTGGGAGTCTTGAGGTCCACCAGGTAGGTGACATCACTCTTGCACTGTTTCACTTCATAGGACCCAGACCAATGGCCACATAGTGCCCTGGGCTCTACAGGCTCCATCACCCACAATTTTTGGCCAGGTTAAACCTCAAACACTGTGGCCTTCTGGTCATACCACTGTTTCATGACCTCCAGGCTGGCTACTAGATTCGCCTTAGCTTGCTTCCAGAAGCGCTTCATCTGGGTCCGGAGTGCCAGCATGTAGCTGACCCCATCCTGGATGCCTTTCTAAGAGCTTTCTTCCACCTCCTCTAGACCAGACTGAGAGCTCCTCGCACCGAGTGCCCATACAGGAGCTCAAAGGGACTGAAGCCAACCTGTTTCTAAAGACACCTCCTGGTACTCAAAACAACAGGAATGGCAAGAGGATGTCCCACTTCCACCTCAAGGGCTCTGATAGGGCCATGATCACGCCTTTGAGGGTGTTCTTGTACCTCTCAACAAGCCCATTGGTTTCAGGGTGGTAAGGAGTAGAGAGCTTGTAGGTTACCCCACACTCCTCCCATATTGCCTTCATGTACGCTGACATGAAGTTTGTACCATGGTCTGACAACACCTCCCTGGGGAATCCCACACAGCTATATAGCCCCAAAAGTGCTCTGGCCACTGTGGGCACAGTCACTGTCTCAGAGGGATTGCTTTCAGGTAATAGGTGGCATGGTCCACCAAGACCTGGATGAAACTGTTGCCCGAGGCTTTCTTTGGGTCCAGAGGTCCAACATTGTCAAGGCCCACCCTTTTAAAGGTGGTGCTAGCAACAGAATATGGTTGCAGGGGAGACTTGCACTTCCACCTGACTTGCAGCTTGCCTGGCAGGTCGGACAGGACTTGCAGAACACGTCTGAGGCCCACCTCATTTCATGCCAATAAAAGTTAGTGACAAGCCTACCAAATGACCAGACGGGGTACTTCATGAGTAAACTCCAGAAGGAAGTCCCTGTAGCACTGGGGGACCACCAACACTTAAGACTAGGGCCTCCCATCTGTGCCTTACAGAACTCCTCTCTTTTGGATCCCCATTCCAGCATAAAGTTGGCTAGCTCAGGTATGTTCCACAGGGCGGAAACATCTTCCCCTGTAGGCTACGGGTCATCACCCTCAAGTTCAGCCTCCTCCTGGACCAAAGGGAACCAAAGCCACTGGATGGTGACAACCATGGTTGACAGCTGCAACAGCTTGGTGGAATACATTAGGGTCTACCTGCTCTGAGGTCACCAGATGACATCTGACTGCTATCATGCTGTCTCAGAGCCTCTACCCTCTACCCTCTGCCTACTGATTGTGACTCACTACCTGCATTTCTTAGTATTACTTAGTATTACTTGGCACATGAGTCCTCTGCACCATCTCTCTGTCACACTGGGATACCAGGGTAACTTCTACACTGTCCCCTCCACTAACTGGGATAATCTTCTTGCCAAGCACTACACTAACCAACCCCAGTGTCTGCCCACCAGTCGGGGGATGTGCTCACATGGGACACTTGGCACCCTCCTCGTAGTGCTCAACCTTTTGGGACTTATAGCTCTTAGGGGGTGCCTTCCCTGATCACTTATTATCAGGGAACCACTTCTATTTCTGTTCAGGCATAGATTGGGGGATAGTTTGAGAACCTTTAGAGAACTCCTTGTTTTTATGTTTGTCTCCCCCTCATTCTTCTGATAGGGATTCTGTCTACACTTGTGGTGATCTTCCCATGATACCTTCTTGTTGACACTGGTGCCGACCCAGCGGTCCACTTTCTTAACAAGCTCTCTGGGGTCAGTGAGCTTACTAACAATCAAGTGTTGTTGCATCTCTCAAAAACAATTAATGAACATGTGCTCTCTTGCAAACTGATCATACAGCTCATTGTAATCAATCCCCTTACTGCCCTTCACCCAACCATCTAGTACCTTGCCAAAGGAATCAACAAAATCCACCCAGGACTGCTGGGGCAACTTCAGGATGCCCCTAAGATTCTGACTATACTTCTCTGGGGTAAGGCCATACTTTCTGACAAGGGCTTCCTGCATTGGGGATACCTCATCCTGTCCCCCTTTTCTAGAGCAAGTAGGGTGTCCCTTTACTCACTAGGGATGTTACCACAAACCAGCCCCAGAATCCTCATCAGGTATTCTGCGCATCTGTAAAGCCACCTCCTATGCATCAAACCACTTGCCGATGTCATCTCCCACAAGTAAATCAGGTACCAGTCCTTTGGGAATATGGCCCCTCACTTCCTGTCTCCAGAAGACACTACATGCCTGTTGACACCAATCATGCTGGACTCTGCCTGTCCGACTTTGAGGTCCAGCTCTTTGAGGCTCCTTTCATGAACTAGTCACACTAAGGCCAGTTTCTCCTCCATGGCCAGATTCTTATCCTCCACCCTGAGTTTGGCCATCTCCAGCCTGAACTCTGTTGCTGCCTTGCTGTCTTCCAGCTCTGCTGGGGACAGGTCTTGGGAAGACACGCTATTCCCTGCCCTGGAAAGGAGCTCGAATTCAGGGGGTACATCCTCGCCCTCATCAGAATGTTGCCTCTCAGGAATGGCATCCAAACTCCTCTCTATGCCTGTCCACTTCATCATCTCCTTATGTTGCTGTAGCCAGAGGCTGGTGGACTTCCACCCGGGCCCTCGGCACCTTTAGTAGATCCACCTTCCTGGTGATATTCTTTGCTGGGAGAAACCCCTCTCCTTACAGAACTCCTTGAGCTGGGCCTCAGTGTAGGACTCCATGTTAACCTGCTCAACATCCATAATTGTGGGGGTGGATTCAGGCACAGCAGTCAGAGAGAGAATTTAGAAAAAGCAAAATTGTCAATCAGGGAGAATTTAAACTCCTATTATTCTCAGATATGGGTTAGTAGTGTACATCCAATTGCTTTATGGCACTGCACAAACACAAATCCATATCCTCACTGTTATCACCAATGTGAAAACTTGGGTTACCTGGTTGACTGGGGTATGAGCCCTGGTCAAGGAGTAACCACAGTCCTTGTCACGATAAGGCACAAACAACCCCCAAATTGACCTGTGCTCAACCCCCTGGTAGCTTGGCACAGAGCAGTAAGGCCTAACTTAGAAGTATTTGTGCAACACTTTAAACAGTAACAAAGTGAAAAATACCATTCACGAATTATCCCTCACCATCCCTCGTCTGACAAAATAAGTCTTTTCCTAGGCCTACGCCTGCTTTTTTCAACCCGTTCTGTGCTCATGACGAGCTGAACTCGTCATGGCACACAGTAGCCGTGTGCTCATGATGAGTCCAGCTCGTCATGACACCCACCCACGGGTAAAGCGCTGGCGCTCCCCCCGTGGACGGTCGATCTGGGTTTTTTTCCTGGGGAAGGCAGGGGAAGACCTTCCCCTGCCTCCCCCCGCCCCCCTCCACATCATCAATGACGTCAGTGCGCGAGGCGCGCTGATGTCATTGAGGTTTCCCTTTGATCACCAACGTGCAGGAAGTCATTTGCTTCCTGCGCGTAGGTGAACCAAGAGGTATGTTTTGGGGCTGGGGAGGGGGGGGATTTTCTCAAAAGAGACATCGAGGGAAAGGACAGGGTTTTCCTTTGCGTCGATGCCTCTTTTGTGCATTCCTGCTGCACGATTGTGCGATCGTGCAGCAGGAATGCCCACTAGGCGCCAGTGATTTTTTTTTATTTTTTTAGGGCCATGACTTTCCTGTTTGGGGGGAGCGGCCCCTTAGGCAAGGTTCACTCCCCCTTTTGGGGGCAATATATTCTTGCTTTGTCTGCCCCCCTGGACCACCAGGGAGTGTTTAGTGGGGAGTGGCCCCTTGGGCAAAGGTCACTCCCCTTTGGAGGCTTATGATTTTGGCAGTCTGCCCCCATGGGGGGCAGATTTCGCCATTTTGAGATCGAGCATTTGAGACCTCTTGTATATACTTTAATATATACTTAGAAGTTTATATGGTTTGTGGGCTTTGGAGATCAGCCCTAGGACTTGTCTGCTTCCGCTTTGGGACTTTTTTTTCTGATCAACTGACTCTATTTAACTTTCTTGATAGAAAACGACCAGCAGAGGTCAGTAAAATACCAGAATCACTTCAGCATTCTCTAGTTTTCAGTCCATAGAAATTGTCTTCCATGAGCACCCATATACAATAATATTTTTTTTAAATCTTGTATTTTCAGTGATATGACCACCGAAGGCCCAGATTTTACATTAAAAACAGAGCATTGGACTATACCATTTCCCGCTGAAAGGCAATATTTCTCCCTGTGTGTTCCAATACTTGGCGTGTCACGCAGTTTGGTGCTTGCTTTCCCTCCATGTCAAAGAACAACAGATGTTTCAGGGCGCAGGCTAATGTGCTGCATAGCTAAGTACATATAAGGTCCCAAAGGCGAGGCCGATTGCATTGCAAATGCTTGTTTAATATAGGGCCCACTAGGCCACCAGGGAGTTATTTGTGGAGAGTGACCCCTTGGGCAAGGGTCACTCTCCTTTGGGGTCAATATTTGTGGCTGTGTCTGCCCCGCAGGGGGCCAGATCGCCATGTTTTTTTTAAAATTGGGCCCACTAGACCACCACGGATTTTTTTGTGGGGTGTGGCCCCTTGGGCAAGAGTTGCTCCCATTTTGTGAGCATTAATTTGACCGTTTCTGCCACCCTGAGGGGTAGATCGGCTGATTTGTTTTTTTGTAGGGCCACTAGGCCAACCGTTTTTTTTTTTTAATGTTGAGGAGCGGCCCCTTGGACAAGGGTCGCTCCCCTTTATGGGAGGATGATTGTGGTCATTTATGCCCTCTTTGGGTGGCAGAATAGCAGTATGTTTTTAGGCTCATCTGCCCTCTAGGGGGGTATAAGCTACTAGACACGTGTTTTTTTTTTTTTTGTGTTTGGGAGTGGCCTCAAGGGCAAGGGTTGCTCCCCTTTTACGGGGGTGAATATTTTATTTATACTCTTAGGCCCACCTACCCCTTAGCTTGGCTGGTGGATTGTGTGTGGACTGGTGCATTATTTGCACATGTGATTGTAATGTTTTTTTCTCCTTTTTATTCTATTGTAAAGATTTTGATTCCTGTTTGCGATTTAGACAGTGGTGTTCTGCAGTTTTGCGCAGTTGCATTTTTTTGGTAAGAAAAACATTTTTGTTGTATTTTCTCCAAATGAGTATTTTTCTCATGTATGAATGACATTTTTTTGTAAGTGGTGTCATAATGGCAGCTTATTTAGTTAGTGTTTTGTGCATGGAAATCTTTGCGATGTGTTTTGCATTGTCTTATGTGTAATTTTCTTTTCTCTTTCTTTTTTAGTGGGATATTGTTGATCCATACTGTGTCTGTGCAGAGTAGGTGGTGGTGAATTTAGCTGCTTCTGGCAAGTGAGTGGTATCGTTTTGGATTCTATAGGTATTTCTGATAAAGGTGCATTTTGTTTATTACTTATTTTACAAAGTGTTTGTTGTTGTTGACTTGTTTGACAAGTTACCTTAATTAGTAAGCAGAATGGCTAGCCGTAGAATGACTGCTCAGCAGGTGGTTGGTATGCTTCTTGAATCTTCCTCTGAGCAGGATTATTAGACTGACAGTGCATCTGAGGGAGAGGAAGGAGGGGAAGATTCATGCAGTGAGTTTTCTCTCCACATGGAATCATCGGATGATGAAGGTACTCTCAGTGCAGATGAAGCTACTCTCAGTGCGAATGAAGTGCCTGTTTTAGAGGAGGATACTGCTGTGCCGATGGTGCAAGAGGCATCTGGATTGCAGCCTGAGGCTGCTAGGCTTCCTACTGGAAGTGCTGGACTCTGGGTTGATCCAAACATGGTGCAGCCGGTGTTGCCTGCCTTTAGTGGTGATGCAGGGTGTAGAGTGGATTGTGAACATTTTTGCCTATACAATTTTTTAAGTTGTTTATGAATTATGTATTTTTGGGTGAGATGGTTGAGCAGACTAATTTGTATGCTGAACAGTTTTTGAGGGACAACAGTGACAAACTTAGGCCCCACTCTAGAGCTACCGGGTGGACTCCCACAAATTTGGAAGAGATTAAGAAGTTTTTGGGTTTGTCTTTATTGAAGTTTGATAAGGAAGCCGTCCATGGCTTCATATTGGTCTACCAGTCCCTTGATGGCAACGGCCATATTTCCTGCAGTTATGACTCATGCTGTATTTTGCTGATAATTCTTTGGCGTTGCCACGAGATCACCCTGAATGTGAATGTGACCGTCTTTTTAAGATTCGGCCTGTACTTGATCACTTTGTAGATCGATTTTCAGAGATCTATACTCCAGGGAAAGAAATATCTATTGATGGGTCTTTGGTCTTGTTCAAGGGCGTTTTATTTTTAGGCAGTACATCCCTAGCAAGAGGGAACGCTGTGGAGTTAAGCTGTATATGTTGTCTGAGAGTAGGACAGGATATGTTTTTAATTTCTATGTGTACACTGGTAGGGATTCCACTATTGACCCCCCTGGTTGTCCGTCCACTTTTGGAGTTTCTGAGAAAATTGTGTGGGATCTTGCTAGAGGACTGTTTAACAGAGGCCACCATTTGTACCTTGATAACTTCTACACTGCTGTGCAATTGTTTAAGGAATTGTTCAAAGTGGACACTTTTGCTTGTGGCACAATCCGCTCTAACCGTAAAGGTTATCCAAAAGAGCTTGTTTGCAGAAAACTTCAGAGGGGCCAGTGCAGTTCCTTGCGTAGTGATGAACTACTAGCTGTGAAATTTGTGGACAGGAGGGATGTGTACATGCTGACTACCATCCATGATGAGAGTACATCACCTGTGGCTGTTTGGGGTCAGATTTCTAAAGTGCGCAAACCTGTGGGCATTTTAGACTACAATAAGCAGATGGGTGGTGTTGATAGAGTAGATCAGAGGTTGGAACCTTACACTGCTATTCGTAAGGCTTACGGTTGGTATAAGAAGTTGGCCATCCATCTCTTTAATTTAGCAACTTTCAATGCTTTTGTTGTGTTCAAGGAGTGTTCTCCTGCATCAAAGTTGACTTTTGTTCAGTTTCAGCAATCTGTGATAGGCAGCCTTGTTGTTGTGGAACAGGCAAGTGTTCCTAGAGTTGGAGTGGTGGAGGATGTGGCTCGATTGAAAGATCGCCACTTTCCTGATTTCATTCCTCCCACATCCTCAAAAGACTTTCCCACTAGGAGATGTAGAGGCTGTTGGCAAAGAGGTACGCAGAAGGAGACTCGTATGTACTGCCCTGAGTGTCCTTCTAACCCTGGGCTGTGTGTCCCTGCTTGTTTTAGAGTGTACCACACGCAAAATAATTTTTGGGAGCATCCATGAGTGGTAAAGTGAACTGCCTGGTCTGTATTCTTTAAAAAATGTGATTCTGTTTCAAGGTTGGCATTAGTGCAATGTATTTAGTTTCAGATTTTGTGTTAGTAGATTTGTATCTATTTGCAATTTCTTTGTGTTTTTATTTTTGTCTAAAAAAAATCCTAAATGTGATGGCGGTGTGTGTAGGCTGGCGCTTGGCTGGTGGTGTGCGTGGACTGGTGCTTGGCTGATGGTGTGCATGGACTGGTGCTTGGCTGGCGGTGTGCGTGGACTGGTGCTTGGCTGGTGGTGTGCCTGGACTGGCGCTTGACTGGTGGTGAGTGTGGACTGGCACTTGGCTGGTGGTGTGCGTGGACTGGCGATTGGCTGGCGGTGTGCGTGGACTGGCGCTTGGCTGGCGGTGTGCTTGGACTGGTGCTTGGCTGGCAGTGTGCATGGATTGGCGATTGGCTGGTGGTGAGCCTGGACTGGCGCTTGACTGGTGGTGTGTGTGGACTGGCACTTGGCTGCTGGTGTGCGTGGACTGGCGCTTGGCTGGCGGTGTGCGTGGATTGGCGCTTGGCTGGCAGTGTGCGTGGATTGGTGCTTGGCTGGCGGTGTGTGTGGATTGGCGCTTGGCTGGCAGTATGCGTGGACTGGTATTTGGCTAGCGGTGTGCGTCGACTGGCGCTTGGCTGGCGGTGTGTGAATAGTGACTTGCTGCTGGTCACAACACACACTGCTAGCTGAGTGCTACTCCACGCAATCCATCAGCTTGTGTGGTTGCTGTGTAAGGAATGTGGGCGTGTGAAAGTGATGGGCCCTTGAATGGCGCTGTCTGCTGGTGTGAGTGTTGTAATGTGAAAGGCTAACGCCTGGCGGTGTGAATGGTTTTGTATGTGTTACACATATGAAAGGTGTATGAATGGCCCGTAAAGAGGTTGGTGCCTTGTCGTGGCTTTACAGCTCACGAGCTGTGAGTCAATCGTTCAGTTTTTCGCCCTTTCAATTATTAACAGTGCATTTAATTTTTGTGAAATCACTTGCTAATACAATTGTATATACTGAACCATCACTCACCCTCGTGCCAAATACAACCAGCATGTGTGTGTGCTTGAGGATTAGATGGTTGTGCAGTAATATTTGTCTTTCTGAAGCAGGGTGCACCTTGTCCATTTTTGTGAATGTTGTAATGTGTTGTGTTTGTGCCTGGTGGTGTGAATGGTCTTGTGTATCACGTATGAAAGGTGTGTGAATGGCCTGTAAAGCAGTTGGTGCCTTGCCGTAGCTTCACAGCTCATGAGCTGCGAGGCACTGGTTCGGTTTCTTGTCCATTTAATTATTGACAGTGCATTTCATTTTTGTGAAATCTTTTGTTAACAAAATTTTATATACTGAACGATCACTCGCCCTCGTGCCAAATCCAACCAGTATGTGTGTGTGCTTGAGGATTAGATGGTTGTGCAGTAATATTTGTCTTTCTGAAGCAGGGTGTACCTTGTCCATTTTTGTGAATGTTGTAATGTGTTGTTTTTGTGCCTGGTGGTGTGAATGGTCTTGTGTATCACGTATGAAAGGTGTGTGAATGGCCTGTAAAGCGGTTGGTGCCATGCCGTAGCTTCACAGCTCATGAGCTGCGAGGCACTGGTTCGGTTTCTTGTCCATTTATTTATTGACAGTGCATTTCATTTTTGTGAAATCTCTTGTTAATAAAATTGTATATACTGAACCATCACTCACCCTCGTGCCAAATACAACCAGTATGTGTGTGTGCTTGAGGATTAGATGGTTGTGCAGTAATATTTGTCTTTCTGAAGCAGGGTGTACCTTGTCCATTTTTGTGAATGTTGTAATGTGTTGTTTTTGTGCCTGGTGGTGTGAATGGTCTTGTGTATCACGTATGAAAGGTGTGTGAATGGCCTATAAAGCGGTTGGTACCTTGCCGTAGCTTCACAGCTCATGAGCTGCGAGGCACTGGTTCGGTTTCTTGTCCATTTAATTATTGACAGTGCATTTCATTTTTGTGAAATCTCTTGTTAATAAAATTTTATATACTGAACAATCACTCGCCCTCGTGCCAAATCCAACCAGTATGTGTGTGTGTTTGAGGAATAGATGGCTGTATAGGAATCTTTGTCTTTTTAGTTTCTCTGCCAAGGTGTACATTGCATATAAGAATAACCTACCAACTGTAGATATTGTCGTAAACCCATGGGAGTTCATGGAGATGTCTCTCTTGTGAATTCCAAAAAGTTATTTTATCCACAATGTCCTGCAAACCTCAAAATGTCTGTCACATTTTCCTTGCAATATTGTGCCGAAAGTCTCACGCTGTAGAAACAAACAACTAATTATGTCAAAAGTATCTGGTTTTGCAAGGGGGGTCACCTGTGTTTTTGGCCCAGTGCTCGGCGGCCATCTAGGGAAACCTACCAAACCCACACATTTTTGAAAAGTAGACACCGGGGGCTTCCAGGGAGGTATGGCTTGTGTGGATCCCCCAACGTTTCCTTACCCAGAATCCCCTGCAAACCTCATTTTTAGCTGAAAAAAATCACTTTTTTCAGACATTTTTGTGTGGGAAAGTTGTAGCATCACCGGGCTCACTCAAATTTCCCACCTCCCAGCATTCCCCCAGGCCTCCCGGTGAAAATGGTGCCTCACTTGTGTGGGAGGCCCAAGTACCCGCGACAGGCAAGGGCCCAAAACTTAGTGAGGCAACAACAAATTTGCCCATCTCAAAACCACCTGGTTTTGCAAAGGGGGTCACCTGAGTTTTTGACCCCGGGCTCGGCGGCCATCTAGGGAAACCTACCAAGCCCACACATTTCTTAAAATTAGACACCCTGGGCTTCCAGGGAGGTATGGCTTGCGTGGATCCCCCAACGTTTCCTTACCCAGAATCCCCTACAAACCTCAATTTTAGCTGAAAAAATCACTTTTTTCACACATTTTTGTGTGGGAAAGTTGTGGCATCACTGGGCTCACTCAAATTTCCCACCACCCAGCGTTCCCCCAGGTCTCCCGGTAAAAATGGTGCCTCACTTGTGTGGGAGGACCAAGTACCCGCGACAGGCAAGGGCCCAAAACATAGTGAGGCGACATATAAAATTGCCTATCTCAAAACCACCTGGTTTTGCAAGGGGGGTCACCTGGGTTTTTGGCCCCGTGCTCGGCGGCCATCTAAGGAAACCTACCAAACCCACACATTTCTGAAAACTAGACACCCGGGGGCTTCCAGGGAGGTATGGCTTGCGTGGATCCCCCAACGTTTCCTTACCCAGAATCCCCTGCAAACCTCATTTTTAGCTGAAAAAATCACTTTTTTCACACATTTTAGTGTGGCAAAGTTGTGGCATCACCGGGCTTACACAAATTTCCCACCACCCAGCGTTCCCCCAGGTCTCCTGATAAAAATGGTACCCCACTTGTGTGGGAGGCCCAAGTACCCGCGACAGGCAAGGGACCAAAACATAGTGAGGCGACATCAAAATTGCCTATCTCAAAACCACCTGGTTTTGCAAGGGGGGTCACCTGGGTTTTTGGCCCGTGCTTGGCGGCCATCTAAGGAAACCTACCAAACCCACACATTTCTGAAAACTAGACAGCTGGGGGCTTCCAGGGAGGAATGGCTTGCATGGATCCCCCAACGTTTCCTTACCCAGAATCCCCTGCAAACCTCATTTTTAGCTGAAAAAATCACTTTTTTCACACATTTTTGGGTGGGAAAGTTGTGACATCACCGGGCACACACAAATTTCCCACCACCCAGCGTTCCCCCAGGTCTTCCGGTGAAAAGGTGCCTCATTTGTGTGGGAGGCCCAAGTACCCGTGACAGGCCTGGGACCTTATATGTACTTAGCTATGCAGCACATTAGCCTGCGCCCTGTAACATCTGCTGTTGTTTGACATGGAGGGAAAGCAAGCACCAAACTGCGTGACACGCCAAGTATTGGAACACACGGGGAGAAATATTGCCTTTCAGCGGGAAATGGTATAGTCCAATGCTCTGTTTTTAATGTAAAATCTGGGCCTTCGGTGGTCATATCACTGAAAATACAAGATTTAAAAAAAATATTATTGCCTATGGGTGCTCGTGGAAGACAATTTCTATGGACTGAAAACTAGAGAATGCTGAAGTGCTTCTGGTATTTTACTGACCTCTGCTGGTCGTTTTCTATCAAGAAAGTTACATAGAGTCAGTTGATAAAAAAAAAAGTCCCTAAGCGGAAGCAGACAAGTCCTAGGGCTGATCTCCAAAGCCCACAAACCATATAAACTTATAAGTATATACTAAAGTATATACAAGAGGTCTCAAATGCTCGACCTCAAAATGGCGAAATCTGCCCCCCTTGGGGGCAGACTGCCAGAATCATAAGCCTCCAAAGGGGAGTGACCCTTGCCCAAGGGGCCACTCCCCACTAAACAATCCCTGTGGTCCAGGCAAGCCATAACTCCCTGTAAGCCCCCGGGTGTCTAGCTTTCAGAAATGTGTGAGTTTGGTAGGTTTCCCTAGGTGCCGGAAGAGCTAGGGTTCACAAACTACAGCTAGACACTTTGCAAAAAAAGGGTCATTTTTCACTGCGAAATTGAGGTGTGAACACGTTGCGTTTTGCACCGTTGCCTGTCGCTAGCACTAGGCCGACCCACAAAAGTGAGGTACCATTTTTCTGGCAAGACTTTGGGGAACGCGGGGTGGGAAGAAATTTGTGGATCCACGCAGATTCAAGAACTTTCCATCACATAAATGTGGGGAAAATGTGTTTTTTAAAATAATTTTTTAGGTTTGCAAGGGATTCTGGGTAACAGAACCTGGTGGGAGTTAGTCAAGTCACTCGATCCTGGATTCCCCAGGATGTCTAGTTTTCCAAAATGTATAGGTTTGCTAGGTTTCCCTAGGTGCCGGCAGAGCTAGAGTTCAAAAACGACAGCTAGGCACTTTGCCAAAAAAGGGTCATTTTTCACTGCAAAATTGAGATGTGACCACGTTTTGTGCCGTTTCCTGTCGTGGGCACTAGGCCGACCCACACAAGTGAGGTACCATTTTGCTCGTAAGACTTTGGGGAACGCAGGGTGGGTCCACGCAGATTGCAGAACTTTCCACCACAGAAATGTGGGGAACATTTGGTTTTTTGGACAATTTTTTAGGTTTGCAAGGGATTCTGGGTAACAGACCCTGGTGGGAGGCAGTCAAGTCACCCCATCCTGGATTCCCCTGGGTGTCTAGGTTTGAAAAATGTATAGGTTTGCTAGGTTTCCCAAGGTGCCCGCAGAGCTAGGGTTCAAAAACTACAGCTAGGCACTTTGCCAAAAAAGAGTCATTTTTCACTGTGAAATTGAGGTGTGACCACGTTGCGTTTTGTGCCGTTTCCTGTTGCGGGCACTAGGCCAACCCGCACAAGTGAGGTACCATTTTTCTCGTAAGACTTTGGGAAATGCGGGGTGGGTGGAAATGTGTGGATCCAGGCAGATTCCAGAACTTTCCACCACCGAAATGTGGGGAAAATGTGTTTTTTTGGACAATTTTTTAGGTTTGCAAGGGATTCTGGGTAACAGAACCTGGTGGGAGGCAGTCAAGTCACCACATCCTGGATTCCCCTGGGAGTCTAGTTTTCAAAAATGTATAGGTTTGGTAGGTTTCCCTAGGTGCCGGCAGAGCTAGGGTTCAAAAACTACAGCTAAGCACTTTGCCAAAAAAGTGTCATTTTTCTCTTCGAAATTGAGGTGTGTCCACATTGCGTTTTGCGCCGTTTCCTGTCGCGGGCACTAGGTCGACCCACACAAGTGAGGTACCATTTTTCTCTGAAGACTTTGGGGAACGTGGGGTGGGTGGAAATTTGTGGATCTGTGCAGATTCCAGAACTTTCCACCACAGAAATATGGGGAAAATGTGGTTCAAAAACTACAGCTAGACACTTCGCAAAAAAAGGGTAAATTTTCATTGTGAAAATGTGGTGTGTTCACGTTGGGTTTTGAGCCATTTCCTGTCGTGGGCACTATGCTTACCCACACAAGTGATGTACCATTTTTATTGGGAGACGTAGGGTAATTCAGATTTGTAAAGCAACTGTTATTACCTATTGATTTTTGATGCATTTCTGCCTTCCAAATGAAAGACATTGTGTAAAAAAGAAGTCATTTTGAAAAATGACCTACAATTCTCATGCTAGTATGAGTATTCCCAATTTCGAAAATGTGCAAATATGTACTGTTTCTAAACTCTATAGTTTGTTCCCATTTCAGAAATACATAGGTGCCTTTCATACCGATTTTTCCATGTATACATTTTCCCACAATAATTGCTATATTCCCTGAACATGATAAAAAAACATTGCAAATTGCTGTTCGGTTTTTGACTCTGGGTTCGTCGGGTTCTGGGTAAACCTACAAGTCCTATATATCCCCACAACCAGGAAGGTCCAGCGGATGTAACGGTATATTGCTTTCAAAGAGCTGTCATAATTAGAAGAAGTTACAGTTAAAAACGTTGACACAAAAGGCTGGTTTTTTCAACTAATTTTCAATTTTTACTATATTTAACTGTTAGTTTCTATAAAGAAACCTTGATGGATCTACACAAATGACCCCTTGCTGAATTCAGAATTTTGTCTACTTTTCTAAAATGTATAGCTGTCCAGGATCACTTATTGCTTTCACACCCATTTCTACCATTAACTGGAAGGAGGTTGAAAGCACAATAAATAGCAAAAAAAGGCTATGTCCCAGAAAAATGCCCAAACTGTGTAAACAATGTTGCTTTTCTGACAAAAGTCTGTCATTCCCTAAAAGCTGGTATAATGGTGATTTCAGCCCCACAAACCCTTTTTTGATACCATTTGCAGAGAAAAGCCCCTACGCTTTCATTTGCAGCCCGTTTTTCCCATTTTTCCCCTCCAAAAAAAGATTTTGCTGTATTTTGGCTAATTTCTGGGACCCCTCCAGGGGAATCCACAAACCCTGGGTACCTTTAGAATCCCCATGATGTTGGAAGAAAAGGACGCAAATTTGGCTTGGATACCTTATGTGGTCAAAAAGTTACAGGGGCCTAAGCGCGCACTACCCCAAATAGCCCAAAAAAGGCTTAGCACAGGGGGGGAAAAGGCCTAGCAGCGAAGGGGTTAAACATATGCATCACCCTCACCTAAGGTAAGCCCTAAAAGCTCCAAGGGCAAGGTACATGCTATTTAAAAAGTAGGATGTTTAGGTTTAAGTTTTACATGTCCTGGTAGTGAAAAACTCCTAAAATAGTTTTTCACAGTTGTAAGGCCTAGCGCTCCCATAGGATAACAATGGGTTGCCCCTAGTACAGTTAGTAAGTACTAACTTTAGATTGGGAGCAAATGCTTCTTGGTGTTTCTTTTTAATTGTAATTTAAAATCATCCGTAACAGTAAATTAAGATTTTAAGTTACAACTATAAAAATGCCACCTTCAGAAAAGAGGGAATTTTTGTGCCCAAATCAAATGTGCCTTTTTACCAGTAAACACAGTCACATGACTGCAACTTTCTCTTCTGTAATGAGTTGTGTATTCCTCCCAGACATGGAGACAAAAGGGCAACACTGTGACAGAATGGAGCTCTTTTTTTGCTACAGATGGCATCCTTGTCCCACTGGGTTATTTCGAGCTCCAGAAAACTTCAAAGTCCAATGGTAAAAATCTTCACCTGGCTCAACGGCGACCAGAACCCTATTATCAATTAACCCTTGGCCAGAAAATCCAGTTTTTCTCACTTGGATCTTTTCCTGCCATCATCGACTGCTTTAGCGAGACTTCATCCAGTGGCTCCTCATCGTCGACAACCCCCTAACACCTAGAGGCTGCTGTCAGGCACCACTGAGGACTTTACCATCTCCACGATGTCCTGCTTTTAAGTCCGAAGGCAACTCTTGACCGGGGCAAACCTGGTACCTGTATTTGACCTGCTCTCTATCGCGCTCAGCTTAACATGTGTCTTTGTCCCAGTCTTGTGAGACTGTATACCTGCAGTCGACAGTTTGTTCCTTTTGACATTATTTTTCACTGAAAACTTTTTAAAATTCATAACTCTCGTCATAATTATTTATTTTCATTCATTTTGGTTTCATTTCATTTATCAAACAATACTAGATATTTCTGAATTCGTGTGAGATTTTTCTTGTGTTGTGTTTTCACTTTATTGCTGCTTATGTGCTGCATAAATACTTTGGGGCTTGTTTATGAGCCCCTTGCGACACTTTTGCGCCGCTGTTGCTTCACTTTTTCTGACGCAGTGGCAGCGTAAACAATGTGCCATATTGCACCATATTTACAATATGACGCATCTAGGCAGATGCGTCACTTTGTAAACTCGTGCACCACATTATACCTGTATCAGGTGTAATGTTTGCAGAGTGGGCGTTACCCTGCAAGAAAGACTCTTAGAAGTGGCGCTGTGAAATCTATCAGATTTTACTGTGCAACTTCTAGGACGCCACTGTGTCGAAACCTTATGCCTGCCTCATAGAAGGTGTAAGGGCGACAGAGTGCAATGTGTATAGACCTCCCCATGCATTGCTGGAGTTGCTTCATGATTACAACACAACTCCAGCAATGCCTGAGTTTTGCGCCAACAGATACGTCAGAATTCCTGACACATCTGTCATTCCTTGGGACATGGAGCACGGTACAGTAAATACGGCACATCCATGGTGTCACAAGGAGGACACAGTGAAAAGTGTTGCATCGCTGTTTTACCACAGCGATGCAACACTTTTCAATCAATCAAGCTTTATTCGACAGTTAAGTCATAAAAGCACATTTACAAACATTTCATAAAACAGTAAATAAATTATCTAAAAATTTGAAATCGCATTAAATCTTAAACAACCGTCATACAAGCTATTACTAAAACGAAGAAAGAAAGCATAATTTATGGTGCCAGCCCATATACACTTATATTACACAAGTATAAGCATGGTACAGCTTAGTGGTCACCCTCCTATGGTTGCCTTCATATAGTAACTATATCAGGTAAATTCTATTTTTATTTTTATTTTAGGGTGGGAAGGTTACAACGTGCCTCAGAGCTTTTGACCTTATGCCCCAGGCCCACCCTAAAAATTTAGCCACTGCTGTACAGATCAGAGGTGTTGAGTCTGTGCACAAGATGCGAAGAGCTATAGCATATCTTCTAATACCCAGAAGTCTACAAATTGGTTTTATCCATGTTTCCCGGGGTGCTACATACATTGGACAGAAGAATAATACGTGGCCTACAGTTTCACATTCTTCTGCACATTTGTAACATTTATCGTTCTTACTCCCTTGCCCCCCCCACCTGGAGGTAAATTCAGCAACGGGTAAAGTACCCACTGTATCTGGAAATAAAGTTTTCGATCTAGAGTTTTCCCGATAATGTCCCAGTACTTCTCTAGGGAAGGGTAGGCTTTTAGATCTAAAAAGCGGCATGATAAATGGGTGGAAAGACCTTGGGAGATTTCCGACTTATAAACCCATTCCCAATAAATTGTTTTCAACTTTTCTTTGGATGGGAAGATAGCATTTGCAGGATCTTTCCAAAGTTCAATCAAGCCTATGCTACCCAAAATAAATGTAATCCCAAGTAGCCATTTTATTTTGTGGAACCTATCAGATTCTATTATATCCAAATAGCCACTCCTATAATGGGCGAGTTCATCAGTACACCAGAGCCGACGCCAATAAAGGATTGGACGAAGCTTCACCAGATGTTCAAGTGGCTTTTTACCAAGGTCCAATAACAAAGGTTGCAATGGCGTGCTAGAGGGCAGATTTGTGATCTTGCGTAAAAACACATTTTCTAGTACCTTCAAGCTGTTCAGGTTACCAAAGCCCCAAAGCTCAGCCCCGTAGAGGCATGAGCTCAGGACCATCGCCCCATAAATTTCTAATACTGGAGAGACTGGCTTTGTAAAGGAAGTTTTAAATCTAGACAGGAGAACGCCTGATTTTTGCTTGTGTTGTAGCATGACACGATCTAATTGGCAACCCCAACGCATATCTTTCTGTAGTGTTATGCCCAGGTATGTAAATGAGGTAACCTCCTCCAAAGGTAGCATGTTCATATAGATTTTTCCTTTAAAGGATGTGTGGGCATTAAATGACATGAACTTCGTTTTTCCAGTATTCACCTCCAAGCCCCTCATTGTGCAAAATTCCTCAAAACACTTTAGGGCCTTTTGTAGGCCACTTGGGGTCTTGGAGATAATCAATGTGTCATCCGCGAACATGAGGATAGGAATGCGTACTCCTGCCAGGACCGGCGCATCGGTGGGGGTCAGTGAGAGGTGACCGGCCACCCCGTTGACAAAGAGCGAGAACAGGGTCGGCGCCAAAACGCAACCCTGTCGCACGCCCCTGCCAACCGAAAAGTCCTCTGTCACCTCCCCCATTTCCCCCCACCTCACCCGTGCAACATTTGCCTCATGTAGGCGGATAATCACAGTAAGAAGCTCAGGTGCAATACCCATTTCCCTCAAAACCTGCCACAGCCTTTTGCGTGGAACCAGATCAAAAGCCGCTTTTAGGTCCACAAACACCGCATATAGGGCGCCGTTCCCCAGGACCACCGTCTTCCAATATAAGTTGACAAAACGAAAAACTTGGTCAATTGTACTTGTCCGTGATCGGAACCCTGCCTGCATTGGCCTTAAAATATCCCGGTCTTCTATCCATATTTGACTTTCATGGAGGAACATACGGCCTATGATCTTTTGTATTGAATCTATTAGGCTAATTGGCCTGTAGTTACTCGCGATTGATTTGTCCCCCTTTTTGAATACTGGGACAATTTCTGCACCCTTCCACGAGGAGGGGATATCAGCCCCCTGGGCAATTGCATTAGCAAGTCGCATAATATAGCTAGACCAAAGGCTTCTGCAACTGATAAACACGTCCGCGGGGATTCCATCCATGCCAGGAGCTTTTCCCCCGACCACTTTGTCTAAGGCTCTATCTACATCTTTTAGTGAAAATATTGCCTTGTCATAATGAACAGGGCTAAAATTCTCACTGGGGGTTTCTTCACAGGGTGCAGCATACTGCGGTTTAAAGTAGTCAACCCATGCATTCTGCGCCACATTGTTCTGTGGGCGTTCTGCTATTCCACCCCTCCCCCATTTCTAAATATCCCAGAATTCCTTGCCATTCTTGTTCCTACAAGCGACAAGAAGATCCTTCCACATTTCGATATCCCATGATTCCTTTGCCTCATTCATTATCTTCCCATAGTGTGACCTAGCAAGTCTTACCAATAATGGGTCTTTCTGCTTAAGTGCACTACCGAGTTCAGCCCGGGCTTCCCTACACTCAGAAATATACCATCTATCTTTGATACGGTATTTAAAATTTCTTTTAGAGATGGGTTTGACAAAATATTTTCTTCTCAGGCCCTCAAAAAGCCTGTTGTGGACATCCACCACTAACTGATAGGAGCTTTGGCCCTCAGTTGTTGTTGCCGGTACTTTTAATACACCAGTTACTTCTTCTTTTATGGCAATCAGAGTCTTTGGATCTTCTACGATCCGGTCCCATTTTAGATAACGCATGTTATTAGATAATGAATGCTCAGATTCATAAAAGTCTTGCTGGGGTGGTGGATTACCGAACAAAGACAGGTTGAATAATGAAACTAGTGGGTGATGATCACTCTCAATACGGTTAACAACCTTCATGTCTCTAAAATGGGGCCAAAGTGTAACATGGATAAGCAGATAATCTATTCTACTTGCCCTACGGCTATTATCAAAGGTGTTCATCCCAAATTTATCTGACAGACTTCTGCCGTTGGCTGCTCTCATATGGTTACCTAAACACAATCCATTTAACTGGATTGCCGCCTCAGTCCACCTTTTTACAGGAGCGATCTCAAGAGGAGGAATTTCCCAGCTAACATCTTCATCTACAGTAAGCTGCGATGTATCATGGGCCAGGGGCTCGAAGGATGTGTTGAAATCACCTGCTACAAGGGGTAATGTGTTCGAGGGCAAAGAGTCTATTGCTTCTTCCAGTAGTTTTACAACTGGAGACTTTTTGCCCCCCGGTAGACCTCGTGCATAAACATTGAAGATTTCCAACTTAGTCCCAAACTTAGGATCTATCCTTATAGATAAAATGTCATCACTAATTCTGGGACCTTGGCTTACTCGACATCCCAAGTCTTGTCTTAGCCATATGGTTAGCCCGCCAGACGGACGTCCTCTTGCATTTTTTAATGCTGGGATATAAAAGTTAAGAAATCCATTGCATAGCTGGGGTTCTATTAACCAAGTCTCTTGAAAGAGACATATATCAAATTTAGATATAAATCCCAACCAGTCTGGATCTAGAACTTTGGGGCCTAAGCCTGCAATATTCCAGGATATTATGGTCATTAGGCTGTTCTCTCTGTTTTCCCCCATAATAGCATCTGGGCTCCATGTTAAATGGCTTATGCTATCCATTTCTAAGGGAGCCAGATTGCCCTTGAGGATAGTGCTTGATTTAGTTATTACACCAAGCTCTGATTCTATTCCTAAATCAGTAACACATCTTAATGGAAGCGTCACCCCAGTCCCAATGGTTGATCGACTTTTCTCTCCTGTCTAGTACCGGTCAGATGCTATTAGCCCACCAGGCAGTTTGGGTTTATTACCGGGTTCAACATCCTCAATTACAGTTGTACAATCAGCCCTTTTTGTTGCAGGGGTTTTAGATGGTTTAGTGATGTTATTCCTATTACTGAAATGATTTAATCGTCAGTCGCAGTCTTCTAGTCCAGAGGACCCGATTGCTTCATACTGGACATCAGGACCTCTATAGCACCTGGGCCAAGTATCAGTCCCTTTCTGGCCATGGTGTACTGGGTTTGGCTGTTGGTGATCACAATAGAAAAAGGACAAGGGCAGGGAAAGAATTGGAGTACGAGAGTTTAGGTTCTGCCAATTGCAGATGTGTTACACTGCCCTAATATCTCTAAAATTGATTATTACACAGTCTCCTTCATAAAAGAGGCCCTTTGCAAATTTCCTCTGAAGTAAGGTGACTGCTTTTTGCGAAGCTACCAGAGTGTTCCGAATTAAGCACAGGTTAATTTAGTGACTTTTGTGGTTAAGTCTGACAAGGATTGTGGTTGTTGCTTGAGTGGGACTTCCACCTCCCTCAACCAAAAACCCCATTTCTTGCAAGCTTCCATCATGAAGATTCAAAATGATAAACGTCTCTTTACACTGACTACTGCTAGGCTTACATTTGAAGCAAGCTGACAGTGAAAGACCTCGACGAAGCAGCTCAGTCTCATAGTTAGTTTTATATTTTCTCTCAGAGATACAGCTTTACAGAATTAAAATCTAAGGGGCATATTAACAATGCAGCGATTAAAAATTATCCCCGCTTTTGCGGCCATTTCAGCCGAAAAGCGGCGATAATTTTATCACCTTATCAGCAAAGACACGCTATCGTGTGTTTTGCTGATTTTGCTCCCGTTTCCAGCATGCCTAACTTCGCATCGCTAATGAGATGCAAAGTAGGCGTGTCTGTGGAAACAACATGGGTAAATATCGCAAAGGCAGCTTTGCGATATTTACAATGCGGGGAAGCGATTATTTTAATCGAGCTAAGTATGCCTTAACGCAGGAATTTAACGTCTGTTAAATTCCTGACTAAGGCATACCTAACATGGGAGGTGGATTCATGTGATATGACCACAGGGTCGTATCATCAAGCATATCGCCGTTTTACATGGAACATCGCTGGAAAACCAGCAATGTTCCATGGAAAAGGGCGCTATCGCTGGAATATACATCGCCATGGCGCTAACTGTTGTTAATACAGCACTAGCCTGGCGAAATATTCCAGCGATAGAAAAAAATGCGGTATACAAGGTCAGCGATAATTATCGCTGCCTGTTGCAAATATGCTCCCAAGTTCCTCAATGTTTTCTCTGGTGTGGTTGGTTTTCGGTGTTATCGCAAGACTACAGATGCTCATTGGTGATTAGTAATGGAGACTAAACTTAATCTGCACTCTTTTAACGCATGCTTTTACTGTTTCTTCGCTGCTTGGGATCATTGTTATGTGACACTGAACATGATTTAAGATCGCACCATGGTGCAAATGTAAGCTTGAGGTGTCTTATATGACTTTTGTACTCGAGGCACACCTTCCAGTACAAAAGTCTATGTACAAACAACCGCCCATCGGTATCCTGTGTAATTTCTTGGTAACTGCAAGTATCACGCATAGAAATATTACATTATTTTGCTTCTGTCCTTTGTTTGGTCCTAGGATTTTAAGGCAAAGTCAGGGTGCTCTACTTTTAATAACTTTAATTGAGGAGGTTTTGTGTAGAATCCTTGGGGTGTTTGCATTGTTCCCGACCAAACTCACTCAGTTTGAATAGATTACCAGTGGTTGTGTGCCACACGGCTCAATGTTACTTCAATGCTGCAGTTTCATCAGCTTTCAGTGAAAAATTATTAATAATGCTGTGTGCTCCGCTTGGTATAGTGTAGCACCCCTTGCGTTGTATGCTCACCGGCACTAAACTTTATTAAATGCGAGCCTTAGCCTATTCGACCGCCAACGAGACTCCAGTTCTCCTGGTTTCGTTCTCTGACCTTGGCTGTGGCTTGTGGAAATAGGGTGATTAAGAAAAGTCTCACAAAGAAACTGAGATAAATAAATATCTTGCATTTTAGTCATTGTTTCTCTACTAAAGCCAGTGCTCTCATTTGTCCATTTCACCCAATCATCCCACCATGGTAAGAAAATGTTCCACATCATATTGGAAAGTTTCTGGAATCTCCGTTTTTAGCATCACTAGTAAATTCTTACTACAAAATTGATGGCAGTTTCTTAATGTCATTTGCTCTTTAATTCTAAACTATGAGGAAATAATAGCATAGACATTCGCAAAAATCAACATAATAGCCAACCTGCATCATGTAACTAAATACAAACTTGAAGATTAAGGAAAATATTCATTAATAATCAAAGTTTTGTTTCCAATACCTCGCTGTTTTATTACAGAATTTAACTCACGCGCGTGCCTAGCAATATTTAACGTTCTGAATGGTATGTCCCAAACGGCTTCCGCTGTATTTTTCTAAGTGCGTAACATTCTTCCACAGTTGTCGCTCGGCGGATGCTGGGGCGCCTCAGCTTCCAAGAGTCAAGGATTCGGTTTCTTCTTTTCCGTGTCATTTGGCGATGTTGCTACTGTTTAAATGTTTCCCTGCTCCGAGACAGGAGCCTGGACAGATGCGTCTATACTCTTTCCTGTTGCAATATTCATGCATCTGCCTCCCTTCCTCAATCATGCCTTCAGAGGTCCGTCGCGGCTCGTGCTGACACTTCCGTGTTCCTCGAGCTCCGCCGGATCCCATAAGGGCATTTCTTCTATTAATCATTGTCTCCAGCCGGTGTTCGGCAGCCCTGTGTCGGATCGTGCAACGTGCTTCTCTGTTCCTCCGACACTTACTCCCAAGAGGGAACTTCTTTTGTTTGCAAAAGGAAATTTGTGAAAAGGTGCATTCTTTTTTAAGTGTTTTTTTGAGGATGTCTTGCTACAGTATAGATGGAAAGATTTAGTCCTACACAATCTTGTTGATCATTGCAGCAACAAGATATCAGAGCCCTGGGAGACTGTGGCCGGTGACAAGTGATAGAATACAGTTCTTATTCAGTCTTACTCCCTTAGCAGTATTCGCAGTTTTTGTGCCAGCATTTAGAATACAGCCTATATTTTGGGCTTTTAAATGAGCGATGTAAGATTCACAAAGCTTTTAAAGAATAGACATCTAAATTACACTGATACAAAGTTTAACTCTAAGGAGGAGTACATCACACATGATGCACAAAGTGTAAACAGGTGTAAATGATTGAGATGTATATCCATGCAAACTACATACTCAGTTGTAAACCAGGACACGAGTGCCCAACACAGGTTCAAGAGGGCCGGATCAGTGTACCATTTTAAGTTTATTTGCATAAAATCAAATGAATCTATCCGGATTTATTCCCATAGTCCGCTGCAATCATGAAAATCTGGCGTGTATCTGGTCCTTGCTGGCCAATATTGGACATTTGTGGATTAAGAACAAGTTTTACACTTAGTTGACACAAGTGGATGTTTCCAGGAGAGTTTTTGAAGATTGGACAAGGATATTCTGTAAAGTAGAGGAACACGAGAATGCAAGTTTGAATGTAAGTGCCTCTTTATAAGGATGACATGAATAGGCATACAGCATAGAAATAGTTGTAGTATTACAGAGCCCAGGAAAAGTTCACCGATCCCACTGGCACTCTCTTGTCTTCTTCCTACATCCCAGTCCAGCTCAGATCACAATCTAGAACCCCAACTTCTCATCCACACAGTCACACATACACAAGATACAGACTATACAACACATCTTCCCCTTCACAAACATTTCATCCTGAGATGACAGAATTTACAACAAATAAGAACAAAGACACACACACACACACACAAAAAAAAACACACAACACATAAAACACTTAGGGCCTCATGTAGGTAAATAAATTTTACCGTTTCTTAAATACCGAGCCGTACCGAATCGGTAAATTAGAATCGGTAAGTTATATGTAGGTAAAAATTCGGTAACAGTTACCGATTCGGTAACATTCGGTAATCACGATTCGGAATCCACCGAATCGGTAAATACCGAGGTGGTATTTACCGATTCGGAAAATACCGAGGTGGTATTTACCGAATCGGAAAATACCGAGGTGGTATTTACCGAATCGGAAAATACCGAATCGGTATGTACGGATTCGGCAAATAAAATCACATGACTTGACGAAACAGCTAATCCCGTGCAACCACAGCCCACCCAACCAGGAAGTGGCCACACCCAGGCAGGTGTACATAATTAGCCGACCCTGGAGAGTCTTGGAGTGCAGAGGAGAGGCAGGGAGCCGGTGCCTGTGCGAGCGGGAAAACGAACATCATGTCCAGCCAGAGAACACAGAGAGACGGAGGGGAAAGGAGGAGGAAGCTGAAATTTAGCCCCAAGGAACTCCAGGTGCTGGTGGAGGAGGTGGTGAAGCAGCACCAGAAGCTGTTCGGAAGGCAATCCCTGCAAGTGCCTGAGGCGGAAAAGCGCAACATATGGCTGGCCATCCAGGCCCAGGTGAATGCAGTGGGAGTGACCCACAGGGACATAGAGGTCCTAAAGAAGCGCTGGTATGACCTGAGGATTGTAACCAAGAGGAAGATGGGCGACATCCAGAAGGAGGCCAGCCAGACTGGAGGTGGAACCAACAGGGCACCTGCCCTCACCGAACTGGAGGAGCTGGTGGAGGCCACAATCGAGCAAGAGAGCGTCGTGGGTCTTGGGGACGCCGACAGCTCTGCCAGAGCCGCCACACAACAAGGTAAGACGAAAGCACAGCAATGTAGCACCCCCTATCCCTATCCCACATCCCCCATTGTGAAACGAGAATCACACTGCAGTCCACACGTGTCAGTGCAGACAGGCAATGCATTCCGGGAGATGTAGTCAGGGAAACACTAACCATGACGTAAATGTAACAGGGCAACAAGGCATGTCACGCACTCGAGGCACAAGGAGACAGAGGACATTTTGGAATGTGAAATGATTTATTGTGACGCTTTCAATGCAGCCCTTCGGGGACACTGAGCCATTGTTGTATTTCTGTCCACAGATGTGACATCATGCAAGACAGGGCATGCTGCAGGAGAGACGGCACACCGGCCACAAATATCACCTCTAGCCAGCACAAGTACAGACCAGGGAGCAGGCCCACTGGCACCCGCACCACCAACACAGGCAGCCTCGCCGCAGCCAGAGCCAGCATCACCTCGCCCAGAGCCAGCATCACCTCACCAAGAGCCAGCATCGCCACTCATGTTTGAGTCACCGGCCACATCTCCGCTTGCAGGTGTGAGAATGATGAGGCGTCCAGCAGCCAGGCTACGAGCCTTAGACACCTCGTCAGACGACAGCATGGGCCCTGACGAACTCACCATGTCCCAGGAAGGGAGCCATGCCACTGTGCCCCACACCTCACAGGCAGCACAGACGGGAGCAAGAGGGCGCCGCAGGTCGCGTGTCCAGAGTCCACCAGCACCCATTGACGGCCATGGTGTCTTCTTGGGTCTCGAGGGCCAAATGTTGAAGCAACAGCGCCTGCAAACAAAGGCAGTCATGTCAGTCCAGAGGCACATGCGGGTGATGAAAACCACATTAGTCACCATGGACAATAACATCAGCGGCATGGCTGCGGGCATTCGGGACATGTCCCAGTCAATCCAGCAGTTGTGCAGCAAATTAGATGCTGACATCGAAGCACGGCGCCGGGAACGCCAGAGAAGGGACACTACCAACAGGGCACTCAACCGTCTGGCAACGGCGACTTCTCTACTGTGCCGGCGCTCTGTGACGATGCAGGAGGGCCTAACACAGTGCTGCAGCGACCTGTCTCGGGGGATGGTGCAGGTGACAAGTGCACTAGGGGTGCTATTGACTAGTCAGGCGTCGACAACTGCTGCAGGGGATGCTGCGGAGAGCATCGACACCAGCAGCAGGAGCAGCATCACACCCCCCGTCCCAGAAGCACGCAGGAGCAGCAGGCGGCTTGGGGTTGGCTCTAGTGAGGATGCACAGGCCGTGCCATCCACCACTGCAGCGCGTATGCGCAAACATTGATGTGGCCCTGCTTAGCCACTTCCCATTGGGTGACGTAACCCTGGACTTACTTCTTGTATAGATGGGATATTGCCAGATTGGCCTGTTCATGTGTTCATGGCGTGGTGCCACATTAAACTACGTCATGACTTCTCACAACTGGCTGTGTCCCCTTACTTACTCAGAAATAGTTGCATGTGATCTCTGCCCGTCTCTCTCTCCCATCTATTGCAGTTGGCACTCTAGCTGCGTTGCCCTGTGGCTGTCCTGACTCATCCTCGTTGTCCTCAAAATATGTTAGTTCCACATCTGTCCCTTTTTTCGTGGCAAGGTTGTGCAGCATTGCACAAGTGGCAATAATCTTGCAGCAGGTGATGGGTTTGTACTGGCGTGCGCCTCCGCTCTTGTGGAGGCAGCGGAACCTGCTCTTCAGTAGTCCAAACGTGCGCTCCACCACATTGCGTGTTGTTTTGTCTGCCACGTTGTATCGTCTTTCACTCTGGGTTGCTGGGTGTAGGTAGGGAGTGAGGATGAATGACCGGCATGCATATGCACTGTCGCCTAGATGAGTAACAGGGTGACATCAGTCACATGCCTCTATACACTATGATTTGCAGGTTGCAAGGGGCGTCACTGTTACTTACCTAGCAGGTATCCCTCTCCGAATTCTCCTGCACTCAGTCGTGTGTAGATCCCACTATTCTGGAAGATGTAAGAGTCGTGGGTGCTTCCAGGAAACTTTGCAACGATATCTGTGATGATGTTCCCTGCATCACAGATCACCTGCACATTGATGGAGTGGGTGGACTTCCTGTTCCTGTAGATGTGCTCTGTGTCAGCTGGTGGACAGATTGGGATGTGTGTACCATCAATACAGCCGATGACATGGGGGAACTGTGCCATGTGATAAAAGTCTGTTTTTGTTTTATGCAGTGCAGCCTGTGTGTTGGGGAAGCTGATGTAGTGGTGCATTCTCTGCATCATGGCATCCAGGAACTTCCTGAAGAAACGGGACAGGCAACTCTGGGATACCCCACCCACCGCAGCTATCACCACCTGATAACTGCCGGATGCCAGCAGATGTAGGCTGCAGAGCATCTGCACATGTGGGGGTATGGCGTGCGCCCTTCTTATTGGCTGGTCTAGGAGTGGGTGAAGGTCCCTGATTAAGTCCATGATGGTTTCGGGGTGTAGCCTGTACCTCTCATGTATCTCTGCATCAGTCAGCTGGAATAGTGTGATGCGCTGTCTGTAGATGCGTTCCTCCCGTCGCCAAACCCTCAGTCCTGCTGCCTGTAGACGTAGGCGCCTTGCAATGACATACATAGCGGCCATGTTGTCCACGCTGTTGCATTTTGGGATTGCTAATATGCACTGTTGATGGTTACCACCTGCTTTCAATCCGTGTTAATTACCGACTCTTATTTACCGATTTTCTTGGATTTCTTAATTACCGAGTGCTCCTACATGTCATTTTAATTTTTACCACTTCATATTTACCACTTCATATTTACCGATTCGTTAAGTATGTATTCGGTAATTCTGATTCAGTATTTTAGAATTCGGTATATATGATTCGGTATTTACCGCCTCATATTTACCGAAAGGTGGTTTTTGGACTCCTACATCTCACTTGTCTGAATACCGGTCGGTAACGGCATATTTACCGAAAATCGGCCGTTACCGACCGGTATTTGGCTACCTACATGAGGCCCCTAATCTTTAAAGAAAAGTGCACTTACTAGTCTAAATTAATTGAGGATGCAAAAAACTAAACTAAGGAACTTTCTCAGGTGGTAACTAAGCTCTCCACCCGTTCAGACAAAGCTGTAAAGGAGCATTCCAAAACTTTCTGCAATACTAAACACATTTAAAGCGATGCAAGCATAAGCAATGAAAACAGGAGTAAGACATTACTACATTTTAGCTTCACATTTTCAAAAGAAAGTTGAGCATATCTACTTCACTTTTGAAATTATTCATAGGCCCGTGGTAGGAGTACCCAATGACCTGCTAATTCCCAGAGTCCCAGCATTTACTGAATTTGCTCCAGTTTCTAGTGATCAAATCACAGCTCTGATCAAGCAGCCTAAATCTGGATCTCCTCCTGACCCTTTTCTCTCATGGTATTCTAACAGGTTATTGAAACCATGGGAACCAGTCTGTCCACCATCTTGAATTCTATGTTTAAGGAAGGAGTTTTTCCTCCCTTTTGGGAAAGGGCCTCAATGTCGCCTCTTCTAAAGAAACCCTTTCTTGACCCAGCTGAACTTAACAACTGTAGATCTCTCTTGCGTCTTCCACTTCCGGCTAAGCTGGTGGAAAAAGTAATAAGTACTCAGTTAGCTACATACATGAAAAGAATCTCCTGAAGGAGACCCAGTTTGGCTGTAGGCCGGACCATAGTACAGAAAATGCCTTAATCAAAGCAACGGACGAAATTAGGGCAGTACTAGATGAAGGGGGCGCAGCGGCTCTCATCCTGCTCTATCTGTCAGCAGCGTTCGACACAGTTGACCACAAGCTTCTACTTAACCTTTTGAGCTCCCTGGGTATCCAGGATAAAGCACTATTGCTGATGTCCTCTTTTTCATCAGGCAGATCTCAATCTGCAGATTTAGGCATTTATGAATCCCCATCCTTTTCCCTTCCCTCTGGGTCACCCAGGGCTCTTCAATTAGTCCCACACTTTCCAACATTTATATTTCAGAACTGGCAGCATTGAGCAGGTCCTTTGGACTGGCACTGACATCTTATGCAGACGATGCCCAAATTGTTCGGTCTGTTCACAAAAGTAGTGTGTCTCTTGTTAGCTGATTTCAGGACTGCATGATGGCCGTCAGCTCCTGGATGAGTTCATACTGCCTTAAGTTGAACTCAGGTAAGACTGAGATAATTTTGTTCGGTAATCACTTCCCTAACTGGTCACCTGCCTGGTGGCTGGATGAACTAGGTTCAGTTCCCACTCCAGTAACAAAGACGAAAAATCTTGTTATAATTAGTGATGATAAACGTAACTTTGAGGCTCAAGTCAATGCCGCCACTTTGTCCAGTTTCTATCTACTCAAAGAGATAAAAACAAATGTTGCCCTATATTCCTGAAAATAGTAGAAAGATTATAGTCACCTCCCTAGTTCTTTCCAAGTTGGATTATTGTAATGGTCTTTATTTTAATATGCTGGAAAGCAGTTACGAAAGCTGCAGGTGATCCAGAATGCTGCTGCAAGGATGCTTTTAGGTATCCATAATTTTTATTCGGTGGTAAAACACATCCAAAATCTTCATTGGTATCCAGTCAAAAGCCGTATCAAATTTTAAGTTTATGCATCACATATAAAGTGCTGTACGGCACCTGCCCTCAGTTTCTGAGGCGTTCACTGAAATGGTATTCCCCCAATAGATGCCTCTGCTTGGAAGGAGCTAAATTGATGCTCCTTCCCAGGATTCGGAAAGCCAATTGGGGTGGTAGAAGTTTCACATTAGGGGCCACAAAACTCTTGAATAGCGTCCCAAGCTCTATTAATCCTACTGGTCTCATCACCTGCTATCCTGGCTTTCTCAGGCAACAACTTTGCATCCACATCCTTGTCAATCAGGTAGAAAATGAAAGTGGCCCAGAAATTCAATCAACACTTTATTTCAAACACTCCCCAGACTCAAAACCACCCTTGGGTCTGGAACTGAAGTAACCAGATGTTTGTCACTGATGCAACACTGACCACACTCCCTTACCTCCTCGTCAACTACCCTGTCAATAGATGGTCCCCAATATCTTGTTCTTATGTGTCTTTTAGTAGCTGTCATGGCCAAATGGCCAGCATGTGCAGTGTCAATAATCCTCTTCCTAAAAATCCCAAGTGGAATCGATTTCTCTCCCGTGACCAAAACACCACTGTCAATGGACAATGCATCAGCAATCTTCCATTATGGCTGCAAAGATAACCTCAAACTCTTTTCCATAGACCAACCTTCCAAAACAAATGTCACTGCATCCATTAGATCCACATACTTATTCACTGCAACACACCAGTCCCTAACACTGTCAAAAATTGCATGATATTCTACCATTGCTATCATGCATTCTTTCAATTTCTTCCACCTCCCTGGAATTTCCTTGGTCAACCACTGGTAGTCCTGACAAACAGTCCGCTTTACAGTTCTTGGTTCCAGGAATATACAGCACTTCAAAACTGAATTCAAGCAACTTGACAGAAAGTCTAGCAAGTCTAGCTGTAGACTTTTTTTTAATCTTGTGCCCTTTAATAATATCCACCAAATGCAATGGTCTATTTGATGACAGAATGATCTCCCCCACAAATATGGTTTGAATTTTTCAACTTCCATGTGCATTCCATCATCTCTATCAAGTTTCCATGTAAGATAATCTTCTTGATGCAAATCCTATGATAGATTCCATAATACCATCACTTTGCGAGAACACCGCATCAATTCCATATGAACTTGTATTTACCATAAAAAAAGTTCTGTGGCCAGCCACATACAGTTGTAGAGCAGTGTTAGAAATGGGATTTCTGATTGGCTGAGGCTTGCGCTAAAGCCAGGCAGAAACCTCCACTCTAGTCAGGACAAGGGAGTTACACTCCTAAAATAACCCCTGCTCACCCCCTTGGTAGCTTGGCATGAGCAGCTAGGCTTATCCTAGAGGCAGTGTGTAAAGTGTTTGCACATAAACAACAGTAATACAGTGTAAGACTACGAAAGGACACCACACCAGTTTAGAAAAATAGCCATTATTTTTATATACGTTAAGACAAGACCGAATACGACAAAAATCCACAATACTATATTTAAAATCTGCAGTTTATCAAAATAAGTTTAACACAAAGTTCCTTGATGTTGATAGCCCCGTCTGGGGCTATCACGGTGTCGGGAACAGCAAATACAACAGTTCTGGCTGGCTGGTAGCGGGGTCATGGGCGAGCTACGGTGTCGGGAAGACCCGCGAACAGTACCTCTGAGAAGTGCAGAGCGATGGGGCCCGTGAAGTCAATCGTGGTGCAGGTCGAGCTCTCTGATAGAGTCAGGAGCGCTGGCGTCGGCAGGCGTCGGCTGCTGCGGTGCGAAGTGCAGTGGTGCGGCGTGCGGTGTCCTCAGGTCGCGGTGCGAGCAGCAGCTCAGTGGCGGTGTCAGAAGGCGGCATCGGTGAGACCAGGATCGCAGTGCGAGATGAAGGCGGTGCTCGTCACGGTGCTAGCAGGTCACGGTGCAAGCAGCGGCGTCGTCGTTGCTGAAACGCTGTCATCGGCTGACGAGCGGGAGTCGATGGTGCCGGCGTCGGTAGGTCAAGGCTGCGATGTGGGATGAGAGCGGTGCTCCATGTAACATACGAGAGGTGCCCTCGAACCACGTTGCAAGCAGCGGCGTTGATTTCGGCATTGGAGCGGCAGTGCCAGGGAGGCCATGGTGTCCTCGTGAAGCCTGGTGGTGGGGAGTGCAGTGCCCGCAGGTCAAGGTGCGAGCAGCGGCTAAGTGGTGGCATCAACAGGCGTCGTCGGTGAGACCAAGGTCGTGGTGCAGCATTGCGGCGTTGCTCTCAGCGGTGCCAAAGCTTCAGCGTGAAGCGAGGTGGTGCGGAGTGCGGTGTCCACAGGTCGCGGTGCAAGCAGCAGCTCGGTGGCATCGTCAATGGGCATCGTTGGTGAGACCAAGGTTGCGGTGCGGCATTGCGGCGGTTCCCTCTGCATGCCTTCAGGACACGGAGTCGGCAGCGGTGTTGTAGACGTCGTCTAGTTGCTTTTTCTCTGTTACAGCACAAAACACACAGTCCCCAGTGCTGCGGCAGAAGAGCTTGAAGTTTTTGTTGTTCCTGAGATTTCGTGAACAGGGGGCAAGCTCTACCTCAAGCCCTTGGAGAGCCTCACAAGTTAGGTTGCAGAAAGTCCACTCCAGGCCTTTCACTGCCCAAGACAGAAGCAACCACTGCAGGTCAGCCCAGCAAAGCACCCAGCAAAGCGGTCGTCCCTTCTCGCAGCTTCTCTAGCTCTTCTTCTTGGCAATCTTCTTGATCCGGATGAATTCTAAAGTTCAGGGGTCTGGGACCCAATATTTATGTCCAAAAATCCTTTGATCTCTTAGGCAGAGAGGGCCTGTGCCTGGGGCAGAACCACTTCTGCCTTCTCTGGTGTAAATTCCTGGCAGGAGGTGGAGATGGCATTGTCAGAGGCAGAAAAGGCCCTTTGAGGTGCAAGGAAATCTCCTCCCTCTTCCCCCATTGCAGGCCAGGTCTATTTAGCCCTTTTCTGACCTACGTGGACAATTGGGAGCCACTCTTGCTTCCTCGCCATCTGTTGTCCAAAACCCAGACAGGCAATCCACATTCCAGCAGAGGCACACAGGATGACTGAGCAAGAAAAGAGCCACTTTCTAAAAACGGTATTTTCAAACACAGAATGTAAAAATCACCTCCACTGAAAAATGCATCTTTAGATTTTGAGTTCAGGCATACGAAACTTCATTTTCTTACCTAATTCCCTGTGCCAGTTATGTTTATAAGATGTTATAAACAAACCTCCCATTCTCTCCTATGGGGAACCGGTAGCCTTGCAATGTTGAAAAACGAAATTAGCTGTAATTCACTATCGGGACATTCCACACACACCCAGGCATGTTCCACCTTTCACATACACTGCACCCTGCCCACAGGGGTACCTTGGGCCTACCTGAGGGGTGCCTGACGTGTGAGAAAAGGGAAGGTTAGAACTGGCATTGTGAGCACTGACCAGGTTGACATGGCGGTCCCAGACCGCACACGGGCTCTGCTATAGCAGGCCTTAGTTACCTTCTTACGGGCCTTTCAGGTGGGTGGCACAAACCAGTGCTGCAGCCCACCGATGACGCTTGAGTCGTAGGCCCTGGCACACTCAGTGCACTCTTCTAGGGACTGACACACGAGTCAAGCAGGCCAATCATGGAAACGCCAATCCATACACATTTTACTACAGTAGCACCTGCACTTTACCACTGATCAGCAGAGTGAAAAGTGCACAGAAACGCTAAACCAGCAAAAACAGAGTCAGAACCGGGAGGTCAGAAAGCAGAAACTTAGGGGAAATATGCCAAAAGATACCAAGTTTAACACATGTCCCCTCCAGCTGAAAGTAGGGAGAATTACCCACCCTCCTGGACAGACCATCTGCATTGGCGTGTTCTGTGCCAGGACGGTGTTCCACCGTAAAGTCCATTCCCTGTAGGGCGATGGGCCACCTCAGCAGTTTTGGATTCCTGCCCCTCATTTGCATCAACCATCTGAGGGCCCTGTGGTCTGTCTGAACCCGGAAGTGAGTCCCAAACAGGTATGGTCTCAGCTTCTTCAGTGCCCAGACCACAGCGAAAGCTTCCCTTTCTATGTCACTCCACCATTGTTCCCTTGGGAGTAGTCTCTGGCTAAGGAAGACTACAGGCTGGTGTAGGTCCTCTTTGTTCAGTTGTGAGAGCACCGCTCCCACTCCATGCTCTGAAGCATCGGTCTGCATGACGAATTCATTGGAGAAGTCAGGTGCCTTGAGCACGGGCGGCCTTCAGGGCATCAAAAGCCTTCTGGCAGGACTCAGTCCTGATCACCTTCTTGGGCTGCTTCTTGGAAGTCAGCTCTATTAACCTCTTCTGTGCCCATGACGAGGTAGTCTCGTCATGGAGCACGGTTGCGCTGTGCCCATGACGAGACTATCTCGTCATGAACCCCACCCACTAATGTAACGCCCGGCACAGGAGGGGGAAAGGGCGTGGCACTGAAGGGGTTAAGGGGGCACCAATGGTGCCATACCCCTTAAAGAACCTCCTATATTACTCGGCGAGTCCTAAGAAGGCCCTCACCTCTGTCAGGGTCTTGGGGGGCTCCCAAGCCAGGATGGTGTCAGTCTTGGGTTGTAGGGGCGCCACCTGGCCTCTTCCTACCTGGTGTCCCAAGAACACCACAGAACCCTGCCCGATCTGGCACTTACTGGCCTTGATCGTAGGCCTGCTTTCTGCAGCACCTTCAACACTTCCCCGAGGTGCTGCAGGTGTTCTCCCCAACTGGAACTGAATACCGCAATATCGTCCAGGTAGGCAGTGCTGAAGTCCTCCAGCCCGGCCAACAATTGGTTGACCAACCTCTGAAAGGTGGCAGGGGCATTCTTCAACCCAAAGGGCATCACACAAAACTGGTAATGTCCTTATGGGGTTGAGATTGTGGGCCTCTCCTTGGCCCCCTTGGTTAGAGCAATTTGCTAGTACCCCGACGTTAAATGAAAGGTGCTAAGGAATTTGGCAGCTCCCAACTGATCGATGAGCTCATCAGCTCTGGGGATGGGGTGGGTGTCAGTTCGTGTGACGGCATTGAGCCCCCGGTAGTCCACACAGAACCGCAGTTCTGGCGTGGCACCGGGTGCGTTAGTCGTCGGGACCAAGACCACGGGGCTGGCCCAAGGACTGCTGGACAGCTCAACCACCCCTAACACCAACATCTTTGAGACCTCCTCTTTGATGCTGGCCTTGACCTGGTTAGCCAACCTGTAAATCTTATGTTTCACAGGGGGGCTGTCACTGGTGTCCACGTCATGGGTACACCAGTGAGTAACACCTGGGGTCAGGGAGAACATCGGGGCAAACTGCAGCAGCAACCGGTGGCAGTCGCCCTGCTGCTCCGCAGTCAGTGTCGGGGAGAGGATTACACCATCCACTGACCCATCACCTTCTTGGGCAGACAGGAGGTTCGGGAGAGGCTCACTCTCCTCTTCCGCCCTGTCGTCCGTCGCAAAGAGCATGCTCACTTTGGACCTCTCGAAGTGGGGCTTGAGGCGGTTCACGTGGAGGATCCGTAAAGCGTTCCTGGGAGCCTGCAAATCCACCAGGTAGGGGATCTCACTTTTGCGCTCCACCACCTCAAATGGCCCAGTCTACTTGTCCTGCAAGGGACAAGGTTCCACTGGGGCATTGACCCACACATTTTGTCCAGGTTGAAACGCGACCAGAGTGGAATTCTGGTCATACCACTTCTTCATTTCTTCCTGGCTGGCCTCGAGGTTTGCCTGAGCGAGTTTCCTGAAGTGGTCAGTCTGGTTCCGGAAGGCCAGCATGTAACTAAGCACATCCTGGGGGGTCTTCCTGGGAGCTGCCTCCCAGCCTTCCTTCACCGAACTTAGAGGTCCTCGCTTAGGGTGACCGTACAGAAGCTCAAAGGGACTGAACCCAAGAGACTTCTGGGGTATCTCCCTGTAGGCAAAGAGAATGCACGGTAAGAGGACAGCCCACTTACGCCTCATGGGTTCAGTGAGACCCTTGATCATGCCCTTCACGGTCTGGTTGAACCTTTCTGCCAGACTGTCACCTTGTGGGTGGTAAGGAGTGGCGAACTTGTAAGTGACACCACACTCCTTCCACAGGAATGTCATATACTTCAACATGAAATTGGTCGGTCCCCCTGTTGGAAACCACCTCTCTGTGGAACCCCACATGGGAAAAGATCCCCATTAACGCCCGGCCCACCACTGCTATCGTTGTTGTCCGGAGAGGTATTGCCTCTGGGTACCGGGTGGCATGGTCCATCAAGACCAGGATGTACCTGTTGCCCATGGCTGTCTTGGGATCCAGTGGCCCCACAATGTCCATCCCTACCCATTCAAAGGGTGTCCCCACAACGGTGAATGGTTGGAGAGGAGCTTTGACCTTCCTCCCACTCTTACCATTTGCCTTGCAAATTTTGCAAGACCGGAAGTGTACATCCAACTGCCTTCACATCTGGGGCCAGAAGAAGTGGGTGACAAGCCTGTCAAAGATCTTGTCCTGCCCCAGATGTCCTGCCAAAGGCATGTCGTGAGCCAGACCCAGTAGGAAGGTCCTGAAGTGCTGGGGTACCACCAGCACACGGGCTGACCGAGGCTCAGCGACCTTAGGCTCGCTATATAGGAGATCATTCTCCGAATAGATCCAATGTGATCTGGACTGATCACCAGTCGCCTGGGCTGCTACCTGCCGCCGCAGAACCTCCAGAGAAGGGCATTCTTTCTGCTCCTGGCAGAACTCCTCCCTGGTAGGACCCCCTTCTTGCTGCCAATGGGTCAGCTCAGAGATGTCCCCCAGTTCAGCCACTTGTTCCCCTTTAGGCACCGGGGCGTCCCCCTCAAGCTCCGCCTCCTCCCGGGCCGTGGGAACTTCAGGGGCCGATTTCCCGCGCCCCTTTGCCCTTTCTCTTGGTAAGGACCTGGGCCACTGTTTCAGGCTCCAGGTCCCTCTGATCACCCTCTCTGGCTGCCATTGACCGAGTGGACACGCATGCCCACTCTGGCAACCCAAGCATCTTCAAGTGAGACCTGAGCTCAACATCCTTCCACAAGGACTGCTCCAGGTCGTTACCGAGCAGACAATCTACAGGCATGGAAGGGTTCACAACCACCCTCAAGGGACCTGAGACCCCCCTACTCGAAGGGAACCTGCATCACCAGACACTGGTGCTCTGAATTGTCGACCGCAATTACTTGGTGGAATGCTCCTGGGACTATCTGCTCCTCAGAGACCAGGTGACATCGGACTGAGGCAACACTGGCTACAGTATCTCTGAGGGCCTCTACCCTCCTCCCATTGATGGTCACCCTGGGACCATCTCACTGTCCCCTAGTGAGACAAAGGTCGTTTCTGCGTGGTCCCCACCCTCCGGTGGGTCCTTCTTCTCCTCCCCAAGCACTACACTAGCCAACGCCCCCTTGGAGCACCTGGGGTCCCTCCTCATGTGTCCCACTTGGTCACATGCAAAACATTTGTGGGGTCCGGTCTCAGGAGGCTTTCCTGATGAGACCCCTTTGTTCTTATCTCCGGGAGGATGGGAACCTTTACCCTGGGTGTTAGTTTGGGGCCCTTTAGAGAACTTCTGGGCTTTACCCCTGTCTCCCCCACTTTTCAGCTGGGGACCCTGCCCACCTTTGGCTGAGTCTCCCCCAAACACTTTCTTGTGGACCCTGGTACTCACCCAGAGGTCCGCCTCCATAGCAACCTTCCTGGGGCCAGTCAGCTTACTATCAACTAGGTGCTGGAGCAAATCTGCAAAACATAGACTGGACAGGTGCTCCCACACAATCAAATTTTAGAGCCCCTGATAATCTGTCACATTATTGCCCTTGACCCAGCCATCCAATGACCGGCAAAACACATCCACACACCCCAACCACATGTGGGCATCGGACCTCTTACTAGACTTAAACTGATTCCTGTACTTTTCGGGAGTGAGACCATACTTAGTGAGGAGGGCCTCCTTCATATCTGGATAGGTGAGGTGCTATCCATTACCCAAAGCTATTAAAGTATCCCTGGCTCCTTCGGGCAAGAGGCCGCAATCCTGCTCCCCAATTCTCTTCAGGGACCCCATTCATGTGGATTGCTGCCTCGTACCGCTGGAACCACCTTTGTATGTCATCCCCCTTCTTGAACTCCTTGCCTACATTCTTCGGGATGTTCACAACTCTGTCTGCCTGTCTATACGAGTTGCTGCCACCCTCTGAGCTGGCTTTTTCTCTCGATCCAGCTTCTTCATCCTGAATTTGTAATCTAATACCATTCTCTTGCCTTCCATGGCTAACATAATCTTCTCTAGTTCTCTTGCTACTTTCCTTGCTTCCCGCCTGTCCTCCAGCTCTTCTGGGGACAGGCCACTGCTGCCTGGCCAGAAGGGTTCCCCCCTCCAAACAGCACATCCATCCTGGGAACAGGCCCCTCCACCTCTCCACTAAGATCACCAGATTGCCCACTTGCGTGTCTGGCTGCTACCCAGGCCCTCAGCGCCTTCTGTAGCTCGTCCTTCTTAGTGAGGCCTCTGACTTGGACTTTTAGGTTTTTTGCAAATGTATTTCAATTCTCTAACAGTGTAGAGCTCCAACCTATCCTCCTCAAAGGCAATTTCCATGGATGCAACGGATGATTCTATTGATTCCGACATGATGACGTAGAAAGTTCAACTGGCAAGATCAACAAAAATTGGCCAAAGAGAAAAAGGGCCAGTATGTGGCACGTAAAGGTCTGTGATATGGTAGTAGTGCACACCAATCACTGTAAATCAAGTGCAAATGCAAGTCCTATCCTCACCGCTGACAACCAATGTTAGAAATGGGACTTCTGGTTGGCTGAGGCTTGCGCTAAAGCCAGGCAGAAACCACCACTCTAGTCAGGATAAGGGAGTTACACTCCTAAAATAACCCCTGCTCACCCCCTTGGTAGTTTGGCAAGAGCAGCTAGGCTTATCCTAGAGGCAGTGTGTAAAGCGTTTGCATATAACCAACAGTAATACAGTGTAAGCACTATGAAAGGACACCACACCAGTTTAGAAAAATAGCCAATATCTTTATATACATTAAGACAAGACCGAATACGACAAAAGTCCACAATACTATATTTAAAATCTGAAGTTTATCAAAATATGTTTCACACAAAGTTCCTTGAGGTTGATAGCTCCGACTGGGGCTATCACGGCGTCGTGAACAGTAAATCCAATAGTTATGGCTGGTTGCGGGATCAGGGGCCAGCTACGGTGTTGGGAAGATCCGCGAACAGTACCTGTGAAAGTGCAGGGTGGTGGGGCCCTTGAAGTCACTTGCGGTGCAGGTCGAGCTCCTCTCTGATGGAGTCAGGAGCGCTGGCATCGGCAGGTGTCGGGTGCTGCGGTGCGAAGTGCAGCGGTGTGGCGTGCGGTGCCCCCAGGACGCTGTGTAAGCAACAGCTCGGTGGTGGCGTCAGAAGGCGTCGTCGGTGAGACCAGGGTCGCGTTGCGAGATGAAGGCGGTGCTCGTCACGGTGCTAGCAGGTCACGTAGCAAGCAGCAGCGGCGTCGTTGCTAAAGTGCTGTCGTCGGCTGACGAGCAGGAGTCGATAGTGCGGAGTCAATAGGCCAAGGTTGCGGTGTGGGATGAGGGTGGTGCTCCGTGTGACTTACGAGCGGTGCCCTCGAACCACGGTGCAGGCAGTGGCGTCAATCTCGGTGTGGAGCAGCGGTGTCAGGGAGGCCACGGCATCCTCGTGAAGCCCGACAGTGCGGTGCCCACAGGTCGTGTTGCGAGCAGCAGCTTGGTGGCGGCGTCAGCAGGCATCGTCGGTGAGACCAAGGTCGTGGTGCGGCATTGCCTCGGTGCTCTCAACAGTGCCAAAGCTTCGGCGTGAAGCGAGGCGGTGCGGAGTGCGGTGCCCACAGGTCGCAGTGCAAGCAGCGGGTCAGTGGCAGCGTCAACGGGCGGTGTCGGTGAGACCAAGGTTGCGGTGCGGCATTGCAGCGGTGCCCTCTGCGGTGCCTTCAGGACACAGAGTCGGCAGCGGCGTCGTAGACGTAGTTGAGTTGCTTTTCTTCTGTTACAGCACAAAACACACAGTCCCCTGTGCTGCGGCCGAAGAGCTTGAAGTCTTTGCTCTTCCTGAGACTTCATGAACAGGGGGCAAGCTCTACCTCAAGCCCTTGGAGAGACTCACAAGTTAGGTTGCAAAAAGTCCAGTCCAGGCCTTTCACTGCCCAAGACAGAAGCAACCACTGCAGGTCAGCCCAGCAAAGCACCCAGCAAAGCGGTCATCCCTTCTAGCAGCTTCTCTAGCTCTTCTTCTTGGCAATCTTCTTGATCCGGATGAGTTCTAAGGTTCAGGGGTCTGGGACCCAATATTTATGTCAAAAAATCCTTTTATCTCTTAGGCAGAGAGGGCCTGTGCAGGGCCAGAACCACCTCCACTAAAAGATGCATCTTTAGATTCTGAGTTCAGGCATACAAAACTTCATTTTCTTACCTAATTTCTTGGGCCAGTTATGTTTATAAGATGTTATAAACAAACCTCCCATTCTCTCCTATGGAGAACCGGTAGCCTTGCAATGGTGAAAAACGAAATCGGCTGTAATTCACTATCGGGACATACCACACATGTCCCACCTTTCACGCAAACTGCAACCTGCCCACAGGGGTACCTTGGGCCAACCTGAGGGGTGTCTGAAGTGTAAGAAAAGGGAAGGTTAGGAACTGTCAGTGTGTGCCCTGATCAGGTTGACATGGAGTTCCCGGACCGTACACGGGTTCTTCGATGGCAGGCCTGACTTACCTTTTTACGGGCCGTTCAGGTGTGTGGCACAATCAAGTGCTGCAGCCCACCGAGTCGTAGGCCCTGGCACACTCATTGAACTCTACTAGGGACTGACACATGAGTCAAGCAGGCCAATCATGGAAATGCCAATCCATGCACATTTTACTACAGGAGCACCTGCACTTTACCACTGATCGGCAGTGTGAAAAGTGCGCAGAAACGCTAAGCCAGCAAAAATAGAGTCAGAACCGGGAGGTCAGAAAGCAGAAACTCAGGTAAAACATGCCAAAAGATGCTAAGTCTAACAAGCAGGTTCAGATATCATATGTTGTTTGATGATATAAACATTTTGTTGACAAATAGATGGCCAAGCATGTTCTGTATTCTTCTTTAATAAGTATCTAGAGCACTCTGGCAAATCAGAATTTTTTCTGACAAATTTATAATAAAACTCACACATCCCTAGGAGAGACTTAAGCTGATCCTTGTCCTTAGGATGTGGAGCCTTAACAATTGCCTCCAACAAACCTGGCTTTGGTTTGACACAATTGTAGGAAAGAATGTGGCCAAGGATTTCTGCCTCCTTGACAGCATAAATGCATTTGTTTTTCCCCAAAGTCACACCATTCTCACACAACGCATTCAATACCAGTTTAAGAGTGTTGCCATGCTCCTGCAAGGTTTTGGCACATAGTAGAATATCATCTTGGAATGTCACAACAATATTGATCCCCTGCAAAATCCTAGTCATTATCTTCTGAAACACCCATGCAGCAGAGACCAGGCCAATTGCCATCCTGCAAAACCAGAAAGTACCAACAGGAGTAAGAAAACCCATCAGATGGCACGATTCAGCCTCTAACACCACATCATGGTACGCTGCTTTCAAATCCAAGTTAGCATACTATTTGGCCAGACCAACCACTGTGATTTAATCTTCTATGCATGGCAGTTGGAAATTTCCCACCCAGATAGCACTATTTGCACTTCTCAAATCAATACAAAGCCATAACTCACGAGAGCTTTTCTTAGCCAGAACTACTGAGTTAGCCATACAGTGGCATCTAGTGGCTCAAGAATGCCATCCTGCTGCATTTTTGTTAAACTTTTTGTCAAATCATGTCTCACACTGAGAGAAACATTATGTTGTTTGTGCTTAATGGGCACACACCCATCTTTAATCTTACTAACATGTTTGAAATTCTTAATTTCACCCACCTCATCAGTGAATATTTTAGGAAATTCAGAAATTTTATGGACAGTCTCTTTGGAAACCACATCCTCGATATCACAACATCTCTCAAGAGTGACAGTTGGTTCTCTACTCGGTTTTATGACAATGCCGACGTCGGCCTGGTGCCACCACCCCAGTACATTGATACCTGTTTTAGTCACACAAACATTTCCCTTGATGGTTTTATTGAATATCCAATGGATGCCCAAAACCACATCATGGTACGCTGCTTTCAAATCCAAGTTAGTATGCTATTTGGCCTGACCAACCACTGTGACTAAATCTTCTGTGCAAGCAGTAGGAAATTTCCCACCCAGATAACACTATTTGCACTTCTCATATCAATACAAAGCCATAACTCTCTAGAGCTTTTCTTAGCCAGAACTACTGAACAACATCTCCCAAGAGTAACAGTTGGTCCTCTACTCAGTTTTATCACAATGCAAACGTCGGCCTGGTGTCACCACCCCAGTACATTGATACCTTTTTTAATTACATAAACATTTCCCTTGATGGTTTTATTGGAAATTCCAATGGATGCCCAAAAATAACCATGCAAATGAATCCAGCTTTCTTCAAAAGCTGTTGTAGCCACATCAGGAGGTAACAACACCTGATTAGACTTATTTTCATTGAATTTGGAGACATCAATTATTGTTATTCTAGCTCCTGAATCAACTAACAAAGAAATAACCGCTTCATTAATGGTAAACTTCACCAATGGTTCACTGTGACACCTAGTAACACCTTCCCCTTCCACATTCACAGCCAACACCAATTCTTCCATTTGTTTTCCTGCATCTTGAAAATCATCATCTGGTTCCTGATTCTGTACAGCTCGAACCTGCACCCCTCTCAAGTTATCTCTATTACTGGCAAAATGTCTACTATCCCAACAAACCCTTCCAAAATGTCCTAGCCTATTACACTTCCAGCAAACTTGTGATCTGCCGGACAATTCTTCATAGAAGACACATGGTATTGTGAACCACACCTGAAACACTGAGATTTGGACATCCCTTGCCCTCTCATTGAAGGTGTGGCGCCAGACTGCACATTACAAGACTGCTGACTATTATTAATGTGGCAGTTGTCGGTACCCTGGTTAACACTGGCAATCTGCTGAAATTAGTGTCCAATAATTTAGAATCCTCATGAGAAGAATCATTCCTCTTTGCTATGTCAACCGCTTCATCCAAAGTAGGATTCTTGCACACTAACAATCTCTCTTGTATCTTCTTGGAACTGCATCTTGCTACAAGTTGATCCCTAATAAGCTGCACAGTATAATTGTCAAAATCACAGTAGGAAGCCAACATTTTTAAAGCAGGTATGTATGTGTCAATGGAGGAACACAGAGAACATGATTGAATATAAGTGCCCTATAAGCATACAGAATAGAAATAGTACAGAGCATAGGAAAAGGCCATCAATCTGTCTTTTCCCTACATTCCAGCCCAGCTCAGTTCACAATCTAGAACCCCAACATGTCATCCACACAGTCACACATACACAAGACACAGATTATACCACACATTCCTTTAGAACGTGTTGATCATCAACTCGGTATCATCTTTGTTAAAAATGGATCACTGACAAAATTTCGAGAAGAAGAATATCGAATTGGCAAAATGTCGAAGGAAAAATATAGAATGCCAAAATATCGAAGCCCTATCTCCAAACAGGTAAGTACAAAAATATAGAATCCAAAATATCGTTGTAAAAAATATAGTTAGTCACAATATCAATTTTTTTTTAATGTCTTAAAATTAATGTAAAATTAATGAAATAAAACATATAATTAACTGAAACATACTTAAAAATACTTACATTAGTTTAAAATTAATAAAGAATCTATGTAAGTAAAAAAATAATAATAATACATACATATTAACGTAATATTTATTAAAAAAATGCTATATTTTTTGCGAAGGATAGCGGGCGGGTAAAATTTACTATTACCACTCCAGTAAGTGCAAAAGTAGGGAAAACATTGGATAGCGGTAGGGTAAAAATTACTATTCCCACTCCAGAGAGTGCAACAGTAGGGAAAGCGTTGGATAGCGGGAGGGTAAAAATTTGTATTCCCACTCCAGACAGTGTAATAATAGGGAAAGCATTGGATAGCGTAGGGGTAAAAATTAATATTCGCGTTCCAGAGAGTGCAACAGTAGGGAAAGCGTTGGATAGCGGGAGGGTAAAATTTACTATTCCCACTCCAGTGAGTTCAACAGTAGGGAAAGCATTGGATAGCGTAGGGGTAAAAGTTACTATTCCCACTCCAAAGAGTGCAACAGTAGGGAAAGCGTTGGATAGAGTAGGGTTAAAAATTACTATTCCCACTCCAGAGAGTGCAACATTAGGGAAAGCGTTGGATAGCATAGGGGTAAAAATTACTATTCCCACTTCAGAGAGTGCAACAGTAGGGAAAGCGTTGGATAGCGGGAGGGCAAAATTTACTATTACCACTCCAGTGAGTGCAACAGTAGGGAAAATGTCAGATGGCGTAGGGGTAAAAATTGCTATTCCCACTCCAAAGAGTGCAACAGTAGAGAAAGCGTTAGATAGCGTATGGGTAAAAATTACTATTCCCACTCCAGAGAGTGCAACAGTAGGGAAAGCGTTGGATAGCGTAGGGGTAAAAATTACTATTTCCACTCCAAGGAGTGCAACAGTAGGGAAAGTGTTGGATAGTGTAGGGGTAAAAATTACTATTCCCACTCCAGTGAGTGCAACTGTAGGGTAAGCGTTGGATAGTGTAAGGGTAAAAATTACTATTCCCACTCCAGAGAGTGCAACAGTAGGGAAAGCGTTGGATAGCGGGAGGGTAAACATTACTATTCCCACTCCAAAGAGTGCAACAGTAGGGAAAGCGTTGGATAGCGTAGGGGTAAAAATAACTATTCCCACTCCAAAGAGTGCAACAGTAGGGAAAGTGTTGGATAGCGTAGGGGTAAAAATTACTATTCCCACTCCAGAGAGTGCAACAGTAGGGAAAGCGTTGGATAGCGTAGGGGTAAAAATTACTATTCCCACTCCAGAGAGTGCAACAGTAGGGAAAGCGCTGGATAGCGGGAAGGTAAAATTTACTATTCCCACTCCAGTGAGTGCAACTCTAGGGTAAGCGTTGGATAGCATAGGGGTAAAAATTACTATTCCCACTCCAGTGAGTGCAACAGTAGGGAAAACGTCAGATGGCGTAGGGGTAAAAATTACTATTCCCACTCCAAAGAGTGCAACAGTAGAGAAAGCGTTGGATAGCGTAGGGGTAAAAATGACTATTCCCACTCCAGAGAGTGCAACAGTAGGGAAAGCGTTGGATAGCGTAGGGGTAAAAATTACTATTCCCACTCCAAAGATTGCAACAGTAGGGAAAGCGTTGGATAGCGTAGGGGTAAAAATTACTATTCCCACTCCAGTGAGTGTAACTGTAGGGTAAGCGTTGGATAGCGTAGGGGTAAAAATTACTATTCCCACTCCAGAGAGTGCTCCAGAGAGTGCAACAGTAGGGAAAGCGTTGGATAGCGGGAGGGTAAAAATTACTATTCCCACTCCAAAGAGTGCAATAGTAGGGAAAGCGTTGGATAGCGCAGGGGTAAAAATTACTATTCCCACTCCAGTGAGTGCAATAGTAGGGAAAATAATAATTTTATATTTTATTATAAATAAATAAATTATTAATACCAAATAAAAATATTAAAATTAATTACCAATCACTCAATACTTAAAAATTAATTTATTATAAATAACAATGTTTTTTTATTAATAACCTATTAATAATTAACAACCAATTAATTTTCAATACCAAAAATTAATAAATTAAATTAATACCAATTAATAATTAAGAATAAATTAATTAGCAATATACAAACATTATTTCAATAATAATTATTTACAATTAAATTCATTCCCACCATATTCCCCTATAAGCCCACAAACCGCTACAAATAATCAATTAATACAATTAACATAATTATCAATTAAACAATTAATACTAATTAATTACCAATTAATACAAATTATTTACCAATTAATAATTAATTAACAACCAATTAATTTTCAATACCAAAAATTAATAAATAAAATTTATACCAATTAATGATTAATTAAGAATAAATTAATTAGCAATATACAAAAATTATTTCAAGAATTAATTATTTGCAATTAAATTAATTCCCACCATATTCCCCTACAAACCCACAACCCGCTACAAATAATCAATTAATACAATTAACATAATTATCAATTAGACAATTAATACTAATTAATTATCAATTAATAAAAATTATTTACCAATTAATAATTAATCAACAACCAATTAACTTTCAATACCAATTAATAATTACCTAATAACAATTAAATTACTTCCCTCCCTATTCCCCTATAAACCCACAACCCGCTACAGAAGTAAAACGCAAAATTAAATTAAAAATAATTATTAAATCCTAAAAATTATTATTTAATGTACTATAATTAAATTACTTTCCACCCTAATCCCCTATAAACCCACAACCCGCTACGGAATTAAATTACACAAAAATTAAATAACATAAAATTCATTACTTTAAAAATATTCAAACATACATTCGAAAATGTATACATACTTTTAACACTTATACTAACACTTAAAATACTATAAAAAAAATCGATATTTTTAACAATTATATTATGACTGTCGATATCACTTACTTCTATATTATTTAAAGCGATATTTTATTTCTTACCTTATTTTCGATATTCTTCACCACTATATTTTGGCAATTCGATATTCTGTCCATTCTATATTAAAAACTCGATATTCTGTCCTCTCGATATTTTGAATTCGATATTATGTCTGTTTACCGTTAAAAATCTGTAAGTTCACTTTCTAAACATTTTAACACCAGTGAATTACGAAGGAATGATAAAGGAATAAGTGCCTTTAAAAAAGGGTATAAAATTCAAAGATTTTTACAGTTAGTTTGCACTAGGAGAGCAAAGTATAATAAAATAATCGTGGACTTTCTCAGATATGCTAACCTCACTCATGCATACCTGTTGTGATGACATACATAAGGAAAAATCTCGTAGGAGGAACAAAATGCATTGCAGTGCTTTTGATACTCCACATATGGCTTTCAAATGGTTCTGAGGCTCCATTTCATACAGGACTCTGAATTGGCTTATGTATGATAAACAGAGCAATTGGCAATGTTTTTGTGTTTGGTGAATGTGACTTTAAAGGGTCACACATAAACACTTTTCTTCCAGTCACTTACGAGCCTTCTCTGTCGGCATCCGTGCCCATTGGCCAGTTGATGTCTATGTGTCGCAAGCAGCTGGTCAATCCAAGTTTCCTTGGGTGCCATAATAAGACATTAAAGCCCACTGCTAATGGCTGTAAAAGTTGATAAAGGACCTCTTCATGAGTTATATGCTCAATCTACAGTCTAACAACTGATATAGCCCAAGAGAGATGGGGTATATGTGCTAAATGTTCTATATATGTTATTAGAACGTTCCCTCACTAAGGTTAGAATGTTCTAATATAAACAGGGAGAAATGTAAACACAAGCATTGGAATGCTGGAACAGAAGGTCTATACATCATATTACTGGGTCTGAGCCACTTCATTGAAATCATTGGACCTCACAACAGCCCGATGTTTTAATACAAAGTCAATACCTACAATAGCAGATTGACATGCATTGAAGTGCTGAGTTCAATTCAAATTAGTTTGCATTCTGTATCTGTTTTATTCATTGGAAGTTAAAAGACTAGGAAACAAATATACTACAATATTTTTCTATGGCAACACATTAAATAAAAACTAAGGCCACACAAGGCAACATAAGCCCTTAAGTCAAATGTATTATGCTATGCAGAGCCACCTTGAGTGGCTCTATCTGTCATAGAAAATCTGGAGTAACGCAAGGCAGCACACATCTCTGCCTTGCATTACTCTGCATTGGGAAGGTATTCCATAGGTGAGTAGATGTTCCTACTCATCCAACCATGGTTTTTGGCACATTCCCAGATTTACTACGACTAGTAAACCTGAGAATGTGTCAAAATACCACATCTGCCCAGGTGACGTGCAATAAGGAGAAACATTTTTTTTCCTCCTCTTTATTTCTCTTTTTACATGTGCTGCATTCTGCATTATACATAGAAAGAGGAAAATGGCTATGAGGATTTTTTTGTGTAGGAAGATGTCCCTTCCTGCACAAAAACAATCATGCCTGTAATGCAGGCACGCTTGCACCATGGCGCAATGGTGCCTTCCTTGGCGCTTGGCAGTCACAAGTGCGCCAGTGCAGATAGAGAGCAGAAAGCCATATGTTAGTAATTATAGTGCATTCCTGCTCTCTCTGTTTGGTGCAGCGCAGCTCAGCTCAGCAAGTTGTCTTGCTGCGTTGCACCAAATGTCGATAAATTTGACCCTAAATCTGTTTATTTACATATTGGTTTAATTTTTCAGTGCAGAAATCCAAAGCACAACTAACATTTGTGGTTAATTGATACCTTGGCGCCAGACAATAGGGATTAACCTGTGCAGTGATAAATGCACATGTTTAGTCTTTATAAATATGACTTGTGTAGTGTTGTCAATGGCCAATTATCACTAGGTAAAACCTAGTGGCAATTCCGTGTGCAAAATCAGTAGTCAATGCTTATCACCTGTCATCTGCCAGTGGTACAATTGGCACATTTCATGTTTGGACATGTTTTTAAAACTTGCACACATGTATAAATGCCGCTGTAAATGTTTTAGTCTTGTTATTCAAATTAGGAACAAAAGTGTAGTGTTTTTATTTTAGAAATAAGCATGAAAATTAGGCTTGCTGTATCACAATCAACAAAGGAGATTAATAGTATCTGATTTATGTCAGATGTAGTGTGGTTCATTTAGGAATCCTGGAGGGAGGTGATGACTTCAGAAACAGATTATGCCTGTGGCCCTGTGTGAACCAGATTACATGTTGTGCCCATTGGTTCCACGCAGTGGTAATGGAATGTTTGATTATTTTTTGCATCACATTACAATGATATGTGGAATTTCCATGCACTAAGAAGCACCAGCAAATAATCATCCAAAATCAGATGGTTCAATGATTTCTCACTGCTATTTTTGCATTTGTTTTCTCTATCTCTGTTTTCTTTGTTGTTTGACACTGTCTGCATCATGGCAAATTGAATGGAATGGTGCCAGAAAATTCATTGCTCGCGAAGGACACCCTCTGTGTATCCTGGCATAATTGAGAACTCAAGCTGGTCTCCCCGGCCAAAAATCCGAAGGAGGTACCATCCAACTCCTCCGCTGCTGTGTCCTGATTCATGCCATTGTTTATAGGTTTTGGGTGGTACATCAGGGCTACTCCTTATGGGAGATTACTACTGGGCCCTTGAAATTGGGGGACCCTTTTTACCTCTTGAGAGATCACAAACATGAGAACGATTGTACTGAAATCCCTTTTTGATTTTCCAATAATTGTCCATGAACATGCTTTTGTGTGAATAGAGGATGAATGCTGCTCAAAGAAAAACAAACAGGGGCATACATCCCCACTTCTAATTTTGTTTTGCTTCTCCAACAACTCAGTAGATAAGATACATATGGATCCCAAACTTACAAGCACTTCTTGAGTATCACCTGCCTCATGGCAGGTAACCATCAGATAACCAGCAAGACCAGTAATGCAAGTTGGAAGCAGAACATATTAGCGCCTCTCAAAAATACCAACAGATTACCTTGAATTTTGAACACTGAGAATACACTCTCTAGCAAGGGCTACAATAGGATATTGCACGTGGGTTATACACAGGGCTCCCAGGGAGTGGCTATCCTCCTACATAAGGCTCTGCCTTTGGTAGTGACTACTGTCAAGGGTGATGACTAAGACAACGCCTAATCCTGGAGGGCTCCATGAAGGGAACCTCAGACAAGAGAATCAGTGCCTTTGCATCTCCGGCAACACACCAATGTACCTTAGAGACACTTAGGGACATGATTGCAGACCTGCACCCTGGAGTGACTAAGGTGGAAGGGGACTCCAATGACGTGATGGACCAATCTTATTTGTACAGACCCGAGGGGGCCCATGAGGCAAGGAAGGAGCCTGGCAGAGTGGTCGATGGGACTGGGGCTCAGTTACTTTTGGAGGGTCTGGAATTGTGGCAGCAGGAATCCACCCATGCCTCAGCAGGCCACAGTTTGCTATTCCATATACATTTCCTCTTCCTCCTGGCGTCCAATCTCCTGAGTACTACAGGCTCCCAGATACTCCCCCGCGGAATCTTGGACCACTCCCTTGTGATAACCCAGTTGGGTGTCCCTCAGGTTTGAGACCGCCCCACATGACGCTTGAATACATGGTTCCTAGCCTACAAAGTGTTCACAGAATATCTGGCAGAGGAAGTTACAAAATTCCTGGCTCTGAATCAGGACACCATGGCCTCAGCAAGGATGCTCCTGGTGGCCTGTAAGGCCACAATGAAGGGGGTCGCCTACTCCTATATGAGAAGGATCGACCAAGAGAACCTGAACTGCATCATAGACTTAGAAGCATCAAGACTAGCGTGAGAACGAGATGTTCTGAGCAGCATGACAGATTTGAAGCAATGCCAACTAGAGTTGGACTGAACAACCCTGCGCCAAAACTGCATGGAGGAAGCACACAGAGGCTGGCTTGCCTCCATGCAGAGGGTTTATAAATGAGCAGACAAATCCATTAAATTTGTGTACTGGTTGGCCACAAAGGACACAGAGATGAGAGTGGTGCCTGGGAGCATGGATGATGTAGGGCAGGTAGTAGAGATTGCGCAGGGGATAACTGCAGTGCTTGCCTTATGTGACAAAGCACTTTATGCATGCCGGGCATGCCTGGACTGGGAGTCCTCAGCCCCTCTGGTCACTGACCTCACAATTTCTCACTTGACTGAGACAGATAGGATGGCCCTAGAGCAGGAAATGACCCTTGAGGAAGAGGGGGGAGGACCTGATTGGCCTAAACCCAAGGAAGACACCAGGACCGGATGGCTACCCGGTGGAATACTACTGCAACTCTGATCAGACGTCATTCCACTCCTTCTGAACTTGTTTACTGAGGCGAGTACCAAGGGCTCCTTTCCCCAGATGTGGACTTGGCACCTTGCTCCCCCATCGGAAAGGGCAGCAGACAGGGCTGTGCCCTCTCACCCCTCCTTTCCACTCTGGCCATCGAGCAATTGGCGGTATGGATCCAATGTGATGCTCAAGTATGGGGTTTCTACTGGGGACTGGCAACGAATAGTCTTCAACACTAACAATGTGATTTTGTTCTTTGCCTACCCATCAGACATTGGGCTTGACTGATTAACATTCTGGATACCTTCAGGGCAGCTTCTGGGCTATGAGTTAATTGGGATACGTCTACCCTGGTGCCCATTAGATGTGACCACCTGGCACCCTCGAATCCCGATACGCCATCTGAGCTTCCTATACATTGGATTGCTAGGAGCCGGACCATACCTGGAGTCTTAACCCACGCCCCCTGATGCAGAATTCTAGGGAAGACATGGCACGGTGGGGTAAACTCCACCTTAACCTAATGGGCAGGGTATCCCTTTTTAAAATGATGTCCCTTCCATGGTTTTTGTGCATCCTTTAGAACTACCCCCTCCACTTCCCACAGATGTGGTTCAAGGCAGTTGCAGCTACGGGATGTGGATTTGTCAGGGCAGATAAAGCTCCTAGAGTGGCATCAGAAAATGCATCCACTCAGAATATGAAGGCGGGCTTGCCATGGCAGATGCCCTTCACTTTGAATGGGCAGCCCAACTGGGAGGTCTGGGAGGTCTGTAGAATGGCCCAGGTCTGGGGATTGGAGGGCTTCAAAGCCTGGGGCCGCATAGGAATATCAAAACTTGGGGATGTGTGGGACTGAAGCCATATTAAGTCCTTCCAGAGGCTGTGTGATGACTCCCATATGCTCACTTCCCAACTCTTTAGGTACCCACAACTTCGCAATGCACGAGTGAAAACCAAGGAAGCTTAGAGGATGTCCAAGAGAATAACCCAGTTGAGAGACGCCTGCTCATGGGCCACCTGGGAAAAGGCAGGACCTCTCAGATATATAAAACCCTGGAGTGAACTCTCCAACCTGCTGGGACCCCTGCAGGAGAAGTGGGAGGGGTGGGTGGCAACATTAGATGAGGCAAACTGGCGTGATGCCTGTATGGCTCTTCATACCCAAAGAAGTGCAACTGTATTTGTTTTAGCGGTTATTAATACGAATAAAACAATAACAATTGTCTTATTAAAAAAAGGGGGATTTAGGCTTGCCAAAGGTGTTTTTTTGTTTTTGACAAATGGAATTGGCAAGTTAAAACTGCAGGAAAGCTGTAATTGCAGGCCTGAGACATGTTTTACAGGGCTACTTAAGTGTGTGGCTGTATGGAAGAGCCGACCCTCACAGTGGCACAATGAGTTCTGTAGGCCCATTACTAGAATTTAATTTAGAGGCCCTGAGTATATGGTATATCCATTTACTAGAGACTTATAAGTACATTAAATATGTAATCAGATGTAAGCCAATTTTACCAGTAGGGACTGAGCACACAAACTTTAGCACTGTTTAGCAGTGGTGAAATCCACAGAGTCCTAAGGCCAACAAAAACAATTTCAACAAAAATAGGAGGAAGTTAAGGCATAAAGTATGGTGGAAGACCACCCTAAGGCCAACTGGTCTAACAGAACCACAACACTACTAAAGAGAGAGTTTGAATGATATGCTAAGAATATGCAAGTGGTTGCATGCTTGCCAAACAGCCTCTGATTATCGCCTACTATTGGTAATTGGTGACTGAATCATTTCATTGTTAAATTAGCCTCACTTGACCAGGATATCAGCAGTCCTGTGTGTACTGCTCAATAGGTTTTTATCCCTTACTGACCATGATGGTCCCAATCACTCTAGGCACTCTGATGCCTTTTTGACACTTACACTCACTGACTGTAAGGATTTTTAAGGATTGGAAAGCACTGCCATAACAAAATAAATCATGATGCTCATCTGTCCCTCCCTCAACTACAAACACTTCCCAACCATGAACTCCTGCTGGGATTTCTTGAGTTTCGCTGGTGGGCAGAAACTGATCAGGAGAGTGCCAATATTTTTTTGTATTAGGCATTTGAAAATATCAAGAATTGAGAATAGATGCACACAGATCGGTTCCACAAACAACTATTTGCACATAAAATGTAAAGAAATTAATTTTGTAATATTAAAGGAAAGCTGTATTTAGATTCTTTAGGTGGTTGTTTGAAATGCATGAGACCAGGATTGACCATGACACAAACCATGTTGGATTTGAGGAGTGCAGCATCATCTCTCCTTTGTGTTGCTTTCAATCTTGTAAGTGAAAGGAAATAATGAAGTTAGTTGCTCTCCGCACAGTTTCAGAACAAATGTGATTAACTTGTGACAATAAAAGAGTGAGTCAAGATACTTCAGATTGGAGAAAGACCAGAATGCACTAGCTCGAGCAGGTGGCAACATCAGTACCAGGGGCGTAACACAGGCCCCCGCAGCCCCCGTGGTGCGGGGGGGGGGGCAAGCTCCAGGGGGCCCCCTCGGCACTGCACTCTGGCCTCACAGCTCCTGATTGAGCCCGGAGGGGGCCCCTCTACATACCTTGCAGGGAGGCCCCCTCAATTATCGTTACACCAGTGATCAGTACCACGGACACAGGTGGTACTAACTGAAAATAGGAGTCAGATATCCAATCTTCGCCCACCTTGCTTGTATTTCCTGCATTCATGAATTTAACCTATGTTATCCACTTTTTCTTTTGTTAATTGCAAAGGCTTTTTTGTAATTACCGTAAGAAAGGGTCGAAGGGTCCCTATGAAGGTGCTATTAAATGTGTCACATCTAAAATTAACCAATCTTATCTGAGGGCTTTACTTCCCCACAGAAATATGGAAATATGATCTTTTGTTTGTTGACATGCCTGTCTCAATAGGATAATATGTTCAGTATCTCAAAACGTTATCCTTTTGATTTTCACCAAGAAAATGTACAGGCTAGTGTGGACTCCTAGGGTTTGTTAAAATATTGGATTCAAATGCACACCACACATGCTCCCTACCTGTATTTCAATGTGACCTATGTGTTTTCTGAAGGCCTAAAAAAATGATTCGCTTAATGAATATTAATGAGGCAGGTCACAACTTGCCACACCATATGACTGACATCGAATGCTGGCATGGAGACTTGCAAGTGACAGCAGACAACAATCCAGCATTGACTGCCAAACAGAATTAAAAATTAAAAAAAATAGTCTGTGTACATTAAAATGAATTTGCTGCTGTTTTTTAATAAGGTTTCCATTTGTGAAGACCACTGCCTGGTCCCCTAGGCCGCTGACCTGATTCCCAAAAGGGAAGGTGCCTTTAGGAGAAAGTTTCCCCTTTGCAAATCAATTGTGCTCAATAACTGGTCAATGATTTGCCAGTGCTATTGAGAATAGAAACTATTGATACATACCTTTCAGACTCGTAACGGATTCCTCAGATTCCCAAGGGTCACAATTTTTCTTTAACTGGCCGGAAAGACTTTACAGACTCGTAAAAAGGCTTTCTTAGCTTGTAAAACCCTATTGGCAATTACAGATAATGCGATTTTGCGAATCAAAGGGTTTGCATCCTGAGAAAGTGCTTTGTACATCATACACTTACTGATTACTATAAAGAGGATAGAGTTTGGCTCCAAAGTTCCAGATTTTGGAGGCCCTCTTTCGAATAGGGTTACTGTAGTCCACCCTCTATATAATAGAGGCCTCTACTTTCTCCTTTTATGAATGATGACAACCTTCCAGGACAGCTTTGCTGAGGAAGCAGGAAATCTCCAAGCATAACATTTATTACAAGGAACAAGCACAGGCTTATCTTTGAAATACCACAATCCAAGAAAAACAAAAGTTAGAAACAAGTCTTCTGATCACTTGCCCCAGATATATGGAACTGCATTCCTGATCAAATCACACATGACACCCCAAACTAGCGCATTTCGTAAAGAACTAAAACACATCTTTTCAATCTACTATTCACTGACTGAGGCTGCCGACTGCGTCTCCTTTATTATTGCCTATTTGTTAATCCTCTTCTAAAATGTTTTCTCATATGCTTATTGTAGATCACTGATATCTTTACATGGGTGCACATATATTATATGTAAAGTGCTTCACTGCCCTAGAGTTAAGTTTGCACTATACACATACAACAGATAAATAAAATTAAAGCAAATAATGTATTATCAGTATAGCTACAAACAAATATGGTTGACTTTGATATGCCCACACATGTAAACACAGTCACTCACAATGCTGCTAACATGTGTGGGATACTGCTTATTACACTAGAGCTTGGCCTGTAGACTCTGCGTATGCTTCAGAAAAAGTCGGAAAAAAGGATCACATTCTACATAGACTGCATGCAGGAGAAAAATGGTCAGCATTTAAAAAAAAATCTTTATTTAAAAGAAATCACAGACATGGTAGTCTGCTGCCTCAAGAAGGGCTCCATCCCTGTGATAGCAGAGGATCATAGTGGGTTCAAATTTGTGAACTACATCATTAATATTCATGAAGTAGGTCAAATTGCGACCCACTGAAATTCAGTAATTTGCTCACCGACCTATTAGTGATAAGTCGGTTCGCAAAATACCACACTGGTCGTCAGGGCTTTAAGAGGGAAAAAAAGTACTGGGGGTGCTCTAAAGGGGTGTGGCCTATCCAAATACGGGCGTGGTCTAACTAAAGATATGTATGGATAACGCCATACACCCTCCCCAGAGGCGCAAGTAGAGCCAAATTTCGAGGGGAGGGGGGGCTAAGAAAATATTTGGGGGGCTAATTCTTCAAGCAATAGGCAGAGTGGAGCTGCAGGGGCTCTGCAAAGGGGTGAAAAACAACAAAGCCTTATTAACAAGCAAATGGTCCTTTAAAGACCTGTAAAGTACTCGGGTGCGGCTGTGTGTTTGGAGGCTGGTTGCACGATCGCAATCTTACGCTTACCAAAAAATAAGGCGCTAAATCTATGAAATTACAAGTTTTTTTATTATCCTTAGTTCTAGGTAACTTGCCCAACAAACAAAGCTTTACTCAGAATGACTCGGAGATAGGTACCTGAAAAGTCATTAATTAAAGAGAGGACTTTCTGTCCTAAACTGTGATACTTCCCCACAGCCCCGCATCTAAAAATCTGCATGAAAGGATCTACAGCGTGCACAAAGGTCAGCGGCCTCAGGATCTAGCCTGGCAATTCCAGCTAGAACAAAATAAGTTTGGTGCAAGAAAAAAACGAAAATGGACTACCTCTGTGAGGCACGAAAATAGAGCCCAATAGAGACTCGTTACGAGGCCCCCTGAAAATATCTGCCGGTGCTCAGACCCGGAAAGACCCGGCCCACTTAAAGCCCTGCTGATCGTAGACATGTGGGTTCGCAAATTACAACCAGTATTTATCGACCAATATTTTGTACATCCGGCCATGGCCTTTTGACCAACAAGCCTTAATAGAGCATATTTTCATACATAGCTACCTGGTGACTGCCTTCCTTTGGTACATTTGTTCAGTTTTATAGTGGCCAATACTAGCATTTAGCTGCCAATTTAGACATGCAAGGGACTAGGCATGGCAAAGGAAATGGTTTAACTTTGTTTAGGCTCATACACTGCATTCAGAAGGAAACAACTGGCACTTGAACATAGATCTTGTGTTTTTATAGTAATAATGTCTGTTTTTTGCAGTGTTCAGTACCTCGATTATTGTTGTTGGCAGGCAATGTGAATAACAGATGTTAACAACAAAATTCAATGATACCATTCTTTTGGAGGAAAAGATGCTACTCCAATGCTGATAACATATCATATAACTTAGTGTAATGTTTCTCAATGCATCAGCCTTGAAAGGATGAAAGTTGGAGACATCCCTGTCAAGAATATAGTCTGGTTGCCAGCAGTACTCCACACAATATGTCTGCTGTGAGTCCTTATGAGACATTAAGATACTGAGCACTAGTTTTACAAGTCACTTAACTACCAGACACTGAATTAGGTGGACTTGCTGAGATAATGGTGAAAAAAGATCAGAAAATTGACGACTGGCCTTTGTGCCTCTAGTTGGTGAAACTCGCAGGGCGGGTGTTAGTGAATGCTAATCCACAGATATATGAAATGGTGGGTGGAGAGCGGTGGAAGGTGAGGGCAGAAGTGTAAAAAGTGGGCAAGGGCATAGAAAGTGCATGGATAGTTCCTTGAAGGTGGGCAAGTATTACCAAACAAAGCACTGAAGTGGATGCACGTATGAGGGCACACATAGCATTTATCTTTTGTTTCCCCTACAAATTAATGCAATGAACACCAAGGCAGGACAAGCCTTTTGATTTTATTTGGCCTCTCCCCGGTGGGATGGAGCCCATGGATGCCAGTTGTTAGGGCAGGGGCCCACTCCTATCACCTCTGTCACTTTTCCCAGCTCCCAAGGTTAATTACAGCAGGCACAGGGAGGCCTTAAGAGAGATAGAGAAGGAGGAAGTAGGAAGGTAACGAGAAAGCAATTGGTGAGGGTGAAGACAAAGGAGAGAGAGAATGGATAGATGGAAAGAGATTATGCGAGGAGATGAAGGGTGAGGGGCTGATTTGAGCATTTTTGCCAGGGCTGCTTTTGGTTCCCCAGTCCAGCCTTGATGAAGCTCCATTTTGTACAAAGTTTGTCAAACACCAGTTAATAAAGGCACCCATGCCATGATGGATACACAGGGCTACTGGATGAGGGAGCAGGTGCTTTTGCAAGTCCTGTGAAGACTAATATGGAAGGACATGCTAGATGGACATAGAGAATGCTGAACGTGCCATGAAGGAAACGCTCCATGATGAACACAGGATGATAGCCGCACTGAGGCAACATAAGTCTCCCAAGAGTCTGGGAAGACAAGCATGATTGCAGCAGGCAGAATGTGGAAAGGGTGATAAAAATGAGATTAAAAGAACTAAACAAGAGATGTGGCAGATCACCACATTTTGACTGATTCTAAAATACAGCATTTATTATGTTTTGTCACATTACCAGTTTGTGTGCTCTTTTGTGGGCCGGACTGGCCGTAGTGGGCACTGGACGTTTCCCCGGTGGGCAGAAGGGTGACAGCCGTTTTTGGACCCCAGGGGGCTGTTTTTTTTTTACAGGATCCAGTTTTGTAGTAGTGCTGCAATATCATCCGCCTGTAACAAAAGCAGCAGCGGGAGTGATGCATCCCACCAACACCCACCGCTATTTGGGGGCTGATTAAATTGGTAGGGCTGGTTTCAGTTCCCAGTCCAGCCATGGGCGTGCCTTTAGCTATTCGCATTCTATTCGTTTGGGCTTCTGAGGGTTGGGTTATGGGAGCGCTATTCTCATTCTCTAATGAAATAAATTACTGCATTTTTACATGGTGCCTACCATCACAGGCTTTTCAGTTCCATCATGCAAGAAACAACAGATGTGACTATCGCACTGCTCAACAATGCTCGTATTATCCACTTCAGAAGGATGACAGGAGTTGTCATGCCCACCCAGATTCAAACATATGGCACACTTGTCAGTTCTCATGCCGCGCTGCATTGCGTGAAATGCTAGTTAATGTGCCCCTTGCTGTGCTACATTGCATGAAAGGGAGAGAGCAGAAATGCTCCATATTTACAAACATATGGAGCATTTCTTTTCTCTACTTGCACTGGCACACTGTCTGCTGCCAACACCAGTGCAGGATTGTTTTTGTGCAGAAAGGGATAAATTCCTGAATGAAAACAGTCCATAGAGGCATATTCCATTTTTTATGTGTGCTGCAGAAAATAGCACACACGGGAAACCGAAGTTACAAAAAGAAATACTGATGGTTCTTCTTTTTATGTCTCTACCAGGTAGGCACACAATTTTGGTGCAAACCCATCGTTACAAGTCTTTGTAAATCTGGGTTTGTGTCAAAATACATGGGTGGCTATATGAGAATGCCCATGCTCCACCTATGTAACATCTACCTGATGCAAAGTAATACAAGGCAGCACTACGGAAAATCATAGTAAATCTGGGCTTGGATCATTCTTCTATGGGATCAGTCACACTGATATTGGCATTGAGCAAGGAGGAAAGACCAAGCACTCTAGGGAATACTTACTATGTTTCATGTAATGATGAATTACAAGGAGATATCAGAACTGCTCCCTATTTACAAAGAAATGGAGCACTTCTGCTTTCTTATAGAGCTGACGCACTGTGTGCTGCCTATGGCCAATGCTGCCATCCTTGCACCATTTTGCCTAGGGGCCTGCATTATAGGCAGGATTGTTCATGTTCATTCTGCACAAAAGCAATCCTTAGAGGTGTTTTTCCCTTTGTATGAGTGATGAAGAATGCATCAAGCATAGAAGGTGAAAATACAGAAGAGAAAAAAGGTTTACTCTCTCATTATGCCATCCTCTGGGAGACGTACCCATTTGATGCACCCCCATGTTTACAAACCTTTGTAAATCTAGACTTGCATCAAGTCAATGGGTGGATGCACAGGCCCATGCTCCACCCACTGCACATCTCCCAGCTTGATTTGTAAGATAATGCAGTGCAAGCCTCGCTGTTGATTTACATTTCTTTACAAAGCCACACAAGGCAGCGCACATTGCCCCTTGTGTGGATTTGTAAATCTTAATGAAACCTTTGTATTGTCCTTGGGTTACCTTGCCTGACAGAAGGACAACACAAAGGCTAAGTAAATCCGGGCTATATCTCTGTTGAGTCAAGGAGGAGCCACTGTCGGCCAAAGAGAAAAGACAGAGAGTGGGGGTCAGTAGAGCAATTGAAAAGTATTAAAGGAGATCATAGGCAAACAAGAGGTGCTGGAGGAACCAGAGAATGGGGGCAAGGAGAATAGACCAAAAGATCAGGAAAGAAGTGTTTGGCAGCCTGAGAAGCACTCAGCTGCACCGACTCTGGAACTCTCTACCTTTGGACCTCAGACTCTCCTCTTCCTACCCTCACTTTAGGTCTCTCCTAAAAACTCACCTTTTCCGCGGTGTCTATACATAAAGTTCCTCTTTCTCCCCTCTCTGCCTCCTCCTGGGTTAGTGATCAGCGCCAAGAAACCGTCCGGTGAACGCAGCGCTCTACAAATCCTTTTTACATTACATTACATTACATTACCGATGTATGGCAAGTGATGCACAGAGTAAGCAAACTCTGGGAGCAGCTGCAGTCCAGGAGAGTGGCAACTTTGCGATAGTCAGAACAAGCTTGAACAAGATACATCTCATTGATTGTACTCGGTTTTGGTAATGGTATGCTGTGTGTGGATGGCAGCATCATTGCTTTGTGGTCTGATGGGGCGATGGTATGGGGGCAGGGTCTCTAGCGCAAACTGGTTTCATGTAGCCATGATAGCAATGGCAACAAATGGGCTCCTTCAAAAGCAAAACAAAGAAATGCCAAAAATGCCCTGGGCTAGCCCAATTTGATTCAAGCAATGGCAAAAGATATCTGACCAAAACAAGCCAATGGCTGACGTGGACTGGACCGCAGCTCAGTCTTTGTGTATGTATAAAGCCAGTGTTCTTGTCTTAGACAAGACCTACAAAAAGAGATTGTTTCTTTCAATCCCAGAAAAATCTATCAGGCGCATGCAGATACTCTAAAAAAAGTCCTAAATTAGCATGGAATAATGCTGTCAACTTTTGAATTTGGTTCTAGGTGATCAGACTGCTATCACATTTAAACAGGGAATTTGTCCTAACATTTCTGTTTTAAAACAAACTAGGAACTTATTCTCCTCATCTTTAAAACAAAATTATATTCTGAAAAAATGGCGACCAGTGCTTTGAGGGTCGAAGAAGATGGTCGCAAAAGCTGGGAGATGGTCATAGAATTACACTTTAGCCCAACATCAGGTTCATCCGTTATGTCCTTGTATGACAGAAATCATTACGAGCCTGATGGGTTTATTTATGAATACTCACTTCAGCATTCAGAATACATCTGCCCCAGAATATCTCATTTCCAGCTGGAATCTGGATCAAGATGAAAGAAAAATTAAATTGTATATTGAAGAGATGTTAATTGAACTGCGCCATGTTTAACAAGAGAGCATCAGCTTCAGGCAGTCAATACCACAGAGAAGTTTTAATGTACTGTATCATAAGATTGTCAAAGTGTATTGAAGATAGCAGGCAGACTTGAATCACACTTAAACACAGCCTCCACATTTTTTTTTTTTGCTTTTATCAGAGTACTGTTGATTTACCCAAGAAACCTAGACAGGGTAGCATGATGCACAGTAAAATAAATTCTGTATCAATTTTGAGATGTGGCGATTTAAATGTCTGACATTTTCTTGTATTTTGATAATAACTTCAAGGCACTTTGACATTTATACTATGTGCTGTAATTTTAGATTTCTGCATGATCAAAATAAATTAACCGGCATTTTAAGACATGGACAAATGAGGCATCATTTGAAACACTGTTAAAGTCTCATTTAAAATTGAAAGTACTTTCCAGATAAAATCCTCTGAAAAAAAAACCCCTATCAAAAAGCTTTTAATATAAATTGTATTGCCATTTCCTCAAGGCAGCGTTAATTTAATTTTACAGTTAATCTATTGTGCTAGAAATATTTTGCACATTTACAGTTAAATATTCCTTTAACAGCTAAATACTTTAACTAGTCTTCTGGCGCAAAGTAGGTCAGATGACATTCATTATGAAAAGAATTTTCTTAATAATATCTACATTTCATTTTCTCTGCTGATAATGCTAAAATAACTAGAGGCCTGTCTAGCATCAGAACAGATTAGGCACTAACAGTATGATAGAAGATCTGCTGTGTCACGAGTTTGCTGATTTTCTCTTTCTGAACTTCAGCTTAGGAAAATCGCATTTTAGGATAGTTTATACTCGGCCATAGTCTTTTTCCAGCCACTAAGAACAGTGTTAAACTGACCGTTGCCCGTGCATTTGGAGGTAGTTGATGCATGATTTAGGTAGATAATTATCTCCATTTCAGTCTCCTGCCGCAACATGTAGGCATGGCGGGACAGGGATCAGAAACCAGCCCTTGCAATCCCACTCGACCCCCCTGCCCCCGGAGAGGGGGTGCTACTGAGAAGCTCCAGCACTGAGGAGGTTTAGGGGGTGCTAGTGTCAAGCACCGCTGCAGCTTTTGTTATATTGCTGCAAAACCGACCCCCAGTCACAAAACTGGCTCCACGGGTCAAAAACCAGTCCCCACCCTTCCGGGCCACGGGGATAATGCCCAGTGCCCACTATGAGCAGTTTGGCCCTGCATTAGGGGTGGGCGGAATTTGCGTAGTCGCGCTACGTAAACCTCTCCAAAACGGTAAAAAATCTCCACGAGCACGCAGGAATTCCGTGAACACGCGGAATTGATGGTTCGCAATGCTTTTTTCCTGTTCGCGAATGCTGTTTGTGTGCTCGGGAGGGAATATCTCGCAAACGCGCATTTTGAGAACGCGAACAAGCAAAAAATTCCGTGAAGCCGCGGAACTCAGAATTTTGTGCAATTCCGCGTTCTCCGCAGAACGCGAAATTACCCAAATTCCACGAGCGCAATGGAATTTACCGTCCAGGCCTACCCTGCATGTAGGTCATCTGATTTAAATTGGAAACCATCTCATTATCAAACTTTCCATCAGAGGGTGTTTATAATGTCAAATTGTCCCAATATTAGGTCACTGTAGATTTAGTTCTAGTTCATACTGAGTCAGGGTAAGTAAGGGCATTGAGAGAGCGGCACCTATGTTGTAACATTAGTGTACTACAATGTTAGGAGCTATTTGAAGAACAAATAGCCTTGAAAACATAGTATACACATATTCAATATACAGAAAATATGTTGAGTGTTTTGTGTACCTAGATATCACAACGTGTATGCTATTCCTTGGGCTCCCTTCACTTCCTAATCCATATGTTAGTCCCTCTGACTTTGGGACTACCTTTTTTATGTCTGATGAGCAGTAAAAAAAAGCACAGACAGTTTGCACTAAATGTAAATATAGTGGGCCCATTTCTCAAAGGTAAATATACATGTATATGTACATTTACTCTTACAGCTTGGTGTAAGGCGCCACGTTTTTGCTATTCACCATTTCTGAGTGGAGATTTACTCCTAGGTGTAGACTTACGTGTCTCTACAATGTGAGTGAAGCCTCCTATCATTGTATTTATACAATAAAGAGTTATTATAAGAAACGTTATAACTGCATTTTATGTTCTGTCTTTTTGGCAGATATCCACCACTGGAGCTGAGACTTCTCCAACTGAGAAGGAGATGGGAAACTATAGGAAAATGTAATAAAATGTACTAATATATACATATATAGTGGTCTCTCTTTCTGAAGAGTTGGGCATCTGATAGATGCTCTTCATAGTACGTGCTTACCCATCTCATGGGACTTGGGTGTTTGGAGGGAGCGTGCTCTCATACAACGCTGTGCACAGGACAAAGACCATGCATGGTAGGGGCTTGACCACCTAATCGGTCTTAGAGGGAGTGGGCTCTTGGCGAAGAGTTTTGAACAGGGGAAGGCTGTGTGTAGAAGTAGTTTGGGCACCTAGTGGGGCTTGGGCGTCTGGAGGTAGTGAACTCTCTGTGAACATTTGTGCACATTGCAAAGGATGTCTGCAGTAGTCATGGAATATGTCATGAGTGATGTAACACGTGAGGTCATAAGCAGTTCACGGTGGGGCACAAGTTATATTGAGCCACAGAGAACTGTAACTAGTGGATTTCAGGATTTTCAAGTAAGTGGCATTTTTACCTTGCTATAACATCACTTTAACCTTCGATTTTAAAGGTGAATTTTTGATTATTTTTTTTATTTTACACAAAGATAGATCTCATTACCCACCTTAATCTTTGTTTTTTTCTTTGAACTTCTAGGGTTTATTTTAACATAATGATAGACATTATCATCATACCTAACAATTACTTCTCTTTAAACTTTGCTTTTTGATTGCATTTCTGTATTTTTCATGGAATGTAACATCTTATCACCATACCTAATATTAAATTCTGTCTTCAACACATCCACAACTTGATGTGTCCTATCTTGAGCCAGGCGAGTATTTTTTGATAGACAAGGCTGTACCTAGCCCATTCTTTTCTCTCCTTGAACAGCACTTTTTAGCACGGTTATTTAATAAATATGGGGTGTGAGGAAAGAAACATAGCATGTAATAATCAATGTTCTACTCCCAAGATTGATGTCTACCAGAGGTAGCACTTTAGAAGCAAAAAATGCTGCAACAGTATTGCAAGACAGAAGATCAAAACAAGTACTAGAATGGCAGAGCAGTTAAAATGGGAGCGTGAAATGGAAATTCTGTCAAAGAAACAAGGATAGTACAGAGTCTTGACCTTGGAAAGGCAATATTTCCTAAAGAGTGTGAACATTCAAACAACTATAACAAGAAGACTTTGGGTTTTTTGCTGGGCCCTTCATTTAAAGTTGAATCTTAGAAAATGTGCATGTCCACAAATATGGCAAAATGAGTCAAATTATGTGATGAAGAATGTTCGACAAACAAAAGGAGTTACAGCAATCAGACTAGGATTTTGAACCCAGTTTGTCACACCAAATCAAAGGACAGGCAGAAATGCGAGCAAGTGTTACCAGAGTGCCACGAAATTTCCTACTCAAAAAGCTCTGATTGAATTTTTGATAAGGGAATGATATAACAGATAGACAATCTAAACAATTTCAGTCAAGCACTACATAGACAATCTAAACACTTTCATTCAAGCGCTATGATATGTACATTAGGTGTGGAGCAACAGAGCAGGAACAAGAGCACCAATAAGTACTTTAAGGAATCCTGGTTCATCCCTCTAAACAGCGACAGTTTACCCTTTTAAATTAATATAGCACACAGCATAGTAATAGAAATGTAATGCCCATAAAAGGTGACCGGGAAGTTCACCTTAAACTTTAACACACATGAATGAAGTGACACAGGTCTTTGAAATATAAAACTTTCCTAGGATAGCTCTAAGCCTACAAATATAGGAAAGATTAAACAAAGTCAGGTAATAAAATTCAGAGTATTTGAGTTAGTAATGGTTGGAAAGAGTCAGGTGGTGAGGCAAACAAGAAAAGGAAAATCAAGTCTGAAGCACCCAGAATGAATACCTAAGCCTACAAATATAGGAAAGATTAAACAAAGTCAGGTAATAAAATTCAGAGTATTTGAGTTAGTAATGGTTGGAAAGAGTCAGGTGGTGAGGCAAACAAGAAAAGGAAAATCAAGTCTGAAGCACCCAGAATGAATACTTGTCACAGCAGCCAATTATGAGATTGGTGGATTTACACACAGGGGTACCTTATGGCTGGAGCTTGTATTTGAAACTAGTACCTAAATCTGCCATTATAAGTGAATCACCACAATGGGGAATAACTATGTAGATAATTTTTTCTAGGTGAAATTCCACACAGACTTCCAAATTGCATGTATGGTAATGCACCTTTTTAACACTTGTTCTGCAAACGTGTTAAATGGGAGTATGGCGCCTACATGGGCTAGGGGTGGGAGGTGGGGTGGAAAGGAGTCAGGGGAGAGAAAAGGCTGTGGGCTGGCAGGGGCAGTATTCAGTGCACATTCTGTGCCATAGGACAGGGTTGGGCGGGGGCCAAGACAGGGCAAAGCTTGCAGCTCGAGCTTCACACAATTTTAACTGTTGAATTTTCAGTCTGGTAAACATGTCTACAGTGCTCCTGCACCCAGGAAATGTGGATGCAGGAAAACCAGGCTAGTTTTAAAGAGCCAGGTATGAATCCCACCCACCGATTCTGCTCAGTACAACTTGTAATTAAGGTCACATAAGTAAAACACCAGGGCACTATTTCAATTAGCTCTGCAAAAAGCAAACAATAATTAGAATATGGCACTAGGGCCTGAATTATGCATAGGGAGCACAACCCTTGTCTGTGTCATGGGACCGCTTTAACTGGGTGTGTCAGGTGTAGACTACATCACTGCACTGTTTTACAAAGAATGCTAAACTCCAAGTGCAGCCCCAAACTGGTACCTGCCCTGGGGTAGCCTCCATATAGCAGGGGTGAGCTGAGTCGATATACGATGTGAAAGTCTGATTGTTTGTTTGAGGCAACTGGTCTGCCTTTAACTCTGCAGCCAGTAACTGGCCTGAACTTCAAAAGAGGACAGGTATGCCCCTGCACATGACTGAAATGAGTTATTGCATTCACCTAGAGGGGGAATTCTGGCGGGGGTCATTGTGACCCCTTTCCTCCCTTTCAAGGCCTACTCTCACTCTGAGTGTGTGCCACTTTATTATGGTGAATAGTCAGTGTGCTACCTGACAGCTTCTTTGTCTCTGTGCTCATAATACTGCATGGGTGCATTAGCAAAGTATTTCCTCATTTGAGTGGGGTAGTACATCATTGCAATAAGAGAACTCCCACTTGAGATCATGCCACCACTACATATGCACTGCTGCAATTTGTATTACAGAAGGGGCTGTGCAAGCGTCTGCAGCCCCTTCTGTAACACCAAAGTACAAGAGGGAGCAGAAACCAGGCACACATGCTTGTTGTGCCGGTGAGGCATTTGTGTATTTCGGTCCCTCATGGTCAAATGCTTTTATATAAAACTTTACAGTCTAATATCCATTGGGCAGTGGCGACCAAGCAAAAAATATCAGATCATGGTGGCACTCTGGATTGGCTGTGGAGACATGGATGCAAAATGGGATTGAACAGGGAGGGAGGGAGGGAGGAAGGAAGGAAGGAAGGAAGGAAGGAAGGAAGGAAGGAAGGAAGGAAGGAAGGAAGGAAGGAAGGAAGGACGGCTTTTTTCACCTGATTTAGCAGTGTGTGCAAAAGAGATTGAACACCATTTATAAATGTTTTTGCTATTTTGCTCTTGCTTTTACTATCTTCTCAAAGGCTGTGATCGTAGCGTGCACAAAGGACAAATGAGTGTTATTTGTGCCCTGCTTTAAATCGACTGATACTGATAAATGGGTGAGCAAATACCATTGGTGTGTACTTTGCCAAGCATATCCTCCTCTAAGTAAGGCCTAGGGATATAATCTAGAGGTCATGGGGTGACTGGTCATAATTGGAGATACTCTCCAGGTGGGCATAAATATCTCAGAAAGTGCTTCTGCCAACAAGGTGAGATCACTGTGAGCCAAAACAGAAAATACAGGTATGCCTGCCATGCCAGAGTGGCATTACGAACCAGCCATCCTTCTTTTTTTAAAGTTTTAATAGTAAGTTTATTTATTTAAAAAAACAGCCATCCTTCTTTTTTTAAAGTTTTAATAGTAAGTTTATTTATTTAAAAAAACAGCCATCCTTCTTTTTTTAAAGTTTTAATAGTAAGTTTATTTATTTAAAAAAACAGCCATCCTTCTTTAAACTTTCCAAAAACAAACCCTGAGATCCCAGTGGTCACTTATATTTTGTTTCTGTTCCGAACCGTGACGCTGAGTAAGGCAGTCATGGACTGGAGAAAAGGGTTAAAATTGAATAGAAGGCTCTACCGCAGTCAGCATTTTGATGATAGTATTGTGAAGTCAGAGCCAGTTGTGGCATCACTGCTGGGAACACGGTTGTTGCCCATCCATAAAAGAGGTATGGGAGAGAGAGGTTGACAAACGGCACATCTGCCAAATTTTGGTAGATACCCCATTATCACAAACCTCTAAATGAGCCGCTAGGTAAACACAGTGAAGCGGTGGGGTGGGGTGGGGCAGGGTGGGAGTGGGGTTAAGTTGACAGACGGTGGAATAGGTATGATTAAATAAATAAGTAATACCAATTCCATTGTCTGTTGGCTACCACCCTACCATGCCCTGCCCCGCCCCACCGCCCTACCAGGCTTTCCTGTGCCGGCCACCGCTGAAGCTGTGAGTGGCTGTGGTTGTGGGGCCTTTGCCTACCCGAACCCAGCTGTATGTGTAGGATCCCGAGCCAGGTCGGTGACTATTTTCCAACCAGGCAAAAGCACATTCTGTCAATATAGACAATGCTCGTAGGTGGCCCGGAGATTTATTCAGGAACTAAAGACAAACCCTCCCAAGTGTTTTATTTTTTTAAATGATGAATTAGTGACCATGGTGCACTGGGAGTTTTTTCCCAGTTCAAGAGTCGAGGACATTGATCATTTTTCCTGCCCAGTGCATGGCAGAACCAGGCTCACAAATACAAAGGACAGGGCATAAGGCAGCTCGTCCTTAACCCCTTCCATGCGCGCGGAATTTCCGCGTTGTGTGGGCGTTTCCATTAGTGGGCGGGGATTTGGACGGCCGGGAGCCGTTGTGCGCACACGCCCACCGTGACGCGTGACGGCTCCCGGCCGTCACGAGCATGGAAGAGGTTAATAGGGCAAGCCTCCTGATGCCGTGTCTGCCAAATACCAGCAGGTGCCTCTCCATGACTGTATTTCGATGGTGGTGTAAAGGCGTTTCCACAGCTGTTAGAAGCATATGGTTAGCCCATATCTAAATAAAGCATGGGAGCAGAGAATTTGATGGAAAGGACATCTGCTATTTTTTAGCAGATGACTCTTTTCTTCCAACCTCTAAACGAAGCCCTAAGTATGTATATCTATCTCTTAGCACATACAAATAAACATTAATATGACTTTTTTGTTATTGTACTACTGAATAGCGACTCCCAGATTATAGTGGTACAAGAATATTGAAGACAGAATTTTGAAGGACTACATTTTGAAAGGTAGTTACCCATACACAAGTATAGGTTTACAATTCCTAACTCCACCTCTTTGTACCTTGAAGATATATGTACCACTTTGGTACATATACATGGAGTTAGGCATGGAGAATCTAGACTTTCTTACCTGCTGATATTTATGTATTTATAGTTGATATTTTGACCTCAATATTGTGTCCCGTCGATATTCTGGGGTCGATATTCAGGGTGCACACCTGTTATTGTTATTTGCCACTTGCATGGCACACAAAGTTGGGATGTTTCAACCTGCCTAGGTACTAAGATAACATGTTAGCCTAGATTTACAAACCTGTCACACAATGCAGCACAGCACCCTAAGTTGCTGTGCAGGGCCGGACTGGCCATATCGGGCACCGGGCGTTTCCCCGGTGGGCCTCCAGGCTGGGGGCTGGTTTTGGGCCCAAGGGGGGCCATTTTTGTTACCGGGGAACTGCAATATCGGCTGAAACCAGCCCTTGCAAACAGCTCGGCCACACCCCCTCAGGCCCTCAGGCTGTATTGCTTGACAGCAAGGGAGCAGGAAATCGCCATATGTACAGAGATATGTCACTACCCTGCTCTCTCCCTAGATCCAGTGCACCATGAGGCTGCTGAGCACCACACACCCACCTTTGCACAATAGTACAAAAGTGTCTTCATGAGTCTACTATAGGTTTTGTACTAGAAGCTTACCGTTCCAGTACAAAATGCTAAGTTTAGACTAACTTTAAATGTTTTCCCACTTTGCATTTGGCCTGTACAGTGCAGCACACATGCAAAGTTGGAACAGTTAGGAGAAATAAAAGCATTTCTTCTTTTTATTGGCTGTTTTAAGGTGGGGTTAAATTTTGGATCAAAACCCTGTCTGCTATTGGTAGTAGATAGGATGTTGCTTCAAAAACCATGGGCACTTGCATAGGAACGCCCATGACCTGTCCAGGGAATGTGCATTGGTTTATAAATTCCAAAAGGTATTTTGCCGGGCCTGTGTTAAAAAAGTAATGCAAACCAGAAGCAAAACCTTTGTAAATCTGGACCTTGGTGTTGGAATGAGATGGGTACTGGTGAAACCTAAAGAAGAATAGTGGTGAGCTTTTCTGGACGCCTGCATTGTCTGATACCGTCCATGGCCATACACTCCCCAGTAAAAAGAAATCATTCATTAGGAACTTGTGCCAATGCAGTAGTGATTTTCCTGACTTTGGCCAGTGGCTTAATTGCAAAATGAAGGGGTGCGGGGGGAGGGGGGGGCCTCTGAGTCTCCCATATCTCACAGATATTTGTTGGTTTTCGGCTGAATGGGGGGGGGTCCTGAGGGACTTGGGGGGGCCTTGCGCTGCATGGGCTGCAGTGGCCTGCATTTTGCCCCCGGGCTTTTTGCAAATGTGCTTGTACTTTTGCCGCTGATGGATAGTGACCAGAAATAATTCTATTTTTACTAAATCTGATACACCCCAATTAATTGCAGGTCTCAGTGCGTGAGTGCTTGGATGCCACTTTTACTGCTGCCTATTTCCCAAGCAAGAAAAAAGCGGCGAAATCTTTACTATTCATTTTATTCATTCAATCAGCAGTATTTAAAGCTATTTTCCCTCGCTCGGCGTAGGCTGAACTGCAGGGATGTGTTTAGCCTCGTCCATCCATTATGCTCAATGGTGTTCAATGAGAAAATATAATCTATAAAATATGCCCAAGCATCTCCCAGATTTCTTTCCTAGAAGCATAGATTTCAATGTTTGTCGGAGTAGCCATGTGTACAAACAGCGCCACGCTGTTTTTCATTAAGCTTTAAAGTCAATTAAGCTGAGAATTGGAACAATCATTCCTCCTTTACAAAGTATTGATACATTTTTTTTTTCTTGGCTGCTTCAGGGCCATTCCACTACTCAGTGAGAGATTAATGTTAGACAATTTCTTTCTGATTAAAACAAATCACAGCTTTACAGTTCTAATTTCCTCTTTTCCGAGCAAAAAAAAAAAACATATCAGGCAAACGTGAAAACTGATATTGAGTTATATCACGCATGGACAAATTCCATTTCTAATACACGTAATGGAAAGTGATACAAATTCCGCTGTCTAACTCCTTAGATTTCCTTTCTAGCTCGCAGCTGAAAACCATGAGTCTTGCTCCGGCGCCATTATCTATTAAATGTAATTTAAGTTAAATAAGCGAAAATTGGCATTAGGGCCAGAACACAATAGTTGTCGTGGTAAAAGGAGCCTATTATTAGTAAAGTGCGTAGTATTTCTCGAGAGAAGTAACAGGAACAGAGTAGCGTGAATTGCAGGAGTGAACAAGACATTTTGCACCAGTGACAAGGCGATTTTACACCTGCATTGGCCCTGTCCAGCCTGCTCGGTTCATAATGTTTGCACTGACAGACTATTGGTAACATGACGGGGCTTATTTACAAGCCCCTTGCGCCACTTTTGCGTCACTTTTCCCATGTTAAAAGTGACGCAAACGTGGCGCAAGGGGCTTGTAAATCTGCCCCGACATTTTTAAGAACTAACAATTGCATTTTGCTTTGGTCAAGTTGGTACAAATTTTGATACACAATTCCCCGGAACCTTTGCAAAATTCCTCAGTCTGCTGAGAAACACATTTTGGCCAGGCATCTATCTTTCCTAGATACTGATTTCAAGGTGTATGGAGTAGGGTGGGGTATTTAGCGCATAGGGTAATTAGTACAATACCCTCTCAGTGACGTATTTACCAGGTGTACTAAATGTTCTCTGTTCCAAGCTTACACCTGGAAATGAAGTATTGTATACAGAATCAGTAATAAGCACAAAGAAGAATTCTGCATATTCAAGTTTTTTTTCTGGCTTTTCTACAACGCTGTCCCCTGATACATTTTAGAAGGTTTGATCTGATAGAATCCATCAGGGAAAAGCTGTGAGCGTTATCAAGACTCGTAATTCCCATCCCTCTGCAAGTTGTAGTTTACACAATTATCACAATTTATCCTTGAACTTGTAACCGGGGTCCTTAATTTTACCCTGTACTTCCTTCCATTTGTACTAACGCTGTGGTTTTCATTTACCACATTTGGAAGGCATTTAAGATTTAAAAGCCTGGCTGAGACTTGAGCCAGCTTCTTCCTATTACCAGCAATGTGATAAATTGCTTTATCTCTCTGCGTCAATATTTGTTATTATTTTATAATCAAATAAGAACATATCAGCGATTACAGTTGTGACATTCATGAAGCCCACGTTTTATGGCTCAATGGAAGATGATCTAATCAAAGAAAAACACTATTAGGCCATGACAGTTCGACTTACTGTTCTCATAAGTGTGCGCCCTAACCGACACATATATTCAGATGCTGTCACATTTAGTGTTCTTTTGCAAGGCACCAGGTACTATTTCGTTTGCACAGGTAAAGTCTTGAGGCAAGTGGACACATTTTGTATTAAATGACCAAGATATTTCACATCCTAACCATTTAGAATTTTAATTTAAAATGATAAAACTTTTAGCGCTCCAACCGAGATTCTTTGAATTCACACAGAAATGTAAAATAAGTGAAACTCCAAAAATAAATAAGTTACAGAATAAAATTATTACAAAGTGGTGGATGCTCTCTAGTCGTGCTTTGATAGTAGGATGAAAATCGTATCATCATGTGGTGGAAAGGGATGAGTGAATTTGTGTGGTGTAAATGTGGTGCATATAGTTAGTCATGGGGAATATTTGTTGACTAGAAGGTTCGGCCCATAAGCTTCCTCTTCTCATATCCACATGGTGTATAATCCATGGTCTGAACAGATTTCTTCTTTAAACCGTTTATCTGCGTTTTTGACCGCAGCGAGGACTCTTTGTCACTTTGGTAAAGGTGCGTGTTTTCTTTCTTAAGAAATATCTTTCTTGTGTTATGTACCAAACTGCTAAGTAAAATATGATTTTGTTCACAGAATTAGTTGCTTATTGTTGGTATAAGTCCTGCCCCTTGTGCAATGGGGTGGTGTCTTTTCATTCTCCCTGTGACCTTAGAAGTGAGGCTGGATGCCATATTGGGGGCTTGGGATGGGATAGAGAGAGAGAGAGAAAGAGAGAGAGAGGTGCTTGTGTGTCTCTCTCTTAAGGCTGGCTCACAAGCAGGCTGTGCCCTGCGGTCTTTGTATGCCTGGTGAGGCTGTGGGAGAGGAAACCTCTGGCAGGACAGGAGGTAGGTACAGATTTGCTTTCACAACATCAGGAGCAATAAAATATAAAAAGGAATGTGTTTGATGAAAAGCAATAAAGAAGCAGGCCATGTGTTCTTTGCCTTAGAACACAACTGGGAAACACACTATGCTACCGCTATATCATGGAATGTTCATGATCTCTCCCACCACCATCCACCGAACTGATATCGGGGTAGCGCCTGCAGTGCTCAGTTATGCAATTGGTACTTGTTACTCTGAGGAAATGGAGAGGATTACATCAGGAATCCATCACCACCTCCTGGGCATTCAGGAACAAGCTAGTGCTGGTTGGAATGCCAATAACCTTCTGCAGAGCAGCAATAAAGGACCTCCACTTTTGTCTGTCTTGGTCACATTTCTGTACAGTACCCCAGCTGAGGCAAAGGGTCTTCATTTATTTATCCACTGTTCACCACCAAGAGTTCTTTGTCCTGCCTCTCTTCCATTTGTCTTTTAGTGTCCAACGGAGAGCTGTTCTTGCGATGGAGTTTTGCTCTATGATGGTATGTCCTATCCATCTCTATCTTTTTTTCATAACGGTGGTGTTCATGCTGTCTTGATTAGGGGTGGGTGGAATTTGCGAAAGTGACTTTCGCAAATTATCGCGAAAATGTTAAAAATCTCCGCAAACGCGCGGAAATAACGCGAAGATGCAGAAGTTTTTTTCCCGCCCGTTCGCGGTATTTTTTCTGCGTGGTCGCGGCTCGCCAACTTACCCATGCGGTTGCTCGCGGGCGCGGCCATCTTGTTTTCACTCATCTCGCGGTGCATGATCGCGAGAAGAAAGACGTGGTCGCGCGACCAATGACATTACTGCGGGTGCGAACTGTCGCGAGACTGCGCAAATGGCTACCAACAATCCAACATCTCGTGGAGAACGCGACCGGATCGGGAAAACTTGTCAGCGAATGCGGGGATTCAGGTAAGGCGATTGCGCGCGCGCGAGAATGTATTATTTTACAGCGCGAGCAAGAAACAAATTATCGCTAAGCTGCGGAATGCGGAAATTTTGACATTTTCGCGCTCTCCGCGGAACGCAAAAATGTCAAATTATCGCAATTTCCACGAGCGGAACGGAAATGTAGCCCAGGCCTAGTCTTGATTTCAACTAGTTAGTAGTTCCTGGCTGGAGATGGTTCTCAGCTAAAAAATGTTCATTAGTCTTCTCAGCTTACTTGTGTAGAAGACCAACAGTTTAGTGATGCTGCTTTTTATCATCTACCAGCATTCTGATCCATACAAGTGTGTAGACAGAATGCAGCTCTGGTAAAGCCTTAACTTGGTGTTGGTGCTTTGCGCAGATGACCTCCACACATTGTTCAGTATCCTGAAGATATTCCTGGCCTTGTTCAGCCTTCTCTTTTGCCTCTCCATCATGTCTGATAGTACTGCCCAGGTAGGTGAACTCTTCCGTCATGGATAGGTCCTCTCCACAATCTAGAAAGGCTCCCTCGTGACCTATATTTCTGTCACAAGTCTGAAATTAAATTCAGCATGGGCTAACCAACTGTATCATGACAACAACAAGATTCAAAGGAAAAGCTCTTTGATTTTATCATTATTTATTTAGCTACTTTTTTATATATCAAAATCCTTTTACTTTTTAAAAACTTTTTTATATAAAAATATTATTTTGAACATGTGTATACAAATAAGCAAAGTTATTACATAAAATGTTGAATATGAACCATTCTTAAATGAATAACTCCTGAAAGAAGGATCATGAAAAAGAAAATGTCATTCATACTACGCCACAAACATCCAACCTCATACAAACTCATACAACACTCACAAATACATATATCTGGGAAGTAGGAGACAAAAAGATTGCACAATCTCCACGACAAATTAAAGTGGCTGCGTACAGAAGGATCTGAACAATATTGGATGAACCGCGTTTCGGTGGCTTAGAGAATGGTAGCACCGCCTTCCTCAGGACCTTAGCCAGATAATAGAAAAACACATGGACACCCAGAGGAACTAAAGCTATCAGTACAAAAGTCTAACAGCGGAGGAAAGCCACTGGCTTCCAATGTCATATGTGGCCGTATCTTTGCCGGACAGACATGTTCTAGAAATCTCACGTGTGATATGCACTACGTTAAATATGTATATGTAATACGTATCAATGGGGCTGAATCTCCTAATATAGTGGGGCCAAGCATTATTCAAATTAGTGGTTTTCGTAAGGACGTGCTATACTGAAAAGCTTTGTGAATATTCCATTGTATGTTTTGGATTCATCAAGGTCAGTGCCAATAGCTCAGGGCTTGTTACCGCCAAGTAGTCTGTCAATCGATTGCTAGGGGTCCAGCAAGTGACCCAGCGTGGTCCTCTCCATCCACCTTGACTGGTAAAGGGTTTGAGATGTTTAGTGGTATGATTTCTGATTTCTTCATGTTGATCTTCAGGCCCACTTGCTTTGTATCGACGTTGAGATGAGACTTCTTTTCCTGCATATGTTGATGTGTGTGAGAGAGCAAGACTTGGTCAGCCACATAGTCAAGATCCTCCAGTGTATAGAATAGGGTCCAGCTATAGCCTCTGGATTGGACATGTTTTGTGTGCACATCACCCTGTCAATGACTAGGTTGATGAGCATAGCTGACAAAATGAATGTGTCTAATAGTTGTCTTGATCCGAAGCTACGCATCCTATCTCCTGCCTTGCAGGAAAAAGTGTCATAAAAGTTCTTGAACATTAGCACTATCTGCTGCTGAATGCCATAGGCTCTCAGTATATGCCAGAGACTGCCACTGTGAATACTATCAAAGGTTTTTTCAAACTAAATGACGTTGAGGTAGTTGTCTCTGCCACTCCGTGCACTACTCTATGGTGTTGTGTAGTGCAAGGATCTGATCAACACACTCTCTGACCTTGCAGAACTGTTCTTTTCTGATTGTTCAGAGGATCAGAAATGCTAATTTTCACCAGGATTTTACTCGGAATTGACAGAAGGGTATTTCCACACCAGTCGTTACAGTTGGTTAATGCTGATGTCTTTGGAATCTTGATGATTATGCCTTGGTTCCAGTTGTCTGGTATTGTGTTTCCCTCCCAAATCGATGTAAATAGTGGTTGGAGGATCTTGGCTGCAGTTTCATGGTCTGTCTTAAACATTTCTGCATTCAAGTTGTCTTGATCAGGAGCTTTTCCATTCTTGAGAGATGGGATGGCAGCGATGTTTTCTTCATTCTGTGGCAGGGTGATATTCACATCCAAGTCTGTCTCTGCTTCTTGGATGTCAGCTTCACTTGTTGGTATTGGTCTGTTCAATATTTCTCTGAAGTGCTCCATCCACTGTGCTTTCTGCTCCTTCTCTGTTGTGAGTAGTCTTGCTTGTTCATGATAGCAGTGTTGTATGTTGCACAAAATGATTTACCACTGATTGTCCTTGTGATCTTGAAGACCTTCCCCTGTTCTTCTCTACTGGCTGACTCCTCTGCAAGGTTATCAATGTACGCCCACTTGTCTGCTCTTGTCCTTCATTCTTAAATAGAGCAGTCAAAAGAACGGCACAAATAAAATAAATTACTGTGATTTTTTTTTATACATCCCAGGGGTGATACAGATGACCAAAGAAACAAGTACCATAAACCAACATTTTGCTTTCAGCTGCATTTCAAACTTCTCAAATGCACTGCATCCAGTTTACTGCATGTGGGCACTGCAAACCCATACAAAAGCGATATATGTCTCACACCCAGGTACTCAGGAGATTCATAAGACTACAATTTAAAATGAAAAAATGGCAGAGATATGCTCCTTTTCAAGTGAAACAGTAGGGGTCGTCCATGTTGAAAATATGGCAGCCATCATGTTCTGCAAATTCTATTTCAGACAATCAGAACAAGGAATGCCTGGCACCTAAGAACAGAGACCTTGTGAAATGTACATGTTGAAAATATATAGAAGGGCTATGTTTACATGCAGCCCGGGGCTCATATGTGTGACCAAAAGGCAGGTAGCCTAAAACCAAGATTTTGCTTGCATTAGCTTTCAAAGTTTCCAAAATGCGCAGCATCCATATGCATCCTGTGAGCCATAAAAAACCCATGTATATCTGGTATCTCCACACTCAGGAGACCAAGAAAAACAAAGTTTGGGTCAAGCCTTGGCAAGGATCTATTCCTGCATGAAAGAGACTGAAGGGAATTATGCTTCGGAAAGAAATGCAAAACACCTGGCATCTTTTAACTTCAGTGCAATCTTACTGCCAGCCAGTCAGCGTGGGATAGGTCTGGCACCCAAAGATGGAAACCTTAGCAAATGTAGATGTTCAAAATACATTGTTATTTCCATATAGGTAGTGGGAGATACCGGCAAACAAATGCCAAGTAGCCTAAACTTACATTTCATTTGCAGTTAATTTTCAAGTCTCCAAAATAGACTCCAGTCAACTTATTTCCTGTAAAAACCCTAAACTCATGGAAAACCCTTTCATGTTTGATACCCACACACCCATGGCACCCAGAGTAAAAAGGCTGGGTGTTAAGTCTTGGTAGGGATATGTTACCACATGTTGAAGACTGGAGAAAAGTATTTATGCAGCACTCAAACAGCAATAATGTGAAAACACAACACAAAACAAATCTCAAACCAGCATACAAAAGTAAAGTACATTTTAATAAAGACAATGACTGTGTGAGAACCCTGAGGATCTGGCGTACTGGAAGTGGAACGAAACGGGCCTGGACACAGTAAACGCAACGGAAGAGCCCAGTGGTCTAGTGGCGCTGGGTCAACTCAACGAGGAAGTCCTGGCATCATCAGAGGCCGACCAACTAAAGGGCGGAGATTCAAACATCAGGAAGAGCGGGGACGAGAGTTACAGAGAAGACACAGGGGATACAGAGGCGACGGAGAAGAGAGGAGAGCGTGACGATTTGGAAGAGGAGCCCAGCGGCGATATAGAAGGAAGACCACAGACCTCTGGAGCAGTGTACATTGCGGACAAACCCGGCGGCCCAGAGAAGGCAGAGGATGCCCCGGGTTCCAATGCCACGGCCCAGATCCCGGGCTGTGGCCCAAGGCAAGGAGCTTCAAAGGGGTCGTTCTGGTGGTGGTGGGGCGGCACGGGAAATTAGGGCACGTGTGATTTTGTTTGTGCACTTCCTCAACACAAGGCACCTGCACGCTGTTCCCTGTTTTTCCGTGCACGACGTCCTGGTGGTGGTAGCACTTAGGTATAGAAAAGCGGACCGCCAGCTAATCACGGTTCTGTTTTCCTTCCCCTTTTGCTGACTGCCCGGGCTGAGGGATGACACGACCCCAACGGCCATTCCAGTAACGAGCCTCAGAAGCCCCAAAGAAGATGGTTAAGTGGGAGAAGAGGATCCCCAGCTGTTTTGGTTTTGTTGTGTTATTGACGGTGCACCAGTACTTTGTTTGCATCATTTGGGTCCTATGGGACTGACAAAACGAAGTTCCCGCAAACGATTGCCACCTAGAAAAATAAAGAGCCAAAGAAACCTCTACTGTAAGTGTCCGGTATTCCCTTCTGCCCCCCGGGCTATTGCGCCGCTTACAGAAACCAAAATGGCAAAAATCCAATAAGTAGAACTGGAGATATGAATTTTTAACATTTTCAGTAGAAATAGCACCAAGAAGCACAAAGCACCATTCGTGATTGCCTGGTATCAGGTCAAAGTCATAAGTTCAGGCTGACTGCGATGGAGCTTGGATTGGATCCCGGGAACAGGTTCTCCCCGGTGGAAAGTTTACCTTCTAACAATCCATTTCCACACAAGAAGCATTTATTGATGAGTTTGTCAGTGGTCAGACTGCAGTCTGGATTTGGGCAGTGGCTCATTGACAATGGGTTGCTGTGTCCAGGGCCCTAGCCAGAACTTCACATGGACAGTCGTCATTAGTATGAACAGTTGGTGGACAATTGGAACTTCACATTAGCAGGAAACGCGGGGCAATTGTAGTCAAGGTAAAGAGCTCCAGGCGGTGAAGTCCAGGGTCTGCATATTGGGAGGTCTGTTGGAAGTCAGATCCGGTTCCTGCATTGACCCGGTGAACCTGCTATTGTTCGCAATAATACTTGGGACAGTTCTTTTCAGCGTGAAGATCCCAGATTTTCTGGTTTTTCACCGGAAGTCCAGTTTTTGCAGTTTTAGGGTTGGAGGAGTATACTCTTGGGGGTCAGGACTTAGTCCAGCAGAGTCCATCAGCATGGTTCAGGCAGGTCCAGTTGGTGCTGGTCAGCTGGGTAGTTGCAGGGAAATGCCCCTGAAGCTTGTTGTGCCTCTGTAGCTCAAACAAGAGGCCAGTCAACTAAACCTAGGAGATATTTCTGGGGTCCTGGGTTCAAGGCATGTAGAACTAGTCTTCCTGCAGACTTCAGACAGCAGAGCAGTCCTTCTTCTGAGTGTCCACAGGTCCAGGAGTGCTCTGTGGAGAGGATCTGAGAGTGCCAATTTTATTCCCATTGGTAGTCTGTGTGGGGGGGGGGGGCTTTGTTTAACCCTAAACTGGTTCTGGTCAGTTCTTCCCTTTCACTGGGTTTGACTCCAGTCTATCTTGGTATGCAAAGGGCTGGTAGGTACAGATGTGGGCTGCATTCACCAGTGGCAGGGAAGGCATTTTCTGATTTCAGGAAGGCGCTGGGTACAGCCCTCAGGCTACCCTTTTAAGTTCCGGAAAGGCTGAGTGCAACACCCCAGGCCATCCTGCTTAGTAGAGGATCACCCTTCCCCACACTCAAGGTCTTTGTTCTACTGTCCAAAAGGAATACACATCGCACCACCGGAGAGCCATTAACAGTCATGTGATCATGAACACTGGCAGAAAGGCATATTTGGTTTGGGCAAGAAAAATGCTATATTTCTAAAGTGGCATTTCTAGAATAGTAACTTAAAATCCAATTTTACCATTAAGAGTGAAAGAAGCATTTCTCTAGCTGTTCATTAACAGACCTTATTACACACTAAGGGGCCGATTCCGATCCGGGTCGGAAGGGCACCGAACGCGATCCGGCTGGAAAAACTACGAGCCGTACGCGTGTTTTCTGCCTGACTCGTACAGCTGTAAGAGCGAGCAAGTACGATGCGAGCTACGTGAAATTCACCGACCGAGCCGTTCCCGGGTCCGAACTGCTCCATACGTCTCGACCGTAAGCTAACCGTGGCGTGCAATGGATGCAATTCACGACTGAGCCAGTATGATGCACGCGACGGACAGCCGGTGCGAGCCGGAGTGTGCGGTTCGCAAAACGTCTGGGAAGTTGCTTTTGGGGGTCCACGTCGGACCCCCTGTCACCCGCAGCCCTACGACTCGGACAGGGAGGGAGAGCCAAGGGTCTCCCCAACACAGGCATGTACAGTGCGGATGGCACCGAGGCGTACCCACTGTAGGGGGCGCCCTTCTGCAAGACGTACCCTTTTAGTCAATGGGAGCCCATGTACGCGTCGTACGACTGGCTCCCATTGACTTCTATGGGAGTCCGACCGAACCGAGTCCGGCAGCATATGGCCGCATCGTACTCGCTCGGTCGAACTGCAGGACTTCGACTCGGTCGGAAAACACTCCGGATCCGGCTCGGTGGGAGAGCTTTCCGACCCAGAACGGAATCGGCCCCTAAATGTAATAAGGTAACCCAGTGTTAGTTAATAGGAGAGCTACCCTTTCTGCAGTGAAAACCCCCTTTGGGGTTTTTTCACTGTCACAACATGTAAAACTTTAAATATACATGTCAAACTTTCTAAATAATATGCACCAAGCCCTATGAGCTGGCAGGGTCTAATTTAGGGGTGACTACTAACTATTGAAAATTAAGTTTTAGGCCTGGCAAAAGGTTTATTTTTCTGGGTCGAAATGGCATTTTAAAACTGCACTACAGGCTGCAATGGCAGACATGAGACATGATTACAGTGCTACTTTAGTGGGTGGCACAGTGAAAGCTGCAGCTTACTTGTAGAATATCATTTCAGGTCCTAGGTACATGAAGTACCATTTACTAGGGCCTAAGAAAGAAATTAAATCAGGCAATTGTAGTGTCTTACGATATGTTATATAGGAACCCTTTTGGCTCCTAACAGACTCTGTAGAGTCGTGCTGTTGGTGTTAGAGCGCAATGTCATGAACGCTTGTTTTCAAATGTTGAGGTCACAGTTACATGCAGCAGAATAAAGACATGTAGGCCTTGATAGTCCCGGGCGTGGATGTTCCTAAAGTGGGAGGCCTCCCTAGACCGGCCCTGATTTATGCAGACGATACAGTTTTAATCACCAGGACAGCTAAAGGCTTACAAAAACTTCTGAACCTCTTTATCTGTTTTAATAGTAGCCTTGATCTGATGACGAATGTTTTAAAGTGACATGTCATGAAGTTTGGTCCACCTAGCACGAAAACAATGAAATATGTAATAGATGGCCATCACATTAGCCAGGTAGAAAAGTTTAGATACTTGGGGATCCAATTGGACTCTGGGCTTAATTGGCATTCACTCGTAACCCAGAACGTTTTTTCTTTTAATAGAGCGATATTTAACATAGGAGATTTTCCCCGTCAGCTCAAGCACACTCAGATGCAATTAGTCTTGTAAATTTACAGGGCCAAGGTCATCCCATTAGTGAGCTATGGGTAGTAGAATATGGGGATTTGGTCGCGTTGCTTCAATCCAAGTAGCAGAAAACACATTTTTATGGGGCCTTCTGTGAGTTCCACAAAGTGTACCTCATGAAATTGTCCATTCAGAACTGGGCTTGGATTACATTATTGACCAGCTCGGTCTCTGTCCTCCAAAAGTCTGACATTCTATCTGGTTAAAAGAAGAACTTGGTTTTAGCAGAATAATCTTGCAGGATTGCTTAAAATTGGATAAACCCTTCCTTATTCCGTGGTTGGCCTATGTTGCGCATTATATGCAGACTCTAGGGACTTGTATGACAATCCTTCTAGTATAACTCGCTCTGACGGCAAATAGGTTGAAACTGTCTTAAAGGATAAGTTGTCAACAAATCGTGAGGACTCTGCACTAATGAAACATTCGATGCGACATGCAATTTTAGTGAAAACTGTCAGTAATATAGAATGATATTTGACCTGGAACATGATAAGTCACCAATGCCACCTGCTGATTTTTTTTTAGGTTGAACTTATTTCCTCAACTTGTTCCTCTTAATCATGTTTGTTTTACAAACTCGGATTTGCCACTCTGTAACTGTGACAATATTTCAATTAATGACACTCTGCATGTTGTTATGATCTGTCTAAAATATAATAATTTGCAACATAAGTTTTTACGCCCAATTTTAAAACAACTGAATTGTACCCAGGTTAGGCCTGCTATATAACACTTAAAGCTGCTAGATTCTCCCACAGCATGCTTTTTTCTTATTCGCTTTCTCATGGAGGTTTTAAAATAAGTACGAGTATGTTGATGATTATTTGGATACTAGTTTAAATGATTTCACTTTTATGATTTAATTTTTAAAATCAAATAAAGATTATAAACTGAGCTGACATGTAATAATAAGCTCAATGCGTGATGTGGTTATTGGAAGGTACCCAGGCTGAGAAGATGTTACAAATGGCGACGAGATAGGGGATTAATAACTAGAAGAATGACCATGCTCTCCCAGAGAGTTTGCCATGGTCAAGCAAAGTGCTTGTGCATGCCTTGTGTGTCGCTGTCGAAGATCGAAGTCAAAGCTTCATGCACCTGGAGTACAAGCGCAAATCCGGCGCTATAAAGCATATGAAGACTGCACATTTTAACCGAGGCATCCCACTTACTGTATCTGACCAGGGCTCAATTGCGGTCAGCCTCAAGCTTTGACTTTTTCCCAGTCACATGCAACCAGATGTCCCAAAGTGGTGCTATACGTTTTTAAGCACTAGAAAGTGTTTATTCTTAAAAAATTCATCTTTCTAGTTCTCCGTATTGGATTTTTATCATTTTGCTGTCTGTTCATAAACATATAATCTATTTTTATAAATTGGAGTTGGATTTTTATTGTGTGTTGTGTCTTACTTATTTAATGTATTGGTGTTTTTAAATACTTTACACACCTGTCTCCCTAGTTACGCCTGCATGCTCGTTGCTAGCTACCAAGGGTTGAGCAAGGGAATAATTTATTGAGACCTTGATTGACCCTTTTATTGTGTTTATGGCCTTAATAATCCACTTTGCAACAGTAGGTAGAAGGAAACACAGCAGTGTATGTGAGATCTTTTATAGCTATTGAATCTAATAAAACATTTGCAATGAAAAGTTGAGAGACTCTGGACCAAGGAAGCAACAGTCTCTTAGACTGGCAAAAATGCAGCCAATAAATTAGAAGCTAGGCCTGACAATATTGCTCCTAGGCATTATTGTTGAATTGTTTTATAGGTGTTTTATAGTTATTTTCATATACATCAATACAGAATTGCTAACAAAGGAACAGGCCTATTCTGCTCAGTGAACGAAACAGGGCAACATGCTAAGACTGACATTGCCTTGTACTAGGATGGAGCAAATATATGTTTTATCTGGGAAATGTGGATAAGTGGCAGTCACATCTGTGAAAGAATATTTGAACTGCTGCAGACCCTTTTCACAAAAGATAGTCAGCAGATCACAGTAGTAGGCCAAGGCCTACAATTGCATAATTGTCTCCCTGTAATGGAGTTCACTCCTTACTCCAAGATTCCTCCCAAGAATATAGGACAACTTCACATTCCCAGGAGATGTGTATGTGGATCCCTTGCAATGCACATATATAACAATTCACACATCTGCAATGTAATGCCAAAGGATATTTGTACTTCTAACATGGTTTGCTTCTTTTTGACAGATGGAAATTATTTCCTCCCCTTGAGAAACCAATCCTCCTACTCAAAATCGGAATTCTGGAGGTCTTTTCTCTACTTTCATGTGCCTAATAAGCATATACTCCTGTCCTTGACAATACCAAATGTTGAAGAGTATTTAGAGCTGTAAACTGCCCGTGAAGGCTTCTGAATACAAACATATATGTACGTGTGTAGGTGCACTAACTACCTTCTCATGTGCCCCCATGTAGATAAGCCCAATTCACACTCTTCTAATTAGGTATAATCCTACATAATATCACATCACACTTGAGTAATACTGTGGGCCCGATTCATAAAGAGCCTCTGCCGGCGTGGCAGATTCTCTGCACTCATGGCAGAATCTCCGCAATGAGAAACTGCAGTGCAGAGATTCCACCACAAGTGCGGAGACTTTCCACGACTGCTGAGCCTCTGCCACGACTGCTGAGCCTCTGCTACGACTGCTGAGCCTCTGCCACGACTGATGAACCTCTGCCACGACTGCTGAGGCTCTGCCACGACTGCTGAGCCTCTGCCATGACAGCGGAGGCTCTTTGCGAATCAGGTCCTGTGTATGAGTAAATCCTTTTATATTTGTAGGGTCACATATTATGAACTCAAACCCTAAATTGGCGGTTGTGAATAAACAATCTTCACACTGAAGTTGAACCTAGATATGGAAATGGATTTGGGAATTGGTCCATCATATCCTAATCAATGTTTTTGCCCAAAGTGCTAATCAATGAACAATTTTAGAAAGGTTTTCTATAAGTGCCCTTGGGATGTAACCTTAACTCTATAGTAAATAGGTTTTTAAACTTCAACATATATTAATTAGTGTTATTAGCATAAAATCCTTAAAAATTACAATTTTGCACTGTTAATCCCAAAATTACCCGATGTGGAGACTCAAGTCTCCTGCAAAGTTGACTTTACATCCATTCATGTTTTATAACTGTTACTATCTCAATGAGTTTGAACATTAACATTCACTGTTCCTACAAAAAAATCCCATGTCGATACCCACACCACCCTGATAAATAAGGCATTAATTGTCCCAACACATTGTTTGAGGCAAAAGCCTTTCATCAAGCGCTCCTTATATCCACGTATTTCCAATGTTATCTGCCCTGAGTGCTCTAGAAAATATATTCTGACATTATTACTCCCAAATAATCAATATAGGAATATCTCCAAAATCGCCATAAGTTACCTTTAGAACCTTGTTTTACCAGTCGTATGGGTTAAATGATCTCTAAACTACATAATTTGCTTATACTGTGAATATCAAACCACACCATGAAGGGAATTTAAAATCATTTTTGTTTTTGCTAATGTTCAAGTAACGATGCACATCATGGGCCACGTTACACATAAAGTGCATTTTCATTGTTTGCGCCGGGCACACCTCTAAAAAGGTGCAGCCGGCGTAAACAATGAAAATACGCCCTATTACGATGAATGCGTTGCCCCCAGGGCAGCTGCGAACTCGTGCTGCCCTGGAGGCAGCGCATTCAGGTGAAGAACGGAGCAGCAAACAGCCGCTCCGTGCTTCACAGTGCAGGCGGCAAACCACCTGCAATTTTGAAGGGGATTAGAGATCCCCTTGCAGACGGGTGCAGTCAGTGACTGCACCCACCTACAAGGGTATGTCTGGGGGGTCCATGGATTTCCCTTTCCCCCCGCCTGAGGGCTGCCATTAGAGGGTGTACTGACAGTGCACCACATTTTAGGTGGTGCACTTTCAGTGCGCCTCCTGAGGGCTTTGTTGCCTCTGCCCCCACGTCGGTAATACGGCACGAGCGCAAACCTAAAGGGATTCCTGAGGGGACGCCCCCTTGAAGATAGCCCTGGAGCTTTATGTGTGCCAGCGACATTGGTATTACAGAAGGGGCTGCACAATCGTCTGCAGCCCCTTCTGTAGTACCAAAGTGCCCCGGGGGCACGTAAAGCTGCCGCAAATACCCATTGTGCCCCTGTGCACTTTATGTAATATGTTCCCATTTTTCACAGTTTTCTGAAGGTCCCATCTAATGAGAAACCACAATCACACAACAAATAGGTGTCCTAATCATTTTATAGTGTTACTGGCCCTATATGTCTTTTAATATACTATTTATCCCACCACTTTTTTGGGGTGGACTATGTGGAAATCTCTCCTATAGAGAGCTATTTAAATCTGCATGTGTTAACTATTTTAATTCCCGACAGGGCTTTACACTGCACCATTTCCCCATATATGTCACAAAGATCTGGGTGGGTGCGGGGGGCAGGGGGATGAGTGGAGGGGGATTACCACACTATCATTCCATGCTTTTGTCAATATTACTTGCACAATGCACTGAAATTGTGCTGAACAGCCACCAAAACCTTTAATGGCAAAAAGTTGCATGAATATAAATGTCATACAATAACAGAAACATGTTGGGCCATCTGAAATAGTTAAGTGGCTCGTCGGAATTATCTACTGGACAACATAGGATCTCTTGACTTTCACCAGGAGAATTCTGCTGCTAAAAGCATTGGAAAATCTGCATACAGTTCCAGTCCAAAATGAAGATTTACTGGGAAATGGGCAGTGGCGGCTCATCAATTATGGCGGAGGAGCGTCTCACCATCTGCTGCGAGTGCAGCAGGCACGCACATTAATAAAATGGTAATAACTCCTGTTTTATTAATGTGTCCCAGGCTTGTGCTGTTACTGCGCGTTAGGAGGGTCAGGGATGATCAGTGCATTGCACTAGTAATGTAGCCCCCTGCCAGTGCGCAGTTCATAGTGGCCGGCCGCCTACAGCAACCAATCTGACCTGCTCACTTCAGATCCTGCAATCCCAAGGCTGAGAAACAGCCAAGGGAATTGGAGCTTCAGGCCTCAGTCTCAAAATAAGTGCTTGCTTAGTCTGCTCCAACCAATCGGATTGGCTGGTTTCATGTTGTACTAGGGCCAAAGTCCTTCCCTTTCGGCTTGAGTCAACCGAGGAGAGAGCTGAGAGGAAGTAGACCACATCCAGAGCCTGCGGCAGCGAGGACTCGGAAAAGAGTGTCAAACGGCAGGCAAGTTCATTGTATTTTTTTACGTGTATTGTTGTCCATTTCCCCCCTCCTCCCCACCTCCACGTTGTCCCCCCAACCTCCCCAGCCCTGCCACCTCACCCCCACACCAGCCGCTACTGGAAATGGGACCCATAAATAACAATTCCTCTAGTAATTGCTCATTTCTTAGTGGACCATATTGTCTATCTAGTAATGGGCTGAATTTTCACAAATGCTGGAGTACCTGGTACCCCCGGAATATCTGTAATTCTGCTGGTGGAAAAAACCCAGCCAATTTATTGGGCCTGTCATATGTCTAGTTTCAATGGACAGAATGGGGAATTACTGGGGACATCAGTGTTTGTACACCAATTTTGCATTGCTTTTCCCCCATTCTGTCTTATTGGGGCATATGTATTAAGCCCTTTTCCCGTTCGCAAACGGACCAATTCTCAGAATCGGCCCGTTTGCGAACGGGAAAAGGTCTTTTGGGATGTATCATCCCAAAAGGGCATCGCAAATTAGAGAATCGCAAATTTGCGATTCTCTATTTTGCAATTACATTTAAGGAATTGCAAATTGCGATTCCTTAAATGCGATGTAACAAGCAACCAAGTTGTGCGATTTCTCCTTAAGAAATCGCAAATTACCACCAACTTCAAGTTGGTGGTAATTTGCGATTTCTTTGAAAGATGCACTTTTTGGCATTTTTCAAAGTGCCATGTGGCGCACATACATGCCCTTAGGGCATGTATGTGCGCCACATGCGCACACATGCTTATTTCAGGGGTGCATCAGGGTGTCCTTATGACACCCTTGCACCCTTGAAATTATTCTCAATTTGCGATTTTCTAATTGCGAATCGCTAATTGAGAATGTCTTCCCATTCATTCCTATGGGCCTCCTGGCCCATAGGAATGAATGGGAAGGTATTCCTTAATTGCGATTCGTAATTTGCGAATCACAATTAAGGAATGACAAAGAATCGCTAACAATTTGCAAATTTTTACTTACATCTCGTTTGCGATTCCCAAATAGCGATTCTCAAAAAATAGCTATTTGCGAATCGCAAATAGAGAATTTGATACATATGCTCCATTGTGCCTTTGGAAATCGCGCTAACCTCTTCCTACTAAAACCAACATGAGGTGAACGATTCTGGAGTGTAGTTTTCCTCACAGCACGTGATTCTGAATCCTGAAAAGAACCACAAAAAGCAACACAAAAGAAAGACTACTCAGATGCGTTTGATGGTGCCATATAGAGCAACATTGTAAAGGAATGCTTTGCATTTCTCCCCTACACTTTCAGTGATCCCTCTCGTATCAATATCATTTTAATTATTAGCTCCTTAGATCACTAAGGTGTGCGGTGAATAAACGATTTAAAAAACTACAATACATGTTCGGAAACAGCAGATGGCGTATTCCCCTGGGAACGTTTGTCTTTCTAAGCGAGCAAATAGATCAGGAAGTCATTTGAATTAAAGCTAATTCTCATACATGTTTTTCTTACAAATGTGCCTTCCACCTGCCATCTCGCAGAAGCATAAAAATAATTCTGCTTACCATTTAATGTAAATTGTAAGCATCCTGCAATTAATCAAAGAATACTCTCCTGGCTACACATTGCAAGTAATTAAAGTTCAGTAATAACTTATTCTTTCTGCTTCAGCACCTGCATTCCATTTGTTTATTTTCACAGAGCCATAAATCTGAGGCTCTGTCAAGGTGCCATAATATTAGTGCAATAATCAAAGTTAATTAGCCCCTCTCAATAAACAACACAGGACCCATTACAGGGATACACCGAGGGCCCTTGTACTTTCCAAGTCTCAAATGACACAGACTCATAGGCCACTGGAATTGGTGAATGAAAGGCTTCGAATAATTTAAATTAAATCAAGGGATACTATTCCTCTCTGAGGCATTTTTGTAACACATTATTGTGCGCTTGTTTCATTTATGAGAGCAGTCCTCAGCTAGCAAACCCTAATCAGCTATTGTTGCTTCAATCAAACCTCTATTTGTTTACACAACAGATTGGATTCATTCTCCATTCTCTCATCCCAAATAAAAGCACTTTTCTGAGAGGCATGGTGCTTTATCAGCAAAGGTGTCCTGAGGGAGCTCACGGGGCACTGTAGGACTACAAATTGAACCTCAAACATTTGTAGAGCCCATTATACAGTAACAATCGCATAGGAGTAAAGTTATCACTGTCTCAAAGAAAAATGTTCAATCCTTAAGTTGCATGTAGCCATGCCCACATGGTGGTGAAGGAACACCTTTGCTAGTGTGCGTTTCCTGAATTTCAGATGAAGGGCCATGTGGCAAAATGTACTGCGGTGAATTGTGAACTTTCCACACCCAGAAGCTGTCCTCCAGTAGGTGTCCAACACCATGGTGGCAACTGGGAGGGCGTCGGCCCAATGTGTCCATTCACAGATAGCTCTACCTCACAGTTTTTCCACGGCTCAATCCATGAAAATGTAGGGCTATGTGGCACCCACATTTAGGAGGTTTTAAGTGTTAGGGCCACTTGCAAGGAACAACCACTGGTTAATTGCAGATCTTGGTTTCCTTGCTGTGCCCTCTGCAGCACATGCAATAAGTCTTTGAGTTATTGTATGTGAAAGAGACAATGCTGTTTTTGCCAAGGTCTTCTTTAAGTATCGCTTGTTGGGGTGTCTACTGGCCCCAACCATGTGTCTGATCAGGACCAAGATTTCCATTGACCTTTGCACCTCTTTGGTTGCAGGATAATATTTAGATGCGACTGGTCAAGCTCTCGATAAATTGGTAGGGCACTAAATTACAAAAGAATTGATTGTCTATTAAGTGCAATTTCATGCAGTTGATTATTATTGAGTTTTACGTCATTGAACAATTACCATTGAGGCGATGTATCACTCACTGTCTAATAAACATGACTCACAGTAGTTATTTTAGATCAGAGACTAAATTAAAGAAAATGTGTGCAGGAACAGAGGAAATCAAATTTACGCTAGTTTAAAGCTGTGAAATGGGAAATAGAGCAACCAATTTTTTCTCCAATTGATATTACAGAAATGGTTTTGCACCAGGACAAAATTGGAGGTGCCGTATTTTGAGACCATTAATAAAAATATGCAGTCCAAGAATAGTGTTTAAAAAATAAATCCTGGTCCACAATAGCCTTAAAAGGAGAAAACCGATTTTGCACTATTTTTATACTTATGTAGACAGATTCCTACATTTCATTATAGATATGTGAATGAAATAAGTTATATCCGTATAATTTTGCATAATGATGGCAAAAAAATGTGTAATATCAATTTGTTCTGGCTTATTCCTGTTGTAAATACTCGGTTTGGGGCGAATGTTGCTGAGCCCCATATTACACTCGCAGTAAAAATGGTGCAAACATATTCGTTATACAATTATGTAATAAACCCGCTGCTGGAACATTTTAACTAAAAATACCCTGAGGTCCAATTTAAGTTTTGTTTACATCTCATCCATAGCATTTAGGATGTCCCCTTTAACTGCTCTAGATAAGAGCTAATATAGTATTCTTAAATCTCACCAAGGATGTGAACGGATCTATGTACAGACACACAGTGGATCTAGGGCCGAATGTAAGACCTTTTTTGCAGTCGCAAAGGGGATTTCAACCCCTTTGTGACCGCAAAATCGGTCAGCCTAATGTACAATCCCTATTTTGCGAGTCTCTAATCAATTAGCAACTCGCAAAATAGGGTTAGCGACTCCCTTGTAGGAAGGGACGTGCCAAGGGCGTCCCTTCCTAATAGTGAGTCCATAACCTATGTATGAATGTTTTGCGACATCATTTGCGATTGCAAAACACTTGCATATACCACCCTTCTCAGAAGGGTGGTAAAGCACTCGCAAATGGGAAGGGTTCCTCAGGGCACACGTTCCCCTTTGGGAATGGATGGGCAAATATTTCCCAGGGACCACTGCCTGCCCTTAAAAAATGAAACTGAAATTTTTCATTTATAAAAAAAAATGCATTCCGTTTTCTTTTAAGGAAAACGGGCTGCATTTAAAATATATATATATATATATATATTGAAAAAGCAGTCACGGACATGGTGGTCTGCTGACCCCAGCAGGCCACCATTGTGGGAGTGCCAGCCATTCACAATGGGTTTGCAACATGCAACAGCCTCATTAATATTCATGGTTCCATTCAGGGGACCCAGTTTCTCACATTGGAGATCCCGGGCGAGTCTGAAGGCCCCTGCGGTCCCTGTTGGCTCACTGCGTCGTGCAGGAGCCAGCATTGCTTTTGGACAGAGGGAGCTACTGAACATGCAACTCCCTCTGTCTAAAAGCAATTCTGCTCTGCTTCGAGTAAGTGAGAGCATTTTTCATGGTTCTGTGTATTCGAAGCAGAAGAGTGTTTGCTATGGCTTGGCGGGAGCAGTAATGCTTCAGCCAAGCCACAGCGAACTGCAATGTCCCGGGGTGCGCAGCCCTTGTCACTGCTGGAACAGGCCCTGGGGGTGGCGGCTCCGGGCCCATCTAGGGATTCAGGAGGGGGGCTGCACAGCCTCCCTCCATTACTGGATACAGCCCACTTTAAATATTTACTATTTGCCCTGGGGAGGTGGCTGTTCCTGGGCTGTGGGGGGCCGGAGCCTCCCTGCATTAATATTATATTTTGCCCCAGGAAGGTGGCAGTCCCCGTGGCTATGGGGTGGCAGTGTGGCCCCCATATTAGTGTCATATTTTGTCCCAGAGAGGTGGTGGTTCCTCGGTCTGCAGGTGGACTGCGTGAGCCCCCCGCATTAGTAAAACATTAGCCCTGGGGGTATGGCAGTCCCCAGGGAACGGGGTTGCCACAAGGGCACCGCCCATATAAAATATTAAAAATGCCCCAGGGGGGTGGTGGTCCTGGGGCTTTAGGGATCATAGGAGGGGGTCCAGGTGTACCCCATCCTACATATTTGGACATGCCACAAGACCTGGCCCACCCAGGGGTTGATAAGAAATAAGGCACGCAAGACCAAGCTTCATTTTTTTAGAGGATTTTGGTTGGATATGCGGATCCAGTGCGACTCCCATTGAAATTGTTTTTTCAAAAATGCTTTTTTGGCCTCGCGGCCCGAGAGTCCTAGGGGGTCAGGTTGGTTCTACTGCCCCTTTTCTTTTTTTTATTAATGTTTTTTCAACCGAGTACTAAGATGGCTGCCAGCACTGCCCGGTTTGAAGTGTTGGGAGCCAATCAGATCTCAGCACAAGATCAGGAGGGGTCGCAGGTCCACTGTGTCTATATATGTACAACTGGAAACTTATTTAAACAACTCAGCAACTACTGAATGGATTTACACCCTTTAACAAAAAGGTCGCTTTCTGCACCAACAACTATCTTTCTGCCAATTTGGTGTGATTCCGTTCAGCAGTTTGGGCTGTAGCCTTGTTTAAATTGTTTTATGAATATTTACTTGGGGAATATGCTTTTTGGGACCCCCCCCCCCTTTTTCTCAGCAACTCACACACCCACTTATACACCTATACAGCCACTCACACACAGATAGGCACAAGGATACATACAGTCACACAGCCACTTACATGATATACTTAAAAATTAGCCTCACTCATTAGTAGTATACCAAGTATACTACTTTAACTTTATGTTGTACCTTAGTATATATGTTTAACAATCATAAACTTTTGCAAAATATTTACACTCAATGTCATTTGGGATGTCATCAGTGATGTCATCAGTGATGCCACTGACCATGTCATGAGTTATGTAATGTGTGAGCATGACTATAACGTTCCTTTAACCTTTGTATATATATATACACACACACACACATCGAAGCAGCAATGTTTACATGGTCTGATAAACACAATTATTTAGGAGCAAATTATGCAGTTTCCCTCCAGCCCCCACCGTAACGTGTAGCTTAGTCACTTATTATACACTGGAGACGTAAATCTGGCATACCAACAAAGGCACCTTTACAAGGAGGGGTCATAGAAGTGTACCAGATTAGCGTTCAAACAATGGTTAGGCATGGGCGATGTTCTGGTGATAGTAAAGAGACTGAGCAGTGACCATGAAACTATGATCACACCTTTTTCTGTAGGTGCTGCAAATTGGAAACATAACTAGAATCAAGTAAGTGTAATTTGTTAAGGCAATTTTGTGGCACAGCCAACATTAATTTCAGTTTGTGGTAGAGGCAACGCTCAGCTGAATGGCCACCAGTACAGGTGATTATTAACTTGTATGGCAGTTGTGCCGCTTTTGTTATGTTGGAACATGCCCTTTGGGTCCGTTCATTAGCCAAAATAGCAAACTAACCATGTAAGGAAAGCTATGAGTTCAACTTGTTTTCTGTCTTGAGTATGGTATTTGTTTGTGAACTTGGGCTAACTTCATCACTCACAAAATTAACTCAGGTAAACACAAAATCCTTTGTCATTTGAGCACTAAATTATGCACACAGTTGCTACCGTCTGGTGGGTGGACTGCATAGTGTTCACTATGTTGATTTGTATGATGAACATTTGAGGGGTTATTTACTAGCATTGTTTGTGTGTGCTTGAGTGGGGCAAAGCATTGTGTCAATTTACTATCCATTATCAAAATTTGCAGGCTGAAGATGTAATTGAGCAGTACCACATGGCCATCATCCCAACCCTTGGTAAATGTAGGCCCTGATCCCCTTCACTTCCACAAGGCGGCACATGCTTCAGATACCTTTGATTAGAAGGATCTCACCTTTGTGACTGGTTTTCAGCCGAACACGCGGGAAAAATCGAGAAAACAGCTGCGATTCCCGGGGAGACCGCAGGAGGAGGAAACGCGCACTACGCACTTTGCCATTTCTCCAGAGGCCCTGACCTAAAGGCACCCAGCACTTTGACCCTGGTCCCTGGGCGGCAGTGAAATTGACGGCGGCGGTCCCGCTTCGCGGGAGACCGCAGGAGGAGGAAACGCGCACTACGCACTTTGCCATTTCTCCAGAGGCCCTGACCTAAAGGCACCCAGCACTTTGACCCTGGTCCCTGGGCGGCAGTGAAATTGACGGCGGCGGTCCCGCTTCGCGGGAGACCGCAGGAGGAGGAAACGCGCACTACGCACTTTGCCATTTCTCCAGAGGCCCTGACCTAAAGGCACCCAGCACTTTGACCCTGGTCCCTGGGCGGCAGTGAAATTGACGGCGGCGGTCCCGCTTCGCGGGACGCGCGCGGGCGCGCCCGGGCGAAGACGGGCCCGTCTTAGCCAGGCATAGTCTGGTCTGGGCCCATGACTTTGGATTTTGTCCCTTCAACATCTGAACATCCTTGTTCTACCAGCTAAGTGGTTGTTATACTGCTTCTTATTAAACGCCTGACTGTATGTGTGATAGAAATTGCCGTTTAGTTTTGACTCCGAGGTACATGCTAAATTGCTTTCTTGCTTCTCGATTTTAGCGTCATTTTACCTCTATTTGTTGGAGATTCGCGAGTTTATCTGAGCTTCCACCCTGCTTCTAACCTGTGGCATTGCTCTTCCTCACTGTCTGCTCTATTATACCTTAGCCTTATAGTCTCCCCTATAGAGATTTCCCACAATGGTTAAGAGAAAAGCCCCAATTTCCCAGGCTAAGAAACTGACAAAAGCGGGGGAGGGACCCTGCGCCTCTATTTTAAATTATCTAACGGGTGCGATGGGAGCCCTGGAGGAGCAAATAGTGTCGGTCGAAGAAGCCATCTCTCGCGATGGCACGGTCGTCACAGTCTGCTCAGGGGACTTACCGGTAAACCATAGTAATCAATCGGTAGCTGACCATATTGTGACGAGCAATGGGTGTGTACAAGACACTTCAGAACATATATCCTTTTCTGAACAGGACGTTGAACTACAACCACCCTCTAAACGTCCAAAAAACCCAATTACAAACTCATGCTTAGCGGTAGATTCAACACCGAGGGCTAAAGTTAACCCACCCAAACCCGGTCCCAAGGGAACTAACAAGCCCCCTGCAAATAAATCTAAAAAAGCATCGCGTAATTTGGAACTTACCCCGGCTCATAAACCACCTCAGGCTAGTTTATTAGCAATTCAAACCAAGTTAGAGGCAATGGATAGGTTTATTAGAGATTCCCTTAGTAACATCTCCACAAGGCTTGGTGTAATCGAAGAGATTATATTTAAACATCCCGAGCACGCGATTACTCCTGAAGCGCTGACATCTAAATCCACCGTATCCATAAACCGGCCATATAAAGACAAGGCCGAGATCACATCTAGATCGAACAACACACAGCCGAACAACTATAGACATCAAGATGTCTGTCCACCTACATTGCAGGGTAGCACTTCAAATCATTTACATCAAAGGCAAACCCTGGCAGACCACAATACTGGTGACGCTAGTAGACACAATATAGTTCCAGCTGTAAACTCAGTGCCTGTACAAACTGCCCCTTTCCTAGATTTACCGCCTCCCGCGACACCCTACACTGTCATTCTAACTAACGTGCCAAAACTTAGAGTAGCCCAGCACGAACCTTGGCAGGAGTTAAGAAACAAATCCTTAGCGTGGCTGGGTTCCAGGATAGGTGAAACAGGCAGACTGTTTGCGGAATTCAAAATGGTAAGAAGGGTGGGATGGGTTGGAAGAGATTCTAAAATTTTGTCAGGCGACTGTGTGGTTTTGAGCTTCAAGACGCCTCAATTTGTCCAATGGATCTTGGGCTCTATGGAATATCACTCACTGACCCCAGGCAATATTGGTGTGGTTCCCCTGGGTTTCTTTTATAAGCCTGGTGCTACAGGGAAAAGAGCTCCAAACAAAGACTCCGGCTATTCATATCCCATACATACATATAACCGATTTGAGTCCTTGCCCTCTCTAGAAGATGTAGATTGACATAGTAGACTGGTCAAGCAAGGGGACAATTTTGATCAAACACCTGGTGTGGTGCCATCTTCTAGCACAGAGGAAACTTGCATGCCAGTTCTCGATAATAATGTACGGCGAGGTGATACGGTTTGTACAATACCTCTCCGTCCTGTTTTAGCGGGTAGATCAAGCTCAGACCCAATAATTCCCAAAACTACCCTAGTATCTGACATCATGACCGCGGGTCCCCAACCTTGTATGTCACAGTTGTCACCTCTGAAAATTGTGGGACATGACTGTGAGGGGGAGAATGCAAGAGCCGACCCTAAAGGTCTTCAAATTGCTTACTGGAATGTAGCAGGATTGAAATCGAAATTGTCAAATGGTATCTGGTCGGATTTCATACGGAACTTCGATATTCTTTGTCTACAGGAAACTTGGTTAGTGGAAACTGTTCATCTGGCTGGTTTTAGAACTTTTTTTACACCAGCAGTTCCATCCTCTTCCGGTAGAGCAAAGGGTGGCCTTTGTGTTTATATTTCTAACTTATTGAACTTTGATAAATGTAATTTCATTGATGGCCCCCATTATCAAATTATCGGCCTTACTTGTGATCGTCATTTGAAATTGATAGTGGTAAATTTTTATAATAATGTTCCTCAGCCACTATTTGTAAGCACTATGAAAACCCTTTTAGAAAAGCTGGAGTGGATACAGGACTCCCAGGACAAGGATGTAGTCCTTTTGTGGGGGGGAGATTTTAACTGCCCATTATGTGAACATACAGGTAAAGGGTTATGTGGTTTAACTCATGATCAAAATGATGAAGATTGTCTGCCACATTTTGCACACACAATCCAAGGAGAGTTACTTAATGATGTTTTATCAACATTGGATTTGGGCTTTTGTAACATGCTAACTACCCCCTCAACTGCGTTCTCTCCAACATTTAATGGTCGTGGTGCCACTTCCACAATAGATTTTATATTGTTACACAATAGGCACTCCTCAAGAGTTATGAATTTTTATACACATGATCTAGCCCTTAGTGACCACTTCCCACTAAGTACATGTCTGATGATGAAGCCCCATCTATCTGGTAAGAGGGGTAGAGATCTTAACTACATTGACAACATCAACCTCACCAGACAGAATGGATATGTACTAAGGTGGGAACGAGTTAATCCTGAAGAATTTCTGGGTACATTAGTCAGTGATTGTTATAGTAATATTGTAAACTGTCTACAAGATCCAGGTGACTATAGAGCCATTTTGGAGAATTTCTTAATAATAGGAAAATCTATTAAAAAGGCTCTCTTTGTTGAATCCAACAAAAGTAAGGCTATAAAGTCTGGGTGGTTTGACCACATATGCACCAAAGCATATTCAAAGCTGAAGCAAGTGCTACATGCCAACCCTAAAAACCCAATTGATGTTTCTAATGCTAGGAGGGAATATAAAATCGCCTTGAAAAACAGGAAATTGGAAGTAAAAAAGTCACTGTGGTCTACTCTCCAGGAAGCGGCCTTATCGAAAGACTCGGCGGCCTTTTGGAAGGCCGTCAATGCTCCATTCCTAATTAATCAGAATGGGGCCAACATCGAGATTGCAATACCTGAAAAGGAATGGATTAGTCATTATATGCAGCTCTATAGTTGTCCTATCGACACTGAAGACGCCCTAGGACTAGTGGATTTTGAGAAGTCACAGCAAGGTGCAGAATCCGCAACTCATCTGGTATTTGAGCTCCATGAGGTAAATGAGGCTATTTTGGCTAGTCAATGGGGCAAGGCACCAGGTCCGGATGGCATTCCTGCGGACCTTTTTAAATGTAATCCTGATTTATGGGGACCTGTTTTAACCCTACTTTTTAATGCCTCTAGTGCGTTAAGTCTTCCTCCTACCTGGTTGGTCTCTATTTTAGTACCCATTTTTAAAAAAGGTGATAGAGCTAACCCAGCATGCTATCGCCCAATTTCCCTGTTAGACTCTTCTATGAAAATTGCTGGTCGAGTGGTTTTAAACAGATTACAAGAATGGGCTGAAGACTCGGGGATTTTAAGTGATATTCAATACGGATTTCGCAAGGGTATGGGGACAGTGGACCAGAGCCTCACCTTAAATCTTTTAATTAATAAGTATACGACAGCAAAAAGGGGCAATCTATATTTAGCCTTCGTCGATTTATCATCAGCATTCGACTGTGTCGTCCATGACAAGCTATGGGCAATCCTAGAAGACTTAGGTGTGGATATTCCCCTAATTTCTTTTCTTAAACAGCTCTACGCAGGGGCCAAGGCAAGGGTGAGGTACGGGACTGAGGGTCAATGTACTACTGATTTTAGGATTGGAAAGGGAGTGAGACAGGGCTGCGTTCTCGCTCCCTTCCTTTTTAATCTTTATATTAATGGTTTAGGTAAACATTTAGTACACAATTGTATTGACCTTCCTCAAATAGATTCTAGACCCATTCCGGCTCTACTATATGCTGATGACGCCGTGTTAATGGCCCGTACTCCCCTTGCCCTACAACGTGTCGTCACTGCTTTTGAGAAGTATATGTCCAATCTGGGACTCACCATTAATGTTACTAAAACATTTGCTATGTTTTGCGGCATTAGTCAGAGTAGGATCCCTAAGACCATCTTTGTATATGATAAACCTATAGAGTACACTAAATCATTTGCCTATCTGGGCATTTTATTTGATAACAAATTGAGTTGGCATCAAGCTGTGAAAGCTAGGAGGATCCTGTTCGCTAGAACAGTGACTGCCCTACATAATTTTAGTAAAATGTTGGGCAAAAGGCCCCCACATGAATTGTTAAAAATTTATAATGCCAAATGCGTCTCTGTTGCCACCTATGGAGCAGGTGTCTGGGGGGTCGTTGACGTCACTATTTTACAGATGGTGGAAAATAAATTTTTAAGGTTTTTATTGGCGGTTCCAGAGTCCATCTCAACTTACTCATGCCACGTAGAACTAGGAATTGGTTATCTAGAAGACATTATTAAAATACAACCAATACTCGAGTGGCACAGGATTTGGACCTCGGATAATCTGGCTCTGAACCGTTCCATAATCCTTGACCTTTTAAATTTGGAAGGGGTCTTAAAGATCAGTTGGCTAACATATATCAAATCATTCTGCGGCAAATTAGATCATTGTGAGTTTTATGATAACCCCACAACCTTGGCTCGGATAGCGAGAAAAGATCTGAAAAAACTGTGTTTGGACTATCTAAATGACTGCAGATTGGCCATTGAACTGAGGAAAACATCGGTCCAGAGCCACCAGCTGATTTCTACTCATTTATCAATTCAACCATATATAAAATTAGTAGATGGTGACTTTGATAGGTTTTTGTTAGTTCGATTTCGCCTGGGAATTATTCACAGGCTACTAAGTTTCCCGGAACGGAATGACTGGTCCAAACAATTATGCAACTGTCCTTGCGACGATATTTCGACTCAATCTACACTGCATGTTGTACTTCTGTGTAAATTCTATTCTATTCCTAGGAAAAGATGGATTCTGCCAGTTTTGAAACTGTTTGGCATCAGGCACTGCCGACCTGCACTTATTGCCCTGCAAATGCTAGATACTGTCTTTGCTGTAGCTTCAGTCAATGCTTTTTTAAAATTCATTTTCAAATCAAGGAATCAGTTGTTAATGTAGACATTCTTTGTGTTTTTAACTTGAATTGTGTTATCCATGCTTTTATGATTATTGATTTTAATCGAATAAAGCTGTATTTGATTGATTGACTGGTCTGTGTTCTCACTGGACTACACAGTAAATTGCTGTTTGCCAGCTCCTCAGCTTATTTGATGTGCTCCTTCAATAATAATTGTTTTCCTCTTGAAAGATCACAACCAAGGCCACCCCTTATCAGTTTTTCAAATCCCTCATTTAAATCAGAATATAATGTACCTAGCCACCTCTTGCTAGAGGATTCAGAGTTGGGTACTCAAACATAAGAAATCAGTGTTTTCCAACAGTGTTAGACCCAGGATTCAGATACTGTAATCTTGCCACATCATATTTAAATTATGTTCTGTGTTTCTAAGAAACTAACTTACAGTAGTTGTGATTTACACATTTTTTTCATAGAAAGGGTTGTTGTCATATCTGGCTATGTTGTCATTACAATCTGACTACCTCAGCAATAATATTTGCTGCAATTTAAAACCAAGACGTTGTGAAGGTGTGATTCTCCTGCCATGACCAATACTTAACAAGGTGCAAATGAAATGCTGCCTTACACAGTCAAACCCCTGTCATTCTGTTTGGTTATCACTTCAAATTAACAATATGACTGGTAAGAGCAGACATAACTCCTTATCCCTCGAAGTGGACTTCTGTTTACTTTCTGCAACAACTCAAATATCCCTTTATAAATGATACCTTCATGGTTCTTGGCAAGCATTGTGACTCCTCTGTTGGTTGTGCTCTCACAAAGACTCCATGTTATGTTACATGTGTACGATGAAAACTGCATCTTCATCATACCGTAGATATAGGTGGATGTGCCACACACATTACACACGCATAATTCAATAGGCATATATTTTTGCCATTTATGTACCACATACCCAGAACTGAATTTAAAATAATGTTGCAATGGTGAGTTGCCAAATATACCAGTTTGTGATACCTAAATAAAGTCATGTTTCACAAATATAGTCTGAATATTGTTGCCTAGATTGTCTTTCCTCTACAGTCTGTCTATTTATTTTAATAAAGCTTTGTAAGTTGAGTGCAGAATGCACATAATGTGTTCATCAGAACAATGTAACTCCATTCTGTGTCAGTCAAAGAATGTGCATGTTTGTCTTATATATCTAGCAGTTGCAATAATGTATTTAAAGTGATTTTAAATACAATTCATTAAATTTCGATTAACTTATGATATGTTGTCAATATGTCATTAACATGCTTATTTAAGTAACAAGTCTACCAGTGTATTTTCTTTCTGCATCCTATTTCCAGGTTCATCCACTGCTGATGATCAACAATTTTTATTGAGTTAGTCCCTGAACAAAATCATTCTGTAAGAAAATAAATGTTTTTTTAGTTTGGGAGGATATGAGTACTGCCCAAATACTATGTCATAATAAAAAAGCACAGGGATACCCTGTGTTCCTCAGAACCTGGGTAATAGATCCATTTTTTAAATGCTTCACTCGTCTCATTGTGCAATTGGAATGAACCCACATCCAGGAGGGTTAACCTGACTTATGCAAAAACTCAGTTTCAAGTTTTCAGCATGGCAGTTCACTGTCATTATAGCAGTTAACTAAAGTATCTATTCACATTGATCGAATAGAAGGCAATGTATCAAAGGTCCGATAATACGAGAAAAAATAACTTTTGATTAATAAATGCAGTTCCAACGGAAGACCCAAGTCCCTGAGGAGAGAAAGTATGTAGTCCCCAGCATCCTCCCCATCTTCTCGTCTAATAAAATCAATGCATAACACTTTTATCACAGCACAACATTCTATCTTAACAAAGAGCATTGTAATATTCAAAGAGCGATTGATGTGTGTCATATATCTCTCATGCCACTCCGGTGGGGACTATGCTCATTTCAAGTTGCGAGGCTGCTAATGTACGTGTGGACTTGGTATAGGCCCTCAGTGGTATCCAGATATCTTTTGGGCGTGAGGAGCGCGGTAATGTAGTGGAATAAACTTCGCTGTGAGTGTTGTAATATGCTAAGCTATCCAACCAGTGTTGTAGCGTGGGAATTGTTCTGCAGCCCCAGTGGAGAGCGATTTCCCTTTTGGCAAACAGTAAACTAAGGGAGGCAAATCTCAGTACTCCTTTAGGGAAGTTTACCACAGCACCTGCCTTGCCTTACTTTTTTTTTTTTTATTAAGCCATGCATTTTGGGCTTTGCGGGACTAAGTAAATCCCAAAAATAAATTTTGCAATGGACTATATGGAAAAAGTGACGAAACGTCATGCAAAATAATTTTTGGCCCAAATGAGGGCAATCTCCGAGATTAGCTGAAGCATATTATTGCCTACTGATAAGAATTCACTCATATTTATCAAATATTCACGCAACGCAGCAAGCCACCTTGCTGTGCTGCTCGAAAGAGAAAGGGCAAAAATGTGCCATATTTACCATTATACGGCACATTACTGTCCTTTCCTAGTGCTGGTGCACTTTTGGCTGCATAGCACCAGCACAGGCACACTTGCGTCATGTTGCAGGCGTGCCTGCGTTGCAGGCAGGATTGTTTGTGTGCAGGAAGGGACACCCTCTTACACTAAAACAATCCTCAGAGGCATTTCCTCTTTCTAAGCATGCTGCAAAATCTGGCGCACTTAGAAAGAGGAATCAAAAAGGAGAACTAAAGATGTTTCTCCTCATTGCACCTCTGGTGGGGAGGCGTACATCTCTGGCACATTACCAGGCCTCCCTGCTGCAGAGTAGTGAAAGGCAAACACATAGAGAGGATGGACGATGCGCTGAAACTTTTCAGACACTCACCCCCAGTCACAAATCTGGGTTGAATCCATAATCATTCTTTAGCTCACTTTGCCACCTCAGTTCAGACCCAGCTATATGCAAATCAGTCTTGATCCTGTGCCTCATGGGAACAGTCCAGCCTGACTTGCGAAGCCAGGTCTTTCCTGAACCAGAAACAAGCATCCTGGGACGGGTTTCTGGGTAACACCCTTCATCAGTCACGCTAGCTTGAATTCAGTGGCAAAGTGAGCAAGGGACCTATGTCTGGGCATACCCTGCCAACATGGGGCGAACAAAGCAAACACAAAGAGATAAGGGACGGAGCGCTAAAACTTTTCAGACACTCACCCCCAGTCACAGATCTGGGTTGAATCCATCATCACTCTTTAGCTCACTTTGCCACCTCAGTTCAGACCCAGCTATATGCAAATCAGTCTTGACCCTGTGCCTCATGGGAACAGTCCAGCCCAAATTGCCAAGCCAGGTCTTCCCTGAACTGGAAACAAGCATCCAGTTCCAGTTGAACTCCATTCATCAGCCAGGCTAGCTTGAATCCAGTGGCAAAGTGAACAAGGGACCCAAGTCTGGGCATACCCTGCCAACTTAGGGCGAACAAAGCAAACACAAAGAGATGATGGACTGAGGGCGGAAACTTTTCAGACAATTTGCGCTTCCTTGCGTTACTATAGATTTATAAAGCAACTCAGCAAGTTTAAAGAGCACAGTAAGAATTTTGCGACCATATTCAACCAAATGTCATCATGCAGACGTTTATAAATCCTTTAAAAAAAAAAAGAAAAAACGACCTTTGCAACAAATAACTATTTACATGTGCATTCGGTTGTTTAATGATACACAGTAATTATGGCATACATCGAAATGTAACACTTTGGAGGGACCCTTACAAAATTACTCTTAAATAAATAAAAAAGAGATACGCAACCAACTGTATGAGAAGTAGATATCAAAATATGTTCAAAGATTACTAATTAAAGTCTTTCTTGGTTTACAAGAATAATCCCCTAACAGAGAGATATCATAACATTTACACATTTCTTGCCACTTTGAAATCGCATTTCATATAAATACATTGAGAAAAAAAGGATGTAATATAAATCACAGTCATGGTACACATTAAACACACATCTGAATTCTCTCTAAAGTGTAGTTGTGTATAGTTTGGGTGACATGACAGTGTCCATTGTTTATTCGGCCTCCCGAACCAAAGCCACGTGCCTCAGAGTTTTATTTTCCAATGTTTTTTAGCACCTCCTTAAAAACCCTCTGATTTTGCAAACAATGCTTCTATTTTTGATTATGTTTAGCATCTGTTTTCTCCATTAACATTCTATGCAAATACAGAGCTTTTCAGGCAATATTGACTCCAAAATAGTAGTGGAAAAAAGCAAGCTGAGAACAGTGATATAAATGAATAATATATTTCTGAAGATACCACTGAAGCTGGTACGAAACCACCGAGTAAAATAACAGTCAAAGAAAACAAAAAAAGAAAGAATTTTTCGAACTAGAGCTGTCCAGTTCGTGTTTTGCCTTTAGACCAAAACTCCAAACTTCTTATGTCCTGTTTACTGACCAGACTCGTTACTTTGTGGGATAAATGATTTTCATGTTAATTTTCTTAATAAAAGAATTGCCGCCTCCTGGATAGCTTGAGCAGGTAGTCTTAGCCTATCTACTGGCTGCTTTTGCTGAACTGCCTTGGTATTTGTTAGACCTGGCATCATTGGCATGAGTCTCTCCTCCATTTTTTTTCTGTTTGCCTCCTCTGTTTACAATGTTTTTGCTGGTTTATTGCTTTGGGCACTGTGCCACTGCTGATCAGTGCCACAGTGCAAGTGCTCCCTATGTTAAATTGTTACATTGATTGGTGTTACCATGATTGGCTTGGTTGACTTACTGTTCAGACCCTAGTCTAGTGCACTGCGTGTGCCAAGGGCGTGTAAGTTAACTGCTGCTGGTGGGCTTGCAGCACTGGTTGTGCCACCCACAGAAGCAGCGTGTAAAATGTGTCTCAGGCCTGCCACCGCAGCGCCTGCGTGCAGTCCCTGACTGCCATGACGACTTGGCAAGGAAACCTACTTGCCAGTCTCTAAACCTTCACTTTGCCACATTTCAGACACCTCTATGGTAGGCCCTAGGGCAGGGTGCATTGTTGGTAAAAGGTAGGTCATGCCCTGATGTGTGTGGCATGACCTAATAGTGAATTACAGCCATTTTCGTTTTTCACTATTGAAGGGCTACCTGCCTCCCATAGGCCAGAATGGGCAGACGGATTATTAACTCCATTATAATCTATCTGACTCAGGGAGCATGGTAGCAGGTCGAGTTTAGTATCCCTGAACTCAGAATTTAATAACACACCCTTTAGGATGGATGGTTTTTAAATTCTATGTTTGAAAATAGCTCTTTTAGAAAGTGGCTATTTTCTTGTCCAACTATCCACCGGTCTCTGCTGGTTTGGTGTGTGTGTCAGGGGCTGGGTGGCTCCAGAGGTCTGAATGAGTCAGTGTGGGGTGAATGAGGCATTTACACATAGAGTGAGGGAAGAGTAGCCTGCCCTGCCTGACACAATGCTGGCTCCACCTCCTGCTGGGCGACTGATAGCCCTGCTCCTGCCAGTGAAAATACTGTCTCCGCCTCCTGCTGGGCGGCTGAGGACCCTGCCGTGCTCAGTGAATAGGCCAGGTGTCTCTGCCTGGCAACACCCACAACAAACCTGAGATGGTGGGAATTTCCCTGCTTGGACAAAGGGAACAAAGGAGAAATGGGGTATAAGAGAAGGACCCCTGAACCAAGAACTCAGATCACTTCTGACAAGGAAACCTGTACCAAGGACAAGAAGCCTGCTGATCTAAGGACTTGCCTCCCCTTTCTGCCAGAGTGCTGTTTTGCTGTGGGGGAACCTGAAAGCTGCTTCTTTATTTTTGCCAAGGAACAAGGAGAGAGGAACTTGGTGTGTACTCTCTAAAAGCTTGCTAGAAAATCTCCAAGGGCTGGAAGAGTGCCAGTCTCCTGTTGAAGTCACAGGGCCAAAGGACTTCACCATCTACTGAATTGCTGAATTGCTGGAAAGTGTTGTTTCCAGTACACAAGGGAAAATCTGCAGTCTCGACGCCGCCGACGCTGCCGAATCCAGCTCGACATCGTGAGTAACGGCTCCAGTGTCCCGAGCCTTCGACGCCGGCCGCCGGGCCCGATCGACGCCAGCAGCAACACCAGTGGGCAGTGGGTATCGGCCCCGGCTCCAAGTGACCCCGTCTCGACGCCGGTATCGACGCCAGTGAGGAGTGAGTATCGGCTCCACCTCCAAGCGACCCCGTCCCGACGCCGCTGCTGATCGCATCGACTCAACGCCCTTCTCGACATCCCTCGACGCCGCTGCAGATCGACCCGACTCCGAGGCACGATCGACGCCGACCTCGACGCCGACATCTTGACGCCGTGGATCATCGTTTTTCTTCATTCCCAAAGGTACTGTGTTTGTGGGGTCTGTTGCAACTCCAGGCTTGACGTAGCGCTCCTCGCGGTCGACGCCGAACCTTGGGAATATAGTAGACTCGACGTCGTGTGACTCCTGTGGGGGTTACATTGTTGCCAAAGAACTGTGTTTCAGAAGAATACTTAATTTTGTTGCTAAAGAACTATTTGCCAAGAAGAAACCTTACTTGAACTATTATTTTTCCTTCCAAAGAGTATTTATTAAGACTGTGGTATATTTTTGTCGTTATTTGGTCTTGTGCTAAACCTTATATAAAAATCCTATTTTTATAATAACTTCTGTGTCGTGTCCATCTGTAGTGTATTCACTTTATTACTGTATGTGGTCATAAATGCTTAACACACTGCCTCTGGGATAAGCCTGTCTGCTCTGCCAAGCTACCAAGGGGGTAGCAGGGGTTATCTGAGTGTGGAATCCCCTTGCCCTGACTAGAGTTGGTAGGTCCCTATTTGTGAGAAGTGTATACCTCTGCCAACTAGAGACCGCCGGTTCTAACAGTATTTATTCACAAAGGTTTGGCATTGCAATCCAGTCGTCCTCACTAGGAGGTCTATCATTTTGATTTTCATCTGGTTTGCACACAGTCACCTTGTTTCTCCAAAGAAACAGGCAGTCTTTATATGATTTGTTTACCTTTATCTCCAACAAGGTATGGCATAAATAGCTTATGAGCATTGTACTTAGTTGGAAGCTAAGGGGCCGATTCCGATCCGAGTCTGAAAGCACTCCGACCGAGCCGGATCCGGAGTGTTTTCCGACCAAGCCGGAGTCCTGCAGTCCGACCGAGCAAGTACGATGCGGCCGTATGCTGTTGGACTCAGTTCGGTCGGACTCCCATAGAAGTCAATGGGAGCCGGTCGTACGACGCGCACATGGGCTCCCATTGACTGAATGGGTACGTATCGGACAAGTGCGCCCCCTACAGTGAGTACGCGTCAGTGCCATCCACACCGTACATGCCTGTGTTGGGGAGACCCATGGGTCTCTCCCGTGTCCGAGTCGTAGGGCTGCGGGTGACAGGGTGTCCGACACGAACCCCCAAAGGCAAACACCCGGACAATTTGCGAGCCGGACACTCCGGCTCGCACAGGCTGTCTGACGCGTGCATCGTACTGGCTCGGTCGTGAATCGCATCCATTGCACACCATGGTTAGCTTACGACCGAGACGTATGGAGCGGTTCGGACCCGGAAACGAGTCAGTCGGTGAATTTCATGTAGCTCGCATCGTACTTGCTCGCTTGTACAGCTGTATGAGTCTGGCGGAAAACACGCGTATGGCGCGTAGTTTTTACGGCCAGATCGCGTTCGGTACCCTTCCGACCCGGATCGAAATTGACCCCTATGTGTGACTTTTTCCATAGACTTTCAGTTCAAATAAAAGAAGAGAAATGGTGTTTGGGAATTTCTGGAAAATCCTCAACATTGTCATTTTGGCTAATAAGAGTCTTCCAGATCAGTCAAAATCCTATTCACAGGAAGAGTATCATTACAGCAACTGAAAAGTAGTCTCTGTACTTAGAAGTGTTATCCTTATAAAAATAAGGGTGTTTGAAGAATGTTTACAGGTTAATTTCACTTTTATTGAGTTTTTAGTAATTTGTGTTCTTAGGTTAATTCGATGTCTACTATTTTGACTGCAAATACTGTCTGGGTAAGTGTCGATTTACTATTATTATATTCACAGTGACAGTATTTTGGAAGTCGATATTATGCTGATGATATAGTCGTAGGTCAGTATTTCACCCAAGATTTTGTGGTACTACCTCCCGCTATGATGATAAGAACATTTAAAGGAGTAAATGTAGCTTATTTTACCTTAAAGAAGGTATGATTTCAAATCTGCTCATGTAATTTGCAATTAAAATGCCCTAAATTGCTCTGTTTCATTTCACAAATTGCAAAACCATTGCAAAATATCCGGGCCGAATTGACAAAACATCAAAACTGAAATAGGGAAACTTACTGACTTGGTTTATGGTTAGGTACGTTTCCGACTTTCCTGGAATTTGTAGATAATTCCAGTATTACTCCTTGGAAGCTACTACTGTCACAGACTGTGAGGTGTACTCTAATACCTGGCCATGAATATATAGGTATACATATGTACACATCTGCTTGTGTAAATGCTAGGCTAAAGTGTATCTACACTTGCTAATATTTTTTTAATTCTTCACCTGTACAATATTTTCCGCATTTCAATGCCCCACAGCAATGTTGGGTGTGTTCCCCTCTGATTGTACCCTGAAAATACATTTACTCTTGCCCTAGATTGGACCATGGACCTCACTTGGTCGATGGTCCATCAAACCACTAAAGTGGCATGCTTTTTTCACAGAATGGGCTTCGCAGAATATGGCAGGACCACCTATGGAGAAACTTCCAAATGCCGGCTAGCCCGCCAGATCATAGCAGCATGGTGGGCTGGTAAGCAACGTTTTTCTTGTTATTTTTCAAAACAAAGGTGAATTGGGGTCTTTTCTCACCATTCTGTGCATGGCAGAACCAGGCAGTACAAAACAGTTTAAGAGCCTCACCCTAAATCAAATGGGCCTTTAGACATCATGGAGCTGGCACTCCTCCCGGTCTGGCAATAGGGTATTTTTAACAGCTGAGCCAGCTGTTACTCCATAAGTTGAAGCTCTAATGATGATACACCTCTGAATGAGGCAGAGAACTGAGAGCTGGGCAGGCAGGTGGTTGCAGATTTTTGACAGTTGTCCAGTTGTTACCTACCTCTAACTAGCCGATACATTCCCAAATGTTTTTAAGATGACAAAAGTATTTAACAGCATTTTAAGTTCTTGTATGTTCATAACCTTCTGCATTCAAATCCATCTTCCATCTGTGAGTAAATGGGGTGCATTATATGGTGCGGTTGTGCAACCTCACTGTGTAGTATACTTACCACCCCTTTAGGATCAGTAGGTTTCATTTGTTAAACCCTCTTGCTCAGCCCTGGGTAGCTGTGTCTCTGAGCAGCAAGGCTTCCAAAAGGAACAAGTGTAAAGCATTTAAACAGCACCAAAACAATTGAAGAACAAAGCCACAAGACACTCGAGAAATCCGACACAATTCATAAAGATAGAATATATTGTTATGTATTTTAGGGTGAACTGTCTAAATATCGAATTTTAAATATCGAGTTGCCAAAATATCGAATTTTAAATATCGAGTTGCCAAAATATCAACTTACAAAAATATAGTGGTGCAGAATATTGAAGTACAGGTAAGAAATATCATTTTTAATAATATCAAAGTTAGTAATATCGACAGTCATAATATAGTTGGTAAAAATATCGATTTTATTTTTTAGTGTTTTAAGTGTTAGTATATGTGTTAAAAGTATGTAATATTTTTGTAATGTATGTTTGATTTTTTTTAAAAGTAATGAATTTTATGTTAATTAATTTCTGCGTAATTTAATTCTATAGCGGGTTGTGGGTTTATAGGGGAATAGGGTGAGAAGTAATTTAATTATAATATATATTTTGTAATTATTTAGAATTAATGAATTATATATTAATTCATTTTTGCGTAATTTAATTCTGTAGCGGGTTGTGGGTTTATAGGGGAATAGGGTGGGAAGTAATTTCATTGAAATTAATTAATCATTGTATTAATTAATAATTTAGTATTTAATAATTTATATTGTTAATTAAATTAATTAATTTATTAATAATTAATTATAAATTGATTAAGAACAATTAATTAATTGGTAATTATGTTAACTGTGTTCGTTTCTTTATTAATTAGTAATTAATTAGATATTCATTATTAATAATTAATTTGTAAATATGTTAATTGTATACTTTTTTTAGGAGTGCATTGAGGGTTGATAGGGGAGTAGGGCAGGAAGTACTTTTCTAGACATTTCTATTATTTTTTATATTATATTTATTAAAAGTTATTTTATAGTGTTAATTTTGTGAATTAATTTAGATTTGATGGTTATTAATTTTATTGTTAATTGTAATTAGTTAATTAATTAATTGCTAATTAATTTAATATTTTACAATATTGTAGTGACGTTTATAGGGGAAAATGTTGGAAGGTAAATTAATCTTGAAAAAATAATTACTTGTTAATTAATTGTTAATTATATTGCAAGAGTGGGTATACTAAATTATTCCCCTATGGTATCCAACACTTTCCATATTGTTACACTTGGTGGAGTGGGAATAGTAATTTTTACCCTCTTGCTATCCAACACTTTCCCTACTGTTGCACTCACTGGAGTGGGAATAGTAATTTTTACCCACCCGCTATACAACACTTTCTCTACGGTTCCACTCGCTGGAGTGAGAATAGTAATTTTTATCCACCAGCTATCCAACACTTTCCCTACTGTACCACTCGTTGGAGTGAAAATAGTTATTTTATCACATACGCTATGCAAAGTTTTCAGTATTGCTATATTTAATGTAGTGTAAAATATTTATTTTTTTAAAATATTTATTTTAATGCTTTAAATTATTATATATAATGTACTTTTATATTTATATTATAGGTTCATATATATATATATATATATATATATATATATGTATATAGTTTTCCCTCGCACAGCAAAGGAATAGACCGCACTCGAGTTAGAAGTGGATTAAACGGTGTTTATTGCCGTATGTAATCAAGCAGGACGCGTTTCAGCTTTGCGCCTTTTTCGTACTGTCAAACGCATACAAACAATTGGTCGCCATATTTAACCTTTACAATATGGGAATGTTTCCAGGTGAAAAATTACATCATTTCCGGTCGTCTGGTAAACACAAAAATTTTACTTTTCTAAGCAGATAATTCATTGATTCTTTGGCGGCCATCTTAAGCTAGTGTTAAATGTGTATGCACCACTGGTGTCATAAAATTGCGACAATCTTAAATAAAAACGAAACAAACAAAGATAGCCCTAAATGGGCCATGAGTACAGAGGTACTTTGTACACAATTATTTGCAGTGATTCATAAATGCTGATTTTCATCAATTATTACGGCTTCTATCAACAAATGAGTGATACTATTTACACTGTGCTAATAAAGTTCAACTCAAGCAATTTCATATTTCCGTTGTGTCTGCACCAAATTGTTAGAGAAATTAAATTAATTATAACGCAGTAATTTCTTTCACGCATTAATTCTATATAACGTTTCATCACGATACAATGGTATCTAATATATTCAGCCTCTTTATAAATTAAAAGGACAAATCCTATGAAGAGGGAATAAAAGTAAATAAAATAACTGATCTAAGCCTCATTTGAACAATCCTAATTTGCTACTTGAACCTAAGAAATGTCTTGAATCGTTAATTTCATAATGTTAATATTTCATTCATAACAGAAAATATTCAATTAAATCAATCATATCCTAGATGGACTGAAATTGGGTGGTGCTTGATAAGAAAAACTCCTATATGTGGATCTACAGAAATAGCAGAAACTGGTGGGGCGAGTAGATTGGAATTACAGATTATCAAGATGAAAGAGTTAGCCCAAATGAATTGCTAATTCCTCTTCTATTTCAAGGCCAGATGGATTCTTAGTTTGTAGTTCGATTATATATCTAGATTCCAATCTACGTTGGTGAATCTCTCTATCTCCCCCACGCTCTTTAACTGGGACATGATCCAGACAGAAGAATCTGAGCAGATTTCGATTACTCTGATGTAGGTCAGCAAAATGCCTCACAACCGGATAAGTTGGGTCCTTATGTTCAATTGCCCTCATGTGTTCAAGTATTCTGCGCTTTGTTGGGTGTATTGTGCTGCCGATATACTGTAAATTACAGGGGCACACTAAACAATATACACAGTATGGCATTGTACATGTCAGGAATTTAGTAATTTTCTTTCGATTAGACATTCCTGGTATCTGGTATGTCAATACTTTAGTACTGTTTTTACATGATGTACACCTATTGCATGGAAAAAATCCGGTTAAGTTACCTAGCCTGGGATTGTGTGGTATTGATTCATAGTGGCTTTGGACTAAGAGGTCTTTCAATGAGCGACTACGCTTAAATGTTGTGCTGGGATGATCTGGTATGTCATTTCCTATGACAATATCAGATTTCAAAATATGCCAATTACATGATAAAATGTGTTGCAATCTTTCTGAGTCCATAGTGTAAGTGGTTATAAAACGAAAGGTATTCTTTACTCCTTCAATGGGTTTAACTTTATCTTTTAAAAGTCATGATCTGGGGATCTTGATAACCTTTTCCAGATTCTTCTGTAAAAGTTGACTTTTGTATACTCTTACTTTAAACCTTTCAATGGACTCATGGGCTGCTATTAAGAAATCTTCATCCCTTGAGCAGTTTCTCTTAAGTCTTAGTAATTCCCCATATGGGATACTATTTTTAAGAGATTTAGGATGACTGCTATTGACTTCTAAGATAGAGTTCCCGGCTGTAGTCTTACAGAATAAGGAAGTACAGATTCTTCCTTCGCTTATGAAGACTCTAAGATCTAAAAAGTTTACCTCTTTGTCTCTTATATGGCCACTGAAATGCAAGATGTGCGATATAAGACTCGGCATCACTTTTAGTTCCTTTCCAGGAAATGAAAAGGTCATCGATATATCGGTACCATCCAGTAATCAAAGTGACCCACTGGTTATTCTCATCAGCCCAGGCCACCTGCTTCTCCCTCCAGTCTACGAACAAGTTCGCATAGCTGGGGGCGAAGCAGGTGCCCATTGCCGTGCCTTTAATTTGTCTATAATATTGTTTTTGAAAGAGGAAAATATTGTTGGTGAGGCAGAAACTCAAAAATTCCATAAGCATGGTGTTATGTTGCAGAAATTTCAAAGAACGACCCTTAAGAAAATATTTGACCTCGTTAATGCCATCCTAATGCAAGATACAAGTATAGAGACCTGTGACATCCAGAACAATCATGAGCATATCAGATTCCCAATTAATGTGTGAGATTATCCTTAAAAAGTCTGTGGTATCGCGGATGTATGATAGTGATGTTTTGACAAAGTCAATTAAAAAAAAGTCCTGATACTGTGACATTGCTTCTGTCAAGCTGCCTTGGATGAAATTATGGGTCTGCCTGGCGGTTCTGATGAGTTTTTATGTACTTTAGGCAGATGGTAAAATGTAGGAGCTATCGGTTGCTGGCAGCTCAAAAATTTATATTCATTGTCATCCAACATTCCTTGTGCGAACCATTTGTCTAATAGCTCATGATATTCAATGATGCTTTTGATATATTCGTCTTTAGTTATTTTATTGTAGCATATGATGTCATTCAATTGTCTTAGGGCCTCAGTGCAATAGAAATCTCGTCATAAGTACGATATTCCCTCCTTTATCTGAGGGCTTACATACTAAATTTGTGTCGGTCCTTGTCTTTTCTAGCGCCAGTTGTTGATCTCTTGTAAGATTTACTTATTTATGTTTAAATTTTGGTGGATTAGTCGTTCTCATTTTGAGTAGATCACTTTTGACTGTTTCTTCGAATGTGTCAATGGCATCATATGGCATATTAGGTATGAATACTGAACGTGGTTTAAAATGAGTCTTGGATTTTTTCTGAACAATGCCAAAACTCTCAGCAGATACTATCGTACTCATCTCTTGTTCTTCGTGCTTTGAGTCTGTTGGCTTGTGAGTGTCTGCAGCACTTGTAGATCTTCCTCAGCTAGGTTGTCCATTAATGTGCCATTGCTTACACTATTGTTAATGTTGCTCGATATATTCCTCATTTTTTGAAACTTGTGAAGCTTTAATTTTCGTGTAAAGAGAAATAGGTCGATCCTGGTCTGGGTGAACTCAAAGTTACGTGATGGACAGAATGTCAGTCCTTTTTGAGAACAGTTTCTTCATGTGTAGTCAGTTTACGTGGCGTTAGAGTGACAATAGTGAGATCATCTGTTGGGATTATCTTCTGTTGCCCCTCTTGCTGCGCGTATGTGAGGCTATTCCTTGGTATTCTTCTGTTGAAGCCCCCTCTGCGCGTCGTTCTTGTCTTTTTCCCGGTGGTTTGCCTCTGGATCCTCTCTGCCATGTTTGTCGCATGAGTTGGAACTCCTCGCGAAAATGAAGCTGTGTAGGCTGCTGTTCTCGTGGAGTTGCCCTTTCATCACCAGATTGTTCGGTGTCTGTTGTAATATCTGATTCCAATGTTTTTACTGTGTCTTGATGTGCCACATTCTTCTTGTTCGCAGTGCTTCTTAGTGCCTTGCGTGGTGCATCGAATTTGCGCGCAAATGTCAGGATGCGCCCTAGTTCGTAGTCCCGGGCATCTCTGTGGGATTGTGTTTGTTTACGCCTTCTTATTTTGTCCTCATATGCGAGTAGCCGCTTCTTCGTGCTTTCTCGCAAATCATCTTTTGATTTTGTGTCCGGATCCTGTGCTATAAGTGCCTCTAGTTCTTCAATATCTTTTTGGCATTTGGCTCTATCACTCCACGCAAATTTTATTAAAATCTTCAGCATCCCGTCTGACATCTCTGCGGTATAGCTTCCCCATTCGTCGAGTAATAGTGGGTCTGGGTTTTCATATGCGGGGACAGTGTAAATACGAAGCCCGTGTGGGATACGTTGTACCTCTAAATAATTTTGAAGCGAAGTCGCTTCCCACCATTTGCGAATTTCACGTTCGAACAGTCTCTCCAGTTTCACGAATAATGACTTTAGGGTTCCCTGTGCATTAGATGTTGTTCTGCTTGTAGAGCCATTTTGTCTAGATTCTGGCTAAAATATGTTGGCCGCAGCTTCATGGCGTGCTTCGTCTGAGTACATTCCGTTTGGATACTCTTAGTATTGCGTGCATATTTTACAGGATGTTGCTGCCACTTCCCCTGGGACGCTCCGACCCTCTTTTGCTAATATGCACTTTACGATATTCGAAAGAGAAATCTCTATGATGAGAGAAAGCACAGCGAGGACGTGTGTGCCCTCCGACTCACAGTCTTCGCAGCCGTCTCTCTGTCTTCTCGTTCCGTTTCGTAATCCTTGTCGGAGGTGCTGAAGCGAAGTTGGTTCAGCTCAAAAGGTCCATCAGTAGTCACTGGGTAGCACTCTGGAGCGGGTGCCGGTCTAATATATTATCTACTGGCGGTCGCCAGTAGATAGTTATAGTTAGGACCGTGTTTCCATAGGAAATCCACAACATTCTATTTGGAATAACTTTGGCGCCGGTTGACGAATCCTCGCGAAATTTTCAAAATAGGTTGGGCGCTCCGCTCCGCTCGTACCCGAAAAGTCTCCGGGGGATTCGTCAAGTGGGGGCTGATAAAAAAGGGGGGTCCCAAAACGCGTTTTTCCCATGCAATTTTCCATTGGGACCTTTAGTCCAAGGTACAGCCCGAACGGCTGAACAGAATTATTTGAAATTTGGCAAAGAGGTAGTCCTCAGGTCAGGGAAGTGCCTTTTGCAGGTCTGGTGTCAATCTGTTCAGTAGTTCCTGAGAAAATCAAAAGTAAAATCATATACATATGTGGGCGGAGCCTAACCACACATCTCATCCTGAGATCTGATTGGCTGTCAGCACTTCATCCAAGAAGTGTTGGCAGCCATCTTGGGACCAATATACATGATAGCACCTCATTAAAAAGCATTGCAGTTAATAGAAGGTTTTAAGACTTTAGTTACATTATAAATCATTTGTTGATGGTACCATACTCATTTTAGGAATTGTGATATGTTCTAAGGTGATTTCACCATGAGAAAAAGCCTTCTGCTGGGATATCATGATTGAGAGAAAAATATTTTCTCATGCTTTTCCCACAGAGGTTTGGAAGGTGATCTATAAGCTAAACTGAGAGCTTATTTTCTGTAAATTCACATTATCTTTCTCAGTCATGTGAGAATGAAGTCTGACATTCTCAGTAAAACATGTACATCCAACAAGGGCAGAGACTGTCAGTTGATTCCTTTGTGTTCTACTGCAGCTTCCCAGAGTGTTCCAAAGAACAACTAGAGTGCTAACAGTCCTACTTATGATAAACGTATGGCACACCTGAAGCCATCTTGCTTGGATTAAAGTGGTAACTCTTAAAACATTTAATTGAAAAAGGAACAAAATGAGGGGGTTCATTTTTCCATAAAAAGTATGATTAGTGCTGCAGAAAGAAAAATTAGGGCACATTTTGAGTGACTTCTCAAATCCTCTTCTATTTCATTAAAAAATTCTGACATGCAGACTGAAACATGCACTTTCAATACCAGCAGCAGTTTTCCCTGGTGAGCAGTAGCTTTACTACAGTGATCTAATGAGCAAAAAGAGTGCTAACATTCTGAATTTATGGCAAATGTGTGACACATCTGAATGCCTTCTTGATGGAATCAAAGTAAAAAACTGAAAGTATTTCCTACTGAGGAGACTGCAGTAAATGAGGAAATTAGGAAACTTCATAACAAATAAGTCTCCCAAGATTGCCACCAGAGACAAAAGAGCCCAAATGTAGCCCAAATATCACCCAGATGTAGCCCAAGTATAGCCCTATGACAGAATGTCCCAGAGTGTTCTTAAAAACAACTAGAGCGCGTACTGTCTTCATTATGACAAAAGTATGGCATACCTGAAGCCATCTTGATTGGAATAAACTGGTAACACTTAAAACATTTAATTTAAAAAGAAACACAATGAGGGGGTTCATTTTGCCATAGAAATTCTGATTAATGCTGAAGAAAGAAAATGAGGGCACATTTTGAGTGACTTCTCAAATCCTCTTCTATTTCATTAAAAAATTCTGACATGCAGACTGAAACATGCACATTTAATACCAGGAGCAGACTTCCATGGTGAACAGTAGTTTTACTACAGTGATCTAATGAGCAACTAGAGTGCTAACTTTCAGAATTTATGGCAAATGTGTGACATATCTGAATACCTTCATGATGGAATCAAAGTAAAAAACTGAAAGCATTTCCTACTGAGGAGACTGCAGTACATGAGGAAATTAGGAAACTTCATAACAAATAAATCTCCCAAGATGGCCACCGGAGACAAAAGAGCCCAAATGTAGCCCAAAATCACCCAGATGTAGCCCAAATATAGCCCAATGACAGAAGTGTGCAAAACACTTATTATTTTGTGTTTTTGCAGTGTTATATAGTGCAGACTTGTCAGGTATTGGAGTGCTTTACATGAGCATTGGTTACATCACACAAGAACAAATTCATTTTGGTTGTAGACATGGAGAGACTAAGTGATTTGACCAGAATCACAGAATGTCGAGCTGAAGCAGAAACTCCAACTTGGTTCCCCAGTTGCAAAGTCTGCAGTTCTGGAAGTAACACCACATCCTCTCCCCTAAGTGCAACATTTAATCAAGTGGTCAACTGGATAAAAAAACATAAAGGTAACAAATAATTTAAAAGTGCTTTGTCGCTATTTGAAAACTCAGAAAATATGTCCTTATTTTAGTCTTTTAGAGCACTAACCATAATTTTGATGCCAATAAGACCCTCTCATATATGTAATTTCTAAAGGAAATGCTCTAGGTATTACAGTTTTGATTACATCAAGATGACGTCAGGCGTTCCACACTTTTGTAATAAATATAGAATGTTAGCAATCTAGTTGTTCATTAGGATACTGTTGAGAGGCAGAGGCCAGGGGCACGGACTCTGAAAATTGAAGGCAGGTAGGAGGGTGCAAAGGCAACAATTTAACCACACTGAGCAGGCAGGAAGGGCCGTGGCAGCACAACAGACTATGGAGGGCAGTGGAAAGGGGGGCAGGGGCAACAAACCAACAATCCAGGACTTGCAAGAGAGGCTGTGGCAATGTAATAGACCATTGTGGGCAGAAGGAAGAGGCAATGGTAGTACAACCATTCATGCCAACAGACCCGATCCAGCCAGGAAACGTCCAATGTTTTTAAGCTCAAATGGGCTTTATTTGATCTGTCTCCTGTCTACAATCTCCTCTTTTTCAATGTAACTCAAAGGGGAAAATCAATACCCCAGTTTTTTTTCAAAATCTCCCTCTAATCAAGTTCAAAATGTTCGCAAGTATGGTACATTGGATCATGGAAGGAAATGGGGTAGGGACATGGACTTGGATAACAGAGGACAGGAGGGACATGGAGAGGTGCACCAAACTGACCCTGCAGGGCAGGCATCAGGGTTTGCAGCAGCACAATACACCACACAGGGCATGCGGGACGGGAGTGCAGCACAACAATCCATAGAAAGCAAGAGGGAGGGGACAGGACCATGCACATGGACAACAGAGAACAGAGGGCCAAGAGGCAATGGTAGCTAGCTGACCATAATGGACAGACAGGAGAGAAAGCTGCAGCATAACAGACCATAAAGGGCAGGAGGGACGGATCAGGGGCATTACAATGGAACAGACAAGCCAGGAGGGAGGGAGTAGGGGTCTGCACATGTAAACAGAGGGCTGGGGGCAAGGGGGCAGGGCAGGAGCAGCAAGATAGCCATGGAGGTCAGGCAGGATGGGCACTAGAAGCAAGACACATCATGAAGAGCAACAGTGAGACTGTGATGGCATACACACAGACCATGGAGGGAAGGTGGGAGGGGTTCAGGGGCAGCTAACTGACCACACAGGGAAGGTGGGAGGGGCCACGGCAGCACAGAAGACCATGCATGGCAAGTGGGAGGGTTAGTGGCAGCGCAATGGCTATGATGGGCAAGAAGGAGGGTGCAGGGGCATGCACAAAGGACGATGGAGGATAGAAGGGAGGGTCAGGACCTGTGCACAGACAAGAAAGTTCAGGGGAAGGGGCCTCACAACAGACCGCATGGGGCAGGCAGGAGGAGCAGTTGCAGCACAACAGACCAGGGAGGGCAGAAGGGTGTGGCAGTACAATGGACCATGTAGGACAGGAGGAAGAGGATAGGGGCATGGCATGTGGACAGGCAGGGTGGAGGTGGCAGGGACAGGTTACAGTCATCTGACAATGCTAGGCAGGTGGGAGGGGAGTGGCAGCTCAACAGAACACTCAGAGTAGATAGGAGTGGCAGGTCCATGGAACATGGTGGGCAAAAAGGATGGAGCAGGGGCATGCACAAAGACATCGGAGGGCAGGGGGAAGGAGAATAGGGGCAGCAAGCTAAGCACAGAGTTTAAGCAGGAGGTCAATGATGGGGCATAGAATTGGGCAATGGAGGGCATCAGACCATGCATGGCAGGCGGGAGGAGGCTAGTCCATGGATTCACACAACAGAGGATAGGGAGGAGGGGGATGGGGCAGCAAGCTAACTGTTCAGAGAAGGCGGGTATTAGGAACTTTATTGTTTTTAAAACGTGTTTTTTTGCGAACTACTTAAAATATGAACAAGTATGCAGCATAATCTCACTTTTATTCAGGAAGAAGAGGACGTTTGTGACTGTGACTCCGGGCTCACTTGGCAGAAACACCCCCTGACCCTCCACCCCCTATCGCAAAATGTAATGCCCGTGAAAAGGGTAGGTGGACACAGTGTTATATAGAACATAGTCCTGAGAGCACGATTGAAAATGAAAACTAGATATAGTGTATGTTATAAACTATGCACCAAAAAGTGTGATATAAGATGAACCGGGCGTGAAATATAATATGCAATACATTGTGCGCAATGACAGATTCATTGGAGAGCGCGAGATAGCACAGGCACTAGCGCGTGCTATGCGATATACGCCTTGGAGTGTAATATGCACAGGGCAGTGTTGTGTAACCTAACTAGTCTCTAAAGTTGTAATATAAAATATGTGCTGGGGAGTGTAACGTTGCATATGCACTGTGACAAAGATATGGATCCCAGATTGTAATATGTATGGCATAGCACTGTGCGTTATAACATCGGCATCGAGGAAGGCACGTTAGATGGGGCAATTTAACCCGTGCGAAGACAAGTGTGGCATGACATATTCACGGGGTGGTGTTACAGTGCACATGGGCTAGAGAGTGTCATAGCATATGCACTAGCTGGTGGAATACAACAAAGAGGTGTGTGGCACTCAGCAGGCAATGGTGGGTGTAACACAGCATTGGGCTCTGCCAGGAGCTCGCTGTGACTCTCAAGTGATGTTCGTCCCCTTTCCAGAGAGTAAAATAAAAAGTATTACACATCCGGCAGTGGATGTGTGTTTTATTAACCATGAGGGGGGTTTCTTGCATAGTTTTGGTCGAATTTTTGTCGAATCCCCTTTGAATGGCTTGGTGTGCATGTGTATTAAATGTGCCCGTCAATAGCTACCCATGTTTGTATAAATAAACGACAAGGGTGTCTACCGGGATTAGGCACGGTAGGGCATCAGACATGTCAGAGCTTCACTAGTGGTGTAAATACATTCCATGTGGATTCATTGCATGCATAGTCGCCTTTTAATGAATATCACGCAAATCGTCATGGTGATAGGTACGTACGGTTTGTCCAGCATGTCCTAGGTGTGTCTATAAATATACATTTTTAAAAAATAATAAAAAACAGTGACCGGCCCTGGGGATTGGGGTCAAAAAAATATAATTAGGAGACAGGCCCACGGGGATGGGGTCATCAGGGCCAATACATTAGAATAAGAAGGGGAACCACACAGCCCCCTTCTTAAAAAATTAAAATAAATAAAAGACTGGCATCGTGCCGGAGGCCACGCCCCCTCCTTGAAGCACTCTGCAAACGCGCCCCCTGGCGAGTTGTAAGTTGGGGAATTAATTCCTCTTCAATACTGAGGGTCCCTGAGGGCCAACTAGCCCAACAGGCATCTCCAGTATGCGCCAGGGAGCTGCGCTGCAGACAGGTGTTCTGAGGCCAAGCCCCTTTTTACACCTCTCTGCAACGCAGCTCTGTGGCGCTTACTGGAGGTACCTAGTGGTCTAGTTTGACCCTAGGGACCCTTAGGATTCAAGGGGACTTAATCTCTCAACTTAGAACAGCCACAGGGCGCGTTTACACAGTGGTGAAGGGAGGGGACGGGGCCTGAGGTGACGTGTGCAAACACGCACTATGGCATGTTTTAAATTGGGGATATAATTTCCCTTCAATACGGAGGGCCCCTGGGGGCTAACTAGCCCACCAAGTGCTTCCAGTAAGTGCCACTGAGCTGCATTGCAGAGAGGTGGTCCAGGCCGTGACATTTATTACACCTCTCTGCAACGCAGCTCTGTGGCACTTACTGGAGGTACCTAGTGGGCTAGTTGGACCCTAGGGACCCTCAGGATTTAAATGAACTTAATCTCCCAACTAAAAATGGACACAGGGCGTGTTAACACAGTGGTGAAGGGAGGGGACGGGGCCTGAGTTAACGTGTGCAAAAACGCCCTGTGGCCTGTTTTAAGAGGTAGTTTTAATCCCCCTGCCCTATTATATACTAGGGGCTTACAGAGGAGGTCATGCTAATCACAGGGGGACCCCAACGCATAATGTTCCCTAGTGTATGTAGGTGTTTTCACTGTATTCTAAGTGACTTTTAACATAGCACTGGCTCTAGGACTGGTTAGTCAGACTCAGTTACCACCAGTATCCGTCTGAAAAAGTTGAGGGTACAGGATGATTTTGCAACAAGGTTTCTTTCTGCTCTTCTTTTTGTTCTTTCTGCACGTTATCCTTCTTCCTGCACTTTTCTTCGTCTTTGAGGACTTCTGTTGCTTCTTTCTGCACTTCTTTTTTTTCTTTCTGTGCATTTTTTCTTCTTTCTTCACATTTCCTATCTCTGTAGGCATAGTTAGAAATTAGCATTTAAAAAACCTTTGAAATTCACAGAAAAAACCATAGGTTTCAGGCACGTTATAGTTAGGAATTAGCATTTAAAAAACCTCAGAAATTCACTGAAAAAACCATAGGTTTCAGGGGTGTTATAGTTAGCTGGCTTTTTTCAGTTGTACAAAACCATTGAAATTCCCCCGTTATAGTTAGTTCAGCTAACTATAACTCGCGCGCCCGCAATGCACTGCTGATGACGTCACATATTACATCGCTCATGACATGGTCAGTGACATCACTCATGACATCACTGATGACATCTCAAATGACATCACTGATGACATCACTGATGACATCATCCTTGTGATAGAGTGGCAGACCTCCTCTCATCCTAATATAACCTTTGATACACACATTCAAAAATAGAGACTAAAATTTTCAAAACAATGGACATACCAATACCAGTTACAACAACCTCTTCAGTAATTCTAAGATCCACATACACATCCACTCATTCACCAACAGTCCTATACAGTCACTCATACATGTACTCACTCATCATATGTACTCATACACCTATACATCCTGTTACACAATGCCACTCATCCATAGAGTTACTCACACACATAGTCACTCATGCTAATAAAGAATCAAACATACATTTACTTGCATATACAGTTATACACACACCACCACACTTACTTCTACGGAAACTTACACATACTTAGTCTTTTAAACAATCACTTATAGAAACATATACTTATTCATACAGGAACTCTTTCAATCTCTCACTCTCACATATACTCACTTATATACACCAATAGTCACATATACTAGTTTAAAACATATGTAGTTACTCATAAAGACACTATTGAGACAGTCATTCACTCACTAAAACACCCATACACACACTCATCCACACATACAGTCCTGCACACATGCTGTCTTCAACACATACAAACAGTGAGTCACTCATACATGCACCTATGCACTACGTAATACCCCCCACCGAACCATGCAGACACTCAGACTGATACTCAAAAAACCAACTAATAACCTATATAGACACCCATGTAGCTACTCACCAACCCATGCAGCCACTTATACACAAAGTGAGAGACTGATACAGATATTTACATATTTAAACATTACTCACTAAGCCATGTATTCACTATGATACACTTAATCAGTCAGTTACACAATCAATTTTTCAAAAACAAATCATCCATTTAGACACTTATATACCCATTTATTCTTCCATCGACCTTGACATATACATATATAAAACATATTTAATTTTCAGAAAAACACATTTACTGGATGATGTCATCAGTGATGTCATTTGAGATGTCATCAGTGATGTCATGAGTGATGTCACTGACCATGTCATGAGTGATGTAATATGTGATGTCATCAGCAGTGCATTGCGGGTGCGCGAGTTATAGTTAGCTGAACTAACTATAACGGGGGAATATCAATGGTTTTGTACAAGTGAAAAGTCCAGCTAACTATAACACCCCTGAAACCTATGTTTTTTTCAGTGAATTTCTGAGGTTTTTTAAATGCTAATTCCTAACTATAACGTGCCTGAAACCTATGTTTTTTTCTGTGAATATATATATATATATATATATATATATATATTCACTTAAAAAAACATAGGTTTCACACATGTTATAGTTAGGTGGATATTTCACTCGTAAAAAAACAATGAAATTCCCCCGTTATAGTTAGTTCAGATAACTATAACTCGCGCGCCCGCAATCCTGCTCACGACGTCACATATTACATCACTCATGACATGGTCAGTGGCATCACTCATGACATCACTGATCATCCTTGTGATAGAGTGGCGGTCGGAAGAGTTATAGTTATAACTCCTAACTATAACGGGGGAATTTCATTGTTTTTTTACGAGTGAAATATCCACCTAACTATAACATGTGTGAAACCTATGGTTGTTTAAGTGAATTTGCAAGGTTTTTTAAATGCTAAGTTATGTATGTATTATTATTTTTTTTATACATTTATTTTACAATAATTTTTTTTTTTTTTTTTTTTTTAAATTTGGTTTTTCACCGTGCGCGCACATTTCACAGATGAAGGGAACAGAGTCTTCCTCTTGAACTTTAGACTCTGCATCGGTACTTACTTGTAGGTTCCACAAAAACACTTAAATGTGATTTTTATTTCTTTTTTTTTATGTTTTTTTTCTGCCGTGCGCGTACAGTAAGCTTACCGTACGTGTACTTCGCGATTTAAAAAAAAAAAATTACAATGTATTTTTCATACTTCTGGGTCCTTCTTGGACCCCCTGACAAACGCTAGGGGGTCTGCAACTCTCTTCGTTGCCCCCTTTTCACGTTCTCCACCTTTGTTTATCAGTGTGAGACACACAAAATGGCGGCCGACACTTCCTGATTTCGACTGATTCGAATGTTTACAGTCATGTAACCACCAATCAGAATTGAGCTCGCGCACGGCAGCGTGCGCGTACGGTAAGCTCACCGTACGCGCTCGCAGCACGCTTATAGATATATATATGCTTTTAAATGCTATTTTCTCAGGAACTACTGAACAGATTTACACCAGACCTGCAAAAGGCACATCCCTGACCTGAGGACTACCTCTCTGCCAAATTTCAAGTAATTCTGTTCAGCCATTCGGGATGTAGCTTGGACTAAAGGTCCTATGGGAAAATGCATGCGGAATATGCGTTTTGGGACACCACCTTTTTCTCAGCCCCCGCTTGACGAATCCCCCCGAGTCTTTCAGGGAAGGAGCGGAGCGGAGCGCCCCACCTATTTTGAAAATTTCGCGAGGATTCGTCAACCGGCGCCAAAGTTATTCCAAATAGAATGTTGCGGATTTCCTATGGAAACACGGTCCTAACTATAACTATCTACTGGCGACCGCCAGTAGATAATATCTATATATATATATATATTTAAATGTAATTACATTTTAAATTATGTTTTTAACATTTTATAATTAAAAATAACCATTTTTTTTAAATATTATTAAGTAAATATATATAATTTAAAAATGCATGTTTATTTTTTTACATTGCATTTATTATTTATTAATGTGAAAGTTTTTTTATTATTTTTAAGTATGTTTTACTTAATTATATTTAATATTTAATACATTTTAGATTACTTTTAAGACATTTAAAAAGTCGATATTTTAGCAAACTATATTATTGACAACGATAGTTATGATTCAATATTTTTGTACTTACCTGTTTGTAGATAGGAAGTCAATATTCTGGTACTCGATATTTTTACCTCGATATTCTGGCAGCTCGATATTCTTCTCCTCGATATTCTGTCAGTGATCTGTATTTAGACTCTACAAGGAAAAAGATTCAGCTGAGGGGTTCAGAGATATAGATTTTACAAGGCACAGTAATAATGCACTTTCTACTCAACCACAATCAAGCAGTGGCACTTTCAACAAATGTGAAACTCAGAAACTTTATGAGCACAAATCTTTGGCAAATTGTGTTGCGGTTGGTTAGAGTTTTTTCGGGTGACCAACTCTGGCAGGGAGCCAGTCAAAGGGTCCAGCAAGGTCCTCAGAAACAGTTACCATAGGGGGAGAAGCAGGCTTCACTCAGTTCCAGACACGTTTAACCTTTCCTGTGGGATCCTATGGAAGTGGTTCTGATGCATGGGATACAAGATGCTGAAGATGCTCAAGGATGTTGTGGATGTGTTGCGGTCGACAAGTGTCTTCCTACGGCTACTCCTCAGTCCATGAAAGGGGTGAGACCGTCCTGGCCATGGGGGTCTACATCCCTCAAATTCCTCTTGGCCCTGGCAGATGTCAATGCACCACTGGGCTACCAGTCGCCTGGTATCTTAGTCACAGCCTTATGCTGAAGGGGTCAACGTGCAATCCTGTACTCTCCAGTAAGGAGACCAAGTCTTTCCACAGTAAAATCATCAATTTTGACTCCCAGGACATGTAACATTCATGTTCTGCCCATTAAATATGTTGTACCCTGCCTTAGGGCTCGGTAGGCCTGTCATAGGGGTGACTTAAACATATTGCAGCGGGAGGTTTGGCATTGCATTTGCTTTTAATGGCAGTCGGGCTAGCCCTTTAAAACTGCTCCTACAGTCTTCAATGGCAGCCTGGGTGACTAATTTTATTAATGTCACAATCAGGGTGGTACAAGAACTTATAATTAAGTTAGCTTATGCACATTCAGCAGTAGCTGATGTAACATACATGTTTTGAGGTCAAGGCACTGGCACTGAGGTCTGGTTAGCAGGTCTCAGTGCATTCTCAGAGTCCAAAAGCCAGTGGCATCAGTACACAAAGCTGGGAGTGACAACCCGAGGCCTCTAGCAAACCTTTACTGAGAGAAAATTTGCCTCCAACATAATTGTTCCATACTGTCCGAAATTTCATAAGGGTAATTCACAGTTATGAAGGCTAATTTATTCTATTCTGTTAATTTGCACTTACTAAGGAAGGTAGTTGAGCATATACGTAAACAGGATATGTGCAAAGACCTATGCAAATCAAATCCCTAAATATTGCATAAATATGTGTGAGAGACACCATCCCTATTCCCCTGTTTACCAGTTTGTCTCCTGAGGGAAATAATGGTGTAGGCTTTTATAACAATAATGGTATTTGTTACCTCGTGCTGGACCTCAAGTAGGAACATTGTCTAAGTCCCAATTTATCTGCAGGAAATCTGGTTACTCTGCTATAATTAGAAACAGTCCTTAAATTTTCAATGTTGGCTCACCAGGGACCAAAACATGTTTTTATTAGTAGTAGGCTTCAAACAACTTCGTTTTTGGTTCATATGTAAATTTCAAGTTCAATCTAGCCCAGTAGACCTCTTCCAAGAAGACAAAAGCTTTGTCTGCTTGTAGGATCTTCTCTAACCGTCAGCCGCAAGAATGAAATCCACAGGGCAAGCTAGAGAAAAGTTTAGTTCCAACAGACCCGCAGGAGTTCTTCCACCCGTGCAAGAGCATCCTCAATTTTAGGCCCTCTTGTACCCCCCAGACACAGGAAGGAAGCTCCACTGGAGCAGGTAGATTTAGCTGGTAATACTTTGACCTCGTTAGTCCTGTGGGTTTGCAGAGTCCTGCGCAACAAAAATCTGGTGCACAACGTTGGACCACACTTTTCTTACATGAGATTTCTAAGGAAAATATTCCCATTTTTGCCTTAGCATCTTCATGCTGAGGTGTTCCTCATCCTGGATTGACTAGTGCGTCCTGTCTTATCATCTTCTTTTTTTTTAATTCTAGGATACTGTTCTAGCGCTAAGTTGCCTCTATTAGTGAACAAGCGCTACTTCAAAAACTAATAATGATGTTCCTAGCACCAGTGCACCGACTGCAACATTCAAGAATTCATCTTAAAATATACTGTTTTTGCATTAAGTAAGGGGGAACCTTCTGAGTGCTTGCCCAATAGATACCTGGTGTTTTAAAGATGACATATTCCAATGCAAAATGAGGAAGTGATGATGCATGTGAACCGGTGGCTAGTGAAATGGAAGTCCTGCCCCAGCCTATGGCCGACAGTGGCCATGACCTATAAATCATGCTTCCTTATAATAACAAATATCTGCATGTCCTGCTGCAGGCCACTCAAGAGACCCTTAACCAAGGAAGAAGCTTTCTGAAGAACCGCCAACGCGCAGCCAAGCCCTCTGCGGACCACGAAAATTAGCTTAAAAAAGAGTAAATGTCATCTAGCCATAACTAATGCTTTTAAATTACGTTGCCGTGCTGCCTTTCTAAACAAAATCATTTTAAAAGCTTTTAAAAGCAGTCCCATAACCTCACAAATGCTTCTCAGCCACGCATCACGGATGGGCGCGGGGGTAAAAATGCAAAAGAGGTTGTTATTCCTAAAACGTTTCCCTTTTTTTATTTAACAAGTCGTTAAAATAATATGGCAGCTGCTTTTAAGGGCTTTTTCCATCATCCTTCCTTCTTACTGCAGGTAGTCATATAGTTTACATATATGCGCTATTTTGAAAGTTGTCTACTACACAGGTTGTAGTTTAATAGCTGAGGCTTAACCAAAGAATTACGCCACACTGTTAATATAGTTGAGTCATTTATTTTCACTCGAAGGCGCTATTTCGAAAGTTTAAAAAAGACACAATATCGTGGTTGAAGCAAAGCCAAAAAAGTGCGCTTTTAAAAATATTTTACGGTTTCTTTTGATGTCAACAGTCAAATGTTGGGGTCTCTATGATACCAGGGCTGGGAATCCATAGCAGCTTGGTAAATGTTGTCAGACCAGCCCCCATAGGATGCTTAGGGAGTGAGCGAGCCTAACATGAACATGCGGAGGAATATGGCAAACATGGTGCATTCTCCACCACATTTTCATCATATATTTGAATATATTAACTTGAAAAGCACAGTAAACGATGACCTTAGAGTGCACTTCAGACAGCTCGTACCAAATGAGTTTTAAAGCTGTGTGATCTTATTCACGTTTCCAGTCCAGTGAGTAACTTTTACGCAGACAGGTGACCATGAGTGAGTATGGACAGATCTGCTCAGTTCCACCCCAACCCCAGGAATTATAAAGTCTGCTATGTCGTCACTGTGCCTTGCCAGCCCACCTGGACTGATCTACCCAAATTAAGTAGCTCAGCGAGGTAAGCAGCTACCGTGGATATCAGTGGGTGACCTAAAGAGAATGAGTTCTCTGCCACGTCAGAGACGGAGCAGCCTTTCCGTACCTCCAATGATGACAATACACAAACCATTGCACTGATGTGAATATAACATCCACCATTAAGGTGCTCTGTGGCTGCAAACTTGCCAAGTAACCATGACTCCCTGAACGTGAGGGACTCTTTACTAGCAGCCTCCCTGTTTTTGGCCACTAGTCCCCTAGAAGATAATAATAAACAGAATTCCACAAAAGGACAGAAAATGGCTTCAAACAGCCCCTGCAACTGATCCACATATTTCGGTGATAAGACAGGAATGCTGGAGTTCTGGGATGAGTGCAAGATACCTTGATGCCATGGCCAGCGGTTGCATGTGAGGGGCGTTCCATAGCAAGCACCCGACCAGAGGGAGCAGAGGGACCAATCTTAACTCTTAAGGTATTGTGAGCGCCCCACCCTTACCAGAGCTGAAAGCCGAGGCTCCCAGGTCACTCAGTCACTACTGGAAAGGAAACTCCCTAGCTGCGAGTTTGGACAAGTGACTCCAGAAAAGTTTTCAGTAACCTGAAGCAGCTTAGCTCCATAGACGTTCAGAAACGCACTAACCAGTGATGCCTCTGAGTACAGGATCCCTTGCTTGCACGTCATTCTTCACAAAACTCTGACATAGGAATACTGAACATATAGAAATGTCACGCTTATCTGCATTGAGAACTTGGCAGGGCCAAGTTGTCGGTTCACATCAGAGTGACGTTTCTACACTTTCATTTGGCAGTTCTGCAATGTATTCACTCACTGCAGCTGGCTGCAGCTGGCCTGCTTGACAGGGGTCTGGCCTAGGCCTGCCTACACGGGGATTCCTTTCTGTGCCGGACCATCGCCCTACATGGCCATCTGCACAGAGCAACACAGCTGTCTGTCTTTTATTTCCATGACGACTGTCGTCATAGAAATATTGGACAAAAGTGCTAAGTTTCATTTGATTTGCCCAACTCGGGAATGAAATCATTGTTCAAGCCGGCCCTGACATCTTCCATACACCCGGGAGGCCGGGAAATGAGTCAATGATTGGTGAACTGCTGATTTTATTATTATGTAGTGATTTTGCAGCACTAGTGGGGAGGTGTGGTGCAGTGGCCAGGGCAGCTGACTTCAGAGCACAGGGTTCACGGTTCAATCCCCAGCTCTGGCGGCAGCTCGGCTCAGCACCATGTGGCTCTGGGCCGTAGCTCACTTTATTTCCACAACGGCCCCAGCACCTTGAAACCCATAAGAGTGAGTAGTTTGCGCTTTACAAATATGGATTTACATTTTTTAGTGCAAAATCGGACACCAGTAACAAAATAGCCCCCCTGGTAACAAAACCGGCCCCCACCCTTCCAGCCTGTTAGACCTGACACCTTGGCATGGGTCTTCCTTCCATTTCTTGCTGTTGCCTCATGTGTTGTTGCTGGTGTTAGATGCTTTGGACACTGTGCCACTGCTATCCAGTGCCACAGTGCAAGTGCTCCCTTTTGTAAATTGATGTATGGATTAGTGATTCCATAATCGGCTGGTTCGGTTTATCTGTCAGACCCTAGTACAGTGCCACAGGAGGGCCCAGGGCTGATAATCCAAATGCTGCTGGTGGGCTTGCAGCACTGGTTGTGCCACCCATAGAAGCAGCCTGTAAAAGTAGGTCTATGGCTTGCCATTGCAGAGCCTGTGTGCAGTCTGGTACTGCCATGCTGACTGGGTAAGTGCACCCACTTTCCAGTCCCTAAACCTTCCCTTTTCTTCATATCAGACACCCCTATGGTAGGCCCCAGGGCAGGGTGCATTGTAAGCATGTCCTAATAGTAAATTACATCCATTTTTGTTTTTCACTATTGCAAGGCTACCTGTTCCCCATATGCCAGAATGGGCAGTTTGATTATTACATCTTATAATCCTAACTGACTCAGGGAACATGGTGGGAATTCGAGTTTAGTATGCCTGAACTCAGAATGATAAAATACATCTTTTAGTGAAGTTGGTTTTAACATTCTGGTGCCGATTCCGATCCGGGTCGGAAAGCACTCCGACCGAGCCGGATCCGGAGTGTTTTCCGACCATGCGGGAATCCTGCAGTCCGACCGAGCAAGTACGATGCGGCCGCATGCTGCCGGACTCGGTTCGGTCGGACTCCCATAGAAGTCAATGGGAGCCGGTCGTACGACGCGTACATGGGCTCCCACTGACTGAATGGGTACATCTCGCACAAGGGCACCCCCTACAGTGGGTACACGTCGGTGCCCTCCGCATCGTACATGCCTGTGTTGGGGGGACCCTTGGGTCTCCCCCTGTGTCCGAGTCAAAGGGTTGCGGGTGTTAGGGGGTCTGACGCGGACACCCAAAGGCAACCACCCGGAAGTTTTGCGAGCCGGACAATCGGCTCGCACAGGCTGTCCGACGCGTGCATCGTACTGGCTCGGTCATAAATCGCATCCATTGCATGCCACGGTTAGCTTCCGACCAAGACGTATGGAGCGGTTCGGACCCGGAAATGACTCGGTCGGTGAATTTCACGTTGCTCGCAACGTACTTGCTTGCTCGTACAGCTGTACGAGTTGGGCGGAAAACACGCGTACAGCTCGTAGTTTTTCCTGCCGGATCGCATTCGGTGCCCTTCCGACCCGGATCAGAATCGGCCCCTCTGTGTTTTCAAATACCACTTTTAGAAAGTAGGTATTTTCTTGTCCAACCATCCAGGCCTGCCTCTGCTAGGTTGTGTATTCCTTGTCTGGAGTTTGAGTGACAGGGGCTGGGGAAATTCCAGGAGACAGGGTGGGTCAGCACAGGGCTGAATAGAGAGATCTGCATCTAGATGGATGGGAGGAGTTGCACCTGGGACCTGAATAGGGCTGTGCTTTCCCTCCACAATGCTGGCTCCACCTCCTGTGGTGCGTCTGAAGTCTCTGCCCTGCACTCTGAAAGGAAAGGAGTCTTGTCAACAAAGTGCTCCAGGACTGACCAGAACTGGTTTGGACTAGTCCAATGCCTCTCTGCCTTCAGAGAACAAAGAGAAACTGGGTATAAATATTGGGACCCAAACCCAAGAACTTTAGATGACTTTGGGAAACAAGAAGAAACCTATGCTGAGGAGTGGAACCAGAAGAAACTGAGGAGAGACTATCCCTAAGCTGAAGTGCTGCTTGGGGGATTGGCCTGAAGAGGTTGCCTGACTGTCAAAGAAAGAAGAAAGGACTTTGTGTGCACTTTATTCAACTTGTGAAGGATCTCCAAGGGCTTGGAAAAGAGCTTGCCTCCTGCTGAAGTCTCAGGGACAACAGACTTCACCCACCAGCTCCCCAAGAGTTATTTGTAGTGCCTGCTGTTTTGCGAGGCTTTCTGAGGGACTGCGCGTCACAAGGAGCTGGAAGCGGGACTCACAAACAAGAAGCGTGTTGCCGAACTGCCACTGCCGCTTCACAAGACGAAGCGCCTCGCATCGCCGGAGAAGAGGTTCGACGTTGCATCAGATGCTGCCGCATCACCGGGAAGCGTGTCTCCGAAGGATCGTTGAGACATCGCAGGTCCACCGAAGCGCCTCGCATCGCCAGAGAATCATGTCACAGGGCCTGTCGCGGCTCATCGCCGGAGAAGAGGATCGACGTCGCATCAGACGCCGCCGCATCTCCAGGAAGCATGTCGCAGGGCCTGTCACGGCTCATCGCCGTAGAAGAGGATCGATGTCGCATCAGACGCAGCCGCATCACCGGGAAGAGTGTTGCAGGGCCTGCCGCGGCTCGCATCGTTGTCAAAGCAGCTCGCATCGCCATGGGAGAGGATCGACGTCGCATCATACGCCGCCGCATCACTGGGAAGCGTGTCGCAGCGCCTCTCGCGGCTCACATCTTAAAGAAGCATCTCGCATCGCCGGAGAAGAGGATTGACGTCACATCAGGCTCTGCCGCATCACCGGGAAGCGTGTCGCATCAAGAAGAAAACACCATCTTTGTTTCTTTGCACCGGATCTTCAACGCATCACCATCCTTGCAACACTTTCGTTGTCTTGCGTTACGCATCTTCAGGTACATTGAACGCTGAGTGTCGCATTTCCCATCTTATGAGAACTAAGCAAAATTCTACTATTATAAAGTAACAGTATTGTGGATTTGTGTCGTTTTTGGTCTTGTGATAAGTCTATCTAAAGAATACTTGTTTTTGATATAAAACTTGTGTGGTGTCCATCTGTAGTGTTGTCACTTGATTACAGTATGTGTTCACAAATGCTTTACGCACTGCCTCTGAGAAAAGCCTGTCTGCTCATGCCAAGCTACCAAGGGGGTGAACAGGGGTTATTTAAGGAGTGTACCCCCTTACCCTGACTAGACGCAAGGGTCTCTGTTTGTCACAGGTACCTACCTATGTCAACTAGAGACCCCCAAATCTAACAGGCTGGTACTGCCAGTCGGGTGGTGTATGATACCTTAATGATAGAGTGATACAAAACAACCATTCTCTGAAAAACGAAGCACTTAAATGTTTCAAGAGCTCCTGTGCATGCCTCAATCCCCAAAATAAATATTTCTATATACTTTCCTCCCATATGTTTCCATATCCTTTTCACCAAACCACAAAAACAGAATAAGGTGTCACAAGTGTATGACTTTACTGCTTGCTTATTGACTTTGTAGCAAAGCTTTTACCACAAAAACGGGTCTGAAGAGACTTGTTTTTCTAACATGGCAAAGGTTGAAGCAACCTCTGGAAAATGTCAACTACATGACAAAATTAGCCATCTGTTTAAAAATGGGGCAAATGAACATCCAAGTGCTGAATGCCATATTGCTTGACAACTGTTTCCCACGAAATGGTAGTGTCTGTGAGACTTAAAACGTCCAAAAAGTACAGTGATGGTGCTTCATGCTGTTGCTGAGAATGGTTGGTGTCAACAGTTCAAAGGGGTGCATCAAGAGCATTGGTGGAATCCGTTGCAAAGTTTTACTCTTGGTGCATTTCTTGATTCTCTGAAGACAATCTTGTCAGGACAGCAAAGTCATCCATGACCTTCTGAGGTCTTCCTCTGAGGTCCCTCTACCTCCTGGTAACTATTGGTGCAGCAGCTGCAGGTCCAGCTCTCGCTTTAGGAGGTCCATTGATGTGCTGCCCACAGGACTGTGTGTGGGATGTGTTCGGGTTGCGTGCTACAGACAAGTGGAACAGGACACAGATGGGGTGAGGAGATAGTCGCTGGTTGATTAATGCTTTAGTGTGTCATAAGTGCTTCTTGATTTATGGTGTAGCAATGGCATTAGTCTCCACTCTAGTTGTAAGATGCTCCATAGATAGTAGCGGTAATACACTTAACAAGGACTCTCATGATGGCATTGCCAGTACGGTGAACCTATATGACCAATTTCAATGACTTTCTTTCAGGGTTGCAGGAATCCGTCCTTGGTTCATCAACAGTTGGAGTGATGGTGACCAGGTGGCCTTTGTATCCTCTTAACTCCATGAGTTGCTATGTCTTCTGCTTCTGCATGGTATCAGTGTTTCTTGGTGTGGATGCCGTGGTTCGCTAGGCAGCTGGCGACTATCTGGAGGTTTGCAATGGGAAGCTTGGGTCAGAGACTCATGCATGCATGTGGCCGACACTTCGTATTACCATTGGGTTGTCAGCAGGTCATTTTTGCTTCACATAAGCGGCTCAATTGTGTCAGTCGACACACTCATTATTTTGAACGAGTCTGCTATGGGGCGACTTCAGCGGCTTCCAGGCTTGGTCGTACCTGGCCATCTCTTCTTCCAACCTTTGTCGGTGATCAGGTTTCCTAGTCTGAACCGGCTGGTTAGACTTCTTTCCTTTCTTTCTCCTCGGTGCTCCAACATGCACCTTCATCTTGACTATGTGGGAGAGACCTCTAGTCGCTTCAGCCTTTTCTTTTCCATCTGGGTGTTCTCATGTGCACTGTCTTCTGGGACTGGCTAATGGGGCCTATCCATGATTGACTGTCTGTGCTGTCAGGCCAACATGTCTTTTGGTACAGGTCTCAGTCTTAGCAGAGATCAGGGCAGGCTCTGATCCACTCTCCTTCAATTCTTCTCTTGTGCTGTGTGGAGTGAGGCAATGTGTCACCTTTTCTTTTCATCAGTGACTTTTTTGAAACTCCAGTCCTGTGGTTAGAAATGTGCAGCTTGCGCTCTGCCTCTAGGATCTTCCTTCTGCGCAGCTCTCTCCTTCTATGGGTATCAGGCCATCTGTCGTATGTTCCCCTATCGGCAACTTTCTTGGAGCTCCTACATTGTGAACAGAAAAGTGAGGCTGTGTGGCGCCATGGTTAGGCTGCGCCTTCTCGATGGCACAGTTCAAGGACATTGAGGCCTTTCAATCAGGTATGATTTGAGTAGGAGGTCACCCTGGGCTTTGAGGATGCAGATGGCAGATACTTGATCTCTGGAGCAAGGTCTCAGGTGCAGTGTTCTTCCTTTCTCTTTTAGTCCGGCTTTGCTTTCTCTGGGCCTCATCCAGCCTGGGGTCATGTCTGCATAGCATACTAGGACGATGCATGTAGAGTCTCTGGGGTTCCTGGCAGAGGGGAGGTGTAAGACTCCATCTTTTGGTTGCACTTAGTGATATTAGGGGGCTTCAGTGATGTCTCCTCTCCATCCTCACGGCAGAAGTAGAGTTGAAGTGCTCTTCTCCCTTGCGTATCCAGGTAACCCCCAGCTCTCTCCTCACCTCCTGGGGGAAACAGGCTTTGGGCAGTTTCGTGACAGGGCCGGTGGAGGCCGTTCAGTTTTGGGGCACCTCAATGGCACAGCATTCCAACAGTGCAGCCACACAGTGCTTGTGAGCCCTTTGGTGGCCCTCTTTCAGCACTGCAGGACAGGGGTTCTCTTTCCATCACATCACTTCCTGCCTCATGTTCACAGCCTGGTGCTTCTATGCTTACCAGATTCTGGTCTTCCTCACCCCTCTCCTTGGCCAGCTGTGTCTTTGAGCCCAGGTTAGTTGCCGGGGCAGGCCTTGTGTATATTGTCAGCAGGAATCCATGGTATCTTCCTGATGATGGCCCAGGAGGAGTCCTCCAGCCTCTTCTTTTAATTCTACCTTTCACAGACCATGAACTGGTGCGGTGCCGTTGCTCACCAGTAGGGATGGCAACACAGCCAGCATGACTTCTGTTGGAAGTCTGCATTTAGGGCACTTTGACCCTTAGTTGTGCGGGTCCCCCAGTGAGATCTGAGGATGGATTGATTCTGGGCTGCTGGACAGAGACCACACATGTTCCTCCTTTGCCAGCATGATGCCGAAGCCCAGTCTATATTTTATTTATTCTGATGGTGCCCCTGCCAGCTGGTGCCCAAAAGTCTTAAGTGTGGACCTATGAGTGCTGTGGAGTGCTTTCTCAACTTCAGTTCAGCAGACTCACAGATATGTTCAGGGGTGGTAGGGACTGGGAGGCAAAAACAGCCCACTGCAAGGCTAACGCATCCCAGATAACCTAGAAGCTAGTCACAACGTGAGGGGTTTGTTTCTCCAGTGTGGGACATCAGAGAATAGTGGAGCAGTGCCAATAATGTCTCTGATTAGTGCATTCTTCTTATTAGACTTCTTTTCTTTTTTGGAAGTGATATACACACGCACTCTAGCGGCTTGGTGTGAATGCTGAGCAGCCTCTTTCACTGTCCCTTATACGAGAGAGATCCAGTCGGGGATGGTCCACGAGATACCACAGTCAGGATCATGCTGTCTACCTCCTCTAGCAGTTGGCTGGCTGTACTCAGGCACCGCATGCCTTGCCCATGCACCGCTCTGGCCGTAACACCTCGAAGGACTCCAAAATTCTCCTGCCTGTGAAAGGTTAGATATGGGTAGCTCCACCACCTCCTGCTCTGTCATGGCAACTTCTATGCATGATGCATCCTTCCTGTCAGGGCTGTAAAAATATGGTGCTATCTTCTCCAGCGTGATAATGGCGCTATCTTCAGCTTGCACAGTGATAGAGTTATCTTTTCCTTTCTGGGCCAAGTCCCGCTCCTCCCTTGAGCCTCATTGATGGTGTACCTTCTTTCCCTCCTCACCAAAACGAAAGTTGGTTGCCCCAATATGAGGAGGGCAACGGTCAGAGTCTGAGCTGACCATGGCCTGGGTGACAGGTGGGGATCATCCCCCTTCGTCGTCAATGGTATAATGTGAGCCCTAGGCTCATATGCTAAATAAATAAATGACACAGAAACCAGTGGTATGTATCTGTAACTGGCTTTGGGTACATGCATCCCATGCTTCTGTTGTGAGTATCACCTGACTGGGAAAGACTGTGGTGGATGGGTGTGGGATGGGTGTAAGAACAGCCCCCATCAGGACACTACACAAAGAACACTTGAGCAAGTAAATGTTCTTTGGAGATTAAACTGGTCGATCATGAAGTGTGAGGAACATTGGACAGGCCTCATGCTTCTTAGACGATCGGTCTACTGCCAGTGTTGGAATAGATCTTTGGGGAGAATCTTAAGTATGCTCACATTGTTTCCAAGATGATTCGTAAATGTGACATATTTAGATTACAATCACCCAAGGCGAGCTGCTGTTCTCAATATTAGAACTGTTGTGTGACCCTGAAATGATTTCATTCACACCCAGAAGATTTTCTGAGCCATAAAAGGAAAAGGTGACCAATTTCGCAGAAGAGGCAAACTGGCCATTGTTTTGACCCCTTCCCATTCAGGTATGCTTTTATAGGTATGAGTTTTAGGATTCAGGCAAAAAACATCTGCCAGAGATTCTGACCTAGGAAATCAAAGCACACGTAGGAGTATTGATAATGTGCAAAATTTTATTTCCTATAAACTATTTTACAAATGATATGAACAAGACAGATTTTAAAAGTTATAACAACTCAGCAAATAAAATATACAAAAGGCCATTAGTAAGATATGTCTTAATCATGTTTCCTCACACATTCATAATTAATTTGCATAATCCCAATTTAAGTTGTAATTAGCTGATTGACTGCCAAGCTGCATTCGTTTATTTCATGCTAAGTCATGTAAGCATGCCTCCCTCACATGTTTCATGTCATTATTTCAGGATTAGGTACTCCGTATTTCATCAAATCTTAAGCAACCATTCAATGAGTCTTGCCCCCTCAATCTTCAGTATCTTTTATACCTTGTTGTATGTGGTGGTCTATAAAGAAAGGGGTTGTTAGCTTGCTCGTGGCTCCTATATTACTACACAGGACAGTGAATAATATTTCTGTCCAGATTCTAGGAAGTAAATGGAAGCCTACTTCTACGTCATCTCCTCTAATTCCTTCAAGATTTTACTAGCAATGCCATTTCTCCTCGTAGTCACATTTCAATTAGTGTGTTTACTAAAGAGTTTGAGAGATTAAGGGCCTTATGTCCGACAAAGTGGCGGAGCGTGTTGTTATCCTCCTGGGCTTAACGAATTGCTTCGCCACTTCGGAAACGCAAGGCTGCACCATATTTACAAGAATGTGGTACAGCCTTGCGTTTCCCCCTGCGATGGGGCTAAGTTTAACAACTTAGCGCGAATGCAGGCACCCTTGCACCAGAGTGCAAGGATGTCTGGGTACAGGAGAGGATTGGTTACGTGTAGGAAGGTGTCCCTTCCTGCACATAAACAATCTTAAAATGCCATTTTGTAACTTTCATGTGTGCTGCTTCATGCAGCACACATGAAAGTTACGAAATGGCATTTTTAAAAAGGTTTGTTTATGTGCAGGAAGGAAATAATGCATTTCTCCTCGTTTCGCCACCATAAGACCAGGGTTTTCCTGGTCTTAATTTTGGTGCTGCCTCCTATGTACGCCACCCTTGTAAATAGGAGGCAGCGTCAAATATAATGAGTGTTGCGGTGGAACACCCACCGCAACACCCACTGCACGCCCCTTTCATGATAAAAATAGCATGAAAGGGGGCCTTTTGTGGCTTAACGCTGCCCTGTACATAAGGCAAGGCCCCTATCGCCACAGGAACATCACTAAAAGTGACGCTCCCGTGGCGATAGGGGCTTGCACATATGCCCCTACATCTCGCCTTTAGCTGGCAACAATGAGCCAATTGAGCACATATTGGACAGTCTATATAAACTCAAAGGCTCACGTTAGAGATGAGCAGGCCTGATTTCTATGCCCTATTTTTCCTTTGTGCAGTCTGAAAAAGCGAATTTTATTTTCCATCAAAAAGCTTTTATTAAAATGTGCAAAAGCCTATGTTAAAATAGCACACATATTAAAAACTAACATTTGAAGCAGATAATACTACTTAAATGCTAACCCTAAAAGTGAAGTAAGTATGTGCTGATTTAAATTAGCCTAACTGTCGATGCCATGTTAACTGAAAATAACGCATTATTGTCCAAAGTCCTATTTGCATGTTGAATAGCTGTTTGCATGGGTTGTTTTTCTTCTCCTTACTGCAGATGTTCTAACTTTCCAGAAGCCTACTGTTAGCTAGTGAATACTGAATAGGCACTTGTTTTTTATTAGACAACTGGTAGTGAGGTTCTCACTGGAGAGTAGGCAACAGGAAGAATGAGTCTTCAGAAGCACCATGTCATGTAAAAAAAGAAATTAAAATATGTTTTATAAATCGCTTGATTGCCCATGGGTGTATTGGCGCTAATCCAGCAACAGAAGGATAGAAAGAGAGAAAAAGAATAAACAACGGAGTTGGAATCTACAAGTTAAGAAGCCATGTTTTAAGATTCTTCCTAAAGAAAGACAAGGGGCGTATTTCTTAAGATGAAGTGGTAATGGATTCCACTGTTTGGGTGTCCAATAAATGAAGCTTCTTCTGCCCCAACAAACACTTTTGCATTTAGTGACAATTAGATTGAAGGCAGAGGAAGAACGCAATGGCCTAGGAGGAACATACCAGATGATTGTATTTTTAAAATAGCCTGGTCACACATCATGCAAGGCTTTAAAGGCAATGCACAAAGCTTTGAAATTGATACGCTACCACTGAAGTTGGATCAACACCTTTGAGGCAGACTGGTGCCTAGGTATTCCAAGGAATAGCCATGCTGCAGCATTCTGCAGGATCTGCAGTTTATTCAGTAGACGTTTCTGCACGTTGATGTACAAAGCATTGATATAGTCAAACTTAGAAAGGATGAGAGTGGTTACAACTAGTTTCCTCAAATCTATTGGGATGAAAGTAAAAATCTTTCTCAAGATTTTTAGAGTAAGAAAAGATAAGGAAGTTACCACTGTTTGTCAAATGACAGATGGTTGCCAAAGAAAACTCCCAGAACTTTCACTTTTGCTGCTGGCAGAGGTACATTACGTAACTCAGATGGTCACCTGTTTGGAGACCAAAAAGAAACATTCTGTTTTGTCAGAAATTAATTGTAGGCAGTTGTTTAGCATCCAATTGTTGACATGCTGCATACAGCTGTGAAAGTTTGCGGCCGATTCTTGCTGGTTTCCATATATAGAAACAATAATCTGGGTATCATCTGCATAGCTAACGGCAGAGAGACCACATTTTTCAATTAGGGTAGCTAGGGGTGTTACAATAAGTTGAAGAGTGTGGGGCACAAAGGTGAGCCCTGTGGGATCCCACAAGAAAGAGAGAACGAGCTAGAAAAAAAGCTGTCCATTGATACAAATTGCTATCCCTCTGAGAGAAAAGATTTAATCAACACAAGAGCAGTGCCACTTATACCCAAGGACTCGACACAGCCAATCAAAACCTTCTGATTGACCGTGTCCAAAGTGACAGAAAGATCCAGCAAAATTAGCGGTGCAGGATTTCCATTGTCCAAAAAGGCTCTCAAATTCCTCAGATGAGGTAATCAAAGCAGACTCTACTATGCTGGCTGTGAAAGCCAAATTGAGAATAGTGCAATAGTTTATTGGATTCCAGGAAGTAAGTTAATTCCTTGTTAATTGCCTTTTCCACAATCTAAGATGGAAAAGGAAGATGAGAAATGGGACTATATTTGCTCGCATCCAGCAGATTGAGGTGAGTATTTTTTAGCAAAGGTAAAATTGAAGCTACCATCCAACTTGTAGGAAAATATCCTTGCTGAAACATTTCGTTAAAAATAGTGGTTAAATGACTAGCTATAGTGACAGAAGCCAACTGTAGGGTCTTTGATGGACAAGGGTCTAGGAGTGCCGGACCAGGTAGTGAGAATGAAATCCTGAACTTGATCCACCGTTAAAGGAGTAAAAGAAGAGGGAGATGGTGGGCTCAAAGCAGATGGCACCATCTTGGGGGTCTGAGAAAAGGCATCTCCAGAGACTGAAACATCTGCAAACAGCGAAGATGCTAGGGCTTGCCCCAAGGTGCTGGATAAAGTATTGAAGATGTCCAACACTTTTGCCTGAAAGGCGGATGCAATATTGTTGCATATAATCTGACTCTGCTTTCTATTTTCTTCTGACAGCTAAATTTGGTGAGTCTTTGACCATGGAAAAAAGTTCCTTATTTGAATCCTTAGTGGAAATAATGTTTTGTTAAAAATAAGCGGATTTGTCTACAACAATCTGATCCTTGTATTCAGAAAGAGTTTTTTCCAAAGTGTCGTAAATATGCCTGCAGCGACACTCTTGGTGTCTGCAGAGCTGTTTCAGATCTCTAAGATTCTGCGAAAACCAAGGTGGGGGTGAGTTAGCCACTTTGTATGAACTGATCTACAGTGGAGCAGCTGATTTACAGCTAAAGTAAGCCAGGAGATATATTCTGACATAACCTGGTCAAGAATTCTAGAGACCTTAGGGAGAGAAGATAGCAGTTTGCGATCAAACGGTTCTGCCTCAAATAGTTTTTGCCAAGTTATTACAAAAACATTCAAAGACATCTGCCTATGCATGTTGACAAGTGCAGCCATCTTTGAATGCTCTGTCAAACAATTATAAAACATTCCAAAAAGGCTTCCTGCGCATGTGCCTGCAGCCATGGGAGGACCTTTTATTTATGATTTTGTAATAATGATTCACAAAAACATTAAACAAACATTGGTATAGCCAGTAGTAATGTCAAAGATATTGGCTTCGCCAATTTTTATTGCAATAATATTTGTTTGATGGTGTGTCCTAAATAAAAGCCAGCAACAGTTCTGATAGGTGACATTTTACAATGGAAAATCTGGAAGACAGCAGAAAGAAGGTTAATTTGCTGTACATCAATTGGGTAGTGAATATATGCAATCTGAGTTGCTCACTTTATAACTGCTGGAACAAACTTAGGTTCCTATCCTGTGGAACAATAGCTCCACCACCCTCATGAAATGGTGCTGCTGCCTAAGAGTGCAATTTATTCAGATTATTCCGGTCCGTGTTTTCTTTTCATTTTCAAATCTAATAGGTTCCACCAATCAAAACGAGAGCACAAAGATACTTTAGGAAAAAATCAAAACCTTTGAGTACATGCCACTTAACATATGTATTCGACACAGGACACTAACAGCAAGGTGAGTCCATAAATATGAATGCTGGTCTGCCTGGTTTAGAATGTTAGGTACGCAACAGAAAAAATGTGTGCCGTATAAAAAATAACTTTTAGAAGAGGTATTTCCTGGTCATTTTTTGGTGCAAGCATTTTCTGTGTAGTCAAGTTATAAAAATCAGCAGTATAAATAAACTACCATTTGTTTGATAACAACTAAACACCCATTGTAAGAAGGACTCTACAGCAAATGTGTTTCTGCCAAAAAGGCAGATGGCTTCTCCAACTAAAAGTGAATTACTTAACAGGGGATTTAAAGATTACAGAAATTGTCAGACCACACCATATGTGTCAGAAGTATACTTTCATGATCTAACTCAAAATGTACAAATATTGGCAAAAAAAAGAGAAAGTAATTTATTAAAAATATATATCACCTCTTCATTTTTTTGTCAGCTTCCAATAATGTTTGCCTAGTTTTCCTCAAGCATTCCAATCTACCTTTTCACAATAGATACTTATTCTGAAAAACTGATGTGGTGAGCTGACAATTAAAAAGAATGAGCCCCTACGTCCAGGGAAACAACTCCGTAAGAGTAAGGGATCGTTTTTAATTTGTCTTTCAAAAATAAACTTCCATTTTGGGAGTTTGTTTTTGAAAAACAAAAAAAGTTTGGTGAACTTCGATGACAACTGACGTTGGGCGACCACCAAACATTTGCTAACTTCAGAGAAACCGCTGTGATGGCGATTCTTCTTAAGGTGCAGATTTCACACTGGTCCAGCAGTGATCTCTAAATATGGTGATCCACTGTCCATCATGGTGGTGCACGTAATGTCCTCTGCCACCCTGACAGAGTAAAAGCTCCCATACTTTAAATCAAGCATTGCCTTTCTTCATCCATAACATGCGTTGTTCCCATTTGCAGATTTCTTCTTGCCTATGGTGGCCTGTCTCACTCAATATGTGCATGACCTCTGGTCTACAGCAATAAATTTCTAAAAAAAAATGTTGTTTTTCGAAGATTTTCTAAGGAACCCGCCAACAATGCTGCAGAATGTGTGGGTACCTGAATACCATGGTTGCCTCGTCTTGATTCCCATCCATGTCTTTTTATTTCTCCACCATACACCTCTTGTCTCTGCTGGTTCTTTTTCGTTCCTGCTGCGTACCTTTGTCACTCTATTTTTATTATTTTATTCATCTCTTTTCTGCCATTCTCTCTCATACTGTGGATAGTAGTCTGAGGATGAAAACTAAATTCCAGTTCCCAAAAATTAATGACGGTGCCGACCACCTGCAATCACTGGGAAATATTAAGCACTGACGGCCTGACTCAAAAATTCTGCAGTTCCCTTCCTGATGCTGAGAAGCAAGTTAAATGCATCAAAGTTTTCTGTGGTGGACCATCAGAGCAAAAAAAAAACTTTTGCCCCAGCCAGTGAATGCTAAAGGTTTTGCACTGCTCCAAGACAAATTCAATCCATTGTGCCCAGCATCATCTTAAGGGTTTGGGGTCGCCAGGCAAGAAATATTTTGGGGTCACAACTTTGAATTATATTATCAATTTTCTACAAATCCAAGCTTCATGATACCAAACAATATTGACTTTTAAAGGTTAAGCTAGAGAAAAGGTCAGATAACGAGCGCGTTTTTCATTATCGCCGTCTATTGCTGGAATACATCGCTGTGTTAGCGGCGTATCAGTTCACAGGTGAAGTAAAATCCTGCGATAGACGGCGATAACCGACAATAAAGTTGGAAATGCAGCGATAATTGTACGTCGCTACTGAACAGCTTGCTACTAGGCAAGTGTGCACTTAACCATTCAATCCACCTCCTATGCAAATGATGGTTAAGTCACGAGTAAAGCAGGTGTTAAAATCCTGCGATAACCCCGCTTAGCGCGACTTTTTTTATCGCGTCGCGGGTCCGGGGCCGCATTGTAAATAGTGAGTAGTTGTGTCTGCGACTGTTTCCATTTAGGTTTAGGGAGGAACGCCCACTTTGCATGTCATTAGCGATATATATCGCTGACATGCAAAGTGGAGAAAAGACGGCTGCTAACTCAAGGAAACACGCGTTAGCGTGTCCTTGATAATAGAGCGATATATAAATCGCTGCTTTTCGGCCGAAAACGGCCGCTAAAGCTGCGAAATTGGGCTTGATAATATGCCCCCTGATATTTATGAGATAACCACAAAGCTTTTTTCTATTGATTTCAATTCCAGTTGTATTTAATAAAACAATAAACAAAATTCTGTAGAAATAGAGATTGACCACTATTTTTTTCCACAGGCATTATGGATGTTCCAATGAAGGGATATACAGACGTTGTGCTGATAGACCTGATAAACCTGATCGGAATTATAGGAAGGTTTCGCATTTCATTTTGAAAATAAGGGGGCAGATTTACAAGAAAGTGACGCATCTGTAGAGATGCGTCACTTTCCCTGCGCCACCATGCAAATCCCCTACATCACCATGGATGCGCCGTATTTAAAATATGGCGCACCATGGCGCAAGGATTGACAGATGCGTCAGAAATTCTGATGCATCTGTTGATGGAAAAGTCATGCATTGCTGGAGATGTGTCGCAAGCACGGCGCAACTCCAGCAATGCGTTTTGCGGCCTATTCCCAATACACTGCGTCACTCCTTACGCCTGCTTCAAGCAGGCGTAAGGTTTTGACGCAGTGGCGTCCTAAAAGTCATGCAGTGAAATCTTGTAGATTTCACTGCGTCACTTTAAGAGGCTTTCCTGCGTGGGAACGCCTATCCTGCATATATATACCTGACACAGGCATAATGTCATGCAGGGCGTTACAACGTGACGCATCTCCCTAGATGCGTCACGTTGTAAATGGGCCGCAACGGGGCGTGGCTACGGCGCCGGATGGAATGGTCGCCTGAGGTGAAAGCTCCGCCGCATCGGGACGCTTTCAGGCATGCTGGCGCGTCTCCAGCGCCAGCCTCTCAAAGACGCTTACCTCTTCGTTCGTCGGGGGGTGTGGCTACGGCGCCGGACGGAATGGTCGCCTGAGGTGAAAGCTCCACCGCATCGGGACGCTTTCAGGCATGCTGGCGCGTCTCCAGCGCCAGCCTCTCAAAGACGCTTACGTCTTCGTTCGTCGGAACAGGTCAGGATCCTGATGAGCCCATTCTCGGCATCGAGCGTTTCGTACACGGTGCGCTTTTACAGTTTCCTCCTGTCGTTGCTGCCTGCATTAGAGCGCCCGCCATTTTGAATATGCGCGCGCTTCCTCAAAGTCACCTCATAATGGAATTTATCCTAGCTGCAACACTGAAGCCTCGTTTGTTCTCTTGACAACTTCCTGATTTTTCTTAAAGCAACATACACTCATTTCTTAAATGTGAGGGAACCATGGAACCTGGCTTTTTCTTCATGTATTTTCTTTCAGGATGTGAAGAACCAGAACCTTTTGGACCTGGCGGCGCAGGGTACGCCCTCCATCTTCTGGGTTCACCTGCTTCGTTACACAGAGACACGGGACACTCTGTCGGCGTTAGAAGATTGGATTTATTTAGCTGCAGCTAGTACAGTTATCCTAGAAGTACACAAAGTAGGTTCTCAGGAGACTGCCACTTCACTCTGTGGCGCATCAGATTAAATACTATACAATACAGAATTATTAACAAAACACACGCCCCAAGCAAAGAAGAGAAGAGCCAATAGGGTAAGTGGGAAAACAAAGCGGAACCAGTAAGAAGGGTTCGAAAACAGAAAGATCAGATGACTCGAAAAGACCTCTCCTCCAACTGTGTTTGTCATCCTACCCCCGAACTTAATTTATTAACATAATACAACCGACTTGCAGGTGGTGAGATACGTTTGTGTGTATTGGAGGACGTGCATGACACAAGAGAATGCTAGCAGGAGACAGTGAAGGCCAGTCGATAAGATATGATCGGGAAAGAATAGTGTAAGCCTACAGATAGTTGAAACAGGGATTAGAAAAGCCAGACACGGATTAGTGTACTCGGCTAGTTCAAACACCAGCTTCGCAAACAAGGCCGAGGACAGATTTTGACACCAAGCTACGGGAAAGGCAGAATAGACTTCGTTCGCCGTGCTGCCTGAGTGATGGCAACACAAAATGGCGGCGGGTTACAAAATGGCAGGTCGATTCGATCGTGATCGAAAATCGAAGTTCCTCAGACCCTCCTTTTGCCAGAACTCAGGCACGATAGACTCACGTTAATCTGAGTCCACATCAATGGGCATGAGATCATCAAGCTGTTGTTGTAGCATCATCCTTATGTTTTCTGCTACTTGAGGTTTGGGTATGGAAATGCACATAGTAGCACAAAGATCACAAATAGCGGGACCACAGTGCATACAAAGGCAACAGGAAAATACGATTGTCAGGATTACTCCAAGGAATGTCAATACTTTCCAACCCCATTTGGACAGTAGTCCCCAAAACCATTCCATTAAGGACCAATCTCCTTCGTCCTGATGAATAGACTCGGAGATTATATGCAACTTGGAAATAGCTTGGTATACTGTCGGAGCGTCATTAGGAATGAAAATACAACAGCTTGACCCGATCAATTTACATACTCCACCACGATCGGCAAGAATAAAGTCTAAGGCAACTCGATTTTGTAAGGTCATAAGACGATCCGCCTGTAGTTCCGCCGTGATATTACTCAAGGCTCCTACAGTGATGTCTATTGTAGTCTCTACAACACGGGCCAGTTGCCTTATATTTCTGCTATTTGCCATTGGACCCCAGAAGGGAAGAAAACCTTTAAGGGAATCTCCTCCTTCTTGTCCCGAGGTGTCTTTGGAGTCAATAATTCCTCGGCTGAGACGAGTTCGGTGATAGTTGGCAGAAGCAGTGTAAGTAGGGGGAAGAAGGAAAGCTATATAACAGGTACCAGAGAAACCCGTTGGCAACCAGGTATAAGCTCTATCATGACAAATGAAATAGGTGCCTTGAGACAGTACTAGAGGAGGTGAGTTCAGAGAGGAATAAATGTATGTGTAGGGACAGTTACTTTTTGGTGCAGTGTCAGAAGAGCGTTCGTTTATTTTTAAACAGAAATTACCTTGATGCGGTACAGTCCAGATTGATGAGGATTTCTCTTTTCCCATTTTATTATTAAGACTCGACATGTATTGGGTGACGTTCCAATTGGTGTAGGCTTTTGTTTCATCGATAGAAATCTTGCTATTCTCCATGATTTTAGCCATAACTACCATACCTTTAATCAAGGAACTATGGCTAAAATCCAGATAATTAATTTGTGAAGCGACAGACCGTCTGAATTTACTTTGATACGCATTTGAGAAAATAACAAAGAATGCCCAAGCGGAACCCTCGTAGGAGAAAGGAAGAACTAGAAATGGTATTCCCTTCTCAGTAGTATGCGGCATAAGACCACATACCCAACAATCAGTTGTGTTAATTACTAATTGATGCTGGTGTAATAGTTGAACAAAAGAATTATTGTAATACTCGGTTCTTCTGACAAGTTCATGTGAAGGGAAAGTATGGAAAAGGTGTGGAGAGATAGTAGAAGAAGGCAAAGAAAAGGAAGGGGTGGTGTGTCTTGGCTGCAAAACATAAACTATCCAACCAATAATCGCCAAAGCAATACATAATGATATTAAAACACATAGAGTTATACTGTAACAACTGTACATTATTTTACAAGATGCTTTCTTCATTGCATTTCTTCTCTCTTTATTACTTGGTGTAGTTTCCATTTTCACTAGTGGATGCTCACGGCAATCTTCCTCAATCACTGAAGTCACGATGCTCAACCGTCCTATGACACTGAAAGATCCTGCAAACCTATTGTCACTACTCGTGACCTAGACTCCTACCGTGACCCTGCAACCTAAACAGAACACTACACAAGGAGAAGAAAATTTCAAATGTTCTTTTGTCTGGGTCGAAGATGGTAGCGCTCTTTCCCTAGAACACTCTGGTCTTGAAACAATGTTCTTGGTTCAGTCGTCTTCAAGCGACGATGCGATGGAATTGCTTCCTGTAAAATGTTGTCGTCCTCTTTCTCAGACAATGTCCCATTCAGGTGTGCATCGCTAAAGGGTACGAATCGTGGAACTGTTTTGCCTTCGCAGTCACCAACCCCTCTGCGAACCCACTGATCGAAAGGCAAGGGCAAAGGTACTTTCTTGCAGTGCACACCGTGAATCCAATTTTTCTTTCCTTCAACTTTAACTGCTGTCCTTGTGGTAAGAAGGACCATCCGGGGCTCCCGCCATCTGGGCTCCAGATTCTTCTTCCTCTGAAAATTGCGGATGCAGACCCAGTCACCTGGACGGATGGAGTGACCTGGATCTGTGGAAGCCTCCGGCAAAGCACTCCGAACCTGTCGATGAAGGACATGCAATTTAGTTGTAAAGTCATGCAAATAGTCAATTAACATTGGGTAGGGCAAATCTGAGAACTTTTTAGGACGAGGTATTCCCCATATGTTGGCCGGACGGCCAAACACCACTTCGTAGGGGCTAAGTCCCAGACGAGAGTGTACTGCCGTTCTGGTGGATAGCAAAGCTAACGGCAAAGCATCAGGCCAATTAAGTCCTGAACTTGCTTGAATTTTCGCTAACTTTAGTTTCAGGGTCCCATTGTAGCATTCTACTAAACCCGCTGATTGGGGATGATTTGCCGCATGGAACTTTTGCTTGATTCCAAGACCTGCACAAACTTTCTGCATGACTTGGCCAACAAATTCGCTCCCATTGTCACTCCAGACAATGCGCGGCAATCCATATCTGGGAAAGAATTCTTTTAGAAGGATTTTGGCTGTGGATAAAGCTGTATTGTCTTTCAAAGGGTGATTCTATCCATCTTGAAAAGGCACATACTACCACCAGAACATATTTGAGGTTGTTGCATCGATCCATGTGAATGTAGTCGATTTGCAACACTTCAAATGGGTATGTCGGAGGAGCAAAGTGACCTGCTGGAGTGGGGGTTCCCTTTCCTGGATTATACATCAGACAAACAATACAATGCTTTACTACATTGTCTGCACATTTCGGGATGTTCTCATTTTGCCAAACTGGAACTAAAAGTTTACAAATGCCTTTTGCACTAAGGTGAGCTGGACCATGAGCCATAGTAACCACTGGGAGTACATAAGCATCTGGTAACAACCAACGTTGGTGTTTGGATAATTCTACCCAACAACCCATCTCATCTAACATTCCCGTACTTTCTCTCCACTTGCTTATCTCTCTTTCTGTAGCCTCTTTCTGAATCGTTTTCACGCTTTCCACTGTATTCTCACACATTCCTCTCTCTCTGACCCAATTCGCAGGACCTGCCATATACATTTGACTCGTTAAATCTCTCGCTGTTTTCTTTGCTGTTTCATCAGCAAATGCATTTCCTCGTCCAACATCATCCGTTATCTTCTTATGAGCACTACACTTCACTATCACTATTTGGACAGGTAAAGCAAGTGACTCAAGGAGATCAGTCACTAACTGGCCATGCTGTATCTTAGTGCCATGTGAAGTTAAGAAACCCCTCTCTCTCCAGAGACGCCCAAAATTGAACGCGACACCAAAGGCATACTGACTGTCAGTGTACACGTTCACTCTTTTCCCTTTTGATAGTACACAAGCTCTCGTCAGTGCTATCAACTCTGCTGCTTGCGCTGAGTTGTGTCTAACACGCGCAGTTTCCACAATCGTATGTAAGGTAGTTACAGCATAGGCTGAAACCGTATCCCCATTAGGTATCTTAAAACAAGAACCATCTACCCATAAAGTCCCATCTGGATTCTCTAACGGTGTGTCTCTCAAATCAATCCTTCCTTTTGTCTCTTCCTCAGTACGGAAGAAACAATCATGCTGATCCTCAACACTCTCCTCATTTGGAAGGGGCAATTAAGTAGCTGGATTCAGAGTATTGCATCGTTTGATGTGTATGTGACTAGCCAATAGCGTCAGCTCGTAACCAGTTAAACGTGCACTCGTGAGATGCTGTGTCTTCGTTCTGTTTAGTAAGGTATCCACTGCATGTGGCACCATGACAATAAGAGTGTTGTCTAACACTATCCCAGCGGACTGTCGGATAGAAATCGCTGCGGCTGCTGTGGCCTTGAGACAACTAGGCAATGCTTTTGCTACAGGATCTAACGTAGCCGAAAAATAAGCACATGGCCGCTGTCTATCTCCGAATTGCTGTGTTAAGACTGATAATGCACAACCCTCTTTCTCGTGAACATACAGCGTAAAAGGCTTAGTGTAATCTGGGGTACCCAGTACAGGAGCAGAACACAGAGCAGTGCGCAAATCAATGAAACTCTTTTGGCACTCTTCAGTCCAAGGAAGGGGCTGAGGCGTATCTTTTAAAGTGAGTGCCAACAAAGGTTTGGCAATCAAAGAGAAGTTAGGGATCCACTGTCTACAATAAGAAGTGATTCCCAGAAAAGCACGTACTTCCCTTTGTGTGGATGGCACAGACATTCGCGCAATCGCCTGAATTCGTTCTGGTGTCAATCGTCGTCCCTCCTTTGATAGGAGATGACCCAAGTAGGTAACCTCTCGACAAACATACTGTAGTTTGATGGTGAAACCTTGTGTTTCAGCTTAAACAAGTGACGCAACAGTGCAACAGTGACACTCTTACAGATATCTTCTGAATCGGCAGCGACTAACAAGTCGTCCATGTATTGGATAAGAGCAGCACCAGACGGCAAATGAAAAGTAGCAAGATGACATTTCAAAGCTTGGCTGTAAATGGAGGGACTTTCACAATAGCCTTGAGGTGTGCGCTTAAACCGGAAGCTTCGGCCTCCAAGGGAGAAACCAAAAATGTCCCTACTTTCTTCTGCAATTGGAATACTGAAGAAGGCATTTTTTAGATCAATAACAGAAAACCAAGTCGCTGTGGAAGGTATCATAGTCAACAAAGCAGTGATATCTGGAACAACAGGAAGTTGTGGAATCACAATTTTGTTTACTTCTCGCAGATCAATCACAAACCGGTACACAGGAGGCTGAGAAGGATCAGTACGTTTAAGAATAGGAAGAATAGGGCTATTGCATGTGTTGCATCTCGTTTCTTCGACCACACCCTTCTGAATGAGATCATGAATGATTTCTAACAGCGCTTTTTCACCCTCTGCAGAGATTCTATATTGTGGGATACGTGGTAATTCAACATTGGGCTTGAGAGTAACAACATAAGGCGGTATCTCAAGACAACCCACATCGTTCGGACCTGTGGCCCAAAGTGCTGTCGGAAGAGAAAGCAACTCGGGAGGAAACTGATATTTAGACAGATACATTGGGAAGATCAACTTCAGACCTAGAGTGAGATGTACGCCTGAAGGAGAACAATATATTGTAGCATGCATTCTTTTCAATAGGTCTAGACCCAACAGATTCTCACCACAATCGTCAGCAGAAGTGAAGCTTCCAAATCATAAGGACCAACTGAGATAGGCAAAGGACAAGAAACCGGATTGCGAACAGGGGCGCCAGAAAATCCTACAGAAACATTTGTTAAGCCAGACAAAGGTGCGTCAGGGAGTTTAGAATGAATGATAGAACTTCTCATTGCTCCAGTATCTAGAAGGAATGCCTCTGATACACCCATTGTAGTGACGTTGACATAAGGGCCATTTTGATCTACTGGGATTGGCACAACTCCTCTACTTTGTCCATGGCTGTCCTAGTTGGCATGAAGACTCTCATTTTCGCCTTCAACATAATGGTCCTCATTATAATACTGAGTGGATCTCACAGTCTGTTGATCAAAATAGTTCATGGAATTAGGAGAAGGAAGGGCACGCTGTTCTTGAGTTAACATACCTCGACCTCTACCTCTGTTTGCTGACTGGAGGCCAGCACGAACTCGTGGAGCAGATAATGCTCCATTGCGCCGCAATAAAACCGGACAACTGCTCTTAAAATGACCTTACTCTTTACAATAGGCATATTGATTAGGACTTAACAAAGGTCGCGGAATGTATGGCTCAGGTTTCTGGTACAATCTCTGAAACTGTGGTGGCTGTTGAGTCTGAGGCTGAATATAACGTGGAGGATAAGCTTGTTGCAAGAGAACCTTCGTTTTTAAATCTTTCGTCTTTTTCTCTTGCTTTTCTTTTTCTTCTTTGTCCCTATTCTCATAATATTGTGCAGTAGCCAATATCTGGGCAGAAGAAGAAACAGCCCAAGAACTTTCTGAATCCTTTAATTTGTGTGACAGCTCGGGAAGCAAATTGAATATGAATTTGTCCACGAATAGTCGCTGTCCACCTTCGGTAGCCATGTCCTGACCACTATGATCGATGAATGACTCTTCGAAACGAGTAAAGAAATCAGAGACACTTTCATCTTTCTTTTGTTTGCATGCTGCTATCTTATCCCAATTCACTCTCAATGCAGGCACCATAGTTTTCATTAACGTAATGATTCTACCAGGAAGCTCCGAGATCAAGGCGTCAGGTTTTGCACCACCCACTTGGTCTCTATCTGTATCAGCTATGACATCCCAAGTAGCACCCAGTTCCTGTGCATGATCCTCTCTACGAATCTTAGCCCATATTGTCTGTGGAACTACATTATCCATTAGCATATCAATATCTGCCAGATTCATAATACAAGCATTGATTGTCTGCGATAATTCTTTATAATAACCTGCAGGATTCTTACGAGGATCTGGTAGAGTCTGCTTAAGGGCCAAAACTTCAGATCTCTTCCATGGTACATGTACCCATATACGTTGGAAATGAGCAGGACTAAGAGGATTAGCACCTGCTGCTGGAACCTCTTCTTTCCATACTGGAGGAACCTCTCTCATAGTGTAATTTTTCGATGTCAGTTTAACCGGCGGATCAGAATCAAGAAAAATCTGAGAGAACAATAAGGTTCTATAAGAGATGAGTGTTCTTACAGCTTCCTCAACCTTAGAACCTACAATAAGTCCTTTTTCAAAATCGGCTTGGACATCTAACAAATCTTGTGAGATCGGACTCGAGCTCACATCTTCCCATTCTTTAATGAGAATATCGCACATTACATTAAAAACATACCTTTGTGTAGGTACATTCCATTGCAAAAAGGTAGGCATAATATCAGACACACTATATTGTGGACCCTTCTTGATCCATCTTCGTGCCAGGGAATCTAGCTTCTCTCGTTCCTCGAAATCTGGGAACTGACTACGTGATTGTCTCCGAGCAAAAGCCGGAGACGCATTAAGAGCTCCAAAGAAAGGAGATAAAATACTAGTGACAGAATCTGTGAGACGCTTACGCATAGATGGTAAATTAGACATCAGAACTGGAGACAGAATATTAGGAGAATTATCAAGAGAAGAACTAGAAATCACAGGAGGAGCAGAAGGCAAAGGAGAGCCAGGGTCAGGCAGTGAAGGCGAAGAAGTTGAGACTAATGGTAAAACCGGCAAGGGCGGTAATACTGGAGGAGGCAGATGCTGAAGAGCCGGAACCGGCGGAGGTACTACCAGCATTTGAGCAGGCTGTAATGGCTGAGGCACATTGGTATTTTGCGCATAAGGCGGAGGCAACCTCAATAAATGGGACATTAGGGGATCTTCTTCTAGATCTCTCTTGTTATCAGGAGGAGAAACAGGCAACACCGGATAGCATTTATCTATCGCCATGCGATGTTGTCTTTCGGAGATTTCATCATTTTTGAACTGTTGGGCAGCCGGTATAATCGTCATACCCTGTGCTTTCCTATCTCGTTTTGCTTGTTTAATTTCTTTCTGTTTGGCTTCCTTTCGCCAAAGGCGAAGAGAGTCAAACATTGCCGGCCGGGCTTTTCTTTTAAACAAAACTGTTTTCAAATTATCTAGCACATTAGGATCAAAACTACCGTTTTCTGGCCATTTAAGAACACCATCTTTCTTCGTGTATCGAGTCCATGTCTCGTTAAAGGCAATGGGGCCGATACCATGTTTCTAGTAGAGCTCATATGTGGGAGTTCCAACCGAAGGAATCGGACAGGAGTCCTCAAGTCGGGAGTCCCTATTACAACCAAGACAACAAAATCTTCCAAACTTAGTCAGACCAGGCATTTCACAATGTCTCTGGACTGTTCACAAACTTCAAGGGAGTAAACTCAGTTTACGCAGCACAAATGCACTTACCCTCGGCTTTAGTCTCTGCAAAAACTAAATCTAAGATACCTAAGGACATCAAACAAAGAACCGAAGTTGTGGGCGCGACCCACTAAAATACTTAACTTAACTAAGGACGTCTTCTTCCACCAACAGAGGCCCGTCTATCGTCTCGCTTTACCATACATCACCAAAGGAATAGGCCAAAGCAGGGCAGCAGTCAGGGCAGCGGTCGCCAGTAGCCGTCAGAAAGGAGTAACCGCGCTGCAAAAGACCTTCGGACCACTTTCGACATACAGGGGTCGCTTAGTGTGGCTCTCGAACCCTCCGGAATTTTCTTGCGAGGTTCCTCACGACCTTCGAGCAGAACCGGTACCACTGAAGCCGCCCAACATTGGGCGCCAATTGAAGAACCAGAACCTTTTGGACCTGGCGGCGCAGGGTACGCCCTCCGTCTTCTGGGTTCACCTGCTTCGTTACACAGAGACACGGGACACTCTGTCGGCGTTAGAAGATTGGATTTATTTAGCTGCAGCTAGTACAGTTATCCTAGAAGTACACAAAGTAGGTTCTCAGGAGACTGCCACTTCACTCTGTGGCGCATCAGATTAAATACTATACAATACAGAATTATTAACAAAACACACGCCCCAAGCAAAGAAGAGAAGAGCCAATAGGGTAAGTGGGAAAACAAAGCGGAACCAGTAAGAAGGGTTTGAAAACAGAAAGATCAGATGACTCGAAAAGACCTCTCCTCCAACTGTGTTTGTCATCCCACCCCCGAACCTAATTTATTAACAGAATACAACTGACTTGCAGGTGGTGAGATACGTTTGTGTGTATTGGAGGACGTGCATGACACAAAAGAATGCTAGCAGGAGACAGTGAAGGCCAGTCGATAAGATATGATCGGGAAAGAATAGTGTGAGCCTACAGATAGTTGAAACAGGGATTAGAAAAGCCAGACACGGATTAGTGTACTCGGCTAGTTCAAACAACAGCTTCGCAAACAAGGCCGAGGACAGATTTTGACACCAAGCTACGGGAAAGGCAGAATAGATTTTGTTCGCCATGCTGCCTGAGTGATGGCAACACAAAATGGCGGCGGGTTACAAAATGGCGGGTCGATTCGATCGTGATCGAAAATCAAAGTTCCTCAGATGCCCTCTCAGCTTACTCTTTTCAAGAGATAATTACCTCACATGCCCAGAGCTGCAATATACCTCATTATTGGGCAATTTTTCAAATATTTCCTGGAGGGTCTACCTGGCCATCGTCTGACTGGATATGACTGGGAATCTTTCTTTTTGCCTACCTATTTACTGATTACAGGACTGTTTTTGTCTTTTTGTCTTCCTACCAGGTGACCAAGATGTCACCTTTTTTTTTTTTACTTGATTGTAATTATAATTTTTGATTCTTATGCGCCAACGTGCTCCTTCTCATACTAGCTGCGGATGGTCTACCATTGCATTTTCATGGTCCCCTGCAAGGTGTAAACACCATTTTGAGGAGAGTTTCCACATTCAGGTGCCTTGTGAGGGGAAATATCTTACAGGGCCACAAATGTTTCCTCTCACACATTTGTTATTCCATTTTACTTCTGCATGACCATGCTTGTTTTTGCTCCGACTCGGCTTTGTTTCGCCTTGTGGTGACTTCAGCCTGTCTTTGGCGTTTGCCTGTCTTCCTTGGACTCAGGTTTCCTGTATTTTCATCATTGACTTATTGCTTTCGTTCAACTAACTCTTAGACCCTTCATGGGAAAAGTCCGGAATTTCAAGCTGGCTACTTCTTCTCAATTACCTGTGGACTCAGATTCGGATTCTCCTCCTCAGGATATGGTAGACGCCACAGCACCAAAATCAGATCTACTTCGAGGAGCCATCCCAAAACAGCGCAACAAAGGAAAGCTGCCATCCTCTCTAGCTTCCTCTAAGCGCCTGAAGAAGGATCCACCATCCCCAGGGAGTAACTCCTCGTCCGCTTCCATGGATCTCATCTTGGAAGAACTTTGTGCGTTCAAACCCTTTATGGAAGCTACCACAAAGACCATGCAGGCTATGCAGGAAAAATGGTTGTCTCTGGAGTCACGTGTTCAAACTTTGGAAACTTCTACAGACTCTTTGCAATCCTCTTGTTCCCAGATTCCGTCAATGGAGGCGGAGATACTTCTACTTAAACGTCAGACGGAGGATTTGGAAAATAGGAATCGTAGGAACAATCTACGCCTATATGGTCTTCCAGAACTTACAGAGGGGTCAAACCCCACCGTCTTCTTCCAATCCTTTCTTGCCAAGATCTTAGATGCTCCGGCCTTATCTTTCATTAACATCCAAAGAGCTCATCGCCTTGGCCTGAAGGTCGCTAGTAAGCCTAGAGGTGTCATTATGTTGTTCCTGCAATTCACTGACCTCCTACAGGTCCTTTCAGCTGCCAAGTTCAAGAAGCAAATTATGTGGGAAGGTCATCGCCTCTATCTTTCGCAAGATGTCTCCAAGGCCACTGCAGATCGAAGGAAGAAGTTCTTGGATATGCGACCTCAACTACGGGCCCTGAATGCTAGATATGGACTACTGCATCCTTGTCTCTTCAAGGTCACATATAAAGACAGAACAACCACATATGAAGACCCTGCAGCCCTGCAGGCATTTCTCCAACGACAAGGCTCAGATGTTATGGATGTATCCAGACCTGGCTGACAAGACCTGCTATTTCTTTTTGGAACTCGTTGTGTTACGATTCTGTTGTTTCTCCATTATTGCTGATGTTGTGAATCCCCTACTGTCTCTTCTTCCGACAGTAGTTTCACTCTCATGTGTCCCCTCTGTGGTTCAATTGTGGTTTGTTTTTTCCAGTTTCCTTGTGACAAGTCTTTCCCTTCAATTGTATATCTCTCTTGTTTCTACAGACATCTCCTTCCTCCCTCCTACCCTGATGTGCCTTACTACTTTCTGTATGCTGCGTTTTTGGATCCATGGTATTTGAGGTTCGATGTCTGCTCTAGATGTTGTCGTCGATGTCTCCCGGCGCCACCTCCCCATCCTCGTTCTTGAGTTTTTCGTTCCGTAAGTATGTTTTTCAGTCGTTCATTTCGAACGTGTACTGTCTTCTTGTTGGTTTTTGTTTCTGTCCTTTTTTCTATACCTGATTTCTTACCATTTGCTCTTTCCTCTCTTTTTTCAATTTCTTTCATCTCTCATTTCCCCTTCTTGTTCCTTCCTCTCCTTGGATTCAGTATTATATTCATAGTGGTTTCTTCCTTCTTTTCTTTTCCTTTTCTTCCTCTTTGCTTTCTCTCCTTCTGCCCTCTCTCCTTCATCAATTCGTCACAACTCTCTCAGTTTTCTCAAGTTGTTTTTTCTGCAATAATAAGCATGTCGCTGTTAGCTGTTTTTCTTTGCAGTTCCATTCCGTGTTACATCGTGGAATGTTAAGGGTTTAAACAATCCCATTAAAAGGCAAAGGGTTTTATCACATTTAGCGAGACTTAAGTCTGATGTTGCCCTCCTTCAGGAGACTCATCTCTCTGAAACTGAGGCTTTGAAACTCAAGAGTTGTTGGGTGGGTCATGTTTTTTGCTCCCCCACAGTTTCCAAGAAAAATGGTGTTGTGATTTTATTACATAAAAAGTTAAATGTTTCCTCAATTTCTTCCGAATGTGATGTTGATGGTCGATGGGTTACTGTTACACTGCTTATAGATAATATTCCTATTACTCTTTTTAATGTGTATGCTCCAACAGGGATTGACAGATTATTTTGGCCCTCTATTTCAACTAAGCTGTCCTCCCTTTCTGGAGATTACATACTTCTTGGGGGAGGTTGTAACCAAGTTGTTGATCCCTTCCTCAATCGTCATTCCAATATTAAATTTGTCCCCTCTAGGATGCACTCTCAATTTGTTAACACCTTTCAAAATAATGCCTTGGTGGATATCTGGAGATTGTGTAATCCTGATCTTAGAGAATACAGTTTTTACTCCCCCCACATCAATCACAATCCCGCATTGATCATATCTTCCTTAGTAAATCCCTATCCCAGCACGCTATACGCTCTGACATTGGCTCCATCCTAATCTCGGACCATGCTCCAGTTCATGTGGACCTTGACTTACTTCCTTTTTCCCCCTCACTCTGGCAGATGGCGTTTCAACAATGCTTTGCTTTTGGAACCTACTTTTTGTTCTGAATTTACTGCCTTTGCCACTGAATTTTTCCTTCTCAATCATACCCCTGATTCCTCTTTTGTTACTGTTTGGGATTCTTTTAAAACAGTCTCTAGAGGTTTTATTATTAATTTTATAGCCATTTTAGCTAATATTAAGACTTTAGAGCTTGACTATCATGCTTCTAAATCTGAGATGTCTCTTAAAAAGCTTATTGATGCGAAAATTTCCTTCAATAAGTTTACAACTGATGCTGCCTCTAACCTTTTGCTAAAATGTAATTCCAGGTATTATGGGGGTAAGAACAAAATGGGGAAACTTTTGGCCAATTACTTAAAAATAAGAAAGGAGCGTACAAAGATTGAGTCCATTAAGACTTCCACTGGGAACTCTTGCTTTAAAGACATTCTTTCTGAGTTTGTTAAATTCTATGAGAATCTTTATACCCCCGAACACATCCCGGAGACCACGGATCTTCTTTCATATTTTCATTCGCTTCCCTCCCCCTTGGCTTCTCACGTTGATTTTACTGCCTTAGAGCGGGATATTTCGCTTTCTGAAATCTCCCATGCTGTTTCTAAATTGCGGCACGGTAAGTCTCCAGGCCCTGATGGTTTCACTATTGAATTTTACAGCCACTTTGCCTCTCTACTTCTCCCTAAACTGTTACTATTATTCCAATCCTTCCTTGCAGCAGGTTCTTCAAGCGGCTCCTTCCAACAGGCTTCTTCCCAAAGAAGACAAGGACCACTCGTTATGCAAAAATTACAGACCTATTTCCTTGGTCAATACGGATTATACATTTCTGGCTAAAATTCTGGCATTGCGTATGGATCCCCTTTTACCCGATCTCATTAGTCCTGAACAATCAGGCTTTGTCAAGGGCCGTCTCTCATTTGACAATTCCCGTGTTTTTCTTAATATACTTAGCAAGGCTTCCTCTCTGTCGCTTCCCTTTGCGGCTATTTCTTTATACACGGAGAAAGCCTTTGACAGGATTGGGTGGGATTTTATGTTTCAGGCCTTACGCTGGATCGGCTTTTCTTCCAAATTTATCTCTATTATTTCTTTACTCTATTCTAATCCCCAGGCTTCCATTTTTGTCAACGGGATGACCTCGGATTATTTCTCGTTACATAGGAGAGTGCGACAAGGCTGTCCTCTATCCCCCCTACTTTTTGTTTTGGCCTTGGAACCCTTTCTTACCAAAATTCGTCTGGACAACAGTATTTCTGGTTTTAAATTTGGTTCGCGTCAGGTTAAACTCTCGGTCTATGCTGACGATATTCTTTTTTACTGCTCTGATCCTGTTTCCTCTATTCCCTCTCTTCTCCAGCAGGTGTCTTCTTTTTCCGCAGTCTCTGGTTATCGCCTAAATGCTGATAAGTGTGAGATTCTACCTTTAAACCCTATTTGTCAAAAGCACCTTTTTTTCCCAAACTGGTTTCTCATGGCAACCATCTAAGATCAAATATCTAGGTGTTTGGTTAGCCCCTCTCTTGTCGGATACGCTCAAATTTAATTTTGATTATGTCTTCAAGAAAATGGACACAGCTATTCAACGTTGGATCCCGCTCTTTTTGTCCTGGTGGGGTCGGCTCAATTCTATAAAAATTATGTTATCCCCTCTTCTTCTTTATACCATTTCCATGCTTCCAGTACACATTCCAGTTTCCTTCTTTAAACGGATTGATTCCTTGCTGCTGAAATTCTTATGGAATGGTAAGCGCTCTCGGATAGCTTTGGCTTCGTTACGCAAGGATAAGGCCCAGTCTGGTGTGCGCTTTCCGGATTTCAGAGAATATCATCGATCTTTCTCTTTGAAACAATCGACTCGTTGGTTCTCTTCTGATCTTCCGCACTATCCGCCCGTCTGGTTAAGTATGGAATCTTCCTTTCTGTCCCCCTTTACCTTTCGCGAGTTCTTATCCTTCACGTCTCCTTTAGTTCGCTTCCGTACGCCTGTTATTTCTCATTCCCGTACTCTCCTTCTCCCTTACCTAATATCATCTTATCCCTCCCTCCTTTCCACTCACGAACAACCGATATGGCACAACTCTCTTTTCAAAATTCGTAACCGCACCATCTTTTGGAAGACATGGCATTCTCGAGGATTGTGTTGGATCTCTCAATTAATTTCCCAAGATACTCCTCTCTCATTCCAGGAAATTCAATCCTCTTTCTCATTGCCCTCTTCTGCTCGATCGCAATACAACGCCCTTCTCCCAGTTCTGATCTTATATCTTCGCTCCTTGGCGCCATCTACCGATATTCCTTTGGACCGCAAATCTACTTCTTTATTATTGGAGACGTCTCCCTCAGCCTCTGCTGTTTATAACTCTTTCCGGTACTCCACTGACAGACTAAAATCTAAAATCGAGAATGCATGGGAATTGGATTTTTCTCAGGTTTGGCCAATACCATTTTGGGACAAAATATGGGCTAAGCTTCATAAAGCCTCTAGAGCTGCTAATACTACCCAAACCTTATATTTCATTTATAACAGAACTTTATGTACTCCACATGCTTTATCCCGTTTTTCACCTGACACATCCCCTATTTGTTGGTCCTGTTCCTGTCCCGTTGCAGATCTCAAACACATGTTGTTTGAATGCCCTCCTATCTCCAAGTTCTGGCACCTAGTATGGACGCAAATACAAAAGATATTCCAACTTCCAATTCCCTTTTCCCCTTCGCTAGTTTTTCTAGGTTCCTTATCACCGAGACTCCCGCAATCTCCTTCCCATTATCTATTACTTGACCTTCTAGTTGCTGTGGCTTTCCATACCATTACTTCTAATTGGAAACAGGCTGCAAATGTCTCCTACCACTCTTGGTGGAATGCAGTTTGCTTCCATCATCGCCTAGATACTAATTACGTATCTCCCGTTTCCCTAGCAATTAAACGTGATCTGATTTGGCTCCCTTTGGTATCCTATCTCTCCTCCTTTGCTCCAGCACACGCCTCTCCAGACCCTGACACAGTTGAGGTGCGTAAGCCACCATGATTTTCTTGTTTCTTTAATGCCTTTATGCTATGATATTACGTTCTACTATTTTATATGGTATTTTTCATTCCTATACGTAGGTTCTGTTCATGTAAACTTCATGCTTGTTATTTTTGTTTTAATGAGAGTTTCTGTTGGAATGCTTATTCTTTGTATATGCTTATCATGATGATTATACCCCTTTCCCCTCCCTTCTCCTTCCCTTCTTTATTTCTTCAATAAACTCAAACTTATAAACTCAAACTTAAAAAAAAGTAAATGGGCCGCAACTTTTACGCTGCCGATGCTTCACAAAAGTGACGCAACAACAGCGCAAAAATGACACAAGGGGCTTGTAAATCGGCCCCAAGGTTGTTCTACTGATAGTTTGGATCAGAAGAATTTTTATTCCATTTCTGAAAAATACGTTAACCATATGGAATGTCGTTTTTTCCCTTGCATTGTTTTTCAGTCATAGATAGTGCTTCATATTTATATACATAAATGCTTTACTTTTTTATGAAAGTCACATATCCATGGTAAACTATATGCATCACCATCCCTCAAGTGAAAAGTTTAAAATGTAGCTACCCATGTCATAGTTAGCCTAATAAAATGAAAACAGAAATGGAATAACCTTACAAGGAAGGTAAACAATCAATTAAAAATAAAATATTGATTTTAATGAGAAGAACCCGTTATTTTAAGGAAACGTGATCTAGAAAACATTGCAAAAATCAGTGTTTTTTCCCCACAAAATAGAATATTCAAAGCTATAGCCTTCATTGCGTTGTCCAGCTATAGAGTCTGATAGGCACAGAGGATAAGGTAAGGACAGAGAATACTAAAAATTTATTGTATGCTTTAGAGAAACATCGATTTAAGTTTCCTATACAGTGTTAAGCTATGGTGCACAACTACACTCTAAAATGAATTCCAGATGCCTGCACAGGTATCTCTAGCGGCAACAGTAACCTGAGGCGGGCTGCTGCCTCTGACACTGCTCCAAGTGAATGGGCTAAAACGTGACCCTCAAATGACAATTCTAGTTAAGAACAACAACCATAACCCCAAAGAGAAGCACAGCGACTGCACTGTCACATTCTGACCCCGAATAACCTCCTAGCATTCCAAAGAGTTGGAGGAGCTTAACACATAGTTGAGGTAGACCCATTGTTTAATCGTAGTCTATACTTACATCTGAGCCGTACTGGGCAATAGGGATGATATCTATGCCTTGTCAGTGATAACAAAGGTTGCCTAATTAATTTTTTTGTGTGCAGTTTTATATAGCACGAACTCGACCCGAAGGTATTGGAGAGCTTTACACGAGCACCAGTTACATTACACAAGGACACATTCATTTTTGGTAGGCGCTGAAAGATTTAGTGATTTGCCCAAAATCACAGGATGTTGAGCTGACGCAGAGACTGGAACCTGGAAGTACCATACAAATATCATATACAATGTTATTACCACAGCACAGTGTAATTTACATGATAAAACACTGCTACCACAATGCAAGTTATAATGACTTGACAGAGTAAACCAACCCCACCACCAGGCATGAGGCCTATTCAGTGTGAATGTCTCTCAGTGCCCGGATTTAACCAATTGAATTCTAGTTTTTCTTCAGTGCCATTGTTTGATCTGCAGAGAATAATATGAGATTTGTTATTATTGTTGAGCGAGGTGACAGGCATCGTGGCCCACTAGAGGCTTCACCTCTTGATAGCTATTACCAGTCCTCACACTCAACTAGTATAATATATAGTATTTTACACCCTGCATCTCTGCATATACACCATGTGTCACATGAACATAATTGCAAGAGCAATAAACTATTCAGTTCATTGAATTTAATCACTTTTATGTAATCTATGTCACATCAGCAAAGACTTGGATTAGACATAGTTTGGCTTTTTATGAGAGAACCTGCACCTTTCATTCTTATCATCTTTCCACTCTTAGGCCAGCCTCCTACTGAAAACTACACCTCTTGGTCAGACATTAACACATGCTGACTCAAGGTCAAACACGTTATCTACAAGTCAATAGAATTTAAGGGTTATGAGGTTAGGGGTCTTATTTAGAGTTGACAGAATGAATACTCTGCCACAATGTGGCAGATTACCCTCTCCCTACCTCCTCCACCCCTGCCATGTTGCAAGTGAATTATAGCATGTGGCACTAATAACACGGTGGACAGGGTATCTGACACATTTTGATGGCAGGGGCCTTACTCCAAACTCTAAATAAGGCCCTTAGTCCTTTGCTTATTTTACTACTCCAGCTCTTTACCTGCTCATAGACATTAGGTATCTCCACAATTAGCTGATGGAAAAGGTGACATATTTGTAAAGGGCCTATGTCACATGTATTATTTTTTTGTTATAGTGGCTCACCATTGTCCTCTATAAAGAAATATCTGACTTCCTATCAACAGGTGTGAGATCAAAAAGAAATGACCTGGCTCTTGTAGGGATGCTATTATGGCTCCTGCCTTTATTAGCACTAAATTGCCATCTCCAAGCTGGCCTTCTTAAAGCTACTTCACTATCAGAATTGAACCTTTCTTGAATATTGTCAAAGGGCTCGTATTGCATTAAACAGTGGTAGACAACATTGCCATGATTACTGCAACAATTAGTACTTCACCACTCACAATTGTCCCTGTCACCTCTTTGTCTTTGTCAATATTCATGGATCTGCCAATTTGCTTAATTTCCTCTGACATCACTATTTTAGTATTTTCTATTGTTCCATATCAGGACTATTCTGTCTCAGTTTATTTCCAGCAATTGTGACCCCTACCAATGAGTTACAGTGTGCCTTTATTGCATATCCATTGAGCCAAAGCACTTGTGATGGAACTTTCTATGTCTTACCCTTTCAGAATTACAGTAGATCCTATGAGACATGGTCTATTTCGATGGCTTGAAAAGTGACATTGATTTAAAGAACAGGAAAGCAAAAGCTAAAGTAATTGAAGCAGCTTAAAGATTGTGTGGGTTGGTTTTTATAATGGAAATTTTAAATGTACTTTTATTTATTTTTGTTGACTTCAGTAGAGGTCTATATTAAATACAAATCTTATCTATCTATCTTGTGTGGTACCTGGAGAACACAAGGCTGAAGAATAACTTCGACAGGTCAAGGAGTGTTCTGAAGAGCGGCTCTGGAGGTCCAATGTTTTTACCTGGTGCCAGCCTTTTTGTGGAGGATTACCTGTCCTACCCCACATCTGGTTCTTGAAAGTTTTTAAGGCTCCAAACTGGTGTGACAAAAGACAGGGCAGGTGTGGTGTCAGATCCCTTTGAGTTTGCAGGAGCCAAAGTCCTTTGAACTGTAGGGGGAGCTGAGTACAGCCCCTCCCCCAGCCATACTGCCAGTATGGCCCATCCTGTCCACACCTATGTTCCTTTTTTTTCACAAACCCCAACAGCAGAGCTATTAACAGTCATTGGACCCAGTTCATCGTCAGAAGGCAAAAATGGTTAGGACAAGAAGATAACACTTTCTAAAAAGTGGCATTTTTAGACTTTTGACTTAAACACTGGCTTTACCATTAAAGAGGACTGTAACTTACAACTAATTGCAGTATAAACATCATATGTATATCTGCTCCCAATCTAAAGTGACCACATATGAACTGTAATAGGGTAAACCACTGTTGTGGAGGGGCAGAGGGCGTATTCCATATGATCTGCTGTTGAGCACTGGTGTTGCAGGGATTCTGTGGAGTCATATAACTATGCTTGGTATCATGGCACCTTAGTGGGCAGGCTCTGTGTTATCCTTCCACCTGAGCATCCATGAGCCCTGGGACCGACTAGCTATAGTGTCTCACTTGCCTTCCTACTCACTCACAGAGGAACAAGTGATTAGACACCCGAGAACACAACACTCCCGACCTTCTCAGGAATCGCAGTTACAGGACACACCCTATCGCTCTCACTCTCGTACCAGTCCACAATATGATTATACAGAGACACGAGAACAGTTTAAAAGGTTTATTTTAACTACTGTGCTCTAGTATGAAGTATCCTTGCCACAACAAGTAGGAATATGCCTAACACAAATACGGTTAGCATAGCAAGAAGTCTGTGATTCATAAAAGGTGCTGTCAATATATAAGACAGTGGGACCTAACCCCCCTCCCCTGACTATATATTAGAAGATCTCTGGGTGTTTAGCAGCCGACCCCGTACCTCAATCTACAGATGGAAGATCTACATTGCTGGTGCTGTCACGCTCCCTTCTCTGGAAAGATCCCTCTAAAAATGTGTGTCACCCACCCATGTATACCTGTATGACCAAAGTACATGTTCCGAAACAACAGCTGCATCTGCGTGTTTTATCTAGGTGCTAGGGCCTGATCAGAACAGAATAACAAGTGGATTTGTTGTTCGACTTTATCTGCAGTTTTAAGACTAAATCCCAGAAAAGAGCAGAACGCAAAACAATAGTATGTTCTCTGAGAAAATTGCAGTGTGGCAAAAAGCAAAAATATGATCGCCTAGTAATGTGCGCAAAGCAGAGAACACTCTGGCATGGGCTCATGCTAACTTAGGAACAATGACAATGGTTACCTGGACCACATGACACCATCCCTTTAGTCAGGCCAGTAGCAAGTAATGGACACAGAAATCAGTGATAAACAGAGTCAAAGCATTATAGGTGAGTGTAACTGAAGAAGGCCTAATAAACAGATAGGAGATGTATTATCCAATTACAGTGTGTCATCAGGGCCCAGTTGTATGCGGCCAAATGGAACGCCATCAACTCCAGCACAGCATCAGAACATTACAAATTGAATAGTGCAGCCATCCAATTGAGCAAGTGAAATGAACAGATGTGTTCATTATATCCAGTGAATGAGAGAATTATCCAAGGAGTGTTGGTATTGACTTCAATGAAACTGAGATCCAAGAGACGGTGTGCACCTGCCTACGATGCCATGGCAGCCACTGGCCACAAAAATGGGTTTTACACAAGCCGCATACCCAAGGAACAGTCCTGGTTATGGGACATCAACGGACCCATCAGCAGTTCATAATCCAGGGCAGGTTGTGACAGTGTAGCCAGGCAGATATCCAGAGCCCACTGGAAGGGGCACCGGATGCAGGAAAACACAGGTTTCACACAGGTGAAAAAGGCATAGCGGAAAGTCATTCAGAAATCAACATCGAGTGCTAGTGGAATTAATCCCAAAAGCAGACGCATCGGTTCACGGTACAGCTTCAGCTGTTCCTGTTCGGGTAGAGCCACAGATCGAGCAGCCATTGCAGAACAGTGGGAAGAGGACAATGATGCCACAAATCAAGACAAGCAGCAGTGGAAACCTGCCGAATATGCTGGAAAATTAGAATGTATAAAGTCAGGAATCACTCCAAAAATCGACTGAAAAGAGGACACGAGGCAAGAGCTCACAAGCTTAAAAAAGTGTGCTAGGCCTGTTGTATCAGACACATTAAATATTTGATATATCAGTTCCTAGAAATGAAGGGGGAGATTCTTGTGTAACAACAATTGTATTTCACTTGACGTTCTTGCCAACTGTAATTTAAAGGTCTAACAGGCGAACATGAGAGCTACTTCTTATTGAAACCATAGCGCTTTGAGTATGCTCAGCCTATTCAAGTCTGTTTTCAGGGTTGGAATGGAAGGCCACAACAAACTATCTACACTCCCATGCGGAGGGGGAAATAGTACGTTGTTGCAACAAGTAACTAGCTGGGAAACAGTCACCACTTACGGGATTCTAGCCCGCAGACCACAGCAGTCCTGATTATTAAGGACAAGTTAACTGCCATTGGAAAGCAATGTGAGAGTGGGAATAATAGCGGGAACAGGAGTTCCTTTCTGAAAACAAGCCAAATTAGGGGCAGAAACTTTCCAAGCGCCGTGCAATTTTACTTGTTGACATACAAGAGAATAGCCGGCATTGAATTCGCATTCTTCCCCCATTAGAAAAGCCTCTCTTTCTGCTCGCTGACTGCGATATGTAAATGGTAAAGACCATAAATCATGTATGTAACTACTACCCAGGGGCTCATATATACCTACGGGAAAGTGCTACATACACACTGTGAACTGAAACATAGAGATGAGTAATGAAATGACCCCATGTATTAATCAAACTGCAGAATCAGTTTCTGCTACCGTAAATAGAAGTTGTTCAAGTTTTTCTATATGTAACATAGTGTATGCAGTGCCTTCCATGGTCATTAATTGTAGTTTATGTGTTAAACTGAAAGGTAGGAACCGTTCACTTGCATTCAAATAATCCCAGGGAACTTACCCATTTTTGAGTGTTTGTAGGGTCCACCCAAACTGCATTACTGTTCTAAGTTGATGTTGTCTGAGCTATAATGTAGACAGTTCTTTTTGTACAATATCAATAACAGAAGATACAATATTGTCCAAAGTATAAATATGAAATTACTATGTGTTAATACTGTTATCGACCACAGGGAGGACTTTGTCCAAATTGTCCAGATCAATTTGTTATAGACGTACAGCAGTTTCTAGTTGTGACAATTTCCAAAACTCATTATACGCAGCATAAACAAAACGCTTAGTACGGGGGGATTTTGGACCCAAAAGGAAATCAGCAAGATTTATGTTACCGGACAAAAGAGAAAGATGTTGTTTCACAGAAGACAGTGTGGAATGTTCTAACCATTGTTGACATAAATTTCCCACAGAATAAGTGGTGACTGTATTGGAATGGGGGGGTCTGAGGATAGTGTGGATCAGGTCTATGTATTGAAAACCCTGAAGTTGTATTCATAAAACGTGAATGACAAACATTTGTGTCCAACTTCCACAAAACCCACCCTGCGGGATTCACGATAGAGGAATTAAATATACTGTTTCTTATCATGCAATTAAGCTGATCTCTCGTGTAATTTGTATAACTCTGCCAATTATCATAAAGGGCAAATGATGGAATAGTGGGACTATTTAATTATTTATTTTCAGCCAATCTCAAACAAGTAGTTTGCAGGACAGTGTCATTAAGAAAAATTAGTTGGGTCGGTATTAGACATACACGGAAAAAGGACTCAGTGCCCTGCTCTTGCCAAGGCTTAGTGCCCCATACTGATTTTAAATCAATGATATCCTTCCAATAATCATATCCCTTCAGTGCTACATTTTCAATGAAAGAAAAGGAATACATTTATTTAGTTTGAGTTAACATATATTTTTTTGAAGACATGGACACTAATTTAATGAAATTGGAAACCGGGTCTGAAAGGTTATAACTGGTAAGATACGTGTATTTTCGCTCTTGCATATTTGAACTACCCGTGGTGGAGTAGGACAATGCTCCCATTGAGTACATTTAAAAGAGGGCCACTGTCCATTAGTTCTATGTAGAAAATGATGTGCATAGTGTTAGTAACAAAATAGCTCAGCATAGTTAGCAAAATTCAAATTTAAATCTTCAGTATCAAATGCAGTGCAATGTTGTAATTCAGAAAACTAAGAATGCACAGCACTTAGATCCCAATCATCTGAGTGTAGCCCAGGTATATTTACATCACCCATAGAAACTCGTAATACATATGGTATCTCTAAGGTCTCCGTAGGACCATATATATTGAATGTTACTTTATCGCATACAATTCCATCAGAAACTGGGACCACTGAAACGTTAATGGGGACAGGTCTCTTTTCATTATATGCTAGGAAGAATGCAGGGCCAACACTCAATCGACCGATTTTACGTTGGGGGCTCTCAGGAAGGTTGTGGCCATTAATCAAAAGAAAGAACACAGTCACAAATCTATTCCACATGAACAGAAGCACCATGGAAAATACGATCCAGACGTATGTCCAAGGGGGAACCAGATAAGTGCGTTTCAGCCAAGATATAAGAACACAAATACTTGCTGTGTCGGGGAGAGGATTGTAGACAAAGAAGAACTGTTCGAAGAGAAATTATCCTACTCTATATAGTGTCCAGAAGAACTTAGCTGAAACTGCGGAGGCTGAGAGTTCGAATCTAGAACAGAGGCATGTTGGTCCGCAGGGCTCTCAGCAGGTGGATCAGAATACACAATTTCAGTCATAGAACTTGAGAATGGTAAAACTCACAATCAGTCCACTGAAGACTTGACTTCCCCTTCTGGCAGCCGGGGAGAATCAGAAGGTATGAGGCTCACAGGCTGTAAAGAAATACTCCCTTCTGGGACACTTTGAGGCGTACTATTAGGAATTGGTCATATGGTGTAACTTGACATATTCAATACTAATGAAGCGATCATCTTTGCATCCAGGTAGTGGAGGTAAAATCACTGTGTGGGTGGCCTTAAGCTCAAGGACTGAGACAGGAGTGCGGCATGTGGGTCCGAATTCTTTCTTGTCCATTATTTTCTCACGAACCAGATCACCAACTTTAGGAAGCCAGTCAGAAACAGGAATCAGAGCTGGAGAGGTAGATGGCAAATATGTTTTCACCAGAGTGTCATGACCCTTTTGTAGATCCTGCAATACAGCATAGCGCTTATCTACATCGAAGGTTGAGGCAGCTGCCAAAACGTCTAGACTATCAGGGTCCAGTACAAACATTTTAGTGCCCAAAGAGCTTTTTGTATGGGGTCTGCCCACCAGAGATCTTCGAGGGAGATTACTAAGTGCACGTGGAACCCCACAGAGGTGAGTCAACCAGCCACGGCCCATACCTAATACCCTTGCTGTTAAAGACTGCTTTAAGTCATGGTTCATCCGCTCCACAAGAGAATTGCCCTCAGGCCTGTGTGGAGACGAGAAATGCACCTGCACTCCCATAGACTTCATTGAGTTACGGTATGCCTTAGAGGCAAAAGCCAGACCTTGCTCTGAATGGAAAGTGCTACAGGCATAAGTCCCGACGAAGACATGCAAATCTTTTATAACAGTACGAGCATCAGCAGAGATCTGTGGTCAAACCCAAAGGAACCTCGTGCTCAAATCCACTGCAACCAAAATATATTTGAATGTATTGTCGGATGTGAAAGGACCGCAGTGATCAAGATAAATACACCCGAATAGATGATTAAAAATGAAAAGATGAGTCTCAGGTGGACGTGTGACAGTAGAACTCTTAATTTGTTGACAAATATCACAACAAAGCACATATTTACGAGTCTGCTGATATAAACCGTGCCACCAATAGCGCTGTTGTAAAAGAGAAACTGTAGCCAATACTCCTGCATGAGCACAAGTCAAGCCTTCATGGGTGGCTACAATGAGAGATAGTCTGCGGTCATTGTTGGTAATAAAGCGATAACCCACTTTAGGAATCGTCACACAGGGTAAATGATCAGAATTCATGAGATAAGTATAACGTGACGGGAAACCCTGTGGAAAAGGAGTACCCTTCTTGGATGTGGCAATAGCCGCTAAAATGTCATTGTCTCTCCTAGTCTTGGACCTAGTAACTGCTGTTACAGTGATTGTGCTACAGCAGATTTGGCTGCTTCATCAGCCATCAAATTTCCAACTGTGTGTGCTTCCGCAAGTTGATGTCCTAAAGTATGGACTACATGTGTAAGTGGCAAACGATCTTTATGAGCAGCCACTTGGACCCAAAGTATTTTATGCTTAGTTGTGCTACCTTTAGAATCCTGAAAATCATTCTGTTTTCAGAAAAGCAAATTGTCAAAGTAAGACTGTACACAGCAAAAGAGTCACTCGCTATAAGTGTGGACAAATCAGAATTTGCGCATTCAAGAGCTAAACGTAGAGCTTGCAACTCGGCCAATTGAGCCATGCAGTCACCAAGGGACTAAAATTCGAACTAAGTTAGACTGAAAGTCTCCATCCACTATTGCATCTATCACAATAGCGCATGCCGCAGAATAGACTTGTTTCGAATCAATGGCCGGTTGTGCCGAGCAATTAGTATAGATGATACATTTGCATTGGTCAAGAGGAAGAACCATTGAAGGCAGAAGTTGAACATGTTCATACTGTAGAGACTCTTGAGTTTGTAAGGAGGGGTCAGAAACAAAATTGACATCAGCCGACGTCAAGGAAGTAGCCCACTGGATCCATCGAGGATGCAGAGCTTTATGTAAATGTTGTAGACTTGTAAATGTTGTAGACTTGTAAAGCGCACAGCTGCCCCAGCAACGGGGCGTCCCGGCGCTGTAGACCGCTGGGGAACCCGTCCTAGCTATCCCTGTGAGATGGTCCCTTTCTGGGTATCTCCAAGGTGAAACCAGGCATCCCTGGCGTCTGTGGGGGCCGTTGTAGAGATGAGGCAAGCTTAATGCCCAGAGTTGCCGAGTGTGTTCCTGGTTAGAGTAGGTACCGAGGCGAGAATTATTGAGTCCGTTTTTACCCTGGTCCACGACCCTGCCGCGTCGGGAATTGAACCCTGGTCCCTGGCCGATTCTCTGCTTACGGGTCTGCCGCCTCTAACCAGTGAGCCACACCTCTCCAGAGCTTTAGCATTAGGAAAACTAGCTTTTGTGACCGCTTCTAAAGCAGGTATGGGAGAAACTACAAAATTGGATTTACCTTGAGCAAGAGGGCATTCTTTTAGAATAGCCATCTGCACAGCAGTAAGAATTTTTATCAGTGGTAGAGAAATGCAACTCTGCAGGATTATACAGATGCGATTTATAGGAGATGGGAACCGTGTCACCCTCATTAAAAGTCAAATAAGTGAAACCGATCGAAGCAAGAACAATCCTGATAACCAAATTGGTTGTATTTAATCAAGTTTGTAAATACTGTGTTGCGAGCAAGTCAATTTGTAATGCATGCAACACTGCGGTGTGTTCCAGAAGCCAAGAGGAAGAAGAAAAGGAAGGATGTATCAATGCATACAGGTGCTTGATATGCTGAGCATAGTCAGGAGTGTAAGTTTTTCCAAAATTCCAAAAACTCAGCTGAGACCGTAAGTTTTTTAGGTTAGATGGATGTTGCAATTCAGCACAATTTTCCAGAAAGTGAGCAGCTATACCCCTACCTTCATTTGTAAGTTCATTCTCAAGAAAAAGTGGAGCTAGAAATGCTATATGTCATTTCACAAACTTGAATTTGTACCCTAAGGTTGCAAATCGAGTTATAATGTGATCTACCCGCGCAAGATGAGGATTCAATTAATCATCCGTCAAGTATATGTCATCAACATATGAAAAAGCTTCAGGATCAATTTCATTTAAAAGGGACACGATAGATGCCGCAAAAACCCCGGGGCTATTCTTATACCCCATAGGCATCAAACATAGCACTTCTGAGAGCCAAGAGTGCTAAATGAGGACAAGTCATGGCTCTCCAGAGCCAAATTGTGACTTAAAAATCTATTTGAAATATCTAAAGTAGTTTTATAATTTTTACGTACGATATTGGTAACAAGTGCTGTAGCATCCATATTTTGTACGGCAAAGGTACCGGTAAGACTATTCAAATGTCTGTAATCTAACACCATGCGATATAAACCATCAGGTTTCAAAATAGGAAAAAGAGGATTATTCATTGCAGAAATACAGGGTTCAATTCCACCCTGGTTTCCCAACCGAGTAAGAATTTCTTTAACTGATGCTTTTGTGTCATGTTTAATTGGATATTAAGTCTGAGGCTGAGCAATTGAGTGAACAGGCATAATATGAACAGATGAGTCCTTATCTCAACCAGCTTGGTTGCGGTATAAGGCAGGAGTCAGGGCAAGAGCCCATTCGGAACCATAAGCGTGCTTAGTCTCATCTGGGGCATATTGAGAAAAAGAAGGAATAATGACCTCCTCGCCTCGAGGACAAGCAAGAACGAATGGGGGATGCCAATCCATCTCTAAAATGTCATAAGAAGACATCAAGTTGTCCCAAAATATAGCATTTATGGTGCATTTAATATCTTCGATTTTAAGATCTATATGATAAAGTCTACCCAAGGGAGCTAAGCAAGTGTCCCGCGGTTTCAACAGTTACAAATGTGTCCGTTGCTTTCGCCTCCAGAAACTGGCAGAGTGTCTGCCGCACTACGGTAACTTCCGTTACGCTGTCGAGGCTAGTCACTGCCCAGCTCCTGTCCAGGAGAAGGGCTCTCACCATCTGATGCATACTTTGCAGTTAAAGCGGCAACTTTGTTCTTCTGAAACAGGGCTCGATACGGAAGTGGTTCTTCCCATTTGACTTTCACATTAAAATGGTGCTGCGGGTCCCACTTGAATTGCGGTGACTCGCCTTGGCTGCGATCCTGACATCCCCCGCCGCCAAATTATTGATCTGATGATTCCTGAAAGGAATGAGGAGAACGAGGATCAGGACCCTGAAACCTATAGGAGTTTTTGTTTTAGAGCGATCATGTAAATCATATCTACGTTCAGTAGCCTCAGGAGGCGGTGAACCAGCATGAGACTTAGGCTTCAGTTGCTGTTTATTCCTGTCCCATGTCTTTTTAGGAAAGACTGGATGTCCCTCCTTGTTAGGAAATGGTTTACCTTTGGATTGGGTAGAAGGCCTCATCCCCAAATTATTGTGACCCAAGGATGTATACACATCGCAATCATAATCGGCAACTGATGTTCCTGATCAATGTCGGTCGCCTCCGAAAGGTGTTGGCAAAGAATAATTTCGGAGATGACTGGAAAAATACCCAATATTTTTATCCCCAAATCCAGGGCTAGACAAGCCCCCTGTTCATTTTGCATTTGATTCGGAATGCTCGGAAGAACTCTCATGAAGGGGGTGCCAAAACAAAGTGTATACACTGAGGCAAACACCGTCCCCCAGGTGTTGAAATCTGCCTGTGGAGACCACTAGGTGAGCTCATGGTAAGGATCCTGTGCTTCTCCACAGGGCCAGGATGAGGGAAGACAGCATCAAGCTGTTCAATCTTCTGAGCTATCCAAAATGGAATGTCCTCACAAACTTGAGGATGTTTGCCCATGACCGAATTAATAAGTACTGGGCTAACCACAAGAGCCTCACCGTGTGCCTGTATGGGAGGCACAGCACCAGGTGGAGCCACCAAAAAGGCATGTGAAATAAACTGAATCATACATCTGTATAGAAGACAGACTTGTGCATACAGTAAACAAACTTCAGCCAAATTAGCATTAAGATTATTAGGATGTGGAGAAAAACCGTCCAGTACTGGCAATGTGGCCCGTCAATGCTTAAGGGGCCCATATGAACAATAGAAATAGTGTGGGGTAGGGTGCCCTTAAACCAAAATTTGATACCCCCAGGCTGTAAGAGGAACTTCAATCACTGCATAAGGACGATATGCCTCTGGCACTGCAGCCACTGTAAAGGCATGATAGTTATCGTCATTTGCAACAATAGCGGGTATCGTATCCAATGAATAAATTTTTTTTGAAGTGATATGCTGCCTCCCCATCAACCATGAAGACAATAGGTCACCCCGTATTGGGAACTCCATGTTGCAACAAATGTTGCATAACCGTTACACGGCAATGCGCCAGAATCGCAACTGGTTGAGCCATAATGAAAAGTTCATAAGGGAACTAACGGTAGCACAAAAACGGGTCAAATGCCTTTTATAAAAGATTCAAGGTTGAATAACCTACAGTAATAGGTGTACCTTACCACCTGAGGAGGCAAAGCCCTGCCATCATGGACATCTCCAAAAACCAGTGTGAGGGTATTTTGGACCAGCACAAGCGATACTCAGGCACTCTGTGAATCAGTACCAGACCAAACATTGGGCGCCTTGTTGCAGGGATCTCGCGGAGTCACAGAACTATGCTTGGGATCATGGGACTTCAGTGGGCAGGGACTGAGTCATTCCACCACCTGAGTAACCATGAGCCCTGTGATGAACTGGTTATAGTGCCTCACTTGCCCTCCTACTCACTCACAGAGGAACAAGTGATTAGACACCGCAGAACACAACACTCCCGGCCCTCTCAGGAATCGCTGTTACAGGACACAACCTTTCACTCTCACTCTCATACCAATCCACAATAAAATTATACAGAGACAAGAGAACAGTTCAAAATTTTTATGTTAACTAACGTGCTCTAGTATGCAGTATACGTGCCACAAAAAGTTGAAAAATGGCTAACACAAATACGTCTTAGCCTAGCAAGTAGCCTGTAAATCATAAAAGGTACTGTCATAAAAGACAGTGGGGCCCTTCCCCTGAATATATATTAGAAAATGTCAGGGTTTTTAGCAGTAGACCTTGTACCCCAGTCTATAGATAGAAGATCTACATCACAGGTGCTGTCACGCTCCCTTCTCTGGAAAGATCCCTCTACAACTGTGTGTTACTCACCTGTGTATACCTATATGACCAAAGTACATGTGCCCAAACAACAGCTGCATTTGCTTGTTTTGTCTAGGTGCTAGGGCCTGATCAGAACAGAATAACAAGGGGTAATGTTGTTTGACCTGGTCTGCAGTTTTCACACTAAATGCCAGGAATGAGCAGAACGTAAAACAACAGTATGTTTTGTGTGAAAATTGCAGTGTGGCACACAGCAAAAATATGATCGTCTGGTAATGTGCGCAAAGCAGAGGACACTCTGGGACTGGCTCAGGCTAACTTAGGGAAAACGACAATAGCTACCTTGACCACGGGACACTTCCGCTTACGAGTGGCTTCTGGATCGGGAACACTGAACTGAGCTGGACACCGAGAATTCTGAAATGCCGAGAATGCTGCTGTTGGCGCTGCAAAACGACGGGGGAAAAGCAGATGAGCGACTGCTGCGAGTGGCAACTTGCTGATATTCTAGTTGCTTGAGGACAGCCTATCTGGGGCAATAAAAGAAGTTTGGCATTTTACCGCTCCAGTCTAGAATGGACTTATGCTGTGCCGAGAGTCTGCTTGGGTGAACCGCCAGGTTTCTCACCGGGGGCTAAGTGCTCTATGTGTTTTTTGTATGGGGCACTTGCATTTCGCCTAGATGAGGGTCGCTGGGTAGATATTCCTATGTGAGTTATAAGAAAGATGATTTCTTTACAAATGTTTGCTAAGAACTGCTATGTCTGCACACACTTACCTACATCAGTTTAAGAAGATTTAACTTACTACTACATGCCTATGTCTTATGCTGTTTCATTTAGCATCCTACTTTCTTTAGTTTATAGAAAAGGACATTTGAATACTTTTATTCTAACTATGATCTGATACTTTCTAGAGTTCCTTTGATGGAAAGCATGAATATGTACTCGCAAACAAAATAAATGGATAGTGCATGCTTCCTCTCCATGCACACACAGGCTCATTGCGTAATTCTACACTAGCATCACAGTCCTGCCCTCTTTGAACTGCATCACCTGAATCACCAGCGCACGTTTTATTTGCTTCTCCTGCCTATTCCTGCCCTAGAGCAAAATGGCTCACACCCCTATGTAAACAACTGGGGACCTGTAATTACTAAGCCTGGGCGTAGCTCGTGGATTTCCACTCCGCGGAATTCTGTGGAGTTACCAAAAAACTCAGAGATTCCATATAGTTCCACGACCTGGCGCAGTGACTTGACGATTGCAGACCTTCCTTGAATTAATGCAGACTTTGCTCGTAAAATATTGGCTACGTAAAATAGCTATTCTACTACACTATCTGTTGCCAGTAGATGGTGCAATTGAGCTTGAATTGAGTAATTACTTCTTAAAAGCGATTATCTGCATTTTATTTTCACAGATCATTTAAACTCATAATAAACTCAAATTTATTTAGCCTGATTACATTTTTTCTATGTATGTATGTACGGCTGCATTTGCCTAAATGTCATTTGAGTTTAGGGAAATAAAGAGGCATGCTTCAGTAAATTAAAAAAATCACACTACATACATGCTACACACTACACGCTACACTAACTGGGGCATCATTAATTGTCTTGCCTAGCTCAATTAATCTACTTCCACTCTGTATTCATGACATCCCCGAGTTCTCCAAAAGCACTGTGCAAAACCAAGCATGGGGTAGGGGGGACAGTGCAGCCAGCGTGGCACATGCGCACTCACTCACCGGCCCACAAAGTAAGTTATCAAGCACAGAGGTCTTGCTGGTGCTCTGGCTGCCCACCACACTATCTATGGCAGGAACTAAAAGCATTCTGCAGCCTGTTCATCCATGAGATCAGCTGGCTGCTCCATCTTGTGTTTCCCCATGGTGGCAGCTGAGGCTGCAGGTTGTGCGTGACATCGCACACGTCCTGCAACCTCTGTGACATCAGCGGAGTGGACCAGGCTGTGCCAGTGCCCCTTCTAATATGTTGTTTTTGTTTATTTATTAATTCCAGGCCAACTGTTTTGTTGAGTCCCCCTTCCCACTGAGACAACTCTCAGAATTTGTTTGTAAAAAAACAGCCGCTCCCTAGGTTAGTCCTACCTCTCCAACCATCTCTGCTTCCCTATTCATTGACTGCTCCATCCACAAGTGCTACTTGCCCTTTAAATTGGACTGCCATCACCGTTGTCAATCATATTCCATGTAAAAAAACAATGTGATCTAATTTAACCGGCGAGGGGATGGGTCACCTTACCCGTCTAAGGAGGAGGCATTTTCATTATTGGTCAGCGACGGCGTCCTATGTCCCCCAGTGTAAACAGTCAGGGCTCGAAGGTCAGAAGGAAGTGCGATTGGTGGCAATAACGGCACATGTCAAAATGTGCAAAGACTGAGGCTGTCCCGAGGAGATGTCATGATCAGGTCAGGCAGCCGCAAAATGCATTATTTTTTAAATGAGGATGGCGTCAGGTGACTGTGTACTTCGCTCCGCTGCAGGTGCGAAGTTTTTGGCAAACTTCACGCTCCAAGCGGAACTGTGGAGTTGTAAAACCCTGCAAATCCTGCAGGCGGAGTGGAGTTCTCCGCCCACCATTAGTAATTACATTGAAGCCTTACGCATACTAAGATCTGACCCAAGACAAGTGATAGCTTGCTCAAGGAGGAAGCTGACGCAAGGAGGAGGAGATTGTTAAGCATGCACTTTTTCTTAAATGAATTTAAGAAATTGACGTAAAGCATTCTGTGTTGAAATGTGTAGATTTATGTAGCTGGTTCCCCCAAACATTGTGGTAATAACGTGGTCACGACCAGACGATCGTGTAACAACAAGTTCCACATTCCTCAAGGTGAATCTAATAGAGGGTCTTCCAGCATGTAAATAATGAACTAAGTTTTTACTCTTGGACTGATGCTCAGGCCATGTTTTTTTAATATTATCTTTTTATCTTCTTAACCATTCAACAAATTCAACTGAATAATGTATTTTAATGAATTTGCCATGTACTTTATATTTTATTCAATTCCTGAACCTCAACTGCGTGCGCTAAATTGGACATTGTACTTTTATGGTCTTATGACCAAATAAAGTTGTTGTTGTTGATACTGCATGTTATTATTTCTTCCCATTTAGGTCTAAAGATACTGTACAAGCTTACCAGAATAACATAACCTGTTTATTGCGGCCAGTAGAAAAGATATACATAATGGCTTTTGAAGAAAGAGACACTGATATAACCCAAACTAGTGATAAAAGTAGTAATGCTTTTGAAAACACGATGAAGAAAGAGGAGAATGAATTTAGAAAGAAGATGTTTGATATATCCTAAACTGAGATTAGAAAGTCAATGCAAAGGGAAAATGTGCGTTTACCAAAGGAGAACACCTAAGCAAACAAGACATGTAGGAATTAGTGGTTGCGAACACACATTTGAACTAACAGGGGGATCATGACAAATATTGCAGGCGGATAACAATCCAAGACCTGATGTTTACTTTATTTGTGGCTTAACTGCAAATTTCTTGTTGCCAACAGACTGGGAAGGTATTTATTACCTAGGCATACTAATTCCCAAAATGCATCATGTGGAAAGCGTAGTTGCATTAACAATGACACCATCACATTAACAAAACGAAATTCTGAGACTGCAGCAGGATTAACAGGAGACATATTTTAGGCAATCAGTCCACATGTAGGCATCATTTTAAATGACAAAAAGATTGAAAAATTAGCTAAGGTTGTTGACAAAATTTTCAATGAGCACATCTGTAGCTTTGCTTATAATTAACACTGAGCTAATTGCTATAAGATCTATAATACGCCAAGTCTCACTTGCATTAGATATCTTTGTCGCCGAAAAGGGCGGGGACTGCAAAATGCCTAAATTGACCCATTGCTGCATATATATAACTGATGGAAGTAAACAAATAGAAAACTATGCAAGGAACATTTCAGGTTTGGAATCGGAACTACACGAATTGGAAACACCAAATGTTTTTGAGAATTTTGGGAAAGGAGTACAAACGATTGGAAATTGGATTTCAACAGCAGGGAAAGGAATACTGAAGGCCATACTAATGCCAACAATAATAATAGAGCTGAGCTTAATATTTCTTTACATTTTGTTAATGAGCTGTAGATATATCTTTTCTGCAAAAAGCAAGAAAGTATTTAAAGAAAGTTACATGAGAGAGATTTAGGTTTGATGGTGATAATGAATGATGATTACATGATATAACTGAACTTTAAAGGTTTAAAATGAAAAACACAAAATTCAACTGATGATGAAAGTGCCCTCTGAAATTGAACTCATTTGTGAAATCAAATAGTGTGATAGTTTTAGAAACCATCAGTTGGAGGAATTTGATGAAGCAAGTACAATTTGCATAAAATATGTGTTTAATTTGTGAAAATATTAACACAAGAATTTCCAAAGAAATAGAATAAAATGAAAAATGTGCCTTTTATTTAACATGCAATTTAACATGTTGCATCCATTTTTATTGTATTTACATTGTCAAGCTAAACTAGGCCTCATTCATTTCTCTATTTTCTACATTGTCTTTATTTCAATTTTTCTTAAATAAATGAAGTGTTTAGCAAGATGCTGAATGCTGCAGTATTGAATAAATAGTTCACATTGACTTCATTAGACATGTCGTCTTTGTAGAAGTGCTGCCTTTAAAAAATGTTTTCTTTCCTTCTTAAACTACATGTTCTCATTGTATATGTTGAGATTTTAACTGTCATTTATACACAATAATGAACACCAACAGTATATGAAAACAATAGTGAATGCAGGAAAATGCACAGTGCATGATATAATTCCGTAGAAGTTACAACTAAAATGTTTCTGCTTTAGACTATCTCATTGTCACACAGTGAAGTTCTGAATAGTTAATTGAGTAAGCTACAGAGTTCCTCTGGGAACTCGGAGTGAAACTAACGTACATGGAATTTTGCAACTTAGTAGACTGCTTGCAGATAATGCTTTGCCGTATTCGTATGTTTAGCATGGGAATGAAGGACGTAGCAGACTATCATACGATCCTTTTACCATTAGATTAATATGGCCTAACACCAAAGAATGTTTTTGTTTTTAATATGCGTATTCTTAGTTAAGAGACTTCAGAGCGCTTCCCCAACCTGTTCCTAAGAGTACGCGCTGAGAGCGTTAAGCTTTCCAAACTGGTCAAGGCCAATTGTTCTGTAACTATTCTTTTCGTGGCTTTTGCCTTTTACACTGTGAGCTACTGCATATAGTGTTTTCTAAATTCCTTTAAAATACAGCTACTGCTGTGACTAACTTCTTAATTGGGAAAGGAGACTCATACAAGTTTCCCGAACTGCTCTTTATGAAGAGTTCAACTAAATCTAAATATTTAGTGTAAATGCTCCTTTAAATTCTCTCTCTTTTCTGAAAAGAACTCTTAATGGTTCTTGTAGGTTAGGATCTATTAAAGTAGAATAGGGACTTTGGTAACTTTCCTTTATGGAACACGCGGTGATATTTCCTGATTGTTGCTAACCATTATTTTTCTAAATATTTCTGTAAACTTTTTGATTTTATATTTTAATCTGGCTAAGAGATTACAAACCAAATTACTAAACTTAAAACGATAAATAAAGATTATAAAGTTCATCTAAATGCTCATTATTGACTGAACATAATAAGTGGCGTTAAAATGTGATACTGACTTATGCTCTATTCTAAAATGGTGGCAAAGATCCAGTCAACCTGAAGAAAAACAAGGCGCAGAGCTGGAGACCATCTTTCTAAAGTCAAGAGTTGTACTGGTTTAAAGAAAATATATTTACATGCCAGCAAGGGTATCAATTGTCAATTATCTCTTAACATTGTATGATGTCTTTTGAGTCGATCTGACTGCAGGAAAAGAGAGTTTTCATACCTGAACTCTGTTTCCTTTTTCAGAGCATTGTTTTCAGCTTCAAACGTCACATCATGTATTCTTAGAAGCCCACCTGCAAATAAAATAATCTCCCATGCCTCATATGGCCACGCAGGTCATATGTTTTCTTAGGTAGAAGGTGTGTTTTGAATAGATGCTACCTTTTTTCTTATTCTCTTCAAAGGAGAATGACCACTTGCTGTGCTCTTCATTCAACAATTCAGTTATTAACACAGTCATGAATTAGTTAACCTGTCACACATCCATTCATTATATTATGATCATTGTGTTGTTATAGGCATTTAAAGAGCGTAATATCATATTTTTTGCATAAATAATAATCATATGTAAAGCATAATAGGTAATGCACCGTAGGCATTATTTTTCACCTGCACTGTAAGTTTTATATGAGGTGCAAATGGATGAATAGTTTTGCAATACATTTACAGTGCAGTCTTTTTACTTTTAGCAATCACAACTGAAATTTTCCAAGCAGTATTTATTTATTTTATGATTGCGACTTTCAAGCAGTTAGTGTTACCTCTTAGTTATGACTTTATTTGATCAGATATTTGTCATTATAAGCTACACGTCTCCACCAAGGAAATAATGCCAACTGTGACTTTGCAGAATTTGACTGGAATACAGAGGAAATAATGAATGTTTGGGGTCAGTCTTTTAAAAATAACAGGTGCCACAAGCGTGCTGGTCATGTATTACACTATCTGTAAAATTAGTAACAGCAGATTGATTTGTCATTGTACATATTTGAAAATATGGGCCTGATTCTCAAAGGGACTTATGACTCATAAAGTTACGAGTGCAGTGTCTCTGCCCTCGAGGCAAAGTCTCAACGCAGAGCAATGCAGTGCGGCGACTCCCCCCGCGTACGCAGATTCCAGCATGAGTGCAGAGAATCTGCAATCGCAACTTTACGAGCCGTAAGTCCCTTTGTGAATCAGGTCCTAAGTGTTAAGTTGATACAATGCAGTGTACAGAGCATCTTAGATGTTCCCTTTTCTATGTTCTCACCCCACAACTTTATAATCTGAAATCAGTACTCCAATAGAAATCATCCAGTACTAGCCTATTCTGTGACACAGAGAGCTAATGAAAGACTAAGCAGAGCACCCATATATATTTCACCTTATTTTGTGTGTCCAAAGGCTCCTGCACCTTGGAAATTGTCTTTCGCGGTGTCGAAGAAAACACCTTATTTTACAGTTTTTATGCAACTTACATTAAGGCAGCAACTCATCACCCAGCAGTGAACCAGTGAAAATATTTCTTGAAAAAGCCATTGTATCAGTTGCTACTTACAAATTCAGGTATGCCTTGGACAGACTTTCTGTGAGTCACAAAAACTGGATCTGCAAATATGATTATAAACTTTTGTTGACAGAGGAAATGGTAAGTCCTAAAGCAGACAGGTAAATAAAAACAACTTGAGTCTCCATCTGGAATGTAGTTTGAGTAGGGCTGTAGGCTTGCCAGGTGTGCCTGGTTAACAGTGGGACTATGAAACAAAGTAGTGCATGCAGGTGGTCTGTAGTAGCTTAGTAGGGTACTCAGTGACTTCTGAGCAAGACAGTTGGCAGGCAGCTGGCTGGTGGCCTAAATCAGAACTTTAGTTCTATGAACTGCCAAGATACAGTGGCTGGAACATACACTTTCTTGATAAGAGACTGTATTTTACTGATTGCAGGTTTAAAATGTAGGCATATCTTGATAGCTGTAGGACTTTGCTCAGTAAACTACAGCTGGTGAATTTCAGTGTTTGTTTTGAAATAATACATTTTATATGAGTACAAAGCCCAACTATAACTAAGGGTGGGCGTAGTGGGCGTAGTGGGGCTACGTGAAGCAGCACGTAGTGTGCCCAAATCTACGCACACTACGCGCTTCGCGTAGCCCCACTACGTGCCACCCACCTCCCGCCCGCCCTTCTTTTAAATAATATAAGCAATGAAAAATAAATTAAAGTAAGTCGACTTACCCGTAAGCGCGGCGTCTCCGGGGCTCCCTCTTTCTGTTTCTAATTTCTTCTGGCAAATGCGCATGCGCGGGTGTCCGCGCATGCGCATTTGCCAGAAGAAATTAGAAACAGAAAGAGGGAGCCCCGGAGACGCCGCGCTTACGGGTAAGTCGACTTACTTTAATTTATTTTTCAATACTTATATTATTAAAAGGAGGGCAGGCGGGAGGTGGGTGGCGGGTGGCAAGCAGCTACGCTTCGCCCTCGGCGTGTGCGTAGCGCTGCCCTGCTTCGCCTACTTCGGAAAGTGCGAAGCAGGCAGCGCTACGTACACTACGTGGGCGAAGCGTAGTGCTACGCCCGGGGTTAACTATAACATCACTTTAGCTTTGTTGTTTTCAATTACACACACACACACACACACACGCGCACACACACACACACACATATATAGTTTCAACCATATACCCCTCCCAATCCTAAAACCTAAATCACTAAAACACCCTTACTACCCCGAGCCTGTCAATCCCCGAAACTTAAAAATACCTTACTACCTATATACTTCACCCATCCTTGAAACCTTAAAGCCCCTTACTACCGCTATTCCCGACCTATTCTGAAACCGAACAACTCCTTAATATCCCTAAAGGGCAGCCATCCCTCAAACCTAATGTATACCAAATCCCTCCCTGAAACCTTTAAATCCATTACTACTCCTTCAGTCTACTAATCCCTGAAGCATACAAAAACCCTTACTGCCCCTATACTCCACCCATATCTGAAACCTGAACCCCCTTACTCCCCGTAACCTACACCCATCACTGAATCCCCAAATACCCTTACTACCCCTATATACGACCCATCACTGAACCATAAAAACAGCTCCCATACACTAGCCCCAAAAACATCCTTGCTACCCATATACACTACCCATCCCTAAATCCTAAAGGATGCTTGCGACCCCAAAACTAAAGTTATGCATAACCCCGTTGCTACCCCTAAACATCACCAACCTTCTCCGAACACCAATTAGTAAATTTAATGCAGTGTAATTTATCTTGCTGTAACGTGGACTTCATTGTAGTGGAAAATATGTTGCTTGAGATGCATTCTAGTGGTCCCTCGCTGTAGTGGGTGTGTTGTAATGGTATACAACCATCTAAAGGGCACATTGGATTAAAGTTGCTATACTGCATGGTGATAAACAGCACAGTTAAGGTAATCCCTTAAATTACACATGGGCAAGAGATGGATATGCTCCCTAAAGAAGTTAATCCTTGGGATTTTTTACGTTCACAGGTTTATGATGATAATGAGGGCCTCTGAAAGCCCATCGTCCCAGCCTGCACATAGTTGGGGTCAAGGGCGGGTCTTACTCTATGGCGGAGGAGCGCCGCCCCACTGCTTTTAAGCAGTGTGAAGAAGAAAAACATAAAATGATAATAACTTTAAATTATCATCATTTCATGCTTTGTGACCTGTCCTGCTGCTTTGGGGGTGGGTGGGTGATTGGGGCTGCTCTGCTCACAAAACAGAGCAGGGTAGGAGTGGTTTGCCCACTCCAAAGTGTGCAATGACTGTTTGGCGGCCCTCTCGCGCCTCCCAAATCAGTCATGCGCACTTCCCTGTTCTCCATGCAGGCTGAATTGCAGTCTGCATGGAGAACATGCCCACCCCTACAGCCCCTGGCTGAGTGCTGTGTCACAAGCAGCATTATGATTGGCTTAGGGGAGGGAGCTTGTCTGCCTGCTTCCTGTTGTCGGAGACAGAAAAGCAGGAGCAGCAACGCAGGACCGGCCTCAAGGTAAGTTTATGTATTTTTTTTATTTAGCCCCCCCCCCCCGTGCCACACCACTGGCAACGCCTCCACCCCCGCGGACCCCCCTAGCGAACCCCGTGCCCACCTGCAAAACAATGAGCCATACCAGCCGCTGCAGTTTGGAATGAGTCATGGAGGGTGACAGAGCCGGCAAAGGCTACCACAATCGGATGCCATTCTTATTCATATGCTGGTCACGTTCCTATTGGACAGTAACTAGCTCCACACTGATTTTAACACGATGAGTGCATGGCAGTTCACTGGCAGAGATTCAGCTATAAAAATGTCAGAATCCCTGAATCCACCCCACTAGGCAATTAGTGGTTGTGATAGATATTAACTGTATGGTCATTGACCTGAGAAAATAAAAGTGAGGAAATATTTTCTAAAAATTCCAATGTGGACACTTAGCTTAAATCTAGCAAGCTTAGCTTCTCAAAGTATTCAGTTTAAAACGTTTCCATGGGGGACTTCTGTCTTAAAATATTTGTTTCAGTTGTTGGTAGGATATCTTTGTGGTTATGTACATCAGAATGCGAAAGAATTGAATGGGTCTGCTATCTTTTTGCGGTTAAATTCTGTTTGGAAAAAAAAAGCGCAAGTTATAAGAATGTTTTTGGTTGCTACTTTCAGGCACTTGTTAGAAAAACAACACAAATGGCCTACGTACCAAAACGTGATTTTTCCCTAATTCAGGACCTTCACAAAAATTGTAATTGAATTCCCACATTTAATGGAAAGCAGCAGCCGATTTGAAGTAAATGGTTTCCTGCATTAGAAACACATGCAATGATCTTTAGTATAGTGGGATCATTCTGCTGGCCCCAAGAGGGTGCACCATTAGTCGCAGATGGAATACTATGCTCCTGGGATAACTGTAAATAGGCACTGCAGATGCTTCTGCACACTACACGAAACCCTTATTCTGTAAAATGTACCTAAACGCCTATTCAAGAAAACATTCGATACACAGGAAAATATAAAATGTACCCACTACCTAGGAAGGTCTGTTGTATAAGAATGAACTATGCACAAGGGGTTACAGGCTAGCAGCACACTTGTCTAAACTGAAATATAGATTTCTTCATTGATATTTTTCTTTGAAGTATAGGACAAAATATCCTTCAAAAACCGTATTGTATAATCTAAGAAAATTAGTGAAGCTTTGTTATCGTAGTATTTAAGAATTGTACTGACTAACATAGAGACATTCAGGAACACACCTTCAAGATTGTGCACACCGATAACATTCCACATAGGGTTCCTTTACCATAACTCTCATTAATACTATAGAACGCATGTAATATAAATAAACAGTGGGTAGCATTTTCAAGATGTTCAAACTTTATAATTCTGTTGGGATGAAACACTGATTGAGGAGATGCAATATGGGCCAGAAGGCAAGCACAGAGGGGCATATTAATAAGAGCGGGAGATAAAAGTATCGCCGCTTTAGCGTCTGTTTTCGGCCGAAAAGCGGCGATAATTTTATCGCAATATTAGCAAGGACACGCTAGCACGTGTTTCTGTGATTTAGCGCCCGCATTGCATCGCATCGTTAATGAGATGCAAAGTAGGCGTGCCTCAATAGACTACATGGGAAAATATCACGAAGGCAGCTTCGCGATATTTACAACAATGCCCGGGTCCACGTAGTGATAAACAAAATCGCGCTAACCGGACATTAGCGCTGGATTTTAACGTCTGCTAAAATCCAGTGTTAGGCATACTTTGTATGGGAGGTGGAATGTGGGGTTATGACCACAGGGTCGTATCAGCAAGATCATCGCTATTTTGCAGGAAACATCGCTGGTTTTCCAGCGATGTTGGGACATTTCCCTGCTCTCGCTGGAATTTTCATTGCCAATGCGATAAGCGTTGTAAACACAGCGCTAGCGTGGCGATGAATTCCAGCGATAGCCGGCGATAGGGAAACTCGCGCTAGGTGCGGCCAGCGATAATTATCTCTGCCGCTTGTTAATATGCCCCAGAGTGCGTATGTTTTCTTAGCTGTTATACTTCATTCCATTGACGGAAGAGAGCCGAACATTGCTATGTCTACTAAAATATGGCGCCCTATCGCTCTTCTCCTAGCCTCCATTGCACAACCCACAGATATAGCACCACATTGCAAGTATGCGTGTGTGTTGTCTGGCATAGGTTTTGTAATGGAAGGATACCGTTCAGGTACATAAAACTCTGCTGTGGCATAATTTAAAACTTTTGCAAGTCTGTAAGTAGAACAGTTTGGAGATTAGAAAGCATTTCTCCAACGATGCAACTGCCTTGAGTGGAAATCTTTTTTAGTACGAAGCCCGGTATACCTCTTTAAGCAGATAGGGTTTTTTGTCAAAAATATTGAGTAATTGCATCAGTACCATGCACCACCCATGGAATGCCCCTGTGACAAAAAGTAGTGCAACTTTGAGCTTAGCTCCATTTTGTGGTACTTTCTGTCTACTTTTCAGCACTAAACAAGCTTTGCTCTGGAAAGTGAATCCTACTTTAATGATGGTTTGTGTTACTTTTTTGATACAAACCGGCACAAAATCTTAGTAAATCTGGGCCCAAGTGTACAAGACATGGGACAGTAGAAGTCCAAATTATAGGAATAAAGCATTGCTACGAAATGGGAGGACGAGGTTCCACAGAAAAAGCATTACTTGTCACAGGAGATAATCATGTAAAGCAAAACAAAGGGGTGAAAATAGGCATGAGAAATTATTCAAAATATATATTTTAAAATGATTATCTGTGAATGTCTGATTTTACCTGATGTATATTAACAAATTATGGTATCAAGCGCCAAAAGATTTACATGAACCAATGAATGTAAAGTTAAACAAGATGGGGCATAAAAGCTTGACTTATCCTGAGCCACAGTTTGAAAATGGCACCTCAGAGTGAGAAGTTGTCAGAGAGGACATTAGCATATTTCTCAGTGGCAAAAGCGAGGAGAACGGATCTGGTGTCACCTAATGAAATGGACAGATAGAATTGATCATTCAGACAAAACAATTGGTAGATGAATTATTCTGTAATGCATCACTTTTTTTTTTCTTCTGTATTAAGTATTGATGAAAATATAATTTTATATTTCCCAAGCAAAAAAAATAAAATGAAAAGCATATCTGTCAGTGGTGTAACACACAATGATGTGGCCTCAACGCAGAATTTGATGAGGAACCCCTGAGTTTTGCATATCTAACATATATTCATTGGCCGTGGGCTGAATGGAGCCCCCAGAAGGTTTTGTCGCCCCATGCAGGGTTAGGAGCCCCCCTGTGCTGCAGGAGCTGTGGGGGCTGCAGGGGCCTGCATTTATACCCCTGATATCTCTCACTGCCCTATATTATCTACCTAGTAGAAAGGAGGTGGGGCGTGATCTAGCAGAGTCTATTCACTGTAATACCAGTCCTCTAATGAAACTCCTTGAAATGTGGCAGATGATTAGAGTGTTGTTTATATGGACACAGGCTGTCCCTGGATTGTGAAGAGAAAAGTGAAGCGATTGCGCACTCCAACTTCGGACGCACTGCTAAAGGCCGACAATATATCATAGATACACCAAATTGCTCAAATGTTAAATCCATTTATTCCAAGTATTTCAAACTGTTAATCTTCGTTCATCAAGTTACACGGTAATCAATCGTATAGTTAGCTTCTAAAACGGCAGATGTGCCATGGGCCTCTTTCTGTCGCATGCTTTATACAATATTCATATCCTTAGTGATTGTTCTCCAATGCATTTCGAGCTTAACTTATAGCTCTTCTTCAGGGATTCACTAAAAGTTTAAAAAGACATGACTATTAGATTATACATCCCAACTGTATTACACATTTCAACAAATTACTCATGTTTCGTGACTCGGACCTTTTAATTGACGTTTTCCCGCTATACGTGCTTAAACTAAGCTCCCCTCTAAGTTCCCAACCGTTGTTATACCACTATCTCATACAAACACAATCTATCACATTTCGATAACCAATTTCTTCATTGTTCACCCCTGTATCACAAAGGATATGAATATTGTATAAAGCATTCACTTTTCTCATCATTAACCAACATGGCTTCAGGGCAGGCTATGGTCGGGCTGCACGCAATCACCTTTGAATGAGGGTTACATTGTTGAAATTTCATCACCACGGAGTGCACTTGTTCAAACCTTTTTTCGTATGATATTGACTCTGTCCTGACACAAGTGGCACCCACGATTACTGGATATGAATTCAAAAGTTACAAAGTTACACGATAAGATTTTGGAACTATCATCTATCCTTTTTACAACGGCAGTTTAACGAGCATGACGACAGAAAGTTGACACTTACAAAGTTATTATATGTTTTGTTAACATCTTATGTAATTGATAATTTGCTTGTATTAGAACCGGACTGTTTATAAAGCAAGTTGACGTATAATGTACATTCTTAAGGGAGGGCGGGGCATATGTTTTAAAGTTCAAACTGATTTAAAATGATTGACACATTGGATGATCTCTGACGTATACTTGGCATTATGGGAGTTGTAGTTCAGGTGAATAATTACGTATAACCGTCGGATAATGTCATTGGCTAATTGAAGGGGAGGGGTTAGCAGAGTGCTGTTTAAATATGAGGACGTTAGAAGTTAAACATACCGCTGCACAGCGCAAAGGGAAGCCTGTAATGACAAATATCAAGAGGTAGGAAGGATGAGAGTTGGGTACATTTTGTGATACAGGGGTGAACAATGAAGAAATTGGTTATCGAAATGTGATAGATTGTGTTTGTATGAGATAGTGGTATAACAACGGTTGGGAACTTAGAGGGGAGCTTAGTTTAAGCACGTATAGCGGGAAAACGTCAATTAAAAGGTCCGAGTCACGAAACATGAGTAATTTGTTGAAATGTGTAATACAGTTGGGATGTATAATCTAATAGTCATGTCTTTTTAAACTTTTAGTGAATCCCTGAAGAAGAGCTATAAGTTAAGCTTGAAATGCATTGGAGAACAATCACTAAGGATATGAATATTGTATAAAGCATGCGACAGAAAGAGGCCCATGGCACATCTGCCGTTTTAGAAGCTAACTATACGATTGATTACCGTGTAACTTGATGAACGAAGATTAACAGTTTGGAATACTTGGAATAAATGGATTTAACATTTGAGCAATTTGATGTATCTATGATATATTGTCGGCCTTTAGCAGTGCGTCCGAAGTTGGAGTGCGCAATCGCTTCACTTTTCTCTTCATTAACCAACATGGCTTCAGGGCAGGCTATGGTCGGGCTGCACGCAATCACCTTTGAATGAGGGTTACATTGTTGAAATTTCATCACCACGGAGTGCACTTGTTCAAACCTTTTTTCGTATGTCCCTGGATTGTCTCATGCCTCAATAAAGAGCTGTATTATCTTCAGGTTCTATTGAGGCAGATGTGTTTGTTGAAACCTCCCCAGAGCTACAGCATGGAAGGAGATGATACTAAGTCATGTCATGAGTGCATGCCATGGCATGTTTTCGCAAGTCACAATTGTGTCATAGCTTTCGACTCATGCTTGTGCTGTGCAGTGTCCAGGGAAGGTGCATTTCCTCAAGAATTTGGTGAATCTGAGTAGTGAGTGCCACTGACATTTAGACATTTTCTGAAAATAAGGAAAGTAGGAGGAGGGTTTTAAATGCTGTTTTCACACTTTTTTCATTATTGCTGAAATGCACTAACAAGGCAACTATTTAGAAAACAGTTAAGAAGGACATTGAGATATGTATGGCATAACATAGTATAATAATTAGGGGTAAAAAAATCAATGAGTAGTAAGGAAGGCCACGCTGTCAGAGAAGCAAGACTTTTATACTAGACTGAAACATTGAAGAACAGAGGTTCAGGGCTGTGAAGATCTTGTGGAAAGTCTATGAAGGAATGTCAGCAGATGAGGTAGTCTTTATGGATTACAAGTTGCCCATAATGTTTTGCTTTTCTATTTTCATTCTCTCCTCACTGGTATGCATCTTACGATGAATCTATACCTGGCTACAAAAACACTATATTTTTCCTCAACTGAATCAGGAAGAAAAAGGAGTAATAGGTTGCCCATTCACAAGAAAATAGGCTTGCTGCACAGGCCTGGGGGACAAGCATGAAGAGAACTGTTGGACCTGGCCCTTTTTGCAGGGTTATGCCCAAACTTTTGCCTTCTTCTGCCTATTTTTCTGACCTACTTTTTGTTGGCTTTAGGACTCTGGGCACTTTACCACTGCTAATCAGTGCTAAAGTGCATGTCTTCTTTCCTCAAAATATGGTACAATTTGTTAACACCTGTTAAAAATAATTAATTTACATCTTTGTAAAGTGGTATTTCATATACCCAGGGCCTGTAAATGAAATGCTACTAGTGGGCCTACAGCGCTGCTTGTGCCACCCACTGACGTAGCCTTTTAAACCTGTCTCAGCCTGCCATTGCAGGGCCTGCATGTGCAGTTTACAGCCACTTTGACTTGGCATTTAAAACTATTTGCAAAGCCGTAAACTCCACTTTTATTACCCATAGGTCAACTCTAAGGTAGGCCCTAGGTATACCTGTGGGCTGGGTGGTGTGTAAGTGAAAGGTAGGACATGTGCCTCTATTGTGTGGCATGTCCTGGTTGTGACAAACAGCCTATTTTGTTTCTAATTGCTGTGAGGCCTACTCCTCTCATAGGCTAGCAGTGAGCATTTCCTTATATATATTTAAGTGGTAATTCCTGATCAGAAAGGAGCAGCGTTGCCATGTTTGGTATGTTTGGTATCGTTGTGATAAATCCCGCTTACTGGTGTAGTGCCATTTTTAGAAAGTGGGTATTTCTCTGTCCTTTGCAGCCTGGCTCCAATTCATGTCTGGGGCTGGATACTTTTCAGATAGACGCAAAACAGATAGGGCTGGGTGCGACAGGGATTACATTTGCATTCATCTGCATACTGATGAACTTCCTGGGCGTGGAAAGGGAAAGGGCGTTCCTACTTAACAATTGTATAGGTTGTGTCCTGCCCTCACACAAAGGGCTGATTAAGCCCCTCCTGATGGCCCAAGCCCGGGCTGGGTTGAAAGGGATTGTTGTGCACTTCTAAAAGTTATTTTGAAGTTCCCCCTTGAACAAAGACAATTTTGAGTTTACATACCCCATGATTTTAGACACTGTGCGGGACTTGCTACCAAATGCTGCTGGCTCTGCAGACTGCACATTGCCAGGGGACTGCTGTGCCACCAGGAGGAACCGCCATTTGGACAGTTTGCAATGTTGTTTTGGCCTGCTGACTTCTGGGCTGTAGGAGGGGCTGCCACCTTGAATCTACCTTATGTACAGGCCTGCTACCTACCTGCCACCTACTTGTGCCCCTAGTGCTGTCCAAGGGCATTTTGGCACTTGTTACATCAGCGCGTGGTGAGTGCTTCAGCATTTCGCTTCTTCTGGGTGAGATCAGCATGTGCTTAACGTTTTCCCACTTTTATCAACAGGGTGACAAGAGCCTGGGGAGGGCTTCCTACCTTCAAAGATCACCATGTGGGTTCTCTCCCATCCGTTCACACTGGCACGGTGCGGCACCCAGGAATCCCTGTGCTTGCAACTGGAAGTGCAAGTCCTATGGAGCAGTGCATACTGAACTCTTGGTTTTGCCTTCTCTGAGGCGTGGGCTTCAGTCAGTGGATCTCATGACCAAGCACGTGGTGAGCACTTGTCCCCCGACGAGAGCAGCTTGTGTGGCGTTCTGGCAACCCCCCACTTTTGCAGAGCTGCAGCACAGAAGACATGTTGCTTGGGCAACACTGGTGAGTCCACCTACATCAGGGCGGCCGTCCCCGCCCACCTGGGAGCAAGTGTGCTGTACGCCTGTATGGCTACCGAGACCCCCCGCCATTGCTGGGAAAAGGGACTTGACCGGTCACCCCAAAAGGTACAGTGGGATTGGCGGGGATCTGCAGAGGGGAGACCACATCCCGCATTCCTTCTCAGGCAACTAATAGTCGGGCGGTTCCATTCCCGCTATGATCCGACCGACATCGTAATAGGGCCCAATATGTTGTAAAATAACCAACAGTTTTAAGAACTAAAAAAGAGAGAGGAGAAAGAAAGTGTGTGTATATTTTTGTTTGTGTGTGCTTGTAATATTCTAGGTGAAATCCAACAGCCACCTCCCTATACCCAACTGAAAGTACCTATACACAACTATTTACTTTATTAGGGTGGTTTAACACCCCAAACACCCAACTTGAACTATGCCTTTGACCATATACTTTCATACAAGTAATCTGGTACCATCTTCTCTACTTTATTTGTTAGCTGTTGTACAATTTGCTGTGATTGTAAGGTTGAGACTTTGGATCATGTTATTGAAATTGAGAGAGTGGCAGGTAAAGTGTGTTCACTACCTACCTATGAATGTGAAAATGGTTAAAGTTATGTTTCTCATAATTGTTGTCTCTCAAGGCTCACCAAACTTGCAGTTACTGCTGTGTACAGAGTCCTTCAGTAGAGCCACCACTGATAGTTGTGCCTGTGGAAGTTCATGGCACTGACATACATATATCTGTTGTACATCAATTGTACTTAGTGACAAATAAACCTGAATGGGAAATGCAATTAGTCAATAGACATCTCCATGCAGGTGCTGGATAATGGCACAAATGTACTCACTAGGGAACACTATCTCTGTTCAATCTTGAATGTGTTGCTGAATAAAACTACAGCTTCATCATTACGTTTATTTCCAAAATCATTTTTATACCATGGATCTTTCTTCAGCACATAAACCAGGGAGATCAAATTAGTTTTGGTAACATTGTCACTGTTTGCTATCCTTGAGGCAAGCTCAATGAGTAGAAACAGATTGAAGGTCCACTTTATATGGAGTTTCTTGTACGTCACATACACATCAATTGAATAAATATATATGAGCGGATTTCCAATATTCAGAAATCTCAGTTATGAGGGAATACTGGGTAAGGTCAATTGATTTCTATACTTTTTCAACTGTGTGTGAAATAGGAAAAAGACTGACCTCCACTTTGGCTCGGCCAGATATGGGTGACGTGTATGAAGCCAAGGAATGCTGATCAGAGTACTCTGGTCAGTTGGTGGTTGATGTAGGAGGGTCCGGTGTTGTGGAGAGCCTTGTAAGCGTGAGTCAGCAGCTTGAACTTGCATCTCTTTCAGTCGGGGACACAGTGGAGGCTTCTGAGATAGGGAGTAATGTTGGTCCATTTGGGGAGGTCAAGGACGAGTCTGACTGAGGCATTCTTGATGGCTTGTGTTGGTTTAAAGAGGTGGGTGGTGGTTCTGATGTAGAGTGCATTTCCATGGTTCAATTGGCTGGTGATGAGGGATTGAGTCACTATTTTGGTGTTGGCAGGAATCCACCTGAAAATCTTGTGAAGCATGCGGAGGGTGTGGAAACAGTAGGAGGCCACTGCATTGACTTGGAGCTTCATGAACAGATTGCTATTGGGGATGATTGCAGATTGTGGGCACAGTCAGTGGGGGTGAGTTCATGTGCAGTGGGCCACCATGTGTCATCCCATGAGGAGGTGCTCTTAAACAAAGATGAGCACTTCCGTCTTGTCCATTTTCAGCTTCAGGCAGTTGAATCTCATTCAGTCGGTGACGTTGGTCATGGCATTCTGGAAGTTGAATCCGGTGGTGGCGATGTCCTCTGTGAGACAGAGGATGAGTTGGGTGTCATCAGCGTATGAGATGATGTTGAGTCTGTGGGTGCGGGTGATGGTGGCCAAAGGAGCTATGTAGATGTTTAAGAGGAAGGGGCTGAGGGAGGATCCTTGGAGAACTCCACAGATGAAGCTCTTGGGTTCAGAGGTGAAGGGCGGTAGGCAGACATTCTGTGTGCCTCCTTGAAGAAAGGGGTGATTAACTCGATGGTGTTTCCTCTGCTGCCAATGTGGTGGAATCTGATGATGAAGGTGTTGTCGGATACAATGTCAAAAGGCTCCAGAGAGGTTGAGGAGGATCAGGGCTGCTGTCTCGCCACGGCCGAGAATGGATCTGATGTTGTCGGTTGAGACTATCAGGGCGGTCTCGGTGCAGTGATTGGAGTGGACTAGGTTGTTTATTTCGGGATGATAGATGAGCTGGCGAATGATGGCATTCTCCAGGACCTAGGCCGGGAAGGGGAGCAAAGAGATGGGGTGGTAGTTTTTGAGCTGACTGGGGTCGGTGGATGGTTGCTTCAGGAGGGGTTTCACCTCTGCATGTTTCCAGGCATCAGGGAAGGTGGCTGCGGTCATGGATGAGTTGATGTGGCTGGTGAATGCGCTGCAGATTTCCTTCTGCCCGAGATTGAAAGAGTGGTGGTGGCAAAGGTGTAAAATAGTATGTAACGTATTGTTTTTTTTAATTGTATGTGTTCATATTTTTAAAATTTTTTAACTTCATTTTTATTTTTTAAATGTTAATTATTTTAAGGTATTTTTAAGTAATATAATCTTCTTTTAGCAGTAGAATGTTGGGTTGGTAGACAATAAGGGTGGGAATATTTTTAAAACAATGTTTATTATAATGTTTAATTTGAAGTTAATAATTTTTAAGATATGCTAATTATTTTAATAATTGAAAAATGTATTTTATTTCATATTTTTATTTTATTTTTACATTTAATGTGGAATCAGATATATTTTAATGTTTTTTAAATAAAGTTTTACATATTTAAAAATATTTAAAATATTTTTAAAGTTCTAATAAAGTATATTTGTATTTATTTATATTATTATAATGACAATATTATTTTCTGTATTTAATTATTATAAAAATTGTAAAAAACTGAGCACATAATATTTAGAAAGAACAAAACCAAATTTTTCATAAAGTCAAACATTTTAAAAATGTGAAAATGTTTTAGAAAATGTGGTTATTTGAAAAGAGTTTATGAATGGTAATAACTATTATTTACGATTTTGGTAATTTTATTAAACCTTTTATTTTATATTGAACATTTTATTTAAAAAAATAGTAGTTTAAATTAGTGTTATAATGTAATATTGTAGTAAAATGCACAAGGTACTTAAGTGTGATCATGTGTAGTATTAATTGTGTATATTGCATTTGTAAAATATTATATTGTGGATAAAAAAGTTTTATTTTGATTTGGATTTAATTAATTAGCATTTTTAAGTTTTTACGCCTTCACTAAGTCTTTTTCGATTGAAGTGGGACTAGTGAATGTCACCCCTTTAGCGCCCAACACCTTCCCCAAGTTGGTTTAGATTGGAGTGTGAAGAGTAAATATCACCCCTTTAGTGTTCAACACCTTTAATAAGTTGGTTTAGGTTGGAGTGGGAATAGAAAATGTCACCCCTTTAGTATCCGTTACAACAAACAAATGATGGACGGAATGCTGACAATGCATACATTCTCCCCCAGTCAAGAGATCTGGGTTAAATCCATCGTTCTTTTGCCCACTACACCACCCCAGTTCAGACATGGCCATATGCAAATCAGTCTTGACCCTGTGCCTCATGGGAACAGTCCAGCCCGAACTGCCAAGCCATGTCTTCCCTGGACCGGAATCAAGCATCCTAGGACCGGTTTCTGGCTATCAGCCGTCATCAGCCAGGATAGCTTGACTCCAGTGGCGTAGTGAGCACGGGTCCCACGTCTGGGAATACCCATCCCACTTAGGGCGAAAAGCGTTACAACAAACAAATGATGGACGGAATGCTGACAATGCATACATTCTCCCCCAGTCAAGAGATCTGGGTTAAATCCATCGTTCTTTTGCCCACTACACCACCCCAGTTCAGACATGGCCATATGCAAATCAGTCTTGACCCTGTGCCTCATGAGAACAGTCCAGCCCGAACTGCCAAGCCATGTCTTCCCTGGACCGCAATCAAGCATCCTAGGACCGGTTTCTGGCTATCAGCCGTCATCAGCCAGGATAGCTTGACTCCAGTGGCGTAGTGAGCACGGGTCCCACGTCTGGGAATACCCATCCCACTTAGGGCGAAAAGCGTTACAACAAACAAATGATGGACGGAATGCTGACAATGCATACATTCTCCCCCAGTCAAGAGATCTGGGTTAAATCCATCGTTCTTTTGCCCACTACACCACCCCAGTTCAGACATGGCCATATGCAAATCAGTCTTGACCCTGTGCCTCATGGGAACAGTCCAGCCCGAACTGCCAAGCCATGTCTTCCCTGGACCGGAATCAAGCATCCTAGGACCGGTTTCTGGCTATCAGCCGTCATCAGCCAGGATAGCTTGACTCCAGTGGCGTAGTGAGCACGGGTCCCACGTCTGGGAATACCCATCCCACTTAGGGCGAAAAGCGTTACAACAAACAAATGATGGACGGAATGCTGACAATGCATACATTCTCCCCCAGTCAAGAGATCTGGGTTAAATCCATCGTTCTTTTGCCCACTACACCACCCCAGTTCAGACATGGCCATATGCAAATCAGTCTTGACCCTGTGCCTCATGGGAACAGTCCAGCCCGAACTGCCAAGCCATGTCTTCCCTGGACCGGAATCAAGCATCCTAGGACCGGTTTCTGGCTATCAGCCGTCATCAGCCAGGATAGCTTGACTCCAGTGGCGTAGTGAGCACGGGTCCCACGTCTGGGAATACCCATCCCACTTAGGGCGAAAAGCGTTACAACAAACAAATGATGGACGGAATGCTGACAATGCATACATTCTCCCCCAGTCAAGAGATCTGGGTTAAATCCATCGTTCTTTTGCCCACTACACCACCCCAGTTCAGACATGGCCATATGCAAATCAGTCTTGACCCTGTGCCTCATGGGAACAGTCCAGCCCGAACTGCCAAGCCATGTCTTCCCTGGACCGGAATCAAGCATCCTAGGACCGGTTTCTGGCTATCAGCCGTCATCAGCCAGGATAGCTTGACTCCAGTGGCGTAGTGAGCACGGGTCCCACGTCTGGGAATACCCATCCCACTTAGGGCGAAAAGCGTTACAACAAACAAATGATGGACGGAATGCTGACAATGCATACATTCTCCCCCAGTCAAGAGATCTGGGTTAAATCCATCGTTCTTTTGCCCACTACACCACCCCAGTTCAGACATGGCCATATGCAAATCAGTCTTGACCCTGTGCCTCATGGGAACAGTCCAGCCCGAACTGCCAAGCCATGTCTTCCCTGGACCGGAATCAAGCATCCTAGGACCGGTTTCTGGCTATCAGCTGTCATCAGCCAGGATAGCTTGACTCCAGTGGCGTAGTGAGCACGGGTCCCACGTCTGGGAATACCCATCCCACTTAGGGCGAAAAGCGTTACAACAAACAAATGATGGACGGAATGCTGACAATGCATACATTCTCCCCCAGTCAAGAGATCTGGGTTAAATCCATCGTTCTTTTGCCCACTACACCACCCCAGTTCAGACATGGCCATATGCAAATCAGTCTTGACCCTGTGCCTCATGGGAACAGTCCAGCCCGAACTGCCAAGCCATGTCTTCCCTGGACCGGAATCAAGCATCCTAGGTCCGGTTTCTGGCTATCAGCCGTCATCAGCCAGGATAGCTTGACTCCAGTGGCGTAGTGAGCACGGGTCCCACGTCTGGGAATACCCATCCCACTTAGGGCGAAAAGCGTTACAACAAACAAATGATGGACGGAATGCTGACAATGCATACATTCTCCCCCAGTCAAGAGATCTGGGTTAAATCCATCGTTCTTTTGCCCACTACACCACCCCAGTTCAGACATGGCCATATGCAAATCAGTCTTGACCCTGTGCCTCATGGGAACAGTCCAGCCCGAACTGCCAAGCCATGTCTTCCCTGGACCGGAATCAAGCATCCTAGGACCGGTTTCTGGCTATCAGCCGTCATCAGCCAGGATAGCTTGACTCCAGTGGCGTAGTGAGCACGGGTCCCACGTCTGGGAATACCCATCCCACTTAGGGCGAAAAGCGTTACAACAAACAAATGATGGACGGAATGCTGACAATGCATACATTCTCCCCCAGACGTGAGTCCCTTGCTCATTGCACCATCGGGATTCAGGCAAGCCGGGCCGACGAAGGCTGTGATGCCAGAAACCGGTCCCCGGAAGCTTGTTTCCTTCCCAGTATAAGAATTGGCTTGGTAGTTTGGTTTGCCCTGTTCCCATCATGCACTGGGACAGGTACAGACTAATTTGCATGTAGCCTGGTTCTGAGCTGGGATGGTGCAGTGAGCGAAAAAACGGTGATGGATTAAAACCATGATCTCTTGACTTGGTAAGAGTATTCTGCATCATTCAGAAACTCTGTCCATCACCACCCCCTTTTTCCCAAATCGATTTTATCCACACTCAGTGTGGGAGGGTATGCTCAGACGTGAGTCCCTTGCTCATTGCACCATCGGGATTCAGGCAAGCCGGGCCGACGAAGGCTGTGATGCCAGAAACCGGTCCCCGGAAGCTTGTTTCCTTCCCAGTATAAGAATTGGCTTGGTAGTTTGGTTTGCCCTGTTCCCATCATGCACTGGGACAGGTACAGACTAATTTGCATGTAGCCTGGTTCTGAGCTGGGATGGTGCAGTGAGCGAAAAAACGGTGATGGATTAAAACCATGATCTCTTGACTTGGTAAGAGTATTCTGCATCATTCAGAAACTCTGTCCATCACCACCCCCTTTTTCCCAAATCGATTTTATCCACACTCAGTGTGGGAGGGTATGCTCAGACGTGAGTCCCTTGCTCATTGCACCATCGGGATTCAGGCAAGCCGGGCCGACGAAGGCTGTGATGCCAGAAACCGGTCCCCGGAAGCTTGTTTCCTTCCCAGTATAAGAATTGGCTTGGTAGTTTGGTTTGCCCTGTTCCCATCATGCACTGGGACAGGTACAGACTAATTTGCATGTAGCCTGGTTCTGAGCTGGGATGGTGCAGTGAGCGAAAAAACGGTGATGGATTAAAACCATGATCTCTTGACTTGGTAAGAGTATTCTGCATCATTCAGAAACTCTGTCCATCACCACCCCCTTTTTCCCAAATCGATTTTATCCACACTCAGTGTGGGAGGGTATGCTCAGACGTGAGTCCCTTGCTCATTGCACCATCGGGATTCAGGCAAGCCGGGCCGACGAAGGCTGTGATGCCAGAAACCGGTCCCCGGAAGCTTGTTTCCTTCCCAGTATAAGAATTGGCTTGGTAGTTTGGTTTGCCCTGTTCCCATCATGCACTGGGACAGGTACAGACTAATTTGCATGTAGCCTGGTTCTGAGCTGGGATGGTGCAGTGAGCGAAAAAACGGTGATGGATTAAAACCATGATCTCTTGACTTGGTAAGAGTATTCTGCATCATTCAGAAACTCTGTCCATCACCACCCCCTTTTTCCCAAATCGATTTTATCCACACTCAGTGTGGGAGGGTATGCTCAGACGTGAGTCCCTTGCTCATTGCACCATCGGGATTCAGGCAAGCCGGGCCGACGAAGGCTGTGATGCCAGAAACCGGTCCCCGGAAGCTTGTTTCCTTCCCAGTATAAGAATTGGCTTGGTAGTTTGGTTTGCCCTGTTCCCATCATGCACTGGGACAGGTACAGACTAATTTGCATGTAGCCTGGTTCTGAGCTGGGATGGTGCAGTGAGCGAAAAAACGGTGATGGATTAAAACCATGATCTCTTGACTTGGTAAGAGTATTCTGCATCATTCAGAAACTCTGTCCATCACCACCCCCTTTTACCCCTTTAGTATCCAACACCTTCTCTGAGTTGTTTATATTGAAGTGGGAATAGTAAGTTTCACCATTTTAGTGTCCAACACCTTCCCCAAATTGGTTTAGATTGGAATGGAAATAGGGAATGTCACCCCTTTAGTGTTCAACACATTCCCTAAATTGGTTTAGATTGGAGTGGGAATAGTAAGTGTCACCCGCTAGTGTCCATCACCTTCCCTTACTCTATCCATCATCCAGGTTTGGCATTGGGTAAGTTTCATTAAGTTGTTTGCAGTGGAGAAGATTAGCATTTGTTTTTCATTATTTTTCATTATTTGTATTGCCATGCAAAAGGAAGGGTTTCTCTTTATGTGTAATTGTTAAATTGTTTGGTATGTCTATGTCCTGGTATCTGCTAAGAGCAGGTGGGGTATCGCTGATGTTTTTTAAGTGCATGTAATTAGACGTTTTAAAGTGGGGATGGATAGTAGTTGGCCTGTTATGTGTTCAGGGACTTTGCGTAGTATGTTTTTACGGATTATGTTTGTGGGGTTTATGAGAACTAGAGCTTGCCTCTCTTAGGTCTTTTAACATTTCTCTCACTTCTATTCCTGTAATATTTGGGCGATGATAGTGCTCTTTCACATTAATTACAACATTTTCTTTTGTAGTTGCCTTTCCATAGCATGCATTAGAATTATATATAGTATTTATAGTTTCTGTTGATGCACTTTCTTGGCTGTAGGTGTAGCCCATATGACTTAATAATTGCTTTCTGTTTTGTGAAGTGATACATTTGGCGCCTTCTGTCCTTCTGTCATTATGGGGCTGATTATGATGGCGGTTGGACGAGCGTCTGACCACCATCTTGTCGGGAACAGGACTGGCTGAAAGGGAGTCGGTGGGCCCACCAGGCAAACTAGGCTCTGACTGCCGTGGAGGCGGTCGGAATGATGCCTCTTAGCATTGATGCTTGTGCTGCAGCCTTAAAAAGTTCTGCAGCACAAGCCTCACTGCTAAGAGGCATGTTTTGAAACACCCCTTCACCTTGTGACAGGCACCATGCAGTGCCTGCCACATGGTGTAGGGATTTTTAGGGGGGCACCAGGCCCCCATAGCGGCATGCCAGGAGGTAAAGGGGCCAACTAGAGGCCTACAAAGTTGCTTTCCGTCTGCCTTTTTATGGCGGAAGGACCGCCTTGAAAGGGCAGGAGGAAAGGGACATTGTAGTCCCCTCGGCAGTATCTGAGCGGGCACCGCCCCGATTGTAGGGATCACTGTCCCTCCGACGGTCCGACGGGCTCATTGAGCCTGCCGGATCCATGGTGGATGATCTCTTTGTCAGATGCATCCAGGCGGACCTGCAGGGGCCGATGGCGGTGGGACCGCCATCGACGGCCTGACGGTGGCAGACCTACGTGCATCGTAATCAAGCCCTTAATCTGTAAGTAGTTTAATAAAATAAATATATATTATAGTACATTTTTACATGTTAGCTAATAATATATTTCAAAATGCAGCTACTTTTATTTTATCTACTTACTTGAATGTTTCGTTGAGATGTTTTGTGCTGTTTTCCAGCTTTTCCTTTCTACTCATTTAAATGTGGAGCACATGTTTGTTTTCTGGTGAAAGAGGAAAAAAAGTTAGAGTAATTTGAATTGGTATTTTTTGCAAGATTGTTGAGATTTAGGGAGTGAGGTTTGATTTTGGTTGCTATTTCGGTGAGTTGCTAATATATTATCTATGTATACTTACTTTATTTTATTATCTAGGCGTGTTGATATAATTGAGATTTTCTAGCACTTTGTTTGGAAGTTGTTTTCTTTTCTTTGAGATACTCTGTGTATAACGATAAAAGTTACAGAGTGTGCTACTGTTTATTTGTTAATTGAAATTTCAAATTTTTAGTCTACATATAAGTATTATTTACTTGACTATGTAGTTGTAGAGATGTCTATTTTCATGTATAATTGTTTGTAGCGAGAATCCGGCAGAGTTTCCTCCACTTGCAGTGTTTGTCAATGGAGTAATTATTTCCTTTAATTGCTTGAGTTATTTTATTGCTTAAAGTTGTTTATAGTGTTTTTTTTTGGGGTTTGTAGTATAATTTGCATTTTTTCAATTAGTTACATTTTCATTTGGAAAATGCTAATTTATATATATATTTATATTCATTTAAATATGAATTTGATTTTATATAATATGTTATATTGTTATTGGTATTTAAATATTTATAGTTAATAATTGTGATTAGTATTTATTGTGTATTTTATAGGTGTACCATTTTTATGGGATGAATGTTTGATTTTATAATAAATTATTATCATTTTAATGATAGATGTTTATTAGAAGTATAGGATTTATTTGCAGTAATTGGTTTATGTAAAAGTTGGGGTTTATGGTGTTTTTTATTGAATTTTCTTGTTATTTTGATGATAATTTTGCAGTCAATATTGTGGTAATCGATATTTTTGACCTGGCATTTGTATATTTCTAGGCAACGATACTTTTAGTGAGTTTTATCTTTATGGATATGGAGACAATATTTTTGTTCTCGATATTAAATTTCGATATTTGTGTTTCTTGATAATGTTGGATCTATATAATGTCACCAATCATTATACAAATGGGCGGTTGCAGGGTTTCTTTGAACATTTATTTCCTTGTTGATCAGAACTTTGAGAGTGGTTTGCTTTCAATTGATCCATTCGACTGCTGGAGTTTGTCCTTGCCTACACCAGATGTGTTTGTGGAAAATGAGGTCCAAGGTACCTTGGATGGATAATGATGGTATATTGGCTTGAGTACTTTGTACTGTTTCGCCACTGGTACCGGGGGTATCATGTATGTCACATCTTTTTCGTCTTTTGATTATGTATTTTTTAACCTGGTAAAAAGGATGAGTTTTAAAACATTCACTAAATCATATGTGTTACAAAAACACATAATGATACCCATGCCATATGACTAAGTTTAACAGCAAATTTAACAGGGGCAAGCTTTAAACAGAAATGTTTTCAGATTTTTGCATAATTCTTTAAAATGCAAATTAAAGGAGGTTTAATGGCATTGTTATAACAAAAACACAACATGCATCCATTACAGCTTCTCTATAATTGCATGGCTTCTGTCTCACTGCCATTAGCATAATGCTGATGACTGATTGTAAGCTACTATCTCTCAAAGATACTCTGATATATGTCATTTTTCTGAGGAAAGGGACAAGCAGTGACAGGATACAGGACAATAGGGACAAATTAAACTGTAATGTACTAAACAAGGTCTGGTGTATTTAAGGGTCAATTGCTCATATGGTTGCCTCAATATCCATGTGTCTTTAGTATCCATGACAACCAATTAAGCACAGTATGTTCCCTGTATTGCCTGAGTCCTGCACTAGAGCCCCCAGACACATCAGGGTTGGCTTTCTATCCTTCTCTTCTTTACCCGAATACTAGAAACAGTGTGTACCATTCCTGTCCACTTAATCACCTGAATTGCCAAATGCTGCACAACAGGAGCTTCTGTTGCCTTCCTGGCCACCACAGCCAGATCAATGAATCTGATGCAAAAAAAATTATGTGCTGCGGCATCAGGCACAGTAAGCACATCATAATCTTGAGGAGGGTTCCCCTCACCTTCATGTCCCTACCAGAGGTGGTCACTGATATCCTGAATTCTGAAAGTACCGGCAAGCTCCAAATATTGTGGTGAAAATCTGGCTTGGGATTCTAACGTCTAGGGCAGTTGGCTTGGGGGAGCAAATAGATTCTGTGCAATCTCTATGGAGTAAGGTAAGTCCTATGCAATATATAGAATTGCAGCAGTTTAATTCATGTGTTTCTGAAACCTTGTGCGTGTACCTAGTCTGTTGCTGTTAGTTCTCTGCATAGATCTTGTGGCCATTTTATACTGAGATCTTTCAAATTGTCATTAGTAACCTCGAGTGTGGCCTTCTATAGGAGAGTCCCTAGTTTTCTCCCTTCTCTGATCCTAAATAGTAACTTTTGCATTCTGTGTCTTTCAGGCAGGCTCTTGGGAAGTTCCACCCCTTAGTCATTTCAGTGACTCAGTTATCGTTCCATAAGTCAAGAACTGTCTGGCAGATATTCCATTTTGATCCGGAAAAGGTTTGAAAAGCTCTGCAGTTCATCTCTACGTACATCTGTCCCTGACTCTCGCCATGGGGTCAATTTTTGTGCCCAACCAGTGCTTTTTAAGCTGGCCAATCTCAGCATCAGAGTCTCGGGTATGTATGCCACCTTTGAGGTAGATCTTCCCAGGCACTATTTCCAGCTATATACTGCCACACTCAAGAGTCAGGCTCCTGTTTAGGGTTGTGAACAGATCAATCATCTCTACCTCTGATAAATTTGTTGAGATCATTCTGGTTTCTAGGGACCGAAAGGTGGTTTGGGGGAACCATCTTGAAGCCCACAGAAGTTGGGCCGCGCAAAAATACAATGTGTAGTCCAGAGCCTGCATACCCTTCTAACATCTCTATCAGAGCCATATACCTAGACTCCAAGTTACATGAAGGTTCTCAGTTTCCATTGCATGGGTCCCAGACCTGTTAATGGATCTCCCTCCATCCCCAGGTCTAATCAGGAATATACATTATTTTTTTCTGTTCACCTTCAGCCCTGATGCTCACCAGTACAAAATAATGTCATGCACCAATTGCTGGAGTCTTACTGACATATCTCAAGTATATAAGAAAATCATACATGTGTGATGTAATTGTGTAGGATAACCCAGCGAGTGCACCTTCAGTAGATGATAGTGATTCCATCCCCAGTGTGAAGATCAGTGGTGAAAATGGACACCCCTGTCTCATATCCCTATCGATCCAGCAGAGGTCAGAGACCTCCTGTCCAGTGTGCACACTTGTAATTCTATAGCACACAGTTATGGGACCCAGGGCCATTTACCTGCATTAAGTCCTACACACTGCAGCACTGCCTACAGGTATTTCCAGCTTACAGTGCCAAATCCTTCTCTAGGTCCTTCATATCTATGATAGGCCTTGTGGTTTCTATAGTTATGGCTTTCAATACCTGAAAAAGCCTCCAGATATTTGGGAAAGTGCCTTTCCCCAGGGCAACACATCTCTTATCTGGATGAATCAGTAAAGGTAAGTGGCGTAGAATATGATGTACCAGTCAAAGTTAAGAATTAATAGGGCTATTAAAGGCCCCTCTCAGGCTTGATACTATCAGACATAGTTCATGGTCAGTTACATGGGTCCCTTTTAAATAGCTTTAATGTATACCTCAATCAGTAGTTTATGTTAGTAAATCTATGCATATCTTGAAGAATTTGGCCAGCAGTTGTATCTGCTGCTTGTGATTTACTGGCGGTCTGTTACATAATTGCTGCCCTAATTTTATGAATTGCCAGAGGTGCATCTAGTGCATCTGGGAGCTCTGAAGATAAACTTTCCAGTGTCATTCTTCCTAAATAGTGCGCTAATTTGTAGTCCTCAATCAAATCCATTGAACTGTACAGCTGATTGTGGTGTTCATAAAATACTCAATTTATTTCCTTCTGAGTGTATACCATATTGCACCTTTCATTCCCAATGCCAGCTATTCATAGGCTGGATCAATTGTACAAGTAGCCTTCCTGATTTATTCCCCTCAGTGTATTTTGTATTCATATATACACTTGAATCTAGGCATCTAAGACGTTCTTCCTGAGCACCGATGCACCTCCCCACTTGTCCTGGTGCCTATGAACTGCCATATCTGATGTTCAGAATTTCTTCTCTAGAGTTTCCATAAGTAGGCGTGGTTCTCTCTTCTCTCCATATGAAGTTCTAATGCAATGGTTCCTGATTACAGCCTTCAAAGCCTTATATTCCAAGGCATCAGCAGCTGTGCCCACATTCTTGCTACATCAATGCTGAATCTTATGAGCTATTGTGTTCCTGTAGACAGGGTGCTCCAGCTAGGGATGAGGATCTTGTATGTCCCTTCCTGGAAATTTAACAGAAGCGGATTGTTAGATGACTACTACTTAACTGGATATTCAGTAGGGTAGGACGAATAATTCCGATTCGCTGGCAAAATTCACGGAGTTTTTCCCACTTCCAGCAAAACTCTGTCAACTGCAGCATGGCAGAGTTTTTTTTTTCATGTGCAGTTCTCAAGCATTAAGTTGGTGAGCCCAATCAAAACTCAGCATTCCCTAGCAAGATTTTCAGTGCTAGAATGTTTTCTGGTGAGATTTCTCAAAGCAGGTGGTCGTGGCATGTCGCAATCACTTGCATTGAGAAAGCTGCCACTCGAATTGAAGATCTATCAGAGTGGCAGAAAGAAGCAGCATCCACTGACACGCCACATGGTACCATTCAGGCTGATTTTAGAGCACAAAACAAGCTCTCAGTGCTAAAAATCAGTGCGAGCAGTGCGACCTGCCGAATTCCGCACACTCACAGAACTCTGCAGAATTTTGCTGAGTTTTTATGTAACTCAGTGTAATTCCACAGAGTGAAACTCCGCGAGTTCTGCTCACCCCAAATAGTCAACCTGCAAGACATCTGCAAGGAGGGATTGGGAGCATTACATTTTCTTCACAAGGTCATGGACGTGGAAGTAGTAAGAGTTCTCTTCAAGGTGAGGATTGCATCATCTCAGGGATCGAAGAGGCCCCAGTACACTGTGCAGTCACAGCCGTTGCTGTCTTAACCATGGGCAATGACCACTGTGGTGGGTGCAACCTGTCTTCTAAAACCTCACTGACACAATTGTAGACCCTTCCAGATCATGGGAAGACAGGCCACATATCCCTTTCTTTCAAATACTATCATCAGGAAACGTGCTTGGTCAACATTTGTGGCACATATGCTCACCAGCAGTATCTCTACACCATCCAACCTGATGCTTACTAGAACATATTGCCCCTCCCTATCTAGCTCTACCAATTTTGCCTGAAATGGAACCCCTGGTTGCACCCATACTAAGGTCTCCCTTCGGTACGTCAAAAAGCTTGTGTAAAACAATTGCCCCACCACCTTCTTTTTAGTTTATTTCCTTCCCTGTGGTCAACATCATTTTCCAGTAGGAGGATCAGATTGGTCATCTTATTTTCAGATAATTATGGCTCCTGTTCCACTTGGTGGGGCTATTCAAAGCTGTAATGTTTCATGTTAGGAACCAGTACCCTGTGTTCCGGAATGTGTGTATTCACTAATTGGGTGACAGGGGTGTCATTCCACCACTACAGCCATCACTCCTGCCTTTAGGATGCCAGAAGCCCTTGCAGTCTTTATATCCATAGCACCATCTGCACATCTGTTCATTAACCTACGGTCCAGTCCAAAAATAAAAAATAAAGCAATTCCCCAAACAAACTCACCACCTCAGGCCGAAGGGCAATGCCCCGCACTAACCATAACAAGTAACTCCAAATAAGAACCTCTGTGGCTCACTCCAGTGAGATGGGTGTTATGGAGGGGGCAACGGAAAAGTTGTAGCTGTTCCCACTAGCAGTTTGCAGTGATCCACCCCAATAAGGACCATCCTGCGCCTACATCAATTCAAGGAGTCCCAGTGAGTGATGTGGTCCACCGGCCATAGTAGCAGCTCTCCACCCTCATCCAGTGATGTGCCATAGATCACCTGCTGTCCTCCGCATTATGGCATTATGCCCTGTAGCTTGTTCCTATTCTGTGAGAAAATATCAGAGGCTGTCAAAAACTTTATTTTCCAGATGAATTCCAGGCTTTTTGCAGATACCACTTAAGAATTTTGTTTTCTTTCATCAAGGCTGAAGGATTACCATATATATCAGAGCCAGCTGAGGCTGAGAAAGTTTGCTAGGTGTCAATATGGGACCCCACACCATGCTGCACCCTATTGCAACAATTACAGCTTCTCTTTCAGGTCACATTTGAGTTTGCGATGCCATTTAGCTGTTGGCTCTTCAGGATAAGACTTTGTGCTCCTCTGTCTCTTTGCTGAGTAAGGTGTGGGCAACAGCCTATTGCTGCCCATCATGGCTTAATACTCCACCTAGCCAACCATGTTTTTGGGATCAGTGAAGATCAGCATCTCATCCTCTGCCACAACTTTCAGACTCATAGCAAATAATAATATATTGCCTATGCCTGCTTCTTTTAGACTCCTTTTTTACTTGAATGAAGGACGTCCTTTGTTGTTAAACAGTGGTTGGGTAGTCTAAAAATATTCTCACCATCCCATTACCAACTGCAAATGAGTCACTTGTGCTGTCTCTATGAGCTGTATTTTAAACTGCCCCAATAATGGAGCAGATGGACAACCATTAGGCACCTGTGTCTAATTTACTCTCCAGCAACTTTCTTGTGGTGAATATGGTATCCAAGAATTTGTCTAATTTGTTTGATTTGTCACCTCCCTTTAGGTCTGGGGGATTCTCAATCAGAATTCCAGCTGTAGACTATGGTGGCCTTTAATCATTTGCCTAATCTCTGGCTCCTTTAAGTTTGCCTATGAGCTTTGTAGGGGGTTGCCAGTGCTCCATCACAGTGCTGGCAAGGAAGTCCAAGAATATAGCAGTAGACCATACACCACCATCCTGCTATCAGAGCCAATGAGGCAGCAATGTCTACACATGTGGCTCGGTTCACAAGGTGGCACTGAGCCTCCTCTGCGCAATATCAGTAGCACCACTCTGCTGCCAAGTTCATTACAAAAGATCCTTTCTCTTGTTGGAGGCTGGTGCTGAACTGTCAGCGCAATTCCTCATCATGTCACAGAACCCTTACTTATGGTGCTCAGAGCTACCATTGCTCAAAACTGTGGGCCACCGACATAGTGTGTCACTTCTGCACAGGTCTCTCTGCTCACCAGAGCGAAGGAAAGCTAGGGACAAATTTGACCCATCCCAGGGCCCTCAGAGTCCAGGTCCGCCTGCATTAACCCTCGCACATCCAGGTGATACCAGATTGTCTGTGCACTTGCCTGTGCTCTCTCCTGCCATCCACAAAGTTTTAAAGATCAGAGTCATTTATTCAGGCCCTGCCTCCAGGAGCACAGTCCTTGCCTCCCATGGGGGCCTCAGTAATCCAATTCAGCAGTCTGGGATTCTGCTTTTCCAAGTCAGCTAATTACCCCTCATGACAAGAAACACAAATCTGTTCTGCAGCCCTGCTTTCATTCCTGAGGTCCCGGATGCTCAGACGGGTTTTGTTGTCCTTTGTGCAGCATGTGGGAAGGGGCGTCACCTATCGCTCTCTGCATCCTTGGGAGAGCCTCTGATAGTTCATCTCCTCCCCAGAAGCCTAAACCCTGGGGGAGAGGGACCTTGGTCACTCCTCCATGAGCATCTTCCATGTATGTCATTTGGCAGGGCACCTGGTCCTGCTGTACTGCACCTCTTGCTGTCTCTGTTAGGTGCCACTCCTCACTGGCACCCTGCCTTTTTTGCCACCAACCTCTCATTTTATCCCAAGTCAGCTGGGGGCTGAGGCTTCAGTGGGTGCCCAGGGGGCTGAGACACATTTCATGGACTGCTGTTCACCATTGTCAGTGGCAGATGGTGGCAGATTGGAGTGGCAGGTAGGAGAACAGCTGAGATGCAGCCTACTCCATTGCCTCTTCCAAAGAATGTCAAGCTCATACTCACTGTTCATGTCACATTGCTGGAATTCCAGGAAGTAATAGTATTGGTCACTTCCCTGTCATGCCCAGCATTTCTGGCTTTTTTATTTTTGCTTTATCTGTTTTATTTTTGAACTACCACCAGATTTGTTTGAACTTTGGGTAAATGTTTGAAAATGCCACTGTAGGACTTTTGATTATTAAAGTTCAGAAACAGTATTTGAAGGAGCATTTCTTCGCTTCGGACATCATTATGAGTGACTTCTTAATACCATTCCAGTTCTGTATTATGACTCCTCTGATATTACACCATTATGAGCGGGCTCTCGATAATAGTTCAATATGCTCTTATGACTCCTGTGGTATCTCCCTATGTGGTAATATTATGTTGCTTTTCAGAGACAACTCTACCAGATCAAACCGGGATGATTTTGATCCCAGAAAAAGGCATATGCATTATAGAATCCCATGCAAACATTTACTCAGCAGCACTGGTTTCTGCATGTGATGTCCCGTTCTGTCACCAATAGCACTACAAGCTGGTATTACTCATGTTGGTAATAGTGGGGGTATGTAGGGAATTGAGTTACTGGTTGAGGGTGGTGAAACCCTCCTCAAGCAGGAAACACAATTTCTGTTAGGCTGAAGTTGCAAGTAATCCAAACTAAACCTATGCTTAATTCTCTGGTATCCTGCCAGAGAAGCAGTCAGGCAATATGTAAAGTATATATGTATTATTTCAAACAGTTATCATGGGAAAACACAACACAAGAAAAATCCCACACCAATTTAGAAAAATAGAGGAATATTCAATAAATTATTTGAGACCAAAACTACAGAAATCCAATTAGTAGAAACAAAGATATGCAATTTTAAATATTTAAGCGAAAACAGTGCTTAGAACCTTAAAGTGGCAACTGTGGTTATCTGGTCGCGATAGACCGGTACAAAGTCACAAGTTCAGGCAGACTGCGATGGAATGTGGGCCACGTACAGGGACCAAGTTAGGCCCTCTGAACAAAGTACCACAACAATACAGTTGTGGAGCATTGCGAGGTCCTGTGCAGAGGATGAGTCGTAGAGTTCCAATGGATTGTAAAGCTGTGATGCAATATCCTGTGTTGGGATGCCTGGCTCATCGGAGGTTACTGTGAGCTGCAGGGCTGCGATGTGAGCTCCTGTGTTGAGATGCATCATGCAGCAGCGGTTCCGGGGAGCTGCCGGCAATTTGTCGCACTGGAACAGTCCTGCCCAAGAGATCACAGCTGGGCTGGCAGAGCACTTTCAGGCCCACTTCAAAGGATCCAGGATTGAGGTGGCACCAATTGGGGGGCCAGACTCATGGCAGTCAGAGTCCAGGTGCTGGGTTCAAGGTCATTGGAGCCTTTCCTGTCCATGAAGATCTAATCTGGAGGCCAGCCAACTAGCCCTTGGAGTCGCTCTGGTGGTCCTGGGTTCAAGATGCAGTTCCAGCCCTTCACACTCAGTCAGAAGTGCAGCAGAATAGCAGTCGCTCTTGCAGAGCAGCACAGCATTCCTTCTGAGTCTTCCACAGGTCCAGAGGAATACTGAAGAGTTGGGTCTGAGGGTCCAAAATGTATACCTGTTGCCCTCTTTGAAGTAGGAGAACATTTGAGCGTTTCATGCCCCAGAGGTGCTAGGAATTTTTTGCCTCCCGGCCCTGGCCCCATCTTGTCTAGAAGTACAAAAGACTAGTGTCAAACCCTTTGAGAGTGTGCTGAGACAGAGGCTTTGTGATGTGCATGTGTGGTAGGCCAACATCTATTTACCATGTGTCTCACTGTCTGGGACCAATACACAAAGACCAACTGCCAGCTGAACCTAATTATGAAACCCAGGATACAGGCACCAGATGATTAGGATAGGAAAATGTCAACTTTCTAAATGTGACATAATCAGAATTGTGACTTTACCATTAAAGAGGGTTTTAAATAGCAATTCTTTAGACATTAAACTTGATATTCCTATCTACTTCCAATTGAAAGTTACTACTTATTAAATATAATAGGGAAACCCAATGTTCTCCTATGGGAGGGGTAGGCCTCACAGTGGTGAAATACGAATTTACATATTTTTCACTACCAGAACAGGTAAAACTCAAAAGTACATGTCAAGCTTTTTACGTACGCTGCACCTTGCCCTCTGGGCTGTCTAAGGCCTACATTAGAGGTGACTTATATGTATTAAAAAGTGAGATTTAGGCCTGGCAAGAGGTTTATCTTGGCAGGTCAAAATGGCAGCTTTATAACTGCACGTTCAAGCTGCAATGGCAGGCCTGAGACATGTTGAAAAGGCTAATTAAGTGGGTAGCACAAACAGTGCTTCAGGCTCACTAGTAGCATTTCATTTACAGGCCCTGGGGACATGAAATACTACTTTACTAGTGACTTTCAAGTAACTTATATGTGCCAATTGGGTGTAAGACAGTTTCACTGTGTTTAAAGAAGATAACACACACACTTTAACACTAGATAGCAGTGGTAAAATCTGCAGAGTCCTGTAAGCAAAAAAAACAGATTCAGAAAACAGGAGGGTAAAGGCAAAAAGATGAGGGATTACCCTGTGGAAACAGTCATGTCCAACATGGTATTATTATAACATGCTGTAATTCCGCTGGAGTTAAGCTGGTCATTATGATGGTGATAAAGTTTGCACTGGGAAATAATCAGCCAAACTATTAAGTTTAAAAAAGAATAGAATGTGAGAAATCATTTTATGAAACACATCTATCTTTTGTAAAGTTGGCAGAAAACATTCAGCCACATCCAATTTAAGTGCAATCTGTGTTTAATCTGTGTTGTAGAATTAGGAATTGTGAAATGGTTTCTCTTTTTTTATTCCACAGAAAAATATTTTCACTGTACAGATAACCCTTTTCATACAACCTTTTCCAATTTTCCTGGATGTTCTCTTCCCCTTCCTATGCTTTAAAGGAAAGTTCTTAAGCCATTGTTGGAGACACGTTTGATGATATGCACAGTTTTGTGGGTATTAACAATCTTTAAAGAGAACATGTGCCCAGGAATGCCATTCCTCAACCGTTGAGTTGTTTTTTATCAGAGACAGTCTATCACCGTTGTTGATTAAAACTTTGCTTGTTTAAATGCTAAAGACCTTTCACTCATAGCCAATTGAAAGAATATGTCAGACTTACATGCACTGATCACACTTTGAATTGGTCTCCTAGGGCATCATTTATCAGAAAGTCACGCAGTGCAGCACAATGTAGCAAGTCACCTCACTGTGCTGCCCTGTGTGACAGTGAAAGGGCAGAAATGTGCCATATTTAAGTCAATACAGTGCATTCCTGAACTTTCCCTTGCACGTTTACCCTTTTGGAAGCCGATTGCCAATGTAGACACCCTTGCACTATAGCTCAATTGTGCTTATGTTGCAGGCAGAATTGTTATTATGCAGGAAGGGGAACCTTTCTGCACAAAACCAATCATGGGTGACACATTTATCTTTCTATGTGTGCTGCAGAATGCAGCACACATAGACAGATGAAGGAGGAGAAATACAGTTTTTTTTCTTTTAGTGCTTTATATAGCGCAAACTAGACCAGAAAATATCAAACATCAGAGCGCCTTTACATGGGCACCAGTTTTGTTACAGATGGACACATTCATTTTTGTTAGGCACAGGGAGATTAAGTGATTTGCCCAGAGTCACAGAATGTTGAGCATCGTTGCCAAGACTCGAACCCGGTTCTCCCACTTCGAGGGTGACGGCTCCAGCCATATGGCTACATCCTCTTCTAAAGATATTTCTCCTTGTTATGCCAAGTTCTTGTAAATCTGTGGATTCATCAAAATCCATGGAAGTTGCATGGGAACAACTACGCAATGTCCATGGAATGCCTATCCAGAGTAGAGTAAGGTAAGGCAGCGATTTGCACTGTGTTGCGTTACTCTAGATTTTTGAAGCCACTCAGAGCCACGCATTGTGACTTTGCGTTGCTTCAAAAATTTGACTTAGAGGCTTGCTTCACGCATGTACCATGTTGCGTGGGGCAAACATGATGCAGCCCTCTCATAAATAAGGTCCCCAGGGTTTTATTTCATTAGGACAGATGCCTGCAGGCTTGATGTAGCATTGGGCATGTTGCAGAAAACAAGTGCACACTGTGCACCGACTTTGGTGACTTGCCCCAGATTTTGTGATGCCACTAATAATAATTAGTTTCATTGCAAAATGTATGTTTGCAGAGTGTCACAAAATGTCAAGCCTATTGTAAGGTAATATGGCAAGGTACATTTTGTAACCCAATACGTATGGCTGTGAAAGCAGTTATAGAGACCTGTGAGGAACAGCAGATCTCCAGTCACAGTTTTAGCATTCGTAACAATGAACATGTTAGTTTGGAAAGCAACCTTAACAGTGTCATGAGTATCCTGCAGGGCCCTCTGTAGCTTCTCTCCTATGTTAGCCTAACTGCACACTTTTGCTTTGCACACGTTCTGAAGTAACATGCTTGTTTTTGTGCCACACTGCTATTTTCGAAATAGGCTGCACATGTTTTGTTATTCAGTTCTTCTTCTGGGTTTCAGCCTGAACATTTCGTACAATTTCAAACAATATTGTGCCCGTTTTTTCTCTCTGGTCAGACACTAACACCTAGACATTATAGAGACATCCAGCTGCTCTTTTGGAACAAGGCAATTCTTATCATCTAAACTGAGACTTGTCATTCTGAAAAGAGAGAGAAGAGATGCTTGCAGGGTAAAGGTCCTGAGACCAGAGAGCTGTGCCTCTGAGATGTGATAACCAGCGACAGGCTTACAATTCCCACGCGTCATGCGGGAAAATGCACTATAAAAGCTACCCAAAAAATACCCCAAAGCAAAAATAAACTGCGTTGCACCATGGATGCACCCGACCGAGTGCAGAGGACAACTCGAACCACACAAGCCCCCACGGAGGATCAGCCAGGAACCCCAGGGTCGGGGAGGGGCAAGGAGAAGAGTTAGATGAAGACGGGGTTCAGTCCGCAGGAAAACCGGATCTTCGTCACGGAGGTGATAGAACACTACCAACAACTGTTCATCACCTCCACTTTGTCATTGGCAACACAAACGGAAATATGGAAGTCCATCATGAACAACGTGAATGCAGTCGGAGTGTTGAGGAGGTAAATGGAGGAGGTCAAGAGGCGCTGGCATGATGTTACAAGCCTAACCAGCAGTAACTCGCTACCACCGGAAGGAAGCAATGGCGACTGAAGGCGGGAGTCCTGCGTCACAGGAGGAGCTGGATGAGCTGGAGGAAATGGTGGCCACAGTCTCAGTGTGGAGATGATGCAAGGAGTCAGAGGCATGGACACTGCTCATTATGACCTGAGCCAACAGCAACAGGGTGAGCAACGACCAGGGACTGGGGAAACGGGGGCGATGGGCACAATGGCACACATCCACAATCATGTGTAGCACACTGCACACCCACAATAACTGTGGAACAAAGGGCCCCCCTATCACCAATCTCACAACCTACCCATGCACATGTGCTGAACCCAGCAAGGCAGCGGCCTTGTGAGCCACACTGACAAAGCAAGTGACACTGTATGACGAATATCATGGCTGCAGTCAAAATACATGACATGGTGCACGCTACGACACTGAGGTGGCCCAGTGTGGATCACATCCTCAAAGGAGCAGGTCACACTCTGACACATCCACGTGCACATACAACCCCTGACATCAACAACACATCTGCAGACAAACAATGCACAAGAGTACAAAATCCGTCAAAGAGCACAAATGACCCAAGTTGCCAACATCTCAGCACCGTAAAAGCATGCAAGTCAAAGGCACACCGCCTGAAAGGGTTAAGGGGCCGCTAAATCAGAGCTGCAGGGGCGAATCTCCCACAATGCAGCACACACACATAGCAAACACAGCACCTCAACATTGACGACAATGTGGTACAAAGTGCTAAACTCACACTACAGAACAGAGGACACAACTGGTGCCGCTTGTGCGTAGAAACTGGCCAATCACATCTGGCATAGCAGGAAACTGTGAAATTATAATGTATGAGTACAACCTCACATCTGTCATGTAGTTGAAATGTCCACTGTCTCCCATCAAATACCCAGCTCCTCCAGAACAGTCACAATGTACATTGTCATGCAGTCTTTATGTAAACATGTACAATGCGTGCACATACATGGAACACACTGTTGACCTGCGTCTCCCCTTTACATTGCAGAGGGACAGTCAACACCTCCTGCAGAGCAGACCAGACATCCCTTCAGTGATGATGAAGAGGACCCCCTGGCCATCTGCTCTGACACCCTCCAACGGCTCATGGACAGCCTCCACACCCCAAATCCAGGAGCAGGGCAGCCCAGCTGCATCGAGGTGATCCCACCCCCTGCACAGACCATGCAGCAGGAAGCACCCACCACCATGGCTGGCTCCCAGCACCTCACCGAAGAACACATGGCATTCCAACGCCGTGTGTTAGACTGCCAGAAGGAGGTGGATGAACAGGTGCAGGTGGGTTTTGACCTCGTGGCAGCCAAACTAGATGCCATACATGAGTGTATAAGTCCCATCATGGACCACTTACAATCCCTAACAGACACCCATAGTCCATTCCATGCCCTACAACAATCCTTGACTGACCTCGCTGGAGCCATTACTTGGATACAAGAACTGTCTAGTCAGACAGGCTCCAGCGACGACAGCACAGAGTTGGCACAGATGCGGAGGACAATGGAGAACATGCAGCGGATGCAGGCAGGACAGAGTGCTGCCACAGCTGAACACCAGCGAGATGTAGCTGGGACCTACCATGCCCTGCAGATCCTCATCTTGCCATTTCTGCCAAAGAGCCTGTCCCAGATGACTGCTGAAGGTACTTCAACCCACACATCTCCGCCCCCTGATGTGTCTGTGGCACACAGTGATGCAGCCATAACACCACCACACACACCTGCCACACCTGACACAGAAGAAATATCAGAGGACGAAGATGTGGATGGTAATGACTCTGTGTCAAAAAGGAGGTTGTGCAAAAACAACAGTTGATGGATAGAATGCAGAACAATGTCATACATTCACCCCAGTACAGAGATCTGGGCCTAAATCCATCGTTTTTTTGCTCACCATGCCATTCCAGTTTGAACCCAGCCATATGCAAATCAGTCTTGACCCTGTGCCTCTTGGGAACAGTCCAGCCTGAACTGCTAAGCCTATTCCTCCCTGGACTGGAACCAAGCATCCTAGGACCGGTTTTGGGATTTCAACAAACACGAGGGTGAGCCAATCCATCAGCTGCTTAGGACAGGGGAGCACTTCGATGTGGTCACTGCACATGAGAAATTGTGAAATCTCCCATGCCCAACTACCAGCACATACACCAAATATCAAGGCATCCCATGAATCATGGTTACACTCCTGGTCGTGGGCCAACAGGGGGCGTACATACATGTCATAATCAAGTTTAGCTACCGTTGTGTTGGATAGGCAGACATCCATGGGCCACTCGAATATGTATGATCGACAGTGGAACCAGGGCTGGACGCAGGTGATGTACACAAGACAGAAGCTCAGACGGTAATTGATCCAAGCACTGCCAATGGCAGTGCCTCCAACAGATGCAGCATTCGGTCACGGTACAGTTCCACGTGACACGGGTTGTGCATGTGCTCGGGATGTCCTGCTATTGCGTTGTTGGGTCTCGTAGAACTGGCACTCTTCTGACCTGTGGCTGTTGTGTGGATGATATGCCACATCTCGAAGCAATGAGTCATATGAGTGTGCAAAGTTTGGACGTAAGGGTTTTTCTGTACTTAAGTGTCAAGGGCATTCCATGCAGGAGTATCTCAAGCAAGGTCTTCTGTGTGTGGGGTGTGGATACATTGTTCTTTTATTAGTGCTGTGTGGAGTGTGGGAGTCAACATCTGCTATGGTGCCTCTTTCAGGGGGTGCCTGCCGCATGCAATGCCAAGGTTGTAGGTGCAGATGTCCTTCCGCCTTCTGTATTGGGACAAAGGAGCTTTCATCCACAATGTTTGTTTGACTACTGCTTGCATTCTGGAAATGTGATGTGGCTTTCACTTTGCAATTGAGGCACGGCCATAGGCTTATGGTGCACCAAGAGCGATACACACACAACAGTTGGCATGTATCACCCAAGACCCCGAGCGGCCTTGCGCTCCTTGTACAATCCCTCCGTGCACGGCTGCCCTCCGTTTGCATGCAACAGTGCGACTTCGTCGGTTGAGGTCCGTGTGGCGCTGGCACTGCAACAGAGACACACGCATCAGTTGATTTCCTGTCCAGCCCAGAAATGAACCATTCACAGGGATAATTCTCTCTCTTTCTCTCTCTCACTCTACCTCTCTTCCTTTCACTGTCTCTCTCATCCTCTGTTTCTCTCTCTCCTTCTCCCTCTCTCGGCCTTTCTACCTCTTTCTCTCCCTCTTTCTCTCTCTCTCTGTCCTTTGATGAGCGCATGACACACCCTCTTATCTTGAATTTTGTCTTGCAGGCTGTGACTTACAGATTGTCCATAGGAGACCCGCCATGACTCTGGGGGGTGGTGGCGGTGGGTGTTGTGGCCCTCTTGGGTGTCCGAGCAGCCTGATCAGTAGCTCCATGGCATCTGCTGTTCTTCAGGTGTGGCTGTGGGCTGGGCTCCCTTTCATGGTGCAGATTGTCGTCTGACTTAACACCAGGTAAGAGCAGGTGTTAAATTCCTGCTGCTAATGCGCCTTATCTCATGTTTTGTGATCTTATCGCCGATCTGGCTGGTCATTGAGAATGTTGCGAAGTGGTGTTGTCGCGGCTTTTTGCACGAGAACACCTACTCTGCATCTCATTAGCGTTAGTGGCCGGTGTCATTCGTGGGGTTGTTTTTTGTGGCTACTATCACAGGAAAATTGGTGATATCAGCTGTTAGCACCAGCTTGAGAGTGATGCGATGAATTCATCACCACTTTGGCTGCGATAAAGTGCTGCTAACTTGGCGATAAGTCCTTGAGAATATCCCCCTTTGTGTTTTGTTGCATTTAGCATTATTTTCCTATTGCAAAATGCATTCTTACTTCCATTTTGGAGCAAGGGTGCATTTTACGCTACGATGCTGGGTTACAATCCTCGCATAATTACACATAATTTTGATGTAATTTAGGGTAATTACACTGCAGAAAATTACGAAAGTTACTCCCTTACCTAATAATTTTGCAAATTTCACAACACGCTTGTGGCACGAAATAATGCTGTTATGCTGCGATCATGGCACATTTTTAGCATGATAGCACGGAAGCAACGTAAATGACAATGAAGTTAGTGGCTACTGTTCAGGGCCCTTGTGTTTCTTCCACTATTTGTTTAGTACGAAATGCATGCTTGGGTCCAAAATGGACAGTGGAATATGCTAAATTATAGCACTTGATACTGGTTTTCAATTTCGCCCATTTTTTTGCTGAATTTCACAGAATTATTTCACCCAGCCCCCGACCCGCCCATTCCAAGCATGACACTGTCTCCAAACCTTCAGGGATCTTAATTTTGTGATCCTTCCATGACCCTACACTGCAGGGCCAAGAACCCAAACGACTCATCATTTGCACGGAAACATCCTCAGGCTCATAAGACTCACCCCAATAAATATTTTTGATTCAGATTATAACCATAAAACTTAAATAGATACAACCGTTATAAATGGAAGTGAAATAAAATTCCAATCGTCCTGGATTTGAGCATCTCCCATGAATCAATGGTCTGCCCTCAATTCCACTCAGCTGCTCTTCATCTTTCCTGCGTTTGAAATAAAAAGAGAGAGACGCAGAAATCTCATGCTTTGTAAAAAGATTCCATTAAAAAAGAAATTAGTATTGAACCTTTTAGCAGAGATGTAATTTCTGCCATGTTATAACAAGTTTGGCATGCACTGTGAATTTTAGCCAGGGTTGATGGAGTTCAATAACTCGGCTAACCAACCATGTGTGGTACTTATTACCGGAGTAATAAATAGATTCATCAAAACGGACGTGAAATGCAATGTGAAACTCTAATGCTATTTCCTGCTGGCCCCGTTAAAATGAATTCTGGACGACCACGAAGTTTATTAATATTTATCATTATGCGCCGTTAGATCATGAAAAAAATGATTATTCGTAGTTGTTACTGATCAGCATCATAATTACTGTGGCATCCTGTGCACATGGTCTGCTTGGTGTGGGGCCTTGCCAGCCGAATTCAGTACAGTACTTTTATGCCAGTGGGAAAAACAACCATTTTACAGAAATTATAATATCCAGTGCAAATCTGGGACAGACCGCAGTGAATCCGAACTTGCATGTGTGCAGAATTCCACAACTTTGGAATTGACAAAGGTTTTCCCGGATGCCTGCCACAGTCGAAAGTTCCCGGTCTAGTTCTGGGAAATGTCTTTCAATTCCAAATGCCTTTCAATAAATGTTTATCCAGTCTCGCGTTACTCCTGTGGAACTCCTGCAGGACTACACAGCGATGGTGGCCGCATCGGTCCAAAAACAGCATCGCGGGATGGGAAGGCCAATGTTTTCCCCATTTTCATGAGGGAGGTTGTATGCAACCCACCACATGGGCTAGCGGGTCAGGGGAGCCCAAACCCTGACCCCTTATAACACAAACACAGGGCCAAAGCAGTAAGCTGGGTCTGGTGGCTCAGTAGACTGATGCATCCACTGCAGGACTTTTGTTCGACCTCATGGTCACAGGTTCAAATCCCAGTCGGTCCACTCAGCCTTTCATCCATCTGAGGTCGTTAACCCCTTCAGCGTGGCGCGGATTTCCGCGCCACGCTGAAGATTCCGTGCGCGGGCGGGGCCATCCGTCATAAGCACAGCCCAACCGACGTGCATGACGGAACCGTTCCGTCAAGCGCGTCGAAGGGGTTAAAATGAGTACCATTGAGTTGGGTAACAATAAACATCTGTTATTCAGTGCCAAGATACCCCATCAGGGTTGAAGGTGTGCTTTACAAATACACGTTATGTTCTCATGCAAATTTTTCACGAGAAATGCGAAAACGTTAGTGAGAACGCTTTTGGTAAGTTTGTTTTGTTTGGCTCGGACATGACTCTATAAATTTGCAATCACCCCACCTGCTAGACTAATGGTTGTCCCGCCCCAGTTAGCGATGGGGAACATATTTAGTCCAACAGCAAATGCTCAGCAGGGCCAAAGTTCGCCACCTAAAACGTCACCCGTGACTGGGTCACCATACCTTGGTAATCCTCACCCTCTCTTCTTTACGGGAACATGATTAATGTTACTTGCCCAAGTCCAACATTAAAGACATGGGGGCATATCTTTTTCGGCCGAAAAGCGGCGATCATTTTATCGCTATATCAGCAAGGTCACGCTATCGCGTGAAACCTTGCCTTAGCGCCTCAATTCCTGACGCCCATCTTTGCATATCTAATGAAATGCAAAGTTGGTGTTCCTCCCCAGGATAACGGGAGAAATGTTGCTATGCGACATTTCTCCTATTATCAAGCCTCACGCAAAGCAGCATAGCGACAAGAAAAGTAGCGATAACCTTTGTTATCGCTACTTTCTTTACGCCTGCTTTGAAACTGTCTTAGCCATGATATCCTATGTAAGGTGGATATCATGGCTAAGTATGTGAGGCCCTATCAGCAAGCTATCACCAAACTTCATGGGATTATCGCTGGGTTTCCAGCGATAATCTCACGTTTGGTAGTTAGCGCTAGGATTTTTATCGCTTTTGAGATAAGCGTTGCTAATAGCACGATATCTCAGCGATAAAAATGCACGCTAGCCGGCGATAATTACCCTAACGCTAAGTGCGCTTAGCGATAATTATTGCCGGTTGTTGCTGATATGCCCCATGGTGTAGCTGACTGGAGAAGCCCAGAATGGCCACCCACAACAGGGGAAAAACTTCCTTTGTTTTAGTAAAAAAACCTCCCACTTTAGGAGCTTGCTTGGCTTAAATCCAGAACAGGACAAAACAATATCACAGTTCAGATTCCCTACAGGCAGGAACGCAAGTAACTACTGAGCGTTTTGGACCTGCTTATGTCTGCTCATTGAGGTGTACCTTAAGCCCTGTGTCACAGTGAGCATGGGACCTATGTCTGGCTATACCTGTCACACTTAGAGAGTCTACTGCAACAAGGTGTTGGAAGCACTACTTAAATGAATCTCAACTAGTAATTGGTCAGGGCCGCATTCCTGAGCATAATACTTTACTGACAATACCACTCAGAGCAGAGAACTGCCATATGCACAATCAAGACGCATATTATTTGAAATGTCATAAATGGTGAGGACAGCCCTATTTTTGTATGTGAGGAGACTCCACAGTCATAAAGGTGCTATTAGTAAAACACCTTTGTGAATAGCAAACAATCGTAAACTTACACAAAAATGTAAGTTTACCTTTGTGAAATATGCCCTTAGTACCTTACCTAAATATAATGTTCTACAAGATTTGGGTTTTTTCTGTGAATTTCTGATTTTTTTTTAACCGAAAGTAAGATATTACCATACCTAATTATAATGTCACTTTAACCTTTTCTTTTTTCAGTGTATTTCTGATTTTTAAAATTATATTTACTCAACTCCCTAAACGGAGGGAGCAGCAAGTTAGATGCAATAGCAAGTTGAATACAGTGCTAGGCCTCATCGTCATGCATGGACTTGGGCTGTGCGTGGCATGGGGGTTGGCTGCGGAGTCTACTGCCAACCCTTCGCAGGCAGCCAACCTGCTGCTGTGCACAGTCGGGCATAGTGTGGGTTTGGTTGCAGAGTCATGGGTGTTTTTCAAATGTTTTTCCAGTCCTGTGTTACTCCTGTGGAACTCCTGCAGGAGAACACAGCAATGGGGGCCGTGTCGGTCCCACAACAGCATCGCAGGATGGGAAGGCCAATTTTTTTCCCATTTTGATTGAGGACGGGGGTTTTATGCAACTCACCACATGGGCCAGAGGTTCAGGGGAGCCCAAACCCTGACACCTTATAAGACAAATACAGGACCAAAGGAGTGAGTCCCCATGTCCTGAAATGGTAGCCGCAACATTTCTCTCAATATGGCAGCCTCCTAATTAGGTTGCTCGGTACCGCAATATTATAACAGTGCGTGGTATTGAGACGGGGATGGGAAAGCCCTCTTTGCCAATCAGAATGTTCTTATTTTTAAATTGTGGTCCCGCCAGTCTCTGGCGGGACCAACTGACAAGATGACACTATTGTTTTTCCTTTAATTTCTCAAAAATAGCTTTATACCAAATCACAAAGCACACTTTCTGAGTAAAAATCTATCTGTTTTCAAATTTCTGTGTAACTCTGTCTAGCTGTTTTGCCTGATTCGGCGTCTAAAATTCCTGTGGGAAATTGCACAGGGAAAATGTGTGTTGGTACCCTCTTTTTTCTCGGACCCCGTTTGATGGATCACACCAAAACCTTCTAGAGGGGATGTGAACTAATTTTTTTAAGAGGTTACTGGAGAGCTATCACACAGCACCAAATATATTGCCAAACCCATAAACAGCTCTTCTTATGGAAATTCTGACCTAACTATACCTACAAAATGACTCCCACGCCATGGGAGAAGCATCCCATGGCAATGGAGTGATTATTTTTTATTTACAAAAGCAAAATTCCACTTTGGCATTTTGTTTTTGAAAATAAAAAAAAATGTTGAAAGTTTAACATACAACTCTGTCATGTAGACGGAGCAGTTCAACAAAGTTTCAATTCATTTATGGTGGGTGCTGGAAAGAGAGGTTTGCTGGTGGATATCCCTAAGTGTGGCAGGCAGACTACCCACACAATGGCGGAAGTAAAGTACTACACCTTGGAGAACGCAGGCCTGTAGTTTTATTATGATCAAACCAGGGGAGTTTTCATACACCAGGGAATTCAATATTATATGCAGGATTTGCTAAAAGTGCTTAACACAGGATTGCTCTTTAAACAATTCTAATTGAGAACTAGACTTAACTTGGTGATGAGTTAAACACCCCAGATCCATAAGTTCAGTAATAGAGGAATTAATGGGTACTATTTGGTAAACACAGCAATATTTATTAGTGTTAGCCTTCGTTTGTTTCAATTTATCCAATGTTTGGTACCCCCCATAGCTCAGAGTCATATACAGCCACAGATGAAACCTGTGTCCTATATATCTCGGTTAGAGGGGAAGTACTCAGGCATGAAACACACAGCAAATGAAGGGAGGAATGCAATTTGTCCAACCACTGGCAATCTCTTGGGCAGCAACCCAACCCATTGTTCCTTTGCTCACAATGTCACCTCAGTTTGGGCTCAGCCATATGCAAATCAGTCTTGACCTTGCTCCTCATGGGAGAAGTCCTGCCCAATATGTCAGGCCATGTCCTCTCTGAACTGGAACACAAGACACCCAGGACTGGTTTAGCCCTATCAATGAGCTAATCAGCCAGGTACATTTTGGGTGTTAAACTTACTTTATTGAATTTAATACACACTACATATCAACCAAATACAAGAACAATATTGATAAACTAAAATGAATATGCAGTACTAGAAATCTATTTAAAAAAAAAAAAGTATTTATGAATTTTGTGAAGGGGAGAGGGAAAGGAGAGAAGGGAGAGGGAGGAAAGGAGGGCATAGGAAAAGCCATATTATGAGTCATCAATAATACCAATAATAACATCAAGTTGCCTCAAATACAATTTCATATAATTAACAATATACATTTAAACACATCAAATGAAGTCATTAAAGTTTTAAAGAAAGACAGAGATAAATTTCATGGAGGACGAAAATTCTCAGCAGATACAGGTAAAATATTTAGTTTATCACTATCAAATTTGTTAAGATATGTACTAAGTGGTAACCATAGTAATTGTACATTATGAACAGATGAGCTTTGAGTGGCAAACATAGTATCCAACTTACGATGAGAGATCACCAAGTCCCACCACATTTTGTATGATAACTTATCGGATGTTTTCCAGTTCAAACTGATCAGGTTGAAGGCAATCGCTAAAAGAATGCCTAATAATGTATTCTTAGGGACAGTTGGAATAATTAAATTGGATAGGGAACCCAAAAAAAGATATACAATATGAAAAGGGCAATCAAAATTAAAAATCCTCTTTATTTGGGCCCAAACTTTGTACCAAAAATTACAGGTGTTGGGGCAATTGAATAAGATATGTATCAAATCTGCCTCAGGAAAGTCACAGGACCAACACTTGGCGAGCCTATCTGATGAAAACTTAGAACACTGCAAAGGGGAAAAATATAGGCGATGATATACAAAAAATAGAGATTGTGTGATGCTAGCAGATCATGAGATTTTATAAATGTGCACCCATATCTTGTCCCAAAAGGAGCTAGACCAAGAAACTGCCAAATCTCTCTCCCATAATAACTCAGATTTGGATTTTGTTCTAGGGGGATCAGGGATGGAAAAGTACTTATAAATAGCCGAAGCCCTAGGGCCAGTCTTCAAATATCTGTGATATGAGAAGGGACAAGGATTGTCTTTGAGAAATTCTGTGAAGAGATAGAAACAGCAAGAATTACATTCATTAATAATAGAAAGTGGTTATAAAAGGAATTAGGGCAATGGTAAATAAGGAAAATTAGGGAAAAGGATGGGGGAGTTATCATGAAAGAATTGAGACATCCACATTATTCCTTTATCCTTCCAGGAGCGCCAGAAAAAGGATCTACTATTTGTCTTAAGCAAGGAATTATACCAAGTCGGCATTTTGAAACATAAGGCCATATCCAAAGTAAGGGGAAGACAAGTCAATTTGAGTAGCGATATTGTATTCCATACAAGAGGGGAATAAAAAGATGCAGTTTTAGTAGACAGAGATAAAACTTATTTGAAGCTAAATGGGAGATGAGAAGTGGGTTCAATATCAAGCCATAGTGGAGAAAAGAGTGAGGGTGAATCCTGAGTCCAAAAACGTGCTTGGTGCAAAGAAAAAGCTCTGTGATAACCACAGAAATGAGGAATGGTATAAATCTTTATTGCTTGATAACTTAAAATCATTGCAATCGCAGCAACTTCACATCGCAATCATAATAACTAGATTAATCATTAAAAATTCATTTACAAAAACATCTTCCCAGCACATAATATAAAAACTATCCAATATATACAATTTTAAAACTTGTCAAAAGAATAGAATCCATTCACATAACATCAATAATTACAGAATGATATTGCACATTTTATATTTTAAAGGTGACGTAGTGCACAGTATACTATTTCCTTATACAAATGCAAAAATACCTGAAACCAAAATTTTCTCATGTACATTTCATGCACAAGTTACATTTCAAAGTACTAATGTACATTCATTGCCTCCACCATCATATCAAAGCAATAATAAAGTGCATCATTTTACTATAAAGTGCTAATATGCAATTATTGCACTAACCATCACATTAAGTCAAATATAAAGAGCGTCAATTTACAATAGTAGTGGCACACCTGTTTTTAGGATGTCACGTTATCACCCTTATAACATTATTATTAAGTGTTAAAACGTATATGGCAGATAATACTGGAGATCTACCTCATTGTATCAAACATTGTTTCCACTGCCAATAAAATTGTTACCAAATGACACAATAACGGAATCAATTCACCAGATAAAGATATGATTAATGCCTGACGAGCAGATCTAACCCCGCTCTCCAAGAAATAAGATCTCAAAACTGTACGTCGAAGCTTAATCAACTTAGGGTACACACACACTATATGGACTAGAGTTTCCTGTGGCCAACCACAAAGTCTACAATTAGAGTCCGGACACTGCTTAATCCACGATTGCGTGCCCTCCTTTTTTGGGTTTAATCCCATACGTAGCCTTAAAAACATATTTTTGAACTTCGCTGAGAAAAAAACATTCAAATACGGCTGAATACGTAGTGATTGGTATGAATTAATCACATACCATGCATACTTTTTCTCCGCTAAATCAATTTTGAGAAATGAGAAAAATTGACGCCTCCCACCAGCTTCGCTCTTTGTAATGTAGCTAATGCTACCCTCCATCTTTTATTCCTCCAAAGGAATTTAACGAGTAACCTGTTGACCTTTTTGAACTGTCAACGTAGAAAGAAGATACAATAAGAGGGGGGAAATCATCATTTTAATAGAGTCTAAGCGACCCCACCAAGATAAAAATAAAGGGTTCCAGGAGGAAAGAATCTTGTCAATTTTAGTAGTAAGTTCCAAAAAATTGATCTTAACCATATCTGGAATAGAATTTGTGAACCATATTCCCAGATATTTGATCTTTGCCGAAGTGGACCATTGAAAATCAGTAAGAGAAAAGGACCTACTAAAAGTGTATTTAGTCAGTGGGAGAATTTCGGTTTTATCCTTATTGATTTTATATCCTGAGACGCTAGAAAAAAGTGAGATTTCACGCAATAGATGAGGCAGTGAGTCATCAGGAGAGGAAATGAATAGGAGAATGTCATCTGCATAAGCAGAAAGCTTTAAATGTTGATTGCCGTAAGGAAAGCCAGAAATGGAAGGATTAAGACGGATTCAAGAAAGGAAGGGCTCCAGGGCTAATATGAATCATAAAGGGGAAAGAGGAAAACCTTGTCTAACCCCCCTATTGAGAGAAAAATATGAGGAGGTTATGCCATTAACCATTACGGATGCACGGGGGCAAAATATAAAAGAGAGATAAGATCTAAGATCCTAGGGCCAAAACCATTCTATTTTAAAGAATGAAAGAAAAAATTCCCAATTTACTCTGTCGAATGCCTTCTCCGCATCATTGTTATAGCTGCAAGAGAGGACTTACAAGAAGGGGCTTTACTGAGGACATTTAAGAACAATCTTGCATTATCTGAAATAAACCTTCTTTTAATAAACCCGGATTGTTCTTTACCTACAAGGTGGAGGAGAAGGGACTCTAAACGAAGGGCTAAGAGCTTAGCGACAATTTTATAATCTACGTTTACCAAAGATATGGGCCTATAATTTTTACATTCATGAGGGTCTTTTCCATCTTTATAAATAAGACAAATTATTGCCTCTTGAAAAGTACCAGAAGTAGAGGAGGATGCAATAAAGTGACTAAATTGAATCAAACTGCTCGAAAGCTCATAGGGTTTAAAAAAAAGCACTGCTATCTACCCCGAGAGATAAGGCCCTTATTGCTAAACTGAGGAAGGAATATAAGTTAACCATTAGCAGCAGGAAAAACGCTATTAAAAATGATGCATGGGAAAAACTACTCGAAACAGATGTATTGCGCGATAGTAGCCAGTTTTGGGCTATTATTAACCAGCCCTTTTTTTCAGAATCAGACAATATGGTAATGGACTGTGCAATTAGCGATGATAAATGGCTGCTCTATTTCCAAGAAATCTATGGTAACACAGATACTGACACACACTATAACCCACCATTGGCCCTTGCGTGTGCTCCCCTTGTTTTTAACTGTGAGGAAGTGGAGAAAGCAATTTTGGAGACCTCTAGAAACAAAGCACCCGGGCCTGACTGTGTGCCAGCAGATCTCTACACCTATTTACCAAAATTTTGGGCAAAGGTGTTAACTAGCGTTTTCTGTGCCGCAAATGGCAATATTCTCCCCTCCACATGGGCTACCTCAATTATTGTGCCGATTTTTAAAAAAGGGCAGCGCGATGACCCGGGGTGCTATAGATCCATTTCCCTGTTAGACTCTGCGATTAAGATATTGGGCAGAGTCTTATTGCATAGGTTAAGGGATAACATAGAGAGCAATGGGGGTCTCTCTAACATTCAATATGGTTTTAGAGAGAAAAGAGGCACCTTGGACCAATGTTCGAATCTCCACCTCCTGATTTCCAAGTCTACGGTGGCCAAGGAGGGGTCTTTATTCTTGGCATTTATGGACCTCTCCTCGGCGTTCGATTTGGTAAACAAGTCTAAGCTGTGGCTAATCCTATTAGAGTTTGGGGTTGACCAAACACTCATCCATTTCATGGCATCCCTTCATCAGGAGCTGTTAGCTGCGGTTAGGGTCACCAGGGAGGGCAGGTGTACGAGACGATTTAAGTCAGAGAAGGGGGTGCGCCAGGGTTGCATCCTGGCCCCCCTCCTCTTTACTATTTACATCAACGGCTTGGGAAAACATCTGGTGGAAGTGGAGGCTGACGTTCCGCATGTAGGAGAGAGCTTAATTCCAGCTCTCCTATACGCGGACGACGCAGTATTACTAGCTCGTACTGGCGTGGGCCTTCAAAGATTGTTGGACCAATTTGTTTTTTTTTGGGACCAGCTAGACTTGAAGATAAACGCCAAAAAGTCACACATGATGGTGGTTGGTCAGCATAGACGTAGGTTAAAAGTAAAAACCTTTTTCTGTAAAGGGGAGGTGATATCCAGGGTGGCTGTTTTTCCCTATTTGGGTGTCCTTTTTTACGAAAAGGGGTCATGGGCCCCTCAAATTAAGGCCAAGATTATATCCATGGCCCGTTCGTCATCAGCCCTTATGGGATTCTCAAAGAGGCTTGGGACCAGGCCTATGGAGGCTCTTCTAAAAGTTTACAACACCAAATGTATCCCGATTGCCTCCGGTGGATCACCTCTGTGGGGTTATGTACCTGTGGAGAAAATACAAAGAGTGGAGAATAGATTTATTAGATACCTTTTGTCTGTCCCTAAATCCTCCCCGACCTTTTCTATTCATTCGGATGTGGGTCTGGACTATGTCACGGACAGGTTGAAAGTGGCCCCATTGATCTTTTGGGTAAAAACATGGCTTAATTCAGAGTTAACCTTGAATCATGCTATTATGACTGACATTATGGCAATGGATCTGGTTAATAAAATACCCTGGCTGGTTTATTTAAATAAAACTTTTCAACAGTTGGGCCGTATAGAACTCTTCCAGTCGCCATCTTGTATCAGGAGGGAGGATGTCAACTGGATCAAGACACAATTCTTAGACAGGGCCAGATTGGCTCGTGAGGAGCAGGAACTTGCGAAACCAGCTGCTAGATCGCATTTTATGTCAACTACTTCTCCCTCACTAGAGCCTTATCTCATAATTGTTACTAAACTCTTTCATAGGTTCCTGTTGACTAAATTTAGGTTTAATTTGATCCATTTTACTCTGGGTAGTTATCCATCATGGGCGAAACCAGAAGCGGGCCCCCCCTGTAACTGTGATAAATTTTCTCAGCAAGACACTATGCATTTCATTATGTTTTGCGAGACATACAGGGACATAAGGAAAAAATACCTGTTACCAATCCTGAGAGAGGCTGGCTTTACTCAAGTTAGGCCTGCATTAATTTATCTCCAGCTCTTGGGCTCCACCCGCATCATCTTTTGTGTGGCCAGTTTTTTAGTGGCGGCAATTAGGATTAAGAAAATGAAAGCCCCACCTAATGCATTATTTTAACCAATTATGTTTTTAAGTAGATTTTAACATGATCAACTGTCCTGCACTAACTAAAAAATGCTTTTTATTGTATTTATTTTTAGATATATGATTGTTCGTTTTTATGTTGTATGTATGTAAATTTTATGTCTTTTATGATTTTAACAAATCGAATAAAGTGTATTTGACTGACTGACTGACTGACTGACTAAATAGACGATGTAAATAAGGAAGAAGGATTCTAGAAAAGTGGAGATAAAACTCAATGGTAAATCCATCAGGACCAGGCGTTTTCCCTAACTTAAGCGCTTTTATGGCTCTTGCAATTTCCACAGTAGAAGGTTCGAGCTCTAAAGATTAAAAATCTAAGTGAGGTTGAGCAGGACGAGGAATGTGTAGTAGATAATCCACAATTATGGAGGAGGAAGAAGCTGATTCAGGCGTATATAGAGATTTATACAATTTGACAAATTCTTCTAAAATATCCTGATGTTTCACGATGGACCTCCCAGTTGAATCAGAGACAGAATCAATAATGTGTCGTTCTTTTCTTCCCTTAAGGTAGTTTGCTATTAACTTACCAGCTTTATTTCTTCCTCCATAATAATGTGCACTTTTCCTGAGAAGTACAGAGGAAGCTTTATTAGTAGAGATAGAATTAAACTGCATTTTGGCTTTAAGCACGACTGTAAGGTCAGTGGATTCTTTAGAAGAAAAATATTTATTTTCAAGGGACTTAATGTGTGTAAGCAAAGTAGTGTGTTCCTTCAACAGGGTCTTTTTTTGTTTGGAAAACATAATTTAAAATAAAATCCCGTGCCGAGGCTTCAAATATGTCCCAAAGTAGGGAAGGAGATATGCATGCTTTGTCATTAAAGGTAAACAAGTCAGAGATGAATGTGATAAATTTAGAAGAAAACTGGGCATCCTGCAATAAATAATTATTACATTTCCAGCGATGTAAAGGAGGGTGGGAAGGAGCCAAATCCAAATCTGTAACAGCCATGGCGTCATCAGCAAGCACAATTGGAGAAATATTGATTGTATGATACACTGGGCAAGGGATTTAGATAGAAAGATATGGTCTAGCCGAGAAAATGAACCATGAGAAGCAGAATAACAGGTATACTCTCGGGCAGTTGGATTAGACAATCTCCAAGAGTCTACCAAATCTCCCCTGCGAATGGTAGAGTGAACTTACTTATGCGTTTTCTGGGCTTAAAAATTAACTGCGGATTGCTTATATAAAAATCGGTCCATTATTTGATTACAGTCTCCTGCTAAGATAAAATAAGAGTCCTAAAATTGTGTACATATTTCTGTGCAATGATAGGCCAAAAGGTAGTATCAGGTTGTATAAACATTCATAACAGTGAGGGGGATATTTTCTAAGACAATATTTATAATAATCCATCTACCTATGTCATCTGTCTGTTGAGAGACCATTTTAACATTTAAAGATTTTTTGATCAGTATCACAACACCATTTATCTTATTCATTGAAGGGGAAACATATCCATTGCCAACCCAAGCACTTTTTTTGAATTTCAAAGCTTCATTTTGTGCAAGGTGAGTTTCCTGAAAGAGTAACAGATCAGGATTGGATTTGCCTAGATGAGACAACACTCTCTGTTGCTTAATTGGATTAAGAGATCCTTTAATATTCCATGTAATTACTCTGAATTATATACAATCAAGGAGAATAATATTAGAAAGTAATGAGGTGTATAAGATGAGAATAGTATTGGAACATAGTGAGGCATACATAAAGAAAAAAATAAAAAAGATATCAGCAGATAATATGCAGAGAAGAAAATGAAGTATAAGAATACAAAAAGAGAGCAAGATAGAGGACAAAGGGGAGAAAGAGGAAGGAAGAGGAAGGGGGAAAAAGGATAAGAAGAGAGGACAGTACAAGTCCATACAGGACGACTGAAAAATAAAAACCATTCCTGTAGGGGAACAAAAAGGAACTGGGGTGGTGACAACACAAAAAAAGATGACACATCCGAAACCAAGAGGGAAACTACGTCACATTCGGAAAAAAACACGGATGAAGACTAATGCACTGTGCAGACAAATATGAAGTCTCTGAAATGGGTAAAATGAACAGCAAGTTACATTACCAAATATGATATCGTAACAACAAGAACCAAGAAAACATGCAACATAATATAATGAATTATAGCAACAAATAACTATAACGGAAAACAAGAAAAAAGAACATCCATCACATTTCACAACGCCCAGCAGAGAAAGACCAACAAATTCAAAGAACGGGCAGACCAAATGTTATTAAAAGATGAGTCAGCATGAAGACGGACCACCTTCAAAAGTTGAAGTCTTGTTTTGATAGGTGACTTTGAAGATACAGGGATGAAAGAGGCCATATCGCGCACCCATCGCTTTTTTAATGAAGACCTAAGACCTAAAAATTCCTTTCTTCTGGCAGCGGTGGTATTGGAGACATCTTGAGATAAAAAGATCCTCTGACCCATCCAAGATATCTGTTGTTTAATTCTGGCTACAGCAAGAACCTGCATCAGATCCGTAAATTGCAGAAACAATATGAAAACTCCTCTAGGTTTGTTGTAAACAGGTATTAATTGTGCTCCGAGCCAGTGCTCAAGCATGGGGTACCCTTATACTTTAGCATTTCAAGATGGATGATCCTCAGATATATGGTTCATTTTTATGCAAACCTCCCAAGAAGTTGTCTGGATAAGGGGTTTTACCACATTTTAGGCTTCTGAAGGTAGTGTTGACATCATGAGTACTCAATTCAATATCATTGCCACATTTATTTCAGCCCATGCTCTTGGCATTACATGTGATTTAGGCTTAATAGGATGAGTGATCCAGCCTTGAGTTATAATGTTCCAGAATATTTGAGAAACTTTATTCTTCAAAGGACTAAGCAATGCTGACCATTAACCATGAGCCCATTGATCTTTTTTACCTTTATTATTTTTTTATATTACCTGTGTGCACTGGATGTCCCTTCTCTGTTTGTTGCCATTTCCATGGTCTTATAGGACTTGTCATGCATGTCTAATTAGGCTTATTATTCATTTTTGATAGATATATTTTAGAAAAATACTTCTTCTAAAAGCGTTACAATGTCATTACACATAGCTAGTAATCCATCTGATAGTATTCCACTTAATCTGGCTTCAATCATTCGCTAAGCTCATTTGTGATTTTAATAAATGGTAGGTCATCAATTATTTAAACCTTTCACCCTTAACATTAAGCATCAAGGGCTCATGACCACTCTGGTGTCTTCTAAGTGACTAAATCTACAATATGATACCAATCAGAAATGCAGACCCATATATACTCTATATGAAACACTGGGGGGTCCTTTTTAAATGTTGACTTACATTGGCTGTCTGATGTGGCTCTCCTTTTACAAGCCTACAACCCATGTTATATTGTTAAAGTGGCCAATTGTATGCCTATTTCTCTGGATCATGTTCCCTTAGTCTAATTCAACTGGGTGTACTCCATACTTTATCTTCCTGGATTGATGACAGGATAACAATGAACAATGGCTTTATAACTCACATTAAAATCACAAGCTAAGCTACAATAATCAAATATATTTGGTCCCCTAGAAAAGAACAAAAAACTGTATTTTGTCGATGTTAATGACTCCCTGGCTGTACAACCTCCTCAGTTATATACCTTGAATAATGTTCATTTTTTACCTGTAAAAGCACTCATAATCAATTTCTAAAGGTCAGGATACTCAGTCTAAATTTCTTGGATTTCAAAGTTTAATATTCAATTCAATTCTTTATTCAACCAAAAAAGAACAAAAAAGACTCATACACAATAAAAAAACATGATATGTACATTTCTTAATAAATAATAGCTGTCAGAACAATAAAAATAGCTGTAGGAACAACACACTAGACAAAACACACGCTGCTGTTATTTCGGAACAATTCATAAATAGGTAAAAAACAAAACATAATTAAAAGATCATTTTAAAATAGTTATAAATATATCACTTCAGAAAAAATCAAATACATATAGTACAGCTATCTGGTTATCTGCCAATGGTCCCCAGTGATTTCCTCCAATTAAACGGATTTATAAAGTGCATAGCTGTCCCCAAAAAACAGGGCTTCACGGCACCAGACCTCGAAGATGGATAAACTGTAACCAACAGCCTAACAGAAAAGGGCAGGCATTAGATGGAAAAGAGCCATGTCTTCAGGGATTTCCTGAAATGCATATGGTTCTCAATGTTTCTAATAGGGAGACGTAGTGAATTCCACAGTACAGGGACCTTAGCACGAAAAGAGAGGCCTCCAGCTCTGTCTCTCCTAAAAAGCGAAATAGTGGCCAGATTAAGATCGGCTGAGTGAAGAAAGCTGGAGGGTTGGTACCGCAATAAAAGATTGGATAAGATGGGGGCTCTCTCGGAGTACAGATTCTTATGAGCTACATACACGGTTTTAAAGTGGATGCGCTTTTCCACTGGAGCCAATGCAGTTTGAGGAGAATACCAGGGACAGGGTAAAACTTCGAGAGGTAAAAGAGCAGCCTGGCTGCCACATTATGGCAAGCTGGAGTCTTCTGATGACAGACTTATCGGTTCCTATATGCAAGATGTTGCAATAGTCCAACCATGACAGAATTACTGCCTGGATTATAGTTTGTCGGATGCTAGACTCGAAGAGGCCCAGAATGGGTTTGAGACTTCTCAGAAACGCAAAGCTGATTTAGCTTGAGCCTCAAAGGCCAAGGTGCTACTCCTAGATTTTCTATGGAGGACTTGGCGGTGGGGGGAGGCTGAAGGAAAAGAGACCACCAATTGTCACCCCAAGAGTGGGTGTCTTTTCTCAGTAGTAGGACTTCAGTTTTGTTTGCATTCAGGCTCATCCATTCAGTGACTGCTAAAAGTCCTCTTTGAAAGTTAGACCTGTCAAGTGTAGGATTATCTGTAAAGGAGAACACCAGCTGAGTGCCATCAGCATAAGAAATTAGCGCATTCCCTGTGGATTTGATGACCTATGACAGTGATTGTATGTAGATATTTAACAGGGTAGGGCTCAACAAAGAGCCCTGAGGAACCCCAGGGAGTAAAGTATGCAATTGAGAGCTACGGGTGGGTGAAATTTCCTGGAAAGAATGTTTAGACAGAAACAACGCACACAAGGACAATGCCGTCCCACCTATACCAAGGCTTTGAAAGCGCTGTAGTACGATTTTATGAGACACTGTATCAAATGCGGGACCCAAATTCAACAAGATCAGGGCTGAGGATTAGCCATCTAGCTTGGAGGCATCCAGGGAAGGTTTTTTCAGAAGGGGGATAACCTTGGCATGCTTCCACTGGCTGGGCACACAAGCTGATGACAATGAGAGATGTATGACTTTCAAACAACGTGGGAAGAGGAGGGCATGAAATTTGGGAAACAAATCAGGTTTGAGCTGGTCCAACAGATTTTACTTGTCTGAAAAGGTTAAGAAGTTCAGGTAGACTCGAGGGAGGGAGTTCAGTGTGGGCATAAGGCTGCTATCAACTGGCAATGCAATAACGTCTCGCTTCATCACAGAGGAAATGCTAGTAGATATCCTCTATTTTGCCAGTAAAGTATTCTGCTATCGCTTCACAAAATACACTAGAGGTGTCAATGGCGTCGGCGGAATGTGTTGGTCTGATAAAATTATTTATTAGTTTGAAATTTTCCTTGGCGGGACTCTTATTGTTCCTGATTTTGCTAGCAAAATAATCATCATTTCCTTTCAAAATCAGTTTGTGGTAAGATTTATTGGTTGTTCTATGTATTATTTTTTTTTTGCAGAAGGCTTTCCTCCACAAATGTTCTAGGGTCTTGCAGTGCTTTTTGGCCACAGTAAGGGCCTCATTAAACCAGGCAGCATCGTGTTTCTTTCTAATGGAAATCTGACTAGCGGAAATGAAAACATCTAAGGCTGGATTATGCCAAGATTGCAGAGGGATATTAGCTGCCTCCACATTAGAGGCAAACTGAGTTCAGTTAGCCTGAATGAAAACCCCAAATTTATGGGGATCGAGTTTATGCCAGGGACATTTCATAATCCAGTCAGAGGTGATTATCAATGTATGACAAAGCAGGCGGAGGGTCAGAGAAATCAGAAAATGGTTAGTCCATAGCATAGGAAGAGGCGCGGCAGATCAGACGGTGCTGAGTTTAGAGAAAACCGAGTCTAAAAGGTGACTGGCAGAGTGTGTGACACCCAACACCAATTGGTGCGGCGAGATCATCTAAAAAATTGCCAATGTCACATTCATGGGGGGTGTCAAAGGGAGGATTGAAATCTCCTAGAATGTTAAAATTAGCTGATTTAATTATCAGAAGCACACAATTACACACCAAATATAGCTTGTCACCATCAAGTAGATATTAATGTATGGCATAGACTGTAATTAAAGCCTGGCCTGCCTACGTTGTCTAAAATTAGCTTCCCTCAATAGTGGCAATAGGTGGTATTTCCTTAAATTGATGCCATACTTGCAACATAGCATGAAGTTCAAAATTGACTGAACCGAAAGGCTGTCTCATGGACATTTTGTCAAATTCGTAGCATATGAAACTGGTTCTGGGAATGCAACCGTAAAGTCCGATATGCTTAATCTCAATCTGGCAAATGAAATGCTATGATAGATTTTGGCAACCCAAATAAGATACTATTCAATGCCCAGGGTGCATTGCAATAGGCTATACTGAAACAATGTGACGTGATGTACGATCAGTGCAATCCCTATTGTGTCTACTCCAAATTCAGGAGCACTCTTTCATTGTGTGTTTAGAAAAGATTAAGAGGGACTCTGGGTTAGAGTAGAGTTCGGGCATGTCTAAACTGTCACTGACAGATTTGATGAAGCCAGCCAGGGAATACTCATCGCCTTCTCCAAATTCATGCAATATAATACTACCCTACGGTTGAAACTAGTTTTGGGCTTGGTCCAGATGAACACCCACAACAAAAGTGGCCGAAGTTTGATATAATCACAAACATAGTCTAGACCTACTTCTGTTTGGCAAATATGGATTGAAGTGCTTTAGGCACAGCCAAAAATATTCTCAGGCACCCATTTTCAATCATCTGTATGGCAGGGTGAGCATCAAATCCCCATAACCCAAAACCATAGGTTGCAATGAATAAACATTTAGCTTTATAGACTTGCACCATTTCTCTAAGAGGCTTAGAGCCTAAATTCCTTATAAATTTGAAAAGTGCCTCCACACTTCTGGCAAAATTGGCTGCCGGTGTATGGCTTAATATTGTCAAACAAAACCCTCAAATATGGAAAAGTGAAAACAGGCACAACTTTAGACCCATTTACCATAAAAGATTAGTTCTTGTTCCTTGTTGGACCATATACCATGATGTTATGTTATGTTACAGTGATTTATACCACACTTGGCTGCCCAAAAAAGGGTTTCCTAGCACACTTTTTGCATCAAAGATAGGGGTATACTAATCCTCAAACACCCATGTCTTAAGCTGCTTTCTGAAATTAAAGGGGTTGGATAAATTCCATAATTGAGTGGGCAGATTATTCCTTTACGTGGGTGCTAAGACTTTCCTCCCTGCGTGGCCAGTTTAAAGTATGGAATCACTGCCAGATTGAGGTCTGCTAATCTTAACACTCTGGCAAGGTATAGCAAGCAGAACAAGCTTGATGCACTCGTCTTAATGAAAATTTGATGGGCCACACATAGAGGCTCAAATTGGATGCACTTCTCCACAGGGAGGAGACAGTGTATGGTGTGTAGTTGCTGAAACACTGAACAAGTCTAGGCATCTGGCATAAAAGCCTAGCTGCCGCATTCTGAATGATCTGCAATCTCTTTTTCACAGAGTCCATGGGACCCAGATCCAGAATTTTACAATAATCAAGGCACAACATGATTAAAGCCTGTAGGATCATCATCTTCACTGATGGGCACAAAAAGCCTCAGAATGTTAGCAAGCTTCCCACTTGACCAAAACATCAGGATATCAGATTTTTATTTTGTGACTCAAAGGATAGTTTGTTGTCCACCCAGACTCCCAAGTTTTTAACTGTTTATTTAGCCTCTGGGCACAGGCCAACATGTTAGGCTACCAATGTGCTCCCCATTCTTAAGAGTGTTTACACAACAGAAGATTTTCTGTTTTATTGGCATTCAACTTCATATGATTTGAATACATCCATTCCGTCACAGCAGGCATGCAGTTCTTAAAAATGACAGGGCCCTTCTCTTCCTTGGCTGACAGTGATATTATCAGCTGAGTATCATCCGCATATAATACAAAAGATTGATGATGTGCCTTTGATTCGCTCACTGACCGTTCTAAATCAGACAAGAAGGTGATAAATTCATCTATCAGTTTCTGAAGGGCAAGTTTAATATTATTTGTGTCCATAAGGCAAGTCCAGCAGAAGGGTGGCCTACTTTGGGACCATGTGCTCAATTGCTATAATTCCCAAATCAATCTCTGACTACTGGTAAAACAGCTCAGGTCTGCTAAAATAAGCATATGTCATATTTATCAATAAACTCCAACCACTCTGGATCATTGATCTTTGAAAGTAGACCAGCAATTTTTTAAAACATTATATATTTAGGACTGGTATAGTATTAGCCACATGAGTACAACTCTGAAAGTCTGATAGGGGCTACGCTTGAGGTATGTTAGCATAAGAGACGATCAATAGCTGCAAGGTAATCATTGCCAACAACCCTTCAAAAAACAGCATGTGCTATATTAAGGTCACTTTTGAGGTCAGTATAATTACAAATGCAGTAACTTATGGTTAGAGTGGTGTTATAATTAGGTGTTGAAATAAGAACTAAGGGCCTGAGTACGATGCTGGTCGGACAGCCAATCCAAATGCTGCGATCCACTTCCAACCACTGAGGCTGTGAAAGCTCCACCCCCACTATGATGATGGAATGGCTCCACCGCGGAGGTCTCATTGTCTGTGGTGCCCCGCTCCCCGGACATGTCGATGCAAGTCAGTACAAATGCACAAAAAACATGTGCAGTTGTACAGGCATGCATGACAGATGTGGGGACATGCTTTGTGCACTATTTACCCACTTGCTGGAGTGAGACAATATGTGCACAGTCCAGTCAATGGGGATACATGCCACATGAGGGATTACCTGGATTCTGCTACCCACAGGACCGTCTACTTTGACCTGAAGCTCCTGAGGTGAAGGGGGACCTGGAGAAATGGACCCACTCCAGAGTCCACCGGGGAGAAGGGGAATTGGCTGAGTATTTACCCCTTTTCCTTCATTTCCGACCACTGAAGGCAGATGGTTGGCCCACTACGGTTGGGTCGTCAGAAACCCACATCGTAATCCGTACGGCGGTCAGATCTCCCTATACTGCCCTATAGATGCTGTTCCTCTCCAACAGCCAACTCAATGTTGGAGGAATACTGTCGGAATTGGCAGTCTGTCAGCAGTCAGTCAGAGTACAGACTGGGTGCATTGTAATCCTTCGGTCAGACTGACCGCTTTCGATGAGACTTTTGGCGGTCCGACCGCATCCGACAGTGCCACAGAATCCACTCTGACTGGCATCATAATCAGGCCCTTAAATTAAAAAAACTTTAAAAACCCTGAAATTGCCCCCTCGTTATGGTCTACTAATGACCTGTGAAGAACCAGAACCTTAGGGGCCTGGTGGCACAGGGTACGCCTTAATATCCTGAGTTCACCTGCTTTGTCGAACAGAGACACGGGACACTCCGTTAGGCGTAGAAGATAAGGTTTATTAGCTGCAGCTAAGTACAGTTGTCCCAGAAGTACACTCGGTATGTTCTTAGGAGACTGCCACTTTACTTCGTGGCGCACAATCTTTTATAACATACATATTCACAAGAACACTCCCAATGCATACAGGGTCAACCAATGAGAAGAATGTGAAAACAAGATATTAAGTAACTCAAATTAGCCCCTCTCCCAACTGTGTTTGTCACCCTTTCCCACAAGTTAATCAGTGGTAGTGTTTATAAGTCGACTTGCAGGTGACAGGACACATTTGTATGGCCTAGAGGACTGTTGTGAAATGAGAGAATACGAGTAAAGAATAGCGAAGGCCAGAGGATAGGATAAAGTCAGGAAAGAATGGTGCGAACCAACAGATAGTTGAAACAGGGATCAGTCAGACCAGACGAGGATTAGTGGAGTCGGCCGGACCCTGACACCAGCAATAAACAGAGGCAGGAGGTTATTTGACACGTTGCAGTAGGATGAGAAAAAACAACTCTTCGTTCACCGTGCCGCCTGAGTGAGGGCAACACAAAATGGCAGAAAGACACAAAATGGTGGCTAAATAAAAACGAGATCGGAAACTGAATTACCTCACCTGTCAAATTACATCACTCACGATATGTTAAATTACATCTTTGATGATATGACTGATGAATTCCTTCATTAGGCCCTGCACACAAAGCCCTGATAATGGCCAATTCCAGCTGAGCACAGCCTTCAACCAAAGGGTATGTGCAGCTGGAGTTGCAGCAGGACCCAACCAAGTGTGGCACAGCCAACCACTGCTGCACATGCAGCAGTGTTTGGCTGCACAGCTTCGTCTGCAGCTAAGCCCTGCAGCCAACCCATGACCAGCATCCAACACCTGCAGGTACAATCATCCATTGAGCACAGCCTTCATCACTGCGCAGTGGTGGGTTGACCCTGCACCCACCCCCCTGCAGGCAGCCAACCCTCCACTGCACACAGCCTATTGCCTGTACAATGACAGGCGGTCGCATGATCTTGTACGTTTGAAAAATTATTTTGGTACAGGTGGGTGTGGTGCTGGGTACAGCAGAACTGGGTGCCAGTTTTTAATTTGATTTGGGAGAAGGTCCGTTTGAGACTGCCCCAAATGGTCCTGGGGTGGTCAGGATCTGCTAGCCCTGAACCCTTATTTAGCCTTTCATTTGGTTTTTCAGGATTCCAGGATCGAGCCCCCAAGACTAGTACCACCGGCTGCTACATCATCTTCAGTGTTGAAGCCAGCCAAGTAGATCATTTGTACTGCAGTACCAGCCCAGGTGTTGCTGTAACAAAATTACTGATGAGAGAAAAAGCTTCATATGCAAATGAGAATGCCTGTTTTAAAATAATTCTTTCATATCACAGGAGTCATGTGGGATTCAAGCGGGTCCAATCATCCAGTTAGCCTGTTCATATCCAACCAAAACCCCCTTTAAATACAAAGTTCTCAAAAATTCTGAACAGATATACACTTAATTATAAAAAGCACACTTAATGAGTAAAGCCCAAGCCTTTTGACATATTTTTGTAATTCAGTTTAATGACAAAAAAGCTTCCTGTGGCAATTAACATATGAAATCATACCTTTTGGACCCTCAATTGTTCTGGGTTCCCGCTTGATGAATCAACATAAATCTTTCCATGAAGGAGCAGAGGTGGATGAACTTTTTATTAGAGAAACAACAAATTATCTTACTTTGGAAATTCTGACCTAAATATAACTAGAGAGCGCAACATATACATATCAAACTTAGTTTTAAATCATTTAAAATACACTGTTTCTATTTAATTATATTAAAATGTTTAGCATTTCATGTAATATTAATATATCATTTCAATTAATAATTAGAATTAAATTAAAATGTATAAAATACACATTCCTCAACCCTAAAATCTCTATTCTGCCATGCCAAACTACTCATCCATGAGCCCTTAAAAATTCCTTACTACGCCATACACTGCCCATCCCTGGGCCCTAAAAACTCCTTATTAATCCTATACACTATCTATACCTTAGTTTGTGAAAAACATACTACACCTATTCACTACCCATTCATAACCCTAAAAAACATAACTATCTCTTTTTATATTTAATAACATTAAAGTCATTACCCATATTTCATAATATTTTAATTTTCTAAAAAAAAGTATTAAGAAAATAAGAATAGTTATTTCAACTAATGTCTAAAAATGAATTACTTTTTTGTTGGACCTGTCAGCCCTAGGGTGGTCTACCCTCCAACCTTTTTTCTTCCTCCACCCTTTTTTCTGATCTCATTTTTGCTGGTATTAGGACTCTTCACACTTTACCACTGCTAACCACTGCAAGTGTACATGTGGCCGCTCCTCTAAACATGGTACTATTTGCTTATCCCCAATTGACATATCTAATTTACTTATGAGTACCCAGTAAAGTGGTTCTATATGTACCCAGGGCCAGTTAATTAAATGCTACTAGTGAATATGAGGACTTACTGTCCCCCCCTTAAGTACCCATTTAAACATGTCTTAGGTCTGCCATTGCCGAGCCTGTGATTGGAGTTTTAAACTGCCATTTTGACCTGGCAAAATAAACTTTTTGCCATGCTCAAACCTTCCTTTTTATTATATTTGTCAAAGGGACCAAAGCAGGGCGGCAGTCAGGGCAGCAGTCATCAGCAGCCGTCAGAAAGGAGAAACCGCGCTGCAAAAGACCTTCGGACCACTACGACATACAGGGGTCGCTTGACGCGGTTCGCGATTCCTCCAGAATTTTCTTGCGGGGCTCCTCACGATCCTCGGGCAAGAACTGCTACCTCTGAAGCCGGCCCACGTTCGGGCGCCAATTGAAGAACCAGAACCTTAGGGGCCTGGCGGCGCAGGGTACGCCTTAATCTCCTGAGTTCACCTTCTTTGTCGAACAGAGACACTGGACACTCCGTTAGGCGTAGAAGATAAGGTTTATTTGCTGCAGCTAAGTACAGTTGTCCCGGAAGTACACTCGGGATGTTCTTAGGAGACTGCCACTTTACTTCGTGGCGCACAATCTTTTATAACATACATATTCACAAGAACACTCCCAATGCATACAGGGTCAACCAATGAGAAGAATGTGAAAACAAGATATTAAGTAACTCAAATTAGCCCCTCTCCCAACTGTGTTTGTCACCCTTTCCCACAAGTTAATCAGTGGTAGTGTTTATAAGTCGACTTGCAGGTGACAGGACACATTTGTATGGCCTAGAGGACAGTTGTGAAATGAGAGAATACGAGTAAAGAATAGCGAAGGCCAGAGGATAAGATAAAGTCAGGAAAGAATGGTGCGAACCAACAGATAGTTGAAACAGGGATCAGTCAGACCAGACGAGGATTAGTGGAGTCGGCCGGACCCTGACACCAGCTATAAACAGAGGCAGGAGGTTATTTGACACGTTGCAGTAGGATGAGAAAAAACAACTCTTCGTTCACCGTGCCGCCTGAGTGAGGGCAACACAAAATGGCAGAAAGACACAAAATGGTGGCTAAATAAAAACGAGATCGGAAACTGAATTACCTCACCTGTCAAATTACATCACTCACGATATGTTAAATTACATCTTTGATGATATGACTGATGAATTCCTTCATTAGGCCCTGCACACCAAGCCCTGAAAATGGCCAATTCCAGCTGAGCACAGCCTTCAACCAAAGGGTATGTGCAGCTGGAGTTGCAGCAGGACCCAACCAAGTGTGGCACAGCCAACCACTGCTGCACATGCAGCAGTGTTTGGCTGCACAGCTTCGTCTGCAGCTAAGCCCTGCAGCCAACCCATGACCAGCATCCAACACCTGCAGGTACAATCATCCATTGAGCACAGTCTTCATCACTGCGCAGTTTTAAACTGCCATTTTGACCTGGCAAAATAAACTTTTTGCCATGCTCAAACCTTCCTTTTTATTATATTTGTCACCCCTAAGGTAGGCCCTGAACAGCCCAGAGGGCAGGGTGCAAAGTTTTTACAAAGTAGGACATGTATACTTTTAAGTTTCACATGTCTTAATAGTGAAAAACTCTTACATTTGTTTTTCACTGTTGCAAGGGCTAACTCTCTCATAGAATACCATTGGGGGTTGTCTTATTTCATTTTATACGTGTAATTTAGAAATGGGAATGGATGATCAGTTCATGTTTGGTGTCTATGGAATCACAATTCAAAATCCTAACTCTTGGTGAAGTAGGATTTTGAATTGCAATTCTGAAAATGCCACTTTTACGAAGATGGCATTATCTTGCTTTAACCACTTGCTGTCTGTAGCCTCGTAGTTCGTGTGGAGTCAGGACAGGGGTGACAAGATGCCTGGGGACTTCAAAGGGAAACCACGAGATGCTTCTGCCCAATTCAAAGGCACAACTGGACCTGTGGATACTCTGCCATTAAGAAGGACGCTGTGCGGTATTCAGTCAAATTATTGAGTTGGAAATGTCGACCTACACTAATATCGAGTTTTAAATATCGTGACAGAAATATCGACAGCAAGAATATCGTGGTCAAGAAGATCCACTTTGAGGTAAGAAATATTGATTTAAAAAATATAGAAGTCAATAATATCGTTTGCAAAAATATAGAGGTCCATTAGGATAGAGGGTGGATTGCCACCGCCCGTATGGCGGTGGCGATCCGCCCGCCAAAAACCACTGCCTGCATACAAATTTCCCCCCGCAACATTACCATGGCGGGGGGGCCCCGGTGGACAGAAAGTCCGTCCGCCGGTTTTCCGCAGGTAGGCAATCTGCCCGATTGCCTACCGGGCGGTAAAGCAGTTAATATGGTAGACACCGCCATCCATATTATGATGCATGCGGGGTGTTGCCTTTCACCACTGAAAGGCAGTTCTAGCCATTGGGGGCCTGTAGCGGGCCCGAAGGGGTTTTGGAGCTGGGGGATACACATGGGGGTACCTATGGTACCCCCCTGCAGTTCCATGCACAACATTGAAGGCACTGCGCGGGGCCTGCCACATTGTGCATGTGTCATCAGTGATGTCATTTGAGATGTCATCAGTGATGTCACTGACCATGTCATGAATGATGTAATATGTGACATCGTCAGAAGTGGATTGCAGGCGCGCAAGATGTAGTTAGTACAACTAACTATATCGGAGGAATTTCAATGGTTTTGTTCGAGTGAAATGTCCAGCTAGCTATAACACCCCTAAAACCTATTGTTTTTTTCAGTGAATTTCTAAGGTTTTTTAAATGCTAATTCCTAACTATATCAGGCCTGAAACCTATGGTTTTTTCAGTGAATTTTAAATGTTTTGTAAATGACAATTTTTAATGTATTAATTATTATACTGATTATTTTGATACTGATTTACTCGATTTTGTAAACTGTTTATTTTTAAATATTTTATTTTTTTAACTACATTATACATTACAATACAAAATATACTTTCTCAGAATGAATTACTTTAGTTTAAATACTTTGCAAATAGGCAATAGACTTTTAAGTACAGTAGTTACAGTTGTTGCAATGGGCAAGACAATTTCAAACACAATGCAACATTGAGCTTAATGTGAATTTCTAGTCAAATGCAATTAGTTACTTTATGGATTACTTTTCTAACCAGAGGACTGGATCCTAGATTCAGTCCTTGGAAATCTACTGTAAACAGTTGAGTAAAAGCCTTTTGGTTACAGTAGTGATTTTTAAGGAATATTATTGTATTTTAAAAGTTGACACTTAGAAAATTGTTCACATAGAATCACCAATGTTATCCTATGGCAGAAAATTCACTTAGCAGGTAAGTAGTGTTATCGTTACTTTTCCTTACTCAGTGGTGGATCCTGGATCCATCACTGGCCAATCTTCTGTAAACAGTTGAAAGAATGTGTTTAAGTCATACAGACGATTTTTTAGGAATATTTTTAGTTTGTGAAAATAGACACTTAGAAACTTTTTTTGTAAAAACCACACAATGGATTCCTATGGAAGGAAATACAAGTTACTGGTAAGTATGCTTAGAATTACTTTTCAGAGTCAGTGCTGGGCTAAAAGATGCAGCCCTGGGTTCTCTCCTGATAACAGGTGAATAAATCGGAATTCGTAGTTCGGCTCATTTTAGTGGAATATTTGTACGTTTCAAAATTGGACACTTAGAAACTTTTCTGGTGAAAACCACACAATGGATTCCTATGGAAGGAAATACAAGTTACTGGTAAGTACGCTTAGAATTACTTTTCAGGGTCAGTGCTGGGCTAACAGATGCAGCCCTGGGTTATCTCCTGATAACAGGTGAGTAAATTGGAATTCGTAGTTCGGCTGATTTTAGAGGAATATTTGTACGTTTCAAAATTGGACACTTAGAAACTTTTCTGGTGAAAACCACACAATGGATTCCTATGGAAGGAAATACAAGTTACTAGTAAGTACGCTTAGAACAGGGGTACTCATAGTACGGCCCGCGGGCCGCTAGCGGCCCGGCGAGCCTTTCTTGGCGGCCCGCGGACCTTGCAGCAAACACAGACTCTGCTCTGTGGGGGCCCGGGGATTCAAGCGATAGTCAGAGTGGAGCTGCTGGGGCGCTAAGAGGTGAAATACAACAAAGTCTCGTTATCATGCAAATGGTCTCTTAAAGACCTGTGAAGTACTCGGGTGGGGCTGTGTGTGTGCCCAGGAGGGAAGCTGCCTCAGCTGCCAGGGGCATAACGCAGCCCCCGTGGTGCGGGGGGCCCCCACACTCCAGGGGCCCCCTCACTCTAAGCGAGGGAGACGGCTGCGCCTGGAAGCAATCCTCTTCAGCCTCCCCAAGTCCCCATAAATTAAGCTGTGCGCGCACACGCCACGGTGACGGCATCTAAGCCTCAGAGTCTTCCCTCTCATTCTATCTCGCTCCTTAATGAAAACCGAGACTTCAAGAAAGGGTATTACCCTCTCTTTCCTCCATTCGTTTATTTGCTCCCCTGTGAAATGGATCCAAAAAAGAATAACATTTTTGCTGGAAACGTTGTCTTTCTCTGACACAAGTGCAGCCTCCGGGTGGAGAGAAATAAAACATTCCAAATGTGAAAAATAAATAACTAATTAAACCAAGACAGAGTGGTTGCAAGGTGCCCAGATTGATTTATTTACACCTAAACACATTAGTGCCACTTTACAGTGTTTGCCAGTGAAGTGATACTTTTGTTTACTCCTCTCTATTTGAACAACATAGTTTTCCCTGTGTGGGAAAGTGCACCTTGCCTGGAGGTACTGAAATACCTGCTTGATGGGTGAATTAGAAAACAAAATGTGTACAGCGACTGTGTGTTTACGCATGTGGTCTTTTTATACCATACTGCCTATGTTTTGAAAGAATATAAGCAATGGGCACTGAAACGGGTCCCTTCCGGGCCCTGTAGTCATGGCCTTACCTTTCATGCGAAAGCACTCACTAATTTCAGAATAATGAGTGTAAAAGGAAAAAGGTAACCATGACTGAGAGGGAGGGAGACGGGGAGAGGGAGGGAGGCGAAGAGGGAGGGAGACGGGGAGAGGGAGGGTGAGGAGAGGGAGGGAGAGAGGGGAAGAGGGGGAGAGGGGGGAGACAGGGGGAGGGAGGGAGAGAGAGAGGGGGAGAGAGAGGGAGGGAGACAGGGAGGGAGGGAGACAGAGGGGGAGGGAGAGGGAGACAGAGGGAGAGAGACGGATAGAAGGAGAGAGGGAGGGAGACAGAGGAGGGAGGGAGATGGAGGAGGGAGGAAGACGGAGGGAGAGGGAGGGGGACAGAGGCGGGAGGGAGGGAGATAGAGAGAGGGAGAGAGAGAGATATGTGTATGCCGGGTCCGGTGGCTCAGTGGACGAAGGCGTCCGCTGCAGGGACCTGTGTTCCACCTCATGGTCACATTTTTTTTGGTTGCTCTAGCCCCGCCCCCTCCCCCAAAGACCCCGCCCCCAAGGTGCGGCCCTCGGCCACAAACACTCTGTAAATTTGACCCCCAAGAGAAAGTTTGTGAGTACCCCTGGCTTAGAATTACTTTTCAGGTCAGTGCGGGGCTAAAAGATGCAGCCCATGTTTCTCTCTTGATAACAGGTAAGTAAATCGGAATTCGTAGTTCGGCTGATTTTAGAGGAATATTTGTACAATGGTGAGGGAAGGGGCGGGGCCTGAGGTGACGTGTGCAAACACGCCCTGTGGCACGTTTTAAGTTGGGGAATTCATTTCTCTTCATTCCAGAGGTCCCCTGGGGGCCAACTAGCCCACCAGGTACCTCCAGTATGCGCCAGGGAGCTGCGTTGCAGAGAGGTGTTCAGAGGCCACGCCCCTTTTTACAACACTCTGCAATGCAGCTCCGTGGCGCTCACTGGAGGTACCTGGTGGGCTAGTTGGCCCCTAGGGGACCTCTGGATTGAAGAGGAATTAATTCCCCAACCATAAATGCGCCACAGGGCATGTTTGCACACATATCACCTCAGGCCCCGCCCCCTACCTTCACCACTGTGCAAACACACCCCGTGGCGTGTTTTAAGTTGGGGGATTAAGTCCCCTTGAATCCTGAGGTCCCCTGGCGGCCAACTAGCCCACCAGGTACATCCAGTATGCGCCAGGGAGCTGCATTGAAGAGAGGTGTTCAGAGGCCACCCCCCTTTTTACAACACTCTGCAAAGCAGCTCCGTGGCGCTTACTGGAGGTGCCTGGTGGGCTAGTTGGCCCCTAGGGCACCTCTAGATTGAAGAGGGATGAATTCCCCAACTTAAAACGCACCACAGGGCGTGTTTGCACAGTATCACCTCAGGCCCCGCCCCCTACCTTCACCACTGTGCAAACGCGCCCCGTGGCGCATGTTAAGTTGGGGGATTAAGTCCTCTTGAATCCTGAGGTCCCCTGGTGGCCAACAAGGCCACCAGGTACCTCCAGGAAGTGCCACGGAGCTGCGTTGCAGAGAGGTGTAAGAAGGGGCGTGGCCTCATTACACCTCTCTGCAACGCAACCCCCTGGCGCATACTGGAGGTTCATGGTGGGCTAGTTGGCCCCCAGGGACCCCCAGTATTCAAGGAGAATTAGTTCCCCCTCTGCAAACACGCCAGGGGGCACGTTTGCAGAGTGATGTAAGGAGGGGGCGTGGCCTCCGGCCCGATCCCAGTCTTTATCTCTTCTTTTTTTTTAGAAGCGGGCTGTGTAGCCCCCCTTCTTTTTCCATGTTTTTGGCCCTGGGGACCCCATCCCCCAGAGCCTACCCCCAATTTTTGTTTATAAAAAAAAAGACAATCAGGAAGGGGGCCACGTGGCCCCCCTCCCGAGGCCATAATTTACCCCGGAGACCCCATCCACCAGGGCATGGCCATTTTTTGCAGCCCCCCTCCTCTGGCCACTTTAAGGCCCCGGGGACCCCATCCCCTGGTACCGGCCATTGTTTTAAAAATAAATAAATAAATTATCTGGGAGGGGGGCCGCGTGGCCCCCCTCCTAGGCCACTTATGGCCCCGGGACCCTATTCCCTGGGGCCTGGCCTCTGTTGGGGGCTGTGGGGGGGTCCCCAATCCCCCCACGGTCCCAGCCGGCTCCCCGCATCCTGCGGGAGCCGGCATTGCTTTTCCACATGGGGAGCAGCTAACATGCTGCTCCCCATGTGGAAAAGCAATCAGCTTTGCTTCATTGAAGCGAGAGCAGGTTTCCCTGCTCTCGCTTCAATGAAGCAAAGCAGTTTGCAATGAGAGGGCGGGAGCCGTGAGGCTCCCGCCCAGTCATTGCAAACTACAGTGTCCCAGGGGTGGGCACCCCGGGACACTGCAGGAGCCGGCCCTGAGGGGTGGCAGTCCCCAGGGCCTATTCAAGGCTCCAGGAGGGGGGCTGTGAGCCCCCCACATATACTATCTTAGAGCCCCGGGGGTGGTGGTCCCCGGGGCAGTGTGGGGAGATTGGGATCCCCCCACACTTTTTTTAATTCTGCCCCCGGGATTTGGCCCCCCCAGGGGCCAATAACCAAAGAAGCGCGGGAGCCCTGCGCTTCTTTTTTTAAATTTTTGGCTGAAATTCGCTCTGGGTGCGTGAATCTCGCCGATTTAAAAAAAGAAAATGCTTTTTTTGGCCCTGGGGTTCCTTGTGGGACCCCCTGAGAAGGCCTAGGGGGTCAGGGTGTTTCTACCCTGCCCCCTTTTTGCGTTTTTCACATTTGTTTTATTAAGATGGCTGCCAACACTTCCTGATCTGGAGTGTTGACAGCCAATTAGAATACAGCTCGTGCACGGCAGTGTGTGCGCTGGGTGCGGGGAGGGTGCGCGGATCCTCCGAGGCCATAGATATATCTATGATTTTACTTTTGATTTTCTCAGGAACTACTGAACAGATTTACACCATTTAAGCAAAAGGCACAAGTCTGAACTGAGGACTACCTCTTTGCCAAATTTGTTGTAATTCCATTCAGCAGTTCTGGCTGTGGCTGCGTCAACAGGTCCTATGGGAAAATACATGGGGAAAACGCGTTTTGGGACCCCCCTTTTTTCTCGGCCCCCGCTTGACGAATCACCGTGAAATTTTCAGGATAGGAGCGGACCAGAGCTGGCCAAAAGTTTGGAATCGGCGCCAACATTATTCCAAATAGAATGTTGTGGATTTCCTATGGAAAATAGGTCCTAACTATATCTACCTACTGGCGACCGCCAGTAGGTAATATATATTTATTTGTTAAATGTTTATATAATTTGAAAATTATAAAATCCATTAAAATTGTAGTGTAGATATATATATATATATGTGTGTGTGTTTAACTTTTTTAAATTACGTTTATTTGTTATATTTGTTAAAACGTATATTAAATCAAATTCATTTAAAAAAAATTGATTTTATTCTTTAATATATTTAATATTTATTAAACAACTATATTTATGACATTGATATTTTTTTCTCGATATTACTGTGCTTACCATTATAAATAAAGGATGTTGATATTTTAGACATTGATTTTATAACTCGATATTGTGGTATGGGTATATTTTAGGTGTTGATATTCTGCCAGTGAACCCTGCTGTGCTACTGAAGGACTGCCACTCTGCTGGACTCCTGCTCTGCTGTGTTGACCTGCTGCCTCTTTCCTCAGTGAGAAGGACTGGATATGCATCTTTTGAACCCAGAGTGACTCCAAGGGCTAGTTGGCTGTCCTCTTGATCTGAAGCCTCTCAGGCATAACGGGCTTCCAACAACCATCACTTTGCAACTGGACTCTGCCATCTGTGAGTCCACTCTGGCAAGTATTGCCACTCCAGCCCTGGGTCCAGAGGGTTTAAGGTGCTTTTCCAGCTTCTGTGGAAACTGCGGAACCGACTCATTTCTTCTGCTGAGCGGTGCAACTCCGAACAAAACCGACACATCTCCACTGCTGCGTGGATTGGACCTATTGGATTGGACCTATTGCAAAGACTTGCACAAGTCGTTGCAGCCCGCATTGTCTTTAGAACTGCCACTGTTCAGCGCATCCTGGCATATCTCCTCACATCCGTCATTGGCGGCAACCTCGACAATGATGCCAAACTCTGAATTGCAGCCTCACAGCTACTCAGAACTGGTGCATCGCCCCAACTACGCGACGCATCCCTGACTGCAAACTTTGCTTTGCAAGCCTTCGTCGACTGGCTCCTCGATGTGGACGCAACAGGAATTTGCACCGCAGTTTGGAATTGGGCATTGCTTCACTGCACTCTGCATCTCCAACACGGTTCCATGCAACGCTGCGCAAACCAGGATTTAAGGTACCCTTACCAGCGGGCCTAACTCGGACCCTGTAGCTGGCTTGCACTCCACCGCACTGGGCCTGAACTTGTGATTTTGTCCCGGTCCGGCGCAACCAGATATCCACAGTTGGCGCTTAATGCCTTTTGGTGCTATTTTCTCTAAAACCTTTAAATGCCAGTATCACTGGTTCTGCTATTTGAATTTTTGTTGTTTTGGTCTTGTTTCATTTATTGTAAAATCACTGTGCTGCATAAATACTTTACACATTGCTCTAAGTTAAGCCTGACAGCTCTTTGCCAAGCTACCACGGGTTGAGCATAGGTTAACTTGGAGTTTGCTTGTGCCTTACCTTGACAAGGATTGTTGGTGCTTCTTGAACAGGGCTCACATCAAAGACAACCAACAACCCAATTTCTATCATTGTTATTTGTTACTTTTTACATTAATTGACTAACGACTAAATACATTTTATAAAAAAATTACATTTAAACTAAGTCACTATGATACTAAGGGGCCTATTACGATGGCGGGTGGACTTTGTCCGCCCGCCACCGTACCGGGAAAATGGACCGGCCACCACAGGTGCGGCGGTCCCGCCATGGGAATTAGGATGCCACCGCCACGGTGGTAGTGGCATCTCGCATATATTGCATTGTGGCAGGTGGTGCTGTAAGCAGCACCCGCCACAATGCAAAATATGTATGTCGTGCATTTGCATGCACACTGTGGCAGGCACTGCACGGAGGGGGGTACCATTGGTATCCCCCAAGTGTGCCCCTCAACCCCCCCAACCCTCCCAACCCCTGGGGGCCCGCAACGGACCCCCAAAAGTGAACTCCGCCTGGCTTTCCATTGCGGGGTCTCCGCCAGGGAAAGCCCTGCACTGCCGCCCATCCTAATATGGATGGCGGTGTCTTGCAGACACCGCCATTATATTGGACCCTTTTCCACCCAGTCGCCTGTCCGACCGGTGGAAAACCGGCAGACGGTCTTTCTGTTCGCTGGGGTTCCCACCACCATTGTAATTTAGTGGAGGGGAAATGGTAGGCGGGTGGTGGAAAATGACGGGCGGATCGCCACCGCCAGACGGGCGGTGGCAAACTGCCCGCCATCCTAATTGACCCCTTAGTGTTCTAACCTTAACAATATTTGTGTATGTTTAATAATTACATATTAAAATTTAGGTCACCTAAAACTAACTTACTTTCAAAGCGAAGTCCTACAGTGTAAAAGGCAGGGAAGCTTACCAACGATATAATGACCCACGGATAATAGTAGCTTGGGTACAGTAGAGAACAGGCAATAAAATAAGTCATACATATTAATTACCTGATCATGTGATGATCTAGAGGGAAGATGGAAGTAAAAGCACTTCAAAAGAATATTTTTTATGGCTATGATTAAAAGACAAAATGTTCATTTTCACTTACATCCAATCGGCAAGCACCCTAGCCCCAACATGCAAACATCAATTATTATTGTTTCTGTAAAAACTAACACAAGCAGCCCCTATTATAGAAAAAAATGCAGGCCGCATATTCACTCTATGACATTGGATTTACTGCCAGCAGATGTACAATAAGGATTGCAACAAGACAGAGTACAATGTTCTGCCAACTATCAGCCCATTTTCATCTAGATCTCTTTTAAAGACCTGGGAGCAAATGCATCTGTTTGATCATGGCAACCATGCGGTGTTGCATATAAGAGTGGTCCACTATGGCCCCATTCCTGGAGGTTGAAGTAGAACATCCAAGGAGGTTTGACCGAGACCTGCTTAAGCACCTGCAAATATCACCAAAACTGATACAATATACTTACTGGTATAATTTTTCCTGCACCACCAACAATTTCGGGGGTGTTATCTTCCCATTCCCAACATTGAGACAGATAACTGCTGCCTTCAACATGAGTAAGTCTTTAACTATTTGTGTAGTGCAAGTGGGCTTTTGAAATTTGTATGAGTTCAATCAAAGGAATTGTTATATGTGTGTTCCCAAACTTACCAAGGAATTCTTACACTTGAAATACACTCACCCCTCCCCTGTGAGAAAAAAACATAGATGCACAAAAACTACTTGTAAGTAAATGTTGTCATGAATGTGAAACCAAACATAGCTTTGTGTACCTAGGTTTAACTTACATACAAAAGGGTTTTAGAATTGGGCCACAAGAGCCCTATATTCTGACCTTAAATGTCCAAATTGAGGGCCTCCACAGGCCATTTCTGTGTAGGATAAACACACTGGAAATCTACATCCTGCACTACAACCATAAGGCACACTATTTCAATGTGAATATGATAGGGATGTAGTAAATTGTGAAATGGTATAACCCACTAAACAAATAGATGCATTTCTGTCATTTCAATTTGTTTATTATGTACTTTGTTATTTATACAGTTCACCCTTGAGAAATAACATACACAAGTATGAAACACTTGTCAGCTGCCAGAATGAGGTGCACAGACAATTGGGAGACCATAGGCACCACCACAAACTGACAGATGATCCCTTGAGAAATATTCAGGAAGAGGTTAAGAACATCTCTTCTAAGGCTCTGTCAGAAGGTACCTCAAGTTCCACAGAAGCAGAAGTGACTATTACTCCCAATGCCCCTGCATCAGTGCAGCCACCAAGCAAGGGTAACGGCACTAGCACGGGGGAAAGGGGAAGTGGAAGAGAAGAGAAGAGACTGCCTCAGGATGGTGTATAACCTCTAGGTGGTGATTCTGCCTTCTCTGCTGATTCTTCTGTAGTGTATGGTTCTTCACTGGCACGTCTTAACGAGGTACACCTAATGCACAGAGGTGAAGAGGGAATTACAAGAACATCCTACTCTCCTAATCTTCCTAATGACTTTTAGATTCCTCTGCTCCTACCTTTTACTCCTACAGGCTTGCTACTCTTCTATGTAGTGATATTCTTTGTAATCTTTTAGTTATACAGACTTGCACATTTGCAGGTTTAAGAAATAGGTTCCATCTTCTGATAAAGAATTTGATATGTACATAAATAATGAATTAACGAATACTCTCCTATCTTGCAGGTTCTGTAGTGAAGAAGGTCTGGGTCGGTTCAACTACTTCTTCAACAAAAGATGCGCGCAAAAAGGTACAGGGAAAGGTAAAATAGGGAGGAAAGGAAAAGGAAAGGTCGCCAAGGGGAGGAGAGGAAATTGGAGGTTGGGCGCAGACGCGCACTCACTGACTTTAGTCGTTGGCTCAGTCTTGGTTTCTTTTAGTTCACTGGGAAATCTGATACTCAGCCACTCCGGGTAACAGCTTCCTTCTCAGATGAACAAACGAAGATTCCAGCCAGAAGAATTCTCAGTAACTTTCTTGACTGAAACTTGGGTAACCAAAAACCGCTAACTTGATTATTCGGCTACTAGCGGTTGATTCGGTTCTGTGGATTATTCCGAAAATATCTCTCTCAAGTTCTAGAACAGTTCTCCTCAGGATTCTGGAGCACACAGAAAACACTAGCTTCTCTCAGGATATCTCGATTGAAGTGCGCAGTTTGCCGCACGCCCAACCGTCAAGTCAAAGATGTACAGCAAATGACGGCAAGAGCCGCGGCCATCTTGAAAGGTCCAACTGTACATAGAACATTATAAGTCTCGATATAGGTTCACCACTTGCGGCTTCACAAGAATCCGCTGTCTCTTTGGTTTTTGCCACATATGGTGCACCGCTGACACCACATGAGTCTGCTTCCTGACAGTACCCCCTCTCAAAGGCCGATTCATCGGCCCAGGTTTGAAGGGGTATCGAATATGAAATCTTTTTAAGAGTCGAGGAGCATGAATGTTCTTAGCTAACTCCCAGGAGCGATCTTCTGGTCCATAACCTTTCCAGTCTACTAAGTAGTAAAGCCCAACTCTAGTTCTTTTGGAATCTAATATATCTTTGACCTCATATTCAGGATGTCCATTAATCACTAGGGGCGCTGGAGGCTTCACTATTCTCGTGTTTGGAGTGCATCTTTTAATCAGAGAGACATGGAAAACTGGATGAATACCTGTATTTGAGGGCAATTTTAATTTTACCGCTACAGGGCTTAGTACTTTTTCAATTAGGTAAGGTCCCACAAAACGTGGCTGAAATTTCCGATTACCCTTGAGATGGAGATTACGTGTAGATAACCAAACCAAATCACCCACCCTGTAATCTGGAGCCCTTTTTCTATGTTTGTCTGCCTGTTTCTTATAATTCGCTTTAGCCTTGACTAAATTGGATTCTGCCGATCTGCGAGTGTTAACAAGATCTTGCATGAGGTCTCTGACTGCTGGAACCCCCATATCTCCCTGTCCCATGAAAGGGTTTGGATGTCTACCATAATTGAGGAAGAAAGGAGAAAACCCAGTAGACACATTTTTTGCATTATTACATGCAAACTCTGCCATCCATAAAAAATCAGACCATTCACCCTCCTGATCCAGAAGGAACATTCTCAGATATTGTTCCAACTCTTGGTTGACTCTTTCGGTCTGCCCGTCTGTTTCAGGATGATAACTGGTGGAAAATCTGGTCTCTACTCCCAACCCTTGCATGAAGGCTCTCCAAAAATGGGATACAAACTGAGACCCTCTATCTGAAATCAGGATTTTTGGGACTCCATGAATCTTAACAATGTGCTCACTGAATAGTTTGGCTAACTCCCTCGCAGTAGGAACCCCTTTTAAAGGTATGAAATGGCTCATCTTAGTGAAGGTGTCAACAAACACTAACACTGTGTTATACCCATGACTCGGAGGCAGATCCACTATGAGATCCATGGTGACTGTGTGCCAAGGTTGGGAGGGGGTGGGCAAAGGATGCAAAAGGCCTGATGGGGCTTGTCTCATGGCCTTTCCTTGGGCACAGGTTGGACACGTTCCCACATATTGTATGACACTGGACCGAATCTCTGGCCACCAAAAATATCGTTGAATGAGCTCGAGAGTCTTTTGAATACCTTTATGCCCAGCCAAAGGTTGATCATGGCATGCTTGCATTGCTTTGTGCTGAAGTTCTGCAGTGGGTAAATACAGGGCACCTTGAACGTAGGGTAACTGTTCGAAGATTTCTCGTATAGAATCCTGTTGAACCCAAGTCTGTATCTCTTCTGGAGACAACCTTTTCTTTACTTCTTCTTTGAAATCAACCAAATCAAGCGTACAAATGATCTTGGTTTCTGGGATGATAGTCTTTTGAGTCATTGGAGGCTCTTGAACTTCTGTCTGAATTCGGGACAATGCATCCGCCTTTCCGTTCTTATTTCCTGGGCGGTAGGTAATCACAAAATCAAAGTCTGCAAAATAGAGAGACCATCTTAAGAGACGAGGGGTCAAGGTTCTAGCAGATTTCAGAAATTGTAAATTCTTGTGATCAGAATAAACTGTAACTGTATGACGAGCTCCCAGCAAATAGTGTCGCCACTCTTCAAACGCATCTTTCACCGCCAACAATTCCTTCTCAGCAATTGTATAATTGACTTCAGCAGGCGTAAGTTTTCTAGAACGAAAAGCCACTGGATGAAGCTGTCCCGTTGTCTTGTGACGCTGAGACAGCACCCCACCAATGGCTAAATCTGAAGCATCCGCTTCCACAAAGAAGGGTTCTGCCGGATCTGCATGTAGCAAAATGGGAGCAGTAGTAAAGCTCTTCTTGAGAAACTCAAAAGCCATCTCAGCCTCTTCAGTCCAATGAAATTTCTGGCCTTTCTTCAAAAGTTTGGTGATAGGAATGATTCTCTGTGAGAATCCTTGAATGAAGCGACGATAAAAATTAGCAAATCCCAAGAATCGCTGTATCTCCTTAACGTTTCCTGGAGAGGGCCAATTTATAACTGAGTGAATCTTCTTTGGATCCATGGTCACTCCTGCTGAGGAAAGGACAAATCCGAGAAACTCCACTGTTTGCACACTGAAAGCACATTTTTCTAGTTTCACATACAATTGATGCAAACGCAGCCTTTCCAAAACCCTCCTTACATGGGTAGCATGTTCTTGTGGAATCTTGGAGAAAATCAAAATATCATCCAAATATACAATTGCAATCTTGTCAATCAAATCTCCCATGATATCATTAATAAAATGTTGAAAAGCGGCTGGTGCATTACAAAGGCCAAACGGCATAACTTGATATTCAAAGAGCCCATATTTAGTTCGAAATGCCGTTTTCCACTCATGGCCTTCTTTGACACGAATAAGATGGTATGCCCCTCTTAAATCTAATTTTGTGAAAATTTGAGCTTCCTTTACTTGATCAAGAAGGACGGAAATCAAGGGTAACGGGTATCGATTCTTGATGGTCACTCGGTTGAGGGCACGATAATCGATGCAAGTCCTAAGAGATCCTTCCTTCTTGGGGATGAAGAATAAAGGAGAGGATACTGGGGACTGTGAAGGCCTAATAAAACCATTAGCCAAATATCGATCTAAATACTCCTTGAGATAGCGATTTTCACCTTCAGTTAGGGCGTAGATCCTTGAACAAGGCAGAACCGCTCCCGGTTCCAATTCGATGGTACAATCATATGGACGATGTGGAGGTAATTTTTCTGCATCTTTTTCACAAAAGACTTCTTTAAACTCTTGGTACTCTGGGGGAATTTCTGTAGTACTGATGACACAAATTGATTCTCCTCCGCCAGATAACAAGGTTGCTTGAGAGGGTTCGGTACCTTCCTCAGAATCATGGTAACAATGTTCTAGACAATATTGGGAATTCATGAATACTGTTCGGTTTTCCCAATCTATAGTAGGATTATGGATAGTAAGCCATGGAAGCCCCAAAATCATCTGGAATTGAGGTGCATCAATGAGATTAAATTGAATGGTTTCACTATGGCCATCTGCTTGAATCAACTTCAAAGGTTCAGTGTGCTGAGTGATGGGTCCTGAGGAGAGATTAGTTCCATCTACTGCCCGAACTAATTCACTTCTTTCTTTACTGATGCCTTTTATTCCCATTCTTTGTGCATATTTTATGTCGCAGAAGTTTCCGGTGGCTCCAGAGTCGAGCATAATGGCCACCCCAGAAATTTCTTGCTCCCGAAACCGAATAGTCATATGCAAAATCAAATGAGGTGTCATGGTTTGTAAAGTGTTCATCACATAATGGGAATTCGGAGCCATCTTTTCTTCTGACACCACCAGTGTGCTCCCCTCTACTGGTGGTGTTGCTCGTTTCCCTTCACCAAAGTTTTAGGCCTTTTCGGACACTCTTTTACAAAGTGTCCTGAATTTCCACAATACATACACAGTCTTTTCTGTCTTCGTTGTTCCTTCTCTTCTTTACTCAGAGGGCCTCTCACCATCCCAATTTGCATTGGTTCCACATCCGAAGAAGGCGTCTTATTGATCTCTTGTCGACTTCGATCAAATCTAGGAGGTTGGAAACGAAATTCTTTTCTTCTTTCACCTTTCCGTTCTGTCCAACGAAAATCGATTTCTAAAGCCAGATCCACTAAAGCTGATAATTCTGTAGGACGGTTAGGAATTTGAGCTAATGTGTCTTTGATTTCTTCTCGCAATCCTCGATAGAAGAGAGCCGCTCTTTTCTCTTCTGGCCACTCCGTTTCCACAATCAACTTATTAAACTGGGTTAAATAAGTTACTAAATCCTTACTTCCTTGACGAAGTTCTAAAAGTTCATTGTCCGTGACTTGAGAGATCTTTCTTCTGTCAAAAATCCTCAAAAATTCGGCCTTAAAACGCTCCAGGTCATACAAAAATGGGGAATCTTTGGACACCAATGGCATTGCCCAGTTAGCCGCATCCCCACTCAGATAAGAGAGAATAAACGCAACCTTGGATTGTGCGTCAGGGAATAACGCTGGTCGACACATGAAATGGAGGGAACATTGTGTCAAGAATAATTGCGCTCTCTGTGCATCCCCAGAATACCTTTCAGGAGAAGCTAATGGAATTAGTGGGGAAACAGAATGGACCACTTGTGCTACAGTCCTGGGGTTGGACTCTGAAGACAAATTGGGGGAAGAGGTCTGAGCTAACGGAGTGGCTCCCGATGCTAACCCATCTACTCTTCGAGTTAGCAAAACCGTTTCCTCCCTTACCGCTCCTAAATCCCTTTGAATGGCCTCCAACATCTCCCCTAAGGATTTTAAACTAAAGCCTTCCGCCATTCCGCTTGGGTGGAAATTACTTCGTGGGCACTTCAATCTGTCAGAAGGTACCTCAAGTTCCACAGAAGCAGAAGTGACGATTACTCCCAATGCCCCTGCATCAGTGCAGCCACCAAGCAAGGGTAACGGCACTAGCACGGGGGAAAGGGGAAGTGGAAGAGAAGAGAAGAGACTGCCTCAGGATGGTGTATAACCTCTAGGTGGTGATTCTGCCTTCTCTGCTGATTCTTCTGTAGTGTATGGTTCTTCACTGGCACGTCTTAACGAGGTACACCTAATGCACAGAGGTGAAGAGGGAATTACAAGAACATCCTACTCTCCTAATCTTCCTAATGACTTTTAGATTCCTCTGCTCCTACCTTTTACTCCTACAGGCTTGCTACTCTTCTATGTAGTGATATTCTTTGTAATCTTTTAGTTATACAGACTTGCACATTTGCAGGTTTAAGAAATAGGTTCCATCTTCTGATAAAGAATTTGATATGTACATAAATAATGAATTAACGAATACTCTCCTATCTTGCAGGTTCTGTAGTGAAGAAGGTCTGGGTCGGTTCAACTACTTCTTCAACAAAAGATGCGCGCAAAAAGGTACAGGGAAAGGTAAAATAGGGAGGAAAGGAAAAGGAAAGGTCGCCAAGGGGAGGAGAGGAAATTGGAGGTTGGGCGCAGACGCGCACTCACTGACTTTAGTCGTTGGCTCAGTCTTGGTTTCTTTTAGTTCACTGGGAAATCTGATACTCAGCCACTCCGGGTAACAGCTTCCTTCTCAGATGAACAAACGAAGATTCCAGCCAGAAGAATTCTCAGTAACTTTCTTGACTGAAACTTGGGTAACCAAAAACCGCTAACTTGATTATTCGGCTACTAGCGGTTGATTCGGTTCTGTGGATTATTCCGAAAATATCTCTCTCAAGTTCTAGAACAGTTCTCCTCAGGATTCTGGAGCACACAGAAAACACTAGCTTCTCTCAGGATATCTCGATTGAAGTGCGCAGTTTGCCGCGCGCCCAACCGTCAAGTCAAAGATGTACAGCAAATGACGGCAAGAGCCGCGGCCATCTTGAAAGGTCCAACTGTACATAGAACATTATAAGTCTCGATATAGGTTCACCACTTGCGGCTTCACAAGAATCCGCTGTCTCTTTGGTTTTTGCCACATATGGTGCACCGCTGACACCACATGAGTCTGCTTCCTGACAGGCTCTCATTAATGGCACCATCAATGGTAAAGAATATGTTTTTCTTAACCAACCCCATCCAAGGACAATAGTTATCTATACTTTACCCAAGATACATATGAATGTGTCCAAACCCATTGGCAGCCCTTCTATATCTGGTTTTGACTGTATTTAGAATCCCTTTGCAAATCCATTGATCAATACATCAAATCCTGAAGATGCAATCACATGTCTGTGTCAGCATGCAATTTATCAACATGGTTGATGGATTAGATTTGAAAATGGCACTGATAGACTGGTGACCTTGGATGTCAAATCCCTATATACCAACATCCTCCAGAGGAGGCTATTGAAGTTGTTAGGAAATGTGTATGACAAGCAGGCTTGGGTGAAGCACTCTGCGAACTTGTCACAGTACTAGCAGGGGTTGCCCTCAAATGAACTACTTTTTGTTCAAGAAAGAATTTTACATACAAAAGAAGGGAACAGCTATGGGAGCGTGCTTTGCCCTAAATGAGGCTAACCTATATTTCGGTGAGTTGAGGATAGGATAGTATAAGACAGTACCAACCCCTTTCATGCACACATCAGTCATTGGAGATGATATATTGATGGGTTTTTTTCATCTGGCACAGTGATGAACAAACACTTAAAGCTTTTGTTACATGGTTAAATGACCAAAGCCAGGATCTGCATTTCAATATACATCATAGTAATCAGGAGACCAGCTACCTAAATCCATTGGTCAGACATATGAATGGGAAATTGTACATCACATTGTATAAAAAACCTACAGACACCCATTCCCTATTGCATTATAACAGCCACCATTCTTTGGCACTGAGGGATAAATTACTCTTTAGGCAGTTCCTGTAATTACGTAGGAGCTGCACATACAAATATGATTATTTCAAAGAGGCAGAAACATTGAGACAGAAACTGTTGGCGAGGGAGTACCCCAATAATTAACTTTAAGAATTGTAATGGTCAGTACATTCTCACCAGTAATTAATGAATTCAACAGTATCATCAACCAAGACTGGCCCTTGCTTTGTGATACCTGTGAGGAAGCCCCTTTATTTGTCTTTAAGAGGAATAAAAACATCAGACATTTTGTGGCAAGGGCTTAGAGGTAACCCACAACCAGTATGAAATTCAATGTGGGCCAAACTAAACACATTTTGAAACAATGTATTTCCCAACAAAGAAGCTGGATAAGACGCCAAACGGAAGCTGCCCCTTTTTGTACGAAGGTTACACCATGGATGATTTCTACTGGCAAATGGTGGAGATGATCATCTTGTCCGAGAGGAGGTAACATCATGAATCAACTAAACATAGGACAATGCAAACGGACAGAACTCTTGGCAAATTTCAATACGGGGTTGAATGATATCGATGACATGTGCACATTGTCTTTTATACAGTTTTAATGCACAGCAGTCAGCAATCTGAGGTATCAATATTTATTCAAATTCAATTGATCATATTGTCAATGTTCCTTGTGACTTTGCAATATTTATTTGAACACTGCATTATTCCACCATACTATCTCTGGCTGCATAACTTGTGATTTGAGCCGTGTTATTTATTGGCTTAATATGTGACAATTAGGCAACAAATTTGCTAATGTATTGACTTCTGTTGATTATCCTCACCCAATTTTTATGTAGTTTAAGGCAGTGACTTCACCTAGGCAACATGTTCCTTTTACATATATTGGTGTTTCAATTTCACTAAATTGATCACCTGCATTGGCTAATCTGGTTGTTGCCTGATTCATGGTGGCCTCCTTTGCAGCAATGTTCCTGATTTGGTCTAAAAAGATGCTTTGTTGTGGCTTCATTCTTTGGTGATAATTTTAAATACAGTGCATCTACTCCCTCTTTGAGGAACATTTGATTATTGTGTATTGTTTGGCGGAGGGGGGGTCCAATATCATTACGTAATAGCATGTGTCTCAAGCTTTGTAATTAAATTGCAATTGATTTTTTCGTTCGGAGACCTATTGAAGTATGGACAATTAGCCGTCGACGTTTCGACCCTATCACAAGCCTAAATGAAGAATGTCAAAGCTATTTCCATTATCAGAGTAGTGGTAATTAAACTCGGAGAGTTGAAAGTGGGTGCATACCTGGTGAATCAAATTGATCAGGCACTCTTGTTTTCTTAAAAATCAGATTGGGATCGGAAGTGCCTTCAATAAATGACACGTAACAAAATCCATGAATGAACTACTCTGATTATGGAAATAGCTTGTCTTAGCAATCATTTAAACAGCCCCATTATTACCACTTTGGGAATTATCCTGATCCACAAAAGAATTATCCCTTGGTCCTTTTCACCCCAAGCTCTGCGATATTTGGCATACATTTAGTACCTCCATAAACACACACGCACCCACATATATTTTCTTCTGCAGGCTGTCTTACCTACCCGATGTCCTGGAGAAGACCCGTTTTGACATCCTTCATTTAGGCTTGTGATAGGGTTGAAACGTTGATGGCTAATTGTCCATACTTCAATAGGTCTCCAAGCTGACAAACCAATTGCAATTTAATTACGAAGCTTGAGACAGATGTTAATATGTAATGATATTGGACCCCCCTCCATCCCCTCTCTAAAACTTTGCTATTTGTAAATATATGTACAGTATTTTGGCACTTATGGGCCGATTCCAATCCGGATCGGAAAGGCTCCGAACTTGATCCGGCCGGAAAAACTACGAGCCGTACGCGTGTTTTCTGCCCGACTCGTACAGCTGTAGAAGCGAGCAAGTACGATGCGAGCTACGTGAAATTCACCGACTGAGTGGTTTCCGGGTCCGAACCGCTCCATACGTCTCGGTCGTAAGGTAACTGTGGCGTGCAATGGATGCGATTTACGACCGAGCCAGTACGATGCACGCGTCGTACAGCCTGTGTGAGCCAGAGTGTCTGGCTCGCAAAACGTCCGGGTGGTCGCCTTGCGCGAGACGTACCCATTCAATCAATGGGAGCCCATGTACGCGTCATACAACCGGCTCCCATTGACCTCTATGGGAGTCCGACCGAACCGAGTCTGGCAGCATCCGACCGCATCGTACTCGCTCGGTCGGACTGCAGGACTCCGGCTCGGTCGGAAAACACTCCGGATCCGGCTCGGTCGGAGTGCTTTCCGACCCGGATCGGATTCGGCCCCTTAATTGTATAATACACTGAACCTGTCACTTTCACTTTATCCACCATGTCACTTTGAGTCACTTTTTCACTTGCGTCGTTTGAGTATTTGAATTTAACTGACAGCTGTATGATTATTTAATAATAGTTTTTGATATGTTAAGTAAAAAGACTTTTGCTTTCTTGCATATTTTGTGTTTGTATGTTTATCTGTAAATTGCCTCTCTTGAATGTTTTCATTTATTTTTTTGCCTCAAGGTAAATTTGGCATAATTGCAAAGGAATTGATTTAGACTTAGACCTACCAAGGAATTGTGTGACCTGACAGAACCAATTGATGTCTATATAACTTATGCCCAGGTTCAGAGGGTTACTGGGTTACCCCTTGTTTTTTTCACCTAATGTAGTCTTTAGCATGTTTATAGGGATGATTATTGAAGACACAGTTACATCTCGACTGACTTTTCCATGGGCAGTTAATTATTTGGACCTCCAAGATGGTGGCTGCAAGGTCAGCGTTCTAGTGGTTGGCCTGACAAGAACAGTAATAGTAGGGCAGCATCTGTTGTGTCCTCATTCTGCATCTGCTGCGTGGAAGGAATGGTTAAGTGAGGAGCACGGAGGTCCCCAGCCAGATTTCTCTCATTCCTATTCACAATTATGATGTAACTGTGACACCAATGCAACAGTGCTGTATTGGCTATACCATGACAACTTTGGGATTGTAAGCTTTTTTACAATGTGGTAGTGTATTTTCACAGGTGACAACACTGAATAGCACCGTAGTGAGTTTATGAGTATTATCATGTTGGTTTTAAATCATCACAGTTTGATGTGTGTCCTATGAGGAATGTGGGAATGGTCAGCATGCGAGCATAAGTGAATTCAGCATGCATGTGAATTTGCACATCACTATGTTGAAGCGACCTAAACTTCACCAAAGTGGAAGTTTAGAAGGGTGTATGGGTTCACCAAATGTTGGTCCTCTGAGTGACATACACAGATAGAGTTCCCATTAGTTGGATTCATGTTCATAGTGGTGAAAAAATAGAGTTGGGCCATTTGGTGATGTAGCACTGAGGCATAACTCTTGACCGCTTTGTTTCTTTCCTTGAATGATTGATGGACAGGTTGTTGGCAGTATCTACACCAAGGTGGTGAGTAACAGTTGAGGTGGTAGCTACCACCTTGTTTATTTAATTTCTTGAATTTGTATTGTGGTTAATGCTAATACTTAGGTTCTTCCATTCTTTGTTCCCTACTCATATATGTGTGGTAGTTGGATGAGACGTCCTGAAGAGACCCTTAAAATAAATTGGAGTCAAAACATCGACAAACCCCCCAATCGGTTGACAGCTACAATTAACATAAAGGTCTCACTAATTTTATGGGCGCTTCCCTAGATTAACTTGAAGTTAGCAGACTACACAATCAATGGGGTTTGTACAGTGTCCTTGTGTTTTGAAAGTTGTTTATTTAATCACAATGCGAGCCCTGCGGCATCTGCACTATTTATTCACATTTTCACACCATGTTTGTATATCTCTGAATACAATGCATATATAATTGGAATTCTCACTGTGTCCAGCACATTATTTAATTATTGTCTATAGTAATATTGCTATACAATTAAGTTTATATTGAATGTTTTTAAGTGTATTACAGAGCCCTCATACCTTTGGATGAGTCCTCTGGATCTGAATGAGCCCCGCATGTCTCTTTGTATAAACTGATATATATTGTCTATCAACATGGCACAACTGGACTGTCAGGATTTTGCAAATAATTTAAATTAACTGTACATGAGACACCTTCACCACATTTTAGGCTCTCTTCAAAAAGGTAAATTGTCACAAACATACTTTTATAACTAAGTTTACTTTTTATACTTTCCAAGAATTCACAAAGGTATTACTGCCCGTGTCCACCCATTTGTGGAGGATAAAGTCTCTGTCATTAGTCACGTAATCTCCAACCAAACTCATCATTCTTCCATTCCACCGGAAAGGCTTATAAATTTACTCTAGCACAGGGCTGACATGTCTTTCCTTCCATGGAGTAAAGTGTAAAAGATCACTGCCAGATTTGCTGAGAGTGTAGGCAAATGACTTTTGTCACAAGAACAAATATGTGCATTTGCATGGTGGATCCTATCCCCAGTGTGCAGATCTATTTTCTGTGATGAACACAGCACAGCTCCCTGCACAGCAGAAATAGGATCCCACATGAAAAGTCATATGATATTTCCAGAAGTATGCCTGGTAACCTGTGCCTGGGGCAGCTCATGTTTTTTATGCATACTCCCGGTTGTATAAGTCAATAGTATAATATAGGAAAAGTATGTGCAGTTTACATTTCCTAAATTTTGTTGTGAATAGAGTCCGCTCTATTTGTCATTAAATACATTTCTCTGAAAGTTAGGGCTTTTTGAAGAAAAGGGTAACAGTGCCCCTAAATATTTTTAAGATGGACACTTATAATGTTTTCAAATTGCTTCAATGAAGAACAAGTGATATAATTGAGATGTATTATAATATTACACATATTTGTTGATTGCCACTAGATGCCTTAACTCTTCCAATCCTAGCAAATCTGATTGGGCATGCTGCAAAACTATTTCTTGTCAAGTTTAGAAGCTAGCATTATGCATTAACCCATTTATTGCTACTCCAAAGTCACCAGCATTCAGACAAACAATTAATCAAACTCAACATTCTAGGAATTAGAATAAACAAACAATTCCATATAAACGCCTTGACAACAGTTATCTCCCCTTTTTATTGTTGTTGCCCCTCAGAAAAGTATTCCTAATTCACATTTCTTTAAATAGTTCATTATGTTTCAAGCAATGGCTTTTGACCTAAGTTTAGTCTTTTTGGGAGGAAATTTCCAATTTCTCTGATTGAATATTTCTGGTTAGGTTTGATTAAATAAACAATATTTTGAAGAGCTTGGGTACAGCTAAATTGAAGCAGAGTTTGTCTTTTATCTGACTTAGGTTTCACCATTTTTGGGTGAGTTGACTTTCTGATGTTTTGGTTAATCATAGTCTTGATCAAGCATTTCCTTTCTTTCAAAAGCAGGAGGGATGCTCTCCTGCCTGCACTATGAGAATTGGAAGGAAGGGTTGAGCCTCTTCTAGCCGAGGGCAGGAATGTGTGATTCTGGTGATTACAGTCCTGCGAGCGTCAAGAATGACATACTATGTCAGGCATGTGCTGCGACCATATTTATTTTGGGCAAGATATTTTCCATAGTTACACTTGTTACTCGTTAGTGCTTACCTGCAGCTAGTTTGACAGTTAGCTAAAATTTCCATCAGTATTTCTTTTGTTTTTCTCCTGTTATTTCCTACTAAATAAAGTTGATTTAGGATATTTAATAATTTTTTTTATGATACTGAGATGGAGAAGGCTTGCGTTTCAAATGAGGAAGTACCGGAGGCAATCATCAAAAAGATGACTGAAAGTAAAATGCAGTCATCTTTGAAGGAGGCAGTAAATTGAAATTTACAGTGTAAGAGATGGAGGTCTAGATCTAATGATGGTGAGGAGGAGATTTGGTCATTAGATCACTTTGGGGTGTTTTTGATTGTGACATGTAAGAACTGATGAATATGTTTTTGATGTTTCATAATATGAGGATTGGGACTTGGACAAGGATTGGAAGGAAATGACTAGTAAGCAAAGAGATGCTGTTAAGGGCTCTCAAATAGGAAGATATGTTATGCCTCACATGATAAGACACTGTAGGAGTGCAGACTGGTGGCCTTTGGTTCATGTGCTCTCTTTATTACACTCTGGATTCAGAGACCTAAAAAAGAAGCCAAGAAGTGATGAAAGCTGCATTTTTTTATCCTGCTATTAATACCAAAGCGTGCACTACCCCTGAGCTCGATTCAGATTTAAAATATTCTCTTTGAATTGGGACGAAGTACCAGGAAAGAGTTAGAGGGAGTTCTTAAATAATGCCAAGACAAGCTTCTGGCTATGGTTAATCCTCCTGCTTTATTCTTGACGTGACTGATGATGCACACTCTAATGGTAGTGTGGATTCTACTCTGTTGAGAGGATGGAGCGGGCATGCAATCTGTTTTTTGGGATATGGTAACGCAACTTTGTCCACTGAGTGGCTGAAGGCAATTCTGATGAGAAATAGTCTTAAGCTAGGTAACTTTGCAAAAAGAGAACCAAGTGAGATTTTGAAGGGTTATCTTTTTGGATGTGGTTTAATCAAAGGTGTGGAGAAATATATGTCAGCATTTATGACAATGGCTGTAGCACAATTTCCCTAAAAACAGTGTTCTGAGGAGGTGTTTGTGCCAGGGAACAATTCTCCAGGTACCTGCCTTCCAAGCCCCAACATCAGATGCAATGAAGGGGATTATTCAGGGCTTTCCAATCTGCAACAGGTTTTTTCCTTCCAAGGAGAGCACAGATGTTCACCCAGGGACAAAGTAAGTACAAAGACACCTATCCTATTTGTTCTTCTCTTCAAAGATAAGGGGGTGTTTGAGATGTTACAAGGAAAAATGGGGAAAGTTAACAAAGAATCAATGAGTCCTATGGGGGTAGAAGGTTATACAAATCAGTTCCGGGAGCTTCCTTATGAGGAGTAAGAGCCGAGTGAAATTGTGTTTTTGGAGGAACATTAATGTTTAGATTTGTAAGAGTGTTTTAAAGTTCATATTTTTATGTGCCAAATAATATTAAACATTAATGAGTATTAGGTCAGATCCAAATCACAAATGTTGAAATAATATGATTGTAGTTTAAGTGAGTTTAATACAATGTATATTATTGTGTTTATTAGCCTGATTCAGTTAAATCTCTGTACCTCTGCATTACAGGGCACTACAAAATTTAAAGGTGAAAAGAACTAAGGAAAGGTTTGTAGTATGGAGACCAAATATGTCTCTCACACCAAGCAAGGCAGGAGCTAATTTGGGGGCCTCAAAAGTCAGAGGCCTGGAATGGGTAAGCAATTTTGGGTATTGTGCCAAATGTTTATTCGGAAACTGATGTTAGTTTGTATGGTTCGGGAGACTGGCTGGGCCAACAGGAAATAAGTAGCAGATGGAAATGTTACGTGTCAACTTTGTAGCGACAAAACTGGTTTGTTTGCTCAAATGAGTTTCGAAAAGTCTCTTGAGATGCTGTAATACTCTGTTGGAAGATGGACTACATGTAGGAGGTGATCTACATAAACAGGTTATGTGGCAGCAATGCATATGCTGTCTCTAAGTTGGCCAGAGAGCTATGGAATTTTTGTGTGTAACACAAAATATATTTATATGCAGAATATTTTCCAGTTTTGAGCAATTTTGTTGTGGATTGAATTGGAGGTTTCTGAGGGACTCTAGCAATTGGAACCTCAATCAGCAGATTTTTTATGTGTTAGCTCGGGAGGTATTTCAGTTGGAGGCCTCAGGCAGAAGTAGTGAATGCTTTGCAACAATATTGAAGAGGAATTAAAGGTTATTTGTTTCCTCCTTTTGCTATGACTGAAATGATGGTTCTCTTGATACTGAGGTAGAAATGCAAATTGGCTCTGGTGACCCCTTTTTGGATGAATAATCCTTGGTTTCCTAGAGAGAGGAAATTGGCTGTGAAGAGCCTTTCTTGATCCCTGTGTTTTCAGGGCTTGTTGGTAGGTTCAGATGGAGAGGAGCATCCTTTGGTAGATAAAAGAACCCTGAGCCATCTAGCTTGGAGGAGAGCAGGGGAGAAACCAGTGTGAAGGACTTTCGAAGGAAGCTTTTGAGCTCCTCAGAGAGTACTGGACTCCAGAAACAACAAGAAGGAGATATGTTGAAATAGGGACTTCATGATATATGGTGTTTGGAGAGAGGTTTGGATCTCTTCTGTAGAAAAAGGATCAATTGTGTAAGAATGGTGTTTGGGAAAGCTTTGCCATATAGGAAAATTAGTAGTTATCAGTCAGCTATTCTATTAGGCGAGAGGCCTTGAACTGTAGGGTCATGCAAGGCATTACGTAGCATAGACCACCTAGGTGGCAAAATAATTCTATGTCGGATGTTAATTTAGTTTTCAGGACATTTGCAGAATGACCTTCAAATAGTTTTTTATCTCTGCATCAATTGTCCCTAAGTTGGCAACACTTTTATGTGTGGTCTCCTTCAGGAGAGCAGCAGATGTGAAGGTATTTGAGGTATGTAATTGTTTTTATCATCCTGATGGAGTCTTGTTTCACATTACTCAAAGACCTAAGGCTATGGGCCTGATTACGATGGACCACCGAACCTGCCGTGGAGGTGCGTTGGCAGTCAAGGACTTCCACACTTGTGGTCTGACCGCCGTATTACAACTACGGCAGTCCAACCTCCATGGCACTACTGCCACCACCAGGGATGCATGATCCCTGGTGGTGGTGTGGCGATGTGAGGCCACAATATGCTTGGTAGAGCCGCTGCAGCCCCACCAAGCATATTATGGGTTTACCTCACCGCCATTATTTCATATCAGTTTTCAGGCCATGAAAGTCGGGCAGTGAGGAAACAGAGGGGGCCCTACATGCACCCCCGTTTCCTGACCGGCATGGATGTAACAGTAGGCCTGGGTGGAGTTCGCAGAGTTCGGCTACAGGGAACTCCACAAAGTGACCAAAAAACTCGTGCTACACGGAGTTTCACAAGTGGTGGAGTGTGCTTGGTCATTCCATTCGCGTAGATTTTCCGCACCGGTTGTTTGTCCCGCGTGATAAAATCAGTGCGAAGGGCACCATGTGCAGTGCAAGAGGGTGCTAATCTTTTTTTGTTGTTCGAGTAGATTTTGTACCCAAGCGGCAGCTTTCTCAATGAGAATGGAAGCAACGATCCGTGACCGCCCACGTTGAAAAATCTGACTGCCTACAATGAGAAATCTTGCCGGGGGTGGATTTTGCTCAATCGCACTCACCAACTTGAAGTTGGCAAGCGCAAGCGAGGAAAAAACTCTGCTCCGTTACATGGAGCGGAGTTTTGGGGAAATCTGCATGCTCCGTGCAGTGCAGAGTGTGGAAAACTCTGCAAACGGAGTGGAGTTCACCACCCTGGCCTACTTAAGAGACCATGCTGTGCAGGCAAAGGCTTAGGCGTTCCCATTGCTGTGCATTTTTCAAAGGCACCACCGTGGGAACCCAAAGGACCGCCGACCAGACCAGGAAAAATCTCCTAATCTGGTGGCCGGCCGCTGGTCGAGTTTGGTGGTGTGGGAGTAGGGCGGTGGCGTGCCATCCACTCCTGCACTGCCAAACTTGTAATCGGGCCCTATGTCATCTTCAATTTGTAATCTCTGGTTCACTGAGCATTCAGAATTGTGTGTAGTGCAATGTCTGAAATAATACAATAGCAGAATGAGAGAGTTTAGATGTGATGGATGTTTTCAATTATTGATTTCTTATGTGAAACCTTTCAGACCTGTCATTTTATCTGGAATTGCTGGATGGGTCAAGATGGTTATGAATGCTGCAGGTGTGAACTTGACTGTTTTCAATGTGCATTCATTTAGGGGTTCTGCGGGCAGTAAAGCTATTATGTCTGGAGGTTGCATTTGGAGATCTTGAGAGCAGCTGATATGGTCCAGTGTACGTATATTTGTAAGGTTTTATCTAAACCTGATAGAGCGTGTGTCTGTGGTGGCTATGAATAGCTTTCAACATGCATAATGCTCTCCTGTGGTCTTGACCTGAAGTGAAGATTCTCAAAATGAGCATGAAAGGAGAATGTGGATTTTATTAAGGATAGAAAGGCTAGTAGCATTATGGCTCCTAGCTCCCCTCCCACTTTTTTGGAGTGGCAATTTTGGAAGGTTCTGTTTTTTAACTAATGCTATGTGCTGTTAAACGTAGTCCAATCAAAGTTTAAACACTATAAGTATGTTTATAGTTTTTTTTGTGGCTTGTGTAAGGCGTGTTCTTGTAAGATCTAAATCATTTTTATTTAAATATTTTTTACTACTTGCTGTTTGACAGAAACCCATGGATGCTGTGTTCCAGACTAAGTGAAGGACTTTGACCTTTTAAGAAGTAGCTGTTTTGGTTCTCATTGTACTGGAATAGGAGTCTCAGAGCAGATAGAGAGGTAGATGGCTCCCGGCCAGGGATTTATACAGACGTGTTTGTTTATTCTAATTCCAGAATGTTTATGCTGGTTAAAGTTTCATTTTACGTGCTGCGTGGAGGTAGCATTGGAGTAGCAACAAAAGGATTTATGTATAATGCTAGCATCTATGCCTTTGATCAAACCCAGTTGCCCCACCATGTTTATGTGGAGAAAATACATTCAAATGGAAAAATAAAGAGGGACCTGTTACAGCAAGGGTGCAACAGCTCTATGCAGACAACTGGTCTCAAAAGCAACACGTTTCAATGACTAAAACATAAATGTTCAAACAAAGCAGTACACAACTTATCACATGAATGTGCCTTCACAATGGTCTCCTACCATTGTTGTACAATTGAGTTGAAAGCAATATTTTAATTGCAGAGTTTTCAGTAGTGGGTCACAATCTTTGCAACATGTTCATAACTTATTTGGGAATGAATTTCAGGAACAACATTGCTTTCCTTTTTGAAGTTGATGTTGCATTTTCAGACAGAGCTTTCTGTCACCACTCAAATCTTTTCCACCTCTTCTCAGTTTCCACCTTTCTTTTTTCAAGCATCCATTATGATGACAACCCAAAAAGAGAAAGGGGACACTTAAGTCATCGTGGAGCATGCCAATACATATATTGCCAAAACGTGTAGACCAATATACTTTAAGGATGACATTTAAATAGAGGGTTGTATTTATCCCATGGTAATGCTACAGGCTTTATTTGCATCCAGTGCCACACCACTACATTCCACAGTCAACAACCAGACAGATTACTTTCTGTGCACAAATTACATCTCAGCTTTTTTTTGTGCCATTGACCTTTTGCACAATGTAAACACATTTTACGTTTTTTGGGCTGTTTTCTGGCTATTGTATTGTGCAATCTGTAGAACGGTTGCTCTTTGGCACATAAGCCTTTATTCTCATGATAACATATAACTTGCTTTAAAGATTTAAACCAAGAAACAATCCACAATTAAAAACCTAGATCTAGCTGAGTGGCTAAAGGTAAGGCAGGTGTTCGACTTGTTATATCTTCAGCGACTCACAGGGTGTGTGATATCACATGACATTTTGGTTAATAAACTTCTATGATTAACAAACTTGGTGTAAATGAATGTGTCTGCAAAAATCTGAATGTTTAGAAGCACTTTGGCAATGAGCCTTGGTGATCTGAACAAACCTTGTATTGTGTAAACAATGTCACTGTTTTGTAGAAAAAGCCAATGATAATTTTACATACAGATTTTTCTGAGTAGGAGGACATCAGCCACACTAGTCTCCTATGGGTGTTTTTATTATTTCTAACGCAGATCCACCCCAAATGGCTTTGTGGATTCGGATTGCTAAAATAATTGAGAATGTGTAGACATCAGTGAGGAAACAACCAGATGTGTAGCTTCTGCTCGAACTGTGATAATGTCAGTGTGAAAAAAGTTCCACTGAAGCTTGGTCCAAAGGTGAGCCATCTGTGTTCCAATAGACCTGCCTTTGGTACAGAATTTATGAAAGGAGTGCACCTGCAACAGGTTGGCTGATGCTGTACATAAGGTCCTTTTGAAACATAGTCATGAAACACGTTTGTTGAAATTGTGCCCTTATCCTGGAAAGTTGATAAACCAGTGCTCAATAGATTCTTGCTAGAACCTGATGAAAATGTGTCTTTTAGTTTAATAAGTTTTATTACACTTTTCAAAAAATAAGTGACCAAAATACTTACGTTGCTGAGATAATATGCTTAGGAGAGGATTGGTGGAGGTTAAAAACTCCTGAGTTATTTGGTGTGGTATACGAAATTATGTCACAAGGATGTTCTTAGGAGGCAGGTGACCAAGCGCAGCTATAGATAGCACTTGTTTGCGGAGGGAAGGGGTGGTGAGTGATAGCAGAGAAAGACAGAGGGCTGGGGGATAAAAGTATGATCCGCCTCAACATTTGCAAACAGAATAGTTCCCTGAGGAAGAAATGGTTGTGATTGAATAGTGTAATGAGGAAGATTTGCAGAGAGAATACAGGGATCATTCAGAAGCACCCATACCATGTAAACCTGGAATAATATATCAAAAAAGCATCTTGTTCAGTTGGGGAGAGGGGGCAGGATATAGCTGTTTCCTCCCAAGTAGGATGCAGGAAACCTAGATGCATGATGGACAATCTCTTGAATAAAAGGGACAATAGAGAACATGTAAGTTCGAAGAGGGTGTAGTTACCCACGGGGCTTATTGTAGCATATTCCAAGAGATGAGTGTGGCTTACCAATGAGAGTCACATGGAGGCTTAGAGTCTGTCTATTTAGGTGTTGATGTTTGTATGGTGATGGCTAACATTATGTCAAAATGTGTGGGGTGAACATCATGTATTCCCCAAAGAAGTCAGAATCATACTAGTATGTCACAGGAGGTACCATGATTTGCTATCCAGTGCCATATTATTTACTTTCTGGATGGTTTAGAGTGTCTCTGTTCTTATGGCCACATAGATATGTCAGGTTATAAGCATAGTGTTAGGTTTCAGACTGTTGGCGTGCTTGGGAGGGTGCTGGCAATCCTTCAGTAAAGTTTACCTTGTATGGGTAAAACTTGATGTCTCTTGGAAGGAGAAATAATTTTGACATTAGAATGCCAAAAGGAATTGTAAGCTATCATGTGAATACCTGGCCATTGTAGAGGCTGCACTTATCAGTTCAGTTTCACCTCCCTTAATTGCCCAGTTTAAATATAATTACTTTATGACAGGCATTGGTTTGAATAATAATTTCTCTTTTGATAAGCATCTATTAATACAGAAGAGATTAACCAATTCATTTTCTGGGTGCATTTGGTGAGAGCTGTTGTGTTGATTTTTGATGTGATTCATTAGCGGCAGTGCAATCAAAATGAAAGGCTTGTTAGCAGCCTCTTCAAGGCCTACCTAGGACTGTTTTTGGGATATGCATCTTGATTTCAAGAGCTGGAGTCTTGTTGTAACCTAAAGGCCTTGTAGTGAAATGCAAATTAGTGAAATAATCCTTCTTTTGTCTTTTGGAGATTGTAATGTTAGAAGAGCAATGTGGAAAGATTTCTACCATCCATAGGAACTTAATTAGCAACGCATTTCATGGTAGAATTGTGTTGCATGCTGCAAGTAGCAGATAAATCTACAACAAGATAATTGAAGTAATCTTACTTATAGTAGCAATGTGGTCCCTCCATGATTATTTGAGAGGGATCCATTTCTCCACTGCCGAAACATCTTCTTGTATTGATTTTAGTTGGAGAATTTGAATACTGTCAAGATGGCTTTTGAACTATACACCTAGGTATTTCAAAGAGGATGTTATCCAGTTTAATCCCAGTTGCTATAGATCATTCTCAAAGCATTTTCAAAGCAGTGTGTGCAAAGGGGCAGAATGTCTGTCATCTCTAGATTCAGTTTATACTCCAAGACATTTGAAAATAGGTGGATTTGGTTTACAATATTTATTAGCAATTAATCAGGGTCAGATAATTGATGCAGTATATTATCAGTTTAGGCAGAGAATTTCACTTAAGATTATTGAGAGGAGAACCTTTATATTTGTGTTATTTTAATGCTAACATGAAAGGTTTTGGTGACTGTTGACATCCTTGCTGGGTGCCTCTACCTCAACTGAAAATATTCATAAACAGTGCATGCTTCTTGCAGGATAGATGGTTTGAATACTTTGGATGAATTTTAGAATTAGACCATGCCAAGCCTGGGCCTGAAATTGAAAATGCATGTATAGCTTGTGAAGCCCATTTTGTGTGTTCAGAAATATCTCACATCAAGCCACAGTTACCATCTTTGTGAATGATAAAATGCTATAAAACAATATTGTTAGATGATTCTAATCAGCACCTGACACAGCTATTCTGAGTTGTCACCCCATATTTTTCACCGTTTGATGGATCCTATACTTTTACTAGCTTTAGAACTCTGTGCACTTTAACCCTGTTAAGCAGTGAAACTATACCCGTGCTCCCCTTTCAAAGATGGTCACTTTGGTATATTCCTAATTCATATATTTAAATTACCACTAGTTCTCTAGAATATGGCACACAATGTGCCCAGGAACTTTAAGTTAAAAGTTTTTATAATAATCGTTTTATCGACTTCAGGGATCAGCCGGTTAAAGATCTTTCTAAGGCACTGGAAAAGTTTTTCAAGGACTCTAATGAAGTCTTTGATATGATCTTCGCAGGGGATTTTAATATTACCACTTGCCCTTTCTCAGAGGCTAACGTTTGCGGATTGGTGGACGCTCACGAGGACGGGATTCTCCATTTTCAACACAATTATTATGGAGATGCCCTAAATAACTTCCTTGCCTCATATAATATGTATATCATGGATAATGAGAAAAACGCCAAGGGGGATACTTGTCCTACCTTTATAGGCCGGGGAACGAATTCTGTAATAGATTTTATTTGCATTTCCCCGGGCCTTGAGGTCTTGCTTACGGCCCCAAAAGTAATAGATATTCAACTGAGTGACCATAACTGCCTGGTAGTAAAGGCTAAGTTGTGGGAAAAGGATGATGTTAGTATCCCGGGCCGCACTATTAATAGTATTGAGGCTGAGCGCCCCAACGGTACTAGACTCAGATGGAAGGGGGATAAGGCAGACATCACGTCTGATTCTATCATAACTAGTTCCCTGGTACATATTACCGCGATCCTTGAAGATAATTTAGGTACTTCTTGCTCTATTGAGCATTTTATTAGTATTAATGCGGCCATTAACCTAAAACTCACAGGTACCTGCAAATATAAGGAGGATCAACCGCGGGGTTGGTTCAACTCAGCTTGCACCTCGGCCCTGAGGGAGCTGAAATCTGCTCTATCAGTTAAACCCAGAGATAAGGGACTGGTTATAGATCTAAGAGCCAGATACAACGAAACCCTTAAAAATAGGAAAATGGAACTTCGGCAAGAGGCCTGGGACAACTTGACCAAGGCAGCTGAATTGAATAATTGTTCCTTGTTCTGGAAAACTGTCAATTCCCCATTTCTTAAAGATGACAAAATTCCAGAATTAACTTCCTATGTCATGCAGGCAGAATGGATCTCGCATTTTTCTAAAATTTTCCAGTCAGATGGTGGACCTCAAGTTTCAGGGAATCAATGGCCGCACATCCCATTAAATTTTACGGTACAAGAGGTTTTAGATAGTATACGGGACAGTAAAGGGGGGAAAGCACAAGGCCCAGACGGGGTCCCAATTGATGTGTATAAATTGGTCCCAGAAATATGGGGGCCTCTGCTTACTAATATTTTTAATGCAGCTGTCAGAAATGAGATGCCCCCGACCTGGGAAGAATCCATCTTAATTCCAATATTCAAGAAAGGCAATCGTGGGGAAGCCAAGAATTATCGACCAATCTCCCTGTTGGACTCTTCTGTTAAAGTTATGAGTCGAATGCTCTTGGTGAGATTGGAGGAATGGGCTGAAGAAAATGGTATCTTAGCCGAGAGCCAGTTTGGCTTTAGGAAGGGTCGTGGAACGATAGAGCAATGTTTAAATTTAGAACTGCTCGTTGGTAAATATACCTTGGCCAAGACTGGCACTATTTACCTCTGCTTTGCGGATCTAAGTAGTGCCTTTGATCTGGTGGACCACGGCATTCTCTGGGAAAAGTTGTTAGAAATGGGGGCCCCTGAGGACATCGTCTTCTTTTTAGCCCGCCTATACACTAAATTAAGAGCTTGTGTCCGTTTTGGGTCACAAGGTGAATGTACACCCATGTTTAAGATTGGGCGTGGAATACGTCAGGGTTGTGTGCTAGCCCCATTGCTTTTTATACTTTTTATCAATGAGATTGAATTCTTTCTTAAATCTTTGGCAGTGGATGCTCCCAAAATCAATAATGAATATGTCCCCGTGTTACTTTACGCGGATGACGCGGTTTTAATCTCACGTACACCATACGGTCTTCAACAGCTGCTGGATGGTTTTATGCAATTCATTAAAAGCAGAAAGCTAGTTTTAAATAAATCCAAAACCTATGTTATGGAATGTGGCCGTAGGATTGGAAAGAAACAGCCCTCCTTTTTTATAGAGGGTCAAAAGGTTCAGGTTGTTGATAACTTTTCATATTTGGGGGTTACTTTTTCAAATAAAAACACCTGGGCAAATGAACTTAAGAATGTACGGTCTAAAATGGCCAGGAGTGCCTTTGGTATTTTCACTATGGCTACCAAATTGGGAGACAGGCGGTTAAACGACATGCTGAAAATTTATCAGTCACGGTGTGTCTCAATTGCTCTGTACGGAGCTGGTATATGGGGCTACGCCCCGGCAGGTTCTCTTCAGGTTGAGGAGAACGTATTTTTGAAAAAACTTTTGTGCCTGCCAAGCTCTGTTTCCAATACCTTAGTGCATAATGAATTGGGTATTTACCATCTCTCCGATTTGATTCTCCTTAGACCCTTGCTCCTATGGCGCTCCATTTGGATTAAAGAAGAGACCTCTTTGTGTAGAGCTATCATTTCTGACTGTCTTACTATGGACCACTTTACAAGGATCCCATGGTTGAAGTACGTTATTGATAACTTTCGGGTGATCTTTAACATCGACATCCTAGTGGATCATCATGGGGCAGATATGTTGTCTAAATCTGATCTTAAGCAGTGTTTTTTACAACAGGCTGCTATTGAGAGACATCAGAACAGCTCCAATTTTTCATCTTATACCTTTTATCATGATTTAAATGAAGTTGTGGGCTTTCAACCATATCTGTCTCAAGTAACTTGGAAGGCTCATCGGTTTGTGTTGACCAGATTTAGAATGGGAGTTGTCCACAACCTTGTTGCCTTCCCCTCTTTGAATTTACATCCTGTTGGTCCATGTCTATGTGATAACTCTACTTCCCAAAGCACTGTGCACTTTCTTCTGCTTTGTCAATTGTATAAACATCTCGGGATAGCTTATCTGAAACCCCTGTTTTTAAAATTTGAAGTCAGAACAATACGTGACTGTATGTGTTTACTTTTTAATTTACATCATCCGGTAGTATGTTTTTATACGGCTACTTTTCTTCTTAAATCTATTAATGCTAGGAAAAGTATGCTTTTTTAAATGTTTTATTTCGATGAATTTTTCTGCCTCTGTATTATAACAAATTTTGTTTTAATGTGTGCTTTTATGAACTTGTTTCATGTTCGAATAAAGCCTTATGAAATGAAATGAAGTTAAAAGTCACTTATGGATTGCAGCACGTATTGAGCCATCCAGTATGGTGACATGGTAAAACATGGCTTCAGGCCTACTATTGCAGCATGATTGTAGTAATGTAAACACTGCAATTTGATTTGTCAAAATAATCGTCTTTGAGAGGTCAAAAACCTCCATTTTAAATACTAATAAATCACCCTATGTAGGCTTTTAGGCCCACAAGGAAGGATGCATGGTATATTGCTAACATGTCCTAACCGTGACTAGCCCCCAAAAGCTATTTTTCACTGTGGTAGTTGTCTTATGCAGATTAAAGAAAAATAATTCTGCAACTATTTTTGAATAGTTATTGAAAATCTAATTCAATGGGGAAGTCGAATATTTAACAAACATTAAAGAAAAGTGACTTTTAGAAAGTTACCTTTTCCTGCCTGAAGTTCCTGTAGGCTGATTTACATTGGCTCTCCAGCTTCTACCAGCCAATAACTAGCATCTGAATAGGTGAGAAAAATGTGTGAAATGCCTCCCAGGAGCAACCTATAGGCTGACCTGAATAGGCAGAGATGACTCCTCTGAACCGTTAAGAATATGCAGGATAGGGGCTGTGAGCATCCTTTTGGACATTCTAGTGTCAAATCCTGCTTGATAGGTCTGCTAGATTTACATATAACACTTAAAAATTAAAAATTGTACCTAAAAATACAAAAACAAATTTGAAACAAGAAACAACATTAAAACTACAAATATCCAAAATTTTAAAATAGTAATAATTATAAAATCTTAAAAACATTAAAAAACTTTAAAACAGGAAAATGCATTTATAATGCTCCTGCCAAACTGATAGAAAGAAAGAGAACAAGTGGGAGGAATAATAAATAAAGAAGCATCAATATTTTAAAAAAACAAAAACATAGGGAGATCAATAGTATATCGGACGGATCGCCGCCGCCGCCGGGCTGGCAGTGGCGATCCGCCCGCCATATGTCCCTGGTTCTCGCCCGCCATATTAGTATGGCGGGGGCACCGCGGCGGACGGAAAGACCGTCCGCCGCTTTCCGCCGGTCGGATTCCTGGCCGGGCGGAAAAGGGACACAATATGGTGGAGGTGCCTTGCAGGCACCGCCATCCATATTACTATGGCTGCAATTGGATGCCTTTCCATGGCGGAGACACCGCCATGGAAAGGCATGCGGGAATTCACTGTTGGGGCCCGTTATGGGCCCCCGGGGGGTTGGGGGGCTGCACTTGGGGGGTACCATTGGCATGCACAAGGTGGCAAGCACCTCGCAGTGCCTGTCACGTTGTGCAGGCCAATGCACAACATGCAAATTTGACATTGTGGCGGGTGCTGCACAAAGCACCACCCGCCACAATGTTAAATATGCAGGATGCGACCACCAGGGTGGCGGTCGCATCCTAATGGGCACAGCGGGACCGCCGCACCTCTGGCGGCCGGTCCCGTTTATCGTTACGTTGGCGGGCGAATGGACCCCATAGCGTTCCAACTTCAATATCAAATATGTAAAAAAACTATCTTAAATTTGGAGTAATATTATGTTCAATTCACACACCAATCTAAGCTACAGCAGTGAAAGTGTTGGATCGAAAAATTGAAACTACATTTAAAACATTGAACCATATAACAACCATAACTAACATAAATAAAAAAACATATAACGAATTAGGAAATAATTAATACAATATTAATAAAAAATATGTTAAAATGCCTCCATACTTACCTACAAACTTAACGAAATATTTATGAGAATTAATAACATATAACAAACATAACAAACATGATATATTTAAAAGTAAAAACATTTTTAAACATAAATATTTACCTTGTTTTGCAAGCAAATATTCATAAAATGTACCTAAACAGTTAGTTAGCCCCTTCCACGTGGGGGTAATTCCCCCACAGTGCGGGGGGGCGGCGGCAGTGGCACTGTGCTCGTGACGAGCACAGCTCGTCATGAGGCACAGTGGAGCTGTGCTCATGACAAACTGAGCTCGTCACGACCCCGCCCACTGATTGATTCTCCGGCAGAGGCGGGGAATCAACCTCGCGTGGGTGGGCCGTGACGGTTATGACGAGCCCGGCTCGTCATGAGCACAGCTCCACTGTGCCTCATGACGAGCTGGGCTCGTCATGAGCACCAAAGCGGTTAACAAAAGTACTTATTAAAAATTCAAATAACCAATAAACAAATTATTTACCAAATAAAAGAAATCAAAATATTTATATATAAAACTTTTCTTACCTTCCTTCCTTTTCCCTACAACACTAACAACCCATAAAACACTGTAAATAGTACACAAATAAATTAAAGAAAATCATATCAAAATTGGAATATTCCAATAAAATATTAAATGTTTTAAAAAACATAAAATACTAACATTAATTAAATTAATTCAAAGAATAGCTAATATACAGAATGAATAAGCTAATTATTTGTTCAAAGTTAAAAAATTGTGCAAAATTATAAATTATTCATTAAAACACTTTCCACCCTAGTCCTCTACAAACATAGCAATCCACCAATAAAAAGTAAAAAAAGAAAATAATAAAAGTAATTCTTATTCTTTAAATATATTAGCAAAGCAAAACCATATAATCTCTACTAAAAGAATCTGAATATTTAACAATAAAATAATAATAACTGTAGGAATTCTGACTTTTCTTCATAGTCACACCACATTTTTTGCCTTTTGCTGAACTCTATTTTACTGCTGTTTTTTAGACTCTGCACACTGGGGAACTGTTGTCCAGTGCCCAGTGTGTGTGCTCTGACCCCTCAAAAATGGAGAAATTGGCTAATCCCTGATTTGTGCATTTAACTTTTCTATAGGACCTTCGTATATGGTGCAGAAATACACCTATGACTTGAAAAATTAACTGTCACATAAGGACAGCAGCACTTATTGTGCCATGCACTAGTGTGACAAACGAAAACGTGCTTCAAGACTACCGTTGCAGTCTGCCTGCTGCAGTGGAAAACCTGCAGTGCAACCTGTTAAAATAATCCTTTTAACAGGTAAAGGTTTCCCTTTTAAGTAATTGTAAGTCACCCCATGTGGACTCTGTAGCCCAGATGGGCGTGTGCACTGTATTTAAAAATGGGACATGCAGAAAATTAATGTTAGCATGTCCGTATAGTGACAAGGTCCAAAAGCAATTTCACTGTAGCAGACCTAGCTGTCCTATATGGAACATCACAGTACAGATTAGAATACCAATACTGTATCTCAGGAAGGAGAGCAGCTATAAAATAATTAAACTACTCTTTTAAATAGATATTAAGATCCAATTGATTTGTGGCCTGTTCACTGTTTCCTTGCCTCAAGTTCCTAGAGGCTATTTTGCATTAGCACGCCAGTTGTAGCCCAGCCATTATTAGTACTGATGAGGTGTCAAAACTGATCCTTGAGCACAGACAATGGTTTGGGTGTGAGGAGGTGTTGTGTTCCTCTGGCAGGAGAACAGATGTGGTGGGATCAGGAACCTATTACACTTCAAAGAGACCTTCCCTGTAAAAAGCAAATGTCAGATGACACCTGGAAAGGCCCCAGATATTGCCCTGCTAGTTAGGCAGGCAACTGACCCAGAACTGGTTTGAAGTGACCATGGTGCAGGGGCTTCTCATTACCCTGGCCACAGTACTGGCTGCACACACAGGCTATGCAGAAGGGATAAAGGGTTTCCCCATCTTGGATTATGAGAGGGAGGCAAAGGGTGGTATTGTTTACAGTCGATCAAACAGAAACCGGTGCAAAAGTGGGTAGGGTTAGTCTAGGGCACTTTTACATTGGATAGGTAGGAGCCAGGAGTCACTCCCACCCACTAGTTACTGCCAGGCATAATTGCTGCCTGCGAGGAGCCATGAAGGACTGTCCAAGTCAAGTCAAGTCAAGAAAGCTTTATTCGACGATTGTCATAAAAGCATACAAAGTTTATATATATACACAATTTACATATAGCATATTAAAAGGTTTAAAACAATAAATAAAGGCATTTGCGGAGAAATTAACGTTACAGAATATCGGGATGGTTATCCCGCCAACATTTTATTCCTGATCACCCAAGCCCTACCTAAAAACTTGGCAACAGATATATAAACAAATGGGATTTCAGCAGTACGCATAATACGCACTGCCACCTTAGCATTTCTGGTACCTAATAGTCGGCACATTGATTTTAGCCACAACTTGCGGGGAATTACATAGGATGGACATTGGAACAGAAGATGATTGACTGATTCAATGGGTGCAGTACAACCTGGACAGTTTAGCACATTAGACACTGCCCACCTAGAAGTGAACTCTCTGACTGGGAGACTGCCAACCCTGAATTGAAAGTAAAGCTTCCTGTCCAAAGGATTTGTAATGTCATCCCAAAAAGGTGCCAGGGAAATAGTGTCCTTAAAATCAAGAAAGATACCAGACAATGAAAGCGGGGCTGTCGAACTAAAAACTCGAATTGCTACTTTTTCCCAATAAACGGCCTTCAATACTTGTTTAGACGGGAAGCTAGCATTTAGAGGATCCTCCCACAAGTTTTTTAGGCCCAGGTCTTGGAACGAGTCACGTATTCTACAAAGCCACTTGACCTTGTGAAAAGTGTCCAATTTAATAATATCCAACAGGCCAAGAGCAAAAAGCCTGAGTTCAGGAGTCACCCATAGGCGTCTCCAATACAAAACTGGGCGAAACAGAGCAATTAGTGCTATTGGCCTTATGCCTAAATCATAGGTCAAGGGACAAAGGGGAGTACTCTGAGGTAATTTAATAAGATTCCTTAAGAACCTGTTTTCAGAGGTAGATAGTTTATATACATTATCAAATCCCCACAATTCTACCCCGTAGAGCGCGGCTCCAACTACTTTACCATCATATACCCGAAGAGCGGGGTTAATGGGTTGAGTCAGGGATTTGGCGTGTTCTTTGCTTAGCGCGCCAGAAAGCTGGGAATGTTTAAGGGATGCCAAATCTACTTGCTTTTTCCATCCCAAATCATGTTGAATGCAAATACCTAAGTAAGTAAAATCTTGGACCTGGTCCAATGGCATGTTATTCATATATATTTTACTTTTAAAAGATTTAGATTGGTTAAAAGACATAAATTTAGATTTTAAAACATTGATTTCGAGGCCGCGGGCTAGACAGAAGTCCTCAAAAATACTTAGAGACTTCTGGAGGCCACTCGGCGTTTTAGAAATTATAAGACAATCGTCTGCGAACATTAAAATAGGAATTTTTTTACCTGCCAAGGAGGGGGCATCTACATTTGCATCTATCAATAATGCAGCCACATCGTTGATGTACAGGGAGAATAAAGTTGGTGCAAGTACACATCCCTGTCTGACCCCCTTCTTGATAGGAAACTGTTTAGTCACTTGGCCGACACCACCCCATCGGATCTGTGCAAAATTGTCTACGTGAAGTCTGGCAATTAGGGAGATTAAAACAGCAGGCATCCCCATCTTGTCTAGTGTGGTCCATAGGGATGCCCGGGGGACAAGATCAAAGGCTGCCCTGAGATCTATAAAGGCAGCGTATAGGCTCCCCCCCCCTAAGTGGACTACTTTCCAATAGAGCATAGCAAAATGTAGCACCTGATCAATGGTGCTTATTCTAGCTCTAAAACCAGCCTGTAGATGTGAAAGGATTGTATTCTCTAAAGCCCAGTCCAACACTTTATTTAGGATCAACCTGCCTAAGATCTTTTGTGTAGTATCAATCAAACTGATTGGACGATAGTTGGCAGGGAGGGACTTATCTCCTTTCTTGAACACCGGGATGATTTCAGCACCTTTCCAAGAAGTGGGAATCGGGGCACCTCTAGCTATCAAGTTGGCTAAAATTAAAATATAATTACCCCAAGATTTACAATTATCCAGAAAGATATCAGCAGGGACTCCATCCATCCCAGGGGCTTTTCCAGGAATCAGTGTTTTAAGGGCAATGTCAACATCACCTAAAGAAAATGCATCTTCCTTATAAAAAATAATTTGATAAGAAGAGGAGCACGAATCATCTTCAGTAGCATATAAAGCCTCAAAATGTTTGACCCAAGCATCTTGCGAGACCCAATTTTGGGGTTTTTCAGGGTTACCCCCAGCACCCCATTTGAGAACAGACCAGAAACGTCTCATATCCTTCTGGGCACCAGCTTCCCTAAGTTCCTCCCATCTTAGAAAGTCCCACGCTTTCTTTGCTTTAAAGATAGCTTGTTTATAGTCATATCTGGCGTTACGAACTTTCAAGCTATCGCCAGATTTCAATGCAATTCCCAGATTATCACGGGCATCTCTACACTCAGAAGAGTACCAACGTGTTGGGAGATCATGTTTGGGCTTAGGTTGTTTGGAGGGCTTTACAAAAATATTTTTAAGTTCACGGAAGAAAAAATCGTGGATCGACATTTCAGGTATGGAATGTGGATCCAAAAGACACTGGTTGTAAACAACACCTAGATCTTGGGTAGCAAGCTCTAAACTATTTAAAATACGTGTTAAGCATTCTTGACTTTGGACAATCTTTGTCCACTTAACATGGCGCAAATCGGTAGTAACAACTACATCTTGTTGATACTGAGGAGGAGAATCACTATGGGCGGTGGTAGTCACCCAGTACGAGATAGACAGGGAGAGAGGATTGTGGTCACTCTCCACTCTGTCTATAACCGTCATGTCCCTCAGGGTCTCCCACAGCTCTAGTGATAATAAAATATAATCAATCCTGCTAGTACGGCCTCCACTCTTAAAGGTAACAGTCCCTAGCTTATCATGTGCGGCCCTGCCATTTGTTGCACGAAGCCCCATGTTCAAACAAAGGGCATTAATCTGGATTGCTATCTCAGTCCATCGAATAGCAGGTTCAAGGTCTAGACTAGGGACACCCCATAAGTCATCCTCTACCACTGATATACTCCGATCAACACCAAGAAGCGGTTCAAAGGTTGTGTTAAAATCACCAGCTAAAATAACATAAGAATGTTGAGAATATAAAAGCATAAGTTCATCCAATCGGCCTATGGTATCAGATTTCTTTCCGCCTGTACTTCTAATGTAAACATTATAGATATCCAGACGCTTACCATCTTTAAACTTTAGTTTAAGCAACTGGATGTCTGGATGTGAGGTAGGAAGTTCCTTTACAATGGGACCAAGATCCTGCTTGATCCAAACAGTGAGACCACCAGAAGGGCGACCCTTTTTGCCCCTGATCGCTAAAACATTATAATTCAGGAAACCCAACAAAAACTGGGCCTCGAGTGACCAGGTCTCCTGGAATAAGCAGATATCATAAAGATTAATAAATGTTACCCAATTTGGATCATCCAATTTAGTTTTTAACCCTGCAATATTCCAGGACAAGAGCATCCCAAACTCTACATATGATGCACTGTCAGTCTTTTGGGACACCGGGGTAATGCTCAATTGGTATGCCCTAGCCGGATCTATGGAAAGGCCTTCTATTTCCACACAAGCCGAAGTGGCGGACTCAGTATTTGGGATTTTATCAGTCGGCAATGAGTAATCAGGATGGACTATTGGGCTGCAAACTTTATGCAGTCAATCATTTTGTTCAAGGCACGACTGGCCCATGGGCAAGATAGAGGCTCGCTCTAGACGAGAGGAGCCAATGGGAGTAGACCTCATTTGAATAGTAGAGTTGTCCGGGGAGCAGCTTCTAAACTCAAGGTTAATTAGGTTGTCTGCTATAGTAGGATCAGTAAAAATGACCTCAATAGAATCCCTCCCACTGCCATCCTGGGGAATCCTACTTACTCTTGCTATATCTGCTCTAATTACAGAGCAACAGCCCCTTACATGTCTAATCCAGTGGATAACCTTGTTGGTCAGGGATTCATTGGTTTCATAAGCAGAGCCAGATGCCGGACTCGGGACATTCACCATATAGATTTTCCGAGGGTGCGAAACACGTGTTTGTAACCCAGAATTTTGTGACAGAAAATGGGGGATACTCCTAGGGATGGTGCCTGAACTTACAACATCACGTGGGGGACCTCTAGCATACATAGAATTCTGACAGAAACCAAGGGGACCAGGGAGGATTCTAGTAGGAGCTGGAATATCAGCTAGATGAGTATCAGCCCTAGGTTGAGCTATTGAGCGGGACTGGTTACTCGAGGGGCGAGAGACATGAGGCAAGGTCCTACTACATATGTTAGATGACTTATGTAAACCCTCTACGACTTCAGGAGGGGCTGTAAGCCGAACCCCTTCAGCAGAGATGGAGTCGTGGTAGGTGCCTGAGCCCAAGTTAGATTTTTCCAGTTTTTTAACAACTACCGTTAACAGCTCGATCTTGTTTTGCATGGTTTCAATCAAGGAGCAAAGTTTTTTCACTGTCACCACTAGAGATTTCACATCCTGGTCGCTACCCTCAGGCCCCAAAAGAACCTCTGTTAAATTCATAGTAAGACTTTCACCAGATGCAGAAGCACCCGGATTAGGGACCAAGGGTTCAATGGGAGGCGAAGCAAGGGTACTAGCAACAGTGTCGATTTCACTTAGTACAGAAAACCTATTGCTGCAAACAATAACAGATGGGTCAATAGAAGCATGAGGAGGCTTAGCGGGATGGTCTTGACCTTCAGACAATTCTGCTGTAGAGGTAATAGAAGCCACTTCTTTAACCACTTCCACATTTGGTATATCTTCCCCACCCTTTTTTGGGAGAAACATGTCCGGAACCGTGATAACACCTCTGGTAATCTCCCTCCTCCCACCAGCGGCATTTTGAGGGGTAGGATTAAGAAGGACCTCACATTCATCAATAATGCCATCTATACGATCCATCACACAGTTACTCCCCGCATGGTGATGACTTTTCTTCATTTTAGTCCTCCTCAGCTTAGATTTAGAGGCCAAAGATCTTGATGGCTCAGACCCGCCTTCCGGGGTTTTTCTCTTACCCATGACTTAGACTTAGTACAAGGGCACATAGACCAGATAACAGTACCTTAAAGTGCCGGATGCGTGGTGTCAGAGACTTGGCCGACCCGACCCTCGTCGACCCCGGACGACCACAGACGGCCCGCCCTCTGCCCGGGCTCAGCCCGGCGCCGCCCGCGCGCGTCCCGCGACGCGGAGGCAACGGCGCTCTTTTGAACGCCGAGTGGCGCGAACACAGCGTCAGCGGGTCCGGTGGCGCACAGGATGCCGGGAAGTGTAGTCCGCCCCTGTCCCCTCACTGCGGCCGCTGATGGAGATGGCGGCGGCGGGGGATTTCTGCACACAAGGTAAGCGGCGCTGGCGTGGGCAGCAGGATAGCGCTTCAGAAGGTGGCCAGCCGGTCACAGGAACCCGCTCCGTCGAGGGAACGGCGCTCTTTTGAACGCCGAGTGGCGCGAACACAGCGTCAGCGGGTCCGGTGGCGCACAGGATGCCGGGAAGTGTAGTCCGCCCCTGTCCCCTCACTGCGGCCGCTGATGGAGATGGCGGCGGCGGGGGATTTCTGCACACAAGGTAAGCGGCGCTGGCGTGGGCAGCAGGATAGCGCTTCAGAAGGTGGCCAGCCGGTCACAGGAACCCGCTCCGTCGAGGGAACGGCGCTCTTTTGAACGCCGAGTGGCGCGAACACAGCGTCAGCGGGTCCGGTGGCGCACAGGATGCCGGGAAGTGTAGTCCGCCCCTGTCCCCTCACTGCGGCCGCTGATGGAGATGGCGGCGGCGGGGGATTTCTGCACACAAGGTAAGCGGCGCTGGCGTGGGCAGCAGGATAGCGCTTCAGAAGGTGGCCAGCCGGTCACAGGAACCCGCTCCGTCGAGGGAACGGCGCTCTTTTGAACGCCGAGTGGCGCGAACACAGCGTCAGCGGGTCCGGTGGCGCACAGGATGCCGGGAAGTGTAGTCCGCCCCTGTCCCCTCACTGCGGCCGCTGATGGAGATGGCGGCGGCGGGGGATTTCTGCACACAAGGTAAGCGGCGCTGGCGTGGGCAGCAGGATAGCGCTTCAGAAGGTGGCCAGCCGGTCACAGGAACCCGCTCCGTCGAGGGAACGGCGCTCTTTTGAACGCCGAGTGGCGCGAACACAGCGTCAGCGGGTCCGGTGGCGCACAGGATGCCGGGAAGTGTAGTCCGCCCCTGTCCCCTCACTGCGGCCGCTGATGGAGATGGCGGCGGCGGGGGATTTCTGCACACAAGGTAAGCGGCGCTGGCGTGGGCAGCAGGATAGCGCTTCAGAAGGTGGCCAGCCGGTCACAGGAAGGACTGTCCCTGCTCCCCTATGTACCAAGCACCAAAAAGCTGCAAGAGGTTGTTTCCCTTACATGCACAGATGACGCGCATATCGGGAGCACTCCTACCCGTTTGTCTACCAGTGAATTGTGGGAGTACCTGCAACAGACCCTCCTGGAATTAATCCTAGCAGGTTAATAAGAAGAGCTTGCATCAGCACACCGGGGTGAGTGGTTGGGCATCCTGGGTTACACTACAACTCCCAGCAGCCCCGCTCATCCCCGCACACGCTAGTGACATCATCAGCAGCAGACCAAGGGCCATAAGACTGAGGAGCGCTCTCCGCATCGCGGGACGCGCATATCGGGAGCACTCCTACCCGTTTGTCTACCAGTGAATTGTGGGAGTACCTGCAACAGACCCTCCTGGAATTAATCCTAGCAGGTTAGTAAGAAGAGCTTGCATCGGCGCACCGGGGTGAGTGGTTGGGCATCCTGGGTTACACTACAACTCCCAGCAGCCCCGCTCATCCCCCGCACGCTAGTGATATCATCAGCAGCAGACCGAGGGCCATAAGACTGAGGAGCGCTCTCCGCATCGCGGGACGCGCGTGGGCAGCGCCCGGGCGAAGCACGGGCCAAGGGCGGGCCCGTCCTTGCCAGTCTGTGCCCGTGTGGGACCGGACCGGGCCCTCCCTCGTGGTTTTGCTGTATCCCTTTCATCAGCCTAAACGACTTGCCATTACGGACTGGCGTAATCTTGCAGGTAACCTCTGATATAGCAGAAACTGCTCCAGATCCGAAATTATATGAGTGTAGTAATGTAAATTGCTAGATTGAATCCAAAACAAGTTGATATTTTATATTGCCGTTACGTTCTAAAAAGGTATTTTTATCATGGGCAAAAGGAAAGCACTGAGCTGTGATCCACCAGAGGGAATGGACATTAAGAAGCCCAAAAAGCAAACACTCCTAACATACCTGACTGGGGCTATGGGGGCAATAGAAAAACAAATTTCTACAGTAGAACAAACCCTAGCAGCTGGGTCATTGATGACTGGAGAAGTTAGAGCAGGGGATGACCAAGTCACTCCTAACCAAGCCCCCATTCCCATTGTGGTTCCCATCACCGGAACACCAGCTAATGGATGTATCCAACAAACCATTTGCGACATTGTAGTGCATAACAATCACGGTGACACAATCCCTCCACAATTAAACAAGAAAAAAATGACAGTTAGGAAACAGTCGGGCAGGTCAGGAAGGGGCATGAGGGAGATAAGTAAACCAAGGGCGCATAGTGATAGGGAGAATACAGTAAGGAAAAATGGCCAAGACAAGGTTCTTAGCACTCCACAAACCCCCTCTACATCTTTAATAGCAGTAAACTCCATAAAACAACATATCAAGGGGATTGATCTGGACAGTATCCTCTCATCCATAAAAAGCTTAGACTCCTTTGTGAGAGGAGCAGTTGAGTCCATCGGCGTAAGACTAGATCGGATCGAGACCCTTGTGGCTAAGCTCCCTTCCTGCAATGACTACAAGACTACTCTATCCCCTAGCTCCAAGCCTACTAGCAGTGATGGGAATGATACCAGGAAATCACGACAACTCCCGCTCCATACTGATTTTTTCGGTGATACCTCCATAAACGAACTCAGTAATCACTCCAGGATAACTAGGACACAACAAAATCACTCCACCACTTGCCATCCAGTCATTGATAAATATACCACATCTGCCTCTAAAACAACACTTACAAAGCTACCACCCCCTTTACATTTGGACCTTCCTCCAGCCTGTACTCCCTATACAGTGATTTTGGGAAATGTTCCACATTTAGGACAACATGACCAGGAGACCTGTGAATCACTAAGGAATAAAGCATTACACTGGCTGGGGGATAGAGTGGGTGATACTAGAACTCTGTTTGAAGAGTTTAAGATGATACGCAGGATAGGATGGATTGGAAGAACTAGGAAACCCTTTACTGGCGATTGTTTGGTATTGACCTTTCGCTCTCCCTGGTTAGTCGAAAAAAAATTGGGGATAGCGGGTAAAAGTACACTTGAAACAGGGATTAACATACTCACTTTAGGTTTCTTTTATCGCCCTTCCTTCGATTTAGCGAAATCGGCCTATCACCAGCTCAAGCCTAACCAAAATTATAGCGTCCCTGTACATAATCGCTTTAGTGCACTCACCTCATTAGAGGACCCATACTGACTACTCCCAAAGTCAATAAAAAGACCAGAGATTCTATTCAAAAATCTAGATATTAGCCCGCTTAGTTTATCTCAAAGGGGCTCACATGAGTCAGAGATTCAATTAGCACCCCAAGATCACATTACCTATAGGCAGCCACAGAATGAGTCAATGCCTGAGGAAATCCCCGCTCCCTTCTATATCAGAGAGGAATCCATGAATTCTATTTCATCTAACTTAGATGTACCAGGATTAGCTCCCCAGTCACTTATAATACCCTGGAAAGAGGAAGGATATATTAACATTACATATTGGAATATATGGGGCTTACATTCCAAACTTCATAACGACCTCTTTCTTGACTTTGTTAAGAATATGGATATTCTTTGTCTTCAAGAGACATGGTCTCAAAAAGAAATTAACATTAATGGCTTTAAAACATTTCATACACCAGCCTCTCCTTCCACTCATGGAAGACCAAAGGGAGGCCTATGTACATATGTCTCCAATTTGGTGATAGCAAAAAAAATCATACTTGAGATTTCTAACTCCTATTATCAAATTCTTACCCTTACAACGGACAGGAATGACACATTAATGCTTGTGAATTTCTATAATAACATCCCTAAAGAGAAGGAGTTCGAAGTAATAGACCAACTCAGACAAATTGTATACAAAATTCAGATGGTCAGCTCAGGAAATGCCCAGATTATCTGGGGAGGGCACTTTAATGCTAACCTGTGCCCTAACAACAACAATCAGATATGTGGCCTGAACGATGAGGAAAACTGCAATCTAACTCATTTCCCCCATAACATCCTTGGGAGTGCTCTGAATGAGACCATATTTATGCTGAACCTGAGTTTTGCAAACAAAATAGTTATTCCTCCAATCTCTTTCTCGCCAACATATAATGGGAGAGGGGCAGGTTCGGTAATAGATTACATTTTGGTATCAAATAATCTTGGGAATAGGGTAAAACAATTCATCACACATAAGATCGCTATTAGTGATCACTTTCCACAAACACTAATAATTAAGAGTAAAAACCCCATCTCCCATAATAAAAGTAAAAAGAATAAATTACATCATACCTGTGATAATCTGGCTATTGATAGTATGAATGGCTACTCTCTGAAATGGGAACTTGCAGATCCCGATACCATCACATCTTCTGTAGTGGTCAAGGCCCTAGCCCATATTCTGACATCTTTAAATGAGAATTCCTCTCCCTCGTTGGTCCTAGAAAGCTTTAACTACATTACGGCTATAATAAAAAGCTGCCTGTTTGTAGAGAAAAAAAGGGGCGACTTTAAGAAATTAAGATGGTTTGATACAAACTGCACGAAAGCTTACTGCACATTAAAAAAAGCTATTCATAACAGGGATAGAGATAGATATGCCGTCCAGCAAGCAAGAAAACTATATAATCAGGCTATTTCAACCAGGAAAAAGACAGTGAAAAATTCCCTGTGGGAAGATTTACATAGGGCCAGTATCCAAAATGACAGTAAAGCATTCTGGAAAGTAATTAGGTCTCCGTTTCTTCTACCTGATAATTCTCCCTCCATGGAGGTAACGATAGACGAGGCCCAATGGGTGAGTCATTTTACAAAAATCTTTGGCTCCCCGGAGCTGATAGAAATCACGGACATATTGCCATCATCTCCACCTGAACACATTACGGCCCTCCCAATCGAGATGTCTTTTTCACTTGATGAAGTCTTGGTGGCATTAAATGAAAGCAAAGGTTCTAAGGCCCCAGGACCAGATGGGGTTCCTGTAGATATTTATAAACACAACACAGACCTCTGGGCTCCAATTCTGACACGCGTTCTTAACGCAACCTCCTCGCAGGGCCTTATTAACAGCTGGACAGAATCTATCATGGTCCCCATTTATAAAAAAGGCAATAGACAGGATCCTTCCTGCTACAGACCAATTTCGCTCCTAGACTCACTAGGACAAGTAGCAGGAAGGATCCTTCTCACGAGGTTGCAAATCTGGGCCACAGAAAAGAACATACTGTCTGATTTACCGTTTGGTTTTAGGGAAGGTCTGGGGACAATAGATCAGGGCCTCAATCTTGCTATTTTGTTGGGTAAATACACGAGGGCGAAGAGAGGAAAACTTTACCTAGCGTTTGTCGATCTCTCCTCGGCCTTCGATTGTGTTTCTCATAGGAAACTATGGTGCATCCTAAAAGAAATGCAAGTAGAGGAACCCCTAATAGACTTCCTGAAAGCTCTCTACAGCAATGCTTCAGCGCGCGTCCGATTTGGTAGAGCGGGAGAATGCACCTCATCATTTAGGGTGCTCAGAGGGGTAAGACAGGGGTGCGTCCTGGCCCCATTCCTTTTTACCCTATATACCAACGGTCTCGAGAAGGCCTTATTAGAAGGAAGTCAGGACGTCCCCCAAGTACAACAAAATCTGGCTCCCAGACGCATACCAGCATTGCTCTACGCGGACGATGCCGTTATTTTAGCAAGGACGCCTTTAGCTCTTCAGCAGGCATTGGAAAAACTTTTGTGATGAAATGTGGCAAAGGTAAAAAAAAGGGAAAGGACATCTATTTAAATGGGAGCAAATTGGCTATTACTTCTACCTATTCATATTTGGGGATTCTTATAGACGAAAAGGGCTCTTGGGGCCAAGCAATTACCTTAAGAAAACTCCTCTTTATGAGAGCTACCTCCGCCCTTGTTAATTTTTCTCAAAAATTAGGAAAAAGACCTCCTCTGGAATTGATTAAAATATATAATGCAAAATGTATGAGTGTAGCAACATATGGGGCAGGGATTTGGGGACATTGTAATGTTTCCGAACTGCAGAAAGTGGAAAACGCATTTTTTAGATATTTATTGGCGGTTCCGGCTTCTACATCTACCTATGTCTGCCATGCTGAACTGGGAGTCCCCTATATAACAGACATCATAAAAATTCAACCCGTAATCCTGTGGCATCGTATCTGGAAGTCAGAGACAAACTGCTTTAACCAGCTAGTGCTTCAGGATGTTCTTAAACTGGACCATTGTCTTGATATAAAATGGATCAGATATGTGAGGGACTTTATGACAGACATCGGTAATCCTGAATATTTTAATAATCCTTTTTCTATGTCAGTTATCTCAAGGAAAGATTTTAAGAAATGTTGTATGAATCACATGGAGAGATTGAGATTTACGAGTGAAGCTACAAAACTGTCCGTGAGCCACAACCTTATGATATCAACTTCATTTGGCATGCAATTGTACCTACAAAAAATGGATAAAAGATATGACAGATTTGTTCTCACTCGCTTTCGGCTGAACATTTTCCATAGGCTGGTGACATTTCCAACTGTTAACAATTGGTCAAAAAAATTACCAAACTGCCCATGTGACTCTGTCTCCGAACAATCAACTATTCATGTCATTTTATTTTGTAAATTTTATAAAGAAATGAGAAGGAAATGGATAATACCAATCCTCAAAATCTGGGGCATTCGACAATGTCGCCCAGCATTTTTGGCTCTCCAATGTCTTGATAATGATTGCATAAATTATAATGTCACTGTTTTTTTTAAAAATCTTATCAAATGCCGAAACAGTATTGACCTAGACTCGTTTAATAGCGATAGCACCCATATATCACTGTGAATAGGGCAAAATACAGAGCTATTGAGATGAAGAAGTGTCATTACTAGATACCAAACGTTGTTTTGGATATATCCCCCAATGCATCCTAATAACGCAGTTGGGGGCTAATGCTCCTTCTTTACAGCTCTAAAGACGTTATTAATTTTCATTATCCTTGATTCACCAACAAATTGATTGTTTCTTTTTAAAACAGTGTCTCGTATACTTATTAGTTGTATTACTGTCACTGTCCTACATCATTTTTAACTTGTTTTTAACACGATACTGACTTAAATTGAAAGCCAATCTATGAATTCGTTAACCAAAAATGAAATGTCTTTCCACGCCCACAGATTGCTATTTTTGCACATATATTAACTGGTACCACTCATACGAGATTCCTTTGCTATATATTCTGCATACATATTTTTTTTTTAATTTATTTGTTTTAATTGCATAAAATGAAGTGTAATACTGTACATGCTTTTATGGATTGAAATTAACTTTCCGAATAAAGCTTATTTTGATTTGATTTGATTTGACCCATGCCAACTGGACCTCACCTGGACTCTCCTGGGCCTCTGCCGGTGTGAGTCTTGAACCCACAAGTGTTATTCCTAGAAACCTGGGACCTTTGCTTGTGTCTAAATTATCTTCTTCTACTACTCCTGAAAAGCTGGGACATATAAAGTTTCTGAACTTCCAAACTTCTGGTGGACTGGTACAAACCAACTCAGACCAGGTTTCCAAAGAGTGACTTCAATGGGTTGATAAAAGTGGTTTCTTATGCTCAAGGCTACGCCACAGGAGCAAATCCGATTAAGTGGAGCCTTGCTAAAAAGGTGTCTGGCCTTGTGAAATCCATTATCCTCTCACAGGATGATGCAGAGCTAAAAAAAAAAAGACAAAGTCCATAGGTAAAAATAGTGTCTGAGCAAAGGAGCCAAAAGTATATTACAAATGAGAAGACCTCCCGGGGCACAATATTTGCACTTTTTCCACCAACATTAACAGTTTCAGCCGGACCTTGTCCATCGCCTATCCGATTTCTTTAAGACTTCTTTGGATACAAGCAGCTGCCTTGTCCCACTAACCTTAGAGTTAAATCTGATTGTGTATATAACCAGTGTTCCATCGTGGTTGGCCTGAAATTACGCCTGGGTTCCCAGTCTAATGTAATCTTTGACTACCATTGGTGCATTGCGCTTTTCTGGCTCTACTTTCCCTTAAATCTTAAAAAAATCATATCTCTGGTTACCCGAAAATTTATGTTTGTTGCTTTGATCTCATTTTACTTATTAAATATTACTCTATTTTTCTAATTTGATTTGTGGTTTTTATTGTTTTGGGACTTTACTTTATTACTGTTTTAGTACTGCATAAATAATTTACACATTTCCCTATGTTGTCTACAAACCTGTCTGCTCTGTGCCATAGCTACCAGGGGCTTGAACTCAGGTTTATTCGGTAACTTTGACAGTTCACATTGACAAGGGTTGTGAATATTCTTTGAAGTGGACTGTTGCCCACCCCTGAAAATAATCCAATTAAGTTTAATACCTTATCAAATACAAACTAGAAAAAACATTACAAAATAAATATAAATTGATGCTACATGGACCAATATTAATTAGAACAAACAATTACAAAAACAGGCAGCTGGGCACACACAGTCATTGCTATTCGCCTGTGCAGTTGTCACATTTTTATGTGCAATGTGGTTGTTAAGAAGGAAGGTTCTTTTCCTTCATCAGAGCCAGGGCTGGCCCTTACGATTGAACCCCTTGTGCCGCTTGTATCTTGCTGTATTCTTCATCTCTTAAGGAGACGTTTGTGTAGTCATTGCACCTGGTTCTTGATTTGCACTCCTGCGAAGTGCTGACTTACATTATGCTGCTGTCGCTTGTGCATGTTGGATTCTCTCACACTTACAATGTCTGTTTTACTTTTTATCTGCTACTGACATGATTTCTTTCATTGTGTATGAACCTGCTGTTTTAACATGAGTACTCTGGGTCTTATCAACTTATTATGCGTTTTATGTATTTTATGTACACTTTTATGGCCCTGGTGGCCGATATAAATGTATTTCTTACTTTGACTTTGACTTACAAAAACAATATTCTTAGCTGCAATATTCTGTCCCACAATTTTTTTTCAAGAAGATTATTTTTGAAAGTATTTGTGTCCACCGATATTTTTGAATATATATTAAGCTCGTACTCCAGCGATCAGAATCCTTCTTCATCCAGATTTACACTGATGACCTCAGCATTCTCAATGCACTGATATCACAACAACAATTTAAAATGGTTCTTATTTAAGTAATGTTTATAAATTAATCAGCACTCACTGGATTGAGATCACAGGATGTCCCTCACTGCAAGCGTACATTAGCAATGGCTTGATGAGTAATCACTATATGGTTACATATATCAGTGTTCCATTCAGAGCCTTACAAAATAAAAATGTAATGCGAAGGCCGATTACAGGATCAGAAGATACATTTAACCTAAAATAACATAGTAGCATAAAATATGAAAATTAAGCAACATAAAACCTAGCATGACTTTTACCGCATCACTTTCAGATGTAATATATTTAATGTTAACTACCAATAGTGTCAAATGGAGAAATTAGAAAAAGGTTAGGACTCTAGTTAGCTCTTCGTCTGCGGCGACTAGGGGAGCTAGGATAAGAAAGGTAAGAGAGCCCAACAGGGAGCCAAGCTTTGGCAATGAGAAAACTTGCCTTGTTTTTAAGCTGAATATACAGAGGGCCTAAATCTGAGCCGAAGCGTGAATTCAAGCTTGGCGCAAGCTTTCATTGGCTTGCCCATTTCTCATGTAGCGTCAATGATGATACTGTTAGATGTTGGCATTACTCGGCCTGTGAGCCTTTTTTCCAAATTGTGTGGTACACCAAACCATAGCATGCATGTAAAAAAAATATATTTAGAATTGGGTTGGTGTGGGAGTGGACCAAAGAAAGCAGAGTGGGGAGGTGTACTCTTACATATAGCTAGAGTACAAACAAGGAGAGCTCGAGGAGGGAGCACATACAGTGAAATATAGCATGTAAACTTTACTTCATGCCTTCAGTCCTATCCCCTCCACAAGGATATAATATGAACTGTGAAGACTACGTACAGTGCAACTAATGCCTTTAATAGTCCATTTGCATCAAGAAAGATCAGAATATTGTAACCCCACCCTATAAGTAACATGGGATTATTAACGGTGTAAATTTGTTGCAGTGTGAGGGGTGGGTGTAGGAGGGGTGAGCATGACTGTGATATAGGAAAACCACATGTAGAAGATCTATAATACAATTGGGCCACTTCCTCCATATCACCATCAATGGAAGGTGATAGTCTATAGCCAAGGACAGGCAGGGAAGTAAAGACATTCTAATGGTTGGCACTGAGTAGCTAACCAGATTGCAGGCCTAAAATTCCCCGCCCACAATGGAAAAGTATCATTGCCATCAGAGGTGAATGTGGAGCCTGCAATCAAAGGAATCATTGTGGCATTATTCCTGCATATACGTATGAGATATTATACCCCCATGCTCTGAGAGGGAGCAGTGTCAGAACAAAGCAAAAGGGATAATCTGTCAGGCCCCACCAAAGAAGTCTGGGGTCCCTTGCACCTGCATTCTTGCTATCATCAACTGATTGCAACATGGAGATTTTGGACCACCCCATTGTGCTTAGAGTGTAACAAACAAAAATATTGTATTGCGCTTAAGTCCTCAATATAAGTAATCTGACTGGGAAGGAAATTATTATGGCACTTTTTAAAATCTGAGACAGTGAAGAGTGGACTTCGCAAGGTGAAATATTTATTGCCTATCACAAATTGTGCCCTTTAAAATGGGGCATACTGTGTGGCCTATGGTGCTTGGAAGCACTAAATTCTGTTATGTACTGGTGTTTACTGGTAATTTACCCCAGTACAATTTGTCAGGATTCTGCTGGCGAAAATTACCTGTGGGAAATTACAAGACATGCAGTAATTGTTATTAAAACAATAGTTTCCACAGGGGCTGGAAAAGAATAGGTCACTTGTAATGAGGGTCTTTGCGTCTTCTCTCAGTAAGTCCCGAAACTCTTGTCTGGAACCTGTGAGGATTAAGAAGAAATAAGAATTACCTGTAAGAAAGTAAAAGTACAGTACACTTTGACTGCAAATAAAGCACCTACCCCAGTGTTAAAAATACTGGCTGCAAGAGACAGGGTGATTCAAGCTTAGTTATATATGTGAAAAAAGGAAATATGAGAGGTAATACCAAGAACATATTTAATAGGAGAATTGAACATTTTGTGATTGATGCTATAAATGTTTCTTGGTTAGCACAATGAACATACTGTGGCATGAGGTAGTTTCGTTCCCTAACAACTCTGAAAGTATTGAATGATAAACATAATTTTGTATCAAAAAGTATGTATCCTGGCTCCAACTCAGGTAAAAAAGTTATACCAAAAATTTTAGAGAAGTAAAACATAATACATGATACTCTCACAAACCAATGACTTATTTCCTTCTCAGCTCCGAATGCTAATTATCAGTGTGATTATGAATATTCCCATGTTTGCATCCAGGGAATTGGGGAATCGCAGATAGATGTGTTAAAAATTATGTTTTAGTACTGGAAGTGATAGTGTAATTAAGATAAATCGTAGTCAAAAATGTTGGTTTTATTTTCAGTTAGCAGTTCTGAGTGTTTAAGTGAAGCAGTTTGAACAGTTCAGTGCAGTGTGAGTAGAGGGCAGCGGAGAATGGCAGATTGATCTGGGTCGCCGACCTCCTACCACAATTCCCACTTGCATTTCTCTTTCTGATTGTCTTTAGCTGCTGTATTATCCCCACAGGCTGGATATACTTGGAGGAGGGAATTTGTTTAGTGCTTCAGGTTGACACAACCAAACACCTATGTAATGTGTGTAACGCTCAACAACAACCTGGGAAATGGGATGTTTTGGGTGAAATGGCTTAAGGAGTACACTATAGATGACCAATTCTAACTAGTTGGGCCTGACCATTGAGTTAACCATAAGCTTAAAATGCTCAATGCTATGGAGACGGTATATATGGACGTGCAATAAAATTTCACTTGAATTTCCTTAACCTTGAGTGGGAGCTGGTGAGCATACTTATGGTCTTTGTCAGTCTGCTTCCTAATTGGTTCGCTAGTATAAGCTAAAGGCAGTGGTTATCTTGATCCTGTCGAGGAGGGCGCCAGGACCTCTTGTTTTGTGTGCTACTTTGGTTTTTAGACCTGTTTTCTGTAGATGAGACAAGCATATCCAGTAATATCTCTTGATCCTTGGGGTCAAAATAGACATTGGTTGTAATCAATAGTGATGATCCTAGTGGTCGGTTCAAGGAGGCCAAAACAAATGGCCCAATTTTTCAATTGCATTCAAATGGCCTAGTATCTTTTTGGTCTGAAATTGATATCTTTAAAAAGTCAACACATATATTAATTGTGTGTCCCTTATAAGTACATTGTCCACATTTTATTGCAGCATTTAGTACTTGACTGGCCTGATGGGGGCATGAAAAGTAGGTAGTGATGGGACATAACAAGCAAGTCCTTTCTCACAGTTTTGCAAGTTGGTTTTCTGTGGGCTCTTTTAGATTTCGAAGAAGGGGAGACATCTAGTTCTAGCAAGGTTGGCAGGAATATTGTGTACAAAGCAACCATACAACTTCTCATAGCTGTGGGGCACCCCAAACACTCTCACATATACTACCTGCTTATGTCTTCTAATTCCATATGATAAATGTGGAGTATTCTCAAGTCTTGAGCCCAGGTATGTAGGGCTTTCATTTGATCTTCAACAATTTCCAATTGCTTTCCACTGGATGAGTGGCTTTTCAGAAAACTTTATATATTTATCTGAATAGATTTAATGTCTCTGGATACTTTGAATGTATTTTTTTCTACTTTGGAGATGTACGGTTTTATCACTATGAGCCTCCTCCTAATGGACTCTAAAGTCAGTGTAGAAATGTCCATGGTGCTTGTGTAGAAGGTCTACGACCACTCACTAATGCTTTTGAGAAAAGTAGTGGCCTGGACTTTATGTTTTTTAAAATCTGTATTTGGGCAACTGAGCATCAATGTAGGGATTTGCTATCCTCACTGGTTTTATGAGAATGGTGCTAACCAGGAAGGGTAAGACACACACGTTGGTAAAGTCACAAGGGAAAAGATGTATTCTAAATAAGTATAAAAGTTCAATATTGCATTATTACACTAGCCATTAGCAAAATCAAAGATTGAACCAAAATTCAATCTTGGATAACAAATGTATATATTCATCAGGTATGTGACTTGTCTCGGAGCTCTATTTGCACAGATAGATGAGCAGAAACAGCACAGTGGACTATCTAGTTAAGATTAGAAAGTAACTGAAGAATTATGTGCAGAATCAGAAATCTAACCTTGAAATTCATAGGCCAATGCATCATGTCCAGAGAGATCTCCAGGCAGTGTGTCACAGCTACATCATGTGAAATCGTCTGCATTGGCAATGAGCAGCAGTTATGCAAAGTGCAGGCCTCGATAGATACGTTCCTTGATGGAGGCGTTGCTATACATGTACATCCATTAGTAAATCAGTGTTTTACCACCATCAGATTGAAATATCCAAAATGAGAACCTCTCCATCCAGAGGTGCATTCCAACAGGCATTTGTAAGGGGTATTCCAGTAGCCCACATGCCATAAAGAAAGTAAATGTGGTAGGAGAATCATGAAATGATTCTGGCTTTGACTTTGAAGATTTTAAATCCAGAGTTAGAGCAACGTAGATGTACCCAGTACACCAGCCCAACATGACCACTGTGTGTTATAATGGAACCTCCGAACGGATGCCTCCCACGCATGAAACAACAAGGTGATGAAAATAATGCTTATTTTAATCTTAGTCAGTGCCAATCACAAGGGGTTGCATTCTAGTACATCTTATTTGCCAGTATGTTGCACCAGACAGAAACCAGCCATATCCAAATCAGTGATGCTCCTGCTCCTTAAGGAACACTGCAGCCCAAACTGCTAGATCGGGTACACTCAAGACAGAAATACAAGCAACACAGCTGAGTTGTTACCTAATCTGGCGTTATCAGTGAGCAATGGACCTATGTCTGGACATATGTGTCACATTTAAGCTGTTTAGTGCAACAAATAACAAAGTGAAAGAATTAATGCTTGCATTTATCTTAACCACTTGCAATCAGTTGGGAGTCATTCTGGTACATTGTTTTACACTCACAGCCGACACACAACAGTTACAAACCATGTGCAACATAGTCCTGATTCTGCTCTTATAAATGGTCCAGGCCAAGTCCTCTCCGGACAGGAACAGAAGTTACCCCCACCCAGTTTCATCCTGCTTGACACTCATCACTGAGGTATAACTTTAGTCCTAATGCATATTAAGCCATGATCCATGACTGTGGAAATGGGTTACACTTAGGGTATCAACTGCAATAAAAATACCATGATGGAAGGAGTGCTTGAATAAATGTCAGGCACTGGCTATCATTCAAGACACATTTTAGTCATTTTATTCCCCATCAGGCTACTCTAGACAATTAACAGCCATATGCAACTCAGTCGTAGTCCTACTGATATAGCAAAAAGATCAATCCCAAACTGACAGGCAATGCTTCCCCAAAGGGGAACATACACAACCTAAGACTGGTGTTGGCCTGCTTCGATTTCCACAATAATGTGCAGCTTGAGGTCAAGGGCACAGCAAGATTGGGGTTCACATTTGGGCATACGGGTCACACTTACATTTTTTTGTAGCAATAAACTAAAAATTAATGTAAGTAATGCATGAATCCATCTCAGGTGACCACTTATAGTTCATCCTTTTTTAACACCATGATATTCAAGACATTGGCAAGCCATATGTAAATCTTGATCTTGCCCCTGCCCAGATGTGTGTCCTCTGCTCTTCGTGCCACTGGATTCAAGCTGCACCACACTGTTGAGGCCCAGGTAGACAGAATGTTGTTTGCATGTGTTTGTGTCCTGGTCTAAAACGGATCTGGCATTGAATTTTGAGCCGCACTGCTCCTATTGGAGCAGCACCAAGCCTGTGTATGGCTGGTCTCTGGAGTGACATAGTCAGTCAAAAAGCAATGCCATTCTAAGTAATTAGGAATGACTGAAATTACTTAAAGCATTCCATCATGCATTTATTAGCTTTTCTAAGTGAGAAGCATCTCATGAGCAGACCCAGTGGTTGTAGGCAAGGAGGCAAAATATGTCAAGCTTTAGTTCCTTCCATCAGTGGTGAGCGCCAGTCCCCGCACAGACCTACCAAAGTACTGCATCAGACTGCCCCCTCGAGCAACTATCCGGTAGTAGTTCATGAACTTATGTTAGAAGCCTTTGTTGCTAGGCACTTACACCCACATCCGTGTGGGATTTTGCAGTAATCATTCCCTCATTTTCAGAGTTGTTGCAAAATTCACATAAGGGGTGCTGGGAATGCATCTGGCTGAGCAAGTTAGTTGTCCATAATAATGCATGTGACCACCCTGGATCAGGAGCCCCTGACACCTCACCATCTCAGCTACATCATCAGTGTGGCCAGGTAGAAACAGAGACAGAAGAGAGGCTCAGGAAAAATTTGTAGAAAAGCAGTCATGTCCCGTGAAAAAAATCCACCTCTGGGATGCTACTCTTGATTTTAAGACATCTCTTTGAAAATGCTTTCCACGTACTGCTCCCAGAGTTCTCTCAGTAGCTGACATTATCAATAACCAGTATTTTAATATTGATCCATAAACTTTCAGACACACTTCAATATGTTCAAATTTCAACTTCAAAGCTTGCATTTGGTTTTATTGGCAGATTCAGTAGTCCATACTTTGCTTTCTTCTCTCTTTATGTGACTGAAATATGGCATCTGATTCCACCAAGCACATGTATAATATAGTTCAGGTTGTATTTTTATTAGTGCTCACCTGTTTTTGTCTCTCAACCTAGGTTGCCTTGAACAACGAATAGCCTTTCACTAAGGTGCAGAGGTATGTGTGCAATGTCTAGTAGAGGATTTGTACTGGAGGCATACCCATCAATTAGAAATTCCTATATGTAGGCAAGCTCAGAAACCTCCATGGCACTAGAGGTGTGCTGTGCACTGCAGCACACATGCAATGAATTGTTTTACTTTCTGTGAAATTACCACATTTTCCCTCGTCTGGACGTGCTTCAAGTAGGGGTTGGTTTTTGATGCAAAACACTGTGTAACTTTCTTAGAGCATCTGCCTTTCTGTTAGAACCTATGGGTGTTGGCGGCAGTCTGACCCGTTAGAGCACACTTGACGCAAAACAGTGTGAAGTGGTTTCTGAGCTGTAAAAATTGCACTTTTCAAGCACAAAACAGCATGGCCCACATCATGATCAGCTTTTCTGGTGCAAACCTGTGCGCTGATTTTCTGCACCTGCAAGATGGAAAGAGCTTTCATTTAACCTGATATTTTGTTGAGTTAGAAGCCTTTGTTTCATTTTCAAATCGTACAGCTTGGAAACAGTGGGCAAGGTGTGCCTCATTCTGTTTCTAAAGGCGCTATATGTAAATAAAGCACTAACTAAGAAATATTGGGTCCAATGAGTTCACTTTTCACTCTGCAGGAAAATAAAATGTACTAAGCTCTGCACTACACCAGAAAATCCCATCATGTTATGGTCCCATGTTCACAGGATAGTAAACAGCTCCACTCTATCACTTTCGCACAGTCTCAGTAAACCTGGGTCTTCATCCCTTTATAAATTCCATACCAATTAATTGAAAAACTAAGGGGCATATCATCAAGGAGGCGATATAAAATTATCGCCGCCTTTGCGTCCGTTTTCGGATGAAAAGCGGCGATAATTTTATCACCTTATCAGTAAGGTCACGCTATCGCGTGAATCCTTGCATTAGCGCTTGTTTACTGAACGCCCAGCTTTGCCTTCTCTAATGAGATGCAAAGTGGGCTTTCCTGCCCTGACATAACTGGAGAAATGTCGCTTAGCGACATTTCTCCAATTATCAATGGGCATGCTAACCTGCAGAGCGGCAAGCAAAGTAGCGATAACCTCTGTTATCGCTACTTTCCTTACACCTGCTTCAAGACTGACTGAGCCGTGATATCCTATGTAAGGTGGATATCATGACTAAGTATGCCTTGCCCTATCATCAAGCTATCGCCAAACTTTGTGAGATTATCGCTTGATTGCCAGCGGTAATCTCACATTTGGCAGGTAGCACTTGGAATTTTATCGCTTTTGAGATAAGCGTTGCTAATAGCATGCTATCTCAGCGATAAAATTCCACGTTACCCGTTGATAATTATCCTAGCGCTAAGTGCGCTTAGCGATAATTATCTCCGGTCATTGATGATATGCCCCTAAATTATTGTTATGTTAAATAGTTTGTAGAGCGCATGGTTCCTCTATTCAGAGTGTCCCTGTGCTAGGATTCCAGAACCACAGTGGTCTAATACACATGACTAAGGTCTATTTAAGGTTGTCTAAAAATCCAGGTCTTAAGGTTCTTCTGAATTACCACTTCTGAGTGTTGGTTCCTGTCTCAGATCATCTGGGAGGAAGTTCCACAGGTTGGCGGGCAGAAAACTGAATGAGCGACCCCTCATTTGCGCTCTTTTCACTGTAGAGATCCCAATGAACACTGCTCCTGTAGACCTGAGACATCTGCTAGGATGATAAGGCTTGATCAGAGGATGTAAATATAGGGGTCCTTTCAGGTTCAGAATGTCCTGAGAAAAGCATAAAGCTTTAAAAGATATCCTTTTCCTGATTGGAAGCTAATGAAGTTTGACGACGGCTGAGCCCGTCAAGGAGTATCTAGGAATGTTCAGCAGCATCTGTGCTGCAGCATTCTTTACTCTTTGAAGTATTCTTAAGCCAGTCTAGAGATTAAAAGGGCTTGGACTTCTGTCTTTCTGGCTGCATATGGGAGAAGACCCAGGATCTTGCGTAGCATTTGTAAGATGCCAAAGCAGACCCCGGCAAGACTGACTATCTGGCTGTCAATAACCTCCTCAAGGTGGCATGTGATAACGATTTGATCAATGACGCAACACGTCTTTACCTGATGACCACCAACCCCCGGAGGCCTAAATTGTACATGATTCCAAAAATACACAAGGACCCTAATGATCCACCATTTCGTCCAATCGTGTCCGGATGTGGCTCTATTTTTGATCCTGTTGGGAAATTCTTGGATTACTTTTTACAACAGTTCGTTCAGAAGTGGCGCACATATTTAAAGGACACAACACATTTTCTTCAGATTCTACAACAGGTCGTGATTGATCATCAGAGTTCCATCTTCTTATGTACTATTGATGTAACAGCACTTTACACCTCAATACCGCATGCAGCAGGTCTTGATGCGGTCGAATGGGCGCTTCTCCAAATGGAGGATATAGGTATTGAGAAAATGTTCATACTTCAACTCCTCAAATTTTGTCTACATAACAGTTATTTTGAATATCAACAAAAATTCTTTGCACAACTCACAGGAACATCTATGGGTTTTTCTGGAGCACCGGCGTATGCCAATATCTTTATGTCACAATATGAGCAGGACAACATCATTGCTAATCCCACATGGTGGTCTCAAATTACTCTTTATTATCGCTACATTGACGACATCTTTCTCATTTGGAATGACTCTGAATTAGCTTTTACCACAATGATTGAGTCTTTGAACAGCATATATCCACACATTCAACTAACATACCAAATCCATAAAGACACCATACATTATCTTGACGTCCAAGTTGTGAAAACATCATCCAACCAATTTCAGACAACCATTTATCACAAGCCTACAGATCGAAACAGCGTATTAGCTTTTTCAAGCTTTCATCCACGGAGTCTAATCAGGAACTTGCCTTTATCTCAGTTTATCAGGATACGCAGAATTTGTTCTGACACTGAAAATAGTTCCACTGAATTACTTAAAACTTCTAAACGGTTTGCAGCACGGGGCTATCCCCAGGAAGTACTCAGCAATTGTTTATCAAAAGGTATGGGTAAACTTCGTCAGGACCTTCTAACACAACAACCACACATTCCTGAACAACGTCTGGTATTTGTGACCAAATTTTCAACCATTTCTTCTAACATAAAGAACATCATCAATTCCCGTTGGGAACTTCTACAACAAGAGGAGGATTTTCACGATCTGTTTCGTTATAAACCCTTGTTTGCGTATACTAGAGGAAGAAATGTACGCGCTCTTTTGAGCACCCCGGACAACACTAAGGAACCAACTGTATACCATGGGACGAGAAGATGCTTATCTTGCATTCATTTCAACAATGTAATCACAGGGAATACGTTAACCCATCCTTTATCTGGCATGAAGATACAGCTCAGACATACCAGCGACTGCAACACAGCTAATGTCATTTATTGCATTAAATGTCCTTGCGGAAAAGCATACGTGGGGAAGACCGAACGAAAAATAAAAACTCGCATAACCGAACACAAATCCAGAATCAGACACAAAAACACTACTTCAAGTCTTGCCACGCATTGGACCGAGGCGAAACATACGATTTCACAATTGCGGTTCCAAATTATTGAAAAAATAAATGTTCGACCAGGTTTAGATGTGACCAACACGTTGTTACGTAAGGAAATCTTCTGGATCCAAAATCTACATACTTTGACCCCATCTGGTCTTAATAATCGTCTGGATATGTCATGTTTCTTATAATAAGTCTATTTACAGTAAACCTCAGGATTCCCTTGACCCTCAAACTTTTCACCCCATACCACCTGCACTCTCATTCACTTAAAGATTTGTGTTTGGATACAATAGCTCTTGTAAGTTTCTTTATTCTTGAACTTGCTCTTCACTTACTACAGAGCACCCTTAGGTTTTTGGTGTACATTTCCTTCACCTTTTTTATAATATCTTGGCTGCTTTATCTTTACACTCTGATCCTTTTTTGCATTTCTGGAGTCTGGTCTTTTTAATCAGCAGTAATCATTTATCTTTTATTTTCATCACTTTCTGCATATGCGGGCATTTGGTTGTCCCGTTCCCCTTATTTACTCCTGACTCTCTGTTTGTTTACATACTGGCCCCTCGGACCGACATCGGGTTTGTTGTTGACATTTTTATTCCTAGTTTTATTTCGTCCTTCCTAGCCATTTATTTAATCACATTCTTTATTCACCATTGCGCTTTTTGTAATTCACTTGAGATCATGAGGCAGTTTCATGATTCACCACTTTTTGTATGTGCACGCAGCCTCTCAGCACCACATTAATACCATTATATCATGGCGGGACCCGCGGTAGTCCCGTTTCTATATGGCCCCCCCAGGACGTTTCCCACTGGAGCTGTCCTCCATTTCCAAACTTTATTAAGCTGCTATTTGCAGTCTCGCGATTATACCCTTTAGGTACTAGCCTTATTTGAACCAACGGTTCGCGTTCTACTTTTACGGCATTCAAGTAAGTTTCTATCAACTATGTTTTTTCTTGTTTCTTTCAGGCAGCTAAGCGTGTTTTTCAGGCTTTTTCGTATTTTTTACGAGACCGCTCATTTACACTTATCCCTCCATTTGTACGTTTTTCCAGCTCCACATCACTTTGTTCCACCACGCGATTAGCTGTGGGTAAGTGGGAAGCCACGTTTTCTCATATATAACCTGTATGTTTAACCAGCGCTTTCACCAATTATCTTTGCTTCGTTTTTTCTCCCGCAGTATCATACCGGCTGGTATTCACGTTTTTGCTCTTACAATCCGTTCCTCATTGGGTTGCTTTTGGTTTACTAGACGAGGTGAGTTCACCTCGCCATGTATATCCTTTAATCATTTTTCTCTTCTAAAAATTTCTATTAGAGTTCACATTATCACATTCATTATTATCACCACGGTGCCTGACTCTTTCTGGTGGCGTGGTTCTTGCAGCTTTCATTTCATTTCAGTAAACTGTTGTATTTACACACCATAAGTACTGGGCTTAGATTCACTATCAATGTAGTGTGTCTTACAGAGTGATGAACTCACAAGCATTTGTAATGGCTTTTCATTGGGTACAACCAGTATGTTTTTGATTATTAGTAATGTCAATTATTATTGTTTTTCTTGTTTTTAGATTGCCCCTGACGAAGGGACGTGTCGGTCCCGAAATGCATTGGGCTCACCTTTATTTTCTCGTGTACTAACTGTGTTAACCAAAAATGTACCTTGTCTGTATATTGACATATGTTTACTAGCATCAGGATGCACTTTGAGCGATGTGTTTTGTAACAAAATGTTCTATGCATATGTGTGAAAATTACCAACATATATGAAATAATAATATATGTGCATTGAATTGAATTGATTTATTTGATTCCTTTGTATTCGATGAGTTGATTAATAATCAAGGGTCATAGTTACCCCTAGCACTGTGCGCAGTGGAGACTACCGCATGGCTAGTTTCTTTCTCCTTTCAGTTACTATGCTCGATTGACAGCGAGCATACCACTGCAGCACCTCAGTCACAAGTGATAAAACCAAACTTCCATTTTGAATAAACAGGAGTGCGCTGCCCCCCGTCAATTGTCAAAGGAAACAGCATTGTTGAACCAGATACCAAGGTTCTCAACTTTCAGTTTAGGAGTTGGGGTCGGCCCTAAAGCATCTGGCCACCATGCTGTGGACCAGATCAAAAGATGTTTCCCCAGAACCAGGACCTTGTTTTTTTCAGCATTTAGTTTAAGACAGCTGCGGTCCATCCATTCTGCTAACCCTAGCAGACAAAATCTAAACCTGGCTGTAGAAGTACCTTTATCCTGCATCAAGGTGATGATTAGCTGTGTATCATCAGTGTATGACACAATTTTAATGCCATAGTGCTCAATCATGTCAGCAAGGAGACACATATATTGATTAAATAAAGTCAGGCTGAGAGATGAGCCTTGCAGCACTCCCTGCTGCAACGAGAAGGCCTCAGATGTACACAGCTGTTGGCTCACCTTAAGGGTGCGGTTCTGAAGAACACATGTTTGCCATCTCAGAGCTAGGTCCCCGACACCATACTGCCAGAGCCGTTCAAGAAGAAGGCCATGGGATACGGTGCTGAAGGCTGCACTCAGGTTCAACATTACCAACGCAGCTATCTTAGCCCATCAGCAATGAGACTCAAAGACTCTGAGGCAAACAGTAGCGCGGATTCTTAATTTTTATTACACTTATTGCGAGAAATTGGATTGTTGGTTGACTGGGGTGTGAGCCCTGGCCAAGCAGTAACCACAATCCTTATCAGGGTAATATTCTGTGCTCAACCCCCTTGTAGCTTGGCACACAGCAGTCAGGCTTAACTTAGAGGCAAATCTTAAACTATTTGTGCAACACTTCAAACAGTAATACAGTGAAAACACCACACAAAAAGTGTCCCACACCAGATTAGAAAAATAGAGTAGAATGTAATTTATATAACAACAAGACCAAAACAACAAAAATACAATCAGTAGAACCAGAGTTATGAATTTTTACGAATAAAGTGGAAAATATCACCTAAAAGTAGAAAGTGACAACTACAGCTATATGGCCCTGCTGGACCGAGTCAAAGTCAAAAGTTTAGGCCAACTGCGATGGAATGCAGGTCAGATACAGTCCCAGATTAGTCCTGCTGAAGTTTTACCTTCTCAAGTTTTGTTCCAAGAGTCCTCTTTGTGTGGGGGGGGCCACAAAGAGCAAAGAAAGTATCGTGGGAGGCTTTCGGCATGAAGTGAAGAGCAGGCTGCGTGTTCCCGACGGGCGTGCTGGATCTTTACATTGTTGGTCCCCCACGAGCAGTAGATGCTGCAGTGCAAAGAGATTGACTGTGCTCCAGGACCTGAGAGGCATCACTTGGGGGCCAGGAACTCACTGCAGCTGGGTCCAGGAGCTGGTTGGGGAGCCTTTTATGTCCCTGAGGCTCAGACCAGGAGTCCAGCAGATGGAGATACTCTGGAGATACTCTGGGATCCTGGGTTAAATATGAAGTTGCAGGTCCAGTTATTCTCCCCCAGGCAAGAGGGAAGGAGGCAGCCAGGCAGAACAGAGGGGCAGAATTACGTATAGTGCAGCTGTCCAGCAGAGTGGCAGGTATTGTAGCAGCATAGCTGCCCTTCTTCCTGGCAGAGTATCCACAGGTCCAGAAGTGTACTGCGGAGTTGGTGTCTGAGGTTCAGTAGTTATCCACAATTGTGAATTTGAAGTGAGAAGCTTTTAGATGCATGCCTTTAAAGTATACACATGCCCTGTCTCCCTGGCCCCAGACTAACTACAGGGGGTATGAAACACTTTTTGTGGAGACAGGACACATGTATGTGGGGCAGGGCCCAGCTCCTCCCTCCCATCCTGCCAGTGGTGGTCCATCTAGTCACACCTAAGCTCCCCATTCTGCGTGGCTGTCTTGAGGAATAAACAAAGTCCAACTGTCACCCTCACCCAGTCATGTGACTCACTGACAGGCTGCAGGCACCAAATGGCTACGGCAAGAAAAGTTCAACTTTCTGAAAGAGGCATTTTCAGAATTGCAATTTAAAAAGTGACTGCACCATAAATTAGGATTTTAAATTGTGGTTCCAGAGACACCAAACATGAAGGGGTTACCTGTAAATTGTACTTATAAAATGTAATAAGGCAATTGCAATGTTTTCCAGGGAGAGGAAGGCTTTCCAGTAGGAAAATACAAATTTACAGGTTTTTCACCACCAGTATATGTAAAACTCAAACGTACATGTCCTAATTTTTAAATACATTGCACCCTGCCCTCAGAGCTGTCCAGGGCCTACCCTAGATGTGACATATGTATTAAAAATGAAGGTTTGGGCCTGAAAAAAGGTTTATTTTGTCAGGTTGAAATTGATGTTCAAATCTGGTCACACACAGGCTGCAATGGCAGGCCAGAGACATGTTTGTAGTGCTCCTTAAATGGGTGGCAAAATCAGTGCTGCAGACCCACCAGTAGCATTCAATGTACAGCCTCTGGGCACAGATAGGGCTCCTTTACTAGGGACTTACAAGTAAATTGAAGATGCTAATTGGGTATAAGACAAACTGACATGTTTCAAGGAGAGAGCACATACATTTTAGCACTGGTTAGCACTGGTAAAGTGTACAGAATCCTAAGACCAGCAAAAATAAATTCAGCAAAACTATGGAGGGCAAAGGCAAAATTTTGGGGATGACCCTACAGAAAGGACCAAGTCCAACACGTAGCTACCTTGACAACTATATTTGAGAGGAGCCAATAGTTTGAGTAAATTGCTTTTGATAGATTATATAATATTTTCGCTTTTGTCACATTGATCATCAAATACTTTTTTTAAAATTGTTTTATAGGTTTCTTATTGAACTTGTTAGCCCTTTCTGAATCTAGCATTCTATTAATAGATCAAATGTGTGTAAATAATTTCAGGGTGAAAATGCTGTCATTCTGCAGAGCCTTAGTGTAAGTAATCAGGTTGTTGGTTGACCGGGGTGTGAGCCTAGGTCAAACAGAAACCACAATCCTTGTCAGGCTGAGGCACAAGCCATCTCTATATTAACCTGCACTCAGCCCTCTTGTAGCTTGGCACAGAGCAGTCAGGCTTAACTTAGCAGCAATGTGTAAGTATTTGTTCAACACTTCGAACAGTAATAAAGTGAAAACACCACAACAAAAGGATCCCACGTCAAGTTAGAAAAATAGAGTACTTTTTAAAAAAAAAAAAAAAAAAAAATGACCAACCAGTAGAACTGGAGGTATTCACGTTTAAATATTTTAGTGAAAATAGCACCAAAAAGCACAAAGGACCAACTGTAGCTATCTGGTCCCACCGGACCGGAACAAAGTTCAGAACAACCACGATGGAGCGTGGGCCAGCTACAGGCACCCAGTTAGGACCATTGAACAAAGTACCTTAAGTCCTAGTTTGCAGACTGTTAAGAGGATCCGTGTGAAAGATGTGTCACTCAGTCAAAGTCATGAATCATTTCTAAGATGCAGCGAGGCTGTGTTTCAAGGGCCTACATCGTCATCAAGGATCTCGTCGACGGGGCTTGTGATGCGAAGACCGTCATTGAGGATGCGGCGTGCAGTCGGTGCAATGCATCAGTCCTGAGGAGCTGCAAGTCCAGCATCATAGTTGAGGATTCCAACTTTGAGGGAAGCAAGGGCCTGCGCTGAGGATGCGGTCATGCAGTAGGAGTTCCAAAGAGGCCACCAAGGTGATGCGGGTCTTTGCAATGGGTCCAATCCACACAGCAGAAAGGTTGTTGGAAACCTGTTGTGTCCCGCAGGCTTCAGATCAGGAGGCCAGCCAACTAGCCCTTGGAGTCACTCTAGGTTCTGGGTTCAAGAGATGCAGGTCCAGTACTTCTCACCCAGGCAAGGGGGTATAAGCAGCAGGTCAGCAGAGCAGGTCAGGGGTCCAGCAGAGTGCAGTACAGCAGAGTGGCAGTTCTTTCAGCCAGCATTGTAGCAGTATTTCTTACCAGGCAGAGTATCCACAGGTCCAGAAGTGTACTGAAGAGTTGGTATCTGAGGTCCAATATTTATAACCAGTTGTGAGAAGATTCCAGAGGCATGCCTTTGAAGTGCACATGTGCCCTACCTTTTTGGCCCAGGCTCCAGACTAACTACAGGGGGTAGTCAGCCCTTTGTGTGGAGGCAGGACACAGCCTATTTAATTATAAGTGGTGTTGGGTCCAGCTTCTCTCTCTCATCCTGCCAGTGATGGCCCATCTAGTCACACCTAAGCTTCCCATTGTTTGGGGCTGTCTAGGACAAATACACAAAGCCCAACTGTCAACTACACCCAGTCAGGTGACCCAGAGGCAGGCTGCAGGCATCAAACGGCGAAGACAAGAAAATGCCAACTTTCTAAAAGTAATGTACCCGTAGGGAAAAGACCCAATACACCCTTGAGGGCTTGGGCTGATTAAGTGAAAGAGTAATATGCCAACAAGGGATTTCGTTTATGAAAATTCTAACGTTATTGATTTTTTTAAATTAATTAGGTGGGAGAGTTCTTGACAAATACCGACCCATATGTCAATTGACTGAACCAATCATCTGTTTCCATATGATTAATTTTGTACAGTTGATTATTATTCTCTGAAAGTGAGATAGATCTCTGTTTTCTCTTTTTGGAATAGATGTTTTGTCATGAAATGTGGATAATATTCATTTTCTCCTTTTTCATGATTCATTGCACATTCAATTGTTTATTTGTACTCCTTTTAAGCCGAATTGATATATAAAAAGATTTGTGATTATTTCACGAAAAGACTTCCCGTGTGTGTATTTCATATATTTTTTTTGATGATTGGTTCAGTCAATTGACATAAGGGTCGGTATTTGTCAAGAACTCTCCCACCTAATTAATTTCTAAAAATCAATAACGTTAGAATTTTCATAAACGAAATCCCTTGTTGGCATATTACTCTTAAACTTTCTAAAAGTAGCATTTTCAAAATTGTACCTTAAAATCCGACTACACCATAACTTAGGATTTTTCATTACAATTCCAGAGGCACCAAACTTGACCCGTAACATGTTCCCATTTAGAGATTACACTTATGAAATGTAATATGGTAACTCCAGTGTTATCCCATGGGTGAGACAGGCCTTCCAGTAGTCAAAAGAATTTAAGAGTTATTTCACCACCAGGACATGTCAAACATAATGTTATGTTCTGTTAAAAATACTTGTAAAGCGCTACGTGTTCCCTAGGGTGTCTTGGCGCTGTCTCAACAGAAAGCTGGAGGATGCAGACAGAGGGCTATAGAGTGAAAAGCCAGGTCTTCAAAAACTTTCTGAAACCTGTAGAGAGGGTGCTAATCTTATGCGTGATGGCAGAAGATTCCATTACCTGGTTCCACCCCATTTGATTTTCTTAAATCTGAAGGTGGTAACTTTGTGGGATCCCCTTGATCTCAGATTTCTGTTGGGACAATACCAGGAAATTGATTTTCTCAGGACTTCTTGCCCTGCGACATGCAAAGCTTCAAAGGTAAGGCAGAGTGCCTTAAATTTAATGCAATTCTTAATTGTTAGCCAATGTAGTTCTTTGATTGGTTGAGATACAGAGTGATTTTTTGGTAGATTAAGAAGTAATCTAGTGGTAGTGTTTTATAATACCTGAAGTTTCTTAAGATATTGTGCATGAAGGTTAATATAACGTTCATTACAATAATCTATTTTAGGTAGGATTAAAGAAGATACTGTTTTTCTATAATTTTTAGGAATAAAGTGTATAATTTTCCTTATGATTATAAGTGTTTTACAGGAGGAAGATAGAACCGAATTAACTTGCTTGCCAAAGTTAAGCTTATTGTCAAGCATTCCTCCAAGGCTTTTTGCCTTTGTGGTGGGTTGGAGTAGGGCACCCAATTCCGCTGGCCAACATGCGGCAGACCAGTAATGAAGGTTGTTTCCCAGAAGAATCACTTTAATTTTATCTGAACTAAGTCTGAGATAGTGCTTAGTCATCCATCTGCGAATCTCTCCCATGCAATTATGAAGCTGATGACTGGTGTAACTGGCGTCATTTGTAGCATATCAAACGATTTGCGTGTCATCTCTTACACAGAGATTAAACAGGGTGAGACTAAGGGATGATCCCTGTGGCACCCCGCAAGGTAAAAGGAAAGTGCTGGAATAAAAATTCTTCAGTTTCACTGTATTTTCCCTGTTCTTTTGGAATGAGTTAAGACTATGTTTTTAATGCCTTGATCTTTCACGTTTGAAAGCAGGGTAGGGTGGTCTATGGTATCGAAGGCTGCAGACAGATCTAACAAGATCAGTGCAGCTGTACCTCCTCCATCTAGGATGAGTTTAAGTTCACCCGTTGCTTTAATAAGGACTGTCTCAATGCTATGTTATGATCTAAATCCATATTGTGTTGGATCTAATAGATCGTTCTCTAAAATAAATTTATTGAGTTGTTTGTTCATGATTTTTTCAATTATTTTAGATGGAAATGGAAGTCTGGGAATAGGTCGGTAGTTAGATGGATCTCCTGAGTCAAGGGTGTTTTTTTTGAAAAGCAGAAGTATGGAAGCCCTTTTCCAGGGAGTGAGAAAGATCCCTGTGCTGGACATAGAATTGAAGATATTCGTAAGTACATTGGCAGCCCTCTCTGTAATTAATTTTAGCACAGATGGAGGGCAGGTATCTTCTAGAGACCCTGATTTAGTAGTCTGAATGAGATTCAAGGTTTGCATCACTGTGAAAGGGGAGAAATTAGTCAAAGTGGGACAAGGGTGATTGTTAGTCGTTGGGCTCTCAAGGGCCCCTATACCTATTTGTGCTATTAGATTCTTAGGATGAGGAAATAAGTGATAAATGTGATCCACTTAATTTCTAAAATATTGGTTAATGGGGTCACAGAAGGTTTGGCTGCAGCAGAATCCCTTAGTTTCTGGTTGCTTCTTGAGGCTATTTATTAATTGAAATAATTCTCTAGACAAGTTTTTTGCTGATTCAATCTGTAAGATAAAATTTCGGTCAGATGGGATTTATATTTGGCTAGAGCTTGTTTATAAGCTTCCTTTTTGTGGAGCTCATAATTGAGTCTTCATTTCCTCTCTTGGCACCTACAGTGTGGTTTTTCTTGTCTGAGGGACTCGGAAAACCAAGGTGCTGACGTTTTTTTCCTACCTTGTGTGGTCTTTTTTATGGGAGCTCCTTGGCTGAGGGCCATCTCTAACCAATTATTATAGTTCTGAGTAGCTAGCTTGGGGTTTTCCATGTGTGTATGTGTGGTTTTTGCAAGTCATAACTATAGTTGATGACTATCTATTTTGGATCATGCTCTATAGATGGCCATTGTCTGCTTTATTATTAGGACATAATGCTGAGCTTACACCTTTTAGCTAAACAAAAATGGTGACGTGACCTGACTAAGAAAGCGGTAAAAATCAAGATTGGTGATGGAGCTATTGTTTAAGAAAATGGCATCCAGTGTGTGGCCGGCTGTGTGCGTGGCGTTTTGCACGTGCTGCAAGAGACCAAAGGCATTCATGAGTTCTACCAGAGCTATTGTGTCCTTCTCTTTTTTGGATTCTAAATTAAAGTTTAGATCTCCAAGAATTGTAAACTCCATATGGCAAATTTCATACTCTACAAGGGAATTAATGTTGTTAAGGAAATTACCTCTGAGACCCGGTGGACGATAAACAACGGTTCCTCTAAAGGACAGTTTTTGGACAATTCAAACCAAAACCCTATGGCTTCACAGTCTTCATTAGACATAGCTGTAAATCTGGCCCTGATATTCTCCCTATGAATAATTCTAAGCCCCCCACCCCTTTTAATTGGAGGATCCAGTCTATGCGTGGTGTAGCCCGACAAGATTGCTGCTAAGAGTTCTGGGGTTGAGGCACTTTTTGCCCAGGTTTCTGTAATAAGAATTATATCTGGTTGTTTGCGCCAATTACCTCCGCCATTTCAAAGGCATGCTTTACCAGTGATTGTGCATTAATTAGGGCACATCGATAATGAGGAGGTGGCTTCCACGAATAAATGTTACAGCGATGTGTAGAAAGGCTTTGCGGTAGAGAAGGAGCTGGAAGATTAAAACCGCAGTACCTACAGCATAAGCTGTTACCAGACCAATGAGAAATCATGTTAAAATGAGTACAGTTGGGTTTCTTTCCCCTAAAAGCTGATAGATATTTAATTGAAAAGTAGATTCTATCTCTACGATTTGAGGTAAAACAGGGCTCCGCCCTCGGCGAGATCCAGGTGCTGACGAGTGCAGTTGGTCTTGCCATTGGTGCGCCCACTGCGCGAGTCCGCTGCGCGCCGGTGCCATCCTCTGATTTCATGGTGCAAATGTAGGGCAGGCAAAAGTAGGGCAGGCAAACAACTAGACCGCCGCCCACCCAAAATGGCGGCTGCAGTCGAGAAGGGACGAAGCAGTACAACTCCCTCCACTCAATCAGCAGGAAGTGTTGTGATGGACAGGGGAGGAAACTGAGTCACCAACTAAAAACCGGCAGACTAGCTGACTAAGAAACAAAAGGTATATGTTACCTGACAAATTATCTGGAAGAATAAATCACCCACTTATGATACGTAAAAGAATAAAAGAAAGGTACTGTGTAATAATAAATGTCATACTTTCTAATTACATTGCACAATGTGACTCTACATTAGGGTCACTTATATGTATTAAAAAGGAAGCTTGGTGCAAGGTGAAAGGTTTATTTTGTCAGACCAAAATAGTAGTTTAAGATGCACACACATAGGCTGCAATGGCAGGCCTAAGGCATGTTTAAAGTGCTACTTGAGTGGATGGCACTGGAAGTGCTGCAGGCCCACTAGTAGCATATAATTTATAGGCCCTAGGCCTACAACACATGCAACCCACACACCCTTGTACCATGGTGCCAGGGTGCCTGCGTTGGTGCTTGGCTGCCAAAACGGGGACAGTGCAAGGGAAAGGACAAGAATGCGCTGTATTGCTTAAATATGTCACATTCTTGCCCTTTCCCAGTGACACGGGGCAGCATAGCAAAGTCTTGGAGTTCCCAGTGATTTCCTTGCTGCAAGAGTGCAAGCATGTGGTATCATCGAGGGAATCTGTAATAACAGAATCACAAGGTACATTGGCAATCCAAATGATTAACTTTTCAGAGTTGTGCACAAAGCAATCCTGGGGATTTATTTCAATGGTAGCATTGCATGAATGTGGGGTGCAAAAGGGGATTCCTGTGCCACACACATGTATACTGCCAATGGAATCACATTTTACTGTACGTACGAGCTCACCGCAAGGAAGGTAACCCTTGGGATAACCAATCTAAAATGATGATGGGAGAGGTCTTCTACTGCCTGTGTCCTGGGGAATACCTGTCCATTGCCTACTGTGCATGTACACCAGGCAAGTGGGTGAATTTGTGGGGATTTTTTGAGGGATGGGGTATTCAGAAACTTTTCCTCTAACTTTCAAAACCCGCTCACCATCTCAGTGGCAATAGTAAGCTCCTGTCCACGCATGCTTATGCTATGTGCTATCAAAGGATTCTTGAAGTGACGCGGTTTGTACTGTGTAAGACTGAGATATAATTAAGGAAGGGAGGACACTGATCTAGGTACCACTTCAAAAAGGAGGTATCTGAGGAAACCGAAAGCACTCACAGCTTAATTATTTCTGGTTGATTTGTACTAGATCGACCCTTCGTAGCAGGACCAGCTTTGGGTGTGCCCCCCGCTTAATTTGCAAAAACAAGCACTGATGGAGGCCTGGAAAATAAACAGACTGAATTGGCATGGTGATTATTTTTATACTATGTATCTCTGCAACTGCAAATGATATTTGCTAGAGAAAAAATGGTTGTTCTATAGTTACAAAGTTGCAGACTTCAACTAAGCAAATTTTTCAGATGTACATCGAGATATGTAAATGGATCTATACAAACAATAGCGGGTAGATGATTGATTGATCCGACCTAATGAATATTCATACCTAATTCACAAACAGATATTCATCCACTGTGCTGTCCCTGCACAATTCTTTTATACTAGCTTCAGCTCCACGTAGGTATATCTATCATCAATTCGGATGTCAATCTCGTTTACAGACCTTCTTGAAAGCTGTGCTCGTCTCCAAAATAGCCATTAAACAGGGATATTTACAGATTCCTTAAACACAAACTTAGATGAGCCATTTTCATGACATAGAACTGACAAAGTACAATTCTATTGAAATACCAATTTGGTAATTTACCAGATGGGCAAAATTTAAAGATTTGGCAAATGGGTTTCCCCATCTCAAACTTGACTGAATTCGATTCCACCTTATTAAATGTCCAATGGCACTTGTGATAAGACAGACAGGATATCCGTCACGTTTGTGGTGAGCACCCATCTAGCGTACTCTAAATAAGGCTCTCTGGCCCAGATTTTCGAAGGTGTCAGGCAATGCAGCACAGCACCCAAAGATGCTCTGCTGCATTGTGTGACAGGGAGGGAGCAGGAGAGCAACATATTCACATAGAGATGGCTCTCTCCTCCTCTGCTCACACCCTAGGGCCATATCCCTAGGGTTTGTGCTTAAGTCTAGCATATGTTTTGTACAGGAAGGGTACATTTCCTGCACAAAATTCTATACCTAGGCAAGTTTAAAAGCTTGTGTGCTGTACAGTGCAGCATGCATGCAAAGTCGGAAATGCACAGAGAAATGAAAACATTTCTCTGTGTAATGCCTGCTTTTCAGTTGCGTTAATTTTTGGTGCTAACCCCTTTCTACTAATGTTTGAGAACTGGGTTTAGCGTCAAAAAGCATTAGTACACCCACGTTCTTATGTATTACATATCTTGCATATAATCATGGGTGTACATGATAAACAAAACAAAAAACAAAAGATCAGGGCACTAGAAACCTGCACCAGTCAGTCTAGTATTCTGTAGTATACTTGCAAAGGTGCGGTGCAAAGAGCCAGGGGCGTGACCTTCTTACGTCCCTAATTGTTTTGCAAAGCCAAAAATACAAGAAGCAGGAATGGCTCAGCACACAGCTATAGTTATGTGTAACCAACAATTGTATACGTCAGTAACAGACAGTTATAAATACATGAACAATAACATAATGTCTCCCAAAGGATTCACAACGGACTTCAGTTTCTTAATGATGAAATTTTCTTTATTCTTTTTTTCAAGGTTTCTGGTCTTTTTTTTTTTTTTTTTAAAGCACAGCATACAGTTCACAGCCGTCGCGGCGCGTTTCGTCCCAACGGGACTTCTTCAAGGAGAGGATGTGGTCCGTCGGCTTAAACTGCCGACTTAGGTGCAGGAAACCATGGTTCGAGCCTCGAGGTCGCGTCCACATCCTGTGATTCTGGGCAAATAACTTAATCTCCCCGTGCCTGAATATGTAATGTAAATACGGTGCTCATGTACAGCGCTCCAATACCTTCGGGTCGAGTTCGCGCTATATTAAAGATGCACAAAAAGGCTCAACAAAAACGGTGCATGCAAAGTCCAATGTGACGCTAAGTACTATATAAACAGGTATTTGGAAATCATAAATCTCTGTGTTGAAAAAACGGACAACTATATTATGTTGTCAAGAATAGGTAAGTAAAGGTTTGATAACCACGGCCGGACGCAATGACGTTTAGCGGCGTAGTCCAAAGTCAGAGTTTCAAAAAGTTAATCAGAAACTGATGTCCTGAATAAGACCTTTATATATATGAAAGATTTAACTAAGTTACGTGACATATACAATTGTTGGTTACACATAACTATAGCTGTGTGCTGAGTCATTCCTGCTTCATGGGTGTACATGATGTAGCAAAATGACTTCCGACTATTTGGAACAATAAGGCCCTAAAATTATGTACCAGAAATGATGTAGGGGAGAAAAAGAATAGCAAGAATAGTAAAAAGAGAGATGAGGGTCAAAAAATTCTTTATTTCTATTTATTCCACGAAACTAAACAAAAAATGTGGAGGACAGTAGGAAGATGGACATAAGAGAGCCCTTAAAATTAAAGAGATGCGTAGAAAGCGGCAACAGACCCCTATCAATTATTAAACACAATGTTTTGTTTTCAAGTCGGTATTACTCCTTAAAACTGTACAGTATGCTTTCAGAAATTGTTGGAAATCTTATTCTCAAATGCTGGGCAGATCACAGCACTCCCACACACCCTACTTGGTGAAACTGCTGCACTCAGGCGAATGGGATTTTATGCTCCTTGTCTGATGTCATCATCTCGCAGATCTCTGTTAAAAGCAAAGTGCAATGTAAAAGATGCCTGTGACCGCCATATTTGGCGTATTCAGATAGACCCACCCAATAGTAAATGTGCACATTTTCGACCACTGTTTGCATAACACTAAAATATTGTGCTATTGGTCAAGAATTCACCAATCGGTTCTTTTCTACGAGGTAACTGAGCTGCTCGGGGATATCTCTCTTGCATTAGATGTAATTCTGCACTCAGGTGGAAGGACACCCTTTCAGTTTTTAGGTTTTTCTTGAAACATGAAGTAGGTGGTGACATGTCGGCCGGTAAGATTTAACACTTGATATGATCAGCTTTTCAAATAAATGCAGTAATTATGGGGGTAAAGATAATATATAATTGGAAACTAAATTGTTTCATTAATATAAGCAAAAACTGCCAAGTTAATTTGTTGAACAGGAAGAAACATAAATGGTTGTGGAAACACAAGTTTCTTCCTGAAAATAGTCAAAACCATTAGATGGCTTTCATAAACGACAGAGAACAATCGCCATTCTCTGGCACTGGTTTAAAGGGAAATTATGTTTTTTGAGTTGGCAGTGCCTCTATAGTCAAGGAAAGATGTTTTAGATGAATACAACTTAACTAAAAGAGTTGTCGTTATAAAATGGTATTTAATAAATTAGGTGTCAAGTAAACATATATTTTGGGGGAAATGTAAATGTTTCTCAAAAACATGTCAAAACTTCTCTAAAATGATAACTCTGGAGCCCAGTCTTAAGAAATATATATTTTTCACATTGCTATCTTTATATTTTCCTTTTTTTATTTGCCCATCCTATCTAGATTTCACCTTAATTTGTTCGCTGTGAAAACAGTGAATTCCAATTAGTACCGCCCGCATGTATGTAATCGATAAACATCCACTCATATGTGAATACCTATTGGATTGTAGCGCTATAAGCAGCCATATATAAACCCTAGCACGGTATTACTAACAATCATTTAAATCTGCAGGTACTTACGTTTCATTTGATAATCTCTTCCATATTTAAATGCATAATCTGGCACTTTGCACAGGAAGGGATTCTTGACAGTTTTGAAAGTCACTCGTGGGAATGCATAATCCCTACCTGTACCCATTTAAAAAAATAAATATAGACATCAAAACAGATTGTTTTTTCTCTGTGCTCATGTGTAAAAATCGGTTAAAAATAAAGGAAATCTTTGAGTTTTAAATATAAAATAAAAGGCCTAGTGACCCAATTTTCAAAACGTCTTCCACAGTTGCATCTGACTTTTACAAGGACAGAGTGGGCAACTCTGCAAACAAATTCTAATTATGACGATGAGGGCAAGGATCAGTGTGGTTTTGCATGTAGAAATGTCCTATATGAGTGTATAAATCAATCCATGTATGCACATTGGCATGTAGGACAAGAGTAGGGGTGGGCGGAATTTGCAAAATTCACTTTCGCAAATTATAGCGAAAATGTTAAAAATCTCCGCAAACACGCGGAAATATCGCGAAGATGTGGATGTTTTTTTCCTGCCCGTTCGCGGTATTTTCTGCGTGGTTGCGGCTCGCCAACTTACCCATGCGGTTGCTCGCGGGCGCGGCCATCTTGTTTCCACTTGTCTCGCGGTGCATGATCGCGAGAAGAAAGACGTGATGGCACGTCGAATGACGTTACTGCGGGCGCGAACTGTCGCGAGACAGCGCAAATGGCTACCGACAATCCAACATCTCGTGGAGAACGCGACCGGATCGGGAAAACTTATTGGCGAACGCGGGGATTCAGGTAAGGCGATCGCGCGCACGCGAGAATGTATTATTTTACAGCGCGAGCAGGCAAAAAATTTCCGGTAAAATGCGGATTGCGGAAATTGACATTTTCGCGCTCTCCGCGGAACGCGAAAATGTCAAATTATCGCAATTTCCGCGAGCGGAACGGAATTTTAGCCCAGGCCTAGACAAGAGTAGCATGTATTTTAAGGGCGGTGTGACAGGGCGGGCCGTGAAAAGGAGGAGAATACACATTGGAACCTATTCACAAAAGCATTTTGTACTATGTAAAGTACTACTACGCCTGTAGTTCTCTTTTACGTACTTTTAGAATACATTTGTGAATTCACCCCAAATCATTTAAAAATGTATGAAAATTGAAATTTGTAAGGACTTTTTCTGTGCAGTTTATAAAGATAGAAAGGATTGTGCCCTCTTTGCTCTTTTACTGATAGGGAGTGGGATTTTTTTGGGCTAATTCACAAACGCACATAAGAGTAGGTAACAGAAAACTCCTGTAACACTATGTCCTGTGGTCCTAAATGAGTTTGTAAATCGTCTCCAACTCCACAGCCACACATATTTGCTTTGTCTTTCCACAATGCAGCAGTTCAAAATGTCCACCTTAATAAATCAGGCATGAGGGATGCAGGAGGTGTGGGAAAACACATACAACAGCCCTATTTTTTAAGCATGTTTGAAGGCATGGAAATATTTACAGATGATTATTATAGAATTTTTTTTAAAACAGCAATATTACTATCAGCCGCGGTCGGTAGTAGGAGTAACTGCAGGGCGGTGACGTGGGGAGGGGCAGGGTGGGGATTAGTAAACTATGGATTACGGAGGTTTACAGGTAAATTAACATATAAATTAATAAAACGAATTTCGTTGCGTGCACTGCAGCCCCAAATGCGATGCAGTGCACGCAACAAAATTAATAATTATATGTTAACTTACCTGTAAACCTCCGAAATCCATAGGTTACTACCCCCACCCTGCCCCTCCCCCTCCCCACGTCACCGCCCTGCAGTTACTCCTACTACCGACCGCGGCTAATTACTATGCAAGTGGATTTTCCCCAATGCCAATAACCCATGCGTGTAGTGTTAGAGGAAAGAAGCATACAGCAGGAAAGTTTTGAAAAGTGCAAACATTTCTCAATTAGGGTGGCTACATCTGAACTTTAGGAAAAAGCGGTAAATATCTCCTATGCATAGGCATATTCCTTCAAAAGCTAAGACATATACTTTGTCATGAATCAGAACAAACCAGAATTTAACTTTGAAACACTCTATGCCTAGCACCTAGCGACTCTGTGCGGTCTTGTTTGCTATTAAGATGAGTTCAGCCATAGTGGAGAACTATACAGCACCTAAGTCCAATAAGTAAATAGAAACAAAGTTGTATCATGTGCTTTCTAGGTGTGGCGGTAACTTAAATTCCGTGTAGTGTATTCATAAGAATTACCCCAAGATTCTATGAGATTAGACTGAATTATGTGAGAGCAGTAAATCTACATTTAGCACTAATTTCTTAGCTCAAAAATCCCCCGCATCGTACAAAAAGGGTGTTAGGATGAGGAAATAGTGCTAAATGCAACAGAACATAAACAGCAGTGCGAGTAGCCGCTAGCTAAATGTGTTCTCGCAGGTGGACTTTTTTTCCACCTAATTAAACTTAAATATGCAAGAGCATTAAAGAGTACCTTGGAATTACCAAAATTACTATGATTACTCTGACGTACTTGATACTTCGCCCATGCCTAGTGTTTTCCACTGACACATACTCTGAAATGCACAAACACTGAAAGATATTCATTCTACCTGACAAATAGAGGCAAATTACTGAAGGCCTCATTTATGAGACTCCTTGCGCCTCTGGAACATCACTTTTTGTGACGTTGTGTGGCGCAGAAGCCTGCGTGATATTTATCAGGCAACACTAAGCCACTTTTTTGGGCTTAATGCTGCCTTAAAAAGGGGCATTCAATGGGGGTTGCTGGGGGCATTCCCAGAAACATCCATGGCCCTTTGACACTGCCCCCAGATTTACGAGAAATAGTAAATCTGAGGCAGTGCCAAAAGCGTATGCCTCCCCAGGGGAGGCGGAAGGGAGGCGCAATGAGGACAAATATCTTTATTCCTTTTGCAGCACACATAGAAAGAGGAGGATTATTTTGTACAGAAAGTTTTTCCATTCCTGTACAAAAATAAACATTCCCGCAATGCAGGCACCCGTGCACCATGGTGCAAAGGTGCCTGCGATGGCGCACAGCAGCCCATTGTGCGCCAGCGCAGGGAAAAAGGACAGGAATGCGCCGTATCTATAGATACGACGCATTCCTGCTCTTTTCTTTTGCCGTAGGGAAGCGCATCAGGAAGACCTGCTGCGCTGCCCTATGTCAAAACCTCATAAATGATGCCCTGAATATCCAGCTTCAGTGGCACTGTGGATGCAACCATCTGGCCAATGTACCTGGCAAACCTAGCCAGCGTATTACCTCAATGTGGGCAAAATAAAAAATGTACCTCTTTAGACAATGCGCATGTCACAATTGTGAATCAATACCTGCAGGTTTTCTCTTTACATTTTAGCCAAACTACACTTTTTAAACGTTGTTTTAGTCAACTTCGTATGTCTATTAACCCAAAACTAGTAATTCATCAATCCACAATTCTGCCAGTTTTTCCATGTTCCATAAGGTCTTCACCATCATTTAAGACAAATAATTTGTTGAATTGTCGTGTCCTTTTTAAGTGGTGTCATATATGCATTTTTCAGGAAAACAGGTGTATTTGCTTCCATGTTTGTTGTGTGAATGTCTTGTGTGAATCTCTTGGGCCATGATGGAGCATGAGAATTTCTAACTGTGTGTTAATGTTTCCTTGCACATGTATATCACAGCTTGCACGGAAATATTACAGAATTGAATTTGAATATTTTTTATATTAATCTGAAGTGTTCATCAGCCCTAACATGCCTGCTAAGTTTCATGATTCCCGTAGGTTTAGAAGCCATTTAATTCTGCACATTTTCTGCTTCTCACAACTAAGCGTGACCTCACTTCCAATGTTGGCAAACAAAAGCATGCTTTTAGGAAGATAGTGAATTCAGGAGTATGAGTGTGTATCTTTATGTTCATTTCAAAAACTTCTTGCATTCTCTCCATGGGAATATCTTACCTCCTGCTCATTACCAGTTTCTGTCACGTGTTGATGCTCCATAGAAATGCATTAAGAGAAAAGTGTATAAAGAACAGTAGAAAAGTGTATACATTTTAGAATAACATGTCAAATGTTCCAAACGGCTTTTTGAGTGAGAATTATGATCTGTTGCAATGACAGTTATCACCTGATTATTTGCTGTGTCACTAGCTATTTTTACATTATTATTTTTTTGCAGAGTTTTATATAGCGCAAACTTGACCCGAATCCAATCGGGTATCAGAGCGCTTTACATAGCACCAGTTACGTTACATGAGGACACACATTCATTTTTTGTTAGGCACGGGGAGATTAAGTGATTTGCCCAGATTCACAGGATGTTCAGCGGCATTATTGAGACACTAACCAGTTCCCCAGGTCCGAGGTCGAGCGCCCTAGCCATTAGGCCAACTCCTCTCCCCAATTAAACACATGTTAGACTTTTAGGTCTTCAGAAATGTTGTGTTTTCTTTTAAGAAGAAGGCTGGAAATGTCTATAGTAATGCACATCACAAAAAACTCTTTGAAAGAGTATGGAAAAGTCCACTGAGGATTTAGAATTCAGTAATTGTTTAATAAAAATATTCAGGAGTCCAATATTTGGGGGAGCTCACAGCCATTACTGCTAAATGCTGAGGGCCAAATTTATCAAAGACTTGTGTCACCTTTGCACCATGCAATGGGGCACAAGAGTGACGCAACTCTTAATTTAGATTTATCAAGCCACACAGGGCCATCTTGTGTAGACTTGCTTGGCAAATCTAGAGTAATGCAAGGCAGCGCATATCGCTGCATTGCATTACTCTGCCACAGGGAAGCTTTCCATGGGTGGAGAGTGGGTGTTCCCACGCATCCACCCATAGATGTGGTGCATTCCCAGATTTACCATGAGTGGTAGACCTGGGAATGAGTAATAATTCGATGCCTCCCCAGGAGAGGTGTAACGAGCAGAAATATCTTTCTTTCTCCTCATTACTTCCTCTATAATATAGAAAGAGGGAAATGTCTCTCAGGATTGTTTTTGTACTGGGAGATACCCCTTGCTGCACAAAAACAATACTGCTTACAACACAGGCACCCTTGCACCATGACGCAAGGGTGCCTGCATTGGCACTAGGTAGCACATTGTGCGCCAGCGCAGGTAAAAGGTAGGAATGTGCAGTCTAATGTTAGATACTACACATTCCTCCCCTTTCCCTATCACACAGCACAGGAAGGTGAGTTGATGCATTGCAGGAGTTTATAATAATTATGCCCCCAAATTTTCACAGTCATGCAAAAATAAAATGATTGCAATAAATGATGATTTTATCCACAACAGTGTTGCTTATATTTTATGTCGCTGGTTAGCTTTTACAAAAGAATATAATTTATATATGTTACCATTTATATAAGAGACTTAGGGAATACTTACTAGAAAATGATGCAGCACGGCACTGCAAGCGATCTTGATGTGCCGAGCTGCATCATAAAGAAAGTGCAGGGATGTGTCATACTTACAGCAATGTGAAGCATCCCTGTGCTTTCCTCTGTGCTGGCACACAATTGGCTATCTAACACCAACGTAGGCACCCTTTCACCATGGTGTAAGAGTGCCTGCGTTGCAGGGATGATTGTTTTTGTGAAGGAAAGGACACCTTTCCGCACAAAAACAATCATTGATGGCGTTTTCCTACTTCTATGTGTGCTGCGTTCTAAGAGCAAAAAAAGAGGACAAATAAGGATGTTTCTCCTCGTTGCACCACTTTAAGGCCTCTTCTAGGGGAAGTGTTAGAATCTGTTGCATTCTCATGTTTGTGAAATCTTGTAAATCTGGTAATGTGTCAGAATCCATGGGTGTTGCGTGGGAACACTCACAGCAACACCCATGGAATGCCCCTTTCATGCAGAGTAATGCGTGAAAGGGGGCCATATTTACTAGGCCATGAAAAGTCATGCATGGTGACTTTGCCTGGTGTAGTAAAAATGGCTCAGCATTGTGCACCATCAGCGCGTCAAAAAAAGTTACTCTTCGGTGGTGCAGGGGCCTTGTAAATATGCCTCTAGGTCTCTCTACCTTTAAAAATACATTATTGACTTCTTGTAGTGCTCATGACTGTTCACTGATGAGTAGATTTACTAAATTTATATCAACTATTATGTTGAGATCACAGAATATTGATGCTGCTTAAATATAGTCATTTTATTGTATTGCTTAAGGATAGCCATGTCACTAACGTATTTATAGTTTATATTAACAAAAGGCAGTAGAGGAAGTTAATTTGCAAACATCAGTTCTGTTTAGAATTGCTTTTTTAGAGGAATATAGTTTTCATTGACTGCCAATAGCGATTTATTAATTCAAAAAACACGGAAGTTGCCTAGCTTTGATGTCACCTCATGCCTTTTTCTTCATCATTCTAAATGTCCTTTTGTTTTTCATCACTTTGTGGGGATTCTTTTAATCCCTGCTTTCTCGCCTTATCGCTGGTTTCCTCTGTTTCTTTTCCTCCTTCTTTTCCCATGTCTGCTTTTCTCTTTCTTTGTCCCTTAAAAAGTCTTATGGTGTAATGTACGTCCTGGACTCCCAAAACGATCTCCTTCGTCCACCATATGCAGCCACCAGCAAAAATGAAGCACTGTTTCTGATGAAACGCTTCCCTCAACTTGACCTGTTCAAAACTGTACTGCTCACCATTTTACAATCTGCTCCAACATTGGATTACATAAGTAATCCTTTGATTTTAAAGGGGTTTAAGATAATCTTACATCATTCAGCAAGATATCCTCTGTGCTCCACGCGTCGCCCTTACTGACAGCTGACCCCTCTGCTCACAGCCCTCCAGCAACACTCCCTGAAATGTGCCCCAACCCAACCTCACCATCTGTGCTCGTCTGTATCCAGCGAGACTCCTCTCCGCACCTTCCTTTACACGGGTCTGCAGCCCCCGCTGCATTTTGAAGTGTAAGCCCTTCCCTTGTCTTCGGTAATCAGCACCAGTCAAGTTTTCTTTCTTCTTTGCATAATGTATCTTCTTATTTTCGTGATGCGTCATTGCGCCTGTTGATGTCACTTCCTTTTTCCCCGGAAGTTTCCAAATATTGATATCCCATGTTTTATGTTTGCTCAGTTTACACTATTAAGCACAGATCAGAAATAATTCGCCACTTCGGTATCGACATATCCATTTCCTCTGAAGTTTCTACTAAAATCTACTGATGCCTGATGTGAGCACTTTAGCCCTTGACATTCGAAATGGATAAAAGCAAAGAGGGACTTTGGGAGAGTAGCATAATGAAAGGACAACGATCTGTGGTAGTAAAGAAAAACACAATTAGCAATTAGAGGGAGGAAAAAATGATAAAGGGACGCCTGGGGTCAATGAAAGTATATGAAGACAACAGTAGGGAGGGGGGGGGAGGACTATTGCATGGGCTGGTGTAATCTACCTCCAATATTTCTTGCAAGCTACCTAATGAAAAGTTATGACCGAGGCCTGCGTTGCTCATCTCGGCAAGTACCAGATATCTGCCTACAGACAGGACTTAACACATTCATTTCTGAAATACTTGAAAATGGTTACAAAGAAATCTATTTTATAAAATAAACGAAAAAGTGTTGCTTTAGAAAATTATGTGTTTATGAAAGAGGAAAAATGGAAATATGCAGATTTTAAAACTGATGAAATGTTCAAAATCATTCAAAGCCGCATACAATGCACAGGCAAGCTATGGTTTAAATTTCTATTGGACAAAGAGAAATGATATACTTTTATAAGAACGAAGGTCACAGTTTTATCTGTCTATGTGGGACGACGATAAGAAGGTGACCCTCTATGTATCTTTTAAGAAGAATCGAACTTTAACGTTTTACACGTATCAAATTACATCCCTCGTGTTCACGCTGTTCTTTTTCTTCGTTTAAGTACCCCAAAAGGTTATTAACTAAAGCTATGCAAGATTGTTGTTTTAAAGACACGATTTAAAATCAGACGCTAACTTTTTTTGCAAATTAGCCGGCCCCATTTCGGAGAATGCTATTAAAGTATTACACAAATTCCCAGAGTGAAGCGTAGACCGTCCTATTAAATAAGTAATGTACAACCAGAGACAAAAAGTAGCATCAGACAAAATGATACAATGGCAAGAACATGCAGTTATTTTTCTTTTTTAAATATACAAAGCAAGATTTTCACAAGGCAACACAGCCCCCTTGTGGATGCAAATATTATTGACATAGGAAGAACTGGAAACTGAACCATCATGTATTTGTTACCTTGAGCACTTCTGGCCCTACACAGTGATTGTCAGGATTTTATTTTATTTCCTTCGCTCTTTTGCTCAAAATATTGTCGCAGTTATTTATTTCGCAGTATGCTAGGAATATATTTTCTCGATTGTTGTTCAAATAAAGCAAACTGACGAATTAAAATGTTATTGTAGGTTTAGTACAGCTGAAAATGCACCTTCTGTTGAACACTACTCTTGATAAGGTTAATAAAATGATGACACAAGAAAGGAAACACAAATACAAAACACTTCACTTTGTTACTCTAATTTCAAAGAAGAGCAAAATAAAATACCCTTTTGTCGCAGCATTCCATTATCCGTACTGACTAATGCAAATGTTAAAAGGAATTTGCATACATGTCTGCACAGGAACCTGAAACCCGTATTGAACTTTACGAGACCGCGCAAACATGGAATAAATTAAATGGGGCAACCTATCGCTAGAGGACCTAAGCCCAGCCAATCAGGTGGCACGAAACAGAGCGTGGGGTACCTCAAAGGCAACACAACTCCAGCTGGCAGAGACAAATAACGCTCCGCGACGCATGCAGTTAGAGCATGGCATTAAAATAATAATAACGCAAGGTGAGACAGTTCAAAGCAAACGTGCACAGGCTAAAACAATAGAGCATCAAAACGCATTTCTTGATCCAGTAACTGGTGCCTTTCAATTCTGTTTCTGAGCGCTGAGTTTTAGGTCCTGTTATCTACAAGGTCAGATTTAACAAACAGCAGAACAATTCACACGATAACTTATTGTACTTAAATGTTGCACATGTAAAATGCGATTTTATTTCAATAGAAAGAAGGGGACAGTGTAGTGGTACCTCTTACACAAGGCGGTACATCACCAGACTATAATTGTGTCTGGATAATTTAGGTGTCACATTTCTGAATTGTTGTTAATGTTTTGTATCTACCTGTTTTTTTTCATAATGTTTCACTCTGGAAAAACTCAATTGTCCATTGTATATGTGTGTTACCTTTGCCTATCATTTAACGTTTGTTTAGGTGATTCCTTTGTGTGCTGTTTAATGTTGTTTTTATCGTTTACTCCAAATAAATAGGTCTTCGAGATTTTTCACAATATTTGTAGGCCTTTTCAGATCAAAGTTTTACTGGCAGCGAGTCTTCAGCCACTAAGAATGTTGTATCCTAAAAACATTTTCTCCCTGAAACTCACGTGCGCCGTCCTGCAACCTTACAGCTTTGTAGTTCTCTCGAAAAGCCATGTTGGAACAGTATTATTATACATTTCAAATTAGATGTGAGTGGCATGTTTGTTTTGATCGATTTCCAAAGGTAAAATAGTGTTTGTACCTACATGTATCTGTGGGTGATTTTCGGTACGACCCTTGATGCCACCGTCAGCCACTAGGGTTTTCGAAAATCGGTGTGATGCATACATTTAAGGTTCATGGCAGCTCCCAGCTGGCGCAGGGTTAAAGAGTGTAATACACACATGCTGATATGCTTAGGGAGTAGTGGTATGGTATGATTCTGTCATCAATTTCTGCCTCCAATGATTACCCTGGCAATTCTCGGTTTTTTCTTCCCACTCATAATTATTTACACGTTTTTGAAAGGTTGGTAAAAAAAAATGCCCTTTGCTTTATTGCACGTCTTGTACACATTAACACCCAGTAAATGATGAATCTATTTGCTCTGCAGATTCTGAATTTAGCAAGTGCAGCAGGTGTGCAATTAACACAGTCCTCGAAAGTACTTACAATTCCCCACCGATGAGTACTTACTGTACGTAAACATGTGGCTCTACTGCCTACTGATACTATTGTAAAATACATGGGAGGAACTTACATCAGATACCTATCAGTTTAAAATGAAATGTTGGAGGGCAAACAATGACTGTCCTCACGACAGTAATCCTATGAATACAATTTTAAGAATGAAAATAAGTGTTAATTGATGAAGATTTTTGAGCCTGCAGTTGTGGGATCGCTGATTCTTGTATAACAGCTCCTACACACGAAAAACTAGATGTATAGTTCACAACAATGAAAGAACGTATGAAACTGTTCAACAGGAAAAAACACTTCGAAACGTTTTACAGAGTTGGTCTCAAACTAAACAGTATTTTGAGATGAGATGTACAATGCGATTTTCTTTGATATGAGGGACAAATAAAAAGGCAACATTCCAGGCAGGATTCGTATTGTCAAAATAAACCAACTACAACCTATACCTTTTTCCAGAAATACCTGTATACCCCAAAACAATTTCTTCAAGATATTAAATCATCTTTGCTGCACATTTCCTTTTGTGTTGGGAGAGTTACTTTTTCGTTATTATTTCCTTGTAGAATAGATTACACCACCACTATTTAAACTGCAAGGTATAACCATGTCATATAAACCAAAAATAATATAGAAATCTGTTTGAATCAATTACCTTGAAAGTACAAGTTTCAAATAAGAGCTAGGGCAATTCTAGTTTCTTTTTTTTTTTAGTTATTCCCATTGTTAAAGTTGATTTCATTCCCTGAATTGATGAATGAATTACTACACTAGCACCATGTCCATAGCCAATGATAAATCTATTGGCGTGCCATGAACTGCAGCCACTGGCAAATGACGGAACTAAACATGTCTTCCAGTCTCTAGCAAGTAATGCTCTGGTCAGAAGGTTACAGGTAAACACAATGTCCTTTTCAGGGCGACTATTTACCTCTCCATCTTCCAAAAAACACAACATCCAGGGCCGGACAGGCCTTTCATTCACCCAGGCATTTCCCCCGTGGGCTGGGGCCATTGGAGGCCGGTTTTCAAAGCCCAGGGATGCTGCCTTTATCACTTTCTTCAGCTCCTCGAGGTTGACAGTAGGCGGCAGGTGGAGGCTTCAAGGCAGAGATGACGAGAGGAATGGAGGAGGAAGCTAGAGAGAAAGCGATCAGAGAGGAGAGAAGGAGAGAGAGGGGTTGGCTAGAAAGAGAGGTTGCAACAGGAGACGAGGGGAGCTGGGCTGCATTGAGTATTTGTGACAGGGCTGCTTTTGGTTCACCAGGCGGACCTGACAGTATCTCCATTTTGGAGGGAAGATGAACAATGTAATGGATCACCTTAATAACCATTGTCAATAGCGTTTCCCAAAACATAGGCACATTTGAGCAACGACATATCACATTATTCCAATTAATGGCTGCTCATCTAGCACAAAAGACCTCTCTGTTAGGAAAGGTATTGTTTTTCATTCTGGAAGGCATAAGCTAAAAGACAGACAGACAGACAGACAGACAGACAGACAGACAGACAGACAGACAGACAGACAGACAGATAGATAGATAGATAGATAGATAGATAGATAGATAGATAGATAGATAGATAGATAGATAGATAGATAGATAGATAGATCCGCATGTGGGTCATTCTACCCCTTCTGTCTCTCAAAAAATGATAAATATGGCATATTGTTCTCCGTGCACTGGCACATATGATCCAAGCCATGGCATTTTAGGTACAGTATTTATATATATATAGGTATTTAAGGAGAACCACAGCATAATCTCTTAGGAAAGATTCATAGTATAATTCAGTGGAGAGCATAAGTATGAGGATTCAGGGTTAATACCCTGTACATCGTTAAGAACATGGGATTGGATATTTGCACTGTACTGTTACATTTCCGAATCTCTGTTTTATCTCACTTGTTCAATATGACATAGTTCATTGGGCTACATTTATCTTTACTAGTATATCATAGTAAATGTGTGTGTGTGTGTACACATGCGTGTGTGGGTATGAAGTTTAGTTCGATTAGTTTAGTTTGATTGCTTAAGGGGTGACTCGTTTTAAAATTTGATGGCCAGAGATGGTGGCAAAAGGAAAGGACTCCTTTGGACTCTACAGAGAAAATGATTAAGGAATCGAAGCTAAGAGATACTCCTGCTGTTTAATTCTCTGTATGGAGGACACGCAAACACAGAATAGCATGGGAGCAATTGTATGTTCTAACACTTCTCAGATATTAATTTGGTAAACAAAAGGCAGCCATGTTTGTCAATGCACACACACTGCATGACACCCCCTCCGAAGCCCGTGAAGCTGCAAAGTGACACCCTAAGCTGTGCTGGAAACCGAAAAGCAATGGGGCTGAAAATACATCCCTGAGAAAGTGTGAAAGCGAGAGAGAGCAACTGGCCAGTGATTTACAGGGACTCCCGTGGACTCGGAGTATAAATAACATTTGGATAAGCTCTTTTGCCCTGAAGAATTGCTGAGCTATAACCAGAGATGAAAGAACTACATTAAAATGATCGCACCGTCCATTAAATAATTAAACTACGGAGCAAAATCGCTATTGCATAGAGAAGCCCGGGTTTTGATATTTTATGGCTCCCTGTAAATTGCAAGGTGTACATGCCGACGCACGCGGCGTTTACCATAGGAAGTTTAATGGCTTCTATTTCAGATTTCCCAGAGGTGCAGCATGGGAGAGGGCCCTTGGAAAATGAGGCTAAAAGTCACAAGCTCAAAAGTAAAAAAAAAAAAAAAAGACAGTCACAATGTTGCCAGCTGTCTAAGTAACTGCAGTTGCACGCCTCCTGCTTCACCCACAGCAGCACATGATTAGATAGCAGTGTGCCTGGGTAAAAGTGCACGGATAGAAGGCAAAGCAGCCATGGAAACAAAGTTATTGTTTAGGGGCAACACGCCCTGAGGCCTCAATGCAATATGTTATGCTGGTACCTCAGAAAAGCTTTTAGCTTGGATTTACAAAACCTATTCCTCCATCTCCTTGGAAACCTACAAACATCTCTGTGCTGGAATTGTTAAGCTCTACAAGGGTCTATGTGATGCTCCCATTATCGGTAACAGAAACTAGACAGTTTTATTTGGGGGGGGGGGCACACTCATAGATCCTGACGTTCTATGACTGGACATTAGGGATCTATGGAGAGTGAATACTAAGGGGGGTTGTCAATAGGACTTACAATCAGTTTCAGCTCCTCCGCTATGGCGTAGGAGCGTGGCCCCATTGCATTTGAGCAGTGTAAAGGAAAGGAAATATAAAATGATAACAACTTTGAGTTATTATCATTTTATATTTCCTTTGCGGGCGGGCGGGTGGGTGGGGCTGCTCTACTTGTGGAGCAGAGCAGGGGAGGAGTGGTTTTCCCACTCTTAAGTGCACAATACAGTTTGGTCAGCCCTCTTGGGCCGCCCAAACCAGTCATGTGCACTTTCCCCGTTCTTCAAGCTGGCGGATAAACAGCCTGCATGGAGAACAAGCCCAGGCCCCCATTGACTGGTTGAGCGTCCAACCAGGACGCTCAAAACCAATCACAACACTGAAATGCAGTGTTGTGTTTGGTCAGGGGAGCCAGGGTGCTCACCAATCACAACACTGCATTGAATGTTGAATGTTGTAGACTTGTAAAGCGCACAGCTACCCCAGCATGGGGTGTCCCGGCGCTGTAGACCGCTGGGGAACCCGTCCTGGCTATCCCTGTGAGATGGTCCCTTTCTGGGTATCTCCAAGGTGAAACCAGGCATCCCTGGCGTCTGTGGGGGGCCGTTGTAGAGATGAGGCAAGCTTAATGCCCAGAGTTGCCGAGTGTGTTCCTGGTTAGAGTAGGTACCGAGGCGAGAATTATCAAGTCCGTTTTGACCCTGGTCCACGACCCTGCCGCGTCGGGAATTGAACCCTGGTCCCTGGCCAATTCTCCGCTTACGGTTCTGCCGCCTCTACCTAGTGAGCCACACCTCTCCACAACACTGCATTGCAGCATTGTGATTGGTCAGGGGAGCGTGGCTTTTCTTTATGGCTTCCTGCCCCAAGGGGGGGAGCAGGAGCAAGGAGAAGAGTTCCGGACCAGGTGGCAAGATAAGGGTAAAAACTGTATATTATTTCCTTTGTGCAATCCCGTGCCCCCCTCACCTCCCCTCTTGCCCGCCCGCCACCCGCGAATAATGCCAGCTACCACTGCTGCCACTCTTGTTTCTTAGGCGCTCATTAAAAGTTGGTTGTTAATGTTGAATTGGGCGTAAACAGGATTTTGCACTTGATTCAATAGTAAAACTCACACATGCATTTTAGACTAAACCAGTGCTTTAAATGGGCAGTACCGGCACTTGTTTATTTTGATTGGGAGAATACCAGCACTTCTCAAGAGTGACTTAATACTTTTAATTGGAGAGTACCAGCACTTCTCAGAAACAAACAGGTGCCCTGGTACGGAGTACCCGCTCTTCTATTTTTCCATTTCAAGCACTGGACTAAAATTCGTGATTTTCACCTGCACACATTTTGTAACATGGTCAATATTATTGCAGGTAAGAAAGCACAATTCAAGGGTTTGCATCTCCAGATAAGAGAAAAGCTACTTTTGTTTCTGCTGTTTCCTCATTTTGATCTGCAGAAATCAAATTTGAAAAGTAAAACTGCACAGGGGAAAATCTTCGCTCTGGAGTATCAGCACTTCTCCAAGCACTTTTATGCTGCCCATATGTTACCGACTTCTGACTAGGGACATACTCTCAGCTTTTTAGAACACAGACTGGAACTATTGAAATTCTTGTCGGTACTAAGACCCAAGAGAACCTTGGTGCAGTACTGAAGTCAATGGAGGTACTTTGCAGAAGAAGGGCCTGATTACAACAAGCCATTTAGATTGCAATTCCTGCGCAAACTCCTGTTTCCTCAGAAATCTCAATGATAAGTGGTACCATATTTAAAACACGAGAAAATTACTCAGAGCAATACGTTCCCACTCTCCAATAAATTTCAGAAGGTCAAACCTGCCGGACATTAACAGGTGAAATAGGTAAAGAATTTACCTGGGCTTGTGGATTGTGATGTGGTACGCCCCAAAATCTACATGTTATTCCCCAAAAAGTTATCAAAAGGAAATAATCACTGGGAGCAATAATTATTACAATACCACATCTCCATCCAATTCCAAGTTTGTGAAAATGATGTGCCTGGTTTTACCAGGTGCAAATTTATCCTTTCTGGTAATCCAGATGTGATGTTACCTCATTCAGAGTCGAAGGATTACACCCTAAGGTAAAATTACTATTCTACAGTATCAGCTGAATCTTGTTGTGGTGTGAGAACAGCAACAACAATTACCACCCGCTAAAAGCAGTGATAAATATTTTACAGTTGAGAATGTGTGCTTCAAGGGGATTCATATTTCTGAAACACCACCAGAAATATATTTTATGGTCTTGCTTGACACAGCAGCTATCAGACAATTATGTGGAATCGCCAGGAGAGGGACTTTGGCTCCTTCTCCATGTTGGGAGTCAGGCATACTTGTTTGGATTGGGCGAAGGTTGTTTGCTTCCACAAGAAAAGTGCTTGCCCTCCACACAGCTGTTATCCTTTTGTTTATTTATCCAGCTGACTGAGCTTGAACCGCCAAGGGCACACACATGACACTGTAATTCTATTAAAGTGTCTTCGGTAACTAGGTAATTTATGGTGTCGTCTCTTGCATGAGCACAGTTGGAAGGAGAGCCTTCATTAACCAACATGAATTTTAGATCTTGCCTGACACCTGACCATTTAGCCTACACTATTATTATTTTACAGTTCTTTGCTTCCACAAAATACATATCCATTCCCATGCTACTTATTTGTAATGCTTCGCATTACCATACAACATTCCTTCAAAGCCAGACCTATTGACATTGCCAATGGTTGTTTTATTTTGTTAATATGACACAAGATACAAAAAATGAAAATAACATCAAACACATAAATCCATTTAGGTAAACAGTCCATAAATGAGACCATCATAACAGCGGAGGTCTATTTATTTCTAATTTCAGCCTTTTATAAGTGCAGATCACATCCTCTCTCTTTCATTCTGCCAAACAGCACCATGGCTAATTCCCTGGGCTGCGTCACTTCCGAGTCGAGGATGTCACTCTAATGGCATGCAGCTACAACTGCAGTTCGAAGTATAGCTCCATGACCAACTGAAAAGGGCTCAATCACCCAGTAGACGTAGAAGAAGACTAAGAATGACCAGGAGATGTCACAATCCATTAAATATGTCAAGGATCTACACTCTTACAAACTCTCGGCTTGCCATAGACACCACCCACACTTGCTGCAAGCAAGAGGAACTACTTTAGATGCCAATTTTATAATAAGCACTGGTATTCCACCACTCCTTAAATGCTGGTGGTGCTAATGTGTTTTGGCTACAGCGGTATGTCATGGACCAATAGCGAGTCTGTTTTTTCCAAAGTATTGTAACAGGTAATGGGTACGTTTCTCTACCTTGCATCACAGTACATGGTTCTCCCAACTGACACTCAAATAGTGAATGTTGCCAAGACTAAGTTTTATGACATTGGTGGAATTCAAATGCATACTAGGTACCCTTGACTATACACATGTGACACTTATAGCACCAACAGCATTTGAGCACACATACCGCAATCGGAAGATACAGCATGCCATTAATTATCACATGGTGTGTGACGCCAACCTGATAATTGCTCATTGGTGTGCCCATCTCCCAGGTACTACACATGATTCAATGATCCTATGAAATATCCTGGCACCATATACCATGTCAAGATGCCACTAACAAAAGGCATGATTGCTAGGTGAGTACTTGTGCACCCCTATTTACAAATGATTTCAGTGCACCAATTAATCATTAGCATAGCCAATGTACCACAAATGAATCAACTGACCCTCCCCATTCTAGGTCTAATAAACCTGTTGTTGGTGAAAAGGGCTGAACTTTGACATGACCACTTTCCAAAGCAGTTGTTCTACATAGGGGAGTAGTGCGATGGGTTTATAATTGTTCAATCACTTGGTGCAAAGTAGCATCTTTCAGTAGTGGTGAAACCAAAGAAGAAGTATGATACCATGTCAGTGGTGGCTCCTCAAGGGAGTGCTGCGGGCGGTGGGGCGGGGGAGGGGCAGGGTGGGGGTGTAGTAAACTCCGGAATACGGGCAAATGGAGTTGAGCAAAGAAATAAAGAAATAAAACTAATTACATTGCGCGCGCTGCAATGCCAAATCGGCGATGCAGCGCGCAATGCAATTTGTTTTATTTCTTTACTCAACTCCGTTCGCCCGTATTCCGGAGTTTACTACCCCCCACCCTGCTCCTCCCCTGTCCTGCCTCACCGCCCTGCAGCACTCCCTCGAGGAGCCGCCACTGTACCATGTAATAGTCCCTGAAAACATTGTTTTATGAAGTTGAAATAGTAATAATTTGTGGCTGGGGCTGCTTGTTGTTTTCTTTCCTTTCAGATGACTGGGGTTGTCCATTACAAGAGTGGCTGATATAACATACATTCAAGTTTCTATAACTCCATCCCAGCATACATACAATAAGGCACATTCAAGAACACACAATGTGATAGAGCAGGCCGCTGGACTGCCCAAGGGTTGCTTCAATGCCTCCACCAAAGTGGTAGGGTGCTACCAAATGCACTAGAGATAGTGTGTCAGGGAACTATTTTGTGCTGCATGCTTCACAATGTGTCACTAGGTCCTCTTGTAACCATGCCTGATAAGGAAATATAGATGGATAATGAGGCTAGTGATGAAGATAACAATACAGAGGATCTACAGGTCACCAACAGGAGGACATAAATGCCGCAACCATGAGGGATTTTACTCAGTAGAATTTGACAATGAAGTACTAAAAGTACATTTTGAATTACATTTAATGTGTGAATAAGTCAAAAGTACAAACCATGTGATATATCAGTTAAGAATCTAAATACTTTTTTATGAAATTAAAACAAAACAATTCCTTTTTTTCAAATTGAACTTTCAGAATTGTGGAAAGCACAAACATACCCCCCATTAATCTAGAGTTGTGATATCTGTTCTATAATGATTCCTTGCACAAACTATTAGCAAGACATGTCTTCCCTATGTACACACCGTAGCAACCCAAAAAAAACTGAATACGCACACACCCATACACCCACACTAGAATTACATTCATTCAAACTACAGGCTGTTGGGGTGGAAAAGTCCTCCGCATGGTAAAATATGTATACTCCCACCCTAAGTGCCCAACTGTACTGTTGTCTAGATCCCTAATGCAGATTTTTGTCATAGGCGAAAACTGATCGTGTTTGTCCAGTATAACATAGGTCTGTCTCACAGATTATGGTCCTGTTGGACCAGAAGTGGCACCCAAAGTGCTCCCCTCATAGTGGTGGACGCCTACTACCTTTCCCAGGCGTTGAGCAGCATAAGCATAGTGGTGGCAGCAAACATGTAGTGATCAGTAGTAGTGAATAGGACCTTTGTACTCTGTATCAATGGAGTGAAGCCTACATGCTCACTCACCTTTTGAAAAGCTCCACAGATTTGTGCTTAACTCACCCCTGGGCCTACATCAGGTAGATGTAGAGTGCTGAGCAGCCTAGGAGTAGTGACTCTGCATTGAATGTGTGTATGTCTGTGAAGAGCACAGTACAGGGATAGAGTAGTACTGTGTGGTTAGTGCATGTGCTGGGTGTATGTATGCCTGTGAGGAATGCATTACATCAGACATATAGTGTTGTGAGCGTGCACATGGTAAGTGTGTGTCCCAGCAGTGTGTGTGTTTGTAATGATCACACCCTCGTTGAATATGAAGAAGCTTTGTTTCTGAACAGTGCAAGTAGACTGAGGGCCATAATTAAGAAAAAGTGGCACACATGATTACTTTTAACACACATTTATGCTCATGACAATGCAGGATTAGCTCATCTGAAACTAAATTGCTTACAAATTCCACTTAGTAAGAACATTATCACAACACCTTAAACATCCCACTTCAGAGGCTGCTGCTCCAAAGAAGGTGTTCAAATAACTTGCAACACTCACTCAGAAAAGAAATACTCCAAACATTTCTAGACTTTGCACATGAAGCATGTCTGGTCAATTGCTTTCATAAGGAGGCCATGGTTGATAGTGTCAAAGGTAGATAATAGAGCAAGTAAAATTGTCACCCAGATTTGACCTATATCCACTTGCTTCTGATGTCTAAAACCCACCTGTAAAAAGTCTGAAAAAATCTGTTGTTGCTGAAAAGAGTTGAGCTTTGTACATGATCACTTTCTCAAGCAGTTGTATTACATAGGGGTATAGAGCGATGTGTTTATAGTTGTTTGATCAGTTGATGCAAAATAGCACTTTTCAATAGTGGTTATGCCAAAGCAGACGTATAGTTAGTTAGTTAGTTAAAAGCTTTATTCGGTACGGCAATTACAAACCATAAAAGCATTTACATGTAAATAACAATGACATTGTTACAATTGATGATATTTCGATATACGAAAACGGAAAACGTTTAAGAAGGGAAAGGAATAAAGGAAGTAAAAATATGTGCAAACTTGCAATCAAAAGTGCCTATTAGCTGCGTAAACTGTTATAGTCCCTGAAAACATTATTTTATGAAGGTGAAATGTAAATCATTTGTGGCTGGGGCTGCTTGTTGCTTTGGCATCTGCAAAAGGTGAACACTTCCATGGAAGTGAACTGTCTGATTTTACTGACCATGGCCTGAACAAAGTTATGTACATTTTGGGAACTGGTTTGAGAGGGAATGATCTCTTGTGGAATAACCAGTAGGCAGTTAAGTGGGATGCCATTTTGAATAGATTTTTTTGTAATATGGTTGGTGCACTAGAGAAGTGAGCTTATTTATTTTTATGTCAGGGTCACTAATGACTTTAACCATTGCTTGGTGAGCTCTTTCACTGTCCAAAACAGAGTTTAAATTAGACCAGACCTGATCTACCCATTTCCACTTTCCAATTAGATTAAGCAGGTGTAAACCTTTGTTGCATTACATTTTACAGATTGAACTAATGTAAGTTCAAACTTAGGAGCACATTTGTGGATACAAGCTGTAACTCTGAGATATGTGCCTGGATCTATACTTAAAGATGAGTTATTCACCATCTTTTAACTAGATAGAAATTGATCTTTTAAATGAGTGATAGATAAAGAACTGACGTTGCTTTCCTCTACTCTAACTTTGGCTGTTCATCGGGAAAAGCAGTGTTCATCTATTGACTATAATGGAATAGCAAAGTAATCAGATTAAGAACACCCAACCCAGTGATACCCGGTCATTATAGGGGTGTATTTAGGTAGCACAAAAGTGGAACTGTCTACGTTAGCTTAAAATGAATACAGACATCATGTGCATTGGCAATCTTCTTTCTGGACTCTCTATTTCAGCTTTTGCATTCAACCAGCCAAACTAGTCAAACTTTTAGGTGTAAAACTGATAACATGCTCTAAAAGAATTGCAAGAAGCTCAGTTGTTTCCTTGTGTACCTTTCACATGAAACGCCTATGCCCATTTTCCGCTTCTTCTACAGAAAGCAGGCAACTTTCAATCTTGGCCACTAATGGGTATAGATTATTTTATTGTACCAGTCTTTATCCGAATAGGAAAACCTCTCTACCACAACTCTTGCAATCCATTCAAAGCTGGCAGCTTGCTTAGTGGTGGGAACTCCTCCCTTCAGCTGTGATAGTGCATTATGTCAGTCACAGCACCGCCTGTCAGTTTAGAAATGGGTAGTTTTAAAAACTAACGGATAGTCTATTACTCCTTATAAGGCAAGAACGTTCAGGTCATATCCAAACATTTCAAGAGACATTCTCCCAGGAGGAACCATCACTTCTCCAAACTTGTTCATCGCAGCAACCCTGGATTCTGTAAAGTCTGACTTGGTGGCAGAGCATTCACTGTACAAGCATCCACTTTCTGGGATAATCTAACCAATAACCTACAAAAGACGTCAAATCTTCAAGAACCTTGCAATCTCCTGAGGCGGAAGCCGGGAGACCTCCGTTTTTTTAACATTTGATTATTTCTTGTGTCACCTTTGATAAAACTGTATTTTAAGCGCACTCACCCGGCAAGCACCTCAGCAGCGGGCTCGAGAAACGCTCAAACAGCGACTCCTTCGCTGCAACGAACAAAGCAAAAACTCACTTTTTGCCGCCATTGACGGCGAGGAACCGAGGCCACGCCTACCTTAGGCCACGCCCACCCGCCACAATATAAAAACGCTGTTGACAGCCTACATCAATCAGAACCTTGCAATCTCCTGAGGCGGAAGCCGGGAGACCTCCGTTTTTTTAACATTTGATTATTTCTTGTGTCACCTTTGATAAAACTGTATTTTAAGTGCACTCACCCGGCAGGCACCTCAGCAGCGGGCTCGAGAAACGCTCAAACAGCGACTCCTTCGCTGCAACGAACAAAGCAAAAACTCACTTTTTGCCGCCATTGACGGCGAGGAACCGAGGCCACGCCTACCTTAGGCCACGCCCACCCGCCACAATATAAAAACGCTGTTGACAGCGTACATCAATCAGAACCTTGCAATCTCCTGAGGCGGAAGCCGGGAGACCTCCGTTTTTTTAACATTTGATTATTTCTTGTGTCACCTTTGATAAAACTGTATTTTAAGCGCACTCACCCGGCAGGCACCTCAGCAGCGGGCTCGAGAAACGCTCAAACAGCGACTCCTTCGCTGCAACGAACAAAGCAAAAGCTCACTTTTTGCCGCCATTGACGGCGAGGAACCGAGGCCACGCCTACCTTATGCCACGCCCACCCGCCACAATATAAAAACGCTGTTGACAGCGTACATCAATCAGAACCTTGCAATCTCCTGAGGCGGAAGCCGGGAGACCTCCGTTTTTTAACATTTGATTATTTCTTGTGTCACCTTTGATAAAACTGTATTTTAAGCGCACTCACCCGGCAGGCACCTCAGCAGCGGGCTCGAGAAACGCTCAAACAGCGACTCCTTCGCTGCAACGAACAAAGCAAAAACTCACTTTTTGCCACCATTGACGGCGAGGAACCGAGGCCACGCCTACCTTAGGCCACGCCCACCCGCCACAATATAAAAACGCTGTTGACAGCGTACATCAATCAGAACCTTGCAATCTCCTGAGGCGGAAGCCGGGAGACCTCCGTTTTTTTAACATTTGATTATTTCTTGTGTCACCTTTGATAAAACTGTATTTTAAGCGCACTCACCCGGCAGGCACCTCAGCAGCGGGCTCGAGAAACGCTCAAACAGCGACTCCTTCGCTGCAACGAACAAAGCAAAAACTCACTTTTTGCCGCCATTGACGGCGAGGAACCGAGGCCACGCCTACCTTAGGCCACGCCCACCCGCCACAATATAAAAACGCTGTTGACAGCGTACATCAATCAGAACCTTGCAATCTCCTGAGGCGGAAGCCGGGAGACCTCCGTTTTTTTAACATTTGATTATTTCTTGTGTCACCTTTGATAAAACTGTATTTTAAGCGCACTCACCCGGCAGGCACCTCAGCAGTGGGCTCGAGAAACGCTCAAACAGCGACTCCTTCGCTGCAACGAACAAAGCAAAAACTCACTTTTTGCCGCCATTGACGGCGAGGAACCGAGGCCACGCCTACCTTAGGCCACGGCCACCCGCCCCCTTCCCCACCTATAAGGATGTGCAATCACCGGACGCGCAGCGGACGGGCGCAGCGGGCGCGCCGTCAGCGCGCCGAAGGCACGCCAAAGGCAAGCCCGTCTGGGCCCGTCCGGGCCCAGACGGCCTCAGGCCTAGACACTATGCCCAAACCGCAGAAACGTATCTCTTACACCCAAGATACACTGCTTGCCTGGAATCCTAAAAAACATCCCCAGTGCAATTACATCCTCAAGGAAGACGCCCCCTTTGCAGGATGTATCCTCTGTAACAAATCTGAGGAAGCGGAACGCCACCAAGAACTCCGGCTTGGCCTCCTGAATTGCAGATCCCTAGTAAAACACGCCCACGAAACCAACATCCTCGTCCAGGATCTGATGCTAGACATATTGTTCCTGACCGAAACATGGCTGACCCCGCACAGCGACTTCGACATGGTCAATGCAACACCCCCCGGCTACCAAATTTGCTGCCTGAATAGACCAGTCGGGAGAGGTGGTGGTCTAGCCATACTCTACAAAGACCATCTCAAATGTAGAATTGAATGTGGAACCGTCAAAGATTGTGAAAACTGTAATTTCACCTTCCAGATCTCACCATCTATCTCCCTCTCGGGACTGTTAGTGTACCGTCCGCCAGGCTCTCTAGGAGAATTCACCAGTACTCTGATGGATTACATTTCACTCAAGACTATTTCAGTCTCTAACTTCCTCCTCATAGGGGACCTTAACATGCACTTTCTTGACCCCGCGGACAATGCCGCAGCCAACTTACTGGCTGATCTCATCACAGCCGATCTCCATCTTCGAAACTCTAAGGCCACCCATGAGAAAGGACAACTCCTGGATCCAATCTTCACCAACATCAAAAACCTAAATGCCCAGGATCCCACCTCTCTACCTTGGACAGACCATATGCTAATCCCTATGCACTGGTCACTCAAAACGACACCAGCACTCAAACAGAAAACTAGGATCCGAACTAGACGGTGGTACAAGTTAGTACCAGAGGAATGGGAAGCCAAATTACGTGAAACTAGCAGCCCTCTATCCACGGACCCGAACACCGCGGACAGAGAATTTAACAATTGGCTGGCCCACCCCCTAGACAGTCTCATCCCACTTACCAATACCTTAAAACACGTCACAAGAATCATCCCCGCTCCCTGGTATACACCTGCCCTCAACGCCCTTAAGAAGGAATGCAAAAAGTCAGAACGTACCTGGAGGAAAAACAAGTCAACGGCAGAGAAAAGCGCTTACCAATCCTCCATGAAAACGTACAAACGTGCCCTCCACAACGCAAAATGTGACTTCTACGAGGAAAAAATAAAAAGCTCCTCCTGTTCTGCCAAGGAGACTTTTTCCATCCTCAAAGAGCTCTTCCATGTCCCTGACCCCCCGCAGGATTCCATGGACCCCCAAGCAGCGGAGAAAAAATGCACCAAGTTGGCCACCTTCTTTGACGAAAAAATCAAAAAAATCCTCACCTCCCTTCCTGCCGCTAACTCTGATTCCATAGAGAGAGCTAAGGAACAGCCGCCCCCACCCGACAAGCCTTATCTAGCGTCGTTTGGTCCAGTTACAGAAGAGGAAGTGATGGCTACACTCACATCAACCAAGAGCGGAGCCCCTAGCGACCCAGTCCCCATACGGTTCGTCAAAAACATCTCTCAGACCATAGTCTCCCAATTGACAGCCCTCATTAACATCTCGTTGACACAGGGAGAGGTCCCTTCAAACTGGAAGGAGGCTGTCGTAAAAGGGCTCCTCAAAAAGCCCTCTCTAGACCCGGCAGATCTATCCAACTATAGACCTATCTCACTCCTCCCCTGGATAGGTAAGGTCGCCGAAAAACTTGCAAATAAAAAATTGTCGCACTTCCTGGAGTCAAATCAACTTCTCAATGACTCACAGACAGGCTTTAGACCAGGTCAGGGTACGGACACTGCTCTTCTCGTAGCAGTAGAAAAGACCAGGGAAATTATCGATACAGGAGGATCAGTGGCAGTGGTCCTCCTAGACCTGAGCGCGGCCTTTGACACGGTCAGTCATCAGGTCTTAATCCAACGCCTCGATAACATCGGGGTAAAAGACATGGCGCTGAAATGGCTCTCGTCTTTCCTCTCCCGACGCTCCTTTCAAGTTTGGGAAGGTGAAAGCCGCTCCCCCTCCATCCCCCTCCAGTGTGGTGTGCCACAGGGCTCATCCTTGAGCCCCACGCTGTTTAACGTGTACACGGCCCCACTGGAGAAAATGGTCTCACCCTTTGGAGTCACCATCGTCAGCTACGCCGACGATACACAGCTGGTGGTGACGCTCTCCCACCCCAAGCTAGAGCCCTCCAATCTCCACGACTGCCTTTCCAACATACATCAGTGGATGAGTGACTCGGCCCTTAAATTAAACGGCTCCAAAACAGAGATTCTGCTCCTAGGGCATAACACCACGACCCTCCCCCATAACACCTGGCCCGCCTGCTTGGGTGAACCCCCCACCCCCAAGACGGAGGTCAAGAGTCTCGGAGTGTGGCTGGAGACTGATCTCACCTTTAGGACACAGGCAAGAAAGACGGCCGGCATATGTTACGGACTACTTAGATCTTGCAGGAAGGTGATCCCTCTACTGCCTTTCCAGTCGCGTCGCCTGCTGATCCAAGGCCTAATTTTATCTAGGCTGGATTTCAGCAACGCCATTTACCTGGGATCCCCAGAATCCACTCTCCAAACTCTGCAAAAAGCTCAAAATGCCGCAGCCCGAATTCTAACTAACACCCCGGCCAGAACATCTGCCAAGCCCGCATTGAGGACGCTGCATTGGCTCCCCATCAGGGAAAGGGTAACTTTCAAGGCCCTTTGTCTGGCCCACAAGGTACTTCACAACTCGGGCCCCCCAATCCTAAATAACTGGATCAAACCTTATAGACCCACGAGAGCTCTTCGTTCCGAACATGGAAACTTCATCACGATCCCCAAGGTAAAGAAAGCCCGTGTAGGTGGCCGCCGTTTCTCGGTCAACACGGGAAAAAAATGGAACGCACTCCCCCTGAGCCTCAGAGCAGAACCAAATCTCCTGAGATTCAGAAAATCTCTTAAAACCCTACTCTTTCCCTGAGCTATTTTCTCTTCTCTCTCCCGACTCTCCCCCCTGTGAGTAAGAGGTTCAGCGCTGGGATACCTTTTGGGTGACTACGCGCTTTAGAAAAACCTAAAAAAAAAATATATATATCTTTTAGCAATTCCCTCACAAATTGTATGCATGTGTATCAACAGTTGTCAAAGTAAAGGTTATTAACATGTTTTGGTGATAGCATATATTTTGTTCTTCCACCATTAGGACCTAAAGTGTTGACAGATAAATGTAGGTAATTGACATCAGATGTACAATTCTGCAAGAAAGTGCCTTTACTTGTCTGGTCGCCTCCCAAATATTTTGACTGATGCTACTGGTTTTCAACTCTTAAGTACTCTTGGCTGACCAGGCCCCAGTGCATGTGCTCTGACCCCTGAAAAGTGTATGTGCAATTGACTAATCCCTGATTGGCATATTTAACTAACCCATTAGTCTCTAGTAAATGGTACAAAGTGTACCCATGGCTTATAAGCTTAAGGTCACTAGTGGACTGCAGTACCTTTTGTGCCACCACTACAGCGACAAGGTGAAAACATGGCTCTAGGTCTGCCACTGCAGTTTATTTTGGTAGCTTATAAACTGACAATCCAACATGACAAAATAAACCCTTTTGCCAAGTCAAAGCCTTCTTTTTAATATGTATAAGTCACCTTTAGGGAAGGTCTTAGTAACTGACAAGGCAGGGTGCTAAATATTAAAAAGAGCCACATGTTTCTTTTATGTTCACATGTCATGACAGTAAAAACTGAAAGTTGTTGTTTTCACTTTAGCAAGGCTGGTAGCAGCATTGGCTAACATGGAATTACTGTAGCCCATTCGCTAATTGCCAATTTCCATTTGGGACCACCAAACGTAGTACTCCAAAGTATCAAATTAATTGTGACACTAAACCCAACCTTATGCTGAAGTAGGATTGAAGTAATTCCTAATGCAAGGGTGATTTGTGACAGTCACCAATTACTTGCCCTAAACTTCTAGTAGCTGTTGCTGGTTAACTGAGCAGTTGTCACCAGAGATAGCCTGCTGCCCTCCTGCTAGGAGGTGTCAAGTACACCCAGGAAGGAGAAAAAGGGTCTGCTGGAGGGAGTAGGCGTAACCTCCTCCGGGCAGAATGTTCCAAGGGTCCAGCTTCAAGGGGGCTGCGGCATCTGAAGGGCAAATGTGAGTCAAAGCTTAGCTTGCTTGCTCCCTGTGTAGGTAGGCCAGCCACTATCTCCTCCAGAGGGGAAAAACCTGTTGCAGAACTGGTGTTCCTGGAGGAGTGACTAATTATACTGGACACACCTCAGAAGTGTGCCCATAGCTTTGAACCAGGGAAAAATGGTCCTGACCCTTTGGATTTGTAAAGAGAAATGCACTGTGGATTTTTTTAGTGCCGACCCTACAGCAAATCGGAAGGGATAGGGTTTTCTTGTGGGAATTTTAGTCTCATTGGCTAGGGAGTCCGTCCTACACACAACCACAAAATTGGCACCTCTGGCTCCCAGCTTCAGAACACTGTTGAACTCAGAAAGCGCAGAAGAAGAACTGCACCTGCTGAACCTGTGGACCTGAGAAACAAAGCTGCAAAATGGAAGACTAAACTTGCTTGCACCTGCTGAACCAAGACAGGACTTCAGAAAGAGAAAGGGCTCCTACTATTATTGACTTCATGATGAGAGATCCCCGGGGCAGGGCCTGCCTTCACTCATCCCAAGGACCAGTGAGTGGACTCCAAGGCCTAGTTGGCTAACCTCCTGTTAAGCTTGAAAGAAATAAAAGCTAAAGAAGCCTGCACCTGCACAGTGGTCGCTGACCAGTAGCCACTGAGCTTGCCCTGGACTCCATTAGTGTACCCAGAGATCAAGTCCTATCCCTCATGAAGTGCTTCCCAGGTCCTGGACCCATGACCAGTGCTAGAGTGTACTCATTCTCCCCACAGAAATGCAACTTGTGAGCCTAAGGCAGTTTTAGGACACAGAGTCAGGGGCAAATAGGCTACCACCACCCTGGTTCATGGATAGCCTTGAACGGCGATGAGATCCAAGGTTCTTCACCAGACCATTGGACTTTGACAGTACATCTATGTCAAACTCAACACCGGCCTTAAGCTGCAGAGGACCTGGCCGACCTGACCGCCATCAAGAAAAAGAGACAGAAATGTTTCTAAGTGTGAAGGTCAAATCATGACTGAAACTAACCTGCCACATGAAGTTAGCATAAAACTTTGACTTCATCCTGGACCCTCACATTTGAATCTCTTCGACTACTGCTAACTGTGTAAAGCAGTGATATACCAAACTGTTAAAACTTCTTAGCATGAATTCCAGTGATATCTATAGACCTTGAAAAATAATAACTCTCGTTCCCTTCATCTGATTATGTCATTTTGGTGTCTATTTATGACAAAAATATATAAAAAATGTTATAAATTGAAATGGGATTTATATTTTGTTATGCTTCTTATTGAGTGTTTTGGTACGGATACATACTTTACACTTGTTTTCCTTGGAGTTAAACATGACTGCTCTCTGCCACAGCAAACCGGTGCTGATCTAAGATTGGATTTAAAGAAACCTAATTGGACCTGTTATAGACAATACCCTTTCAATATTATTAGCTGAGGTCTCACAACCACCAAAACTAATAAATAGTTTCCTCCCAAATAATATTTTGACTATTTTTTGCACAAAACCTTTACAAAAACAAACAACATGTAAAATAAATCATATTGTGAAATAAGTCACAAAGCCAACTTCTGTTTTATTTGGGCTTTCTCCAGATTCCCTATTAGAAATTCTCATCAATAACAACAAAAACAATTGAAAATAGATTCCACTAGACAGGCACCTATGGGTATATGCTCCCCACACTGTCTTGTACTGCATACATGATGTATTTATACAAAAAAAAGATCTTGCTGTGGACTAGGTGAACATTATTACTTATAACAAGCTGTCACTAAACACCAGGAAATTCGAGTAAATGCAATCTTGCTACTAGAATGTAACCTAAAAAATGTGAAGAAAATCAATCTGCTAGTGAAATCTTTAAGTACTAATAATCACTAGATATCAAAATTAGGGACATTGTTTCCTGAGGTACAACTCATAGTAAGGGGAAACACTGCATTAATAAATTGCTTATGAAGAGGTGGGTGATCTATCTTTTTAATGATCCTCTTTATAATATTTTAAGTATTCTTTACCTCACTAAAATCTCACTTGAACAAATGTATGGGGCCTGTTTCACCTTATGGTCCATTAGTTTGGTCAACTTAAATTCACACAGGATCAACAAATAAGAAACATTAGTAGGATAATATCATAAATTTCAACACCTTCTAAAAGAATATGGATACATTACATTTTATAACAAATCTCAACTAATAGCAAAACATGCATATTTCATTGCTGTTGAGTTCTTCAAACCACAAAATCCTACCTGAGTCCTCCCAGTGTACTAAAAATGATAATACACAAAACAATAGTGAGGACATGATAATAGGTAGCTCAAGGATTAACAAAATGCTTGTCTCACCTATGTATCCTAAATGCACAGACATAGCAGAAGGTAAATACAATGTTCATACAGCATACGGTAAAGTAGTTAATCTTATGTTCTTTACCTTGAAACATAACATGATTTGGGTATGCACTCATCTATTTAAAAAATGTGTATTAATCCAAAAAAGAAAAACTGGCCTTAACAAATAATTCTCTGATCTTACATTTAAAATGGGTGATTTTATTTAAGTGAAGTTCTTGAATGTATTATTTATGTTAAAAAACATTGAAACACGTATTATTCTCTCTAATGTCACTTTGGTTGAAACATGCTAATCATGTTAGAAAATCTCCCATTTAGAGTATGCTCTAAAAATATATATTTTAATCATGCTCAAGACGTCCTGAACAATGAATTAGGAATAGAGAATTTAACACCTGACTCGTGAAAACTTTTGTCTCTTAATAATCTGTTACAATCCATAGGTTTAGTAAACAACTCAATCGCTACATTTCATATAAAGTTTTACATCTCACGTCTAAAAAATGTATCATTGTTAAGTGCAGTGAATTTTAGCAAGTCCAAAAGTGAACTAGCAACTGTCCAAATGAAAGAAAGAGCTTTAATTCCTGTGATCAAAATATTCATAAAACTGGCCCAAGTCAGTATATATATGTCTAACCTCAAAGAATCTCACCTACAAACAGGATTTGCTGAGGGCACAACTGCTCCCTTTGTTAGCGCCTTTCATTTATAAACAAAGATCTTTCCTGTGGTGAAAGATGTTGATTTTCAGACTAATCTCAATGCAGTTTAGTGTAAACTGTAAAGAGACACCTGCCCATGGGAATGTGGGCATCATTGCTTTTCCTAATATTTTCATATTGAGGTGTATTTGTGTAAAGGGCTTTGATATCTAAAGTGACCATGATCTAATTTCTCTGACTATATCTATTGCCCTCAACTATGGCGATATTAGTGTCTATCCATATCATCACACAAATGGTCTGAAAACTACTGGCATGCTTACTTAGGGGCTGATTATGACTATGGCGGTCCTAAGGACAGCTGTTGCTGTGGTGGCATTGCGGGTACTGCCGCACCAGCGGTCCGACAGCCCTATTACAAGTTTAGCAGTCGGGCTGCCATAGGACCACTGCAGCTGCCAGTGATCCCAGATACCGGAAGGTGGCACAGCGGTCTGAGGCCCACAATATGCTTGGAGGTGCCCCTGCGGTCCCATCAAGCATAATACGAGTTTCCTCACTGCAAGAGTTTTCATGGTGGTAAGCCTGCCATGAAAAGCGTGGTGGTGAGGAAACAAAGGGGGCTCCACAGGGCCCCCTGTTGCCTCAAGGCCAGGAGATGCATGCAGGGGGGCACATGGTGTGCCCCCATGTATGCATGTACTTGAGGAAAAGTGTCCTTCTTGTCGGCATCCATTTTGTGTCAGACTCCATTATTTTAGTGTTGCCATTTCGTGTCAAACACCTCTGCATGACCCTCCTGGTCGTTTCTACTGATGCTTGCCAAAGTTCTAACTGTCACGACCGCCCTGCCCTTCCTGCTCCTTGCGGTTAAGCCAATTCCAAAAAGGGGAACAGAGAATTGGCCTCTCACCGCCCTCGGACTGGACTCCTGTACGCACTCATCCTGTTTCGCAAGACTTGGTCACGACACTGTCCCAGAACTTGTTTCTTTCACGTATCCTGTTTGTCAAGATCTGTTTGATTCTTTCACGTACATACCCCGTTTGGCAAGATCTGTTCTAATCGATTGCACCATCTGTTGTAACACCAGTCCTGCCTGAACGATGAATGGCGTAACTACAGCCCCATCCGAACTGGTTCCTTAGGGTGGGGAAATATGTATATAAGGCTTGTAAGCTGTGGAGTAAAGCAGCAGGCGCCTCTGTCTTGTCACCGACGAGCTTGGGACTCTGTTCCATAGCCTGGGCTATTTGAATAAACTCTTGTTCCTCCTGCAGACGAAGGCTCCTGTGTCTCCTTTTTCGATATAGGGAGGGTATGGTAGACTTGGGTGGTTCCCCCGCCACCGAGACCCAGTAAGTGGGTTTTACGGCTCTACAAAATGGCGCCTGAACAGGGACCCCACGAGCACGAAGGTCAGGCCCGGTGGATGTGAGGAGGTGCATGAAAAGACTCCGACGGAGGTACCCTACCCAAGGGATTCTTGCAGTCCAGTAGCCGAACGACTCGCCCGCTGTTCCTTCCCGCCCGGTCTAGGCCACATGACCGCGCCCTCGCTGGGGTCCCCTAACAGTGATTTCTGGAACAGGACACAGCCCTACGTCTGCAGAAGAGAACTACCCCTGTCAGGTAAGGGTGGGCTGATCACCCACCGAGTCTGTATGATTGCGCTCTTTTTGACTTTTGGAAAAGCCAAGCCAGCGAGGTGAGTTTTTTAAGGCCCGCTGTTATTTGCATTATCTGTTTTCGGTCCTTTTTAGTATGCCGGCGAATAGTAAGTTTAAGAAATTATGTTGTTGTATGTGCACGCAGGACTCCCAACTGGAGCCGGCTTGCCCGTTTCCTCCAGAAGGGATGCCTGGTCACACTATGTACGCAAAACATGGCCCATCTGCCATAACGTTTTTCTCCCTTTGGACTAAGTATACCAAATGAGCAGTTCCCGATTTACAATGGCCCCCTTATGGGTCCTTTGATCCACAGGTTCTTGCAAATCTAGAGGAACAGCTATTTAAACGGAAGGTTCATCCCTCGATGTTTGAGTCTGTCAGGCTGTGGAGGAAGGAAATTGAGCAGAGAGCAAAGAAGGAAAAGGCACAAGAAAGGAAACGAGAGTGGATGTCAATGGCTGACCATGCTAGGGAGCACTTGCAGGACCGAATGGAAAAATCTGTAGAGATAGCTGATAGGGAACATAGGGCGCGGGTGCAGAAGTGCTACCCGGCTCGTGAAGGGAAAGGAAAAGGCTTTATGGAAGGGGGAGAAGAGGGCGATTCCCTGCTCAATACCATGTTGGAAAGTCCTCCTGCTTATGCCCCCATGTACCCTGCGCTGACACCCCTGCCCCGCATGCAGCTGCACCAGCCGTGCTACACACTCCTGCCCCCACTGCCCCTGCTACTGTTCCCCCGTCACACCAACCCCCCCTATTTTGATGCCTATAACACCGACTGCGCACACTACCCCTGTCCTCGCCGCGGGAATGACAACGAGTCCCCATCTGCCCAATACCTGCAGCTTTACCCCTGCCCGCCCACTCCCTTCTTCCCCGTGGTCTACGGTTAAGCAGGATTTATATAGATTATTGAATTCCCCCCGACTGGCTTCCTTGCGCTCTGCAGTCAGCTTTTCATCCCTTCGAGAAGATTACCTGCAAAGGCAAAAGTGTGAATGCTGGATAAATAGCGGGAATCTTTATCCATTTAAAGAAATATGGTCCACCTTTTCCCAGTGGATGATTATGGAACAGACCACCTGAGCTGAATACATGTGTACCTTGGTTGTGCAGAGATTCGAGAATTTATTTATGCAGATACCCGCCGGATTGGTGGACCTCAGGTCACAAATAAAAAGTGGCGATGTACAGGGAGAGGGGATGTTTGGCACTATGTCTGCTTTGATAGCTTACCGTGATATGACCGCTTTCCCCAGCCCCACTCTAGAGACAGCTATGCCAATGAGAGAGGCGGCCCCTGTCTTTGTTAACACACTCACCGATGCCCAAAATATTAGCCGAGGGGCTGTCGAAGCACACTGGCGCAGGCTTTGGGTTCATGTTCCTTGGAAAAGGTCAGAAGTGATACAGTTAAAGGGACAGTTGCCGGATCCTCGGAAGAATCCGGCTACCTTCTATAAAGAATTAAGCCAGATAATATCTGCCGGTACCCTTATTCTCGAGACATAGATTTACTTTTTGTTACGGTCATCCCTACTTTGGTCTGGGATAAAATACGACATACCGACCATGAAGTAGAATTGGGAGGTAAATGGGCTGTTCTAGAGGCCGTGGATGGTAATAGAGTGGGAGGGACGAAACCGAACGCCGCCATCACAGCCTTGCCTGGCAAAATCATAACATTCATGAAGACGCTGTTGCCAGAAACGGTCATCAATTGGGATAAAATTAACGCCTTTAGACAGCGTAGGGATGAGAGTGTGGCGGATTTCTTCACCCATTTTGAAACTGAATGCAAGGGACACAGCGGCCTGGACCCTCGGGTCCCAGGAGCCGGCCCGGTATTCGTTGACAAATTTGTCAGCAATTTGCTCCCTGACATTTCTGCCAGACTCAAGAAGGTTGAGAGTACATGGTCCGCCCAGACTATGACAGGTATCTTGGCCATGGCCCAATACCATGAGAATAGGGAAAACGAGGATAAGGCGAAAGAGGACAAGAGAAATAAAGACCTTAAAACGAAAGTACTTCTGCAACAGGCCTATCCTCCCAAAGGCCCTGACGCCCGTGGCAATTTCGGGCCGCCCCATCAGCGGCCGCCAAGAGCACGCCAGTCGACTCCCTCCGGCCCCTCCGGGCCTCTCCAGACAGATCAATGTGCCTATTGTGAGGGTTACGGCCACTGGGTGGATGAGTGTCATGTTTTGACAGAAAACATACGGACAGGTAAAACACAGCCTCGTGTTCACAGGGATGGGGTGATTGCTAAAGATCAAAGGCAACACCGCCCTAGTGACCGAGAGGGGAGACATAGGGATGACAACACCATACGACAATGCCCTGCTAACAAATTTGATGGGTATGAAGCCACACGTACTTATTACAATGACGATTATGAAGAGTTAGACGAGACATGGTTTTATCAAGCATAGGATAGCCAGGCAAGGGGTATTTCGAAAGTGCAAATTCCGGTCGCCCAGAAGGGCCCGTATGTTCAAGTGTCAGTTGCAGGGGATGCTCGGTCTTTCCTTCTGGACACAGGGGCGACTTGGTCTTCTATTGCACGTGTATCAGTCCCAGAGGCACCCCTTTCTGGCAATTTGAATGTCTCCGTGGGTTTTGCGGGAACACCCATGACCAGCCCTGTTTCTGAACCCCTCCCTCTCGATATCGGCCCCGCCCATGTTGACGCTCCCTTGGTCCTTACTACAGGTTGCAGTGAAAACTTATTAGGCATGGATTTACTCAAAGCTCTGTATGCCACTATATCATGTAGTCCCCAAGGCGTGTCTCTAATAATTTCCCCCACCCCTGACTCCTATATGTATCTGTCCGGGCCTCTCCCACCAGAGTTGCAGTCATTACCTTCCTCCCTCTGGGCATCATCAGACACTGATGTGGGGTGTCTCAACATACCCCCTCATGTGGTATGCATTCAGCCAAGCGCCCTTCTCCCCCGCCTCCGGCAGTATCGACTACCCGCGGAAGGAGAAGTCGCCCTCTTAACAATAATATCTGAATTGATGGACAAGGGCGTAGTGGAGGAGACACGTGGTAATTTCTGTAACAGTCCCATTATTCTGGTTCTTAAGAAGACCAATGGAGCTGCTCTCTCCCCTAAAATATACAGATTTGTGATTGACCTGAGAGCCCTTAACAAAATAACGATCTCCCAATACCCTGTTGTCCCCGACATTACAGCCCTCTTGACGATGGTCCCTTCTGACGCCACGCACTTTTCTGTCATAGACCTGAAGAATGCTTTTTTCAGTATTCCTATATATCCTGACAGCAGAAATGTTTTGGGTTTCTCCCTTGGTGGGCGGAGCTTTAGATTTTGCCGCGCCCCTCAAGGCTTCACCGAGAGCCCCAGTATCTATAGTCAAGCTCTCAAAAGTCAACTAGATTCCTTGGAACTCCCTGATAATTCCACACTGCTGCACCATGTTCATGACATCCTCATTGCTGCAAATTCTGCCCCAACATGTGAAGAGGCTACCCTCTGTTTGTTACGCCACCTTGCCCTCCATAACAACAAGGTCTCTTTAAAAAAGCTTCAGTTTTGTCAAGAGAAGGTGACCTATTTTGGTCATCTCCTCTTGAAGGAGGGAAGGCAGCTCACCGCTGATCGTGTAGCCGTTATCAATGCTATGGAGGCCCCACGAACACAAAAGCAGGTATGAGCCTTCATAGGCCTAACCTCATACTGCAGGCAGTGGATTTCCAATTTTTCGACCATGGTCAAACCTCTTCTTGCCCTCACCACTAAAGAAATATCAGACAGTTCCTTTCCATGGACTAGAGAGCATACGCAGGCTTTCCAGGATTTAAAAAGAGCTCTGTGCACTGCTCCAGTTCTCGGTACTCCTGATTATAACAAACAAAACATTTTCTTTTTGTACATGAGACAGACGGTTGTGCATGTGCTGTATTGACCCAGATGTTCGGAGATCACCATCGGCCATGTGGCTATTTTTCAGCTACCTTAGACCCTGTTGCGAGGGCTCTCCCAGGATGCCTACGGGCGACAGGTGCGGCCACACTGATGGTCCGTCAGAGTGCGGGGATCGTTATGAACTCCCCCTTAACTCTGTGGATACCCTCCTTAATAACACCAAGACACAGTACCTCACTAGCGCACGACTCGCAGGATATGAATTAACACTCTTTTCCAGCCACATTAACATCAAGAGATGCACTGTACTGAATCCCGCCACATTACTCCCACTGGATACTCAGGATGCCCATTTAGATCGACATGACTGTATATTGAGGACAGAGGAGGAGACAAAGGGACGGGTTGACTTACAGGATACCCCGATAACAGATCCAGAAGGTACACTGTATGTGGACTGATCATGTCTCAGAGGGCCAGATGGTAACACATCAGCTGCCTACGCCCTCACGACATTGGAGCAAGTAGTAGAAACAGCTCAGATTCCACAGTGCTCTGCTCAGGCTGCAGAATTAGTGGCCCTCATTAGAGCCTGTGAGTTAAGCAAAGGAATAACGGTTAATATCTACAATGACAGTCAGTATGCTTTTGGGGTGGCTCACAACTTTGGAAGACTGTGGGGAGAAAGGAATATCTTTACTTCACATGAGACGAAAATTCAACATGGCCCCCTAATTCACCGATTATTAGACTCCCTGACATTTCCCAGAAAGGTAGCCATTATAAAATGTAAAGCACATAAGAAAGTGACGGATGATGTTGGAAAAGGCAATGCCTTGGCTGACCAGACAGTCAGACAGACAGCTCTTAAGAAAAAGGAAGGAATGTACGTGGGAGGTCCCGCCAGGTGGATGGCAGAAGGGGGCATGGTTGAAGACACAGTACAGAGTGTGATTGATATTCAGTCCCATGCTACCCCTGAGGAGCTGAGGATGTGGATGGAGCATTTGGCAGTAAAGGAAATAGATAGTTGTTTGGCCCGTATCACTATGGAGAGACAATGGATGTTGCCTGACAGTCATGTGCTACCGGTAGTTACAATGGTCCATGGTCCTGCTCACATTAGTACAAAAGGGATATGTAAGCTGTTGGAACCTACCTGGTATAACTCAAAGATACAAGCGTATGCTGAGAAGTTGGTCAAAACATGCATGATTTGTCTTATGTACAACCCGGGTAAAGGTACAGCAAATCCTGAAGGAGGATTCTCCCCTCCTACCTTTCCTTTTGAAGCCCTCCAGATGGATTATATCCAGATGGACAGATGTAACAATTTAAAATATGTCCTGGTGGTGGTCTGTACCTTCAGCCGATGGGTAGAGGCGTACCCTGTCAAAGACTGCACCGCTATTACTACCGCCAAAATACTATTGAAAGAATACTTCCCACGATTTGGTTTGCACAGTTTGATCTGGAGTGACAACGGGACACACTTTACGGCTCAAATAATGGAGTATGTCTGTTTAGCGCTGGGTATGAAACAAAAATGTTATGCAGCTAACCACCCCCAGTCAGCAGGTCTAGTGGAGGTGTACAATGGCATCCTAAAGACCAAAATGGCCAAAATTGTAGCCGAGATGGGTGTCACTTGGGTTGATGCTCTGCCCCTAGCTCTACTGTCTGTTAGGACAACGGCCCATACAAGGATCGGATTATCTCCCCATAAGATTGTGTTCGGGAGGCCTGCCAATGTGTGGGGTGTCCCACTCCCTAAGAAACTGTATGATGTTGAATACCCTGTGTTCACTGATTATCTGTACAGTTTGATTAAACCCCTTTCGTACCCTTTACCACCAGGTGCATGAGGCCATACCTGATAAAAGCGAGGGCCCAGGACACATTATCCAACCTGGCGACTGGGTTCTGATTCCTAACTTTCAACGTACTAAGAGCCTCGAACCCCGCTGGACACAGCCCCGCCAGGTGTTACTGGCCACCCGCACTGCCGTGAAAGTTGAAGGTCGGAAGAACTGGATACATGCAACGCACTGTAAACAAGTGCCTCTGCCTCTCCTCTATGATCAGTGGGTGAGAGAAGGACAAGGAGACTCAGAGACAGAAATAGTCCCAACGTTTGTTCCATTCAGCGATGCAAGATTGCATTCTACATCTACAGAAGCAGAGAGTGACAGTATTCTGAAGGGAAAGGTGGAACTCTCCCCTAACTCTGCTCAGCATCAGGAACAATTATTCCCCGACCATACTGTCCCTACTTCTACCCGATATAACTTGCGTTCCAGAAAGAAGGCTTGTCCTTGACTTCGCCCGGGTACCTCTAGGCTTTAGGGCTGTGATCTCCCGGCTGAGACCGGTGCTGGTGTGTCAGAATAAGGTACGTCCCTAGGGCTCTTAGCACCTGCATCCAGTGAAGCAACCACCAATCACAGACAGCCGCTAGTGGTCCCTGGCTTAGTACAATGGCAGCCGTTCAATACACCCAGGTCCAGAAACGATATGTCAGTCTCCTACATAACAAGTGCTTCCTGGCCACCGTGGTGACACTGTTTGTCTCCCTCATCTTGTCTATCATCGGTTGGATGTTACTGATCTACTATCCTGTTACCCCACCAACTCCTACCCCGACTCCTGTGGAGCATCATTATTTCACCTTACCTGCCCACGAATTACCCCGCAGTGCAGAATTTTTCAATAACACCTTCGCATAATGTTACATCATCATCAGCTGATCATAAATACTTCCAACTGTTGGGTATGTGGACTGATGCTGCATGCTATGACACAACCTGTCCCATTCTTTCCTTATCCTTTTTCCATCTCTGGGTCCTGTCTTGCATGGTGGATGTTGATACAGGAGGCCTATACTGTCAATGGTACTGCCAATTCTGCACTTGGAACATTTCGAGATGACTTCTGGCTACTACCTGATGTACAAAACACTCTGAATGTTATAAATGTACAGGGCCGTGTCTGCATCCATGGCTTGGGAACTAAGAAAGTTGGTACTAGTATCTGTGACATCATTAAAAATGTAAAGTCTACTCCAAAGTTGGTGGTGTCCCCCAACACTTATTTTATCTGTGGCACAGCAGCCTACACTTGGCTTCCCCACAACTGGTCTGGCACATGCTATCTGGCCTTCCTCCTTCCACCAACGTATTCTACCCATGGAGATTACCACCTGTTGATGAAGGGTGCTTTATGCCACTCACGTAGGGGTGTCATATCGGCTGAGGATACAGTAGGCCAGGAAGCTGGGGACTTCTTTAAAGTTTTCCTCCCATTCTGGGGGCCCCATCGCAAACAGTTGGGCTATACGAGGACTGACCAGGGTCCTTGAGGCCACCATCACAGAAACAGCTGGTGCCCTCTCCAACATCACTGCAGAGCTACAGGCGAACCGCCTTGTAACACTTCAAAATAGTATGGTGCTTGACATCATCCTCGCTGACCGTGGTGGTGTGTGTAAATTGATTGGCTCCAGCTGCTGTGTGTATTTTCCAGATAACGCACCTACAATATATGATGCCATCCAACGTCTGCATCACCTTTCCTCTGAAATTCATCAGGATGAAGGCAACTGGTCCCTCACAGGCTGGATCTGGGGCTTCCTTTCCCAATGGGGATGGAGGGTCCTCACCTTCCTTGCCTTGGGAGTGGCTGTCCTAGTCTCCTGTTGCTTGTGTGTTCAGTGCCTGCCAATGCTCTGTGCAAAGTATGTTCAGGGTCTTAAGCTTCCACCCTCAAACATTCACGACACCAATATGAAGATGATGCTCCAACAAAAAACAGATGATCTCATGAATATAGACATTTCGTAATGGTTTTGCCACTCAATGGCAAAAGGAGGGTCTAAGGAAAAGTGTCCTTCTTGTCGGCATCCATTTTGTTTCCGACTCCATTATTTTAGCGTTGACATTTCGTGTCAAACACCTCTGCATGACCCTCCTGGTCGTTTCTACTGATGCTTGCCAAAGTTCTAACTGTCACGACCGCCCTGCCCTTCGTACTCCTTGCGGTTAAGCCAATTCCAAAAAGGGGAACAGAGAACTGCCCTCTCACCGCCCTCGGACTGGACTCCTGCACGCACCCATCCTGTTTCGCAAGACTTGGTCACGACACTGTCCCAGAACTTGTTTCTTTCACATATCCTGTTTGTCAAGATCTGTTTGATTCTTTCACGTACATACCCCGTTTGGCAAGATCTGTTCTAATCGATTGCACCATCTGTTGCAACACCAGTCCTGCCTGAACGAAGAATGGCGTAACTACAGCCCCATCCGAACTGGTTCGTTAGGGTGGGGAAATATGTATATAAGGCCTGTAAGCTGCAGAGTAAAGCAGTAGCCTCCTCTGTCTTGTCACCGACGAGCTTGGGACTCTGTTCCATAGCCCGGGCTATTTGAATAAACCCTTGTTCCTCCTGCAGACGAAGGCTCCTGTGTCTCCTTTTTCGATATAAGGAGGGCATGGTAGACTTGGGCGATTCCCCCGCCACCGAGACCCAGTAAGTGGGTATTACGGCTCTACATACTCCCAGTTCCTGCACAGTATAGACTTGAAAGTCCATACTGTGCAGGAACCTGCTTTGGCATTACTATTGCAGTGCCTTTCTAAGGCTCACAACCTGGGACTGCCAAAGCACTGCCGACGGACCAGGAGAAAACTCCTAATATGGTTGGTGGGCAGGGAATGAGTTTGGCAGTGTGGGAGTGGAGCACTAGCATGGCGGACCACTCCCATACTGCCAAACTCATAATCAGGCCCTAAGTGGCTCTGTAGTATAATTCAAAAGCTTTCAGACACCAATTCTGACAGAGAAGAGTCCCTGTCAGCAGGTATCCAGGTTTCTTTAAGACATAAAATATCTGGGGAGTGTTAACACACTAATTTAGCAATTTCTACCCAATGTTTAAACACCAAATTTACATTTTCCAACTTGGATATTAGATGCTGGATTTGTTTTATGAAAAATAGGAAGTAACACTTCATAGTGGAACACCATGGTAAATATTTTCAGACTTCAAACGCTCTTTTGTTTTTTATTTTTATTGAAAAGGTGGAGTAACTTGTCATTAATATCATTCAATTCTTAATCCTAATAACATATTGCAAAATTGCAACCTCCATAACGCTTAAATCATTCATAAACTTCATCACAGTAGTGTCCATTATTGCTTCTTCCATAATTCAGTGTCTTGCACAGCTGTTCTTCAGGTATGATCAACTAATGCAAGAATGTCCCTGAAATAGCCTGTCCTTTTGATCTCCCAACTTCTGCCCTTACCCTTATGAATAGCATTTTTGATGTGTACACATTTAAAAGACTAGCCCATCAGTATTCAAAACTAGGAAGATTAACATCAATTCAGTGTTCTGCTATAATAAAGTTCGCAATGACAATAACACTTAAATACAGTCTTACATGTGGTTGTCCAATATTATCATAACATTCGGGAGAAATATAATGGTAGCTACATTAAAGAGAACCTTTTTTCAGTATATAACTTAGTTTATTGACATTATCACAACATATTTCATTTCTACATAAAAAACAAGGACAGTTGGGCCAAATTCTCTTAGCTGTCAGGCAATGCAGTAAAGCACTCAAAGTGGCTGCATTGCATTGCGAGACAGAGCAGGAGAGTACCATATTGACAGAGATTTGGCACTCTCCTCCTCTCTCTCTAGCGCCAGCGCTGATTTCAGATGCCATGTGCCAGGCACACACCTTAGCGCCAGTGAAAAACAAGGAAAAATGAAAACATTTCTCCTTTTAACGCCTGTTTTCCAACTACAATAATTTTGAGAGCTAAACCCTGTCTGTCAATGTTAGTAGATAGGGTTCAGCATAAAAAAGCAAGGGTGGTTGCATGGGAAAGTGCCTCAAAGTAATGCAAAGCAGCATTTTGCCCTGCTTTGCGTCACTTTTTCATAGCATTGGGGTTGTGTTAATAAAATTATGCTAACCTTGACACTAAACCTCTGAGAATCTACTTTTCCATTTAGATAATCTAATAGACCTGTAGTACAACATCTGTACTGTTCGAGAGTTCTGGAGTTTTAAATTAGCTGCCATACGATTCTATAAAATAGTCAGATTCACTTATTATGCCAAATGGTTAGCTAATTGTACTTGATTATCCACTATTGTTTCAGGAAAAAAACTGAGTATAATCTTTTTCTACGGGCAGCTTTTGGGCCTTGTAATCATAGCTCTAGTAAAGGTTACCTAATCATACTTAAATCATTATTGCTATTCACTTTCAATATCCCTAAACACTGGAGGTGCATTATACTGAAATAATCAGCCAAGGCAAATGAGACCATGTTGTATCCAAATTTGGCATAGTGTCCTGAAATGTATTGGAAAGTGAAGTCTGTGGACATGCCTGCTTATATCTGTGGGTTTTGGAAATTTCAAACATCTGGCATCACTCAAGCCATATTTTAAGAGTATTTTTAACTACCGTAAATTTGATTCTTTTAAAGTAATTGGGATCTAGGTACCTGGTAAGACATTCCTCTGTCTTAAATGTGAGAGAACATCTTTAGATATTTGGAGTACTCCATTCTTTTCCAGCGGCAGCCTAATGGTAAAATCAAATGTCCGAAAGCATCTTACCGCCTTTAAGAATAAACACTATTAAAAATGTTATGGCTCATCAAGCTAATTTATATCGCCATATAAACTAGTAATGGCAGAATCTAATCATCAAAAAATTTAGAGCCGAAATTAGTTGGGAAAAATTCAAGAACTTCGGAAGAACAGAAAATTCATTTTGACAATGTTGCATCTTCCTATCAATGGCGTTGGCAGCCTGTTTCAATTAAGCATAAGCATCAAGCATATCTTTATGAGGTATTGCTAATTCTGCTCCATAATCTCCTCAATCTGAGTATTTCCAATATCTAATTATAATGCATCCAGAACAATATACTTCTGTCAGTCAGTCAGTGTAGTTTGGAAATGAAGGAATATTACCCCAGTTTTATCATTATTAGGTTTCCCCCCAGAAATATTCCCGGCAACTCAGCAACTTTTTCTAGAGCAGCCAGCTTTATCTCACTGTTCTTGAAATGGCATTGACACCTGCAAAAGATGCATCTTTAATAAAATATGCAAGCAGTTCTACATTCTTGATGGTGTTGACCTTAACTATTTGCAGCAAATAAGGCTCTAAGAATAGCAGGGACAAAAGTGGTTCACCTGTCATATTCCGCAAGAAATGCTAAACTATTTGGATGTTTTTTGGATGCTTTAACTGTTTTTTGTTTGTTAAAGAGTTGGAAGCACCCTCTTGACCCACAGTGTATTTTTCAACAAACATTTTATTTACATTCACAACTTGGAAGGGTCCCACTGGGCCCCTGCTCTTTTCAGAATACATCAGTAAAGTATTAATGTTTGCCAACCATTTTGTGGTTGCAAAAGATTGATACATAACTTACGGACTCAGTATTTGAAAGGTGATGCCTACAACATGCCATTTCCAGACACGGAATCATTGTCTATTTGAAATCCCATTTTAGGAGTCAGAAAAAACTTCCGGCATAGGGACCCAATGGTATTCCAACAGGATGGGGGTGATGTGATCATATTTTTTTAGGCTTCTAATGAGAGGCGCTGCAGCATGTAGAATGCTCCTATGAGGTGCCAGTGTAGAGTCTGGGAGGCCATGGAGTAGGACAGTACCACCATCCAGATGCAAGAGCATGATGATTTGAACAGCAGTTCTGAAGCCACTTTTTGGAAGAAATAGTTTGACTTATTTTAAAAAGAGAGATCTGGTACCAGGGAGGATTTGGCACAGTGTTTCTTCAGTGTGAGGGTTTTCTACAGGGTGACTCCAAGTGATTTGTCATTCAGTGGAAGTTGTAGTCCGAAGCCATCAAGGTTCATGTCATCAAGCCATGTTTGTATTGTATCTTTTTTATTGCTCTCTGCAAATTGCAGGAATTCTGTCTTGGTTTTGTTGAACTTCAGGTAGGCTCCGGAAATCCAGGTCTGTATGATGTTTAAGGCACTGGATGTCTGAAGCAGAGGAGACTTTCAATTGGAGTTTTCTATCAGCTGAATACTGGTGAATCTGTATGCTGTTATCTATATGTAGAGCATTGAGTGGCTCCATGTATAGGCTGACGATGACAGGAGACAATACAGAGCCTTGATGGATTCAACAGATGATAGGAATATTTTGTGATATGAAGATGCCATGTGAACAAACTTGTGTTGGTTGGAAAAGTAAAAGGAGAATGAGTGAATGACACTGAAAGAGAATCCCTTTCAGGAATTTCAGAATTTAGGCTTATCTTTTATGTTGACCTTGGTTTGTTGATAGGACATTAAGTATGGGGATAGGGATGGCAAAGTGGTTATTCTAGTCCAAGGGTATAGATGATTTTATTGCAATCTTAGTAATGTTGAGAAGGCAAGGTTGAAGATGTGGCAATTGGAGTGTGTCGGTTATGTGACATGCTGTAGCAAATTAAGTGTATCGATGAAGTTGAATATGGTGTCTTTTGATTTTTTTGAGTTTGTATTGTCTGGAATGTTGAAGCCACCCAACAAGGTGGTGTGGGAATGTTGCATGGATGAGGTGGTGAGGAGATATGAGAATTCATCCATGAAGTCCTTGTTCTGCTCAGGAGGCTTGTTACATGAAATGTAAAGTAGTGGTTTGATGTGCAGAGAATAGGAAATGGCATGTAAGCAGCTCCATGGAGTTGAGTGTTACTTGGTTGCCTAGGCCTAGGATTCCCTATATCCTCCCAGCATAACTGTGCAGGCTAACTGTCTATATTTGTGTCATGATTCTCAGGCTGTCCGCCACCATTAGAAAAGAATGACAGAGCTAGGTTCAAGAAGCTTTTAGTGGCCTGGTATGAGGACCACTACCAACAGCTATGCAAAAAGCTGCTGCATTTGTGATAGAGAGGAAGCATTACAGAGACCTTTAGCCACTGCCTACACCTAAACATCCTGGCAATATAATCTTCATGGAATTTATTATTGATGAAACTCTGTAACAAGGCTAATCTGAGCAGCATTTATGCTAACAATACATATTTGTTAATCACCTGTGCCCTATGTACTTTAACTTCTAATCTCCTAAATGTGCCTGTGGAAAGGTGTAGCACAGTGTATCATTATTTTAGCGCGCTTACATGATCGAATTGCAAGTTTCAATGGATTGTGGTCCGATGACATTAAGGGTATAATATCTGTATCAGTCTGCAGCAAAATATTATATGAGCACAAAAAGAGATCTGTCTGGGAATATCGCTTGTGGGAACGTAAAAAGAATGAAAGATAACTTCCTTTTTTCAAAGAGTTGGCCAACCATCACCCAGTTCCAGAATAGCCATAAGATTACAAATGGCAGTTCTGATCTAACTCATGCGGTGCCTGTTCATATCCTCTGCTGTTCAGTTCAAAACAAAATTAAAATTGCAGCACAATACATATTCTGCAGTAAAAATAGAAATGTCAATTGCTAGAAATTTAAGCATTGCTGAATGATCTCTTTTAGGACCATCTGTTAATCATAACTGAAAGCTTTCACAATTGTACTTTATGAATGCAATCACCGAGCCCTCTTGAGTGTTTGCAGGCATTCACCCTGTTTGTACAATTCTTTGTTTAACCAAAATAGCTACTCTCGGCAGTGCAAACTGTGACTAAGAGTCCTAACTCTCACAACTTCACCTAATCTGCGGAAGCGATATGTGCTTCTTCCGGACAAGCTATTAGTGGGTTGTGTTCTTCTATGTAGGCTGTTAGGGCACTATGTTTACTATGGTCATTAAGCTGTTGATGTTCCAGGTAGGTATTATCACAGCTGCTAAGTATCTTCACATCTGCTTTATGTAATCTTGCAAATCACTTTCATATCCTGCAATTGATACATAGTAACATAATTCACACCAAGTTTCACTTTCTCAACTGTTTCTCATGCTTCACTCGCTTCCCTGCGAAACCTCCAACACCCAGTTCACCACTAATCCAGCTTACCCATCTGAAGAAAGGTCCCACCAAGCCGGTTTACTACTGTTTAGGGTCCCCCCTTACGATCTCCTGACTCCCTTTCTCCCCCATTTTCACTTCTTCCTCTCTCCCACTAATACCTCTCATAGTCCCTGCTTGACCTACTTGGTATTTCCTTACCCATCACCCCCACACACTCACCCCATTCTTATATCCTTCTCCCCTCTTCTCTATCCTCTCCTTTTCCACGCTAGCCTCTCTTCTCATGACTTGCTGTTGCCTATCGCAATTTATGTAATTAGATTGTGTAAATTGAGCTGTTATTTACTGTTTTAATTAGTTTTGAATGCTACCTCGTTGTACTTTTGCTCTATTGTAATACCTACTCATAAACCCATGTAAAGCGCTCTGATACCCTTGGGTCCAGCTAGCGCTATATAAAACCTTTTAAATAAATAAACTAACCCCCATGGGCGAGTGTCATTGTATACAAGATGCCAATCTACCTTACCTAAAATTAAACCAGCATAACCTACATTTAAAAGCGTGTAAGGCTTGTTCTGGTAAGAATACACAACTATGAAACAGAGGGTAATTTGGCCTCATAGTGCGATAAAATATTACTGGAGCCTCAACAGCAATCTTACATTGTGGCCCTGTTAGACCTGGCATCTTTTGGCATGGATCCCCTGTCTTTTTGCTTTCTGCTCCCCTGTTTTTTACTCTGTTTTTGATGGTTTAGTGTCTCAATACACTTTTTCACTGCTGATCAGTGCTAAACTGCAAGTACTCCTATAATAAATTATGTTTATGGATTAGTGTTTCCATTTTAAGCTTTTTTGATTTACTGGTAAGTCCCTAGTAAAGTGCACAAGGTGTGGCAGGGCCTATAAATCAAATGCTACTAGTGGGCTTGCAGCACTGGTTGTGCTACCCACATGAGTAGCTCTGTAAAGGTATCTCAGACCTGCCACTGCAGTGTCTGCACACAGTTGTGACTGCCATGTCAACCTGGCAAGTGCACCCACTTGCCAGGCGCCAAACTGTCCCTTTTATTAAATCTAAGGCACCCCTCAGAGAGGGCCCAATGTATCCCCATGGACAGGGTGCAGTGTAAGTAAATGGTAGGGCATGTAATGGTGTGTGTGATATGTCCTGATAGTGTAATACAGTGTATTTCGTTTTTCACTATTGAAAGGCTATTTGTCCCATGGGCCTTTTTAACATTTCCAAGTATAAGTTCTCATTGGGACAAGTTGGTGAAATGGAGTTTGGGCTCTCTGAAATCAGAATTTAATAACACATCTTTTAGTAAAGATTGTTTTTAAATTATCTGTTTGAAAATTCCACTTTTAGAAAGGCATTTTCTTGCTTAACCATCCTGTGTGCCTCTGCTGGGTTGTGGATTGACTGGCTTTGGAGTGACAGGGGCTGGGGATGTGCATTCACTGTAGACAGACTCTGGTGAAGTTGAGGTGTGCCCTGCCTTTCCTGGATGAGCCAGAACTGGGCTGAATATACCTGGGCTGTATTTAGAGTAGTAGCAGGAGATTTCCTTGCACCTAAATAGGCCTGGTCTGCCTTACACAATGCTGTTTCAACCTCCTGCCAGGAAGCTGGCCAGAGAGGACAGAACTGGTATGGACTAAGCACAGAGACTATCTGTCACAAGAGAACAGAGGAAAATAGGGGATACATATTTGGGCCCAGACCCCAGGACTTTAGAACTCTTTTGGACTCAGAAACCTGCCAAGAAGAAGAGCTGGAGAAGCTGTGAGGAGGAACTACCACTTTGCTGTGTTCTTTGCTGTGTTGGCCTACAGTGGCTGCTTCTGTCTTGGACAGAGAACGGACTGGACTTACCAGTCTACAACTTCATTGTTTGAGTTTCTCTCAGGACATGAGGTGGAGCTTGACTCCTGTTCAAGAAGTCTCAGGAACAGCAAAGAATTCATCATCATCTGCTATCAGCCCTGGGAACTGTGTGTTTTGTGATTTGTTAGAAATGGGGGTTGGCAGATGTTGGTACCTTTGTGCAAGTAGGGACCCTTACTTCCAATCAGGGTAAGGGGGATACACTTCTAAAATAACCCTTGTTCACTGCCTTGGTAGCTTGGCACGAGCAGACAGGCTTATCCCAGAGGTAGTGTGTAAAGCATTTGTGCACACATACAGTAACACAGTGAAAACACTACACATGGACACCACACCAGTTTTAGAAATCTACCCAATATTTTATCTGTGCAAAACAAGTACAAAAACTAAAAAAATCCAACATACAGTTATCAAGATATGACTTTTAAAAAGGTAAAAAGAGTTCTGTCCATAGCAAACTATAGATGTGACACTTTCAACACAAAGTACCTTGGATGCATCAAAATCATAAGCAAATACAGCGGCTGGGAAGGTGATGCATCAGATCCTTATGCGCAGGGAAGGTGATGTGTTGGTCCATTGCTCCAGGGAAGGTGATGCGTCGGTTCCTTACTTGCGACGCATGGGAGGTCATGCATCAGTTCCTTACTGAAGAGGAGGTGATGTGTAGGTTTCTTACTGTGCAGGGAGGTGATGCGTCGGTTTCTTACTGCAGCCCCAGCATTGCTGCAGACTTGGTGCCCCAGTACAAAGCGTGAGGATTCGGGGATGTGTCAGTTCTCAATGCTGCGACAACGGCGCTGCGTCGATCTCTCCAGCCGCAGTCCCACGATGTGTTGGTTCTTGCAGTCGCATAGCAGGGCCTGTGTTGGAATCGATGAGGTGATCTCAGACTTTGTAGATCGGGGCACTCAATGCGGCGTGCAGCTTTCTCCAGCCATGGGAAGGCACTGCTTCGGTTTCTTGAGCGGCACAATGGCAATGCATGAAAATTCGTCCCGCACAGCGTTGATGCATCGGAAACAGGTGCGGATGCATCGCGCTTCTTGTAGTTGTGTGTCTCTTCCAGCTCCCAGCAGCAGGAACAACCTCCAGAGGCCCAGAACAGCAACAGGCACCACTTGACAGGTCAGAACTCCCAGCAAGGAATTTCAGGGGAGCTGGGGTGAAGTCTTTGTGTTCCTGAGACTTCAGAACAGGAGGCAAGCTCTAATTCAAGCCCTTGGAGATCTTCATCAAGCAGGGGACACAGCGCACAGCAAAGTCCTTGATCTTTCCTTGGCAAAAACAGCCACTCTGGCCAACCTCAGACAGCACACAGCAAAGGGGCAGTACTTCTCCTTCAGTTTCTCCAGCTCTTCTCCTTGACAAAGGTTCCTCTTGAATTCCAGACATGATCTAATTCTGGGGTCTGGGCCCCAATATTTATACAGCAATTCTCTTTGCTCTCTGGTGGCAGAGAAGTCCTGTGTTCAGTCAAAACCAGTTCTGTCCTGTTTGTTCCAGCTTCCCGGCTGGAAGTGGAGACAGCATTGTGTAAGGCAGACCAAGCCCAATCAGGTGAAAGGAAATCTCCTCCCCCAATTCTAAATGTTCTTCTAAGGTCTATTGAGCCCAGCCCTGACTCATCCAGGAAAGGTAGAACACACCTCATCCCCCCAGTGGCTGTCTACAGTGAATGCACATCCCCTGCCCCTCTCACTCCAAAACCAGACAGTCAATACACAACCCAGCAGAGGCACACAGGATGGCTAAGCAAGGAAACAAACTGTCCACAAGTGGTATTTTCAAACACAGAACATAAAAATCATCCTTACTAAAAGATGCATCTTTATATTCTGAGTTCAGGCATACTAAACTTTACCTTTCTATCTTTTCCCACTGGAAAGTTATATTTATAAGATGTTAAAAGCAAACTCCCATTCTATTCTTTCTTATTGGAGAGATAGCCTTTCAATAGTGAAAAACGAAATTCACTGTAGTTCACTATCAGGACATGTTACACACATCACAACATGTCCTACCTTTCACAGACACTGCATCCTGCTCACAGGGGTAGCTTGGGCCTACCTGAGGGGTGACTCACATGTCAGAAAAGGGAAGCTTAGGGCCTGGCAAGTGGGTGCACTTGCCAGGTCGACATGGCAGTAGAGACTGCACGCAGACACTGCAGTGGCAGGTCTAAGACCCCTTTGAAGGGCTGCTTGTGTGGGTGGCACAATCAGTGCTGCAGGCCCAATAGCAGAATTTGACTTACATGCCCTGGGCACACTCAGTGCACTGTACTAGGGACTTAGTAGTAAGTCAAACAAGTCAATCATGGAAACACCAATCCATATTCCCAATTTACAGAGGAAGCACTTGCACGTTGGCACTAATCAGCAGTGGCAAAGTGCCCAAAGCACCTAGACCAGCAAAAACGAAATCCAGAACACAGCAAAAATATAGGAGGCAGAGGCAAAAAGACAGGGGAAAACCACACCAAGATTGGCAGGTCTAACATGCTTCAATAGAAGAGAAAGCAACCTGATGCCGTCCACGATGCCGCAGCACATTCCGTGTCCTCCAGAGGGCACCACCGCACTTCACACCGCAACCCTGGTCGCACCGATGATGCCATTTGATGCCGCCACCGAGCCACTACTTGCACCACGACCTGTGGGCACCACACTTCACACCACCTCACTTCATACTGCCAGCCTGGTATCCCCAATGACGCTGCTCCAAGCAGACATCAACACCACTGCCTGCACTGTGATTCGACGGCACCGCTCGTAAGTTACATGACGCACCACCCTCATCCTGCACCGCAGCCATGGCCTACTGACGCCGGCACCATGGTCTTCAGTTCGTCAGCCAACAACAGCACTTCAGCAACGACGACACCACTGCTTGCACCGTGATCTGCCAGCACTATGGCGAGAACTGCATCACTTTGCACTGCAGCCCTGGTCTCACTGACGACGTGAGCCGACTATTACAAAACTGCTACCTGCACCATGACCTGAGGGCACTGCATGCTGCACCACTGCACTTGGCACCGCAGTCCCAATGCCTGCAGACGTTGGTGCTCCCAACTTCAACTGCAAGGAGTTCGATCTGCAATGCGTGTGACTTCCAGGGCCCGACAACTCCTGCCCACACCTCCCAAACTGACACCTGCCGACTCCGGCTCTTCAGAGCTCAACAAGAGGTCACCGACACCCTGCATTTCTAAAAGGACTGTTTTGCGGGTCTTCCCGATGCAGTAGCTGGCCCGCAATACTGCGGCCAGCCAGACCTGCTTGGATTTGTTGTTCACAATGCCGTGAAAGCCCCGGTCAGAGCTACCGACTTCAATGAACTGTATTTTAAGTCTATTTTTGCTCATTGAAATTTCTAAGTAATGTATGATGGATTTCTATCGTTTTTGGTCTTGTTTTGCACAGATAAAATATTGGATATTTTTTTTTAAACTTGTCTGATGTCCTTTTGTAGTGTTTTCCCTGTATTGCTGTTGGTTATTGCAAATGCTTTACACACTGCCTCGGAGATAAGCCTGACTACTCATGCCAAGCATACCAAGGGGTGAGCAGGAGTTATTTTGGGAGTGTATCTCTCTTATACTGACTATAAAGAAGGGTCCCTACTTGGACAGGGTAATGACCTGCCATAGAGCCCCTCATTTCTAACAGACCCCATTCCGCTTAAAATGATAAATTATGTTAAATACTTTTCTATTTGCCTGTTAGGAGCATCTAAGATGAACACTACAGCATAAGGGTACTTCACCTGAAAAGTTCAGATACCGGTGTATTTCCATGTGTACATTTTGTAAGAAGGTTGTGAGGAATGATATTTTAATGTTATTTCATGGTCAGTACATAATTCAGGTGTTTCATGTCAATTCAAAATCTTTATTCGGCTACATAAGCAACCATAAATGTACATACATGAAATGATAAGTAAATAATTTAAAAAAGCAGGTTCTTTCTTATCAGTCAATGTCTTCCTATATACAAAGGATTTGAAAGTCTCTAAAACAGAGGGGCAGATTTATGTTGCACTTGCGTCACTTTTGCGCCGCCGTTGCGTCACTTTTGTGACGCAGCAGCGGCGCAAATCCTGCGCCATGGTGCGGGGCATTTACAAACGTGACGCATCTCCCAGATGCGTCACGTTGTAAAGCCCTGCGCCACATGTAGGCGTTCCAGGGCAGGTGGGGGCGTTCCGGCGCAGGAACGCCTCCTAAAAGTGGCTGAGTGAAATCTACAAGATTTCACTCAGTCACTTTTAGGCCCATGCTGCGTCAAAACCCTGCGCCTGCTTGAAGCAGGCGTAAGGATTGACGCAGCATTGTACAGATAGGGCCCCCCAGATCATTGCTGGAGCTGCGTCGCGCTTGCGACGCAACTCCAGCAATGCGCCACTTTTCGGCACAGATGCGTCACGCATCTGTGCCGTTTTTGCCCCATGGTGCGCCGCATTATAAATGCGGCGCATCCATGGTGGCGCAGCTGTGGCGCATAATAACTGGCGCATCCCTGCTGATATGCAGGGATGCGCCAGTCGTCATAAATCTGCCCCAGAGTATTGTTAAAATTGATTGCCGTGCCCCCAGGGCAATTTTCAAGAACAAACAAACATGATTAAAACATCCTTATTATTCTGCTGCAGCAATACATCACAGGCTTCTCTAAAATCACTGATGTGTAGCCTCTTAATTAATGGTAATAAAATACTTTTGGTAAACAATAGATAAAAATCACAGAACAATAGAAAATGTAATGTTGTTTGGCCAGATCTCCCATTGCATGGGCAGGGGCGAGTATCCAAATTTGCTTGAAAGTCTAATGGGAAGCTAAGTAGGTACTTGATTGTGCCTTCCCTAAGGCGGAACAACAAACTACTCCCCCAATGACCCATAGGACTAGTCAAGTAACTTTGGGGTGGGGCATGCCTTTCTGGGTTTCTACCCAGATAGGCTGCCACTCTGGGTTTGACTAACTCCCTCTTCATCCTCTCTGTGTGAGCAAATTTAAACCAGAAAGTCAACAGCTGTTTTTATTAATAGTGTGAGGGCCCCATGGATTCTCAAAATTCAGGTGTTTATTTATCTCCCCTGTGCAGAACGAAGAAATCTTATCAGCTAAGGTTAAGAGATCTTGCTGTGATCTGTCAACAGCCGGAAGAACACAAGCAACAGGACAATGGAAAGGAGAAAAGTTTCTTCGGCAATATCTTCCTTTGTCCATGAGGTGTAATTGGCTTCTGCTATTCAGTTGTACTAACATATTTCAAGATTATCTCACTACAGAGGTATACCTGAGGGCTGGATATTTATTTTAGGGAATACACTAGAAATAATGTTACTCTTGGTAAGAACCTGTTACTTTCTGTTTCTGCAATATGTAAGTTTGGAGATAATATTGTGGATCCAATGGAAGATGATGATCTTGTCAACATAAGTGTTGGAGTCCTAAAGCAAACTGGAACCAATATTGAGGAGTACACCATTTTTTCAGTTTACTGCAAGTGGAAAAAAATCTCAGAGATAATCCAACTTTTTGGAACTGTATTCCCTTTCTGTGAATTGACCACTGTAAGATTCTAGAATGAATGGAAAGTAAAGACAGCCAGTGCCACAACTATTTTTATTTACTGCCAATCAGAATGTTTCTAACATTGAGCTCTCTTCTGATAGTTTGGAAGAGTGACCTATGCGGCTGCTGAAAAAACTTTAGGTTTTAACTGCACTATTTGACCATACTCGGAAGCAATTACAATTCATACCTGTGCTAGGCATATTATAATTGGCTACTAGCAGACAATTAATATGCATGGGTAGCTTGTTCCTTCATTGTATTTTGCAGTTCTGAGAGAAGCAGGTACCTCAAACACAAACTGATTTCTATGTTTGTCTTGGAGTCCACCATTTTCTATAGCATGACCGATGAGTGGATTTGTTTTTTCCAAAACACGTTTTGCTCAACTGGGAGATTAAGCAAAGGTTGAGTTTGCTCTGCTCACACTTCAGGAAGCATTGTTTCTAACCTGCAGCAAAAGTAGCTAATTGTTACAAGAGGGAGCTAATGGCACAAACATGAATGGATCACCTAAAACAGGTACCCCTGAGTACTAAACCTTAGGGGCCATTTGTCACGTTCCTTACATAGTCATGTCAAAGGGCCTAGCTCTTGCTCTTTGGGACTTCATTATTTTCATTCCTAGGACGGTATATGTTCAATTGTCCCTGAAGGACCCACCACCATGATTCTTCATCCTAGACATTTTGACAGATCTATGGAGAACAGTAGCTTTCAATTTCATGGATCCAGTTACAGCTTTCTCCCACATGATGTTGTTGATCTTTTTCTGAAGACAAACAAAATCAAAGAAAATGTTCTTTGAAGACAAGCTCTTATACTGTAAAGGAGTAACAGTTGGGCAGATTCATAATTGGGCCAACCAGAAATGTTCCTGGGTTTGCTACATAAAGAAAAGAGAGGGGCAGTTTCCAATGTATCAATGGACTGTGCAGCCCAAGATGAACACTACAGATTTACTTAGTGGGGTCTTGATGAATTTGTACAGGTCTCATTGAAAGAAGAAAGGGCGGCAGCCTTGATGGCCTTGGTGGTTATAAAGGTTTGCAAAATTCCCTTTTTTAATGTAATTATGCAACATTTTGGTGAAATTACGCAACATTCTGTGTAAATATGCAAAATGCACAGCTGTTGTTCACACTATATTTTAGCATGAAGTTTTGATGCAAGGACACATTTTGTGCAAAAAGAATGTGCAAAAGAGCCGTGAACAACAGTGGCTCACGTTCTGTTGTTGCTGTGCATTTGTGGTAATATTTTACTGAAAATAGCACACAATTGCACAAATTGGTATAATGAAATAATTTTAGAAATGTTGCATAACCAGCATAATGCGAAATTCACAAAATTATATGAATGTTGGCGTAATAGAAATTTTGCCCAGGCCAAATGTGAATTAGAGGTGTTATGAACCAGGCTTTCCAAGCATGAATCTAGTTTCAGCACAGATCAGCAGGCACACTGCTCAAATCTGCTTATAAGCCATAATTTTTGCCTGACAGAGCATTAAACTGGTAGGCTATACAAGTGGATTTCCTCAGCCCTTCCACTTGAAATGGATGCCTTGAAAAGAGTAGCTTTGTGGAACATGGCCTGTGAGCACATCAACATGGAGAAAACATTCTTTGATGTACTGTAACAATCATGCTCTTGAGGAAGGAACCAGCTCATGTCAACCTAGCCATGTAGTCAGCACGGCAAAGATAAGAAGTGGCCAACCTACAACTTTGCATAGCTTTTTTGCATACATTTCCCTTGTTTTATGAAGCTTAAAACACATTTCAACATGCACTTTGGGTCTTGAGTAAAGTGGGTAGCTTGCTGCTCCTCAGCAACTCTCTCAGTCGGAGGAACCACCCCAGAGAAGTCTCTGACTTCTGTCTAGAACGTGGGTATTCACAAACTTTCTGTCGGGGTCAAAATTACAGTGTGGTTTGTGGCCGAGGGCCGCACCGGTAGGGGTAGGGTCAGTGAGGGGCGGGGTCAGTGGGGGGGGGGGGCTAGAGTAAAAAAATCAAACCCGTTTCAAAACATTAGACTGCGACAATGCTGTATTTCAAAAGCAGATGTAACTACAGATATCACATTTTGATAATACATTTTTATTAACAGACAATAGCAATCTTTAGAGGCATTGCATAGCTTCATACTCACTTTGACCCCAATTCCATCACAGCCTCTCACTCTCTCAGTCAGTCAGTCTCTCTCTCAGTCAGTCAGTCTCCCTCAGTCAGTCTCTCTCTCTCTCTCTCTCTCTCTCTCTCTCTCTCTCTCTCTCTATCAGTTAGTCAGTCTCTCTCTTAGTCAGTCAGTCTCTCTCTCTCAGTCTCCCTCTCTCTCAGTCTCCCTCTCTCTCTCTCTCTCTCTATCTCTCTCTCAGTCTCTCACTCTCTTTCTCTCTCTCTCTCTGTCAGTGAGTCTCTCTCTCCCTCAGTCAGTCAGTCTCTCTCTCTCTCTCTCTCTCTCTCTCTGTCAGTCAGTCTCTCTGTCAGTCAGTCAGCCAGTCAGTCTCTCTCTCTCTCAATTAGTCAGTCTCTCTGTCAGTCTCTCTCTCGGTCAGTCAGTCAGTCTCTCTCTCTCTCTGTCAGTCAGTTTTTCTCTCTCGCTGTCAGTCAATCTCTCAGTCAGTCAGTCAGTCTCTCTCAGTCAGTCTCTCTCTCTCTCTCTCTCTCTCTGTCTGTCAGGCTCTCTCGCAGTCTCTACCTCTCTGTCAGTCGGTTTCTCTCTCTGTCAGTCAGTCTCTCAGTCAGTCAGTCAGTCTCTCTCTGTCAGTCAGTCTCTCTCTCTCTGTCAGTCAGTCACTCTCTCTCGCAGTCAGTCTCTCTGTCAGTCTCTCTCTCTCTGCAGTCTCTCTCTCAGTCAGTCTCTCAGTCAGTCAGTATCTCAGTCTCTCACTCAGTCTCTCTCTCTACTCTCTCCACTCTCTCTCCACTCTCTCTCGACTCTCTCTCTCTCCACTCTCTCCACTCTCTCCACTGTCTCTCTGTTAGAATCCGGGTTCTCTGGTTGGCACAGGTAGGTACTTGTGACAAGCAGGGAACCTTTCCTCTAGTCAGGGTAAGGGGTTACACTCCTAAAATAACCCCTGCTCACCCTCTAGGTAGCTTGGCGCGAGCAGACAAGGCTTATCTCAGAGCGTTATAGGTTAAGCACTTGTGAACACATACAGTAACCAAGTGACAACACTACAAATGGACACCACACAGGTTTTTATATTAAAACTAAGGATTCTTTATATAGAGTTATCACTAGACCATTAAACGACAAAAATACACAATACTGTTACTTTAGATGGTAGAAGTTTGCTTAGTTCTCTTACGTTCTTAAATGCAACACTTTAAGTCAATGTACCTTAGATGCGACACGCAGGGCAACGAAAGTGTTGCAACGATGCTGATGCGATGAAGTTCTTGGTGCAAAAGAAATAAAGACGTGAAGATCTTCCAGATGCGTTACGCTTCTTCGATGTTGCAAGAAGGCTCGACTCGATGCGTCAGCTACAGCGGCGTCACCCCTTTATGCGATGCGACGATAGCGGCCTTGGCAGCGGCACTCTTCTCCGACGTTTGCGAGACGCTTCCGCTCGATGCGATGCTGCAGCGGCGTCACCCCTTTACGCGATGCTCCGACAGCAGCTCCGACGGCGGCACGCTTCTCCGTGGATGCGAGGCGCTTTTCTGGATGTGGTGCAATGCGACAACTACGATGGCTGCGATGGCGACACGCTTCCTCCTCGATGCGACACTCTTCTCTTGATGCGGTGCAATGCGTCAGCTACGATGGCTGCGATGGCGACACGCTTCTTCGGCGTTGCGAGACACTTCCGGAATGATGCGAGACGCTTCCACTCGATGCGATGCTGAAGCGGCGACACCCTTTACGCGATGCTCCAACAGCAGCTCCGATGGCGGCACGCTTCTCCGTGGATGTGAGGCGCTTTTCTGGATGTGGTGCAATGCGACAACTACGATGGCTGCGATGGCGACACGCTTCCTCCTCGATGCGACACTCTTCTCTTGATGCGGTGCAATGCGTCAGCTACGATGGCTGCGATGGCGACACGCTTCTTCGGCGTTGCGAGACACTTCCGGAATGATGCGAGACGCTTCCACTCGATGCGATGCTGAAGCGGCGACACCCTTTGCGAGATGCGATGGCAACAGCTCTGACGGCGGCACGCTTCTCCTCCTCGAGTCGCGCTTCCAGCTCCTTGCGCCACGCAGTCCCTCAGAAGGCCCAACAACAGCAGCAGGCACTTCCAAAAGACTCTGGGGAGCTGGGGATGAAGTCCACTGGTCCTGGGACTTCGTTCAGGGGGCAAGCTCAGTTCAAGCCCTTGGAGATCTTTCAAGCACAAGTTGAATTAAAGTCTTTGTAGTCTTTTCTCCTCTCCTTTCAGCAGCAAGGCAACCACTGCAGGCCAATCCCCCAGGTCAGGGACAGTACTCCTCCTTACAGCTTTCCCAGTTCCTTCTCCTCAGGCAGAGGTTCTTCTTGTCAAGCAGGATCTAATTTGTTGGGAGCAGGGTCCCAATACTTATACCCCTAATTCCTTTGTTCCTCTGGGGTAGAGGGGCCTTTGCCCAGTCCAAACCAGTTCTTGAGCACTTTGTTGACATGACTCTGCCTTTCTATTCAGGGTGTAGGGCAGAGACATCAGCCGCTCCACAGGAGGTGGAGCCAGTATTGTGGTGGCAGAGCACAGCCCTATTCAGAGTCCAGGTGCACTCCTCCCACCCATCTGGATGTCAATCTCTCCATTCACCACCAGGCTACCTAGCCCTGCCCCTCTGGGTTTCCCCAGCCCTGTCACTCACACAAACCAGACAGGCAGATACACTTCATAGCAGAGGCGGGCTGAAACGGTTAGGCAAGCAAATACCAACTTTCTAAAAGTGGTATTTGCAAACACAGAATATTAAAATAAACTTTACTAAAAGATGTATTTTATTATTCTGAGTTCAGGCATACTAAACTCGATTTTCTACCATGTTCCCTGGGTCTGTTAGGATCATAGGATGTAACAATTCTAACAGCCCATTCTGGCCTATGGAGAACAGGTAGCCTTACAATAGTGAAAAACGAAAATGGCTGTAGTTCACTATTAGGACATGCCACACACATCAGGGCTTGTCCTACCTTATGCTTACAATGCACCCTGCCCTTCGGCCTACCATAGGGGTGACTAATATGCAGTTAAGGGAAGGTTTAGGGACTGGGAAGTGGGTGCAAGTGCACTTGCCCAGTCAGCATGACAGTACCAGACTGCACGCAGGTTCTGCAATGGCAGATCTTAGACACATTTTACTAGGCCGCTTCTATGGGTGGCACAACCAGTGCTGCAAGCACACCAGCAGCATTTGCATTTACAAGCCCTGGGCACTCCTGGTGCACTTTACTGGGGTCTGACAGTAAACCAAATAAGCCAATCAGGGAATCCAACCAACATATACATTTTATATAGGGAGCACTTGCACTGTGACACTGGTTGGCAGTGGCACAGTGCTTTGAGCAGCTAACACCAGCAAAACACATGAGGCACAGCGACAAAAAGTGGAAGGGAGACTCACGCCAAGGTGCCAGGTCTAACACGTGTCCCCTCCAGCTGAAAAGTGGGGAGAACTACCCTACCCCAGGGAGTTCCTCATCACTAAGGCGGAAAAATCTAGACAGACCGTCAGCATTGGCGTGATCTGTACCAGGGCTAGGTTCCACCGTGAAATCCATACCCTGTAGGGAAATGGACCACCTCAACAGCTTTGGATTCTCACCCCTCATATGCATCAACCATCTGAGGGGCCTGTGGTCTGTCTGAACCCGGAAGTGAGACCCAAACAGGTAGGGTCTTAGCTTCTTCAGCGCCCAGACCACAGCAAATGCCTCACGCTCAATAGCACTCCATCTCTGTTCCCGTGGAAGTAACCTCCTGCTAAGGAAGGCTACAGGTTGATCTAGGCCCTCTTCATTAATCTGTGAAAGAACAGCCCCCACACCATGCTCTGAAGCGTCTGTCTGAACGATAAACTCTTTGGAGAAGTTGGGAGCCAAGAGCACGGGCGCCGTGCACATAGCAGCTTTCAGGGCCTCAAAAGCTTTCTGATAGGTGTCAGTCCAAATCACTTTCCTGGGCTGCTTCCTCGAAGTCAGCGCGGTCAAGGGGGCAACAATGTTGCCATACCCCTTGACAAACCTCCTGTAATACCCGGTGAGACCTAGGAAGGCTCTCACCTCTGTCTGGGTTTTGGGCGACTCCCAATTCAGGATGGTTTCTATCTTGGGTTGAAGGGGTGCCACCTGGCCACTCCCAACTTGGTGCCCCAAGTACACCACTGAACCCTGCCCGATCTGGCACTTACTCGCCTTGATCGTGAGGCCTGCCCTCCGCAGCGCCATCAACACTTCCCAGAGGTGGCGCAGGTGTTCCTCCCACATGGAGCTGAACACTGCGATGTCATCCAGGTATGCGGCACTGAACGAGTCCAGCCCAACCAACACCTGGTTGACCAACCTCTGGAAGGTGGCAGGGGCATTTTTCATCCCAAAGGGCATAACCCGGAACTGGTAGTGCCCATCTGGGGTGGAAAATGCTGACCTCTCTTTGGCCCCTTCGGTCAAGGCGATCTGCCAGTACCCAGACGTTAAATTAAACGTGCTGAGGTAGTTGGCAGCCCCTAGCCGATCTATGAGCTCATCAGCTCTGGGGATGGGGTGTGCGTCAGTCCTGGTGACCGAATTGAGTCCTCTATAGTCCACACAGAACCGGAGTTCGGGTGTGGCTCCCGGCGCTGCAGCCTTTGGGACCAAGACCACTGGGCTGGCCCAAGGACTGCTTGAGGACTCAATTACCCCAAGGCCAAACATCTTGGAGACCTCCTCCTTGATGCAGGCCGTTACCCTGTCAGTCACCCTGTAGGCCTTGTGCCGCACAGGTGTACTATCCCCAGTGTCCACATCATGGACACACCAATCAGTGACACCGGGAATCAGGGAAAACAGGTCAGAGAATTGTCCCAGTAACTGGCGACAATCGTTCTGTTGCTCAGGGGTCAGGGTAGAAGAGAGGATGACACCATCCACTGACCCATCTTGCTCCTTGGCTGACAGGAGGTCAGGAAGAAGCTCGGTCTCCTCCTCCATCTGAGCATCTGTCGCTAAGAGCATGCCCACTTGGGACCTCTCCAAGTGGGGCTTGAGGCGGTTGACATGAAGGACCCTCAAGGGGTTCACCAAATAGGTGACAGGGCTCTTGGGATCCACAACCTCAAAGGGACCGGTCCACTTATCTTGGAGTGCACAGGGCTCCACTGGGGCCAAGACCCATACCTTCTGTCCAGGCTGAAGCTCCACCAGAGTGGCATTCTGGTCGTACCACCGCTTCATCTCCTCCTGGCTGGCTTCCAGGTTTGCCTCAGCAAGTTCCCTGAAATGCCTAGTCTGGTTCCTGAAGGCCAGCATGTAGCTATATACATTCTGGGGAGGTTTCCTGGGAGATTGCTCCCAGCCTTCCTTGACCAGACTTAGAGGTCCTCTCACTGGGTGTCCGTACAGAAGCTCAAAGGGGCTGAACCCTAGAGACTTCTGTGGCACCTCTCTGTAAGCAAAGAGAAGGCATGGTAAGAGGACGTCCAACTTACGCCTCATGGGTTCCTCGAGACCCATTATCATGCCTTTTAGGGTTCATTTGAATCTCTCAACCAACCCGTTTCCTTGGGGGTGGTAAGGTGTGGTAAATGTAGGTTACACCACACTCTTGCCAAAGGGATTTCATATATTTAAATATGAAATTGGTACCTCGGTCAGACACCACCTCTAGAGGGAATCCACTCGGGAGAAAATTCCCATCAGCGCACTTCCCACCACGGGGGCCGTCAATGTCCTCAGAGGGATGGCTTCCGGGTACCGGGTGGCATGGTCCACCAGGACCAGGATGAACTTATTGCCAATCGCTGTCCTGGGGTCCAGTGGCCCTACAATGTCAATCCCCACTCGCTGGAATGGGGTACCGACCACAGGGAATGGCTGGAGTGGAGCCTTCTGCTTCATTCCACTCTTCCCACTTGCCTGGTAAGTCTGGTGGGTCCTGCAGTGAGTGTCTGAACTCCTGCGCATTTGGGGCCAAAAGAAATGGGTGACAAGCCTTTCAAAGGTCTTGTCCTGCCCCAAATGTCCTGCTAACGGCACATCGTGAGCCAGCCTCAGTAGGAAGGCTCTGAAGCGCTGGGGTACCACCAGCACACGGGCTGACCCAGGCCCAGCAACCTTAGGCTCAGAATACAGGAGGTCGTTCTCCCATTAAATGAAATGTGTTCCAGACTGATCACCGTTGGCCTGGTCTGCAGCCTGCTGCGCCATACCCACGAGAGAAGGGCAATCTTTCTGCTCCCTGCAGAATTCCTCCCTGGAGGGTCCTCCTTCTTGCTGCCAATGGGTCAGCTCAGGCAGGTCCCCCAGTTCAGCTATCTGTTCCCCTGTAGGTTCCAGGGCATCCCCCTCAAGGTCTGCTTCCTCCTGGACCGTGGGAACTTCGGGGGCCGGTTTCCCGCGCTCCCTGCCTCTTCTTCCTAAGGCCGGTTCCTGGGCCTCCCTCTCAGGCTCCAGGTCCTCCTGAGCACCTCTACTCGCTGTCATGGACCGTGTGGTGACACACGCCCAATCTGGCATACCCAACATCTCCAGGTGAGCACTCCGCTCCACCTTAGCCCAAGGTGAGCTCTCCAGATCATTCCCTAACAGACAGTCTACAGGCATGGCGGGCCTCACAGCTACCTGAAGAGTACCAGAGACCCCCCCCCACTCAAAGGGAACCTGAGCCACCGGGCAGTGACTCTCGGTGTTGTCGGCGGCAACAACCGGATAGAATGCTCCTGGGACAACCTGCTCCTGAGACACCAGGTGGCGCTTGACAGCCGTCACACTGGCTCCTGTGTCTCTGAGAGCTTCCACCCTATGGCCATTTATGGTCACCCACTGCCTGTATTTTTTAGTGTTCTCAGGCAGCTGGGTTTTGGGGACCACTTCACGGTCTCCTAATGAGACCAGGGACATTTCTACTGAACCCCACCCACCTTGGACACCCATCTCTCCACCCAGGGCTACACTAGACGTCTGCCGGGGGGTTGCACCAGGGGGTGCGGGTTTGCTAAACTGGCGACACTTGGGATCATTGGCAAAATGACCCAGCTCACCACATCTGTAACAGGTTGGGGGCCCTCTTTGAGCAGGGGTACCTGTCGGGGCTCCAGTCAGTTTCTGGGGTGGGGGAGGCTGAGAACCTTTCCCTTGGTTCCCTTGGGGATTACTTTGGGGCCTCCTCTGGAACTCCCTCTGTTTACCCTTGTCCCCCCGCTCTTCTGCTGGGGACCCTGCCCACCTTTGGCGGAGTTTCCCACGGGACCCTTGTGGACCCTGGTACTGACCCAGAGGTCCGCCTCCTCAGCAAGCTTCCTAGGGTTAGTCAGCCTACTATTAATCAGATGCTGGCGTAGCTCAGGAAAACAATTACTAGACAAGTGCTCCCATGCCATTAAATCAAGAAGCCCTTGAAAATTATCAACCTTGCTACCCTTCACCCAACCATCCAGTGCTCTGCAAAAAAAGTCACATACTCCACATACGTACTATTGGGAATCTTAGTGCAACCCCTGAACCTCTGTCTATACATTTCAGAGGTTAACCCATACCTAGTCATTAATTCTTCCTTCATATGGGGGTAAGAGTTATATACATCTGAGGGCAAATCTAGCAGTGTGCCGCGCCCTTCACTCAAGAACCGTCCCCACAACCCCGCTCCCCAATCCTTCTCAGGGACCCGGTGGGAGGACATGGCTACTTCGTAGGCTTTGAACCACTGCCCTATGTCATCATTTTAAAAAAATTCCTTCACTACATCTTTGGGTATGTACACTCTGGACTCTACCTGCACTGGGGGTGTGCTGCCACCAGAGGGAGTGCTTCCCAAGCCCTGGGCTTTCAACTCCAGCTCCCTCATTTTCATGTCATGCTCCATTTGGATTTTCTTCTCTACCATTTCCAGCCTTTTTTGTTCCATTGCCAGTTGTCCATTTAGTTTGGCCATCTCTATTTCATGAGCTCTGGTTTCCTTCCTGTCTGCCAACTCCTCTGGAGATAAACTTTTACTAGAAACACTGCTACCTGCAGTGGAAGGGGTTCTCCTTCCTCTTGAACCCACTGCCCCATCTGGCTGCTCATCTGCACTATCCTCCTAAGTGGCATTCTTTGCTTCTACCCAGGCCCTCAGCGCCTTGTAGAACTCTGCCTTGTTTTTACATCCAGTTGTAGAAACATTAAATTTCCTGCAGAAGGATTTCAGCTGCTTTGCAGTGTAGCTATCCAATTTCTCTTCTTCCCATTCAAATTCAGTATTCACAGAGACTATGGATGCTGCTTTCTCCACCATGGTTAAGCTTGGCAGTGCTCAAAAATAGACAGTCCAAAAAGAAATCTACCAACAAGTATTGGTTGCGTTTAAGGTCTGCACTCACTAAGTAGTGTTCACCAATTACTGTACATGAGTCACAAATGCAAGTCCAGAATCCTCACCGCTGACCACCAATGTTAGTATCCGGGTTCTCTGGTTGGCACAGGTAGGTACTTGTGACAAGCAGGGAACCTTTCCTCTAGTCAGGGTAAGTGGTTACACTCCTAAAATAACCCCTGCTCACCCTCTAGGTAGCTTGGCGCGAGCAGACAAGGCTTATATCAGAGCGTTATAGGTTAAGCATTTGTGAACACATACAGTAACCAAGTGACAACACTACAAATGGACACCACACAGGTTTTTATATTAAAAATAGGGATTCTTTATATAGAGTTATCACTAGACCATTAAACAACAAAAATACACAATACTGTTACTTTAGATGGTAGAAGTTTGCTTAGTTCTCTTAAGTTCTTAAATGCAACTCTTTAAGTCAATGTACCTTAGATGCGACACGCAGGGCAACGAAAGTGTTGCAACGATGCTGATGCGATGAAGTTCTTGGTGCAAAAGAAATAAAGACGTGAAGATCTTCCAGATGCGTTACGCTTCTCCGATGTTGCGAGAAGGCTCGACTCGATGCGTCAGCTACAGCGGCGTCACCCCTTTACGCGATGCGACGACAGCGGCCTTGGCAGCGGCACTCTTCTCCGACGTTTGCGAGACGATTCCGCTCAATGCGATGCTGCAGCGGCGTCACCCCTTTACGCGATGCGATGACAGCAGCTCCGACGGCGGCACGCTTCTCCGTGGATGTGAGGCGCTTTTCTGGATGCGGTGCAATGCGACAACTACGATGGCTGCGATGGCGACACGCTTCCTCCTCGATGCGACACTCTTCTCTTGATGCTGTGCAATGCGTCAGCTACGATGGCTGCGATGGCGACACGCTTCTTCGGCGTTGCGAGACACTTCCGGAATGATGCGAGATGCTTCCACTCGATGCGATGCTGCAGCGGCGACACCCGTTGCGAGATGCGATGGCAACAGCTCCGACGGCGGCACGCTTCTCCTCCTCGACTCGCGCTTCCAGCTCCTTGTGACACGCAGTCCCTCAGAAGGCCCAACAACAGCAGCAGGCACTTCCAAAAGACTCTGGGGAGCTGGGGATGAAGTCCACTGGTCCTGGGACTTCGTTCAGGGGGCAAGCTCAGTTCAAGCCCCTGGAGATCTTTCAAGCACAAATTGAATTAAAGTCTTTGTAGTCTTTTCTCCTCTCCTTTCAGCAGCAAGGCAACCACTGCAGGCCAATCCCCCAGGTCAGGGACAGTGCTCCTCCTTACAGCTTTCCCAGTTCCTTCTCCTCAGGCAGAGGTTCTTCTTGTCAAGCAGGATCTAATTTCTTGGGAGCAGGGCCCCAATACTTATACCCCTAATTCCTTTGTTCCTCTGGGGTAGAGGGGCCTTTGCCCAGTCCAAACCAGTTCTTGAGCACTTTGTTGACATGACTCTGCCTTTCTATTCAGGGTGCAGGGCAGAGACATCAGCCGCTCCACAGGAGGTGGAGCCAGTATTGTGGTGGCAGAGCACAGCCCTATTCAGAGTCCAGGTGCACTCCTCCCACCCATCTGGATGTCAATCTCTCCATTCACCACCAGGCTACCTAGCCCTGCCCCTCTGGGTTTCCCTAGCCCTGTCACTCACACAAACCAGACAGGCAGATACACATCATAGCAGAGGCGGGCTGAAACGGTTAGGCAAGCAAATACCAACTTTCTAAAAGTGGTATTTGCAAACACAGAATATTAAAATAAACTTTACTAAAAGATGTATTTTATTATTCTGAGTTCAGGCATACTAAACTCGATTTTCTACCATGTTCCCTGGGTCTGTTAGGATCATAGGATGTAACAATTCTAACAGCCCATTCTGGCCTATGGAGAACAGGTAGCCTTACAATAGTGAAAAACGAAAATGGCTGTAGTTCACTATTAGGAAATGCCACACACATCAGGGCTTGTCCTACCTTATGCTTACAATGCACCCTGCCCTTGTGCCTACCATAGGGGTGACTAATATGAAGTTAAGGGAAGGTTTAGGGACTGGGAAGTGGGTGCACTTGCCCAGTCAGCATGACAGTACCAGACTGCACGCAGGTTCTGCAATGGCAGACCTTAGACACATTTTACTAGGCCGCTTCTGTGGGTGGCACAGCCAGTGCGGCAAGCCCACCAGCAGCATTTGTATTTACAAGCCCTGTGCACTCCTGGTGCACTTTACTGGGGTTTGACAGTAAACCAAATAAGCTAATCAGAGAATCCAACCAACAAAACACATGAGGCACAGCGACAAAAAGTGGAAGGGAGACTCACGCCAAGGTGCCAGGTCTAACACTCTCTCTCTCCACTATCTCTCTCCAATCTTTCTCTCTCTCTCCACTTTCTCTCTCTCGCGCTCTCTCTCGCTCCTCTCTCTCTCTCTATCTCTCTCTCTCTCCACTCTCTCGACTGTCTCTCTCTCTCCACTCTCTCTCTCTCCACACTCTCTCTCTCTCCACTCTCTCTCTCCAATCTCTCTCTGTCTCCACTCTCTCTCTCTCTGGGGGGCCATGGTTAAAGTGCCTGCAAGGTCTGCGGGCCGCCAAGGAAGGCCTGCCGGGCGCTGGCGGTCCGCGGGCCGCACTATGAGTACCACGGCTCTAGAATCTGAGCCGTACCAGCCCCTGCTCCATCGCCATATCAATGATTTTCTCTTTCTTTCCTGGAAAAGTCCCTTTCTCTAAGCACCACACCACCCACTCAGCGCAAGTCGTGCTAAGCCCCATTCTCATCCCTTGCACTATCCCAGCCACCGCAATACCTCACCGAGTACCTCGCAATGCCTCAGCAAGGGGCATGTCAGCAACAACCGGCGATAATTATCGCTAAGCGCACATAGCGCTAGGATAATTATCGCCGGCTAGCGTGGATTTTTATCGCTGAGATAGCGTGCTATTAGCAACGCTTATCTCAAAAGCGATAAAAATACTCACGCTAACTGCCTAACGTGAGATTATCGCTGGAAACCCAGCGATAATCTCACGCAATGTGGCGTTAGCTTGATGATAGGGACTCACAAACTTAGCCATGATATCCACCTTCCATAGGATATCATGGCTAAGTCAGTCCTGAAGCAGGCGTAAGGAAAATAGTGATAACGGGTTGTCGCTACTTTTCTTGCCGCTATGCTTCATAGCGTGGGGCTTGATAATAGGAGAAATGTCGCTTAGCGACATTTCTCCTGTCATGTTAGGTCAGGAACGCCCACTTTGCATCTCGTTAGAGATGCAAAGCTGGGCGTTAGGAATTCCTACGCTAACGCAAGTTTCCATACGTTAGAGTGAGCTTGCTAATTAGGCGATAAAAGTATCGCCGCTTTTCCGCCAAAAACGGCCGCAAAAGCGGCGATAATTTTTTATCGCCACCTTGTAAATATGTCCCCAAGTAGCTTATAGTTGCAGAACGTCTCAGCTTACATGTGCAGTCATCACTCAGTAGCAAGTGGCTGGGACAGAGGGTTTATGATTCCTTTGCCGAAGTCTGGAAGCTTCATCAGCCTTCATTTACTTGACTCAACTTCCCAGGCAAAGTTTAATAATTTGCACCCCAAAAAGTGGCAGGCAAATTCATGCAACACATATCGCAACTCACAACTCACATACAAGATGATCAAATCATCCCAGTTATGAGGGGGTGCTGAGCAGATTTTAATTGGAGAGGGTGTAGTCTCTTTACCCAAGGGCAAACACTTTATACCTCTCAGTAGAATCTGCAATCAACCTTTATCACCAATACATAGCCTGCTACAGGGGACAAAGCCACCCCCTAAATCTGAGCGCTGATTCATTTTTGGGGTCACCGTCAGGTCTGCAACAGCAGTGGACTCCCGCATACTCAGTCCACTGAGATGCAACAGAACATCAGCCAGCTGGCTGTGTGAAAGGGGAGATGCAACAAGTGTCCCTGTAGTACAATATTTTATGCTGCTCCAATCACCGCCCCTTTTAGATTCAAACAGTAAACAATGACGTTCATTCTAGAGTTACACTTCGCCTTTCTAAATTCCTGGATATTGGCATGTGTGTTCCTCGAAATGTGTGGTGGGTCCATGATCCTTGTTGGCTTTGGTGCCAATGACCCCCTTGCCACGCTGCTGGTGTGCTCATGGCTTATGCTGCGGTGACTTCCTTTTGCCTATGCTCAGCTTCTGTTGTCTCTTCAGACAGAAGATGCAGCGGCGTACGCTCATCTGGCAGACGTTTAATCAGGGCTCACTGACAGAGCAGAGCGGCACTTACTGCCGCCCCCCTGCCGCGCCGCCATTGCTAAACGGTGCTTCCAAATCACATCAATATTCACTACAACAGAACATGAGCGAATGCCTCTGCTAACCTCCTCCAACAGTTTCTCACTCAAAGAACAATAATCAAATCCTTGTAATGCGCCATCAGTTTCAGCTAAGTAGCAGAGCGGCTCACAATGGAACGCAATTAAGTGGTACAGGTTGGCAAAGCTCATTCATCTACGAAAGCAAAGATTCGCAAAGACGTCAGGTGTCAGTTTCAAAACTCTCGTCGAAAATGGCGCCCAAACAGCTCTTTTATGTAATTCTATTATGTTTGAATGAGTGAATCCTTTCTTTAGAAAGTGATTTTACGCCAAAGCGTCCATCTTCAAAGCACTTAGAAGGCCAAAGCTTCCCGAAGCTTCGTCGCCAATTGAGATGCATTGGAATACACCCAGGTCATAAGTTTAATAGAGTGGCAGCTTAAATTCCAACACTGATGACTTCTGCCATGGGCAGTGACGCAAATTGCTTCTTAAAAGGCTGATGTTTAGCCATCCTTTATATTTTAACCAGGTAAAGGAAGAAAGCATAAAAGACTCGAATGTTAGGCAAAATGTAGTTGTGTTATGTCATGTCATGTTATTTTGTGTTATGTTATGCTATGTTATGTTGTTATGTTCTTTTAATTGGCTTCCATAAAGCACAGAGCATATTGTCAAAAAGTCTCTTGGCGCTAACCTAATGGGCATCCAATAAGAGTTTGCAGCGGACATTCGGTAGCGCCAGAATTTGGTTTACCCGCTGGCATCCCAGCTGCAAAGTCCAGCAATTACAAAATGCAGAATAACTGTTCACACCCAGGCTTACCTGGTGCTTTTCTGAGACTTTTTTTTTACCATATTGGTGAAACAAATACTGGCAATTTCCGCCTGCTCTGAGCAGGTAAAGTATGCCAGCTGGACCACTAGTGGAGTGTTGAATGATGTGGTGGGGTGATGGACAAACTTGTGCATGTCTAAGAAAAGCAGGCGGTGGCAAGGGCTGTGTAGTAGCGGGCGCTGCAACTCCAGCCCCAGCCCCAGCCGCCTCTCTGAGACTCCCAGCCTATCCAGGGGGTACAGAATTATCAGGTCCGGAGATTTCCACCCAATAATTCTGGATACAGAAGCACTTATAATTATTGTGAATTGTGTTTATTTACCCAGGGTTAATGCTCCAGGCAAATGACGCAAATCATTATGAGGACCGTAAGACAATCCTGTCCTTGCGAATAGTTACAATTCAATAGGAAAACAGCCATACTTTTACTTTTTTCTATTTCCGAGAATGGAAGATTTCTGACTCACTGTTAAGTAGAACTCTGGTCCATAGCTCTCTTGCAGATACCCTGCAAGCCCTACCTCCAAGGCACTAATTACGTGCAGGCCAGTTAATTGCATTATGTCGCGTAACTTCTGTTTCTGCATATTTTGGGGCATATTTATCATTTTTTCACTCTGCACACAAATTCCCCTTGCTGCGCTGTGCTGCATGTTAGGGAAGAGCAGGAATGTGGCGTACTTAACATTGTACAGCGCACTCCTGCCTTTTCCCAGTAGAGGCGCATGATGTGCTGCCTAGCGCCAACCCAGGCACTCTTGCACCAAGGTGCAAGCGTGCCTGCGTTGCTAGCAGGATTGTTTTTGTGCAGGAAAGGGCCCCTTCTTGCATAAAAATAATGGCCTGGTGCATTTTCCTCTTTCTATGTCTGCTGCAGAATGCAGAACATATATAAAGAGGAAAAAATGAGGAGAAATAAGCATATTTCTACTCGTTACGCCTCACCTGGAGAGTCAAAGCAGTTTTGGTGCATTTCCAGTTCTTTCATTCATGGTAAATCTGTGAATGTGTCAAAATCCATGGGTTTTGCATGAGAACACCCACGCACCACCCATGGATCGCCTCCCTAGGGCAGAGTAACGCAATTAAGCAATGAATTTATCAAGCCACCCTGGGCCATGCAAGGTGGCCTTGCGTAGCTTGAAAAATCGAATCTCAAAGGTTGTGTCGCTTTTGCACCCTGTTGCGTGGTGAAAAAGTGACGCAACCCTTGATAAATGTGGCCCTATGACTTTTGTGATTTATGAGGGGGAACAATGCCACGTATTTACCAGAATATGCAGATTTGAGGGCAGCAAGCACCAATATCTGCTTGTTATACCTCAAATACTAGTGATTGTTGTATTTGTTATAACCAATTGATTGTGACTCAGCGGAGTCAGATTTTATCTGGTGCAATAAATTTGACACCAGTTATAAGGCCCTATTCTTTAAATTTAGTTGTCTGAATATTAGGAAAAGCAGCAGTTTATGATGGAACAAAACCGTTTGTGGAATGTATTGTGATTTTTTTTTTTACCAGTAAAGAAGGACCAATATTTTAGCTATCAAATGTCTTCAAGTTGCATATAAGCATTACAGGAACATTTTGGGTAACTTGCAACTTAAGGATACTTTTTCATTGAGACCAAGACAGACTGAGTGTCCGAAATCGAATTGATGAAGAATAATTGCTTTAGCTTCTTTAATTGTCAGGAGAAAGTGAAAAAATATTTTAAAATGCCAACACAATCAAGGGAACTGATTTCAGCCATCTATATTACAAACAGAATGGGGCCTATTTATGAAAAGGTAACGCAGCGCAGAACAGCAAGTCAGCTTGCTCCGCTGCATTACAGGGTAAGGACAGAAATGCACTGATGTTATTACAATATGGCTCATGTCGGTCCTTTCCCCAGCACCGGCGCACAATAGGTTGCCTAGCGCCAACGCAAACTCCTTTGCACCATGGTGCAAGGGTGCCTGCATTGCATGCAGGATTGTTTTTGTGCAGGAAGGGGCACCTTCATGCACAAAAACAATCCTCTGAGGTTTTTTCCTGTCTCTATGTGTGGTGCAGATTGAGCACACATAGAAAGAGGAAGTCATGAGGAGAAATGTAGATATTTCTCCTCAGTATGCCTCCTCTGGGAAGGCATATCTGGAAACTTAAAACAGCCCTGTCAAAAATTAACATTTCAGTCCGCATGGGAAGACGTGCTAATGTGCTCTAGAACAAGGGCAACTCTTTCAAGTTGCGGCCGCGATTGGTAATGAGCACGATCATTCCTAGAGGCTGAAACCGGCCTCCAAGTGTCAATACCGGCCTCCTGGGGCTCCAGCCTCCCGGGGAATTGCCCGCTTGCCCGGCTGGTCAGTCCGGCCTTGCCCTCAAGGTATTAGGAACTGCTTTAGAGATGGATGGGAAATCCTCCAAATTGCATAGAAAGTGTTACATCTGGAAGAGAATTCAAGAGCAAAGGGACTGTAGGAGAATAAGATCTGCACTTATGTTGCCCCCACTTTTTTTCTGATGTATACACTCGTTTCTGGCTATAGTCTGGCTGGGTCCCTGCTAATCAGGACCCCAGTCTCTCTGTTCTCTCTAAACGACTTGGTGTGCATATTAGCTGCACTAGTGATTGGATACTGTGGTACCTTATGAGCCCCTAGTATATGGTACCTTAGGTACCTAGGGCATAGGCACTACACAAGTCTACCAGGGGCTGCAGCATGTATTATGCCACCCCTGGGAAGCATTCTCAATCTGACACCACAGGCCTGCTACTGCAGCCTGCGCGAGGTAGTGTTAGCACTCCTCACAGAGATATAGGTTTTTATATCACACCATACACACCCATATAAACCTTTCAGCCACCCCTATGGAGGCCCTATCAATCCTGAGGGCAGGGTGCTTGGTTTACAATGTGAGGGGGTGCCTCTGCGTGAGCAGGGCCCCTCTGCAGCTACCAGAGTCTATTCTCTATGGCTGTTTGTGGATGCGGTTAAACCATATACTCTTAAGTGCATTAAAATGCTTGTGCATTGGACCATTTGTGGCCCAAGCATCCAGCAGGTCTTGCAGTGAAAATCAGCGGCCTACCCCATCCCGACAGTGGGCTCCTGTGAAGCATTTCCTGATGAGGCGTCTTTGCGATCCCTTGCCCATTGACTTGCGGGTCCCCCGAAGACTTTCTTAACAACTCAAAGGGCTCCTCTGGTTGCTCCAGGCCTGCACTCACTTACCCTCACTGGGTGAGTCCCTCAGACCTTGCTGGTTTGCACCATCGACTTTCTTCAGTCTGCACAAGACTTGCAGTTGCCAAGGCTTGTTGGCTCCAATCCGGTTGCCGACACCGTCATCAGTTGTCATCAGTTGTAGACATCATGGGACACTCCGAATCCAGATGTTGGTCATCGTTGATCCCTCCTGGACCTCGTGAGCGAAGAGTCAAAACACCATCGATGACCTGAAATCACCTGACATCCTTGGTCAGCCATCTTCCTGGCCACCGGTCAATGGCAAGTGACTTTGAACACTGTCCCTTCAATTTTCAGGTCTTCAGCTTCTTGAATCCACCCTTGGATTTCACTGGACACTTCTTCAGTCGACGCAAGCAGCAAGTCTTCTTTGGTCTCCATAGAAAACAGCGACGCGACCCGACACCAAAAGACACCTATGCACCCGGCTTCCCTGGGTGAGGTAACTAGTGCATTCCGGTGTGTTGGCCCTCGAATTACTTACCTTGTAAGTGGCTTGCTTGTAAACTTCCTCGAAGTACCCTAGAACTTTAAAAATCAAACCGCGACTTGCACCATTATAATCAATAGGGAACCCGCGGCTGTGCGTTTCCCGTGGGCCTGTTACTTACCTGCTAACACTGCAGTAGTGAAGCCCCAGCGATTCCCCAGGCCCTAGGCCATGTCATTTTGCAAGTCGACATTCTTATACCATTTTTTTAGTATATGGTCTGGTACGCCCCTAGGGCTCCAGCCATATTTGTGCTTAATTATTGAGAAACGTTGACATTTGAATGTGTACCTGGCTTCTAATCTCATAAAGAGATTAGTAGAGTGTGTCTAGTAATAAATACATATATATTTGATATATATACCTGTGTGGTGTCCTTTCATTTGGTAATTCAAGAGATTATAAGGTAAAACAAGCTGCTTTACATTACTCTGAGACTTAGCCTGAAGGCTGCTCTCCACAGCTACCACTAAGATAGCTTTCTTTAAAAGGTTGTCTTAAACCTATCTACCATAAGAGTCGAAGTGGACTGGTGCAAAGTGGCCACTATAACTAGTGACCAGCAGATGCCAGGCCAACTTCTCACAGGGACAGATGTACAAAGCTTTTTGGAGGTTGCAAACGGGCTAATTCGCTGAACTGGGCCATTTGCGACAGCAAAAAAAAGTTTATTTAAATGTACAAAAGGCAAATTCTTATTCAGCAACATGTTACTGAATTACAATTTGCATTTGTGATTCGGTTTTCAGAAGTTGCGTATTTAGGGCATTCCATCCAAATACCGATTTGCAGTAGCATGTATTAATGTTTTGCAACTCATGAGCCCAGCAGACCATTTCTGTGATGACTGTCATTCCAAATGAGTCGCAAATTGCAACCTACCTCCTTTTTATTCCTGAGGTAGGTCGATTTGCGACACGTGAGGAATCGCTATTTTAGAATTCAAAGTTTCATATATTTGGAATAGTGATTTCCTAATTGCGATTCGGAGATAAACACAATATCAATCATTATTCATAATGTTTTTTTTTTTAACTTTATTTTTCGTTTTCAACAAACAATCGTAATACTCCCCCCTCCCCCCGACATCAGAGCACGGCAGTACATACAGGTCCAATCAAAAAAACATGTATACTTCTGTGGTACCTCAAAGTAAGACATGGCCCAGGCCATAACATGTGAGTAACTGGTCCAGCCCCATTCATTATCATACAGGAGCAGCCTCTCCGTCATCACCCCCCCTCCCCCTCAGAAAGTAGCGGGGAATACAACTCTCCATTCGTTCCCTCCGACTCACTCTGCGACCCTTGTCCCTCCACCGCCAATCCCTCCATACACAGAGCTCGCCACGCCAGAAGGTCCTCCTGCAATTTTTCGTCCCTCCGAGAACACTGCATGTGTGTTTCTTCCGCCAGCGTCCATTCCCATTATTCATAATGTTAGTACATCTGCCCCTAAGTTTCCTCCATGATATGGCTAGTATGAAAGAGGAAACTGCACAACAAAATTTGCCCATGAATTTAGCTCTTCCTCTTCAAATTAGACAATGTTCTGGCAACACACTGCTTTTTATTTTTAAATGGTTTCTACATGTGACACTTTATATTCTATAATTTTACTAGGGAAAGGTTCACAGATTAAGAGTGCTGTCAATCATGGTTTCGAAAAGTCTTTTGAAACTCAAGCTGCACCTAGCTTTTTATTTTGCCAAAGATTTCTTTGAGGAGGCTGTTCCCTCAAACTCACTTAAAGTCCCTGCAGTTCAGGACAGCTTACTAATTTTAAACATTATCTTCTTTTCTGAAAAAATTGAGAAATAGTCATTTGGGGGCATATTTACAAGCCCCTTGCACCACCGGAGCGTCACTTTTTGATGCTCTCACCATGCAAACTACAAAATGCTATCTATGAGGCCACGCAAAGCCACTATGTGGGGTATTGAATGGCTTCATAGATATGGAATAAGGCAAGACAGTCCAAATCGCTGTGTTGCCTTACTTTGCGCTCAAGAGGTGTTACATGGGCATTGTTGCGTGTGTTTCCACACAATACTCATGGATTTCGACGCTGTCCCATATTTGCAAGAGCATGTAAACCCAGGGAAGTGCCAAATCCTTAAGCATTCTGAAGTGAGGCATAACGGGGAGAAATGTCTTTATTTCTCCTCTCTTTTTTCCTAGCACATATAGAAAGAGGAAAGCACCTCTTAGGTTTGTTTCTGTGCAAGAAGGTGCACCTTCCTGCACAAAAACAATCCTGTCGACAACACAGACACCCTTGCACCATGGTGCAAGGGTGACTGTGTTGGCGCTAGGCTGCCAAAATGATGCAGTTGCAGGGGGAAAGGACAAAAATGCACTGTATTGCATAAGAATGGTGCATATCTGTCCTTTCACTTTGGCGTAGGGCAGCACAGAGAGCTTACTTGCTGCGCTGCCCTACGCCATTTCCCCATAAATAAAATTATCGCTTTGTGCCACAATATAAATATTTTATGTGGAAATTACTCTAAATTAGTATTTTGCGCAATATCCCTGACCTGAACCTCATACAAAGGCATACTTCATACACAAAATCTTAAATAATGACAGCAAGAGGTGAGATAAAGAGGAAAGAATTCAACGATCTTGCAGGACGTTTTCTGCTTGAACCACTGTCTGGTGGGAGAATAGTAAGCAAAATACCAAAATAATTCGCCAGCACAATAAAATTGTTGCCCAGGCTTAGTTGGCACCAAACCTTTCCCATTCCGGTCAATGGGTGATGTTCTGCAATGCTTTGACAAGGTGAACAGTGTCACATGTGTTGTATTTGTTAAGTTATTTACATGCTGTCACCCTCCTCAGCCATTTTTGGAGCACATTTCATTGGTGGTTGGCATCTCAACCCTTTAGGTAGGTCTTTCTTTCCATCAGCTAGACACAGAGAACAGCCCTGATTACTTTCACAGTCATTACTATGGCCCTGTTTGAAAGATTACCCTCTCTTTTACTCTTATTTAGTGCTGCTGTTTGCCCATGTCCTGCCTGAGAAGAGCTTAGCAACTACAACATTGGCTACGTGTAGACAACAAACTAGTGGCCAGATGTACAACCCTCAGTGTTTGCGACTCACAATTTGCATTTTTTTTCGAGTCGCAATTTGCGAGCCGCAAACACTGAAGTACAAGAGTGTCTGAGGTACTGTTTGCGATTCCCAAATGGGTGTTAAACGACCTACCTCATTATTATTCATGAGGCAGGTCTCATTTTGCGACCCATTGGGAATGGCCGGCACTCACAGTGATTGTGGCCTTTTAGGGTCAGCAGAACACCATGTCTATGACTGTTTTTTTTTTTTTTAAAAAACAGTTAAAAAAAATGCAGCTCACTTTCCTGAAAAGAAAATGGAATGCATTTTAAAAATAAAAATTTAACGTTTCAGTTTCATTTTTTAAGACCAGAAAGTGGTCTGTGGGAGTGCTAAAAATAGTCTTAGATCTGGACCTTAATCTTGCTTATGTGTAAATATTAGCCCCAATCCTCCCAGGAGCATTATATGGCAAAGCTTTGAAACAAAATTAGTTGAATTAAATTTCAACAAGCTTTTAGAGCAGTGGTTTAATGTAAATAAAGCATTGTATGGTAGCGCAGTCATTTACAGATAATCCATTTTCTATTGGAAAATGTTCACTAAATTGGCAAAGACATACAGTTTTACTGATAAAACTATATTGCACACAAATAATAATGTGTGGGAATCAGATTTTGTGCATCACCAAGTAAAGTGTCTTGATTTGCTTTGATCATATTAAATTCTTTGTTTTCTTCACACTTTAGAATTACAAAAAAAGTGTTCCATTTTTGCTTTTTGGTCTTGTTGAGATTGTTACTTGTGTATTTGTTTGGACTGTTGCCGTTTTGTATCTGTTGCTGAAAAGATAAGTGCTGTTATTTATTTCCTTTGTGTTTATACTGTGCCTCCATTACTTTTAATTCAATGTTAGAACAGCATTCAATGTTAGAACATCTGCAAACTGAAATAACCCAGATACATGATTTGCCTTTTCCTGACACATCATTCACTGAGGGGCATATTATCAAGGACGGCGTTAAAAATTATCGCCGGTTTAGCGGCCGAAAACTGCCGCTAAAGCGGCGATAATGGGCTTGATAACATGCCCTGGAGAATTCCAATAGAAGCCCATGTTCACACCAGAACATGGACTTCTATTGGAATTCTCCAGGGCATATTATCAAGCCCATCATCGCCACTTTAGCGGCAGTTTTCTGCCGCTAAACCGGCGATAATTCTTAACGCCGTCCTTGATAATATGCCCCTTAATTCTGTCACTTTCACCTAATTAGTTGGCACCTGCTAAATTGTAATCATTCTCATGAAATATTGACATTTCACACTATGTGGAATTCATCAAATTTCTTGGAATTTTTGCACTGCATGATGCCACCCCCAGAAAACTGGTTCTATCAGAAAATGCCTTGGTGGGGGAGATCATTTGCTCAAACTGGTCTTCTTTTGATATCCTGTGAAAACATTTTACCTAAGGTAATGCCACTGCGTGAAATTTTCTTGTGAGATACCAGCAAACCAGATTTTGCATCATACGTGTAATTTTGTGTAATATTTGTGACACTTCACAGAAAACAAATGAGGCAATTTCATGCACCTATGATATCTTGGTCCCCTGTTGTCACACGTCTCCATTAACCCTGCTAATTATAAACATTTCAATTAACTATTATTCATTTGCTTTCTTTCTGACATAATACACATGTGGTGCATATTAATGGACAAACAACATAAATCAAATCAGTTGCAATATTTGGTTTGAAAGATTCCACAAAAGTTTCATTTTGTAGTGAAGTGATGATTTTACGCCAGCAGATTCTGTAGAACTTTCATACATTAGAGGTTACCAATTAGATGGAGAAAATGTTTTCAATACAACAAGAAAGATTTAATTAAGGACCATTTTTAAGTTGGTTGGAAAATTCCAACCACCTTGCGCCAATCCCAGCATGCCAGGGGGTTAGAATTTCGAGTGATGCGGGTTTTACCAGGTAGGATAAAATTCACCTTCCTGTTAAACTTCGCCTGTTCTTCCATGTCCGAATTTAAGAGTGGAAAAATGCCTGTAAATTATCGGGGCATATTTTAATACTTTATTGGTTACCATAGTGAAAGTACACTATAACATATATAGTACTTCTGGCATTTTATCTTTTGTTGAGTCCCCCTACATATACATGGTATACCTCTACACATGATATACTGTTTCGGTTTCAAATGCTTCTTGCTAAATATCCGCCTCTGCGGTCATGTACTGATTGTGTGTATACATGAAATACATTAATTCTGCCAAGTAGCTGCACTTAGTATGTTGAAACATAACAGAACTTAACTTTTAGAAAACTAACCCCCACCCTCCCTCCTGATCTGCTAATACTTTTATGATTTGCGGCCTATTAATACTATCAACTTGTTAGTACTGACCCTTCGGTGCCTGTGCTCGGTTGCATCCGGACCCGGGCCTGCAACTATTTCCTGACACGCTTTGCTAAAGTGTAAGTGTGTTATTGGGTGCGGTGACCATGTGCAGGCATAAGATCTAACTGTTTAAAGTCTTCCATCATAATGTCCAGGTCCATAGAAAGGGGATGTTTCCGCGCCCCCCTTTCCTCTTCTCTTCTTAGTGCCGTGCTTTTGGCACTGCCCCATTGTATCATATCTTCCTGCCATACAGTAAATAGGGGACATCTGGGGGATTTCCATCTCATGGTGATGGCCCTCACGGCCAGTAAAAGGGCCAGGCCCAGAAACCGCAGTTGTACTTTGAGAGCTGCGGTGCGTTTGTGGAGCCCCATAAGGCATTCCAGGATATTATCCTGAACTGTGAGGTCCGTGACCTCTCCCAAAGAATGCCGGATTCTGCTCCAATAGTCATGGAGGCGCGGGCATGCCCATAACATATGAGTGAAGTCCGCTTCGTCACCCCTGCATCGGGGGCAGTAGTGTTGGGCCTCTGTGAACATGCAGTGTATTCTTTTAGGGGTTAAGTAGGATCTGTGTAGTACCATTGTTTGAATGAATTTAAGTTTAACGTTACGTGATACCCTCTTAGGATGTTCGAGCATGCTCTCCCAGGCTTTGTCAGTGAGTTCTGTGTTTGTATCCTCTGCCCACTTCATTCTGAGTGTAGTAAGTTCAATAGAGGCCTTCGCTCTAATACCTGTGTATAGCCATTTGGCCAAGTGGCCCCCTTCTCCCATGTAATACAACAGATGAATCAGTTCATGTTGTGGAGGTTCTGTGCGTTGTCCAGCATTGTATTGCAGTCTTGAGCAGTGGGGGCCCCTCCGATGGAACTTTGGCTTTGGTCAGGATTAAGTAGTGAAGTGTACCCCGATCAATACTCCAGGATGTATATCCAATTTCTTGTAGGTTCCTGCCTGCTGTCCAGTAGGAAAGCCACTGGAGTTAGCAGGCATATTAGAAGGCCCTGAAATCGGGAACCCCCAGCCCTCCTTTGTGGAACTCTAGTTGTAGCTTCTGTAGACTCACTCTCCGGTGGCCCTTACCCCAGATAAGTTCTATAAGGATAGTATTCAGGGTGCGGAAGATTGAGTGTGGGACTATCAGGGGCAGGTTCACAAAGAAATATAAAAGACGGGGAAGCATCGCCATCTTTGAAATGGCGATCCGCCCCATTACTGAGAGCGGTAGTGATATCCAAAAGGCTACACTCGAGCGTAGGGCGGCGATGGCCTTCAACAGGTTTCCTTCTAGTTGGTCCGCTTGCGCCCTATACACTTGTATTCCTAAGTACTTAAATGTTGTGTGAGCTACGGGTAGAGTATAAGTACCGAATTGGACCATATCTGGGCGACGTCCGTCTTGAAAATAGCAGGCATATGATTTCCTGTTATTAATAGCGAGGCCGGAAATACTTTCAAAGATAGAAAATAATGTGAGGAGAGGTTCAGCGTCAGCAGTCAGATCGCGTAAATAGAGGAGAATATCATCGGCGTATATTGAAATCAGGTGAGCATTGCCATCAATGAGTATTTCCAGCTGCTCGGCTGATTGTCTCAGGGCGATCGCCAGAGGTTCTAGCGCGAGTACGAACAACAGGGGAGACAAAGGGCATCTCTGCCGTGTACCCCTGTGTATCATGTACTCACGTGAAATATAATGGCCAGTGTGTGCCCTGGTCGTGGGAGAGGTATAGAGTAGGTGCACCCATTTGAGGTAGGTGTCAGGGAGACCGAATTGCCGTAAAGCAGCACACATGTATTCCCATGTTATGGAATTGAAGGCTTGGCGTAAGACCAGCGCCAGACAGCCTGCTGCCTGATATGCCGTTGGGGTAGCTGACATGATGTAGTGTAAGCGTCTTATGTTGAGGGACGTGCTGCTATTTGGTGAAAATCCGCATTGGTCACTGTGTATGAGGGTGTTTAAGTAAGGTTGTATGTGGTTTGCTAGTGCTTTGCTCAAGATTTTATACTCAGTGGCCAATAGGGCTAGAGGCCTATAATTAGATAAATCGGTACTATCACGACCCGGCTTAAGTAAGGAGACGACCAGTGTCTGCATAGTGGATCATGGCAAGTGTCCAACCACTAGTGGTGCCTTATATACCTCTTCTAGTTTGGGGGCCAAGGCGTCCACATAAGTTTCATAAAATTCTATGGGCAGGCCATCAATGCCAGACACTTTTTTATGATTTAGGCCTTTGATCGCTGCCCGTATTTCATGTTGGGTAATGGGGCCAAAGAGTTCCTTCTGTGTTTCCGCTGGTAGAGAGGGGAGTGTTAATCCGTGGAAAAAGTCGTCCATGAGCATGTCATTATGATGCACTGGGGCCGCATAGAGGTCACTAAGATAATTACAAAAGGCCTCATTTATCTCGAGTTGTGTGTAGACTGGCCCTTGGTTTGGTGTATGGATGTGTGTGATCATTGGCAGTTCTGGTCTGTCCCGCAGTATGCGGGCTAGTAATGTTTTGTATGCCTCAATGTGCTTCCGTTGTGTGAAGGCACTAAAATCGATAACCCGTAGAGTTTTTAACGTTTCAGCGTGGCTAATGCGGGCATTCTGTAAGGCGTCTCGTTTTTCTGGGTCTGTTACTGCCTCCAGTTCTAAGGTATTCATTAGTGTTTCTACACTGATCAGGTGTTGGTGTATCTCTTGTCTGGCCCCCACTACCTGCCCAATGGCAGCCCCTCTCACCAGCACCTTAAGTGCATCCCACTCTATGAGATTGGAGGAAGCTGTATTCTAGTTTTTAGATCAGTAATTGTTAATAGTAGTGGAAATAGCTGTGCGGAATGGAGCATTCTCCAGCAACTGGGGCCACAGTTTCCAGGTAGGCACTGGGGTCGGTACTTTCTCCCAGGTAAGTGTGAGCTCTAAAGGATTGTGGTCCAAGAAGGTTTTGGCTAAGTAAGTGGATTGACTGACATGTGTGGCAATGGCATTTGTACATAAGAATCTGTCTATCTTGGTGTGGAGGTGATGGACCAGCGAATAAAAGCAATATTCTTTATGTGTAGGGTGCATCTGTCTCCATATATCGGTCAACCCCCACCCATGTAGCCATGTCTTTATGAGATCTGCTTGCTTGCAGGTGCCAGCGCCGTGCAGTGGTGGATGGTATCTGTCCAAATCTACATCTAGTACCGCATTGCAGTCACCTCCTAGAATCCAGGGGATCGTATCCCATCCAACCAGAGCTGTACCCAACCGATGAAAAAACTTATCCTGTTCAAAGCTTGGGGCATATATTCTACCCAGGATCACATGTACGCCGTCAAGAGTGCCATTCAGCAGGATATATGGACCCTGGTCAATGCAGTAAGCACCATAAGACGTGTGGTGCAGCGGGGAAGAGGTCTGGTGGGAAGAGGTGTGACGCAGTGGCCAGGGCAGCGGACTCCGGAACACGGGTCTCACGGTTTGATTCCCGGCGCCAGTGGCAGGTTAGCCCAGCACGTTGTGACTCTGGGCAATAGCTCGCTTAATCTTCCTGACGGCCCCCAGCTGTGCGCTTTACAAATGCTGGTATTTCATTTCATAATCGACTTCTTATAGCCCATTCAGGGCAAAACTTGTAATAGGCCATAATTAAATATTGATGACAATACATACTGAACTGTGGAAGGTCGAATTTTTTCAAGAGCCTGTTCCGGGGTACTCCTAATGTAGGCATAAGTGTATTTACCCCAGAAGCTCATGACAATTGCACGAGTACCACACTCCGGTTATTAATATAAAGTTATACAACAACATTTTCTAATAGTTTTTTTTCTTCAGTCGATTACAGCGTCATCCCCAGATATCCCCCAATTCAGAATTCTATCAACAGAAAACAGCTAAGCAAAAAACCTTTGAACTACGAGTTAATGGATGTAAACACAGATTTTCTGAACAGCTTGATAATTGAAGAAAATCAAGACCATCTTGAAGAATTACTTATAAAACAGTTAAATGTAGTTAGTGAAATTATATCTGCAATATAAAAATATTAGAAAAAAACATGCCTCAATACATCTCACTGCTTAATTTGTATTTGTCGATTTCAGCACCCACACGTATTTGTAAACACCCTCATGTCTTTATGAGAATTCACCAGGTGGTGGCGCTCAATGTGTATTGTTCAGCAATGTTCATTAGTGGAACATTTGACTATTTAGCATATCTTTAAATAAATGATAAAACATGGATCCATACTTATGACCAGGTTTGCATCGCTCTTTCATCATGCAACATTGTGCATGAATGATGCACACATAAGTCATATTTTTGAAGCCACACAAAGCCACTTTGCGTGGCTCCAAAAATATACAGTAACAGAACTCAGCCCAAATCGCTGCAATGTGTACTCTGCCTTGGGTAGGCATTCAATAGGCATTGCGTGGGAACACATACACAACTCACATGGTTTCTAACGCATTGCCAGACTTAAAAGGCCTTGTACATCTGTGAATGCACCAAAGAAAGATACGCCTCTACAAAGGAGGGGTAACAAGGAGAAATATGTTTATTTCTCCTTATTTTTCCTCTTTCTATGTGTGCATACTGCGGAAGGGTGCCTGCATTGGCGCTAGGCTTCCAAAACAGCTCAGGGGAAAAGGACAGGAATGCACCATATTGGATAAATACGATGCATCCCTGGCCTTTCCCTGTGACGCATGGCAGTGCAGCAAAGTGACTTGCTGAGCTGCCCTTCACCAGTAAAGTCGTAAATATGGCCCATGGTCTTCCACCTGCAGTTTAAAGTGACATGCGGGTTGTGCCAGCTGCAGTGGACCGATTTGTAATGCATTGGACCCTACCACTAAATGTTCTACAAATTAAGAACTACCTCAAATGAAATATTTCACACACATCCTTTGAAGTGGCACAGCAAAGGTAACCTGGGGGCAGATTTATCAAACTTTCATGCAGTGCATCAAGCCCCTTGTTGTGCAACGCTGCTTGAAAGGGAAAGGGCAGGAATGCACCATATTTAACATTATACAGCGCTTTCCTGTTCTTTGCTTGCACAGGGGCATAAACTGCTGCTTAGTATTAACTCAAGTACCCTTACGACATGGTGCATGGGTGCCTGCATTACAGACAGGATTCCTTTTGTGCAGTAAGTGAGACATTTTCCTCCTGTAGCACACATAGAAGGAGTAAAAAACGAGGAGAAATAAAGATATTTCTCCTCATTATGCCTCACCTGCAGAGGCGTAGAATTTTGACACATTATAGGTAAATCTGGGAATGCGCCAAAATCCATTGGTGAATGCATGGGAACACCCATGCTCCACCCACGGGATGCCTCCCTGGGGCAGAGTAATGCAATACAGTGCAAATCCCTGCGTTACTCTAGATTTATCAAGCCTCACAGGGCCACGCGAGATGGCCTGGCGTGGCTTGATAATTCTTACCTAGTAGTTGCGTTGCTCTTGCGCCCCATTGTGCGGCACAAGGGCGACTCAACTGAATGATAAAATTCTTCCTGGCATCTAATCCATGGTATGACAATCACAACTGCTGCACTATTGATACCTATGCCCCTGCACTCTCACAAACGATTCCTGTGTAAAACATGTCACATCCTATTTTCTCTAGCTTTTTAAAAATTACTTAAAACGTGTTAATATATATAAAAAAATACTTTGCTTTTGTAAATAATAGCAACGTTCACAAATAATATATCACACTTCCAACACTCACAAAGCGAAACTATTTCCATTACAAATTTTCGACTTAAAAATGTTTGGCCTGAAAGCTTCACCTACTGCTGGACTACTAGGGCTACTGGCCAATTTGTAGGTGAGCGAGAACAATGTCCTCAGAGAGGCTGCTTGCAGCACCAATCTTAATTGACCTCGCAATAGTTCTTCCAGTCTCAGTTAACGTTAGACTCGTGGGTTCTCAAGTGAATATTCTCGGTGCACTGCTGCCACCTACTGGTTCAAGAATATATTTTCTTTTAATTGTGCATGATCTTCACTTCATGCTTCTGATGAGAAATTGGTAAGGGAAATTAGATCCAAATAGACTGTCTAGTCTGTTATGAAATTGCATTTATACAAGTGTACTATCCTGTTTAACCAATCCATAGAGAAATCAAGACGTATTTCACCCTCCTAGATCTACCATGTTCCTCTTAATAGCTTTTCATAATTTTATGGTTTTTTTTTCCTTATTAAATTATCTTTTACTGAAACTTCATGTGTATGTTGTATGTTCCCTTTTTTTTAACAGAGTTTTATATAGCGCGAACTTGTCCAAAATCGGGTATCAGAGCGCTTTACATAGCACCAGTTGTGTTACATGAGGACACATTCATTTTTGTTAGGCAAGGGGAGATTAATTGATTTGCCCAGAATCACAGGATGTTCAACGTCATTGCCAAGACTCAAACCCAGTTCCCCAGATTCGAGTTCGACCGCCCTAGCCATTAGGCCAACTTCTCTCCCTAAGTGTTATGCTATTGTTCTCCTTTTTGATAATCAGAATTAACAACTATGGGGTATATTTACAAGGGCAGTGTGCCACCAGAACATCACTTTTTACGAAGCTCTGGTGGAGCAATGCCCTGCTCCATATTTACAAGGTGGCACTAAGCCACTTTGTGTGGCTTAATGCCGCCTTATAAATATGGCCCCCTTCATTGCATTATTCTGCAGCAAAGGGGCGTGCAATGAGTGCAATGAGTGGGGCTATAGGCATTCTCAAGCAACACCCATTGCTTTTTGACACTGCTCCAGATTTACAAGGGTCTGTAAATCTGAAGCAGTTGCCAAAAACGAATGGGGCAGATTTACAAGCCCCATGCGCCACCCGTACCTCACTTTACCCATATTAAAAATGACGCAAAAGTGGCGTAAGCGGCTTGTAAATAAGACCCAATGTCTTTATAAAGGAGGTGTTAAAGTTGCTCAGCGAGGAGAAATACTTTTTATTTCTCCTAGTTTTGTGCTCCTTCTATGTGTGCTGCATTATGCAGCACACATAGAAGGAGCAAAATGCCAGTAATTATTGTTTTTGTGCAGGAAAGTGTCCCTAACTACACAAACACAATTAACCCTGCAACGCAGACACCCTTGCACCATGGTGCAAAGGGTGCCTGCGGGGGCGCCAAGCAGCTTTTTTAGTGCCAGCATAAGGGAAAACGTGGGAGTGTTTCTTATTCTTGTAAATATGGTGCATCTCTGCCTTTTTGAAATGACACAATGCAGCGCAATGCAGCGCAATGCAGCGCAGTGCAGATGAATTGGTTGCAGCGCCGCGCTGCACCATTTCGTTTATTGCTCTTTGGCTGGTATGTCACAATACTTTTATACATTTTCTCTCATGGTTCCCTTGCTGCCCATGCAAACCTACAAAGTGCTCATTCAAACGTGTTTGCTTTCTATTTCCCCTTGCTCCACTGATTGGGAGTTTTTGTTACAGCACACTTCAATGTTGTCTTTTCTAAGTTACCTACGTGTAAGTGAATCTGCGTCCTAACATTATTTTTGCCCAGCACCCACGAAATTTTGCATGCATGCTGATGACTAGGCCTGAAAGTAACCCTAATTCCTAGAGCCTGATTCTTACTTTAAGCAGGAAGCATCAAAAGTGTACCCCTTTAGTGACTCAAGACCACTGTCTATGTCCCTGAGACAAGCATGGTAAGTAGTGTTGGAAACATAATGGTTTTGAATCCTTAGCATACTTTTTGTGTTATCCAAAAGAGAGTATGATTCTTATAGGTCAGCACATGTAATGTTCCACTTGTGTGTCATGCCCAGATCCTGCACTGACATCCTTCAGTGTGTATTAAATATGTGTTGTGCTTATGGTGCCTACTAGTAGGACTCCATATTGGTTAAGGGTATATGTATGCTATAAGCCGGAGGGTTTCATTTTGGATTGCCTTTGCTTTTGAAATGGCACAAGATTAAGTTGTTCATACTATCTCCCAGACAGTGAAATAGTATTGCCTGCATTCCTGAGCAAGAGGATGTAGCCCCAGACACTGAAATGAGAAGAGGTTGTGACGAGGAACCCCATATGAATTCAATGTGACCTGCTTAGCAAGGGGTTGCTAATTCATACTTCTTGAACACTGCCATTTGGGTGACTGTAGGGTGAGTGGGCATTTTCACAAGGACTGGCGATACCTATCACAAACGCCAGTTAGCGGCAGTTATTTTATCGCTGCCTAACCCTGAAAACCATTGCCATATTAGCGGCGTATTAACAAGTCATCGCTACATGGCGATAGTATCAGGGAATGGCGGTGAGAACTGCCACTAACATCAGTGCGAAGGCAATAGGAAATCCGGTGTTAGTGGGCGAAAACTACCGAAAGGCCCATTAGTGGCAAAAAATCTCACGTTAGTCAGCCCAACGTGAGTTTTATTTGCCTCTAATGCAAAAAATAGCCTATCAGTTCACATCCAATAGAATTTAGGCTTAAAAACCAAAACTATGCAGAATGGAGCAGCCTGGGCCAAGTGCAGCACACATCAACAACCTGTCAGCGGGCAACCCGGATGCTCACTAACCTTATAAGCCGGATACAGCAGGAGCGATCCACGACGCTAGAGTCCTCTCTCCCCAAGAACGGTATTACTTACGAGGACTTCAGAACCCCTCTATAAGCAACACCACCCCCGGGGAAAAGGAGGGAAGAGGGATAACAAGGGAAGGGCTGTGGCGACTACACGGAAGCTGCACTCAGGACACCCACTCCTGTTGAGAGAGAAGGAACAGGTTGAGCTACAGGAACCCCTACCCACACCTCAAGGATTAACACAATTACAGATGGGGTGGTATCCCCAGCACACTCACTCAGGCTGTTCCCTGTATCGCCCATGCAGTCTCACTCAGTACAGAGGTACTCACAACCCAGCAGACACAGGAGAGGAAGTGGAAGGAGTCCTTCCCAGTCGTGGTTACCACGTAGTGGAGGTGGGGCCGCTCTCCGAGCCTTTCAAGCGGCTCCAAGCGCAGGAACAGCACACAGGATGTACTCACTGTCTGCAGCGTCGTCCGGGCGCTCTCCGAGCCTTTCAGTCGGCTCCAAGTGGGGGTAAGGATAGGAGGGAGGTAGGTAGTCCTCGACGCGGATGGAGACACTGGCCAGGTCTCTGGTCGCTGCAGGGCCAAGGGAAGGCACGCTTTGGTAATTACCGGGAGAAAGCGCCGATAAAGTTTCTCACGGTCTCAAGGGTCCTGGCGGCGCTCTTACAAGCGCGAAGGTCATCGTTGCCGGAATCCGTGGGCTAGAGCCAGGTCGCGGCTCACAAGGCAAAGTACACACGGGGAAAAGGTCACGCGAGGTCCGTTACCTCGCCGAACGCCAGGTGGGACTTGATTGACAAGCCCCTGGCCTTCCGTGTACGAGGCTTTTGTACCGCCTCAGGAAGTGCGTTCGCGCGTTTCGCTAGGGGTGATGGGTATTGTAGTTTCATACCCACCACCTCCCTAGCGACGCTTGGAGCGTCAAAAGTCGCGGCGAGCGCCAGATCAACGTCGAAACCTGACACAACCCCTGCAAGCCACTCAACATCCAGGATGACCAGGATGAGAGCCAGGATGCCTCGCTGGACCTGTGTCTAGAGCCTGGATGCCTCGCTGGACCTGCGTCTGGAGCCTGGATGCCTCGCTTGACCTGCGTTTGGAGCCTGGATGCCTGGCTGGACCTGCGTCTGGAGCCTGAATGCCTCGTTGGACCTGCATCTGGAGCCTGGATTGCTTGCTGGACCTGCATCTGGAGCCTGGATGCCTCGCTGGACCTGCGTCTGGAGCCTGGATGCCTCGCTGGACCTGCGTCTGGAGCCTGGAGTAGGATGCGGAGGAGCTGTGGAGTCGATGAGCCGTGGTGGTAGATATTGAGGCACGACGATCGCCCATACCTGGAGGTGAAGTCTGGCAGGTCGCATGGAGACCCGTTGCTGACCTGTGTGAGAAGACCGCCTTGCGCACCTTGGAGCTGTTAATAGTAGAGGCGCTCCTGAGCCCCAATGTAGGGAGGTCTGCATCGCATACTACGATCCACCACTACACCGGGGTGCATGGAGGGGATTACCAATGGTGGGTGCCGCCTCTCTGCATCACAGGCCGGATGATGTTAGGCTGGCCATACGCTGTGGAGGGTGAGGCCCCTGAGCTGCGCTGAACTTGTGTGGCGGAAGCACTGCAACTTCACGCCTAAGGGGGCCCTGCTGCATCACCTGTATCGGGAGGATCACCAGTGGACTGGGCGACGGCTGCTCTGCCCAGGCTTGTGAAATCCCACCTGGCTGAGGATCCTGCTGGCTGAGTCACAGATTTGGAGAGAGTGTAGCGGATTGCACCACAGAGTCAATGTCCAGGTAAGGAGAAGGTGGGACGCGTAGCACAAGATGCCTGGGGGTCAAGTCACCCAGGCCTAGCACACGTAGATGACGCACCCCCAGTGGCAGCTCATCCACTATGGCGGAAGAGCGTCGCCCCACTGCTTTCAAGCAGTGAAGAAGAGGAACAATCATCACATGATGATAACCTACTGATGTAACCGTGCTGTTTCCTTTGCGGGTGGGAGGGTGGGTAGGAGTGCTCCAAGCATGGGCAAGGCATGGGCGGATTGGCATGCCCACTCAAGTGTGCAATGACTGTTTGGTCGGCCCACTCAGGCCGCCCAAACAGTCATGCGCACTTCCCTGTTTGTAATGCAGGCTGCATTACAGCCTGCATGGAGAACATGCCCACCACTTCAGCCTCTGGCTCCATGCCTTGTCCCGTTGCCAATTACTAATCCCACCGCCGCATTGCAACGTTGTTATTGGCTCAGGGGATGGAACCTGGCTGCCTACTTCCTGTTCTTGGAAGCAGACCCAGGAGAGCAGGAGCAATGAAGACACAGGACCCGGCTTTTAGGTAAGACTTCCCTTATTAAAATATTTACAACACCCACTCACACACACATCCCCGCGTCCACACCCCATCCAGTGTTCTTTCCTGCATTTACCACCTCACAGCTGTCCAGCCCCCCGCCCCAGCACTTCTCAATGGTGTTGCTGTGCGCTCATGCACAGTGGTCGTACCACTCGTGTGCCAAAGGCACATACGTGGTTGCGACATGCCATAACATTGCATTCCATTCCAATGCATACTAATACTAGGCACATTGCAACAGTAGAGTAGGTGTTGCATAGTGGAGACATTAATATCAATATTTCCACTTCCGTGAGTGAAACCCAAAACTAACTTTTGCACCCCAAACCCAACCGTGAACCCTGGAATTCCTTTTTGAGCCCCCATAAAACACCCAAAAATCAAATTTGATCCAAATGCACACCCCAATATCCATATTTTAACCCAAATCAAATCCCAATTTCCATATTTTACCCCAAAACATCCCCACTTCCCATATTTTACATCCGAAACCCATACCCACCCGTAAAACTTTAAAATCACCCCATTACTGACCTCACAATGCATTGCAAGCAAATGCGATGTAAAGGCACCTGCGTTGTCCGAGTTGCGTTGTTAACAATGTACTGCCTGCATTGTAATGGTCACCTCCCGTGCCAAAGGCAACCCATAGGCTATGCCGTTTGCACCCGTCTGCCCCTAGACCACGCTCAGAACCAAGTAGCCTTCCTCTTAGACACTCCACCGCTACAATGCCAGCAACCTCCTCGCCATCAACCCTGGATGCCACCTCACCTGCCAGGACCAACCTCTGCTTCGGACCAGACATCGCAATCCGCATCACTGATGGCTGCAGTATCACCCGCAAAGAGCACCCCGACCATCAAGGAGGAGGCTTTGCCATTACCTACAGAAGCACACTCCGACTGACCACGCACTCTAATGACCCAAAGGTGACCATGGACCACTTCAACTCCCAGATCTGGACCAAGCCCAAGCCCAAGCACATCCTCTGTGACACCCTCATGTGCAGGGCCCCGAGCCATGGCCCCCCATTCTCCAATACCATTGTAGACCTGATTGCACCCCAGGGTTCCCATCCACCAACGACATCCTACTTGGTGAACTCAAGGTCCACCTGGACAACCCGAGTGACCAGGACACCACCCCCACCTGGGGAAGGTCCCCTACATCAGACGCAAGCAGCAAGTCACCTCAACAAGCCACATAGCAGGACACATGGTTGAGTACATCACCCCCGCTAGCGGGAACTTCAACTACAGCCACAACACCGGACTCTCCTGGACCGACCATCATTGGTAACATCACGTCTTCACCTTGCCACCGGACGCCACCGCCATCATCGCACCCCCTCGCAGCTGGATCAAGGCCACCGAAGAATGTCTTGTTAACTCCCCCCGCACCAACACTCCACCAATGCTTCCAAATGATGACACTGCAGCCCGCAACCACCAACGATGGATCTCGAACAGTGCCGACATTTGGGCACCCTTCATGAATGGCAGTGCATCAGTACCTTCCACCTGCTTGATGGCAGGCGCGAGGGTGACGCAGTGCCACAGGGATAGGCTGGCCCCATGCATTGCTGGAGTTGCGTCATGGTTGTGACACGACTGTAGCAATGCGTGACTTTAGAGCAGACAGATACGTCAGGAATCCTGACGTATCTGTCATTACTTGCATCATGGAGAGCTGTCTAGTGAATACAGTGCATCCATGCTGTCGCAAGAAGGGTGTAGTGAGAAGTGTTGCAACGCTGTCTTGTTGCAGCACTGCAACACTTTTCATGACTGGGGCCAGGAATGCGCACTATCCTATTGATGGTGCGCATTCTTGTACTGTAGTTTTGTCGCACGGCAGCGCTACAACATTGCTTGCAGCGCTGTCCAGCACCAAAACCTGCTGAGATGTGGCCCCAAGTGTTATCCCCATTTTTAAGACCAGCTATTTTCTAACTGCAGTTAGAGACAGTTTTTTTGATCTTCAGAGTTTCAATGATCCCCTTGTGAATAAGGAGTAGTGGTGTTTGCGGCTGTTTTTGCACGGGAACGCCTCTCCTGCATATAATTATCACTAACAGAAGTAGCGATCTTTACAATGGACGTTTGTGCCTAAAAACTGTCGCTAACGGCTGTTAGCAACAGCGTGGTAATAGGGCGATAAAAAATATCGCCGCATTAGCGGCAGAAAAGTGCTGCTAATGCAATGATAACTCCTTGTGAATATACCCCTTTGTTTGTTAGAGTGAAAGAAGTTTCTATGCAGGGCCCTGGCAGCCTCAGATGGTCTTGAGATTAATAATAAAGGTGCCAGTGTTGCGGATAGGATTAGATAAAATAGATCAAAGTCAAGTGGGCTATACATCAAGAATGATGGCAGCCAGATGTAGAGCTTCCACTCATTGTGCTTGTGTTATAAGCACTTGTGTTTAGAGCCAGCGTCTTAATGACCTGCTGTGAGAGCCATATTCTTTATGCAAAGCATTGTCTGCCACTGCCATAGATAATGAAGGTATGAAAAGGAACAACTCTAAACTAGTTCCTGAACTACACTATAGAAAGTGGATCCACATCCCCTATTAAGACCCAGCCCTCCGCTTGGTTCCAGTTCCAACCTGCTTCACTGACCAAACATAGGGTTCCTCTGCAGAGGACTCATAGAGCTGCTGTGATTCAGGACTTATATCACTGGTCCCAGTCTCCTGGACATTAGGAGACATTACTTGAACTGCATACCTTGCTGAAGAAGCTTTCGGTCTGGGTCTGCCACAAGCCTGGGAGACTGCCTGTCTGCTGAGAGGGGAGAAGGAGTATTCCTTGGCTAAATGGAAATGTCTGGCCGAGGAGAATAAGCCCATCCTCTGAGTAACGAGAAGAGCAACACAAAAGAGCCAGTTTCCCGAACGGAGTGTGTCAGGAGCCAAACCCAAAGTGCTCCCGACCTCCCTGTATAACTCAGGTTCATCCCAAAAAGTTTAGCTTAACATAGAAAGCTGGAGAGCCGGGTTTGAGTCTCGACAGGGACACTCAACTTCCTGTGATTCTGGGCAAATCACTTAATCTCCCCGTGCCTAATCAGAAAATGAATGCATCCATCTGTGACACAACTGGTGCTCATGTACAGCACTCTGATACCTTCGGGTCTATATGCGCTATATAAAACTCCCCAACCCTAAAAAAGAATTATTAAACCAATTTTAATACTATAGTTTTACGACCAGAACACAATGACAGTGTCACAATGCATTGCACCCTAATTGCAGTAAAATTAGAGTCCAGCAACAGATAAAGAATGTAGGGTGACCATGCAGAAAAGGTGAATTTGCTACAATAAGTAAGACTTTTCTACAGGTGTTAGTGATAATTACCATTACGATGTATTTGTTTATTTTGTATACACTAACATGCTCACTATGAAAGGCCCGGTACAGCCCAATAGCCATTTTCTCTCCTTTTGGTGTTTGGACAAAATATTGCCAAAAAAAATATTGTGTTGCAAAAATATTGTGCCACAAATATTGTGATGTCAAAAATATTGTGTACAGAAATATCGAAGTTAAGAATATTGTTTTAAGTGTTGTTTTTAATATCATGGTAAAAATATTGTTTTCTTAAATATCGTTTTCATGAGAAATGTAATTCTTTTTGTAGCAAATTAGCGTTGTATGTTAATTTTTGTCTTAATAATTAATTAATAATTAGTTTACTTTGTAAATCCTATAAATATTTATTTAAGTAGTGTTTAGATGAAAATATTACATTTGATATATTTTGTTATGTTATCGGAGTGGGATTTTGGACTTATAAGGAAAAAGGGCAGGGAGATTTTTGAAATTTATTTGTATTAATTTGTTTGTGAAGTTTTTCTGTGAATATTAATATATGTTTTTAGAATGAAGTATAATATTGTTTAATAAATAGTAATTTTTTATACGTTGCAATTTTTAAAAGAATTATTCTTCATTTATTAGAATAATTTGAAATTAAAATATAATATTTGAAAACATATTTGGATATTTTTGAAAATAATTAATAATGCAATATATGTTGTTTAGTTCTTTTACATTATTATTTATTGTGTTGATTGTATGTATTATATCTATTATTAATTAATATGTTTCCTTAAACAAAGTAATAATCAATTTACAAAAACATACATGATTATAAACTTTATATTTATATTGTGTGTTATTTTTACTGTTATTTATGTTAAAAAGGTCAATTAGATTGCAATGGAACTAGTAAATGTTACCTCTTTAGTGTTACTCAATCAGAGGAGGTTGTTGAAGCAGGCCAAGGTTAGGGCGTTGATCTGGTGGTTCATCGTGAGCGATGAGTCAAGTATGATGCTGAGGTTCCGTGCGCAGTCTGTCGGGTGGGGGGTTTCCATGGGCGGGGCCACTAGGTGTTGTCCCATGCAGAGGGGGTGGAACCAAGGATGAGGACGCTTGTTTTCTTGGAGTTGAGTTTCAGGCAGCTGTTCTTCATCCAGGTGGCAACAGCTTTCATCCCTTCATAGAAGTTGTGCCTAGTGATGTTGGGCTCTTTGGTGAGGGAGAGGATGAGCTGGGTGTTGTTGGCATGGGAGACGATACCGAGCCCGTGGTTTCTGATGATGGTTGCAAGGGGGGCCATGTAGATGTTGAAGAGGGTGAGGCTGAGGGAGGATCCCTGGGGCACTCCACATCTAATCTCTGTAGGTTCTCAGAGGTAAGGCCAGAGTCTGACTCTCTGAGTTCTGCCTGTGAGAAATGAGCATACCCAGTCCAGGAGTTTACCACGGATACTGGTGGGAGCCTGGTGACTAGTGTGCGGTGGGAGACTGTGTCAAACGCAGCAGAGAGGTCCAGAAGGATGAGGGCTGCCATTTGGACCTGGTCGAGGAGGGAGCGGATGTCATCAGTGGTGGCGAATAGGGCAGTGTCCAACACTTTCCCCTAAATGGCTTAGATTGGAGTGAGACTATTAAATGTCACTGCTTTAGTGTCAAACACCTTCCCCAAACTGGCTTAGATTAGAGTGGGCATATTCAATGTCACCCCTTTAGTGCTCAATACCTTTCCCTAAATATCTTACATTGGAGTGGAAATAGTACACGTTACCCCTTTCGTGTTCAACAATTTCCTCTAAATGGCTTGAATGGGAAGAAAAAATGTCACTCCTTCAGTGTAAATAGCTTAGATTGGTGTGGGAATTCTAAGGGCAAGATTGCAAGTTTTGTGGTCCAACCACTGGACCACCATTGTGGTGGTTGGGAGTACGCTGCCCAACCACCGCATCACAGGTTAAATGCCGGGCTGGTGTTGTTGCGGCAGCGGGTCACAGCAGCAGCATGCTTTGCCACATAGAGAGCCTGCAGCACATGCCGCCACCGTGGCACCGCCTCTTGCATGTCAGTGCACTGTGTACCATGCACCATGTTGTGAATGGCAAACAGTGTGCACATGACAGTGCAAGATGAGGGGAACATGACATGTGCCCTCCAAACACGTCCTCATCGACTACTATGCTCTGTGGCACTGTCTCGTCCCCCTTTCTGCCAACATTTTTATGGTGGGGTCCCACCATAAAAGGCCAGTTGTAAGGCAGGTTGTAATCTGCACAGCGGTGCCGACATCAGCACCACCGCCAGAGACTGCCACTTTCTCCACCACAACCCAGTCGGGATTCAGGATCATGGTGGTAGCAGCTGTCCTGCACCAGGCTTGTGGCGGTCCGATCGTCAACCTCGTAATCAGGTGGACGTACTGCTGAGGAGGCATCGGTCGAACCACCACTGTGGATACGGCGGTCTTGAGACTGCCGTACTCATAAGCAGGCCCGAAATGTTAACCCTTTAGTGTCAAACATCTTTGCTGCCTGGAGTGGGAATAGTAATTTTGTTTTGTAGGAGTTCTACTTTGTAACTTTCTTTTTTTATCAAATTGTATTAGATGAAAACATTTAAGTATTTCATTTTTCACAAACACTATTAATATTATTAGTCTAATTTTTTGCAAAGAAAAGTACATGACACAGTTAATCATTTTATTTTTATGTATCCTTGTATTTATATGTTCACATTTTTTGAAAACATTTTTTACAAGTACAAAAATATTATTTTAACCAATATTTGAAGCATTTTTTAAATGAAATACAAAATCTGTTATGTATGTTTTTAAACATTGCTATTTTACATTTTTACTACATTTTTGCAAATATGGAACTATTATTTTCAAACATATTCATTTGTTCAAAACACTTTTTTTCTAAACCTTTAATATACTTGTTAAGTATAGAAAATACTATATTATTATATTTGTTTTTTGTGCATTATTTTTTGTATAATTTTTATACATTTTTATGTTTTCAATAAACATTTATTTACATTTTTTATATTTCTTAGAACATTTTAAAACATTTTAATAAAATCTTTAACGATTTTTCTGTAAATTCCGATTGTTTTCTACAGGCAGACAGTCTTTTTTGTTTTCAGTTAGCTGCAATTTTTTACCATTAAGGGAATTTCTGTTGTCTATTTCTATCATTCTTAGGTGCTCATTGCGATGTCAATGGGTCCGACACCGACTGCTTGTCGATGTCGGATCCACCAACATCTGCCCCTAACGATGCGGCAGGCAGAGGCATCGGGTGGTGGGACTGTCCGCAGTGCTTCTGACAGGCTCAAGGAGCCTGTTGGTGCGTCAGAGGGTTAGTAATCCCTACAATAAGGGCGGTGCCTGCTCAGGCTCCACCGTAGGGATTATAGTGTCCCTTTCGACCTGCCCACCATGAAAAGGCAGGCTGAAGGTGACGACCCTGGCCCGCCTCTATGGGGCCTGGTTCCCCCATCCATCCCTGTACTATGTTTCAGGCACGGCATGGTGTCTGCCACACGGTGCAGGGATGTTTTTAAAGTGTTTATTTTCTTTTGGGGCATGTGCTGCAGCCCCAATAGAAAATATACATATTGCAACCGCCGTGAAGGCAGTCGCATTGTAATCAGGGCAGCGGTACAGCTTGGCTCTTAAATCTTGTAGTACATGTCTTACTACAATTTCAGTGACATTTGAGGGGAGTGGTTGTGTTCTCTCACACTGTTAACAGCAGCATTTCTTGTAGAAGCCCTCCCATAGCAAGTATTAGAGTAATATTTTTTACATTTCCAATTCACAAATTTGGTGCTTGTGCTTCTTGGCTGCAAGTGTAGACCATGTGGGAGAGGAACTGTTTGCCCTTCTGTGATGAATCTTGCTCTTCCTGTCATTGTCTGAAAATATTTTAATAATATAGTTAAATATGTTGTTATAGTTTTAATTTACATTTGACACTTGTATGTAATGTTGGATGTGGCCCTTTCTGCAGGGTCATCCCCAAACTATTTACCTTCACCTTATTGTTTTCTGAACCCGTTGTTTTTGCCACTGCTATCCAGTGCTAAAGTGCTTTCCTGACCAAGTAAAATCTATACATTTGTTTTGTTGACCTAAAAGCAGCATTGATTCAGTTTCATGATCTATATTATGGAAAAAAGCTAGCGGGATGGAGAATCCCGCAAAAATATTTCAATTTGATTATCCTTCTATACACAAATATTTGGGTCTGGGTCAAGTTAGGGGACACTTTTAGTCTGACTCAGCGAATTAAAACCTTGATTGTCCTAAAACAAGGGTTTGTGCTTACTCCATGCTTCTTCAACCTTTTCATGGCAGATCTGTATCAGCATTTGGCCATCATCAATGCCCATCCTTCAAGTTCGCAAACTGCATTTAAAATATCTACAACATGCAGATGACACAATGCTACTCAGTCAAACCTCTACAACGACTAATTAAGTCAAAAATATACCTCAATGAATTGTTTGCAACTGAACATCAGACAACCAAGATATTTTCAACAGGGCTGCGATTTCTAAATTTCAAGTGAGAAGAAGGCCTATCGAAGTTGTAAGGAGTTATAAGTTCTGGAAATCTTATTTGATGATAACGTTTTTTAAAATGTCCTTTTAATGTTTTAAGAGCTAAGACATCTCTTCTATTCTTGCTTTTAAATTACTAAGGTGTCAATCATATGAACATTTGCTAAACATTATGGGAGCCAAGTTGACCCCTGCTCTTGCTTATGACTCAACCAACTTTAAAGGTAAGGATGCTAAATTACTAGATTTGTGGCTAGTCAAGGCTTGTAAATCTGTTATTAGGATTCCAAAGGACATTGGTCAAGCAGATATTTGACTGTAGTTTGGACTTCAAAGCCAAGCTATAGTGAGACAGGTGACTTTCATAAAATGCATGTTCTCCTTATCTTTATCTGACGCAGGTTCTCTAGCAAACAGCTGTTGACAGAAAACAATTAATCTATATATTCTGGTCAAATATATGTAAAAAGGGAGGGCTTAGGAAGTCCAAAAAAACTTTAATCTAAATTTAAATTAACTCAATACAATGTCAGTCCAAATTATTATTGCAATCATGTAACATTTTCTTTCATGTCCAGCCAATGCACTAAAATTTTTTGGGAACTGAGGGGTCTATTAGGATGGCGTGCAGAAAAGCACCCCGACCGCCATGGAAGCGGAAAACAACCGCCCGCCGGCACAGTGGAAAAACCAGCGGCCAAATTAGGATCAACCACCCAAAAACACCGACCACGGCGGAACGGGGCCAAGATAAACTGCCCGTAGCGGGCGGAGATGCAGCAGAAAAACACCAACCCACTGCAAGTATAGCTTACAGGTAGGTAGCCATCTTCACAATGAGGGTGTTTGTGGGTGGGAGGCCTGTACCACCACTCCCACCATACCTCCCGTCCCACACCTCAGCCGGATGGAGCCCTCCTCCACCCAGAAGCAATTGGAAGCCATTGCAGTACACCAAACAAACTTACAGGTAGGTAGCATCTTCATAATGAGGGTGTTTGTGGGTGGGAGGCCTGTACCACCACTCCCACCATACCTCCTGTCCCACACCTCAGCAGGATGGAGCCCACCCCCCATCCCACCCAGAAGCAGTTGGAAGCCATTGCAGTACACCAAACAAACCTACAGGTAGGTAGCCATCTTCACAATGAGGGTGTTTGTGGTTGCGAGGCCTGTACCACTACTGGCACCAGGCCCCCTGTCCCACACCTCAGCAGGATGGAGCCCTCCCCGCATCCACCCAGAAGCAGTTGGAAGCCATTGCAGTACACCAAACAAACTTACAGGTAGGTAGACAAATGATGCTGTCCTGTGACCCCACTGAGCAGGATGTAAGCCGCCACCACACACACACATGTGTGACATCACAAACACAAATGTGTGCACATTACAGGTAAGTAGCCAGTATGTGCACCCACCCATTCTTCACAAATGAAATGGTGCCATATGACAGCACCAGCCCTCTCATTGCACAAAGAGGCACACCTACCCCATTGCCAAGCACGGTGTGCACACAGGTAAGCTAAGGAAACTGTCACAGTTACTAAAGTGTGACATACCAATGCACAAGTAGAAGAAAGTCAGGGCACAATCATGCACAGCACCTATTTACATGTGCATCGCCATGGGGCTAGTGCAACAAGGACCATTGGAAAAATACGAAAGCATGTGTGGTGGTACAAATCAAGATATGCACATGACAGGACAAAGGTATGCAGGAGATGACAATGGCCAGTCCATGGCCAGATGTGACGCCAGCCAGGTCACACAAATCAACAATGAGCCCTCAATTAAAAACATGTTGTGCCGGGCCCTATATGGCAACAAGTCCCTTTAATCATTAATTGTGCACTGGTCGCATGGTTTGCCTTGACACCTCACACCATGGACAAGTAATGCATGTACCACTGCATCATGTCAGGTAGCACAGTAGTACCCATAGTAAACAATGTGATGATCTGTCAATTGTGCAGTGTACAAAAAGTGAATGACACACAGCTAACACAAAGCTTGCCGGGTGCACTACAATGACCATTTCCCATCTGACCCACAGGTGACCAAGAACTCACTGCAGAGGACAACACCAGCAACCTGCAGAGCCAGTCTCCCCCCCAGTACATGGACTCTCAGATGTTGACTCCCAGGATTCCATAGACGATGAGCTTGAAGCCGGCCCATCTGGTGTGCCAGGGAGCAACAGGTCCCAGGACCCCATCGTCCCCCCACCACATCTGCTGCAACAACAACTTCACTGTAGACCCCTGCTGTCATGGCCTGTGCGGCCACTGCCACCATGACCACCACCACCAGTCCTGCCTACAACACCCTCCCTGTCCCAGAGGATCACCAGCACACACCACCGATGGAGAAGGGCAGGGAGAGGATACAGGTGCCCACAGCGGTGAGGCAACAGGTCCTTGGCAGCAGGGCAGGTGGGAGGGACAGGGTCACCCACAGACACCAGGAGGCTGGGACCCAATCCCTGGAACACATTAGCAGAGTCCTTGGCACATACGAACAGGCCCAGGGTCGAACGGGCCGGTCGGACAAACTGTTACATGAGCTCATCCTGCTGATGAGGTCCATCGACACCCGCATGAGACAAATCGCGGACCTCTTGGGCCAGCAAGTGGCGGTACTGAGGGACAGGCCAGCGCCACAAACAACACCTCCACCTCCCTCTGGTAGGCCGCAGGATGACAGTACAGCATCCTCCCCTGCGCCCACAGAGAGGGGTGAGTCCTCAGACCCCACTGGCCCTGCAGCAGGGCCCCCCCTGCCAAACGATGAAGGGGCCGTCCTAAGAAGACCCTGGGAGTATCTGGTGGCAAAGCACCTGCCAGACGCCAGTCACAGAGACATCCATGATGGCAACCCTCTCCACCACTGCATTGACTTTTTGGACTGTCATTCCTCACACTGCCTTGTGAATGACATCTGCCTGTTGGACTGGGTCACCACATCAATGTGGTGACTACTCGATTATCTCATTTACAACAACTGTCAATTCACTGCTCCACCCCCCCAGTGGAAATGTACACCCCCCTCGCATCTCACCATTGCAAATAAAATTTCCTTACACACATGTTGTCGTGTCTGCTCCGTCTTTATTGCAGGATGTACAGTCTTCAACATGATCACAATGTACCAGGAGCATGAGCTGTATGTAGGCAAGGAGAAGTTGAAGGCAACTAGGGAAACACAACAGAACTACTTTCACTGGTCTGGGTGTGGCATCACAGACATCACACTACCCCTACCATCAGGATAACCCAAGATGCACACGTCACAATGGGCAACAAGTGTCAACATACACGTCCTGTAGATGTTCCCAAATTACCTGTACCAGAAACATTGCCAACCACTGCTGAGTCTACTACTGGCTGCTGTTACAATTCTCACATGCCCCTTCACGACAACAGCAATATCAGCAGACATTGGGTATGTTGCATATTGTCACCCACCTTCAAGTGAAGTAGCGTGTGATGAGCTGTTCACGCAGGTCAACACCTTCCTCCTCTCCACTGTCCTCACCACTGGACATGGGTTGGTTTGCTGGCTGGGGCCTTGGGTCCTCACCATCATACAGAAGCAGGGGAATCTCCTTGCGAATGGCTAGGTTGTGGAGCATGCAGCATACCACTACAATCTGACACACCTTCCCGGGCGAGTATGCCAGTGCGCCTCCGGTCTTGTCCAGGCAGCGGAAACGGGACTTGAGCAGACCAAAAGTACCCTCCACTACACGACGTGTCCTCCCATGGGCCTCATTGTAGCGGATGTCAGCTGGGTTCCTGGAATTCCTCAGTGGGCTCAGCAACCAGGGACGGTTGGGATATGCAGAGTCACCTAGGTATGACAAACACAAATAGACATTGCAATGTCGCTGAGCCTGAGGGCAGCAGGTCACACATCCAGCATGCCATATGACTAGGCATACTCACCCACAATCCATGCACACTCGGGAAGCAGATTAGCCATCAGCCGGGGCACAATGCTGTTCCGCAGGATGTAGGAGTCATGGGCCGAGCCTGGGACTTTGGCACACACGTGGGAGATGATCATATCTGCCAGGCACACCACCTGCATATTTATGGAGTGGTAATGCTTGCGATTGCGATAAATGTGCTCACTTGCCTGTGGTGGCACAAGCCCGACATGGGTACAATCAGTTGCACCAACAACATTTGGGATGTGTCCAAGGGGATAGAAGTCTCCCTTCACAGATGGCAATTCCGCACTGCTGGGTAAATGGATGTATCTGTCCTTGTATATCATCATGAAGGAAAGTACGTCACGCAGCACCATGCTGAACATCGGTTGTGACATCCCACCAGCGCTGGCCACTGTCTCTTAGAACGATCCAGTGTCAAAAAAATGCTGGGCCGCCATCACCTTATAAGTAGGGGTGAAATCTGTTGGATATGTCCGGCGAGGCTGCAGGTGGGGCTCCAACAGATCACAAAGGGTTTTCAGGGTAGCTCTGTCCAGGCGGCATTTCCGTATGATCGCAACATCCTCCATGTACTCCAGCACCGTCAAGTGACGCATCAAATTTGGCCTCCTCCTTTTTGAGATGATAGTGGACACATGTCAATGCAATACATCATGAGATGTGCACAGCATATCACGTTCTGGATGACACAACGACAACAATGACTGACATCAATCTTGACTAACAGACCAGTTTACATGTAGGGACACCTTCAGCTACACAAAGGGCACACTTGTCAAATTACACAAGACAAATACGTCAAACACCACCTTGGTCAATGTGAATGCACATAGGGATATGGCCACATTTCACATGGGCATGCCTGGGAGTATAGCACCAAGCATATGTGTAACTAATCAAACCCACTGTCTCATACCTAGCTGCTGTACCTGTCACACCTTAATTCATCATTACAACCTGGCACACATCCACCACACTATGACCACAGTCGGCACTGGAATGACGAATGTGTGCATGAGCAGACATGAGAGGCAATGCAAAATAGATCATCATTCTTTGAGACGAGCATCGCTGTGATTGTCACTGCACCTCAACACATTGACATGTGTACACATTGTAGAGTCCAGAACAACACTGTCCTGCCTACACCAACATCAAATCCATAAGTGACATGTGAGTAGGTACAGGCCAATCTACGAAACACACACACAAACATGGCATGTGTAGCCATCAGTGGAGTAAATGGATCATTGGCATCGTGTGCACAATGACTATGTTGACACTGTGCCCTGTTGATGTTTGACAGATGACCATTGTGATTGTATGGCACCCAAATCGCGGTAGTTACCGCCTGGCCACGGCGGTGTGTCACCAGCACCCCCATTCACACAAGTGCGGTAGTGATAGGCATGGAGACATGTGGAAATGGCAGTTGGCATGTTCCGCCGCCTGAATGGCGGAGCCTCGTGTCAATGTATGGCACCCAAATTGCGGTAGCTATCCCCTAGCCACGGCGGTGTGTCACCAGCACTCCCATTCACACAAGTGCGGTAGTGATAGGCACGGAGACATGTGGAAATGGCGGTTGGCATGCTCCGCCACCTGAATAGCGGAGCCTCGTGTCAATGTATGGCACCAAAATCGCGGTAGCTACCGCCTGGCCACGGCGGTGTGTCACCAGCACCCCCATTCACACAAGTGCGGTAGTGATAGGCATGGAGACATGGAGAGATGGAGGTTGGCCCTTTCAGCCAATTCAGCCCTTTCAGCCAATGGGAACCTTGATTGCGGTGGCATGATGCAATTTTGAAGATCGCGGTAGGCATGCTCCACCACTGCGGAGGTGGTCATTGGAAGCATTTGAAAGAGGCAGACCAGGACCACCAATTGCTGCAGCTTGGCACCTTTGAAATGACCCCTGAGGGCTATATATGTGTGAGAGGGAGCCTCACATTTCCACTGCTCCCAGAGCCTGCTGTCAGAGACCCCTCACCTGCTGCTGCCTCCAGGGACTGCTGCCTAAGACCCCTCACCTGCTGCTGCCTCCAGGGACGGCTGCCTGAGACCCCTCACCTGCTGCTGCCTCCAGGGATTGCTGCCTGAGACCCCTCACCTGCTGCTGCTCCCAGAGCCTGCTGCCAGAGACCCCTCACCGGCTGCTGCCTCCAGGGACTGGTGCCTGAGACCCCTCACCTGCTACTGCCCCCAGAGCCTGCTGCCAGAGACCCCTCACCTGCTGCTGCCTCCAGGGACTGCTGCCTGAGACCCCTCACCTGCTGCTGCTCCCAGACCCTGCTGCAAGAGACCCCTCACCTGCTGCTGCCTCCAGGGACTGCTGACTGAGACCCCTCACCACCCAATACTGCCACTTTTGTCTCATGTCCACAGTGATGGCAAGGACAGAGAAGATCTGTGCCAGTCCCTTCACAAGCGAGGAGCTGGAGGTCCTGGTGGACGAGGTGCTCACACAGTACCCAAGGCTATATGGTACCCCAAATGTTGTGGTAAGTCTTCAACAGTGGTGGGTAGGGCAGGGGGGCCACACATGTAGTTGGACTGATGCAGTATGTGCCTGGGAGTGTGGGGTAGTGTCATACACTGCCTGACATGCTGTCTCCAGGGGGAGGGTGTGTGTACCCAATGTCACAGGTTTGCCTCCCTGCACATGTATGTATGAGTGACCTGTGTTGTGTTGTCAGCCATTCAGTGACACAGAAGGTTGTTCATGCTGTAGTCAGGACAGTGATTGATTGGCAGGATGGCTGTGTGTGCCCCTGTAGTCCATCTCAGTGTGAGCCCAGTCCCTGCCTACAAAGACAAGGACACCTCACTTCACTTACAGAGTATGACATCAGTCTTTTCACATTGCACTCCAGCTATGGGCCATCTCAGCACTGTAGATTGCACACAACCGCCCTTGTGAATGGCATTTTGTATTTGTGAGATCATGTCCCTCAATGTGACCACCATGACACATTCATCTATTCACAGGGCAGGGACATTGAGGGCTGCGCAGTCTTGGACACAGTGAGTCCACCCCCAAACACAGGTTGACATGTGATGTAGGTGTTGCTCAAGCAAACAATGGACTGGAGATGTGGGCAGGCTACATAGGTGTTTCAGTGCTGGCATCCTGCATGTGTGTGAGATGTGCAGGGACTGTGTTCCCCCTCACACCTGCATGCTTTACCATCAGCTTTTCCCATGCAGGTGTACCATGTGAGCTATACTATAGTCTCTGATTGACATATCGTTGGATATGTGATGATTTTGTATCTTGCTGCTATACTGATGGATGTCGGTACATGACAATGTGTCACTGATCATTTCACCCTCTTGTCCCCATGCCTGCAGCTCAAAGTATACCAGCGTAAGGCCATGTGGAGGGCCATTGCAGCGAAGGTGTGAGCTCTGGGGGTCTCAAACCGTCGGCACACCCACTGCCACAAGAGATGGGACGACATCAGCTGGCTGGCAAAGAATGTGGCGGAGATGACCTTGGGGCTGCTTCCTCGCACTGGGCGTTTGGCACGGCACAGCATGATATCACTAATGGGGCACATCTTGGCGGTGACACAACCTGAGCTGGATGCACATTTGAAGGAGCATCAGCAGCAAGACAGGGGTGACCATTTTGGGAGTCTGACTTTGGCTGCGAGTGGCTGCATGTGTACAGAGCCTGTGCCAGCGCTGGCCTATGTGATGTTGGTAGTGTGATGCTGTGGCATGTAAGTGGCTGCTGGCCTGGGTGCCGGTGGCATGCATTTGCCCTACCTGTACTTACAAAGGTGATTTGGATGCTGTGTCTTCACATTACATTCTGAGTTGTGCTCTTCAAGTTTCTTCTGCATTGGGGTAGTCTTGGGAATCCCATGGGAGGGAACGGCAGTGTGCCCGATCTGACTGTGCCTTCATCAATGTGTCCATTGCATGCACCCAGATTGGGGAGGCCTACACATCTGACAACAATGTGCACTATTCTATTGTCCCCCAAGGTACGACATGGTGGGTGGCATGTGCAAATGTCCATGGTGGACTGTCATGTTGTAGTCTGGGCTGTGTTGTCGCCTTCTGCTCCATCAGATCAGTCATTGGCGACAAGTACTGTGCCCCCATCATGTCCCTAGGTGTGCTCAGAGCTAGTTGTGTGTCTGTTTGAACAGAGCCAAAAGCAGGGTGTTGTGCTGTGTGGTCATCACATGGCTCACTCATGCCTGAGTTTCCAGTTTCCACGCACTGCTTGAGACTATATAGTGAGTTGGCACAATGTGATTGCACAGGGTGGTGTGCAACATGTAGATTTGGTCATCTTTTGTAATGCTTTGCTTGCATATGTTTGTTCTGTTGCTGTCCCTGACCTGACCCTACATCTCTCTCTCATGCAGCATCACCTCTGGTCACGGAGGGACAGGAGATGGACACCAGTGGGGGTGAAACTAGCACAACAGCTGCACAGGAGCACATTGACACAGATGTCACCAGCGCTTCAGAGGGGGACAGGAGTCTCCTGGAGGAATCCCAGCCTGAGACGCACAGCACCACATAATCCGATGCCAGCGGGGATGCATCCATGTTGGAGGGCACAGGGAACGGGGATTCTGCATCGTCTTCCACCACACAGCGGCCAGTGCCCACCCTCCGAGCCACTTCCTCTGGTGCTGCCCGTGTCCGCCTCAGTAAGAGAGGAAGAGTGTCCTTCACCCCTAGCACCACTGCCCCTGTCCCCCCTACTGGCATCAGTGCTGAGCCTGTGGACTTTTTGCACCAGCTGTGTGTAGGCCAGACAGCTCTCCTCAATGCCTTCATTGACCACAACAAGAAATTGGCCCAGGTGGTTGCTTTCATGGAGGGCATACATTCAGATGTGGGTAGGCTGCACCGCACAGTCCAGGCTTTGTCATTAAGGGTGACGTCTGCCCTTCAACAGGCACATACTCACAGTCCAGCTCCGGTCCCTTTGTCTACCACCCTGGTCTGACGATAGTGGCCACAGTCCACATACATCAAAGTCACGATACAGCACATGAAGCACACACCAGCAGCAACCCAAGCGGTCCCGGCCACATACACCATCCCCACAGAAGACCAAAGCCACCCCAGAGCGCAGGAAGAAAAGCACGTCACGCGACACCAGTGGACAAAAAGCAAAGTAGCAGACCTCAGGCACACATGCCTCAGTGACATTCCCATCCAAGTACTCTTCTGCCCCTAAAGTATCGCGCAAAGAGAATCATACCGTGTCTGTGCCCACCAAGGAGGTGGTGCATGCCAAGGGTACACCTAGGAAGGGCTCCAAGGCAGATTCACCCACCACCTCGACTCCCATTCCAAGCCCAGTGAAGCAGTGGCCGAAGGGCACTGTAGGGGCAACACCTAGTAAACAGGGGAAGGTGGGGCAGAAGCGAAGCCAGGCAAAGCGTTCCGCTGGGTCGAGCACATCACCAGAGGGGGTGCCAGCACCTGCAGCTGATGCAGCTTTGGTGTTGAGTGTGCCTGTTGTGCCCACACCACTTCCCATTGATCCAAAGTCAGGCAAGCCATTTAGAATCCCCAAGAAGTGGAAGGGCACCCCTCCACAATCTCCCAGTCACACTGTTTTTCCTGTGTGCATGACTCCACTTCCACGTGCCACTACACCACCTGGTCCAAGGAGCCATCCGGCTTGCCAAGCCACTGATAACTCTACCTCAGCTGTTCCGCTCTCTCCCCGGTCAAGTGCCCCGACAGTCTCCGAGACACAGCCAGCTCCAAGTCTGCCTGAAAACCAAGTCTGAGTGTTAGTCACCCTCACACACCTGTCTCTCACACAGGTTGGCCTGTACTGCACATTGTTACCCCCTGACTGTGTTGCTGACCATGGAAAGGTACAGTCGCACACATTCCCTGTGCAGCTTCTCATGAACATACTCTGCACTTTGTCCTGCCCACTGGCCTTGTCATTCACTGCTGTGTGCCCCCTGTCTGTGCAGCTTCTCATGGTCTCACTCTGCACTTTGTCCGGCCCACTGGCCTTGTCGTTCCCTGCTGTGTGCCCCCTGCCTGTGCAGCTTCTCATGGACTCACTCTGCACCTTGGGCTGGCCACTGGCCTTGTCATTCACTGCTGTGTGCCCCCTGCCTGTGCAGCTTGTCATGGACTCACTCTGCACCTTGGACTGGCCACTGGCCTTTCTGTTTTGTCCCTGCCTGTGCAGCTTCTCATGGACTCACTCTGCACTTTGTCCTGCCCACTGGCCTTGTCGTTCACTGCTGTATGCCCCCTGCCTGTGCAGCTTCTCATGGACTCACTCTGTATTGGACTGGCCACTGGCCTTGTCGGTCACTGCTGTGTGCCCCCTGCCTGTGCAGCTTCTCATGGACTCACTCTGCACCTTGGACTGGCCACTGGCCTTGCTGTTTTGCCCCGGCCTGTGCAGCTTCTCAGGGACTCAGTCTGCACTTTGTCCTGCCCACTGTCCTTGTCGTTCACTTCTGTGGGCCCCCTGCCTGTGCAGCTTCTCATGGACTCACTCTGCACTTTGTCCTGCCCACTGGCCTTGTCGTTCACTACTGTGTGCCCCCTGCCTGTGCAGCTTCTCATGGACATGCTCTGCATCTTGTGCCTTGCTCTTCTCTTCTCATGGTACCTATCTGTGCAATATGTGAATAAAGACAGTTGCTCCTGTTGTCTATTTTGTCAGTGTCCTTACTGAATAAAGTTCTTTTGCTGAGTGTATATGGTTTACTGTGACACATGGCCTGTGTGCCACTTCAACATAGTCAATGTTTGGGCTCAATTACTCTCTTTTTTCAGGGGTGCCTGGTCTTCAGTTCTTCTTGACTCAGATGTGTGGGCAATGGTGTCAATTTACAATGGATAGCTGTAGACATTTACTTAATTTGTTCATGTTGGCTATATTGTACACATGTCAGGTTGGGGGGCACTGCCAGCACAGAGTGGGTTTCTGCACACAGTATTGCAGGCAGGCTGGCCAGGGTCCTCATGTATGTGTGTTCTTCCTTTATGTGTGCCCAGTGGTGTATGTGTGTGGCCATCTTGTGATGGCCAGTCATCCTAGTCCCATGGCTTACTTTCCATTTGTGCTCTTGGATGGCCAAGTAGTGTGCAGTGTGAAGGGGGTGAGTTTGTGGGGAGTGTTGACGTGTACAAGCCTCTGCATTGTCAACTACACACATGTGTCACCCAGGAGTTGTGTGCCTGTTGTTTTGATTGTTCAGCCCTGTGGGTGTTGTTGTATGCCCATGTGTGAGTTGTATGTTGTGCACTGTGCAGTGTGTTGGTGTGTCCTTGTAGTTCTGTCTGACTCCTACTTGTTGTTTTTGTCACTTGTGAGTATGCAGAGTGTGTGACTGGCAAGTCAGTGTTGTGTTTTGTTGCACATCCATGTCTCTTGTTGCTGTTTGTGGAGACTGTGCAGACCTGCTGTTCCACACTGCCATTGTGGTTGTGTTTTCTCATGCATTGCTGTCTCATGGTGCCTTATTGCCTCCAGTGTGGCATGTTGTGTGTGTTGTCATACCATCCACTATCTGTGCTTCAGCTGCCTACCCATTGTAGGTCTGCACTAACCCTGGGCGTAGTTCGCGAAGTAGCACTACGTGAAGCTACGCAAAGTGCACTTAGCACTACTGCGTAGTACCCTGTTCGCACTGTGCAAGATGCCGTTTTCAATGATTGCACAGTGCGGACAAGCATCCGGCACTGTGCAATCATTGAAAACGGCATCTTGCACAGTGCGAGCTGTAGTTTTCTGCCGCTCGAGTAGATTTTTACTCGAGCTGCAGCTTTCTCAACGCGGACTGGTAGTTTCTCATCGCGAGCGGTCGCGAGCATACGTGACCACTCGCAATGAGAAACCTGACCTCCCGCATTGAGAATCTCGCCGGAATGTTTATTTTCCATGCTCGCGATCGGCAACTTGATGTTGCTGATCGCGAACAAGGAAAAAGTCTCGCCGGGATGTCATTTTGCTTGCTCCCGGTCGCCAACTTGATGTTGAGGACCGCGAGCAAGCAAAAAATGACAGCTGCACTACGCAACGCTACGCTACGCATGTTTGCACTGTGCTACGTGCAATTCGCATAGTGCGAAGTAGCGCAAACTTCGCAAACTACGCGAGCGTAGCGTAGTGCTTTGCCCAGGCTTAGTCTGCACTTCCTCTCTTTGTGTATGGTACACTTCTGCCATGTCCCCTACTGACATGCAGTACACTTCACTTGGGTGTCATCTGTCCCTTTGGTTTACATGTGTGTGTGCCTCCCCATGACTTCATTTGTGACACTGTGCTTTGTGGTGCAGTTCTTTCGCCAGGGTCAATGTGTCACTCAGGGCATTTCCCCAATGGGTAGTATGTGATGTTCTGGTGCTGTTTGTCAGTCATGGTTGCTCCTATGCAGTTTAACTGTGTGTGCTGCCCAGTCCTCTGGTCCAGTTGTTTCCACCTTTGTGTCCCAGACTTGTGCATCTGTTGGTGTTGTGTTGGATGTATGTGTGTTGGCTGTGTTCTTGCTTCATTTCCTGGGTGTGCTGGTGTCTTTGTGCTGTGCTGATTGGTGTTGTGTGGGTTGCTGTTCTGTCACTGATGTCTGTGTGTGTCTGGTATGCTTGGTGTGCACACACAGCTTGTTGTGCATGCAGTGCTGTGTGTGTATGTTGACTTGTCATTGCCTCGTGTGCATCCCCTGATGTCCTGCTGTGTTTGCAATGTGATTTTTTCTGCCTGTGCATCTGTTGTTTGTTTGCTGTGGCTGTGTTGTTCTGTGATGTTGCACTTCTTGTGTGTGGTGTGGTATGTTGTCTGTGCATTGTTCCTGAGTGATGAGGTTGTGCACTCCTGTTGTGTCTGGCCTCCCTTTGCCTTTCCACAGTTTAGCTGTGCAGGGCATGTTTGTTGTTGTTGTGGTTATGTGTGTGTTTCTGTTGGGTTATGTGTTTGTGAGTTGTTTTTGTTTAGGCATTTGTTGTGGCATCCCTGTGTGTGTGTGTGATGTTTGTGGCTGACCCCAGGGTGTGTGGTTGTTTGTGTGTGTATTGACTGGCAAGTATTGCCAGCCTTCAGTGTGTTTGGCGCTAGTGTTGTGTGCTGCTGGTGTGAGGGGGGTATGTGTGTAGATTCCTACTGGTGTTTGTCAGTCCTGGGGTGTGTCAATGGGCCCTGTGTGTAGAGATGCTGGTGTACTCCTGTGAAGTAGTTGTATAGATGTGTGGCTGTTCACAGTTTGACTTCAGGGCCTTCCTTTCATCCTTGTGCCTATACGTGGTTTGCCTTGCTGTCTCCCTGTGTTGTTGTACTGAGCTGTCTGTGGTTTGAGTTCACTCGCTGTGCCAGCCATGTGTGCGTTGATGGTCTGAGGGTGTTGTTCTGTGTTCCTTGTGTTGATGTGATGTACACATGCTTGTTGTGTGTCTCCATGGCCTTCCATTTGTGTGCAGCCCACTTTGGTTCCCCTATTTGTTGTGTTCCATTGCTGTTGGCATGTGGGGTGTGTCTGTGTCTGTGTGTCAATCTGTGGTATGTATGTGTGACTGTGCAGGTTGTGTGTCCATTTGGATGTTAATTCCTTGTATGTGTTCATTTGGTGCTTGTCTTCATTTTTTTCCCTGAGTGTGTCTGACTGCAGTGTCTGTCTCCATGATTGTTTGTTGTGTGGGGCATGATATGTATTCACCTGGCTTGTTGTTGTGCATGGGGTGCACAGGATGGGCACATGGCATGTGCCTTCAGGGGGTGTGCTAGTGCGTGGTGGGTGAAGGTGTGGCCCTGTACTCTTTGTGCTCTGCCCATGCCTGGCACTGGCCCTGCCTTCTGCATTGTGCTCATGTATTCCCTTGTGTTCGATGCTGCGGTGATGTGACCGAGACATTGCTGCATGGTGGCAGTAGCTGTGTGTCCAGGATGCAGAGGGGTGACTTTGTGGCAGGTGGGTGATGTGTGGGTGCCCTTGTGGATGTGTCACTGTCCCCACCAGGGTATCTGATGTGGATTGATTTGGACCCTGTGTCTACCCGTGTGTTGTGTGTTGTGTTTGTGTTATTGCGTATCTGCGGCGGTGTCTGCGGCGGTCCATGAGTTCCTGGTGATGTAGCAGGTACAGCACCGGAAAGACGTGTAGAGCTGGGTCCATGGTGGTCGTGTTGACCGGGACTCTGGTTGCGCAATCCGCTGTCGAGCTTCCACTATCTCTGGTTGGGCGGTATCTCCGCTGCGGTGCGTCTGCTTGTTTGAGTCGTCCTAATTTTTGGAGCGGGGCGGACGTTGTTCCGCATGGCTGAGAGTCTCCATTGGATCCCACCGCCGCAGTGGCGGGCGCTCTTTGATGGCGGTGCAGGCCGCACCGCGGCATTTGGGAAATGGGCTATGTTTGGCCATACTAATGTGGCAGACGCGAGGACCGCGGCTCGCGTGCGGAAAAAAGCATCCTAATGGGCCCCTAAGAATTATTCCAAATTTGTCTTGATATAGTGATCATTCAAACACCGAAATTCTTCTCATAGATTTCAATATAATGCAAGAACCAAGGCTTGAGATTTTAAAGCAAAATTATTCTTTATTCTTTACAAACGCGTTTTTGAATGCACGTGTTATGAGGAGAATGTTTTGAAGCATCAGGAAAGTAGGATCTGTATAATGGATAGAAATGTTGCCCTTGTATCAAACAATAAAAGGAAAGGATAATCCAGTACATTATCTCTGGTGACCATGTATAAAAGAGAACATGCACAGATTTACAATTTATTTACAAAACAACTTGTCTCTACTAACAGGGGTCCAGGATTGGCTGATGTCATCTCATGAAAACCTATTGTTACTTACGAACTTTCTGGAACCCATTAGAGAGAATGGTAGCATTTGGTTAACATTACCACCCAGTGGATTTTACAACTGCGGAGACTGCAATATTTGCCAACAGGCTCTCAATAGGACAAAATAATGTAGCTATAACACCAAGAAAGTATATAATGTACAGCAATGTATTAACTGCAAGAGCCGATTTGTAATTTATGCCATTGTGTGTAGTTGTTCCAAAGTATATGTAGGAAGTATGAAAATTATACATAGGCTACAGATATTTGAACACAAAAGGGCAGTAAGAAGTCAGAATACAAGATCTCCAATAGCCCAATACATCCACCAGTGTCACAGTGAGACAATAGAATATAAATGTAATTGAATAGAAAGAGTAGAGGTAGATCTAAGGGGAGGGGACCTTATATTGAGACTTCGTCAGGCTGAGGTCAGCTGGATCAGTAAATTAGGTACACTGGCAAAGGGACTCAATTTAGAAAATGATATGCACTATTGTTTGTAATATTGTGAAGCAATGATTGGCTATACCTTCATCAATTGTTAGTTTAGACTAGAGATGTCTTATTGGATGATTTTTAGTTTCATCCTATTATAATCAAATTATATTACCTAAGCGCAATGTTATTACATATCAAACATTGTGTTTTTTCTGTCGCCTCCATATTCTGACTTTTTTGATTTAGTGACATTGCCAATGCTTATTGACCTCTTCGTTGACACAGATATGGTGTTATGGTGTTATTGACACCGTAGGTATTGGGGACTGGAAGTTGTTCTTGCCCAGTTATTGTGTGGGTCTTTGTGTTTTCTCTCTCGTCCATTCCTGATGTTTTGATGGTGTTAGTATAAGTAACTTAAAGGCTAAAGATAGATTTTTTGTCTGGATTCAATAGATTCGTTTTCTAGATGGGGTCACCTCTATGAATTGGATAGTGATTACAGGCCTCTTACTGGATCTGTTTATGGTGTTATGGTGCTAACCACAACATGAAGACTTGCAATTGGATGATGTTTCTGTCTATCAGCTGGCCAGGTTGCCTGTTTCATTCCTGGCCCGCATAAAGATATGTTTTTGCTTCAAGAAATATAGAGGTTTTTTTATTGGATATTGCTTTTGTCCAATGATGGCCAGGTTTACCTATTTATTCTCTTGTTCGCATTCAAATGTTTTGGGCTCCAACCATGGGAAATATAGAGGCTTATGACTGGAACTTGCTTCTTTCCAATAGGTAAGCTAGAAGTGAATGCAGAAATTTACTTTATTCAAATTGTAGTATGGAGGCCCATAATTGGCCAGCACTGTCATCCAATGAGTGTGTACATTTGTTGGTGCTCTCTCTGGTCCGGACAAACTTTGGGTTTTTTGAGTATTGAACAGATGACATTGATCGTTTGATTTTGAATTCTGGACACTGTGATTGAACATACCTTTCTATAAATAATTAGGTAAGGAGTTCTGTGGATACGATAAGTATCCATGTAGATGGGATTTGGAACCATTCTGCTTAATATAGCAGGTAAGAGGACCTTGTAGGCTGTACAACAACTGAGGGAGCTAGTGTATGGTGGCTTTTGCCTACTGGGGATTTGTGCTTCTTTTTAAAATTTTAAACATGAGGACTGCAATGACATATTGTCTTTGTGCACAGTTAATTTTTACATGCCTACATAGGAAAATAGCCCTGATGATGGTTGGACTAATGTTATTTTAGAATATTATATTCATTGTTAATTAAGGCTTTCACTAATAGAGATGATTTATAAAATACCAGAGTAGAAAAGTATACCAGTGTAGAATAGTATACTCATTGCTAATAGAGTGGGGCTCTTGTTATTAGGGAACATTTGAAAATATTCTATGCATTAGTTTATCACAACACTGGATTAGAGCTATGTGTACTGTATGTTTGAATGAAATATAAATAGGAACTTATGCAACCATGCATCTGTGCTATCTCATCAGTTCCCACTGGGGATTCATTCACTTTACGCCTCCATTTTTATGGGATATCGCTATCAACAAAAGCATCACTAAAAGAGAGAAGAGCATTAATTTGTCTAATGTGAGTAGTAAGAATTAGTTTTTATGTGACTTGAATAAGCATAGGGGGAGTTGTTAGTTGATAACTCTTTTTGGTTCTAAGATTGGACCTTAATGGTTTGACTACTTGTGCCTATTTTAAAATGTTGTATAGGTTGCTTTATATTAACTATCTAGGAAACAAATGTTACTTTGTTAATATTTTTCCCATGAAGAATTATTAAAGATGGATGATCGTATGTGATTGAAATCGTTGTCAATATATAATGTTGCAAATGATGTATGGTGTTTCAATGGATATGTTCCTAACAGCAAAGGGTCACCATTGATGTTTTAATATTTAGTTATTATATATGTGTCAACTGATGTTTTTCATGTGGGTGGTGGGAGCGATTGTATGTTTTTTATTAATAAATTTGAATTTGCACATGCAGGATTTTTATTTAAATTTAGATGGTGTGTCTATGTATATAAATATATGTATTATTTGTTTACAGCCCTGATGAAGTCCCTGTTATGGCCGAAATGCATTGGCTGGGCTGCTGTTGGATTTTGTAAAGAATAAGATTGCTGCTAAATGTCATGCCTTGGTTCCTGCATTATATTGCAATCTATGAGAAGAATCTTGGTGTTAGAATGATCACGGCATCAAGCCAAATTTGGAATAATGCTTACTTTCCACACAATTTGTGTGCATTGGCTGGACCTGAAAGAAGAACTTGAATGATTGGAATAAGAATTTGGACTGGCATTGTATTGAGTTAATTTAAATTTTGATTAAACCTTTTTGTGGACTTCCTAAGCACTCTCTTTTTATGTATATTTGTTCATTTGAAATTATGGTTTCTGAGCAGTAGAAGCATTAGAAGGTTGAGTGTGATTGTATTTAAACTACGGAAATAATGCCTGTGCGGCCGGTTACAGCCAAAACTACTCTTGTTGGAGGCCTATGTATGCTGGTGCCTGGAGATCCCATTTAAGAAAGTGCTACCAGAGTTTTGATCTACAGTTGGGGATTCCAAAAATGAATAGAAATGAATAGAATTGTTATAAACAGTTTTTAAATCAAAAGATAAAAGTACTTTCATACTAAGCTGATAAAGATGCACTAGCAGCAAAGAGGCACACTTGGACAGTGATGAATTTCTATGATAATCAGAAATCCAGCCTTATACTACTGATTTTCTGAGGCACTTGTGGGACGTATTTTTGAAATTATGCTTTGGTAGATATCCAACTAAAGACAGCACTCCAAAATGGATCAAAAAATCTTTATTGTACTTAGTATATGTTTGTCCCAACCTGCTTGATGCATGTTGCATTCTTTTAAAACCACCAATCTGAAAAGCAGGAGTGAGAACATGTCGACAAGCCCTTATGTCATGTCTACCGAGCAAATCAGTTTAATTAAATTGCCAGTTTGTGAAGTTTTTGACTGTGATGGAAAGAATGTTGACATTGCTATTATAAACACTTTGCACTTTAATATTACCTTTTCTTGCATCTCTGTCATTATGATGGTCAGCTAGGAATCTACGTATTTTACATCTATGTCTAACCTTATTTGTTTTTGATTTTAGATTGATTCTGATGGTTACTACTAATACTTTTTGTCCTGAGGATTACCTATTGAACAGAGGTCGAAACGTCATCGAAGCCTTCCTTTGACAAATTAGGAGGAAGCATATATTGCATCTTGTTTTGTTATTTGACAGACTTTATTTTGTGTTAATTTTCCCTCTGCCCTTGTCTTCATTTTTGTCTACACTGTATTTTGTACTATTCTGTGATGTATGTTTTGTGTAACTTTGTGAGCACTAGTTAAATGTTGTGTATATGGTCTGTGTTTTTGATTTTTTTTATTATAAATGTCTTTCCTGATAATTTTTGTGGGTTTCTTATTTTATTAGGCTTGATTTTGTGGTATATGTATCAGTTGTGCTTTGATAATTTTTCTTTGTTAATTATTTCCCTGAACCATTGTTGCCTTAATACTACTTATTGGCCCCAGGTTCTGGAGAATAGGGCTGCCCCTGTGTGTTGTCATTACTTTTAGAAAATGGCATTTTCTTGCCTTAGCCATTTAGTGCTTGCAGCCTGTTTCTGGGACACACGACGAGGTGTAGCTGACAGTTAGGCTTTGTGTAGTCTTTCTTGACAGTCATACACAATAGAAAGCGTTGGTGTGCCTTGATGGACCATCACTGGCAGGATGGGAGGGGGGAACTGGGTACAGCCCCACTGACAAAAATAGGCTGTTCCCTGCCTCCAAACAAACACTGTAGTTAGTCTGGAGCCAGGGTAGGGGGGCAGAAAACCTGTGCACCTTAAAGGGAAACCTCTAAATGCTTCTTCCATTTCAAAAGAGGCACTTGGTATAAATATTGGGCCTTAGACACCAACTGTCCAGAACACTTCTAGACCTGTGGACAATCTGCCAGTAAGAAGGACTGCTATGCTGCTGAACGGAGTGCCACTCTGTTTGACTGTCGCCAAGCTGGACTATTGTCTTACTGGACTGCTGCCTTGGTGGATTGCTGCTCTGCTGCCCTCCTGCCTGACTCAGAGGGTGACTGGACCTGCACCTAAACCACGGGCTCCCAATGTGACTTTAAGTCAAGTCTGCTGGCCTCCTGTTCAGAGCCACATGGACATAAAAGTCTCCCAACACCTGGACCAGCACCCAGATACAGCAGGCGTAAGCTCCTAACCCCCTAGTGTTGCCTCTCAGATCCTGGACCCTTAGTGTGACCTCGGTGGAGCTGAATTGAAGTTTTTGGGTTCTTCACAACCGCAAACAGGTCATTTGGTGGCAAAGTTATGTCACTCACACTGACCTCAGGCTCCAACTCAAATCTCCATCAACCTGACCTTTCATGCTACAGCATTGACCGGTCACGGGGAGCACCTCTGGGAAGCTCCAGCCTGACCATCCATGACAACATCATGTTCTTCGCTCCACAGTGACGAGCGTCCCCTATGCCCAACCATCTCTTTGCGCTACAATGACTTTCTATCCGTGATGCATTTCTGCTCCTTGCAGCCCCCCCCATCGCAAATGTGATGCTTTACACTGGACTGAGAAGGTAACTGTTTAGCTGGATTATCTGGGTCCCTGTATCACACCCGCTGTCCATCTCAGTTAACATGTACTTCTGATTTTCTCCCTGTCCCACATGAACAGAGAACCTTGAGTGGTGATTTGGGCTTTTTAGCTGCATTTTCACTTAAATATTAAAAATTGCATGTCTCCGCTTCCACTGATTGGATATTTGTCATTTTCATCATTTTGCTCTATTTTTCTAAATTGGAGTTGGATTTTTCTTCTGTTGTGCTCTCACTTTATTACTGTTTGAAGTGCTGCTTAAACACTTCACACATTGCCTCTAAGTTAAGCATGACTGCTCTGTGCCAGATGCTTGAACACTTTACACAATGCCTCTAAGTTAGGCATGAGTGCTCTGTGCCAGACTACCAGAGGGTTGAGCATAGGTTAATTTGGGGTTTACTTATGACTCATCCCTCCTGACAATGAATGTGGTTGCTACTTGGGTAAGGTTTCACCCCCCTCTACCAGTAACCCAATGCCTCATAATAAAATATGATGGGCATTGTTTTATACTTACATATGTGTTGTTATTGGTAAATGCAATTTGTTTCTATTTTCCATTGAACGGGGGTACAATTTGGATCAGCTGGCTTTTTTTCTGTGGAGGGGAAGAAAGTTGTTTTACGTTTATGTTAAAGGTTTGTTTGTTGCTATTTAGAACTGCTTTAAATATAATTACTTTTGAGGTACATTTCTCCAGGTATGGTAGGTTCTTTTACTTGTATGTGAAATGTTTGTTTGTAGTTTGTGGGGGTTTAGGGGTTTTATTTTTATTTTTTATGGTAAATGTTTAGTTGCTATTTAATCAGATTTAAATTTACTTACACTCGAGGTGCCTTTCTCCAGCTATTCGAATGGTGGTTTTTATTTTTGGTTCTGTAGTTTGTTGATGGTGCTGTAATTTTTCTGTTGTGCCTAAAGTTTGATATACACAAAAAACGAGGGTGTGTTGTTAGTTATTTATGTATTCACATTTTTTAAGTATGTTAATATTACATATGTTTAAATAAATGTTTAACTTACTTCTGAAGGAACTTTTATGTTTTCTTCCAATTTTCTTTTCTGGTTTTCAGTTGGCAATCTAACAGAGTCAGTGTTTGGACAAAATATCAGAAAAAAGATTGTGCTACAAAAATATTGTGTCAATAATAATTGCATATCAAAAATATTGTAGACAGCAATATTGAATGGTAAAATATCATTTTGAGTTTTGTTTTTAATAGTGTTGTTACAAATATCGCTATAGAACACATTGCTGTATGTAATATTTGTTTGTAAGTGTTAATTAGCATGCAATTTGTTGTAGTGTGTTTTATTGTATAAGTTTAGAAAAATGCATTTGTCTTGTTAGTAAGGTAATACATTAGTTATGAAATTGTTGAAATATGTACTTTTAGTTGTATTAATGTATACAAATTATTTATTTATACTAATAATTCTGATTATATTCAAAATAATAATTTACAAATCTTAATGTATTTTTTACATTAATATTTCAAATGACTTTTAATGTAATATTAATTAAAATATACATTAACAGTATTATATTTTAAAATATGTTTGTAAATATTTAAACATTAACATTACAAAAATATATTTTTAATAACGTGATATAATTACATTTTATTTATTAAAGATTAACATTTGGAAATGTCAGTGAAAAGCAATTTAAAGTAATGGAAATATTTTTATGTTTATTCTTCATAAATTGTAATTTTACATTTCAAATATATTTTTAATGGTTTAGCATACAAAATTGATTTTCTCTAATTTAGTAATTTAGTATTGTTAATTTTGGAATATGATTTTTTATTTTATGGTTTAAAGGTTAGGAATGGCAGTAAATATTTTCAAAATCATATTAATTCTTTATAGTAATAGATTTTTTATATATATTATAATGTTTAAATATGTATATATAGGTTTGCTATTTTGGTCAGTGCGTTTTTATATTACATGTTATTGTATTTTATGGTTTAAAAATGGTGTTTGAGTATAGAGAATTGGCTGTGTATTTAAAATGTTTATTTTTTTTTCCATTGTTTAAAATGTTTTAAACTGTGGGGGACATTGCAAATGTCACCTCTTTAGAGCCCAATACCTTCTTCAAATTATGTTAGATTGGAGGGAGGAATAATACATGTCACCCCTTTACTGTTGAACACCATCCCCTAATATAGGTATATTGGAGCGGCAATAGTAAATGTCACCCCATTAGTGTTCAATGCCTTCTCCAACTTGGTTTATATTCAATCAATCAATCAGAGAAATGTGAAGCGCGCTACTCACCCATGAGGGTCTCAAGGAGCTGGAAGGTGGACGCAGCTCCGGTCAGTCGAAGAGCCAGGTCTTGAGGGTCTTCCTGAAGATGTGCAGAGTGGGTGTGTGTCTGATGTTGATCAGGAGCTCGTTCCAGGTCTTTGCTGCGACTTAGGAGAAGGCTCTTCCACCTGTTCTGGCTCTGCAGATGGACATGGTTTCAGCGAGGTCGGCGTATCACAGGTTTCTCCTGGGTGCGTGGAAGGAGAGTCTTTCATTGAGATATTGGGGTCCAATGGGGTCCAATGTTGTGGAGACATTTGCAAGCTTGGGTGTGTATCTTGAAAGTTACTGTCTTCTCGACGGGGAGCCAGTGGAGGTCTCGCAGGTGATGTGTTCATGTTGGGGATTCCGAGGACGAGTCTGGCTGTTGTGTTCTCTATGGTCTGGAGCTTGTGGAGCAGGGATTTGTTGATCATGGTGTGGAGGGCATTTCCGTAGTCTAATCTGTGTTCAGGTTCTGAGTGCGTGGGTGATGGCCTTTTTTGATTCGGGGGGATCAATTTGATGGTCTTGTGAAGGATGTGGAGGGTGTTATTATTATTATTATTTACGAAGCTTGTAAAGCGCACGGCTACCCCCATAGGGGGTGTCCCGGCGCTGTAGACTGCAGACTTTGAAAGAGAAGCAATTTTAAGGGATGGTGAACAGCCAGGTTTTCAATTTATTACGAAAAAGAGATTCTGAAGGAATAAACCTAAGATCTAGTGGTAGGCTGTTCCAGAGTTTAGCCGTCATTACGGTGAATGCTCTACCACCCATTCTGGAGCGGCGAAAGCGAGGAACAGTAAGGAGACGTAGGTTGTTCGACCGCAAGAATCTGACCGATTGGAATAGCACAAGTCTCTTTCTCAAGTAACCCGGGCCTGACCCATTAAGGGCCCGAAAAGCAAGAGTCAGCATCTTGAACTGAATGCGACGGGAGATGGGAAGCCAGTGTAACTTCTTACGGTAGGATGCAACCGACTGACGGTAGGGGATATTACCTATCAGTCTCGCCGCCGCATTCTGAACGATCTGAAGACGTTCAATTTGGTACAAGGGGGCACCGGCATAGAGACTGTTGGCATAATCCAGATGTGACGTAATCAGGGCGTGGATGACAGTTCTACGGGCATCCAAAGGAAGGTACGGAAAGATCTTTTCAATCATACGCAGTTTCCCGAAGCAGGCTGCCGTGACCTTATTAATTTGAGCTTTACAGGAAAGAGCGTTGTCTAATTAAAAGCCCAGATTACGAGCTGTTTGGACAGGAGTGGGAGGGGGGTTAAGCACAGTCGGCCACCACAAAGTGGCAGGTAGAGCAGTTTTCTGATTAAAAAATAAGACCTCCGTCTTATCGGTGTTGAGCCTGAGATGATTAGAAGTCATTCAGGAGCATATATTGCCAAGACAATGGCAAAAACTGGCGAAGCTGGAGTCAGAGTGATCTCTAAAGGAAAACATAAGCTGAGTATCATCAGCATAAGAGATCACTCTGACCCCCCAGGACTCCACCACCTCAGCCAAAGGGGCAAGATACACGTTGAAAAACAGAGGGCTCAGCGCAGAGCCCTGAGGCACACCACAGAGGAGGGGTTTACCCTCTGATTCGAACGGTTTGAGTAGAACCTTCTGAGTTTGTCCTGTAAGAAAGGAGGCAATCCAAGATAGAGCGGCGCCACCCAATCCAATCTGCCTCAGACGATCCAATAGGATTTCGTGGGACACCGTATCAAAAGCGGCGGATAGGTCGAGGAGGACCAACATGGCCTCCTCGCCCCTATCCACACACTCCCGGATCGTCTCAGAGACCTCTAATAGAGCAGTCTCAGTACTAAAACCAGTTCTAAATCCTAACTGTGAGTCATGAAGCAGTGAATTGGCTTCTAAATAATCTGCCAATTGTAACTGCACAGCCTTTTCCAGGACTTTCGCCGGTTTGGGGAGGAGAGAGATGGGGCGATAATTACAAAATTGCGCTGGGTCCGCATCCACTTTCTTCAGAATGGGGACTAACATGGCCTCCTTCCAAACAATCGGGAACTGGCCCGTGCGCAATGATGAATTCCAAATAAAGAGGAATGGTCTGACCAACAGGGGAGCCAGGTTGCCCATGACCTTAGCAGGGACCGGGTCTAGAGGGGAGCCAGACTTGCACTGGGTAAGCATATTAAGTGCAGACTCAGTAGTAAGCTCTTTAAAAGCCACCAATGACGATCTCACAGAGTCACTGGCACAGGAGATATGGGAGGTCAGCACAGTAGGAAAAGAAGACGTAATGTTGTCAATTTTGTCTTGAAAGTACACCGACAAACCATTACATAAAGCCTGGCCAGAGGAATTCTGAGGCACCATAGCGGGGGGCTTAACAAAGTCCTTTACAATATTGAAGAGAGTTTTAGAGGAGTTATCAGCATTCTTGATTTGTAGAGCAAAGAAATCTCTCATCGTAGATTTTTTTAATTTTAAAAAGTTTTTTAAAGCAGACTTGTAGATAGTTTTAGCCTCTAGATCATAAGTTTGCCGCCATTTACGTTCTAATTTTTTGCAGCGACTCTTTTCCTCACGTAGGGCAGGGGAGAACCACGGGGCAGAAGGTCGAGATCTAGCGGAGGTGATAAGTTGTAGGGGTGCGATGGCGTCGATGGCAAGCAGTAGAGCAGAATTGAGCTGAGCCACGCTAGCGTCAATAACTTTAGACAGTGAGTCTGGTTGATATGAGAAAAAGGGATCTAAGGCAGTACAGGTAACTTTATGCCATTTTCTCCCGTACTCCCTACCAAGCACCACCGGACCAGGTGCCGAGGGAAGCGTGAGGTCAAAAGGGAGAAAGTAGTGGTCTGACCAGGTGAGAGGGAGGGAGGGATGTACTGTAATACCAGGATGGTTAGAGAATATTAGATCAAGAGTATGGCCCGCTACATGAGTCGGGCCCTGAACTAATTGGGTCAGATTTAAGCCCTGCAAAGTGTCTAATAGTTGAGTAGCCTGGGAGTTGCTGGTGTTGGCATGGATTTTGTTATGGATGAAGGTCCTCTTTGTGGATCTGATGAGTTGGTGGTGTTCTGTCATGGTGTTCTTGTAAGTGGAGTCTTCCGAAGTTTTGCTGTTTTTCCAATTCTTCTTGAAATGTCTGTTGGTGTGTCTGGCTTCTTGGAGGTCGGTGGTAAACCAGGAGGCCTTCCTGGGTCGCTGTCTGTCAGGGTTGCAGAGGTGGAAAGCTCGTCTGCACAGTTGGTGATCCATCTGTGAAGTTCTTTGGTTGCAGAGTTGGCATCGGTCATGGTGGGGGGGCTTTGCGATTGAGGGTGGCATTGAGGTGCTCTTCCTTCAGTTTCTTCGTGGTGGGTGGTGTGCCGGTTTGGGTGCAGTGGGTTTTTTGACATGGAAGTGAACACAGTAGTGGTCCGTCCAGATGGGTTGCATGGTGTGGCTGAAGTGGATGTTGTTGTCTCCTGTGAAGATGGGGTTGAGGGTGTGTCCTGCCTTGTGGGTAGGGATGGTGACAATTTTTTGCAGTCTGAGGTTAGTGAGGTTGTCCAGGAGGGTGGCGGAGTTGGGGTCGCTGAGGTTGTCGAGGTGGAAATTGAATAGGTGGAATGGGAATAGTAATTTTTGCCCCTTTAGTGTCCAACACCTTCCCCTATAATGGTTGTATTGGAGTAAGAATAGTAAATGTCACCCCTTTAGTGTCCAACACCCTCCCCCAATATGGTGAGATTGGAGTGGAAATAGTAAATATCACCCTTTTAGTGTCTAACACCTTCTCTTAATATGGTTAGATTGGAGTGGGAATATTACATGTCCCCTCTTTAGTGTCCTACACCTTCCCCCAGTATGGTTAGATTCGAGTGGGAATAGTAAGTGTGACCTCTTCACTGTTCAACACCTTCCTCGAACTGGTTAAGGGTGGAGTGGGAATAGTAGATGTCACCCCTTTAGTGTTAAACACTTTCTAAAAAAATTATTTATGTTAGTGTATGGACATTTAATTCTAAATGTTTAGCCTGAAATCTTTTGTTTTAATTGTATTTGCATGTAGAAGGAATACTTTGTGTTATTTTAATAGTATTGTGTGTAAAAAAATTTGCTGTATGTTTGTAACTAAAAATATTATTAATTACATTGCTCTATATAATAAGTACATTTTACACATTTTTCTCATTTTGTTTATGTTTTCACACGTTATTTATTCTATATGGTTTTTATTTGTTTACATATATTTTTAAACTTAGAAATAAACAGTTATAAAAAGATATGCGAATAAAACATTTTTATTTTGTATTTTTAAATTAAAAAAGTACATTGTTGTCAAATACTTGTATGTAGTACATTTTCAACTTTCATATTCGATTATTTAACCGTTTTTTTAACATTTCCTGGATTGTTTTATATACAAATTTTCCACATAATTGTAACATACATTATTCAGGCATATATTTAATCATTGTATATATTTTATACTATTATTTCAATCACAATTTACAATTTATTCACAACACTATTGTACATGTTTTATATTTCTAACATTTATTCAACATTTTTACATTTTTCCCCATTCATTTCTAAGGAGCGATAGGGCCTGATTAAGATCCGTTGACTGGGGGTGAGTGCTTGCAATGTTCAACACTCCATCCATCATCCCCTTTGGTTTTGCTTTGTTCGCCCTAAGTTGGCAGGGTATGCCCAGACGTGGGTCCCTTGCTCACTTTGCCACTGGATTCAAGATAGCCTGACTGATGAGGGTTATGAACCCGAAACCGGTCCCAGGATGCTTGCTTTCGGTCAAGGGAAGTATTTTCCTCACGTAGGGCAGGGGAGAACCACGGGGCAGAAGGTCGAGATCTAGCGGAGGTGATAAGTTGTAGGGGTGCGATGGCGTCGATGGCAAGCAGTAGAGCGAAATTGAGCTGAGCCACGCTAGCGTCAATAACTTTAGACAGTGAGTCTGGTTGATATGAGAAAAAGGGATCTAAGGCAGTACAAGTAACTTTATGCCATTTTCTCCCGTACTCCCTACCAAGCACCACCGGACCAGGTGCCGAGGGAAGCGTGAGGTCAAAAGGGAGAAAGTAGTGGTCTGACCAGGTGAGAGGGAGGGAGGGATGTACTGTAATACCAGGATGGTTAGAGAATATTAGATCAAGAGTATGGCCCGCTACGTGAGTCGGGCCCTGAACTAATTGGGTCAGGTTTAAGCCCTGCAAAGTGTCTAATAGTTGAGTAGCCTGGGAGCAGGAAGAGTTTTCAGCATGTAGGTTGAAATCACCAAGCACTATAAAGTGCGGATGTTTAAGGGAAAGATCTGCTATCTGGTGTACCAGTAGCGTGAGGGAGGGGGCTGAAGCGTTGGGGGAGATGTACACTAAAGTACCAGCTAAAATACCAGCAGCCGAGTCTGAGATGGTGAAGTACATGGCTTCAATCAGCCCAATATTCGTAAGTTTCCTGATGGTCAGACGGAGATGAGATTTCAATATAATAGCAAGACCTCCTCCAGTTTTACCACCCTCTCAATTAATGCCCATTAAGAGATAGCCATGGGGAGTAGCAAGATGAATATCAGGTTTGGAAGTGTCTTTTATCCAGGACTCGGTAAGGAACAGGATATCCCAAGCATGGGTAACAAGAGAAGTCCAAATCTCGCTAGCATGACGAGGGAGAGAGCGGCAGTTGACCAAGCCAGCCCTCAGCGTCAGGGGGTAAGTAGGACGCTTGGTCGGGTTGGAAAGAGGAAGGACACGTTTTCTCAAAGGGGGAAGTACCAGATCACAGTGAAGGCATGTAAAAGGGCGACCCACCAGCTTGCACGGAGAGCAGCGGTAGGTCGGCATACACGTACCTGCTCTCATCTGAAGGAGCTGCTCTCTAGACCAGCAGAGAGAGCTAACCTCAGAGCAACAGGCAGGGGAACTGGCCCTGGGCACGGGCCAGGCGCGGACGGGCGCAGACGGGCTTGCCTTAGGCGCGCCCGCCCGCTGCGCGTTGAAGAAGGTGGAGGCCACGGCATTGATCTGTCGGGTCATGGAGAAGGAGGATTTGAGTGTAATGCCGAGGTTCCGGGTGTGATCCATGGGTCTGGGGGGACTGCCGAGGGTTGTGAGCCACCAGGTGTTGTTCCATGCAGAAGGGGACTTCTGTCTTCTCCGAGTTGAGCTTCAGGCAGCTTCTGCTCATCCAGGTTGCGAAGTCCTTCATTCCTTCCTGGAAGCTGAGTCTGGAGGTTAGGGGTCCTTGGTGAGGGAGATGATAAGCCGGGTGTCATCAGCGTAGGATACTATGCTAAGTCCATGATGTCTGACGATGGCTGTGAGGGGGCCATGTAGATGTTGAAGAGCGTGGGACTGAGCGAAGATCCTTTGGGTACTCTGCAGATGATCTCTGTGGGTTTGGAGAGAAAGGGAGCAAGCCTGACTCTTTGGGTCCTGCCAGTGAGGAAGGAGCGGAGCCAGACGATGGCAGACCCCTGTATGCCGACATTGTGGAGTCTGGTGGTGAGAGTGGGATGGGAGACGGAGACGGTGCTGAAGGCTGCAGTGAGGTTGAGCAGGATCAGGGCCACAGTGTGTCCTTGGTTGAGGAGCATGTGGATGTCATCTGTGGCGGCGAGTAGGGCAGCCCCGGTGCTGTTGCTGCTGCAGAATCCAAATTGGGAGGGGTCAAGGATGGAGTTCTCTTCTATGAGTTTCGTTAGCTGGACTTTGATGATCTTTTCTGTGACGTTGGCCACAAAGGGGAGGAGAGTGTTGGGTCGGTAGTTCTTAATGTCCAGTGGATCTGCTGAGGGCTTCTTGAGGAGGGGCTTGACTTCTGCACATTTCCAGTCATTGGGGAATGTGCCGGCTTCGAGAAAGGCATTGAGGGTGCGTCGTAGCATTGGTGCGATGGCTGCGGCACCTCTGTGGAAGATGTGTGGAGGGCAGGGTTCCATGGGCTCCTGAGTGAATACCTTTCATGGTCGATGCGGTGTCTTTGGGGGTGACTGGAATCCAGGAGGAGATAGTAGGTTGACTTTTGTCGCTGAGGGGCGGATTGGGTTTGGTGTCCTCGGTTTGTTTGTCGAAGTTGTCATAGAGGGATCTTATTTTCAGGTGGAAGTAAGAGCCAAGTCTGTTGCAGAGGTTCTGGGAGGGTGGGACATCTGTAGCTTCACTGGGTGGTTTAGTGAATTCCTGGATGATGTTGAAGAGTTCCCTAGAGTTGCTGGTGTTGGCATGGATTTAGTTGTGGATGAAGGTCCTCTTTGTGGATCTGATGAGTTGGTGGTGTTCTGTCATGGTGTTCTTGTAAGTGGAGTCTTCCGAAGTTTTGCTGTTTTTCCAATTCTTCTTGAAATGTCTGTAGGTGCGTCTGGCTTCTTGGAGGTCGGTGGTAAACCAGGAGGCCTTCCTGGGTCGCTGTCTGTCAGGGTTGCAGAGGTGGCAAGCTCGTCTGCACAGTTGGTGATCCATCTGTGAAGTTCTTTGGTTGCAGAGTTGGCATCGGTCATGGTGGGGGGGGCTTTGCGATTGAGGGTGGCATTGAGGTGCTCTTCCTTCAGTTTCTTCGTGGTGGGTGGTGTGCCGGTTTGGGTGCAGTGGGTTTTTTGACATGGAAGTGAACACAGTAGTGGTCCGTCCAGATGGGTTGCATGGTGTGGCTGAAGTGGATGTTGTTGTCTCCTGCGAAGATGGGGTTGAGGGTGTGTCCTGCCTTGTGGGTAGGGATGGTGACAATTTTTTGCAGTCCGAGGTTAGTGAGGTTGTCCAGGAGTGGGGCGGAGTTGGGGTCGCTGAGGTTGTCGAGGTGGAAATTGAATAGGTGGAATGGGAATAGTAAATGTTGCCCCTTTAGTGTCCAACACCTTCCCCTATAATGGTTGTATTGGAGTAAGAATAGTAAATGTCACCCCTTTAGTGTCCAACACCCTCCCCCAATATGGTGAGATTGGAGTGGAAATAGTAAATATCACCCTTTTAGTGTCTAACACCTTCTCTTAATATGGTTAGATTGGAGTGGGAAAATTACATGTCCCCTCTTTAGTGTCCTACACCTTCCCCCAGTATGGTTAGATTCGAGTGGGAATAGTAAGTGTGACCTCTTCACTGTTCAACACCTTCCTCGAACTGGTTAAGGGTGGAGTGGGAATAGTAGATGTCACCCCTTTAGTGTTAAACACTTTCTAAAAAAAATATTTATGTTAGTGTATGGACATTTAATTCTAAATGTTTAGCCTGAAATCTTTTGTTTTAATTGTATTTGCATGTAGAAGAAATACTTTGTGTTATTTTAATAGTATTGTGTGTAAAAAAATTGGCTGTATGTTTGTAACTAAAAATATTATTAATTACATTGCTCTATATAATAAGTACATTTTACACATTTTTCTCATTTTGTTTATGTTTTCACACGTTATTTATTCTATATGGTTTTTATTTGTTTACATATATTTTTTAACTTAGAAATAAACAGTTATAAAAAGATATGCGAATAAAACATTTTTATTTTGTATTTTTAAATTAAAAAAGTACATTGTTGTCAAATACTTGTATGTAGTACATTTTCAACTTTCATATTCGATTATTTATCCGTTTTTTTAACATTTCCTGGATTGTTTTATATACATATTTTCCACATAATTGTAACATACATTATTCAGGCATATATTTAATCATTGTATATATTTTATACTATTATTTCAATTTACAATTTATTCACAACACTATTGTACATGTTTTATATTTCTAACATTTATTCAACATTTTTACATTTTTCCCCATTCATTTCTAAGGAGCGATAGGGCCTGATTAAGATCCGTTGACTGGGGGTGAGTGCTTGCAATGTTCAACACTCCATCCATCATCCCCTTTGGTTTTTCTTTGTTCGCCCTAAGTTGGCAGGGTATGCCCAGACGTGGGTCCCTTGCTCACTTTGCCACTGGATTCAAGATAGCCTGGCTGATGAGGGTTATGAACCCGAAACAGGTCCCAGGATGCTTGTTTCCGGTCCAGGGAAGACATAGCTTGGCAGTTCCTGCTGGACTGTTCCCATGAGGCAAAGGGTTAGACTGATTTGCCTATGGCCATGTCTGAACTGGGGTGGCAGAGTGAGCTAAAGAATGATGATGGATTAAATCCAGATCAGTTGATTGGGGGTGAGTGCTTGCAATGTTTAACACTCTGTCCATCATCCCCTTTGGTTTTGCTCTGATTAAGATCTTGGCAGATAGGATACTCCGTCGCAAACGTGACGGATATCCCATCCTCTGTATTATAAGTTCCATGAGACATAATGGAATTGTAATTTGGTGGACAGGACATCCGTCATGTTTGTGATGGAGTAAACCTGTCTGCCAAGCTCATAATCAGGCCCGTAGTCTTTTTTTGTTTAATTTAACGGCCATTTGTTTTACCACTACCTTCTATTTTACAATTTATTTGTTTCATTTTAGTCTATTTCCCCGGAACCACATTGCAGTAGAGTGTTATTATTCGTCGGAACAGATATTTCCTTTTGAAGGAGTTATTAGGGGTTTGGATGGTGGGGAGAATTAGAGGGGAGGCCAAGAAATTTGCTATAGTGGTGTTTGTGTTTTTTTGTGTATTTAGATGTATAAGTAGTATTGTTTTTCACTAGCTTGTAGTTATGAGTTTTGTACACTAATTTAGTAATGTATCTTTATGTTAGATTGTGTAATGGTGCTTATATTTTGATGATTAAGTGTGATGTGTATGTATTGTTTGGGATGTAGTGAGTTTTTCGGGTGGAATTTCTCATTTACTTTAAAGAGTTTTTTGTACTAATGTGTCCTATTGACACTTTTTTAGGTTTTTTACAGTTCCTATATTTTGGATTGCTCGAAGGGATTTAACCTCTTCTGTGCCCATGACGAGATGGTCTCGTCATGGAGCACAGTCGCGCTGTGCCCATGACGAGACAATCTCGTCATGACACCCACCCACTAGGGAAACGCCAGGCACAGGAGGGGGGAAAGGCCTGGCACCCAAAGGGTTACTGTGGATTTGTTCTATTTTTGCATTTTTTGGTAGGATTTGCGAACAATGTTTTACACATTTTTTGGCGGATTACTATTTTTGACTATGTGAATATAGAGGAAGAGTCTCTGCTATGGAACAATACGTTTTATTTATTTATTTTGGATGGGAAATGTGATATTATATTGTTTGTGTAATTATTATCAATCAATCAATCACCATTTGAATAGCTCACAGCTGCCTCCAAGGAGGCATCTGGGCACTTACGCGGGCAATTGACAGTACCTCCCTTGTAGATGAATAGGAAAGTGTTTAGTTTTTGTTAAAATAAAGGTTTTTGATTCTTTCCTTAAGATTGAAATAGAGGCGGCTCTATGTGATTGTTATTTGGAATTGTATGGTTTATGTGTTGCAATTAATTAATGTGTTGGATAGAATTTGCTGTTTAGTTTCTTGGTTGGTGATGGCCTTCATTAACCCATTAACCTCGGCGTAAATTCCGCCGCGGTGCGGGTGATTTATTGCGCGGGCGGGGCCGCGTCGGCCACCTGAAGTGTGCAGCACTGCCGAGGTAGTGCTCGCGACGGCCGTTAGCCGATGCACGCACGCAAGGGGTTAATATTGGAATTTTATTTTATATTTTAACTGATGTAATAAAATATATTTATTATTGTAAAAGAATATTTGTTATGTTGGTTTGCATTTTGTGATCATTTTTGAGTTTTTTTTGTAGGTTACTATTTATTTTATAACATGCTTTTGGCTATCAGTTTTAAATAATGTACTTCGTTGTAATTTATGAAGAGTTAACTTTAAATTGTAGCATGTCGTACATTCTTTAGGCTAGTTTTCTCAGTTTAGGGGCACTTTATATAACAGATTGGTTCATTTGGAGTTCTTGGCAATTTCGATTTTGTTTTGTAATGCTTCTATACATTTGTGGAGGTTAGGTTAGATTCTCCCCAGTTGGATTGGAAGGCATTGTGCCATCCTTCACATTGCAGTGTTTGTTTTGGCTTCCTGTGCCAAGGTACTGTTATAGACATTCCACCATGTTATTTGGAATTTGGGCTGGCTTCTGTGGCTGTAACGTTGCTATCTGCTAACCAAAGAGTTTTTGAAATAATACATTAGGGGGCTTAGTTTATCTTCTTTTTCTTGATAGAAAGGGCTTTCTGTTAGTAAATTGCAGTGGTTGGCTACCTTTGTGACAGAGACATAGACTGGTGCTATCATTTTTGTTATTTCATAGTCATATTGGATGTTTTTAGAATAATCTACACTTAGGGCCTTATTATGAGTTTGACGGTCCATGAACCATCATACCCATGGACGCTGTCCAACCACCGCAGACTTGGCAGTCCAACGGCATATTACGAGATTGGCAGATTGCTATTGCAAAGGCCACGGCTGAACCGCTGACACCACCAGCATACAGCAGACCACCAAGGTCGCAGTAAAGGAAAACAGCTGCCATAGGGCGGTACAGAGGAGTTCCACCGCCATCCATATTACAAGTTGTCTTTTTGACGAACAGACCGCAGCAGTGGGAACGCCAGCTTTGAGTCTGCGGAAATGAAAAATTTGGGTTCAACATGGATTTCGTTCTCCAGTTCCCCCCTCCACAGCAGCATCTTCACTCCGAAGAATGCAACCCTGTTTGTGGCGATCTACGGGTAAGGCCTTTTAGTACCATGTACCATTTGCCTGGACTGGCCGCATATGGGCCAAACTCCGGCAATGTGTAGGTGGTATTTTTCCACATGTATCATGCCAATATTTACATTTGACACGTGCAGTCGAAATGTACACACAGGCACTAATAGATATGGAAAACCATTGCCCAAAGCTGCAAGACCGCTGCAGCCACACCACGGGACCCACAGCCAAAAATACAACAGTTGGATGACTGCCAGCACTGCAGTCTTCTAGTGGCTGTGGTGTTCAGGCAGTCACACCACCAAACTCATAATCATGCCCTTAGTGCATATTAGTAGAGGTGTCTCCATATACTTTATTGAAATGATAGTAACAGCCTTGTATAGCTGCGTGGGGATTATTTTTTTAAATGGTTTGAATCATGACTTTCTCAAGGTCTATGAATATTTTTCGGGGGTAGTAGTTATTTGTTTTAATAATAATAAATTCAATTAAATTCAGAACATCCAATTTGCATTTTATAGAGTTAATACATGTGATTGATTCAGCCCCATCAGTGTGCTTTAGGGGGACTGTTGCAAGTCTCTGTTGTCCCTACAGTAATTAATTGCAATTTTGAATGGAATCAGGGGAAATCCCATAGGCTGATAAAACTGTCAAGGCTCACTAAATCTAAACCTAATCGTATACAAAAACATCTCCTTGGTTCGATATTTAAGTGATTAGGAATAGTTTCCAAGAAGCTAAATTAAGTTTGGTATAACATTACTTTTTACCTTATGATCCACATTCTTCCTACGGATTTGGCAATGGAGCAATCATGAAGTGATCTAGAGTCTGATTTTAATAACCTTAAAGCCACTGCATAATTTTGTGAGACAATCTGGGAACAAACTGGTTGGACGTACATAGGCTGTGCAAGCAAATAATGCATGAGCTACGGTCTTGCTATGAGCATTACAGACTGGCCATATCAAAGATGGTATGGATGCATTCATCCATTTAACAGTAAACTCATTTAGAGGCAGTGATCCTAACCTAAATTGCATGTATGGTTTCCTGTCTATTGGCTCAGTAATGAGGCCATGATAGTGCTCAAGAGTACTGATAAACTTGAATTCGACAAACTCACTTGACAATGTGTCCTTGTTGATGTTGTGAGCATCATTTTGTGTTATCAATGCCCAGTAAAGTTATTTTATTTTCTCTTTAGAAGGTTGGCGCTCGGGCATTGTGGTACCCCATAGTTCATGCAAGCTCAGAGCCAGCCTATTTTGTGAAACCTATCCTGCTTGGCTACCTGTTGCAGAATTTCTGCATTTACAGCAAGTTTGGTTGTGGCTTTCAACCTCATCCTAAACAAAACAGGTCTAATTCTCACTTTATATGGGCTCAGCTTCCTCCCAATATCAAGTTTTAATGGGCATATTGGTGTACTGGAGGGAGGGAGACTAGATTTATTATAAACCTATTTTTAGATCTGATCAAGTGTGCTAGGTTTTGAAAGCCCCTAAGTTCTGTCCCATAAAGGACAGTACACACAGCCCTTGAGTTTAGAGCTAGGACTGGGGTGACTGCCATACTATATGATGTACAGTGTTTTTTTTAGTCTGGTGCCCACAACTAGTTTGTGGTTTATGGCCATTTTATCAACAAGCATTTTACATGACATTTTAGATGGTAACTTGATTCCTAGATAAACAAAGGCATCTACCTTTTCAAGCCCTACACCTCCCAGTGTCATCCTCCCTTTGCATGATATGTGCTGGTTGATAATCATAGTGTGTTTACTGCTAAGCCGTGCAGGGAGAAGAATTCTTCAAAGCGGTTCAGCAAGAGCTGCAACTTGCTTGGAGTTTGGGACACTAGTAGGGTGACATCAGCAAAAAGTAGGGTAGGTATTTTCACTTTAGCCAAAGAAGGGGAATAAGAGGCATGCAGTGAAATTAATTGAACAACATCATTTAAATACAAAGAAAACAGAGTGGGAGCCAGAATGCGGTCCTGGCGGATGGCCTTACTAACAGGAATTGAGTTTGTTAGTTGTCCCTGTTCACCCCATCCTATTCTGGCAACATTGTCCTTCTGAAGATGAATAATAATAGACAGAATATTTAAGGGCATCCCCATGTCCCGTAGAACCTTCCCCAGCTTCTGGGGAGTTGCCAGATCTAAGGTGCACTTCAAATTGAAAAAGGCCACATATAAGTGTCCTCTACTGCTTAGCAGAGTCTTCCAGTACAGAAGCATAAAACAGAAGACCTGATCTATAGTGCTAGTTTTTTTCCTAAATCTGACTTGTAATGAGGTGCATGTTTTATTGTCCTCAGGACACTCATGGATTTTTCCCAGTACTACCTGGCAGAAGACCTTTTGTATAGTGTTGATTAGACTTATTGGCCTATAATTTGTAAGCTTCAATCATTGACCCTTTTTATATATTGGGACGACCTCTGTTCCTTTCCAAGAGCTTGAAATAGGTGCTCCTCTTCCTATTGCATTGGACAGTGCTTGAATGTACTTCATCCAGTTTACGTTATTATGGATGAAGATGTTACCCAGTATACCATCGGGCCTAGCCTATTCCCATGCACAATGGCATTTAGGGCAGATTGTATATCATTTAAATCAAACACAAGAGCATCTTGCATCAAATCTACCCACATCAGCTGAGTATCACAATAGAGGGTTTGAAGGACTTTAGTATATATGACGTTAAAGTGGTTGAGCCAGTCAAGTGGAAAGATGTGGTTTATGGCTTGTGATGCAGCTGCTCCCCCCCATGTCACCACAAAGACCAAAATATGCAGGAATCTTTCCCAAAACATGATTGCAGTAAGTCGCCCCATCTCTTCTCATCTCAATCTCTCTTAGCTGTGTGTTGTTTTGCATATATACCTTCCTTAAGGCATTTATCTTTCCTAGATCCTTGGATCTGATGGTCAATGCTAACTACCTTCTGACCTGTCTACACTCCTTGTTGAACCAGGTGTTATTTTTCTGAAAAGTTTTCTTGTTTGAGTGTTAGGGTCTAAGAGGCTAGGTGATCGAAAAAGCTTGTATGAGTGTGTGTTGCTTCCTTTATATTGCTACTTTGTAATAATAGAGAATCAAACCTCAATGTAGCACTTAATAAATCTAAATGTATGGAAGACAACATATCATGCTTTACAGATAGTTGGTGCCATTTAAGTGTGTGCTTGTTGTTAAGACAGAGGGCAGTTTTTCCCAGGGCTTTACAGATAGCTGGTGCCATTTAAGTATGCAGAGGGCAGTTTTTCCAAGGGTGATGACATGTAGAGGCAGAAAGGATTATGGTCACTCTCAGTATTCTCCTTAACTATCATATCCCGCACTTTATTCCAAAGTCTAATATCGACCAGAATGTAGTCAATGCAAATCTCACTGTTAGGCTTGTTGTATGTAGAGGCCACCCACTATCTGACTTTGTTCTGCCATTTGTTGCCCTACGACCATATTCTAGTGAAAGGGCTTTCTTACTTACTTTGATAGCTTTATTTCGGTCAATGACCATAAAAGCACAGATAAAATATTTACATAGACATAAAAAGCATAAATAATTCAGCATTTAAGATAAAAAGTTATTAAACACAGTTATCAAAGTGGCACAATAAACAATTCTAGTTCCATTCTAAAATATACAATGCACATATTCAATCACAGATACAAAGGTTAAAGGGGACCCAACGCCTTTAGAATACGATTACGCGTATGCCAAACATTGGTCAGAAATTTTGATAGGGCAAAGACAGTTGGGCCAGAGACATCAGATTTTAAAATCCTATACATTGGAGCATATTCCCTGCAGCCCATATTCCTTATCAGCGGGAGGAGCCAATATTTTCGTGCTGCCTTGTAGGCTGGGCAGAAGAAAGCCACATGCAAATCAGTTTCCTCCGCAGTATCACAAGCCGGACACTGCTTTGTGGTGGAAGCCGATGGCCAGGTACTTGTAAAAAACCGGAAAGGGAGTGTGCCGTATCTCCATTGAAGAAACAGCTTCCGGGCCAATAGCGGGGAGATAGGGTCCAATACCTTCTCAAACCTGTAAACATCCTTACTTTGAAAAAACACGGAAGTTAAGGACCCTTCTTCCTGGGTGGCTTGCGCCCTGGCTAATTTGTAATCATGATAAACTTTTGCCAGGGACTTTTTGGAAATATTTAATGCAGCTATCGCTGGCTCAGTCCATAAGTCGGGTAGCCCTATTTCCATGCAAGTGGCTTGGATGTATTTGACCCAGGGGATATTTAGCACTTTTGGGTGATTCAGAAGTTCGAGTAGTTCCGCCCTATATTCTACAAGATCGTTACTACTCCACAGCCTGCGCCAGAATGCTAGAGGTCTCAGATTTATTTCGTCGACTAACGGGCGTAGGCCCAAATCAAGCCTCAGAGGGAGGAGCGGGGTACTGGGCGGAAGTGCGGCTATCTGTCTTATAAATTTGTTTTCCGTTAGAGACAGACTCCGACAGGGCATATAGCCCCACAATTCTGCCCCATACATTATCATTCCCCTAGCCTGGGCCTTATATATCTGAATTAATGCCCCCAATGGTCGATATGATGAACCAGTCATCATCCGGGCGATACCCCCAGTGGTTTGAGTAAGTTTGAGGTTAGCCCTATTCTGGTGGGGTCCCCAAGTCATGGTTTCGTTGAGTGTCACACCCAGGTATTCAAAGGTGGCCACTCTCTCGAGCCATGCAGCTCCCAATTGCGGATTTGGCCGCAATTTTTGCCTCGGGTTCAAAACCATGAATTTGGTTTTTGCCGCGTTAATTTCCAGCCCCCTATCAATACAGAAGGTCACGAAGGAGTCAAGAATCCTCTGTATACCCATAGGGGTTTTGGATAGCAGCAGGGTGTCGTCCGCAAACATGATTGCGGGCACCCTGCTGCCATTCAACTTTGGGGCGTCAGTATATTCGGTGGCATTCAGATGGGCGATTACCCCGTTGACGAAGAGGCAAAACAGGGTCGGTGCCAGCACACAGCCCTGTCTCACCCCCCGGCCAACGGGGAATCTATCGGTCAGTTCCCCCGACCTCCCACACCTCACTCGGGCATAATTATTGTAATGCAGCCTCTGCAAGATCAATAGGATGTCCTTGGGGACACCCATCTCTGCCAGGACACTCCAAAGTTTCCCCCTGGGCACCAGATCGAAGGCGGCCCGTAAGTCCACAAAAATTGTGTACAGACTACCGCCCTCGAGTTTTGCTGCCCTCCAAAAGATCAGGTTCAATCTAAAAACCTGGTCCACTGTAGAAACCCCCTTCCTAAATCCTGCCTGATAGGGACTAAGGGCACCCACCTCCTCCATCCAGTCCTGGAGCCTATTCAGCAACACCCTGCCAAAGAGTTTCTGTGCCACGTCTATTAAACTGATCGGCCTGTAGTTGGCTGGGAGGAGCGGCGAGCCCTTTTTGAAGATAGGGACCACCTCTGCCCCCACCCAAGTACTAGGGATTTCCATGCCACCAAGAACTCCATTGAAAAGGGCGGTAAGGTAAGGGGCCCAAACAGTGGGCTCCTGTTTAAACATGTCCCCTGGTAATCCATCCAGTCCCGGCGCCTTTCCAGAAGCCAGTCCTGAGATGGCTACTGTCACCTCACCCAACGTTATTGGCTCCCCTTCGTAGTCCGGCCAGACCACCTCATCAGCAACAGGAGAGTCTCCCGGCTCCAGACTGTATAAGGTCTGGAAGTGGGCCTGCCACACCCCCGGGGCTATATTGGGCTCTAGTGCCGATTGTAAGTTCCCCGACCCCCCACTCACAATCCTCCAAAACAGACGTTGGTTTTGGATCGCTAGGGCCTTAGTGAGTTCCTCCCACTGGTTTTCCTCCCATTCTGCCTTAGCATGGGCAATAAGTTTCTTATAGGCTCGCCTGGTTTGTTTAAGGCTATCCCCCCCTAGGCCCTCCTTGATTAGTCTAAGGAGTTCTGTTTTTGCCCTTCTGCAAGCTCGATTGTACCAAGGTGTTTTGCCACGTCGCCCCCCTTTTGCTTTTCGTGGACCGCAAGTAAAATAAGGTACCGCAGCTTTTATGAGGTCCTCATGGGCCTTGGACAGTTTACCCTGGGAGTCTTTAATGTTTACCTCGGTATCCAAGCACCCCACAGTTTCCAAGATGGGAGTTATCCCAGCATAGAACAGGGGGAGTTTATTCTTGTTAGTGACCAGGTGCTCCCACCTAATCCTTCTCCTGTTATTATCAAGGAGAAGCGCAGGGTTATTCCCTTCCGCGTTACTCGCAAGAGCTTGGGGGCCAGGATGAACAAGGTCAAGCTCAAGTGCATTATGGTCACTATCGGTCCGTTCCATCACCCTGAAATCCTGGATTGTCGGCCACTTCACTATTTGAACGAGGACATAATCCAAACGGGTCTCTCTTCCCAGTCTATTATAGGTGGTTTTACTGGGTATGTCGGATTTCATTCGCCCGTTACAAGCTCTGATTCCGAACTTCAGGGTGAGGGCTGTAATTTGCAGTGCTAGTGGGGTCCATGCCTTCGGAGGAGGAGCTTCCACTAAAGGTACTGCCCATCTGACCTCTTCATCAGATGATAGCCCGTCCAAAGGGCCAGGGAGTGGCTCAAAATGAGAATTAAAATCCCCTCCCACTACATAATATGAGTCACTCGTTAGGTCAGATATAAAGTTGGAAAGTTCATCTATGGTTGGTGATTCCCTTGCAATTCCCATTGGCCTAGAGTATATATTAATAAACACAAGTTTAACTTGGTTGGGCCATATTAATGAAATCGCAAGGATATCTACAGAATTAGTCGGCAACCGCGTTGCCACACAACCCAGATGAGATGCGACCCAAGTCGTGAGCCCTCCTGACGGACGGCCTTTGCCTTCCCACCTCGCTGGGGTGAAGAATGACATATAACCTTGGTGACCATAGTCCTCTCTGGCCCAGGTTTCCTGGAACATACATATGTCTCCAGTCTCAATATATTTTACCCAGTCCGGGTCACCCAGTTTGTTAGCCAGTCCAGCAACGTTCCAGCAAATTAGCCTCAAATGATCAGGGGTGTTAAGTGCCATGCCAAAAGTATTAGAGGAAGTGGTTCCAGACTCTACTGCAATCGGGAATTCTGGCGCATTACCAGCAGTAGGGACTATTAGTTCGAAAAGTCCGCTGGAGTGGTTCTCCACAGGTGTTGGCTCATTCGATGTCCCGGAGGCATTGGCAACATTTTGGTCGGATAAATCATCCAGGGACACTGGATTGCTCAGTGGCCCAGGGATTTTACCATCAGTCGGGGTGGATGACTTGAGGGAACTACAGGGGCCACAATCTTGGGACATTAGCGTGTTGACCGGAAGTCAATTGACCCCATCTAAACCATTCAAACAGTTGAAACGGTTAGAATAAAAATAGAGTGTTTCCTGCACTTGGAGGTTTCGGCGTTGTACATAATCCTTATGTCTGCGTTTATGTTCCACCCTTATCCACTCATCCTGCGATGGAGGGTGACGCATACGGATAGGGGGGAAAAAGAAGGATACTGGGAGGGTCTGGATAGTAGAATCCAGTGATCTGTTTGTTCCTTCACAGATGTGCAGAACAGTGCCCGGATCCTTAAAGCTTACCAGAATACAGTCCCCTATTATTGTTTTCCTGGTCTTCCCTAACCACTGGACCCTTCTAACCATAATAATCTCATTATTAAAATGAGATGGTAGAGGTTGGTTCAAGTTTAACCATTTGATGACCTTTCTCTTTAGAGATTGGTAATCTTCATTTTCCCCTGGTCTTAATTGGGGAGCGCCTGCTAGAACCACCGTTAAACTGTTAGCTTCTGGCGGAAGATCTGGTCTTCGCGTTCTTGGGGCATGCCAGCCTGGGGAGATTAGAGGGACATTGCCAGCTTCTTGGTGGCCACCGTTACTCCCTGTCTGGAAACTTTGATGGGCGAGGTCTATTGTTTGTAAGGGCCTATGGGTTGGATTACTGCGTGGTACCTGGGCTGGAATAGCCATTAATGGCTGCAGGGGGGGACAATAGGCATGCTATCAACGGGGAGTTTATTGGTATCCTGTGGAACTCCTATTTTAGGATGGTTTCCTGCGGAGAGATGTGGCCCCATGTTTTTAGATTGCTTGCTAACTACAGTATTCAGGGTAGTAAGGGATGTCTCCAGTAGAGTGAGCCTGATCTCCACTTTTTTCAGACTATCACTAATGGGCTGCAGAAGGGAGCGAAGTAGAAATTCTATACTCTCTATAGATAAGAGAGGGGGATTTGTATTAGGTGCATTGGCCACTAGGTCGTTATTGGTGGTAACTATATTGGGGCCAAGGGCCTTGGAGGGGGAAACAGTAGGCACAATCTCCATATCCTTCCCCGATTGTTGGGCACTTGTAAGTTTTTTGCCAAAGTCTAAATGAAGTGGTTTGGCTTTCCCCCTCCCCTTCATAGACTTCCTACTACGCTTACTTGGTGGAGGCCTATACAGCTCCCGCGCAGTACTTTGTTTTGGATTACCATTCTTAGTTGCATACAAAGGGGAAGTTTGGGTGACCAAATTAACGGGGGTGTCACGTATCGTGGGAGGAGTTGTGTCTGTGGACCTTCCAGGGGCCATTCCAGGGGGACTAGAAATTTCCCGAAATAAGAGGGGGAGGTCCTCAAGAGTCAAAGGGTGTAAACTACTGGGGGGCGTGCCTTCCTCTTGAGACATAAGATGGGAGGTGGTCTCTGTCAGAGGTCTACTCTTCATGGATTCGATGGAGCGCCGCCGCTCCACCCTTCGTCTCTCCAGGGAATTTTCTTTACCTGCATCTCCTTTGGCGGGTTTGAAGTATTTGTCCAGTGTCCCTCTGTTGCTGCCCCCTCCCTTAATAAAGAATCACGTGGTCCTGGCGAGGGCATCACCTTAATCGGATTCTTAGCGTTCACAGTAAAGGGTATGGCCCAGCCCGGCCTCCTTTGGCCCCTGACGGCCACAGACGGCCCGCCCTCTGCCCGGGCTCAGCCCGGCGACGCCCGCGCGCGTCCCGCGCGCGTCCCGCGACGCGGGGAAAGGGTCTGCAAAAGTAGCGCCACCGGGCGCGATTTCCGCCGGAAATGGGCGGTTCCTGGGTGGAATGCTGGGTGTTGTAGTCCCCCCCCAACAGCGGCCTCGATGGAAGGAGAGGCGGCGGGGGAGGCTAGAAGCAGCGTTGCGGGGTGGCGAAGAAAACTCTCTCCCCGTGCCCGGGAGCCAGGTTGGTGCTGCTGCTGCGTGGCTGTGGCTGTATCAGGCTGTAGTGACTGTAATACAAAGCGCGATCCCCCCGCTCCACCAGGAAAGGGTCTGCAAAAGTAGCGCCACCGGGCGCGATTTCCGCCGGAAATGGGCAGTTCCTGGGTGGAATGCTGGGTGTTGTAGTCCCCCCCCAACAGCGGCCTCGATGGAAGGAGAGGCGGCGGGGGAGGCTAGAAGCAGCGTTGCGGGGTGGCGAAGAAAACTCTCTCCCCGGGCTTTCAATTGGAGTGCTGTTTGGGACCATTTTTTGGCAGGAAGTAGGTCAAGAGAGAATCTTCTGATTCATTTTTCATTATTTAGGTTTTAATGCAAAACGAAAGGTTCCTCATTATGTATGCCGCGAGTCGTGCAACTTGCACCTGTGTGTTGTATGGGTCATGAGTGTGCTTACAGGGAAGTAGCATTTCCATGCTCCATGACCCCCTAAAATCCCACCGCTCCTCGAGCCTGAAATCAAAGGACCACGTGAGGCCTGTACCTCTTGCTCCGCCTTGACCAACATGTTTCTGGATTGCTGAGATCATACGCAAGTTGTCGTGGGTCGATGTACTAGTGAGTGATTTAGCTGCCATGCTTGATATGGCACTCTTTAAACGCTACAACATGAATAGAAGCGACACTTAGCTTCTAGGTACTTTGAGATACTGTTCTATGATTCTGGGAGTGTTTATGGGAATTTCTAGACCCCTTTGCCCGCATCCAGTGTATTACTGGTAGCCAGATTCTTTGGACGCGCCCCAATGCTTTTTTCTTTTTCTTTGCAGCAAGGCTCTAGTACCCTCTTTGCTTGCTACCTTTCTCGATACTCTGTATCCCACATCATTTTCCTACCTACCTGCACACTGAATGACATCTGCCATCACCTTATGAACACTATTGTATTCCTGCACCACAATCTCTGGATAGATAGGCCACCTACTAAAGAAAGGAGCAGTCAATAATTATGAGGTCAGTGCACTGAGCCTGCAACTCCAACTATTCAGGTCTAGCTGAAAAAAAACCACTTACAAGACTTTTATCGTTATGAATGTATTAGCACCTTAAAGCAAAGAAGGGCATGCAGACTATGGACTAGACCCTATTATCCCTGGATTGGGGTCTATTGAGCATGAACCATACTTCATATTTTGATTTTAATATAGCAAGTGCGTTCAACTTGTAGTGCGAAGAAATTCCTTGGGTTACCCACTTGTATCTCATAGGCAAGTTGTGTCAGAGGGGAAGGAGAGAAATCTGGTTTAGGTTAAGTGTTCCTGCATACCACCTCTAATAGTGTTCTTTTATTTTCTTTTTCAAGGTCCCAGCTGTAGGGAGATTGGGACTACTGCCTGAGGTGTGTGTCTACTGTGGTTCGACCCTGAGTGTGTCTTCTCTTCCCCTCCACCCTTTCCAATTCCTTAACCCCCTTTTCCCCTTGGGCACACCTTTTGGCACTTATTTTATTCTGTGCTAAGGACTGTTTGATGGAGTTATTGGGAGGACTGTCTTCGCTCCTGAAATTCCAAGTCTTCAGGTGAGTGGAGTCAATGTTTAATGTGTTATTGTTAAATGTGCATGCATTTGTATGTCTTGGTAATTTCTAGGGGCAGAAGGAGTATTGCTGGTGGCTTTTTTAGTTTGTGCAATTCCATTTTTAAAAGAGGGTATAGGTGGAAGTTGGTCTGTTTTGTTTTTGGGGACTTTAGGCAGCATATCTTTAAGGATTTTGGTTGTGGGCCCCTGAGAGCTATTGCTTGCCTCTCTTATATCCTGCAATATCTTCCCTACTTCTATTTCTGTCACATATGGGGCTGGTTGTGTTCTCTTACATGAATTACATTGTCTTTTGTAGTTTCCTTCCCATATCATGGGTTAGAATAATAAGTGTTCCATTTTCAATGTATATTTCCTGTTCATGCACTTTCTTGACGGCTGCAGCCTCTGTGATTTAGTAACTGCTTTCCTTTCTGTAAAGTAATATACTTCATTGCCTCTGTCATTGTACCTGAAAGTAATGCAATAGTATACATTTTCAAAATAATTTAAAGTTTGTTGTTTACATACAAGATTATGCAAACACCTTAGTATGTATGTTCTGCTTAGCTGTTTCACACGGTTTTGCAGCTTTTCTGTTGGGGGTACTCTAATGTCAAACAGAGTGCTTTCGTATCTGTTGGATAAAAAAAGTGCCAGTTTTATTTTAACTGTTAATATTTTGGTGGAGAGTAAAGGTTGAGTTAATTGTGTTTCGTTTTACTCACTATTTGGGTGAGTTTACCGTTTTTTATTACTTTATGTATACATACTTTCTTCTATCTTTTTGCTGGTTTGTTAGACCTGTTTGGTAATTTTCTGGAAATGTATCACTATTCAAGCCATTTAATTTTCTTGTGAGAAGTCTATGCAAAGCTATAGAAGCTAGAGACTTTTATAAATTATTTGTTATTTTACATTTAAAAGTATATTAACAAGAATGTTTTAGTTTAATTATAAGATTTACTTACCTGGTTGGGTAGTTGTTGAGATGTATATACTTCTTATTTAATGGTTTGGTCAGAGAATCCAGCAGAGTTTGCTAGCTTTGCAGCATTTGTCATTTTGAAGCATCAGGGGGATATTCACAAGGTTCTATCTCTGATTTAACGGCACTTTAGCGCAGCCAAAGTTGTGCGAAATCGATCACCCCATTCACATGCTGGTGTTAACAGCCCATAGCACCAGTTTACCCGCGTTAGCAGCCGCAAAAAACATTGCCACAGAAGACCCACGCAACAATCGCTAATGAGATGCAGAGTAGGCGTTCCCGTGCCCAAAGCCGCGACAAGACCACTCCACAACATTCACAACGACCAGCCAGAACTGCGATAAGAACACAAAACAGGCGATAAGGCGCGTTAGCAGCAGGAAAATAACACCTGCTCTGATCTGGTGCAAAGATGGACCACAGCCTGCACCACAAAAGGGAACACAGACCACAGCCACATCAGAAGGGCAACAGATGCCAGAAAGCCACCGGTCATGCGGGCCGGACACCCAAGAGGGCCACAACACCCACCGCCACCACCCCAGGACCCCAAACCCCACCCGGACCACCTTCCCCCAGACCACCACAGAGGCAGTGCAGACAAAGACAGCAGACCCCCAGGAAACGCACCAGCCACACAGACCCAACACCTGACAATGTCATTGCCCACTACAGGCTCAAAAGGACAACCATCCTACGCATCCTGACCAACAACGCCCAACAGGCTGACGGCACTAACACAGTGGACAACCAACATCCCACCCCACACAAAGCAGCTGGCTGTGCTGCACCTGTTGGCCCCTGGTAACCCCCAACAAACATCCACTACAGTCAGAGGAGTCACACAGCCAGCCACATCCAAGTCCCTCACACCTGACCTGGACATCACCATCAGCCTGGTACCCTAGTCCCTATATGTCCAACACAAAGCGCAGGATCTGCTGGACACCAAGCATGGCCCATACACCATAGCTGGATGCGCACACATGTTGGGGGCAATCCACAGCACACATGTCATACCTGTGCCCCCTCCCGACACAGCACACAATCACCGCAACAGAAAGCAAACGTCTCACATCAATGTGCAGGCAACAACTGAACACCGTGGGACCACCACCAATCTCGCCTCCAAATACCCAGCCACTGTGCACGATTCCTCCATCCTCCAACAATCCATCAGCAACCAGTGTCCCCAGGATGGCACCAAGGGAAATGCACATCCCCTTGGCAAGTTCCAAATGAACACCCCACTAACCTCAACTCCACAACCATGCAACTCACATCTCTGGCAATGCACACGTCACAAAATCAAAACCAACATGCTAAACAACATGTCCACCCACCAGACACGACAGAACAACTCACAATGGTAACCTGGGCAAGCTGTGAACATGAGCCATCAACGACATGGCACCTCAGCCACACACTAGCCCAATGTGGGTAGAGGTGGCAACCAGGCATGTGTGAAGAAGGCAGGAGAACCATGACTGGGAAAGCACACAATGCCAAGAGTGGTGCAGATGTGCTGGACAGACTGCAGCCTGCAGAACACACCCATATCCATGGCGGTATACACCTCTGGTGTATGGAGTGTAGTGACAGTGGACGCAACCATGTCACCCCAGCTAGCGAGGGAGTTCGCGGAAATGTTTGCCTGTTACGCCCCCCCCCCCCGGAACCGTGAGCGAAGTGGGATGGTCCAGTGTATGCCAGGCCAGCGTAGGGGTGTGAATAAAAAGCACGTAGCCCTGGGCGTGGTCCTCTTCCGGAAAGCCCAAAGTTTCTGCCAGGGTGGCGCCTCTCACCACGCCAAGAGGCCGACGCCATCCTCGTGAGCGGAGTTGCCTGCGATCCTGTGCGCCAGCCGTACCCTGGCCCGCTGGACCCCGAACACGTCAGGCCCGCCCCTGCGCAGCCAGGCCACACTGATCACCTTCCGACACCGGCATGTGTCAAGGAGGGCCCACCTCCTTGGCAGCCTCTCAGACCATTACGGCCTCCACGACACAGGCCCGCTTTAGACCTTTCTCCGGCCTACACTACAGTCAAGTAGGTCACACATTTGGAACTGAGTCTTGATTACATCATGGCAGTGAATATTATTTAAGGCAGAGTTCATGTCACTATACTCCCTTCGATGTGGTGTCACCAAGTCTGTGCATAGCATTACAGCCACACGTGTCTGTGGGCCTACGCGGACTACTACCCTCAGCCAACGCTGCGCAAGAGTAGGTCACAGAATTGGAACTGAACATCGATTATTCAAAAGCAGAAAACATATCATCGCATGCAAAGTAAGTGGACGATGTGTTGCAGTCTGGAGGGAATAGGATCATCGTTACGGAGGTGATAGAACACTACCGACAACTGCCCTGGTGTCACTAACTCTGTGCATCGCGAACCAACATTAGGTGGGTGTGGGCCACATCTGACTGCTGCCTCCGGCCTACCCAGCAGTCCAGTAGGTTACAGTGTCTTGATTTAGCGATGGCAGTGTTCATATCTGTGTACCGGCATCATCGCAGACTGCATCCCGTCTCAGCACCGGTGCCACTAAGTCTGTTCCCCGACATTCATGGACACTCTCTGGTTGTACATTTGTGGCGTCTGAGTCTATGAACTAGGGGCTAGTTTTCATCCTCATGTAGCTGATACTGAATTGGTGGTGAAAACGAGGCTGTCACTTTCCACTCCACCATTTGCTGCCTCCGGATAACATTAGACCTTCCGCATCATGCCCTGGAGGTCACCTTCCTCTGTCCCTTCGCCACATTCACCTTCAACATCAATGAGGACCAGCTCAATGCACATGGACCTACCGCACTGCATAGGAAGTAACTGTCCCATGGCAGGGTGCCTTTGCCAGCCGCTGTGCATCCTGGGCCACTAAATCTGTGCAGGTCAGGTCCGGGACCCCTCCTTCTGAGATATTGGATGGCCTCTGAGGCAATGGCCTTTGGGTCATCGACGCCATGTGTCTGTGGCCCTTCGCTGTCCGCTGCCTCCAGCCTCAACTGCGGTCCACCAGGGCTCACACACCAAATTGGGTCCTGACCGGCCCGGATGTCGCATCACCACAGGAGGCACATGCCACCACCACCAGGACCACCTCCAACCGCCATCTGCCAGAGTCGAAATGGTGGTCCTGACTTACGGAGTTGCTCACACCTGTCATGGATGCTGTCATCAGACTGATACCCTACTAGGCACTCCAGGTGCCACTGACTCAGTGCACCGCAAGCCATCGTCCGTTACTGATTGCGTTTTGTGCTGTGGAGAGGTTGCACAGCGATTTCATCACAAGCAGTGTGGGAGACCTGGGACGTTGATGAGGAAGAGGATGCAGGTGTAACACACCTCAATGCATCTGCATCAGGAATATCTCTCGAAGTAACACAATCCAAGACTTTTTCTTCACATGGGCGCACTCAGCTGTAGTGCCCAGACCTCAGTGCGCTGCAACTCACAGACACTTCTGTTTGCTCAGTGTGTGCTCTCTGGACTCGCTCCGGCTACCTCCATGATGCTCCACAGTTGTCCCTGTGATGCTGGTGTTGTCTGTTTACGAATTCATTGTGTTAACTGTTGTATTTGTTGCCAGCACCATCAACTCCCTGAGGCCTGGCTTGCACCTACCCCACACACATCCAGCACAGGCGTCACTGTACATGTGGCCCTGCCAATAAAGGGGCCTGGCACAAGTGCCCTAGCCAGGTCAACATCATGTCTGCATGTGTCCTTGTGGTCTTGTTGTATGCATGGGGTCCCAGGGCCCTGCAACATTACCTTGTGCTGTGCACAGCAGATGCAGGTATGTCACTGCAGGCATCGGGTTTGAGCTTGGACATGTAGCTTTGTCGTCACCCACTCAATTCATAAGGGGAGTGGCCTGGGCTGTCGTATGCAGGGCCAACGTGGGTGTGTGACTGATATGTGCATGCCCGTGGTTGTGTACTGTGAATGTGCATCTGCATGTGTCCCTATGGGAGTGTGGGTCTCCTTTGTGGGGTGTAGGTGGTCCCTGAAGGGTAATAGACACCAACGTATGTGATCTAGTTCGCCTTCCATGGGTTGGGACCCCACCCACACCTGTTGGCCCACCTCCTTTTGGCATGCTGACACATGGCATTGGGGTGCCATGTGTGGGTGGGTGAAGTGTCGTGAGCCAGCTGTGCCTGCGGGTGCTTCCTGTTGTGTGGTCTGTTGCAGGCTCCGTGTTCATCTCTAAGTAGCTTGGCTGCCCGGGTCCTGGTGGTGAGTTGCATGGGATGTACATGGGCTGTTGTAGGGCATCGGTGTCGAAGGTGTGGTGGTCCTCTCCGGCATCACAGATGTGTTGTCTTCTGTGCTCTGCTGGAGGTGTTGTGTGCCCCTCTGCAATGTGAAGGGGAGACGCATGTTGACATTGTGTTGACTTTATGTTGGTGCATTGTTCTGGGTTACATGCAGACTGTATGACAATGTACATTGTGACTTTTTGGGAGGTGCTGGCTAATGCTAAGGTACGAGGTACATCTGGACTACATGACAGATATGAGGTCATACGCGTACATTTCCATTTCACGGTTTCCTGCTCTGTCAGATATATTAGGCATATTTCTGTGCATGTGCAGAGCCTGTTGTGTCCTCTGTTCTGCAGTGTCTGCTTTGCACATTGTACCACATTGTCATCAATGTCGGTGTGCTGTTCTTGCTATGTGTGTGTGCTGCAGTGTGCCAAGGGGATGAGGGACATGATCGAGGGTAATTGTGGGTGTGCAGTGTGCTACGCCTTGTTGTGCATGTGTGCCATTGTGCCCATCTCCCCCGTCCCGCCAGTCCCTGGTCGTTACTCACCCTGTTAATGTTGTGTCAGGTCCTCTCGAGCTGTGTCCGTACTCCCTACTCCTTGCACCGTCTCCACACCGATGACTGTGGCCATGGTTTCCTCCCACGCCTCCTGTGGCACAGGACTGCCACCTCCTGTTGCCGCTGCAGCCTTCCTGTTGGCAGTGGGTTTGTGCCTGGTTTAGGATGTCACATCATGCCAACACCTCCTGACCGCCTCGATTGGCCTACTCGGCACTCCGACTGCATTCCAGGTGGTCTACTTTTGGGTCAGTTGCTGGTGGTGTTCTGTCACCTCCGTGACGCTGATCTGGTTTTGCTGCGGACTGCACCCCGTCTTCCTCACCCTCTTCTCCTCGGCTGTCCCCGTTGTTCCTTGCTGGAGATCTGTGGGGGTTGTGGGGTTCACGTTGGCCTCTGCGCTGGGTGAGGGTGCATCCATGTTGCTACGTGCTTTGGCTTGTTTCTGGTGTGTTGTTTCTGTGGTTTATATGGTGCATTTTCCAGCCAGACGCGTGGGCTTAGCAAGCCTGTGGCTGGTTTTTGCTACTTTTTGTACTGTGATTGGCCTCATCGCATGATTTCTCGCGTTCACGTTTCGCATTTTAGCGGTGTGGTGTTGATTTTTGCGCAGCCATTTGAAGAGTTATCTGGTGACTATTGCATGCTACCGCCGTGTTGTGAATACTTGGTTGGCACCGCGACATTTTCACGTGATAGGTTGCAATGTTGAAAGTTGCGTTAAGCTACTCTTGCGGTAGTTATCACACATTCTTGTGAATATACCCCTATGTTGTTTCAATGTGTGTGCTGCTGCCTTTTATGTTGTCGATTTAATTGTTTGTCTGATTTTATTGGTTACAATTATTAATGTTTTGGTTGGCTTACTTTTAGCTTGAATTTTTTTATCAGTTGTGTGGTTCTATGGTAAGTCTAATCAGGTTCTATTTTTAATGTATGATATATGGTTTGATAGTTTTTAATATTTATACATTTATTAACGTTTAGATTTTTATTTAAATGTTTGTATATTTTATTATTTTAGTTATATAATGTATTGGGGTGAATGGTGAAGAATGTGTTGATGTAATATATTTATATTCAATTTAAATATTTGTACCAAATGTTTTAGGTTTATTTGAAATATTTGTTTAATGTAAAAAGTGTTTTTTATTTATTCATTAATGACTATTTCATTATTTTGCCGATAATATTGTAGTCAATAATGTGTCAATTGATATTTATTACATCTTATATGTTTATTTAAAGGGAAGTAACAAAAATGTTTGTTTAGGAAATTTTCTTTTCAATATATGTATAAATGGAAATTTTTAATAACGCTATTTGTGTTATCGTTATTTGTCGTTTTACTAGTTAGGTATAGGAAGTTGATATTTTTGTCATTGATTTTTCATTTCTGATATTTTTGTGTTTTGGTATTGTATTCATCAATATAATGTCAGTGATGTGGCAGAGTCTCATCATTTTGCAGCCTAAGGGCCTGATTATGAGTTTGGTAGTCCTACAGCGGCGGCAGTCTTCCACCGTCAGCTGTAGGACTGCCAAACCTGTGGTGCCACTGCCCGCCAGATCAGGAGTTAAATCAGGCCATGTTGCGGCGGTCTGACAGTGGCGGTCTGCAAAGCTTTTAGAAGAGCCTATAAAACAGATGGCTGCAGTCAGACCACTGACTGCACCTTCCTGCATTGTGTGGCATACAAGTAATTATAGTTTCCTATTTACTTGTTGAAGTACATATTCATTTTTGATGTGTGTTTAAAGATTTTTTAGTAGCATAAAATGATTATTGTGGTATTACAATTTTTATTAATGTTTTTAGAGATTCATTTAGGTTTTTACTTGAATTAAAATAGAGATTATATATTGTTTCATTATATTTGACTTAATATTAATGAAGTCAATATTGTGTTTCAATATCTTTAACACATTATATATTTATTTAAAGTTAGCGATATTTATGTTTTTGATATATATGTTATCGAATAAGTAGAATGAGACATTTCTAATGATTATATTTTGGTTATTGATATTTTTTTGTTAGTTAAGTATAGGAAGGCTCTATTTTTGTAAAGAATATTTCATTTCAAATATTTGTGCAAATCAATATTGTTTTCATAGTTATTATGTTATTGATTTGCTCCTGTAACAGCACATATCAGAATTACATGTAATGCAGAGAAATCCACATTGGAACACCACCCTCACACTTTTTCCCAAATCAATTGACACCTGTTAAAATTGAACCCGGAAAAATTATTGGGGAACAACCTTTACAACGCAACTTTTACAACGCACTACCATTACAACGAAACTATTACAACGCAAAATCTGTTACAACGCATGCCATTACAACGCAAGTCTTTACATCGACTTGCACTAGATGGCGTGCTAACATTAAAAATAGTGTAGTTTACTATCCAAACACCTTCCCTACTGCAACGTGGACTGGAGTTAGAATAGTAAATTACCCTTTTTTAATGTTAGCACGCCATCTACTGCAAGTCGATGTAAAGACTTGAGTTGTAAAGACTTGCGTTGTAACAGATTTTGCGTTGTAAAAAATGCGTTAAAACGGCATGCGTTGTAAAAGCATGCGTTGTAACGTCATACATCCAAAATTATTGGCCAAAAGCATCAAAATCAGCATGATTTTTGTCATTATTACAAAGGAAGTCGTAATTGGGGGTATTTAGTCCAGCCAACAATTGTAAATTTCCACGGCATCTTCATTTAACTGATTCAATAGATATCTCACTAAAGTCTGGACCACTCGTAAGGCAGGTCGCCATGCAATATACTGAAATTCTCAGTATTAGTAATGACCTTGTACTCTATACCTTTACTGCTTCATGCTACTGATTCTAGACATGGATTTACAGAACATTGCCCTATTACCACATTTGCCTAGTTCTGAAGCACTTCCAAAATGCAAGGTATGGAAGCAGACTTAGAGTACCATTGGGTTGCAGCACCAAGTTACTGACAAACGTTGGCAAAGCCAGTAGGTCTAACCTTGACAATCATGTGTTTTACTTGCTTGTTTTGCAAAAGAGCAATAGAAATTAGAAATAAAAAAGTAATATAAAGAAAAACATACAGCCATCTAAAGTTGACGTGCATAGTTACAAAAAGTAAGTAAAAATTAAGCATTACAAGAATAAATTGAAACAGAAACAAGAAAGGAAAGCAAAAATTACCTATGAACACCTTCACAGAAGTGGACTACTTTTTAGGTAGATGTTAAAAGAGCAAAATGCATCACTCACAGGAAAGAGAGCTAATGGCTGCAGTTTGATGACCCACTGCCACATGTTGTAGGCTGTGGTGCGTGGAAGACAAAGTGAATGTCACTTGAAGAGATCAGAGGCCGAAGAGAGCTGACCAAAAGCCCACCTGGTGTGTATACATATACGCATGGAGCACTGAATAGCTTCAAATTATCCTCGCATTATTCCTTAAAAAAAAAAAATGAGAGGAGCAACATGAAAGAGCGTGCCTGGGGACTTTATCACACATTTTTTAAATTAGAAAAAAGAAAAACATTATTGTTAGGATGTTTAGGAGAAGAACTATAAAGTTTGCATTTTAGCTGTTATGTTTTCCAATGAATGATCCTAAATTTACTTCACATATAGATATCAACAAGATATGTCTTTCTCTTGAATCTCCTCTGAATTGTTCCCAGTGAAAGGTGCATTTAAATTAGCAGCATTTGGTAAACGAAGACTCATTCTGCAGTTCCCTCGATGTCTTGAAAAGAATCATATAACAAAGAACAGTAATGTTCTACCAAAAATAAAACTAATGTTTATTATCCAACAGGTTATAAAAGCCCCAATTTAATCAAGGAAATGTCTGCTTGGACCAACTCCACAGAGCTCGCATAAACACAGGCACCTAATTTCAGGGGGTCAAAAAGAAAAAATCCTCGCCTTTCAGAGCCTACTGGTAAACGGTTTTGCACGCTGTCAGCACATGAATTTCACACCTCATTGAGCGACTGACGAGGTGCAATTGGCAGTGTGTGTGTATCAGAGTTCACAGGAAGCCTGGACAGCCAGACACAGGCATGCTCATTTCCGCTTGGCAGCTACAGTAATGTTCACTCAATCGGATATTGTTTTTGTGGCGGCCGTGTGTGAGTCTGTAGGTGTTCTGCACAGAACGCTGACACGCCCTCTCTTTCCTCGGGCGCCTACGAGGACAGTTTGGGATAGCACTGCGTCTTTTTTTTAGCTAGGCAGTACTGTGCTTTCAGAACAACACAATGATGGCATGGCTGCAATTAAACCACTTCTTTGCAGATGAATCTGCCACAGTGAACAGCACATTTGATATTTGGAGCTGACAGAGCTATATACTATTCTCCCATTGTTTTACAGAAAAGTATGTAATTGTAGTGATGCTTTTGTTATGACAGTCTGCCACCTGCCACCTGCAACATTTTAAAGGAACCCTTTTTATTTATTTATTTAGGAAGACCATATTGCTGGTGGTCCCTTTACCAGCAGTATCTGGTAGACATAAGAACGTTTAGAATAAAGTGGCTGGACTGGAAACTTGGCCCGTCATCAAAATTATGTACACAAATAATGCAAAGTGTTTTCATAAAACCAGGCTTGATGCATTCGAAGACACAATAATGGTCTTGGCCTCATAAGTGAAATTATCACTGGGAAGAAAAATGTGGCACAAGTGAAAGAAATGCATCAAACTAATTTGCATGACATATTTTTGCATCTGCTAAATGTGTGCAATTCCTTGTGGGTTTCATTGGTTTGCAGTTGTTCCTGGTGGTGTGGTGGTTCATGGAGAGTTCAGAAGGATAACAAGCATTTGCAATGCAATAGGTCTTTCATTTACGAGAGTTTGAGCTATTGGCACTGTAAACAACAATGCCTCTTACTTTTGTATAGAGGTGTGTAAACACGCACTTAGGGGCATATTAGCAACAACTTGTGACAAATATCGCAAACCGCGCTTAGCGCAATTTTTTTAATCGCCTCCTATCGCAGGATTCTATCACGGAGATTACACAGTTTTACCAATGTTTATCTCCATGGCGATAAAAATCCAGCGATAGCGGCGAATCCGATCTTCAACGTGAGATTTCCAGCAATAAAAATCCTATCGCTAAGCAAAATCTCGCTAATAGACAGGTGGGAACTTAGCCGTAGAATCCACCTCCCATTCACTATTATGGCTAAGTCAGGTTTTTACCAGGTGTAAAATCCTGGCACTAATCGCGTTAGCGTGCGTTTTTTAATTGCGCCTCGGGTATTGCTAATAGGCGATAGCTGTGTTAGCGAGTTGGGGTACGCCCACTTTGCATGTCATTTATCGCTGACATGCAAAGCGGGCCCCAAACCGGTCGCTATCGCCTGGAGGCTGTCACTAACTACTGTTAGCAACAGCTTGGTAATTGGGCGATAAAATAATCGCCGCTTTATCGGCAAAAAGTGCCGATAAAGCGGCGATCTGGCCCTTGCTAACATACCCCTTAGTACTTATAGTCGTTGCTTATGAGAAACAAGGCTGGTATTAATGCGTCTCTTTTACTGCCAGCCTAGCTTCTTGTAAGCAAGGACTGTAAGTACAAAGTGCGTGTTTACGCACCGCTTGCAGGTTTTCAAAACACATAAATAAAAGGCATTGTCATTTACTATGCCAATAGCTCAAACTTTCGCAAACGCGTAATGCAGATGATGGATTATGTGGCAAATAAAGCAAATCTGAAATTATGCAAAAAATACAATGGCACATAATTGCATAAGTACAGTGGCCCTGCCTATGGCGCAGAGGCGTGATTTACATCCTTGGATTGCAGTGACATCGCTGTGTCAGCTTTTGCAATCTACAAGTTTCCCATTATACTTCATGAATCCTTATAACTCTCCCACTACAGGGTCGGACTGGCCTATAGGGCAATCAGGCAGTGCCAAATGGGCCGTTTTTTTGAAGTTTGTGGGCAACTTTTATGGCCAGGTCGGCCGTTTTTTGTTTTCTCTGATATTGAAACAGACATTACCTGCAGCAAACACAAATTTATGCAGTCTATTATACCCTGCAAAATACTCAGGTGGCGCCCCTTTACAAGTTCAAAACTGTCCTGATTTACAAATATGGGCCACTTTTTTAGCTTTCTTGTTTGCATGCCATTTTTATTTTAGTGCCTGGCGGAGATGTTTTAAGGCGTGGGCAAAGTGGGCTCTGGCCAGGGCCCCAGCCTTTCAGGGCCCCCCTTCAAAGAGCCAGCTCTGTTCGGTAGAGTCTTGTCCTAATGAACTTGAATAATTAATAAACAAATTGTTTTGAATACCCTTTTCTTTATTTTAAAAGCGTGTAATGTGTGAGTTTATTACAGACATTTCGCAAAGAAATGTTGTGTTTATCTTTCATGCAATATCCTTGAAAAAGGTTTCTTTTAGATCACAATAGGACCAAACACCTAAGAAATGGGGGAGTTTTTGGACATTTGCGTATGTATACTGTCAGTGACCCGGCCAAAGAGGGCACAAAAGAGCTGAAATTGCATCATAAATTCAAATCAGTTCCGAACAGGGGCCCCCAATATAGATTTAGCCCAGGGCCCCCAAAGTCCTTAAAATGTCCCTGGTGCTCGGTCCCAGTCTGACCCAATTCCACTCAGCTGGTATGGTAACAGAATATTAGTACTGCAATGTAGTTCATAAGAGTCAATGTATCCCCAATGGAGCAACATTTTTGCTAACAATATTTAGGGCACAATAGATATGTCAGATAATACTTTTGTTAAAAATGTTCTGACATACAGCTTCTCACCTCTTTCTTTGCTTGTCTGTGAGGACAATTTGGGTAGAAATGTCTGCAAATAATAAGGGGGCCACCATACATCATTACATTTTACATAGGCAAGTTCTTACCAAAAAATATTTTGTGACACCACAGTCAAATAAAAACAATTTATTTTCATAAATCGTGCTTCCTACTATAAGTCGGCTCTTTCTGAGTTTGTAAATGACACGTGTTTCTATTACCCCATTTAGGGTCATCAATTTTCATGACCTGGGAAGGATGGAAGGGTGAGTTTTCCTTGTCAGTATTTGAACCTGTGCCCTTTAGATCACTGACAGCAGCCCTTCATATTAATGAGCAAAACGGCCCTTCACGTTTTGCTCTATTTAGCAATACATATAAATGAGATCCTTACTACAGTAATACATTCACATCACACCAATACATGTGTAGCATGCAAGCAATGTTTCACTAAATACACACACTGGACAAAAAAACCCAGCAATAATGGAAGTGATCATTTTATAAAGAAAACAAAGAATTACAATTTGAATGATTTGAAAGATTCATCATGTGCCGTGTTTATTAAAGTGAGTTTTCCTTAGAAACAACTCCAGAATGTCAGAACAGTGTCTAAATTCAGTCTGAACTTCTATTCAGAGCCTGTCACTCACAATGGAATATTTGATCTGCACAATCCCCCTGGTACCCCCGAAAGGTATTTATAAATAGACAACTAATCTCCTACGAGCATGTACTAAACGAGTCTGTCCCTCCCTGAAATTTCCTGTCAGGCAGAAGAATTGGGCGAAAAGGCATTGCGTTTCCTGGAGACTGAGGCTGGAGCAGAGAGGTCTCGTGCTTGTAAAAGCTTGCAGGCTGCACTGTAAAAGCTGAACATTTTGATTCTCTTCTTACAGTAGCCAGGTTCTATTCCACCTCTTGCAACTTGCATTAGAATATACGCGACCTGATTTGTGTTTAATCCTAGTGGCGTCACTAGGGTTGGTGTCACCCGGTGCGGGTAGCTCATGGTGTCACCCCCTCACGACTTACCGCATGGACCGAGTCCGCCCCGAGTCCGCCAGTGGACACAGTTGGCAAATAATGGGACCATTCAGAATCCTTAGTACGTTTGTAAATGTAGGTCCTATATTTACAAAATGTGCCTGTTAACAACAGTGTGATAATGATTCATTAATCAGGTTGTACAGTGGGCTACCTGCTAGTCAACAGTTTATTGGAATTTATAATATCATAGGTATGGTACTTTTTACTGGTGTGGTGTTCCCACTATCCAGCAACACGATATATCAGTGGTCGAAGTGGGGGGAAAAAAAGTAGGGGAACTGTGGGCGGTGAATCAGAGGGCGGGAATAACCCAAGGATTGGATCAGTGGGCAGAGCCAGAGGCGTGGCCAGAATGCGCAAACATCCCAATTTTTTGTATTTGTTTGGTTTCACTGCCCAGTTTTATCAACCAATGGATACAGATGATTATCTAAGGTTATAATGAGTTATTGACAGTAAAATGTGTTCACAAAGAGGGATATGCTTCTAATCACAGAATGTCCCCAAATACGATAAAATGTGGAAGCACAAGCCATTTGTCTCCGAGCCATGGAGTTTCTGTCATCAGCACTTCTCCCTTTTCAAAAACAGCAGTTCAAACATGATTGGCTAAAAATCCTAGTTTGCAAATGTTTTCTAAATACTAATGGCTCTGCCATATTTGCCTCATAATGCAAGATCTACAGCATGATCTGACCATTTAAACTAATAAATTGTTTGCTGCTCAAACGTATCAAAAGTTAATAAAAAATTTGACTTGTGTTGCTGCGGAGTAGATGACAGTTAATAGCTCACTGTTCTATGTTAGGATTTTAACTTATAAACTGCAAGTAACAAAAGGATCTCTCTGACAAAAGCAGTAGCCCACTGGCCTATTTACATTATGTGCTCTTTGTGATCTGCATGGTACATGTTCTTTGCAGCAGGTACATTAACCCTCTGAGCTACCTTTCCATGAGTCAAATCTTCCATTAGACAAAATTCCGATCTCTCTCTAGGAAGAACATTAATCACCAGAGTCATCATGACATTTTTATTGTTACCGAAAATTACTGGAGGCCAGGAAGGAGGAAGCAAGCGCTTTTAAAACCATAATATACTTGCAAAAATGATGCCTCCACCTAAAGTGAGCACCTGGTGTGGTCACACCAGTTGCACTGCCCTAGAGCTGGCCCTTCTCAAGGGTCCTGTGATCTCAGTGACAGGGTCACTGTTCTAGGGTGTACTGCTTCATAGGCCTGCCCGCAAGACTGGAGGTGAACTTCAGTATGAATTGTGGTGGACAAGCCTTGAAGGTTAACCTAAACTTGTCATGCTAGGGTCCACCTGCTGGTGCTACGACACCGGGCTCCTAATGTCTTGCGAAGCCTTCTCAGGTCTAGCATGAGATGGTGCTCTCTCAGGAGAGTGGTCTGGCGGACTGGTTATTAAGGCTGAACCTGGTTCCCTAGTTCTGAATTCAGCAGCTCTGGCCATAGTACCAAATCCTCTCCCCCACTGAACACCATACTGCCCCACTGAGAAAAATTCAGACTGCCTTCAACTACAACCCAATTGTTGCCAGCTATAAACACCTGGATGCGGCTCAATTTAAATTACGCACTGGGCAAGAGCAATATGTGGCCCAAAAAAAGTGACAGCATCCTGGAAAAAGTAAACAATCATAGGGAATGCAAAATTTTGCAAACCATGTGAAATGTAAGCAGGAACAACATGGTTACCTTAACGTTTTTACACTCACTGTTCAGAAATCAGTGAGTGCTTTTGCCTGAAAAGTTAAGGACATGACAACATGGCCCTGAATGGACCCATTTCAATGGCCATTGCTTATATCCTTACAAAATGTAAGCAGTATGGTAAAAAAAGACAACATCCCTAGATACAGAGCAGCAGTACAAATTTTGTTTTTCAATCCTCACATTGCAGTACCTCCAGGATTGGTGCACTAGTTCCAAGCCCAGGGAAAACAAAGCCAAGACAACAAAAATAGCGCTTCACTGGCAAACTCTGTAAAAGTGGCGCTAATCTGTTTGGGTGTGAATAAAATCAATCTGGACAGTTAGCTACCATTCTGTCTTACTTTATTTACTTATTTATTTTTCATATTTTTAAACTTTTATTCTCGATGCTGCATTTTGGAATTAAATGTCAGAAAAATACGACATTGATTTCCAGCAAATGTGATTTGCTTTTTTGGATCCATTTCACAGGGAAGCAAATAAAAGAAAGGAGAGGAGACAGTGCGCACTGCGCACAGGCACCTCCTCCTCCTAAAAGGTTAGGTTGCTCTGCGCACACCGGCCCTGTTGGTGTTACCCCATGTGAGGGTGTCACCCGGTGCGGTCCGCACCCCCCGCACCCCCATAGAGACGCCACGGTTTAATCCTCAGAAGGCTTCATATTTCTTTTTTGCAGGTTTACGTAGCGCAAACTCGATATTGGAGGCTTTACATGATTACTCGCCACAGGCTGCAGTTCGGTGCGTCTCGCAGGCTCCCTTGTTCAAACTTGCTATCTCGGGGCTGCAGGACCGAAATGCAGTAAAACAGTGTGGTGCGTCTCGCAGGCTTCCCTGTGCACACTTGCTATCTCGGTGGCTGCAGGCGCGAAATACAGAAAAAACAGTGCGGTGCATTTTCACAGGCTCCTCCGTGCACACTTACTATCTCGAGACTGCGTGCACGAAATACAGTCAAATGTGGCACACTATTAAGGATTGCACTGTGCACTTGCCCAAACGATGATGTTCACATCATCGTACTATGTAACAGTGAAATCCAAGAATGTGCATGGGCATACTGCTTACCACCCGGTGCACTGTGTGGCCACCAGCAGCAGCCCTGTCAGTACAGCGTCCGTTTGCCTGACTCTACTATGGCAGCCAATTACGACCCTCGACTTTTTTAGCACACGCCATTTTCAAAAACAAACAGGGAGGAGGGAAACTAGCATTTTTAAGTGAAAGCACCACTGTGCTTTCACTTCAAAATTACCTGAAAGTAGGATACAAAGGGTGGCTGCTACGAGGCTGCAGCTGTTTTAAATGGTGGGAGCGGTGAGCAGGCACAAAGAGATGTGGGAGACAAGACTACAAGACTTCAATAAGCCCAATCCCCTTAAAAAAAAGCCCAAAACAAAATGAATAGTCTGCCAAAAAGAAGTCCAACTGACTGTGGATCTGAAAAATGAAAAAAGACTAAATAAATACAATCAACAGGGCGGGAGACACTGCGAGGGAGGCTGCACTATTACAACTGTGGCATTAAGAGGAAGTGGGAGGGAAGAATGCTATGTTTACGTGTAAGCTGCTATGCCTCCAAAGCTGAACACAGGCAAACAGTAACAGACTAAGAAACCAAAACAAAAATAGTCCCTCACAGAACACATAATGAACCATGGTGAAATGACACAGTACTTAGTCCCTGCTGCATGGGTGGAACAGAAGGGAAAAAGGAGGGACAAAGAGGCAGGGCTGACCACTAGGAAGCAAGCATATTTAAAGAACACTGAAACATACTATTCAAAAGTAAGGGAATGGCTTTAATCCCACAAGAAAAATTACAACAGGTCTTGAATGCTCGACCTAAAAATTACATCAAACTCACAAATGGCCTCATTATGATGGTGGTTGGATCGCCACCGATAGGCTGTTGGTAGCGGTATTGATGGAGCAGGGTTTTTTCTTTAAAACCGAATACCTGTTTCATTTTCGCATGTTATAACTAAAAGTACTACTGATTAATTATTCATTATTAAAAGTTTGTCAAATGTTGTCTAATCAACCTTATTAACAAGAGAATTACACGTGGGAATGCTATTGCATGGCTAAATAATAAGTGAACTAAGTTGGTGAGCAAACTGACAGAAATCGATGTTGCTTATGTGATGTTATTGTGTTTGCACTTATAATTAATATGCATTAATGGCTTTTGATGTCGCAAATGGCTAGATAAATACACACACATAAGGGTATTAGCAGGGGAATAACACTGTATAATCATTTCCGTGCAGTAATTCTGTTTTATGTTTATTTTTGCTTAAGTTGTCCAATGTGGCCTACCCGAAAATGGCTGCCATCTACAGCCTGCACTCGAGTAGATGGAAATTTACAAAAAGGCTTCGCTCTGCCTGTGACCTTGCACCTCTGATGAACTGAAAAGCCATAAGCATGATGACAAGTCCGGGACATCTGCCAAGAGCCCCTGGAAGACGGAAAAAGTTGATACGAACTTGATGTGAACCCACTATTGAAACAAATTCACCTAGTAGAGACATCCGTAAAAGTAACAAATTAGTCATGGACGTTCAATTCTGCTATTCATTATTTGGGACAAACTATGCGTGAGAAAATCTCGCAGAATATCGAAAAAGTACCAAGATGACATTATTTCCGCCATTCATCCGTTCTGAATAAAGAAATGTAACTTTATAGAATGTAAATTTTAGTATAAATAATAGTAGACTAGAGAGGTCTAGCGCCACTTCTTCCCGAGCTGATGATGCGAGGTCCCTATGCTGACGGAGAAGATGATGACTCTACATGACTGCAGAAAACTCTAATTCTTCTACAGAGGACTGGTTCTGACTTAGGATCTGACATTTAGACAGAATAGGTAAATATGAGAGAAATGAATTTTGCATTTAATTGGCTTTTCCTACAATTTTAGATAAATGAACAATCTGTTTGAATTCCTGTCTCGGGTGGTTATTTCTTGTCATGTTTATTGAATATTATTTGTGTAATCTATGAAATGTTCTCGTTAGATCTACAGCAACTAGCTGGTCGCATTGACCTCAAAGTACAGGCAGATTAGATAGAGTTCATGTGAAAGGTGTTTCCTCTTTTACAGGGCACGGATAGAGTGATTTAGGGTGAATGTTGGTGTAATGGGCCCCACCAGCGTGTGATGTGTGTAAGCGTGTGTGACTGTGAGATCACTCCGTCCGTGGAAGTAGAGGGGATTCGGAAGCTCTGATCTGCACCAGTTTCTTGGTAGCAGAATGATGGTTAGCTATTGTCTTGATCTGGCGAAATTGCGTCTATATAGGCTTGTTGATTATTGATTGATATTTGTACTAACACTATATGTGGAAGTCGTGTTGAGTTTTTATGTATTGTGAACGGCTTCTGGGATGTAGGGAGTCGGTGACAGTTCCGTAGTAGAGCAGAGGCAGTGTTGCTCTCGGAAAAGGCGGGATTGTTGGCCCTGTATGCAGACAGGGGAAAACGTGTGACAATTGAAGTTGCGCGTCACATTGTCTGGGTTCGATTTGGTAGCATCGCCGTGTGTTGCCATTAGAAATGTATTTTCTGTATGAAAGAAGTGTATATGGTAGCGAAGGTTGCCTGTGAAGTTCTGGTTTTGAGTCCCAGGGATCCGTATGGTATTCCGTTAAAGCTTATCACTAGAAAGGTAATAGGTATTCTCGGAGCTTGTTAGAAGGACAGGGCAGAGGTAAGCGCTGCTCTGTTAACGTGTGATATAATTCTGTAGTAGGGCAGACTGTTCGCTGTTCTCGGGAAAGACAGAATTCTGTGTGAATGTACTACATTTTCTGGTGTGTAAGTGCGTGTATGAGAAGGCATTCTGGTTAATTGTGAAACTCTTAGGAGCATGCCGGAGGGAAACAGTTAATTGATGCTTGATAGAAGGGTAAAGTAGAGGGATGTGCTACTTTATCAACGGAAGTAACGATTCTGTAGTAGGGCAGATGTAAGCGCTGCTCTCGGGAAAGGCAGAATTCTCATGGGAAAGGTCTTTTGCTGTTTTAGAGCTAGTGAAGCAGACAATGGAGATGTTTGTATGTTGTAACTAACAGACTCGTAGAAGTTGAAACAAAGTCTACCATGTAGTCTTGTAAAGGAGGGGTAGACGAAAGAAACAGGAGACAGGAGCAGAAGCGACTGCAGCGACTGTTGACGTCAGGGAGACCGCGCTGTGATTGGACAGTGGGTTGGAACGGCAAAAAGTACGGTGATTGGCGCGCTAGTGTACGACGCGCTAGGATTGGGAGACATACAGGGTGACGTAGACGCTCCAGGATTGGTGCGTTAATGTGAGTCGCGCTGGGATTCGCGGACTGAGTCAGTGACGTAGACGCTCCAGGATTGGTGCGTTGGTGTGAGTCGCGCTGCAATTGGACAAGAGATCGTACAGCTGTAGAAAGAGTAAACAGCTAGGGGAAAATAAGAAAGATGTATTACCATGCTGAGGAAAAGAAGAACAAATCCTTGTTTAGTAAGGTTAAAACCTGGTTTGACAAGGATAAAGACATAGTAACAAGGGAAGGACAATTATTGCCCCCGATAAGAACCCCGGCATCCTTCATGGTGGCAAAATATGGGTATCATACCTGTATTTGGTTAGATAACTGGGTGAAATACACTAAAGATGATGGAGTGTTAGCGTTCCCAGAACATGGTTCATTTAATCTAGCCATACTGAGGAACTTACGGGAGCAGATGATGAATCTAGAGCCTCGGCCTAGGCCGACGCAGTTTGAGGCATTGACTGAATGGGAAGACAAAATGCATGAACGAGAAAAGCAGAGAAGTGGAGGTAATTACAGGTACATGTTTGGGCGGAAATATGATCGCGAAACCCATCATGACCTAATGAGAAGGTGGCGTGATGCCAGTATGACCGAGGGATTATATCCTGTAAGAACGGCAGAGGAATCAAGAGGGAGAAAGTGTACAGAGAAAGAACATAATGTAGAGACCAGGAGATATGGGGCAAATGAGTCTGATGATGATGTCTTAGAGGACATGCTCTACAAAAGACCACCCCCGTATAGACGAGAACCGGAGGTAGGAACAGCAGTTACCCCAATGAGAAACACCCTGCGGGTTATAAAAACAGAGGCTACAGCCCCTGAGTTGAAAAGCAGTTGTTCTCTGGCGGAAAGAGAGAGAGAGAGGGAAAGAGAAAGAGAGAGAGATAGAGAGAGAGAGAGAGAGAGAGAGAGAGAGAGAGAGAGAGATAGAGAGAGAGAGAGAGAGAGATAGAGAAAGAGAGAGAGAAAGAGAGAGAAAAAGAGAGATAGAAAGAGAGAATGAACTTGAAGATGAAAAGACCAGAGAACTAGCGAGAACTACTTCTGAACTAACAGAGAAAATCAGGGAACTGACTAAAAATCTTGAGGCTGTCACAGTGCCTGTGACAATAGGCCCGGTTATGCCGATTTTTGACAAACAGAGGACGGGCGAAAGTGGTTTGATGGTGCCATATGTGGGCAATAGATTGATTGTACCTCCGGAGCAGGCAGAAATGAGAACGGGAGAAACACAATGGAGAACAGGAGAAAGTCAGTGGAGACATACCATATGTGGAGGGGAATTGAGTGTGCAGACTAACTCAAGTTTGAATTCTGGATGTGTGGAAGGGAACAGAGGATCAATTTTAGAACCACAAAGAGTGACAGAACCAGGGGGTGCAGAAAAATCTGTGATAACTGCTGAAGATTTGAATGATTGGCTGAAGACCTTGCAGAAGAAAGAAAGAGAATCACAGGGAATTGATGTAGCTAGGCTACATATGGAAATGGAAGAGATGCTTGTAGGTACACTCCCTACAGAAACGCTGAAGAATTATCAGGAAGGGAAGATTCTTTTCCTTTGCAAGAGTGTTACATGGAGAGCAAAGAACATACATGACAGGTTGAAAGGAATAGCCGGTGAATTGGGAATTGACATGGACAAGGTGAAAGTTTTACAAAAGCCTTACCGAGTGGATTTTTCAGACAAAGATATTGAGAATCTAAACAATGCAGGCCGAACAGGACAGATTAAGGAAATGATTGCTTTACTGAAGAAATGGGGAGATGTAGAGAAATGGAAAGACAGATGGTACCGGAAGCGAGAGGATGGGGCAGATAGAACTTACTGAGCATTCCCCTTGAAAGAAAAAGAGAAGGCAGTGACAGCTTACCCCATGAGAGAGATTCCAGGAGGTGGGTACGTACATGTCCCATGGACCAGACAGGATATTTTATCATTTACGAATGATTTCCCTCGACTAAGGGAAAAGCCTGTTGAGTGGTACAGACAGGTCGACAGATTTGTAAAGCTGTCAAAAGTACTGTGGATTGACCTGAATAGTCTGTTTGACATATTTGTACCAGCAGACCTGTGGGCAGAATGTAAAATAGTCATAGACTGGCCCACTAAGGAATACCCGAGAGATCCAAAAACAGGAGCTCCAGACCCGGAGGTCATGAAGAAGTACGAGCAGGTTATAGCCTTCTTGAACAATAAAGTACCCCCCAAAGAAACAGACTGGGTTAAAATAGATCGAACACACCAAGAATTGAAAGAATCAGTCCATGCTTACTATGAAAGACTGATACTAGCTTTTAAGCAGTTCAGTGGAGATGAACATTTGGGAGACAAGGATCTGAGCCATTTTGTATATAGATTTGTGTACGGTTTGCGGCCGGAAATCAGTGACATGATAAGGCAGCACACCGTAGACTGGCAGAGTAAGAAAATTGATGAGATTCTGAGACATGCAAAATACTTCAGTGATGAGATTGAGGCAAACCAGAGGAAGTTAATAGAAAAGGCAATGTGGGCACAGGTGAAAGTCGCAGAAAGACAGGAAGCTCAATTGATTGAACAAGCAAATAACCCAGGAAATAAACCCAAGTTTGTTCCAGGAAAAGGGAAAGGGAACATAGAAGAGGCCAAAAAGAAGTTCCCGTGTCACAACTGTGGAAAATTAGGGCACTGGAAATCCGAGTGTAAGAATCCACCGTCTACTAATGACGATAATCCATCATTGAATTCGCAGGTGCAGAGTGAGGGGTGTGGTCAGCATCGGCAATAGCAGAAGGCTGATAAGCAGCAGAATCAGGTGCCAAAACCACCCTTGCCGCAGAGAAAAGGATCCCAGAAGTACAACCAGGAATCGGGGTTCTACGATGAAGAGCAGGTAATCAAACCAAAACGCGCAAGCGCAGTTACACAGTACTGGTTGAAAAATGAGGGAAGTGACTCTGAGGGAGACTTCTGACGGTGCCAAAGAGAGGGGGAGGAGTGCGTACTTGGCGCTACTGTAGAAATAGACCAGGCAGGGCCTTTTGTAGATGGGAAAATCAATGGTGAAAGTATCACGTTCCTAGTTGACACTGGGGCCACGAGATCAACTGTCAGGTCAGCTGATATAAAGAATCTTCCTCTTTCGGATGAAGCAATCCAAGTGGTTGGTGTGTCCAACACACAGATTAAGACTCTACTTACTGAACCAGTAAGGGTTAGAATAGGGAAATTTTCAGATATGCACCGATTCGTGGTGTGTGACACAAGTCCTGTGAACTTGCTAGGCAGGGATCTGCTGTGCAAGATGAATTGCACTATTTTCTGTACTCCAGATGGAATAACTTTTGAAACACCTGATGAGGATGTTCTATACAGAATGACCATGGATAATAGAGAATGTGAGGCTTTGGGAACATATGCAATATTTAATCCAGATGCATTACCCCCAGAGTTGAAACAGACAGTGAAAGCAGCAGTTTGGGATTTTACCGGAGAAGATGTGGGTCTGATGAGAAATGTAGATCCAGTAAAGATTATCGTAAAAGAGGGAGTGGTTTACCCAAACATACCGCAATACAGATTGACACCTGAAATAATTGAAGGAATAACACCCTTAATTGAAAATATGATCCAGCAAGGGGTGTTGAGAGAAATATTGAGCAGCCCATGTAATTCACCAATAATGGGACTGAAGAAACCTAATGGAAAGTTCAGAATAGTACAGGATTTGAGAAAAATTAACAAGATTGTTGTGCCATGTTGTCCTATTGTGCCAAATCCATCAGTGATTTTGTATCAGATTCCCCATGATGCAGAATGGTATACTGTTATTGATTTGTGTCATGCTTTCTTTTCAATTCCTTTGCATCATGACAGCCAGCCAATATTTTCTTTTAGATTTGGAGAGCGGATTTTGGCATGGTGCCGAATCCCACAGGGGTATACAGAGAGCCCGTCAATATTTAATCAATTGCTAAAGAAATCTCTGGAAAGTCTGACAATGCCTGAGAATTCAGTCTTGGTCCAGTATATTGATGACCTACTGGTGGCATCAAAAACACGTGAAGCCTGTGAAGTAGACACCATTGCTTTACTGAATCACTTGGCAGATGGAGGATTAAAAGTATCTCCAGACAAATTGCAATTCTGCAAGAAAGAAGTCCAGTATTTGGGACATAACATTGAGAAAGGCCTGAGAAAAGTGACTATTGACAGGATTAAAATCATTAGAGGAATGAGAGCCCCAATGACACAAAGAGAAGTGAGAATGTTCCTGGGAATGGTGGGTTACTGTCGTCAGTGGATAAGTAACTTTTCCCTGATTGCCAAACCTTTGATTAAATTGACCAAAAGTGAGGTGAAAGACCCATTAGAGCTAAACCCAGAAGAAATGGCTGCATTCAGAGAGTTAAAAGACAGACTTTGTGAAGCTCCTGCCCTAGGAATGCCTGATTATGAAAAAGAATTTGAGCTGTACTGTAGTGAGAGAAATGGATGTGCACTTTCAGTGTTAATCCAGAAACATGGACGTCTGAGGAGGCCTATTGCCTATTTCTCAGCAACTTTTGACCCAGTAGCTGTGGGTTTACCAGGTTGCCTGAAAGCAGTAGCTGCTACCTGCAAGAGTCTGGAACAAAGTGAAGGAATCATAATGGGATATCCTTTAAGGGTATTCGTACCTCATGATGTGGCTATCCTTTTAACAAGGAGCCGGACACAGTTCATGTCTCATTGTCGGCTGACTAAATATGAGAAAGTCATTCTTGGTGCAACCAATGTAAGTCTGGAGAGATGTGTGAATGTGAATCCAGCGACACTGTTGCCTGATGCTGAATGTGTGGGAGTGAGAAATGATGTTGATCATGATTGCCTGGATGTACTTGATTACTGCACAAAGCCAAGGCCAGACATAAGAGATCTGCCATTGCCTGAAAGTGATCATGTGTTGTTTGTGGATGGATCTTGTCTGAGAACAGAGGAAGGAGTGTTGAGTGCTGCATATGCTGTGTGCAAAGTCTCAGAAGTTGTGGAAGCATCACCCTTGAAAGGAGTTAAATCCGCTCAGGTGGCAGAATTGGTGGCACTGACAAAAGCATGCAAAATTGGGAGAAGTGTGAGAGTGACTGTGATGACTGACAGCCAGTATGGCTTCGGAGTTGTCCATGATTTTGGCCAGCTATGGCTACAAAGAGGTTTCCTGACCTCAAGTGGAACTCCCATAAAGAATGCTGAAGTGGTTGGAAAACTGCTAGAGGCGATACAGCTGCCTAAAGAAATAGCAGTTGTAAAATGTGCTGCTCATGGTCATGGTGACGATTTTGTAACAGTGGGTAACAAGTTTGCAAATGACATTGCAAAATATTGTGCAAGAAACAATCACTCAATTAACAGGAGTAAAGAACGGGAAATGTCTTCTTGTTCATTAATGTTTACTAATGAAGTGGGGACATGGGAGGAAGTAAAACAGCTGCAGGATGAGGCAGAAGATGACGAAATGAGAGATTAGGTGAAAGCAGGTTGTGCACCTAGAGAAAAGGATCATGTGTGGGTCTATAGGGATGGAAGACCAGTCATGCCAAACAGCATGTTGTCAACAATGGCAAGGATGTATCATGGCCAAGGACACTTGGGAAGGGATGCTATGATAAGAGCCTTTAAGCAAACCTGGTACAGTCCAAAATTTAGACTGATAGCAGAAAGCCTCTGCCAGAGATGTCTGATATGTCAGCAATTCAATCCTGGAAAGAAAACAGTGGTGAGCCTAGGAACAATAGGCAGGGAAGGAGGACCCTTCACAAGAATGCAGATAGACTTAATTGAAATGTCCCCAGTCAACAGGTTGAGGTATGTCCTGGTGGTGGTCTGTTTGTTCTCAAGGTGGGTGGAGGCGTACCCTACAAGAAGAAATGATGGAATAACAGTGGCCAAATTACTGTTAAGAGAATTCATCCCAAGGTACGGGTTCCCAGTAACCATTGAATCAGACAGAGGAGGACATTTTTATAATGAAATCATGGGTCTGATTTGTGAAGCATTGAGTGTACAGCAGAAGCTGCATTGTGCTTACAGACCAGAGGCTTCTGGCGTAGTTGAGCAGATGAATGGTACCATCAAAAACAGAATTGGCAAAATGTGCTTAGCCACAGGAATGAAATGGCCCGATGTCTTGCCTCTAGTCCTGATGACCATTAGGTCTACCCCAGACAGAACAACAGGTTTGAGTCCACATGAAATTATCATGGGACGTGCTATGGGGCATGCATATGTACCAGTGAACAAGCTGATGACTATAACTGATGACATGATTTTGGATTACTGCAAAGGCCTGGCTGACGCAGTTCATTCTGTGTTTCACCAGGTTGGAGAAGACGCCACCACACTTGAAAAGAAACCAGACCATGATCTGAGCCCAGGGGACTGGGTAAGAATAAAAGTCCACAGAAGAAGGAATTGCCTGGTTCCAAGGTGGGGAAGGCCAAGACAAGTCATTTTGACCACAACGACTGCTGTGAAGTGCGCTGGTGTGAAAAATTGGATACATGCAAGCCACACACTGAGAGTTCCAAATCCAAGAGACGGCACTGGAAAAGAATACTTTGAAGAATCAGATTCCAGTGATGATGCAGACAGTGAGGCAGTAAGAAGGAAAAAGAATCCTGAAAGTGGGGAAAGTGAGTCAAGAGAAATTTTCATCCCACCAGAAGAGGTTCTGAAGAAAACAGTGCAAACTGCAGAAACAAGTTCAGACTCAGAGGAATTGCCTGAGGTTCCAATTGACAGTGACCAACACAAAAAGAAAGAAAGAAAAGAAAAGAACATTCCAACAGAAGAGATACCTGAATCACATGAGGAAATTGGACAAGTTCCACCTGAGATAAATATTGAAGGAAAAGGGACAGACAAAGACAGTGAGGGACAGATTGCGGAAAAACCCAGAGGAGGTGTAGGGAACATCTACAACAAGCTAGGTGAAGGGACAAGTAGACAGCAAGAAGATTGCGTGTCGGAGACCCGAGAAGGGACAGAAGTAGGGAAATCTCAATTAGTGGAAAAAGAGACTGTTGGAGAAAAGGAAGTTGTTGGAGAAAAGAAAGCTGTTGATGTACAAGAGGTAATCGAAACAGAGTCTGATGAAAGTGACAATGAAATACATGGAGGACGAGTTCTGAGAAAGAGAACTTGGCTTGGAGAAAGAAACAATAAAGAAGGAAAACAAAAGAGAAATGCGAAAGGTGATCTTTGGCCAAATAAGAGAAAGAGACTGAGGTATAGACTGACACGAGTTAACTCTTCGAGAGCTGAACAAGTGAACGAAGTGTCAAGTCAAAATCCTACCAAAGAAGAGGAAACAGAGATACCTGAGAGAACTAAAAGAGTCAGAAAACCAAACCAGAGGTACAAGTCACCGGAATGGACGTATGTGGCACTGCCTGAAGAAGGAGACAGCCAAGGAAGTCCAGAGGAGGCTTTACTGAAAGAGGTTGCTGAAGAAGAAGCTGTGGGAATCCTGAGAGTTATCTTGTCCGATATTGGAGAAGAGACGGATGTTCAGGACCTGATACAGTTTGATGATGATGAAGAGACAGTGAAAAGTGATGAAAATCCAAATTGAGTAAATCCAAGGAAAATCACTTGGAGAAGAGAAGAAAAAGAAATACTAAAATTAGTAGATTGTAATAATCAGTTGGGTACTTGCTGCCCTTAAAAGTTCAGTAGAGGAGTAGAAGAGGCTAAACCAAAAGACACGGTCAAATTAACAAAATGGCTAACACTGAGAATAAAAGTAGATGTACCTTTCTGAAAAGATGGTGCAAAATGTGCTGCTGCTGTACAGGTTTATTAATGCTGCTTTGGAGCGTGATTTCATTTAAAGTCACTATAGACACTTTAGAAGGTCATACTGAGAACAAGACTAATATAGGGAAGAGTCCATTAAAGGTAGTACCAACTAGAACTAGTAATGTACATATACATAAGGATAGGTCAATTAACGATTTTTCTAGCAATGTTTTTTCTAAATTGTTGTATGAGTACGTAAAGACAATGGAAGTAAGGGATTGCTATGTCTGCATGCAATTACCTGCCTCTGTTTCGGAAGGAGTGACTTATCATCATCTTCCGGCTACGTATGGAATTTCCTGTAGTGTGTTGATTAGTATATTTTACCAGTTAGGGAAATTAGATTATAATATGTCTAATGTAGATAATATTCTTGGGCAGTTGCCTATGAATAAAGCACTGAATCCTGCAAAAGAAGCTAACACTTTAGGTGAGATTTTTTTAGAAACCAAAGAATTAACTTTAGAATATGTTTTTAGAAACAATTTAACTTGCAGTTTGAAAGTAGAGGAGAAGAATTTTCTAGACATGGTTGAGAGAAGAAGGTTGAACATGCACAAGAAAGCAGAAGGGCATAAAATGAGTGACACAATGTGGGATATTGAGAAAGAAAAGGAGCTGAAAAATGGAGCCAGTCCAACTATGGCTATAGATGCCCCACAGAAAGGAAAACTGTGCATTACCAGGAAGAGATCCCAGTATGATTATTATTTCATAGGGACAAGTGAGTGCCATGATACATACTTTATTGCAACCGGATGGGGATTTAGAGGAGGAGAAGATCCAGTTTTCCCGGGAGTGTATTATATTTGTGGGAACAAGGCTTATTACCGTTTGCCTGACCATTGGTTTGGTACATGTTATGTTGGCCTGGTCTTTCCAAAGATTTTTCACATGGATAGAGTAGATGATGCTGAACATTCTAACACATTAACACGCTATAGAAGAGAAACATGGACAGAAATTGTAGGAGATATTTTTGGAGCTTTAATTCCAGCAGTGGGAATTTCTTTGAATGCATTTGGCATTCGGAAGCTGTCAACAGTGGTGGATCGCTTGTCAACAAGCACCGCTGGAGGCTTTCTTTTGGTTAATACAGAAATGGTTGCTTTGCGTGCTATGGCGATGCAAAATCGACTTGCCCTTGACATTCTTTTGGCAAAAGAGGGTGGAGTCTGTTGAATGCTGAAAGTTCAACATTGTTGCACTTACATTCCTGATGAAATTAAAGATCTAAAAGTTTATATCAAAAATATTACTGATTTGCATGAAGAATTAGTACCACTGGAAGCTGAAAGTATCTGGACTAAAATGGCTAATAAGATGATTGCTATCAAAAACTTTGTAGCTAAAATAGGTAGTACCATATTTGGTAAGATATTATTTCCATGAACATGTGTAATTGTTGCATTATTGATCCTTAGATCAGGATGTATGTGTTGAAGATATAGAAGAAATAAAAAGAAAATCACAAAAGAAAATGTTAAAAGGAGACAAAAGAAACCAGAAAGAGATCCACAAGAAATAGAATTAGAAGAGCTGAGAGAAAGCATGTATATAGAAACTAAAAAGGAAGATGAGATGGAAACTAGGGTTTAGAAACATGAACAAGAACGAGAAGATATTTTGAATTCTTCCAAAAGGGGAAAACTAAATTGATTTTTTGGGGGGTTTTGATTTTTGTGGTGATTATATATCACCAAAGGGGGGATTGATGGAGCAGGGTTTTTTCTTTAAAACCGAATACCTGTTTCATTTTCGCATGTTATAACTAAAAGTACTACTGATTAATTATTAATTATTAAAAGTTTGTCAAATGTTGTCTAATCAACCTTATTAACAAGAGAATTACACGTGGGAATGCTATTGCATGGCTAAATAATAAGTGAACTAAGTTGGTGAGCAAACTGACAGAAATCGATGTTGCTTATGTGATGTTATTGTGTTTGCACTTATAATTAATATGCATTAATGGCTTTTGATGTCGCAAATGGATAGATAAATACACACACATAAGGGTATTAGCAGGGGAATAACACTGTATAATCATTTCCGTGCAGTAATTCTGTTTTATGTTTATTTTTGCTTAAGTTGTCCTATGTGGCCTACCCAAAAATGGCTGCCATCTACAGCCTGCACTCGAGTAGATGGAAATTTACAAAAAGGCTTCGTTCTGCCTGTGTCCTTGCACCTCTGATGAACTGAAAAGCCATAAGCATGATGACAAGTCCGGGACATCTGCCAAGAGCCCCTGGAAGACGGAAAAAGTTGATACGAACTTGATGTGAACCCACTATTGAAACAAATTCACCTAGTAGAGACATCCGTAAAAGTAACATATTAGTCATGGACGTTCAATTCTGCTATTCATTATTTGGGACATTCTATGCGTGAGAAAGTCTAGCAGAATATCGAAAAAGTACCAAGATGACATTATTTCCGCCATTCATCCGTTCTGAATAAAGAAATGTAACTTTATAGAATGTAAATTTTAGTATAAATAATAGTAGACTAGAGAGGTCTAGCGCTACTTCTTCCCGAGCTGATGATGCGAGGTCCCTATGCTGACGGAGAGGACGATGACTCTACATGACTGCAGAAAACTCTAATTCTTCTACAGAGGACCGGTTCTGACTTAGGATCTGACATTTAGACAGAATAGGTAAATATGAGAGAAATGAATTTTGCATTTAATTGGCTTTTCCTACAATTTTAGATAAATGAACAATCTGTTTGAATTCCTGTCTCGGGTGGTTATTTCTTGTCATGTTTATTGAATATTATTTGTGTAATCTATGAAATGTTCTTGTTAGATCTACAGCAACTAGCTGGTCGCATTGAGCTCAAAGTACAGGCAGATTAGATAGAGTTCATGTGAAAGGTGTTTTCTCTTTTACAGGGCACGGATAGAGTGATTTAGGGTAAATGTTGGTGTAATGGGCCCCACCAGCGTGTGATGTGTGTAAGCGTGTGTGACTGTGAGATCACTCCGTCCGTGGAAGTAGAGGGGATTCAGAAGCTCTGATCTGCACCATATGACCGCCCTTCAGTCCATCCGCCAGCTTAAAATTCCAGCAGTCAGACCCACAGCCGTCCGAGAGAAGACTACCGCCTCCACCAGGATCAAAGATTGCAGTTGTATGCCTGAATGGTGGCTGGGCTGAGGCAGGCACTTCCATCAGGATTACAATGTCCCTTCGGACACCTTATCATGGCGGGAAGACCGCCATGTAAAGGCTGTCAGAAGGCATATTTGGGTACCCAAACAGGACCTCCATCCATCGTGGGCCTACGTAAAGTGGCCCAGGCTCACATGTAGTGTCCCCTCTCACCTCCATGCATCGTGTGCCATGCATGACATGGTCCATGGACTTGCAGGAGGTGCTCCATACCACGGCGGCTTGTGCTGCAGACCTTTTCCTTGGTTGCAGCACAAGTTGCTGTGATACGGGGCACTTTTCTAACCCCCAGCATGGTGGTCACATCGAAATGTGATGGTCAGACCACCACCTGCTTTTCAGACGGCTCCTTACCGTCATAATAGCAGGCAGCAGTCTGACCAACCGCTATCAAAATCAGCTCCAAAATTCTATGGAATTCAAGAGATTTGGCATAGTAGACCAAATTCACAAAATAATGACTATTAGACCTCTCAGCCTTAGGATGGACTTTCCCCAACATTGTTGCCTTTCTCCTCCATTTTTACTGATCTTACCTTTGTTGGCCTTAGGAATCTGTGCACCTTAACACTCACAACCAGACCTAAAGTGTGTTACCTCTACCCTTTAAGCATGGTGAAATAGACTTACATCCAATTGCCACATTCTATTTACTTGTAAGTCCCTAGTAAAGTGGTACATCAAATACCTGGGGCATGTAAATTAAATGCCACTAGTGGGTTTGCAGTACTAATTGTGCCATCCACCTACGTAGCTTGAAAAAATGTCCAAGGCCTCCCTTTGCAGTCTGTGTGTGCAGTTTAATGTGCCATTTCGACCTAGCAAGGTAAACCTCTAGTCAGGTCTAAAGCTTCCTTTTTAATACATATGTCAACCTCTAAAAAAGGTAATAAACATCCAATCAGGAAAGGTGGAGTGTATTTAAAAAGCTGGAGAAATACTGTTAAAATTGACATGTCCTGGTATTGAAAAACTCTTACATTTGTTTTTTACTACTGCAAGACCTACCTCTCCAGATGAATAACATTGGGTTAACTTATTACATTCAATAAGTATGACTTTTAAATGCGATCAGACCGGAATGTCAAGTTTGTGGTCTAAAGAATTGTATTTTAGAACCCTCTTTAATTACAAAGTTGGGTTTAGGTCACAATTCTGAAAATGGCCCTTCTAGAAAGTTGGCATTTTCTTGTCCAAGCTATTTGGTACCTGTAGCTTGACACCTGCATCACATGACTAGGTGTAGATGGCAGTTGTATTTGTATATTGCTCCCAGACAGTGAGACAGAGGAGCATAGGTGTTGGCAGGATGGGCCATCTCTGACTTAATGAGGGGGAGAAGCTGTTACCTACTACACATGTACATCACAAAGGCTCTGCCTTAGCACACTCACTAAAGGTTTGACACAAGTGTATTGTGGCTCAAGACAAGCTGGGCCAGGGCAGGGAAGCAGGTCATTACAAACACCTTTGGAGGTGGCAACCTCCAGAAACTTCTCATACTTCAAAGTGGGCACCAGGTACAAATATTGGACACTCAGGTCCAAGTCTTTAATACACCTCTTGACTGGTGAAAGACTAAGGATAACTGCTGTGTTACTCTGCAGGAATGAGTGCCACTCTGCTTCTCTGCTGCCCTGTGCCCTGAGTAAAAGGACTTGTTCTGCATCTTGAACCCAGGACCATTAGAGTGACCCCAAGGGCTTATTGGCTGGCTACCTCAGGGACAGAAAAGGCTCCAACCAACTTGAACCCGGCACCTGGACTCTAGTCTGCTGTGAGCTCTACCCCCCATGTAGGCTCACCCCCAATCCTGGACATTTGGAAATGGGCCTGAGGTGCTCTGCCAGCCCAGCTTTGGTCCTGTGGCCAGAATCAACACAGTGTGATGCATCTCCTCACAGCCCTGCTTCGGAACCACTGCTGCACAATGAAGTCCCGACTCAAACCTCCCATCACAGCCTGCAATCTCCTTGAAACCAACGCTGTGCAACACATCCTTGACGCAGGCCATCACATCACAAGCTGCTCATTGACAGCCTCCTCATGTTATATTCCCCAGTTAGGCCCATGTAGCGAAGCAACTTATTTCTAACATTGTCCTCACGAATAACATTTCCAAGCTCTGACCTTTTGCATACACTTGAATGCACAACAATGTTGGATTAGTTTCTCTAAAACTAAACTTGTTTTACATCTAGCTGTGGGAAACACTATTGCAGCGCCCTGAACATCACGCACAATGTCTCATTCCTTACTACATAGAAATGTCATCACTATCTTCATCCACGAGGTGACAGTGCTATCTACATATCCACAACATCACTAATGTATGCGTACATCGCAAGGCTTTCTTTATAAAAGATGGGCATCCTGATAGATTAGTAGAGGAGGTACTTCCGCTGGCCCAGAGGGTCCTCACATGCTGAGAAATTACCACACAGCCGCCTGACATCTCATGAGGGGTGTCCAGTTTGAGACCAAGACGGTGTCCTTCACTCTATCCTATCAGGAAATGGGGTTGGATCATCCCTTGGGGGGATTCTTGGTGTTACACCTACACACAATCTGGGAACACAGAGTAAGGTTCGCATTGTAGGAGTACACCTGATTACCGCCTTGTTTTATATACCTGCATATATATATTGCTTTAGCACCATGGTAGAACTCAACCTACTATTTACGCTTTTGGTGCTTGTAATCACGTTTATCTGCTTCTGTCTCCTAATCATTGCAGCACATGTGTTTTATGCAAGAATAGCGTTCGTTCAATAAATATTATTGAAAACATCCCACTGTGTATTCTCTGTATATTTCTCTGAGAACAAGTGAGCACAAGTTTCTGTACTGTTTCCACGATCCCTGATGGGACAGGGCTGTCAAGTTTAGTGGTTGCCAGAAACCATTTGCTCCCTTTTAGGTTAGGGGGGCTCATGGTGGTACTGTGAGCTAGCTGGTCTATAGGCCAGCATATCCTACGGGAGTGTCTAGAATCAGTCTTAACACCAAGCCTTTAGGCTATGTTGTCTGAACAATGTGCACATCCTACAGATTGGTAGGAAATACAAAACACTCAAAGATGACTCCATATCGCATCCCCACAGCTTCGTCGGAACCACTGCTGGGCTCTGCATCTTCGATGCAGGATTTCATAACGTTCCGCAACCAGAATTCAGGTGGCTTAAATTGATCCCTGTATCCAGCCTGTGCTCCATTGCGGTTGGGCTGAACTTGTGACTTGATCCTGGTCTGGCACAACCAGATACCCACAGTTGCCGCTTATTGTTTCTATGTACTATTTTTACTTAAATCTTTAAAATTGCATATCTCTGGTTATACTGATTGTATTTTTTGTCATTTTGGTGTCAACTAATTTAATAAATTCTACTAAATTTTTTCTAAAATGGTGTGGAATTGTTTCTTGTGTTATGTGTTCACTTTAATACTGTTTGAAGTGCTGCATAAAACTCTGCGCATCGCCTCTAAGTTAAGCCCGACTGCTTTGTGCCAAGCTACCAGAGAGTTAAGAAAAGGTTAATTTGGGGTTTGCTTGTGACTTCAACCTGACAGAAATTGTGGCTGCTGCTTGAGTATGATTTCACCTCCCTCATATAGTAACCCAATTTCCTACAGTGACAAATTTGTTCAGTGACGGAAATGTTTGTATATCGTCAAGGTAAAATTGGATTTAGAATAAGTAAACTTATACATACCTATATATACATACTTTTAGAAATTTTTAGTAGTTGATATTCTGGCTACAATACTTTGTAAGGGCAATATTTTTGTTACAGATAGACTGACACACACCTCCAAATAGGAAATGTGTCAAAGGACAAATTTACTATGATTTGCCTCAACGCAAACTAATGTTTGCTATTTACTAAGCCATGCAAAGACACTTTGCATTGTTTTGTGTGATTTAGTAAATACAAAGTAAAACAAGACAGTGCATAGCACTGCATTGCGTTCACCTGAATTGGGAAGGCATTTCTTAGGTGGAGCAGGGGTAGTCCCATGCATTCACCCATGGATTTTGGTGCCTTCCTAGATTTACTACAGCTATTACATATGAGAATGAGTCAAAATGCTACGCCTTCTCAAGTGAGGCATATTGAGGAGAAATATTGTTATTTCTTTTTTCCATGTGTGCTTCATTCTGCAGCACAGATAGAAAGATAGAAAGAGATATATGCCTCTAAAGATTGTTTTTGTGCAGCAAGGTATCCCTTTGTACACTAAATCTATCCTGCCCCGAAGTAACTCAGGAACCATTCCACCATGGTGCAAGAGCGCCTGCATTGGTGCTAGGCAGTCTCAAGTGCACCAGTGCAGGGAAGGAGCTGAGGAGCCCCATATCTTAGTAGAGATGGATCTTTTCAGCTCTCTCTCATCACGCAACACAGCACAGTAACTTGCCTTACTGTACTGTTTTGCATGAATTTTAAGTAAATCTGCCAAAAGTGTCTGGTTGCATGTATCAGACAGCAGCCATCTCCAATTACTAATTCAATTGGGGTCATTGGGGAAACGGCTTTTGTCTAACTGGTTGGCAAAATATTTTAATCAAACTACTCAATTTACTTTAACTAGAGAGTACATAATTTAAAAGGAGATGCTGTTGCCTCAAGTCAGATGCCCTATTTCTGTGAGAAATAGTGAAATGCAATTAAAGAAAATAGCATTGGAGGAAGATGGAATAATTAATTACATACAAGACAAATAGTTCCTTTGAAAGCCTATCTAAAGCTAAAGTAAATTCTTGGAAAATAAGAACTGTAAAGAATAATAATTTATTTGCTAAAAATACTATCATTCTGGAAGGCGCTATGGCGGAATATTGTAGAATTATGAACACAAATAGAACGTTATGGTATGTTATGTTATGTTAAAGAGTCTTGTAGAGTGCATGGCTGCCCCAGCAACGGGGCTTCCCAGTGCTGAACCCAGAACAGAGGTATAGAGACTGTATACACCAAAGGAAGAACAAAAGAGGAGGAAGGCTTGTTGGAGAAGAGCCAAGTCTTAAGTGATATCTAAAAACCCAGATGGGTCTGGGTTTCCCCAAGGGAGATAGGCTGTTTGTTCCGTAGGGCTGGGACAGGGTTCGGAAACAGCGTCTACCCATTCTTACCTTCTTGACCTGGGGAACAATGGCCAGGTTAAGGTTGGCTGACTGGAGAGGTCAGGGAGGCAAGTAAGGGGATATTAGATTGTCGAGAATTGGAGCCTCCTGGGAGTGATGAATGTTGTGGGCAATGCTCAAGGTCTTTAAGTGTATGCGCTTATCCGCAGGTAGCCAATGTAGCTTCAGGTGAAGCCGGGAGGCACAGAAGAATTTTGGGAGGGAGAAGAGCAGCCTTTCTACTGCATTTTGGGCAAGCTGAAGCCTTTTTGTGACGGCTTTGTTGGCTCCTTGGTACAGGACATTACAGTAATCTAGGCAAGACAATATTAGGGCTTGGCCTAGTGCAGGGGGCAAATAAGCCAACAATGGGTTTGATGCTTCTCAGAAGACCCAAACCAGTTCCTGTCAGTGATTTGGCTTGGCACTTAAAGGCAGGAGTTTTGTCCATCCAACTCCTAGGTTTTTGATACCCAGCTTAGGCTTAGGTGGAGGACCAAGAGTGATCTGCCACCAATGGTCTTATCAGGTCTTATCAGGAGTGGGTGTTTTTGCCTAACATGAGAATTTCGGGTTTGTTGGCATTTAATCTCAGGTAGTTGTTGTTCATCCACTTAGCAATAGCAAGCATTCCTTTTTGGAAATTGGCCATGTCTTGCATTGTGGTCTGTGAAAGTGGTAGAATGAGCTGGATATCATCCACGTATGATACATGTGTGAGTCCCAAAGATTTTACCACCTATGCAAGTGGTTGAATATAAATATTATATAAGGAAGGGATCAATGAGGAGCCCTGGGGGGGACTCTGTGGTTCAGAGATTGCTGAAGGGATGCAAAGGGGAAGAGATTACCTAGAAAGAGCGCTCACTAAAAAAGGAGGAAAACCAGGACAGGGCTGACCCTTGAATTGCGATGTCCTGTAGGAGCAGCAGAAGTGAAGTGTGTAAGACCATGTCTAACACTGCCCTTCAGTCCAATAGGATTAAGGACAATAACTTGCCCTCATCCAGGGAACTGCAGAGTTTCTCTGCTACTGCTAAAAGTGCAGCTTCAGTGCTGTGGGTGGGTCTAAAGCCATTTTGGGACAAATGCAGTATGTGGTGCTCTGTCAAAAATCTGCTGATGTATTTCTCAGTTACCTTGGCCAGAAAAAGGTAGCAGGGAGATTGGATGGCAATTTTCAGGCTTTGAGGTATCCAGAGAGGGTTTAAGCAAGACAATGACTATGGCATGCTTCCAGAACGAAGGCACTAAAGCAGAGGTTAGGGACAGATTAATGGTTTCTAGAAATGCTGAAGTAAAAGACTCAGAAGTTGAGAAATGAGGTCTGGTCTGATGGGGTCATCTGGAGTGCCAGATTTAACCTGGCTGCAGAGGTCTTTTAAAAAGGACGTGCTAAGGATAGGGAAAGAGCTCAGTGTAGCCTTAGAACTGATGTTCTCTGATGAGGCAGTACCGTCTGTCAGATCGGAGGACAGGTTTGAGGAAGAATGAGAGTAAATGTCCTCGATTTTGCCAGTGAAGTAGTCTACTAATTAATCACAGTGTTCATTTGAGGCTTCTATGGGCTTAGCCAATAGAGTTGGCTTCATTAGACTGTTGACTAGATTTAAAATGTCTTTGGTGAGATTGTTGCTTTTGCTTATTGTATTAGAAAGAAACTCAGACCCAGTCTTCATAATCAGTTTGTGATACATTTTAACAGCTGACCTTTACAGTGCTTTTGCTGAAGAATCATTGGATTTGCTCCAGGCCACTCAACATTAAATACATTTTTTGGCAGTTACGAGGGTCTCATTGAACCAAAGGGCGGAATGTTTTTTATTGGCCAAGCCCTAATGGGAATGGATGAATACATTGAGAGCTGAGGTGAGCCATGATTTTAGCATATTATCAGCAGCTTCCACATTGAAGGCCAACTAGGGAGGACTGACATGGACTAAATTGCCAAATTCCTGCACATCCAGTTTCTGCCAGGGTCATTTCAGATTGGTGTTCGGGGCCAAGGTGGAGTCCCTGCATGAAATGCAGATGGACATAGTGATCAAGTGGGGGTCAGTCCACGTCATGGGCCAAGGGGTCGAAACCTGCAGGTTGCTTAAGATGGAAAAGACAAGATCAGGGATGTGGCCAGAGGAGTTAGTTGCACCTATGACTAATTGGGACAATTGCATAGGTGTAAGGTCATCCGAAATGTTTCAGATATCTCCATCATGGACTGAATCAAAGTGAAGCTTAAGGTCACCAATAATCTTAAAATGTACGTGTTTTATGACTCGCAGGGATAGGAAGTTTGGAAGTGCTTTACTCAAGGTTTTAGATGGGCTTGGGGAGGCAGTAAATTAGAAGCCCAGAAAGAGTGAAGTTATTGATAAGGAAAATTTTAAAGAGGGCACTTGACTGATGCATTGGATTAGGCTGCAACCTAGCGCTGCTTTGTAAACAGTGGCTAGGCTACCTCCTCTGCCATTGGTTATGTTGCAGTTCTTAAAGTTGCAGCCCAATGGGGGTGCTAATGCAGCTCTTTTACGGCAGACTGCCTTAGACAAGTTTCCATAAGAAACAATTTGTCTAGTAAGTGATCCTGAAAAAAGTCAAAGATGTCAACATGGTGGGGAACCAAGGAGCGGCAATTGATACTAAATAGAGTAAGCAAGACAGGGCATAGTTGCATGAAAGGTGTAGGAGTGGCAGAATCCCCAAGTATGTTAGGTTTAAACCCACAGGAGTTGCACCTAAAGGATTTCTCCCTTTGAAAACTGTTCTGTGGGCTTAGCTTTAGGGACTGGAGTTTGAGCGACAGCCATGGGTTTCCAGCTCTCAGGTTAAGTAAAATAAGGCGCATCTTTTAAAATAGATTGCAGGTTGAGATTACAACAATAGTACCTGGTTTCATATACCTAATCCCACACTAAATCAAGTTTAATTTGAAATGTAACGATGGCTATGACTGTTTAACCTACACTCGGCCAATCGCATCTCACTAGAGGCACATGTTTTTAATCTTTGTTCACATGAAGAAAAACACAAATTCCCTTTGTGGGGACAGAAAACAAACCAACAATAATTCAAGCACCATAAATGAAGCCAATCAGACAGCTATGCACACAAACCAACGGACAGACAATCATTCTCACAGACAAATATGCATATATGTATCCATGTATAGAGGTCAGCATGCATAAAAAGACCTGGGCAAACAGACCAGCAGATATATAGCCACTTACCGACATAGCTAAACCGATACATTGAAAATCATGCATGCACCAATAGCACACCCTCATGCAAATCATGTTCCTAATCTTCAAAGACGTGATAACTCCTAACCTCTATTTTAAGGGCAAGAAACAAAACACTCCCTCTGAAATATTTTATGTTGCATATTGAGGACACAGTTGAATTTCAAACCAATGAAATTTTAGATAACAGGGAAAACAATGGTATTGGCCAGTATATAGCCTACCCAATTTGCAAAATAGAGGGTTAAATTAGATTTCGTTTTTGTAAAATGTCTTAGTCATGCCACCTTGAGAAGGAGCCCCATTAACTCGGAGCAACACCTAAACATCACTTTCAAACTCCCCTTCTCGGGACCCCTACCCTCAACTCTTATTTCTAAATTCTACACAAGTACACATAATAGGAAACATATCAGTAGGGCAAACATTGAGCCACTAAAAGAAAGGTGTGCTACCTCAGCTCAAACACACTGAAGATTGTTTCAATCTGTGACCACTTTAATTACCCCTTCTAAAACAGAGCCCGAATATTTCCCCACAGTCTTTTCCCTAGGCAGACAAGCAAGGGCCATTCTGACCTCCTCGAGGGTGAGACCTGCATCGAGTTCTTCGGCCAGTACATCCCCTAACCTTGGAATTGGCAGAGATGACAAAAAATCAGTAATACGCTCTGATTCGGGTCGCTGATGACTACAATATGCCCACTCCAGGTGTTCTCTAAGGGCATGCACAATACCGCTCTGTATGTATACATCACGCCCCCAGGGGGGACTTAAGATGAAGAATAGGAGAACTGGGTGTTTCTAAACGTAGTGTCTAAGTCAAAAGCTGCCCGAACTGTTCCCCTCCCTATACAATAACTGTCAATAAGACTTCAGGGTATAGTTCTTAAGTCTATCCCTTACAGAGACTACCTGACAATGGGTCATCATTTCATCCTACCGTACTTCCAAGTCATCTGGGGGGCTGCTGAATCTCAGCCAAAAATCCCTCCTTCTGGAGACCTTCCACATGCAACGCCTACCACACCCCACAAGAGAGGCCGACACACCTTCCCAGTAAGACGGCCTTCATCGCCTCCCATTCCATCACCTGGCTTTGAGTAGAAGTCCAGTTGAGGTCAAATTATTCTGCAAGGACACACAGAAGTGTTTACCTGCCCACAGGATCCTGTAACACCTCAGTGTGAAATTTCCAAGCAAAGGGGGATCTGGGGCCATCCCCTCATTTAAGCACACGCCACCAGAACATGGTCAGTGAGATAAGGGGACAGGTGTGTCACCACCAATACTCTAGGATCTAAATGGGTTAGGAGCAGGATATGATCAATGCTACTAAAAGTGCCATGTGTTGGAGAGTAGCATGTCAATTCCTGACTAGTCGGATGTGACTCCCTCCAAACGTCACAAAACCCCAATTGTGTTTTAACCTCCTACAGTGTGGATGTCATCTTTGGCTTAGTGTGTAGTCGAAGGGGGTGGTGATCAAAGGCACCATCCATTATGCAATTAAAGTCCCCGACCTACAGCAGTCCAGAGTCAAAAGCCGGGGATATAACATCATGTAGTGTTAAATAAAAGACTTCATCATCCGTATTGGGCCCACAGGAGTTAACAAGGGACACTTTAGCAACATCCAACCTACCTTGCAGCAACACATACCACCCCTGTACATCTGGCTCAATGTAGGTCAGCACAAATGGCATTCCAGTGGCAACCAGACCAGCACCCCGTGAGAAGGATGAGCAATTGGCATAGTAAACCTGCCCCCTCCATTTCTTCACTAGTTTCGTAGCCTCAATGTCAGTAAGGTTGGTCTCCTGCAAACATGCTACATCAACACTGTGCCTCTTAAGCCGCGATAACACCCTATCCCACTTTTTATAGGATCCCAATACCAGCACATTCCAAGTGAGGAGATTACACTTGCTCGAGACAGTCATTTTGTCTGAACACTAGATGGCTAAACCGTGTACCCCAATGAACCTCTAAAACCACAAAACAAACAACCCACCTGAAGCACTCCCCATCCCAGACAAGTAACATCAAACAAAATCCACTTACATGTCCATTGGAATCAGAGTGCCAGGACTTGCACCATCGCTCATCCAAAGCAGACAAAAAGAACCCCCCCACAGCATATGAAGGAAGCCCCCGACTGCTCGAAAAGCAATAAATAAATGATGCTGGAACAAATGAATGCAATCACATTAGCACCCCCACAGGTGTAATAATACAACACTGAACCACACATTTGCATAATAATCCCCCCTCCCAACACCCTGAAGGGATGAGTCCCTTGTAAGCAGTCATACAATACTCTTCAAGGATCCTCCAGGCAAACCCCCATGGCCATTCACCCCTCATGCACAGAAACGTATACAGGCCCTCACAACTGTTGATCCACATGTCAGTCGCCAAGCACACAGTCCTCCCTGAGCACATCCACAGCAGCATGGCCCTTCCATGCAGGTCTTACAATCAGAAAAACAAAAGCAGCCATCAATCAGGTCCCAGTGTCAGCAATGATGTCACCAGTATGTGAAGGAATATCAGAGTCTTTGCCACCCTGGAAGGAAGCACCACCCTACATCTCCAACTCCCACTGCAGCTCCATCACCTCCGTGTCCATGATGCTATAGTACCAGAACACCATGCAGCCTGAGCCCCTTTCCGCAGACAGTGGAGCACACCTAGATCAGAGCTGCACACACCGCTTAGCACTGGCATGGAATGGTTCAAATTCTCTTAGGGGACGTCCCCGGGGTGAATCCGACATGTCGAGCCGGGTGCTCAAAGAAGTGTGACTTTCAGGGCACAATGACAGGAAGCTTAGCTGGTTAAAGGAGCCTATACTTAAGATCCATAGCTCGGAGTCTTTTCTTAACTTCCAAGAATGTTTTATGATGCTCCTGCACTTTTTGCATATAGTCAGGGTAAATGTTCTCAAACTGGGGAACTGGAGCCTCCCCGGCAGCCTGCAGGTTTGCATCTCTATCTCTGTAATTCAACAAGCAAGCAATGAGTGCTCAGAGGAGCACCCGGAGGAGGAACCGGTGCCAGGGTCCTCTGCACTCATACAATAGCAAAGGTAGTAGAAAACCCCGTTGGCCGCAGGTCGTTATTCACCAACTGCTCCAGGAAATGCTACACTGGCTGCCCCTCCACCAACTCTGGGAAGCCCCGCAGGCATATATTTTTTCCCCTTGAGTGGCCCTCAGCATCCTCAATGGTCCCAGTGGCAGTGGTCAGCTGCGCTCCCTGCTGCTTGAGTACTCACACCTCCTTCTGAAGAGATATAATGTTAGATCTGCATTGCCAACTTTACCTGCCACTTTTTGCAAATCCATACAGAGCAGATTTACTTCAATGGACACTCATGCAATATCCTCCTCTAGGGCCACCTTTGACCCCTGAATGTACTGCTAGACGGCAGCACGCAATGGTTCTCTCTGGCACTCCATCGAGTGCTCTGGCCTAACATAATGACCATGTCTGGTAATTCTCCGAGTTGTCTGGCGTAGGGTAGTGTACGCCATGATGGTGTTACCCTGCAGTTGCCTCTGGGGCCTGTCCTTCCTCATGGTGAGTGTGAGACAATCCAATCTGCCAGTTCCAGATTTGCCCCAAGATATGGGTGAATAAGTGCTCCTCAGCGAGCTTCGGAGTAAGTAACATTCACCACAGGAGGCAATAGGGAAAACCCCCTCCAGCACCTCCAAGTGCAGCTGAGAAACAGGACTCCCAGAACCTCCACACGTGTGGAACACCAGGGTTCCACAAAGGAAGTGGGAACTGCCACTGTTGCTCGAATATGAATTTACCTTGAAAAAACAAAAGACATGAGGCATTTGGCAAAAAAGGAGCAGTTGGTTTAATTAAACACTGAGGACTTACTCAAAATACAATCAATCCGAACCCGGTTTTATACATTTCTTTGGGTATCATAAACTATTTCCATTGACTGAGGACTTACTCAAAGTACAATCAATCTGAACACGGTTTTATACATTTCTTTGGGTATCATATACTGTTTCCTTTGATCCATTTTTGGTAAAGAATGTTGGTCTTGTCTTTGGAGTCATAAATAAGGCACCTGATAACAAACGCATGTGGGTCTCGACCTTGCGTGGACACAATGAGGGCCAGTGGGTAACATGTACAGATGTCTTATATTAGGGGCACGTGATCAGTGCATGTACAGTGTGTGTTGTATTCTGATTGCCTGTGTGTTCCTAATTTCATGTGGCATCTGGCTTTATTTTGTTTTTGGGAATGTGTGTACCCCTCTGGCCACGTGTGCTTTATTGTGGCCAATCTCTCTGGACCATTGTGGTGTTGCTACGCCTATCTGTGGGATTGATCTCAGTTTGTGCGCTTGTCTGCCGGCTACGTGTCACCCCACTTATGACCTATCAATCACTAAAGTCAGGGTTGATGGAGAGTTTATGATGGGCAAATTCCATGATAATGATGTGATCTCGTTCTTATACATACATGTATCATTGTGCACATCAACATTGATTTTTCCAATATTAAGATTCCCCCCGCTAGTGGAATTTTCAACTATATCATCTAAACCATACTTCATGGTAGTCACATTGTTGGGGGTTTGTTGTTCTTCAGTTTTGACAATTGCTACTTTCCTAGTTACTTGTATTCTACTCAATTTGAGGACTGCGTTTTTACAGGAGGAAACCCGCAATTGCAGGAAACCACACAATAACAATAGCAATATAAAAATGGGCAACAATGGCGTGTACAGACCGGTCAGCTACCAGGGGAGCCAGGAGAACCAGTTCACATACCACTCCTCTTCATGGACATCTCTCTCCTCACGCATGTAGAGGCTGCAAAGCTTGGATGGCAAGATTCAGAGTCCCATTGCCCATATCATTGCCTGGGATTAAATTGCAGCAGGATGCACTGGTCTTGTCACACACCCCTTGCTCCATTGCAGTCTTTAAGTCCAATACATATCGATGTTGCATCATCATGAGGTGGATGGCTCTCAGTTCTTCCTTGATCATATTAAAGCCAACCTCAGTGCTATTTATCATCTTGAGCATTTCGCACCTGGTTATCTGCAACTAGCGGGTGTTCAATTTTGTCTCCAATGTGAAGAAGGATATGGAGCCTCCCGCTGATACCTGTGTATCGGGAAACAGTCTGAATTCTTCTGGAATGTCCTTGTACTGAGCCCAGCCAAAATAATCAGCATTTCTTTTTTCTCGAGCCTGATGCGAAAGAGTAATCTTCTTCTTTAGTGGATGCTGGTAAAACTCTGACAGATCATTTCTGGCAATTACCAGGGTTTAGGTGTTCATGGTGGCGAGTAAGCAGAGGCCACACCATCTGGGGATGAGGTGAGTGTAGATGAACTCACTGCATTACCAGTAAGTGTCTATCAGCATGGAGGTGCCCCACTGCATGCCCGGAATGTGTGAGTATAGGGCCACAGTTTTCATTTTTTCCCAGTGGAATGGTTCCTTTACTTCTGAAACACAAGGACCTCATCCCAGGCACAGGGCACTTCAAGATCAAAAGATAAACCCATTTCAGATTACATACAGGAGGGGGAGAGGAAGACAGCAGCTCATCCAGTCGCACTCTTGGGGGATACAAGTATGTAACCTCAGTGCATCACTTCACACACAAGGCATGTACCTTATCAGAGCTCTCACTAGTACCTAGGGCCGGCCCCCATCTCCATCATGGAAGGGGGCACCTGATCCCAAGAATGTGCCAGTGCTGGGTTCTCTGAACAACACCGGCCGCCTCCACCAGCTGATTACCTCTGGTAGTAAGCAGGGTGCTCTCGGCCGCCACCGCTATGGTGGTCCTCGAGTAACAGTCACCACTTCACGCTGGGGAGGAGAGACCCCCACAGGCCGAAGAGTGCCAGATGTTATGGGTGAACCCAGTCTCGCTATCCGTACAGCCTGGGACTCACCGCCCAGCTCTGTCATGAGTTCCAGGAGCCTGGGTGGGGCCTCTGACAAATGTCCCCAAGTTGCCAGCTCTGTAGCGCCATAATATGCTGGCCAGTCAACTTCTCCCCCGTGGGCCATAGGAGCTACAGGGCCTCCATGTCCCACTACGGCAGGTGGGGCTCTTCCCAGAGCCTAGTGCTGTGCCACAGGTAACAATGCCATTGGCAATTCAATCCTACGCCTCACTGCCCAGCTCTGACACAAATCTCAGGTGGCTGGGCAGGGCCTTCAGAGGTATCCCAGCACCGGTGAATGCCCCCAGAGACCCAACTCCGCAAATCCACAATAAACCTGCAAGTTCACTCTTTCCCCTGGGCCACATGAGCAATAAGGCCTCCATGACCCCCCTTTGTCAGGTACGGTGCCCCCCGGAGGCTGGTACAGTGGTGCAGAACAATGAGGTCGGCAAGACGCTCTGTCACAAGTCTTAGTGGGCTGGGCAGGGCCCACAGCCTTCTCCTTGTGTCAGTAAATCCCTTAAATGGGCCGGCTCCTTCAGTCCACAACAATCCTGTGAGCCTGCTCCTTCCCAGTGTCCACAGGAGCCACAAGTCTTTGCCCACCCCTCCCGATCCAGGATTAATGCCGCAGGGAGCAATGAAGTTGGCAGGGCACGTTTAGGTTGTGGCCCCCCTGAAGTTCATGCCATACTCCCCAAGGGTCTAGAACGCCAGCAGGCCAACCAGGCTTCCCTCAGGGGTGGGGAGATGCAAGAACTGTGTCATAGCAGCAGGATAGCTGCAAAACATTGCGGGATGCCGCAGGATTAGGTGACGGGGAGACGGACCTCCCTAGAGTCGCATCCTGTCAGCAATCTTGGTTGGCCATGCCTCCTCGAATTTCAGTTTAAAGCTGCTTTAGTCAGATGGCAATGGCAGGCCTGAAGCCATGTTATACACTGTACTCGGTGGGACAATGGGTGCTGCACTCTTCTGCTGTCATTTAACTTACAGGCCTGGGTGTTTTTTTACACCATATATCAGGGAGTTATAGGCTAGTTAAATATGCCAAAGCAGGGTATACCAATTTCATCATGTTAAGAGGAGAAGCATATGTTCTTTGCCACATGTTAGCAGGAGCAATGCTTAATTTGCACAAGAATGAGTGCTGGTGTCAAACTCTTCTCAGAAACCCACGGCCAATGCAAATAAAAGTTGCCATGACAAATACCAAGGTTGCATAGTCTTAAATCTACTTCATGCCTTTCAGTTCACTGCCAGATAATCCCTGCCCCTTTATCTATATTGATGATGGATTTGTTTAAAAAGAATATATTATAGATACATTGATATTTTTATTTTATAATAATAATAATAAATGAGAATATATTTTTCTAATTGGTGCACCTTTTTGTCTGTCTGTCTTTGTATGTGCCTCTTATCTTGTTATATTAATTATTAGTTGCCTGAGCTCTTTCTACATTTTATGTACTTTAGACCTGCCTTGGGCAAATATTCTTGTAGCAGGGGATCCCTTTTTTCTTTACATTAATTTTCCTTTATCTTGCTCTTGCGTGTTCTTGCTTTCTCCTTTTGTGATGGTTTTTTCCTCTTTCTCTTCCTCCTTCTTTCTGTGTTATTTCCTTTCCTGCTCTCTTAAATGTCTAATGCAGAAACATAAGTGCCTGTCCTACAAAATGAGTGTTGTATGCCCCCACCGGCAGCAACCGACCCAAATTAAGCACTGAGCAAGACACAAGTACACCAAGTTATACAGTGTGCAATAATAGTTATGGCACAGATCTAGCTGTGCACCATGCACAAGGGATCAATTTCCTAGAGGGACATTGGGGCATATCAACAAGGGCTTTATCTCTGCTTTTTTGGCTTTAAAAGCCAGAAAAGGAGAGATAAAACTAGCGCCCTATCAACAACAGGGTGCTAACATGCAAATTTGCATGTTAGCACCCTTTTACTCTACGCTTCCCCTTGCATCTCTAATGAGATACAAAGGGGGCGTTCCAGAGTAAAATAATAGGAGAAATGTCGCTAAGCGACATTTCTCCTATTATCAAGAATGTCGCTAACTCTTTTAGAGACAAAAAAAGCAGCGCTAACCGCGGTTAACGCTGCTTTTTTACGTCTGGTATTTTTCTGACTTAGCCATGATATCCTATGGAAGGAGGATATCATGGCTAAGTTTGCCTGTCCCTATCAACAAGGTAACGTGAGATTATCGCTGGGTTTCCAGCGATAATCTCACGTTAGCCTGTTAGCGTGAGGATTTTTATCGCTGATGAGATAAGCGTTGCTAATAGCACGCTATCTCAGCGATAAAAATTCACGCTAGCCGGCGATAATTATCCTAGCGCTAAGTGCGCTTAGAGATAATTATCGCCGGTTGTTGTTGATATGCCCCCATGATGGGCTATCAAAGAAAATAAGAATTACCAGGGAGTTCTGTAATTCTGGTCCCGATTCCCCTGGTTACTCCTCATTTCTGTAGGGATTTTAACCATGGGATTTCGTCTGCTGTAAGAAGGTGAAATCGCCAGGTCAAACACTGCTGATCTGCAGAGTTAGCGATAATCTTTTATTTGAGTATGACTGTTAACTACAGTTACAGGCCTGATTGGGATTGCTGGGGACTTTCTTATGGAGTCTTTTATGTGTTGTTTCTTTTTACACAAACAAAGTAAAAGTAATGAATAGACAGATTGCTGAGTGGATGATAATGTGCCAGATAACTGGTTGCATAATTTGTCCTGAGCTGATACGTGCATCATTTTTAGCCCCGTTTTGAAAGAAAATAGAATTGTAGGTGGGGATATGGTTTTACCTTTGGGTCTTTAAAACCCAGTGATACTAACAGAGTTCTCTAGCTTTTGCCATTGATGTGAAAGGCTGTCACATTAGGATTGTTCTTGACCTTCTCAGCCAGCCATATCCCCCACTTGTCAATTAGCTCACTAAGACCACATCACTGAAATTTTAGAGTACTTAGGAGTGCACTGATGCACTCATTGCTCGCTATGGGCCTGAGGAGTTTGGCGGTGTGGGAGTGGGGCTATTCGCCTCTGCCCCGCTCACACACTGCCAAACCTGAATGCTACCCATCCGCCAGATTACGAGTGAACTCATGGTCTGGCGAGCGGGCAGTGTGGCGGTCCCGCAGCAGTGCGGTTAAAAGGCTCAAATGTGAGCCCTAATGCTGCATCACTGCGGGAAAGTCACAGCGTGTTCCAGGCTGGAATGGACTGTGAAGTTCATGCCGTGCTGGAACTGGGGTTGAATGCACACAGGGGAGCACAAAATGTACCCCCCTGCATGCGCCAACATGCATGGGGCAAGGGGGGCCTGTAGGGCTCCCTCTGTCTCCTGACTGCCAGCAGTTTCATGGCGTAAGAAACCTTCATAAGACTGCTGGCGGTCAGGAAACTCGTAATATGCATGGCAGTGCTACCGAGGCCCAGCCAGCATATTGTGAGCCCCTAACCACCCCGCCACCACCAGGGAACGCCATTGCCTGGTGGTTGTGGTGATCCAATGGTGGTACGGGCCGCCACCGCTGTCACACAGTGAGTTTGGCGGTCCATGAACCGCCGAACTCATAATCATGCCCTAAGTCATTTGACAGACACTGTGACTATCAATGTGACAATGAAAAGCCGAGCAAAGGCTGAACTAGCCATTAGAAGATTTAACCACAGACCTCTCACAGCAATCTCAAGAAAGAAGGAGTGTTAATTGGGACGTTGTAATATATGCATGAGTTATGCAATGAATATGTTAAAGCAAATAGGTAAGGAAAAGGTGTATATTTATTACACTGGAAAGTAGCCCTAAAAAGTCATACAAAGTAGCAATATGTGCAAATTTGTGTCAAGGTGAGGTGTACTATGGGTGGTGCATAGGAAGTGGGAACTGCCACTGTTGCTCGAATATGAATTTACCTTGAAAAAACAAAAGACATGAGGCATTTGGCAAAAAAGGAGCAGTTGGTTTAATTAAACACTGAGGACTTACTCAAAATACAATCAATCCGAACACGGTTTTATACATTTCTTTGGGTATCATAAACTATTTCCATTGACTGAGGACTTACTCAAAGTACAATCAATCTGAACACGGTTTTATACATTTCTTTGGGTATCATAAACTGTTTCCTTTGATCCATTTTTTGTAAAGAATGTTGGTCTTGTCTTTGGAGTCATAAATAAGGCACCTGATAACAAATGCATGTGGGTCTTGACCTTGTGTGGACACAATGAGGGCCAGTGGGTAACATGTACAGATGTCTTACATTAGGGGCACGTGATCAGTGCATGTACAGTGTGTGTTGTATTCTGATTGCCTGTGTGTTCCTAATTTCATGTGGCATCTGGCTTTATTTTGTTTTTGGGAATGTGTGTACCCCTCTGGCCACGTGTGCTTTATTGTGGCCAATCTCTCTGGACCATTGTGGTGTTGCTACGCCTATCTGTGGGATTGATCTCAGTTTGTGCGCTTGTCTGCCGGCTACGTGTCACCCCACTTATGACCTATCAATCACTAAAGTCAGGGTTGATGGAGAGTTTATGATGGGCAAATTCCATGATAATGATGTGATCTCGTTCTTATACATACATGTATCATTGTGCACATCAACATTGATTTTTCCAATATTAAGATTCCCCCCGCTAGTGGAATTTTCAACTATATCATCTAAACCATACTTCATGGTAGTCACATTGTTGGGGGTATGTTGTTCTTCAGTTTTGACAATTGCTACTTTCCTAGTTACTTGTATTCAACTCAATTTGAGGACTGCGTTTTTACAGGAGGAAACCCGCAATTGCAGGAAACCACACAATAACAATAGCAATATAAAAATGGGCAACAATGGCGTGTACAGACCGGTCAGCTACCAGGGGAGCCAGGAGAACCAGTTCACATACCACTCCTCCTCATGGACATCTCTCTCCTCACGCATGTAGAGGCTGCAAAGCTTGGATGGCAAGATTCAGAGTCCCATTGCCCATATCATTGCCTGGGATAAAATTGCAGCAGGATGCACTGATCTTGTCACACACCCCTTGCTCCATTGCAGTCTTTAAGTCCAATACATATCGATGTTGCATCATCATGAGGCGGATGGCTCTCAGTTCTTCCTTGATCATATTAAAGCCAACCTCAGTGCTATTTATCATCTTGAGCATTTCCCACCTGGTTATCTGCAACTAGCGGGTGTTCAATTTTGTCTCCAATGTGAAGAAGGATATGGAGCCTCCTGCTGATACCTGTGCATCGGGAAACAGTCTGAATTCTTCTGGAATGTCCTTGTACTGAGCTCAGCCAAAATAATCAGCATTTCTTTTTTCTCGAGCCTGATGCGAAAGAGTAATCTTCTTCTTTAGTGGATGCTGGTAAAACTCTGACAGATCATTTCTGGCAATGACCAGGGTTGAGGTGTTCATGCTGGCGAGTAAGCAGAGGCCACACCATCTGGGGATGAGGTGAGTGTAGGTAAACTCACTGCATTACCAGTAAGTGTCTATCAGCATGGAGGTGCCCCACTGCATGCCCGGAATGTGTGAGTATAGGGCCACAGTTTTCATTTTTTCCCAGTGGAATGGTTCCTTTACCTCTGAAACACAAGGAATGCAGTGTAAATCTCCTTACAAGTAGGGATTGCCTCTTCTCTTCTAACCATGGCTATCAATCTACCACAGTAGATTGATTCCCATCAGACCATGTGTGCATTATTTGGACCAATCTCCCTGGACCATTGTTGTGTCGCTGCACCTACCGGTGGGATTGATCTGAGTTTCCTGTTTGCGCGCTTGTCTGCCAGCTACGTGTCACCCCACCTGTGACCTATCATGCAGTAACCTCAGGCCTAGGTCAGAGAGCCTGCCTGACCAGGTATTTCTAAGTCGGAGTTGATGGAGAGTTCATGACGAGCGTATTCAATAATAACGATGCAATCTCGTTCTTTTACATACATGTATCATTGTGCGCATCGATAATGACTTTTCCAATATTAACACCACCAAAGAGGGTGGTCACCCAGGAAGGTGGCCATGGAAGGCATCTTGACACTGCCAACACACAAGTCTCAAAATGGGTCCAGTAGTAGGAGGCCTCCCTCTGTAGTCTACGTCCTCAGTATGCCACCGCAGGGGCTAAGCAGTGATGGAGGCACTGAGGCTAAGGAACGCAGGTCACACTGGAGAAGGATATCTGTCATATAAGAACTACCAGGTTCCTTCCACATTTGGTACCCGAGCAAAGCAATCATACCCCAACAGAGGGCCCCACACTGGTCTGGGCAAAGATCTCCAGACCTCATCCCAGGCACAGGGCACTTCAAGATCAAAAGATAAACCCATTTCAGATTACATACAGGAGGGGGAGAGGAAGACAGCAGCTCATCCAGTCGCACTCTTGGGGGATACAAGCATGTAACCTCCGTGCATCACTTCACACACAAGGCATGTACCTTATCAGAGCTCTCACTAGTACCTAGGGCCGGCCCCCATCTCCATCATGGAAGGGGGCACCTGATCCCAAGAATGTGCCAGTGCTGGGTTCTCTGAACAACACCCGCCGCCTCCACCAGCTGATTACCTCTGGTAGTAAGCAGGGTGCTCACGGCCGCCACCGCTATGGTGGTCCTCGAGTAACAGTCACCACTTCACGCTGGGGAGGAGAGACCCCCACAGGCCGAAGAGTGCCAGATGTTATGGGTGAACCCAGTCTCGCTATCCGTACAGCCTGGGACTCACCGCCCAGCTCTGTCATGAGTTCCAGGAGCCTGGGTGGGGCCTCTGACAAATGTCCCCAAGTTGCCAGCTCTGTAGCGCCATAATATGCTGGCCAGTCAACTTCTCCCGCGTGGGCCACAAGAGCTACAGGGCCTCCATGTTCCACTACGGCAGGTGGGGTTCTTCCCAGAGCCTAGTGCTGTGCCACAGGTAACAATGCCATTGGCAATTCAATCCTAGGCCTCACTGCCCAGCTCTGACACAAATTTCAGGTGGCTGGGCAGGGCCTTCAGAGGTATCCCAGCACCGGTGAATGACCCCAGAGATCCAACTCCGCAAATCCACAATAAACCTACAAGTTCAGTCTTTCCCCTGGGCCACATGAGCAATAAGGCCTCCATGACCCCCTTTGTCAGGTACGGTGCCCCCCGGAGGCTGGTACAGTGCTGCAGAACAATGAGGTCGGCAAGACGCTCTGTCACAAGTCTTAGTGGGCTGGGCAGGGCCCACAGCCTTCTCCTTGTGTCAGTAAATCCCTTAAATGGGCCGGCTCCTTCAGTCCACAACAATCCTGTGAGCCTGCTCCTTCCCAGTGTCCACAGGAGCCACAAGTCCTTGCCCCCCCCTCCCGATCCAGGATTAATGCCGCAGGGAGCAATGAAGTTGGCAGGGCACGTTTAGGTTGTGGTCCCCCCTGAAGTTCATGCCATACTCCCCAAGGGTCTAGAACGCCATCAGGCCAACCAGGCTTCCCTCAGGGGTGGGGAGATGCAAGAACTGTGTCATAGCAGCAGGATAACTGCAAAACATTGCGGGATGCCGCAGGATTAGGTGACGGGGAGACGGACCTCCCTAGAGTCGCATCCTGTCAACAATCTTGGTTGGCCATGCCTCCTCGAATTTCAGTTTAAGGCTGCTTTAGTCAGATGGCAATGGCAGGCCTGAAGCCATGTTATACACTGTACTCGGTGGGACAATGGGTGCTGCACTCTTCTGCTGTCATTTAACTTACAGGCCTGGGTGTTTTTTTACACCATATATCAGGGAGTTATAGGCTAGTTAAATATGCCAAAGCAGGGTATACCAATTTCATCATGTTGAGAGGAGATGCATATGTTCTTTGCCACATGTTAGCAGGAGCAATGCTTAATTTGCACAAGAATGAGTGCTTATGACAAACTCTTCTCAGAAACCCACGGCCAATGCAAATAAAAGTTGCCATGACAAATACCAAGATTGCATAGTCTTAAATCTACTTCATGCCTTTCAGTTCACTGCCAGATAATCCCTGCCCCTTTATCTATATTGATGATGGATTTGTTTAAAAAGAATATATTATAGATACATTGAAATTTTTATTTTATCATAATAATAATAAATGAGAATATATTTTTCTAATTGGTGTACCTTTTTGTCTGTCTGTCTTTGTATGTGCCTCTTATCATGTTATATTAATTATTAGTTGCCTGAGCTCTTTCTACATTGTATGTACTTTAGCCCTGCCTTGGGCAAATATTCTTGTAGCAGGAGACCCCTTTATTCTTTACATTAATTTTCCTTTATCTTGCTCTTGCGTGTTCTTGCTTTCTCCTTTTGTGATGTTTTTTTTCCTCTTTCTCTTCCTCCTTCTTTCTGTGTTATTTCCTTTCCTGCTCTCTTAAATGTCTAATGCAGAAACATAAGTGCCTGTCCTACAAAAGGAGTGCTGTATGCCCCCACCGGCAGCAACCGACCCAAATTAAGCACTGAGCAAGACCCAAGTACACCAAGTTATAAAGTGTGCAATATTAGTTATGGCAAAGATCTAGCTGTGCACCATGCACAAGGGATCAATTTCCTAGAGGGACCATGATGGGCTACCAAAGAAAATAAGAATTACCAGGGAGTTCTGTAATTCTGGTCCCGATTCCCCTGGTTATCCCTCATTTCTGTAGGGATTTTAACCATGGGATTTCATCTGCTGTAAGAAGGTGAAATCGCCAGGTCAAACACTGCTGATCTGCAGAGTTAGCGATAATCTTTTATTTGAGTATGTCTGTGAACTACAGTTACAGGCCTGATTGGGATTGCTGGGGACTTTCTTATGGAGTCTTTTATGTGTTGTTTCTTTTTACACAAACAAAGTAAAAGTAGTGAATAGACAGATTGCTGAGTGGATGATAATGTGCCAGATAACTGGTTGCATAATTTGTACTGAGCTGATACATGCATCATTTTTACCCCAGTTTTGAAAGAAAATAGAATTGTAGGTGGGGATATGGTTTTACCTTTGGGTCTTTAAAACACAGTGAAACTAACAGAGTTCTCTAGCTTTTGCCATTGATGTGAAAGGCTGTCACATTAGGATTGTTCTTGACCTTCTCAGCCAGCCATCTCCCCCACTTGTCAATTAGCTCACCAAGACCACTTCACTGAAACTTTAGAGTACTTAGGAGTGCACTGATGAACTCATTGCTCGCTATGGGCCTTAGGAGTTTGGTGGTGTGGGAGTGGGGGGATTCGCCTCTGCCCCGTTCCCACACCACCAAACCCGAATGCTACCCATTTGCCAGATTATGAGTGAAATCATGGTCTGGCGAGCGGGTAGTGTGGCGGTCCCGCAGCAGTGCAGTAAAAATGCTCAAATGTGAGCCTTAATGCTGCATCACTGCGGGAAAGCCACAGCGCGTTTCAGCCTGGAATGGACTGTGAAGTTCATGCCGTGCTGGAACTGGGCTTGCATGCACACAGGGGGGCACAAAATGTACCCCCCTGCATGCGCCAACACTCATGGGGCAAGGGGGGCCTGTAGGGCTCCCTCTGTCTCCTGACTGCCAGCAGTTTCATGACGTAAGAAACCTTCATAAGACTGCTGGCGGTCAGGAAACTCGTAATATGCATGGCGGTGCTACAGAGGCACAGCCAGCATATTGTGAGCCCCTAACCACCCCGCCACAACCAGGGAACGCAATTACCTGGTGGTTGTAGTGGTCCAATGGTGGTACGGGCCACCACCGCTGCCACACAGTGAGTTTGGCGGTCCATGGACCGCCAAACTCATAATCATGCTCTAAGTCATTCGACAGACACTATGACTATCAATGAGACAATGAAAAGCCGAGCAAAGGCTGAACTAGCCTTTAGAAGATTTAACCTCAGACCTCTCATAGCAATCTCCAGAAGGAAGGAGTGTTAATTGGGTCGTTGTAATATATGCATGAGTTATGCAATGAATATGTCAAAGCAAATAGGTAAGGAAAAGGTGTATATTTATTACACTGGAAAGTAGCCCTAAAGTCATACAAAGTAGCACTATGTGCAAATTTGTGTCAAGGTGAGGTGTACTATGGGTGTTGCATAGGAGTTCCTATGCAATCACCCACAGGTTTTGACTGAAATCCATATCTATTCAGAAATATAGACATTTATAGATTGTAGGAAAAGGTATCTTTTCTCAAAACCTTTTTAAGTTTGTGTGTGTGCTGTATGTACAGCACATATACACAGTTAGAAAACATTTCAACTATGTCCAAGCATGGATTTTGTGCCTGAAGTGAAATCTACCAGTACAAACCCTTTATAAGAAATGATGTACACACACTTGCACTATGTTGCAAGGGTGTGTGTCTGGTGCAAGGCAGCCGAACGTGGGTCAGCACACAGGGAGAGAAAGCAAAAGTGCTATGTCCTCATAGATATGGTGCTGTTCTGTTTTCACCCTTTGATGCAATGCTGCACAGCAACTTTGGTTGCTGTGCTGTGTGATGTGCCACATTTTAGTACATTTGGACCCAGATGTCTTCTGAACTATGCCTCAAGCAATTCTCTCAGGCAGTAAGGGTGTTCAGTCAGAAAGGCACACCAAATATATCCTGTGCCCAGTAACGGGGTACATGCAGTGATTTCTCAATGAGAATTAAAAGTAAAATGCATTGTGACCTTGCATGGCTTCATAATTCTAATTTTGAAATGCCATTGGTGCAAGAGCGACGCAAACTGGCTCGCAAATATGCCCTTATGTTTCCAGGATGGGAAGGGGGAGGACACGCCACAACATTCAATGAGAGTACAGAAAAGGTAGTTTCTCTGTTTAAAAAAAAATACCCTTGTAGATGCACGTTTCAGTCATGACCCTGTTTTCAGGGAATTCTACAATAGTAGTGGTATCATTTTTTAATTGGATAGAAGTCAGCAGTATATTCAATAAAAAACAGCAGCCACCGCCTGTCCATTGGGGCCTAGGGGTCACGTCCCCTCACCTTTTGCATCTGAGCTGAACTTTGCTGTGCTGAAAATGTCACAGCTCCTGTCTGCATGATCTTCTCAGCTCAGTAAAGATCCTTGAGGCCCTCCCCCTCAGTGACAAGGGGTAGCGTCACTCATTGCCTGGCACATGGGTGCTTCAGTTTGAAACCCTGAAGCGCCCAGGGTCGAGTGTCAATCAGAGACACTTCGTCACAGAGTGGGGTGAGGTCAGCAGTCTCACTGACCCCATCCCACTCAGTGACCACTTAGGGACTGCTGCCTTTCCTCATTGACTGACCTTAGGTCAGCTAAAGAGGGAAGTCAGTAGTCCCAAGCCTCCTGGGAGCTTCAGGTCAGTGTGATTTTTTTTATTAATGTTTGGTGCGTGTGTGTATGTTTGAATATGTAGTAATTAGTGTTGTGAATGGATGTGTGTGTGTGTGCGTGCGTGCACACGCGTGTGTGAATGCATGGTTTTGAGTGCGTATGTGTATGTGTGTGTGCGTGCCCTGTCCGCCACCCTTCCTCCTACAATTACCGGCTGCTACTGAAAAACAGCTATACTATACAAACAAATTTCTATCTTCTTCATGATGCATTTTGTGACTCAGATCCTTACTAAAGAGCTGTGAAGATGAAAAGGATGAGAAAGGGATATACCTAGTGATACTAGGCAGATTTAGCAGACATTTATCATAGGCGTAAGCAGTATATTTTCTTCACGCAAGTGCCTTTCCAAAAATCATGCTTCGAGAAGCTAGTGAATGTGGACGAGCAGTTTCAAGTGGAAACACCAGGTGGCAGCATTTAGTTAGATTAGAGTTTTTGGACGGTCGAGCTTTTTATTGGAGTAAGACACAATATCATTATAAAGACGTCATTTTGGTTCCGACATTTTAACTGTGTTTTCTCTGGTTGCTTTTCAACATCGACATTTAAACAATATAATTGGTAAACATAGGAGAAATTTTGTGAACCAAGAAAAGGATCTTGACAGAAAAAATGTGTTTATTATACATGTTACACTTCCAATTTTATGCTCTGCAGCACATTGCGTTTCAGGAATGTAAGAGGTCTTCTCTGGATCCAGGTCAACTGTGTCCCTCGTTAAGAGTGGCCTGATAATTTGAGACCTGTGCTCAAAGCTCTGGTTCAACGGTGTTGGAATTATAAGCTACGAGAAAGTTATAACACGGGGGAAATTTGTGGGTACAATATCATTTGCGTACCCTGCTAATTTTCAGCAGGTCAATCGTACCGGAATTTAACTGGTGGAAAATTCCTGAAATGATCTGAACCTGCAGATTCTGATGCAGCAAAAAACAAAGGCCCCATGTTATTTCCCTTTATTAGGGAAAACACTTGTAAGATGTGCTGTTTATTTCACCTGATAAATTGCTACCCTTGTGGTGTTGGATTTTATCGAGTGGGATACATTACATATGACAAATTCCTGCTGGCTGCTTCTAATGAAGCCTTAAGTATTAAGGGGCATATTACTAGGATGGCTTAGCGCTTGTTTATTTATCACCGTCTATCACAGGAATTTATCGCCCTGGTAACGCATTATTAACAACGCGTTACTCCAGGGCGATAATATTCCAGGGAAATGGGCCAACATCGCTGGAAAACCAGCGATGTTGCCCCCAAAACGGAGATAGCCTTGGTGATACGACCCTGTGGTCGTATCACCATTATCCACCTCCCATGTTAGCTATGCCTTAGCCAGGAATTTAACAGACGTTAAATTCCTGCGTTAAGGCATAGTTAATGGGATTTAAAATATCGCTACCCCTCGTTGATGATATCACGAAGCTGGGGTAGCGATATTTTCCCATGGTGTTTTTTCTGGCACGCCTCCTTTGCATCTCATTAGAGATGCAAAGCAAGGCGTGAACAAAACGGGAGCTGAAACAAGGAAACACGCGCTAGCGTGTCCTTGCAAATAATGCAATATAATTATCGCCGCTTTTCGGCCGAAAACGGCCGCAAAAGCGGCGATAATTATGTCACCAGCCCTTGATGATATGCCCCTAAATAACCTATTTTGGGCAAAGTAGAAAACACAGCAGTCTTGTATCTGGCATCTTCTAATGGCAAGGCCGTTCTGTGCTGCCTCTTCCTAAATAAATAGGATTGTTTTTAAACTGTCAAGCAGGTGCACTTGATCTGAGCTCACTTATTGAGCGTCAGCATTCTTCTGCATACTCTGTTTAGTTCCATAGACAAGCAACATAGTACACCAATTTCTGCACTTGTTTGGAGGCAGTCAAACGGTAGATGTCTACAAATGTTCTCAAAAGTAACCCCTCAAAGTCTGAGTTATTGCTGACTGCCACTGACTTCCCTATGGACCTCTGTCCTAATAAGAAAAAGCTTTTTCTCTCTGACTTAAATGAGTCTTATCATTTTGGCAAGTCTCTGCCACCACAGATCGTATCTACCGTTCTCAAATTGATAACCTCAAAAACATTGGAGCATATTTACACATCCCTATATATACGATAGGGGCTTTGACTTATTTACAAGGCAGCGTTAAGCCACTTAACTTGGCGTAATGCCCCCTTTTGAATAGGGCTCCCTTCCATGCTATACTTAGCGTGAAAGGGGTGGGCAATGGGTGTTGCGGTGGGATTTCCGCCGCAACACCCATTGTTTTTTACGCAGCCCCATATTTACAAGGGTGGCATAAATATGGGGCAGTGCCAAAATTAGGAACAGGGAAAACCTGCTCTTAAACAGGCGAAATGAGGAGTAATGCTTTTTTTCTCCCCATTTTTGCTGTTTCTATGTGTGCTGCACACATAGAAGTTACAAATCGTCATGTATGTGTGTTTATTTGCAGGAAGGGAAACCTTTCTACCCATAAACAATCATTTCCCACAGCGCAGGCACCCTTGCACTATGGGGCAAGGGTGCCTACATTGGCGCTAGGCAGCTAAATTTAGCACAAGCCAGGGAAAAAATGCAGGGCTGCACCGTAATGTTGTAAATACGGTGCAGCCTTGTATTTCTAAAGTGACGGAGCGTGACATTAGCCTTCTTGGCTCAACGCCGCGCTCCACCACTTTAATTGTACATATGCCCCATTGTTTGATAGGAGATACAAATTTGATAAAAACTGCACACCCCAACTGTGATATCCACGTTATCATCATTTAATGACTAGTCTTTTTAACAGTTCGGCGATTCTCAAAGAAGCTTCCAAATGGATAGTTCGCTTTGAAAATATAGCCTAGTAAATATCTTATAGCTTCCAAATTCACTATTTCTTTTGTACGGCCCACTTCTCATTGTTCATTTAAACATTGCATCAAGTAGTCCGCTGTTCCGAAACTCTTCCGCGACGTGCTTTGAGTGCTTGATTTTGTCAGATAGTGCATTGAATATATCAGTCTGATCAATAGCTGTGGCAATCCTGTAAAAGAACTCCTCTGATGACTCCAAGCCTCTCAGGCCCAGGTTAACACCACAACCTGCAACAAAACAGACAAAAAAATTAATATACTCCGTGAACAAATCGCAGCTGCACATCATTTTGTCCACTTTTTTCATTTACTGAATTTTGCTGTATGCAAAATAAAATTGACAACATCAATAGATAAATCTCTAAAGTTGTATATGCAAACTTAGAAATTAAGGCATTTACGTAGAATGAGGCAATATACTAGGACGATGCAGGTAGTTATTTTTTATAAAAAATGCAACATAAAGGAATAGTAGAAGATTTACACACAAATCAAAGTAAACTGTAAATCAAATGTCAACATTGTACGCGGGCATTGAAATGTCATTTATTTAAAGTTAGCACACATATTAAAGTATTCATAAGGTCACTTGTTAATCTAAACTGGTATGGTCATGTTAAAGTGGATTCAGGACAGGTGGCCTCAGCATATGCTTTCAATGCATAAGCAGTGATGTTGCTGGGGCGTGGTGGCTTAAGGCAACCTCTGAAGAAATATTTTGTCATAAAGATCCTTAGCTGTTGGCTAAGGTGGCTCGGTGGGACCCCTGTAGCAGAATATTCCACAGCACATGAAAAACAGTACAATAGATAATAAGTAAGGCTCCTTGTTTTTCATTTTTACAAATTGGTATAGATAAATACAGAAAGAGAAGAATGTATTTTATTGTCTGTATTTATTTTTATATGTGGATAAAACCATAAATGTGTTTTCTTTGGTGATCCTAAATGCTTTTAGTCACAACTCCTAGGTCAATAACTGTGCGGATTTACAGGTATGGGAGTTAAAAAGGAGAGAAATTCAAGTAATGAGACTTAAACAAGGTTATGCACAAGGTGTATTGATCTATCACCTATGAGTGTTCATATTATTAAAAGGGTCAAGTAGCAACGTATGAGTATACATTTATCGATTTAATAAATGTAGAAATATGCTAGCTTCAACTTCATTCTTTTACAAAACCCATAATAAATATGGATAAACACAGATAAAAAGAACACAAAATAAAATGAACAAAAATAAATACACACGCAACAGTTGCATTACACATTCATTTTTGTTAGGCACGGGGAGTTTAAGTGATTTGCCCAGAATCACAGGATGTTGCGTGTCCTTGCTGAGACTCGAACCCGGCTCCCCAGATTCAAGGTCAACCGCCTTAGCCGTTAGGCCAACTCCTCTCCCCAATTATTTTACTTTTTTTGGTTAGGTGGTCTCATTCAGAAGTTAGCTAGGCTGGGGTGACAGGTGGTAACCCTGTGTTAGCCAATTGGGGCTCCTAACCCTTCTACAGCAAAATGAAAATTAGGAAGTGTTGCTGTTAAGACATATAGGAAAACATATGTCTCCTTAGGGATATACAGCTCACTGCTATAGGACTGCATAGGCCTTCCTTAGGGGAGACCTATATATAACCTTAAGGGAAGTGGTGCCTTTGCCATTAGGTGTAATGGCAAAGTCAAACCAGTAGTATCACACACTGCCCTTTCAGTCTGCAGTGGCAGACTGGGTCGTTTTTGTCTCTTTCACATGCAGGGTGGCACAAACAGTGCTGCAGCCCTGGGTGAACACTCTGAAGTAAGTCAGTACTTGAGCATTGGGTGTACCTAATTAAACATATGTTCAGCAATGGGTAAGAACACTGGCACAGGGATCTGTACAGCAGGCATTAGTGCATTCTCAAAGTCGAAAAACCAGCAGCTAATAGTCCAAATGCAGGCAAAATGTGGGAGGAACCCTACAAAAATCCTGTTTCCTCACAATAAGATTTCCTAGTTTTCATTGGCTGCTCTTGTGTTGCATTTCTTTACAAACAGGGGGTATTCTGGTGCAGTAGAAATCTGCAACCAGCTGATAAAACACAAGCACAATCACATCCTGTGATGCTTTGGTCAACCAACCTCAAGCAGAACCTTGCGCTGGTGTAGCAAACACTGTGGCCTCAAATGGTAACCACATTGAACGGAATTATGATTGTTCACTGCCCTACCGTGGCCCTGAATGTTTTGATTCACAGTGGCAAGGGGAGTACCATCTGTCTTGTTCTCATCATCTCTTCTGATGAGAATCAGAATGGCCATGGAGGCTCCACCACCTCACACATGAAGGCATGCATTGCGCGTGTGGGAGAGTTGATTGGACCACATGTTTAGGAGGAAACAGCCACGCAGAATCCCAATGCCAGGCAGACAAGAAGGACAGTGCCTTCAACTGCATGGCTCAACCAAAATTGACCACGGTCTTGAGAAAAATATTGGGTGACTCTGAACAGCAGGAGTACCCGAGGAAAGAAAGTGACCACTGTAAGTGTGGCATGTCCAGTAATAACAATCTAACTAGTGTAGCTGTTATTTTAATAAAGAGGAAAAGAAAACAGACATGGACACATCAAAGGGATAGTGATGTGTAGAACATCCTAAAGGTGTGCATGTTGGTATCCATGAACCCAGTATCAAAATAAGGTATCTAACATTATCATTAAACTTCTTATTTTCGATCTGGACATTTGGGTGTTTGTGCTACTAGAGAGCGGCTTCATGTTCTTGATGTTTTAGATCTATCTGAACTTTTAAGTAGTCTCTCAAGGTAGTAACCATAGATTAATGTTAAATTCTGCATGCTGCTTTGTCTTGCTTGTGAAAGGTTATTGCAAAAGTCACTAGGCTTTCTATTGTTCATTGTGACAAAGACTGTAGACTGTAATACTTGATTTTTAAGAGATGATGTTGATGTTAATAGCATTTTAAAGGGATTTGCTGATTGGCTAACTAAGGCCTGCGGGCATAAGGAATCTCAGAGATAACAGAATTGCTCAAAATGGCTGACTAAGAAGGAGCAGCCTCGGGGTGATCCCAGGGTACAGGGAGCTCCAGGGGCTAGGGGTGCTCCCGGGGCGAAGGACGCGCCTAGGGCAGAGAATCGCTTCTGGCATGGGTCCCAGTGATGCCCTGCCACCATGCCACTGCCCAAGCTTGTAGAAGTTTGGAAGTGAAGGTTTTGGATGGAGGGTGTTTACGAAGTGTGCCCTCTATGGGATTGGGATTTGAAGCAGAGCCTTGCAATCTGGGACCCTGTCTTGTCAACAACTGCAGCAGCTGGGGTCGAATAATGTACTCAGGGGGATCGTGGTCTTTGAGGGAGGATCGATGTTCCATCTAGAGGTGAGTCCCTCCCAATTCCCTGCCTGGGAAATGCCACTGATCTCCACCCTCGCTCCATCCTCTTCCTGAGCACGGAGCCAACCATCCTTCAGGGGAGGCCCGGATCCTGCATTCATTGTCCCTAGCATGTCCAAGACCTCTGCATTGCTGCTGCAAGAGGGCTTCCTGGATGGAGGAAAGCATGGCAGGGTCCATATGCTGGGCTCCTCTTGATCGGGAGTTGCACCTGCACTGCACTGTGAGTTGGGGCTTGTTAGACATGAGATTTCTGGTTGACTAGGGCATGCGCCTAAGCCAGGCAGAAACCACCACTCTAGGCAGGGCAAGGGAGTTACACACTGAAGATAACCCCTACTCACTCCCTTGGTAGCTTGGCAGAGCAGTCAGGCTTATCCCAGAGGCAATGTGTAAAGCGTTTGCGCAACACACTCACACAGCAGCAACACACTAGGCACACCACAAATGAAACTCCACACAAGGTTATGTAAAAAATAGCCTTTGTATTATCCATAAAACACAGAACATAATCACATATATACACTGTGCCACCTGGCACTTGGCATGACTTTACAGGGATTATATACACCGTAGGGCCAATCAGGCCACTGTCATAACATTACATAAATCACAGTTAGAGAGGACAACCAGTAGCTAATGGTAGGATCACAGTTCAGCCTAACACATTATGCATATAATCACCGGTGCACCTTAGTGTAAACTTGCTGCAGGCCCATGTATTATAGACCTATCATGCCTCCATTAGACATAGACAATTCACGATTACAGTACACAATTCTTGCATGGGCGACATAGGCACCACGACGTAATCAGGGCCTGCCCCGAATATCCCTGAGAGCCCACTGGTCCCAAATCGGCAGCCCAGCACCACTGCGCTCACCACCTGGACTGCATGGGAATTTTGTGGAGGTTCCATAATCCACCAAGGCTCGGGGGCCTCCGTTGAGGTTACCGAATCACTGACAGAATATCAAAGGTCAGAAAAGCGACCTACAGAAATATTGACGCAAGAATATCGAAGTCAAGTATATTGACATTCTATTACATTATGGTAAGTACAAAAATATCGAGAAAAAAAATATCGATGTCAAAAATATAGGGGTCTATTAAGGATGGCGGGCGGATGTCCGTCGCCGGTCTGGCGGTGCAGCCGCCAGACCAGCGCCAGCCATCCGACCACCATAGAAACCCAGAACTGCCAGTCCGATTAGCATCGCGGTCGTGACCGCCGCGGTGTGATTTTCCCCTGCCACTTTTCCACCGGTTGCTGTCCGCTTGCCTGGCGGGCGGAGCTGGACCACTACAATTGTTGTGGATCAGGGCCAAGCACTGCCGGCACGATTATGATGCCGGCGGTAGCCAGCCTTTCCGCTGCGGTGGAACCACCATGGAAAGGAATGCGGGGACATGTTCCGGGGGACCATTGTGGGCCCCCAATGTGTTGGGGGGGTGTGCGTGTGTTGCAGCGTGGAATTTTAAATCCTCCCTTCGTCACAGACCAAATATCACACTAACACATTCATTCGATACATTCATTGGTGGGGCCCATAACACCAACACTCACACTTTATTGATCTGCTCTTACGGGAGATATGAGTGTTCCAAACGCTGACATGAAAGGAATACCTTATAACCTAAACAACATACACTAAATATCCTTAATCCAGCACATCTTAATGCTGAACCTCGAGATATTCCTTCCACTATGCCGATGGATCAATTAGTTGAATTTGGAGAAGTGATTTTAATTTTCTTTCACTTATATTCAAATCTTAATCTATTCCCTTTCAATAATAACCCAACACATTTGCTTGTTAATAATATTGTTTATCTAATTAATTGCAAAATTTTAATAAATCGTTAATCAAACCACAGAACACCATATTTACCTAATCTGGCTATTAGTCGACCTCTAAGTCAATCAAGTCGTCATGCAGCACGCTACAGTCCCAAAGATTGGGTCTGGACCATAAGCGTGTACGCATCAATCAATGCCCCTTAGTTCGAAAGTCCTCAGTTCATCAGGAAATTGGGCAGCAATTTAGTCTGTCAAAGATTCAGGGAAACAGCTGTCCAGCAGTGTCACCGTCCTCTCCGTCAGCATAACGTCAGGCAAAGGAAAAGTCCGCAACGCAACACAACTCACTATCCTACCATCTTTTATAATGAAATGAATGTCAAAATGTAACAAAAGTCAGATTTAGGCACTTTTGATTGGTTGTTTAAGATCGCCTGTTTCGGTTTCCCAAAGTCCATGTTGTCACACTGTCAGACATGATCCATCCGGTTTGTCAAAATTGTCCATTGTTAAAGCTTTTGGCAAAAGTCCAGTCGCGACCTTGCTTGGGTACGGGCTGTGTAGGTCATCTTGAGGCCACTTGTTCAGGAGCCTGGATATGCGCACTTGGTCTGAAACCTCGTGGAATGGTAGCTGTCTCGTCGAGTAAGTTAGTCAGCCATTTTGTCGAAAGGCCCAAATCGGTCAACTTAAGCAAAACAAACACAAAAAGTAATTAAAACATAGAAATAACGAATAAAATGTTTAACTCTCACTAATTCCCCTATGTGTATGTAATTATCTAGCATAATAGCGACATTTAAAGCATTTATATTCACCCAATGATGTAATCTGGTGCAAGTTACAATTACATCACAAAAGCAACATATATCAGGCAATATTCTATTTTTCTAGTATTAATAAGCGCACGTATATTAGCTAACAAATTATTTTAGCCAGGCAAAATGCATATCCCACGTGTAATTCATACATTAGTAAGGTTGGTTAAATACCACTCAAAACACATTAATATTATTATAATTAATAGATTATTCTAATTAGTATGAACATGCAGAAATGGGGGGGTATACAAAATGTTGTACTACCCGCTCCATCAATCCCCCCTTTGGTGATTATATCACCACACCATCAAAATTTTGTATTTCTTCTATGGAGTTTCAAAGTGATTTCTTGCTTTATTCATAATTCAGTTTCCCCTGTCTCTTCTCTTTTTGCTGACTTCCTCTAATTCTATTTCTTCAAATTCCCTCTCTTGTTTCTTATCTTTTCTCCTTAAATTTTCTCCTTTTAACTTTTTCTGACTTTTATTCTTTTTACGACAGATACACCCTAATCTTATTATTAATACTATGAAAATCACACATGTTAATGGAAATAAGATTTTACCTAAAAAGGTGCTACCTAAGTTTACTAAGAAGTTTTAAATAGCTGATATTTTCTTCCCAATCTTTTCCCAAACACCTTCAACCTCCAGTGGTGCAATTTCGTCATGCAGTTCAGTTATATTTTTAATATACATTTTCAAATCTTTACTTTCATCTGGAATGTAAGTACAACAATGTTGAACTTTCAGCATTCCACAGACTCCACCCTCTTTTGCCAATAATATATCAAGGGCGAGTCGATTTTGCATTACCATGGCACGCATGGCAACCATTTCATTGTTTACCAATAAAAATCCTCCAGCGGTGCTTGCTGACAAGCGATCCACTACTGTTGAAAGCCTTCTAATTTTGTTTGCATTCAGAGATATTCCCACTGCTGGTATCAATGCTCCAAAGATGTCACCCACAATTTCTGACCAAGATTCTCTCTTACTACGTGCTAAATAACTACCTAAACTTTGTACACCATCTTCTCCTCTATCCATATGAAAAATCTTCGGGAAAACCAGGACTACATAACATGTGCCATACCAATGGTCTGGCAAACGATAATATGCCCTGTTTCTGCAGATGAAATATAACCCAGGAAAAACTGGATCTTTTCCACCTTTCAATCCCCATCCACCCATGATTCGGTATGTATCATGGCACTCACTATTGCCTACAAAATAATTATCATATGTAGTTTGAGTCCTTCTAATACACAATTTCCCTTTCTGAGGCCAATCTAAAGCCATAGTTGGACTAGCTTCTCCTTTCAAGTGTTTTTCCATCTCTACATCCCAGACTGTCTTCTCCACTTTTCCTTCAGATGCCTTTTTTTGCATTTTCAGTCTCCTTTCTTCAACCATATCTAAAAATGTCTTTTCCTCTTTCTTTAACCGGCAAGTCAAATTGTTTTTAAATATATATTCTAATGTTAGTTCTTGAGTTTCTAAGAAAAATTCACCTAATACCTTTGCAGGTTTTACCTTGTTTAGTTTGTTAATTGATGGTACTTGTGAAAATATGTTATCTATATCTGAAAAATAATACTCTAATTTCCCTGTTTGATAAAATAAACTAGCTATTACAATACATGTTATTCCATCAGTTACTGGAAGGTGGTGATAAGTCACTCCCTCCGATACAGAGGCAGGTAACTGCATACAAACGTAGCAGTCCCTTACATCCATTGTCTTTACATATACATACAACAATTTCAAAAACACATTATTAGAAAAATCGGTTATAGACCTGTCTTTATGTAAATAGTTTTTATCTATTCTAGTCGGAACTACCTTTTGAATCTTTTCTAAATTAGTTTTGTTTTCACTATGTCCTTCTATTGTATCTATAGCAACCTTAAATGAGATCAGGAGAGCAAGTATGCTCCACAGAAGCATTAGTAATCCTGTACAACAACAACACATTTTACACCATCTTCTCAAAAATATACATCTACCTTTTCTACTATCTGTGTTTGCCATTTTTGATAAAATGAACAGTGTCTTTTGACTTAGCCTCTTCTACTTCACAACTAGTTTTTCTAACCCAAGGCTCTAAGCACCTACTTGGTTCTACCAGTTTTTGTCTTTTCCCTTATTTTATTGTCTCTCCATTAGCAGCTTTCTTGTCTCATTCAGTTTGGCATCTCATCATCTTTCAGTTTTCCTTCGTGATCTGAATACAGAATGTCCTGAACATCCGCTTCTTCTCCAATATCGGACAAGAGAACTCTCAGGATTTCCGATTCTTCGTCCTCCTCAACCACTTCTGGTACAATCACCTCTGGATTTCCTTGGCTATCCACCTCTTCTTTTACTTCAGGCAGGGCCACATACATCTATTCTGGTGACTTATACTTTTGGTTAGGTTTTCTTATTCTTTTGCTTACTTTAATGCCAATGGATTCTTCGTCTTTTGATTTCTCCTGACTTGTCACTTCATTCACCTGTTCAGCCCTTGGTGAATTTACGCGTGTCAGTCGATATCTCAGTCTTTTTATTTTATTCGGCCAAACGTCGTCCTTTGCTGCTCTTTTCAATTTACTTCCTTTATCATTCTTTTCAGTTCTCCAAGCTCTCTTTCTTAGAACTTGACCTTCAGGTATTTCATCTTCGCTTTCCTCTGACTCTGTTTCAACTTGCTTTATACTTTCAACAACTTCTTTTTCCACCACTTCTTTTGTTTTCCCTACTTCTGTCCCTCCTCGAATCTCCGACACGCAATCTTCCTGCTGACTGCTTGTCCCTACTTCTAACTGGATGTTGGAGTTCCCTACACCTCCTCGGGAGTCTTCCGCAGTAATCTTTCCCTCTCTCTCTGTATCTGGAACTGTCCTTCTAAATGTGTTGTTTCAGGTGGAATTTCTTTCAATCTTTCATCTGGAACTTCTCTTTCAGAAATTTCTTTAATTGTCCCTTCACTGTATATTTCTCTGTCTTTTTCTTCTCTTTTCCTGGAACATTGAGTTCCTTGTTCAGTCTCTGAGTCTGAGCTGGTATCAGAAATCTGTAACCTTCTCCTCAGGGAAATACTTCTGGGGGCAAATGTTAGACTTGGTTCTGATTCCCCCCTTTCATGGTTTTCTTTTGTTTTTGGCTCACCATCATCCGATTCAGTACTGGATTCTTATTCATCAAAATACTCCTTTTCTGTGCTATCCACTGGATTTGGAATTCTCAAAGTATGACTTCCATGGATCCAGTTTTTCAGTCCAGCACACTTTACAGCAGTTGTTGTGGTCAAGATGACTTGTCGTGGTTTTCACCACCTTGGAACCAAACAGTTTCTTCTTCTGTGTACTTTTACTCTCACCCAGTCCCCTGGGCTCAGATCATGGGCTTGCTTCCTTTCAAGGGTGGTGGCATCCGCTCCAACCTGATGAAACACAGAATGAACTGTGTCTGCCAGGCTTTTACAGTATTCCAACACCATGTCATCAGTTAAAGTCATCAGCTTGTTGACTGGTATGAACACATGTCGCATCGCCCGTCCCATGATAATTTCATGGGGGCTCAACCCTGTAGTTCTGTCTGGAATTGATCTAATTGTCATGAGTACCAGAGGCAAGACATCAGGCCATTTCATACCTGTGGCTGAACACATTTTCCCTATCCTGTTTTTGATAGAACCATTCATCTGTTCCACCACACCAGAAGCTTCTGGGCCGTAGGCACAATGTAGTTTTTGTCGTACCTTCAATGCTTCACAAATCAATTTTATGATCTCATTATGGAAATGTCCTCCTCGGTCTGATTCAATTGTCACTGGGAATCCGAATCTAGGGATAAATTCCCTCAAAAGTAATTTTGCCACTGTCATTCCATCATTTCTCCTTGTTGGGAATGCTTCCACCCATGTAGAAAACAGACAGACCATAACTAGAACATACCTCAACCTGTTACAGGGAGGCATCTCAATGAAATCCACTTGCATTCTGGTAAAAGGCCCTCCTTCTCGACCTATTGTTCCTAGGCTCACTACTGTCTTTCTTCCAGGACTGTATTGCTGACATATCAGGCATCTCTGACAAAGACTTTCTGCTACAAGTCTGAATTTTGCATTGTACCAGGTCTGCTTAAATGACCTGATCATGGCATCTCTCCCTATATGTCCCTGACCATGATACATCCATGCCATGGCAGACATCATGCTATCAGGCATAACTGATCTTCCATCCTGATAGACCCATACATGATCCTTCTCTCTTGGTGCACATGCTGCTTTTATCCACTGCTTCATCTCCTCATCGCCTGCTTCTTCCTGTAATTCTCTCACTTCTTCCCAGGTACCCACAATGTTAGTAAACATCAGAGAGCAAGAGATCACCTCCTTCTCCTTGGTCCTGTTAATGGAATTCTGATTACGTGCACAGTGTTGAGCCATGTCGTCGGCATATTTATTGCCAGTGGCGATGTAATCACCACTTTGACTATGGGCAGCACACTTCACAACAGCCAATTGCCTAGGCAGCTGTATCGCCTCAAGCAATTTTCCAACCACTTCAGCATTCTTAATGGGAGTTCCACTTGAAGGCAAAAATCCTCTCTGCAGCCATATCTGACCGAAGTCGTGTACGACTCCAAAGCCATACTGGCTGACAGTTATCACAGTCACTCTCACACTTTTCCCAATCTTGCATGCTCTAGTCAAAGCAACAAGTTCAGCTACTTGGGCCGATTTCACTCCTTTCAGGTAGGATGCTTCCATAACTGCTGCAACTGTGCATACCGCATATGCTGCACTCAACACTCCATCATCTGTTCTCAAACAAGACCCATCTACAAACATGACGAAATCACTTTCTGGTAAAGGTACATCTTTTATGTCAGGTTGTGGTTTTGCACAGAAATCAAGAACATCCAGACAGTCATGATCTGCTTCATCTCTGACTTCTACATTCTCAGCATCAGGCAGCAATGTCGAAGGATTCACATTCAAACATCTCACAAGACTTACATTTGTTGCACCTAATATGACTTTCTCATACTTAGTCAGCCGACTATGTGTCATATACTGAGTGCGACTCCTTGTTAAAAGGATTGCCACATCATGAGGTACGAACACTTTCACAGGATATCCCATTACAATTCCTTCACTCTGTTCCAAACTCCGGCAGGTAGCAGCTACTGCTTTCAAACACCCAGGTAGGGCTACAGGTCTCCTCAGTTTTCCATGCTTCTGTATTAGAACAGAAAGTGCACATCCATTCCTCTCACTGCAATACAACTCAAACTCTTTCTCATAGTCAGGCATCCCTAATGCAGGTGCTTCACACAACCCATCTCTCAATCGTTTAAAAGCTGCCAAATCTTCTTTGTTCAAATCAATGGGATCTCTCACATCACTTCCTGTCAGTGTTACCAAAGGTTTTGCAATCAACGAAAATTTGCTGATCCACTGACGACAATATCCAACCATTCCAAGAAACATTCTCTCCTCTCTTTGGGTCATGGGTGCTCTCATTCCTTTTATGATCCTAATTCTGTCTATTGTTATCTTTCTCTGTCCTTTTTCAATATTGTGGCCTAAGTATTGTACTTCTTTTTTGCAAAATTTTAATTTTGATGGTGACACTTTAAGTCCTCCATCTGCCAGATGATTCAGCAAGGCTATGGTGTCTATCTCACAAGCTTCACGAGTTTTCGACGCCACAAGAAGGTCGCCAATGTATTGAACCAACACTAAATTTTCGGGCATTTCTAGACTTTCCAAGGATTTCTTCAATAGCTGATTAAATATTGAGGGGCTTTCTGTATACTCCTGTGGAATTCGGCACAAAGCCAAAATACGCTCGCCGAAACGAAACGTCAACATTTGCTGGCTATCATGGTGCAATGGGATGGAAAAGAAAGCAAGGCATAGATCAATCACTGTATACCATTCTGCATCATGGGCAATCTGATACAAAATCACAGATGGATTTGGTACAATAGGACAGCAAGACACAACAATTTTGTTTATCTTTCTCAGATCTTGTACTATCCTGAACTTCCCATTAGGCTTTTTCAGTCCCATAATCAGTGAATTACATGGACTACTCATTATTTCTCTCAGAATGCCTTGTTTTATCATTTTCTCAATCACAGGAGTAACTCCTTCAATTATTTCAGGTGTCAATTTATATTGAGGGACATGTGGATAGCTTACTCCTTCCTTCACTGTTATTTTTACTGGATCTACATTTCTCATTAATCCCGCATCTCTCCAGTGAAATCCCAAACTTCTGCTTTTACAGACTGTTTCAATTCTTTAGGTAATTCATCAGGGTTAAATACAGCATGGGTTTCTGTAACCTCCTTTTCCCTGTTTGCCATTGTCTTTTTCGGGGTCTCAAAGGCTATCCCATCAGGGGTACAGAATATAGTGCAATTCATCTTGCACAGCAAATCCCTACCTAAATAAATTCACAGGACTGGTATCGCACACAACAAAGCTGTGCATTTCGGAAAATTTCCCTATGCTAAATTTCACTGGCTCTGTAAGATAAGTTTTAATCTGTCTGTTGGATACACCAACTACTTGGATCGTTTCGTCCGAGAGAGGAAGGTTCTTAACATCAGCTGACCTGACAGTTGATCGAGTAGCATCAGTATCAACTAGGAAAGGAATACTTACATTATTTATCTTCCCATCTACAAATGGGCCTGTCTGGTCTACTTCTAGAGTTGCGTCAATCAATAACCCTCTTCTGAATCACTCTCATCAAGTTGTAGCCAATACTGCGAAACAGCGCTAGCGCGCGGCAGCTTAGTTACCTGTTCTTCGTTGTAGAATCCCGTTTCGCTACAATACTTCTGGGAGTTTTTGCTCTGTGGAAAAGGCGGTTTTGGCACCTGATTCTGTTGGGTAACAAAAATCCGATTGGCCGCACTCTGCTAGTCCTACCAGCGTGTTACCCCAAAGAATTGTGGTCCATGAAGTAGCGTCGGCGGGTACGCCTATGCTAAAAGTTTAAAATGAAAATAAGTGTCGCGTTAGCCATACCTGGACACATGTTTCGAGGTAGTTGCCTCTCGTCAGCAGGGAGTAGGTATGTGTGTAGGGTTGCTGCGTAGGCTGCCAAAAAATATTCTCAGGTACAGTACCACTCAAGGCGCGCATGTGCGTAGCCATGGGCTCGTCAGCCCCACCGGCTCAAGGGAGCCTGAATGTAAACAAAAATCCGATTGGCCGCACTCTGCTAGTCCTACCAGCGTGTTACCCCAAAGAATTGTGGTCCATGAAGTAGCGTCGGCGGGTACGCCTATGCTAAAAGTTTAAAATGAAAATAAGTGTTGCGTTAGCCATCCCTGGACACGTGTTTCGAGGTAGTTGCCTCTCGTCAGCAGGGAGTAGGTATGTGTGTAGGGTTGCTGCGTAGGCTGTCAAAAAATATTCTCAGGTAAAGTACCACTCAAGGCGCGCAGGTGCGTAGCCATGGGCTCGTCAGCCCCACCAGCTCAAGGGAGCCTGAATGTAAACAAAAATCCGATTGGCCGCACTCTGCTAGTCCTACCAGCGTGTTACCCCAAAGAATTGTGGTCCATGAAGTAGCGTCGGCGGGTACGCCTATCCTAAAAGTTTAAAATGAAAATAAGTGTCGCGTTAGCCATCCCTGGACACGTGTTTCGAGGTAGTTGCCTCTCGTCAGCAGGGAGTAGGTATGTGTGTAGGGTTGCTGCGTAGGCTGCCAAAAATATTCTCAGGTAAAGTACCACTCTGTTGGGTAACAACCTGCTGCTGTCGCTGCGGTTGACCACTCACCTCATTCTGCACCTGTGGATTCAATGATGCATTTTCATTGTTAGTACTTGGGGGGAATTTACACTCGGATTTCCAATGCCCTATTCTACCGCAATTATGACATGGGAATTTCTTTTTAGCTTACTCTATATTAAAATTTCCCTTACCTTTCCCAGGAATGAACTTTTGTCTCGGGCCTGTATTATTCGCTTGTTACGCTAATTGGGCTTCCTGCCTCTCTGCTACTTTTACTTGTGCCCACATAGCCTTTTCTTTTAATTTTCGCTGTTTTGCTTCAATCTCATCACTGAAATATTTTGCATGTCTCAATACTTCGTCTATTTTCTTATTTTGCCAATCTACAGTATGTTTTTTTATCATTTCACTAATCTCTGGACGTAGACCATATACAAATCTGTATACTAAATGACTTAAATCTTTTTCACTCAAATTTTCATCACCGCTGAACTGTTTAAAGGCTAAGATCAGCCTTTCGTAATATGCATGTACTGACTCTTTGCTTTCTTGGTGTGTTCTGTCAATTTTCACCCAATCTGTCTCTTTAGGAGGTACTTTGTTTTTCAGGAAAGCAATAACCTGCTCATATTTGTTCATTACCTCGGGATCAGGAGCTCCAGTTTTCGGATCTCTAGGGTATTCCTGAGTTGGCCAATTTATCATGAGCTTGCACTCGGTCCATACATCTGCTGGTACTATTATGTCAAATAGACTATTCAGATCAATCCATAGTACTTTAGACAATTTTACAAATCTGTCCACTTGTCTATACCACTCAACAGGCTTTTCGGGAAATCATTTGTAAAAGACAAAGTATCTTGTCTTGTCCATGGGACATGCACATATCCTCCTCCTGGAATTTCTCTCATGGGGCATTCTGTTACTACTTTTTCTTTTTCTCTTACGGGGAATGCTGCAATCTTTTTATCTGGGGCATCATCTCGTTTTCGGGACCACCTACTCCTCCATTTATCCACATCTCCCCATTTTCTCAACAAGATAATTATTTCCTTAATCTGACTTATCCTTCCTGTGGTGTTCAAGTTTTCAATATCTTTTTCAGTGAAATCTATTCGATATGGTTTTTGCAAAGCCTTTACCTTTTCAATATCTATACCCATTTCGTTTGCTACTTCTTCTAGTCTTTCGTGCAGATTTTTCGCACTCCATGTTACACTTTTGCACAAAAATAGTAATTCCTCATCTTGATAAGTTTTTAATTTCTCTGTGGGGATAGTTCCTACTATTAACTCTTCCAGTACCATTCGTAATTTGGCCACATCTATTGATTGGGATTCTTTGTCTTTTCTCTGCAAGCTTCTCAACCATTCACTTAATTCTTCCATAGATGGACCTACTGGTTTCTCTACATTGCCTCGTTCTGAATCATTTTGTATCTCTAATATTGACTCCACTGTCGTCGTATGTCTTTCTGCTAAGTTTTGGCCTAGAAATGGGTTACTCGAAACATTTGGTTCGATCATACTCATTGTCTGTCTCCATTCATTTTCATTTTGGCTCTGTTTTGGCTTCTCAGCCTGTTTATTACTATTATAAGGAACTGTTAAACGATGTTTGCTATCCTTCTGTTTATCAAAAATAGGCATCACGGGACCTATAGTCACTGGAACAGTCACAGCTTCTAAATTTTTAGTCAATTCACTTATCTTCTCAGTTAATTCTAAGGTTGTTTTTGCTAATTGTGCCGAATTGTCACCATTTACTTTACTATCTGACTTTCTCTCTATCTCTCTAATGGAATTATTTTTCTCTAAATCTTGGGACACTGGTTCTGACTTAATAATTCGTAAAGTCTCTCTCATTGGGGCACTTGGCATCAACATTTCTGATTCTGGTTGATATGGAGGTGGATTTTTATAAAACATGTCATCAAGAACATCATCCTCTGATTCATTCACTCCATACCCTCTTGATTCAACATTATGTATTTTTTCTGTGCATTTTCTACCTCCAATTTCTTCTGCAGTTCTTACGGGAAATAGACCATCAGTCATACTCGCACTCCGCCACCTTCTCATTCTGTCATCATGATTCTCATGTCCATATGGTCTACCAAACATGTACCCATATCTTCCGCCACTCCTCTGTCTCACTCGGTCATGCATCTCACCTTCCCATTCTGTCAATGTTTCAAATTGTGTTGGTCTAGATATCAGTTATAGATTCATCATTTTCTCTCTCAAATTTCTCAAAACTGCTAAATTATATGAACCATGCTCTGGAAATGCCAAAACTCCGTAATTTTTAGTGTATTTTACCCAATTGTCTAACCAAATACAAGTATGATATCCATATTTCGCAACCATAAAGGATGCGGGGGTTTTCGGTGGAGGAAGTAATTGTCCTTCCCTAGTCACAATCGGTTTGTCTTTTTTAAACCACTTTTTAATTCTCCCAATCCAGGACTTCTTCTCCTTTTCTGGTGGATCGTAATACATCTTTTCTGTCTTCCGTTTATCGCTAGTCTCTCCTTACAACTGTACCGCTATTCTGAGCAATCGTAGCACGACTCACACTAACGCACCATTCCGAAGCGTCTATGTCACCTTTGCAATTCTCCAATCCCAGCGAGACTCATACTAACGCACCATTCGGGAGCATCTACGTCACCCTGTGATTCTCCACTCCTAGCGCGGCTTACACTAACGCACCAATCAGGAGCGTTTAAGTTTCTAACTGACTGGCCAATCCCAGCCGGTCTTTCTGACGTAAGCAGCCGCTGCTGCAGCTCCTGCTCCTGTTGACCCCTCCTTTACAAAATTCTCTCTGTAAGTTTTGTTTCGAATTTACAAATCTGTTAGTAACAACACAAAAACACCACCATTGTCCGCTTTGCTAACCAAGGAATAGCAAAAGACCTTTCCCACAAGAATTCCGTCTTTCCCGAGAGCAGTGCTTACCTCTGCCCTACTACGGAATCGTTGCTTCTGTTGATAAAGTAGCACATCCCTCTACCTTACCCTTCTAACAAGCATTAGCTAACTGTTTCTCCAGAATGAAGACACCTAGTTGTAGACCCAATGCTCCTGAGAAATATAACCAGAGTTTCACAATTAACCGGAATGCCTTTTCATCTACACACTTTTTACACATAAAATGTAGTTCATTCACACAGATTTCTGTCTTTCCCGAGAACAGCGAACAGTCTGTCCTACTACAGAATTATGACACTCGTTAACAAAGTAGCACTTCCCTCTACCCTGGCCTTCTAACAAGCTTAGAGAACACCTGCTACCTTTCCAGTGATAAGCGTTATCAGAGTACCTTCTGGACTCCTGGTACCTAAGACCAAAATTTCACAGGTAACCTTCGCTATCATACACACTTCTCTCATACAGAAAATGTCTCTAATGGCAACACACGACGATGCTACCGAATCGAACCCAGACAATGCGTCGTGCAACTTCACTCGTTACACGTTTCCCCTGTGTACCTACAGGGCAACAACAATTCCGTCTTTCCCGAGAGCAGCGCTTACCTCTGCTCTACTACGGAACTGTACCAAACTTCCGACTTCCTACATCCCAGAAGTAGTGCAAACAACATAAAACCTGACGCGACTCCACATAGAGTGTTAATACATAAACCAATACCAATCAATATTCAATAATCAATAAGCAATGTACAAGCAATAATCACCAAACCAAAACAATATTAACCATCATCCTGCTACCAGAAAAACTGTTGCAGCGTGGAATTTTAAATCCTCCCTTCGTCACAGACCAAATATCACACTAACGCATTCATTCAATTCATTCATTGGTGGGGCCCATAACACCAACACTCACACTTTATTGATCTGCTCTTACGGGAGAAATGAGTGTTCCAAACGCTGACATGAAAGGAATACCTTATAACCTAAACAAAATTTATTTACATATACATACACTAAATATCCTTAATCCAGCACATCTTAATACTGAACCTCAAGATATTCCTTCCACTATGCCGATGGATCAATTAGTTGAATTTGGAGAAGTGATTTTAATCCTCTTTCCTTTATATTCAAATCTTAATCTATTCCCTTTCAATAATAACACCAACACATTTGCTTGTTAATAATATTGTTTATCTAACTAATTGCAAAATTTTAATAAATCGTTAATCAAACCACAGAACACCATATTTACCTAATCTGGCTATTAGTTGTCCTCTAAGTCAATCAAGTCGTCATGCAGCACGCTACAGTCCCAAAGATTGGGTCTGGACCATAAGCGTGTACGCATCAATCAATGCCCCTTCGTTCAAAAGTCCTCAGTTCATCAGGAAATTGGGCAGCAATTTAGTCTGTCAAAGATTCAGGGAAACAGCTGTCCAGCAGTGTCACCGTCCTCTCCGTCAGCATAACGTCAGGCAAAGGAAAAGTCCGCAACGCAACACAACTCACTATCCTACCATCTTTTATAATGAAATTAATGTCAAAATGTAACAAAAGTCAGCTTTAGGCACTTTTGATTGGTTGTTTAAGATCGTCCGTTTCGGTTTGCCAAAGTCCATGATGTCACACTGTCAGACATGATCCATCCGGTTTGTCAAAATTGTCCATTGTTAAAGCTTTTGGCAAAAGTCCAGTCGCGACCTTGCTTGGGTATGGGCTGTGTAGGTCATCTTGAGGCCACTTGTTCAGGAGCCTGGACATGCGCACTTGGTCTGAAACCTCGTGGAATGGTAGCTGTCTCGTTGAGTAAGTTAGTCAGCCATTTTGTCGAATGGCCCAAATCGGTCAACTTAAGCAAAACAAACACAAAAAGTAATTAAAACATAGAAATAACTAATAAAATGTTTAACCCTCACTAATTCCCCTATGTGTATGTAATTATCTAAAATAATAGCGACATTTAAAGCGTTTATATTCACCCAATGATGTAATCTGGTGCAACTTACAATTACATCACAAAAGCAACATATATCATGCAATATTCTATTTTTCTAGTATTAGTATGTGCACGTATATTAGTCTACAAATTATTTTAGCCAGGCAAAATGCAAATCCCACGTGTAATTCATACATTAGTAAGGTTGGTTAAATACCACTCATAACACATTAATATTATTATAATTAATAGATTATTCTAATTAGTATGAACATACAGAAATGGGGGTATACAAAATGTTGTACTACCCGCTACATCACGTGCACTGGGGGGTACTCATGGTACCCCCCTACACGTCCCTGTACCAGGTGGCAGGCACTGTGCAGTGCCTGCCACGTAGTGCAGGGATATGCAGGACATGTTCTTTTTGACATCGCGGTGGTGCTGCTGGCAACAGCGACCACCACAATGTTAATCGACAGAAGACTGCGGAGCATCCTAATTAGACCAGCGGTTATGCCGCGGTCCTTGCGGGCAGTCTTTTCCCGCTACCATGGTAGTTGGGTAGATTTTCCGACCGCTATCCTAATGGGCCCCATAGTTGTTAAAAATATCGTTTTTTATTTAAGTTAAAAGAATAATGTAAAATAAAGTAAATAATACATATAATTAAAATAAACATAGTTAAAAATATTTCAAAATGTTTACAAATTATAAGTAATATATAGAGAATGTAAGCATAAATTAAACATATACATATAATATATATTATATATACTTACTTATTAATATTTTTTAATAATTATTTTAATAACTTATAAATTGTTAAAAAATATCCTATAAATTATAATTACAACTATACACATAAAATATATATAACAAATTAATTTTTTAAAAATTATTTTTATTTTTTTTAAAATGAATTATATACTACATTAACTAAAATAATATAAAAATATTAGATAGCGGAGGGAATAAAATTACTATTCCAACTTCAAACAGTGCAACAATAGCGAAAGTGTTGGATCGAGTAGGGGTAAAAATTAGTATTCACACTGCTGTAATTGCAACAGTAGGGAAAGTGTTGTATAGCGTAAGGATAAAAATTATTATTTCAACTCCAAACAGTGGAACAGTAGGGAAAGTGTTGGATAGCGTAGGGGTAAAAATGACTATTCCCACTTCAGTGAGTGCAAAAGTAGGGAAAGTATTGGATAGCGTACGGTTTAAAATTACTATTCACACTCCAGGGAGTGCAACAATAGGGAAAGTGTTGGATAGCATAGGGGTAAAAACTATTATTTCCACTCCAGGGAGTGCAACAGTAGGGAAAGTGTTGGATAGCGTAGGTGTAAAAATTACTATTCCCAGTCCAGTGAGTGCAACAGTAGGAAAAGTGTTGGATGGCATAGGAGTTAAAATTACTATTTAGCAGCAGGCCCTGCCTCAAAGGACATCAGTGACAACCAGGCAGATGAAACCCACGGAGCTCTCCATATCCTCACGGGAGCCCCACCCATGGTCAGGCGTCTTCCGCCTGACTTCCGGTTCGTGTCACGGCTTCTCTTGCCGTGTTTAAAGTTGGAGCCCACTTCTCAGGCTCCGGTCCATGAAATAAAAGGTACCCACACATCCTCCTGGTGGGCGGACATAGTGTGGAAGGGTGCAGCAGCACTTGCCTGCAGGGTGAGCCCACACCTGGGGCTCAGGCCAGTAACTTCAGCACGCCCACAGTCCAGTTCCAGGGTCAAGGACCCAATAGAAAAAAAAGCGCTCGGTGCTGAGGACACACTAGCAGGGTGCAACCAGGCAGGCCAGCACAATGGGGGCCTCGGAAACAGGAGGGCAGTCCTTCCCTCAGCCCCCCCACAGTAATCCAGTCCCTAGGCGGTTCCTCCTGGCAGTCCAGTAGCCTGCCGGCCACGAGTTCCAAGTAAGCACCAGTCCAGAAAACATGGGGTCACAGCCCTAATATTTATACCACCAAGTGTCTTTGTTCTTCCCCCTGGCACACAACTCTGTACCCAGTCCAAACCAGTCCTGGGAGGCCCTTACACACATATTTTCAAGTGCACAACCTCTATTGTTGGTGTAGACCCTGGCCCAAGACACACCACAGGGGTGCGAAGGCAGCTTGTGGAAGGCAGGCAGAGCCCGATTCAGGTTCAAGTGCTACTCCTCCCACTACTCCAAATGCAGAGCAGGCCTCTTCAGCCTAGGGCTGACTCATCCAGACCCTCTGGAGCCACTGCACCTCCCCAGCCCCTGTCCCTCCAAGGCCAGGCAGTCAATACACAACAGGCAGACACATGGCACACAGAAATGCCTACTTCTAAAAGTGGCATTTCTAAAATAGTGATAATAAATCTGCGAACACCAGTAACAAGCCATCATTCATACATCTGGAGGGCAGTACATTCTCATTAGCCAGGACCTCCCAGACTGGAGATCTCACAACTAGCATGTTGCCATCTGTCTTTATTTAGTGCATTTTACAGACTACATTATGATCAGCTCCTGGCTCTCCTATGCATTTCCTGGATGGATAGGTATCTGCGATGAACCCCTATATGCATGTTTTAATAAATCACACTGTGTTAACAATGCATTGCAGAAATCGTTAAATATTGTGAAGGTCACAGGTTACAAACATGGCATGGTGAATTTATATCAGTTGAGCACCATCTCAAACACTATTTGTATTCAGTATACTCAACCTAAAGCACGTTGGATGTATGCACTATATAAAGAATGGCACTTTAGTACTGTGAATCAATAAGACATTCTCTAGATCATGAATCTGCAATGTGTTCACTACTAGGAGCATTGTCCCAGCTACCAAACAGCCATGCAGCAACTGAAGAAAAGCTCTGGTGAAGCTGAGTGGTTGGACAATCTCAGCTCTGAAGGACCAGATTAGATCCAAAGAAATGTAAAGGATCCTGTTGATTATTGCGCATAGTTTGAGCTGGAATCACCAAAGGTCCTCCATAAAGGTAAAGTCAGCCACTGAAGTAGGGTCTATCTCTGTCCTTGAGCAGTATTTGTGTAGTCTTCTGATCAGTAGTAGCTTTTCACTGAGAAAAGGAAAGACCAAGGTAAACAACCATTGGCAAAGTCAATTAGTCTTGCTACTTAAGATCTCTGCTCGACCTATTCGAAAGAAGGAGCTGTTGGCATTAACGGGTGAGAGCAGGAGTAGATTGGGAGCATGCAGTGAGAGGGTGGGTGGAAATGAAGGGACAAAGAGAGGTGCAGGAGAGACAACCACTTACCCCAACAAATAGATTTTGTTTTGGGTGGAGGTTGCAGTGACTTTTATGTTGCGCTCAAAATAAAGGAAATGTTCGAAAACATAAAAGGAATCAACATGTCAGTTGTTTTTGTATGCCTCACAACACCAGGTATCGATTCAAGAAAAACTACTTGATTTTAGTTGTAGACCAGGCTTTTTTTTATCAGGCGAATGGGAGAAATATGAACAGAGATGTATATTCTGAAATTCTATATGTAGATTCTACTTCTAAATATTACTTTTACCTAAACACTCCCAATTTGGAATGCCTTGGTGAATGAAGTAGACAAATGTAAAGCAATTTGCTCAGGATCACACAATGTTAAACGGGGAAACTTTGAATTTTAATTCAGATTTCTTGGTTGTACTGTCTACAACTTAGTGACCAGTACAACAAAAATAGCCCCTGTAGTGTCGCTGACGTGGGTGAATGTTTCTGCACTCCCTGCAGTCTAGCACTGCGAAAGTATTCTGCATTTAGGAATGTTGAGCTGCCAACTGAAAGTATCAGGCAGGGAGACCAGGGTGTTTTCAGGGCTGGGACAGCACACCCACCCACTGAAAATGAACCTTAATAGTTTGTACCACACCAGTGTCAGTTACCACTGCTTCGTGGCGATTTTGTTTTCTGTTTATGCATAATGCTGGCTCGCTCTAGAAGTCAACATGTAGAGTAGCAGGTAGTGCATATCGACGGACATCACCGTTTGGAGTTATTTTGGGGGACCTTTCTTGTGGGGAAGGCTGTCCAAATATGACAGCCCACACCTCAATGCCCTCCACCACTTAACAAGTTACCTTCTGTCCTTTACACTAAGGGGGGCATATCAGAAGTGTCCTGGGGATACAAGAGGCTAAGCCATGGGATGCTGCATGGCTCCAACCTGAGGCTTGTTGTGGTGAATGGGGAGCAGTGCTTGGTCCAGGGTCACCCAAACTTGACCTCCGCCATGTACCTTTGCTAGTAGGTGAGTGGAAAATTGGTGCGTATACACGGCTTCCTTTAGTTAGTGAAGATCTGCGGCATACGATGCAGAGGTGTGGACAAAGCTAGACAGCACTATGTGGTCCTTTGGGACTCCTTTTGGGGCAGCTGAGGGTGCCATGCTCCCCTGGGATCAGTCATCTGGGCTACTTTTTGTCAGCATAACAAACTCAAGGCCCAGGAGCTTGATCAGCACGTCGGTCTTTCTCTTTAGTAAATGTAGCTTGTTTTATCATCAGTACTGTCTGTGCTCCTAAAACAAGCTTCACAAACTGTAGAAAGAAGCCCATTCCTAGAAAAGAGATAGCGACAGGGTCGGATTGGTAAGGTGGGCACTCAATTCCAGCTGTGGGAGGCTTTTTTGGCAGCCTGTGGCCGACTTGGGCTCTGTCTGGTATGTTCAGATGTCGCCAGCAGCCCAGTTGGGCCCGAGTGGCCTTTCTGGAGGCCCCTTACCTCCTTTTTATCAAGGGCAGAGGTGTTACTCCCTTTCTCTCGCAGGGCCGGCCAATTAATGTGCGCACACTGAGCAGGGGCAGGGTGCCTGAGCAGAAGTGGGCCACTTGTTTCAGGTGTTTATTAAACTTCGCTGAAGCAGTGTTTTGACGAAAGTCAATATGCAAATGTGGGCCACTTTTTTTTTTTGCATGCCCGGGCCGATTTCCAATCCCAATCCCACCCTGGATAGCGATTGTGAGACCGGCCTCGTGGCGTGGTCCCTCCCGACCAGCAAGCCACCCTGCAACCGCACCTGATCCCCGATGTCACAGACTTCCGGACACCATGGCCCAACATCCCGATGGCCGGCCGGGCCCCAGCAACCCCCCAAGACCCCAACGCGCATGCCCGGCCGAGGGAGAGAGAAACCCCCAAGCCAGACCAGGAGGCGCCGTCCCTGTCACACCTCCGGTCCCCTCCCCAAGGAGGGTTTCGATCGGCCACCAGGCCCCCGGTGAGTGGGCGCCTTGCCTGCTGGGTGTCTGGAGTCCCTCCCAGACCCACCTGAACAGATCAAAGGGCCGAGCGACAGGAAATCCCGACACACCGCCCCTAGGCACCAAGACCCCTCTCAGCGAGGACTCCGGACTTCAAAGAGGAGGGGGAGTATAACAAGGGGTGCTGAAGGGACGGGAGAAGAAGAAGACCTGGACCAACGAGAGCCTGCTGACCTGGTTGCGGCTCGATCGCTCCCCGAACCGAAGAACGCTACCCGAACTCTGAATCACCTGAGCCCTGCTGACGCTGTCGCGGCTCCCCGAACTCTGAACCATCTGAGCCCTGCTGACGCTGTCGCGGCTCCCCGAACTCTGAACCATCTGAGCCCTGCTGACGCTGTCGCGGCTCCCCGAACTCTGAACCATCTGAGCCCTGCCGATGCTGTCGCGGCTCCCTGAACTCTGAACCATCTGAGCCCTGCTGATGCTGTCACAATTCCCCGAACTCTGAACCATCTGAGCCCTGCTGACGCTGTCGCGGCTCCCCGAACTCTGAACCATCTGAGCCCTGCTGACGCTGTCGCGGCTCCCCGAACTCTGAACCATCTGAGCCCTGCTGACGCTGTTGCGGCTCCCCGAACTCTGAAACCATCTGAGCCCTGCTGACGCTGTCGCGGCTCCCCGACTCCGAAACCACCTGTGCCTGTTGAGTGACTCGCGGCACTCTCCTCCAGGAGAACCGGCAGAGATTGCCGAGAGAAACAACATCCCCCAGCTCGAGGAGTGAGAGCCGTGCGAAGGATACTCCGCAGAGACACTGAACTCAAAGACTGTCCCGCTACCCCCATACCCCCATCACGAGATCGCCGCCGCTTGTGGCACTGATTCAATACCTGCATTTCGGATCATAAAGATCCCTTACAACTAACGATAAAGTATACTGTCTTACGAAGAACTACTGTGTGGTGTCCCTCTGTCAGAGAGTGCAAGCTCAGCGTGTGCGATCCTAGGTACGAGACCCTTCCAGGAAGGGCCTCCCCGCCCTTGCTCGGCCTAACTCTGGGAGAGGTGGGTCAACGGGTGGTCAGGAACCTATTCCGAAGCCCCCCGGAAAACGCCTTTCTAACATTTGGTGGCAGACGACGGGATCCGAGCCGACACCTAGAGATCGTGCAGTAAACGGCTGACACACTACCGAAAAGAGATGGAAGGAGAAACCTCCCTAGGTGCCGCAGGTACCAACACAAGCCCGACATTCCGAGAGGACCAGTAGGAATATTATACGCATCGAGAATTAAAACAATTCTGCAAAGACCTTGGAATCGCTACCACCGGATTAAGCACGAAAGAGGATTTCCAGGGAGCATTGAAGACCTGGGTCGAGGCAGGAGCTTCCCGGGACCAAACAGAAGGAGAGCCGCCAAATGAACCACGAAGCATCCCGGGGAGGAGCAGCGCCCCAGAGGGTGGCCTATCCCTGGAGGAGCTAGCGGACCGAGAAAGAGGCCGCAACCACGAACTAGAGCTAGCAAAACTGAAAATAGAGGGAGAGCTAAAACTGGCCGAGAAAAAGTTGGCAGTAGAACAATTACGCCTACAAGGAGAACTTGAGGAAAAGAAACGACAGAGAGAACACGAAGAAAGGAAACTCCAACTAGAACACGAATGCAGCCTGAAAGAGATCGAGCTCAAGGCTAAAAGTGAGGAGTCCAGACCCTCGGGAAGTCAACCACCCTCCTCCATCGTGGAACCAAAGGTCCACATCCCCAAGGATGTGGTGAAAGAATATTACAAGAACGATGACATCCAGCAATGGTTCAAGGCCTACGAAGTTGCCATGACCTCCCACCGAGTTCCGCAGAAAGATTGGGGGGCTGGTTTATGGGGCCGGTTCCTGAGCGAGGGGAGAGATACCCTGCTAGACCTGCCCTCCACGGTGCTGAACTCCTACAGTCACATGAAAGAGGCCCTAGTAGCCAGATATGGGCTCACCCCCGAAATGTACCGGCAACGGTTTCGACTCGAGACTGCAAAAAGATACCTGGTACCACATGGGTGGAGTACGTGAACTTTTACAGACGGGCCTTGGACGGGTGGATCAAGGGCAGCAAGGTCTCCACCTTTGAGGAGCTGTTCGACCTAATCGCGTGGGAACACTTGTCCGCCAATTGCTTTGTGGAGTTACGCCAGCACCTCCTGGACAGCAAGCTCACTGACCCTCGAAGACTGGCCGTCGAAGCTGATCGTTGGGTGAACACCCGGGCCTCCCGGGGTCCCGTGGGAGACTACGGTCGCCACAGTCAGGGACCCCCCGCCAGAGGGGCGGAGGGAACCAAGGCCGACCGAGGGAATTCCCTGGGGGGCTCCCAGCACAGTCCCCCCAGAGGCCAACCTTCGCACTTTCCAGCCCCACCTCCAGCCAGCACCGGGCCGCCGGGGAGGTCGGGGCCCTGAGTCAAGATCACCTGTTTCCGCTGCCAACAGACCGGACACTATGCCAGTGACCTCCAGTGTCCCATGTACCAACGACCCGCAACGACAACCCCTCCGGCTCGACAAATGGCCTCCATAGCCCTAGGAGAAGAGGTAGAAGACTCCGAAGAGTGGGAACCAGCCGCCATGGTCCTGGTCTCCCTAGGGGACCGAGAGTTGGTCCCCGGAACACCCCTACCCGCCAACACGAAGAAGTACCGACAGCAGGTGACAGTCAACGGTCACCGCGTTGATGGCCTCCGCGACACCTGGGCGAGTGTCACAGCGGTCCACTGCCACCTGGTCTCCGAAGACCAGATCCTGCCCGACGCCTTTTGTCCAGTCATATCTTTGGACAATTCCGAGAGCCTATGCCGGATGGCCCTGGTACCCTTCGAATGGGGTGAGTCACCGGTAAATTGAGGGTGGCAGTCCGAACCTCCCAACCCGTAGACTGCCTCCTAGGCAACAACCTTGAGAGTTCCCCGTGGGGACAAGTGGAACAAAGAGCCCATCTAGAGATGATGGGCCTACCCGAATGGGTATGCGCCACCACGCGCTCTATGACTATCCGATTGCCTTCCTCCGAGGGAGGTGAGGCCATACCGCTGAACACAGTCGCAGTCCCCGAGGTCCGGGACGCACTACCCGAGCCCGACGACCCTCTTCCGGAAGAAGGAACCATTCGCGATGACGGATCAGTGCATCCAGATCCCGAACCACTGACCGAGCTCGGGGACCTGCCCGAGATGGCCCAGTGGCACTGCGAGGGAGGTCCCTCCCGAGAAGAATTCTGCCAGGAACAAGCCACCTGCCCTTCCCTCATCGGACCCCGACAACAGGCCGAAGCCCAAGCAGCAGGCGACCAGTCCGGAACCCACTGGATATACTGGGAAAACGGCCTCCTGTACAGCGAACAGAAGTCGGCTGAGCTGGGATCGGCCCGAGTACTGGTGGTACCCCTATGCTTCCGAAGTCTCCTCCTGGTCCTCGAAGAACCCCTACGCCGGAGATGGGACGTCCTCCTCCCTTGCCTCCTGTTCGCCTACCGAGAGGTTCCCCAAAAATCTGTGGGGTTCAGCGCGTTCGAACTACTGTATGGACACCCCATCCGGGGACCACTGAGCCTGGTCAAGGAGGGCTGGGAAACGACTCTCCGGGGGACCCCTCCTGATGTGTTCCGATATATCCTGGCACTCCGCAACCAGACCCGGAAATTCCGAGAACTCGCAGAGGCAAACCTCGAGGCTAGCCAGGAAGAGATGAAGCGCTGGTATGACCAGAATGCCACGCTGGTCGAGTTTCAGCCGGGCCAACAGGTCTGGGTCATGGCCCCGGTGAAACCCTGCGCCCTCCAAGACAAATGGACTGGTCCCTTCAAGGTGGTCGAGCGGAAGAGCCAAGTCACCTATCTAGTTGATGTGCAGTCCCCGCGGAACCCCCTCCGGGTCCTCCACGTGAACCGCCTCAAACCCCACTTTGTGAGGATGGAGTTGAGTTTGCTCCTGGCCACCGACGATGGGACTGAAGAAGACACAGAGCCCCTTCCAGACCCCCTGTGTGCTAAAGAAACAGATGGCTCCGTAGAGGGGGTGAGACTGTCAACCACCCTCAACCCCCAACAGTCCGATGACTGTCGCCGGCTACTAAGACAATTCACAGACCTCTTCTCCCTAACCCCTAGGGTCACCGACTGGTGTGTCCACGACGTAGACACCGGCGACAGCCCGCCAGTGAGACACCGAGCCTACCGGGTCCCTGATCGGGTCCGAACCTGCATCCAGACCGAAGTAACTAAGATGTTGGCCCTCTGGTTGATTGAACCCTCCGACATCCCCTGGGCCAGCCCGATAGTCCTGGTCCCGAAAGCGGCTACCCCTGGTGTCGCCCCCGAGCTGAGATTCTGTGTGGACTACCGGGGACTCAATGCGGTCACCCGAGCGGACGCTCACCTTATCCCCCGCGCCGACGAGCTCATCGACCGCCTCGGGCCGCTCGCTACCTCAGCACCTTCGACCTAACCTGCGGATACTGGCAGATTGCGCTCACTGAGGGAGCCAAGGAGCGCTCCGCCTTCTCCACCCCGGATGGGCACTACCGCTTTAGGGTGATGCCGTTTGGAATGAAAAATGCCCCGGCCACCTTCCAACGACTGGTGAACAGGGTCCTGTCCGGACTAGAGGGGTTCAGCACAGCGTACCTCGATGATATAGCAGTATTCAGCTCCCAATGGACCGAGCACCTCCAGCACCTCCGACAAGTACTGCTGGCCCTGCGCCAGGCCGGCCTAACCATCAAAGCCAGCAAATGTCAAATTGGACAAGGCTCTGTGATCTATCTGGGGCACCAGGTGGGAAGCGGGCAGGTCGCCCCCCTCCAGCCGAAGATCGACGCCATCCTGTCCTGGGAACCCCCAACAACCCAAACGGAAGTCCGGGCATTCCTGGGCCTCACCGGTTACTACCGGAGGTTTATTAAGAACTATGGCAGCATCGCAGGCCCCCTCACAGAGCTAACGTCCAAAAAGCACCCGAAGAAAATACAATGGACTCCCCCGTGCCAAAAAGCGTTCGACGCCTTGAAAGCTGCTATATGTACCGCTCCGGTACTCAAGGCTCCCGACTACTCTCAGGAGTTTGTGGTCCAGACGGACGCCTCGGAACACGGCATCGGGGCAGTCCTCTCACAGTTCAACGACAAAGGCATAGATCTGCCCATAGCCTTCATCAGCCGAAGGTTACTACCTCGAGAACAGCGGTGGAGCACCATTAAAAGAGAGACCTTCACAGTAGTCTGGGCCCTCAAAAAGCTACGACCCTACTTGTTCGGAACACACTTCCAAGTTCAAACGGATCATCGACCCTTGCGGTGGCTGATGCAAATGAGAGGAGAAAACCCCAAGCTGCTACGATGGTCAATCTCCCTCCCGGGGATGGACTTCACTGTGGAGCATCGCCCCGGGACTGACCACGCCAACGCGGACGGCCTGTCCCGATTCTTCCGCTTCAGCGTGGAGAACCCCCAAGTGGATGGGTAGTTCTCCCCGCCTTTCAGCTGGGGGGGGCACGTGTGAGACCGGCCTCGTGGCGTGGGCCCTCCCGACCAGCAAGCCACCCTGCAACCGCACCTGATCCCCGATGTCACAGACTTCCGGCCACCATGGCCCAACATCCCGATGGCCGGCCGGGCCCTAGCAACCCCCCAAGACCCCAACGCGCATGCCCGGCCGAGGGAGAGAGAAACCCCCAAGCCAGACCAGGAGGCGCCGTCCCTGTCACACCTCCGGTCCCCTCCCCAAGGAGAGTTTCGATCGGCCACCAGGCCCCCGGTGAGCGGGCGCCTCGCCTGCTGGGTGTCTGGAGTCCCTCCCAGACCCACCTGAACAGATCAAAGGGCCGAGCGACAGGAAATCCCGACACACCGCCCCTAGGCACCAAGACCCCTCTCAGCGAGGACTCCGGACTTCAAAGAGGAGGGGGAGTATAACAAGGGGTGCTGAAGGGACGGGAGAAGAAGAAGACCTGGACCAACGAGAGCCTGCTGACCTGGTCGCGGATCGATCGCTCCCCGAACCGAAGAACGCTACCCGAACTCTGAACCACCTGAGCCCTGCTGACGCTGTCGCGGCTCCCCGAACTCTGAACCATCCGAGCCCTGTTGATGCTGTCGCGGCTCCCCGAACTCTGAACCATCTGAGCCCTGCTGACGCTGTCGCGGCTCCCCGAACTCTGAACCATCTGAGCCCTGCTGACGCTGTCACGGCTCCCCGAACTCTGAACCATCTGAGCCCTGCTGACGCTGTCGCGGTTCCCCGAACTCTGAACCATCTGAGCCCTGCTGACGCTGTCGCGGCTCCCCGAACTCTGAAACCATCTGAGCCCTGCTGACGCTGTCGCGGCTCCCCGACTCCGAAACCACCTGTGCCTGCTGAGTGACTCGCGGCACTCTCCTCCAGGAGAACCGGCAGAGATTGCCGAGAGAAACAACATCCCCCAGCTCGAGAAGTGAGAGCCGTGTGAAGGATACTCCGCAGAGACACTGAACTCAAAGACTGTCCCGCTACCCCCATACCCCCATCACGAGATCGTCGCCGCTTGTGGCAGTGATTCAATACCTGCATTTCGGATCATAAAGATCCCTTACAACTAACGATAATGTATACTGTCTTACGAAGAACTACTGTGTGGTGTCCCTCTGTCAGAGAGTGCAAGCTCAGCGTGTGCGATCCTAGGTACGAGACCCTTCCAGGAAGGGCCTCCCCACCCTTGCTCGGCCTAACTCTGGGAGAGGTGCGTCAACGGGTGGTCAGGAACGTATTCCGAAGCCCCCCGGAGAACGCCTTTCCAACAGCGATGAATTGAAAAGTAGGGGGAGGGACTGGAATAAGACAGAGACTAAAGGGAGAGGGTCAATAGAGCAGGAGCCGGGCAGTGGAGACTACTGTGGGGAGATACCATAGGGAGGCAGGCAGGGCTTTAAGTGGGATGAAAAAACTGAGGGGGCTCTCAAATGGGCGTGGCCAATGTAATTAAGGGCGTGGTTTAAAAACACCTACGAATCTGTGCTTAGCATAGTGTGCCGCCCGACTGGTATTTTGCTGCTTCTATCATTGCATCCAGATATATGATACAAGTAACATCATACCTGTAACAAGTCAGGAGTATTGGCTCTGTCAATGGTTGTTAGTTGCATACGATAAATAGGCAGCAACTATGGCTTGTAAATAATATTGAAAAAGCTTCCACTCAAAGCCCTGGTGACAGACACTACGATAATGTTGCTGCTCCTGAGTTTCAAAAAGAGAAGGGATATCCAGAGAGAAAATGACTCTCTTTAAAGGATTTCCTTTCCAATTCAAAGCTCACCTGGCATGACGTCATGCCGTAACTTCTCCACTAGTGAGAAGTGAGCAGTGTGAGCACGCGCACATCGACGTGCCTGCTGTCTCGAAATGGGTCTCTATCGGGCTGTGTTTTGTGCCCTGGCACTATTTTCCGGATTGCTGTCACTGCAGTCCGGGAAAAAACACACAGCCTGTGCCAGGGCACAAAACAGAGCCCGATAGAGCCCCGTTTCGAGGCCTCCTTTAAGAAACTGCCGGTGCTCAGACCAGGTAAGACCCGGCCCGCTTTAAGCCCTGGTCAGGTGAGGGTAGAGATAAACAAGGGGAAATTATTAGCAGTGAAACAGGGTGCAGGAAGAATGGTCATCGGGGCAGATACAGAACAGGAACGGAACGACGACGGGAGGAGGAAAGGGGGGGGGGTAGCTTCCGGGGTATTAGGGAGAGGAAGAGACAGAACTAGACCCCCTGGAGAGAGCAACAGATAGGTAATAGATGCACACCCTTTGTGCTACAGAAACATGCAAAAGGAAAAATAGCTCCTTGATGTCAGGAGTCTAAGGACAAGTACATCTAATCAAAACATGGTGAGAAATAAATGCTCCTCTGAGTGGGACAAACAAAAACATAGGGAGAGTAGACTCAAAGGCAAGGAGTCGAAATAAACAACTAAGCTATCAAGTTATGAGCATTAAACAGTCCCAATGCCCACTAAGCATAGACTGCAAAAAAGTCTGGCATCAGCTGAGCTTATCTTCAGTCACATTCTCAGTATTTGCAGAGCCCAGTTAAAGCCCTGTGAATAACACTTAACTTCAAAATAAAATTATTAATGTGTGATAATCCCAAAAGGTGTCAATCACATCCCAAAACAGGCAAGTATCCAGAATGAAAAAAACTTAGCGGCCCAAAAATAAAAACGAACCCAAAACTAGTAATGTTTGGTGTTTCTCAGAAATTTCACATTTCTCAGAACAGCACGTTCTGAAAATCAAGACTGGGGAATTCGGCATTGGAGAACCATGTACAAGACACGGCGACAGCTCAGTGTCAGACGATTAGAGATAAATTAATTTATTTCTCAGGAGGCTAAAAAAAAAACAGGAATCAGGCCACGTGTAATGTAATCTGATGATGCTCCTGTAAAGCGGTCCAATCTGGCTGTGCCACGTTCTCGCTACATAAAACAGCCAAAGAACATACACTTTCGAAAATCAAAAAGAATTTGTAGATATTTAGACGCCTCGTCTATTAGAGTACAGTAGATGGCGCTATAATCGTTTGAATGAAAAGAAACATCGCTCACGTAAACTACTTTGAAGCGTATATCTTTCTGCGCTATCCTCTACAACGAGATGTACCATGTAACCGGTTCAAGTACATTTTTAGCCATTGTGCTCAATTCACCGGCACTATTGACACTGTATCGAAAACGTGCGAAAGGTATTGGTTGTCATGAAGCTGTGTGACTTAAGGCTATTTTTTATTTTTAATGAGAACACCTTATCACCTGTTTTTTTCGCAATCACCACATAGTCATTGAGCGTGGGAGTTGGTGTCTGAGTTTGCAATGAACCTTATGTCACAATCAGTCATACAGCTGGGCCATGAATTGTGAAGGCAAATATATATGCTACATTTTATATATAACTATATATCAAACAGGGTAGAAGTGACAAGGCAACCATTCAAAAAGTATGTGTACTGAAAAGCAGAAACAGATAACACAGTGCCATGGCACAACAGGTTGAGACAGGGAGCGGGGGCGACGTTGTGGTTGCCAGCCGCACATCTTGAGTCGCCAGCGTCGCCAAGGGATGCAGTCCAGAGCCATTTTTTCAGAGGAGGGGTGGCCTCACTTGATTTTTACATGCAGCACCACCTCGCCTCCATCCTGGCAGCAGGTGGCAGGGCTGAGAGTAGGTATGCCCTGCGGGAGGGACCGCTGCTGAAGGGGAGGGTGAGTTAGTGTGTGCGCTGGCACAGTGGGGTCCAGCACACCCAGCGGCAGTTGTCACACCACTGGGTGGACATACTGGACTGGGAAAGGCACTTGCTCGTCCAGTTGGGCGTCAAGGTTTTGGTGCTCAGAGAATAATTATTTGTTGTGTTCTACAATGCTAACATGTGAGCAGTAAGAAAGCTCTTTTTCCATTTGCCTGAAGTGTGGATCATGGGTACACTAGAACTGCTTTGCTGGCAAACTACAACAAGCATTTGCAATGCAGTTGGTCTCGCCTTTGGGACCTCTATGTATTTAGCTATGCAGCACATTGGCCTGGGTGCTGTAACATTTACAGTTCTTTAACATGGAGGGAAAGTAAGCACCAAATGCCATTTATAGACTCACATGGAGAGCAATATTGCCTTTCAGCGGGAAATATAGTCACAAGCTCGGTTTTAATCAGTGCCTTCGGTGGAAGTTTCTATGGCATCGAATCTAGAGAATGCTTAAGCGAATCTGGTATTTTACTGACCTCTGCTGGTCGTTTTCTATCATGAAATTTAATTAGAGGCTGTTGCAAGAAAAATAAAAAAAGAAAGTCCCTAAGCAGAGAGCAATTCTGGTATTTCACTGGCCTCTACTGGTCGTTTTCTATCAAGACAGTTAAATAGAGGCAGTTGCACAAACAGAAAGCAATTCTGGTATTTTACTGACCTCTACCGGTCGTTTTCTATCAAGACAGTTAAATAGAAACAGTTGAACAGAAAAAAAAGACCCAAAAGGGAAGCAGACAAGTCCTAGGGTGATCTCCAGAGCCCAAAAAGTACATACAACAGATCTTCCAGACAGCGCAAGCGCTGTCTAGGCTCGACCTAAAAAGGTTTGGTCCCTTGCCCAAATATGGAAAAAGTCCTTCTAAGTCTGCCCGTGCTACCATGTGCCAAAAAATGGTCCAAAAAGGCATGACTACCCATTGTTAGTGTAAAAGGGTTGCCAGTAGCCAATCAGAGGATCCAATAACAAAGATCTGTATTGATTCATGGATGGCAGCCAATCACATTTACTGAAACAGCAGACAGTTCAGTTAAGGTGTCCTTCTGATTAGCTGCTGGGTTCCCATTCAATCAATCAAAAGAAGCTTTATTCGATTGTAAAATTGTGCAATCATAAAAGCAGGGTTCCCATTCATAATGGTTCGGTCTGTGCTGAATGGACAGGTAAGCAATCTTGCTGTGCTTCATGGGTCATAACAGGATATAATTGGATGCTCACACTTTTTGTGTGTGTCCTAAATAGTGGAAGATACAGCAAATGACATTTCCACATACCATACAAATTCTGATCAGGAGTATAAGATACATTTTTGTTTCTGAAGGGCAATTCCTACTTCAAAAGGGGCTATGACTACCTGTGTTCTAATACAGCCTAAACTCACTGAAATATTTAAGCTAATACACAGTAAGGAGAACAATAAACCCTGCAATATCACGTCTGCAGTCCTTTTAATCCTGCCTCCTCTCTACACTGAAAGTTTGGTCTGTGAGTAGTAGCAGGGACGCAGGTGTAAATGAGTGATCGTAAATGTATGTAACATCAGCTGAGGAATTTGTGATGGGTGAATCAAGGTATGTGTGAATGTAGGAAAGGCATGCTATGATGAACTGTTGATGAGGCCTGTAATTCAGCGTCTATGTTATATTGTGAACGGTCGAGTGGAATGTTGCAGTTGAATGATTATGTGAGTAATGTTAATGGAGGATGATTGGTAATGTGATGGTGAGTGGTTACCAGTAACTGATGGAAAGTGGTGTAATGAATTGTTGCTTTCAGTGACTGGATCTTCCAAGTGGGGGAAATTAGTGTTGTGTGTGACTCAGTGGCACTTGGAGTGGTTATGCAAATGTGGTGTCAGGGAATTATCATTGATAACAGAGAAACGGTTGTAGTGCTGCTTGCAGTTAGAAGAGATTACGCATCTGATTATTGTTTAAAAACTGGTGGTCGGTAAAGTGATGAACGAGTGGTGCTGCATCAAATGGTGAGTGTGTTGTGAGTGAATATTGTTATGATGGCTGAGGATGATTAAATGGTGAATGTGAGTGATGAGAAGCATGTTTTAGAAGTGTTTTACATTGAGTGCGAGTAATTGCTTGTACAGTTAGTAATGCAAAAGGGTTGTATTGCGAATGTAGGTGAGTGGTATGCATAATCTAAGTGGCAGTAAGTGAGGCAAGTAACACTATGCGATAGGTGAGATGTTCAAGTGTGTTGTGAATGAGTGTGGAAGTGTTGTTAGTGAGGGGTACCGCAACAGGCCATGAAGAATGTTGCATTAACCTCTTCCATGCGCACGACGAGTTAATGGGTGATGGCATGGACGAGTGACATTACATCTCTCACTTGTGGTCAATGTTGCAACTGAGTAGTGTGTGTAAATGATGTAATTTAATTGTATAAAGCTTGGGAATTTCCCAAAAGGTGTTTTGGTGCTAGGCTGAACAGCTAAGAATGTGACACTAAATAGAGAGAAGAGAGCTCAGAATAATACACTTTTGAATTTGTTTCTGAAACAAAGGTGACTGGAAGGGGTTCTGAAGTCCATGGGCAGGGAGTTCCAAAGCTAAGCAGCCAGACAGGAGAAGGCTTTACCTCCTCTTCTGGCTCTAATAATGGAGGGAGTATAACACCTTAGGAGGAGGCAGAGCAAAGAGAGCAAGAAGGATGACATGGTATAAATATGAGTTTGAGATGTGAAGGACACAGATTAAATACAGCTCTATGAGCGAGACAAAGGGCCTTAAAAGGAGTACGTTTTCTGATTGGGAGCCAGTAGAGGTGTCTGAGATGAGAGGGCATTGGGATGGAGGTAGGGAGGTTCGGAACCAGTCTGGCCGCTGAATTCGGTACCACTTGCAGCCCGTGGGTCGGATTTTCAGGTAACCCTAAAAGACGTATGTTCTCATAATCACGACGGAAAGTTATCAGAGAGTGTACCACAGTTTTCCAGGACTCTGTTGACAGGACAAAAATGTTTTTTCTCAGTGTACGGAGAAAGGCAAAGCATGTGCCTGAGCTGTGGCTAATGTGCTTGGAAGAGGAAAGCTTGTTTTTAAACCATATACGTTATTTTTTGCTGAGATGAGGAGGAAGGAGAGTTCCCGAGCTCACAAGGCCACCAGGCAGGGGTCCAAGGGATGGACAGTTGTCCAAATAGCAGAACCGCGGTCTTCTCTCCATTAAGTTTAAGGCAGTTATTGAGCATCCAAAAGGGCTATTGCCATCATACAGGAGCTGAAATTTACCTATGATCCTTAGAAAAGAAGATGATCATTTGGGTATCATTTGTGTAAGAGAGAACATGAAAGCTAAAGGAACATATCAAAGAGGGAAGGCGACAAACTCAGATATTAAAAAGAGTTGGGCTAAGTGACGACCCCTGTGGAAGGCCACAATTGAGCTTTGATGCTTCAGACTGGGAAGGAGGAAAGGATGCAGTGTGGCTTTTATTCGAGAGAAATGACCCTACCTAGTAAAGAGCCTGCTTGCAAGCCCCAACGTCAAGTAGCTTGTGGAGAAGAATAGAGTGGGAGACGGTATCAAATGCAGTTGCAACATCCAATATCAATAGCATCGTATTCTGGACTCTGTCCATCCAGTAGCATCCTGAGTTTGTCTGAGATTGCCACTAAAGTCTGGCGATGATATTGTGGCCATTCAATATTACATCATCAATATTCCCTACCTATATCCAGATGAATGATAATGTGACTGAGAGATATTATAAACTAGCTGAGGAGAGAGCTGGTGATCGTAATGAGTGCTTGTGGTAAATCTAGGTAGGAGGCTATGACACGAAGAAAGAGAGAAGTGACTCACTGGAGCGCGTGTCCAGTCCTAAGTTTTCATTGAAAAGATCCATGCATTTTGGGAGCTCTTATGTTGGTCTGATTTAATTGAACGAGTTGCAATGGGACAACCGTAACCCAGTGATTTGTAAAAGGAAAGGGCAGTGAACAAGCAGCAACATGCTTGGCTGCATATTCTGATCACTCAAATGAATAACCATTGGTTGGGCGTAGTTAAATTGCTTTGTTGTGCACATCATTGTGCAGTGCTGCATATACAGAAACGTGCACATATAAACAACACATAACCAAATATATGAGAGCTTTAGCTGGGGAAACAACAATTACAATGCAATCATTACAGCGGACTACAGTTACAACGCAGTCATTACAACGCAACTGCCTTTACATTGCATGCCATTACAACGCAACCATTACAACAAATGCCACTACAACGCATGCCATTACAATGCATGTCACTATAACACATGCCATTACAATGCATTATAAGGTAAGTAATGGGGAATACCCCTACACTATCTAACATTTACCCTACTGTTGCACTCACTGGAGTGGGAATAGTCATTTTTACCCCTACACTATTCAAAACTTACCCTACTGTTGCCCAAAAGTGTTATCCGTAGTAATGGTATGCATTGTAATGGTATGCGTTGTAATGGTATGCATTGTAATGGAATGTGTTATAAATGTAGTTTCCAAAAATACATTGTGATGGCATGCGTTGTAAAATCATGCGTTGTAATGGATGTTGCGATGTAATAAGTTTAAAAACCGAATTGTAAAGGAATACGTTGTAAATGTTTGCGCTGTAACATGTCCTATTCCTTCAACTGTTGCACAAGTGACATTGCAAGTGTACTTGTTTCACTTTATTCCAATTTTTTGCTGACCACCTCCCATTTTCACCAGCTGCAAAATGTTCTGTCCAACAGAAAAAAAGTAATTCATAGAACATACTATTTCCTGTGCGTTTGTGTGTTCTAAAAGAGGCAAACATCAATGTAGCAGTTACATTAAAATGCAAAGAACGTTCTAATTAATTTCAATAGTAGAATAAAGTTATTTATTTGAAGTTTGTAACAGTCTCCAGGTGTTTTTACACAATAACAATCTTTATGTGCATCATTAACAAAGCAGGTAAGAGATCTCTGACCCAGCTCCTATCTCTCTCTTTCCCCTCCTGTCATGTCGCAATCCTAGGACCATATCTGGTTACCATATTCTCCTTGCTTTTCAGTCAGCCATTCCTGTCTTCTTCTATCCCCCCACTAGTACTATTCCTTGAGGCATATTTACAAGCCGGTGTTGCGCCATTCCCTATATTTCCAAGGTGGCCCTAAGCCACTTAACATGGCTTGACAACACTTTGTAAATATGCCTCTTTTTACTGCCGCAGTCTGCTACGGCAAATGAGCGTGCAATGGGTGTTGCTGTGGGCGTTTCACCACAAGACCCATTGCTTTTTGACGCTGCCCCAGATTTACAAGGCTTAGGCGGCGCCAAAACATAAAGGAAAGGTATTACATGGTCATAGAATGCGAAACGAGGACAAAATATTAATTTCTTCTTATTTTTTGCTCCATGTGTGCAGCATTCTGTAGCACACATAGAAAGAGCGAATTCCCATTAATTTCTCCTCGTTTTTTGTTCTTTCCCTGTGTGCTGCATTCTGCAGCACACATAGAAAGAGGAAATTGCCATTATTGATTGTTTATGTGCAGGAAGGTGTCTCTCCTGTCACATAAATAATCGCCCCTGCAGTGCAGGCACCCTCGAAACATGGCACAAGGGTGCCTGTGCTGGCGTTAGGCAGCTTTTTTAGCACCAGCGCTGGGGGAAATGCAGGAGTGCACCATATTTTTGTAAATACAGCGCATCCCTGCATTTGGAAAATGTTTGAGTGCGGCGTTGCCAGCTTTGGCATAACACTGTGCTCCGGAATTTTCTTGTAAATATCCCCCCTTGTCTGTTGCCTGTGCTGTGCATCCTTAACCTTAACTCTTCCTTCACTTAGCAGTTATAAAAAATAATCTGAAAAAAGTCAACTTTAAAAAACAGTCATTAAAAATGTGGTCTACTGCAGAAAGAATGAGAAAAGTAATGACTAAATAAAAACTGAAAAATGTTGTGCCTTGCGGTAAAGTGTAATTTGGAGAAGGGGCAATGGGGCGCCTCCCTGCTAAAGTAAGGGGGAGTATACTGAGTGAGATGAGTACGGGGGAGCGTGGACTAAAAAGGATATGTTATGGTTCAGAAAAGGGCAGCATTAAGGGATAGCAGTCAGGGTTTTTAGGATTCAGGGATCGGTAGAGTTAAGTAGTAGAGAAGGGTTTTTAGGGTTTCATAAAATCTAGGTTTAAGGAGCACAAAGGGTTTTTAAGGGTTCTTTAAAAGGTAAGTTTAGGGATTAGCGAGGTTATTTTCAGTGATGTGTGGTGTTGGGGTAGTAAAGGGTTTTTAGGTTTCAGGATAACCACTTAGGTACCACCATTAATGTCTGTGTGGAATCGGTCCAATCTCATAATATTGTCTCCATGATACATAGTACCAATGTAACCAACATAGGTGGAGCGAATGGACCCCATCCACAAGAATTGCACACTTACGCCATTGATACCTTATCTTCCCCCCTTCCAAACTTTAAAATAATATCCTGGAACATTGCCGGCCTGCGAAGCAAGCTTCCTCTTCCAGACTGGAACGATTTGATTACAGGTCATGATATATGCATATTCCAGGAGACCTGGAGCCTTGTTCCATTGCATAGATCTGGGCATGCTTGTTACTGTGTTCTGGCTGTTTCCAAAGGACGGGGGCGTCCATCAGGAGGCCTCATAGTGTGGGTGAGCATTGCTCTCAATTGCAAGGTTTGCAATTTCATCTGCATCCCCGCAGATGTGATGCGATTGACATTGAGAGGGCCTAGGGGCGGTCCCGTCATTGAGCTTTTTAATGTTTACATTAGAGGAACATGTGGCGGTTCAAAGTCATCGATAATCACAACCTTGGAAGAGGAACTCTCTTCGTGTCCAACTGATTCTCTCATCTTAGTGGCAGGTGACATGAATTGTACGTTTGAACCCCTGGCCACAGAAGACCTCCTCGAGACTGAGAGTGAGGATGCCAGGTGGTTTATCCCATCTCTGACATTACCCCCCATAAAAAAATGGACACCTGTAGTAATCCAACTAAACGCCCTAACTCTAGAATTTGGCCTTAGAGCAGCCAATGGACGTCTTCCATCCAACATCACAGGGGCGAATACATTTAATAGAATGCATTGTCAAACTCGCATTGATTATATCCTGATAGACCGGCGACTATGGAGAAACGCAGTCGATATGATTATAGTTCCATCTATTGAGAGCGATCATAATCCCCTGTATTTAACCATGAAGAGTCCATGGTCTTCTGATCCACCAGATGTCGGCACCGGTTCCTCCATGCTCTCTAAGGAAATAGTCCCATCAAACTGCAGGAGATATCTTAAATGGCCCCAAATTACTTGTAACGAGCAAAAACTAATTGCTATAAAGGAGGTCCTGTTAGCCAATACTATGGAACTCCAAAAAGCATGTAGTGATCATGATGGGTGCCTAAGGGCCGGGATTATTCATACAGACACAGTCATGAAGATAGGATCATTTTTCTTGTCATCCTCCCCCAAGAGAATCTTCAATAAGCCCCACAAAACACCAGGTACATGGTACAATTCGGAGTGTAGACAAAAAAAGACCTCACTAATAATTGCTGTTAAAAACTCTGACTCCAGCCAAGTGCACAGTGCCAGGAAAGAGTATAAAAAGGCAGTGACGCGAGCAAAGCGTGTCTGGGAGGAATCTCACTGGTTGGAACTTAAAGCCGCCAGTCTGGCTAAGGACGGAAATACCTTCTGGAACCTATGTAGAAAGTCTATAGGCTCGGTTCCTGACACCATCCCAAACCACATCACAAATCAAGAGTGGTTTGCCCATTTTAAAAAACTTTCTTCAGGCGAGGAATCACAAAGCCCTCGATCTTTGCCCCATTTAATAGCCACTGCCTCTACTACCGAGGCATGTGACCCCTTTGTGGAATCTGAGGTCCTGATTGCCATCAACAAAATAGTTCCAGCCAAGGCCCCTGGCCCAGATGGCCTTCCCAGCAACTTATTTCGAGCGGATGCCCAAAATTGGGCAAAGTACTTTACCATTCTGCTCAATGCCCTTCTAAATGGATCTCCCATTCCTGATTCTTGGAAGGGCGCCGAGGTGGTCCCAATATTCAAAAAGGGTTCCAGGGAGGACCCTGCTAACTACCGTCCGATCAGCCTTATTGATGCTGGCCAGAAGGTGGTTGGCAGGGCCTTATTGGAGAGAATCCTGCTGTGGATTAATGAGAATAACATCTTGTCTCATTACCAGGCAGGTTTTAGATCAAATACAGGCACAGTCGACCAGGTCTTCAGACTCCTTCTTCTATATTGGAAGGTGGTCTTGATCGGCAAGGGTAGTCTCCATCTGGCGTTCATCGATCTGAAGACAGCCTTCGACCTAGTCCCTCGAGATCGTCTATGGCTAGTTATGAGGGAAACAGGTGTGCCCTTGCTGATCCTTGACCTCCTCATTCGCCTGCATGAGGGCAACTATGCCCAGATTAGATGGGGTAATCAGAATCAAAAAACTGCAAAAATTCCTGTTAATAGGGGAGTCCGCCAGGGCTGTGTTCTGGCACCCACCCTCTTCTCTATATTTGTGAATGGGGTGGTGAAATTTCTACAAGACATCCCAGCAGATGCCCCAGCCCTGGCGGGCGACAAGGTCCCCGCCCTCCTTTTTGCAGACGACACCCTGCTAATTTCCAAGACCCCAGCAGGGCTGCAGAAGCTCTTGGATAGATTTTATTTGTTTTGTAATTTAAGAGGTTTGTCTATAAATACAACGAAGACTAAACTTCTTTCATTTAATTTACCCAGACCCTCCAAAATTATTCCCAAATTGGATGGAACCACTCTTGAACTTGTAAAAGTTTTTGATTACCTTGGCATCAGAATTTCGGATAATGTTAGCTGGAAACCCCACTTGGACAAGATGCTCCTCAACCACAGGCGGGCTGCAGGGGCTATCATGAAAGAACATCCCTCCTCGCAGAGCAGGCCCATTGCACCCGCAATAGTGATTTACCAAGCAAAAGCTGTCAGCTCTGCCCTGTATGGTGCCGAGTTATGGGGCTTCGACAACATTGAAGAAATTTCCAGGTCAGAGAATACATTTTTGAGGGCATTGGTTTCAGTCCCAAGGGGTACCCCCCTCAAACCTTTACTTAGCGATCTGGGTAGGCGTACAATTGAGGACCTGGCAAGATTGCGCCCCCTGCTTTTCTGGGCACGCTTATGGCGTACCCCCGAACTATCAAAGTATGCAGAGGGCCTCAGAGAAGTGATAAACACTACGGGTGCACATAAAGTGGGATGGCTCTGTAACATCAAGAAATTCTTTTCCCTATTGGGACTTAAAGAAGTCTGGGAATCCGGCAAATTAATAAACAAGATCGACCTCAAAAGAGCATATTGGGCATGGATCGACACTAAAGAGATTAGTAACCCCAATTTAGGCAGGTTAACAGAAGACTTCTATCTACACAAGCAAGTCGTTAGCCTTGAGCCTTATCTCGATTTTATCCAGAAACCAAGAGACAGAACGCTTTACATACAATTTAGATTGGGCACACTACCAACTCGAGAGTACACTAACAAATCGAAGACTCCCTTCCAAACACCGGCATTTTGCCTGAATTGTAGTGAGAAGGTTGAAAGCATTGCACACTTTATGTTCGAATGCCCAGCCTATAAAAATCCAAGAGACAGGTGGCTAAGTCCTGTCTGTAGACAGCTGGGAACATTGAACCATCGTGTAGCCCTTAGAATCTTACAATCAGACACCAGGGCTGTGCTGGTTTGTGGTGTGGCCAAATTTCTTGGATGGTCCTGGATAAATAGGCTCAAGTCTTTCCGTTCTGATGTGAATTCTTAGCTTTTTACACCCCACCTCTTTTAGACTGCTTCTTTCAATCATAAGCACTGGGTTGAATATTTGAATTTAATTCTTTTTTACCTGATTGTAAATATTATATTATATATCAAATGTATTTATTAACTTTTATCTACTCTTCTCCTACATGTCAAACTGTATCTTTTATGTTTGTATGTTGATGCTTTTATGATATAATTTTTATCGAAATAAAGCTTTGATTGATTGATTGATTGGTTTCATGATGGGTACCATTAAAGTGTTTTAGGGTTTAGGGAAGGATAGAGTTAAGGAGTAGTAAGGGATTTTATGGTTCAGGGAAAGGCATCATTAAGTGGAATTAAGGTTTTTTTTTTAGTTCAGTGAAGGGTAGTGTTATGAGGTAGCAGGGGTTTTTATTGTGGTCAAGAATAGGTGGCATGGAGGGTACAGTTAGATGAATTAAAGAATATATGTGATAAATAAATCAATTTTTTTTAGAATTGTGCTAGGTAATGATGAATGACACAACATTATAGCCTCAACAATTTCAACTAGACTTTAATATAGTTGAGATTAATTTGTTTTCTTTATTAAATACACCCCTCTTTCTATACACCCATGCAAGGATCTCAAATACATCCACAACTGACATGTTGTGCCACCCCCAAAAACACATAGGATTTTTAACAACTTGGTTTGTATCACTAGCTTGAGGGGAGATAAGCTCTTAAAATTGGGTACATTGTTAATGGACTGGGTCATTTGGCATAGGTTATGGCAGCCCAGCTTTCAAATCGACCTATTGCTTTCAATATAGAGTGTGTTTTGGGGTTGCCTATTTTATCTAGAGGTGGGCGAGCCAACAGGGAGAGCAAAGTCAAGCATCTGACTTTTCTCCAAGAGCCAATGCATGTATTGAGCCCCGAAAACGGCTGCCATAAAATCATGCAGCAAAAATCACATAAAATATGACAGTTTCCTAAAATTTCAAACAAATGTGTTCTTTAACATGTGGAAGCTTTGCACTTAATATATCACATCATATCACTGGACTGAGAGGTATTTATTAAAAGTCATAGTCTCTAAACATAAACGCAGAAACATTCTGGCCTGCCCCTGTCAAGGTGTCACTGCCATTAGTGACCTAAGAAGTGACTCAGCCATCATGTGCACCCCGCTCATGATTCAAACACATCTAAGTCACCCCCTTTGGTAGGCCCTAAACAGCCCATAGGGCAAGGTGCACTGTATTTAAAAGGTAGGACATGCGTTTTAAGGTTTGCATTTCCTGGTAGTGAAAAATTGCCAAGTTAATTTTTCACTACTTTGAGGCCTTCCTCTCCCGTAGGTTAACATTACCTTATTTAATTTAATAAATGTTAAGTTATGATTGGGAACAGTTAGAAATGTCATGTTCGGTCTCAAAAGAATAGCAAATTAAAATCATCGTTCATGGTAAAATTTCATGGTAAAATCAGATTGTAAGCCACAATTCTGAAAATGCCAACTGTTGGCATTTCCGTGTCCTAACCATTTAGCATTTTCTTGTCCTAACCATTTTGGTGCCTGAACCGGTGTCCGGGGTCACTTGACTGTGAATAGTTGCCAGTTGACCTTTGTGTATCCCTCCTGACAGTGAGACAAATGGAAACTAGATGTTGGAAGTATTGCCTGTCCTGCCAGGAAAGGTAAAGTGGAGCTGTTCCATGCCCAACTGCATTTCAAAGGGATGCCTCCAGCATACTCACAAAGGACTTGACACCAGCCTTTTGCCACCCTACACCACTTATGCCTGGGCAGGGGAAGGAAAGAAAATTCTATAACCTGATGGGAGATTCCCTAGAATGTTCTCACACTTCAAAGGATGATACCAGGTATAAATATTGGACCCTCAAATCTACTCTTCAGCACACTCCTGCACCTGCAAAGGACAGAAGAATTGCTTTTTTTCTTCAGACGACTGCCCTGCTGATTGAGACCTGCTTTGTACCTCAAAAGACTGCCCTGCAGCTGCCAGAGAACTACACTGCTGTTTGAAGCCTGCCTTGCTGCTTGATCCTACAACTACCAGAGTGACTCCAAGGGCTAGATGGCTCCAGTGTGAGGTACAGGAACATACCAAGGTCTAAAGACCTTGATCCGTCCACCTGTTCTCTGCCTGGTGTGAGTCCTGACCCCCAAGTGGTGCCCAACCAGCCCTGGCCCCTTGAAAGTGGTGCTAAAGGTGCTTCTAGAGCCGAAACCTTGAAACTTGATACCTAAAAAGGACCAAAAAGTTGCCTGAGAACTGGCAGAATATGGAACCTACCTGCTCAGTGGTCCACCCGATGGGAATTGCTGTTCAACCTGACCTTGTGGTAGCTCAAACTACATAATATAACAGGTGTATTTGTAAAGTACACAATTACCTGTAGATGTCCTGGCGCTGAATAACAGATCTTTATTGTTACCCAACGGTACTCATTTTATCAACCTCAGATGGATGGAAGGCTGAGTGGACCCGCTGGGATTTGAACCTGTGACTATGAGGATGAACACAGGCCCCTGCAGGGGCTGCTTTAGTCCACTGAGCCACCAGACCCTACGTTGTTCCCTACAGCAGCAAATCCTGTTCAGCAGGACCCTTTGGAAGGGGTATCTGGCCTTGTGGAGTGCTCTTTGGCTATAACCTGCAGCTTCGTCCCAATAGAGATTTTTGACTTCCACAAAAGTGAAAAAGTCCAAACTTGAAATCTCCACAGTGACTTTGACCAGCGGCTCCCCGACAATGAAGCCTCTTCCTTGGACACCTCTACATGCCAGCCCCCTGAACTTTCTGCTCTCAGCAACTTTTCTTCAAAATTTCTTCTAAGTCTGTAATAAGCTGAGACCAAGCACAATCAACCTTGTATAGCTGAACAGTGCTGCATCGCTGTCAGCCTTAACTTTTGACTTTACCCTGTTCTCATGCGACCAGATACCACCAGCTGAAGTGTTGATCTTTTAGCTGCTATTTTCCACTTCAAACTTCAAACATTCATAACTCTGGTTCTATTGATTGGATTTAATTTGTATTAGTGACATTTAAATTATTACACTTTACTTTATTTTTCTAAATTGGTGTGAGATTGTTCTTTTGTAGTGTTTTCACTTTATTATTGTTTGTGTGCTTCATAAATATTTATCAGAGTGCCCCAAAGTTAAGCCTGATTGCTTTTGTGCCAAGCTACCAGTGGGCTACACATAGGTTAATTTGGTAACTTTTGTGGTTCACCATGAAAAGGATTGTGATTGTGGCTTGAAAAGGGTTACACCCTCCTCAACCAATAACCCCATTTCTTACAGTAATGATGAAGGTAGGTAATGGAATTAAACAAAAACTAAAGTTGGTTGCGTGGCCATGACCGCCAATAGGATGGATGCAATCTTGTGATGCTCCAGTGGCGTTGGCCCTAATTTACCTTTAGTCACTGCCATCATTGCCTCAAGTTGTGATCTCTCCATCCCTGCTGTGATACTCGAGGATGTGGGCTGCTGCGGGCACGCTGCCCGGACTGGGCTCCTGACTACTGGGTGGTGACATGGCCCAGCACCACCTCAGAGGCCCTGCCATGACAGGGGCCGTGGGTAAGCCTGGGGCGAGTCCACCATGACTCGCTGGGATGGCGCCCCTCCCTCAGACCGGCTTGGATTCCAACCGGGTGACCAGAGTGGTCAAGGGCTGCTGCTGGCCCCAGTGTGCCTGTAGGCTTTGGGGCTATGGCTTTTCTCGTGACAGCCTATCTTGGTGCTATGTGGATCTTCTGCCCCCCCCCCCCAAGTGAGAAGGACTGCTGCCGCACCCTCACTGACTCCTGTCTTGTGGTGGATCGCTGGATAGCGGAGGCTGTGGGGATCGCATCTGAGGCCTTCCCACCTGGCCTTACTGGAGAGGAGCGTGGTGGCTGCAGCAGCAGCCCAGCCCTAAATGGACCCCTGATGCTGGAGGCCCGCGGCACCCAATGAGGGGATAGGTTGTGGTAGGTGCACTGGTATCCTTTTAGAGGCCATGAACTCATGCACGTTTCCCTATGCTGGGACTTGCTCCCCACCTGCAGCCTCCTCTCACCAGCCTGCTGTGAATTCGCTTTCTGGGGCCCTGCTGGCTCTGGCCTGCCACATAACACACCTGCCCTCATTTGCTGTGTGGCAAATGGCTGGTCTTTGATCTGACGTCTCTGGGTGCCCCTTGCCTTGGTGCTGCTGCTGGGGGTTAGTGGATTCTTTGAGGGGGCCTACCCCCCTCTTTGTGATGGGACTACTGGGGCTCTTCTGGTCTGACTGATCATGAGGCCAGCCGAACGGGGACCTTGGACATTCCTTCCTTTTACATTAACATTTTGGCTTGGGACGTCCCCATTTTTGCTGTGCACACCCAGTCTGGGTCCTGTTTGAGGCCCCCCCATCTGTGCCACATCCCGGGCTTCACTGCTGCGTGGCCACCTTCTCCAGTTGGGGCCCTCTTCCCTTAGAAATGGACTGCACAGATCCTATGCAACGTGGGTTGACCTTTGGGCATTCAAAAACTACCAGAGATACCGCCCCGATTCTGATGCAGAGGAGAACACAGGCCATGAAAAAGACAATGCAGCGACCAATTACATGACAGCAATCATGTTGGAACCCAAGGCTGGCTTCCGTGCAATGGACACCCACTTTGACACCCTTGCTGGCCATATAGACAGGCTGGGGGAGTGCTCGGATCACCAGAGGGTGAGGATAGATAAGGCTGAGGAGCGAGCATCATGGCTAGAGGACCACAAAGCTACAGTGCAAAAGAGACCTGACAAAATGTAACATATCCTAAAGCAGGTGACGGTCAAAAATTAACAGGCACGGCTGGCAGAGTTAAGAGCGGTTGGTCGGTGGGGGTAGTCAAGAGATGACGGGATAGGTAAATAAAAAAAAATAAAAAACACTTATCTTGTGCTTGTCGCATCATGGACTTGGCGATGTGGTAAGCACTAGGTAAGTATTTTTATTTTATTTTTATTTAATTTTACCTCTCCCATCATCTGTCGACTTCCCGTCCACCATGACCAACCCTCATCCCACCCCAACCCCACCGCTCTTACCTTTACTGTCTGCGTCTGTAAATGAAGACCTGGAGACAAGGTCTTGGGGGAATAATGTACGGTTTGCTGAGGCCACCATCATGGGGAGGCTGGGCACTTTTGTGGAGCAACTCCTCACCGACCTTTTCGACTGGTCCCATTCCTCTCATATTTTTGCGTTTGAGCCTGCACACTAATCCCTAGGCCACTGCCGTTCTGAAGGCTCCCTATCTCGTTTTCTCATTGCACAACTCCTCAACTACAGAGACAGGGACACTAATCTCCGTTTGGCCCACAAGAACCGTCCCCTTTGTTCTCAGGGTGCAGACATCTACATTTATCCTGACTTTACCCCCATGGTCCAGGAGGCCCTTCGCAAATTTACTGACGCCAAGAGCTCCCTCAGGAAGCTGGGCATCTGATACACAATGCTCTACTGAGCATAATGGTATAGCATGAATTGCTGACGCCCCATCGGATTTCTCTACTTTTTGAAAATCCCTGCGAATCAAGTCTCCTTTTCCTGGACAATCTGCCCCGGAAAATGGTAAACCCTCTGCTTATTCACGGTCCGCCTCACGTGTTCTGCAGCTAGTTGCTGTCTTTACCTGGGGTTTGCTGGTATCGCCTACACCCATGCAAATCCATCTTTTCTTGGTAACATTGGTGTAATTGTGGTTGAACAAACCTTACTATTGCATAATGATGTTACAGAATGGGCCAACGCCCATTGCGTTGTCGCCTTGCGCTCATGGTGTACACCACATCTTTGTTTTCTGGATTGATATGTTTTTTTGGTTTGTCTCATTGTGTCTCACTGGATACCTTATGTTCCAATGTGGGTGGGTGGTTGGGATTTAGGTTTTTACTTATACTCTTGTATAATCACACATTTACGCTCTACTGCTGCAACACCTTCTGTGATGTCCCTATCTTATTTTACTACGCTCCTTCATACATTTTCCCTTGCTATTGCTATGCAAATTACCCAAGGTAATAGGTCAGTGGACCTTGCTTTCATTGCCTGGAACATTCATGTTATCAACAACCCTAGGAAAGGGAAACAGATCCTGTAGGACTTAAAGAGGCATGGAGTTAAAATTGCCTTTTTGAAGGAAATGCATTTGCCTCACGCAGCCATCAGTCCTTACACCAGGCTTTGGGTTGTGCACCAATATTTCTCCTGCTATAGTTCCTATTACCGGGGCACTTGTGTTCTCATTTATAAAAGTGTTCCTTTCACTCTTCACTCCAGCTGCTTCGACACTACTAGTCAGTTCGTATTACTCCTGGGTGTCCTTGCTGATAAACAGGTGGTGTTGCTGAAGGTTTATACCCTCAATGTGGACGACCATGACTTTTTTCATGATCTCTTGTTGCGCATGGACCACTCAGATGTGGACTACGTGATATTGGGCGAGGACCTAAGCATGCTGATGTGTGCCCATGCGGACTCCTCTTGTACACACCCTAGTAGTAAACCCCGGACGTGAGATGCACTGCGACACATTGTGGATGCCTATGTGTATGGGATGCCTGGCGCTACCGTTAACTCTTTGCTATAGGATTTTCCGATGCAGCACAGCTGTGCGGGAAGAATCTCCACGCACCGCCACTGTGCCGCTGCAGAGACAAAGCTGCGCCTGCCCGTAATTGCAAGATTTGAATCATCGTGAGATCGTGGCTGAATAAACCAATGCAGCACCGCTTCCCACCGCCACATCGATCGCCAACAAATCCCGGATTTCCACGTATCACACCTGTGAGGCACGTTTTTCCCAACACATGACTCGCAGACCAGAACCGTCTTGGAGTCGATGCATCACTTCCCCCTACAGTCTTGATTTGTTGCATCACTTCTCATTGCCTCCCCAAGGACTCATGAACTGACGCATCCCTTTGTTTCTTGATGCTTCCTTTCTCTGCGGGTATTTGGCCTTGTGAATTTTGACACATCTACAGGTACTTTGTGAAAAATCTGGCATCGATAGTTTCCTATGGACCAAGTTGCTCCACACCATTTAAAAGTCATAGTCTTATTACATGTATGTTTGATTTTTGTCGTTTTTGGTCTTGCTGAATTTAGATAAAGATACTTTAGTTTTCTAAACTGATGTGTTGTGTCTGTTTGTGGTGTTATCACTGTATTACTGTGTTTGTTTTGTACCAATACTTTACATATTGCCTTTGGGATCAGCCTGTCTGCTCTTGCCAAGCTACCCAGGGGGTGAGCAGGGGTGTATCTCCCTTACCCTGACTAGATGCAAGGGTGCCTTCTTGGATAAAGGTACCTATCTCTGCCATTTAGAGACCCCCAGTTCTAACATCTACTTACTGTAAATGAAATAAATTGGCATTTAAAGATGGAATGGCAATTGGTTTTAACACTATTTTTCATTTTGTTTTCAGGACTGTAGTGTTGTATGTGTTTACAATGGTGGAACCCATGTGGCTCCTGATGGACTCCGTAGAACTGTGATGTAAGCATTAGAACGTAGTGAAGTGAAGGCAGGTTTAGAATTTTGAGTTTGTGGTTACACGCAAAAGAATAAAGATGTGTTATACTAAGCTACGTGTGTGGCATAGTCATTGGCAAGTTTTGTTTTGTTTTTAGGGCCTTTCTTAGTGTGATGTCTAATTAAAAAAATCATATTAGAATTGCAGTGCAGGGGCTGAATATAAAATTTGTTTTCAGATGAATGAATTGGAAATCCATTTCTGATCGCACTGAAAATGGCCAAAAAAGGGACGTACTGGCAGCGTTTATCTTCCCCAAACCTTTCTTTAGCAGACCTTTTCCCCAATGGTCTTTGACTACAATGCCTAAATACAGAGATGAATGATTTGCAGATGGCATGGGTGCTCAGGGGACCAATGTGTCCCCTACATATGCAAAGGTTTAACCATCAATTTCCTAAGTTCAATACTGGTAGATGAACTTAACCTTTCATCTTGCTACAGAGGCTAAAGTTACCCCCCCCATTGATTTGTAAATAGCAACACCTAAGAAACATTTTGTATTGAATGAGTGCTTTACAATGTATAGAACTAGGCATGGGTGAGACATAATTAGGAGGTCTTCAGGGAGCAGTTCAAAGTTAGATCGCAGAAAATAAAGGTAACAACCAATTTTCTGGGATGTCAATTGGACCACTGATTGGGAAAACTCCAAATAAATAAAACTTACACCATCTTAAGTTTAATAATGCGCATATCTCTGCTGCCTCCTTTAAATCATCCATGCAGGATCAGAAGGGTCAGGGCACAGCCACAGAGAAAACTCCATTCTTCACCCTCCTATATCTCTACCATGCACACCTTTTCATGTATGTAATATAATAACCCTGGTATCCTTCTACCCACATCATCTCCAGTTTGCTTTCCATTCATCCTTCCTTTCATAATCTCTTTCAAATCTTAGAAAGAAACACAGCACCCCACATCCCTCTGTACTTTTCTGTTTTACCAAGGTGAGCTCTCTCCACTTTGACACACCATAGAGCCTATTCAGAATTGGTGCTTCCTCTGTAGGAGCCACTGTCAAAGCCTGTTATAATACTTCACAGACTCTTGCGTGGGAAGGTAAATGCAGCCTACAGCACCAAAGAATGATCTGCCATTGGCCCATTTCTTCCCAGGCAGCAGATACCCATGGAGGCAAAAGAAGGATGGGGAGACAGTGGTGCATCATCTGCTAATCCACAGCCTCCATAAAGTCTCTGGAGACTTGTGCTAGGATGCAGAATGGTGCCCACCCTTCCACCCAATCCACCAGGTCTGTGGAGACCAAACAAGAGGCTGGCAAACTGGGGAGAAGCTGCTTGTCATCAAAGCAGAGAAAACAAGTGTTGGTTTTTACTGCTTTGACATAACAGCAGTAAATAAGCAGATTTTGAATTCAGTGTTGACGATCAAGGCTTCCAATGAAAACCATACACAATACACAAACATTTTTGTAATAACAGCGAAGAGTCATAGTCTAACTAGTGAAAAGAATGTACGAATAACCTTGATTAATGTCTTAAAGAAGGCGTATGATATAAGACAAATGACCTGCTCAAGAAACAGAAAAGAGTTTGGGCAGAAATGTAGGAGAGTATCGAAAACTGAACAAATAAAAGCTGTCAGGCCATCAGCATGTCAACACAAGCCAAAGAGTTGTTGCTAGGAAAACTGGCATTACAGCGAAAAGTGAGAAATCAAAATAAACTCACAGAAATTAAGGATTTTTTTTTTTCCTTTTGAATTTAAGGAGGAAACTTTCTGCAAATCCATACAAACCAGTTCCTGTAGTTGCATTTTATGTGGCAAAACCTGTGTGCATTTCCCACAGAGGATTAGACTGAGAACCAAAAGCAGTCCTGGAAAAAGATGCTCAAACCAGCCACTGCCTTCATCTACTCATGCAAGCTCTCTCTTTCCATTCCTCTTCTCCCTATCTGATTGCTTTCTCTATTCCTTACCCCTCTATCCCTCCAGTAGCAGCTACTTTTCTTAACGGGTGGTGGGCGGGTGGTTGGGAGGTGTTGGGAGAGGGTTTAAATAACAAAAAAACACTTATCTGATGCTGTCGTCCAAGGTTTCTTCAGCTCTGGTAGGACTCGGGGGCTGGTGCACACTGCCAGGCTCCTAGACACCAATCACGGTGCTGCTTTCATATTGGTAATACAGCATGAGAAAGCAGCGCTGTGATTGGCCTGAGTGGGCTGGTCTGACACTAGCTAAGGTCTTAAGTGCATGTACTCTACCTGGCTGTACAACACAGCTCGGGTGGAGAGAGATCAAGGTGCGCATGACGGTTTGGCCACCCTTAGATAGCCGTCCGAACCGTCATGCACATGCAGTGTGCCCTACTCCTCCCCCATCTCTCATCATGGCCCGCCCCACCCAGACTTGGCTTGCTCACTCAATCGTGGAAAGAAAAATACGTTGATAATAAAATGGTTTTATCATCATTTTATTTTTCCCTCCCTCAGCTGGCTCTCAGCAGTGGGGGATGACGCTCCTCCACCATAGAGGAGGAGCCGCCGCTGCATCCTTCTCTCTCTCTCTCTCTCTCTCTCTCTCTCTCTCTCTTGAAGCCTCCACGTGCCTGCCGCAATTAACCTCTGGGAGCGCAAGAAAGTAACAGAGGCACCTGGAGATGCCCAGGGCTTTCAAATCTGCTCTACAAGTGCTCCAGACCACCTAGGAAATGCCAAGTGGAAAAAAGACCTGTCTGGCCCTGTTTCTACAGGCTGACTTCCTTGTAAACAGCACAAAAAGCACTACAAATCTTTTAAACACAAACTCACCAGTGTCGAAGTTCAGCACTCGAGCAGCCTCTCCTTCTATGGCGACCGCTATGTTGTCTCCTTCTATGTAGGCAGCTGTGGCTTTCCTGTGAGACAGCATCACCTCGAATAACTTCCGACTGCACTGCAGGTGATGGAGGGTGAGGTCATTGACTCTGGGTTCGATATCAGCCTTGTAAGCGTTGAAGGACTGGTGAAAGATGTTCTTCATTATCTGCAACAACAAACACTTTTATAGGCGCTCGCTATTAGATTGAACTACAGAATGAAATGGTACACAACTCATGAGCTGACGAGGGTTATTTACTAATGTTTCGCACATGGTGCATTGCATCGATTTACTTACCATTATAAAAGTCTGCAGGCACAGTGCTGAAATGTGCAGTACATCATTAGCACACATGCAAACCTTAGTGCATAACCACACAAGAGTTCATGATAAATGTTCCAAGTCCTTTATTTGTATTTGAGTCCAGAACATACTTTGGGCTGGGAATGAGCCTTTCTTTTTACTTCACACATAGATGACACTGTACCACAGTTTTACAGTTGGATTTTTTCAGGACAATGGCTCTTATGGGATTACAATGATCTTTGTTTTTTCTAAAAGAGTTAATAAAATTGCATCCACAAACATTGCCAAAGAGATGATGATTGGGGCCCATGCTAAAAAATGAGAGGTAAGAAAGACAGTGCCTGTGAGTTACATGAGTCAAAAACAACAATATCACATGCACACTGAGTGCTCCATAAATAGCAATCAGTGTGGAATGATAATTTATTCTTTCCGTAGGAATGTTAAAACATCTTCGGCTAATTCGAAGAGACTATGGGAAATTTGGACAACGTACTTCGCGTGTAGTTTACTAATTTTGCTTATTTCCCATTCCTTATCCAGAGTTAAGTAAGATAAGTTTTCATAGTGTAATGCAGATATGTATTTATGTCATCTGAGAACAATTTGGGCACTGACCCTGCTGTGACAGAGAGTCTAAAGCGAGAAGCAAACAGATGTTAGCCAATTCACCAAGCTTTGTTTAGAGACTAAGGGGTCTATTAGGATGGCGGGCGGTGGCACCACCGTGGTGCCTGCAGTGGCGGAAAATGACTTTTTCTGGATGCCAGCAGTGGGCCTCACGCCCGCCACAATAGTATGGCCAAACACAGCCCATTTCCCGTCTGCCGTGGTGTGACACGCACCGCCATCAGAGTGCGCCCGCCACCGCGGCGGTGGGAGCCAATGGAGACTCACCACTGTGCGGAATGACGTGCCGTCTGCTGTACAAATCAGGATGCCTCAAAAAGCCAGTCGCAGCGCAGCGGAGAAACCGCCCAACTAGAGACGGCGGATGCTCGAAAGCAGAGCGCGAAACCTGATTCCTGGTCCAGACAGCAATGGATCCAGCTCTGCACGTCTTTCCGGTGCTGTACCTGATACATCACCAGCAACTCATGGACCGCCGTGGCCGCCGCCGCAGTTACGCAACTGCACAATCCCAGCCACAACCACAACACACAACTCATGGGCTGATACAGGGTCCCTGGCCACAGCGAACACCCTGGTGGGGACAGGAACACATCCACAAGTGTACCCACACATGTCCTACCTGCCACCAAGTCACCCCTCCGCAGCCAGCTCACACATCACCGCGATCTCCAAGTAATGTCCCGGTCATTTCACTGCAGCGGTGAAGACAAGGGAAAACATGCGCACAATGCAGAAGGCAGGGCCAGTGCCAGGCATGGGCAGGGCACAAAGTACACAGGGCCACACCTCCACACTCCACACACTGCCCCCCCCTGAATGGACATGGCATGTGCACCCCCCTGTGCACCCCCATGCCCAACAACAAGCTAGGTGACTACACACCCTGCACCACACAACAAACAACTAGGGAGACAGCCACAGCAGGAGTGGCTTCAGAGGAACACACAGAAGCACAGGCCCAGGGCAGCCCACACACCACAACAACACCACATTCATGGCAAGAAAGCTGAGTACAAGCACAAAATGAACACACACGCATACAATCAACAAATATCCTACTAGACACACAGCCTCCCAAGTCACACAGACATACCTCACACTGACACACAGCCACATACACACACCACATGCCACCAGCAATGGAGCACAACATATAGGAAAGCCAAAGTGAGGTGCACATAAATGGGTGGCCAAGGAGACAACCAACAAGCATGTGTACATCACATGCAAGACAAGGAAGAGACCAACACACTCACCCCATCAAAGCACACATGGCTGGCACAGTGAGTGACCTCAAACCACAGTCCCCTCAGTGCAACAACACAGGGAGACAGCAAGGCAACCCATGTATAGGCACAGGGAGGAAAGGAAGGCCCTGAAGTCAAACTGTGAACAGCCACACATATGTACACAACAACTTCACAGGAGAATGCCAGCAGCACAACACACAGGTCACATTGACACACTCCATGATTGTCAAACACAAGTAGGATTCTCCACACATACCCCCCTCACACCTGCAGCACACAACCCCAGTGCCAGACACACAGGAGGGAGTCAATAATGTCCAGGCAATACACAGACAAACAATCACACTCCCTGGGGGTATCCACAAACATCACACACACACACAGGGATGCCAGAACCAATGGCTGCACAAAAACAACAACCAAACACATAAATCAACAGAAACACACACAGAACAACAGCAAGACCACACATGACCTGTGCAGCCAAACTGTGGGAAGGCAATGGGAGCACAGACAACATAGGAGTGCACAACCCCATCAGTCAGGAACAATGCAGACAACATACCACAACACACACAAGAAGGGCACCATCACAGAACAACACAGCCACATCAAACACACAGCAGATGCACACGACAAGAAATCACATAAGAAACACAGCAGGACATCAGGGGATGCACACCAGGCCAGGACAAGGCAACATACACCCACAGCACTGCAAGCACAACAAGCAGTGTGTGCACACAAAACATAACAGTCCCACACAGCCATGAGTGACACACCATGAACACCCACAAAAACAAGCAAAACAGCACTCTGACAACATCACACTCAGGAAGTCAAGCAGTACCCCAGCATACACACATACACCTAACACAGCACACACAGATGCACAAGTCTGGGACACCAAAGTGGAAACAACTTGACCAGAGGACTGGCACGCACAGACAGTTGAACTGCACATGAGCAACCATGAGTGCTTAACAGTACTACAACAACACAGATAATCAATTGGGGAAATGCAATGAGTGGCACAGTCCTCCTGGACAAAGATCTGCATCACAAAGCACAGTGTCACAAATGAAGTGATGGGGAGGCACAAACAGGCAACACAAGGGGACGGCTGACATCAAAGTGAAGTGGTGTGCACTTCAGTAGTGGACATGGCAGAAGTGCACTATACACAAATAGAGGGAGTGCTGACTCACAATGTCAAGGCATCTGAAGCACAGATAGGGGATGTTATGACACCGCGCACCACATGCCACACTGGAGGCAGCAAAGCACCATGTGACAGCAATGCATGAGCACATCACACCCACAATGTCAGTGCGGTGAGCAGGTATACACAGGGAGTACAAACAGTATCAAGACACACAGCTGTTCAACAAACCAGAAGCCTGACTTGCCAGTCACACACTCTGCATACTCACAATTGACTAAATCAACAAATAGGAGTCAGCCAGAACTATAAGGACACACCAACACACTGCACAGTGCACAACATACAACTCACACATGTGCACACAATCACAAGCACAGGCCTGAACAATCACACAAACAGGCACTCTACTCCTGGGTGACACATGTGTGTAGTTGACATTGCATGGGCACACACACATCAACACTCACGACAAACACACCCCCTTCACACTGCTCACTTCTTGACCACCCAAGTGCACACATTGAAAGTAACCCATGTGACTAGGATGACTGACCATTACAACATGACCATACACCTACACTGCTGGGCACATAGAAAGTAAGAACACACATACATGATGATCCTGGCCAGCCTGCCTGCAATCCAGTGGAAAGAATCACACACTGTGCTGGTAGTGCCCCACACCTGACATGTGTACAATATAGCAAACATGAAGAAAGAATGATAATGATAATGGTATTTCATCATAAACCACCATCATTGCACCCACAAGCATCAGAGTTAGGAGGAAATGAAGTCCCTATCACACCTGTAAAAACTAGAAAAAGTTAGACAATCCATTGGCAATGTTGAATTGGCATACAGAGAATGTGGCACAGCAAAACATATACACACAGGAAAAACTTTATTCAGTAAGGGCACTGACAAAACAGACAACAGGAGCAACTGTCTTTATTCAAACATTGCACAGATAGGCCGCATTAGAGAAGTAAAAGGCACAAACTGCAGAGCTTGTCCATGAGAAGCTGCACAAGCAGGGGGCAAACAGCAAGGCCAGTGGCCAGTCCAAGGTGCAGACTGAGTCCATGAGAAGCTGCACAGGCAAGGGGTAAACAGCAGCGAACGACAAGGCCAGTGGCCAGTCCAAGGTGCAGGGTGAGTCCATTATAAGCTGCACAGGCAGGGGGCAAACAGCAAGGCCAGTGGCCAGTCCAAGGTGCAGGGTGAGTCCATGAGAAGCTGCACAGGCAAGGGGCAAAAAGCACTGAACGACATGGCCAGTGGCCAGTCCAAGGTGCAGGGTGAGTCCATGAGAAGCTGCACAGGCAAGGGGCAAACAGCAGCAAATGACAAGGCCAGTGGCCATTCCAAGGTGCAGGGTTAGTCCATGAGAAGCTGCACAGGCAGGGGGCAAACAGCAAGGCAACAGCAAGGCCAGTGGCTAGTCCAAGGTGCAGACTGGGTCCATGAGAAGCTGCACAGGCAAGGGGCAAACAGCAGTGAACAACATGGCCAGTGGCCAGTCCAAGGTGCAGGGTGAGTCCATGAGAAGCTGCACAGGCAGGAGGCAAACAGCGAGGCCAGTGGCCAGGCCAAGGTGCAGGGTGAGTCCATGAGAAGCTGCACAGGCAAGGGGCAAACAGCAGCAAACGACAAGGCCAGTGGCCATTCCAAGGTGCAGGGTTAGTCCATGAGAAGCTGCACAGGCAGGGGGCAAACAGCAAGGCAACAGCAAGGCCAGTGGCCAGTCCAAGGTGCAGACTGAGTCCATTAGAAGCTGCACGGCAAGGGGCAAACAGCAGTGAACGACAAGGCCAGTGGCCAGTCCAAGGTGCAGAGTATGTCCATGAGAAGCTGCACAGGCACGGCTCAGACATCAGTGAACAACAGGGCCAGTGGGCAGCACACAGTGCAGCTGAGGTGCATGAGAAGCTGCACAGGCAAGACTTGAACATCAGTGAACAACAGGGCCAGTGGGCAGCACACAGTGTAGCTGAGGTACATGAGAAGCTGCACAGGCAAGGCTCGAACATCAGTGAACAACAGGGCCAGTGGGCAGCCCACAGTGCAGCTGAGGTACATGAGAATCTGCACAGGGAATAGTCCAACACAGCAGTGAACGACAAGGCCAGTGGGCAGGACAAAGTACAGAGTGAGTCCATGAGAAGCTGCACAGGGAATAGTTTAACACAGCAAGGAGCAACAAGGCCAGTGGTCAATACAAAGTGCAGAGTGAGTCCATGAGAAGGTGCACAGGGAATGTGTGCGACTGTACCCTGCCATGGTCAGCAACACAGTCAGGGGTGTCACAATGGGCAGCACAGGCCCCGCTGTGGGAGAGACAGGTGTGTGAGGTTGACCAACATTCAGACTTAGCTGTCAGTAGGACTGGGAGCTGGCTGTGTGTTGGGCACAGTTGGAGCACTTTACTGGGGGGTGAGAGGCCCAGCTGAGGTAAAGCAGTAGTGGCTTGGGAAGCCGGAGGGCTGCTTGGACCAGGTGGTGTAGTGGCATGTGGAGGAGGAGTCATGCTGATGTGAGACACAGTGTGGGTGGGAGATTGTGGAGGAGTGCCTTTCCACTTCTTGGGGATTCTAAATGGCTTGCCTGACTTAGGATCAATGGGAAGTGGTGTGGACACAACAGGCACACGCAGCACCAAGGCTGCAGCAGGTGCAGACGCTGACCCTCCCTCTGGGGACGTGCTGGATCCAACGGGACACTTCGCCTGGCCTTGCCTCTGCTCCTCCATCCCCTGTTTACCAGGTGTTCCCCCTACAGTGCCCTCCTTTTCCTGCTTCACTGGGCTTGGAATGGGAGTAGAGGTAGTGTGTGAATCTGCCTTGGAGCCCTTCTTATGTGTAGCCTTGGCAGGCACCACCTTCCCAGTGGGCACAGAAACTGTCTGCTTGTCTTTGCGAGACACTTTTGGAACAGGAGAGTCCTTGGCAGTGGATGCCTCTGAGGCATGTGACCCTGAGGTCTGCTTCGCTTTTTGGGCCTTGGTGTCACCTGACGGGGTTTTCTCTTTGTGCTCTGGGGTGGCTTTGGTTTTCTGTGGGGATGGTGTCTGCGGCCTGAACCACTTGGGCTGCTGCTGCTGTGTGCTACATGTGCTGTATCGTGACCTTGAGGTCGGTGGAGCGTTGTCACTATTGTCAGATGTGGCCACTGGCATGGGGGTGGACAAAGGGACTCGAGCTGGACTACGATATTGTGCCAGTTGAAGGGCTACCGTCACTGCAGTGGACATTGACTGGACAGTCCACAGACTCAGCACTGATGGCAGCAGGGGGGACAGGGGCAGGGGCAGCGGTGCCTGGGGTGAAGGACACTCTTCCCTCTTACTGGTGCAAACACGGGCAGCACCAGAGGAAGTGGCTGGGAGGGTGGGCACTGTTCTCTGTGTGGTGGAAGATGTTGCAGAGTTCCAGTTCCCTGTGCCCGCCAACATGGATGCATCACCTCTGGCACCAGATGAGGTAGAACTTTGCGTCTCGGGCTGTGATTCCTCCAGCAGACTCCAGTCCCCCTCCGAGGTGCTGGTCACATCTGTGTCACTGGGCTCCTGTGCAGCTGTTGTGCTTGTTTCCCCACCACTGGTGTCCGTCCCCTATCCCTCCGTGACCACGGGAGATGCTGCATGAGAGAGATAGATGTAGGGTCAGTTCAGTGGCAGCAACAGAACAAACATATGCAAGCAAAACAACACTGAGGATGACTAAATCTACATGTTGCACGCCAACCTGTGCAATAACATTGTGCAAACACACTTTTTTCACTCAAACAGTGCGTGTAAACAAGAAAACCAGGAATAAGTGAGACATGTGATGACCACACAGCACAATCCTGCATGTGGCTCTGTTCAAACAGTAACACAAATAGCTCAGACATGAAGCCCACCGCCCAGAATGCTATTAAAAATGCGCAGTACTTGAATTCCCTTAGGTAGTACAGGTAGGGCATATGCATGACAACTGCACCCAGCACAGAGGCCACTCACAAGCCACTGCATCACACTACCAACATCACATAGCCCAGCGCTGGCACAGGCTTGTTACACATGCAGCCACACACAGCCAAAGTCACCCTTCCCAAAATACTCACCCCCACTTTGCTGCTGATGCTCCTTCAGTTGTGCATCCAGCTCAGGGTGTGTCACTGCCAAGATGCAGCACATTATTGGTGTCACGCTGCGCCGTGCCAACCTGCCACTACAAGGGAGCAGCCCCAGTGTCATCTCCGCAACGTTCTTTGCCAGCTGTGAAATGTCGTTCCACCTCTTGTGGCAGTGGGTGCGCCGGCGGTTTGACACACCCAGGGCCCGCACCTTGTTCGCAATGGCCCTCCACACAGCCTTACGCTGGTGTACCTTGTGCTGCAGGCATGGGAGACAAGAGTGAGAAAACAATTTGAGTGACACAGTGTTATGTAACGAAATCCCTCAGTACAGTAGCATTATACTGACTCATCCTAACTCCACAGATATGTCTTGCAGAGACAGGAATGCACCTCACAGGGTACATCTGCATGTGAGAAGCACACACAAATGCATGCAGGTGTGAGGGAGGACACAGTATCTGCACATCTCACATAAAAGCAGGAAGCTAGCACAGAGAGCCATGTGTAGTCTGCCCACAAATACTGTCCATTTCCAGGTACAGCAAGACATACGTCACATGTCTACAAGTTTTTGGGGGGAGACTCACTGGGTCCAACACTGCGCAGGCCTTAACAAGCTTGCCCTGTGAATAGCTCACTCTGTCATGGATGTCACATTGAAGGACATGATCTCACAAACCCACACCCTTTTCACAGGGCCAGTTGTGTGCAATCTACAGGGCTGATATGGCTCATTGATGGAGAGTCCTGCAAAAAATACACATGTAACACTGTACATTCAGCGATAGGTCCTTGTCAGATTGGGCAGTAAATGTGCAGGCCAGGTGGGCTCACACTAAGATGGACAACAGGGACCCACACAGCCATTCACACAAGCAATCACTGTCCTGACTACTGCATTACCAACTTGCTGCGTCACTGTATGGCTGTCAAGACAAGACATGTCCCTCCAATCTTGATGTGCAGGCAGAGAAATGTGTGGAGTAGGGTACAGTGCATGACCCAACCCCACACTCTCAGGCACATACTGCATCAGACCAACTACATGTGTGCCCCCCTGCACTCTCACCCCCACTATTGATGACTTATCATGACATTTGGGGCACCATATAGCCTTGGGTACTGTGTTAGCACCTCGGCCACCAGGACCTCCAGCTCCTCGCTTGTGAAGGGACTGGCACAGATCTTCTCAGTCCTTGCCATCCCTGTGGACATGAGACAGCAGCGGCGGCAGTGGGTGGTGAGGGGTCTCAGGCAGCAGTCCCTGGAGGCAGCAGCAGGTGAGAGGTCTCAGGCAGCAGTCCCTGGAGGCAGCAGCAGGTGAGGGGTCTCAGACAGCAGTCCCTGGAGGCAGCAGCAGGTGAGGGGTCTCAGGCAGCAGGCTCCGTGAGCAGTGGCAATGTGGGGCTCCCTTCCACACATATATAGGTCCCTGGTGCCGTTTCTGTGGTTCTAAGCTGCTGCAATTGGTGTTCCAGGTCAGCCTTTTTCAAATGCATGCAATGACCGGCTCCGCGGTGGCGGAGCATGCCTACCGCGATTTTCAAAATTGCATCATGCTACCACGATAGCAGATCCCATTGGCTGTAAGGGCATGGTCCATGGCGGTGAAACACCGCAGCGGGCAGGTGGGCGCTACCGCGGTGGTGCATCTTTCAATTGCATCCAATGACCGGCTCCATGGTGGCAGAGCACGCCTACCGCGATTTTCAAAATTGCATCATGCTAGAGCAATAGCGGATCTAATTGGCTGTAAGGGCATGGTCCATGGTGGTGACACACCGCAGGGTCCAGGCGGTAGCTACCGCGAATTGGGTGCCATACAGTGACATGGGTGACCGGGATTTGGGTGGCGGAGCATGCCAACCGCTATTTGGCAATACATATATATCAGTGACTACCGCAATTGTGTCCCTGGCATTGGCGATGACACACCGCAGGGGCCAGAAGGTAGCTACCGCGAGTTGGGTGCCATACAGTGACATGGGTGATGGGGATTTGGGTGACAGAGCATGCCAACTGCCATTTGGCAATTCATACATATCAGTAACTACCGCGATTGTGCCCCTGGCATTGGTGGTGACACACCGCAGGGGCCAGGCGGTAGCTACCGCGAGCTGAGTGCCATACAGTGACATGTGTGACCAGGGTTTGCGTGGCGGCTGACTGTGACAGCAATAATGGACACATCATGTGAATGGCCATCTGTGAGTCATCCACAGTGCAGAGTGTCCCCATGGTTGATGGCACGTCACAGTGCACATAATGCCAATGTGCCATGTACCCCACTGCTGGGAACACATAACATGTTTGTGTATGTGATTTCTTAGATTGGCATGTACTACCTCACATGTCATTTGCGATACTGATGTGCCTGTACACAGGACAGTGTTGTTATGGACTCCCCAATGTGTACACATGTTTAGGTTTAAAAGTGCAGGGAATATCACTGTGAGGTATTACAAGTTGAATATTGTCCATATGTGCCTGTTCACTTATGTTTGACCATGCACACACTCGTCATGTACGCTCAGCCTGTGGTCATTGTGTTATTGATGTGTGCCAGGTTCGACTAACGCCTGAAGGTGTGTCAAGTGCAGCAGCTAGGTGTGAGACAGTGGTGTCGCATTTTTACACCAATGCCGGATGATATACTCCCAGGCGTGCCCATGGTGAACGTGGCCATATCCATATGTGCACTCTCATATGGCGAGTATGATTTGGATGTACTTGCTGGGTGTCAGTTGTCAGGTGAACGATCAGTATAGCTGAAGGAGTCCCTACATATCAGCTGGTCTGTAACACAATTTATATGACAGTCACTGTTGGCACTGTGTCCGGCAAAACGTGAGATGCTGTGCCCATCTAATGATGTATTGCATTGACATGTGTCCACTTTCATCTCAACTAGGAGGAGACCAAATCTGCATCATCCCTTTACGGTGCTGGCAGGCAAGGCGAATGAGGAGGTCATCCAGAAATTCCTTCTGGATAGAGCCACCCTACAGACCCTTTGTGCTCAGTTGGAGCCCCAACTGCAGCCTTGCAGAACAAATCCAACAGCTTTCACCCATACGTCTAAGGTGACGGCGGCCCTGCATTTTCTTGCCACTGGATTGTTCCAGCACACGGTATCCAGCGCAGGTGGGATGTCACAACCCATGTTCAGCATGGTGCTACAGGATGTCCTGTCTGCCATGATGAGATACAAGGACACATATGTCCATTTCACCAGGGGGCAGGAATTGGCTGCTGTGAAGGGAGATTTTTATCCCCTTGGACACATCCCCCATGTTGTTGGTGCCATTGATTGCACACATGTTGGGCTTGTACCACCTCAGGCATGTGAGCACATCCACCAGAATCGGAAACATTTCCACTCCATAAATGTGCTGGTGGTGTGCCAGGCAGACATGATCATCTTGCAAGTGTGTGCCAAATTTACAGGCTCCGCCCATGACTCTTACATCCTGCATAAGAGCACTGTATCCCAGCTGATGGCTAATCTGCTTCCCGAGTGTGCATGGATTGTGGGTGAGTATGCCTAGTCAAATAGCGTGCTGTGTGTGTGACATGCCACCCTCTGACCCAGCCACAGTGCAATGTGTATCTGTGTTTGTCACTCATAGGTGACTCTGCATATCCTAACCGTCCTTGGTTACTGAGCCCACTGCGGAATCCCGGGACAGCAGCTGATGTCCACTACAATGATGCCCATGGGAGGACACGTCGTCTGGTGGAGCACACCTTTGGTCTGCTGAAGTCACGTTTCCGCTGCCTAGACAAGACCGGAGGTACACTGATGTACTCGCCCAGGAAGGTGTGTCAGATTGTAGTGGCATGCTGCATGCTCCACAATCTAGCCATTCGCAAGGAGATCCTCCTGCTCCTGGATGCTGAGGAGCAGCAAAGGCCCCCGCCTGCAAACCAACCTGTGTCCAGTGATGAGGACAGTGGAGAGGAGGAAGGTGTTGACCTGCGTCAACAGGTCATCATCCACTACTTCACTTGAAGGTGAGTGACAATGTACAACAGATCCATTGTCTGATGATGTTGCTGTTGTTGTGAAGGTGTATGTGGGCTTTGTGACTGCAGCCGGTTGTTGACTCTGTGGTGGCTGACAATGTTTCTGGAACAGGGCAGTTTTGTACATCGACAGGATGTGTATGTTGGCACTAGTTGCCCTTTGTGATGTGTGCATGTTGGATTATCTTGATGGTAGGTGTTGTATGATGTCTGTGATGCCACAACAAGACTAGTGAATGTTGTTCTGTTGTGTTTTCCTAGGTGCCTTCAACCTCTCCTTGCCTACATACATTCCATACTCCTGGTACATTGTAATCATGTTGAAGACAGTACATCCTGGAATAAAGACGGAGCAGACACAACAACATGTGTGTAAGGATTTTTTATTTACAATGGTGACATGTGAGGGGGTGAACATTTACATTGAGGTGATTAGTGTAGCAGTGAGTTGTCAGTTATGGTAGATGAGATATTCGAGTTGCCACCACAATGATGTGGTGACCCAGTCCAACAGACAGATGCCATTCACTAGGCGGTGTGGGGAAGGACAGTCCAAAAAGTCAATGCAGTGGTGAAGAGGGTTGCCATCAGGGCTGGCTCAGTGACTGGCATTTGGCAGGTGCTTTGCCTCCAGATATTCCCAGGGTTTTCTTAGGATGGCACCTTCGTCGCTTGGCAGGGGGGGCCCTGCTGTAGGATCAGTGTGGCCTGAGGACTCACCCCTCTCTGTGGTTGCAGGGGAGGATGGTGAACTGTCATCCTGCAGCCCACCAGAGGGAGGTAGAGGTGTTGGTTGTGGCACAGGCCTGTCCCTCAGTGCCGCCACTTGCTGGTCCAAGAGGTCCACAATTTGTCCCATGCGGGTGTCGATGGACCTCATCAGCAGGATGAGCTTGTGGAACAGTTCGTCCGACCGGCCCGTTCGTCCCTGGACCCGTTCATATGCCCCAAGGACTCTAGTGATGTGGTCCAAGGATTGGGTCCCAGCCTCTTGTTATCTGTGGGTGACCCTGCTCCTCCACCTTCCCTGCTGCCACGGACCTGTTGCCTCACCACTTTAGGCACCCGCATCCTCTCCTTGCCCTCCTCAGTTGGTGGTGTGGGGAGGCCATCCTCTGGGAGAGGGAGGTTGCAGGCAGCACTGGTGGTGGTGGCGGTGGATGCACAGGCCGTAACAGCAGGGCTCTCCAGTGACATTGTTATTGCAGCAGATGTGGTGGGGAGACAATAGGGTCCTGGGACCTGTTGCTCCCTGGCACACCAGATAGGCCGGCTTCGAGCTCATCGTCCAGAGAATCCCGGGAGTCAACATCCAAGAGTCCATGTACCGGGGGCGAGACTGGCTCTGCAGGTTGCTGGTTTTGTCCTCTGTAGTGAGTTCTTCGTCACCTGTGGGTCAGATGGGAGATGATCATTGTAGTGCACACGGAAAGCTTTGTGTTAGCTGTTTGTCATTCACTGTTTGTACACAACACAGTTGGCTAATCATCACATTTTGTTGTATGTGCACTACTGTGCCTCCTGACATGGTGCTGTGGTACATGCATTACTTGTCCATGGTGTGAGTTGTTAATACCTACCATGCCCAATGTGCATGATTTCTGAGTACAGGGACATGTTGCCATCTAGGGACTTGCGCAGGAAAAAAAGAGGACTCTTTTTCGCTCACTCTGCCCTGTCAGATGTTACATCTGGCCATGAACAGGCCACTGTCATCTCGTGCATACCTCTGTCCTGTCATGTGCATATCTGGATTTGTATCACCAACCATGCTTTCTAGTTTCTCATTTGGTCCTTGCTGCTCTGGCCTCATGGCACTTACACATGGAATTCAGTGCTATGCATGATTGTGCCCAGACTTTCTTCTACATGTGCATTGTTGTGTCACAATTTGGTTGCTGTGACAGTCTCATTGGCTTAGCTGTGTGCACACTGTGAGTGGCAATAGGATCTGTGTGCATGTGTGTGCAATGAGAGCGCTGGTGTTGTCATGTGGCACCATGCTTTTTTCAGACACTGGCTTTGTGCACATACTGGCTACTTACCTGTTCTATTTTCCAATTTGGCTTTGACTTGACACATCTGTGTGTGTGTGTGTGTGTGTGGTGGAGGCTTGCATCCTGCTCAGGGGTGTGACTAGCAAGCATGATATGTGTGCCTACGTGTTATTTTGTTTGTGGTGATACAATGGCTGACACATGCATCTGGGCGAGAGGGGAGGCTCCATCGTGATGGTCTGGGGGACGAGTTGGCCTGGGGTGAGTTGTTGTTCAGGCAACACCCCCAAACAGACCTCCATGGCAAGATGGCTACCTGGCTTCTGGGTGTTGTGGGGTGCTACATCCTGCTCAGGGGTGGGACAGGGGGCATGGTGGGAGTTGTAGTGCAGGCCTCCCACCTCCACACAGCCTCCATGGCAAGATGGCTACCTACCTGTTTGTTTGTTTGTACCATGGCTTCCAAATGCTTCTGGGTGGTGTGGGGTGCTACATCCTGCTCAAGGGTGGGACAGGGGACATGGTGGGAGTTGTTGTGCTGGTTGCCTATGCACATGCCCCCAAGCTATGTTTGGGGAGGATGTGAGTGAATGAATGTTGGATCTGTGAGACATGTGTTGGGAAGTGTGTGGTGCGTATGGAAGTACTTGTGCCTAGGGGGTGTAGCTTTGTAGTTGTGCAAGCCAGTACATAGCAGTGTGGTGGTAGTCATTTGTTTGTACTTACCGGCCTCCACACCCCCAGCTACTCCTGTGAGACTCTCTGGATGCAGTATGGAGAGCACCTACTCCTCCCATGCAGTGAATGGTTTTGGTGGGATTGGAGGGCCACCGCCAGTCCAGTCAGCCAGCTCACGGTTCTTGCTCCTCTTCTGTTTGACAACCCTCTTCAGGTCATGCCACTGCTTCATGATTTCCTGCTTGGAGCGTGGGGTGGTCCCTACTGCATTGACCCTTTCGACTATCCTTGCCCACATTTGGGCTCCTGTGGCTAATGGTGTCTGTTGGACCAGGCTACCAAACAGTTGTGGTTCCACTCTGACTATCTCAGCTACCATTACCTTCAACTCACTCTCTGTGAATTTTGGCATTGTGTGTGTTCCCATGGTGTGTGATGTGTAAAGGGGTTGTGGGTGCAGGGGTGTGAGGGGTGGAGGGGGTGATGTGTATGGTGTGTGATGTGCAGGGGGTTACTGGTGCAGGTGTGCAAGTGGTGGTGGTGGTGATGTGTGTGTGGTGTAATGTATTGCCTCTCCTTTCTGTTATGGTTCAAGCCCTTCTGTTGTGTGTTGCAAAGGATTGTGGTCTGGGAAGGGGCTGGTTTTATATTCAGCTATGTGGGTGTGTCCAGATGGGTTATTTCTGTCAGGTATGTTGTGTGGGTTGTCCTAGGATTTGTATTTTTGTATTTATCATGTGGTTGTGTCATTGAGGTGTGTTCTGTGTTTTGGGGGCATGTCTGCTTTGCTGTGTGCACTTTGTGACCTTGTTGTGGTTGACAATTAAGTGCTGGTGCCAAGCACCGGAAACCTCTGGCTCAAATTAAGCACTGAGTGCACTAGGCTTTCATATTTATTCATGCTAGAATTCAAATGTCTAAAGCAACATTTCTTGTCAAGCTCATTGTTTAATGAAATAAGGAATAAAACCTTATATAAAATGCAGCATTTAAACTGAAATTTTCCTCTTTTAACATATGTGTTTTTTTTTTTAAATGAAGCGTTTTAGCTTAAATGTTTTCTTTTTTCGTTAGTACAGATGTTTTGATTTCTACATAGATCATTGTTAGCTAACGTACACATTTTGATATATTAGAAGATTAGAGACGTTGTTTAATTCATGGAAAGATCTGAATGAGAAAGTACCACATGAACATATAGTTTTAAAATTTAATTTCAAAATCAACATTGCTGTCTGTGGACTATTGTAATCTGGTGAGAAGAAGAGAAGTAATTCTGTTCCCAGGAGAGCAACGAAAGCTAAATGGACAAGAATAGAAGAAGCAAAGCTTCAGAATGAGTTGTCTAAAAGTGTGCGTGTTTCTAGAGTAGGTTGCCACTGTCCTCACGATTTTTCCATTTAACTCTTGGTCTACTTTGCTCTAAGGCTCTACTAAGTTTTTTTAACCTCTCTTTATGGGAAGTTCTGCTTTAATTGATTTTTGATTTCTTGAATTGCTTTATATGCCAAACTTTTATGATTGATCTCTCTCACTCTCTCAAACTGGAAATCTTTATGGGTTCTGACCGACATACTTTTTTCCTGATTCCTAGAATAGAGATTTCTTCCTTTATGGAATGTGCTAAATACTTTTAAAGAAATGTATTCATTGCTTATTGTTTGATTACTATTTATTAATATCTAACAAGTTTCTAAGGGCTAAGTTGATGGATTTGCTTGTGATCGAATAAGATGAATTACTAAAAGATTTTTCATAAAACCCTTTAACTCAAAACAAACTCCCATTATTGACTGAACCTAGGATAGAAATTGTGATTTTATTTATTGTGATGTACAGCTCCTGTCCTTCTCTAAAACAACGCCAAAGGTCTATCCGACCTCAGAGGACAGCAGCAATTAGCCTGGATGATGGTAAACCATGTTTTTATTTAAACTAATTCCCGCTCCAGCATTAACTAACAAGCTTTGCACAGTTAAAATGCAACATTCCTGCCACATGATACAATTTTCAGGTTTCTCATCAGGCGATGACCAATAAAAGTCCAGTGTTATCTCCGTAAGTCAAGAGTTCATTTCAAAATAGTGTGGAGGACCTAGGCCCACTTATGCTCACTCTAAATGTACACTGGCTAACTAAAGGTAATCAAATATATGTACATGGTTCACTCTGCTTAATCTAAAAGTGAATAACATGAAACTAATAAGTGGCATAGTTTGAGTGCAGAATGAATTAATCATGTGTTAATAATGAGTACTAGAGTTCATCTGGGTTACAGATTAACATACTATTTAAGTGCAAATGACAAATTGATTCTGAGTCATTAGATGTGCATTAGCAAAATCCTAAAAATATTTACCAAATAATATAGATGATCAAAACAAAAACACAATATGCCTGACAAACATATGGTCCATCTTGAAGGAATTAGGTTCATACTAAGTTAGAGGGTAAAGTTAAAAGCGCATGTGCCATACTCTTGAAAAATACATAATAATAAACTGTGGGCTGTAGCGCAAAGATGCAGATTAATTAAGGTACACTTGGTTCTTTCTTCCCATTTCCTATCTCACCTGTCCTCTCTCTCCTATATCACCTTTTTATTACGGCATCTTTCCTACTTGCTGTAAACCTGCAGTAGTCATATCCTTATAAAAATGATGTTGACCCTTCATCCTCTGCTATCATCCGATCCGGCCTCTCTCCTCTCATTCTTTTAAGAAATTCTGGATCAACTGGTGTTTATTTGCCTTAGTACCTTCCTCACTACCTTTTGCCTGCTTGATCTTCTTCAATCCAGTTTCATGTTCTGAATTCTATAGAAATTGCCTCTCTCATTTGTCCAGCTTCATAACCTCTGGGCATCACATTCACGTCTCCCTGTCCTACTACATCTTGACCGCTGAAGGATTTATGACACTATGTCACTGACTTCCAGGGGCGACTCCTCCACGATCGCGGAGGACCATCACCCCACTGCTTTTAAGCAGTGGAAAAAAACAAATGACAATAACTTAGAGTTATTGTCATTTTATGTTTTGTGTCCAGCAGCTTTGCGGTGGTTGGGGCTGCTCTGCTCTCTAAGCAGGGCAGGGGAGGAGTGGTTTGCACACTCATGACTGTGCAGTGACTGTTTGGTCGGAATTCTCGGGCCTCCCAAACCAGTCATGTGCACTTCCCTGTTCTCCCTGCAGGCTGCATTACAACCTGCATGGAAAACATGCCCATCCCTCCCGCCGCTGGCTGAGCCCCGTGCTACGGCACTGAGACTAATCTCAACGCTGCATTGAAGTGTTGTGATTGGCTTATGGGAGGGAGTCTGCCTGTTTCCTGTTCCTTTCAGAGGCAGAAGAGCAGGAGCAGAGAAAATGCAGGACCCGGCCTCGAGGTATGTTTTATCATTTTTTTCCTGATCCCTCCTTCTCCCCCTTGCGACAACTGTCCTCCCCCTGCACAACAAATGTTCCACCCTCCTCCCACCCCCTGCATCCGTCACACCACCCGTGAGCCATGCCAGCCGTGACTGCTGAATTCACTTTACATCTTATCAAAGCTTGGCATCACCGATTTGTTATTCGGCTGGGTTTATTCAATCACTCTGATTGCGTTTTCGGAGTCTCTTGCTACTCCTTCTCTTTCATCCCTTCTCCATTGACAACAGGCGCCCAACAAGGCCATGTTTCAGGTCCTGTAGTCTTATCCCTCTATTCCTCATCTCGAAACAAAAACTTCACTTCTTTTGCCTTCTCCTCCTTCTTTACACTGATATCTAAATCTTTCTTTAATTTCTCATTTCCCTCCCCCCTACACACACAGATCACAAACACCCCCACAATCACCTGTCACTAGATGGCTTATCTATTTTCCACCCAATAAGCTTCTTCCAACAGCCTCAGCCAAAAACCTTGGGAGTACACCTCAACCACTATGAACTTGGAAACATGTATTTAAAACAGCTACAGTAGCCAGATTTCAACTACTGAACATTTGTAAAATCTGTCTTCACATTACCCTTCAAATTACTAAGACTCTGAAGCCCTCTCTTGGATTTCGCAAACTTCACTACTATATATGTTTTCCCACCAGTTAGTTACCCAAGCCAGTATTTCAGGGACCGGACGCCAAATAAAACACGTGACTCCTACATTAGCTATAGTAGGACACACCGTGAGAAGGCACAATGACAACGGAGAAACCAATAAGTAGCCTCATGATACATATACCTCATCGCGCCCCTGATGGACTGGTAAACTTACACTGTGAAATTATGTAAAGCGTGCCAAGTGACATAGCTATGTCAATGTAAGATGTTTTGGAAAACTCAATAAAAAACTAAAATAAAAAAATATATATAAATATATATATTATATATATGTTTTCTGATGTATCACCCCCTATTCTCTTTTGCCCCACTCGACAAAGTTCTAACTTTACCAAGTGGTCTCTTTACAATCTTCCAAAACTAATTTCTTCCTCTAGTCACCGTCACCAAGCAAGGTGGTTGTTAGCAAATAATAGAGCTCTTTACAATCTACTGAGCTAGGATTTCAACTGCATTAATAGCTCAACCTCTAAACACCTCTCTTCACTCCTGAAACAATACTTCCTAACTAGTAACCTATGCTCAGCCACCCTTAATCTCCTTGTTACATCAAATTTGTATTTCTGACATCCAAGCGTCTGTCCCTCTGTTTACTAGGGACCATGCACTCAACCCCACTTTCTGAAATAAAGCATGTGCTATCTCTTTGAGTATTTGTCTCCAAACCTCTCATGGAATACATACTAAACAGGAACCCCAATATTTAACCACAAATTGATCTTACCTATACACTAAATCTGGCACTGTACATATGTATATATGAAACAAAATCCTAAGGGTTGCTGATAAATGCGTATGTTCTGTGTAACAGCTGCTTCTGTTGAAATGTTTCAGTTGCTATAGCAAATTAATAAATAAATTACTACTGAATTTGAACACGTTTCAGTACAAAAGTTGGTTTAAAAGGTTATGAAATAATGAAAGTAGATACTGCAGGAACCCGAGAGTGTCTTTTTTTAAAACAGGGGCGTACTATATGTTCGGTTAAACAGAAATGACCATCAAGAGTTTCCTGGGCTATTCGTATAGCTAGTAGTTAGTCAGAATACTTTCAGCCCTGGAGGCACATAGGCACCTGACAAAAGATCATGCATTTTAGATTTGATAGGTCAGAAAGTTGAGCGGTAAGACTAATGCTCGAATTACTATTAAATAGCAAAGATAACTTGAGTAAAAAAACACACTGACAACATCAATAACTCAAAGAAATTTGATTACGGTTTCCTTGTCATCACATTAGCCTACCACACCTACAAGCTTGAACACTCAACAGAAATACTTAATACTTAATTGTCAACACTTTACACTAAACTCAAAATCTTGGCTCTGTTGTAATGAAGATAGGCAGTCCAGGTAGTTTCTTTATGAAGTTTTATTCCAAGTAAGATGTTATACAGAAGAACCCCACCAGATGCAGACTCCCTGCTGCTCAGCCCTTACTCCAACTGACACTCTCTCTCATCCAGCATTCCAAAACCAGCTCTCACACCAACATTCCACTCCACAGACACACAGGCTGAGCAGCAGGTATAACACATTTGGGGGCATATTTGCAACAGGCAGCGATAATTATCGTTGACCTTGTATACCGCATTTTTTTCTATCGCTGGAATATTTCGCCAGGCTAACGCTGTATTAACAACACTTAGCGCCATGGCGATGTATATTCCAGTGATAGCGCCCTTTTCCATGGAACATCGCTGGTTTTCCAGCGATGTTCCATGTAAAACAGCGATATGCTTGATGATACGACCCTGTGGTCGTATCACATGAATCCACCTCCCATGTTAGGTATGCCTTACTCAGGAATTTAACAGACGTTAAATTCCTGCGTTAAGGTATTCTTAGCGCGATTAAAATAATCGCTTCCCCGCATCGTAACTAACGCGAAGCTGCCTTCGCGATATTTGCCCATGTTGTTTCCACAGACACGCCTACTTTGCATCTCATTAGCGATGCGAAGTTAGGCGTGCTGGAAACGGGAGCAAAATCAGAAAAACACGCGATAGCGTGTAGTTGCTGATAAGGCGATAAAATTATCGCCGCTTTTCGGCCGAAAACGGCCGCAAAAGCAGCGATAATTTTCTATCGCCGCATTGTTAATATGTCCCCTCCCTTTCTTAATACCAATAAAAGCAAAAGAATTACAATAAAATAGATGCATGTACAAGATGGCAATAATAAATACATGTAAGAGAGGGGCAGCATCAATAACATGTAGATGGAGAAATACATGTAAACCAAAATAGCAAAAAGAAAATGTTTGGAAGAAGTAAAAGAATACACAATCCAGCAACTCTATCACTCACCACTTCTCCCTTTCTCATACAAAAAAACAAAATCCACACTCACTTAAAACCAAGCCAAAGCAACACAAACGCTACCACGCCACCACGACTCCAACAAAACCCCAAAAACCTAACAAGTAGGCTGGCCAGGCCAACAAGAGGTAAGAAAGGTCTAAACTGAAAAGCGCGACAGGAAACATCACCTAGATAACAGAAAATTAAGTTCCAAATGAAAAGCAAGCATACACTCCACCCAAATAAAAATTGGGCTGTGAGGTGTGGAAAGGGAACTCCACTGAACCTGAGGAAAAGCAATCCGAAACTTCACCCAAACTGAAGACTGGGTTGTGAGGTGTGGAAAGGGAACTCCACACTGAACCTGACGAAAAGCAATCAGAAACTCCATCCAAACCGAAGATTGGGTTGTGATGTGTGAAAACTACGGTCCACACAGAACACGTGTACAATGCACTCTTAAAGCAGGGGGAAAAAAACGTAATGCGGGTCTGGATCGCAATGGGTGGTAAGAAAACATCACCAACACAAAACCACGTAAAAGTGGAAATCATCAACACACTAATATACCAATCATCACTTATATCAATACCTCTGACAAAAATAAGCATAAAACACAGTAAAATATCAAGCATGAAACAGGAACATTTTAGAAAGCAGCAGCACAAAGCAAAGTAGAACATCCTACCGCAATCCTGACGTGCGAAGGAAATAAAAGGATAAAGCACAGCACAGAACCCCCTGCACAATATCAAAAAATGTAAGCTAAACCTCTCTGGGATGAAAACAGCACAAATGCAGCGTATATAAAAACAAGTACAGAACTTCAAATATGAGAAGAATTAGAAATATCGTTCAGAAAAACTGCCTGGAAAACAATATGTACACAGAGAAATTGTAAAATGCCTACAACAATAGTGCTATCACGTAATACAGGCATACATTTTACAAAAGCATGACAAGTAATCATGAAAGAAAGTACATAGGCATTAACATAGGTAATGCAGAATGGTTACTGTGGAAAAACTTTTTTTTAAAAACAAAGTACAATGAACACTAAGCACTGGTGAACGACCTCTCACCCGAATAAAGTAGAGTCCTAAACGCAACAAGTAAGAAGCAGTAGAGACAAGACCAGGGGTTAATTTAAGTGAAAATATCCAAGATCCAATGAACATTGCGATTTCAACCTGTAACAGTATTTAAAATGAGTCACTGTAATGTTGTCTCCGCCTGGGCTGGACCATGTAAGGTGAAGGTCCCCAGGTGGTGTTCATGCCAAAACCCCCCTGAACGTGTGTATAGTGGAAACGCCCGATGTCCCCTCGGACGGCGTGCTAACCACGGCAATCAATAGCCCGGAGCACTGGGGTGGCGGAGTGGGCTAAAGAACGGTGATGGATTAAACCCAGATCAGTTGACTGGGGGTGAGTGCTTGCAATGTTCAACACTCCGTCCATCATTTCCTTTGGTTTTTGCTTTGTTCGCCATAAGTTGGCAGGGTATGCTCAGACGTGAGTCCCTTGCTCACTTTGCCACTGGATTCAAGCAAGCCTGGCTGAAGACGGCTGAAATGCCAGAAACCGGTCCTAGGAAGCTTGTTTCCGGTCCAGGGAAGACATGGCTTGGCAGTTCGGGCTGGACTGTTCCCATGAGGCACAGGGTCAGACTGATTTGCATATGGCCATGTCTGAACTGGGGTGGCGGAGTGGGCTAAAGAACGGTGATGGATTAAACCCAGATCAGTTGACTGGGGGTGAGTGCTTGCAATGTTTAATACTCCGTCCATCATTTCCTTTGGTTTTTGCTTTGTTCGCCATAAGTTGGCAGGGTATGCTCAGACGTGAGTCCCTTGCTCACTTTGCCACTGGATTCAAGCAAGCCTGGCTGAAGACGGCTGAAATGCCAGAAACCGGTCCTAGGAAGCTTGTTTCCGGTCCAGGGAAGACATGGCTTGGCAGTTCGGGCTGGACTGTTCCCATGAGGCACAGGGTCAGACTGATTTGCATATGGCCATGTCTGAACTGGGGTGGCGGAGTGGGCTAAAGAACGGTGATGGATTAAACCCAGATCAGTTGACTGGGGGTGAGTGCTTGCAATGTTCAACACTCCGTCCATCATTTCCTTTGGTTTTTGCTTTGTTCGCCATAAGTTGGCAGGGTATGCTCAGACGTGAGTCCCTTGCTCACTTTGCCACTGGATTCAAGCAAGCCTGGCTGAAGACGGCTGAAATGCCAGAAACCGGTCCTAGGAAGCTTGTTTCCGGTCCAGGGAAGACATGGCTTGGCAGTTCGGGCTGGACTGTTCCCATGAGGCACAGGGTCAGACTGATTTGCATATGGCCATGTCTGAACTGGGGTGGCGGAGTGGGCTAAAGAACGGTGATGGATTAAACCCAGATCAGTTGACTGGGGGTGAGTGCTTGCAATGTTCAACACTCCGTCCATCATTTCCTTTGGTTTTTGCTTTGTTCGCCATAAGTTGGCAGGGTATGCTCAGACGTGAGTCCCTTGCTCACTTTGCCACTGGATTCAAGCAAGCCTGGCTGAAGACGGCTGAAATGCCAGAAACCGGTCCTCGGAAGCTTGTTTCCGGTCCAGGGAAGACATGGCTTGGCAGTTCGGGCTGGACTGTTCCCATGAGGCACAGGGTCAGACTGATTTGCATATGGCCATGTCTGAACTGGGGTGGCGGAGTGGGCTAAAGAACGGTGATGGATTAAACCCAGATCAGTTGACTGGGGGTGAGTGCTTGCAATGTTCAACACTCCGTCCATCATTTCCTTTGGTTTTTGCTTTGTTCGCCATAAGTTGGCAGGGTATGCTCAGACGTGAGTCCCTTGCTCACTTTGCCACTGGATTCAAGCAAGCCTGGCTGAAGACGGCTGAAATGCCAGAAACCGGTCCTAGGAAGCTTGTTTCCGGTCCAGGGAAGACATGGCTTGGCAGTTCGGGCTGGACTGTTCCCATGAGGCACAGGGTCAGACTGATTTGCATATGGCCATGTCTGAACTGGGGTGGCGGAGTGGGCTAAAGAACGGTGATGGATTAAACCCAGATCAGTTGACTGGGGGTGAGTGCTTGCAATGTTCAACACTCCGTCCATCATTTCCTTTGGTTTTTGCTTTGTTCGCCATAAGTTGGCAGGGTATGCTCAGACGTGAGTCCCTTGCTCACTTTGCCACTGGATTCAAGCAAGCCTGGCTGAAGACGGCTGAAATGCCAGAAACCGGTCCTAGGAAGCTTGTTTCCGGTCCAGGGAAGACATGGCTTGGCAGTTCGGGCTGGACTGTTCCCATGAGGCACAGGGTCAGACTGATTTGCATATGGCCATGTCTGAACTGGGGTGGCGGAGTGGGCTAAAGAACGGTGATGGATTAAACCCAGATCAGTTGACTGGGGGTGAGTGCTTGCAATGTTCAACACTCCGTCCATCATTTCCTTTGGTTTTTGCTTTGTTCGCCATAAGTTGGCAGGGTATGCTCAGACGTGAGTCCCTTGCTCACTTTGCCACTGGATTCTAGCAAGCCTGGCTGAAGACGGCTGAAATGCCAGAAACCGGTCCTAGGAAGCTTGTTTCCGGTCCAGGGAAGACATGGCTTGGCAGTTCGGGCTGGACTGTTCCCATGAGGCACAGGGTCAGACTGATTTGCATATGGCCATGTCTGAACTGGGGTGGCGGAGTGGGCTAAAGAACGGTGATGGATTAAACCCAGATCAATTGACTGGGGGTGAGTGCTTGCAATGTTCAACACTCCGTCCATCATTTCCTTTGGTTTTTGCTTTGTTCGCCATAAGTTGGCAGGGTATGCTCAGACGTGAGTCCCTTGCTCACTTTGCCACTGGATTCAAGCAAGCCTGGCTGAAGACGGCTGAAATGCCAGAAACCGGTCCTAGGAAGCTTGTTTCCGGTCCAGGGAAGACATGGCTTGGCAGTTCGGGCTGGACTGTTCCCATGAGGCACAGGGTCAGACTGATTTGCATATGGCCATGTCTGAACTGGGGTGGCGGAGTGGGCTAAAGAACGGTGATGGATTAAACCCAGATCAGTTGACTGGGGGTGAGTGCTTGCAATGTTCAACACTCCGTCCATCATTTCCTTTGGTTTTTGCTTTGTTCGCCATAAGTTGGCAGGGTATGCTCAGACGTGAGTCCCTTGCTCACTTTGCCACTGGATTCAAGCAAGCCTGGTTGAAGACGGCTGAAATGCCAGAAACCGGTCCTAGGAAGCTTGTTTCCGGTCCAGGGAAGACATGGCTTGGCAGTTCGGGCTGGACTGTTCCCATGAGGCACAGGGTCAGACTGATTTGCATATGGCCATGTCTGAACTGGGGTGGCGGAGTGGGCTAAAGAACGGTGATGGATTAAACCCAGATCAGTTGACTGGGGGTGAGTGCTTGCAATGTTCAACACTCCGTCCATCATTTCCTTTGGTTTTTGCTTTGTTCGCCATAAGTTGGCAGGGTATGCTCAGACGTGAGTCCCTTGCTCACTTTGCCACTGGATTCAAGCAAGCCTGGCTGAAGACGGCTGAAATGCCAGAAACCGGTCCTAGGAAGCTTGTTTCCGGTCCAGGGAAGACATGGCTTGGCAGTTCGGGCTGGACTGTTCCCATGAGGCACAGGGTCAGACTGATTTGCATATGGCCATATCTGAACTGGGGTGGCGGAGTGGGCTAAAGAACGGTGATGGATTAAACCCAGATCAGTTGACTGGGGGTGAGTGCTTGCAATGTTCAACACTCCGTCCATCATTTCCTTTGGTTTTTGCATTATACTGGCCACTACATCAGTAACACGTGTGGTGTGACCTTATTGCTAGGCCCTAGGTTGCATCACCACATTGGCGACGAGGTGGTCTCGCCCACCCCATCGCGTGTGCTGCCTCCCTCCGATCACGCTCTTGCCCAAGGAGCGGATCGGCGCATGCCCTGCAGCCCTGCTGCCTGCCCCTCGCCGGCGCTGCTCCTGCACGTGGCCCCCACTGCCTAGGGGCCGCTGACGCCCTGCCCAGCCTCCCTGGCTGCCTCACTGGTCGGGCCGTGCCCACCCAGCCCTGGTACCTGCTTCATACCGGCCTGGACGCCTGCCGGGTGTGCGGAGCCGGCGCACGCGGAGCCCCGGAACGAGTTTGCTGACCCTCACGCTTCTTGCATGTAACGCGGGACCCGAGCCTGCCGTTTCTCACGCGTCTCGCGTGCAACGAAGAACCTGAGCCTGCCGTTTCTCACGCACCTCACGTGAGGCGCCGATTCAACGCTTGGAAGCCCCCAGGTCGCCTTCCCTGGGGTCCCAGGCCCCACTGATCACCGGAACTGCACGGGGCACCCGCGATCAACGCCAGAGAGGTTAGTGCGTGCCCCCGGAAGTGTGCAAGTGACGCCCCTGCGGCCCGCGCCCCTCCTCTGCGGCCATGGCCAACGTGCCCCCACTGGAGCCGTTCGCAGTCACCGGCACCCCCCGTCGCAAGCCGCCCGGTGGAAGAAGTGGGTGGAACGGCTGGAGAACTACTTTGTCGTGGCGGAAGTGGCGGCCAAGCAGAGGCGTGCCATGCTGTTACATCTTGGAGGGGAGGCGATCCACGACATTTCGAAGGACGTAGCTGAAGGTGGCCCACCCAGGACGTACGACACACTGCGCGACGCCATCACGGCGTATTTTGAACCGTTTGCGAGCGCTGATTATGAGAGGTTCCTGCTCCGCCAGGCCCGCCAGCTCCCAGAAGAATCGGTGGATGTCTTCTACGCAAGGTTGAAGAAGCTAGCCAGCACATGCACCCTCCCAGATGCAGACGACGAAATCCGCGCTCAGTTCATCCAAGGCTGCGCGTCCTCGAAGTTACGCGAGAGGGTGTTGGATGCAGACCACATGCCCATGCGCGACATCCTCACGCTGGGACGATCGAAGGAGCTGTCCAAGGCCAGGGCCGCGCACATGGAGCCTAAGCAGGCGGTCGCAATCAAGACAGAGCCGGTGTGCACCCTCAAGACCGAGGTTCCCGACAGTCGCACGAAACAACCCCGGCACAGAACTCTAAGACCGGCTCAGGCCTCCCCTGGCCGCACCTGCGCGTGGTGCGGCGGAGCGACGCCACACAGAGGAGCATGCCCGGCACAAGGCAAGATCTGCAGCGCATGTGGCAAGGCCAACCATTTTGCAAGCGTGTGCCTGTCGACGCCAAGGAAAAAGCAGGGTGGCCCACCCGGGAGGGTAAGACAGCTGGAACCGCTACCCAGCACCCCGGCCAGCAGTGACATGGACGACGATGAAGCGGATGTGGCCTCCGTCCATGTCGTGCGGATGCTCAACACCCTGGCAGCCAGGCCGTCTGCAGAACCCATGTGCACAGTCACGGTACAAGACCAGGCTGTAGCTCCCTTGATTGACACCGGCGCGTCAATCAACTTGATGGCTGCCAGCATATACCAGACCCTGAAAAACGCACCGACACTCAATCCGACTAGGGTGCAAGTATACGCCTATGGTACCAGTCGCCCACTATGCCTGTGCAGGGTGTTCAGGACGGACCTGTCCCACGACGCCACTCGGCTACAAACCAAAATCTACGTGTCGCACGAAGGAGCTGGGTTCCTGCTCGGCTGCCGAACAGCCCAGGACCTCGGGCTAATCCACTTTGCACTCACAGTCCAAACCCGCAATTTGGACCCACTAGCACTGGAACATGCGTCACTATTTGAAGGAATCGGATGTCTGAAGGGACCGGCCATTCACCTCCATATAGACAAGTCAGTCGCCCCGGTGGCCCTCCGGCACTGATGCATTGCGTTCCACCTACGGCCCAAGGTTGAGGCGGAACTACGGACACTCGAGCGGGCGGGAATTATCGAAAGGGTGAGCGGCCCCACTCCATGGGTGTCGCCCATCATGGTAGCCAAGAAGCCGAAACAGCCGGACGCAGTGCGGATTTGCGTTGACATGCGCATCCCCAACCTCGCCATCAAGCGCGAGCGCCACCTGACGCCGACCATAGACGACATAGTTGGGGAATTGTCTGGCTCCAAATGGTTCTCTAAAATGGACCTAAGATCGGGGTATCACCAAATTCCCCTACACCCGGAATCCCGCCCAATCACTACCTTCTCCACGCATGCCGGCCTCTGGCGATTTACCCGGCTGAACTTTGGGATATCGAGCGCGGCGGAGGTGTTCCAGAACATTATTCAGAACGTCCTGCAAGGGCTGGATGGCGTCTTGAATGTCAGTGACGACATTCTAGTCCACGCCCCGACCTTGGACGAACACATCCGACGCCTCCGGGCAGTGTTTACCCGGCTTCAGGAGCGAGGTCTGACCCTCCACAAGGAAAAATGCGATTTCCTACGGAAGGACATTAGTTTTTTTGGATACCAATTCTCCGAACAGGGAGTAGGCCCGGATCCGGAAAAGGTCAAAGACATCCACGAAGCTCCCGCGCCTACGTCGGTGACGGCCGTTCGCAGTTTTCTCGGGATGGTCACCTACTGTGGGAGGTTTATCAAAGACCTGTCCGACCTCACTGGCCCACTCCGCGACCTCACAAAAGCCTCTGCCACTTGGGATTGGGGTCTGGATCAGCAGGAGGCGTTCCAGAAAACCAAAGTGGTGCTTTCAGCCGACACGACCCTGGCCTACTTCGATCCCCGGAATGAGTCACAACTCGTGGTGGACGCCAGCCCGACAGGCTTCGGAGCCGTGCTAGCCCAACAGCAAAGGTGCGGAGAACGGGCCCCCATCGCATATGCGAGCAGAACCCTCACCCCCACAGAGCAGCGTTACTCGCAGATCGAGAAGGAGGCCATCGCCATCCTGTGGGGGGGCCGGCACTTCCACATTTATCTGTATGGACACCCGTTTGTGGTAATCACGGATCACAAACCCCTCGTCCCGCTGTTCCAAGGCTCCTCATCACGTCCTCCTCGGATTGAAAAGTGGGTACTCCAACTCCAGGAATTCCAGTTCACCGTGGAGTACCGACCAGGCGCCCGCAATCCAGCCGACTTCCTATCCAGACACGCCCGCCCGGCTACCGACTCGGAAGCCACGGAAGCCGCGGCCGCAGAAGAATACGTCCGGATGATCGTGGAAAGGTCCTCTACCGCTATCACTGGAGGAAGTGGCGCGGGCAACCAAAGATGACGACTGTCTGCAGATTGCCATCCAAGCCGTTGCATCGGGAAACTGGAAGCCACTCCAAAGCCCGTCGTCTTTTCGCACGCCTGAGGCCCAAGCCTAACTGAAAGAACTTCACCAGGTCATGAACGAACTATCTGTGTCTCCGGAGGGATGCCTCCTGAGAGGTCCCCGCATGGTGCTGCCTAGCAGTCTCACCCAGCAGGCCGCCCTCCTGGCGCATGGCGCGCACCAAGGCATCGTCAAGTCAAAAACCCGCCTAAGGAGCAAGCTCTGGTTCCCAGGCCTTGACAAGGTAGTAGAGAACACGATCCAGTGGTGTCCTGTGTGTTTGGCGACCAGCCTACCCAACCCTCCGGCGCCCGTGATCACTGAGGAAGGCCCCACCTCGCCATGGGTGCGAGTCAGTGCTGACTTTGGCAGTCTACCCGGGGGAAGATACATGCTCGTGGTAGTGGATGATTTCTCGCGGTACCCCGAGGTGGAAATCCTACCCTCAACAGCCGCAACCGAAGTAATCCCCAAGCTGGAGAAAATAATTGCCACCCACGGCCTCCTAGGTGAACTGCGCACGGACAATGGTCCACCGTTCAATGGGGCTGAGCTGGCCGAGTACCTACAGTCCCACCGCATCAAGCACCGACGCATAACCCCGAGGTGGCCGCAAGCTAACGGAGAGGTCGAGAGGCTGATGAGGACTCTAAACAAGACCATTCAGATCGCACTAGCAGATGGCCAAGGTTGGGAACTCGCCCTCTACCAATTCCTGTGCGAATACAGACTGACGCCCCATTGCACCACAGGAGTTCCTCCTAGCCGCCTCTGTTTTGGCCGGGCAATCAAGGACACCATCCCGCACCACCCCACGTGGGAGTCGTCGCCAAGCCCGCCTAACCGTTCCATGGAGAACAGAACAAAGGCCAATCGGGAAGCGTCCCAGAAGAGGAGAGCCGCTGACAGCCCGACCCAAGTTGGCGACAAGGTGCTAGTGAAGGATCGCCACCCAGGCGGGAAATTCCACCTACCATTCGAGCTAGACCCTTGGACAGTCATAAATGTCAACGGTACCCTGGTCATGGCAGTCATAGACGGAGAAGAGGTCACCAGAAACGTGTCATTCTTTAAAAAGGTCCCACAGGAAGCCGAAGAAGATCTTCTGGAGCCAGGAGACCACCGTCCAGCGTCACCCCCAGGCCCTCGGGGACAGGCAGAAGAAGAGGACCCCCGCACGACTGAGAACAGAGGGACTGCCACGACCCCGCAAGACCACGGAGCGAATGTGCCACCAGGGCCGCAGAGCCGCACAGAGACGGCCGGAGCGGATGGTTCCAAAGACCTGTTTCAGACCCCGCCGGACAGGCGCAGCCAGAGCAAGTACTATCTACGCCCCTGCCCGCAGCCATCCCAGAAGTATCGAGACTTTGTGGCCCGCTGTCAAATGCAGTAGTGAGAGCAGGCTGCGCCCCCGCCAAGGCCAAGTAAGACTGTTCCGTTTGTTTGTTTGTGAGACTTTTCAATATTTACTGTGATGTCATGCCGCCACATGCGGTGTTGTTTGGTTTTCGCACCTCTAGGTAAAGGAGCAATGTAGTATTGTCTCCGCCTGGGCTGGACCATGTAAGGTGAAGGTCCCCAGGTGGTGTTCATGCCAAAACCCCCCTGAACGTGTGTATAGTGGAAACGCCCGACGTCCCCTCGGACGGCGTGCTAACCACGGCAATAAATAGCCCGGAGCACTGGGCGTGGCAGGGATTATATTGGCCACTACATCAGTAACACGTGTGGTGTGACCTTATTGCTAGGCCCTAGGTTGCATCACCACAGTCACTCGCCAAATATGTTCAGTACATGTACAATTTTTTAAAGAAAAACACCCTTGCAGGAAATCTTGAAGAAGGGAGAGATACCTCCGTAATGCCTCCATGAAACACTAGATGCTAGAATAACACAATGCAAAAACAGGAACAAAAAAAACCAGTACCTTCACTTTGAAAATTCCCCCTTTGAAAAATGTAGAAAAAAGATAAATAGTAGTAAATTCCAGACGTAGCCTTGAAGTATATATTTAAGTAGAGGTTTATTTGTCGGTCACTTGATGGTACAAGGTAGTTCAATAGATGATAAGATTAGTCAAGATGATGGCCCCACCAGGAGCAGCATGGTTGCTGCTCAGCCCACTCTCTCCAACTGTCACTCTCTCCACACAAGCAGGCACACCAACATTCCACTCTCTCTCTCATCAGGCATTCCAACATTCCACGCAGTCATCACATTCATTCTGGCTGAGCAGCTAAGAAGAGAATACACATGAGGGAATTAAGGTACAACAAAAAACAACTAATGTCCAGCGTTGACAGAAGCGAAGTTGCCCCGAAGACATCTTCAATTAACTTTATTATGCAACACAGAACGTGGTTGGCATGAAATGCGCTGAAGCACATTGTAAAGTTGGTGCCTCCAAACCAAAGATGGCGTCACGTACATCATGCTGCGCCGGATGGCTCACAGGGCATGGAAGCAGTTGAATCATGCATCAGCAGCAAGCAAGTTGGAAACATCACAGGAGACCTCAAGAACATTTACGCAAAGTAGAGGGAGGCTCGTGCTGGACCAGGAACAGCTGTTGAATGCAGGTAAGCCTATTTGAAAAATAGATTTAAAACGACACAAGGGCAAGAGATGACTGTCTCGTAGTGGTAGGCAGGCATGAGCACATAAATAGCAGTCGAGTCAGCAGAAGGCACGCTCGTGAGAAGAAAAAAAATAAAAGGCAATCTGCCCCAAATGAAATGTAAAACACAGTTAAGAAGTGGCAGACGGCAGGCAATCCTAAAAGGCAGTACAATAAGTGCATGGCATGCGTGCGAGAGGAAAGTGATGGGCAGCTTTCTTTAATTAAAATGAAAAAAACAAAACACAGGAGAAAGAAAACTGTTCTACTGCTGCAACGGGTGTGTTGAATCATCTAGGGCAACAGGAAGAAACTCCAGTAATGGCTTCACATTACCAGAGGGTTGCTCACAAAGACACACGGAGGCACTTGCTGGAAAGTAGATCTGTGAGCACTTGGCAACAGAAACACATGAAACTCCCTACACCTCAGAAACTTCTCCAGCGGAGGGGCTGTCCCAGGTATAGGTAGATGCAGGAACAGCAGGTCAGGAAAACACAAGTAGCAGTACAGGCAGCAAGGCAGGAATAGTTAATTTAAATCAGGAGGGAAGCAGAAGAAGGCAGGAAGATACGCTCTCCTGGGAAACTGCACTTTGAGAGGGCACTGTCCCAATGTGTCAGGATGGGGACGGCTGTCCCAAAGGAGTTGCAGAGGGAGGGATGTAGAGCAGGAACTGGAACATTACTGTTGAAACTGGCACCATTGGGTTACGGGCGACCAATGGAGTGGTCACTGGTGGGGCTCTGGGTGCCAGGTTCATTAAGTTCCTGTTAAATTTCTTCAGTTTAAATTCACTTACTTCAGGCTTGACAGGTTTCAGTCCAATAAGGTGGCACACGTAGATTCTTCCTTCTTAAATTGTCACCAAAATATGTTGTAATGAAGATAGGCAGTCCAGGTAGTTTCTTTATGAAGTTTTATTCCAAGTAGGATGTTATACAGAAGAACACCACCAGGAGCAGCCTCCCTGCTGCTCAGCCCTTACTCCAACTGACACTCTCTCTCATCCAGCATTCCATAACCAGCCCTCACACCAACATTCCACTCTACACACACACAGGCTGAGCAGCAGGTATAACAGGCTCCCAAAATCTCAGAAAAATGAACAGCCCCACTCATGAAATCTCCCAGTTAAAAGATAACACCTTATCCAGGTCTTACTCCGACAATGCTCCAAGGATATGCAACTCACTGTGCAGCCCAAATCCGAAATGCTCTGTCATCCTTAACAATCAAAGCAGCATTGGCAAAGCCAATAGATTTTTCCTTGTGAAGCCTGCAATGCTTTTTATTTATGTATCTATTTTTGCAAACGTATGCCAAAGGTAAATCTATTTTAAAAAGAATAAAACGTTAAAAAGTTAAAGTGGCATGATCAATTTTGCAAAAAAATCGTAAAAAATGACCGATTGAAAAAAGAAAATCAGTAAAACATAATTGGCCCACCATCCGTGGTATTGAGGTGACTACCTTTTAGTTGCCTGTGGAAATGTGCCCCCCAAGAAAATGTCATCGCTCACTTTGAAGAGATAGAATGGCAGAAATAGACTGACCCACTGATCAGAGCTGTGGTGTGTCAAAGTAAAATGGGAATTATACTTGAGCCGATTGATGCATGAAGAGAACTGGTTGAAAGAATGGTATATATGCATTTGTAACGTATGTGTGTCATCACATTTGGGTGAAAACAAACATGTGCCAGCTAAATAACTCTAATTATTCATTATGGTCGTACATTGTATATATTGTAAATCTAAACTAATATACACCTCGTATTTGCTTTCAGCTATTATGTCATCTCCATTTTTTTAAAATTTTTCTTGACATATTTGTTTTTTTCTCGTTATCACTTCTCTCTTTAAGTTAAACCAATGCACAGCGCTCGGACACAGTCATTTGTGATGGCTCCGCGGTAAATAAAGCATGGTACATTTAATTACTACGTTCATAAAATGAGAAATATGTTTTACGGGGCATGCATCCCATATTTGTCATCTATTTTTGCTTAATTACATCGTGTGTCTTCACTACTAATTGGCGTATTATATTCTCAAAGGCATACTCACTATTCGTGAAAGATCAATGACGTCGTCTCTCTTCGCTTTCTGTCTGACTCGGTAGTGGATATATTTACCAAGCTGTTGAAGCAGGCTTTATTTGATCAGCTGCGGAAATTGTGTCCCCGGCAATTCATTTGAAAGAGGATATGAGCTGTTTACTTGGAGAGATCACACATTCTATCAATTGCCATCAACTAGCCTCTCTTTAGAAACAAGATGGCGGTTTTCCATATTTGAGCGTTGCTATAAATGAGCAATAGGCCCAATTAAATGCCTTCTTAGGATCCTTTATAAGCTAAAGCAACGTGTTTGTCCATAGCCAACACACTAGAGTTTGTTTTTTTGTTGTTTGTTTTGTTCTTGCAGTTGTTGCTGTATTTGGATATACGCATTACTAAAGTAGGGCAACCTTATGGGATCTGCAAATGGTTGGTGGCTAAAATGTTACTTATTCTGGTTGTCTTGAAGACACTCAGAAGCAGCTCTCCATGCCACTGGAATCAAGAGGGGTGAAACCCCGAAACCGGTCCTAGGATTCTTGGTTCCAGTCCAGGGAGGACCTGGCTTGGCAGTTCGGGCTGGACTGTTCCTATGAGGCACAGGGTCAAGACTGATTTGCATATGGCTGGGTTCAAACTGGAATGGCATGGTGAGCAAAAAAACGATGGATTTAGTCCCAGATCTCTGTACTGGGGTGAATGTATGACATTGTTCTGCCTTCTGTCCTTCAACTGTTGTTTTTGCAACACTCAGAGGCAGGGCATAAGTCCTAAAAAAAGAAGTGGGGGGACTAACCTAGTTAGACATCATGGCGTGCTATGTCACACATGCCATCACAGGAATTGACATTATGGAAAGTGGCATCACAAGCCACGACTCTGCAGGAAGTGGTATCACAAGAAGTGACATCAGATCTAAAGCCCTCACATATATGTTTAGTAGGTCAATCATGTGTACGTTTGAGAGCATTGTGAGGATAATAGCACAGTGAGCTATGGAAGATGATATGTGACTTCTACACCGTGCAATTCCCATTTGTATGTAACACATCCTGTACATTCATTTGCACACTTATATAATGTATTGTACATGTATTTTGCGCGTTGATATAAAACGCTCTGACACCCTGCATTGGGATGAGTAAGGCTATACAAGAAAAAATAGTGGTACTTAAATTATTTCAACTCCTCCTCAGGCGTAGTGAGCTCTATTATAGATGCAATTTGCTCTGCGTAATTACTGGGAAAGACCAACACATCAGACATTCTTACAGGCAATGCATATCTCCTAAACAGGGACCGAACAACGTGAAAACAAAGTGAAAGGCTGCCTTTCTTAAGTATGTGTGACATGCTAACCTTTGTTTCCCCTCCGCTTCATTTGCATCTTGGTGTGAGGCTCTTGACTGCTCCCAGCCACGAGACTCACAAAAGGAGGCCTGATTACTCCTCAAATTCGGCCTTTGTTATAGGCCCAGTAGGAGTCTTACATAGGAAAGACCCGTCCCCGCCTACATGTTGTTGCTTGTTGCAGATGGAAAGTGCAGGCGCTGCTGAAAGTGTTGATGTAAGTAAACACAGGAAGGAATGCAGGAGTCTCTTCCATGTAAAGCAGGATCTTTATTCGCAGAGCACAGACAAAGCGTACACCACAACCGCTGACCGGACACCAACTGCCCCCAGCTGGAATCCCCACAACGGTAACGTGCTAGTACTAAGAACGCTACAAGCGTTCTAGGATCGGAACTGGGAAAGGACACAAAGGAAGGCTTGACCCACACACAAGAAGCAGGGTAAGTACTAACACGGCTAATATGTAAATATGTATTTACAACACATCTTCTTCCCTAAACCAAAACAAAGAAACAATATACCCCAAGATACAATCACATCACTTGTGACACAAATAATCATCCAAATAAGCTGGAGGTCTGCGAGACCTCACCACTCTGGTCTCCTCGCGGTGAACAGAATCATTGTTAGCATGGGCTTGACTCTGTATATCAAAAGAACTACAAGCATCACCACCACCATCCTCCCTACAGCGGCTTGAACTCAGACCCGGAGTAAGATCCTCCGGAGTAGAAAACAAGTAACCGCTACTGGTTGAACCTGAAACAGCAGGCGTAGAGAAGTCCTTAACCACTGCAGACTTGCTAAACAAAGCCACCCTCCGAAGATTCCCCTTCTCCCCATTGTCAAGCACAACATAATGCTGAAAAACCTTCTTCACCACATGTGGACCCCTAAATTTCGAAAGGCCCTTGGCCACTCTCCCCGATTTGACTTTGACTAAGTCACCCTCGGAAATTGTACTCCCCGTTTTAACAATTGTCTCTTGCTGAGTACAACCAAGAGCCGAATTTTTAATCCAAGAGGGAGCTAGTTTGGTGCCAGGACGTCTTCCCCGCATGAGTTCAAAAGGCGATTTAAAGTCCGCTTTATGAACAGTGGTCCTATAGGCCCATACCATGTTTCTGACCATTTCGTGTGCAAACCCACCTGAAACACACGACATCTGAATAATACCCTTGACCACTCTATTAGCCCTCTCACACACACCATTCGCTTGCAGGTTATAAAGAGAAGTGCGGTGATGGGTCACACCACACCCACTCAGAAACACACGCATCTTCTGAGACGTTAATTGGGTACCATTATCTGTGATTAAAATTGAAGGATACCCCTCATCCAGAAAAATCCCTTTTAAAAACTGTATAGTGCAATCAGTGGTTATGTCCTTAACGAACTCCACAGCAAGCCACTTCGAGTAAACATCCACTATTACAATGGCAAACCGTTGAGCAAAAGGCAATTCGTCCATTGGACCTATAAAGTCCAAGCTCACGGTATGCCATGGTAAACCCGGACAAACAATGTGGCTGGGCGTAGAACTAGACCCAATCTTGAGTCTCTTTTCACTGTCCTTACACACTGAGCAATTCTCCACCCATGAAGTCACCTGTGTGTCCATGGCAGGCCACCAAAAATCCATTTTCAACCTACGCTGTGTAAGAGTTTGCCCTAAATGACCCTCATGAGCCAACTTTACAATTTTCAGTCTTAAACCGTATGGTGGAATGTATCTATCGCCTCTCATTAAGATCCCAACACCATACAATGACAGCTCATCCAACACCTTAATGAAAGGTCGCACCGGTGGTTGGACGCAACTTTCCCGCCGGGAACCTAATTTCACCAAGTCAATCACCTTCTGCAAAACTATGTCTTTTTCCATGGCATCTAACCACTCCTCCTTAGTGAAAGTACCATCGCTCAAGGCGACCACATCTTGAATGACAGCAACAGCCTCATCACAATGCGTATCGGACGACTCCTTCAACGTAACATCCTCTCTAATAGGAAGCCTTGATAAACAATCCGCCTGTACATTACGCCAACCTTGAACATATGAGATGTCATACTGATACTCCTGAAGTTTTGAAGCCAATCTTGCTAATCTCGGTGAACCCTTTCCCGCTCCCCCTGGGGACAAAACCTTTAACAACGGCTTGTGATCTGTTTTGAGCTGGAACTTAGTTCCCCACAAATATGTCCTGAAGTACTGGACACCCCAAGCAGCGCAACAAAATCGCACCTATTCCTATGGCACTGGCATCCACCATCAATATGGATGTACGACTGATGTCGAAAGGGGTTAACACTTTCGCCTGACACAACTCTTTCTTAATCAAGTTAAAACATTCCTCATGACAAGCACTCCAACAAAATTTCACCCCCTTTTTGAGTAACGATCTTAGGGTCATGGTTTTACTAGAAAAATTCTCCACAAACTTCGAGTAAAACTCAATGAGACCCATAAAAGACCTGAGTTGCTCCTTATCCATGGGACGAGGAGCTAACTTTATAGCCTCAAGCAAATCCTTCTTCGGCTTGACTCCCTGAGCAGAAATCTCATAACCCAAATACTCTATGTTTTGGACAAGAAACCGACACTTCTCTTTACGTAAAGTCAACCCAGCGTCTTGGATTCTCCCCAAAACTCTTTTAAGTACAACGTTGTGTTCTGTAATGGTGTCTCCAAAGACTAATATGTCGTACTGAAAGAACACTGCTTTCTTAATCCCTTTAAAGATCTCGGAAACCATGCGTTGAAACACACTAGCTGCAGAGCTTAAACCAAACGGGAGTCTCGTAAACTGAAACGTGCCCTCAGTGGTAATGAAAGCTGTGAGACCTTTAGACTCATCATGAAGGCGGATTTGATGATATGCACTCTTTAAGTCTAACTTCGTGAAAAATTTTGCACCTTGTAAGGTTGAGACAAGTTCGCCTATATTTGGAAGGGGAAAAGTATCAGCCACAACATACCTATTCAATGACCTCAAGTCCACACAGAACCTAATTTTGCCATCAGCCTTCTGCGTGATGACGACCGGAGATACCCAAGAAGATGCCTCTACCGGTTCAATGACATCCCCCTGTAACATCTCCTCAATCACCTTCTTGACTTCATCTTTCACTGAAAGTGGGACTCTCCTCACCTTATGCTGCACGGGAACTGTGTCATGTTTCATGACTATCTTGTGGACATATCCCTTCAACTCTCCCAACTCGTCCCTAAACACACTCCCTGCTTCATTGAGAATGTCACTGAGAGTGTGTTCATCCACTACCATGACTTGATTGGGTGCTCTGGGGTTCACTATTATATGCAAGTCATATTGATGAATCCAACCCAAGATTGGTGGACCATCAACTGCAACATAAACTTTCCCTTTGATTGACCTTCCTTCAAAGTGAATATCCGCATCAAAGTACCCCAACAAGTCTATCCTCTCTCCTTGGTAACCTGTTGGTGAGATGTCACTCTCCTTTAAGGGTTGACTACCCCACTCACCCCTGAATAAAGGCTCGGGAATAATTGTGTGTCTTGAACCCGTATCGACCATCAGAGTTACATTATGCTCATTGATCACAAACTCTGCTTTGGGTCTCACTTCTCTTTTCTCATTACAATTGCTCACACAAACATCCTCAACACACAATATTTTGTCTTTATCACGCTTTAACACTTTGGATTCATCTTCAACGAAAGCTACACTAGCATTTCCTTTCGTCCTGCACATCCTAGAGAAATGCCCCAACCTCCCACACTTGAGGCACTCTTTATTGTTCGCAAAACAGAACTTTGCGTCTGACTTATGGTTATTACTACCACATCTAGAACAACAACCTCTGTCGTTCGAATATTTCCCAACATTACTTTTCCTTAAGGGATTCTTACTCTTGTAACTCAACGCAGCTACATTCTCTTCATGACCTGACTCACACTCAATGTTTGATTTGTCGGAAACCACAGAAATCAAACCCTGTTGTGAATTGCAACCTTCTAGCTCTTTTATACATTTTTCTGACTCTTCTACCACTTTGGCTAAATCTATAGCTACTTTCAATGACGGATTCTTAGCCGCCCACAGTCTCTCCTTTATCTTCTTATTGTTGCACTGCACTATGAGTTGATCACGTATCAACTCGTCATTCATTACCCCAAAGTTGCACTTAACCGACAGTTCCCTGAGGCGTGCTACAAAGTCATCTATTGATTCTTCCGTGCGCTGTTTGTGAGTGTAGAATTTGTATCTATTCATTACCAGGTTCTCTTCTTTACCAAACCTCACTTCCAGTCTTGTAACATCTTCTTTATACTCATTAGGAATAGGCTGACCACTATGTATTTACAACAAGTGTCCTGGTGTTTGGACATTACAACGAGACGAGTTCAGCACAATATTCAGTGGGGCCCAAATTCTTGGCAGGGTGGACAGTGTTCACCCTGTGAAAATAGTGGATGGACGCCGTCCACCCGCGTGTACCCCCAACTCGTGTCCTGCTCAGAAGCCCTGTGTAAAGAGGCAAAAGTGCACTTTGGGCATTACCTTACAGTCCAGTTGCTGGTAACGAACAATTTATGCCACAAAGTGGAGGCCTTGAAGACAAGCATTGATAAAGGCAATAGGTATCAGTGTTATGTAGTACATGCACACAAAAGCCATGGACACACATTGAAATAGGCAACTCGTTCATGCTAAGATGCAGACAGAGAAACATGGCAACAAACATCCATCACATGCACACTAACACACCTGCACCTAACCATACACCTAGACTAGCAGATAGGCACCCATGTTCGCAGACTTACCTGCATCTTTACATGTAAAACATGCATACAGTCACAAACAGACACAGACCAAGAGATGAACTATGCTACGCTCCTTACTTGTAAAGCAAAATGCAAGGAATCTAGGTGTATTTTTCAACACAGCCTTATCTTTTAAACATCAAGTTAATGTCATTAATTCCTCCACATTTTACACACTGAAAATGCTTAGAAATCTTTTCCCTTTCATACCTCAGGATCTCTAGAAAACAGTTGTCTCCACTTTCATTCTTTCCAGGTTAGGCTACTGTACTGCCCTCTTTGTTAGTTTACAGAAAAATCTTATTGACAAGTCCTTCACAACGCAGCTGCCCGACTTCTTATAGGGATTCCCAGACATCAGTCTGCTAAACAAGCTCTCACAACTCTTCACTGGCTTCCCGTGAAGAAAAGGATTGATTTCAAAGCCTTATGGCTGAAATGCCAGAAACCGGTCCTAGGAAGCTTGTTTCCGGTCCAGGGAAGACATGGCTTGGCAGTTCGGGCTGGACTGTTCCCATGAGGCACAGGGTCAGACTGATTTGCATATGGCCATGTCTGAACTGGGGTGGCAGAGTGGGCTAAAGAACGGTGGTGGATTAAACCCAGATCAGTTGACTGGGGGTGAGTGCTTGCAATGTTCAACACTCCGTCCATCATTTCCTTTGGTTTTGCTTTGTTCGCCATAAGTTGGCAGGGTATGCTCAGACGTGAGTCCCTTGCTCACTTTGCCACTGGATTCAAGCAAGCCTGGCTGAAGACGGCTGAAATGCCAGAAACCGGTCCTAGGAAGCTTGTTTCCGGTCCAGGGAAGACATGGCTTGGCAGTTCGGGCTGGACTGTTCCCATGAGGCACAGGGTCAGACTGATTTGCATATGGCCATGTCTGAACTGGGGTGGCAGAGTGGGCTAAAGAACGGTGGTGGATTAAACCCAGATCAGTTGACTGGGGGTGAGTGCTTGCAATGTTCAACACTCCGTCCATCATTTCCTTTGGTTTTGCTTTGTTCGCCATAAGTTGGCAGGGTATGCTCAGACGTGAGTCCCTTGCTCACTTTGCCACTGGATTCAAGCAAGCCTGGCTGAAGACGGCTGAAATGCCAGAAACCGGTCCTAGGAAGCTTGTTTCCGGTCCAGGGAAGACATGGCTTGGCAGTTCGGGCTGGACTGTTCCCATGAGGCACAGGGTCAGACTGATTTGCATATGGCCATGTCTGAACTGGGGTGGCAGAGTGGGCTAAAGAACGGTGGTGGATTAAACCCAGATCAGTTGACTGGGGGTGAGTGCTTGCAATGTTCAACACTCCGTCCATCATTTCCTTTGGTTTTGCTTTGTTCGCCATAAGTTGGCAGGGTATGCTCAGACGTGAGTCCCTTGCTCACTTTGCCACTGGATTCAAGCAAGCCTGGCTGAAGACGGCTGAAATGCCAGAAACCGGTCCTAGGAAGCTTGTTTCCGGTCCAGGGAAGACATGGCTTGGCAGTTCGGGCTGGACTGTTCCCATGAGGCACAGGGTCAGACTGATTTGCATATGGCCATGTCTGAACTGGGGTGGCAGAGTGGGCTAAAGAACGGTGGTGGATTAAACCCAGATCAGTTGACTGGGGGTGAGTGCTTGCAATGTTCAACACTCCGTCCATCATTTCCTTTGGTTTTGCTTAGCGTTTAGGGCCCTCCACAGCACCGGACCAGAATACCTTAAACACCGGTTCTCCTGGTATGCCCCACAAACAAATCTTCACTCCTCCAAAGCCAAATTGGTCAAAGTCCAGAGTTTTTTGGCTCTCTAGGTGGGGTGGCCGAAGCTTTGTCACCCCCACTTCGAAATCATGGAGCACCCTACCCTCTCATCTGAAGAAATCTTCTGATTTGCTTTCATTTAGAAAGGCCCTTAAGGCCTGGCATTTTACTCTGTAACTACTGTCATTTACAGATTCATGCATTTTCTATCAATCCTTCTTCTTCACTAATCATCCTTTCTTCAGGTTCTTAGAGCCTAGATGCCTACGGGCATTGGTTTGCGCTTTATAAATATAAAATCAAATCAAGGCGAGCACTTTTTGTTGCTTTACGGCTATCTCAACATGCTGGGCGTGATAGATGAGAAGACAAGGGGGAAGACGACCGAGAGAGAATGAGGAAGAAGTCTTGTGAGGCAAAAAAATTAGCTCAACAATATTCAATGATTGCCCAATCTAGAGTTTATCTTTTAAAAAAGAGAAGGACTTTATTTTACTAAAATGAACCACCAGAAAAATAAATAGGCCATTGGCATCAAGGTTTTGTGATTGGTCTACATAAAAATGGGCAAAAACATATCAGGCTTAGATAACTCTCACAGTTGCAGGCTCACTGTAATTAGCTTAAGCAGTGTCAGTAGCCCACGGGCCAGAGCTTCTTCCCCCCAGTCAATGGCAACCACCAACATAGCTTTTCCTAAAGTAAGCAGAGTCCCAATGTCTTGTGAGTACAAGCACAAAGGTGTAGGAGTTACTGGAGTGTAGTGGCAGCAAGGTCCCCAGTGTGAGGCTCTCTCTTCGAAGTGTGCGTGTGGATGTCCCCGCCTTCCTCTGATGTCATTAGGGAGCTCTGTGCAGACAGCAACTGGTCAGCGGGTGTGAATGAAGGCTCCGGTGGGATAACATTGGGCTAACAAGGCCAAAGCAGCTGTGGCCGTAAGGGAATGGGCCAAAAGCAAAAGTCCTCCTTCCAAACAAGTGACGAGCGACCCTCATGTGCTGGTGAATCTTTGGTCTTTGAATGTCCTGTGCTGAGGATCTTCTTACTAGTAGTGTCTGCCTATGACATCAGTTGTCAGGCACAGTTTCTGGTGACCACTGAAGGGATGCCGCTCTCTTTTTCTCATCAGTTGGTGCAGTGCTCCAGGAATGATTTAGTCAGTAATTGGGTCTGTGAGACCTGCAACAGAACTCAGGTCGACACCTGCAAACCATGAGCACAATTTCGTGTTAAAAACGTACACCATCAACCATCAGTCTTTGGGCGCAGCAACTCTGGGACAGGCAAATGGGCAGACCCTGCCTGGATAATTCCCGCTGACAACAAATGAGAGCACTGTCTCTATCTCCCCAAAAACTCCCTCCTGCCAAATGATGGTGCTCAGGAAGAGACAACAAGCAGACCTCTACTAAAATGTTTTCTGATTCATAAATAATGCAGCTCTCACTAAATCCTCCAACAGCTTAGTGTCTGATACTAAACCCAAAGCTCAGGAAAGTCAGCATTACACATTGCCTGTCTGGGGAGACACTGCCTTCATTTTGCATCATATTTTACCAGGCACAATCCAAAACAGATCCCACTTGCTACGCAGTCACACCATTGCATTCAACATGGAGTTACGCTACCAGTCATAATATGCACTCAATGCACCAAAACCACTCACAGAAGGCAGTCAGTGTAGGTTTGGGAACATGATGGGAGGAGAAATGTATCCAAGTGAGGCCTGTAGGTCTTTTACTCTTCTTGAACAGGAAAAAAGGCCTTTACTGCACTACAAATCTGAAAAATGCATGCTGCCATCATTGCTCCTTGATTATGTCTCAGGACTGGGACAGCAGTATGTGTCCTAGAAAAACACTCCTGGTGGACCCCTCCAAACCACATAGACATTTCTCAGAAATTTTCAGACAGCCTGGGCATCAGAGTACATGCATGGTTGTCATACATCTTGGACACAAAAAATCAGGACACCACTGAAAACCACAGTAGAGTAACTCAGGGTAGCGGTCCATGTCAGTAAAACTATATAGGGATCATTGGCATCCCAAAAAGAAGGCACTGAACAAAATAAAAGGTACCTTTTAAAAAAAACTTTGAAATCCCTTTGTATCCAAGAGGTAATACTCCATTGGAAGCCATCAGACTGAACTTTGGAAAAGAAAGTCTGAGCCTGTATAAACTTGCTCGATAAAATAAACTAAGGCCATTTACTGAATCATATGGTTAGCATATATTACGGTGTGAGGGACAATTTATGAATGGATAGCCAGTGTATGCCATATTTTAGACTAGAAAATTAAAGGTAGAGTGATATGTGAGGAGGGAATTCAGGTTTCGCATTGGGATTAAAGGATGTAAATATCTCTTATCACTGCTAGGCCTGGGCGGAGCTGTGAAGTGACCAAAAACTCAGCCGTACTACGTGGAGATCTGCAAGTGGCAAAGAGCATTAGCTTCACCTTTCGTGCTGATTTTTGCTTAGTGTTTATCCCGTGCTGGAAAATCAGTGGGAACTGCACAGTGTGCAGAGCAAGAGGTCGCTGCTTCTTTCTGTCGCTCAAGTAGGTGTTCTACTCAAGTGGCAGCTTCCTGAATGCGAATTGAAGGTTTTTTAACGCTAGCGATCGCGACCATCCGTGACCGACCGCATTGAAAAATCTCACTGGCAGGTGGTCTAGAGTTGGATTTTCCTCTCTCCCCAACTTAACGTTGGTGAGCGAGGGAATAACTCTCCTCTGCGTAGTGCAGAAAACTCCCCAAACTCCATGTGCTCCGTGGAGTGTGGAAAACGCCACAAAGTCCGCGAAAAGAGCAGAATTCGCCACCCAGGCCCAATCACTGCCTCGAGTCCATAAAGTTTAATTTGCAAGAATTGTTACACTTTATGAATATGCAATGGTAGATACTTTTTTGTGATGGATCTTCTATCAGATAATTTTCTTGATTGTGTTAAAGGTTTTATGTAATCTGAAAATAAATTACATTGAATTGACTCTGATAACATTCACTGATTTAGTTTATCAATGGTATTGTGTTAACGATTAAGGGGCTTATTACGATGTCAGTCAGAATTGACTCTGACTGACGCCCTCTCAAAATCAGGACCAACTGACCTGAGGTCGGCTGTTTCGACTGCCTGATTACGATGCGACCGAACACTGTTCGGTCGGATACTCACTTTTCTCTATGGGAGCTTGTGTTAAGGCCATAAAACGGCCATAATACAGGCTCCTATGGGGAAATGGGGGTGTCTGTAAAACCCTGCACCCTGTGGCAGGCACACCATTGTGCCTGCCACACAGTGCATGTATTTATGGGGGGGCACCCTAGGTCACCCTCGGCCATCAACCATAGGCCACGGAGGTAAGGGGGCCCTGTTACGGGCCCCCAAAGTCGCTTTCTGACAGCCTTTCCATGTCAAAAAGTCTGGCATGGAAAGGCTGTGGGAAACCAACATCGTAATCCTGACAGCGGAAAAAACCTCTAAAGAGACTTCTGACTCAGTTCCGACTAGCTGGATGACTCAGAGAGCCTGTCGGAACCGAGTCAGAATGATCGGCGGTTTAAGTTCCGACCACCATCGAAATCAGGTGGTCGGACCGCAAACCGACCGTGTCGGGCAAAAAGCCTCCGACCATGGTCGGAAAGCTTCCGACTAATGGTCGGAGGCTTTCCGACCAACATCGTAATCGGCCCCTATATGCCAGATAGGTGCCTTTTATATAGCATAGTTAAGAGATGTTCACAAAGCACAAACACACAATACAGTGAGGTAGATCATATTATTATTTATATTATTACTATTGTTATTAATATTATTAGTGCTACTGTCTTAATAAATAATACAAATAAGGAGAAGAAGAAGTAGAAGAAGAAGCAGAAGAATAAAGAAGAAAAAGAAATAGAATAATTGTAGTCTCACTATTGTACTGTAATATGAAAGCGACAGAGCTACTCTTCTGTGATAAATCTTTACCATTTTAGTTGTGACATCAATAAAGCCTGCTCTCAGAGCCTGAAGAGAGAATGCAAATCAGGCCACCAAGCAGAATTACAACTTCTAGTTACACAATGATAAGTAGATTTTCTTTTGATCTTTTTTTCCCAAAACATTTTTTATCTTTTGCTGTTAAGTAGCCATTTATGGTGACATTTTCAGAAGTTCATTACAAGAAAGCAGGATTCTCTGGGCACGTTACCTCACATTCTGAATAATAGCTGCTTTTTTCTTAGTGATTTACATTAAAACAATTACATGATATTGTGAAACCAATTGCTATGTTCTTTTTACAATACTTAACATTAGGTTACAGAGGTCCTGATCTGGAACTTGGCAGATAAGTTACTCCATCACAAAGGTCACGGATATCCCGTCAGCCGAAATATAAATCCCATAGGATATAATAGGAGTTATATTTTTGCAGATGGGCCATCCGCCACCATTATTATGGAGTAACCCGTCCGTCAAGATCTAAACCAGGCCCTCAGTCTTCATTTATTTTCCATATATGCAACAATACTATTATTAGCAGGAATACTGCAAAGGATTATCAGTGTTCAACACAAAATACATTTTTGACAGCTAAAACCCTCCCAAGACACTATAAAGGGCAATTTGTGGTCCTGATAACAGCACCCGAGGCCATAGTAATGGCCAAGTCACACAGTGCAGTGCAGCAAGTCACTTTTCTGTGCTGCACTGAGTGGCAGGGAAAGGGCAGGAATGCACTGCATTTAATGGTTAATAGAATACAACACATTCCTGTCCTTACCATGCACTGGTGCACAATGGGCTCCCTAGTGCCAATGCAGGAACCCTTCCACCATGGTGCAAGGGAGCCTGCGTTGTTTGAAGGAATGTATTTCTGCAGGAAGGGACACAAACACAATCCTGGGAGGCATATTTCTCTTTCTATGAGTGCTGCAGAGTGCAGCACACATAGAAGGAGGGAGGAATGAGGAGAAATAGAGATATTCCTCCGTGTTATGCCTCCCCTGGAAAGGTGTAAGAATTTGGTGTATTCCCAGGTTTACAAGTTCTTGTTTATCTGGTGATGTATCAATCCCATGGAAGTTGCTTGGGAACACCCACGCAACATCCATGGAACACCTTCTGAGGGCAGAGTAACTTGACTGATTTGCACTGCATTTTGTTACTTCGGGTTTTCGGAGCCAGTCAGAGCTATGCAAAGTGACTTTGTGCAGCTTCAAAAATCTGTCTTAAGGTTTGCGTTGCTCTTGCACCACTGTTGATAAAAAGGAGCTACAAGCAAGAATTTAAAAGAGGGTGTGTAAAGGTACATGATGTCACCATTTACTTGAATGAATATAATACCACCAAATATATGTTATAAGGCTATGGTAAGTCATCTCAGAGTTCCTCCACCAACATGGTGACTGGGCTTAAGAAACTATTTTAAAGTTGACCTCCTTCACACCATCCCACCTTTTATTCTCTGTGACTTGTGAATTAATGTGTCAGCTTTGCTCAAGAATATGTGTGTTTCTTCCTCATAAAGGCCTTATGGGAAGCCAGGCTCTTTCAGGGCTGTTGAAATGCCCCTACACTCCTTGCTGTGCAAGCTCCACATTCATCTGAAACAGCTCACAGAATGGTCTGCACTGTACTGCACTGTACTACATCAGAAATGTGAGAACTAGCTATCTAATTTTGCAAGCAATTTTCCTTCTATAAGAAATAATGCACATTACTGGGATTGTTCTGTGAGTGCAGAGCAGTAGAAAGGAAAGCAAATAGTGCAAGCGAGCATAAAGCCAGCCCTGATGAGAATACTTACAAATGGGCAAATTTATCAAGTCTTTGCACCACCACAAAATCAAATAAAGTGACACAGAGCAGCAGAGTCTTGAAAGGGTATTTACTATTGAGTGCAAAACCTTTCAGTGCTAAAAAAGGATGTTACCTGGGTGGTTCTTTGGTGTTCCAGCACAAGAATGCATGTTTTTATCACAAACCTTTCGTGTTAAGATTGTCAAATTAGGCTTTGCGTCAATAAATCGCACTTTCATGATGCAGTTCTCACATTGCATATGTGCTACAATGTACAATCCACATCCAAAGTGTGAAATATTAAAATTATTGTCTAGGGATACGATGTGGTACTGTAAGGGTATTATTCAAGTAATAAACATCAGCTAGACATTACACACACACTTATTTGCACCATGGTTCAAGTGTGTTTGTGTGTGTGCTTGTGTGTGTGTCTGTGTGGTGCTAGGAAGATTTTTTGCACCAGAACAGGGAAAGACAGCAGCAGTAGAACATATATATTCAATATGGCAATGCTCTCTCCCCCTTGCTCAGTGCAGAAACTTTGGTTGCTGCAGTCGCTGTGGTATATTTTAGTAAATCTGTAGAAGCTCCTGTTCACAAGTTTTCTATTACAGGTTATTTATGATAGCAACAGATTGAAATGCGAAAAATACGTCAAAGATGTCTTGAAATTTCTTAAATTGTATAAGAAGTGATCTCGCACATTGCAATGCTCAAGCACACCCCAAAAATAGAGATAGAATTTGTCCGAGCTCCCTGAGTAATTAAGAGAGATTACTTAGGGGTTTTCTATTTTCAAAGGAGGAAGCAGTGTTACTTTGGGCAGAAGAAGGAAAAGGAGTATAATGTGACCAAATAAATGTAGCAAAGAGCAAAAAACAGAAGGTATGACGTTATTGTTCTGCATGCCCTTGAAAACAACTGTTAGATGCACAAGCAGAAATATATCACATATATGTGTACATGCATTGATCATGAATCACAGCTATAGGCACCAATACATACAAAGGGGGGGATTTAAAAAAAAAGCTGTGCAGCCCCCGCGAGGCTGAGCTGCGTTGCGCAACAAGGAGGAAGCATAAGAGTGCCATATCTTCAGAGGTATGGCTCTCTCCTCCACTTTCCCTTGCGCCAGCGCTGATTTCAGCTGCTGTGCGCCAAGCACACACCTTAGCACTGTGTAGCTTAGGATTTTCCTGTACAAAATACTATAAAGCATTTCTCACTTTGCATACGTGTTGCACAGTGCAGCACGCATGCAAAGTTCATAAAAGCACAGAGAAATGAAAGCATTTCTCCTGTTAGCGCCTCCTTTGAAGGGGCGATCACTTTTGGCGCAAAACCATGTTTACAATTCTTTATAAATATGGCTTTGCGTTAAAAGGCATGGGTGCGCCAATGTACCACCCATGTAACTCCCCCTCATCGCAAAGTAACAGAAAGCAAATCTGGACAACAGAAAATAGCAACAAAAAATATTTTGTGTTGGTTTGCATCTCTTTTGTGATGCTAAACCAGCACAAATGGTTTGAAAATCTCCCCCATAATCTTACGCCTACAGAGATGTGTATCCACTCAGACCAAAAACATACAAGTAACCATACACACAGACCCCCAGAAATACAGCTACACTTTTACTCACTAGCCCAATGCACATCCATAAGTACACAGTCAACACACACATGTACACAGGCACCAAGGCACAGTTCATGAAGGCAAGTGACAAACAGATACACATATAAACAGAGGCAACATTTATACAGACCATATACAATGAAAGGCATTCATGCAGCGAAAGAAAGGTTAATGGATGCATCGGTGTGTAGATACATTGATTGCTCAATGGATGTTGGTGGAAGCCTAGATTCTCAGATGATTAAATGGATGGGGTGGTGGTCAGATGGTTAGATGATGGATGAGACGACAGATTCAAGGATGTAATTGCAGAATTGGATGAATGCATGTATGAGAGCGATTTGGGGAATTCATGGACAGAATGGACAGGTTAAGGGATGAATGGATTGACAGATGGACAAATTGTGTGGGCAGATAGACATGAGCGATTGGGTGTCTGTGTGTTGATTGGTGGATAAAGGCATGGATGTGGATGGATGGTGCATGGACAGATGGATGGAGGAAGCATGAGTGTGACAGAATTAGTGTTTGGATATATTGATGTCTTAATAGATTTATGATCAGTGTGTATACAGATAAATGATTGTAAGGAAGAGCTTTGTGTTAAGGGATTGCTATTATATTCTGAAGCCATCTCAAGTTATCCTATGTATTGCTGACACTTTCTCAGTTACTCCCTCCCTCCTTTGTGAGCGGTTCAGGCGGGCTATGGGATCTCTAGCAATGGTCAGTAGGTGAAAGGTGGATGGAATACTGAAGACCTTCCCTCTTGGTTCATTGACAGTGCTGCCTCCTCCCTCACCGTAGAGTAGCAGACAATTGGCCAAGAGTGAGAAGGGTGTGGTGACATTTTGGAAGGTGGGAGGGCCGTTTTTTGAGGTGCCTTATTTTTAGTTGGGAATGACATAAATAATCGGGTTTTTACTTCATGTTGTCGTTGCTTTTTAGTCTATTTCATTAAACACTTTCTGCAAAGAGTGGAAGTTCCGCACCTTTCCGTGAAGAGCAGTCCATGAACAAGAAATCTGAATCTTTACAAATTGTATATTTATGTAATTCCATCAGGTGCTATGCCCAAGTTTTGTCGATTTGGATATCTCTTGTTACTTGCAGGAAATTTGAAAGGTTGTGCTTTCTATATCTCTGATGCATTTTCCAACCTGGGTTAAAGAATTTTTGATGTGAGCTAAGGAAGGGAGTTAGACACACTCATAAGGAAGACATTTTATGTAACAATTCTATGTTATGTATTAATTTTAAACTGATTTATTTGGCTGCATTATTTCAATGTTTTCATAGTGCACACAGAAGTCTTTTAAAGTAAAAAAAAACAGTTATATTCATTAGATTGTTCATTAAATACATTCAAAATATAGTCACATTCCTACTAAAATAATAATTTTACAAACAAAGATAATTATACCAACATGGCACATTAAACACACAAACTGTGTTTCAGTAATGCTTCCACTACAATATTTCCCACAGCACACATAACCTTGCTTCTTTTTGATTTCAATTGAAATGGAAATGCTTATTTTCTGTTGTTAATCTGAATTTAAAAAGAATGGGTCAAAGCTTACACCTTCTGATCTTCATATTGTCACCTAAGAAAAGCAGTTAACGGAATTGTATCTTTCCAGTTCAATGCCATTGTCTTAGAGACTGTGCACAAATAAATAAAATGCTCTGGTACTATGCTGGATGTACTAACATATTACATACATAATCAGTCACTAGAGTGATAGCTTGACAATTCTTTTTTCTATTATGAATGGCTAATGTGAAAATTACTCTTAACATTAATGGTTTGAACAATTTTGTTATGGGAGCAAAGATTGTGTCCTATAAAACAAGACATGAATCCTCTTTAAGAATCATACATAATCAAGGAGGTTGACAACAAGTTAGTTAGAGATTGGATGGGGTAATAATCTAGCTGTTCACCTACAAGGAATAAACATTGGGTAGATACGTTCCTGCAAAAGAGATTCAAATACCAAGTATCAGAATAAAAAAAAGAAAACTTTAGTTGCAGGCTCCTCACACATAAGTAAGGGATCAAAGGAGATTTTCCTTCATACTTAAGTAGACTGCTACATAAAGCAAGATCAACTTTTGTTATAGGTAGATAAGTATATCTTTATTGCATCATTTATATTAAAAATCAATACATCTCATATATCCAGCCCTCAATACCCACAGCTAACAATCAACTCTAAAAATTCCACCAATAAATTAATTAATACTCCTTTTTTAAATTCTGATAAACTGAATTTCATATTGCTTCTTTTGAAATATCTCAATACATTACTATTGAATAATTGACCGATCATTAAACTTCTATCTTAAATACCAAAAATCTGTTCATTAAGACCACTTTAAAATTCAACTAAAGCGATTAATTCTTATTAAACATTTAAGCTTCCCCTGTTTTTAACACCTTTGGCCATTTGAAATTCCTTCTATACCGCAGTACAATCTAACAGAGTCAGATACATTATTTCTACTGATTCTTTAAATTATTAAGACATAGCCCCATCAGTGAGATAAATTTGATTGTATATCCAATCAGTTTATTCGTACTTCCTGCAGAAAAATAATGTGTTACTTATGCCCGCTTCCCTGAATAGAGGTTTCAGGTACTTATTTCTTATATCTTGTAGACAAGAACACAGACATAAGATGTGATCTATTGTGTGATCAATTGCTTCAGGGTATGAGTTGCAAATATGGCATTGATTTGTCTGCTCCCTTGTCTTACTCCATTATCCCTCGAACTGCAACAGAGGAATATATAATAGCCTAAAATGTACGAAGCCCTGTTATATCCTCTGATTTTAATTATACTCAAGATATGCTTGCATTTTCTTTTTTTTGAAAATTTCCATAAATGTAGTGAAAGTAGTAATACTTTGCTGCCAGAGCTAGGTCTCTTTCATACCCTACTAATCTCATCTTCCTTTGTATTAGCGTCTTTCTAGTCAGCTTTGAAATTGCCATTATGCACCTGTCTAAGTTTGAATTGTACTCAAGTATCAATATAACGTTCCATTTCGATGTAGAAGGGCTCCATCTAAGCCCCATTTTAATAATTTTGTCCAGAGCTTATCAAATACAGTGGAATAATCCACTTAACAAGCAAAAAGAATGGCTTGCTTCAGTGTTACTGCAAAATAAATAAGAGTAGTTAACACGAGAATTATCACTGGTAGATGAATTCGGTCTAAAACTTGTTTGCTTAATCAGGATATGATCCCCACCTTCCACCCAGGCTAACAAAAAGGTCTGACGATGCTTTACAAGTGATTTACCCTCTACATTTAGCAAATAAGGCTGTAACTGCTCAGATCAGACTTCGGCCCCTTTTTATAGATTGACTGTAGGTGGGAACTTTTCCATGAGGGTAACACCTGACCAGAAAAGACTGTTTGATTAAATATTAATGAGAAGGTATTGCTCCAGTTCTTTGAGTCTGATTTGATGTCTGCAGTTGGTATTGCCATTTGTACCCACGCCCCCGAAATCTCGGCTGTTTCTTATTAGGAGCTCTACTGTCCTTGATGTACTAGTATAGGCCTTAAACTCCTTATCACTGGAGAAATCCTTTGTAGGGAATGTATTTTTTGCATATAATGATTCTATAAAATCTTTCCATTTATGTTGCTGTAGGCCTAACACTATTAAGGATCAGAATTTATAGTTATTGCCCATTTGTATTGCTGTCTGAAGGGATAACCAATGATGTGACTGTCTTTTCATTTTTATTTAATATATACTTTTTGTACTCCTGCTTTATTGCTCTTATATGATCTGTTTGTGAGTTTATCTTCATCAGTGCTCTTAATTTTTGTCTTTTTTTAAAATTTTTATCAGACTGCACATGCCACTATATTTATGGACCCTTTTATTAGTGGAGTTAGCAGCAGTCAATAAAAAACTCCAGACATTATCCCATAAGGATTCCCAGTCAACCCATCAGCTTTCATAGTAGGCACTACTATTACTTTCATCACCTCTACAATTTTGTGCTCAGTCTAGATCTTTGATATATTCTCTGTAAAAACATTATTCCACATTATTCTTCATTTTACCAGCTCCACAGCCATATTGCATTGTGTAATAGTAGTGAACAAACTAACTTAGATGTGTAAGCAAGTATTTTGTAGATCATGGTCACTCTCTGGTCTTCTAATAATTTGAAGCTGTGAGCATAGTTGAAAATTGTACACATGGATCAGCGTGTAAACAATTATTCCATTGTTGCCAGCAGATCTAAATATATATTCTGCTGCTTGGTCCGTTTATTTTCTTCCATATAATTGATAAAAACCCAAGTCCAACAGGGTGTTATGAATCTGCTTTCCTCTTTCTGAAGAACTGTTTTTCCTGACAATCTGTTGTGGAATGTTAAAAAAATCATCCGGCTCTTCATATCCTATGTTTTTCCTTTCATAAATAACTTCACGTTAATGTCCCCTGTTAGCAAGAAAAACGTGATGGTAAGTCATCGATTAGTTTCTCAATATCCAAAAATAATTACTGAGTTTGTTGTTTCTCATTGCTAGATCGAGGAGGAATATAAATATTCACCACAGTGAGGGAATCTTCATATTTCAATTTAGTCTAAGTAACCAGGTAATATTTAGAAGTCTGGATAATATTTATATTGACTACCATTAGATCGTTCCTTATTAATTTCACGAGGCCCCACATGTCCTGCCTCTTATAGACGTGTTTGCTGGGTGATCACATACACTAAAATATGATAGAAATGTTTTGTATCCATCTATGTCTCCTGTACACATACAATTTGATACTGATTTAACAATGAAAGTAATTTTTCTACACTTGTTTTAATCTGCCTATAAAATCCCTCTGTGTTCCATGTAGATATTTTTAAGACACTATCTCCCATGAGACTCGGTACTATATGACCATCAGGTAGATGGTCTAAGAAATGATGATTCCACCGTGGAATGTTTCCAGACTGCTCAAATGCACCTTGGTACTCCTCCTGAGGTAAAAATGCCTTTTCTGCTCAAGAGAACTTCACTATTTATTTTCAATGGCACATTTTCCCTCCCATTTCCTAGACTCTTGTATTTAATTGATTCTTCTTACAAGGCCTCGCTGGGAAATATTGCTGGTGACACAGATTTATTATAGGCTAGCTGAAATTTTTGCAAGATGGTAGGATATTTCACATGTTTTACAGCTTTCAATAAAATTCCACATTCAGCGGGTTAATTTTCCTTTGACCAAAGTTTATAAAAAATCTCTTGCAATCTCCACATTATGCGTGTAAATTCTGTTGAATCAATTAAATTCTGCTTGAATTCTATACTTATTAAGTCAATTGAGCCAATAGCTTTCAAATCCTTAAATCCAGAAAGTAACTTTAATGTATTTTGTCTATTCACACCATCGTGTTTGCTTTCAGAATAATATTGAGGACAGAAGACAATTTGGTTGGTGCCATTTGAGTTGTCTTTTTTGAGTTATATTTTTTCTGTTTGTATTAGACCCTCCCTTTAGATAATTACAATTTTGGGAGATCCGTTAAGCTCATTTGAGTCATTGGTAGTACTCAATTGTATCATATTCTGTGAATGCAAATTCATTATCCTCGGTAAGAGAGATTTATCTGATACCCCCTAAGGCACATCTACAGGCTGTAATTGCTTTCCTATATCTTCAACTAAACACACGAGGGCCCCGGAAACACAAATAATAGAGTGACAGAATCAGGAGAAAGGGACCCGCAAATACAATTAACAGTGCCAACACCAAATTATGATATTGATATAACTCATCAAAATATATACTTTTGAGCCAAAACATATACAATTAACTAATTTATTGGTTCAATTAATCTTTTTTTGTAAAATTAATGTTTTTTAATGTGTGTGAGCACATTCAGGTGCCACATCATTTACAAATTCAAAATAAATATTCTCTTCACAAAACATATAATATATAATACATGGAACAAATATATGATCATTCTCAAGCCATCTAACATTATGCTCATGCTACAATATTGTATTCACACTCATACCTGTGCCAGTCATACTTCATTCATTCTGACTCATTCAAACAAACCACAAAAAACAGTATAACATGTTTAACCAGACTGTACCCTTGAATGCAAGATGTGTTAATGCATAATTCTCTAAAGATAATTCAATAATTTGGATTCCAATGAAAAACAATTTTAATGGCAAATTACACAACCACATTTGATCCTCTTTCTGGTTATGACAATTATAGTGTATTTTTCTTTTTCACATTCAGGTTATAATTGCACCGAAGCAGGATTCGGTGCAATACCAAAATACTGTACCACCTTCTTTGGGGCACTACAAAACAAACCGAAAGTAAAAGGAGCGAATAGACAAAGAAAGATGGGGGCCATCCACGATTAATTTGAGACATCTGAAAATAGGAAAGACTCAAGTTGATAAACATAAACCCGCATGTGTAGAGTATGTGTACTCTGACAACCAACACCCTGTGGGAGCAACAGCCCACCGTGACACCTGTGCAAGAGTCATAGTCCTTGCCAGGGACTCTTGAAGTCTCATGTGTAGATATCTAAACCTATGATATAGCCAATAAAAGGAGTAGCTCAACCCGTGCCAAGAAAAAAGAAGGAAAGAATATACCACCTCTGGAAAACACACATATAGAGCATGATGTTTACATACCAATGATAGTGCCAAAGGTAATGATATTTTCCCTAGTCCAAAAGACCCCAAATGTGAGGTACTACTGACATAAAATAATCACACCTACATGTGTTTTATGAAGATGAGGTAAGTGGAAGATGTGCTACCCACATAGGTGGCCCAAGGTGGCAAGAAAAACTTAAAATGGGTCCTGGATAGGGCCACTCATGGGGCTTCACCCTGTAAAGCAAAAGGGAGGAAAGACGCATTTGGAATAAGTGGGTGCCCCAGAAATAACTGCTGTGGAAGATAAGTTAGAAGCTAGGTACTTACCCAAATAGGGGGCCAAATGAATAAAGCAGCTGCCCGGAATTCCTGCTACAGGCTTATTGATGTCTGCTGAGAATCATTCAAGGTTTCAAGTATGCAACAAAGGCTTCTCTGGAAAATCTCAAAATCACTCACAAGCAGATGCAGGAAAATACCTCTTGCCTCAACATCTGTGCACAGCAAGTAGGCCTGAAGATCAGCACAAAGCAATCAGAAGTCATGCGACTCAACAAACAAAATCGTTCCACAGGGCCGGCTCTAGGGCGGTGCGATCAGTGCCACCGCACCGGGCGCTGACTTAGGATGGGGGCACCATGTCCATCTTTCAAAAAGCACCTGATGCCGCGTACATTGACCCAGCAAATTCCAGACATCAACAAAAATGACAACTCCGGTGATTAATGTTCTTCCTAGAGAAAGACCGGAGCTTTGTCTAGTAAACGTTTTGAGTCATCATAATGCAGAGGGTTAATGTGCCTGCTGCATATAAATTGCAAGGAAAATATTAGAGCTATATATTTTTTGCCCAGTCTTTCGTTGTCCTAATGTTGCAAAAGGGATTCATTTGGGGAGAAAGCAATTCTTATTATTAAGGAAACCTCCTAACAATGGTATATTTTAAATTCTGAATTTGTGCTTTTCCAGTCCAAGGACTCTTAAACTATACTGCCTACCAGTAAGGATGACCTGTGATTCCTACTCCTTGTGGGCCTCTGTCTTATGTAACCTTTCCTATATACTGATTTGCCCAGCGATGATTGCCTCTGTGCATTGCGTGTGTGATGTAAAGTATTCTGACATCTTAAAATGGTATGAGTGGTGCTATAAAACTAAATGAACCTAAGAGACCGTGGTTATAGAGACTTGGGTGCCGATCACGATCCGGTAAAAACCGGGTACGAACCGTCGGACGGAGCATAATCTCCGTCCGACGCGTACCCGGTCGTCAATTTTTACAAACAAGGAATTACGATTCGCACGGGTACACCATCACCGAACGATTCGTAAAAAAGCCCGACCGAACAAAAAAACCCTACCAATGCCATCCGGGAAAGCGCCGACCTGACGTCGGGACGCTCGCAGCCAGCCATTCACGACCCAGGAATTACGATTCGCACCGACGTCATCCCGCACGGTGAATATTTTCCGGCACCCAAAAACTGCCGGGAAATCAGGACGACGCGAACAAGGACCACCAGTACGCGACGGACAGACAGGACGACGCGAACAAGGAGGACCAGTACGCGACGGACACACAGGACGACGCGACCAAGGAGGACCCGTACGCGACAGGACGACGCGATCAAGGAGGACCCGTACGCGACAGGACGACGCGATCAAGGAGTACCAGTACGCGACGGACAGACATGGACCCGAACCTACGAGTCATCCCTGCCCTCATAGCAGTCCACCTCCTCTACAGGTTACGACGCAGACGCCACAGAAGGTCAGAATAACTAAGGGAGGGGGGAAAGTGGGGTGGGGTGGGGGTTGCAGGACCAGGGCAGGCCACAAAACAACCACATAAGTCACACACCACACATGGCCTGGACATACCTGACTCCCATGCCCTGGTCACCACGAGGGGGTGGGGGCGTGTCCTGATAAGCCAGCGGCCGCCACAACGGAAGTCCGTCACCACGCAAACCGGCAACACAACCAGACAGGTACGTCCCGTACCCACGCCTGAAGAGCGTGGGTACGAGTCGTACCACGCCCACACACACGTCACCCCAACAATGGCGGGACGGATCGTACCCACGTGGCAAAGGCCTGGGTACGGGCCGCACAAGCATCACATAGCGTGGGGACGGATATGTACGGACCCTACCCCCACCCCGTATGCAAGGAGCGTACCCCCCACCCCAACAGTGAAAGTACGACCCGTACCCCCACCCGCGTATGCATGGAGCGTACCCCCACCCCAACAGTGTAAGTACGACCCGTACCCTCACCCGCGTATGCAAGGAGCGTACCCCCCACCCCAACAGTGTAAGTACGACCCGTACCCCCACCCGCGTATGCAAGGAGCGTACCCCCCACCCCAACAGTGTAAGTACGACCCGTACCCTCACCCGCGTATGCAAGGAGCGTACCCCCCACCCCAACAGTGTAAGTACGACCCGTACCCCCACCCGCGTATGCATGGAGCGTACCCCCCATGCCAACAGTGTAATTACGACCCGTACCCCCACCCGCGTATGCATGGAGCGTACCCCCACCCCAACAGTGCAAGTACGATCCGTACCCTCACCCGCGTATGCAAGGAGCATACCCCACACCCCAACAGTGTAAGTACGACCCGTACCCCCACCCGCGTATGCATGGAGCGTACCCCCCATGCCAACAGTGTAAGTACGACCCATACCCCCACCCGCGTATGCATGGAGCGTACCCCCACCCCAACAGTGTAAGTACGATCCGTACCCTCACCCGCGTATGCAAGGAGCGTACCCCACACCCCAACAGTGTAAGTATGACCCGTACCCTCACCCGCGTATGCAAGGAGCGTACCCCACACCCCAACAGTGTAAGTACGACCCGTACCCCCACCCGCGTATGCAAGGAGCGTACCCCCCACACCAACAGTGTAAGTACGACCCGTACCCTCACCCGCGTATGCAAGGAGCGTACCCCACACCCCAACAGTGTAAGTACGACTCGAACCCCCACCCGCGTATGCATGGAGCGTACCCCCCATGCCAACAGTGTAAGTACGATCCGTACCCTCACCCGCGTATGCAAGGAGCGTACCCCACACCCCAACAGTGTAAGTACGACCCGTACCCTCACCCGTGTATGCAAGGAGCGTACCCCACACCCCAACAGTGTAAGTACGACTCGAACCATCACCTCCAATGCATGGAGCGTACCCCCACCATGTATGTTCCAAGCGTACATATCCTGAAATAGGAGGTGTGTGTGCAGAGTCCACCCAGCAGTGCCCTGAGACAGGAGGGGTGGGTGTGGAGTCCTCCCAGCAGTGCTCTGAGACAGGAGAGGTGGGTGCCTATCACTAACAGCAGTGCCCTGAGCCAGGAGGGGTGGGTGTGGAGTCCTCCCAGCAGTGCCCTGAGCCAGGAGGGGTGGGTGTGGAGTCCTCCCAGCAGTGCCCTGAGACAGGAGGGGTGTGTGCCTATCACTCCCAGCAGTGCCCTGAGACAGGAGGGGTGGGTGTGGAGTCCTCCCAGCAGTGCCCTGAGACAGGAGGGGTGTGTGCCTATCACTCCCAGCAGTGCCCTGAGACAGGAGGGGTGTGTGCCTATCACTCCCAGCAGTGCCCTGAGCCAGGAGGGGTGGGTGTGGAGTCCTCCCAGCAGTGCCCTGAGACAGGAGGGGTGGGTGTGGAGTCCTCCCAGCAGTGCCCTGAGACAGGAGGGGTGGGTGTGGAGTACTCCCAGCAGTGCCCTGAGACAGGAGGGGTGGGTGTGGAGTCCTCCCAGCAGTGCCCTGAGACAGGAGGGGTGGGTGTGGAGTCCTCCCAGCAGTGCCCTGAGACAGGAGGGGTGTGTGCCTATCACTCCCAGCAGTGCCCTGAGACAGGAGGGGTGGGTGCCTATCACTCCCAGCAGTGCCCTGAGCCAGGAGGGGTGGGTGTGGAGTCCTCCCAGCAGTGCCCAGAGACAGGAGGGGTGGGTGTGGAGTCCTCCCAGCAGTGCCCTGAGACAGGAGGGGTGTGTGCCTATCACTCCCAGCAGTGCCCTGAGACAGGAGGGGTGGGTGTGGAGTCCTCCCAGCAGTGCCCTGAGACAGGAGGGGTGGGTGTGGAGTCCTCCAAGCAGTGCCCTGAGACAGGAGGGGTGGGTGTGGAGTCCTCCCAGCAGTGCCCTGAGACAGGAGGGGTGTGTGCCTATCACTCCCAGCAGTGCCCTGAGACAGGAGGGGTGGGTGTGGAGTCCTCCCAGCAGTGCCCTGAGACAGGAGGGGTGGGTGTGGAGTCCTCCCAGCAGTGCCCTGAGACAGGAGGGGTGGGTGCCTATCACTCCCAGCAGTTCCCTGAGACAGGAGGGGTGTGTGCCTATCACTCCCAGCAGTGCCCTGAGACAGGAGGGGTGGGTGTGGAGTCCTCCCAGCAGTGCTCTGAGACAGGAGGGGTGGGTGCCTATCACTAACAGCAGTGCCCTGAGCCAGGAGGGGTGGGTGTGGAGTCCTCCCAGCAGTGCCCTGAGCCAGGAGGGGTGGGTGTGGAGTCCTCCCAGCAGTGCCCTGAGACAGGAGGGGTGGGTGTGGAGTCCTCCCAGCAGTGCCCTGAGACAGGAGGGGTGTGTGCCTATCACTCCCAGCAGTGCCCTGAGACAGGAGGGGTGGGTGCCTATCACTCCCAGCAGTGCCCTGAGCCAGGAGGGGTGGGTGTGGAGTGCTCCCAGCAGTGCCCTGAGACAGGAGGGGTGTAACACATGTGTGTGAGGCCAGAATTATCCACATGCATACTGCCTACAAGGGAACATGTCCCCATGAACTCATGTCAACAGACTCCACACACAAGTACAGTGATCACCAAGGATGCCACGATTGTTGCAGGTGGAGACATGGCCCTGCATGCATGGCCAAAGTAGAAGGGCTCCGTCACACACACAGCTCATGTAGACACAGCTCTGCGCTAAACATTGGGAACACCCTGCAGGGAAGAAAGCTGAGTACACAGAGGAAGGAATACACCCTGGGACAAGTGCACCATGCAGTAACTGCTTACATGAACAAAGAAAGTTAGCCAACACCTTGTGATGGCACACAGATCCCAGGGTCCCCCCAATAAGCAGCACACTACTACATATCCCACACACCCAAACCCTTAAACACCACCCAAAACCATGTAGCAGCCCCACCAACACCAATACCAGCATAGCAGTAGTGTGATAATGAAAACAAAATTAAGCTTTATTCAGCATGAGCACAATGTCCGTGGATCGCAGGCAGTTCAATATTCACAAAGCCCATAGGGCAGTCAATGATTCCCAGCTGGATGGGGGACACAGTGGGATGCGTGTCCCCTACCTTGCCTGCACAGTCAAATGGCATCGTCTTCCACACTGGTGAGGGCATCAGGGGGGGGGGAAGCACCAGGCACCGCAGGGACATCAGGGCAAAGGGGCGGCGTTGTGGGTGCAGGGATGGAGGACTCCACCACAGGGGGTGGGTCAGTGCCAAAGGCGGAGGCCAGGATGGCACTACACACCTTTGCAAGGTCCTCCAGGGAGTCCCCTGCACCCGAAGGGACCTCAGGCCCTAAGGAGGGGGGGGGGGGTCAGAGGGATGGGTCGCAGCGCCACCGGGGGAGGGTGGAGACAGGGGGGGGAGACTCAACCACCCTGACCGAGGACTTCCTTGACCGCTTGCGTGGTGGTGTAACTGTGGGGCTCAGGGACAGAGCGGCCATGAAGGAGTCCTTGGGGGAGATGTGGCCAGGAGAGCTGAGGGGAGGGGATTTGGAGGGAGTGGACTGGGTGGAATGCGGACTCCCACTATGGCTGCGTGTCACACGTTTGCCCCCCGACCCAGTGGGTGTGCCTACCTCACCCTGTGTGTGCGTGTCAGGAGGAGTGCGGTGGACCTTCCCTGCTGGTGTGGTGCCTGTGTCTGTTGATGTGGGTGCATGCCGACGTCTGGGTGTACGTGGGACAGGCATGGGAGTGGGAAGTGTGGATGGGGCAGGGGTAGGTGGGGGGAGGTCGCGCTGCAGGAGACCCACTGCTGCAGTCAGTGTGGAGTCTATGGACCTCAGCAAGTTGCGTTGGTCAGCCTGCGATGAATGAATGCCCTCCAAGAATGCCTCGATGTTGGTGAGGGTTTTGCCGTGGGCATGGAGGACATTAAGGATCGCAGCCTGACCAACCTGCAGTTGCCGCTGGATGTCCACAGACTCTGCATTGGCGGCAGCAGTGGAGACAGGGGCAGGGGGTGCGGTGCCTGGCAGGAAGGAGACATGCTGTGACCGGGCACGCTGGGAAGGGACACGAGCAAGTGGGAGGCGGCTGATGGGAACTGAGGGGGCGGTGCGAGGTGTTGTTCCGCTGTCAGCTGCTGGTGCAGCCACCGCCCACTCGGAGACATCCTCCTCGGACCTGTCAGCTTCGTATTCTGACGTGCCAGTCGACAGGTCCTCGGCCGCACTATCCTCCACCTCTGTCCCACTCGATGTGCTAGCCCCGATGTCACGGCTGGCACTGGTGCTCGGTCCCTCCGCCTTGCCTGTGTCCATGTCTCCCTCTGTGTCCCCCGACGATGCTGTGGGCAGGGTGGAGAGACAGAAATTAATCAGACAGCTGTACACATCAGTCACATGAGTCCAATCTACATAGGTAACATTGCATAGCCTGAAAAGGAAGATCCCTAACATCTACTAAACAAGGTACCGATGTAGGGCATGAAACACACAGTTGGTTGAGCCACCATGCCACTGAAACACCATGGAGAGCATGAGACAATAGCTCAAGACAGGAAACGTAGTCTGACATAGCACCCAGGCCCTGGGGACAATCCAGCACTGCATCTGCACCACACAGCGTCGGTGAAAATACCGATGACCAGGGACCATATCCACGAACTTGAGACACATGCTGCATAGGTAATGCTGGAAACATGCCCAACATGACTCGGTCACTGCACCTTGCGTGTGTGTCCAGACAAACATCACACACTGCCCAGACCCAGCAGGTAGAAATCAGGATTTTACATATAGGCATTGCCCGCCCCAACCAACCCCTACACGAGGCAAATTGTTGAGACACAGGTGGCACCAACATCTCATAGTCTGGGTGATAAACACAGGGGCAGGCAAAATGCAAGATTGGACGCCAAACAGCCAAGGTGCACCTGTACAAATAATGAGGTACCAGTGCCCATCCTCAGATGAGTATAACAAGACACACAGGCACTGGCAACTGTGAGTATGAAGAAGGACAATCAGGTCAGGCTGCACAGTGGACACCTGTACAAAATAGCACGTCTATATACATGGTGCCAGGGGACAATGGCACAGAGCACAACCTACGCTGTAGACACTGAGAGTGTCCACGTTTATGATGACACACACCACTGAGGAAAAGGTGCTCCAGGGGACAGTAGTGGGCACGCAACTACATGCTACTGAATGGTAATTACTGCAACACACGCCACCATCCCTGCACTATGCGTATCGCACACTCATGCACATCATGTCACAGGCCACTACATAGGACATGCGCGCTGTAAGGCATGACACATGAGAGACCAACTCCCATGTCTGGAGTCAGCATCAGTGCCAACTGACATGGAACCCACATGCAGTGAACTTGACAGGGCACAGCCAAGGTCCAAAAAGCTGTTACACACCACCCCCACACATGATGCTACAGGCATTGTTCTCGTGGACAAAGCACCAGCCTACATTACCTTGTGAAGGAGTGACCACACACAGACCAGGGAACACATTGCAAGGAGGGGAAGGGTGGCAGGGGCGCAGCGCTATACTGGGGCAAACAGGATCTGCACAGCACCTTTAAACCCTGACAGTGAATTAATGCTACCGTGCCCTTACAAATGCCGGTGACACACAACAAACGCACATGTACCTACCCCCTTCCGGCTGCTGCATCGCCTGTAAGCGCCTCTCCAGGTCTGGAAAGACCACCGGCAGCACACGCCTGTGGAGGTGGCTCAGACGGCGGCGGCCGCGGTTCTTGTGGCTCTCAGGTGAGTCCCCCAGCAGGAGCCGTGCAATCCTCCGCGTCCAGCACCGGATATCCTGCCAGCGTTTCCTCACCTGGGGCAGGCTCCGCCTCCGACCATCCACACCCCTCACGGCACTGACGGCGGTCAGCCAGATCTGCTCCTTGGCAGTGGCGCCTACCTGTGAGGAAGAACAAGTGACACCACATCAATACACCAGCCACATGTCACAGAGAGACATATGAGAACAAATTAGCTGGTTACAACAAGGCATGTCATGCAGCCAACGCATTGCACCTTTGTCATAGGGACATCATCCCCTGGTGAGGGAAAAAGCTGTACGTGCCATAGTGGGTACACAGGTGGAATGATGGCAATGTCACAATCAGTGATCAAGGCTCACACTGTGCATCACACCCACCCCTCCTGTCTCAGGGCACTGCTGGGAGTGATAGGCACCCACCCCTCCTGTCTCAGGGCACTGCTGGGAGTGATAGGCACACACCCCTCCTGTCTCAGGGCACTGCTGGGAGGACTCCACACCCACCCCTCCTGTCTCAGGGCACTGCTGGGAGTGATAGGCACACACCCCTCCTGTCTCAGGGAACTGCTGGGAGTGATAGGCACACACCCCTCCTGTCTCAGGGCACTGCTGGGAGTGATAGGCACAGACCCCTCCTGTCTCAGGGCACTGCTGGGAGTGATAGGCACACACCCCTCCTGTCTCTGGGCACTGCTGGGAGGACTCCACACCCACCCCTCCTGTCTCAGGGCACTGCTGGGAGTGATAGGCACACACCCCTCCTGTCTCTGGGCACTGCTGGGAGGACTCCACACCCACCCCTCCTGTCTCAGGGCACTGCTGGGAGACATCAGGCATCCCCCCCCTGGGACCCCCCCTACAGTACATGGCATGTGTGTCACACCAGGACACAATGCCAGAAGTCACAGTCACAACATAGGGACAGTCTGTGCCAGTGGCCTATGCACTCACCTGATACCCTGGTCGCCCATACAGCATGGAGTACTGTGGGAGGATCACATCCAGCAGAGCCATGTTCTCCTCCAGGGTGAATGGCTGTGTCCTCTCCACAGCCCTTGACATGGTTCCAGGGAATCAGTAGCAGCAGCTGGGTCGACGAATGCAAAGATGTGCAGGCAAGTACTCCCTCATGGGACCTGGCTGCCTTATATCTGCCTTTCTGCCCTGTCTCATGCACAGGAGTACAGAGTGATTGGTCACTCACATTTGCATCCTATGTTTCCACCAATCCCTTCAAACCTAGCAGTCTGTGGGTTCTCTATCGGTTTCATTCTCCTGCATGATGTCAGACCCACAAACACATTGCAACAATGTAGAAGAATTCCAACTGACTTCTGCTGTGCACCTTCCAGAACAATTTCGAAATTTGAACTTGGTCTCCATGACAACCAGCATGCATGTAGGCCTTAATACTTGTCCCCTATGTAATTTGGAGCATCACACACAGGTACGGTGCGTTTCGGGGCCCTAGGGCACCCCAAATGCGTTGCAACGGCCCGTACACGCATGCCTACGTTCACTATCAGTATGGGTGTCCTCGCGTATGCGTATTCGTAGTGGTACGGCCCGTACACACGCATGTATGCTCACTATCACTACGAGTACGCATACGCGTGCAGACCCATAGTGATAGTGAGCGTAGATGCGTGTGTATGGCCCGTACCACTAAGAGTACGCATACGCGAGGACACACATTGTGATAGGGCCGTACACACGCATCTACGCTCACTATCACTATGTGTCTGCACGCGTATGCGTACTCGTAGTGGTACGGACCGTACACACGCATCTACGCTCACTATCACTATGGGTCTGCACGCGTATGCGTACTCGTAGTGGTACGGACCGTACACACGCATCTACGCTCACTATCACTATGGGTCTGCATGCGTATGCGTACTCGTAGTGGTACGGACCGTGCACACGCATCTACGCTCACTATCACTATGGGTCGTCACGCGTATGCGTACTCGTAGTGGTACGGACCGTACAAATGCCTGTACGCTCGCCATCACGATGGGTACACTTACGGCAGCACTCCCACAGTGATTTGGGAACGTACACAGGCCCTCTTAGCAGCAGTACAGCGGTTTTTACACATCACAGTGGGGATAGGCGACACACAGGTAGGAATAGGGCGGACATACTTGTCCATGGATGGACATACTTGTCCATGGATGGACATACTTGTCCAGGAATGGACATCAAGGCATCGTCTGTGCATTACTACATGTGTGGGGCACAGGTGTGACAGGCTGTGATGTGGAACATGACTCCTGAGTGGAGAAGGCACCAGATGTATGATGAGATGTGTATAGGTGTACTGTGTAACGGTGCAATGTGTGCCAGCCATGCCCTTGACTCCTTTGACATGTGTGCATGTCGTACTGCACACTTGGGGTAAGCGTCACTGGCATGGCACGGACACCAACACACGGAAGTGTCCCATGATGCCCGGTACAGGGGTTATGACACCTGACTTGTCACTACCCACAGTGCACAATGTGACTATGTCATTTATGTGTGGGGGATTTACATCAGGTTGATGTTGTAGCACCCTCATAAGCTGCAGCCGTAGCAGCAACCAACATGTGTCTGTGTGTAGATTGTCATTGCACACTGTTCCGCACACCATGCCACATGTGGTATCGGATGTGAGGTGCACATGTATGCATGGGACACAGAGTAGCGTGACAAGGCCATGTCTGCATCCTCACAAGGAATGTGTGGTGAGTCATGACATGTGCACCTTCATGGCAAGGTGTGTGGGCTGTCCTAGTGTAATGTCATGTGACCTGTGGCTCCAGTGTTCCGCTACCAGTCTCTGCAATCGGCATCCTACTTCTGCTGATGTGTGGGTGTATGTCACTCCTGTCTTGCGTCTGGCTGTTCACTTGCACTGGGACACAGCTATTCCCATGGCGTGGCATGGGGAGGTTCTCAATCTCCGTGTGTAGCTGGGTCTTGGAAGGAGTGCCACCTTGCATCCATACGTGTGCTGGCCATGTAGCACATACCTGACTCCCTATGTAGCATGTGTGTATTGCCAGATTAACATGTGCTCAGTAGACATGAGTTGTTGTCGTGGTGCACTCACTCTTCCTTGTCACTTCCAAATTACTGCAGAGCGCCGCCTCTTGCCCGAATAATTCCAGACTTGGCTGCCATGCAGGAGAATGACAGCATCCGGCTCTACCGCTTCACCCAACCGTTGATTCTGGAGTTGACGGCGAGACTGGCACCACACCTGCAACCGCTGCACAGGTATCCTACGGCACTGACACCCCAGCTGAAGGTAATGGCTGCCCTACATTTTCTTGCCACGGGTACCTTTCAAAATACCATAGCTCATGTTGGTGGCATGTCCCAGAGCATGTTCAGCGGTGTGATGCATGATTTCTTGGAGGCCATGTTGATTCACCTGGATGACTTCATCAAGTTCCCAACCCCTGAACAGATGACTGAGGTCAAGCGTGGATTCTATGCCCTGGGAGGGATGCCCCATGTCATTGGGTCCATAGATGGGACACATGTAGCTTTGGTACCACCACACGCACGGGAGGTGGCGTACCGCAATCGGAAGCACTACCACTCCATCAATGCCCTTGTGGTGTGTCTCTCCAACATGGTGATTTCACATGTCTGTGCTCGTTTTCCAGGATCAGCACATGATGCCTACATCATGAGGCGTAGCGGGATGCCTGATATGATGATGCAGCTGCGCAACGAACGGGCATGTGTTGTAGGTGGGTACAGTCTGTCTGTCTTCTATTCTGTATCGCCTACCAGCACGACCGCTTCACCACTTCTAACGATGACCATGTGCTTCCCATGTAGGGGACGCTGGCTATCCCAACATGCCATGGCTGATCACACCTCTCCGCAACCCCATCACGCCGGCACAGCTCCGCTACAACACCGCCCATGGCCGGACAAGGCGAGTGATAGAGAGGACGTTTGGCATGCTGAAGAGCCGATTCCGGTGCCTCCACAAGACCGGCGGTGCACTCCCTTATGCCCCGGCAAAGGTCTGCAAGATCTTCATGGTCTGCTGCATGCTGCACAACATGGCAGTTGAAAGAGCTGTGCCACTCATCCTGAATCAACATGACGAGGACCATCCACCCGTGGAGGACGAAGGGCTTGGCAATGGGGCTAGTGATGTGGAGGATGTGGAGCCGCAAGAGGACATCCGGACTCGGCTCATACGCGACTTCTTTGCTTAGTGGTGAGTACCAGTGTCTGAGTGTGCACGCATTGGTCCCCGTGTGGCATGCGTTGTGATGTGTGTCTCCACCTGCATGAATGGCACGTGACTCAGAGGTGTGTGTGGGTGTGTCACTGGAGTGATGGTGCCAGTGATGGTAGTATTTCCCCAGTCATTATAATGACCTAGCATGTTGTCATCCATACATGTGTCGAGTAAATGCACATGCAAGTGGCTGTGCTTTTTGTGGCTGACTTCTTGTGTGTCTCTCTTCCCCAGGTACCTGCACATGCCGTCTGCTGGTTGCATTGTTGTGGCACTGCTATTCATCATGGACATGACATCGTGGGCTGACTCAGCGTTACAGGCACGGACACGTTTGGAAGTCTCCATGGGGTAAGGGATGCATCTGGGGTGTATTGGGTGTGGCAGTTGTTCACGATGTATGCACACTGCCCCTGTCGATGTGTTGTTCCTCTGCAGCCATGTCGCATCCCCATGGGACACGACATGCAGCTGTGTACACCTGAATAGATGGTCTGCCTGGTTGACAGGCATCAGTGATGGGATAGGGGATTGTGATGATGGCATCAATGTGTGTGACACTGCCCTCGGCCACATACGGTTAGCATTGGCTGGACATGGTGTGGGACTTCGACATCAGCGGATCTATGGTGTATGGCAGGCTCTCCGTGTGCAGCTGTGGGTATTTAGCTGTTAGCCGACGCTTGTGTGCCACTTCCATGGCAAACACGCATGTGTGCTGCAGAAGGGGGGTGCCAGTGTTGGACCCACATGTTACTCCACATGATGTGTTCATGTGTACTTCGAGTGGCCTCTGCAATCCCGAATACATGTCTAATAAAGGTGTCCCTATGCCTCCAAGGTGCCTCTTCTCAGTCAATGCTGGTGTGTTGCCACGGTGCATCCTGCATGTCTGGCATGGTATTCCCTGATTGTGGCTATGTGTCAATGTGTCGAGTTGCAAGATGCAAGCTGTGTGTGTGGGCTGAGACTGTGTATTGGGCATGATGTCCATGACTGTGTTGGTATTGTGACATGTGCCATCCCCATGCATCCAACGTTGGCCAGGCCCCCATTCTCGGCATCCACCGGACTCCGACTTGCAGGACATGGTTCTGCCACCTGTCTACACATGCCTGGGTGCCCCCCAGAACACTGGACTGGATCCCTGACCACTGCGCATGACAGTTGCTGTACTCAATGTGTCTGTCAGCACGGTTGTTCGGTAACCCCCTCAGCTGGTTGGGCCCATCACGGGTGTGTATGGTGCTCCATGTCTGTCTTGCCTAATACACTGTGACCCACGTGTCCTGTGCCAGACTCAGGCCCCAGGGTGTGGATGGTTGAAGACAAAAGATGACTCAGGCATGTTTATACTTTACAAGACACATGTTAGTTAATAATGCTACCAGCAGGCATCTACTCATCATAGTGTGATTTATTAGTGGGGGGGGGGCAAAGTAAGGGTCTTTCCGGGATGTTTGAATCCAAAGTTCAGTAGGGGAGTTGGGGTCCTTGCCATTGGAAATCCTCAGAGTCCATGCCACAGTCTTTGTCAACATTGGTCAGCCAGTGACCAGCAGGGCCATGTGGCAGAGAATGTCTCTTGATGCTGTGATGCTGTTGCTCCAGTGGGCCAGGTGCCAGGCCAGGTGTCCTGGGAGATGGTGATGTAGCAGCCACCCTCACGGTCCTTTCCGTGGATGACCCGGCCTCCTGCGGGGAACCTCACCAGCAGGCCGTGACGACGTCTGGGATGCTCCGTCGGATGTTTCCTCCTCCTCCTCCTGATCCCTCCCTGTGGGTGGTGATGTTCTCCGCCTTCTGGCACAGGGAGGGTCGGCCATGGTGTCGGCCATCCGACGGAGTGTAGCGTGAATCCCCTGGAATGCCGTCACTTGCTCAGCCTGTCTGTCCTCCATCCTCCGTTGGTGTTGCAGTTGACAGGCATGTTGCTGGGCCTGCTGGGTCTTTATCTCATCGAGGCTCCCCTTGATCTCATTGAGGGTGGACACAACCTGGGCCATGCCCGTGGTGTCCTCCCGGTATGTGTCCAGGATGTTACGGACATGGGACAATGCGGGATCCCCAGCCAACTGGTCAGGCTCGCGCCTCCGCCGTCCTCCACTCCCACCACCCCTGCCCACTTGCGCCTGGACTGCCCTTGTGGGCACATGGGGTCTCCGGGACCCCTGAGGGGTGGCATTGGCGTTGTCGCCTGCCTCCTCCTGGGTGCCCGGGACACCGTGTCCCTCCTGGCCAGCCTGGCTGCATTGTGGTGTTGGGGCAGGGATCCTGGGTGTCTCCTGGGATGTGGCAGGAGTGGGGGTGGTGGTTGGCACAGTTGTACCTGACGCAGGTGCTGCAGGTGGTTGGACACCAGAGGGGCCAGGTTGGTCGGGGTCGTCCGCAGAGTGGTGAGAGTGGTCGCTGCCGGTGGGATCGGGCTCTTGCAGATCCAGATCCTGTGAGTGTTCCCCCCCAGTGTTGGGGGGTGCACCACGACGTTGACCTGTGTGTGAGAGAGACAATGTTAATTTTTGTCCATGCAACATCCATGTTTCATCATTTTCAAAGTTGGCACATTTCCTCTTGGAATTAGGATTGGTCTTGCATTCCACTCACAGTGCACTTGTGCATGGGTGTGTCCCTTGGGCACCACTTTGGCCCCTTTAACTATGTGTGGCACAGTCTTACTTGCTGCGTCAAGTGTGACTGCAGTCAGCAGTGGAGTGGGCAGGTGTGGCGAGCCATGCACTGTACATGTGCACATGGAGTGGATCCACACACTTACATGATCCAGGTAGCTGTCCTTGTGCTCGTGAACAGGTTGTGACATGGCCATGTGTTTTGCCATGGTGAAGAGGGGGGCTTCTGGCACTGGCCACCCTTGTCTACATGCACGCAGTCTACCTGCTGACGAGCAGACATTCACACACGCAACACGGCTGATTGGCTCTCCCTGTGTCTCGCTCCCTCTGTGTCCCCCTCTCCCTCCCTCTGTGTCCCCCTCTCCCTCCCTCCGTGTGTCAGCCTCCTCCCTCTGTCCGTCTCCCTCCCTCTCTGTCCCCCTCTCCCTCCATCTCTGTCCCCCTCTCCCTCCATCTCTGTCCCCCTCTCCCTCCCTCTCAGTCCCCCTCTCCCTCTCTCCGTGTGTCAGCCTCCTCCCTCTGTCCGTCTCCCTCCCCCTCTGTCCCCCTCTCCCTCCATCTCTGTCCCCCTCTCCCTCCATCTCTGTCCCCCTCTCCCTCCCTCTCTGTCCCCCTCTCCCTCCATCTCTGTCCCCCTCTCCCTCCATCTCTGTCCCCCTCTCCCTCCATCTCTGTCCCCCTCTCCCTCCCTCTCAATCCCCCTCTCCCTCCCTCCGTGTGTCAGCCTCCTCCCTCTGTCCGTCTCCCTCCCTCTCTGTCCCCCTCTCCCTCCCTCCGTGTGTCACCCTCTGTCACCTCGGCCCAGCTTCCTGGGCACACACTGTTAGCAGATCTTTGAGTGGCCCTTGGATTGTAGATGTGAGTTTGTTTCTGATCTCCAGGCACCCATTGGGTGTAAAGTCTGTGTCTGTGCGTTGCTGCTGTGGTGGTGTGTGCTGCCACTCTTTCACAATGTTGGCTGTTCATTAGCTGCTGTCATGTGCAAAACAGTGCCTTCACCCCCATGTGTTGATGCAAGGCGTCCGCCATTTGCTGGCAAGTCATTCCTGTGTTGGGACACACTGTTTGTCTGGCTGTGACCTAGGCCATATGGGTAGAGTGAATTGTTGTCTGCTTCTGAGTTGCACTATGTGCTTTTTTGGGCCCAGCCTCCCGCCATCCGGGTTACCGTGTCATGTGTTGTTGTCTTCTGTGGCCTGTGACTTGACATTGTCCAGCTGGGTGCATGGGGCATGGTGGCAGCAGTGGCATGTGCGTGCTCATGGAGTGTGGTTGAGTCATGCGATGGCTTGTGGTGGTTGCGTGCCTGTTGGTGATTTTGGTTGTGGATGCCGTTCCCCCCTTGTGAGGTGCGTTGTTTGTGTACTCACCCGGGTCTCGGAGTCCTTCTAATCCTTCGACTGCCTCCACCGGCAGTATGGCCATCACCCTCTCCTCCCAGGGATGGTACTGTACGGGTCTGCGGGAGGGCCCTCCTCCGGTGGCGTTGGCCTGGTCGTGTTCATCCTGCCTCTTGGCTCGGACCCTCCTCCGCAGATCGTACCACCTGTTCTGGCATTCCTGCTTGGTCCGTCTGGTGTCCGCAACAGCATTCACAGCATCGACGATGGTCTGCCACATGGCAGTTTTTGCTGCCAGGCTGGTGCTTCTGACCAATGTTCCAAAGATCTGTGGCTCGACTCTGAGGATTTGATCAACAAGGACCTCCAATTCTCGGTTACTGAACTTTGGATTCTTGGTGGTGGGCATGGTGAGGGGTGTGGGTGGGGATGGTGGGGGGTGTGTGTGGATGTTGGGGGGTGTGTGGATGGTTGTGTGTGTGTGTGTGTGAATGTGATGAGGGGGTGTTTGTGAGGGTGGTTGTGTGAAGGTGTGCAAGTGTAAGGTGTGGTGTAGCTTGTAGTGTGGTTCTGTGGTGTCTGGCAGCAGTGAGTCTGTTGCAAAGGCTCATGGTTTGTGTGTGTGGGCCCTTTTTATTGGTCCATTGGTGGGTGTGGCTGTGTTTGAATCTTGGGTGGGTTGGTTATAAGGAGTGGTGGTGTATTTGGCCTCTGTTTGTTTTTGGCAGTTGCAGGTCAGTGAATGTGTTGTTTTAGTGGTTGTTGGACATGTTTAGTGGCTTTGTGCCATTCGAATGGTGTATTCTTGTGTTGTTTTGTTTTGTCCTGGTTGTGTACGTGCGTTTTGAGCGTGTGTACGGTGTGTACATGGGCCATTTGGTTGTACGGTGCTGTCCTTGTGTGTGGGTTGGTACGACTCGTACATGCGGTGGTGATGTTGGGGCCTGGGGTGCGCTCCATACTTAGGAGGTTGTGTTGGGGGTAGGACCGGAACGTACTGGGGTGTACATAGACGGTGGTACGACACGTACTGGGGTGGGGGTACACGGGGGTACGACCCGTACTGGGGTGGGGGTACGACTGGAACGTACTGGGGTGTACATAGACGGTGGTACGACACGTACTGGGGTGGGGGTACGACTGGAACGTACTGGGGTGTACATAGACGGGGGTACGACACGTACTGGGGTGGGGGTAGGACTGGAACGTACTGGGGTGTACATAGACGGTGGCACGACACGTACTGGGGTGTGGGTACACGGGGGTACGACACGTACTGGGGTGGGGGTAGGACTGGAACGTACTGGGGTGTACATAGACGGTGGCACGACACGTACTGGGGTGGGGGTACGACTGGAACGTACTGGGGTGTACATAGACGGTGGTACGACACGTACTGGGGTGGGGGTACGACTGGAACGTACTGGGGTGTACATAGACGGTGGTACGACACGTACTGGGGTGGGGGTACGACTGGAACGTACTGGGGTGTACATAGACGGTGGTACGACACGTACTGGGGTGGGGGTACGACTGGAACGTACTGGGGTGTACATAGACGGTGGTACGACACGTACTGGGGTGGGGGTACGACTGGAACGTACTGGGGTGTACATAGACGGTGGTACGACACGTACTGGGGGGTACATAGACGGTGGTACGACACGTACTGGGGTGGGGGTAGGACTGGAACGTACTGGGGTGTACCTAGACGGGGGTACGACACGTACTGGGGTGGGGGTAGGACTGGAACGTACTGGGGTGTACATAGACGGTGGTACGACACGTACTGGGGTGGGGGTAGGACTGGAACGTACTGGGGTGTACATAGACGGTGGCACGACACGTACTGGGGTGTGGGTACACGGGGGTACGACACGTACTGGGGTGGGGGTAGGACTGGAACGTACTGGGGTGTACATAGACGGTGGCACGACACGTACTGGGGTGGGGGTACGACTGGAACGTACTGGGGTGTACATAGACGGTGGTACGACACGTACTGGGGTGGGGGTACGACTGGAACGTACTGGGGTGTACATAGACGGTGGTACGACACGTACTGGGGTGGGGGTATGACTGGAACGTACTGGGGTGTACATAGACGGTGGTACGACACGTACTGGGGTGGGGGTACGACTGGAACGTACTGGGGTGTACATAGACGGTGGTACGACACGTACTGGGGTGGGGGTAGGACTGGAACGTACTGGGGTGTACATAGACGGTGGTACGACACGTACTGGGGTGGGGGTACGACTGGAACGTACTGGGGTGTACATAGACGGTGGTACGACGCGTACTGGGGTGTGGGTACACGGGGGTATGACACGTACAGGTGTGGGGGTAGGACTCGGACGTACTGGGGTGTACCTAGACGGGTGGGGGTGTACATACACGGGGGGTACGTGTCGGACGTACGGGGGCTGGGGGGAGTGTTGGGCGCGTATGCGGGCACATGTCTCCATGGTTGCTGTAGGAGTTCGGTGCGGACGGTGTTTTTTCCATACGGTTGTAACCTCGGACGCACGGGATGGATCGTGATTCCTCGGTCGGACTTGACTTTTCACGTTTGTACGGTAAATCGTCTGTGGACGTGTCGGACACATTTTCCGACCCGAGGACGTGTGGGGAAATATTCCCAATGCGGTTCGTATGGACTTTTTACCATGCGAATCGTGATTGCCAGTTCGTACGGCACTTGTACGATTCGTACGGTAAAAAGACCGGATACGAGTCGCACAGGGGAATTTTTTACCGGATCGTGATCGGCACCCTGGGGGGCATTGTCAATTGGTGGCATTGAGGGAATCCATGGCGGAGGTGGTCATTGGGGGGACGCTAACAAACATTGTCGCACAGGGCGCCACCAGTGCTAAAGCCGGCCCTGTCGTTCCACACTAAAGGTGGATGGAAAGGAGTTAGACATGACGCAAGAGTTAATCTACCTAGGCAGTGCTATCAGACATGATGGAGGGGCAGACAATGACATCAAAAACATACTGAACAAGACCAGAAATGCCTTCACGATGCTGAAAAATATGTGGAGGGCATCTCAGTACAGCACCAACAGCAAGCTGAGGCTTAACCAGGGCTGCGTTCTGTCCATCCTCTTGAATAGATCAGAATGCTGGCGATTGATGCAAAATTATACAATCAAACAATCCGCATCCACAACACAAAAACAGCTCTCCACTGGACCCCAGAAGGCAATCAAAAGAGAGGCAGGCCAAAGAACTCCTGAAGGCGAATTGTGGAAACAGAAATGAAGACTCTGAATCACAGATGGGGCACCGTACAGGAACTTGCCCAAGACAGACAGAGGTGGAGCTTCTTTGTTGCTGCCCTACATGCCAGCAGGTATTGTCAGCAGGACATATATAAGTATAGCAGCTAAAACACCAGACTTACCTGACATGTCATGGCTATGTTTTGCGAGAGCCATTAAGTTTGGCAGGTTTCTAAGCAAGATAAAATATAATGCTAAACTTGTATGTGCATTTATGCTCCGTTACAGGAGGGTATATCAGCTATTCTACAGAAAAAAGCATATTTTTTAAGGGTCAGTGTGCACATAGGGTAAAGAAACTCCGTCCTTTCCTTGTGCCAAAAAGATATTAGAGACCTTCTGCCCTTCGATGGAGTGTTACTCAGGAGGGGGTAAATGCTCACTTAGGGGAGGAATTGTTTACTAATCTAGACTATTGGCTGATTTGTACCTCTTGGTTTTTGAAGGCAGAGAACGAGCGAACACAAATTAGACACACCACATTCTGGCTTCCTCATAAATAGGTCCAAGTCTTGTATGCCCTTCATTCGGTCCTTAGATGTCATTGGAGCTCACTTCAGAACGGACTTGGGCAGGTATTCATTCATGTAGCCAAACAAGTGGATTAGCTGGACTAATTTAGACAAGGGGAAGTTGGAATCAGAGATTAGGTGTGAGTAAAGGAGACAAAGTGGTATGTACAGTAGTGGTACAGTGGGTACACCTTCATTGTTAACTTCAAGTGCCTCCCTTTTGGGGCACTGGCCTCCCTGCTCCTAGGAGCCTGAGTTTCTAAGACTGATGTCCCAGACAAGCAGGACCCATCTGAGAGGGTGTATAATCCAATTTCATCTCAATTGTCTGCAGAGATACAGTATGCTTTCCCACTCCTATCTTCCTGACCATTGATGTCAGCTTGAGAGAGTATGGTGGCTGCCCGGGGGAAGTTTTAATACAGTATCAACAGTACAAAGAGAAGGTGAACACTTTTTTTTAACGGGGGGGTCTTAGTGATTCAGCAAGCATTTCCTTCTGTTCTTGGCTCCAATGATCTAACTATACAAATTAATTTAATATTCAAAAATGGCCGGTCCTTATCAGGTTAGCAAACAAGGAGCTGAGAGTTACATGCATTACCATACCCAAAATTATTTTTGGCCCTTAACTACGTGAAATACTTTATTCAGCAGTATCTTTGTCCCCTAACTTTCCAAAAACTGAAGGAAATCTCGATCTATGGATGGAAGCTATGTAAGCAAAAATATGAAAATGATAGAACTCAATACCCCCTTGCATACTTCTAGTACGGATATCGGACCTGCCTTGCATGGAGACCAACATAACGGAAAATGGTTGGGATGAATGTGCACCCGTAGTGCTGATAAGAGGGAGGCTCATTTAAGAAAGAATAGAGGGAAATGATTTTTTTCCATGATTGGGCCAATAGGCATTTCTCCAATAAGCCACCTTCTTCTCATTAGTAAGTACTGTGATGAAGAAGGACGAGATAATATTACATGGTGTGGGTATTTCAACTTAAACCCTTAATGACTAGGACCTGGAGTTCAGTCACCCCAACAATAGCCTTCAGACAGGGTCGGATTGGGACAGAAAATTGGCCCCAGTATCGAAATAAAAGAGGCTCCCATTAGTGAATTAAATAGATACAAATTTGGCCGATGTTTCCAAATTGGACCTGTTTTTAACTTGTAGACACTCTGTATAGGCGTTTTGCAATGTTTGGAAGACTCCATGGATTTGAGCTTGCTGCAGGCAGTTTGAGATAATATCGAGGAAATCAACAGTTAAACCAGCCCAAAAGACCATAAAATACGCCCACAAACAACAACAAAAAAATAGCAAAAACACATTGAACTGTCTGCCCAGCCCTTCGGGCACTGCCTGATTGCCTTGTAGGACAGTCCGACCCTTTCTTCAGACACCACTGGTATTTGCCTTAAGGTCAGTGAGAGCATCAGCGAACATGTAGGCCATCAGGACAAACACGTATTACTTGTTTCTGATGTATTAGTTGGAATGTAAAATGGCGATTGAGCAATGACGTACGTCCCCTGTCCCACTTCCTCCAAAGGACCTGTGTTGAATTGTGTTAGTTTACTTTCTCTTAAAATGAGACTCCTGAGCTCCATGGAGCTGGGTCACAAAGTTAGACAAGTAAAGCTTTGTTTCCTGCTCTGGCCTGCTACTACCACGTGTCATCAAAGCACGCAAGCAGATGCTACCATTATTACTATTTGCTGGCGATTGGTTACTACTAGTATTAATAACGCTTGGTCATCTCCACTTGTCCAAATAGCCTGATAAATATTTTTGCAAGGCCCCATTCTGGCTTTGAGTGTCACAGGTGCAGAGAAGCTATATTTATCTTTGGAGTCTTTATTGTCCCTGTTAACCTTCAACTAACAATCACAATTGCATCGTGCATAACAGATTTGGTTTGGCAGATTATCACAATAATTGAATTGGAACACAGCAGGATGAGAACTTGTTTTTTTCCAGCTCTCTTTGCAGATTCTTATCTTCTCCGCAACAGTGCGATTGGTTTGTTTAGCTCAGATAAACACTGTTACTTGTTTGCATTCATAATTAACAGTCCTTTCTCCACGGAAAATCCTTCAGGTTTCAAAATAGAGCACATGCTTACAGGCCTTTTAATTATAGTGTGGTGAGTATCACTTGAGCCGGATGGGTAAATATAAAGGCTTTTATTCTGAAAGAACTTCACCCACGACAGGCAGCGACAGGCCGGCTCAGATACCTGAAGAAATGGGGCGCTCCTCCGAAGGTGCCGCAGGGGTTTCTGGGGTGCTCCTCCAGACATGCCTCATAAAAATGGACACGAAGCGCACACTCTAGCAAGCAGCTTGGAGGCAACAGCTTGTATGTAGAAAAACTCCATAAATAAGCTCTGTGCCTGTTGAGGTGCACTTCCCTGAGAAACCATGCCTCCTGTTTCTAAGATGTATTACTATAACAATTTTCCCATGGGACTCATTCAAAAGTGGTACCTTCTTATGTGTCTTAGAAAGAACCCAGAGTTAGTCAGAGTTATTCATCAGATCAAAATTAATTAGAATGAAGACAAAACACAGGAGTGATATAGTTTGCATCTTGTTATGTTTTGACTCCAATCAAGTTTAAGAATCAACAAAATAAGTGATTGTAGTGCACACAGGGTGTGTGTGTGTGTGTGTGTGTGTGTGATATCTAGCACAGCTTTTGTACTAGAATTGTGCAGTTAAAGTTGAACTCACTATTTTTAGACACAGTTTAAAATGTTCCTAACTTTGAATGTTTGCTGCACATTACAGAACACATGCAAAGTTAGAAAGGTTTTCAGAAAAGTTCACAAATTATACACCTACCTTGACAAAGCATAGATTTTTGGTGCAAAGTATTGTCCACTGTTTGTTTAGTAGATAGGGCTTTGCATTAAAACCCATGGTTGCATGGTAACACCTATGTACCATCCATGAAATACCAACTTGATGCAAAATAGAGCAAAGTAGTGCAAAGCGATACTTTGTATTACTTAAGGTCTACTTTCCAGTGCAAATCATGGAAAAGTAAATCCCAATTCAAGACGTTTCACTGGTTTGTGCCACTGTAGTAAACTGTAGTAAACTGTAGTAAACAGCCATCTTTGGAGTGATTCCGCCCCCCATTTTTGCCCCATATGTTTTGCTGGACTTAGAACTCTGTACACTTTACGCCTGCTAAACAGGAGTAAAGTGTCTGTACTCCCTCTTTAAACATTGGTTTACCCCTTATTAACATATTCACATCCATAACGTATGGTATATAAAATGCACCCAAGGCCTGGTTAAATCCCACCTCTGGACGGCAACACCTATTGTGACACAGCATCAGGCCACTGTGAGCAGCCTGACTGCAGCACTCCAAAAACCTGCTTACAATCCCTTCAAAATAACCCTATATGACAGGTGGGAAATAGTTGTATCTTATGACAGGTAGCCAGGAAGAGGTTTGTAGGTTTCTTTATAAGTTCCAAATTGCAGGTGAGTAAATATGGTTCAGTGACTAAATATCGAGGGACATATTATAGAATGCCCAAAATATCGACGCCATAATATAGAAGGACAGAATATCGACTCCCTATCTACAAACAGGTAAGTACTAAAATATCGATTCCAAAATATAGAATGTTAAAATATAGTTAGCTAAAGTATCGAATTGTTTAAATGTATTAAAAATAATATGAAATTAATTAAATATTAAAAACAATTAAATAAAACATACATAATATAATATTAAAAAGCTTAAAATGTAAACATAATAAAAGTAATGTAAAAAAAGTAGAAATTTAGTTGGATAGTGAGAGCGTAAAAATTACTATTCCCACTCCAGTGAGTGCAACAGTAGGGAAAGCGTTGGATAGCGTAGGGGTAAAAACTACTATTCCCACTCCAGAGAGTGCAACAGTAGAGAAAGCGTTGGATAGCGGGAGGGTAAAAATTACTATTCCCACTCCAGAGAGTGCAACAGTAGGGAAAGCGTTGGATATCGGGAATGGAAAAATTACTATTCCCACTCCAGTGAGTGCAACAGTAGGGAAAGCGTTGGATAGTGTAGGGGTAAAAATTACTATTCCCACTCCAGTGAGTGCAACAGTAGGGAAAACGTTGGAAAGCGTAGGGGTAAAAATTGCTATTTCCACTCCAAAGAGTGCAACAGTAGGGAAAGCATTGGATAGCGGGAGAGTTAAAATTACTATTCCCACTCCAGTGAGTGCAACAGTAGGGAAAACGTTGGAAAGCGTAGGGGTAAAAATTGCTATTTCCACTCCAAAGAGTGCAACAGTAGGGAAAGCATTGGATAGCGTAGTGGTAAAAATTACTATTCCCACTCCAGAGAGTGCAACAGTACAGAAAGCATTGGATAGCAGGAAGAGAAAAATTACTATTTCCACTCCAATGAGTGCAACAGTAGGGAAAGCGTTGGATTGCGTAGGGGTAAAAATTACTATTCCCACTCCAAAGAGTGCAACAGTAGGGAAAGCGTTGGATAGCGGGAGGATAAAATTTACTATTCCCACTCCAGAGAGTTCAACAGTAGGGAAAGCGTTGGATAGCGGGAAGGGATAAATTACTATTCCCACTCCAGTGAGTGCGACAGCAGGGAAAGCGTTGGATAGCATAGGGGTACAAATTACTATTCCCACTCCAGTGAATGCGACAGTAGGGAAAACGCTGGATAGTGTAGGGGTAAAAATTACTATTCCCACTCCAAAGAGTATAACAGTAGAGAAAGCATTGGATAGCAGGAGGGTAAAAATCACTATTTCCCACTCCAGTGAGTGCAACAGTAGGGAAAGAGTTGGATAGCGGGAGGGTAAAAAATACTATTCCCACTCCTGAGAGTGCAAAAGTAGAGAAAGTAATGATTTAATTTAAAAATAAGATTACATTAATTATCAATACCAATAAAAAGTTCCAGTCTCCGGTCTCCTGAGGCGAAAAGCCGGGAGTTGACACCGCTGCTTTGATAAACTGTATTTTAACCTTGTGTATTTTAAAACTCTCGCACTCAGGCACTTTAGGGCGACGTGCAGCGGACCTAGCGCTGTCACGTGACACCCTCTACCTGCCCTCATCGCCGCTAGCCACGCCCACTTTGTGGCCACGCCCCCTTCCCGCCCTAACGGCCCACTACTTAAATGTGCATCCCCAGAACGCGCAGCGGACGAGCGCAGCGGGCGCGACGAATGCGCGCCGAAGTTGCGCCTAAGTTAAGCCCGTCTGCGCCCGTCCGCGACTGGCCGGGACTAGGGGCGCCTCACCCTGCCCCACTCATTACCTACACCCCGGACCTACTTCGTAGCTACCAGGGCCCCTGGCCCATCTCGGCCACAACAATTTTCCGCATCTCTGCTCTTGGCATAACTCCCCCCACCCCCCTGTCTCGCCCTTTTCCCACAGTCGATACTTCTCCCACGATTTGTGAGTCAGTTCCTTTGCCAACCCCTAAAAACTTCACTGCCTTCTACCTTAATACTCGGTCTGCTGTTGCCCACGCGCACGAACTTTCGGTCCTGTTGGACCTTCATGCTCCTGATCTCCTCTTCTTAACCGAGACCTGGTTCTGCGATGACTCCCTCCCTGCCCTCTTATCCACCTTACCGGCCTCCTACTATGCCCTCAGGGCGGATCGTTCTTCAGGCAGAGCCGGGGGCGGCGTGGCGGTCATCGCACGTACCGATCTCCCTTTTCAAGTTCTATCCTTACCTATTATTGCCACCACCGAATTTCTGGTGATTCGCACAGTTTCCACCTCTCCCCCTCTAACCTGCTTCCTCACCTATCGTCCCCCCCAGTCCCCCCTACAGTTTCTCCCTGACTTTTTGGAGGTCTTGGCCACCATTACAGTCAATAATTCCTCCATCTTGCTCCTTGGCGATTTTAATTTCTGGCCCTTTGATCCCGCCGAATGTCCGTCATCAAAGGAATTTTCCGAAACCCTTCACTCCCTCAACTTTATATCTCATGTTCACTCCCCCACCCACATTAAAGGTCATCGGCTTGACCAGATCTGGTCCCTGAACTGCCCTGTGGAATCACTTTCTATTTCCCCTTGTTCTTGGTCTGACCACCACCTGATCTCCTTTCTCCTTCCTATTCTCCCTCCAGCTAAGCCCCCCCGGCCCAAAAACACCTGGGTCCGATCATGGGGCCGTGTCAACCTTGAGAATCTCTCTTCTCTCCTTACCCGCTCTCTCCCCTCTCTTCAGGGCCTTACCACTGCCTCCCAGGTTGATGCCATAGATCAGTGGCTCTCCCATAGCCGCGACTCCGTTGCCCCGCTCAAGCGCATTACTTCCAAACGCGACAAAGACGCTAATCGGTGGTTTAATAAAGAGCTTAAAACCGCCAAACTAACAGTCCGCCGCGCGGAGCGGGCTTGGAGGAGAAACTATTGCCCCACTTTGAAACTGGAATACACCAACATCCTGAGCCAGTACAAAAAAGGCATCTTGGAGGCTAAAACATCTTATTTCTCCTCCAAGATTTTAGCAGCAGAGAACCAGTCCAAGGAGATATTTACCATCGTTCACAACCTGGCGTTCTCGGACAGAACTACTCTAAAACCAGTCCCGTCTGAAGATCTCTGCCTCTCTCTCAATGATTATTTCATCCACAAAATTGCAACCATCAAGGCCAACATCCCTCCTCCTTCCCCATCTTTTGATGATCCTCGATGTCCTCCCCCCAAAGGCGCACTGACCACCTTTCCTCCTATCACTCAGGAAAGTCTGACCTCTTTGGTGCCTTTGATCAAATCTGGCTCCCCGCACGATCCCTGTCCTGCCCACATCCTCCGTCACATCTTCGTTTCTTGCCCAGACCCTCCCCTTCACCTCCTAAACAGCTCCCTTTCTCAAGGCATAGTCCCTAGCTCCCTGAAATCCGCGGTAATTGTGCCCATTCTGAAAAAACCGGGGGCAGATCCTTCTGTCCCAGCCAATTTCCGCCCCATCTCCCTTTTACCATTTCTGGCTAAAGTGCTCGAGCGCCACGTCACCCGCGCCCTGAGTTCCTTTGTGGAGAAGCACGGAGCCCTTGCCCCCCGCCAAGCTGGCTTCCGCCCCGCACACTCTACGGAGTCCGTTGTTATGTCGGTTCTAGACACCCTCAGGGAGGGTATGGATACTAATCAGCACCAGGCCCTTGTGCTCCTCGATCTCTCAGCCGCCTTTGATACAGTGGATTATAACATCTTACTCTCCCGTATCGGGGCGGCGGGGATCGGGGGGACTGCCCTGGTCTGGTTATCCTCCTTCCTGAGCAACCGCACCCAGGCTGTCCGCCTGGGTGATTTCACAGCGGACATCCGGAAGGTTCAGTGCGGTGTCCCCCAAGGTTCCTCTCTCTCTCCCCTTTTGTTTAATTTGTATATTGCCCCTCTGATTTTTTCTCTTCAACAGATGGAGGTCACCGTATTTAATTATGCGGATGACCTCCAGCTGGTCTTTAATCTTTCTTCTCCCTCTGCTGTTCTTAATTTCCAAACTGTCATGCTTCATATCAGGGACTGGATGAACCACAACCACCTTAAACTCAACCCTGATAAAACCGAGTTGGTGTTGACGGGCGGTTCATCCAGCCCCTGGTCCCCCCTTTTCTGGCCCCCCTCCCTTGGTTCTTCTCCTGCTCCTTCTTCCTCAGTTAAAACTTTAGGCATAAAACTTAACTCTCAACTCACCCTTCACTCCCAGGTTAGCTCTGTGGTATCTTCCTCTTTTCTCTCACTGCGCACTATACGCAGGGTGTCCCGCTTCTTCACTTTCTCTGCCCTCAAACTCATTATCTTGGCCATGGTGGTGTCCCGCCTGGACTATGGGAACGCCCTGTATGCCGGCATCCCTGCATACAGTTTGCGTCGCCTACAACAGATACAAAACCAGGCGGCTCGCCTGGTTTTCAATCTCCCTAAATTTCACCATTCTACCCCACTTCTGAATTCACTACATTGGCTCCCCGTGCGAGCTAGAATTCAATTCAAGCTCGCATCCATCACTTTTCTGGCCCGATCGGGTTTGGCGCCAGCCTTCATCTCCTCTGAGATTGTCTCATACATCCCCACCAGGGCTCTACGTTCCTCCTCCCAGTCCCTCCTCACCATCCCACGCTTCCGGAGAAAGAAGTGGGGAGGATCCAAATTTGCTATCCTTGCCCCCACCCTCTGGAATTCCCTTCCCCTTGAACTTCGCTCCATCACCCTCTATTCACAGTTCCGTAAATGCCTTAAAACCCACTTATTCACAAAGTCCTTTGAATAAACGCTCCCCCTTCCCTCCCTGCTTCTAACCTCAGTCCCCGTCAGCCATAGCGCCAAGAAACCGCTGGTATACGTGCGCTCTAAAAATACTTTCAAACTCAAACTCAAACTCAAACAATGAATTACCATTGAAAAAAATTAATTAGCAATTAATAAAAATGAATTACCAATTAATACAAATGAATGACCAATTAATTATCAATTATCAATACACATAAATAAAAAAAAATATATTTACTTTATTACAATTAATTTACTTCCCACCGAATTCCCCTATAAACCCACAACCCACTCCCAATAATAAAAAATAAAATTAACATTATCAATTAATCAATTAATAAACATCATTTTGCAATTAATAAAAATTAATTAGCAATTCATACAAATTATTTACCCATTAATACAAATTAATTACAAATTAATAATTAATTATCAATACACATAAATAAAAAAATATTTATTTACTTTATTACAATTAAATTACTTCCCACCCAATTCCCCTACAAACCCACAACCAGCTCCTAATAATACAAAATACAATTAACATAATTAGCAATTATTCAATTAATATAAATTAATTACCAATTAATAAAAATTAATTACCAATTAATAATTAATTATCAAAACATATCAATATAATTAATATTTATTTAACCATAATTAAATTACTTCCCACCCTATTCCCCTATAAACCCACAACCCGCTACGGAATTAAATTACATAACATTCATTAGTTTAAATAAATTAAACATACATTACAAAAATAATACATAATTTTAACACATATACTACCATACATAACACTAAAAAAAAATCGATATTATATATATCTATATTTTTAAATTCGATATTATGGTAATCTATATTTAAAAATTCGATATTATGGAATTCTATATTTTTAAATTCTATATTATGGAAATCGATATTTTGTACCCCAATGTCGATATTCTGACCTATCCATATTTTGATAATTCGACATTCTGTCCACTCTATATTTTGTATTCGATATTCTGGGCAGTCGATATTTCTGAATCGTTATTTAGGGTGTTCACCAGTAAATATATACATCAGTCCTTAAGCCAGGTGTACCCATTGTGCCAGCCCCACCAGGCGCAGCCTGCCTGCTGCTCAGCCCATCTCTGTCACCACTCAGAATCAGAATCAGAACAAGCTTTATTCGATTTTATACATGTAAAATCACAAAAGCAGACACAACAATTAAAAAACACTTACGAAAAAGCTTAATTATGGACGTACAACACAGGCAAACTAAAAAAAAAAGGAATCGTGATTAAAACGATGTCTCACATAATTGAGTCCATCACATAATATCAAAAACACATGTCCGTGTGACATTTAAATAGAAATAGTCTTTCTGATTCTCAATATACTTTTTAAAAAACAGGTAATTGCATTGGTAAAACATTCATCGTCTAAAAATTGCAAAAATAAAAACGCCGGTCGGCATTGGGTCCACCCATCTAATCTTGAAATTGGCAGAATCCACCTCTTTCTTTGTTTTTTTGTAAAATTTGCAAAATAAAACCACATGCATTGATGATTGCAAAGACTGATTATCGCATGGACTACAGCATAGCTCTTTGACCAGTTATTTATTTCGGGAAAACTTATCAGATGGTAAAAGTTCCCAAATCTAAATCAGATCAAAACAGATCTATCATACCCACTTAGATTATACAGTATATACGGCTGTATAGTGTGGATAGTTAAAATCAATTGGTGCCATTGTACTGTCGGTTTATTTGCTTCTAAAATAAATCTGTTTGCCTCCAGGTAAGTCATGCAAATTCTTTTAAACTCCTTCCTGGAGTCAGAGTTTATGGATTCAGGGGAATTATAATATTCAGGGTGCCCTAGGTCACACATGAAGTTTTTTACATATTTTAACCAGGTGATCCTAGCAGCCTGGTCCAGCTTCATGCTGTCTTTAATGATATCTTGGTTAAGACCAGTTCTGGTAGAAGTCCAGATCCTATGCCATAATAGAGCAGGCTGAGCTTTAATGATGTCTGCAATATATGGAACGTCTAATTCACTATGGCAATTGTAAACAGAGGTACTAGCTGGGACCGCCAGGAGGAACTTTAAAAAGGCATTTTTAACTCTCTGAATAGGTTGAAAAGGTCTGAATCTTGGAACCCCCACACGCCTACTCCATAAGTACCTATACTCACACATTTAGCTAGATAGATCTGCAGGAGCAGGGCTGGTGGCCTTCTGCCCAATTTTTTATGTAATTGGCCACAGCTGCCATCGATTTCATGAAAAGTAAACTCCTACTTTTAACAGCCTGAAGCCAGGACCCATTAGAATCGAATAAAATACCTACATTTATAAAATATCTTAGTAGATTCTACCCTACGGCCCCCTATGGACATGCTCATGCATTTCAGGCTTCCCTTCCCACACGTCATTATGTAGGTTTTTGTGGCATTCAATTTTAAGCCAAGATTGTTCATGTATGCAGTATAGGTGGAAAGTGCCTTTTGTAGGCCTATCTGTGTGTGGGCCATCAACACTGCGTCGTCTGCATACAGAAGGCTAGCTATAGAGCGTTTATTAACATATGGCGTGTTCTGCATCTTTTCCACCATTACTTGTTCCAGGGCATTTGTGTATAAAGTGAACAAGAACGGTGCCAGGACGCAGCCCTGTCTAACTCCCCTTTCCACCATAAGCGGTACAGTGCATTCTCCCCTAGTTCCATATCGGACCTTGGCTGTTGCCCCACTATACAGCTGCCTCAGAAACAGGACCAATGGGGGATCGACCCCCATATCAGTGAAAATGACCCAAAGTTTACTATGTATGACACAGTCGAAAATGGCTGTGAGGTCGACGAATGCTAGGTAAAGTCTCCCTGTTTTAGTCTGTGTATTTCCCTGTTAAAATACTGAGATTAAGAGCTTGCTCCATAGTGCCCAACCCCTGCCTAAAACCATTTTGTACATTTGACAAAATATTTTTTGTCTTCTGTCCAATTTTGGAGCCAGTTTAAAACGATCCGCCCCGCTACCTTCACCAAAGAGTCCAATAAAGATATTGGGCGATAGCAGGCTGGCTTTTGCCGGTCACCTTTCTTAAAAATGGGTACTTTAATAGACTCGTACCATTTCTTAAAGAAACCCTCCGAACAGCAAGCATGCAATACCTGTGTCAATAAGGGAGCCCAAAGGGACAGATTTGATTTAAAAAGATCAATTGGCACACTGTCTGAGCCAGGAGCATTACCACCCTTGCTCTTGTTGATTGCACCAATGACCTTGTCATATGTAAAACAAAGGTCTTGGGGAGGTATTTCATAGGAACTAGTTCCCCGTTGGCTACATGGGGACATTAAACTTCCTTCATCTGGTTAAGAATTATAGATCTTAGAAAATAAATCCATCCATTGCTTTTCATCGATCGCAACCTCTATCAATGGTTTATTAGAGGCAGTGAAAAAAGGAGCATTCACGCCTGCCAAAAAGCGGCACTATCTTTATTCTGCGAGGCTTCAGAAAGAGTGACCCATGCGTTATCGTTTAACTCTTTTTTCCGTATTTTTAGGGCTTGGATATAGTCCCTCCTGCACTCCCAAACTTCCTCACTGTCCCTTTCAGATCTATGGAGAGCTGCCTTTAGTTTATTGTAGGCTTCTGTGCATTTGGTATCAAACCAACCCTGGCTGCGTGTTTGTGCTCCTTTACGCTCCACCCTAAGAGTATTTTGTATTTCAAATGTAAGTTGAGCAAAAGCTTCTAGCGTAATATCATGGGAACTGGATTCCTCCAAACAGGTTAAAATAGAATTATAGCATCTGGTCACGATTTGCTTGGTGAACTCTATTGGTTCCCAATTGGACCAACGCAAAGAATACCCATTAGTCCTCCCCAAGGATAAATTCTGGGCCCAAGGAACTTGACTAATATGTTGGTTCCGCCTGCTGGTTGGGAGCGCTAAACTTACACTCAATGGGATGTGGTCGCTTATTGCGTTCTTATGGGTTTTATAACTTAAGAGGCATAAAGCATATCGGCCAGGTAGAATAATAAAGTTGATTGTTGATCTAAAACTCCTCCCAATAAAAGTGAGCTAAAAAATCGACTGGGAGATAGCACAAGCAGTTGGCAAAGCCCAAATTATGTGAGAATAAAATCTCATTTAATAGGTCCCCAGAATAAGAGTGCAAAAAATGAGAATGATGATTGTTTTCTTCTAATAATAAACCACAGTTGCTATCCCCACTTAGGGGGCATAACCCGGTATTAAAATCACCATCCCAGATAAAAATCACCTCTTGATCTCTATCTTTCTGTAGTTTGATCAGGTCACTGTTTAACTTCTTCAGGACTTCCCTTATCTGGTCTTTCAGGGCTTTATTATAAAAATGTATCAGGGCCAAAATGTGATTTTTATCTAGATAAATCGATATGATTTGATAATACATTTCAGATGGCAACATGGTAATCTTAGATACCTTGGTCAGATTCGAAACATAAGTACAGATTCCCCCTTTGGCTCTCCCATGTGCTGAGGTAACTGCGGCAGTGTGATATGTCTTAAAGCCATTAATGTGGATTTCACTTGTTGCCCATGTTTCTTGAAGACAAAGAATTTTAAATTTCCCAGTGAACTCAGTCCATGCAGGGTTTGTCAATTTAGTACACAGACCTGCTATGTTCCAGAAGAGTACACTTAAAGTATAATTTTGGGCATTATTGCTTTAGTTTCTAGCCTAACTGGGGGTAATTCAGTCGAAAGTAGGGATTCTTGTATTAAGTTCAACCAACTAGCATGGTTGTTCCCCCGGATTCGTGATAGTAGTCTTCTCTGTTTGTTTTTAATTCCTATACCCTGATGACCACTAACATTAATAACCCCCAGGGCCCCAACTAGTACATCATCCTGTTTATCTGCAGAAAAGACAGGAGCAATGTAGGTGATCGCTACCCCTCTGGACCTAGTGTTGATTTTCAATCGAACTCATCGAGTGTTTGGTGGGGCGCAAATCTAGTTGATACATCTATACTGTAGGTATCTATACTGTAGGTACGTTGTCCAAAACCTGGTGTGGCCAAATGATTCACACTTTGCCACATACAATGCGTTGGCTGGTAGAAAAAACCCAAAGGGAGGACATTAATACCGGAAAAAGATATATTCTTGTCCCCAGATCTGCAAATAATTTCTCCCACTAATTGTGGAGTTTAAAACGTAAGAACAACACAGTCCTCCTGGAAAATGTTCCTGTTATTGCCCAGCCACCCAATTCTCCTAACCATCTTGAATTCATCAAACAGTACATTGGCCAACCCCGTATTACTCCCCAGCCAATGTAATGCCTTATTTCGTGGGGAAACCTAGGTTTCGTTTTCTCTCGGGCACAGGTTTGATACATTGGCCAGAATGACAGTATACAGCGTGACGGCTGGTGGTAAGTTTAGGCGATTTAAGCTATCTGAAGTCTCCACATGAGGAGAAAAGGTGAGTGTGGCTCTGTTTGGTGACTCAGAGGAATGGTCCTCCGCAATACTATCTTTATTCCTTTCATACACTGGCTTACCTATAGGTCCATGACTATTTTGAAGGGGTCTTAAGAAGCTAGCTGGAGGTTTAGTATGTGGCCTATCCTCCTGAGCCCCTGGGCCATCGCTAAATGGTGTTAAAGATTTAGAAGGTCTATCAATTCTTATACTAGTGGCCCTAGATGGAGCTCTTAGTAGTTTGTGATTGTGTATTATACCCTCCTGCTTGCTAGTTTTCTGGACTCTAAGCGTTTTCTCCAGTCTATCCTCAATCTTGCTCACCCTGTCTGTCAAACTACTTAGGATCTCTTTTAAATAGATCTCTAAATTTGTTACTAGTGTAGTTAAGTTCCCAAGATCACTGGGGGTACGGGGTGTTTCTTCTTAGAACGGGGAGTTTGATCTATACAGGGACTAGTCAGAGTTTCGCACGTTTGGGCGGCTGTTTCCCGGTTTTTGATTTTAAAGTCCTAGATATTGGGGGTTTGTTTGTATTTCCCTCATAACAGTCTCAGGGCTTATTATTTTCACAGGATTACATGGTCTTTTCGAGGGGGCTGGGTTTCCGACTCCAGGTCACTACTCGATCAGAAATGTGCTAAATACACCCATTTTGAGGTAACCCCTCCCTGATAGGACCAATTGTACCAGTTGTGCCCACCCTCATATCCTCAGTGATATTTCATTTTCCTTAATTAATGTCTCCAAAGAGTCCAAATTCAAAGTCATTTTGACGGTGGAGATTTGCTTTTCAATAACTCTCACAGACCCTGTGAAATAGTTAAATAAAGTCCATCCAGCACCCTTGGTCTTACACGTTGATTGTAATGATTGTCTTGCCGTTGTCTTTCTTTTACCCATCCTTAGACCTGTACGTTAAATCAGGCTTCACTACACTAAAATATACTTCTTCGTCCCAATAGTCAAATAGGGACACAACAGTGCAAACACGATTTCAATATTATGAGACTCGGGTGTTTAAAAGCTCTCAAGAGTCAATGCTCGACAAACAGTATTAGATTTGGGCTTACTTGCTTGGTCCTTTCCGGTCAGAACTCCCCTTGATGATGCAAACGCCACCTCCTCTTGATGATGCAAACTCCAGTTGACAGAAAAAACAAGCCGGAACACGTGACCAAGAGGGGGGCCCAGCCTCCACCGGTCTCTGGCGGGCTAAGACGGGCCGAGCCCGGGCAAGCCCCGGGTGGGTCCCGTGCTGCGGGACCAAGGAGGGGCTTAATAGGGACAACGCCCCTCAGGCAGGCAGGCAGGGCTCCTGGACAAACTGCTGAGTGCAGGGGAGTGGCGACCAGCTCCCAAAGTGGCGAGTGCTTGCTTCTCTCCTTCCTGTCACCCATCATCCACACAAGCACCCAGGCATTCCATTCATCACAGTCACATCAACATTCCAATACCAACTCACACTCTGGCTGAGCAGTTAGGAGGCAGATAGGCTGGGAAGCATAAAGAAATACAAATAGAATACAAAATTATCCCCCTTCTTTTAATTGAAAAATGAAAGTGAGAAAAAACATGGGAATAACTATAAATAAGACAAGAAAATATACAGACGGAGAAAAAGTTCAAACTCTGGGAAGCAAAAGTAAATTCAACTTCACAAGAGTCAGAACACTGCATAACCAGAAGGAAAAGGAAAATATTGGCTAGCAAGAATAAAACATTGCCAAGCAATCTACCCATCCTTCCCAATAAACAATTTAAAAATGTAGTGAAGGGTGGGCCACACCCCAATACAAACACCCAAAACCAAAAAAGGCAGAAAGGGTGATATCAACACGTAAGGGACAAAACCCAAAAGACCAACCCAGAGTGGGGAGAGACGAAACACACATGTAGCATGGGGTGAACTACACAGAGTGTACACACGGTGAGATGCGAGGCGACTTACACACAACAACAACACATGAGGCGCAGGGTGACTTACACTGAACAACACGTGAAGTGCAGGACAACTTACACACATGACAATAACAAGTGATGCGCAGGGGGACTTACACACAAGACAACAAAACGTGAGGCGCAAGGTGACTTACACACAAGACTACAACATGTGAGGTGCAGGGTGACTTACACACAACAACAAAACGTGAGGGACCAACACATGGACCCAGAAAAACCAAAACCACCCTCATGTAAGGGAGTAAAATGTGACTACCACCCACTCTAACTGAAGTGCCACCCATGTGTAAGCATAACTGAAGCATCACAAAATTTTACTAGAAATACAACTTTAAGTCATGCAAACTCATCTTGAATACCTCTTCTGATTTTTAAAACCAGTAACCCTCGGTGGCGAGCGCCTCTCACCCGAGTAGTACTACACTGGGCAAACAATAGTACAGTGCCCCTCACATGAAACATGTTAAATTTATGTAAACACATGTGAAACGTAGGCATCACAAAATACCCAATGCCAATAACGTCTAAAGTTTACTGTTTTAGCCTACAGATCAATATTTAAAAAATCAACCAAAAGTTACAGGTGAGTAACAATATATGGCACGTCACGGATGTAAACTTTACATGTTGTGATCCTTTCACGTGTAATCTAACATGTAACTAGTTATTCAATAGAGACATATTATAAATCTAAACAAGTTTGTCCTAATGCGAATTGGTGCTTACGGCCAGAGACTTTTTAACTGTCCCATGCCTAACATACAGATAATGTAAACCAAAGTAAACAATCATAGGTGAGCGTGTCACTGATCTCGAGTTGTGGCACGCCAAACTCTTACCTGGTGTGCGTGTCACCACTGAAAATTCTGCTAAATTAATACCTTAAGAGAAGAGGTGGTAGAAAGCGTCCTCAAATGCTGCCGAACCGAGCTGACAAGTGAAACCAGGGTTAACGTGTGGCTTAAGCAGGCAGCAGCCGAGAAAATCAGTCAAACACACCACTGCTAAGACACAAGGAAACAACTGGAATGCTGACTCCCCTCTGCATAAGCGGTACCGCAACTACCCACATTTGACACCGGCCGGATGGCTCTCGGTGCATTTCTGCAGCAAGCTGTCCCTCGGCATCCCAAAGCAGCGAAGAACCAACGCCGTAAGAGATGATCCCATGAAGGAACTACAGGATTCCATGACGCAGGTAAGAGTGCGCGCCCTGGGACAGACATGAAAATAATTTTGCTAGAACAGCACGCGCACAATTCGTAATTGAAACAGTTTAAACAGCTTCACAGCAGCCTGTTTTCTCATGGCAATGCCAATTAGGCAAAAATGAACATTAAATTTACCTTTCCACTCACATTGTGTCTAAAACGTCCCCAACCACAAAAACAGTTAAAATTTCACTCACATCCAAATGGGCTGGCAAACGGTGAGCCAGATGGCTTTAAAACTAAGTGGTTCTACATGTGCAGGCCAAAAGCTGTGTGCCTCTTGTTGAAGTAATGTACCATGTTGATCGTGTGTGGCCCCTTGGACTCCTAACAGTGTGTAGAAACATCCAGATCCAGTGCACACGCAAAGAAAAAAGGGGCACTTCCATAGTAAGCAAGTGCAAGTGCAAGAGCAAGCTTGTAGACACCAATAAACTTGTATAAATCCATTGAATAAGACTGCACAGTTCCCGGTTGATTGTAATTTGTGGACAAAATCCATATAGATGTAGAAAGTACCCAAACTACAGATGTGAAGTAGTAGGCTCACACCACTTACCTGTTGTATCATTGTCATTTTTAAAAGTACAATGGAGCTAGTCCAGGCTGGAGCAGTCGGTGGACAAGGACATTGGTGGGGCTGGCTAGCCTGTAGCTCCATACTGAACGCTTTACTTCTTCTTGCTCTTTGTTCCTTAGTTGCTCCTTGTCCAAACCAAAGACAGCTTCTTTAAATGTTGTATCACGCTTGAGTCCAGGTCCAGGTCCAGGTCGTCGCCAAACTATGTTGTATCTTATGACAGGTAGCCAGGAAGAGTTTTGTAGGTTTCTTTATTAGTTCCAAGTTGCAGGTGAGTAAATATATACATCAGCACTTAAGCCAGGTGTACCCATTGCGCCAGCCCCACCAGGAGCAGCTTGCCTGCTGCTCAGCCCATCTCCAACAGTCACTACTCATCCACAAAGGCACCCAGGCATTCCATTCATCACAGTCACACCAACATTCCAATACCAACTCTCACTCTGGCTGAGCAGCAAGGAGGCAGCTAGGCTGGGAAGCATAAATAAATACAAATAGTATATAGTAGAAACCCTACTTTTAAATATTAATAGGTCACTTCTAAGTACACCTTCTTGCCCACAAGGTAGTGTGCCTGATATTTAAAAGTGAAACATGGACCCTCGCTGTAAAAGCTCAAAGTTCAGATTGTAACTTTGATTGGTAACTATTGACGGGAAACAACTTTAAGTGTTTTTCAAAGTTTACTTATCATATTTATTAAAAATCCAATTGTGAGAAATTGGAATGTTCGTTGAGGGGGATAAAACTCTACAGATGTATCAGCCACAATCCTTGTCAGGGTATTCCATGAAAGGTTTAACGTAGATGTAATGTGTAAAATATTTATGCAGCACCTAAACAGTAATAAAGTAAAAACACAACATAAGAAAAATCCCACAGTGATCTAGAAAAATAGAGTACATTTTAATAATGACACCAAACCAACAAAATTCCAATCAGTAGTACTAGAGAAATGCAGTTTTAAAGAGTTGGGTAACAGTAGCGCCAACAGTCACAAAGCACCTACTGAGGGTATCTGGTTGTGTTGGACCAGGACAAAGGTTCAGGCTGATAGCAATGAACACCAGCTGGGCATTAGACCAAGTTTGCCCTGTTGAAAATGATACCTTAGGCCCTTGGTGCGCAGTCTGCGTGGAGTTGCTTTGCGAGGCTTTTTGTCATCCGGCGTCAGTTCCGATGAAGCTGTGTGGTGGGGCTTTGCAATCCTCTGCGACAATTGTGATGAGCTGTGTTGCAAGGCTTTGTGGGTCCCTGCATCACTTGCAGCCAGTTCCGGTGCAACAGGCGGCCATGTGGCGAGGCTTTACGGGGTTTTGTGTCACTCACCGTAGATTCTGATGAGGCTGGTTGCTGTGCAGCGCGGTTTTGAGGGGCTTTCTGTCGCATCATGCCAAATTTGGTGGAACCTTCAGTCAGGAGGAGCTCTCTCTGATGCCAGCCAGGGGCCCAAAACCTTATGAGACACCGCTTGGAGACCAGGAACAGACTCCAGCAGAGTCCAGCAGGGCTCAGGCAGGTCCAGTTGCAAGTCCAGGCAGATCCAGTGCAGCAGGTCAGCTGGGTAGTTGCAGGGAGGTCTCTGGAGCCTGGTGTGTCCCTGTAGTTCAGAACAGGTCACCCCCATGTCCCTTGGAGCCCCTCACGTAGCCTGCAATGAAGGAAGCAGGTCCTGTCTTCCTTCTCAGAAAGCAGAGCAGGCCTCAGGAGGCAGGGCATCCTTCTGACAGCAAGACAGTTCTTTTTCTGTGGTATTTACAGGTCCAAGAGTGTACTGAAGAGTGGGTGTGCACATTCTATTTTTATACCTGGTTCCCACTATGAACTGGGAGAAGCTTCTGGCGTTCTCCTCTTACAGAATTGTCTGGAATTCCCTGCCTTGGATTTAAGGTGTCTAGGGTGACAATAGGCTAGTATGACATTATTTGTGAGTGTGCTGAGACAGTGTCTTTGAAGTGCAAGTCTGGTAGGTGACAGCTCCGCCCTTACCATCTACTGAGGATGGTCTCTCCTGCCAACACCCAGTCCCCCCTTGGTGATACTGTCTGAGAGGAATATACAAAGGCCAATTGCCAACTACACAGTCATGTGACCCGTAATGCAGGCTACAGGCACCAAAGGGTCAGGACAATAAACTGTACATTTTCTAAAAATGGCATTTTCTGAATTGTGACGTAAAATTCAACTTTACCATTAAAGAGGGTTTTAGATTACCAATTCTTTAGACACCATCCTTGAATTTCACATCTACTCCCAATCAAAAGTTATCACTTATTAAATGTTATAAGGTAACCTAATGCTATGCTATGGGAGAGGTAGGCTTTGCAGTAGTGAAAAACTAAGTTAAGAGTTTTCCACTACAAGGATATGTAAAACTTAAAAGTACATGTTCAATTCTTTAAATACACTACATCCTGCCCTATTGGCTGTTTAGGGGCTAAATTGAGGTGCCTCCGATGTAATAAAAATGAAGGTCTAGGTCTGGCAAAAGGTTTATTTTACCAGGTTGAAATGGCATTTTAAAACTGCACAACCAGGCCTGAGAAAATTTAAAGGGCTACTTAAGTGGATTGCACAAAGAGTGCAGAAGGCCATCTAGCACCATTTAATTTACAGGCCCTGGGTACATGTAGTACTACCCAACTAGGGACTTATTAGTAAATTAAATGTGGCAATTGGGTCTAAGACAATTTCACCATGTGTAAAGGTAACAGCACAAGCACTTTAGCACTGGTTGGCAGTGGTAAAGTACACATGGTCCTACAAGCCAACGAAAATGGGTTCAGAAAACAGGAGGCTTAAGGCAAAAGGTTTAGGCATGACAATACAGAGGGCTAAGTCAAACACAATACCCCTCCAGCCAAAAGCCACAGTAGACTAATCAATACCTTGAAGGACTTCCCTGCTTAGACAGTAGAAAGTGAACTAAGGCCTTCTTATCAAATATCACTTCTCAATTCTATGCCCCTCTGAACTCAGTTGGATCCATCAGGCTACACTCTCCTGAGCCACTGGACTGACCCATGAGGAACTCCGTTTCTCATTTGTGGACCCCAACTGTGAAGTAACTAACCTTAACTTGCTCACAGATGTATCCAGTCGGCAGACAGTATCACCATGACCAACAAGGTGATGTGGCCTATTCTACCCCTTGGATCAGACTACTGTTTTAATCCATGGAAAATTCTGCCCATAAGGACAGCAACCAACTGAGGTCACTGACACCTGTCAGCGTCAGGAGCCAGGCCCCGGCCATCCACTGCCAGGTGGAAGCTCCAACATGGTACACATGGCAGGCCTCACCCATGGTAGGCCTCACTTCCAGCCTTGGGGCTGGCAAGGAGTTCACTAAGGCTTACTGAGAGTTCTGTGACCTCGAAGGTTTCTCAGAGTGGGGGGGAATAGCCCTGGGTGTTAGGCACCCCACTTCCACTCTTCCTCCCAGCATATACTGACATTTGCCTTTCAGCCCAAGGTATGTACCATGATGCTGAACATGTGAAATGGCTGAGTCTCTTCTCCCTCTGTCCCATCCATCTGGGAATCTGTACTCTCACGGTGGGAGTAGTACCCCCAGAAACTGAGCATTCAGGGCGTATGCCACTCCCAGTTCTCCTGCCAGTGTGCTTTTGGGAACCAACAGTGACCCTCCTCTGGGGCATCCCCCCATCCCATTCAAGGGATACCAGAGTCATGCAGTGGAAAATGTCCTGCCCCTGGGCCTGAGTCAACCTATACACCTGTCCGGTGTACTGATCTGGGGAAACCAGCCTTTTTACTACCTTGGTCTGGGTGGCCCCGTGGCCCTCAAAGCAATGGCATGGATCCCATTTACTTTGTGACCTAGTGGAAGTGATGACTTCCATGAATATAGCATGCTACAACGCATGCTTTTACATTGCGTTCCGTTACAATGACCCGTTGTTACAACACGATGCCATTACATCGCAGCATACATAGAAGTTGCAAAAGGTCATTTTTTTAATGATTGTTTATGTGCAGGAAGGGACACCTTCCTGCATATAGACAATCAATGGTGTTTTGCTGTTTCTATGTGTACTGTACAACGCAGCACACATGGAAACAGCAAAAACGAGGAGAAATTAAACATTTCTCCTCGTTTAGCCAGGGTAAGACTAGGTTTCTCTGATCTTAATTTTGGCGCTGCCCCATATTTACGTTTATCTTGAGGAAGATGGATACATACATTGACAACTAAGAAAGTGTCTTATATTCAACCATGTATGTTCTTCGGTTGCCAATGTTTGTTTTAGTTGTTTGTTGTTTTTCTGTACCCCTATATACTTTTCCTTAATGACTGATTTCTTTATTGTATGTTATTTGAAATATATACATTTTCTACATTTTATCACCTGGTTGTCGCAATTAATTTGCCATTAGAGAGAAGAAAAAATCTTTTTATCATAATTGTTTACATAAAAAAATTCTGTGTGTTATGAAATGTCACTCCACAGATATAAGTAAAGAATCATTTCATATTACTTGTTATTGAAAAACAAATCCCTTGTAGGCATCTCTACCTTTCTCATTTTATTGCCCAAGCCCACAAGGGTAGATTAGGTTGCCCAGTTACCTAACTCTTTCTAAAAGTGGCATTCTCAGAATTGTGACTTAGAATATGACTTTACCATTAAAGAGTGCTTTAAATTACAATTCTTTAGACACCGAACTCACAGTTCCCACTTTCTTCCAATCAAAAGTTATCACTTATTAAATGAAATAGGGTAACTCAATGTTATACTAAGGGAGATGAAGGTCTTACAGTAGTAGAACATTAATTTAAGAGTTTTTCACTACAAGGGCATGTAAAACTTAAATGTACATGTCCAACTTTCTAAATACACTCCACCCTGTCCTAAGGACTGTTTAGTGCCTACCTTAGGTGTGACTTAGATGTTTTAAAAAGGAAGGGCTATGGCTTGCAAAAAGATTATTTTGCCAGGTTGATCTGGCACTTTACAACTGCACATACTGGGTGCAATGGCAGCCCTGAGACAGGTTTAAAGGGATACTAAAGTGGGTGGCACAATGAGGGCTGTAGGTCCACTACTAGCATTTAATTTACAGGCCCTGGGTACATGTAGTACCACTTGAGTAGAGACATATAAAGACATTAAACAAGCCGTTTGGGTGTGAGACACTTTTACCATGTTTAAAGGAGAGAGCAAAAAGCACTTTAGCGCTGGTTAGCAGTGCCAAACTGCAAAGAATCGTAAGAATGAACAAAAATGGGCTAAGAAAAAGGAGGGTTGAGGCAAAAAGTATGGACAGTCAACACAAATCCTTTGATGAAGCTGGAGTTTTATTAAATATAGGGGAAAAGTAACTTTTAGAAAGTTATAAATTTCCTGTCTGAGCCCCATTCAAGCTGACTATCACTAGTCTGGAACAGTTGACCTGGCTGTGACTCCCTGACAATGAGGTGTGAAAACAGCTCCCACAGCTCATGGACTGCCTTTGTATGGGATGGTATTATTCTTCCGCTTGTAGGTAGGACACTTAGAATGGCCCCAAGAAGTTCATTAATGTGTAGAGGGCCCGGTTAGGCCTGCACTTTGACCCACAAATGTAAAGTGAGGCCTGGAGGAGGGCAAGCCTTTGTTCCCAGGTCATCATTAAACAGACAGGCTCCAAACCCACTAGGAGGAAAGCTACCCCTAAACCTGTTCGGAAATGACACTGGGAAGGTGGCTACTCTTTTCCCTGGCCATACATCTTGGTGGACAAAAGCGTGGTACACAAGGGAGGAAGGGTTCTTGCCTCTCAAATATTAGGTATGAGACTCACTGTGGGAATATTTGAAGCAGGGAAGTCAGGAACTGCTGAAAAGTGGGTTGGGTTACCCCTCGGATCTTTTACCTCATTGTTTAGGGAGGAGCTAGGAGTCACCCCAGCCTACAAACTAGCACCAACCATACATGTGGAACCTCAAGGAATCGTCCTCTGATCACTTTCTGGACCTGCAGAACATCAGACAGAGACTGAGACTGACCATGCTTGCTATAAACTGAAAGGAGCCTTGAAGGGCTGCTGGACCTGCTCCTTTTTGTACCCTGGTCAAAAAAAGTGGACCCCAAGGATCAGTTTGCAGACCATTTGCATGGCTACAAAAACACAACAAGCTACAAGAAGCCTTTTTCCTTGCAGTGCCCATCTGACCATTTTCAACTGGACCTGGGGTGGACCTTGATGGTGGTCTTTGCTAGAGTGAGACTTGACCCCAAAGTGCAGCCCTGAGGTCCTGGATCCTTAGATGTGTCCAGTATGACTTTCCCTACAAATTCAGAAAAGATGGTACTTAAAAACATTTTGTACTTCAAAGACTAGAGAGTCAGTGGTACCTTATGACAAAAGTTTCAAATTTCAATGTGACTTTGTTAGATCCAACTTCAGCCTTGCACCATATGAGGATTTTTTTGTTCCATAAAAAAGACTAAGTCCAAAGGTAGAATTATTGGTCTGACAAAGGTGGAAAAGTATCCATGCAAAGCAGGGACTTCAGCAGTCATTAAAGATTATTTTTTCACCCTTTAGGCTATTTCTACCAGCATCTAGCTAGGGGCAAGCAGATTAACACTCCGAGCATATCCCAAAACGACTTCCAAGGTTTACCTTTCCAGATTAATACAAATAATAGGTACTTGGCACTAAGCACCTTGGATATGAATGATTGACTAATACCACCTCCTGTGTCAGATACGGAGACTAAGCAAGCAACCCAAGGTGGAAACATGCCTTTGACCACAGTGGAACCCAATGCTGAAATTGCCCAAATAAGGGTGGAGGCCCCCGTAACTGTACATGGAACCCAGACACCCCACCCTAGGAAAACTATGGAGTTTTATACAAATCCAAGGGTAACTACTGTTAGCTTGGGTGAGAACAGACAATGCGGCTTCAAGCACACTAAGGATGGGGGTCTAACCATCGTAAATTCACCGTCGCATGGAAATAATGTACCGTATATTAATGCGGACGGTGCAGCTGAATTCCCACCTGTTAGATTAATAACATGGAATATAGCAGGGGTATCCAGGAATATGCAGGATGAGGGTTGGTGCTCTTACATTGAAAACTTTGACATCATTCTTCTGCAGGAGACCTGGGCCATAGACATACCTCATAGACTGGGTTATAGAACTTTTAGTCGTGGCGCAGTGCCATCTGCGAGAGGAAGAGCATCTGGGGGTCTAGTGATTTGGATAAGGGTTACTGTGGAGGCAGAAATCACATTACTGCCGATTGATTCCCCAGATATAATGGGATTAAGAATGGTAACCACAGGGAAAGAAACAATATACTTAATAAATGTTTATAACAGACCGCATCCCCATAGCAAAGATTCACAGGTGATAGTCCTCCTTGACTCCTTTTTAAATACTTTAAGTCCAAGTAAGCAGGTAATTGTTGGTGGAGATTTTAACTGTCAATATGAGCCGATATTGGGCTTGGATACCTTATTTGAAGAACAGGATACAGCTAATAATGTCCTTTCTTTAGAGTCCAATAATATGGTAAAAAATTCAAGAGCAGCTATGCAGATTTTACAATTTACAGTAAACCATGAATTAAGGGCGTGTAATGGCCGTTTTCAGTCTGACAGACCAGCGGCTCCAACCTTTGGTAGGGGAAATTACAGGTCTCATATAGACTTTTTAATGGCCTCCATGAACCTATGGTATTTATTAATAGATTTCAAAATAGACCATAGAACAGAGAGCGACCACTTCCCCCTCCAACTATGGTTACATTCAGAACCTTTCGTACAAAAAATAAACATGATAGACACGTTAAATATTCCTGTAGGAGAACACCAGGTCTCCAATAATAGACGTGCCATTAAGTGGCCCCATATTCTGGCCAAGGATGAAACGATGATAAACATATATAACTCATTTGCTGATATATTGGAGGGAAGTCATATGCTTGCTCTAGGTACCCAGGATGTCCTTAACTTACATTATAAACTTGTAGATGCACTGATTCCTCATTTAAGTAAAATCTACAAAAAGGATTTGAGTCAGAAAGATAATTATTTAGCGACAGCAAACCAATGGTACAATAAAGATTGTCGCAAAGCTAAAATTGACCTGATTCAGGCTGTAAAAGTAAAGGACGCACAGGGAATTAAAGATAGTAGACTAGCATATAAAAAGACATTGTCCCAAGCAAAAAAAGCCTGGGATGATGCTCTCTGGGATGACCTTTTAATTGCAGCCCACCAGAAAGAACAGGCCACATTTTGGAATCTAATCTCCAAAGGGAATAAAAAAGGCAGATCATCTAGGGATATATATCTTGATGAAGAAACCTGGTGTAATCACTTCTCTAAATTATATTGCAATACAAATGAGGAGATGGCCACGGATGACAACGAGATAAATAGACTATTTGATAATAATACCCGTCTACACTTTAGTCTTGAAGAAACTGTTGAGGCACTACAGGCTATTAAAACGGGCAAAGCACCAGGTCCCGATAAAATCCCCGGTGACTTGCTAAAGCATGATGCAGGAATTTGGGGACCCTACATTAATTTTTTATGTAATTCTATAGTGGCCGGGACACCAATTCCCGATTCATGGAAAGGGGCTGAAATTGTTAAAATTTTTAAGAAAGGGGATCGCTACGACCCAGCAAATTACCGCCCTATAAGTTTAATTGATCTTTTACAAAAAACTTTCGCCAGACATATTTTAAATAGACTTTTATCGTGGATAAAAGGGGAACAGATTTTAACTAAATACCAAGCAGGATTCAGGCTAAAAACCAGCACAGTAGACCAAGTATTTAGATTTATGTGTATTTGCTGGAAATATATTAATATAAGAAAGGGAAGCTTGTACGTAGCATTCATCGATCTAAGGGCTGCTTTCGACCTTGTACCCCGTAAATTACTTTGGTCTACTCTCAATGACATCGCAGTCCCCAGTGAGCTACTCAAGGAAATAATTAGACTCCACACAGGAAACTATGCTAGAGTTAGATGGGGTAAGGGAGGAGAAATCTCAAAAGAGATCCCTGTGGATCGGGGCGTCCGTCAAGGCTGTGTGCTGGCGCCCACACTCTTCTCTCTATATGTTAACAATATACCTAATTATCTAAAAGATTGTAAACACGACTCCCCGAAATTAGCAGATGAGGTAGTCACCGCATTGCTTTTTGCCGATGACACAATTCTCATCTCGCAAACCCCGCAAGGCTTACAAAACCTAGTAAACACTTTTAATAATTACTGTGTGGAAAAGGGATTAGAAATTAACTCATCCAAAACAAAGTACATGTCCATAAACCCTCAGAAATCCTTTAGAAAGAACTTGGCCTTAAACAACCAGAAGCTGGAATATGTCGAGAGCTTTAATTACCTGGGTATTATGCTGGATAGTATGCCCAATTGGAAAGGGCAATTGGAAAAAAGTAATTTAATTTTAAAACAAAATTCAATGCCCATCCTAAAGGTGCACGGCAGTAGCCAATCTAAATCAATTACGCCGGCACTTGAATTATTCAAAGCAAAGGCCCAATCAGCAGCACTTTATGGCGCTGAGGTCTGGGGTTATTCCTGCAACAACACTTTCAGGAAGGAAGAGAACACCTTCATACGCAGGTTACTTAAAATACCAGTAAGAACACCGATAATTCCAGTCTTTCTGGATATCAATCTTAAAAGAACTGATCATCAAGCCACACTAAGGCCATTACTCTATTGGATTAGATTATGGACAACCCCTGAGCTGAGCGACTACAAGAACGGACTGCTAGAAATAATCAGGATTGACGAATATAAAAGTATCCCCTGGTTAAAACATATCTCCCAGTGGTTCAAAAAGCTTGGGTTTTCTCATTTTTGGGAAAACCCTCAGAATATGTTACCAACCTCAAAAAATCTTTTGAAATCTGCTTTTTGGGTATACGTAAAGAACGAAGTATCCACTAGTACTACACTGGGTACATTGTCACAGAAATTTGTATCTGTTAAGGATACTCCTATTTTCGAACAATTCATGGACGAGATAAGACCACCATTAGCTAAAACACTGTATCTACAATATAGGTATGGAGTTTTACAGATTGCTGCAAACACTAGTAGTTGGAGGGGCAATGAAGATGATAGTGGATTGTGCACCCTTTGCGTACAAAAAGCAAAAGAAAATGATGCTCATGTACTGTTTTTCTGCCCAGCTTATAAAAAGCCAAGAGTTCGATGGATTAAACCCCTGTGTATAAATTTGGGGTTTAGGTTTTTCAAAGAGGCAGAACGTACATTCAAAGCAAATACTTCACAATTAATAGTCTTTGGTCTAAGTAGATTCCTATTCAATGTATATCTCATAAGGAATAAGAAAGGATGCAAGCTATAATACTTAAAGGCTGGTTAGTTAACGCTCTTGCTTGGTTTGACATTATGAATTTTACTCCTCCCTCCTTTGTAAAATGTATTATAATAATCTTTTATATATTATCTGGCTTTTTAACTAATTTATATGTTTTTAGCATAGTTGTGATAGAATTGAATGTGACTGACCCCCATTAATATTGCCTGGAAATTTTGGATTGTGTATTATACATGTTTTAATTTATGTATGTTGCTTTTATTACAAAACAAGTCGAAATAAAGCTGAAATTGAATTGACTAGAGAGTCAGTGGTACCTTATGACAAAAGTTTCAAATTTTAATGTGACTTTGTTAGATCCAACTTCAGCCTTGCACCATATGAGGATTTTTTTGTTCCATAAAAAAGACTAAGTCCAAAGGTAGAATTATTGGTCTGACAAAGGTGGAAAAGTATCCATGCAAAGCAGGGACTTCAGCAGTCATTAAAGATTATTTTTTCTTAGGTATGTCAACAAAAAAATGGCTTCAGTGGGACTTTGTGCAGTGACTATCCAACTTTGAGAGGACTTTGGTGGCTACAGCCTACAGGCCTGCTCCACTGAAAGATTTTGACATCCATTTCAAGTATCAAAATACAATTTCCGACCGGGGTTAACCTGCTTAGCTTAAGCTAGCTGCACTCCATTGTTTTCAGCCTGAAATTGTGCCTAGTTCCCGGTTAGAAGCTCTTTGATGTTATTTTCACCAAAAACTTTAAAAATTCATATCTCTAATTCCCCTTATTGGATTTTTGTCATTTTGGGGTTATATTTATTCCATTTTACACTATTTTTCAAATGTGGAGTGGAATTTGCATTGTGTCGTGCTTTTTTTCTTTATTGCTATTTTGGCACTTTAATACTGTGCACATTGCCCAGAGTTTAGCCTGTCTGCTCTGTGCCATAACTAACAAAGGGTTGAGCTCAGGTTAATTTAATGACTTTTGGGGTTTTCCCCCTTTTAAGTTAGGATAATTATTCCTTGAGGCAGGTCAGCAACCACCTCAAACAATAATCAACTTTCTTACAGTCACTTTTTGTGACACTGCATTGGAGAAAAGCCTTAATAAATCTGTCCCTTAATCCCAATTTAAGACTTTGTTAGGTTTGCATCACTTTGTGTCACACTGTACCAATGCAACGTGCACTGGGGTGAACCACTTTTTGTGGCACAGAACAGGCACAAGGACTAGAAAATCTGTCCCCTAGAAGGCTGACATTGCTATTCCAACAGACAAATCTTAAAGTGTTACATAATGTCAAATTCCAAATATTTACTGAGCTTAATAAAGTGTAACAATGTTTCCATATTTAAGCTCAGAAGGTTAAAATGTCAATAAACCACAGCAGCTCCCATTAAGTAAAGCAATGGGAGATGATGGTCTCCCCGAAATGTTGGTTCTCAAAATGTGCAACCACAAGGCACAAATTATCATCAGTGAAGGGACTGGCAACAGAGGTGCAAAAGGGGCAGGGCCTCACATTATCAACAAAAGAGACATGGAAGGGGTAGAGGGTTAGGTTAGGTGTGGTCGCAAGGGCCGCGCTTGTGGAATAAGGTTCACTTGGGGGCTAGAAATGTGTTCGGGTCACATGGTTGAAGGAAGTTGAAAAAATATTGGGTGGAAAGGTAGTTTCTTGAAGCAGCTCAACTAGTATCATTGCCCCCTAATTCCATAAAAAACAGATTATGAGTAGTGTTAAAGTTATTATTTGCAATTTGAAAGGTTTGAATAATGGGAGAAACAATATGATTATCATAAAGTGGCTGAGGCAGCATTATGGTAACATATCTTTTTTCCAAGAGACTCACTATAAACAGTTCAAGTCATGCTGCGTTCCTAGTTGAATTGGGCAAACATTTGTGTCATCTGCACAAACAGCATCATAATGGGTGACTATCTTTGTGTTGGTCCACCGGGGAAAAAACACCATTTGACATGAGTCCACTTGGGCTCTTATGAGAGTTTATCAGTTTGAATTCTTACTTGTTCAAAGAGAGCCATAGCCATTGTATCAGTTGTGAGAAGCAGCTTTGGATCTGGTGCTTATTATTTTTCAGAGTCCAACAGTCGATGAGGCAACTGGTAAGCCCAACATCATTAGACAAATACAAGATATATAAGATATCAACAATTTGCCAAGTGTTGCCGGCACATATGAGTTTGGTAGAGACTTTTGGAATATTTATGATGAGCACATTTTACCCTTCTGGAATGTTGGACACACACCTACGCAATCTGCACAAGCACTGACCCATGGAGGTACCAATTTAGTGTACTATCCGGCAATGGTTAAATACCTTCTAGGAGGTTGGAAAAGAAACCAGTCCTGTTTCAAATCACATATTACATCCCTTGCGACATGTTCGATGATAGCACTGATGACATCTACAATTACTTCATTGATGACAACACTGTGCAAGGTGGGCCATGAGTTATAGTTACTTCAAGATGTGATGTTGCAGTGATGTTAAAATGTTGTCATAAAAAATGTCATGAGTGATGTAATATTTGAGGTATTTAGCAGTGTATGGAGAGGGAATGTGTTATTGGTACTTTAGGGCACAGGATATAGTTTCTTGAGGCAAGTTACAAGTTCAAGTTTATTTTATTAAGTGCACAATTAATTAAAATCTTAGCGCTGAGTGCTCACATAAAACCTTTAAATAGAAAATAACAGGGCAATGCTTAAGTTAATGACGATGATTAAAACACAGTACAAAATATTAAAAGATTAAAATGCCTAATGTGACCAATATGTCTATAAAATAGAAACCAGCTTCAGTCCCAGGCTGCCTGTTTGTAGTAAAATGACACTGCAGTGCAGATTGCAGTAGAGTGCTTGTTCGGGGGTTTAGGTGGCCACAGGGGTTGTAGCATAAGATGAGCTAGTGATCCTCCATTCAAGTCTGATCAGGTATTTTGTAGCCTGCAACTGAGCTGTATGTCCATCGCATTAAAATAAGCTATTATCGTGGGCCTGCAGTGGTGTAGCCCCCTCTGAGTCCAAGTTGGTCTTAGATTAGATTTTCAGACTTTTTTGTTGGCTTTACAAATGCAGATCTGATGGACCAAGGCCTCAGAAACCTTTCCACAGCATTGGCAGAGCTCCGGTTTTCTGGTCCAAAGTGCCTCAATAAACATCATTGGCTTCAGGGTTTTCAGAGGGTTAACTTTATATACATATGCTTAGTTCATAAAGCATTATATGGCAGTAGACATAGCCCTCTTACCCACAAATCTAGGTTCTAGACCCCCAAATGCAGTCTGCGCGCAGAAAAAGCTTGGGTATTCACTGGTTCCACGTTTCAGAGAACTTTATGGAGAAAGATGTTTTTCAGTGGCTGCAGCAATGCTCTAGAACTGGCTTACACTGAATCTGAGAAGACAACACTCTTTGCTGAGATTTAGACTAGAGAGCTACTAAACACCTGGCTTTTCCACTACAAGGCTCCTGTGATTTTATATGACTGGTTAGTGATTTGCAGAAATGGGCTTTGAAAAAAGAGCGCTGAGGTACCTACCCACTCAGCTATAGCACTTTAGAAGTGCCTAAATATAATTAAATAGCATGCAGAAAATTGCTCCTCTAATCACAAAATGTTGAACGCAAAAAATTATCTTATTTAAGGATGTGGGGTTTGGTGCAGCGTTGGAATGAACGTTGGTCACTGCTGCCATCATTTGCTTGGCAGATGCGTATGCTACTAAGGGCAACCAGGGCCCTAACAAAGGCCCCTGTCATGAGGGGGGCTCCTTCAGCATATCTTCCAGGGGTCCCCCCTCACGTTTTGTTACACCACTGCTTATTACCTGCAACAGCACTCTCTGAAATCGAAGCCAGTCATACAGATAAACACACCTTGCTGCCAGTGTGCTGCTGGCCTGAAAGAAGTGTAAATGTGCACAACGAGTTAATCTGCAAATCCCTTACATTTGCAGATTAACTCGTTGTGCATATATGTATTTCTTTCAGGCCAGCAACACACTGGTAGAAAGGCTGTTTAGATGTCTGTCTGGCTAAGCTTTCCCAGTACCTCAATAAAACTCCAGGGAAAGCATTTCAACTACGTCTCGGACGTTTTATTTTTCCAAATGAAGAGCGTGACCCCCTTGCCATGCCTCCACGGCCCCCCTGGGGGTCGAGCCCCACAGATTGAAGAGCTCTGCCTTAGAGGTAAATGTGGAAGTGATGGCAGGCAGCCCACTGGAAACCTAAGGAGTGATGTTTTGAACTGGGCTTTGATGTCAATGCCCAGGTATGGTTGGGGTGTTACTTTGGTTTAGGGCATCAATGTGAGCCAAGCATGGTGTCTTAATGCAAATGCACTTTGTCTGCAAGCACACAGCATGTTTTAATATGCTTGTTGATTGTGATCTTGATTTGGGAGTATGTGGTGAAGGTCTCCCATTGTTCTGTTAGACCTAGTGATGTAAGGGAGAAAGTGGTAATCTCTGGATGGAGAGCGGTCCCTACCACTGATTTCTGTCCATAAGTGATAGATCAGGGTCTTGCTGATGACTTCCTTTAGTTTGTAGCAGAGTTTGATGAAGGCTCCCTACCTTGCTATGGGTCGCTTGAATAGGGCGAATTTGAGGCGCAGCTGGGCTGGAGACGAGTATACCGTAAAAGACAGACTTTAGTAATAGCGTTGTCCAGGTTTGCGGTGTCTCTACCCCTTACAGCTCCTCTTCCATATGAAATGGGAGGAACTAGTTGGATCTGAATTATTTCAGTAGCAGAAGAAATGTGGAGGATCCTGTTACTGCTTTGATGCGCATGAAGGCGGGAGTGAGAACAACTAATTTTGGGCGCATAAGCTCCAGGTGTGGTTTGAAACACCCTGACAGTCTAAGATAATACCCAGGTACTTGCATTTTGGTACCACCTCAATTTTGTCCTTGCCCACTGCTGTGGGCTCCGAGGGGGTTTTCCCTGAATCATTATTTAAGACTTCTTTATGGCTATTTCCCATGGAGCTTTCGTCTGTGTATTGGTCTGTGGCCTCCAGAAGCCTTTGGTCTGGCTAAGTAACTCCAAGTCATCGGCACACATCAAACACAGGAGTAGAATATTACCCAGCTTTAGTGTGTGAGAATGAACTTGCACAAAGCTATGGGGCAAGTCAGCTAAAATGAGGGTTAAGATGGTGGGGGCTAGCACACACCCTTGCTGTGGCCCTTGATGTGTTGGGATCCTTCTCAAAAAGTGGACACCTTCTCCAAGCTTAATTCAGACTGAAGTGTCAGTGTGGAGAAGAATTAAGGCTCTCAGCAGTGAGCTTGGTATGTCTCTGCTAGCCAACTTGTTCCATAGCTTTCCACTGTCCACTCGATCAAAAGTAGTCTTTTAGTCTATGAAAGAGAGGTAAAGAGGCTGCTTAGTTGCTCTACTTCAATCAAACAGTAGCGATTTCGGCAGTAGGTTTGTAGTTGTGCCCACTCCTTAAGTGAACCCTGCTTGGGTAAAACGGGATTAAGCTCTTTTCAGGTGCCCATGATGCTAGTTCCTCAAGGAGATAGCCAGCAAAATATTTGGATTCCACATCAAAAATAGCTATGAGCCGATAGTTTGCAGGGTCAGGGTCAGTACTCCTGTTATAGATAGGGGTGACTGTTGAGCCTTTCCATGAGGAGGGAATGGTGTTTGTAATTGTTAGGCTCTCAGATACTGACTCCAGATGCCCTGCCCAATACGATTAGTCTTCCATATAGAGAGCAGTTGGAATACCGTTTGAACCGGGTGACCCTTCTCTTCAGCCTTTTAGGATTTGACGCTCAATTTTTGCTGCCCGAATAGACAGAGGGTTTGAGGCCGAGACCTCAGTTGATGTGTTATTAGGATCAGGAGAGACTGTCACCTGTATTCGGAGGTGCTCTGTGGGTTCAGCTTAGGGCCTGAGTGGTTGAAGTGTTTTGAGAGGTATTGAAACCACTTCTCTTTAGAAATATTCACTGTGACTCTTGATTGGGATAGCTTGTTTAGGTTGTTCACTGCCTTCCAGAAGTTGTTGTGCCTGTTGGCCATGAGATCATGTAAAAGTTTAGCTGATAGATTATTGGTTGCCTCTCTTTTCAGACTCCACAGGGGCTTTCTATAGGCGAGCCTAGAATTAGCTAGTTTTGTTTTCAGCGTGCCGTCTCTTGTGTTTTCTTTTCGTATGCATGGAGGCATTGATTCAGGCTCTATTTAAGCTCCTTGGATTTTCTGTTTGCTACCAGTCGGGGAACGCTGTGCATATGTCTGGAGCTTCCGCCGATGGCTGCTGGCTATCAACACATTTTGTTGTGAATTGCTCCCAAGCAATGGAAGAGGGCTGTCCATAAACATTTTGCTCTTCCAATAGGTCATAAATTGTCCTTGATGACCATTTAAGCTTTTTGTTATTTACCATGTAGATGCTGCCTTGGAACACATCTATTAGTTTACGGCTGTCCAAGGAAAGAGCGAAGGATAACTCCTACAGTAGCTTTCATCCCTTAGCATTATTAAGAAACTGACTTGAGACATCTAAAATTGATAGTTTTGTTAGAGTGAAAGGTTAAGTTTTAAGTGATCTTTTCTCCCAACTATAAAGACCCTTTAATCTTTTCAGTGAATTTCTAAGGTTTGTTAATGTAAAATAAGATATTATTTCAATTCAACCTAAGGGTCTCTAACCTTTTCTGTACTGAGAGCTATTTACGTTCAATGAAACACATTGAGAACTACTAATATTGTTAGTGTTGTATAATTTCAATTTTGTTATCTGTAATTTAACCCCTTGTGTGCTTATGACGAGCCCAGCTCGTCATGAGGCACAGTGGAGCTGTGCTCATGATGAGCTGAGCTCGTCATAATGGTCGCGCTCCGCCCACGCGCGATTGATTCCCCACCTGTGCGGGAGAATCAATTAGTGGGCGGAGTCGTGACGAGCTCAGCTCATCATGAGCACAGCTCCACTGTGCCTCATGACGAGCTGGGCTCATCACGAGCACAGCGCCGCCGCTGCCGCCCCCTCCCCCCCTGCGCCGTAGGGGTATTACCCCCACGCGCGAAGGGGTTAATTCAACCGAGCGAAAGCTTTCTAATTTAATAAGTGGGGCAGCACACAGGTGAGCTACTCTGAGGTAGCCTGAGAGCTGCAGTAGCTCACGAGCTACTGGTTGGGGTCCCTTTGTTTGTTTCTAGTGAATGTCTATGTTTTTTTTAAATATAAACTCAGATGTCCATCACCATGAACCCCCTACCCCACAGCTGCCTAACTCCCACCCATTCTGAGCATGGACCATTAAAAAAAAATCAAATGTGTAAGGAAGGCTTATTGGCTTTATCAGGATTTCATCACGTCAAGATATATCAAGCAGATCTATTGAATTTGTCACTAAGTCACTAATAATTATTTAAAAAAAATAAATGTATATTTGATAAATACACACATTGCAATGTTTAAAAACACTTATTGTCTAAACATATTTAAAATAAAGCATTTTTTAAAACAACAATAAACATGTCTTTGAATCCTTTCTTAACACTTTTCAGGCCACATAATGCAGTCATAGAACCAACCACAAGGGATCTCAGCCGTCTGGCTAAAGAGCATATAGCTCCAGCTTAGAGTGTATTTGAAAGCTTTCCTAGGGTCATGGATTCAAGAGCACTCTGTTTTTGTCAATGTTGCTTCAGGGCTGCTGTAGTCTCTGCAGCCCTCAAAACCACTAAGAAGAAATGGTTGGTGGTGCCCATGTCCCTTGGGGGCACACCAGGAGCAAAAAGTATAATTTAAAAGCCCTTGCAGGATATGATACGGTGCTCCTTCCCTGGAGAAGTGATTAATAAAAAAGCGGCTCCTACCTCTCATTAATTATTCCTTTTTCCTGACTTTTATTCCGGTGTTCCAGTCCTACCCGGTACACTGACACTTTATGTACACTTTGGGACTGTGGGGGAGTCTTAAGGCCCGAACATCGCCAGCCAGCTCAACTGCCCTCCTATCTTGGGTGCGAGTCTGCCACCAGGGCACCTATACCTGTTTTTAATGTTGGATACTTCCGGGGGTGCCCCAAGTCCCCCACATCCCCTGCAGGCTTCCCAGCCTGCACCTATCCTTGCCACTGGTGGGAGCTGGACAATTTTAATTTTTCCTTGTGTGCCTCAGTGCTGCCAGGGGCACCCACACTTTTATAGGTCTGGTGTATGCTGGTGACCTTCAACTTTATTCAAATGATGTGCATAATTTTCATACAAAAAGGGGCTTTCTGTCAGCTATCTTCATCTATTGGTTTGTCATTCTGTAATTCATAATTTAGTTTCACCAACTAAAGCATACAGCATGGAGCAATGGACCAGCCTACTTCATCCACAGGTTAACTTCACTTTGAGTGACTGCATTTTGCTATCCCACAATGAACACATCCACACACAAGGTAGCTCCCATCAGTGCCTGTGTTTTTTTAAACATTTATAATTAAATCGGTGTTGCCTTTGTGATAGCACAATATTTTCTACCAGCTTTTTATGTGAGCACATGGTACATTACAGGTTTACCAGTTCCTGTCTCTTGCAAGTGCTGTTGTAATGGCCTCTTTGAGGGTTGTTTGTTTATCTTTTGTTTGCTTTCCTTCTCTCCTGCTTGCCTTCTTGTCTTCCTGCCTTCCTTCCTGCCTGCCTGCTTTCTTGCCTGCCTGCTTGCCTTCTTGCCTGCCTGCTTGCTTCTTGCCTGCCTGCCTGCCTTCCTTCCTTCCTTCCAGCCAACAGCAGAATGATTGGCTTTTGTCTATATTTGAAAATACCTTCTGATCTTACCAAAATGATATGTATGACATAGTTACTTATATGGGTTTTCAAGTCAAATGCAAAAGCATTGAAACCTTTTCATGAAGCTTTTGCATTTGACTCGTGAGGGACATCTAGTAACGACTAGTGGAACTGCAGCTTGATGTAAAATTAAATTCAATGCTTTTGCATTTGACTTGTGAGGGACATCTAGTATCGACTAGTTGAACTGCAGCTCTTTGTAGAATTATTTTGATGTTGGATACTATAATATTCACTGCCCACTGCTAATCTCATCCCATATGCTTTGCAGGGCCTTTGGTTGGGATTGCATTTTTGCCAATAACTGTGCTTGGGGTGGTCCTAAGAGGATGGGACCACCACCAAATCGTTCAAGAAGATGTGCTTTTTGTTTTGAAGGCATCTGCTTGGTTCTCTCCCTAGGTTAGGGAGGATCCCAAAATCATCACTTCTCTCACTGCTTGCTAATTTATCATTTTCACTTTTGTGAAATGACTATATGCATTTTAGCATATAAATACAGAGATACTTATTTTATCATAACTTGCACTGTGCAAGATGCTGTTTGCAATTATTACTCAGAGCAGACAAGCATACAGTTCTAACAGCTACGCACTACGCGGTTTGCGTAGCTTGATCGTAGTCCAAAATGTACTTCGCGTTGCTACGTGTAGTGCTACTATGCAAACAACGCCCAGGGTTAATTTGGACCCTATTGTCTTTAGAGGGCACTGCACGTATCCTGGAACCAATATTGCTGGACTATGCCTGTCGGCTTTGATGTCCCGCTCTCTGAGGCTGCTTTCATTAGCCAGCTGCTCTAAGGCCAGTCTCTCCTCCATGGCTAGTTTCCTTTCTTCCATCTTTACTTTTAACACCTCATGCCTAAACTCACTTTCAGCCTTTTTGTCCGACAGCTCCTCTGGAGACAGGCCTTGTGAAGACACACTGCTTAATGTTCTGGAAGGTATCATCACTTCTGGTGACAAGACGTCCACCACCCTTGTGGGCTGCATCTTAAGACCTGCACCCCCGTCTCCTCCTTGCACTTTCATCACATCATCCCATTCTGTTGCTATAGCCAGTGACTGGAGGACTTCCACTCAAGCCCTCAGAGCTTTCAGAAGCTCCAACCTCTTGGTGCCTTTCTGAGTTGGAAATCACCTTTCCTTACAGAACTGGTTGAGCTCAACAACAACACAGCTTTCCAGGTTGATGAAGTCGAATACCGTTTTTGAAGGTATGGTTACAGACAGTCGGGTAGAGTGAGAGTGAATTTGGAATAAGCAAAAAGGCCAATCAAGGAGAATTTAAAAAACTTAGGGGCAGATTTACAAGCCCCTTGCGCCACTTTTGCGTCACTTTTAACATGGGAAAAGTGACGCAAAAGTGGCGCAAGGGGCTTGAAAATCTGCCCCTTGATTTGGAATCAAATTATTTATCTGGGATTTTTAGTGCAATGCAAAATAATCATATGGCACTGGACAAACACAAGTCCAAATCTCACTACAGAACACTAATCTTGGAAATTGGGTTGCTGGTTGAGGGGGGTGAAACCCTACTCGAGCAGCAACTACAATCTATGTCAGAGTGAAACACAAGGAAACCCCAAATTAACCTGTGCCTAACCCTCTGGTAACTTGGCACAAAAGCAGCCAGGCTTATCCTAGAGACAATAGGCAAAGTATTTATGCAGCACTTCAAACAGTAATAAAGTGAATACACAATATAAGAAGAATCCCATACCAATTTCGAAAAATAGAGTGAAAAATAATAAATTATTTCAGAACACAACAAAAATCCAATTAGTAGAACTGGAGATATGCAATTTTAAAGATTTAGGTAAATATAGCGCCTAAAACGCAAATCGCTAACTGTGGTCATCATGTCATGCTGTGAGGATTGGGCAGCCCGCGATGGAGCAATGGTTGGATACAAGGGCCAAGTTAGGTCAGCTGAAAAAAAGTACGTTAAATCCTGGTTGCAGAGCATTGCGAGAAACTGTATCGGAGATGTGTTGTGAAGTGGCAGTTCCTAGGAGCAGTGAGGCTGCGATGTGAGGCCCTGCATTGTTGTCAATAATGCCACCGATGCAAAGTGAAGGCTTGGTTCGAAGATGCGTCGTGCACCAGCGGTTCTGAAGAGACTGCAGGTTGCAGTGCGAAGTCCTGCATCAGTGGCATTTCCGAAGTGGAGCTGCGAGGAGATGCAGCGTGCTGCATCAGTTTTACCCACTCGACCACATCTGGGATGACAGAGGACCTTCAGGTCAACTTCCAAATTTCTATGACAGGGTGGCACCATTTGGGGGACAAGACTCACACCAGACTATGTCTAAGGGTTGGGTAAAAGGTGGTTAGAGCCTATTTTGTCACTGAGGCTTCTGATCAGGAGGCCAGCCAAGTAGCCTTTTATGTCACTCTGGTGGTCTTGGGTTGAAGATGCGTGTCCAGTCACTCACTCAAAGCGTTACAACAAACAAATGATGGACGGAATGCTGACAATGCAGACATTCTCCCCCAGTCAAGAGATCTGGGTTAAATCCATCGTTCTTTTGCCCACTACGCCACCCCAGTTCAGACATGGCCATATGCAAATCAGTCTTGACCCTGTGCCTCATGGGAACAGTCCAGCCCGAACTGCCAACCATGTCTTCCCTGGACCGGAATCAAGCATCCTAGGACCGGTTTCTGGCTATCAGCCATCATCAGCCAGGCAGCAGGGTAGCAGGCAGCAAGGCAACAGAGTAGCAGTCCTTCTGGCAGAGTAGAACAGCAGTCCTTATGAGCCTTCTACAGGTCCAGAGGTGTAATGAAGAGTTGAGTCTGAGGGTCCATTATTTAAACCTGGTACCCAATGTGAAGTAGGATAGGTTTATAGAGAATGTCCTCAAAATATCCTGCCTCCCCTGTCCTGTCTCCAAGTTGGCAACATGCATTCTGCATTCTGTCCATCTATAGTTCTTTTTGCAATTGTTACTCAGAGTGGGACGGGTATGCACAGACGTGAGTCCCGTACTCTCCAGGCCACTGGAATCAAGCTATCCTGGCTGAAGAGGGGTGAAACTCCGAACCCGGTCCTAGGATGCTTGTTTCCAGTCCAGGAAGCACCTGGCCTGGCAGTTCGGGCTGGACTGTTCCCATTGGTCACAGGGTCAAGACTGATTTGCATATGGCTGGGTCCAAACTGGAATGGCATGGTGAGCAAAAAAACGATGGATTGATGCCCAGATCTCTGTACTGGGGTGAATGTATGACATTGTTCTGCATTCAGTCCATCAACAGTTCTTTTTGCATTTGTCACCCCAAGTGGGACGGGTATGCTCAGACGTGAGTCCCGTGCTCTCCAGGCCACTGGAATCAAGCTATCCTGGCTGAAGAGGGGTGAAACCCCGAAACCGGTCCTAGAATGCTTGTTTCCAGTCCAGGGAGGACCTGGCCTGGCAGTTCGGGCTGGACTGTTCCCATCGGACACAGGGTCAAGACTGATTTGCATATGGCTGGGTCTAAACTGGAATGGCATGGTGAGCAAAAAAAGATGGATTTAGGCCCATATCTCTGTATTGGGGTGAATGTATGACATTGTTCTGAATTCTGTCCATCAACAGTTCTTTTTGCACTAGTGGGCCTGCAGCACTTATCATGCTACTCACTTTAGTACGCCTTTATGCATATCAGACCTGCCATTGCAGCCTGTGTGTGCAGTTTTAAACTGCCATTTCAACCTGGCTGGATAAAGCTTTTGCCAGGCCTAAACCTCCCTTTTTAATACATAAAAGTTGCCCCTAGGATAGGCCTAAACATCCCATAGGGCAGGGTACAGTGTATTTAAAAGGCTGGACATATATTTAAGTTTTACATATCCTGCTAGGGAAAAACTCCTAAATGTGTTGTTTATTACTGTGAGGCCTATATCTCCCATTATATAACATTGGGTTACCTTATTACCTTTAATAAGTGATAACCTTCAATTGGGATCAGGTCAGAAAGTCAAGTATGGCATCTAACAAATTGTCATTCAAAATATTTTTAATGGTAAAGTTGGATTTTAAGTTTGCAGTTCTGAGAATGCCACTTTTAGAAAGTTCACATTTTCGTGTCTAATTATTTGGTTCCTGCAGCCTGTATCCTGGATCACATGAATAGGTGTAGTTGGCAGTTGGTCTTTGTGTATTGCTCACAGACAGTGAGACAAAGAGGGAATAAGCAATGGCAGGATTGGCTATCTCTGACTTGATAGGGGAAAGGATGTTTCAAACATTACACTTGCACATCACAAAGACTCTGTCTCAGTACACTCACAAAGGGTTTCCCACCAGTCTATTGTGCCCCCAGACAAGCAGGGGACAGGGGAAGGAGGCAGGATATTCCAATCACCTCTGGGGTGGAAACTTCTAGAAACTTCTCCTACTTCAAATCTTGCACCAAGTATAGGTCTAGGACCATCAGACACAACTCTTAATTACACATCTTTACCCTGCCCAGCTGCTGCCTGAGCAAGAAGAACTTGAGCTGTACCTGCAAACAGGACCACCAGAGGGACTCCAGGGGATAGTTGGCTGGCCTCCTGATCAGAGTCTCGGTGGTAGGAAAGGCTCCAATCACCTGGAACCCAGCACCTGGACTCTATCTGGGGTGAGCCTTGCCCCCACCAAGTGCTGCCACCCAGTCCTGGACCCTTGGAAGTGGGCTTGGAGGTGCTCTGCATGCCCAGCTGTTGGCCTAACAGAATGGACACAGCAAAACGCATCACCCCATAGCTGATTGGAAATGCCAATGCAGGACCTTGCATCGTAGCCCAGCAGGACCTTGCATCGTAGCCCAGTATCTCCCCAGAAATGCCACTGCTCGATGTATCTCGATGTAGGACCTCGTATTGCAGCCCTGCAGCTCCTCAGAAACACGGCTGCGTGACAAATCCTCAACCAGGACCTCGCTTTACAGCCCTGCAGCTCCTCGGAACCGCAGCTGTGCAAAGCAGCCTGCGATGCGGGGTCTCGCAGCAGGCCACAACCAGGGTTGGTGCTTTGTGTTTTTAAGCTCTATTTTTACCTACATCTTTATGCATATCTCTGGTTCTACTATTTGGATTTTTGTCGTTTAGGAGTCAAATAATTAAACTTAACCCTATTTATACTTTATTCCTGTTCGAAGCGCTGCAAGAATACTGTACACATTGCCTCTGAGTTAAGGCTGGCTGCTTTTCTGCCAAGCTACCAGAAGGCTTAGGATAGGTTAATTTGGGGTTTGCTTGTGTTTCACCCTGACAAGAATTGTGGTTGTTGCTTGAGTTGAGTTTTGCCACCTCAACCAGTATCCCAATTTCCTACATCAATGCAAAGCAAAAATGATGCACAGAATGTCGAGTGGACCTCTAAGCTTCATAATACCAAAGTGGAATATTCTGCCTTAATTGGAAGGAATACAAGACTCCTGTATAAGGGGAGTTTGGAAAAAATGCTATCAATATTGGTATTGAAAGATATAAAAAGGTTTTGGTTACCTGTGCTGAAGGGGTCTCCTGTAATGCAAAGCCACAGAGTCAGTAGAATGTCAAGCAGATAACTTTATTGCACACAATGGTAACTGCAGTTGGTGCTCCCTCTCCAGCCAGCAGAAAACTGACTCCAGAGGGAAACCAACTCTATCACAGTACACCAACACCCTAGAACATGGGTGATACCACGTTCTATGTTAAATAAAGAAGAACACTAAGCACATAACCCTCAATACTTAATGAATAATGTAAATAAGTAATGTACAAACAAATCTTACTCCATTTACAGAACTTAAAACGTAATGTTAAAGAAACAAATACATAAAATAAAAATTACATGAACCTCAACTTGAGACAAACCAATACCCATAAAGAAAATACCAACACCACTCTATTGAACCTAAAGGTAATCTTCCAGGAACTTCGGTGGAACTCTGTGCCTAAGCAATCTACAACCTCCAACACCCTACGTTTCCACCCCACCTCCATTATACCTTTCCCTCACATCAACAACTTGAAGCTTCTTTCCACATCACCACCACATCACTACCATCCATCATCATGAAACTATTACATTTATCCAATCTATCCTTGTAGTAACTTTTAATGCTTCCGCATCGCCATTAGAGACTCTGTCCTAGAAAGCTACTCTCCTCATATTCCATCGCTCACCATTCTCCAAGATAACAAATAAACCATGCACGCTTCTCACTCCAAATAGACTTCGAATCTACGTGAGGCGACCTTCAATCTGTCCGGGTCTCACCTTCACCAAAACACCCGCCATTATCCTTTTACAATTCTTCTCAATTTCACCCACCTCATCATTATCTTCCTCCTTTTGACTTGTCACGGTTTTCATTCATGCAGGTAACATTTTAGTATTTGCTCTCCAACCCCTCATCACACTAAACAGAACCTTCTTCACCAGTCCATTTTCTGTGGTGCGATATGCTCACACCAAGTCACTCACCATACGTTTGACAGTGCTTCTCCTCTCCACCGCCATCTGAATCACCCGCTTTACAATGCGGTTGTCCCTCTCAACAATACCATTTGCTTGAGGGCTGTAAAAGGATGTATGTGAATGCAGAATAGCATAAATATTTTAATATTTTGTCATTACATCTGATGTTAACGATGTCCCATTATCAGTGATTAATTTCACTGGACAACCTTCTTCTCTGAAAACATTCTCTAAAACCCTGATGGTGCTTCTCATTATGATATCATGCAACTGCCCTCAAAGGTCCAATAAAATCCAAGTGCACAGTATGCCACAGCAACCCCTGATCCATCACCTCTCTCATGACTTATTGTTCCCCAACTTTTAAGCTCTTTTATCCATCTTTACAATCTGCACATCTCACCACCCATGTTGTAACCTCTTGATCCATCCCTGGCCACCAAACATTTTCTTGTAACCTTTTCTTTGTAAGGGTCTGATCCAAGTGGCCCTCATGTGCCAATTTGAAAAGTTCAAATATCAAACTCTGTGGGAAACAAACCTATCCCCGCTTGAAATTAGTTTACCCTTGCACACTGACAACTAATCCAGAACATTAACAGATGGTCTTACAGCCAGTGGCAATGTACTCTTACACCTGCCTCCCTTCAGAACCAAATCTAACACCTGTTGTAGCACCCGATCACCACTTATACTTCAAACCACCATTCCTTCTCGATAGCTCCTTGCCTCAACTCCACCAAATCCTCTACACTCGCATCAGCCCCCTCCTTGTCAAAAGCCTCAAACATTACATTGTTGACCTCTTGCCATGGTAGGGGCAATCTAGACAACCCATCCACCTGTGCATTCTTCCATCCTGGAATATATTCCAACCTGTACTGGTATTCTTGTAGGCAGCCCAATAGAAGAGCCAACCTCACAGATCATTTCCTCATACCACTCGGTGACAGAATCTGCAGCAAAAGTTTTTAGTCCATGCGCAGCAAGAAGGAAAACCCCCACAGATACATTCTGAAATATTCTGCTGCTCATACAGCAGCAAATGCCTCCATCTCAATATCCCAAAATCTCCTCTCCGATTTAGTTAAACAATGATAGGCAAAAGCTACCATGTTTTCACCCTTTTTTGCACTTGTGTGAGGACTCATCCGCACCCACCGCTCTAGCATCCACAGTAACTATGGGCGTAAGACTGGCGTCAAACTGTGTCAAAACTTTGGCAGAACAAATCTCACTTTTAATATTATCAAATTACTTTAATTGATCTTCTGCCCAAACATATCTGCATGCTTTCCTCAACACTTTCTTGATCTATTCTTGTCTTCTCAGCAAAACTCCTGATGAACATTGCATAGTACTGAATAAGACCAAGAAAGGACCTCAACTGGTCTTTATCTGTTGGAATAGGTGCTTTCCTTATAGCTTCCAAGAGATCCTTCTTTCTTGAGTTTCAGACCCACATCTGCAACCTTATCCAGCACTTTTTTTAGAACCATATTGTGTCTCTCAAACGTCCCCCCAAAGACCAAAATATCATCCTAAAAATGTACACCTTCTTACCCTTTCAAACTCTGACCCATCATCCTTTGAAAAACACTATCCCCCGAAGCAAGGCCAAACGGCATTCTGATGACCTGGAACAACCCTTCCGTCATGATAAAAGCTGCAAGGTGCTTTGAACCCTGGTGCAGCTTGATCTGATGGTAGGTGTTTCTTAAATCAAGTGTACAAAAAAACCTACCCCCTTTTAACGATAACACCAACTCATTGATATTGGGAAGAGGGTACTTGTCCACATGTTTTGGTTCAGGTTGTGCAAGTCCACACAGAATCTAAAGCTGCCATCCAATTTGCCTGTGATGACAACAATAGAAATTCAGCTGGACGTCTCTGTGGGTTCTATTATTTCCTGCTCCAGCATTTTCTTTAACATCCATTTAACCCCTTGCCTGGCAACAATGGGAACATTAATCACCTTGTGCTGAACTGGTGCAACATCCTGTTTTACCATTATTTTATGTACATATTTCTTGAGCTCACCAATCTCTTCCAAAAACACTCTACTTGCTCCCCCCAAAATGTCCTCCACAGTGACATCAACAACCATGACCTGATTCGGTGCTCTGGGATTGATGATGAAGTGTAAGGTGCTTCCACCTTAATATCGGAGGTCAACTTTTCTCTAAATACACCTTACCTTTTACACCTCTCTCCTGAAAGTTTAGGTCAGTTAATTTATAGCCCGATATATCTATCTTCGATCCCTGGTACCCCCCAGGGTTGATATTCTTAGGAGGCAGATGTACTTCTGGCCAATGTAGCATAAACATGTCTCTTGTTAAAATTGTATAGATGGACCTTAAATCCACCATCAGCTGGACCGTTCTCCTTTTATTGTAAACATGGCTCTGGGTCTGGCCCTCCTCCCCGGGATATCCTGCCCATCTATACACCGAGTCCTACCTGCTTATCATCTTTCTCGCTACCTCCCTGCACAGACTCCACCTTAAACTTACTATTCACTTTAGACACCATGGCAAATGTCCTTTATGTCCACGTTGCCTGCACTCTTTACCAATTGCATAACTATTTTTGTAATCTGCTTTATGAAAATTACTTCAACACCTAGTGCACATTCCTTTTGAATATTTAACTGATTCTGATCATTTCAGAGTACTTCCAGATTTCTTTTTAATTCAACACACCTTTGCTTACATTTGTATGCACCCTTTTTCTGTGCTGAGAACTCCCATTTCCTCTTGCTGAACACACAACATTTTTGATTTACCCTCTTTTTTTCCATTTCCCCATGCACAGATCAGATTCCTCAACAGCTTTTGAAATTTCAATGCCATCATATAATGTGGGATTATTTGCCGCCCAGAACCTCTCCTGCATTTTTTAATTTCTGCATTGAACTATCAACTGGTCACAGATCATCTCATATCTCATGGCCCCAAACTGACATTTAGTGATAACTCATGTGATCTTGTCACAAACTGATCTACTGTCTTATCTACTTTCTGCGGTTGGGTATAAAATCGATGCCTACACATCACTATATTAATCTCTTTAGCAAAATGTATCTCTAGCCTAGTTTTAGCTTCTAAGAACACATTAGCAATGGGCTGGCCCTCATTATCCACTGCTGTTGGCAAATACTTAAAGACGTGTTGGTCTTTCTTTTCTAATAAACTCAACAACAAAGCTTTCTTTCTCGACACTCTAACTCTCTCCCAACCAAAGCTTCAACATAATTTTCAAAAATCTCCACACATACCTCCCATTCAATCAGTGGAACTCCGGGCTGAGATAAAAACTGCGGAGGAAGAATGACTGCAGCATTCGTGGTTACACTAAACTATCACTGGTAACTTATATGGATACACTATTAGATGCACTGTCCCCAGGTGAGTCTATCACTGGTGGTAAATTGTTTCACACAAGGTATGTCTATCACCGTTGAAGAACGAAAACCCATTGAAGGCATTAGACACTTTGTCCCAAGGTATGACTATCACAGTTGAAAAAAGAAGACCCAATAAGGATGCCAATATGAAGTATAGTTTCATAGAGGGTGTGCCTATCACTGTTGACGAAAAAAGCACAATAAAGGTATTAGGTACTCTGTCCCTAAGTGTGCCTATAAGCATCAACTAGTCACCAAGTGTGCCTTGCTCCATACAACTTACAACCCTCACAATTGTTATTTACTACAGTAGGCACTTTGCTACCAGGTGGGCCTATCACTGTTTTGCTCCTCAATCTGATAGAATATACCAAAAGCCACTGCTGCCTACGTCGCAGTAAATTATAAATGAAGGAAATCGTAACCAACAATTTCTGAATGAGGAGACACGTAAATGCGATGTACTGCACAAACACACCGTATTGACCACAGGAATACACTTCACGCTTCACAATTCCCTAAAATGGCTGTCAGTGAGTCGCATTGTAGTTTTATAAAGCTAATACCCCTGCCAGTGGCACACCGCTTTGTTTCATGCTTTGTGTTATTGCACCAACTGTTAAAGCAGTCATCAGATTACACATCTTTCATTGGATATCATCGCCAATCTTGCAATGCCACGGAGTCGGTAGAAAGTCAAGCAGATAACTTTATTTATTGTACACATTGATAACTGCCGTTGGTGCTCCTTCTCCAGCCAGCAGTTAACTGACTCCAGAAGGAACTAACTCCGTCACAATACACCAACACCCTAGAACATTCTATCTTAAAGAGACAAGTACACTAAGCACATAACCCTCAATACATAATATAAATAAGTAATATACACAGATACAACAGGGTCACATAGCAATGTGAGAGTTGCATCATCTCGGTCCCAGAGCAGGACTGTATTAACTATTTGTACGCAGTTTACAGAGTTGATCTGGGGAACCCTGAAAGAGAGGTAGCAGCGCCCGGTGAAGGGTTGCGGTCCTGTTTAACTCTAGCTCTAATTTCAACACCTAATTGACATGGGCAAAGATAATTTGCTGGCAATAGTAATTAAATCTACTGTAAGAGTGGTGGGCAAGTTATTTGTTTTTAGTTTAGCTTTTAATTATTTATAATGACAGGCTGCTATCCTAGGAGTTGGAGAGGTACTATTATAACGGCAATTTCTAAACGAGGTGATCCGGCCAACCCTAAAAATGACTGCCTCATAAGCCTACTTGATATAGAAGGGAAATATACTTTTCAAACGCAATTTTGATGTATTTGAAGAGCTAGATTGAAGATCCTGCATTAGTACCCATTGAATAAGGGTTTTTTTTTTATAGAAGGGCACTCAACAATGGATCATTGTTTCAGCCTTTAAGCCATGGCCCAGAAAGTAATTGAGAAAAGAGGCAGTCTTTTTTGTTGCTTCATGGACTTTTGGGATACTTTTGATCTAGTTGATCATGCTACCCTTTGGGGAAAACTGAGTATAATATATATTCCTAGTTTCTGCTGGCAGTACAGGAAGCAATGCATAAGGACAGTTGAGCTAGGGTTGTTATAGATGATAATGGATCGCTTTTCTGTAAAATCTCCATCAACAATGGGCTTTGTCAAGGGTGTTTCCTCACACCAACTTTATTTGCCCAATTCCTTGCTGAACTTCCAGCAGTTTTACAATAAACCCACCCATTTACCACAATACAGGTGGTCCTCATATACCTTGTCTGCTTTATGCTGATGATTTGTTTATAGTAGATGTAACTCAGGTGGGCATGCACAGGAAATTAGAGGCTTTTGATGATTATTAAAAGGAAACAAACTTTCAATGAAATCAGAAAAAACAAACTCCCTGGTATTTGGTGAGGACTGCAAGGAGTTTCACTGGAAATATGGAGATGTTTCGTCGAAGGATTCCTCATCCTATATATACAGTGGAAGATCCATCTCAAAGCATTGAAAACCTGGGCATTTTCTAGGGAAGGTGGGCTGAAGACATTTAAAAGAGATTATGGAGGTTCCTCTTCAGATCCAGTCATTACAACTTGCTTTATGGCTCAGGGGTTCACACTCTCCGTCGCAGGCATGACTTGAAGAATCTGGAAGGAGTGTGCCTTAAAAATCTCATAGAGCCTCCCTTTTGCGCTTTGATCCAGGCAATTGGACTGAAAATTAAGTTGAATTCCTGGAAATTACTACTTCGATCCTTTGTCTATGGTTCTGACATAAACAAATTTTAGCAAATAATAAAAAAGTGTTGACGCTATGTGCCAAAGATATATGTACTAGTGAGTTACATTGGACGAGGCGGGTAGGATATCAGTTAGTAAGGTTGGCTGCAATGTTCAAAATACAGAGATATAAAGTAGAGAAACCGTTGCCTTTAATAAAGAGGGATGTAAAGTATAGCAGCAGGCTGGAATAAAGGGTCATAAATTTGGAATATCTAAGGAGTAAAAGGTCCATCAAGTACTTAAGAGACTCCTAGGCTCTCAAATTGACCTTTCCCTACCTTTCGAGGCTACCCAACTCTGTAATGCGTATGGTAGTACTAAGATTTCAGGCAGGGCTGAATGTCTTTTATTGTGTGTAAAGTATAGTTTAACAAACCATCGGTTTAAATAAACCTAATGTTTACTACTATTACTACTACTGTTTATAGTACAACTATTTGCTATAATTAAAAAAACTTTATTGAGAAATGCAATTTTAGAGAAGCAATGCTGAATATTTTCTCAACGCAGAGGTCTGTTATTCGTGCAAAACGCAATTGTACATAATTGATTATTCCATGAGGTGTTTATTTGCAGTGTGTGGTGGACTAGAGACCTATATGTGACAGATCTCCTCTTCCCCTCTCTTTAATGTAATTCAGGGGCAAAGGAGGGGGTCGTCATTAAATGGAACTCTCCCCGTACTTAATTACAATTAGGCAATTTTAGCAGACATGTTACTAGATGTGTGGAGGGTATGCACATTACAGCCCGTCCTTTGCCTATCTGAATTCAGAAACTGATGATTTATAAAAAAAAAACATACATACTTCATTACTTTTTATTGGTGCAAGATAACATAGAGGTTGCTAAATGTGATCTGATCAATAACCTCACAGTTTTTATGGTGATTGGCAGTGTGCATCTGTGTACAATTTGAGTGAGCCGGTTTTTCTCGAATCAGTTTAACTCCAAAATAATCAAATTTATTCTCAAATGATGAACCTGCTGGTATCCAGGGAACCATGCGGTTTACTTGCTGTGATAATGATTCTCACATTGAATATTGGATTCCTGCTGAATAATGACCCCAGACAATTGCATCTAAGGTTAGCAGGAAGCAGTAGAGGAAATTAAACGAGCGCACCGTTTGACAAAGCAGGTCTCCTCAATACTTTAAAGACGTGACAAATCAACATTAAACAGACGTTTTCATTCATGCATTCATTTTCCTCATGTAAGTAACAATTGGTTACAGTTGATAAACGCACAGGTTTATTAAAGGTAACCTTGATGCAGTGATTTGGACGCTTTTTTTGTAAGCTAGCATTCAGTCAGGCTGGCGCCAAGATGCCTGGTGTTGGGTGCAAATATTAAATGGACTATTAACATCTGAGCCCTTGTGGTAAAACAGACTAAAAAGGTGGAATGGATTCAGTGGCGGCTCCTCTGTTAAGACGTAGGAGCAACGCCTCACTGCTCTCGCAGCAGTGAGAACATGAAAAATAAAAGGATAATAACAGAGGTTATTATCATTTTATTTTTCCTCGCTTACTGCAGCCGAACGAGGGCAGGGCGGGCCATCCATTCTGACAACATGTCGACACCAGGCAGCTGCAGGAAGAAAGAGTGGTGCCACTGCTGCGAGTGCGCGTGGCGGTTTGGCTGGCGGTCTTATGATGGCCAAACTATCATGCGCACATAGATCTCTCCACCCGAGCTCTGCTGCACAGCTGCGTGGAGATTATGGACAGGTTCATAGCCTCTTAGTGAGTGACGAACCAGGGTGCTTAGACCAATCCCAGCGCTGCTTTCATGCTGGGTAATACCAACATGAGAGCAGCATATGAATTGGCATAGGGGAGCCTGTGGAATACCAGGAGTTGGGGAGCAGAGGCGCAGAAGATCACAGAGGCTGCAGATGGCAGGTAAGCATTATTCTTTACATTTTGTCACACGTGCTGCCACCCCCATTTGCCCCACCACTTTAATGGCACAGCAGCTGTCACTGAATAGATTTACTATACTCCTCTCAAGTGCAGAGCCATGTAAGTGAGCCACAGTTGCACATTTTATTTACTTTACGAAGCAAACGCTGTTTTGCTTTGAAAAGTGTCCTTTTCTCAGAGAAGAACACTGTGCCCCGCTTTGCATCATGTGGGGGTTACTGGAGCGGGTCATAATAAACAGCCATAGGTTTTGATGCAAACCCCAATCAAAGATAGTCAAACCCAGCTTCAGTCATAAATTAATGCCAACTTAAAGCAGCTGTAAAGAAGCAGAAATGTGCTTGTTTCTCAAAAGAACAGCACAATGCACGTGTGCGGCTGTGCACAGCATACTCTCAGTGTGTGGAATTTATTTTTGGGGAAGTGTATGCATCCTGTTCAAATCCCTGCTTGTGCTACATAGTACACACTTATCTTTGCACCATGGAGGGAGAGTGTGCAATGGAGAAAGCTGCCTTGCTGGAGTGACAGTGCGGGGGATGAAAGCAGCAGACTAATCACAGTAGATATAGGACTACATGTACTAACATTTCCATTTGCGATTTCCTAATAGCACATTTTTGTGATTCGCTATTAGGAAATCACAAACACTATGTACAACATTGTGTTTTACAGTGTTTGCGATTCCCAGTGGGTCGCAATTGATCTCCCTCATTAAAATTCATGAAGTAGGTCGCAATTTGCGACCCATTGGGAATCGCTAAAAACACAGGGATACTGGCCTGCTGGGGACAGCAGACCACCATGTCTTTCTGGTTTTAAATAAAGCAACGGAAAACGGAATGCATTTAAAAAAGAAAAGTGAAAAGTTGTTTTTTAATTTTTTATGAGTGGGCAGTGGTACGAAGAACCACTGCCTGCTCTTAGCATATTTGCATAAATTGACATAGGGGAAGTGGTCCCTTGGGTACCCCTTCCTGTTTGCGAATGGGTTACCACCAAATTGAATTTGGTGGTAAAAGTGAATGTTCCGCAACTGCTTTTTGGTCACAAAACATTCATACATACCTCTATGATTCGCTATTAGAAAGGGACGTCCTTAACAGGCCCCTTCCTAATACAGAATTGCTAACCTATTTTGTGATGGTTACTGAATCGCAAAATAGGGTTGGTACATAGAAAAGGGTTTTTTTCCAGTTGCACCTGCCTGACTCTGTGAATCGGGCTCTTTGCGACCGAGAAAATGCTACATACATGTAGCCCATGGTCCTGTGCTGGGTTCTATCTCTTGTACAACACAAATGTGGGTGCTGCACTCTAGCATGTAAGAAATTATGAAGCTGATTGTTTGCTGAGAAAAGGATATCTTTCTGCAGCAAAACATATTTTACACTGGAAAGTAAGTACCATACACCACTGTCCTTGCTTCACTTTGTGTTTGGTTGTGTAAATCTAGGCATTGGTGTATTAACTCACAGAAAACTGTACAAAAAATTCAGCGTGGTTGAATTCCCATTTCTTCCACTTTCTTTGTAAACCAGACACAAAACACACCAAATTCTCAGTGAAAACTTTATTGACACCTTTGTTGTTTACAAATGCAAACAGCAACTGGTTGTAAATACCCTGTAACTAAAATAACATAAGGCGGTGACCCAGATGAAAACTCACATAAACGTATAAATACTTAGCCACCAGAAAGACAGTTGCAAAAATGCAACAATCTTTAATTCCAGATACCTACAATTGTGACCTTATTGTCAGCTAAATCAGTCACACAACTGATGGTGAGGGGAAAAGAGGAGAGATCCTCAAACGATATATGTCAACAGTTGACGGCGGACTGATGTACTGAAAGGGTACAGTGAGATTGGAGAACACTGAACCGCTCCACAATCTAGGGTGGAAGTTGTAGAATTAAAATGGCTCAATCTAATTGTGGTAGACTATTTGCTAGAAATATCTGGAACCATTTGTTTTCTTTTCATTGAACACCTGCCTCCAGTCTGGCCTGTCATGTAAAATGTTATGGTTTATCATGTTGAATGCTGACCACAAGCTCAACAGCACAACCATTTCTAAATGGTCTTCCTTGATAATCAGATTGATGTTGTTGGTGATTATTAGACAAACCCTTGCAAAATACCTCACTGCTCCTCTCTACACTCCCATATCTACATTCTCACTGCATCATTCTGTTAAACTTTCTGACATTATTGCATGACACACAGATCATATGCCAGTTCTCAAGTATGATATCCCTTTATGTGCTCCATCTGACCATCTTATCACTGCATCTGACCCATAAACATCTTGCTCTCATCTTTCCATTATTACTTTGCATGAACTAGCTTCTCAATGAATCGGTTTCTAATCCTGCCACCACTGTAAGAAATTGAGTTACTGGTTGAGGGGGGTGAAACCCTATTCAAGCAGCAACCACAATCCCTGAAAAGGTGTAGTCAGAAGCAAACCACAAATTAACCTGTGTTCACCCCTTTGGTTTGTTGGCACATGGCAGTCAGGCTTAACTTAGAGGCAATGTGTAAAGTAATTTTGCAGCACTTTAAATAGTCATAAAGTGAAAACACAACACGAGAAAAATCCCACACCAATTTTGAAAAATAGAGTATAATTTAATGAATACTTAGGCACGAAAACATCAAAAATCCAATCAGTAGAAGTGGAGATATACACTTTTAAATGTTTAGGTAAAAATTGCACCCAAAAGCACAAAGACCACTCACAGTTATCTGTTTGTGACTGGCCAGGGGAAAGTCACAATTTTAGACCAACCATGATAAAACACGGGTTGGATACAGGGACCAGGTTAACCCCACTGAAAGATACAGATACAGTGAAAACCCTGTCAGCATCACAGATGGTCATGGCTGGAGCGCTGTGTTGACTGTCACCATGGACGTCAGTAGTGTAGTATGAAGAGTTGTTTGCCGGGACATTGTGTTGGCGGTTAGTGTGGGCAGCATGGTCTTTCTACAAACAGGCCAATCCGCGTTTGTGAAAAGCCCAAAAACTTCAGTGGAGCTCAACTGAGCCACACCAAGGGCCCAGGACCTGAGGGGCACCACTTGGGGGTCAGGAACGCACTCCTGGAGAAGCCAGCAGGCCTCAAACTGGTCCAGCTGCAGGTCCAAGCAGCAGATACAGGCAGCAGGTCTGCTGGGCAGTTTCAGGGAGCATTCAGAGCTTGTCCCTGTAGCTGAGAACAGGAGGCCAGCTAACTGACCCTTGGAGTCACGTCAGCCTGGGATGAAGGGTGCAGGTCCAGTCTTCCTACTAAGCAAGCAGAGCAGCAGGCAGCAGAGTAGCAGGGCAAAACAGTGGCAGTCCTTCTGGCGGCAAAGCTGCACCATAGCCCTTCTTCTGTACTATCCACAGATCCAGGAGCGTACCAAGGAGTTGCTGTCTGAGGTCTAATATTTATAGCTGGAGCCTCCTTTGAAGTGGTGAAATATTCTAGAGGCTTCCCTCTGAAGTGCACAGGTTTCCTGCCTCCCTTGTCCTGGCCCCAGCCTAACTACAGGGGAAATGCAATTTGTGTGAAGACAGGACACAGCCTATTTAGGTGTCAGTGGGGATGTGCCTAACTCCGCCCTCCCATCCTGCCAGTGATAGCCCATTTAGGCACACCAAACTCTCTCTTGTGTACACAAAGTCCAACTGCCAACTATAACCACAGACAGGCGGCAAGTACTAAATGGATAAGGCAGGAAATGCCAACTTTCTAAAAGTGGCATTTTCAAAATTGTATTTGAAAATACAACTTTACCATAAAATAGAATGTTTCATTACAATTCCAAAGACACCAAAAATTAACTGTTTACCTGTTCCCAATTGGAAGCTACAGCTTATTATAAGTAAAAATGTAACTCTAATGTCATATTATCTGAAAGGTAGGCATCATAATAGCGAAAAATAAATTTAAGAGCTTTTTACCATCAGGACATGTAAAACTTAAAATACTTCTCCTAATTTTTGAATACATTGCACCCTGCCCTGTTGGCTGTTGTTACGGCCTACCTAGGGGTGACATATGTGTTCAAAATTGGGGTTTGGGCCTGGCAAAAGGTTTATTTTAGCAGTTTGAAATTGCAGTTTAAAACTGCAAACAAAGGCTGCCATGCAGGCCCGAGTCAAGTTTGAAGGACTACTTAAGTGGGTGGCACAATCAGTGCTGCAGGCCCACTAGTAGCATTTAATTTTCAGGCCTTGGGTACATGTAGCACCACTTTACTAGGGGCTTAAAAGTCAATTAAATCTGGCAATTGGGCATTAGTCAATTTTACCATGTTTAGAAGAGAGACCACAAGCACATGTCCAAAATATTGCAAAACCTTGTTTTTAACCACATTACTCCCTTTCCTCTATAAAACAGCGTGCTTACACCCCCTTGAATCTGGTTTCTGGGTGATTCACTTCAATAGTCCTCCACACCTATCTAACTTTATCAGCTATGCTAACCACAGCCACCTTTCATTTATCCATGTATTTTTAGATCCTTCAGAAGGCTTTGCACTACTGATCACCCCACTTTACTTTGGTGCCTAAAGATCTTCAGTATCAATGACTCTGCCATCAAATTGTTTTCCTCCTATCTGACCAGATGTTCTTAATTTGTTGGAAACTGAAGAGATATTCTCTCTATCATTTTTGAGTTCATGCCCCCCATGGGTTCGTCCAGTGTCCTTTTTTATTTTCTCTAATTAATACCTGCCTTATTGATATTATCCTATATTTTGGTTTCTCATGCTGTCTTTATGTTGATGAGACACAAATCTTCTTTTCATTGCCAACCTGTACAGCCCCCTTCCTATCATGTATATCTAACTGTGCCATATGCCACTGAATTACCCTTCTGATCTCTCATCTTGACCTCATCATAGCAAGAGGGCCTATATTTTTTCCTTCATCCATAGATATCCCCAATGATGGCTCTATTTATTTTCCTTCTTACCTTTGCTACTTCATCTACACTTCATGGAACCCTTTTCAGTCCAACATGAAGAATAAATCTTCCATCTCCAACACTGCAAGATATCAGGTCCTGAATATATGCACACTCTGTTATACTTCCCTTAACACACTGCCAAGACAATGATCGACTTACCAATACTATACCATTGACAGACGAGTGATGGGCCTTCCTTATTATTCATTTTCTCCTGTTTGTGAACTCGCAAACATCACCACCAAAGTCTTATGTAACCTCCCTAGACACACCCAACCACATGTTATCAACAATAGGCTATCCTGGCTGAAGAGGCCAGACGTGAGTGCCGGGCACACTGTGCCACTGGATTCAGCTATCCTGGCTGAGGAGACCAGATGTGGGTCCCGGGTTTCCTGTGCCACTAGATTCAAGCTATCCTGGCTGAAGAGACCAGACGTGGGTCCCGGGCTCACTGTGCAACTGGATTCAAGCTATCCTGGCTGAAGAGGCATCAAATGTGTATCTTTTGCATCAACAATAGGCTGACAGGCTCTCTGACAAGAAGAGGTCCCTCTACAAATCTCAATGCCACGAATGTGATATCTACAAACTTCTCATGATGAATACCTCATAACCTCACTCAAAGCACCCTCTTCCACTCAAAGATTATCTACAGTTTATACCTGCTGTCTCTTAGGTCCCTTACACCGTAGCTCAATTCTACTGTAAATATTCAGAGGTTCCTCACTTCAGGAGCTTAAAACAGATCTTTCTACTTGATAGAAATGTATAAACAATTATTGTTGCAGGGTGAAAACCTATCATACAGCATAAGTATGTTACTATAGAATTAAGGTAAATATATTTGGAGGAAAATACCCCTTCACCCGACCACATTGTATGTGGTGCATGCTTTAGTTTGGTTTGTACTTACAAGCAGGGGTGGCTCCTCTGCTAAGGTGGAGGAGCATCGCCCCACTAAGTACAAAAAGAAAAAGAAAATTATAATAACGCAATGTTAAAAACGTTAAGTTATTATCATTTTCTTCTTGGAACCAGCCAGTTTGGAGAGGGGCTGGGCTTGCCTGGGAGAGGGAGGAGCAGTGGTTCCTGCTGCACTTAAGCGCATATGACAGTTTGGCCAGCCGTTTCAATCCAGCCAAACCATCTTGTGCACTTTGCATGTTCTCCACCCAGGCTGCATTACAGCATCGAAGGAGGAGAGACGGCAGCTGGTGATCGGGAAGATAAGATTAGGCTAAACTCCCACTCTCCTTCCCCTCCCCGCCATCATTCTCAACCAGTCCCCACTGCTTACAAGTAAGATATTGTGGTATTAGTGGAGGGAGTAACCACACACCTCAAGCAGCTGCGATCCCTAGCTTCCCCCTTTGTGGCTCCTGGCATTGCTGTTGTGACCCCTGACCTTGGAGGTGGCAAAGTCAGTGCCAATAAAGTTATGATTCTAATTCTTACCCCAATGTGGATATTTGTATCTTCTCAACACTGGCAACGATGGTGGGATAGTGTTGAGAAGATCCACAGATCCACATCGAGGTAAGAATTAGAGTTATAAGTTTATGCTTGTCCAGAAGCACATATAAATTCAACTTAGTCCAGCACATGAATGAATCAACCAATCCTTCACCCTCTACATATATCCTTCCCATGTTTTCAAGACATCACAACCCGTATGCCAGTCAGGCTATGTCCATCACACTTGAACCATAACATCGAGACATGAGCGCAAGGAAATCTCTTGCCCCTGTCCCAACGTCAATGCTCCAGTTTTGCAAGCTTTCCTCTTTCTTCCATATTCCACATTACATGAATCAGCACTTAAAGCATGCACTGAGTTTTTTCGCCAATTGTCACGCAATCCAAAGAAGCATCCCTCGCCACAGTCACAGCGTCCAATTCTCTTGGCGCAACACTTGCAAGAGTCGGTTGTGTGACCGTGAACGCAGTGTTTACCTTTGACATTTTGTGAGGTAAAACATAACTCTGAACTATTATTATGTGAACGGCCCATGGTATTGACTCATTATGCAGTGTAGGCTTGCACAGTTTGAGTTAATTTGTAATACTTACTAAGGAGTTAGTTGTGTGACGAAGGAATCTGACGACTTTGGCATCCGATGTTGGACAGGCCAAGGCCATGTATCGATTTCTGAACGTGCCATAGATTTTGAGATGGAATCCGGACTTCATTGCAGGTTGTTGTGTATTCAACGACTCCTTGCTACTGGCGGAAATACCCACACCATACGCAGAAAGGTCAAAGTAGAGGCTGTGAGCTCGAATCTCTGGGGTGGGCACCTGAAGTGTTTGCAAAGAGTCAGAACAACTGTTGATTATAATTTGTTTAATGACTTATCAGATACTATCATAAAATAGACTTTTTAAGTAGCCGTCAGTTATCGATTTTGCAAAGTATGGCAAATGTGATTTCAATGATCAGATAACTACATATCATTGCGCCTTTCAATGTAAAAGAGACAGTCATTTAAAAAGGCATGATTACGAAACCAAATACACATATTAACATGCCTTTTCAAAACAATTAAACCATAGAAATGTAAATGTTTTAGGCTTCTTCAATCACTGCTGATGATCAATGCAGCAAAGAATCTACGGTAGGGAGCCTAAAGGGTGTGACGAACCCTTACACTCACAGATCTCAAAGCTGTGATTTCTTGTTTGCATTTATTATGTTAATATAGTGGATCTACTTTGAGGCCTCTTGCCATATATCTACACAAGTATATTAAATAAATAGGATGAAATTAAAGGTAATTTCAAGAAGGGTGGGTCTTAAGGAAGGTATTAACTCACTATAGGTGGCTTGGTTAAACCAAACCCCAGGTTCAAGTATTTATCCATATTACCTTAGAATGTGTAGTTATAGATTTTGCCTAATAGATGAGTGCAAGAAAGCTCTGAAATGTTTGAGATAATGATACATTTGACAGAAACACTGGATACCTTACAAAGTTTGGTCATCAATACATACATCTGTGCACACTCTTTCCCTTTGGGGGCTGGATGTGTAAACATTTGTGCAACTCAGCAGAGCAATTATAGTTGCTGCATTGCTTTGCTTGATAAGGAGAGAGCAGAGCAAAGAAATGGCACAGTTCTGCTCTCTCCCTGTGCTGGCACATTTTGGGCTGACTTGGGCGCCCACAGGCACCCTTGAACCATAATGCAAGGGTGTCTGGGTTATGGTCAGGGTAGTTTTTGTGCAGGAAGGGGTATGTTCCTGCTCAAAAACTATCCTTTGAGGCTTTTTTATCTTCTTATGTGTGCTGTAGAATACAGCACACACAAAAAGAGGAAATAACAAGGAGAAGTAAAGAAGTTTCTCTTGTTACACCAGCCACAGACAGGCGCCCCATTTTGGAGCAAAACCATGTCTACAACTCTTTGTAAATATTTGTTTGCATCACAATCCATGGGTGAATGCATGGGAACACCCATGTGCAACTCCTGGAACTCCTCCCTGAAGTGAAGTTTCATTTTTTTTCACAAAGCAATACAAAACATTTACATGGCTTTGTAAATACCGAAATGGATTTTGTGTAGGGTCTGCATCAAAAAGTGACAAAAATCACATGCAAATCTTTGAAAATCTAGGCCTGGCTACAGAATAAGGAAACTTTCCTGTTTTATGATATGTGAAGTTTTCATCTGTACGTACCAATATTTGTTTTTCTACATTTTGTTGGTATTATCTATAATAATTTTTTTTTCACTGTAAACTATAAGTTGCGACTGGCACATTCCAACGTTCAATGGATAAATGTCCATTATGTCCATTAATACTTCAATGTCGTAAGGGTTTTACATTCTCATAAGCAAAAATAATGGTAACAAAATGTGGTCACCAATTGTGCATCAATGTTATGTGACCTGTCTTTAATTTTGTGATGTGACTGGTGTTCTAAGAATAACTCTTAACAAAGGTAAGAAAGGTATCCTTGAATTAATCTCAACCACCATCGATTGTACAGTCTAATTCTAGTCCATCATTTTTTGCCCACTATTCCACTTTAGGCAGAGACCTTCCCTATAAAAATCATCCTTGGGTTTTGCTGCTAGAAGAACAGTCCTATATATATAACTGGCGGTCACCAGTAGGTTGTTATAGTTAGGCCAAAATAGGTGAGAGCTTTAGGCCTCATCTTGTGCATGGGACACATGCATAAGTGAGCAGGGATGCACAAATAAGCCCTGACAAAGGCCCACGACCTGGCTGGGCTCTGCGCGAGGGTGAAACATATTAGCAAAGACATAAACGGGTTCAGTTGAGCAATTATTTTCATCCAAAACCCCAAATTATCTTTGTATCCATATCACAGGTAACCCAGGAATAAAGAATAGTAGAGGAGGGTATACCTGTAGGTATTTTTAAGACTATATACTTTTCACCTGGATCCCTGCTTATCCAGTTTCGATTTATATAGGAACTCCCATCACATCTTTGGTTGAGTCCGCCCTGTTAGTACCACTCTACCAGGGTGTGGATAGGCACTGATGATGAAGCATGTCACGATCAAGTGAGTGAGACGTTCAGTCCAAAATCTTTGGATACCTGGGATTCAAAATCAAAAGGGTCATACTTACGTAGTAAAATGATTTCAATTGCTTTTTGTGTGTATATGTGAATTTCAGGAGAGTGCAACTGGTTTTAGGATCTCCCGCTCTCCTTCTGTGTGGGAACAGTGATAGTTAGGACAATGTTTCCATAGGAAAATCGCCTTTTGACTTGTATATACGTTTGGCGCCAATTGGCAAATCTCCCCCAAAATTTCCCCCAAAAGTGCACTGGTGATTCTTGTTGTGCATGGAACGTTTTAGAGCAAGCTGTCAAGTGGGGCCGATAAAAAGGCTGGGGGGGTCAAAAAACATGCTTTTCCAATGTTAATTGCCATAGGAGTTTAAGACACAACTACAACCTGAACAACTGAACAGAATGACACCAAATTTTGCAGAAAGGCAGATATTGGTCCAGAGAAGTGCCCTTTTCTGATTTGGTGTAAATCTGCTCAGTAGTTTTGGAAATATTAACGGAAATCCAAATGTGTATATATTGTGACTTGGATCCTCTGTGGATCCTCCTCGGATTTGCGAATCCAGTCTCCAACAGCAATGCCGTGATTGGCTGGCGCAAACTGCAAGGAAAGTTTCGGCCACCATTATGTTAATTGGGACTCAGTTCCCAGCGCTGAAAATAATGTTAAATAGTGATAGAAGGGGTCAGGGTGGAAGCACTCCGACTCCATGGGAATAATAAAGGGGTCTGTGAGTGACCCATCATGGGTATAAAAATGATCAAAAATCTTTTATTTTATTTACCATGCCAGGAGTCGCAGATCCTCAGAGATTCGGGTGGATTTGGGGAGGATCCAGGAATCTATACCCCAATTAAAAAAAACATACACTCACTCACATATCCACACACCTACTCACAGATTTACTCACACACCTACTTAAACACCCACACAACCACCCTCACTCCCACTCACACCCACATAAAGCCACTCATACACCCACTCACATGCATACATAGCCACTCAAACACTCACACAACCACTTACATATCCATATACCCACCCATACAGCCACTCACTCACCCACTCACACACCCATGTAGCCACTCACACACCCACTCACATACCCACAACACCACTCACAAACCCGCTCACAGACCCATACAGCCAGTCACACACACACTCACATACCTATCAAACCCTTCACACACCCACTCACAGACATACACAGCTACTCAATACCCACTCAGACATTCACACAACCACTTACACACCCACTCATACACCCATACAGTCACTCACACTCCCACTTGCACACCCATGCAGCCACGCACACACCCAAGCACATACCCACAAATCCACTCACAAACCCACTAATAGAACAATACAGTCTTCACACATACCCAATTACACACCCACACTACTACTCACACACCCACTCCCACTCATAGACCCACACAGCTGTCAAACACCCACTTACACACCCACACAGTCACTCACACACCCACTCACTCACCCATGCCGCAACCCACACACCCACTCACAGACCCTCACAACCACTCACAAACCCACTCACAGACCCAGACAGCTTTCATACACCCACTTACACACCCTCTCACACACCCACTCGCACACTCACTAACAGACCCTTAAAGCCACCTACACACCCACTCACACATCCATATAGCAACTCACACACCCATTCACAAACACTCAAAATGACTCACTCACAGACCTAGATGTATTTCACACAACCGCTCACTCACCCAGTCACACACCTTCTCACAGACCCACACAGCTTTCAAATACCCAGTTACACACCCACACAAACACTCACACACCTTCTCACACATGCATACAGCAACTCACATACCCACTCACAGACCCTTAAAACCACTCACACACTTACAAAGCCACACAGCTTTCACATACCCACTCAGACACCCACTTACACATCCGCACAACCACTCACACAGCCACTCACACACCCACACAGCCACTCATACACCTACTCATAGACCCACACAGCCAGTCACACACACTCACACACCCTTTATACACTCACATACCTATCTACATACCAACACTAACACTCACCCACACCCTCACACACCCAGGTTGCAGGGACATTATATTTAGGAAATAGCATTAAAAACATAGACATTCACTAAAAAAACAAAGGTTACAGGGATGTTATAGTTAGGAAATATAATTTTAAAAACCAAAGAATTTCACTGAAAAAAGAAAGGTTGCAGGGACATTATAGTTAGGCTCAGATTTCACTTGTACAAAACCATTGAAATTCAGCAGTTATAGTTAGAGTTTTCTCAAGTAACTATAACATGTTCCCTCGCCATGCACTGCTAATTACCCCCTATATTTCATCAGTCATGACATCTTCTATGACAACCTTGATAATATCATTGCAACATTTGCTGTAAAATTATTGATGAGAAAACTGTGCATGTGAGGGCATGAATTATAGTTACATTAAGGCACGAGTTATGGTTGCTTGAGATGACTCTAACTATAACCGCTGTATTCCAATGGTTTTTGTACATGTGAAATGTGAGCCTGACTATAATGTCCTTGTAACCTTCGTTTTTTTCAGGGAATATATATATTGAACATATGGTCCACTTTCCATTTCCATTATTATTCAGAGACTCTGTAATGTTTCACTACCTGAATGCATAGTGTGTGATTAAGACAGCTCCGGCTGTCAAAACGCGTTACCTTGTGTAATTAAAACCCCCACTGCGGGACTTACTGAGAGTGCGGACATTCTTTTCTTTGTGTGCGATTTACAGACGGCTTGCTCTGCCGCCATCCCACACCACTTGCCACGGGCCGAGGTTCCCAGCAGTGTGTAACGTACGGAAGGATCCACTGGCTGGCTGCTTACTTCACCCTTGCAGCTGCAACAATAAAGGCTCTACACTTCCAGGAGCGGATAATCGTTTGACGGCACATCCCAGAGGTAAGCGTTGGCTGTGGAGGGTGTGTGGTGTGGGGGGTTGGTTCGTGTTCATAGCGCATGTCTGGTCCCCATGCCGGCATCCCTTGTGGTTGACACTGAATTCTCTGGCTGGCGCTGGAAACATTAGAACACAGGATTGCCTAACAAAATCTCATTCTCATACAATACCGACAACCGGATAACTGAACAAACATTAATTAAAGCAATCTGCATTTGGGTGTGAGATGTTGTTTTGTGAACAACGATACCAAAGCTCCTGAGACTTAACCAGTTAAAGCGGCAGCAACAACCTCTTAATCCAAGAGGGAAGATTGCCTGCAGTGACATAATTACATATGACTTTTGAAGCATACTAGAGTATATTTACAGACAAAGTGCTCAATATGGAGGAAGAAAATGAAAGACGTGCAGCAGCACAAACCCTTCTAGCACGCACGCCAGGCAAAATAGACAGTACACAAACTACTAGCAAAAATGACACTACTCTGAACACCAAACTTAAACGCTTTGAGAAACTGAAGAAATCCGAAATCCTCCAAATGGTGGGAAGCAGTTTTACTACAATACTATTTGGACAAGAACATGGTACCTTGTGGGTTACGCATATATGTGACACCATCATACGAATCACTCAATCCACGAATGCTGCAAGATTGGGCTGAGAACTCTGCTAAAAGTTCCAGAACTATGCTTAGCATATTACTTAAATATGCATGTGAAGATTGCGAGGCCATCATGACAGAGATCGCTACACTGGAAGAAGAGTTTGCCACCAGCAATGAACAAGGAATTATAAACAAATTTAAAGATGAACTTAAATCCAAACTCAAACAACGCGAAGGTGACATCAAAATCCGCAAGCAACGCAAGCTCCATCGTGACTGTGTGGATTATGAGAGCGGCCGCATACTGACCTACAGTCATAAGTATGACCACCTGTATGAAGATGTACCTAAGATCAAGACACCTCATACTATGAGAAGTGAGACTACTGCACCTTCATCTGTGGAGGCCAGTGATTTGGCTACAGGCATCTCTATAACCACTACAAGCTCAACATCCAAAAGAGTGATCCCCTCCAAACCAGTTACTTTTTTAAATGAGTACTGGCTCCTACGCAGGGGCCGGCAAATACCAAGAGTCACACCACCACCAACGAACCGAGGGCGAGGACGGGGACAACGAGGGAAGGGAAGGGAGGAGCAAACAAAGAAGGAAATGAAGAAAACAGAAAAACCAGAAACGACAGAACAAAGGAGCACATGGGAAAAGTGGCAAGCTCCATGGCCAACCAATAATGGATACAGACACGGTAAATTGTACCGTCATTAACTTATCTGAACGCCCCCTCTCTTTCTTAGAGAAGAAAACTCTATGTCTAGGCCTGATATTTTGCCCCACTGAACTGTTTAATTACTCAGACACACGAGTGGACCTATATAAGTTTGTTTGGAAACTCAAACTTACCAAATTGCATACTCTTAGGAAACCTACTGTAGGTGTCGATGATAACACAGAATCGACCTCAGATGTATCAACAATTTTGACTGCAGGAGAATCCAAAACACTTTTAGCCTTGCATGACTTACACCGCATGTCTGAGGCATCTAATATATCCACCATGGAAGCTATCAACATTGACTTACATACTGACCTAGCTGCCTCGACCAAATTCAAACCCTGTTCCATCTTTTTCCCTGTGTTACCTCATGATACCATTGATACCTTCAATAATATGGTTATTCAAGATTTACTCAAAATCAAACATCAGAGTTGGAAAAAGGCATCCTCCAACAATAACCTTACCAGTAAATAGAAGGCAATCATAAAATCTTTAGCACAGGACAAAAATATTGTAATTCACCCTGCTGACAAAGGGGGTAACATTGTTCTTTTAAGTCACAATATGTATATCAGTGAAGCTCAACGACAACTAGATGATGCCAGGTTCTATCAGAAAATAAAAAGTGCTGTTTATAACGACAGCATAGTGGAAATTTGGAAGAAACTTAAGGAATGGCAACACAATGGTATCATCACTTGGGAGGAATATTGTATTTTAAAAGGAACTTCCCTAAACTCCCGATCCTATACCTTCTACCTAAGTGAATTCACTTTACGCCATAATAGATCATACCCAGGGAGTGAAGGCATGCTACCCTTACCTTAAAAACAGACCCATTGGCTTTTTGGACCATACTAACATGCTAATTGAAATGATAAACCAATGTTTAAAAAACAACATTTTCATGTTTTATGGGGTGATCTACAACCAGGTCCTTGGCATTGCGATGGGCACATGCTTTGCCCCAAGCTTTGCCAATCTATTCTTGGGTTTTTGGGAGTAGGAAATCAGAAAAGATGCGACTCTAACATCTGACTTTTCCAAGGTGAGATTATGGTTGTGCTACATCAACGACCTTTTCCTCATCTGGTAAGGTACACAGGACAAAGTCACCAAGTTTATTGATATGCTCAACATCAATATGTACAACATTAAACTCACATTGAATATAAGAAAACACCAGATTGAGTTTCTGGACGTACTGGTTTCAGTTAAACACAACACTTTGGAAACCAGTCTCTTCAGAAAAACAACTGCAGGCAGCACCATCCTCCACGCCCTCAGTGGCCACCCTGAAACTCTGAAATGGAGTATTCCCTTCGGAGAACTACTTAGGGCGAGGCAAAATTGCAGTACTGAAGAAACATTCAACATCGAAAAACAAAACTTGATTGGTAGATTCTCCAATAGAGGTTACCCCATATGGGTACTTAACCGAGCAGTGGAAAAAGTCAACAAAATCAGTAGAGCTAATACTCTGATCGAACACAACACTGTTAGCAACACTCAGGTAGAATCACAAGACAAGACTGATTACCACATATAATCGCAATTCCCAGCAGATATATAGGATCTTTGCTAAACATTGGCCCATACTTTCCCATTTTTGATAAATCTATCCACACATGATCCCAGTATCACCTACAGGAAAGGCTGCAGCTTAATGGACATTTTGGTCCGCAACGACATTACACAAACACAACAAAAAGACCATAGCCTGAAAGGTTTCTTCCCTTGTGGTTACTGTAAGGCCTGTCAGAACAGCCATATGGTAAAAGGATACACCATACCAGGAAGAGCCAACAAAAAACAGATCACTGAATTTCTCACCTGTAGCAACACATTTGTAGTGTACACCTTGGACTGCCCTTGTGAACTCTGTTACATTGGCACACTTTCAGTGCTCTGTCCAACATGTCCATGTGTTTGCCCTAAGTTGGCAGGGTATGCCCAGACGTTGGTCCCTTGCTCACTTTGCCACTGGATTCAAGCTAGCCTGGTTGATGAGGGCTGTTAGCCCGAAACCGGTCCCAGGATGCTGGTTTCCATTTCAGGGAAGACCTGGCTTGGCAGTTTGGGCTGGACTATTCCCACGAGGCACAGGGTCAAGACAGATTTGCATATAGCTGGGTCTGAACTGAGGTGGCATAGTGAGCTAAAGAATGATGATGGATTCAACCCAGATCTGTGACCAGGGGTGAGTGTCTACATTAATGGCCATAGAAAGAGTCATGGAACATATGCATGCCATAAATAACAGAGATGCACACTACCTGGTTGCCCGTCATTTTCAGACATACCACCTCTCTAACAGTGCTCTGTTGAGTTATTTCATAATCAAACAGGTACAAACAGGCTCTCGAGGATGTAATAGGGTGCAGCTTTTGCATAAACGTGAATTTAAATGGATCCTGGAACTCGAGACCAAACAGCCGAGAGGCCACAATTTAGATGAGGAATTGAATATACATTTACATGTAGACTAAACTGCTTGCCCTTAGTTTCTGCAGTCCTCTTTATGCAGTCTGGTAATCAATTCTTCCTTGCTACAATGTTTATACTTTGAGAATTCATGTAATATATTGTATAGATCGTGTAGAGTGTATTCTATATTCTCTGCATTTTAACACAGGAGGAAATGAAGGGACCCACCGCCATGGGATGGACACTTTTAACACAGGCTCCCTACCCTTTTCTTCCCCATTAGGGGCACCACGAATCCAGATAAGATTTCTTTATTCACTTTTGTCTCTCTTTTGCTAATTTTTTTCTCTCTTGATTCTCATTGCTATACAGGATAATTTTTATGATATCCTAGTCTCATGTACTGAAAGGCTTGTTGGAAATATATATGATTGGGTCATGTCCGTGTACCATGATCAAATTCACTAGAAGTATTATATTGCATTATTTAATATGTCTGACAGCCACTTTTTGCATTGTACAATATTCCTTCTACTGCTCTTAAAGTCATCTACAGTATTACCAGGCACTATGTCTTTTAGTTCACTGTATTTATCTTCCATTAGGTACGTAGCCTAAACAAGTTCAGCTTTATCACATCACATGTGTTTGACTATCTAGCTATAACCCTAGTACCCAGCCTCTTATTTTGGCACTACGTTTTTCATTTTGGTCAAACATCACATAAGAGCTATAGTAATACCACTTGTCCTGTACTTGACACCGCATTATTCTTAATTTACCAACTACTTGCCTTACACAAATCAACAACCTTAGTTGGATCATATGAGTACCCATACAAACTTTGTTTCCATCCTCTCTCTGCAATCTAAGAAAATTGTACTGGTATCCAACTGTGATAACGCAATCAGTACCGTTACCGAATGTTCGTGTATAATATGTCATATTAATGAATCGGTCAATATAATTATGGCATTCAGCATATCATGTATTTACGTAGACTATGTGATATTATTGGCCGAATTTCTGTAAATAACCATATGGTACTCACTGCCAGTTTGCCATTAGTAACACAATAAGATGGCCGCCTTAGTTTCACTATGCATTAACTCATGTGTAACATACTGAACACATGGTCTACTTTCCATTTCCATTATTATTCAGAGACTATGTAATATTTCACTTCCTGTAGGCATATTGTGTGATAAAGAAAGCCCCGGCTGTCGAAACGTGTTACCTTGTGTAATTAAAACCCCCAGTGCGGCGCTTACTGAGAGCACGAACATTCTTTTCTTTGTGTGCAATATATATAAATATATATATATATTCACTGAAAAAAACATAGGTTTCAGGCACTTTATAGTTAGGAATTAGCATTTAAAAACCCTTAGAAATTTACTGAAAAAACCATAGGTTTCAGGGGTGTTATAGTTAGCTGGACATTTCCCTCAGACAAAACCCTAGAAATTCCCCTGTTATAGTTAGTTCGGCTAACTATAACTCCTGCCCCCGCAATGCACTGCTGATGATGTAACATATTACATCACTCATGACATGGTCAGTGACATCACTGATGACATCACTGATGACATCTCAAATGACATCACTGATGACATTTGGAAGGCACTGTTCGAACTTAAAACAATCGTCAAATTTTAACCTGCACGTGTCAGTAAATGTTCAAGAAAATGTTACAAAAAAATATCGTAAAGTTTTAAAAAATTGATGAACTTTTAACCTGCACGTATTGTATAATGTTCTAGAAAGTGTGTTGATGGAATACGTTGCACTTCTGACTTCTATGTGTTGTTGAATATTAAAAAAACGGTTCATATGGAAAATTAAAAAGAAACCAATAGAGAAGTTTTGAAACCTAAAAGAATCAAGGAACTATTCTAATTTATTCTTTACGTGTATTTATGTGTGCAGCAACAAGATTATAGACACAACAGCACTAGGAAGAGGAAGAAGCAGAGAGGTGGGGGGAGGGGGGTAGATGGGCAGAATGGCACACATGCACAATTAAGTACAACACACATATAGACTAACAATGGCCAAAATGAAACACACCAACAAGGAGCACAAGTCACACAACCCGCCAAAATCACACCACTGAACGAGCATAGAAGTGAAAACCACGCTGCATTCATACAGGATGTGTACAAAGGCCAGTCGTTGGTGTTGTGGGATGTCTGCAACCGTGGTCATCATGGATGAGATGCCCAGCACGTGGCACATGGGCGAGTTCACTGTCTGTTACATTGCCAAACAGCTGCTCCTCCCTCACACGTGCCCCCACACTTATGTACGGTGCGCTGTTGTATCTCGTGCACTCGTACGGCACACCATTGTAATGCCTATTCGCGCATGTCCTGCTGCATTCCAACTACACCATCACAGTGGCGTTTGGAGGTGGTGCATGCCACTTTACAACATCGACTGCTGCGGCCCTTGTGGCAGGCCACACCAGAACACAGAGACACAATTACCGCACTTTCTGTACACGGACATGTCCGAGACACCCTGTTCCTCTTGCCAAATAGGCACACCCCTGCGCTGACCTGTGTACCCCGGACCAACACACGCCGGTTGTACATGCAGGAGGATGCGTGCATAGCTACATGTCCAGGCTCACTGCCAAAGCTGAGGTGACAGCACACTGTGATATTGCAGGGCTCGTGCCTATCATGCTAATACAATGACCACAGGGACACACTTGCTCAGATGCGGGTTTGGGGGGCATTGGCGGTCCTGAAGTTGTTGCGATGAGTCTTGTGGCCCTCATGTGTATCCCTGTATCATGCTCATTGACTCTATGGTACCTGTGGGTGTTCTGGTGTGGCTCTTGGCTGTGTTCCCTTTCATGGTGCAGGTAGTTGTCCTGCTTAACACCAGCAGAAAGCAGGTGTAAAATCCCTGGTGCTAACGTGTCTTATCGCCGGAATTTGTTTCGCATTGCAATTGGTGTGAAAGTTGTGATGTGATATTTTTCGTGTGCAGAACAATATACGAACTGAGCAGTGTATCTCGTCAAGATCCAGCACCTGACGCACTATTCCCAATCGATATAAATACAATGAGATTTCTTAATAGATTTTGTGTGTACACTGTAAGTGCAGCCAATACCTCAGTGCAATTCAATACAGGATTTTAGTATTTAGAATAAATCGGAAAGGTGCACCTCGTGTCTTTTTGCACGGGAACGGCTACTCTCCATTTCATTATCAGCACTTTAACAGAAGTAAAGTTGAGATAAATCTAACACACTATTCAGAAGTTGGTGCAAACTGCAGAAATCACCAGTATTCCAGCGATAAGTGCCCCAAAATTTAACACCATGGTGGACTCCATCAAATAACAGTAATAACAAGAAAGAGTCACACAGCAGTTAAGAGAACAACCAAAAACGTTATTAATTGCTTTTTCAAACTTTATTTTTTATAATAATAAATATATAAACGATAAACTATTTTCAAACTTTATTTTTTATTAACATATATATGAACAATAAACTAATAAACAAAATGTAACAACACTAATACAAAACAACAAGGCGGAACACTCCTGTGGGAATCATAGATGTCGACGACAGACCTGGAAAATCAGATTGTTAAAAAAAAACCAACATGGTATTCTCAACAAAATACCACAAGAAACAAATCACAGATATATAAAATGCATACAGCTAACAACATTTTATAAGTTTAACTTACAAAAACTATAAATATTGCCGCTTTAAAATATTTACCGAATCTGAGGAACATTTTTTCAGAAGGCACCACGCCCACAACGTTTTTCTTCAGTGGTGAGGAAATTTTTTACTTTTCCCAAGAGGCAAACAAAGACCAATGCCACCTTCATCACTCACAAGATTTGCCAAAGAGTTCTGTTACGAGGGGATCCTAACAAAAAATACTCGTGCGGCACAGCAAGTATGATGAAACACTTAAGGACCCTTCATCCAAACAATCTTGCACGAGAAGAGTGCAAACAGATGAGAAGCACTCCTGTTCTGTATCTGTAAAAAAGAATCACAAATAAATGTATATTAATAACTTTCAAATTTATACTATTCCATTACTGTACAAACACATTTTATATAAAAACTGACTAAGAAACTATAGCCCTGAACCACAAGTGTGACGATCGTTAAAACACTACATGCATAGTGCATACTACTTTGAAGCAGTTCATGCCCTAAAGCCTACCTCACTAAAAGACTACATGCTAACTGACTAAATGATGACAGTACTATAAGGAGACACACTGGGTGAGTGACAGGGTGTTTGCTAGAAGAGTATGAATACTAACTAGGGAATTCAAGGTGTGAAACACAACTGTGTAGGTGATTAGAGGACTGCATCCATACTGCATAGGCATTTAAAGCAGTCCATGTGCTAAGGCCTGGCTCACTGCATGACTACTTGGGTACTGACTGAATGATTAGAGTACAGAAAGGAGAGTGCCTAGGTGAATTTATAAGTGCTAGGCTTTTCGCACAGGGAATGGATTAGTACTTGGTACTGAATGGGTCACTAGAGGAGTGCAAAGGCAGTGACAAGTGCTGGACTGTATGGATACTGACTAGGAAATTGAAAGTGTGAAAGACAAGTGTCTAGGTGGTTAGAAGACTGCATGCATAGTGCATAGGGGTTTGAAGCAGTCCATGTGCTAAGGCCTGGCTCAGTATATGAATACTTAAGCACTGACAAAATGATTAGAGTACTGCAAACATAGTATCTTGGTGAATTTATAAGTGTTTGGGTTTTAGCACAGTGAATGGATTAGTACATGGTGCTGAATGGGTCACTAGAAGACTGCAAAGGGAGTGAAAGGGTATTTCCTGGAAGTGTATGGATACTGACTAGGGAATTGAAGGTGTGAAAGACAATTGTGTACGTGGTTAGAAGACTGCATGCATAGTGGATAAGGGTTTGAAGCAGTCCATATACTAAGGCCTGGGTCACTGGATGAGTACTTGGGTACTGACTGAATGATTAGAGTACAGCAAGGAGAGTGCCTGGGTGAATTTATTATGGTTTGGCGAAGTGAATGGATTAGTACATGATGCTGAATGGGTCACTAGAGGAGTGCAACGGCAGTGCAGAGTGTTTGCTGGAAGTGATCGGATACTGACTGGGGAATTGAAGGTGTGAAAGACAAGTGTGTAGATGGTTAGAGGACTGCATGCATAGTGGATAGGGGTTTGAAGAAGTCCATGTGCTAAGACCTGGCTCAGTGCATGAATACTTAGGCAGTGACTGAATCATTAGAGTACTGGAAAGAGAGTGTCTTGGTGAATTTATAAGTGTTTGGGTTTTAGCAAAGTGAATGGATTAGTACATGCTGTTGAATGGGTCTCTAGAGGACTGCAAAGGAAGTGACAGGATGTTTCCTGGAAGTGTATGGATACTGACTAGGGAATTGAAGGTGTAACAGACAAGTGTATAGTATGTTAGAACACTATAGGCATACTGCATAGACATTTGAAGCAATCTATTTGGTATTTAGAAACTGACTAAATAATCAGACTACTTTTAGGACAGTGCTAGTTAAAACTTTTAAATTTTCAGTTCTGCCACAGTGAACAGAATAGTACACGGTACTGCACCTTAGTGTCAAACCCTGACTCATTTTATCAATGCATAAGCAAAGACTAGCTTCTAATGCTACTAAAACTTGACAACATGAGAGGTTTTAAATTAGTTATCTGTCAGCAAATACACGATGTTACCAAATGCTTCTCTCACAGTGGTTCCCAAATGCACACAGACTCACAGTGTGATTCTCAGACAACAACCACTATACCTAGGAGTTTACCAAAAATCATTCACTACTGTGGAAGTGGTAAGGGAACTGCACACAATCTTCATATTTCAGGACTGGACTTTTATGTCAATGCCTAACTCATATAATCAAAGCATAAGCAAAGACTGGCTTCTAATGCTACTAAAACTTCACAACATGACCGGTTTTAAAACAGGTATCTGTCAGCAAATACACGATGTTACCAAATGCTTCTCTCATAATCCTTACCCAAATGCACACAGACTCACAGTGTGATTTTAGACAAGCAACACTATCCTAGGAGTTTAACAAAACTCATTCACTAGTCTGGAAGAGTTAATGGTACTGCACACAATCTACATATTTAAGTACACCACATCAGTGTCAAAGCATGACTCAATTAATCAACGCATAAGCAAAGACTGGATTCTAATGCTACTAAAACTTCACAACATTACAGGTTTTAAAACAGTTATCTTCAGCAAATACATGATGTTACCAAATGCTTCTCTCACAGTGATCCCAAATACACACTAACTCACACTGTGATTCTAGACAAGCACCACTATCCCTATGAGTTTACCAAAACTCATTCACTACAGGGCAAGTGGTAAGGGAACTGCACACAATCTACATATATCACAACTGCAATTCACTGTCAATGCCTGACTCATATACTGAAAGCATAAGCCATAACTGTCTTCTAATGCTGCTAAAACTTGACAACTTGACATGTTTTGAAACAGTTATCTGTCAGCAAATACACGATGTTACCAAACACAGTGGTTCCCAAATGCACACAGACTCACAGTGTGATTCTAGACAAACAACACTATCCCTAGCAGATTACAAAAACTCATTCACTACAGTGGAAGTGGTAAGGGAACTGCACACAATCTACATATTTCACGACTGCACTTTAGTGTCAATGCCTGACTCATTTAATCAAAGCATAAGCAAAGACTGGCTTCTAATGCTACTAACACTTGACAACATGACCGGTTTTCAAACAGTTATCTGTCAGTAAATACACGATGTTACCAAATGCTTCTCTCACAGTGGTTCCCAAATGCACACAGACTCACAGTGTGATTCTAGACAAGCACCACTATCCCTAGGAGTTTACCAAACTCATTCACTAGTCTAGAAGAGTTAATGGTGCTGAACACAATCTACATATTTAAGTACAGCACATCAGTGTCAACGCATGACTCATTTAATCAACGCATAAGCAAAGACTGGATTCTAATGCTACTAAAACTTCACAACATGACAGGTTTTAAAACAGTTATCTGTCAGCAAACACATGATGTTACCAAATGCTTCTCTCACACTGATCCCAAATACACAATAACTCACAGTGTGATTCTAGACAAGCACCACTATCCCTAGGAGTTTACCAAAACTCATTCACTACAGTGCAAGTGGTAAGGGAACTCCACACAATCTACATATTTCACGACTGCAATTTACTGTCAATGCCTGACTCATTTAATGAAAGTATAAGCCATAACTGTTTCTAATGCTACTAAAACTTGACAACATGACCGGTTTTAAAACAGTTATCTGTCAGCAAATACACGATGTTACCAAATGCTTCTCTCAGAATCCTTACCCAAATGCACACAGACTCACAGTGTGATTTTAGACAAGCAACACTATCCTAGGAGTTTAACAAAACTCATTCACTAGTCTGGAAGAGTTAATGGTACTGCACACAATCTACATATTTAAGTACAGCACATCAGTGTCAAAGCATGACTCATTTAATCAACGCATAAGCAAAGACTGGATTCTAATGCTACTAAAACTTGACAACATGACAGGTTTTAAAACAGTTATTTGTCAGCAAATACATGATGTCACCAAATGCTTCTCTCACACTGATCCCAAATACACACTAACTCACAGTGTGATTCTAGACAGGAAACCACTATCCCTAGGAGTTTACCAAAAATCATTTACTACAGTGCAAGTGGTAAGGAAACTGCACACAATCTACATATTTCAGGACTGCACTTTTCTGTCAAAGCCTGACTCATTTAATCAAATCATAAGCCATAACTGTCTTCTAATGCTACTAAAACTTCACAACATGACAAGTTAAAACAGTTATCTGTCAGCAAATACACGATGTTACCAAAAGCTTCTCTCACAGTGGTTCCCAAATGCACACAGACTCACTGTGTGATTCTAGACAAACAACACTATCCCTTGCACTATACCAAAACACATTTCTTCATCTAGAAGTAGTACTACATTTAAGTATAGAAACATAACATAACTCATTTCACAAATTCATAAACAATGACTGGTTTCTAATTCTACCAAAATATAAAAACAGCACAGTTATCTGTCTACAAACACATGAAAAACACAAATGCTTATCACAATATGGTTTCTACATGCACACACATTGTAGAAAAAAAAGTACTCCCTACACTTTAGCAGGAGAAATACATTAGTCTGATTAAAATCAAAATAGTCTACCTACATCCCCTCGCAATTAAATAACTCATCTTTCAAGTTCTTTTGTAGATTAAGAAGTATATCAATCACTCACCATATTTTCTTTTACAGAATCTCTGCACTGTGCACCTCTCAGCAAAAACAAAGAATGGAAAAGTTTCCCTTTCATTTTCCACACATATACATGTAAACATCAAATCGCAATCCTTCACACATAAACTCAAAAGAAATACACATTTCTATTGGTTAAACATTTCAACCCTTTCCAACTGAAATACATTTCAACCCTTCCCCCAATCTGCCTTCTGCCTGTTACCATAGAAACAGGTCATGGAACACTGCACTGAGCTCACAGGTCACAAGTTCAGCACACAATGTTCCTACACAAGACAGGAAGTGTGCTTGACTTTTCAACATATCAGCTTATCATATATAATGTTCCTTACAATCTGTTTTTGTTAACCAATAAGAATCATACCTTTAAAAAACAGAAATATACACCCTACCTTTCAGTGTAGAAAGTAGTCATACAACCAATGATTTCTTGTCTTTTTTCAAAAAACATTGCCGTGGATCCGCCCACCCAACGCGTGAGAATCCGTGCACCCAACGCGTTAGGATGCGCGCACAATGCGCGTATTTTGCCATTTATTTTTTTTTAAAAAAGGGGGACCCAAGGGGTCCTTCTGGGACCCCCTAAGCACCTCTAGAGGGTCAGAGTATTTCCACTCTGCCCCCTTTATATGTTTTACACACTTATTCCCCTTGCTTCTTCAGCCTCGCCTCTACCGAGGCAGAAAATGGCCACCAACAGTTCCTGGTTTCGAATGTAGAGAGACACTCAACAGCCAATTAGCATTCAGCGTGCGATCGGGAGGGTGCGCGCTCGGTTCGGGGAGGGTGTGCTTACGGTGCGGGTACGGTCCGCAGATCCTCCGCGGCCATAGATATCACTAACTTTTTTACCCTAATTTTCTCAGGAACTACTGAACGGATTCACACCATATATGCAAAAGGCACGAGTCCGAACTGAGGACTACCTCTTTTCCAAATATGGTGTCATTCCGTTCAGCCGTTCGGGCTGTAGCTGCGACAACAGATCCTATGGGAAATTGCATGGGGAAAATGCGTTTTGGGACCCCCCTTTTTTCTCGGCCCCCGCTTGATGGATCACAGCAAAACTTTCAGGGTAGGAGCAGAGCGGAGCTGGCCAAAAGTTTGGAAAAGTTCACGAAGATTCGTCAATCGGCGCCAGACTTATTGGGAATAGAATGTTGCCAATTTCCTATGGAAAATAGGTCCTAACTATAACTATCTACTGGCGACCGCCAGTAGATAATATATATATATATATATATATATATATATATATATATATATATATATATATATATATATATATATATATATATATACATATTATCTACTGGCGGTCGCCAGTAGATAGTTATAGTTAGGACCGTGTTTCCATAGGAAATCTCAAAATTCTATTTTGAATAACTTTGGCGCCGGTTGACGAATCCTCGTGAAATTTTCAAAACTAATGGGGCGCTCCGCTTAGCTCCTACCCTGAAAGTCTCAGGGTGATTCGTCAAGCGGGGGCCGAGAAAAAAGGGGGGTCCCAAAACGCGTTTTCCCCATGCATTTTCCCATAGGACCTTTAGTCGAAGGTACAGCCCGAACGGCTGAACAGAATTACTTGAAATTTGGCAAAGAGGTAGTCTTCAGGTCAGGGATGTGCCTTTTGCATATATGGTGTCAATCTGTTCAGTAGTTCCTGAGAAAATGACAGTTAAAAGCACATAAATATCTATAGCCGCGCACCATGTGCGCGCACACGCGCACGTGAGGAACTTCGATTTTCGACTACGATCGAATCGACCCGCCCTTTTGTAACCCGCCGCCATTTTGTGTTGCCATCACTCAGACAGCACGGCGAACGAAGTCTATTCTGCCTTTCCCGTAGCTTGGTGTCATAATACGTCCTCGGCCTTGTTTGCGAGGCTGGTGTTTGGACTAGCCGAGTACACTAATCCGTGTCTGGCTCTCCTAATCCCTGTTTCAACTGTCTGTAGGCTCACACCATTCTTTCCTGATCATATCTTATCGACTGGCCTTCACTGTCTCCTGCTAGCATTCTCTTGTGTCATGCCCGTCCTCCAATACACACAAACGTATCTCACCACCTGCAAGTCAGTTGTAATCTATTAACATATTAAGTTCGGGGGTGGGATGACAAACACATTTGGAGGAGAGGACTCTTCAAGTCATCTGATCTTTCTGTTTTCGAACCCTTCTTACTGGTTCCGCTTTGTTTTCCACTTACCCTATTGGCTCTTTTCTTCTTTGCTTGGGGCGTGTGTTCTGTTAATAATTTGTATTGTATAGTATTTAACCTGATGCGCCACAGAGTAAAGTGGCAGTCTCCTGAGAACCTACTTTGTGTACTTCTAGGATAACTGTACTAGCTGCAGCTAAATAAATCCAATCTTCTAACGCCGACAGAGTGTCCCGTGTCTCTGTGTATCGAAGCAGGTGAACCCAGGAGACGGAGGGCGTACCCTGCGCCGCCAGGCCCAAAAGGTTCTGGTTCTTCACACGGTGCCGTGCGCGAGCGTAATTCTGATTGGTGGATTCATGACAGTCAACATTCGAATCGGTCGAAATCAGGAAGTGTCGACCGCCATTTTGTGTGTTGTGTCTGTGACAGGGATAAAGAAAGGTGGAGAACGTGAAAAGGGGGCAGGGTAGAGAGTTCCTGACCCCCTAGCCTTTGCCAGGGGGTCCCTGAAGGACCCCGAAGGGTGAAAAAAACTTTTTTTTTTTTTCAAAAAGTCGCGGGGTGTGCGCACGGTGCGCGCACCCCCAGCCGCCATTTTGAGTTTTAGAGGCAGAAGAGAGCTAAAAACACAAGTGGAGAACGTGAAAAGGGGGGAAGGGTAGAGAGTCCCTGACCCCCTAGGCCTTCTCAGGGGGACCATGAAAGACCCCTTAGGTCACAAAAAAAAAAAAAAAATATCGCGGGGTGCGCGCACGGTGCGCGTACGGTGCGCGCATGGCGGCAAAAAAAACATAAAAAAATAGAATTAAATATAAAGTTTAAGTGTTTAGATGTTGGTTGGCTCTAAAAAGAGCCGTTGTGTGCATTGAGTGTTTTTTTGTACCTACAAGTAGGTACCGATGCAGAGTCTAAAGTTCAAGAGGAAGACTAAGTTGCCTTCATCTGTGAAATGAACACCGTCTCCTCTATAAATGCCTTGCATGTTGTAACGCAAGTTGTTGTGGTATATAGAACCCATACCATAGTCTCTGAGGAAAGCAGAAACAGACTTATTGACGTGCTTTCTTGCTTTGTCAATCTGCGGGCAATATTGGTTGGACCAGTTCCACTTTTGCCTTTGGCGTATATTAGAATATACAAAGGTAGTTTGTGGAAAAAGTGACATCAATTGCACAAAGGTGTCCTTAACAAGCATTTCCAGACCTACCCCAGTTAAAGTGCCTAGGTCATTTCCACCACAGTGCACAATTATAAGGTCAGGCTGTGGGAGATGTAGAAAGGATTTCACCAAAGGCATTAATTGGTGCCACTTTAACCCTCTCTGACCAATCCATTTAATGTCTACATTTGGCAAAGCAAGGTCTTTCACAATACCTCTTTTTTCTGCATACTTTTCACTCCAGAAGACATAGCTATGACCTACAATCCACACTGTGAACATCTTTCAAGGAGATCTGGATACACTCAGAAGGTGTCTTTCAGTAGAATGGCAATATGAAAAGAAAGATAGTTGTACAATGGAGGCTTACATACTTTTTTTTAAATAATAAGAACTCATTGGCTGTTTCAGACCATTCAACACTAAAAACTAGGCTGTATGTTTAAATTTTTAAAAGCATGTTTTGTATTGGTTCAGAAAAATGTGTTCCCACAGAACATTACTTTGGATTTGCTGTTAGGTTTGAAAAGTCAAGCACTCTTGCTCTTTGGATTAGAAACATTGTGTGCTGCACTTCTGACCTCTCTGCTCACACCAGTGTTCCATGACCTGTTGCTATGGTAGCAGGCAGAAGTCATGTTCAGTAGGGATCATTTGGAAAGGGTTGAAATTTGCTACCAATAGAAATGTGTGTTTCCATTTGAAAAAATGTGGGAAGCACTGTGATTTGAAGTTAACATGTATATGTGTGAAAAAAGAGAGGGAAAGATTGCCATTTACTGGTTCTGCTGAGAGGTGTACAGTTCAGAGATTCTGGCTCTGATAATCTGCTGTGTGAGTGCCACATTTCTTTCTCAACTAACTACTTTTAAAGGTGAGTTATGAATTTGAGAGGGGTATGTGGTGCATTTTGATATAAAAATAGAAATGTGATTCTTGTTTTAAAGTTGTGTTTTACATTTTATGTTTTGGAAGATATTTAACTGACTTGAACTTGTAAGATATTATGGAGTATGTCTTCACCAGAAGTTAAGGTGTACTGGGATCACCCAGGAATACAGTTTTCTGCCTAGAATCACACCATGAGTCTGTGTGCACAAAGGAATTGTTGTCAGAGATTTAATTCGTGGTGGTCTGGTTCTGTAAGACTTGCATTCGTAGGAAAGGGGCAGCTTGTTTTCTTGAAGTGGGTTGGCTAGCATTCAGCGCAAATCAATATCTCACAAATGAGAGGCAAATGCTAACACATTTGAAATCAACATGGTAGATTTTCCTTCCACTCCTGCAATGGGTGAGGTAGTTCCTACATGTTACAAACTCCAATTAAAACTTACCACACATGTACTCTTACATACATCTGTGCAGTCTTCATGCAGTTGTGCAAGTGTCCATGCAGATCTCTCTTGCACCTGACAATACACAGTCTCCAGAAGTACGCTCTTAGCACACAGGCAGCTGCTTCTCCTGCACTCCCATGCTAAGTATTCAGCACTGTGTGTTATTTTAGATAGTAGTGTGTAACGCTACCACATTCAACATCACCAAGGCTCATTTCCTTTGCTCTAGTCTAATCACTCACCCAGGTTCCACATGCTCATGCTCTCAAGTAGCTGTTAGGACATGTGCTCTTTTCTGCCTCTCTAAACTATAAGGAAAATGTGTCAGGCTGTTACAGTAATTATCACTTGCAAAACCACAGTAGTAAATGTGCTTTGAAATTGCCAATCAAATATCGTTTTCTGCCTAGAATCACACTATGAGTCTGTGTGTACAAAGGAATTGTTGTCAGAGATTTAATTCATGTTGGTCTGGTTCTGTAAGACTTGCATTCGTAGGAAAGGGGCAGCTTGTCTTCTTGAACTGTGATGGCTAGCATTCAGCACAAATCAATATCTCACAAATGAGAGGCAAATGCTAACACATTTGAAATCAACATGGATGATTTTCCTTACACTCCTGCAATGAGTGAGGTAGATCCTACATGTTCAAAACTCCAATTAACCCTTACCCCACATGTACTCTTACATACATCTCTGCAGTCTTCATGCAGTTGTGCAAGCGTCCATGCAGATCTCTCTTGCACCTGACAATACACAGTCTCCAGAAGCACGCTCTTAGCACACAGGCAGCTGCTTCTCCTGCACTCCCATGCTAAGTATTCAGCACTGTGTGTTATTTTAGATAGTAGTGTGTATCGCTACCACATTCAACATCACCAAGGCTCATTTCCTTTGCTCTAGTCTAATCACTCACCCAGGTTCCACATGCTCATGCTCTCAAGTAGCTGTTAGGACATGTGCTCTTTTCTGCCTCTCTAAACTATAAGGAAAATGTGTCAGGCTGTTACAGTAATTATCACTTGCAAAACCACAGTAGTAAATGTGCTTTGAAATTGCCAATCAAATATCGTTTTCAGCCTAGAATCACACCATGAGTCTGTGTGCACACAGGAATTGTTGTCAGAGATTTAATTCGTGGTGGTCTGGTTCTGTAAGACTTGCATTTGTAGGAAAGGGGCAGCTTGTTTTCTTGAACTGTGATGGCTAGCATTCAGCACAAATCTATATCTCAGACATGAGCAAAATGCTAACATATTTGAAATCAACATGGTAGATTTTCCTTCCACTCCTGCCATGGGTGAGGTAGATCCTATATGTTCAAAACTCCAATTAACCCTTACCATACATGTACTCTTACATACATCTGTGCAGTCTTCATGCAGTTGTGCAAGCGTCCATGCAGATCTCTCTTGCACCTGACAATACACAGTCTCCAGAAGTACGCTCTTAGCACACAGCCAGCTGCTTCTCCTGCACTCTCATGCTTACTATTCAGCACTGTGTGGTATTTCAGATAGCAGTGAGTAATGCTAACACAATCAATATCACTAAGGCTCATTTCCTTTGCTGTAGTCTAATCACTCACCCAGGTTACACATGCTCATAGTCTCAAGTAGCTGGTAGGACATGTGTTCTTTTCTGCTTCTCTAAACTATAAGGAAAATGTGTCAGGCTGTTACAGTAATTTTCACTTGCAAAACTACAGTAGTAAATATGCTTTGAAATTGCCAATCAAATATCGTTTTCTGCCTAGAATCACACCATGAGTCTGTGTGTACACAGGAATTGTTGTCAGAGATTTAATTTGTGTAGCTTTTATTGTGTAAGACTTGCAGTTGTAGGAAAGGGACAGCTCATATGATAGGTTTTTGAAAAGCTCATAAAAAATATAGTAATATATTTAAATTACATAAAGGTAATTTTTTTTTTAGTTTCTTTCAGGTATTGCTGAACAACACTGAAATAAATTAAAGATGCCTATAAAATCAAGAAAGAGAAAAGAACAGCAACAACATCTATATTTGAAGACAACTGGACAACAAAAATTAGTTGAAGAACCTCATGTTGGAAAAAAGAAAAAGCCTTCTGGTAAGCAGACTAAGGATTTTATAAAAAATATCCTCAAGCAAAGAAAAAATGTAAAAAATATATCCACTGGAAATAGTGTTTCAAGTAGAAAACAACAAGACAATCGACAGAATATACTAAATGCTAATGTACAATCAGAAGTAAGAAAGAATGACTTAAAAAGAAAAATAGATTTTAAAAACATTCGTTGAAAAATGTTTCAGAGAAGAGTGATGTTCAATTTGCTAAAGGATGTGAAAAAATATAGGAAGAAAGCCAAATTTTATAAGAAAAAGAAACATATTGAATCAATTGTTGCAAAGACTTTGGAATTAAAAAGAAAACTATTCATTTTAATTTTGAACAGGATCCGTACATTAGATAAATTAGTGAATGTAATGAAGTCAAAAAGAAAAAGAGAAGTGAAATAAAAAACTTTTGTAAAGTGTTCTTAGGAGAATGGAAGCATAGTTCAAGTACTGAACCATTTTTTAATGAAGAGAGTTATCTTCAAAGTAATAGTTTGCTGCATGCAGTTGACACCAGTGGTCGAGCATATGAAGTTAAAGATGGTTGTGTAATGGAAAAGGAGAAAATGGTTCCAAGAAATGAGGAAGAAGTGTTAGCTGATGAGGTTATGGGGAGATGTCCTAAAGCCCCAGTGTACACTTGGAATTGTAGTAGTATTTGTACTGTACGACAGGAATCTATTGATAAATTTCGTGACTTTCTAAGAGAATATAGTAAGAAAAGTCACAATGTGAAAGGGTTAGATAGGGATAAAGGAAGATGGCGCTCAAGCGTGTGCACTGTGAGTTTTCACTGGCAAAAATTAAATACGGTGCTGACAGGTCAGGGGTACCAACCCAGAAAATAGCCCCTGCAACCAAGTGGGTTTGACCCACTCAAAGAAACAGTAAAAGAGGTCCTGCGCACACGTTTCAGGATAATACTTTCATTAGAAACTGATAGAGGAATGAAAAGGCTCAAAGGTTGTAGGATTTCGAAATAATGAAGGTCGACATCAGAAGTCTCAGTGCAAAGTATTCTTTATGTATGTCATTACCTGACCAATACATAATACACAACAAATCAGCCGACACGTGTTTTGTCACACCGTGTAAAGATGTGACTCTTCAGGGCTAAGAAGGACATAAAGCAAAGATCTAATGAGTAAGAAATATAAATACTAAGCAAAAACAAAAACAATGAGTGGGTCCGAAGTGTGGAAAGTGCTCACATTGCGAAGTGAGACATACGTGCACCAGAATAAGCCAAAACAGAAGACATGGAAAACAGAAGTCATTAAATCCAGGAAAACACCCTATTGTAACTGGAGTAGCTTAGGATTAGTCCAAATGGGAGAAAGAGAAACGGATTGTGTAGAGAAAAAATAAAAAGACCCGTTAAGAAATGTGTGTCAATTAAGGGACGCGAGTTGCGTGTCAAAATAAACACCAAACATGCAGGCATAGAGATAACACTAGTCAACATATTGCAATCGATAGTTGGCCAGGAAAGCGCATGGAAGACATAAAAGAGAGACAGAAAATGTAGAAGGATATAGAACAAAACGCCAGCCAAGAACATGACAGAGCTAACAAGAGCATGAGAAAGAATTGAACAGAAAACAAAAGCATGATGAATTCTAAAAGTATAAGGGGTAGGTAAAGCCACGTGATGACTACAAAAAGAATAAATGCAAGAACACAGTAACAAAAACATGATGAATTCTAAAAGTATAAGGGGTAGGTAAAGCCACGTGATGATTACAAAAAGAAAAATGCAAGAACACAGTATCAATTCAACATGTAGTGAAACGAACAATATAGCAACGTAATGACTGTTGACACCAACCTCCCGGCAAAGCATTATGTTAGTTATATTCGAAGTAATTAATAAATATTAATGCAATGGTACAAACTCACGAGGCAAAAGAAAATCGAAAAGCAGAAGGATAATAAAATAAGGGAACACGCGTTCGATGAATGAATACGTGATAGAAGCAATCATATGATAAAAAAGACAACATAATAACAAGAGAGCCGTTCAGTGCTTATCAGAGGGGATAGGGGGAGCGGGACCGAGCTCTCAGTAAGGGGGAGCAGCGAGAAAAGGGTGGTGTGAAACAAGGGGAGAAAAAGTGTAAAACGAAGCAAGTACCTGGTTGCGCAGATGAGTATGTGCATGGAGACCGATCCTGAGCACGAGAAGGCAAAGGGTGCGGTGCGTTAGGACCGACCTCCCAATGCGGTGAAGTGGGGGGCGATGTGTACCAACCACATGGGTAAATGGCTCTACATTCTATGGATGAATAAAGGCAAAGTGAGCCTAGTGCTTGTCTTATTGTGAAAATGGGTCTAGCGGGGAAGATGCTTACCGAGTATGTGGAGGATCGCGGGTACAGGATCCACCGATTTCCAGGATGTGGGAACAGAATGGTCAGGGAACCGGAAGTTTAAGTAGGAGGTACGCGTGTGCCGGAATTAACAACTAGAATGTGCAGTGCACACGGAATCATGACATAGCAGAAGTGAGGACGTGAGTGACCTTGTCGTCATGGTGACGCGTGATTGGGTCGAAATTGGCTCGTGGGGGTGAGCGCGCAAAAGAGACAGCGGTAACAGAAACACAAAAGCACAAATAAAGTTTGGATAAAAAACAGTCTGTAGTAGGCAAAAATGAGTATCAGGATAGAAAAACTGTAAAGATATCAGAAAAGTGAGGGAATAAAGCTCAGATAAACAGATAAGAGCCAAAAGGGAGGCAGGCGCTCTGTCGGTCGGTTGAGACAGTAATGAGGTGGAGCAAGTAAAAACATATTAAGTAAATATGAGAGCAAATTGAGAAAATACAGTATACAAGTAACCAACTGGTAATAGTCTCTCTACAGTAAAATAAATATGAGAAAACAGTGATAAGACATTCGAGTGATAAAGTCAAATTTTAGACAGCTGAAAGAAAACACAATAGAATATCTCTTTCATAGAGGTACAAGACTGTGAGTCCTGAGTTGAGAACAAGCATGAATGATAACAAAGACTGGGTGAACGAGGTTACAGGAATGGATTCAAAGTGAAAAGGACCAAGTTGAGGTTCTTAGGTTCCTAGAAAATATTGCAGTTCATGGTCGATGTTAAGACCGTGTTTCACCGACTGTAGATGCATGATCCAAGTCGCCTCTTGTCTCCTTAGTCTTAGTTCACGGTTGCCACCTCTGACATTGCTCTTGGTGATGTCTATTCCAAAGAAGGTGAGGCTTTTACGCAGGCCCTGAGTTTTACATGTTGCTATGTGAGAAGCCATATGGGTATTTAGCATCTTCATTGTGCATGGCACAGACATGCTCGCTGATGCGTTCCTTCAAAGACCTGATCGTGCTCCCAACGTATTGCAGTTTACACGTGCATTGTAGGATATATACAACAAAGGAAGAGTTACAGTTGATGTTACAGGTTATTCTGTGTTTCTTGCCATTCCAACTGCTGAATTCTTTGGTGCCATTCATGGCCCATTTGCAGATGCCACAACAACCACATTTGAAGAAGCCAATAGTGTGAGGTTTGAGCCAAGTAGAGGAGACAGATACAGGGTGTGGAATTGTCGGACAGAGTCTGTTTCTTAGTGTTCTCCCTTTTCTGAATGTTATTTGGGGTCGTTCAGTAATGTTATCCTTAAGAGCTTGGTCAGCCCGTAAGATACCCCAGTGTTTGTTGAAGCTTTTACGTATTGTGGCACTGATGGCGTTCTACTCCGTGATGAGTCTGTCAGTTTGTTTGTCTGTGTTTTTACAGGTCTTGATTTGCAGTGTCATTTCTCTTTTGATGTTGTTTATTCTGTTTGTGGCTTTCTTAAGGGTCTGTGGTTTGTATCCACGTTTGACAAGTCTGTGCTTCATGTTGTTCAGGCAACTTGCAAATTCTGTGTCATCACTGCAGTTCCTCCTGGCTCTGGTGAATTCTCCAAAAGGAATTGTCTCTATTTGGTGTAAGGGATGTGCGCTGTCGGCGTGGAGAATCGCATTGCACGAGGTTCCTTTGCGGTACAATCTGCTGTGTAGGGAATTGTCTTTGACGTATAGCTCAACATCAAGGAAGGAAATGTTAGTCGTGCTGGATTCACATGTGAATTTCATGTTCATGTTGTTGGAGTTGAGGTATTCACAGAAAGAGTACAGGTTTTCTTGCAAGCCAGACCAAAGAAGTAAACAATCGTCGATGTATCTGCCCCAGTATATAATGTAGTCTGTCCATTGGGCTGCTTTTTTGCCCCATAGCCATTCTGTTTCTAGGGCACCCATGTACAGGTTGGCAAAGGATGGTGAGAATTTAAAACCCATGGCCACACCTTTGATCTGTCTGTACCAGTGGTGTTCATACATGAAAAAGTTGTTATTAAGTATGATCTCCATCATACTGATCACCATGTTCGTGTGTTCCCATAACGTAGCTGATCTGTGATGGAGAGATTTGGAAACCACATCTAGTCCCAGGTCGGGATTGATGGATGTGTAGAGGGAGACAACATCAAGGGTGGCTATGATCATGTTGGGCTGCCATTGTGTGTCAGCGAGGATTCCTAGAATATGTTTGGTGTCCTGTATGTAGGAGGGCAAGTTCCTAACCATCGGGTTGAGAAACAGGTCAACATATTGGGCTAGTTTCTCGGTAGGTCCCCCTATACCTGAAATTATCGGTCGTCCAGGAGGGAAAGAGGCTTGCTTGTGAACTTTTGGTAGAGTGTACAGACAAGTATATGTGGGTTTGGCTACTTTCATGTAACAAGCTTCGTCCTCATCAATGAGTCCCATCTCTTGCCAACTGCGGAGTTTTTTGTTGATGAGACTGGTTAAGGGACCAATAGGGTTATTATCAAGACGTTCATAACAGGTGCCGTCTTGAAGTTGACTCATGATTTCGTTGTGGTAGTCTATGCGGTTCATGACAACCACGTTCCCGCTTTTGTCGGCTTCTCTAATGATGATGTCATGTTCAGCACTTAGATTCTTGAGAGCCATTTTTTCACCCTTGGTTAGATTCTCTTTGGTCTTGCGGTTTCTCGTCATGAGATCCCTCTCATATCTATCTAGATCTTCCAATACTAAGTTATGGAATACATCGATGGCATTCCCACCAGAAAGGGTAGGCGTCCATTTGGATTTGTTTTTTAGGCCACTAGGGATGGTACCAAATGGATCAATGTCGAGGTCTCGTAGTAACAAATCTAGGCTTGGTGGTGGGTCATCTGCTTCAGTAATGGACAGGAGTAAGTGGGTGTCATTCACATCTTTGATGGATTGGGGGTCCAAGGGGCCGGTGTTGTGAGACGGCCTAGTCTGATTGGTGTTGGCAGGCATAATTTCAAAGTATTTTTTGAGTTTAAGGCCTCTGATAAATTTGAAAAGGTCTATTTTAGACCTGAATAGGTCTCCTGCTTCGTATGGATTGAAACTGAGGCCCTTGCTGAAGAGGGAGATCATGTTATCATTGAGTGGAAGAGAGGAGAGATTGACTACTTGTATGTCAGTGTTGATCATTGTTGTTTGCCGTTCCCAGATCTCAGTTTCTTTTTGTACTGATCGTTTTCCAGACCTCTTCCCTCTGCGGGTTTTTTGTCCCCTGTGCCCTGTCTTTGTTGTGTTTTCGTCTCTCGCCTGATGGCCTGTACCTCGCGTAAAAAACTGGAAGTGGTTGTTTTAGAATTGGATTGATCCGAGCTCTCTGGTTCACTCCCACTTGTGGCCTCTGTGTTGAGAGATGAGGTGCTCGAAGAGATTGGGGATCTGGAGATGTTGGTGGCTCTGGGGGCGTTAAGAACTACTCGGTCGTATTTACGAGCAAAGGTGAATATGCGTCCTTCTTTGTAGTCAGCTTCATCCCTTTTGAGTTGTCTCGTTTTCCTTTCTTTTATATCATTCTGATGTTTGGTCAAAACCTCTTTAAGGATTGCATAGTTCTTTTCGGTTGCGTCCTTAAGGTTGAGGTCTTCTATTTCTTTCTCTAGATTCGTGATTTCAAGTTGTAATTTGGTTACTTTGCGTTCCGCATTCTCTATTAGGATGTGAATAAGTGTTATCGAATTGTTGGCCAGAGTTTCTTCCCATTTGCCCAGCAGATCGTCATCCAGGTCATCAAAAGTGGGGAATATCTTTGAACGTAGTCCTCTCGGGACTCTATTAAGTCTGAGGTATTGCTTTAGTGTGGCGCTGTCCCACCATCTAGAATTTTCTGTCTTTTTCAATCTTTCCAATTTGATGAATTTTTCTTTGAGTCCTTCTTTACGTTGAGGATTGCTGTGAGTTGCTGTACCGGTCAGTGGGATGCCTTTAGCTAAATTCTCAAAGAGATCTGATGCCACCTTATCTCTATCCATAACAAGGGAGATGAACAAAGATTTTGAGAAGTAGACAGGTGTACTTACTGTGCAATGCGGCTGCCCTTCCTATATTGTCCAGAAATCACAATGTGAAAGGGTTAGATAGGGATAAAAGAAGATGGCGCTCAAGCGTGTGCACTGTGAGTTTTCACTGGCAAAAATTAAATACGGTGCTGACAGGTCAGGGGTACCAATCCAGAAAATAGCCCCTGCAACCAAGTGGGTCAGACCCACTCAAAGAAACAGTTAAAGAGGTCAAAAAGTGTTAAACAGAAGATTAAGGTGCTTCAAAGACTAGATCCATGCAGAGTGAGAGAGAATACGGGTTTGCAAGGACATTCTCTGGCTTGTCTTTCTAGGAAAGTTTGTCAAAGTGTTTTTCACCATTTTAGGATGCTGGCAGTTCATCATACTGAAATGAGAAAGATTGTGAGAAGATTGTATTTTGCCAAAAGTCCAGCACTAAAGTTACATGAGTTGAATAGTGCTCTGTTCCGTGGATCTGTATCAGATGTGAAGAAGGTTTGTGAGGATATTGAGTTTTATTACTTTGGTCCAGAGCAAGAAAGTGCAGGAAATGACACAGTTATTGAAGAAAATGTGGAAGAGAATGTAGAACCCACTGTTAGTAAAACATTTGAAGATCAAATGACAAAATTTACTATCATCTCTAATGAAAGACCAAATATTACTTGTATTTGTTGCCGGAGAAGCCATTATAAAACTCAAACAAGGAATGTTGATCTCTATAAAAAAAAGTGAAAAAGAAAATAATTCTAAGTGGAAGGATTTTGCTACATATTTGTTTCTGGAAAATTGTTTTGATTTGGGTAAAGATCAGCGTATTTGTAAATACTGTTATAACAAGTTAGAAGAAAATAAAATGCCAGCTAGAGCTGTACATAATAATTTAGAATTGGTTGATATTCCTGCAGAAGTTAGTGATTTAAATACGTATGAGTCTATACTCATTCAATGTGTCCATCCGTTTCAGACTATAGTTCGTATGGAGCCCAAAACAGGTAAATTGCCTCCTTCAGATTTACAAAGAGGTTTAAAAGGAAGAGTTGTCAATTTGCCATTAGATTTGAAAAAAAATATTGAAACAATTGATGCAGATAATTTGGAAACTGAACCATTAGTTATTCTGGTTAATGGTGTACCTACAAAGAATAAGAAAATTTGGCAGGAGCTGGTAGATGTACGAAAAGTACAAAGAGCAAATTTATATTTGAAAAGAAATAATAAATGGTATGAATCAATTTATATGGATGAAGATGAAGAAGTTTTACTAGCAGACACAGGAATACCAACTGGGCAAATTGAAAAAGTGGATAAGTCAATAGAAGAAGAAATTTATGAACATTTCAGCATACATCCTCTTCATTCTAAAGAAGTTATGGGAAACACTATTGATCTGTTTCAGATGAAAAAAGCGAAAGGAACTTCCGTGAGTGTATGGGAGGAGAGCTTGGAAGCTCGTTGTTTTCCCCAGCTGTTTCCTACAGGAAAAGGTGGACGATATGATCAACGTCCAGTACAGATTCCTGCTTCTGAGTATCGGACTACAAGATTATATGCAGAAGATCCAAGATTTCATCAAAGTATTCCTTATTTGTTCCATCTTTTATTTGAAAGTGACTTATCTGCACTATCTTATGCAGTAAATCACATTTTAAAAACTGGAGTTCATCTACATAATGTGTCTGCAAAGGATTTTATGAACAAAGTGCAACAGCGAGATGATCATTTGGAATCTCAATTGATTAATCTGATGGCTTGTCAGCGTGGGACTAATGAATATTGGTACCGATGCCATGGAGAATTGAAATGTATGTTACGGAATTTAGGAACTCCTACATGGTTCCTTACCCTAAGCTGTGCTGAGTACGCTTGGGATGATTTACTGGATTTTCTTCGAGAGGCAAATTCAAATATTGAAAACATCCAATACAAGACAGCAGGAGAATTGTGCTCATTGGATCCGGTTAATGTTTGCAGATATTTCAATCATAGATTTGAGGCTATGATGTCCTTCATCTGCAATAAAAAAAATCCACCTCTTGGAGAAGTTGTGGATTTCTTATGGAGAAAAGAGTACCAAGCAAGAGGTGCTCCTCATATTCATATGCTGTTGTGGATCAAGGATGCCCCAAAATTTGGAACAGATTCTGATGAGTGGAGAAGTGTGGCTCACTGGTTAGAGCAGGCAGACCCTGAAGCAGAGGTCAGACCTGGGACCAGGGTTCAATTCCCGACGCGGCAGGGTCTTGAGCTCAAATGTCCATGGACTCGATAATTCTCGCTTCGGTGCCTGACCTAATCATGGGTTCACACTCTGCAACTCTGGGCATTAAGCTTGCTTAATCTCCACAACGGCCCCCCGCGGCGGGATGCCTGGCTTTCACCTTGGGGATGCCCTGTAGGGGCTATCTCACAGGGAAAAGCCAGGACGGGTTCCCAAGGCAAGCGCGGAGATACCCCTTCGGGGGTCGATTCAGGCGCTATATAAGAAACATAATAATAATGATGCAGTTTTATCTTTCATTGAAGGATATGCAACATGTGCTATACCTAAAAGCACAGAAGAAAAAAACTTAAAAGAGCAAGTTTTACGTTTCCAAAGTCATCGGTGTGGAAAATACTGTCGACGAAAGTACAAGAGTAAAGATAAATTCTACACAAAATGTTGATTTGGATTTCCACGACCTGTTCTTTCAAAAGGAAGAGTAAACAGTTTTATGTCAGCTGTGCGACATACTATTACAAGAAAATCGCCTAAAAATACCTACAACCTAAGAAGAAAAGAAGAGTCAAAATATATAAATGACTACAACCCAGTCATTTTATCCATGTGGAATGCTAACATGGATATTCAGTATGTAGCTGACAATTCTATTGCTGTTGCTCGGTATGTCACATCTTACATCACTAAATCTGAGAAAACGGAATTGAAAGAAATGTGGAAAGAGATTTCTCACGAGAAGACTGTCAGTAAAAAGCTATACAGTTTCAGTTTAAAGATGTTATCACATCGAGAAATTGGGTCATACGAATGCTCAGATAGGTTATCATATGCAAGTCTGTACTCCAAATCCAGAAGAATAATTTGGGTAAGTTTAGGCCTTGCAGGAATACGAAATCGGGTATTGAAATCTATTCGAGAAATTGAATATTTAGCAGAGTACGAACCAGAAAGTACAGACATTTTAAGAACAAACATGTTGGACACATATTACCCAAAGAGAAGTCATCATCTTGAGAACATGTGTCTCTATGAAGTGCTGCAGAACTACATTTTTAAACGGAATACCACAGAAGACATCAACAATGGAAAATATAAAGTCATTGGTGAGGAAGGATGTTTGGTAAAACCAACAAAAGGAAGTTTGATTAATCACAGAAAGCTGAGTTGCGACACTACTGACAAGAAGGAATTTTACCACTTAGCACTTTTACAGTTGTTTAAACCATGGCGTTCAGAGACTGAATTAGTTGGACATTTTCAAAGCTATGAAGATTCCTTTAATGCATGCAAAGATACCATAGAATGCAGTACTTTCACAACTTATGTACAAATGTTAAATGAAGAAATTGAACAAGAAGCAACAATTGCAGTTGAAGTAGCTAGAGACAGTTCTCAAGACAGTCAAAGTTCTGGGATGCTCAGTCAAGATCCTCTAGGACAATCAATCGTAGAAAATGAAGCTGCAATAGCCATGACTGAAGTGGAAACAGCTATGAATCGAGCTCAGGAAGATTTAATAGACTTACCAAATTTGGAACAACAACTGAATGATGAACAACAACAAATTTATGAGGAAGTCACAAAACAAATTGATCATGGATTACTACATGAAAATAAAGAGTGCTCATGCACATCATTTGAACCAATCAGAATGTATGTGAGTGGACAAGCTGGAACTGGAAAAAGTTTCTTAATTAAAGTAATTAGAAGCTACCTACAGAAAAAAACTGATTCAACTTTGTCTTGTGTTGTTACTGCTCCAACTCGGTTAGCAGCATATAACATAAAGGGAATTACCCTTCATCGTTTGCTAATGTTACCAGTAGAGCATGAGAACAAAATACAATACCACAAGCTAACAGGAGAAGCATGTTTTGAAGTTTCAAGAGTATTGAAAAAAAATGAAAGTTCTCATTATTGATGAGGTAAGCATGGTATCAAACTTAATGCTTGCCTTTGTGCATTTAAGAATGCAGCAAATTCTAAAGACAAACAATGACGTGCTATTTGGAGGAAAACATGTTATAGTTTTTGGGGATCTACTGCAGCTCACTCCAGTTAAAGGACAACCAGTATTTCATACTCTTACACATGAAGACACGAAAAAGTCGTTAGGAAGTATAGGTAACGTGAATATTTGGACATACTTTGAGTACAAAGAACTCATTACCAATATGCGGCAAGCAAATGATGATGATTATTCAAGTATTCTCAAAGATATCAGAATTGGACTACTCACAGAACAAGAAAATACAAGAAAATTGCTGAAAAAAATACTGTAATCTGCTTAATGCCAACACTGCATGAATGCTCTATATTCAATCAAGAACTTTTGAAATTGGAAAATGAACAGATTATAAAACTGGAAGCTGTGGATAAAATACAGCATGAAGGAATAACTATTATATTGACAAGCAAATTGACAACTAAATTGGATTCTCTAGAGAAAAACATATCGAAAACAGCTGGTTTAGAAAAGAATCTTTATGTATGTATGAACTGTCGAGTAATTTTAAGACGTAATTTGGATGTAGAAAAAGGTTTAGTGAATGGAGCTATGGGTAAAGTTGTGGGTTTTGTTAATTACCAGAAAAAAGATGGAATTGAATTTATAAAAAATAAAATTTGATCAGATTGAAGAGGTTAAAGACATTAGTCGTTGTTCAGTTCGTTTCTTGCTTGTGAAAGACTGATATGTACGTAGGAAGCAGTTTCCGTTTTCTCTAGCACATGCTGTAACTATTCACAAATCTCAAGGATTAACTGTAGATAGTGCTTTTGTAAACATTGGATCTAGTGTGTTTAAAGAAGGTATGGCATATGTTGCTTTGTCACGCGTGAAAAAAATATCTGGTTTATTCATGATAGACTTTGATGAGTCAAAAGTTAGTGCTGATGCAAACTGTGTAAAGGAATATAATAGATTAAGAAGAAGCTATGCTCCTCATTTATGTCAGTATCCTGTGTTTGAAAAACATGTTGTTTGTCGGAAAAGGAGAATTGAGAATATCTGTAATGAGGATGTACAGAAGAGTAAACAAATAGAGACTGATGTGATTGCAAGCAAAAAGAAGAAGCATTTGCAATGCAATAGGTCTCGCATTTACGCGAGTTTGAGCTATTGACAGTACAAATAGTAATGCCTTTTTTTTTTAAGCATAAATAAAAGGCATTGCTATTTACAATGCCAATAGCTGAAACTCTCGTAACTGCGAGACCTATTGCATTGCAAATGCTTGTTAACTTTATGTTGTCGGTGTCTAGCTGTTATGGATACAGCCTCTGAGCTGAAGGGTGACAGGAAATGCGAAAGGGCACTAGAGCCGTGAGCAGTCAACTGTTACGGATATTCTTAATTTGTGCCTTCTGAGGCAGTAATTGGCAGATAAGCAAAGAACACTGTCAAACAACACACACGTTCATTAAAACGTCAATCAAAGTGTGTTTGGGGCGATCGCATTTGTTTAAAGACAGTGTGCCGATGCTTGTTTGATAGCAGTCCCTATGCGGGATAAACACAGGCCTTAGGGCTCCTTAGATGACATCACTTCAGCACATACAGGAAACTCCATGCCATTACTGCACACCACATTCCAGCCCACACATTTCCTGTGAAGGGGCATACCTTTAAAGATCGCCCAAAAAGAGACAATGTGGAAACAGCTCTCCTTCGTAAAGAAATATACGCAAATTCAATTTAGTAACTGTTGTGGTTCGAAGCTGGATAAAGAACTAGAGCAGGAAGCAAACACACATTAAGATCAAGTTTAATGTTTAAGGAATACATCCTACACAAGTTGCCTACTCACTAAAAGCTGTGTAAACATGCAATTTCTAAGATTCACCTGCCTATTTAAAAATGTTGTCACTTTCAGCCTTTTCCGAGCTTATTTCTCAATTGAAATGTGGAAAATATAGACATGGTGTCTAAAAAATATAACAACAACAAATTATTATAAGGGCATAAAACCACTTATTGTGATGTCATTTCCTGCGATGCGATTGTGATTTGCATATGATAATTAGTCCCCCCCGACTATAAGTGTGCTCTGGGCTGAACAATATAAACAAACTAAAACGTTCAACGGAGCCACTGTTCTACGACCACGTGCATAAAGTATCCAAACATTAAACTCGAAAAGGGCGCCGTGATTCCGAAAACGCTACGGGATCGCACAAAGGCGCTATACAGACGCACGTAGTGACATAAATTGAATGTTTCCTATCGTAAATCTTGGAATGCTGGCACTCCCCTCCCGCCGCTGTGAACCATGTACACAAAGTGCTGTGCTTTACCCTAAGCTGTAAATCGCCCTGGCGAGGCCCCTTTCTATCTGAGCTTCACGAAGCTACTTTAAGACACCGCAGGAAGGGGGTGGCAAATGGTGTGCACTTTCACGGCCACTTTGATGTCCTCAGTGGCGGCGCGGCTCACTGAGGACATCAAAGCGGCCGTGAAAGTGATCAGGCAGTGCTTTTCAGGCTGCCAAATGGTGTGCGCGCCCAGCGCACATGCACTGTATTTGGAGGCCTGAAAAGCACTCGTTTGCACTTCCAGATCCCCCGTTAACAAAAGCTCTCGCGAGAGCAGCGCTAAAGCGCTGTCTCAGGCGAGACCTAAAAAGGACAATGCTGAAGAGGTTGCTGGTTGTCATTTTGAAAATAGCTCTGGTGTCAACTGTTACGCTAATGTAGTGCTGAATGTTGTATTTTATCTTGAAAGTTTGCAAGAGCAGATAATACTAAATCATGAAAAAAGATTATTTTTTCTGCTGAGTTTCCTTTATGAGAAGCTGAGTAATGATAAAACTAAAATAGAAAGTGCTTCTGATGTTAGAAATCTTTTAGATGTATGTTCCGGATGTATAGATTTTACAGAAAATGTCCAGCAAGATGCACAGGAATTCTTAATGTATATGCTTATGGTACTGGAAGATGAAGGGGTAGAAATAGAAAATATGTTTGGTCTCTCTTATAAATGGGAACATTCTTGTGAAAATTGTTTGAACACATGCAGCACTAATGTTGATTCTGAAAGGTTCATATATTTAACATTACCAGAGAGTAAATCAGTGACTTTTAGTAAATTAGTTAAAGATGCAAATCACAACATGGAATGTTCTCAATGTAAATCAGAAATGTTATCAACGTTATTTTTAAAGAAATATGGACAGTATGTAATTTTAATGATGCAACGTTGTAGAGCTGATGGAACAAAATTGGACACTTTAATAAAGAAGTTTACAGGAAATCAATTATTAATATCAGGAAAAACTTTTGTTGCAGTTGCAATAATTTTCCATGATGGACCTTCTATAACTTCTGGTCATTACACAGTTTATCTAAAATGTGAAAAAGGCTGGACACTGTGTAATGATTCACAATTGATTTTCAAGCAACGTTTGCCTGCAGAATTACCAAATTCCTACTTAGTTTTTCTAAAACCAAAATTTTAGATACAAATTGCAGCATCTGAAGAAACCATTATTTCGATTTTATAGGATTACCATTGGATATTTCACCAAAAAAGAATTTAAAAATTACCATTTGGCCTCATGGAAAGGTAACTGTTTCTATTGTGGACTTCTTTGACAGATATTATTTTGGTGTATGTGCTTAAGCAACAAGATTTACAGACGTTATTTATTGCAAATAGTTATTGTTCTTAGATGATATTTTTAATATATATGTTACATTTCTATCAAGGTATGTTTTACTGAGGAGAGATTCAGGGCTTTTTTTAAACAATCTTTCAGATTGTTAATTTTTTTGCCCGCTGTTAAGTGATGAATGCAATTGATTTCACAATTTGCAGTGAATTTCAATATATTCTGAAAACAGCAAAAAAAGGGCAAAAAATTACTTTGGTAAATATGAAAATATGTGTACTGTATTCTAAAATGTATTGTTAAATATTACTACTTTTTTTTTCTTTTTTTTCAGATCGAGAAAGAAAATTTAGGAAATGTAATCCTTTTTTCTAGCAATTAAAAAAAACAATTTATTTATAATTAAGTTATTTTGTTGGTCAGGTAAGTTTGAAATATCAGTATTTCTCACCCCTTCACTTTCATGCTCCCTTTTCTTCACTTCTCCTCACTCTGCTTTTCTAATTCCCCTTCTCTCTCTCTTCTTCCTTTACTGCTCTTTCTTAACTCCCTCACTCCTTCTATACTACTCCCCTAAGTTTACTGCCTCCATCACTACTTTTTCAACCATGTATCTCTCCCTATCTCCATGTGTCTCAGTCATTATAACTGCCTTACTCCTTCTCAGTTCCTTGCTCTCTGTCTCTGTTTCTGTCTCTCTCCCTTTGTCTGTCTTACCCTTAATTTGCTTAACATCTCTGGGGAAGATTAACAAGGCCTCTGTGCCACCACTACGTCACTTTTCATAACGTACTGGTGGCGCAGGGAGCTCCTCCATATTTACAAGGAGAGGAAAAGCCACCCTGCGTGACTTTTCCTCTCCACATAAATACAGCCACTTCACACGCAGCACTGTGCGTTGAAGGGGCGTTCCATGGGTGTTGTTGTGGGTGTTCCCACGCAACACACAAAGAACTAGACACATCTCCAGGTTTACGAGAAATCGTAACTCTGGAGATGCGTGTGAATGCTTTGCCACCCTAGAGGTGGTGTTGCGAGGCACAACGAGGAGAAATGTTTTTATTTCTCCTCGTTTTTTCCTCTCTTAGTGCGTACTCCATTCTACAGCACGCATTGAAAGAGGAAAAGGCCTCTTGTGATTGTTTTTGTGCAGGAAGGTGTCCCTTCCTGCACAAGAACAATCTCCCCACCACGCAGGCATCCTTGAACCATGATGCAAGGGAGCCTGCGCCGGCGCATGGCTGCAGTTTGTACGCCTGCGCAGGGGAAGCATAGAGAGGCGACAAAAAAATCGTATAAAAAATAGAATTAAAAATAAAGTTTAAGTGTTTGGATGTTGGTTGGCTCTAAAAAGAGCCATTGTGTTAATTGAGTGTTTTTTGGTACCTATAAGTAAGTATCGATGCAGAGTCTAAAGATCAAGAGGAAGACTCTGTTCCCTTCATCTGTGAAATGTACACCGTCTACTCTATAAATGCCTTGCCAATCCCCTCACTATTTCTTCTTATTTCGTGGGACAAGGAGCAGAACAGGTATCAATTTTAGTTGTAAATGGCAGAAGAGCACTCTACTTCAGGGAGTGAGGAGGACATCTGGATGCACTCAGAAGCATTGGTTCATAGTAGTTTCTCTTCCAGAATCTTCATACACCATAGCCACTCCCCTCACTATTTCTTCTTGTTACCTGGGACAAGGAGCTGAGCAGCAATCCATTTTAATTGAAAATGGTAGAACAGCAGTGTATTTCAGGGAGTGAGGAGGAGACCTGGATGCACTCTGAAGGTGTCTTTCAGTAGAATGACAAAATGAAAAGAAAGGTAGTTGTAAAATGGAGGCTTATATACTTTTTTTTTTTTAAAAAAAGAACTCATTGGCTGTTTCAGACCATTTTACAATAAAAACTAGGCTGTATGTTTAAATTTTTAAAAGCATGTTTTGTATTGGTCCAGAAAAATGTGTTCCCACAGAACATTACTTTGGATTTGCTGTTAGGTTTGAAAAGTTAAGCAATCTTGCTCTTTGGATTAGAAACATTATGTGCTGAACTTCTGACGTCTCTGCTCACACCAGTGTTCCATGATCTGTTGCTATGCTAGCAGGCAGAAGTCATGTTGGGGGTAGAAATCATTTGGAAAGGGTTAAAATTTGCAAAAAAAAGAAATGTGTGTTTCCATTTAAAAGAAAGGTGGAGAATGTGAAAAGGGGGCAGGGTACAGAGTTCCTGACCCCCTAGCTTTTGTCAGGGGGTCCCTGAAGGACCATCAAGGGTGAAAAAAACATTTTTATTTATTTTTTTAAATCGCAGGGTGTGCGTACCGTGCGCGCACGGTGCGGGCACGCCGGGAAAAAAACCATTAAAAAAATAGAATTAAAAATCAAATTTAAGTGTTTAGATGTTAGGTGGCTCTAAAAAGAGCCGTTGTGTTAATTGAGGGACAGAGGGAAAAAAAAACATGGCAAAAATTATAGGGTGCCGCACGTGTGCTGCTGTATCTTGCTCTCTATTAGGGGAATACTGGTGTCCCCATAAGAGAGAAGAGCATTGCACGCATTGCACCGTATATGCACCCTCTTAAACAGAGGGTGTATATCCAGAGGAACAGAAGCAGGTGAAGCTGCCGCCGCAGATGAAGTGCTCGGCTGAGCTGCCGATGATGTGCTCGGCTGAGCTGCTGCGGATGTGCTCGGCTGAGCTGCTGGAGGGTTTTCTCTAGCAGCTCGAGCATAAGCCACAGGATGTACATCTCTAACGTGCCTGATCATAGTGAAGATACTAAAAGAGTATTTCTTTTTAGGATCTCCTCTTGATAAGACACGATCACAAAGAGTGCAGGTGACTTTGGCAGCCTTCACTTTCTTCTGCCCCTGTGGAAATGTAAAAAATTCGCCATATAAAAGAGTCTTTCTGTTTCCTCTGTCTCTGTCTCACAAGGGTCTCCTGCTCACTCCCAGAAGATGACTGCTGCTCTGCCATTCTGAAGTACTGAAGTACTAGAAAAGCTGCTCAGCTCCTTCTCCCAGGGAATCAGAAGTAATAATGAGGGGAGTGGGTGTGGTGTTGGAAGTTTCTGGAACTGAAACTACTATAAACCAATGAAAAGTGTTGTTTCTTAATCACATGACCTGAAACTACTATAAACCAATGAAAAGTGCACGTACGCATGCAAGCACCGTGCGCGCACCGTACGCGTACCGTGCGCGTATGGTGCGCGCACGGTCAAAAAACCTTAAAAAAATATATATATATGTTTAGAGGTTAATAGAAGATATTAACTATGCTGTTCAACTATATCCAAAATAAAAATAAAAAGCTGAGCCATTCCATATTGCAGGATACAGTAAATCTATAATTATATACATAGGTAGCTTATTGTAAAATAAATAATTAAAAAATATAATAAAACATTCATAAATTAGTATTTAAAAAACCTTGCAAATTCACTAAAAAAAACATAGGTTTCACACACGTTATAGTTAGGAATTAGCATTTAAAAAACCTTGCAAAATCACTGAAAAAACCATAGGTTTCACACACGTTATAGTTAGGAATTAGCATTTAAAAAACCTTGCAAATTCACTGAAAAAAACATAGGTTTCACACACGTTATAGTTAGCTGGACATTTCACTCGAAAAAAAACATTGAAATTCCCCCGTTATAGTTAGTTCAGCTAACTATAACTCGCGCGCCCGCAATCCACTGCTGATGACGTCACATATTACATCACTCATGACATGGTCAGTGACATCACTGATGACATCACTGATGACATCTCAAATGACATCACTGATGACATTACTGGGTTGTTTCTATTCAAAAAGCGTTTTTTCTTTTCCCAATAACTTTGGCGCCGGTTGACGAATCTTCGCAGAATTTTCAAAACGTTGGTCCCGCTCCGGTCAGCTACTATCCCGAAAGTTTCAGGGTGATTCGACAAGCGGGGGCCGAGAAAAAAGGGGGGTCCCAAAACACGTTTTCTTCATGTTATTTCCCTTAGGAAACTTTAGACACGACTAAAGCCCACACTGCTGAACGGAATTACACCAAATTTGGCAAAAAGGTAGCCGTTGGTCCAGAAAGAGACCTTTCTTTAATGGTGTGAATCCGTTCCGTAGTTGCTGAGAAATTAAAAAAATAAGAGTCAAAAAATCAATTTTTCATAGGAAACTTTATGCAAGGATACAGCCGAAACTACTGAACGGATTTACCCCAAATTTGGCAAGAAAGGTACTGCGTAGCTCAGAAAGCGACCTTTTCAAAAATGGTGTAAATCCGTTCAGTAGTTTCTGAGAAAATCTAAAATAAAGTTTCGATATTTAGAGCCACGGAGGATCCGTGCACCCTCCTGATCACGAGCTGCATTCTAATTGGCTGTCAACACTTCAAACGAGGAAGTCATCTTGTGTAGAACCGAGGCACAAGAAATCAGTAAAACAAATGCGAAAAACAAGAAAAGGGGGCAGGGTAGAAACACCCTGACCCCCTTAGCCTGCTTAGGGGGTCCCACACGGACACTCAGGGCCAAAAAAACATTTATTTTAAAACACGCGGGATGCGCTTCGTTATTAATTAGCCCCTGGGTGGGCCAAGTCCCGGGGGCATGTAAAAAAATGTGTGGGGAATCCCAATCCCCCCCAAAATGCCCCATGGACAGCCACCCCCGGGGCTTTGCACAAATATTTGTGTGGGGCACATGGCCCCCCCACAACCCCGGGACCGCCACCCCCTGGGGCTTTTATTTTTTATGTGTGGGGGGCCTCCAAGCACCAGGGACCGCCACACCCGGGGCTTTCATGAATAAGTTCGTGGGGGGCACATGGCCCCCACTGCCCCGGGGACCGCCACCCCCAGGGCTCTTATTTTTTTAGTAAATACCTGTATTGGGGGTGTTCGAGCCCCCCCCAAGCCCCGGGGACAGCCACCTCCCCGGGGCTCTAATTATGCAAATTTGGGGGTCCGTGATGGACCCCCAAGCCCCGGGGACCCTCACCTACCCGGGGCTTTGCCAATGGTGGGAGGGGGGCAGCGCGGCCCCCCTCCTGCAGCCTGTGATGGCCCTGGGGACTGCCACCCCCCAGGGCCGGCTCCTGCAGTCTCCCGGGGTGCTCACCCCGGGACACTGCTGTTTGCAAACTCTGCTTTGCTTCATTGAAGCGAGAGCAGGGAAACCTGCTCTCGGTTCAATGAAGCAAAGCAGAATTGCTTTTCCACATGGGGAGCTGCATGTCAGCAGCTCCCCATGTGGAAAAGCAATGCTGGCTCCCGCAGGACACGGTGAGCCGGCTAGACCATGGGGGCATTGGGGCTACCCCCACGGTCCCCAACGGAGAGGGTCAGCCCCGGGGGACGGGATCCCCGGGGATAGAAGTGGCCTGGGAGGGGGGCCACATGGCCCCTTCCCCAAAAAAAACACACAAAAAACGAGGCAGAGCCCCGGGTGATGGGGTCCCCGGGGCAAAGAGAAGCCTCAGGAGGGGGCCATGCAGCCCCCCTCCTTTGTAAAAATTAATAAAATAAAGTGGCCATGCCCTGGTGAATGGGGTCCTCAGGGCCGAAAATGGCCCCGGGAGGGGGGGGCCCACACGGCCCCCTTCCCGATTAAAAAAAAAGAAATTAGGGGTCAGGCCCTGGGGGATGAGGTCCCCAGGGTTCAAAAAACCAGGTAAGGAAGGGGGGCCACACAGCCCCCCTTCTATAAATGATTTTGTTTTTAAAAGCCGGTATCTCGCCAAAGGCACCGCCCCCTCCCACTAACACTATGCAAACGTGCCCTGTGGCGCGTTTTAAGCTGAGGAATTAATTCCCCTACAAACTTGAGGTTCCCGGGGGGCAAACTAGCCCACCAGGTACCTCCAGTTAGTGCCACAGATGGTCTGAGGACACGCCCCTTTTTACACCTCTCTGCAATGCAGCTCTGTGGCGCTTACTGGAGGTACCTGGTGGGCTAGTTGGACCACAGGGACCCTCAGGATTCAAGGGGACTTTATCCCCCAACTTAAAGTGCACTACGGGGCACGTTTGCACCGTGGTGAAGGGAGGGGGCGGGGCCTGAGGTGACATGTGTGCAAACGCGCCCTGTGGCGCATTTTAAGTTGAGGGATTAAATCCTCTTCAATCTTCAGGGTCCCTGGGGTCCAACTAGCTCACCAGGTGCCTCCAGTAAGCGCCACAGAGCTCCATTGCAGAGAGGTGGAAAAAGGGGCGTGGCCTGGGCCACCTCTCTGCAACGCAGCTCTGTGGCGCTTACTGAAGGAACTTGGTGGGCTAGTTGGCCCCCAGGGACACTCAGGATTGAATAAGAATTAATTCCCCAACTTAAAACGCGCCACAGGGCGTGTTTGCACACATTTCACCTCAGGCCCCGCCCCCTCCCTTCATGTTAGACCCGGCCTTGTGGCATGGCCATCCCTGACCCCTAGCCACACCCCCTGACCCGTACACCTCATTCAGTCCCTCAGTACACGGCCTAGCCGGTCCTGCCCGCCAGGACCCACACACACCCGACCCGGACTTCCCTGTCCGTGCCCTCCATCTTCCCAGCACCACAGGGCCCGCGTGCCCACTTCATGCACCTACGATGGCCGCCTGGCCCCAGAACAACCCAGGCCTAGAGTTGCCGCCCCGGCTGGGGAACATCGCGCTCCCATGGAGTGACAGAGGGAGGAGCAGTTTCCCTCGCACCTCTGGCCTCCCCTCGGGAGATGGGTTTCGATCGGCCCTCCGGCCTCCCTGAGGGCTGGCTCCACGCCTGCTGGGTGTCTGGGACTCCTCCCGACCCGGCCCTGAAAGGATCAAAGGACAACATGGCAGGAAACTCCAACAAGCGTCCCCCAGGCGCTAAGACCCCTGCCTACCCGGACCCCGGACATCAAAGAGGAGTTGACCTATAACAAGGGGTGCTCTGGGACTATCTGGGAGATTCGACTCTGGAACGACGAGAGCCCTGCTGACGTGGTCGCGGCTCCCTTGCAACCTTGGAACCTCTGAGCCCTGCTGAGTGACTCGCGGCTCCCCTGAAGATCGTAAGACCTCCGAACTTGTGCTTGAGCCCTGCTGAGTGACTCGCGGCTCCCCTGAAGATCGTAAGACCTCCAAACTTGTGCTTGAGCCCTGCTGAGTGACTCGCGGCTCCCCTGAAGATCGTAAGACCTCCGAACTTGTGCTTGAGCCCTGCTGAGTGACTCGCGGCTCCCCTGAAGATCGTAAGACCTCCGACCTTGTGCTTGAGCCCTGCTGAGTGACTCACGGCTCCTAACGACTCCCTCGGTCCGGCTGGACCGCAGCGTATCCCCCAGCTCGAGGATTGTGAGCTGTGCGTTGGGTACGCCATGCATTGATCCGGATCCCCAAAGACTGTCCCGCTACCCCCTTTCCCCACAGAGACTCTCTGAGCCCGTGCTCTATTTGTACATATCCACCTTGGTGATCATAAAGATCCGACGAAGCTGAGTAGATAAAAGATCTGTTTCCAAGAACCTACCGTGTGGTGTCTCTTTATCATGTGGTGCCGTGTGTGCGATCCTAGATACGAGACTCTTCCCCTGAGGAGTCTCCCACCAGTGCCCGGCTACGTTACCCCGAGGGTAGGTCTCAGGGTGTTCAGGTAACCTCCCTGTCTTCCCTGGGGTCGCCTTCTAACATTGGTGGCAGCGGTGGGATTCGGGCCCATCATCTAGAGATCGTACGTAAGCGGCTGATGCACTACCGGCAAAGACGGCAGAAGAAAACGCCATGAGTCTCACAGAAACCAACGCGAGTGCTGTGTTCCAGGCGGAACAACTGGAAGAGTACACGCACAAAGAACTGAAGCAATTCTGCAAAGAACTAAAAATCGCTACCACTGGTCTCAACACCAAAGAAGATATGCAGAAGTTACTGAAAGCTTGGGTGGAATCCGGAGCCCCCCGCCCAGAAGGAGCGGTGGAGCTCCACGACGAAGCTGGACTCTCCCCAAGAGAAAGCAGCAGCAACCAGGTACGAAGCTTCATACCAGACTGGGGTCTATCCCCGGAAGAACTCGCAGACAGAGAGAGAAGTCGAAATCACGAACTCGAACTGGCCAAACTGAAAATTGAGGGCTAGTTGAAATTAGCTGAGAAGAAGCTAGCAGTGGAACAGATGCGAGTACAAGGCGAACTGGAAGAGAAGAAACTCCAACGAGAGCACGAAGGAGCTTGAAAGAAATCGAGCTCAAGGCAAGGAGCGAAGAAGCTCGAGCCCCGGAGAACCGGGGGGCGCCACCACCGGCGGAACAGAAGGTCCACATCCCCAAAGATGTGGTCAAGGGATATTACAAAAACGATGACATCCAACAATGGTTCAAGGCCTACGAGGTCGCCATGACCTCCCACCGAGTCCCGCAGAAAGATTGGGGGGCCGGGTTGTGGGGCTGATTTTTGAGCGAGGGGAGAGACACCCTGCTCAACCTACCATCCTCCATGCAGACCTCCTACAGCCACATGAAGGAGGCCCTCCTCACAAGGTACGGCCTCACCCCGGAGATGTACCGCCAGCGGTTCCGGGACTGCAGGAAGATCCCCGGCACTACGTGGGTGGAGTATGTGAACTTTTTCAGCCATGCATTCGACGGGTGGATTAAGGGCAGCAAAGTAACCACCCTGGACGAACTAACCGACCTTATGTTATGGGAACACCTGGCGGCGAACTGCTTTGTGGAGATACGCCAGCATCTGCTCTACAGCAAGCTCACGGATCTGAGGAAGCTGGCTGTCGAGGCGGATCGCTGGACCAACACCCGGGTCTCCCGGGGCCCTGTAGGAGAATACCCCCGAGCTAGTCAGGGACCACCCCGCCAGAGAGGTGGGGGGAACCAGGGAGGGCAGAGGGAATCCCAGTCCAGTCCTCCGAAAAAGCAACCTCCGCACTTCCCGTCACCCCCACCTGCTGTATCCGGTCCACCCGTGAGACGGGGGCACCGGGCGACCATCACTTGTTTCTGTTGGCAGAAGCCCAGGCATTACGCCAATGACCCCGAATGCCCCATGGCCCTGCGCGTCCCCACTACAGCCCCCCCAGCCAGACAGATAGCCAATGTAGCCCTAGGGGAGGAGATTGAGGAGACCGTAGAATGGGAACCCGCCGCCATGGCCTTGGTATCATTAGGAGACAGAGAAATGGTCCCTGGGAGCCTCCTGCCCTCCAACACGAAGAAATACGGGCAGCTAGTGACGATCAATGGCCAACAGGTAGAGGCCCTTCGTGACACCGGGGCGAGCATCACCGGTGTCCTCAGCCACTTAGTCCACGAAGACCAGATCCTCCCCAATATATTTTGCCCTGTAATTGCAGCTGACAACACAGAGAGTCTCTATAAGGTAGCCCTGGTGCCTTTTGAATGGGGCGGAGTGGTCGGTAAATTGAAAGTAGCAGTAAGAACCTCCCAGCCGGTCGACTGTCTCCTGGGGAACGACCTGGAAAGTTGCCCCTGGCAGCAAGTCGAGCGCAAGGCCCACCTAGGGATGATGGGTCTCCCCGAGTGGGTGTGCGCCACCACCCGATCTATGGCGGCCCGACTGCCCCCCCTTGGGGAAGTCGAGGACGCACCTGCCAACGAGGACAGGATTGTCCCAGCCGAGGTCCCCCACATCTCCCCACGTGGAGAATCTGTCGTCAGCGACGAACCCCTACTGTCCGACCCCGCACAGATCGCAGAGTTAGGCGATCTGCCCGAGTTGGCCCAGTGGCGCCACCAGGGGGGCCCCTCCTGAGAGGAGTTCTGCCAGGAGCAAGCTACCTGTCCCTCCCTGGTTGGACCCCGGCAGCAAGCAGAGGCCCAAGCCGCGGGCGACCAATCTGGAACACACCGGCTATATTGGGAAAATGACCTTTTGTACAGCGAGCAGAAGTCGGTGGAGCTAGGATCAGGCCGGGTGCTGGTGGTACCCCTACGCTTCCGAGACTTCCTCCTGGGCTTGGCCCACGATGTCCCCCTCGCAGGCCACTTGGGCCAAGACAAAACCTACAGTCGTCCAGTGACTCACTTTTACTGGCCTAAAATGAAAGCAGATGTAGAAACCCACGGCAAGTCCTGTCCCACGTGCCAGGCTAGTGGGATAAGTGGAGGAAAGCACAAGGCTCCCCTCCAACCCTTCCCTGTCATCAATACCCCGTTCGAACGGGTCGGGATGGACATCGTGGGGCCCCTGGACCCCCAACCTCACAAGGTCACCGCTTCATCCTCGTCCTAGTGGACCATGCCACCCGATACCCGGAGGCCATTCCCCTACGCACCATCACCACCCCCGTGGTGGGCCGGGCGTTGATGGGGATCTTTTCCCGTGCGGGTTTTCCCCGCGAGGTCGTAAGAGATCGCGGGACGAACTTTATCTCCAAATACATGACGTCCCTGTGGCAACAATGTGGCGTGTCCTATAAGTTCACCACACCGTACCAACCCCAAGGAAATGGCCTAGTAGAACGGTTTATCTGGACTCTGAAGGGGATGATTGCGGGCCTGGAAGAGCCCCTCTGGCGCAAGTGGGACGTCCTGCTCCCCTGCCTTTTGTTCGCCTACCGGGAAGTTCCCCAGAAATCCTTGGGGTTCAGCCCCTTTGAGTTACTCTACGGGCCCCCAGTCTGGGGGCCCCTCAGCCTGGTCAAGGAAGGGTGGGAGGCGGCGCCCCGAGGCCCCCCCCAAGATGTGTTCCAATACGTTCTGACCCTCCGAAACCAGACTAAGAAGTTTCGAGAAATGGCCGAGGCCAACCTGGAGGCGAGCCAGGAAGAAATGAAGCGCTGGTACAACCAGAATGCAGGTATGGGTCATGGCCCCCGTGAAACCTTGCGCCCTCCAGGATAAATGGACCGGGCCCTTCAAAGTTGTTGAGCGGAAGAGCCAGGTCACGTACTTGGTGGACGTCCAGTCACCTCGGGACCCCCTTCGGGTCCTTCACGTGAACCGCCTCAAGCCCCACTTCGTGCGGACGGAGCTGAGTCTGCTGCTGGCCACCGATGACGGGGCCGAGGAGGAGTCAGATCCCCTCCCTGACCTCCTGTGTACCAAGGAGAAGGATGGCTCCGTGGAAGGAGTGAACCTTTCTCCATCCCTCACTTCCCAGCAACGCGAGGACTGCCGCCAGCTCTTAGAGCAGTTCTCCGACTTATTCTCTCTCGTCCCCAAAGTCACCGACTGGTGTGTTCATGACGTGGACACCGGAGACAGCCCGCTGGTGAAGCAACGAGCCTACCGAGTCCCTGATCGAGTCCGGTCCTGCATTCAGGCCGAGGTCTCGAAGATGTTGACCTTGGGGGTGATCGAACCCACAGACAGCCCCTGGGCCAGCCCCATGGTACTGGTCCCGAAAGCAGCGGCCCCCGGTGTCGCCCCAGAACTCCGATTCTGTGTGGACTACCAGGGACTCAATGAAGTCACCCGAGCCGACGCTCACCCCATTCCCCGAGCAGACGAGCTCATTGACCGTCTCGGGTCGGCTCATTTCCTTAGCACATTCGATCTAACCTGCGGGTACTGGCAAATTGCGCTCACAGAAGGAGCCAAGGATGGGCACTATCGCTTTCGCGTGATGCCCTTTGGGAGGAAAAATGCCCCGGCCACCTTCCAGCGACTGGAAAATAGAGTCCTGGCCGGGCTAGAACAGTTCAGCGCCGCATATCTAGACGATATCGCGGTTTTCAGTTCCGAATGGAGTGAGCACCTCCAGCACCTCCAGAGGGTGCTAACGGCCCTGCGCCAGGCAGGCCTCACAGTAAAAGCCAGCAAGAGTCAGATTGGGCAAGGTTGGGTGGTCTACCTAGGGCACCGAGTCGGAAGCGGGCAGGTCGCCCCTCTGCAGCCTAAGATCGACGCCATCCTAGCCTGGGAACCACCCACTACCCAAACGGAGGTCCGAGCCTTTTTGGGCCTCACCGGCTACTACCGGAGATTCATCCGGGGGTACGGCAGCCTTGTCGGTCCCCTCACGGAACTCACGTCCAAGAAACAGCCCAAGTGGACCTCTGCCTGCCAAGAGGCGTTCGATGCCCTGAAAGCGGCCATGTGTACTGCCCCCGTGCTCCAGGCCCCCGACTACTCCAAGGAGTTTGTGGTACAAACTGATGCCTCCGAGCATGGCATTGGGGCAGTCCTGTCACAGGTGAATGACCAAGGCCTAGACCAGCCCGTAGCCTTCCTCAGCTGAAGGCTGTTACCCAGAGAACAGAAATGGAGCACCATTGAGCGTGAGGCGTTCGCCATAGTCTGGGCCCTCAAGAAATTACGACCCTATCTGTTCGGCACCCATTTCAAAGTCCAAACCGACCATCGCCCCCTGCGATGGCTCATGCAGATGCGAGGGGAAAACCTCAAACTATTGCGGTGGTCAATCTCCCTCCAGGGGATGGATTTCACCGTAGAGCACCACCCTGGTACTGACCACGCCAACGCTGATGGCCTCTCCCGGTTCTTCCGCCTCAGCGAAGAGAACCCCCAAGAGGATGGGTAGTTCTCTCCGGCTTTCAGCTGGGGGGGACGCGTGTTAGACCCGGCCTTGTGGCATGGCCATCCCTGACCCCTAGCCACACCCCCTGACCCGTACACCTCATTCAGTCCCTCAGTACACGGCCTAGCCGGTCCTGCCCCCCAGGACCCACACACACCCGACCCGGACTTCCCTGTCCGTGCCCTCCATCTTCCCAGCACCACAGGGCCCGCGTGCCCACTTCATGCACCTACGATGGCCAGCCGGCCCCAGCACATTCCAGGCTTAGAGGTGCCGCCCCGGCTGGGGAACATCGCGCTCCCATGGAGTGAGAGAGGGAGGAGCAGTTTCCCTCGCACCTCTGGCCTCCCCTCGGGAGATGGGTTTCGATCGGCCCTCCGGCCTCCCTGAGGGCTGGCTCCACGCCTGCTGGGTGTCTGGGACTCCTCTCGACCCGGCCCTGAAAGGATCAAAGGACAACATGGCAGGAAACTCCAACGAGCGGCCCCCAGGCGCTAAGACCCCTGCCTACACGGACCCCGGACATCAAAGAGGAGTTGACCTATAACAATGGGTGCTCTGGGACTATCTGGGAGATTCGACTCTGGAACGACGAGAGCCCTGCTGACGTGGTCGCGGCTCCCTTGCAACCTTGGAACCTCTGAGCCCTGCTGAGTGACTCGCGGCTCCCCTAAAGATCGTAAGACCTCCGAACTTGTGCTTGAGCCCTGCTGAGTGACTCACGGCTCCCCTGAAGATCGTAAGACCTCCAAACTTGTGCTTGAGCCCTGCTGAGTGACTCGCGGCTCCCCTGAAGATCGTAAGACCTCCGACCTTGTGCTTGAGCCCTGCTGAGTGACTCGCGGCTCCTAACGACTCCCTCGATCCGGCTGGACCGCAGCGTATCCCCCAGCTCAAGGATTGTGAGCTGTGCGTTGGGTATGCCCTGCATTGATCCGGATCCCCAAAGACTGTCCTGCTACCCCCTTTCCCCACCGAGACTCTCTGAGCCCGTGCTCTATTTGTACATATCCACCTTGGTGATCATAAAGATCCGACGAAGCTGAGTAGATAAAAGATCTGTTCCTAAGAACCTACCGTGTGGTGTCTCTTTGTCGTGTGGTGCCGTGTGTGCGATCCTAGATACGAGACTCTTCCCCTGAGGAGTCTCCCGCCAGTTCCCGGCTACGTTACCCCGAGGGTAGGTCTCAGGGTGTTCAGGTAACCTCCCTGTCTCCCCTGGGGTCGCCTTCTAACACTTCACCACTGTGCAAACGCGCCCGTGGCACGTTTTAAGTTGGGGGATTAATTCCCCTTGAATACTAAGAGTCCCTGGGGGCCAACTAGCCCACCAGGTACCTCCATTATGCGCCAGGGAGCTGCGTTGCAGAGAGGTGGTCCAGGCCATGCCCCTTTTTACACCTCTCAGCAACGCAGCTCTGTGGCGCTTACTGGAGGTACCTGGTGGACTAGTTGGACACCAGGGAACCTCAGGATTCAAGGGGACTTAATCCCCCAACTTAAAATGTGCCACTGGGCGTGTTTCCGCAGTGGTGAAGGGGGGGGCCGGGCCTGGGGTGATGTATGCAAACACACCCTGTGGTGCATTTTAAGTTGGGGAATTAATTCCCCTTCAATCCTGAGGGTCCCTGGGAGCCAGCTAGCCCACCAGGTACCTCCAGTAAGTGCCAGAGGCCTGCGTTGCAGAGAGGTGGTCCAGACCACACCCCTTTTTACACTTCTCTGCAATGCAGTGCAGTGGAGGTACCTGGTGGGGTTGCTGGCCCCCAAGGACACTCAGGATTAAAGAGGAATTAATTCCCCAACTTAAAACGTGCCACAGGGCGTGTTTGCACACATGTCACCTCAGGCCCCCCCCTCCCTTCACCACTATGCAAACGCGCCCCGTAGCGCATTTTAAGAGGTAGTTTTAATCCCCCTGCCCTAGTATATACTAGGGCCTTACAGAGGAGGTCATGATAATCAAGGGGTACTCCAACGCATAGTGTTCCCTAGTGTATGTAGGTGTTTTCACTGCATTCTAAGTGTTTTTTAGCATAGCACTGGCTCTAGGCCTGGTTAGTCAGAATCAGTTACCACCAGTACCCATCTGAAAAAGTTGTGGGCACAGGATGATTTTGCAACAAGGCTTCTTTCTGCTCCTCTGTTGGTTCTTTCTGCACATGTCTTGCTTCTTCCTGCACTTTTCTTCGTCTTTGTGGACTTCAGTTGCTTCTTTCGGCATTTCTTCTGCTTCTTTCTGTGCTTGTTTCTTCTTTCTTCACATGTCCTATATCTGTAGGCATAGTTAGAAACTAGCATTTGAAAAACCTTTGAAATTCACTGAAAAAAACATAGGTTTCAGGCATGCTATAGTAAGAAATTAGCATTTAAAAACCTTAGAAATTAACTGAAAAAACCATAGGTTTTAGGGAAAGTTATAGTTAGTTGGACATTTCATTCGTACAAAACCATAGAAATTCCCCCGTTATAGTTAGTTCAGCTAACTATAACTCGCGCCCCCGCAATGCACTAATGATGACGTCACATATTACATCACTCATGACATGGTCAGTGACATCACTGATAACATCACTGATGACATCTCAATGACATCACTGATGACATCATCCATTTGATGATTTGATGCATCTTCTCACACCCTAATATAACCTTTAATACACCCACTCTAAATTACAGACTGCCATTCTCAAAACCATAGACACTCCAACAGCAATAACTACATACACACTCACTGATTCTTAGGTTTACACACACATCCACTCACTCACCCGTACAGTCACTCATACTTATGGTCACTCAGTACAGGACTATCATATGCACTCATACACCTATATAAACACTCACACACCACCACTCATCCATAGAGGTACTCACACACCTAGTCAGTCATGCAAATAATTAATCACACTGCCATTTACTCACCTATACAGTTATAAAAACACCAGCTCAATCACTCATACAAATACTAGCACATACTTACGCTCTTATACAATCACTGATACACGCACACACTCATCCATACATCCACTCTCACAATCAAACACTATCACTTATAGCCATTTATATACTCCAACACACATATATACTGCTTTTCACATATGTAGTTACTCACACATGTACCACTGAGATATACATTCACTCACTAACACACCCATACACACACTCACCCACCCATACAGTCCATCACAGATACACTCTTGAAACCATGAACCGACTGAATCACCCACTCACACATCTATACACAGTCACACACACCCCACCCACATAAACACTCAGACACCCATACAGATACTTAGACAACCAATCAATAACCCATATAGACACTCATGTAGCTATTCACAAATCCATGTAGTCGCTTACACACCCACAGACAGACGGATACAGACATTCACACAGTTTAGTCACTAACCCATGCATTCAGTATGATACGTTTAATCACTCACTTATAGAGTCAGTCACGCACCTACTAAAACATCCATTCAGACACTTATACACCCATTCATTCCCAAAATGCATTTTCCCCATGCCAAAGGTGTGCTAACAGCAAGCCTTCTGGATGTCTAGGGACACTGCATGGTTCAGAATTAATCCTGCAGGTGAGAGACTGGAGTTTTATATTAAATTGGCAGCAAAATGTGTTCATAAACCCAGATAGTGACGTAAAATGTAGAAGAAATAGGGCCTAGATTTGCTAAGGATTTGCAAGTCCTTTACTGGTATTTACAAAATCACGCTAGGGGGGATTTGCGCTGCCTTGTGTGACTTTGGAAAGAAAAGTAACGCTGCACAGCGGTTTGTGCTGCATTAAATTACATTTGGTTGTGGTAGGCTTTCCATGGGTAGAGCATGGGCGTTCCCATGCATCCACCCCTAGAACGTGAGCAAGCCAAAATTTACTAAAAGCTGTAAACTTGGGATTGCATTAAAGCGCAGCACCTACCACTGAGAGGTGCAACAGAAGAAATAGCTTTATTTCTACTTGGTATTTCCATTTTCATGCATGATGCTTTCTGCAGCACATATCATAGGAGGACTGAGCCTCTAAGAAATGTTGTTGTGCATTAAGGTATCACTCACTGCACAAAAGCAATTCTTGCCATGATACATGTACCCTTCAACTATGGGGCACATAGTGCACCAGCACAAGGACAGAGCATAAATTCTCCATAGCATTGTAAATATTGAACTTTCCTGCTGTCTTTCACACCATGCAGCACAGCTTGTTCCCTTGCTGCGCTGCATTGAGAAACCTCTTCTACCATGGTTGACTTAGTTGTCCTCCCAAAGATAGCAGGGTATGGATAAGATAACATCTGCACAAATGAAACCCAGATCACCGTTGTAGTTATGATATCTGAGAAATCCATGTAAAACATAAGATATTGACGTCCTCTTCCTAATGGAAACATGGTGGAGCATAAAACATTTGGTGAGTATATTTATGATTTGTTGGTTTTAAATGCTAATTTCTGAATCATTAACGAAGGAGAGCAAGATACCCTGTCATCATTTATAAAACGTGAGCCTAAATTATTATTTTGCATTGCAGCAAGGAGATAATGAAAACCTCTAAGTCTCTGAGACATAAATGCAGGATTTTGGCTAGTATTAAAGAATGCACCCTCTTAGTATATTGAATCTCCTACAGCAGATAAAGCATTTATTGAGCACTTCATTGACGTCTCTTCAGGACAAATATCAAAAAATGTGTACATTGTTATATATGGAATTTTAATTTGTAGGCTGAACATGTTTAAAGGTCACAGTCAGTGAAATTACTGTTCAACTCGAAGAACAATGCTTTTAATTAAAGGGGAATTGGTGATTCTATTCAAACAAAGAGACCATAGCTTTTTGTGCAGTATGAGGAAATAATGGTGAGAAGCTGACTATTAACTGATACAATTTATTCTAGGATTTGTTGTAAATTTATCCACACAAGAGTGTCACAAGGAGCTGTTCAAAGACAGTGGAATCTACAAAAACAGTATCTGTTGAAAAGAGCATTGCAGGAGAATCTAGGGCTACCCCATAACTTTAAAGAGGTCTTGCTATTATTGAAGCCAGAGGTCCCTAACCTATGGTCCATGGGATCTGTGGCACATTACCAGGGCGTCCCAAGGTCCGCAGGTCTGGAGTGCCTAGGCAAAGAAATTGAAGGTATTGGGAGTGAATGACCCCTGCACTCTCACATCACACAAATATTGGGAATGACAGCGCAGTGGCGGCTAGACTAAAATAAATTCAGGCCAATTACTATTCAGTTTTATGTGTAAGATGCAGGATGATAACCCTTATTTTATTATCCTGCCTTAGTTCCCATGACAGTGCTGATATTAAGTTGTGTGTGCAATGGACAAATCTCAAAAAAGCTTGGGCAGGATGGCACTTTTCTAGTTCACATGGGGTGCTGCAGTGACACTCGTCCTCCTTTGGAGACCTTTTGTCTCAAACAAGTAAGTGTTTGGATATGAGTAAATTGTGGGGGTATTGGTAAAATATATAGCACCAATGAACTGTTTGTTCAGAATGCAACACTCAACTGTTAGGTGTTTGTGCATTGTAGCAGTAGAGGTTTGCGAGAAACATGGAACATAGTCCGTGTTTGCTGTGGAGCACGATTCCTTGGGTGAAGCTTCATGCTGCATAAAACTGCCCAAAATAAAATGTTGGCCAGTGTGGTTTGATCAGATCAATGGAAATGAATCTGCTTTCTTTCTTGCCAACAAGAGGTGGAAGAAGAACTGTTCTTGTTCCTTTGACAGCCAGGACTGTCGTACTTTGCAATTTGGGACCGCGTAGGAGGCAGGGCCCTACCCCTGTCTATCCCGGTATTAGTGAACCGCGAATGGTTAATGCGGTATGTACAAGTGCTTTGTGTAACGTTTTAGCTATGAATGCACTGTGTATACGTTATTATAAATCACTACGTGGGTTCCATCTTAGAGCGATGGCCATCTTATGGTTGCCCTCACATAGGCTACATATCATGAAGCAAATACGGGCCTTTTAGAGCACATGTGCCTTCCTTTGACTTTTCTGTGACCTGGGCAGCTTGGCTCCGCTGCCCCAGGTCAGTCCGGTCTCACGAGCTCCCCGTCCTCTGGCCACCTGTGATTAGCATCAGGGCTTGACACACCATAAAGCCTTTACATTAAACACGAGCCTCCAGCTAATCTCTTTCACACCTGACTGTTCCTGCTTTATGGCTTCTTTTCCAAACAGGAGATGCTCATGTTTATTGGGGCCTATCGATATCTGATGTGGGATCTGAGCCTTGCTGGGTAAATAATTGCGGGCTGGCTTAACTGGAATGTGGGATGGTCACCATGACTCTGCCTTTTCGTTTGTAATGTATACCTTTATATGGCCATATCGTAAACCAAGGAATGTGTGCCTGAAGCAGGATATTTTGTATTTAAGGAGAAGCCCGTTTCTGTAACTTTTAGCAGTCTCCTGAGAACATACACGCTGTTGTACTTCTAGGATACCTGTAATTGGTCTGCAGCCAATAAACTGATCTTTGACTTCACCCAGAAGACTCTGTGTTTCTGTAGGTCTGAAACAGGAAGAACCCGAAGTCATAGGGTGTGTTCCCCTGCACCGCTGGGCTTAAAATTCCCAGTACTTCAGTTGGCGCCCAACTCAGCGCGATTTCAGCAGTACCGGTCCAAGCCAGAGGTTCGTGAGGAGCTTCGTGTGGAAATTCTGGAGGAAGGCCGCCACTTCATCGACCCCTGCATGTCGACGTGGTCCGAAAGTCTTTTCTGCGAGGTTCTCCGCGTCCCGACGGCTACGAAGGACTGCTGCCCTGATTAATCGCCCTGTTTTGGACCCTTGACGATTTTGGTAGAGCGAAACAATCGAGAGAGTCTTCTGGTGACGCCATTGATCATCGATATTCAGTTAAGTATAAGTGGAGCGTCTTCCAGTTTGAATTTGGTATCCTTCGGGATTATTTTGATTTGGAGTTTGCAAACGCCAAAGCCAGAGGACTCGTGTATTCACGAGACTATCGTTATCGATAATCCTTTGAAGTTTGGAACTATACTAGTGAGCAAAGATGCCTGGTGCTAGTGTATTTGGAAGATTGTTTTGTTTGAGTTGTGGAAGGGATTTCCAGTTAGAGGATTCATGTCCGGTTCCTCCAATTGGAACTCCAACTTATGAGCTTTATGTAAAACATGGCGTGGGCCCCATTGCATATAATGAAGTATGGATCCGATACACCAGAAAGGACGGTGTTTTAAAATGGCCCCAAAATGGTAGTTTCGATACAGATATCTTAGATAATTTGGAAGTGAAATTGTTTAAAAAGAAAGCCCGGCCGGCGATGTTTGATTCTTTCCGCCTATGGCGAAAGGAAGCCAAACAGAAGGAAATTAAGCTAGCGAAAAGAAATAAGAGAGAAAGAAGTATGTCAGTTATGCAAGCAGCTGTGCAATTTAAAGATAATGAGGAGGAACAAATGAATGAGCAATTACATAGACAGCGCAAACTAGGGATCGATAAATGTTACCCTGTTTTGTCACCCCTTGTGCAAGATGAGACAAAAGAGAAAGAGAAAGATTCCCTAATGTCCCATTTGCTAAGTTCGCCACCCCCGTATGCGCAAAATGCCACCGCGCCTCCACAGCTTGTAAATGTGCAGCCTCCAGTAAATATGCCGCAAGCCTTCCCGCAGCCGCCAGCTCCTCTTCAGCTGGCTCCTATCCCTGCAGGGCAGCCCTCTCAAGGGCCGCCAGTTTTGTTACCTGTTACCCCTGCGCTTCCTGCGACTTTACCTAGCACGCCAGCGGCTTCCCCTGGCGCTCCTTCTTACACTACCCAGGTACCTGTATCTGAATCTGTTTTTCTTCCCTCTGTTTATCCCCCCGTTCTCACCTCAACTTCTCCTTCGGCATGACAACGACTAGCTAATGTAGTTACTAGTTTAATGTCGCCTCTCTTTGGGTCATCGAGTGCGACTCCTGGTTTACAGCGTAAACAATTGCGTAGTCAGCTGCCTGGTCCCGACGAGAAAGAGGTGTTAGATCATCTGGCGCGTAGGTGGATTGGTTTCCCTTCACTCTATGATGTGGAATCTGTTGTTAACGTTTTTCACCAATGGGATGCCCCAAAGTAGAGGTATGTCTTTGATAAGATGTGTGAATTCCTCTGTGAGGAATTGGAGGATAATGGTGCAAACCCAAACCCACAGGAATTGTGTCGAGTGCGATTTGATTTTGAAAAAGGTACAATTGTGGGTCCCAATGTAGATAAAGCAGTTGCGACTTTCCTGTCCCTCAGAAAAAGGGATTGTCAGCAATCATTGTTCGAACAGGAATTCCCTGTGGGGAAGAAGGGAAAAGCGCGACAATACCCTATGAGAGAAGTCCCTCCGGTATGGAAAGAAGCCGTTGGTATTGCTGCTGCTCCAGCACATTTTCAGCGTGTTTGGGTGCATGTCCCTTGGAAGCGTTCTGAGGTCTTAGCGCTTAAACAGACATTGCCTGACCCCCGTAAAAACCCTACAGGTTATTATAAGGAGTTATCACAAACTGCAGAATCATGTGTAATGAATTTGGCTGACATAGATATGCTGTTTGGGAATGTTGTTCCACAGCCTTTATGGGGATCCATTCGTAATGTAGATCACGCTGCAGAATTGGGTAACACATGGGCTAATATCATTGCTGCAGATGCTGGCCAAGTTGGTGGCGCGAAACCTGATCCTTTAGTAGCAGAACTCCCTGGTAGAATTATTACCTACATGAAAACTATAATGCCTGCGACGCGCGTAAATTGGGATAAACTATCTGCGTGTAAGCAGAAGAAAGATGACACAGTGTCTGATTTCTTCACCAGGTTTGAAGAAACGTTTATCGACCACAGTGGTCAAGACATGAGCACTGAAGGTGGCCAACGGTTATTTGTTGATAAATTTGTGCAGAATCTACTTCCCGAGTTGTGTAAAAAATTAAAAGACTCAGAAAGTTCCTGGGCTGTTTCCTCTTCAGCGCAAATACTGGCTACTGCACAGTATTATGAGAATAGAGACAAAGATGAGAAGGATAGAACAGATAAGAAAACGAAAGAACTGAAAACAAAGGTCCTTTTACAGCAGGCCTATCCGCCACGTGGAGGACAGAATAATTATAGGCAAACACAAGGTATCTATCAGCAGCCCCAACAGTTTCAGAGTAATCAGCAAATGAATGGGTATTATCAACCACGAATCCCTGCAGGTCCCAACCAATGTTCATATTGCAAAGAGGAAGGTCATTTTAAATATAGTTGCCCTAAATTAATGCAGCGTAACAGTAATGCGTATGGCGCAAGAGGTAGAGGTGGTCAGCAAGCTTCTAGAGGCAGAGGGCGTGGAAATGTTCCCCAGAACGCGCGTTCTCTTCCGCCTCAAAATACCATAAATAGCTTTGATCAGCAAGCCAACGCGACTGGTAATACAGCTCAGTACTACAATAATGATTATTATGCAGAAGACGACAATGTAGAAGATAATGATTACTAGGACAGCCGTAGACAGAGAGAGGGAGTTGTTTCAGTGCCAGTGGATCAGAGCGGACCCTATGTTAAAGTAACTACAGCAAATGTAACAGAGCCTTTTCTGCTGGATACTGGTGCTGCAAAGAGTTCAATCATGCATTCAAAACTCCCTGGCGCGCCTTTGTCTGGCGAAATGAATGTTTCAGTAGGTTTTTCTGGCGCCCCTGTTAGGAACCCGATTTCTAGTCCTATGTCGCTTTCTGTTGGACCTTGTGAGCTAAAAGCACCCCTCATCCTAACGACAGGTTGTGGTGAAAATTTGCTAGGATTAGATTTGCTAAAAAGATTGCATGCAACGCTATATTGTTCTCCCTCAGGAGTACAACTTACATTAGGCAAGAAAGTGATTTCCCCGATGTATTTGTCTAAAAATGCAATTCCACCTGAATTGTCATCCCTTCCGGATGTCCTTTGGGCTACTGGTCCCAATGATGTGGGTCTTTTGGAAATACCGCCATATGTGGTCACTTTAAAAGCCAATGTCAGATTGCCACGTATTCCCCAGTACAAGATCTCCAATGAAGGTCAGAAAGCATTGTTAGCAATTGTCAGTGATTTGATTAAAAAGGATGTAATTGAAGAGACAAGAGGCAACGTTTGCAATAGTCCTGTTTTACATGTCTTAAAACGAACGGACCCTTCACAGCCACCTGTTTACAGATTTGTGATTGATCTTAGAGAAGTTAATAAGATTGTTGTGCCACAGTTTCCAGTTGTCCCTGATATAACTGCCTTGTTAACCATGATTCCAGCCTCCGCTGCATGTTTCTCAGTGATCGATTTAAAGAATGCTTTCTTTAGCATCCCAATTGCAGAGGAGAGCAGAGACATTTTTGGCTTTAGTTTAGGAGGTCGCAGCTTCCGCTTTAAACGCGCTCCCCAGGGCTACTGTGAAAGTCCATCAATATACAGTCAGGCTTTAAAAGCGCAGCTTGATGCACTTGTTTTACCCAGTGGCGCTATCCTTATTCAGTATGTTGACGATTTACTAATCGCCGCGGATACTGAAAAGATTTGCAAAAACGCTACCTTGTCATTGTTGCGTCATTTGTCTGCCTTCCATCACAAAGTGTCTCTCTCAAAGCTGCAATATTGTCGACAAGAAGTGACCTACTTAGGTCATCTCTTACCGAAGGAGGGAAGGAAACTGACCCCAGAAAGAATTCAAGCCCTTGCACAGTTGAGTGTGCCAAGAACACAGAGAGAAGTGCGTGCTTTCTTGGGCATTACTTCATACTGTAGGCATTGGATTCCTAATTTTTCCTTGTTGGCAAAACCTTTGTTAGCATTAACATGCAAAGACACACCGAATCCTATCCCATGGTCTGAAGAGTGTCAGAAAAGTTTTTTGGAATTGCGTAATGCATTATGTTCAGCTCCTGTGTTGGGTACCCCTGACTACAGCAAGCCTTTTACATTGTATGTTCATGAGAAAGATGGTTGCGCATTATCAGTGTTAACACAGCCTTTTGGCGACAGACCGCGTCCATGCGCATATTTTTCGTCAACCTTGGACCCGGTAGCGAGGGCATTGCCAAGTTGTCTGAGATCCACAGCCGCCGCAGCTATGTCTATTCGACAGTCTGCTGGCCTAGTAATTGATCATACATTGATTGTTATGGTTCCACATGCTGTGGACACATTGTTAAACAGGACCAAGACACAACACTTAACTAGTGCGCGATTATCTGGATATGAGCTGACACTGTTAGCAAATCATATACACATAAAGAGATGCAACACGTTGAATCCAGCTACACTATTACCAATTCCAGCAGACCTAGATGAGATTGAGCAACATGATTGTCTGTTCAGAACAGAAGAAGAGACGAAAGGAAGAGTAGATCTTAAAGATACTCCCCTGACTGAGTGTGATGGTACTTTATGGGTGGATGGTTCGTGTTTCAAACTTCCGAATGGTGATACGACTGCTGCATATGCTATCACGACTTTGCACACGATTGTGGAAACTGCACATTTGCCACAAAATTCGGCTCAAGCAGCAGAATTGATTGCCCTTACGAGAGCATGCGTGTTGTCTGAAGGAATGAAAGTGAACATATATACGGATAGCCAATACGCCTTTGGCGTGGCTCATAGTTTTGGGCGATTGTGGAAAGAACGTGGGTTCCTGACTTCGCATGGAGCTAAGATTCAGAATGGCAAGTTGGTGAATGATCTCCTTGAGTCGCTGACCCTACCGTTACAAGTTGCGATTATGAAATGCAGTGCGCACAAGAAAATCACTGATGATGTTGGTCGTGGTAATGCGTTTGCTGATGAAGTCGCGAAAGAAACAGCAAAAGATGTGAAGACTCGAATGTATGTTGCAGGCCCTGCAAGATGGGTTGGTGATGTTGGAATGTGTGAAAACACAATAGAGAGTGTAAAGTCCCTTCAAGCTGAAGCCACAGAGAAAGAGTTGAGCAAGTGGAGAGAAAGTATGGGTAAGTTGGATGAGAATGGTTGTTGGATTGATCTGTCAGAACATAGGCGATGGTTGTTACCTGATGCATATGTGCTTCCAGTGGTTACTAGGGCACATGGAATGGCACATATCAGTATGAAAGGAATCTGTAAGTTGTTGGCTCCAGTATGGCAGAATGCTGGAATTCCTAAGTGTGCAGAGAATGTGGTCAAGAATTGTATGGTATGCTTGAAGTACAACCCTGGTAGGGGAACCCCAACTCCAGCTGGTCATTTTGCGCCTCCATCATATCCATTTGAAGTTTTGCAGCTAGATTTTATCCACATGGAAAGGTGCAGCAACCTGAAATATGTATTGGTGGTTGTCTGCGCTTTTTCAAAATGGATAGAAGCCTATCCCCTAAAGGACAACACTGCTCTATCCACAGCCAAAGCCCTTGTGAAGGAATTTTTTCCTAGGTTTGGAATGCCAAGAATGGTGTGGAGTGATAATGGGAGTGAATTTGTGGGTCAAGTGATGAAGAATGTGTGTGAGGGATTAGGGGTTAAGCAGAAATTCCATGCTGCAAATCACCCCCAATCAGCTGGATTAGTAGAGCGCTACAATGGCGCTCTAAAACTCAAGCTGGCCAAAATCCAGGTGAGCTCAGGTCTTAAATGGCCTGACGCTCTGCCTCTAGCACTCCTGTCCACCAGAATGACCGTACACTCACGAGTGGGACTTAGCCCATACGAGGTTATTTTTGGCCGCCCGGCTAATGTATGGGGTGTGCCAAGACCGGCGAAATTCAGTGAAATCGAACATCCCGTACTGCTTGATTATTTGTAGGAATTGACGGCTAAATTGCGTGTTTTACACCAACAGGTGCATGATACTCTCCCCCAGGCCTCTGAGGCTCCAGGACACCCTATCGACCCTGGCACGTGGGTTCTGGTGAAAAATTTCCAGCGCAAGAGCAACGATGAGCCTCGTTGGATCGGCCCTCATCTCGTACTTCTGTCTACAAGATCAGCTGTTCGAGTAAAGGGGAAGAAGAACTGGATCCACGGCGCCCATGTTAAAAGGATACCTTTGCCTCTGCCGTATGACCAGTGGGTCCAGGAGGGTATCGCTGACTCTGAAACAGACACTGTACCTCGTTTTGTGCCGTTCAGTGATGCACGCATAAAAGGCACAACTTCAGCACAACAGAGTGACGATATTTTGCAAGAAGCTGTGCCACCGTCAATTCGATTGGACACCATAGAGCCTGAACTCTTGTTTCAAGATCAGACAGTACCTGGCCGTTTTCATTATAATCTAAGACCAAGGCCTATGGACAAATAAATATTCTTTTTCTTTTACCTTTTTATTTTTTGATAATCAGAGCTCTCCCATCTGAAGGACTTTCTTGATTTTTGTTTTTCGAACCACCATCCGGGTTCAGCCGCAGGGTCGCGGTGCCAAGACTTTGGGGTACAGGCCGAAGACGTTAGGTCAACGGTTCTGGTTGGTCTAGGGCGTTCCCTGGACTGACAGGCGTACTCCTTAGCAGAAGATACTCACCCGCCGCGAGCGGCACGATTAGAGGATGGAGTTTTTCAAGATGGAGAGACCCACTGAGGAAATGAACTTTAAAGCAAGAATGTGTAAAATAATGAAGAGCAAACGTTTTGTATTTTTATGCCTGTTTGTATTATGTAGTATGGTAGTGTTTACTGTAGGATTTGTATTCTTCTCCTCTCAAGAGCCCATTGCACCCACTGTACAGCCTATACCTCCTCCTACTATCTCCTCACACTCTTTCCACCCTCTGCCTGAACACGAACAAGCTAGACGATCAGAGTTTGTGAATAACTCGTTTATTCAGCTCCTGCACCAGCACCAACTAGTCATGAATACAACCAATTGTTGGGTGTGTGGTTTAATGCCACATACCATTAATAAGGGTATTCCCTATCTAGTGCTGCCGTTTAGTTACAATGGATCGTCATGGGCATTCCAGACCATGTTTCTCTTTGCATTAGATGCCTACTCCCCGCGACAACCGCGTTCCATCAGACCTAGCACCAATAACAAAGCTTTAATGTAAGGAGTTGCCGATATGAGCAGAGATATCGACGCATACTCATCTATTCCCAAAGACGAATTGAGAGCTTATGTAGGGTGGAACGCGACGGGGTATAGTATTAGTCTGGGTGTAAGACAGCGAAAAATCTCAGCCCCAATCTGGGTCGTACCCCACATAGGTCGGTTCTGTTTGCAAGGTAATGGTCAGAATCCTAGAGCTCAACTGGGAAGAAGTGACTGTACTGAAACGTACACTTTTCCGTCACAGTTTTCCCCTGTGTTTTTGGCTGCCAAGGGTACATATTTTATCTGCAATGACCGAGCATATACATGGTTGCCCCCCGATTTCTCAGGCACATGTTATATTGCAAATCTGCTACCGCCAACATTTAATGCCGCCTCTGACTATCACAAGACCAGAGTTGTGAGAGGCGTGATTAGTAAGGAGGATACTGCCGGTCAGGAAGCGGGAGATTTCTTTTTGGGTTTCCTGCCGTTTTGGGGACCTATGGTCAATAGTAGAAACCTGAGACAACTGACTCGTGTGGTTGAATCCACTGTTAATGTTACGGCTGGTGCCCTTGGTAATTTGACAGCTGAGCTCCAAGCGGATCGCCTCATGACTTTGCAGAACCGCATGGTTCTAGACGTTATACTTGCAGACCGCGGTGGGGTATGTAAGGTTATCCAATCTAGTTGTTGCATTTTCATACCAGACAACGCTCCAACAGTTTATCAAGCCATCTCCAAACTACATAAAATATCTGAGTCCATACACGTGGATAAAGGAGATTGGTCACTGGTGGGGTGGTTCTGGGAACTGATATCTGCCTGGGGTTGGAAAGTTCTGATGGTCATTGGAATGATCTTAGCCATCCTTTTCCTGTTCTGTCTGTGCATACAGTGTGCTCCTGCGATATGTGGCCTGTGTGCTACATTATGTGTAAGGAAACCTGTATCGAGGGACGAGCTAAGTAATAGGATGATACTACAGCAACACCTCCATGACTTCATGAATATTGACCTAGACTCGGATTGATGTGAGTATAGTTATTGCCTATGTAAGGGCAAAAGAAGGGTCTGTCGTACTTTGCAATTTGGGACCGCGTAGGAGGCAGGGCCCTACCCCTGTCTATCCCGGTATTAGTGAACCGCGAATGGTTAATGCGGTATGTACAAGTGCTTTGTGTAACGTTTTAGCTATGAATGCACTGTGTATACGTTATTATACATCACTACGTGGGTTCCATCTTAGAGCGATGGCCATCTTATGGTTGCCCTCACATAGGCTACATATCATGAGGCAAATACGGGCCTTTTAGAGCACATGTGCCTTCCTTTGACTTTTCTGTGACCTGGGCAGCTTGGCTCCGCTGCCCCAGGTCAGTCCGGTCTCACGAGCTCCCCGTCCTCTGGCCACCTGTGATTAGCATCAGGGCTTGACACACCATAAAGCCTTTACATTAAACACGAGCCTCCAGCTAATCTCTTTCACACCTGACTGTTCCTGCTTTATGGCTTGTTTTCCAAACAGGAGATGCTCATGTTTATTGGGGCCTATCGATATCTGATGTGGGATCTGAGCCTTGCTGGGTAAATAATTGCGGGCTGGCTTAACTGGAATGTGGGATGGTCACCATGACTCTGCCTTTTTGTTTGTAATGTATACCTTTATATGGCCATATCGTAAACCAAGGAATGTGTGCCTGAAGCAGGATATTTTGTATTTAAGGAGAAGCCCGTTTCTGTAACTTTTAGCAGTCTCCTGAGAACATACACGCTGTTGTACTTCTAGGATACCTGTAATTGGTCTGCAGCCAATAAACTGATCTTTGACTTCACCCAGAAGACTCTGTGTTTCTGTAGGTCTGAAACAGGAAGAACCCGAAGTCATAGGGTGTGTTCCCCTGCACCGCTGGGCTTAAAATTCCCAGTACTTCAGGACGGGTACAGGCGCTCTGTAAGAGGGCCCAAATTCTTTTTTGTCCACAATCTTTCTCTGACCAGGTCCCCAATCTTTGGGACCCAGGCAGGTCTTTCCGGGACAGCTTTCACTTCCCAGTGGCGGTGTGTTTTACTTGGACGTTGCTTTTTACGCCCAGAATTCATTAAGTTCCTGTAAAATAGCCAAACAATCATTGATGTCAAATGCTTTTTCATCCGCCACTGTGCTGCCACAATCTAGGTTGGGTACCCACATTCTAGTCCCAAACAGGACATCATTTGGAGTACGGCCTCCTATGGGACTTCTTGGCATGTTATTAAGTGCCCTCTGGACTACATATAGGTATTGACCCAACTGCCATCCGAGCCTAATAGATTAGATTAGTAGTTTGTAGAGCACCTGTTACTCCAATGGAGTGTCCCCGCGCTAGGAAATCTTCCACCTGGTTAAACTCGCCCTGTCTGAAATTTACCTCGGCACCAGTCTTCATGGGATGATCTAAAGAATCATGTTTTTAATTTTCTACAGAACAACACTTCTAAAGGCTGCATCCTAAGATCCAACGGCAGTTGGTTCCAAACTTTAGTTGCTAGAAAGACAAAAGATCTGCCTCCCAGATGTGCTCTTTGCACTTTGGGAACAGTCAGCCTAGCAGTGCTCGCAGATCTAAGATTCCTAGCGGGACTGTAAGGGTTAAGTAGAGGGAATGAATGGCTAGGGCCTTTCTCGTTTTGAATTCTGTGACAAACGCATAAAGCTTTAAAAGTCACTCTGTCCAGCACCGGCAACCAGTGTAGTTCTACGAGGGCCGTTCTGTACTCTCTGCAGCATTTTCATTCTAGTTTTGGTGACCCCTAAGTAGAAAACATTACAGTAATCCTAGCTGGAGATAATTACTGCCTGGATGATGTGTTTTTGCTGCCAGAGATTATAGATCTAAACAATTTCGTAACATCCTCAGTAGGCCAAAGTGTGTGCTGGCAAAACCTGATATATGTTGCGCCAATGATAAGGTATTGTCAAACCATACCCCTACGTTTTTGATCTTAGGTTTAGGTACCGGGGTCAGACCTAGTTCTGATGGCCCCCAAATGTGAGACCAGATGGGGGGTTGTTTGCCAACTACCATAATGCCAGCTTTGCCTGCATTTAGTTGAAGACAACTCAATTTCATCCAATTGGCCAGGTCAATTAAGCAAGCTTTAAGTTTAGGCACAGCTTCCACTTCATTCTGTTCTAGCGTAATAATCAGCTGAGTGTCATCAGGATAGGGCACCAGCTTCACCCCATGTTTTGTGACTATGTCCGCTAGAGGGCGCATGTAGACATTAAGGGGCCGATTCCAATCCGGGTCGGAAGGGCACCGAACGCGATCCGGACGGAAAAACTACGAGCCGTACGTGTGTTTTCCGGCAGACTCGTACAGCTGTACGAGCGAGCAAGTACAATGCGAGCTACATGAAATTCACCAACCGAGTCGTTTCCAGGTACGAACCGCTCCGTACGTCTCAGTCGTAAGCTAACCGTGACATGCAATGGATGCGATTCACGACTGAGCCAGTATGATGCACGTGTCCGACAGCCTGTGTGAGCTGGAGTGTCCGCCTCGCAAATCGTCCGAGTGGTTTGCTTTGGGGGTCCGTGTCAGACCCCCTGTCACCCGCAGCCCTACGACTCGGACAGAGGGGGAGACCCATGGGTCTCCCCAACACAGGCATGTACGGTGTGGATGGCACAGACGCGTACCCACTGTAGGGGGCGCACTTGTCCGCGATGTACCCATTCAGTCAATGGGAGCCCATGTGCGCGTGTACGACCGACTCCCATTGACTTCTATGGCAGTCCGGCAGCATACGGCCACATCGTACTCGCTCAGTCGGACTGCAGGACTCCGGATTCGGCTCGGTCGGAGTGCTTTCCGACCCGGATCGGAATCGGACCCTCAATAGTGTCTCTCTTAGGGCTGAACCCTGTGGAACCCCTTGTAACAAGAGTGGGGTTTCAGACTTAAAAGGACGTTGGAGAACTTGGAAGGATCTATCTTGAAGAAAATGCTTGATTCACTCCAAAGTATCACCTCTGACTCCAGCATTCCACAACCGTACCAAAAGAAGGCTGTGGGATACCGTGTCAAAAGCAGCACTCCGATCCAACATGATCAGCGCTACTGTCTTACCTTCTTCTTCGGCCATTCTCAATGATTCAGAGGCTAAAATTAAAGCAGATTCAGTGCTATACAAAGCTCTGAAACCTGATTGAGTTTCGTGAAGCCAGTGGTTTTCTTCAATAAACTTGGTCATTTGAAGATTGAGAAATGTTTCTGCTATTTTAGCAAAGAAGGGAAGCAGTGATACTGGTCTCACATTTTCTGGGAGCACGGGGTCCAGGGAGGGTTTCTTCACCAAAGGGACCCCCACCGCATGTTTCCAGTGACTTGGGATTTGCCCGGAGCAAAAAGAGGTATTCATCAAGTTCATAAGCATTGGAGCAATAGTTTCCTTCCCCCGTAACAGCATGTTAGGGGGATAGTGTCTGTGGGGGAACCAGATTTAACTGTTGAAAGATGCTGAAGTGTATCTCTTATCATAGGTGCTTGAAAGTTAAATAGGCCTTCATGTGGTAATTCATCCTTAGGGGGTATGAATTTGAAGTTTCGGCTGGTCTCTGGAAAAGTGGCATAGATCTTCTCAATTGTTTCAGCAAAGAAGCTAGCCACTTGATTGCAATAATCAGTAGTAGAAGGCATCAGTGCTGTGACACGCTCCATGGAGGTGAGCTCTTTAACTATACAGAAAATGTATTTGGGAGCATCCTGTGCAGATTCACTTCTATGCACATAGAAATCCTGACGTGTTCTCCTAATCTGCTTGTGGTAGTATTTCAGAGCTTCAAGGTAGCTCATTTTAGGTAGCTCAAATACCCTCACTGTTAAGGATTGCTTTAAGTTCAGTTTTGTCCTCTCCACAATCAAATTTCCCTCAGGATGATACAGAGAGGAGTAACGCAAGACCACACCCAAACGTCCCATAGCGTCTTTGTAAGCCTGAGAGCTAAACGCAGGGCTATGATCAGAGTGTATTGTGCCAATTGCGTATGTCAAAGACTCGCAAATCCTTTATAACAGGGTGAACGTCAGCCGAGCGCTGGTGCCAAACCCACAGGAATCTAGAGCATAAATCCACTGCCACCAAGATGTTCTTGTAAGCCCCGTCAGATTGTAATGGATGGCAGTGATCCAAATAGATATATGTGAGAGGTCTGTCTGATATCAGTAATGGTGTCTGTGGTGGACGTGCTACGGTGGACCCCTTCATCTGCTGACATATGTCGCACTTAAGAATAAAGCCCTGGGACTGCTTGGTAAGACCTGACCACCAATAACGTTGATTCAATAATGAAACTGTCACAGTAATACCTGCGTGTTTTGAACCCAGACCCTCGTGTGCAGCTAGTATTAAACCTAATCTGCGATCCATGTTTCGTATTACTCTATCCCCCACTACTGGAATTTGAGCATACAGAACATTTTGTGCATCTTACTTGTAGGAGTACTTGAGTGGAAAACCTTTTGGCAATGCTGAGCTGTTATTATGGGTCGCCTTGACAGCTGCCATTATCTGTCCGTCTTTTCTTGTGTTAGAATGACTGATTGTCGCAATATCAGCAGTTCGCACTGTCACGTTGGCAGCTTCATCAGCCAATGAATTCTCTAGATGCCAACACGTTGATGACTCAGCGTATGTATCACGTGAGCCAGTGGCAACCCTTTTTTCAGCTCTACCACTTGTTCACAAATAGACCTGTCCTTCATTGTGCTACCTTTTTAATCTCTAAACCCATTGTGGCCCCAGTAGTGGAGGTAGTCATTGTAAGACTGGACACAGTAAAATGAATTGCACACAATCAGTGTTCGGAATTCTCGATACATATTTTTTAGTGCCAGTATCAGGGCTTTTAGTTCTGCCAGCTGCGTCGTGTAATCTCCAACAGACTGCATCTGCGTATTGCTAGGACGGAACTTGCCATCCTGCATACGTCCCTTTACAATCGCATATGTGGCGCTGTACTGCTTTATTTCCTACAGCAGGCTGAGCAGATCCGTCAGTATAAATTATATATTCATACTGATCTGGAAGCATTATTTCATTTGGGAGAGGATATTCCTGTTCGTACTGCAAGAATACTTGTGTTTTTAATGTATTATCAAATTTGTAATCTGCATCTGTTGCAGTGAGAGAATTAGCCCATTGTATCCATCTTGGATGTAGTGCTTTTGCGTTTGCAATGCTTGCTTTTGTAACAGCCTCTAAGGTTGGTAATGGAGCTACGACGATTATTTGTTTCCCCATAGCTAGTGCTCTTTCTCTCACTACAACAGTCTGTACCTCGGTCAGTATTTTTTCAGTCGATGCAAAACACATATCTGCGTTTGTGTACAAATGTGATTTATATGCAATGGGTACTATTTCACCTTCAATGAAGGTTAGGTAAGTGTACCCGAATTGTCCTGTGATTACACGGATCACCAAAGTTGTGGTGTTTAGAAGCTATCATGTCATCTTATAGGGAACATAGTATTTCTTTGTGTTCCTGTGTCCAATGTCGAACTGAGAAATCAGTTCAACTCGTAGAAAGGTTTTACTTTTTCTGTGCAATCCAAAATGTATGTTCTGACAAAATTTTGAAATACTAAAATGTATTGTAAGTTTTTCAGAGTTTTTGGAGGTTGGAGCAGCGCACATTTTCCCAGAATTATGTTGTACACCCTGTTCAAATGATCAAATAATTCATCATCCGTCAGATAAACATCATCTACATAGGACAGTGCCTCCTCATCAATATTTTGAAGTAACTCTGACACTCTTGCTGAGAACAACCCGGGGCTATTCCTATACTCTTGGGGCAGTCTACAAATTTGGCGTTGAGAGCCTAGGGCCAACAGTGCAGTCAAATATCTGCTTTCAGGCGCTATATTTTGGCAGGAGAATCCATTTGAGATATCTACTGTTGTTTTTTATATCTTCCACTGAATGTTATTTATTAATGCGGCACTATGTGCATTTTGTACTGCAAATGTTTTTGTGCATGTGTTTCACAAAAACTAGATGGTATAAATTGTCTGGTTTCATTACTGGAAACAAAGGAGTGTTCATGGAAGAGGTGCAGTTCTCAGTCACACCTTGATATTCAAGTTGATCTAAGATCTCCTTGACTTGCAGTTTCGCATCATTTTTAATTGGGTACTGCCTCTGTGGTGTAGGAGTAGTTTTTACTAGGATTCCATGGTGAGGTGACTCATTACAATGCATACTAGTACCACACATTCCATTACAACGTGGGTATTACTACGTGTTGTCAATTACAATGACCTACCATTACATCACAAAGGCATGCGTGGTAAAGGTATACTCATGGTAAAAGTATGAATGGTAAGTGACTCTACCCTGCCCTACCCTAAACCCTAATTTAGTACACCTGCAGACCCTCCCCTGAACCCCAGTCCTCTCCCTACATTAACACTACCCTGCATGACCCCCGACACTACCCTAAACCCTAAAACACTACCCTGCACTACACACACACCATGACACTACCCTAAACCCAAAAACACTACCCTCAGCCCGCCCCCCTGACCCCAGTCCGGTCCCTACACTCAACCACTACTCTGCATGGCCCTCGACACTACCCTAAACCCTAAAACACTACCCTGCACTACACACACACCACAACACTACCCTAAACCCTAAAATACTACACCCAGCATGAGCCCCCCAGACCCCCAGTCTGGTCCCTGCACTAAAACACTACCCTGCATGATCCCTGACACTCCCCTAAACCCTAAAAAAGTAACCCCCACCCAGGCCCAATACCCCTTACCTCTCTCTCCTTGTGGTTCCTCTCCTCCTGGTTCCTGCTTCAAGTCAGCTTAGGGGCAGGGCATGGTGCATGTCGTTGAGAGGAAATGGAAGAGCTTCTGTTTCCTCACAACGAGGTGGATCACCATTACATCACATGCGTTGTAAAAGTGCATGCAATGTAAAAAAATGTGTAGTAATGTCTAGGCGTTGTTACATTGCGATGTAATGGCATGCAGGGAAACAGCTGCGTTGTAATGGCGGTTTCCCGTATGAAATAATTTAATGATTCTGGAACAAGGTCGAAAAAGCCAGTAAAATTACGTTTTCTACTTTTGGGCAGTTCATAATGAACTCTGGCGGCCAATCTTTCAGCCAAAAGGATATTGTATCCAAAAGTCAGGTAACATAACATAACTTTCCTTGATATGTCCCCCTCCATTTGGAGTGTTATTTCATATAACTGATGCAGGACACTTACCCTGATATCAGGTGTTTCCACCGTGATATGCTCATTCAAAGCCTCTGTCACCAGACATTCCATCAGCTTCTGGCGAGCTATTGTTACTTCTGCTGCACTGTCTAGCATCGTCAGAGCCCATTCCCCATTCAGAAGTTGAGTCCTCAGTAGCCTGAGCATTTCTTATTTAAAGGCCAGCTACTTTCTTCTATTTGAATTGAGGTTTGCTTTTGGGTTTATCTTCTTTTTTGATATTATAGTCCAAAGTGCGATGTGTATCTCTTGGCTTTGCTTGCTCTTTTGATCTGTTTTCTGATCGTCCTTACATCTCTGAGTTTTTTATGAACCCCAAAAGGAACAGGAGGAATGTGTATCAGTATCCTGATACCTGTTAGGTTTTTAATTTCATCATGATTTCTAAGGTTATATTTCCTGTCATAGGGCTCTTTCTGAGGAGACCCACCCTTGATTGTGATGCATTTTGCTTGTTTTTTTATTGTTTATTATCCCGTTTTTTTTAGGAGAATCGGGTGCTTGCTTTGAGTTTTCCTTTTCAGTATTATCCATTAATTGTGGTTTCACAGGTCTAGCTCCCAAATTATCTCTTCCCAGCAAAGCATAGATCTCTTCAATAATTTTGGGTAATTGCTGCTCTTGTTGTGCAGGAGTGCATTCCCTAAGGCATTGGCGCATAGCCACCGCTGCTGTCTCCCCTTTGATGTTTCCTAACATAATTGTAGATACCTGGGTAAAATTGCCTCTCAATGTAATACCTAAGTCCGGTTCAGGTTCTGCCCTGTACTCATTCTGTATTTGTCTTAATACCTCTGATATGACTGCTATTGAAGGGGTACCATGCGTCCTGGTATAGATGTCAGGATGACTGTACCCCAAGTGGTACAATCCTCTATCAGTGGAGCTATCCCATTGGCAAGCAGATTGGCAATATTCTGTCTTTTCCTTGCTGGCCTGTGAGTGGAAACACTGCCTCAAGCTGTGCTATCATTTGTGCTATCCAGAATGGCATTTGCTCAGGCTTAGTGGGCATTCTTCCCATAATCGTGTTTAGCATTTGTGGGGTGATTTTGGGTGCGGTCCCTTGTAGTTGACCTGTTGGAGTAATCTTATAGGTTGAAGAGTGAGTGTTTGTGAGAAGTTGGCCTGGCATATGCTGGTCACTAGTTATAGTGGTTAAGCAAACAATGGGGTAACCCAGTATCCCTCAAGGAAGGTGAGCAACGACCGCTTGAATGTGTTGTCACCCCGCTTACTCGGAGCTGATAACGAGACCGATCCTTTCTAACGCACATTAATCACCCACAGACATATTCGGGGAGCCTCCACTTGCGCATCGTATATCCCGAGTGCAACGTGAACAGCAAGGTTGAGGTGCGAGTCAACCGCCCACATACTCCACATAGGTGAGCAGTCTCTGCCGCTTCTTTCCATGCTAACCAAGTGGGAAGCAGATGGATCCGTTAATTTTAATTTTAATTCTAATTCATTTCTACCCGAATTATCCACAGACCCATTACCACTAATTGATCCATAATTGGAATTTCCATCCTGAGACTTACATCGGATGCGTACTGCTCTGAAGGGTCCAGACCACACTTGAATTTGAACCACACTTAGGTGAGTGTACCGCCACCTTTTAGCTTGTGGGCTACCCCTTTGCTTGTGCCAACACACCTGACTAAGCCATCTCATCACTTACAGGCCGTCACCCCTTGCCTAAGTCCTGATGAAGACCCGCACTGACCTCACAGTAGTGCAGTACCTGGGTTGAAACGTCGACATTATCCCCTGGACCAGTGTATAGAACCTGCGCTAAACAAATTAATTGATTTCGCAGACTTACTATTAATATTCGTTTTTCTGGCCACCATGAAATCTTTAACCTTTTAAACCATCTTGTACATATCACGCACTTTGTCACTGAGCACCACTTGTCACTTTGTCACTATTCGTTATCACTTTGTTTTTTGACGGCCTTTCCAAATACTTGTGGATATATATATATATGAATGACGCAATTTATATATATAAAAAATCAGACTACCATATAAACTGTTTTGTGTGTTGCTTATGACTAAAAATTGCATATGTTTGAATAACGCATGACTCATGCTATATGTACAAAGAAATATTGTTTCACCCAACAGAACCACTGTTTTCTTTATACACTAGTTATAGTGGCCCCCTTGCACCAGTCCAATTCGACTCTTATGGTAGATAGGTTTAAGACAACCTTTTAAAGAAAGCTATCCTAGTGGTAGCTGTGGAGAGCAGCCTTCAGGCTAAGTCTCTGAGGAATGTAAAGCAGCATGTTTTACCTTTTAATCTCTTGAATTACCAAATGAAAGGACACCACACAGGTATATATATCAAATATATATGTATTTATTTCTAGACACACTCTACTAATCCCTTTATGAGATTAGAAGTCAGGAACACATTCAAATATCAACGTTTCACAATAAGTTAAGCACAAATATGGCTGGGGCCCTAGGGGAGTCCCAGACCATATACTAAAAAAGAGGTTTAGGAAAGTCGACTTGCAGAGGGACAAGGCCTAGGGCCTGTAGAATCGCTGGGGCTTCACTAATGCAGCAACAGCAGGTAAGTAAAAGACCCACGGGAGACGCGTGCAGTGTGAGAACACAGCCGCGGGTTCCCTATTGATTTCAATGGAGCAAGTCACGGTTGGATTTTTAAAGTTTTAGGGTCCTTCGAGGAAGTCTACAAGCAAGCCACTCACAAGGTAAGTAATTCGAGGGCCAACACACACTAGGGCACCGGAGTGCACGAGTTACCTCACCCAGGGAAGCCGGGTGCATAGGTGTCTTTTGGTGTCGGGTCGCGTTGCTGTTTTCTATGGAAGCCAAAGAAGATTTGCTGCTTGCGAAGACTGAAGAAGTGTCCGGTGGAATCCAAGGCTGGATTCAGGATGAAGATGACCTGAAAGCAGAAGGGACAGTGTTCACAGTCACTTGCCAGTGACCTGGAGCCAGGAAGATGGATGCCCACGGAAGTCGGGTGATTTCAGGTGATCAAGGGTGTTTTGACTCTTCGCTCACGAGGACCAGGAGGCATCGACGATGACCAGCAGCTGGATTCAGAGTGTCCCACAAGGTCTGCAGCTTACTGAGGTGTCGGCTGCCGGGTTGGAGCCAACAAGCCTTAGCAACAGCAAGTCTTGTGGAAAGTGAATAAAGTCAGCGGTGCAGACCAGCAAAGTCTGAGTGACTCACCCAGCAAGGGTAAGTGGGGCCCTTGTGAAGACTTCTGGTCTTTTGCCTTATCCCCGCCTTTCTCAGAGCCTTTAGGATCTTGCTTCTTGGTGTCACCCCCTTGGTTCTGGGTTTTCTGCCTCACCCTGGTTCTGACCCATGTGTCTGCCTTCTTTCCCAATTCTTGGGGAAAGGTCAGATCAGAGTCCACCAGGTACTGATGCAACAACTGGTTTTGGCAATTATTAAGGATCTGTTCTCTCATCGTAAGATTGTACAATCCCATAAAATCAGTAACTCTACTACCAACCAGCTAACCCTCCAGAGCTTTGGTTGCACAATCAACAAAGTCTGTCCAGTCCTGATTCTGTGCTTTTTGGGTGTCTCTGAACTTCAACCTGTACTGTTCAGTGGTTAAGCCAAACCCATCTATTAATGCACTTTTCAGGACATCATAATCATCAGCATCCTCTTCTCTAACAGTGAGGAGCTTGTCTCTTCCTTTATCAGAAATGGAGAGCCACAAGATAGCTGCCCACTGTTTCTGGGTGACCTGTTGTACTTTACAGGCCCTCTCCATAGCAGTTATCCACTTGTGGATATCATCCCCACTCTGGTAGGGAGGAACAACCTTGGACAGATTCTTATGGTCTGGAATGTAATCTCTGTCTCTAGGGACACTGTTGCTGCCACCAGGGGGTTCTAACCCCTCTTTCTTAGAAGCTCTCTGGAGCTCAAAGGCTTCTCTATCTAAGGCCAATTGCTTGGTTCTGAGGGCAAGCCTAGCTTCCTCATACTGGAGCATCTTGTTCCTTCTTTCAGAGGAGGTCTCTCTTGTATTAGAGTATGAGTTCCTCTGGTGGACAGATTCTCTGTCAGAGTGGTATGGGTGGTTAGATTCCCTTGAGGGGGACCTAGGCCTCTCTTCCACTCTGTCAGCTCTCTTAGGGAGAATTCCTCAGTCCTGTTCAGACCCTTGTGGGTCCGGCCCTTCAATCACAGACTTCAGGTCATCTTGATTTTCATCATCTGACCCAGACACTATGGCTGACCCACCCCATGATCCAGATCCACTAGCTCCTAGAGATAGTCTAAGATCATCTGCGATAAGTAGATTTATCAGGTGTAGTGTGGAGGGACTCTGTCCTAACCCCAGGTGTCTTGCAACACACATGGCCTTCAAGTCAAAGAAGGTCATGTCCTTATACTGAGGTTGGGTGGACCCACTGGCTCCATCCCTTGAGGACATTCTAGTGTTATGCAGTGTTGCACTACCTACACTAGTTTGTGGCCTACTGATCCTAGCTTGAGCTGTAGCAAGGGTGTGCTATCCCTTCACAAACAACTCTAAGTTCAGTAGAACTTATTGATACTAATCTTGACTTTTATATGTACCTTGAGTACCTTTAGTGGTTTTCAGTTAGTAATTCAAGTAGAGATTTTCTGGTAAAACAAAGGCAAGCTGGAATCCCACACGCTGCCCACCAATGTGAGAAGTTGGCTTGGCATATGCTGGTCACTAGTTATAGTGGCCACCTTGCACCAGTCCAATTTGACTCTTATGGTAGATAGGTTTAAGACAACCTTTTAAAGAAAGCTATCCTAGTGGTAGCTGTGGAGAGCAGCCTTCAGGGTAAGTCTCTGAGGAATGTAAAGCAGCTTGTTTAACCTTATAATCTCTTGAATTACCAAATGAAAGGACACCACACAGATATATATATCAAATATATATGTATTTATTTCTAGACACACTCTACTAATCCCTTTATGAGATTAGAAGTCAGGCACACATTCAAATATCAACGTTTCACAATAAGTTAAGCACAAATATGACTGGGGCCCCAGGGGCGTCCCAGACCATATACTAAAAAAGAGGTTTAGGAAAGTTGACTTGCAGAGGGACAAGGCCCAGGGCCTGTTGAATCGCTGGGGCTTCACTAATGCAGCAAAAGCAGGTAAGTAAAAGACCCACGGGAGACGCTTGCAGTGTGAGAACAAGGTAAGTAATTCGAGGGCCAACACACACTAGGGCACTGGAGTGCACGATTTACCTCACCCAAAAAAGCTGGGTGCATAGGTGTCTTTTGGTGTCGGGTCGCGTCGCTGTTTTCTATGGAAGCCAAAGAAGATTTGCTACTTGCGAAGACTGAAGAAGTGTCGGGTGGAACCCAAGGCTGGATTCAGGATGAAGATGACCTGAAAGCAGAAGGGACAGTGTTCACAGTCACTTGCCAGTGACACGGGGCCAGGAAGATGGATGCCCACGGAAGTCGGATGATTTCAGGTGATCATCGGTGTTTTGACTCTTTGCTCACGAGGACCAGGAGGCATCGATGATGACCAGCAGCTTGATTCAGAGTGTCCCACAATGTCTGCAGCTTACTGAGGTGTCGGCAGCCGGATTGGAGCCAACAAGCCTTGGCAACAGCAAGTCTTGTGGACAGTGAATAAAGTCAGCGGTGCAGACCAGCAAGGTCTGAGGGACTCACCCAGCAAGGGTAAGTGAGGGCAGGCCTGGAGCAACCAGGGGAGTCCTTTGGTTTGATCAGAAAGTCTTCAGGGATCCACAAGTCAACGGGCAGGGGATCACAAAGACGCCTCATGAGGAAATGCTTTACAGGATCCCACGGTCACTCTGGATGTGGTAGGCCTCTGATTTTCAGGGCACAACCTGCTGGAGGCTTAGGCCACGAATGGTCAAAAGCACAAGTTCATAGAATGTCGTGAAGAGGTTGCACTTGACAATAGTGCATGGTACCCGGGTATTGCTGTTCCTCGTCACTCGTGGGGTCCACTCATCTCAGCTCTGCTGGGGACTCACAATGGCCATCGAGAAGTCAGGAAATCTACTTCCAGGGCTGCAGGGACTTTGGACTCCAGCAGGAGCGGGAAAGTTTGCAACTGTTGATTAGAGTGTTTGGTGCCTGCCAAGCAGGGGAGTCACTCCTTGACTCCAAGGGAGATTCTTCCGTCTTCCAAAGGTAGTGGAACGTCGAAAGGCCAGGATTCTTCTTGTAAAGCGGTGTCCAGGGATATCTAACTTACAATGGCAAGGGTTCCCTAACTTATACTAAAAGGAAGGGAGGGACTAGCTCTATGACCACTCCTCTGGGAGGGTCAGGGTAGGGGGTGGTTACACCCACTTCCCTTTGTCCAGTTTCACGCCAGAGCAGGGACAGGTAGCGCCTGAACCGGTTTGCTCTGGCATATGCACAGAGGAGCCTACTGCTCCCCAATGCAGGACTTCAAAGCACTCTAGAAGTGCACCCACCCAGCCCCAATACACTAAATCCTGTCTGGAAGGTGGTGACACCTCCCTGTGACAGGATGCTTATTGTTGGGCCTCCTCCACTGCGAGTTTCAGTCAGCAGCAGGAGGGCAGCCCAGTGTCTGTGCTGGTGGCATCCATTTTGTGATGCCAGGGCTCTTTCAGATTTCTACTGTGTTACCACAGTAGGTACATGTTGTCCCCTCTAGAAGGGTGGGATCATACTCCCACACCAGTTACTGGTGTGGGGGTATGATTCCAAGTTGTTTGACATCAAACATGACATGTTTTGATGCAGTCATTCCAAAGTTAGCATTTACCGGTAGGTTATAATGTACTTAAGAGTATATGGTTTAACCGCATCCACAAACAGCCACAGAGAATAGACTCTGCCAGCTGCAGAGGGGTCCTGCTCATGCAGAGGCACCCCCTCACATTGTAAACCAAGCACCCTGCCCTCGGGATTGATAGGGCCTGCCTTAGGGGTGGTTTATATGTGTGTGTATGGTGAGATATAGGAACCTATACCTCAGTGAGGAGTGCTAACACTACCTCACCTAGGCTGCAGTAGCAGGCCTGTGGTGTCAGATTTAGTTTGCTTCCCAGGGGTGGCATAATGGATGCTTCAGCCCCTGGTAGGCCTGTGAAGTACCTATGCCCTTGGTACCTAGGGTACCATATAATAGGGGCTCATAAGGTACCACAGTACCCAATCACTAGTGCATCTAGTATGCACTCAAAGTGTTTTTTAGAGAGAACAGAGAGACTGGGGCCCTAATTAGCAGGGACCCAGCCAGATTATAGCCAGAAACCAGTGTTAACATCAGAAAAAAAGTGGGGGCAAAATAAGTGCAGATCCTACTCTCCTACAGTGTTCTCATAACAAACTGTATAATATTTCTGTAAAGATTTATTATTCCTTTGTGAAGTGGACGTAAGTCTGCTATTACCAATGGTTCTACTTATGGACGCGGTGTGTACGCAGCTGGAACCAGCCAAGTCACTCAATCTCTGCTAAGCAGACCGAGTCTCACTTTATGTGTGGTATGGAGGAGGGCACCTTTAAACCAATTTATATGCTCTTAGTAAGTGAGCGGAACTTCTATGTCCTCGTATGCTGAGTATTCTCTAGGTGGATCATTCGGAGTGTAAGAATGAAATGTATGTGTGTTTGCATCTGCTGGTGGGAATCTAACCCAGGAATAGAACATCTCTGTTCGGTATGCCTCGTGTGCCTCAATCACAAAGGCAACAGCCCTACCTAATGACGAGAGGTGAAAATCTTTTAATTTTATAGGTAATTCATCTCTGCAATTTTCTGATATGTTAAGAGCTCCTTCAAGCTCAGCTTCCTCCGCTCCAGCATCACTCGTGCCAACGTCTCCAATCTGAGACATTCTGAGAGGAAGGTTTTTTTATATAAAAGAGATGAGGATTGTGCACAATGTAGGGAGCTATAATCCTTCAAGCTCGAATAAACCTCCCGCCAATACATAGGATATACCTAGTTAGCTGCGGCGGATTTACCCTTCCCACTTAAGACGTCTTTGGTTAAATGTGGGTAGGGGTCTCTGAGAAAGCACAACTGAACTACTCAGATTTGACAGTTAAATAAGAACCAAACCAATGTTGGTGGCACTATGTAGCATAGTTGCTACAAAATCTATATAGGATATGCGTGTTTAGACAACATAAACTAAATGGATTGGTGCCCAGACTGATTCCAGACACCTCCAAAGGTTATGTTAGCTCACAGTGCCACTATAAGCCCCACAACCTTACCAAGGAGAGAATAGTTTCTGGCAACTATCAAACATGACAACCCTGACCCCTCAGGGATTGTAGAAACAGCACAGTACGTTTCGCTCAGTCACTTGTGCTCACTCGTTCTCAGAGAGATATACAGAATAAATGGTGGGGACTTTTTCAATAAGCATTTATTGAACCAGCGTCATTCTAGTACAAAATACGTGTGCTGCAACAACCATTAGACAGAAACAGATGTATACGGGTATAAGCACCAACCGAGTAAAGAAAAGGTAGAATCCTACCATGGTGCTAAAACTGTGAATATATGCAGGCATATAGATACATGGCAGTAATCATGAGTACTCCTAATATGCAAACACTAACTAGATGTACCTAAGTGTACCTAGCATGTATGAAGGTGTATAGCCAAGAATCCCCCTAGGAGAGAGCCAATCCCATTACCTAATGGGAGAGAACGAAGGACCCCGTCTCGGTCTTGAGTTGTATACCCCGTAAGGGATGTCAGACCACTGCGTGCTGGAGTGTCTGCGGCAGGGACTTCAGCGTCTTGTGTCAGCGTATCAGCATGCAAGCTTTTTCTCCTCTCCCTTGCCCAGCGAAGATGTGGGACTTATATACCCAAATGGTACCCACAGGGGTTCTACCTAGATGTGTCATGGAACTGTGGACCTGTTGGCCAAGGATGATGATAGTGGTGACTTTTGTACAGAGCTATTATGCAGAAGATGGTAATCCTGCTGTGATACTAAGAATCCTTTTGCATAATAAATGAGGCTAGTTTTAGAAGAAAACCACAACATTTATTCAGTATCCAACTAGGTGAAAGGTCAGCACCAGAGCCGTTATGTAGAGCAAGGTAGGATAAATGTAGGTAAAAGGTTGTGTAACTACCTAGGCCTATTTTTGGGGTACATTGCGGCTCATAACAACTCACCCTCCAAGAATTAGGCACAAAGCAATCATCTTCAATGACACCAAGTACCGATATAGTGGATGATTTGCAAATATTGAACATCGAAAATCTGGGATCAATGCCAGATTGGCCAAATTGTGTGATCCTCGGCAAATACTTAATTTCACTGAGCACCCTGTTTTTATTATCAAAAGAGTGCACCTTCCCATATTTAAGTTCGGGATCTACTCTGTTAAAACAACCTGGCATTTTTTTTTATATAATTGCCCCTAAAATTGACCGATCTATAATAAGAATCTAGACCATGTACACTGTATACATGCATGTCAATTGACATGCTTCTTTTTTCACTAATAGTATTGTAATCAGGCCAGGGCAGGAATGCTTCTCACTTCAGGTTTAAAAGCTCCCTCTTTTGATAAATACTTTTAAAATAATCTGATATAATCAGGTGAAACGCTTTGTCCTGTCATAGAAATACACTTTCATGAATTTTGAAGACAACTTATCCCTCTCTAACATAATGCTTGTTGTATGATTTACATGTCAAATATATTCAGGACTAAGCTCGTGTTAGGGCTCTTTGAGCCAGAGCTGACCCTTGGTGTTAAGTATTTTCAAGCTGACAGTTCTGGTCATATGATAACATAAGCTGACATTTGGTGGACAAAATGAGCATTTATTGTAAATTAGATATGGTATATAGACCCCTGACCCTATATTATAAGGATATTGCAAGTAATCAAGGAGATCTGAAGGCCGAGTTCCTTTATAGGATTTTGGAACTCTGAGGTGACTTGCAATATCATTAGAATCAATGGCAGACTGTATTTTATTCCTTTTATTAATGTCACAGCATCATGCTACCAGCAATCCACTTAACTTCTTGGTGTCTGAGTCTTTCATATAAAACAGATAACGCAGTTGCATACTTGAGGATCTAAAGTAAAATCTAGTGCAATTTTAAACCCTTCAAAAAACTGTTAGTATTTTTTTTGAAAGCACATATTGGAATCAGTATAATGCTAATCAGGATTAAAAAATGGTGAGGCTCAGAATTAGTAGCCTAATGTGGGGATCTTCTACTTTTTTCACATTGACCTTTAGGCCCTCATTATGATGGTTGGTGCACCACCACCGACAGGCTGTCAGTGGCAGTCCACCCGCTCTCTAGGGCATTGGTCTGACTGCTGCATTACAATGCAGCTGGTCGGACCACAAAGGTGGGGGGTAGGACCGTCGCCACCGAGAGGATCAAAGAGCCAACTGAGATGGTGGTTGATTTCCTAATCCCTACAATGGGGATGGTGCCTGCGTAGGCACACTGTAGGGATTAGGATAACACTTTACGACTGCCTGTTCATGGTGGTCCCACCGCCATGAACAGGCAGCCAGAAAGGGACTAACAGGGTCCTCATCGCTCCTTTGCCTCCGCTATGTGGCCTGGCGAACACATGTGGTGCACCCACGAAACATCCATGAACCTTGTGCCAGCACTACATGGTGCCTGGCACGCACTGCATGGATGTTTAAAAACATCACTCTTTCTACTATGGCTTGTGCTGTGGCCCTTTTCCGTGCTGCAGCACAAGGCGCAATAGAAAAAGGGATGTTTCCAACCGCCTACATGGCGCACAAGCTGTGGCCCTTTTCCGTGCTGCAGCGCAAGGCGCAATAGAAAAAGGAATGTTTCCAACTGCCTACATGGCGGTTGCATCCTAATCTGGAGGTTGGGACTGCAGACTACTTGTAATGACCCCCTTATTGTGCAAAAAATAAGCAAGTTCCACTAAATATCTCCCTTCTGCTCATTGTTTTATTTAGAACAAAAAGATCAGAAGAATGATAAAATAGTTTTAGTTTTTGCCCCTTTGTTTAAACTGAAGCATTAATTATGCACCATGACTTGCCTTTTGCCATGACCGCTGACTTTAGCAGCAGAATTGATGTCACAACTCACCTGTAAACTTAACATCAGAGGGTGTTTCTGAAATATGAAAAATTAGAGACAGACTTTTTTCTGGCATGGCAGGCTTACATGTATTATAAGGAATATTTTGTGACAAAAGAAGCACATTTCAGAAAATAATAACGGGTAAACTGTACCTAAAGAGTCATTCCTCTTTCTTATGTAAGAGCCAGGGTCACTGTTATTATGTGGCAGGGAGAACCAATTTGTGTGGTAGGGTTTATTAAATTATGCAGAAATAAAAGGCACATTATATGACATGATGTGACACATTTTGTGATAGTATCAGTTCATTATTTTGCCATTTTTACACATTTTAACACTGTCTGGACAAAGGGTTCACTATCTTGCCAGTTTTACACACAAATACTAAAATATGCAACTGAAAAGTGAACAGTCAACCTTTGCAAAGTATAAACTTATATAAATTAATGTTACACAATATATAAAAATAGTTATTAATTCTTATTTAATTTTAAATCATTTAATAACCTACATATATATAATCTTTATTGCTTGATTAATAAAAATCATTGCAATCACACCATCTTCACATCTCATAATGTTAAAAATGAATTAATTGATAACAAAATCATTACAATCAAAGCATCTTCCCATCACATAATATAAAAACTGTACCATATATACTATTTAAAAGTTTACCAATAAAAAAAAAATAAACCATCGAACATCAATATTTACAGCAACATACTATTGCACATTTTACATTTTAAAGTGACAGCGTGCACAACATACTATTTCCCTATACATAATGGAAAAATACTCTAGAAGAATACTTCATTAATTTCTACAGCGAAATACTACACATGCTGCATTTCAAAGTGCTACCGTGCAATAATTGCAACAACCATCATATTAAAACAACGATAAAGTGCATCAAAAATTCTATTGTACATTTCTTACACAAGTTACATTTTAAAGTGGTAATGTGCAGTAATTGCAACGACCATCATATTAAAACAATAATAAAGTGCATCAAAGATTACAGTAGAGGTGACACTTCTGTTATTACATTTGAATTTATGACCCTAGTAACAAAATCATTTGGTGATAAAATAAAGACTAAATAGAGCTATTAGGTGCCAAAGCCATTAAAATAGTGAAGCTCAACCTTATTATATCAGATATTCTTCAACTGCATTTATAATCCTTTTTTCTATGACAAACAGTGTAACAATACATTGTTATTAAATTATTACATTAAATTTAATTAATTCTATGCATCAATTTTTATAATTATGATGTATATTACTAAAGTAATATATTTTTTTAATTTAAACTTAAGAAAATAATTTACAACTCAAAATAGGTGATTAAAATATTTTTCACTTAAATAATAAATATATAATATTTTTAAATATTTAGCACTATTTATATTTATTTATACTTTAAACTATTTTAAATCATTTTATATAACTTAACATCATGGAGATTTGTTTCAAGCTCCTACCTCCATGATCTTCTATGGGATGGTGTTGCAGCACCAATAGAAAGTCATATTTAGTGCTGGACTTACTACAAAAGTGAAAGCTACTACAAAAGTGTAAGTTACTACAAAGTGATGTTTGTGAATACCAAAAAGTTGTAAACTTACTCAAAATTTAAACACACCCAAAAGTGCAGCCAGGACCTAAATGTTTTAGGAGCTTTTCATCCAATTGTTGTAACCATTCGCTGCTGCGCTATCTGAGACCTACTCCTAAGATCTCTGTAACTGATGCTGAAAGCCCACAGAGGCTCTAACTTTTCTCTAACCTGAGGTGTATCTCTGCAACCCACGGCCAGATCATTTGAGGTTTGTGTAGATTTTATTTTCTCACCTTCTGTGGATATTTTAAGTAATATTGTATTACTGAGAACTCATTTCTAAGGGGTTGGATGAGAAAAAACACCAATGTCATGTCAAATTGCCTACCCAAGTCGTTTGACTACATTTAAATCGTTGACCTTTTAGGTGTTGTTTTAAAGTAATTGTGCTGAAAAAAATCTATTTTTCAGTTTTCTTGCATTTTGACAATTGAGAACTAATTTCTAAGGGGTTGTTTGAGAAAAAACACCAATGACATGTCAAATTGCCTACCCAAGTCGTTTGACTACATTTACATCTTTGACCTTTTAGGTGTTGTTTTAAAGTAATTGTGCTGAAAAAAATCTATTTTTCAGTTTTCTTGCATTTTGACAATTAATGTCAGCACACCACCCAACATAACATAGAGAGAGGCTCGTGCTTTTCATAAATAAGACAGATTCATTGGTATTTCGGTGATTCTTTTTAATCATATGCCTGAACACAATAATGCATCTAACATTTATATCACTCGAATGGAATATCTAGGTCAGAGAGTCACATGCGTCTGACAATATTAATTGCAGTCAAGCTATTCACAAGTGTAATGAAGTTTGTCTGAGTCCTGAAACTGATGGTTTGACTCCAGCGAATTAAACTGCACACATTACTGCCTGCTTTTACAGAAACCAGATGACAAGTCGATCCAGTGCTCTATTTTGGTTTGCCATTAAATGTCATAGTGCTTAATGACCCATCGCATTTGCTCTGTTATTATTTCCAAATAAAAACTGAGAGAGTGCAGGAAAGGTACACCTGATACCATAATTAGAAGCGGAAGCAGAGATGCTTGGCCAATAAAATGCTTACTTGACTTCTCATTTATATCTGGAGGAAGAATCCGCTTGGTATGGAAGATGTTGCTATAAAATTAAGTACATATTTTTGTAGGGTCTGACAAAATACATTTTTAGACCCCATTAGTCTCTATCAAAGCTGCAAGTAAAAGCATTCTTAGTACATAAATGGATCACGTATTTTTTCACTCCGGATTCTCTACATAGATATTTAATTATATAGAAATACAAGGTGCCATCGTTTCATTAACTACAACTAATCTCGGAGCTTTCTAAAGATAGCAACATGTTTCGGGTCAACATGACCGCAATTCATAGATCAAAAGGGTAACGGGTGAATGTATGTCTTTGACAGTGAGTGAGCAAGAAGAAGATCGGTGAAGATGAAAAGAGTGAATGACAAGATCTTTTGACACAAAAAAGGTGATGTAGGTTTAGCTCTCTGGGCTCAAAAGTGCGGTGGCAGAAATGCCATAAATTCAAACCCAACTAAGGTCAACCCTGTCTCCCCTCCTTCCATGGATTAGTAAATTGAGGAGTATTAAAGTGGGTAATAGTCCAGGCCGGACCAAAATCGCTTTAACCAGCCCCACCCCTTTGTCTCCTCATGCTCTCTCTTTCCATCCAACCATTATCTCTCCTTCTTTCTTCTCTGATTGCTTTCTCTCTCCCTTCCTCCCTATCTTGAAGCTACCACTCTGTCTACTGAAATTAACCTCAGGGAGCGCGGAAAGAGACAGAGGCAGCAGTAGCGGCATGGTCTCTTACTACTGGCTTCCAGGGGCTCCAGCCAACTGGGGAAATGACCGGTGGAATAAAAGACCTGCCCAGTCCTGGAAAAAGTTACCCAGTGGCCTAATGCAAAAGGATGGGGTCCCCCATGTGAAGGCAGTGCGGGGTCCCTCAGACTCTACTACCCCAGAAATATTCATAGACCTTTAGCAAAAAGGGAGTCCCCCTGCACTCTGTGACTGAAGAGGTATGCATTAAGCACCTCCTTTTACAGCTCATAGCAGCAACTTCTTTCTATTTCAAAAAAAGAAAAAGGTATTTACAGGATATAACCTTAGCCGAAGTGCACAATGTTGAAAACAAGGTGCAAAATGTACCATAGTTATTCCTGCGAGCTTGTGACTGTTGCAAGTTTCCAGGCGTAGATCTGCAAAGGCTTTCTGAAGGGCGTTTCCTTGTGTGAACTACACACGTACCATTTTGTATGAGAAAATCGGCAGCGTAATTGTACTATATATTTTTTTTAAAGTATTTTTTTCCATTAGAAATATTTTCCCTCTGAAGGATCCCTTCTGCTGCACCCTCGCCTGTTTTGAGGAAACTTCCCTCTCTCTTTTCACCTTGGCCTAGGATTTACTCCTAACCGTAACAAGAGTAAATCTCCAATCTTTTCCTGTATATAAAGCTCACTCGCCCCCACACCCATGCTCGTAAATGTTTGTGAGCAAACCCTGTTATGAGCACAGACCTAAATACCCACATACATCTACGCATGTACCACCTATCATGCTGTCATCCCTACAGAGAATCCAAGAGACAAGCATTATGGTATGTTGGTTGTATGCATAGATCTTTATGCTGCCCCAGGACCATATCAAAGTGCTGGATGTGACTGGTGAGGGAGCGATAAAAAAGACTCAATAAGAAGCATTTTAAAATGAATGTTTCTCTCTAAAATAGAGCAGCAGTTAACAATAGGCAGCTGGTGGCAAGTGGGAAGCATGAAAATAAGCTGCAGGAGACAGAAGGAGAGAGCAGGAGAGAGTAGTGGATGTAAATGAAGGGGTGTCAAACAACTCTCAGGATTCACGGCCTGATGGAGAATTTAGCATGGTAGACTGCTGGGGAGACACCTAGGCAAGCCACAGCGAACCAAGAACCCATGTCCACATGGCAACACACAGACTTTGACACACACAGATCACAAACAGTATGGCACAAATACGGTTCCATACAACACAGATATTGTAAGAACAAATAAAAGTGGGCATGCTCAAGGGAACACCTGACAAACAGAAGAAGGATTGGCTGGTGTATGATAGAGGTTTCATTGGTGTCAATACTACTCAGTGGTAAACAACCGTCACCCCGCATCCGTAACCCCGCATGTTGTTACAATGCCGTCTTAACAACGACCGCATTGTGACAACGCATACCATTACCCCGCAAGTCTTTACAATGACTTGCAGAGGGGGGGGAAGGTGTTGGATTTAAAATCCAACACCTTCCCTACAGGGTAATCTATGGTATTCAGAAACAGTAGAAAAATAATCGAGACACATCTTGTGCAAAAATAGACATTATATATGTTTGTAGGAGAAAAAGTACAAATACATCTTCTAACATTTTTTCTTTTTTGTTCCCTATAGGAACGTTATTTTTCTTAGTTGAAAAGGGATTTACTCTGGCTCTTGATAGGAGTAAATTCAGGGCAGGGAGGGCTGGTAGAAGTGATTGTGAATAACCACAAACACACAAACATGTGGGTGGTCAACACTTCCAGATCATTCTTGCCAAGGAATGCTCAATCCCCTCCCTAAAAGTAGATTCACTCACATAAAAGCATCTGACTGAGTACATATAATTGCAAGTGCAAACCCAACTTTTCTGACCTTCAAAAGTTGGTTGACTAACATGAAATATTGGTACAGGCTAAACTTGCCCATGAAGATACCTTTGTGAATGAGGTCCAGAGTTTAAATTAGACCTTCTATTATAAATTACTGCTATTGAATGTTTTGGTTATTTTAAGCAATGAAGACTACAACTCACACAACACACAGGTTTGATAAATTGAAGTTCAGGACTAAAACACTGATGAACAGGAGACATTGTGCAAAATAATATTTATTTACTTCCAAATTACCGATTTTAACCAATTATCTTGCCATTTCTCAATATGAAAAATTAAATGGTGCATTTATTTGTGTTCTTGTACTGCACTAAACATACGTTTGCTTTTTATGATGCCTTTTTTGTGCAGCCATATTCGCAAAAGATAACTGTTTTGGCTATTTGCAAGGTAAACACCTTTTAACTTTTACATTTTCGCTTTTTACAATGACCAGCTACTACATTTTATTTTCGTTACTGGTAATCGGTTCTATACAATTAAATACTGTAACGACAAACAGATAGTCATGTTTTGTGCATGAAGAATGGTTTTCATCAGTTCTCTACTGATTGGTTTTGATCACAAAGCTATCACAATAAATACTTGCCTTAATGTGCTCTTGTCCAAGCTCATTATGTTTCTACTAGCCACAGTAGCCCACCAAAGAAAACTACATATAAAAAAATAGGTGACAAAAGAGTTCTCAACTGACTAAAGTCCAGATCCATTCTTGTTGTATGTTGTCTGCAATAAATGTATAAGAATTGTGCAAGCAACACTGTGGGCCTCATGTAGGTAGCCAAATACCGGTCGGTAACGGCCGATTTTCGGTAATTATACCGTTACCGACCGGTATTTTGGCTATTGGTATGTAGGGGGACAATTTTTGGATTCGGAATTTACCGAATCGGTAAAATTACCGAATCGGTAATAATACCGAATCGGTGATGTTACCGAATCGGTAACTCTTCCGATTCGGTAATTTTACCGATTCGGTAAATTCCGAAACCAAAAATGAGATGTAGGGGGAGTGTGTGGGTGTGTTTAAGAGTCGGTATTTACCACCAACTAATAGTTGGTGGTAAATAATTAATGGATGTGTATAGGCATTTTTCAGCGCTTAGCAGTGTGCAATGTGGCAGACATACATGCCCTTAGGGCATGTATGTGTGCCACATGTGCACACATGGCCGAATCAGGGGTGCAACAGGGTGTCAATGTGACACCCTGCCACCCTTGCATGTTCTCCACCATTACCGAATCGGTATTTACCGATTCGGTAATGAGGCATACCTTCCCCTCAATGGGAAGGTATGCCTCATTACCGAATCGGTAAATACCGATTCGGTAATTACCGAATTGTAACGAATCGGTAAAAATTACCGACTCATTACCTACATACGAGTTACCACTTCTAAAATACCGATTCGGTAACGTTCGGTATTTTAGAAGTGGTAACTGGTATGCTACCTACATGAGGCCCTGTGTCACACTTAAGATAGAACTGATGGTTGCTTTAAAAATGGCAAAAAACAAGGTGCTGGACGGAGTGCTCACTTTGCACCCCAGTTTTGACACAGCCTTATGCAAATCAGTCCTCCCTGGACCAAAACCGGTCCCAGGATGCTTCTTTCCAGTCCAGGGAAGACCTGGCATGGCAGTTTAGGCTGGACTGTTCCCATGAGGAACAGGGTGAAGACTGATTTGCATATGGCTGGGTCTGAAGTGGGGTGGCAGAGTGAGCTAAAGAACAATGATGGATTCAACCCAGTTCTGTGACTTGGGGTGAGTGTCTGAAAAGTTTCCGGGCTCCGCCCATCATCTCCTTGTGGTTGCTTTGCTTTAAAAATGGGCCATCTGGAAACTCATACATTAAAGTGTATGCTGCACTGCAATATGAAAAAGAGAGACAGAACAGTATATGACACAGGTGAAAAAATAATTTCTAATTAATTTTGCCACAGGGCTCTGAGTGCTATATCCATGTACATAGAGAGGTGCAAAAGTGTAGTTATTTTTTTTTTTTTTTACCAGCGAATACATGTGCAGCATACCATTTGCAGCATTCCCGATATTTATGTAAGATGGTGTAATATTGTTTCATTCTTCAAAGTTTCCCTGCAGTGTACTAAAGGATTTTCATTAATGTGAGAACCGCCACCCCAACATAATATCTTCAACCATGAGGTTTATTAGCAAAAAAACGTCATTGAACAGAGTTAAACGTTACAAAGAAGATAGCATAGGTACTTCCACATTTCTCCCCACTACCCTCCAATGACTCAATTTCAAGTTGGAATGGGTGACATGGTAAATTTCTTCCATTTGTCATGTGAGCTTTTTTGTGAAATATAAGCATGATACATGATTTCCACTTAAGCTGTTGTCTGCAAGAAAACTTTACAACAGGTATGCATTTGCATACACACGACGACACACAATGAATCTGCTCAATTTACTGGAGTTCCTCTGCATGAAAATTGTGCTCAATGTTTTTCCTTTGTTATAAAAGCCACGCAAGATACCTGCTCATAGTATTTGTTGGTCATCTGCATGACATTTTTGTCTCCCGCTTGCAAGAAGAGATTTAAATGAGATTAACCTGTGTACATAAATAACCCAATCCTACTTTTAAGTTGCCAAAGGCATAGTTGGGTGGGTCAGGAAGCATTGTCTGCTGTCACTGATGTCTGGAAGAGGACCTCTGGGGAGAGTTCTGTGGTATTCTAATCTCCCCAGTGCATACCAGTGATTTTCTTCCACTGTGGGCACGGTGAAGAAAGGTGAGAAGTAGCCTCTCTCCCTGGGGGATTTGGGAGGGGCTAAAGCAGCATGCAATGATGTAAGTGACCGCAGTATTATGACAATGCACTATTGGCAACCACCGGAGAACTTCCCGTTGTGTCCACTGCGAAAGATGTTAAGCACCTGCGCTCCATCCCCAGATGATGTAGAGTACACTTTATTTGTTTAAGAACAGCAGGCAGATTGTCGCCAGCCGGGCCAGTCATGGGCATAACACAGGCCCCCACTGCCCCTGTGGTGCAGGGGGTCCCCCAAGCTCCAGGGGGCCCCCTCAGCACTGCACTTCAGCCAGAGAGCTCCTGATAGTCAGGAGGGGGCCTCTCCACTTACCTTGCAGGGGGGCCCCCTCAAGTTTCGTTATGCCACTGGGGCCAGTAAACCCTTTGAGGTATGATGGTGGGGGAGGCCACAGCTCGTGGTTTCTGCAGGGGTGATTGGTGATTTTGTAGCTTGTGCATTCCCCCCAGGAGAGAAGTAAGAGCCCGGAAGTGAGAAAGATGTTCAAGACTCCCTAAGGTCAGATGCCAGAAGGCAATTCAGCTAGCTCCAATGTTTCTGATAGAAGCAAGAAGAGGACTAGAAGCTCTCACTCCATCAGCTGGAAGGGTTTTGTCCTGTGTGGTTTGAGCAGACATTTCAACCACTGGAAAGTCTGCATCAAAGATGATGGAGAAACAGGTTTACCTGCTCTGTAAAAGAGTCTGGAGCATAGGAGAAACAGTGTGGGGAAGCACTCCCCTTGATATGGGTGGATGAAGCGAGGGCTGGCCAGAGGTTGAGGGCATTGTGAGTGCAAAAGCAGACAGGACAATGGATGATACCAGAGGACAGAAGGGTGATGAGAATGCAAAAGGAGGGCCCATTGGCACCCTCAAGGATTAGCAAATTTGGACCATGAGAGAAAGGACCTGGTCTGGGTGCAGTTATCGGGTCATGGAGCAATTCTGGGCCTGACTGCAGCACGGGGAGGAACAGAGCAATGTGCGAGGTTCAGTGGACACCCAGGGAACTGGAAAAGCCTGACCCCAGTTTAGGATTTTAAGAAAAAGACAATTTTATTACAGGTGGTGGATTACCAGAGGACATATGAGGAGACAGCAGCTACAGCACTGTTCACTGAGAAGGAGGAGGGCAGAGGTATGAAAGAGGAGCTCATCGATAGTGAAGGCAAGAAAGTTGAACACAAGGAGTGCAGTGGGCTAGAGGGATACGGATCTGCTCCCAAGTTTATGGTACTTATGGTACATGGACCATGTAGGCAGAGCAAATGCCACCGGAAGAAGGGTTGCACAATAGAGGGAGACAAACGGAAGATAGAGCAGGAAAGTTCAGACTGTGAGGGCACACCTACAAGGGGTAGACAGGGCCATAGAGGCTACAGAGGCAACTGAGGATGGGGGAGTTAAGGGGCAGGAGTTAAACTGACAGATTGACTGGTAAGGTGGACAAACTGAGGACCCCATGGAGGTGACCGGGCGAAGATGAGAGCTGGAGTGTGATTGGTTTACAGGAACAAAGAGAGAACAAATCTAGTCTGTGGGAAGAGTGTAAGGCAGAGGGGCAGGGAGACAGAATCAGTCAAAAAGGTAAGAGAGCTGACAAAGAGTTGGGGAGCAATACCATGAATATGCGATGGACTGGTGTGCTACTTGAAGGACGGTGATCCCCATGGTGGGGGGTACCTGGGGCAGCATTAGTGGAAAAGAAGAGGCTAACACAGAAATTGTGGTGAGAAGAGTGTTTTTGCTGGAATGCAGCAAGCTTGGTGGGAATCACAGAATCAAATCTTAGCTCAAAAGCGCAGCAACACCACCACAAAAGGGGCACACACAAAAGGGAATAGGAAACCAGAGGGTGAGATGGCAGACATCAACAAGCCCGATATAACGCCACCAGTTGGATGTGAAGTTACAGGTGCAAGAGTAGAGGTTGAAATGTATACAGTGAAGAAAAAGGACGCGGCAGAAGGAAATGGAAGGGTAAAAATTGGGAGTACCAAAAGCCTACAGTAGGCACATGGTCAGTGACGAAGTTGCACAACATGGGCAAAAAAACTGCCTAAGATGGGCATGTTGGACCCCTATAGTGGATACCTTTTATTGAGCACGAAATAAAAAAATGGTCAAAATAATATATAGGCATTTTCCAATAGCTACATATGGAAACCGAGTGTAAAGACAGTTGTAAAGCATAAGAAAGGGAGCTGGTGAAATGCCCAAGAGTGATGACCAATATAAATTCACGGACAGCAGTCTTCACCATATTCATAAACATTATATGGGAAAAGTTCCTGGAGAACTCTGTAGCACTGTAGAAATACATGGATGCTGTTACGATGAACAGCATCAGCTATGGATGGTTTGCATCACCAAGTATGATGAGGAGCTTAGGTCTAGATAGAGCAAAATACCTACTATGTCTTGTGGTGACTTAGAGAACAAATGTTGGCTACAATTTATGACACCAATCAGACCACAGGCGACAGTACATGTGGAGAGCGATTTACAGCTGCCCTATATGCCTTTTGGGGGTGTCTCATCACAGAGGTGTTGGGTGGCACATTCTAGCTAGGTCCTGAGGGGGCATATTGGTTTCTCAGTGGCTTTTGACAATGTTCAAAGAGTGGCATCAAGCATCTCATCTTGCAGGGTGGTGGAGGACTGAACCAGGATGGAAAGGGAAAGGGTATCAGCAATTGCCTGGTGGAGAAGAACAAATACACGGGTTAACCTGGAAACCATGAAACTGTGGTTGCTTTGGTATCCTGACCAGTCAGTAGCTGCATTCGTTTGAGATGGGTTTACTAGGGGACTCAGGATCCCTTACAAATGACCACAGAGGAGAAGGAATGCTGATAATCTGAAATCATGCAAGGACAAAATAGAGATAGTGACACAGCAGTTATGGAATGAGGTAAAGCTAGGCATAAGGGCATGCCGGTTTCTAGAGCCATAACTACCAGACCTGATAGCATCACCTCTAGGCATAGTGCTGAAGAAAGTGGCTGGTAAATTATGGCTGATCACCATCTATCATGGATGGATTGGACATCCATGAATGATTTTATAGATCAGACTGACTGTTCAGTACATTATGCCAATATTGACCAAGTGATTGAGCTAATGAAAAAATGTGGGAAGGGCAAAGAGATGGAGCAGGCAGATACCATGTTGGCATTCAGACTACTACTGGTTCCCGTTGATGATTTTCAACTTGTGGGCATTGATTTTAAAGGGCAATAATACATTGACAAAGTGATACTGGTAAAGTGTTGCGCGGCCTGCTTGGTGTTTGAGAAATCAGGAGCTGTGAGGTGCTTTGATGAGAGGCCCTCTGTCAAACTGTGCCACTTTGCATTTGATCCACTGAAACCTTCAATTGACCTGGGAGGGTACACTCTGACTCCAGCAAAGGGTCAGGTCCTCAAGAACAGTATGTGTATGGTAAGAACTCACTGCCATAGAAGACAGCAGAGGGAACCACATCAGGTCCAGTTGAGTGTGGGCAGCTTGGATGCAGAATAGGCCCCTAGAAGCATGTTGTTTCTCTTTAGCTCAAACAGGAGGTCAGACAACTGACCCTTGGAGTCCCTTCTTTTGGACTCTGGATTCAAAGGAAGCAGGTCCAGTCTTCCTTCTTCAGATAGGGCAGTCCTTCTTCTGAATCTTCCATAGGTCCAGAAGTGTTCTGATGCGAGGTTCAGATATTGTCATTCTTATACCAAGTGCCACCCAGTTGGTGAGGGATGCCCCCTTTGTCTAGCCTTTCTTCTTTCCTGGGTCTGGCTCTGAGCTGTCTAGGGTAACTAAGTGCAGACAGGCCTAGGTGTGAGTTGTATTTTCCAGGGAAGGCAGAATAAGACTTGAGGAAGGAGTGGGCAAAGCCTTCAGACTACCCTATGAAACTCAAGAAGGGCTGAGTGCAACCCCCCAGTCCAATCTGTTCAGGAGTGGAACGCCCTTTCCCACACCCAAGTCCCTTTTGTCTCTATGTGTGGAAGAAATACACAGCACGCTACAAGAGAGCCATTCACTATCATGTGGCGTTGGACACTGCAGAAAGGCACATTTGGTTTAGGCAGAAAAATGCTAACTTTCTGAAAGAGGAATTTTCAGAAGAGTAATTTAAAATCCAACTTTGTCATTAAAGAGGATGTTAAATCACAATTCAAATGAGTGGGAGTAGTTTTTCTCAATCTGTTCCCAAATTAAAGTTATCACTTATTAGGCGTTATATGGTAGGGGAGAGGAGTTGGCCTAACGGCTAGGGCGGGCGGCCGACCTCAAAGCTGGGGAACTGGGTTTGAGTCTCGGCAATGACACTGAACATCCTGTGATTCTGGGCAAATCACTTAATCTCCCCGTGCCTAACAAAAAAATAATAATGAATGTGTCCTCATATAATGCAACTGGTGCTATGTAAAGCGCTCTGATACCCGATTCGGGTCTAGTTTGCGCTATATAAAACTCTGTAAAATAAAAAAAATAAAAACTCAGTGCCAGGCTATGGGAGAGTAGGATTGCTACAGTGAAAACAACTTTTAGATTTTTTCTCTGTCAGGACATGTAAAACTTAAGTACATGTGTCCTAGTTTGTAAATACTATGCACCCTGCCTGATGAGCTTTTAGGTCTACCTTAGAGGTGGCTTGTAAGCATTAAAAAAGATGTCCAGGTCTGGCATGTTTCCAGGTTAAAATGGCAGTTCAAACACTACACTACAGTCTGTAGTGATAGGCCTGATACCTGTGTTACAGGGCTACTTTAGTGGGTGACACAAGAAGTGCTGTCGCTCACTAGTAGCATTTAATTTACAGGCCTTGGGTACATGTAGGACCATTTACTGGGGACTTAGAAGTAAATTAAATGTGACAATTAGGTTTATACCAGTTTTACTACATTCTAGCTAAAGAGCACAATCACTTTGCCCCTGGTTTGCAGGGGTCAAGTTCACAGAGTCCAAAAGCCAATAGAAACAAGTTCAGCAAAAATAGGGGAGTGATGGCAAAATGTCTGGGAGAATGTTCTGCCAAGGTTGTCAGGTCTAACACCAAACTTTTGAGAAAACAACACTTAATTACATGAACTTTTATGCAAGGACCCGTTTCGTTCTAAAAATGTAGTGCAAAAAATGAATGCACTGGCAAACACAATGTTACTGTGTGTTCAAAGTAAATTTTTACCATAAATGGTACGCAATTATACAAAGTGGAATAATGGTGTAATTTCCTGAATTTTATATTACAAACATAACACGAAATTCCTGAATTTAGGAGTATTATGCCAAATTTGGCCAAGAATATTCAACACCAAAATTTTGCATGCTGTGTGATTGCTCCTAGAACAGCCTTTAACAGACAGATGTCTTTCGCCATGAGTGTTGCAACACATATTGAGGGGTATGCAGCGATTAAGCGAGGTTTTACAAAGATGTGTGTGAATCCTTGAACAGTACAACATAGTGATATTGTGATCCAAGGATGGTCTATTGGCTTGGACAGTGAAGATTTATTCTGATGTGTCTGCAATAGAAAGGTTCGAGGTTTTCTGGAAAAGGTTCAGTGTGCAAAGAGATGGCCTGTTAAGTGGAACAACAAACATCACAGCATTGCCTTTTTAGAATTTTCCCTGGTAGTTTTGGGGGTTCAGGGTCGTTCTACGAGAGGGGTGGCTGCTTCTTGGGCGGAGGTTGAGTGTGTTCCTCTCTCTGAGATTTGTAGGGCTGCCACGTGGGCCTCTTCCAATACTTTCATCAGGCATTATCGCCTCCTCAATCTGTTGGGGGATGATGGAGGTTTTGCATTGGGGGTGTTGAGCTCTGTTCGCTCCTAATGTTTTTTTCTACTTTATTTCCAATAAATCTCTGGGTTTGTTTGCTATCCTGGTGGTTTGTTGTGTTTTCTGGTATGAATGCCGGTGTTTGCTTTGGTATTTCTCACTTGTCCATGACGGTGTCGAGGACGGAGGGACCTGGGGGTAATGTCCTATTACTTACCGGTAATCTTCATTACTCCGGGTCCCGTAGTCCTCGTCACCGTCATGACTTCCCTCCCTCCCTCCCTGTCTGCCGGCCTTCATTGGGGCTTGGTATTTCAGGAGGAATGCTGGGACGGTACTCCTTAAGTACTCCCAGTGGGTGGGGGAAGGGTAGGTCCAGCATTCCTTCGTTCTTTTTCTGTCAGTGAGATAGTTACATCTCACTTGTCCATGACGGTGTCGAGGACTACGGGACCCGGAGTAATGAAGATTACCGGTAAGTAATAGGACATTGTGAAGTCACGAGCAACCCCAAATTGACCTGTGCTTAACCCTCTGGTAGCTTGGCTCAAAAGCAATTAGGCTTAAATTAGAGACAATATGAAAAGTATTTACGCAGCACTCCAAACAGTAATAAAGTGAAAACACAACACAAGAAGAATCCCACACCAATTTAGAAAAATAATTATTTTTAATAAATTGACACCAAAATGACAAAAGTCTAATCCATAGAACCAGAAATATGTGATTGTAAAGATTTAAGTGAAGATAGTGCTTAATTAATAGCACTAAGCGCCAAAACTGTGGTTATCTAGTTGCACCGGACTGGGACAAAACAAACTAGGTAGAAGGATATTTGAAGGATAGTCCAAGGAGATGGTGAAGTTAGGGGAAGTAAGGAATCCAATTATAGTAGGGATTTTTATAGTTTTGGTGACCCTGGTAACTGCTGTGAGGGAGTATTTATGGGGGCTTTCTTCATTGTGATGTTTTTTGAGGCCTTCAGAACATCTGAATTGGTTGGAATGAAATGATAGGATGGCTTGCAATAGGAGGATGCAGCATGGAGTTGGAATGGGGTTAGGCTTAGGACTTGGTGCAGTGAGATAGATCAGAAGGCGAAAGGGAATGTGGTTTGGCTTAAGAGGTCAGGAGAGGAAGGCATTTGCCCTGTGAAGAAGTTAGAAGTGGTTTTCAGTATGAGGAAGAGCTGGGGTTGCTATTTTTACTTGCTGACTGTACCAAGTTGATGAGCAGACATGCCTTGTGGTTATTATGAAAAGATTTGAGCCTGGGAGGCTTCAATTTGATGGGGGTTAGAAACCTATTATTTTATAATATGAGCAGCAACAGATGGTTTTCGAGTGAGATTGTGTGGACAGGCAGAAGACTTTAGGCAAATTGAGGAGCTATTGCATATGGGGATATGTGAGTACATGGAAAGGCACATGTGGAATACGGGTGCCTAACAATTGTGTTTTCCACTTGTAGGTGCAGAGGACAGGAAGAGTAGGAAAATGAGGCTTTTGATGTATAGGCACTCAATAGTCGAATGGGCTGGGGAGTACATCCAGGAAAGCACTTCTTCTGACAACAATTTGGTATGGAGTTTGAGAGCGTGGTGGTACATTGGTACAGTGTAGGAGGAATGTGTTGTAGGCAGTTTGTTTAGATGATGTGGGCACTGAGAATGAAGTGTTCAAGACTGGAGATAATGGTGCTACATTTAGGGGAGAACACACTTGTCTGTTAACAGGGCTGGATATAATACAGATGATGAATACGGATTTAAGCTTCTTACAATACAGATAGGAAGGAACAGCCTTTGTAGACAATCTTATAAACCTATTACACAGAGAGGTGTGGAGAGGTGCTAGGAAACTAGCAGCTATTACCAGCTCCTTTAAGGAGATCAAGAGATACATTCAGGGATTTACAGAGCAAAAGCTACAGGGGTAATTAACCACAGTGAGATTTTGTGTGAAAATCAAATTTTATTTCGGCACCATGAGGTACATCTGTCATTGCAGGGGAGCAGGTCATAGCTATAGAAACAAATGGAAATATCAGAGGCATGCTTGAGACAAGTCTTAATAGGAAGGCGGCGTAAAGAACAAATCTGGGGAGGGTTTTCCTTGCGGAAGTGTGAAGGGCTCAAAGAATAGAAAGATGGATCAGTGGGAGGAGGTTGTACAGAGGTAATAGGGGTAGAGAGAGAGGAAGAAAGGAGAATCAAGAAGATAGCTAAATGAATGGTGGGGTTAGCTGGGCAACATGGCAGATGTGTGCTGAAGGAGCTCCTCTGACCCCTAGAAATCCATGGCAGCACCGCTGACCTGGCCACGCTGACACACCCTCAGATGCAAAAGAAATGTATGACATTGTTCTGCATTCTGTCCATCAATTGTTCTTTTTGCATTTGTCACCCCGAATGGGACGGGTATGCCCAGACGTGGGTCCTGTGCTCTCCATGCCACTGGAGTCAAGCTATCCTGGCTGATGAGGGCTGAAAGCCCGAAACCGGTCCTAGGATGCTTGTTTCCAGTCCAGGGAGGACCTGGTCTGGCAGTTTGGGCTGGACTGTTCCCATTGGGTGCAGGGTCATGACTAATTTGCATATGGCTGGTTCCAAATTGGACTGGCATGGTGAGCAAAAAAACGATGGATTTAGGCCCAGATCTCTGTACTGGGGTGAATGTATGACATTGTTCTGCATTCTGTCCATCAATTGTTCTTTTTGCATTGGACACACCCTCAGAGGCATCCTTCCAGATGGCAGGACACACTGGAGAGCAGCTGCTGGTCACTGGACCCCGCAGAGCGCTGACACAGGACTGTGTGGGTTCAGGCCAATAGCTTGGGTGTAAAAATCTCGGAGTGATATAATGAACAATGCCTCATTAGCGCAATAGTGGTGAGCTCTTCTCTTTTTCCATTACCCCCTCGCAAAATGAACCACCAGCATCCTCAAGGTGTGGAGGGGCAGAGGAGGGTTGCAGCGCCCTGCTGACTCACATGAAAGACGAAGACCCATCAGTGGACTGCTAAGCCAGACCCGGCCTGCAGCCAATAGGCCCTTCCACCTTCTTATCCTTTGCCTCCTCCCTCATGATGAACCATCAGCTCTCATACAGAGTGAGAGAGGGGTAAAGGAGGGGCAACACAAAGACACAGTGCATTTTGGTGGTGAGGGGCTCCCAAAGACAGGGACAGTGACAGGGCGATCTCTCTGGCCCTCCTGTACCGCGGCTTTAATGTGAACTGCTTCCTTCTTCCTCTTCTGACCCCCACCAACATCATTGGCCCCAAGAATAGACTAGGTGCTGCGCTGGAAGCACTGGAGGCCGGAGTGGTCGGGCCCACCTGGTAGCCCCAGAGGCGATAGATATATCAGTCAGTAAACCGATCAGTGAGTTTGGCAAGACATAGTGACCCATGCCGAGTGACACACTCCACTCAAGGTCACTCTTGAGATGGAGTTGGGAGGTGGGGGAACCTGAGAGCCACCCTGCTCAACGCATAATGCAACCCTCATCTCTATCAACAGCAACACAATGGGGAAATTTGCAGGTGTCAACTGCTGCACAATACAACCTGATCGATAAGCATGCTAAGTCATCAAAAAAGTCCCCTGATAGAGCCCCGGGAGATGTCACAGAAAAGTAGGTTACCCCAGTGCTGATACTGCAGGTCATCTGTGACCTCCACACCAATATGGAGAAGCAGATTGGCTGTGTTAATGTGGAGGTGGGGCTACTCCATCAAGATGTCAGAAAAATTGCAGATAAATCAAGGACACTGAGAACTGGGTCTCTACCAAACCATAATTCTCACGCCAGCTGTGATCTATATGTTTTTTCCACAGGTTCTGACAAACAGGGGTTTCCCCTCCCCTCCTCCCATGGGGCCAGTAGGTTTGGTTTTTAGGGTAAGAACAGTGAGACACGTGCTCTCACCTTTGCATCCCCATCATGTACACAAATTGAGTGGCACATGTCACATGAGTAGTCACTCACACAGAAACTGGATCAGTGCATGTATTGAGTTCAGTTATTTGCCACTACTACGGTTTGTTGTTATATATTTTTTCTCTCCCTACATTTTCTTTTACAGGCTTGAATCTAGGAGCCATCCAATTGTGGAGTGTGACAGTGATCACGCCCACACAGTGGTACACTCTTGCCACTTTTGGTAAGAACGGAGCCCCCATTTACATATTTAGGTCCTGATGAATGCCCTGGACCCTCCTGGGCCAAGACGGCAGAAATATGTCGACCTCTAAACACAACAGTTAGTTCCCCCACATACTGTCACCTGCTTTTAAACATCATATAGTTACCTTTCACATTAAAAAACACAATGGGGATAACTATAATGATTTTTAATCTCACTCACTCATACACAGGCCCCCACTTAGTTTAGAAGTGCATACCTGTCGTCAGGTGTATGCCCGCCCTCTATCAAACCAAGGTTTTAGAGGGCGAGGACTGGTCAATGATGAAGCATGACACCAGGTGGTGTGTGAGACCAGTCCGCTACTTTTTGTGAGATGTCCCCACTCACAATATAACTCAAACCTTATAATGGTTATCACTTTAGGAGCAGCTCTTTTGTGGTTAAACGCTCTACCAAAGAGGACTCTGTCCACACACTGGCTGCAGATGTGACTAGGCTTAGGGAGATGGTGACCCACTTGGAATGAAGAGTGGAGGATGCAGAGGGCCGGTTGAGAAGAAACAACTTGTTTTTATTGGTTTCCCAGAGGAAGCAGAGGGAACAAATGCTGAGGCCTTCCTGTGCAACTGGCTGACATCTTGGATACCTGCAGAGGACTTCTCAGCATGTTTTGTTATCGAAAGGTCACACAGATCCCTGGCAGCTAGGACACACCCTAGGGCACCACCTAGACCAATAATAGCACAGTTCCTACACTATGGGGACAGAGACTTCATTCTGCAACATGCTTGCATACACGCCAATTTAATGATGGACTCAACAAGGGTTGGCAGCTACCCAAATTACACCCTACAACTGCAACAGCAAAGATAATCCTACACTGAAGTAATGCCAAAACTGAAGGTGATGCAACTGACATATATGCTAAAGTTCACAGCCAAACGTCCACAGAGGCAAAGTGCACTTCGTTGAAACACCCCACTTTGGCATTGGCTAGATCTGCAGGGGCAAGGACACCAGGGCCTGCAAGTGCCCCTGCCTATCGGGGACAGGTGAGGGTACAGTGCTGCCCCACACTGGTGAATTACCATGAGTCAAAGAGACAGAGGAGGTGGTTGTGATGGTGGCAGAGAGGCAGCAGTGACCAGACATCTCTGCCCCACAACTCTGACGACGAGGCTGATGGTGTCCTGGGTGGCTTGACAGCTCATGCTGGTGCAGGAAAGTGTCCCCCAGCTACATCACTGGACCATATACTCAAATGACAAACCCATATTCTTTTCTGATGAATGTGCATGCCTCAGACGTTTGGGGTGGCAGGTCAGACGACAACTTAGGCAGAACTCTTATGTTTATGCTGTAATAATAATAATGTGAAGAATCAGCTGGTCAGCTGTGCATAATTGTATTTGCGATACAAGTGGCTTACACTACAGCCAAGGCTGCCCACCCCACAGACTATGCATTTACTATTGGGGTTGGGCGACAGATACTTCATGTTCCAAAGTGTTGGGGGGGGGTTGAGAAGGTTCTTCAGTTAACCTGTTTATATGTTAGTACATACCAGGCAACCTGAAATGCTGCTCCAGACCCTGTGACAATGGCTTCTGGACTCAGCATACCTCTCCCATGTGGTTACCTAATACAAAATCTATAATATGGTTGACAAATCAAGCAAGTTACCATACTGGCTTGCAAACAGAGACCTGGAGCTCAGAATAGTACCTGCAATAAAAACACCAATGCACAACAATATAACGGACCCATGGGTGATTGAAAATGTGTTTGCAACATACTAAGCCCAGCTGTACTCGGAATCACCCCTGACCCTGGCCTCGTGGTAAGACCCAGTCTTGAGTATCTAAAAAATCCCTGACTGTCAAATCTTGACAGACAGGCACTAGATGAATCACTGATGGAGGAGGAACTGTTGATAACCATCCAATTGCTCCCGGCAATAAAAACTCCAGGCCTCACTGACCCTACTCTGGAAAGGGATGTATATCGAAGCCCTAGAACTAACCTTTGACCTCTGGAGTGCCACCATAGTGGTAATTCTGAAGCCTGGGAAACCAAATGATAATGTGTGTTGTACCTGCCCATTTCCCTAATTAATCAGGAGGCAAAGGTCCCTGTAAAAATACTCGCAAATAGAGTACTCAAAGTAATCCGTTCAGTGATGCACCCAGACCAGAACAGGTTAATGCTTAAGCACAGTACCTGACACTGCCTGAGGTGGCTTCACAATGCAATAGCCCTGTTGGTAAATATGGGAGAACGTTCAGCCCTAATGTACACTTTGAAAAAGCCTTCGATTCCTTCTGCTGGCAATTCATGTTCTGCCTGCTGAAATGTGTGAATTTTGGCACACGGTTCCGATGCTACAACGCTGTGCTGCACTCAGAACTCTGGGTGAGAGTGAATGTAAATAAGACACTTTCCCAGGAATTTGCTATCAGACGTGGCACCAGATAGGGATGCCCCCTGCTTCCTGTCCTGTTTGCCTTGATGATAGACCCATTAACAGAATGGATCTTATGAGACGCCCAACTCAGCGGCTTCAGTTGGTCATGGGGTATGGAAGATAAGATTTCATTATATGCTGATGACCCGCTGGTCTATATTAGTGACTCGGAGACATCGCTGCCACTCTCAATGCATATGTTAAAGATATATACAGAAGGATACGACTTGCAAGTTAACTGTTCCAAATCCATATCATTTCGTCTCACTGGGGTGCATGATGACATTCGCGCAACCACCAATCTACAATGGGCCGAAAACCACTTCAAATACCTTGGCGTATGTATAATCGACACAACAGAGAGAGGCCTGGGAGAAGAAAATTGTATCCCTGGCTACCCAAGTGCAGCGGGACATGGACGGCTGAGAAAACCTCCCTTTGACAAGAGCTGTTTGCTATATAAGACAATAGCCTTACCCCACTACTATACACCTTACAAAACTACCCCTACACCATACCTCTCATTTTTTTCCCACTCATTGCAAGTGACACTTGTGAAGTTCCTCTGGGGGGGCAACCTTGCATTGCCTTCCGCAAATGTGTGCTGGGACCAAATGACGAGGGACTCTTAGTTGCTATGAGTAAATTGTACTACTGGGCCAGTCATTTAGTGCAAACCAACGACCCGGCAATAGCTGTTGAACTCCCAGCCCTGGAATAATATGGCATTCTAGACTCACTCTATGGGTCCACTCGACACACTCACCTCCCACCGATGACACTGACATCCCTCTCCTGTTTGCGCCAGGTGCTTAGATGGATACGCTTGCAGGAGAACTCTGCTATGGGCTGGCAGGTGGCTCAAATGCAAAGCAGCCCAACAAATCTTCTGATCCAGGATTTCAAATTCATCAGAATTTCAAACCTGGGCAACATATGGAAGGATTGAGCGATACACATATTTCAGTGTGTTACAGAAACACATGAAATGCATGAGTCACAATTCTTCTGGTACTTGCAAGTAGGCCACACCCTCGAGAAACTTTGAGACAGCCTACAGGATATCCCAGATGACAATCCACTTGAGGAATGCATCATGAAGACTCAGATGGGAGGAAAGGGGTTTTCTCTGATGTACCGCACACTAGTGAACAACACCCCACATCCAAAAACAGCGTTGAAAGATCGCTGGCACCGGGATGTTGATATGCTGGAAGATGTAGATTGGGCAGAAACAAAGATGGCCCTTACGCTGTTGGCTGTCTCCATGCACCTCAGACTTACACAACTCAAATACTTGCATAGGATATACAATAGAACACGAGGATGAACAAAATAAAACACCCACTTGACCCACACTGCCTGGACTGTAGAACACAACTGGGTCCCTTTTATTACATAATATGGGAGTGCACAACCATACAAAGATACTGATGCAACATCTGCACAACACTTTCCCAGGTGGTTGGGATACTAGAGATACCTGAGTCTAAAATGATCCTGTCGGGGCTTATGTATGAATGGGGTGGCAACAGATGCACTAGGCTGCTAGTAGCTAACAGAGACATCTCCTGGCACTGGAAAGCGGAGAGGCAGCCCCCACTGGCGGAATAATCACACGGATTGGATTATGAGCCATAGGTATATAACAGATGGGGCTGCCCTGAAAAACACAACAAAATATGAGGGCCTGAATTGTTTATTCCACGAACTGTTTGACATACCATCTAACATATATTAGAAATGGCATAACCTGGGGGCGTGGCTAGCGCCCGCGAGCAATGGCGGCTTCTTCGTAGCTCTCCCGGGCAACGCGGTGAGGAGAGACCGCGACGAACCTCCCGGCGTCTCTTCAGCACAGAGAAACTATGAATTATGCCTTCGGAATGGCCGAGGCACAGCTGAGCTGTCTTTGCAACCTCGTAATTACCTGCAGTTGGTTCTTCTCTTCGTTGAAGGTCACGAAGTGATTTCATTCGTAGCGTCCGCCATTTTATCACAGCGCTGACGGAGCTTCATTTTTCAGCGCGCGAACGAAGCCTCAGGTACTGAACTTCCCGCTCAATGGAAGTAATGGAGGTCTAACCTGACTTTTTTAAATCTTGATAGCCTGCTGTACGCCTTGATGTGCCCTCTTCACTTCTGGGTGAGGTTTTGGCTCTTTTTAGAGCGTTTTCCATGCAACTTGGGGCTTTTGTTCCTTATGGCTCGCCCTTTTTCTTCATAAGTTCGCTAAATTATGTGTGAGCATTATTTTGAAGACTCTTTGTTCTCCACTCTACCAGATATGGCCAGTTCTCCAGGTCTCAGTCCTATGTGACATGTTTATATATGTGGAGTTCAATGTGCCTGAGACCGCCATTTTGCTGATGCTTCTGATTGAGCCATATTCTTCGCAGCCTTGCAGTGTTATAGAGTTTCTAACTATGCTCTTTGCGGATTATTGCTTCATTTAGCCCTGGTTCTTTCAACTTTATTGCCACAGTATTGACTCTTTCACGCTTTTGGATGCCGTTGTCTCTTTTTGCTGCTGTCCTTTTTTCCTCATTTTGTCATTTTTATTTTTATTTTTACTATTCCATCTATGGGCAGATTATATAAGGAGTTACGCAAGCCTTCCCCAACTCCACGTAAATTTCTTCTTCAAACGGGGTCTAGGTATAGGTGTCTGGAGATGGATGACTCCTCTGACCCCTCGGCTAAAGGTTCTCCCTCTGCCTCAGCTCCGCATTCTAGTGGCGTCATTAAGGCTTCCACCAAAAGACTAAAAAAGGACCCTCCTTCTCCTCCCAAACCAACTTCATCAGTAACTATGGATATCCTTTTGGAAGAAATTAAGTCCTTGCGCCCTTTTATTGAAGACACTAAAACTACTCTTGAGGAAACTAAATCCACTCTTCAGATGCTCTCCGACAAGTGGTCAAATGTTGATGGTCGTGTAACCCTTTTAGAACACCAAGTAGACACTCTTGCTTCCTCTGTTGCCAGGGTTGATCCATTATGTGTTCAAGTGTCTGCACTCCACAAACAAATTGAGAACTTGGAAAACAGAAGTAGGAGAAATAATCTCCGCATTTACGGCCTGGCGGAAAATTCAGAGGGATCTGATGCCTTAGCATTTTTTAAATCCTTCCTACCGAAGATTCTCCAGCTACCGGATACCACCAGTCTTAACATACAAAGGGCTCATCGTTTAGGTCCTCCTCCCACTGTTTTTTCTACCACTCAAGCAAAAAAGCTGAGGGGTGTTATACTCTATTTTTTGGAATATACCGATTTACTCACCGTCTTGTCTGCTGCCAGGGCACTTCCTCGACTCACCTGGTCTGGTAATCGGCTTTTCTTCTCACAGGATTATGCAAAATCCACTGCAGATCGGCGTAAGGACTTCCTTTCACTTAGACCACAGCTCCGGTCTATGGGAGCGAGATATGGTCTTTTTCACCCCTGCCTCTTCAAGGTGACTTTCAATAACAAGACTACTACTTATGATGATCCGCTGAAATTGAAGAGCTTTCTATATTCTCATAATGCTACCAGTATGGATACTGCTGCTTCATCTAGTTCTTAATATTTGATTGCATTCACCTGTTTCGTGTTATTGCCTATGCGCTTTGTTCCTGATTGACCTTTCATGATTGTTATGTTTACACAGTTTTTCCAATTGCTTATTTCTTTGTCAATTGTATATCTTCTCCGTATTTAACATTAATTCTTTCTTCCCCTTCGTATAGATTTCTTCCTTCATATCACCATTTACCTTCATGCCCCTGGAGTTCGTTGCGGTTGTCCTCCTTCCCTGCCTTCCCTTGGGAGCCTATGACTCGTCATTGTTCTATGTGGCCTCCACCCTCCTCTCCTCTTGTTTGTTCTCGACAATATGTAAGTTTATTATTCTTCCTCTTTTGTTTTATTGTTCTCTCATTTATCTGTCTTTCTTCTTTATGCTCTTTAGGTCTTTTTTTCTACTTGTTCCAGTCCTTTCATTTTTCTTCGCTCTTGCTCTTGCTTATACTATTGCTCCTTGCTTTTATTTCCTCTCTTTTTCCTCATCATGAAACTGGTTTTCACTTCGTGACTCATTATGTAAATATTCTTCTCTATCTTTGCTGTCTCCTATTAACATACATATATGCTTTTAATATCTTTTTCATTTTTTGTTTATTTTTATATTTTTATGCTTTTCCCTATATTACTATATTGATATGTTCTTTTACCATTGATCAATGCCTTTGAAAATATTGTCTTGGAATGTTAGAGGTTTACATTCGCCAATTAAAAGACAGAGAGTGTTATCCCATTTGGCCAAACTTAATGCAGATATAGCTTGTCTGCAGGAATCACATCTATCGGAAGCTGAATCTGTTAAATTAAGAAGGAGTTGGGTGGGTGAGGTATATTTTTCTCCAGGTGATGGTAAACGTAATGGCGTTTTGATTTTATTTAAAACATCTCTTCCAATCCAGTTAGTAACGCATATCGCTGATGTTTCAGGTAGATGGGTGTTAGTTAATTTTAATCTTGATAATGTCCCTATTTCCATTTTAAATGTGTACGCACCCACATGTGGAGACGCCTCCTTTTGGTCCTCCTTAGCTCCGCTAATCACTCAACATTATGTTGATAATTTCATTCTAGTAGGTGATTGCAACGAAGTTTTTGACCCCTTTTTGGACAGGCACTCAGCTACCGCTTACATCCCTCATAAATCACAAAAAAGTTTCACTCAACTCATTGCACAATTCAAATTTGCTGACGCCTGGAGACTCTGCAACCCCACCTCACGAGAATACTCTTTTTTCTCACCCCCTCATCACACTCAGTCTCGACTAGATTACTTTTTTCTCTCACATCGCCTTACTCAGTCCCTTGTTTCTTCTGATATTGGCTCCATTTTAATTTCGGATCATGCTCCAGTCTCTAGTACATTGGATGTATTGCAGAAGTCTACTTCCTTTAAAAAATGGCGGTTTAATAATGCTCTCCTCCTTGATGCACAATTTGTTTCTTCTTTCACGTCCTTTTTTCATGAATATTTTTTGCTCAATCATACAGGCGAAGTTCCATTCCCTGTAGTCTGGGATGCTTTCAAAACGTCAGCCAGGGACTTCATTATCAACTATGTCTCTCGTAAGCGGAAGAAAGCCCAACACGACACTGATGCTATTCTTTCCAGGATCAAACATTTAGAGCACTTATATTATACTTCTAAATCAAAAGATTACCTAAACGACCTCATTTCTGCCAAACTTCAATTTAACAAAGATTCCACATTCAACGCCTCTAACTTTCTCTTAAAATCCAGCGCCAAGTTTTATGGCGGACAGAACAAGGCTGGTAAGTTGCTGGCTAATTATCTAAAGATCAGACATAATAAAGTTAATATTGAGTCTGTCTTTCGTCGGGATGGCTTGCTAAAACACAATAGTGAAGACATCTTACAAGAATTCTTACATTTTTATAAAACATTGTATTCCTCCGAAGCAACTTCGTCTGAACAATCCATCTCCCAATTTCTCTCCACCATTTCTAGTCCTTTTGATACCCCTCCAGACCTCTCTTCCTTAGAATCTGATCTTACTCACAGAGATCTCCTTCAGGCTCTTCACACTCTCAAACATGATAAAGCTCCTGGCCCGGATGGCTTTACTGTCGAGTTCTTTTCCCGTTTTTCAAATTTACTAATCCCCAAATTGCACTTGCTTCTCTCTAACTTTCTTCAAACTGGCTCTGCCTCTTCCTCCTTCTCCGATGCCCTTATTTGTATTATCCCAAAACCGGGTAAAGATCCACAGTATTGTAAAAATTACTGCCCTATTTCTCTAGTAAACGTTGACTACAACATTTTTTCTAAGGCATTGGCATTGCGCCTAGAGTCTCTATTACCCGAGCTTTTAGGAAAAGAACAATCTGGCTTTGTTAAAGGCAGACTGTTATCGGATAATACCAGATTATTTTTTTACATTCTCTCTAAGACTTCACATCACCCTCATTCCCTTGCAGCCATAGCTTTGGATGCGGAAAAAGCTTTTGACCGAGTTGAATGGCCTTATTTGTTTCAAACTCTGAAGTGGTTTGGTTTTGGACCAAAAATTTCTTCCTTGATTTCCTTTCTTTATTCTTGTCCTAGAGCTGCTATATCGGCTAATGGAGGCTTATCTTCTTATTTTTCATTAGGAAGAGGGGTTAGACAGGGTTGCCCACTCTCACCCTTTTTGTTTAATCTGGCCTTAGAACCCTTCCTTCTGCGAATTCGTCAAAATGACAATACACATGGTTTTAGTTTTCATGATTCCAACATCAAAATGGCAGCTTATGCGGACGATGTCCTATTATTTATATCCCACCCAGTCACCTCCCTTCCAGCATTCTTAGACGAAGTTCATTCTTTTGCTCACGTATCGGGCTACAAACTAAATAAAGACAAATGCGAAATCTTACCACTCACTAAAGTGACTTTCAAGGATGACTTCTCGGCTTCAGGTTTTACTTGGAGCCCTAACTTTATTAAGTATCTAGGCCTTCATTTTCATTCCTCTCTTTCGGGTACGATCACTAAATCTATGGAAGAGTGTATACAAAAATTAACCACTCTTACTAGCAAATGGCATCCTCTCTACTTGTCATGGTGGGGACGATTAGACACAATAAAAATGATGCTCTCTCCCATTGTTTTATTCACAATATCCAACATACCACTTGCCAGTCCCTTAAAATATTTCAAGAAGATTAACTCTATTCTCTCTTCCTTCTTATGGGGTCATAAAAAATCTCGTATGTCTTTATCTAAGCTAATGCGCTCTAAGAAGGAGGGTGGGGTGAATTTTCCAAACTTCTCCTTGTACCATAAATCCTTCTTGTTACACCAAGTTTCCCATTGGATCAAAGATGTCTCATTATCATCTCCTCTTTGGTTGACCTTAGAACAGTCTTTCATTTCTCCTTTTTCATTCATAGAATACCTTATGTTCTCTCGTAGACCTCAATCTATTTCAACTCCTATTCTTAAACATACCTCCAAAATCTTTCCTTGTTTACCTGATTCAACCTTTTTTGACCAACCTATTTGGCAAAATACGTCCATTTTAATCAACAACAAGCCAATTTTTTGGAAGCCTTGGAGAACACGTGGTCTTATTTGGGTGAGGCAACTATTCCACCATGCTCAGATTATTCCTTTTGATTTAGTTGCCACTTCTTTCAATCTTCCTCTCGCTTTTCGAACCAAATATTCATTGTTGTCACAAGCATTACAGCACGCCTACGAGGTCCATCTTGCTACACCTTCCTCATCGATCTCCACGTCGTCCGATACGCCCTCGCTGAATTCTTTACTCCTTACTCAATCTAAAGCTTCAAAGATATATGCTTTTCTTCACACTTTGTCCTATCCCCGTATTAAAACTAGTACAGAGGAACATTGGGAAAAAGATTTTGAAACCTCATGGCCCACTGTATTGTGGGACAAATTGTGGTTGAAAATTCGCAGATCCTCCAGGGCAGCAAATACTACTCAAACACTATTTTTTATTTATAACCGTCTATTGTTCTCACCACTCACTCTCAGCACTCACTTCCCAGATACCTCTGACAAGTGTTGGTCCTGCTCTCTACCAGGTGCAGATCTTTTCCACATGCTTTTTGATTGTCATTACGTTCTTACTTTTTGGAAGCGGGTTTGGTCTCAAATTAATACGATTTTTTCCTCCATTCATCCCTTTTCTCTATCTCATATTTTTTTAGGAAGCCTATCTCCCATCTGGGAGCATTGCACTTATAACATTAGGATAATTGATTTGCTATTGGCTGTGGCATTTCAGCAAATCACCAAAAACTGGAAGGATTTCAGCAATTTATCTTATAAGGCTTGGTGGTACGCTGTTTGCTATAACCATAGACTAGATACTACTTTTGTCCATCCCTTAACCTTAGCTGTTAAGCGAAGAGAACTGTGGAGCCCAGTTACAGACTTTTTTGACTCAAGTGCTTGTACGTCTCTGTCTTTAACCCCGATACAGCAAGAAGTTTCTAAACCTCCATGATTTCCTGTTCCTTCTAAACAAGGTACTTCTTTCTCGTTCTTTCTTTTTTCTTCAACTTTGCTATTGATTATATTGTGTATTTCATATTCCTTTTCAATACTTTATTTCATGCCAATTGCCAGTTTTTGCTTCTATTTATTCTCAATCTCTGATGTTTCATAACACAGCATATGTTATTGTGATTACTTATAATGCTATTTACCCATTTTTGCTTATTTTTATTTTCTTGCTTTATATCTTATTATGTAATGTTTGAGCATTTCTTATTTCAATAAAACTTTTCTGAACTTAAAGAAATGGCATAACCTGTATTGGGCTTGGAAAGCGGATTGATCAGTGCCAAACATATTATATTATGTACATAAAGATGCAAACAGTTAGGTGTGTTTGAAAGATCGATAAAATAGATTTATTAAAAAAAAGAGTAGGGCTTAGTACTGGGGCAGGCGGGTTAGACAATCGAGAAAATGGCAGAGGACAGAAAGAAGAGCATATGAGGAACAGAACTGAGGGTTTGGTTATGGTCATAGTTTGGGGAAAATGAGGGTGGAAGTGTTGGTGTGGTATACGTTATAGGGGGCTAGAAGGGTTAGTAGAAATTAGTAGAAATTATTATGATGTGTTTATGGCATGATAGCTCACCTGAAAGATGTAAGAGATCAGATCAGCTTGTTCCCAATAAAAACTGCCTTTTGCACAACACAAACGAGTGGAGTCATATTCCGCACCCCCCCCATGCAACTGACAAAGGAGATCCTGGATAACGCCAATCGCTGATAGCACCAATTTGCTATTGACTGGACTAAGGGCCTGATTTAGAATTTGGCCGAGAGGATACTCCGTTTCAGCGTCAACAAAGTATCCCCTCTGCTAAAGTGAAGTTCTGCCCACCTTATTCAGAGTTGATTGAAACTTAAGTATGTAGATGGAGAACACTACTCTGCCGCTTACACACACTTCCGACGGACCAACAGAATAAGGACCATCGGATGTTTGGCCATGTGTTCGCCTGCCCTATTTCGACTGGTTGAGCACATGACCAGTTTTCCCTGGCAGTAAGAAGCACTGAAAAATGAAAAATGAACTACACACCTTGGGAGAAAACTCCCATGGGAAGAGGGTTATTGTTGTTTTATTTAAATTTTAAAAATCCTGATTTTAGATTTTTTTTTTAAAGTGGAAATAAATAGAAAGTTTGATGTACAGCTCTGTCATGTTGACAGTGGCATCCACCAAATGTTCAATGTATTTGAAGGAACTGCAGTGACAGTGGTTCTTGTAAATTCAAGAGATGTCTGCTGGGCCGCAGCACATCTCTAAATTTGGCGGGCGGAGTACCCTCAGCATGGCGAGAGTAAAGTTCTTTATCATGGCAATGATATCTATTCTGTCCGTGAAACTATAAAAAGGCCCTTACTTTCTTAAAATGTGTACTGTGCAGAGTTATGGTGTTTTTGACTGCGAGAAGTAAAAAACACAGAATGACACTGACTCAGTTTTTGTTTCACTTTGCCTACATTGTAATGCAATTTATGATGTCCCTTTGGGACTATATGCAGTAGTTAGATTTTGCTGCCATTTTCTACATGAGAAATAACATTTGCTCGTAGATAATTCTTTGCTGTTCATGAACATGTCTGTTTATAAACAAATTTGGAATTGTGCTATTAGGTAAAGGCACCGATTTAGAAAGATTACATGGGGTAGATTTAGGAGAAAGCTCTGTCTTTGGCATGGTGGATATTTTATATAGACACGTATTATCTCAGCGCACTGCAAAAACACGTGTTGTCCCTATAATAGTTTGTGGACCGAATCTAATGATTCGCAGAATGGTAGAGGCAGCCATGCATATATATATTGAAGAATGTGATGTGTAGGCGACACACCGGGCTAAGTAGCCAGCCCTTGACTCGTCGAGCAACCTTATCACCAGTTTATGGTGCTTTTCACGTACACTAATTATTATAAATGCAGGTACTTTGAAATCTACCCACGCTCACACCATTTAAAGTTATCGTAATCCCACTTAAAAGAATAACGATTATTCAATAGACGAGATAGGAAAAAATACAGACGCTATCCAGGTCAAATCTGAAGAAAAGGGTTAAAAACTATTGCTGCTGGTGTGTTTATGAACCAGCCTCTCTCTGAAGCTAAAACGTGACATTTCCTTCTTTCCCTTTTGTCTGCCTATTTTTTTTTCTTTGTAAGCACAAATTGGTTTTAAATAGATTGTTGCGATAACCAGTACACTCCTCGAAGCAGATGTGCACGTCTTAAAGAACCACCGGGAAGAACTGATTTTGCTAATCACATTCTCTTTTGTTCTAGATGTATTTTTTCAGTTTCGGTGGAAAGAAAATTTTGATGTCAATTTTTTTTACCAGATTTTCAATCAACAAAATAATTCTGCAAATCGCACAGTTGAGGTCATCAAGAAACATTATGAGAAAAGGGAACTCACCGTGAATCAAACATATTTTACCTAACATAAGTATATATCCCCAATGAATATACAAAAAACATGAGAAGAAAATAAAGGAATGGGTGTGGTGGAATATATTTACCAGGGCAAATTCAATGCTTAATTTGTGCAGGTGCTTACTTGTGGGGGGCACCAAATAAAATGTCACAAATATAGAACAGAAAAATAACATGTGTCTATACTTGTGATGGTAAGTACAAAAATATTGGAAAAAATATCGTTTCACACTAATATAATTTAAAAACATACAAATATATAGGTTTTTCAATATATATATATATTTGGGAATAGTAAATCTTAAATATTTTAATATATAACCTTAATATAATGTAGATTAAATACATTCAAATAATATTTCATACTATATATACATATAAACAGACATATACATATTTATGTGTGTTTATGTTATATATACATATTTATAAGGTAAAACTATTATTAAAAATGTATGGTGTTGATTGTGCATCCGTGGCGGAACTCATAGCAGCCATCTCAAAATGAGTAAAAAAAAGTTTCAGATGCAGCAGGAGCTATATTTTTTAATTAAGTGGAGAGATGGGTTGGGGAAGCAACCAACACGTTGGAACAGACAGTGGGACAATGGAGTAATAGGGGTGGCTAGGGGTAGCTATTTAAAAAATACAAATAGAATTGGAAGAGGTGGAGGAAGCAATGAGTGAGCTGGGTTGGGAGTCAGGGAAGAAACACAGACAATGAGGTGGTGTGAGGCCAAAGTGAATGAATAAGCAGACCATGGGACGAGCAAGAAAACGCATGCCTTCCCATGAAGTGCCTAAAGGAAAAGAAAAACATTGGGGTCGATTAGGTTGGCGGGTGGATCACCACTGCCCCGTATGGCAGTGGCGATCCACCCACCAATTCCCACCGCCCTCCTACCATTTCCTCCCTGCCAAATCACGATGGCGGTGGGGATGCTGGCAGACGGAAAGACCGCCCACAGGTTTTCCGACGGTCGGACAGGCGACCGGGCGGAAAAGGGCTCAGATATGGTGGCGGTGTCTGCAAGACACCACAATCCATATCATGATGTGCGGCGGTGCAGGGCTTTCCATGGCGGAGATCTTGCCATAGAAAGCCAGGCGGATATCACTTTTGGGGCCCTGTTGCGGGCCCCCAGGATGTTTGGGGGTGCACGTGGGGGTACCTATGGTACCCCCCCTGCATTCGCATACACAAGGTGGCAGGCACAGCGTGGTGCCTGCCACGTTGTGAATGCAAATGCACAACAGGCCTTTTTTTACATTGCGGCAGGTGCTTCTGACAGCACCGCCCGCCGCAATGTAACAAATGCGGGATGCATCCGCCAGTGTGGTGGGCGCATCCTAATTTGAATCATGGGACCGCCGCACATATGGCGGGCAGTCCAATTTTCCGTTACGGTGGCGGGCGGACTTTGTCCGCTCGCCATTGTAATAGACCCCATAGTTGTGAATGCAATCAATGTGAGCAGTGGAAGGACACGTGTCAACTAATCAGTAAATTGTGTGACTGAAATGCTCATGAGAAAGACAAAAACAAGAATAGGGAGGAAAACCATCAAATCAAGAGGAGACAACTGAGACAGAAAAAAAAATCCAGTCATGTGCAAGAAGCTGATTTAAACCCACTCTACATATATTGCAAATAATAGATATGACCAACAGACACCTAGAGCCTGATTAAGAGTTTGGTGTGCAGGTGCAGGACCGCCATGCTGCCGCTCCGCTCCCGCACTGCCAAACCTGCATGCCAGATTATGACCTTTTTGGTCACTGGCAGGCGGGCAATGGGAATGTCAAAGGCAGTACCTGCATGGCATGAACTTTTGCAGTTCATGCCGTGCAAGTACTGGGGTGCATGCACACAGGGAGGGGGACAAAATATGCCCCTCTGCATTCCCTGAGTGTTAGAAATGGGATTTCTGGTTGGCTAGGGCTTGCGCCAAAGCCAGGCAGAAACCACCACTCTAGTCAGGGCTGGGGAGTTACACGCCAATGATAACCCCTGCTCACCCCCTTGGTAGCTTGGCACGAGAAGTCAGGCTTATCTCGGAGGCAATGTGTAAAGCGTTTGCGCGCGCACCCAGCAACAACACCCAAGGCCCACCACAAAAGAAACTCCACACAAGGTAATATATAAAAATAGCCTTTGTATTATACCAAACACATTAGATAATAAATACACACTTTACAATGTGCCACTGGCACGGGCAAAATTTACAAGGGAATTATCTACATAAGACAGGGCCACATGGACCACTGTCAGAATTATCACAAATCACCAAATTGTAAATGTAGACATGTAGAACAAAAAATAAATGTAGTGCACAACCAGTAACCACTGGTAACTGGTAAGTACACCCTACGCAATCCTAAAACACCTTAGGTACACATCACGCAGGGAACCATGAACACACTAGTATAACCTATACTAGGGAAAACAATCTGCAATGGATAAACACAGTTTAGAAGTGAAAACAGCGTAAAGGCAATGCGCAGGCGCAAAAGTACACCAGTAACAATAATCATGTACCCTAGGTGAGGGCACAACACAAGAAACCTGTCCCCAGGCCAACTTGGCCTTTCAGGGGCTCAAACGCCCTTTATCCTGTGGTAAATATTTTAATTACCTGTACTATTTTTGATGCGGAAATCATTAAGAATAACTCAGTAAAATGAGAGGCAGAATCTGTGGTATTAGAGGTTCTGAAAGGGCTTTATTCCTTATACAACTCGAGTTGTAGGCATCATATTCCATCACCACGGAGGTTCAGGAAGTGAAGGCAATACATTATTGACAGGTAATCATTTTTATAGAAAAGGCATTACAGTGAAAACAGATGCAATAGGCGTAACAGCTGATAAGACAAACTAAAATATGCATGCGTAACTAAAATAGGTGTAACTAGAAAATGTCATCATACATGATGTCACAAATGGGTGGATCCATAAGAGAATCTTGCAATGTCAGCAGAAATACTTGGCAAAGATGCGCGCGCCGCCGCATGACGTGTGGTTGACGTGCAACTAGAGGGTGAAGGGGACTTGACATTTAGCTCTACATGTGGAGACAGAAGTCTGGGGGTCAAGTCAACCTAATCCTAAATCATATCTAGTATCCTATGTTTAAAGAACTGTGTTATCCAAAAGGGAAGGTCTCTCGGAAGAAATCTATTCTATACTGCCTGTGAGTGCGTGTACAAGCGCCTAAGTGTCTACATGATATGCGAGGGAGCAGAAATCTTCCATAGTAACAGGGGCTATGAATTACTTGCACGAAGACAGTGAGGCCAGGCCTCTTGCTCGGTAGCTGGAAGAATGTTTATTTAAACTACTAGACAGGAATGCATTGGATGAGGAGCGGAGCAGATAACTTGAAGGTGAAATACAGTTTTTGGCAGGCAGACAGGCCGAGTCAGGCACCGTTAGCCGCGCGAGGAGTAGGACAAAGTTCATGGATACAGATGCGAGCTCAGACTGGAGCTGTCAAAGGTAGAAGGCAGAAAAAAGCTTGATGGCAGAATCAGGGCCTACTCGCCTGGACTGTAAAATGGAGTAGATGAACCATATAAAGCCGGTGGCCTTTCGTACTTAGGAATGGAATATCCAGCCCATTCATGGCGGATCTGAAAGAGGACATGTTGACGGTGGACGCACATGTGTTTGCGTCTTCATAACTGGAACTGGAGGGAACATACATGTACTTGTAACTTATACATGGAGCCGTTGGGGTCTAAGATAGGGGACATAACTGATCACAAAAATCCATATTTCCTCATTCCCTCCTTGTCCCCTACTGACCCTTAGGAGATATCAATCTTCATCAATCCATCGATCTGTTCATATAGCATCATTTGTTCTTCTTTCTTCTTCCGGAATCTTGAATGAAAACTTGGTGGTGGAATACACGAAGTGGCGCACAGACCACAAATCGCTGGTCCACATTGTAGGCATAAGCAGCAACTGAATAGTATGAGAAAGCCAATACCTAGGAAGGATAGGACCTTCCATCCCCAGGCTGACAACACACTCCAAAACCAACCGGACCAAGTCCAGGTGCCTGGATTCTGGTGTATCTGGCTTACAATCTTATGAAGGCGAGTTATAGCTTTATATACAGATGGCGAATTTTCTGGGATGAATACGCAGCAACTTGATCCGATGACCCTACAAGCTCCGCCCCTATCGGCCAGGATGACGTCAAGGACAAGACGATTTTGAAGAACAACAATCCGCATCGCAGACTGCTCCTCTGTTAAGTTGCCTAAGGCAGAAATAGTTTCATTTACTACGGCTTCAAGGGTCCTAGTTAATCTACGTATCAGCTTACTATTGGTGACTGTACCTATATAGGGAAAGAGACCTTTATTAAAATCTGTATACTTTTCCCATGCCGTCTCAGTGTAATCGACAATTGGGAGATCTCTCCGTTCCCTATTGTGTACTAAATGAATATTTCTGTGATAATCAGGAGGAGCTAGGAAAACAGGTGGCAAAAGGAATGCGATGTAACAGGTACCATCCCAGTCTAAAGGCAGACGTGTATATGCAGTGTGACCACATACGAAGTAGGAATGGCGAGAAGCTCTAAATGTAGATTTACCTTGATCATTAAATTCTATTACACTGGTGCATTTACTATGGCCCATATGTATGGAACCATTCTTTCTTACACACAATTCACCTTTAACTGGAAATACTGACATAGCGGGCAGGATTGGTGCAACTTCGGATTCAACATTCAGGATCATGAGATTAAGCGTAAAATTACCTAATCCATATACTTCATTTTCTAGATCGGTTCCTGTTCTTTTGGGAAGTCCCTCCTTGTTAGGGTAGCAGACTTTGAGTAAAACTAGGTTCAGGTTTCCCCATACCCAATTATCTTGATAAACTATTGAGTTTGAATCTAAGGAATTAATTAAACTAAACCATGCTCCACAGGAGCCATTGTGTGTGAACGGATATGGAAAGAGAGGCAGAATTCCCTTATAGTTCTGATAGGGATGGAGTCGGCCACATATCCAACAATTTGTAGCATTACTGGTTTGATGGGAATGATGTAACATGCTAATGAAAGTGTTATTGCGCAGCGCAAATCTATAGGACAACTCATGTGGGGGTAATTCACTAAAGGAATGTTCAACAGTAACATTGTAAGCATGTTTAGAAATAGGATAATATATGTGCAACAGTATACTTGCAGCGATGATCAGAAGACTTAAGAAAAACAAAATCAATAATGTCACTGTGCAATGACTACGCAGTGATTTACAGTACGCATGCCTTTTCAACTGCATCTTTCGATTTCTTTCTCTATTCAGGTCTAGGGGATACATGTCAGAGACAAATTCAACCGATTCACCTTGGAGAGGACTTAAACAATCAAATTGTCTGACTTGCTAGACCTTAATTTTAGTTTATATAGTTCTGTATCGGATTGTTCAACCAAGGGGAGTTTTGAATCAGTCTGTGAGGAAATGCAAGGCGTAACGTTCACATCCGAAGGTAGTCCATGAAATTTCTTGATATGACTTGAGTGTAACCATCCTTTTCGACCTTCGATCTTCACGGCTGTCCTTGTGGTGAGCAGTACGAGTTGAGGCGATTTCCACCTAGGATCCAGCTGAGTCTTTCGGTCAAAGTTTCGTACCAACACCAGGTCCCCGGGAACTACGTCATGGGGTTTCACCTCGGTGTTATCGGGAAAGGCTGCAGCTACCTGTGAACGACAAGATTGTAGTGCAGACATCAAGGAAGCCAGGTAATCTGTCAGCATATTACAGTCAACATCAGTTATTTTACGAGGTATAGGCGTCCCCCACATATTTGGTGGTCTACCAAAGATCACCTCATACGGGGATAGCCCTGTTCGAGAATGTGCTACCATTCTCATGTAAAAGAGTGCAACTGGTAAGGCTACTACCCAATCAACACCTTTTTCTCTACATATTTTGGACAATCTAATTTTCAGAGTTTGATTATGTCGTTCCACGAGACCTGCTGCCTCGGGGTGTCGGACACAGTGGAATTTCCATTGATAGCCTAACAAAAGTGAAACGTGTTTCATCAGTTCGGATGAGAACGGCTGGCCGTTATCTGAATAGACAACACGTGGTAAACCATACCGTGGGAAGAATTCTCGAACTAACTGTTTGGCAGTAGTCGGGGCAGTGTAATCTGAAACCGGGTAGGCTTCTGTCCAACGAGAAAGAGCACAGACAACTACGAGAACATATTTGAATCCTCGACATCGTTCCATCTGGATATAATCCATCTGGAGGACTTCAAAAGGGTGATCAGGAGGCTGAAATCCACCCTGTTCTACGGGAATGCTTTTACCTGGGTTAAACTGACAACATATCATACAGGTACGGACTTTCTGTTTAGCTGCTGCTCGTAAATGTTTGTTGAACCAAATGTGTTGAATGCTGTCTAGCATAGCTTTCTCTCCTAGATGCGCTGGACTATGTATTGTGTTAATGATAACTTGAACCATAGAGTCAGGAAGAAACCATACAGATTTTTCCTTCGTCATCCATCCTTGATCCGTTTGGATCCCTCCTAATTCAGTCCATTTCTTTATTTCATCTGGTGTAGCATGTGTCTGTATGTCAATTACGTCAAGAGCGGGATCCTTAACTGTCATGCAATATGTTGGTGTCGGAACTATTGTCTTTGTCATGTCAGTTGTGTGAGTTTGAGCAGTCTGTTTAGCTGTTCTGTCAGCTAGATCATTGCCTTGAGAGATGATATCAGTAACTTTCGTTTGAGCTTTACATTTCATAATCGATATTGCAGTGGGTAGATGAATTGCATCTAATAAGGCATGAATGAGAGGTCCGTGCTGAATGTGGGCACCGTGAGAAGTTAAATAACCTCTCTCTCGCCACAGCACGCCGAAGTCATGAACATCTCCGAATGCATAACGTGAATCTGTGTATATGTTGACTTTCTTATTTGTGGCTTGGATACAGGCTTGTGTCAGAGCGATGAGCTCTGCTGCTTGAGCTGACAAAGTATTTATGCAATTTGTTTCAATGACTTCAGTATCTGTTGTGACTGCATAAGCAGCTACTAATTCTCCTGTACTTGTTCTCATGCATGATCCGTCTACATACAACGTCAGGTCTGGATCTGCCAATGGGACATCTGTCAAGTCTTGTCTGGGTTTCGTCGTGATAGTAATAACTTTACTACAATCATGTGCTAGTGGGTCTGTTCCGTCTACTGGCAAAAGTGTGGCAGGATTTAATGTACTACAACGTCTGATTTCTATGTGTGGCTGAAACAATGTCAATTCATAACCGGTAAGTCTCGCTATAGTCAAGTGTTGTGTTTGTGTTCGGTTCAAAAGAACCTCTACTGCATGTGGTACTTGTACTGTCACTGGATGTCCTAATACTATGGCATCGCTTTGTCTGATTGCTAAAGCTGTTGCTGCCACTGATTTCAGGCACGCAGGAAGAGCCTGAGCTACGGGATCTAATGTACTAGAGAAATAGGCACATGGTTTGTGTGATCCTGCTTGTTCCTGTGTGAGTACTGACAAGGCAGTACCTTCACGTTCTGTAACAAAGAGTGTAAAATGTTTACTGTAACATGGTGTTGCTAAAACAGGTGCTTGACATAAAGCTTTCTTTAAGCTTTCAAAGGCTTGTGTATGTTCCTGAGTCCAAGGGAGGACAGTCGATATGGCCGCCTCCTGTGTTGTCAACTGAATGAGGGGTTTTGCCAGAAATGCATATTGAGGGATCCACTGCCTACAGTATGAAGTGAGGCCTATGAAAGCCCGCACCTCCTTTTGTGTCTTGGGTATTGGCATGTTAGCAATTAACTGGATGCGGTCAGGTGTAAGCTGTCTTCCCTCCTTGGACAGCGAGTGCCCAAGATAAACAACTTGCTGGACACAGAATTGCAGCTTAGAAGGGGACACCTTGTGCCCCTTTTCAGCCAGAAATCGTAAAACCGTCAGTGATGCTTTTTCACATTCAGGTTCGCTTCGAGCGGTGATCAGCAGATCATCGACATATTGAAGCAAGGCAGTGTTAACTGGCATGTCGATACTGTCAAGTTCTCGTTTTAGTGCTTGGCTATAGATGCTGGGGCTTTCTGTGAATCCTTGAGGTGCGCGTGTGAATTTAAAGCTTCGTCCATTTAAACTAAATCCGAACAAGTATTGGCTTTCCGGATCTATTGGGACGCTGAAAAAGGCATTCTTGAGATCGATTACAGTAAAGAATGTTGCTTCGGAGTCAATAGCTGTCAGTAATGAAGAGATGTCGGGGACCACGGGGTATTGTGGTACAATGCATTTATTTAATTCGCGCAGATCAATAACTAATCGATATACTGGCGGGGCCTTTGGATCAGTTCGTTTAAGAATCGGAATTATCGGGGAGTTACATACATTGGAGTCGGTTTCCACAACCACTCCTTGGGCAATAAGCTCGTCAATGATTTGCAGTAAAGCCACTACAGCATCTGGGGGTAACTTGTATTGTCGCATTCGTGGTAGTACCACTCCTGTCTTTAATGTGACTCGATATGGTGTAATGTTCATGCAACCAACATCAGTGGGTCCTTGTGCCCATAAGTGTGTAGGTAAATTCTGTAGTCGGTGATCCATGTCTCGGGACACATAGTGCCCTTTGAAATCACGTAAAAATAATCTTACTCCTTCCGGAGAACAACATATTACAGCTCCTAGAGCTTTCAATGTTTTTATACCTAACAAGTTTTCTGGACATGATTTAGTAAGTAATAAATCTGTAGTTCGTGTCAAGGGACCAATCGTAAGTGGAAGAGGTTGTGATACTTCATTAATGATATGTTTTCCTGAAAAACCAAGGGAAATATTCTGTGAGCCTGAGAGGGGTGCCCCTGGAACTTCATTGCGTCGTATTGTTGTTCTGCTTGCCCCTGTATCAAGTAAAAATTTTCTATCTTGGCCTAATAGTTCACTACAGGGACCTCGATAAGGGGTAAGCCAACTTCCCTCTCTAGGCTGTTTCATGCGTATCGTTGATAATTAGGATAGTCATATTGTGCATACTGGTACATCTGTCGTGTCGTTTCTTGTGTGGTAGAATTAGGCTGCGGTAGTAGAGCTGGCATGGACTGTTGTGGAGCTGGCATGGACTGTGCATGCTGAGGGACTCCTTGTTGGTTCTGATCCTGTCTAGGTGGCCGTGGTCTTTCCTGTGTTTTACCTGTGGCGATATTATGTTTTAAGACTGGACAATCGTGTATATAATGACCTGGCTGTTTACAATAGTTGCATGTCCCTTTCGCAGGACCTGCTGAATCACTGGACTGTGTCATACCCTTTTTATGACCGTCAGCTGGAACTGACTGGGCAACAAGCATTTTCATTTTCGTGTCTTTCATTCGTCTTTGTTCATGTTCGTGTTCCTCTCTAATTCTATTGTGATGGTATTGTAACATTTGTAACATCTGTGACGGGGTGTTACCTTGCCAGGTACTCTCGAATTTCAATACTCTATTCTTAACTTGGGGCAGGGAATTTTCAACTAATTTTGTCACAAACAGATGTGGGTATGATTCGCTGCTTGCCTTTATGCCACTATTTATACCGAAACATTTTTCGAATCGGGCATAGAAATCACTAGTGTCTTCATCTTGCTTTTGTTTACAGGCTGATATTGCACCCCAGTCTTCCTTTTTCGTAGTTAATAAACGTGGCAGTACCTGCACTAATAAACCTGGTAGCAATTTAGTCTTGTTCCCAAGTCCTGAACCTTGACCTCGAGCTGTTTCTTCGGTTTCCAATGCTGTCCAATCTATCTTTTGGTCTCCCACCTCCCAATCTTTTTCTTTGAGTTTTTCGTAAATGCCCGCAGGCATTAATACCTTTAATATTTTCATAATGTCGGGATAGGTATATTCTCCCATGAGTAACATGTCTTTAATTTCACGGTGGAATCCCGCTGGATCTTTGTCATGACTGGGTACCACTTTCTTCATTTCTAATAATTCTATTTTAGATATGGGTGTGTATACAAATACACGTTTAAATTGATTGTCATCGCCCTTTATTGGGTGTACTTCGCGTAAGGGATTCTGTCTGTCCATATGATACGTCGTTCTTTCCTTGATGGGCAGTGAGACATGTTCTGGGCATACAAAAAGAATGTACTAGTTTCTGGATTCTAGTATTTCTCTAATCAAATCAGTACTTGAACCTCTCCATTTATTTGTGAGTAATTCAGTCAATATATCAGGTAGAGGATCAGGATCGGAGTGTTGGCTTTTATATAATATAAGGAGATGTTGGATCATGTATATACCAGCTAAGCGCTGTTCGTCTGGGGTGAGGTTCAAAAACGTATGTGCTAGTGTATCATCACTATATTTTCCGGGACTGTCAACCCATTGAACGGCTGACCTGGCTAATTCTTGTTCGTCCATAGAATCGAGTATATGATACCCCCTTCGTTCTCGGAGTAACTTGTCAGCGGCTTGAAACAAATGTTCGGGAGACCTTATATTTATTATAGGGGTTTGGAAATTTCTGTTATTATCTGGACGTGTCGGACGTATCGGATCATTAAGGCATCTAGTATTATTACAAGATCTTCCTCTGCTTACATAAGCCATTGTTTCTAACTGTCCTGTGGGCAGTTCTAATTCTTCCTCCTCCTCTCTGTCTTGTTCAGGCTCGTCTACTGCTAATCTTTCTTCGTGTATTCGTTCTATTTCTTTGCGGATCTTTCGATACATAGCTACTATACATGACTGTCTATCATGTCTCCCTTCTGATATATTCTGGCTCCATGTGACAAGTTGTCGCATTTCTTCCGGATTTACCCCAGGCCGGTCTTGATTTCTGATTACACAGTTTATGAGGAAACGTAACAGTTGCCCCTGTACCTCCGCTTTCTGGTACTCCATGGCTCTGCTAATACTTTCAGGACCTCGCCCTGACTGGACAAAGTGATATATATTTTCTAAATGTGTAGTCATCCCTGGTAGCTTCATTAAATATATCGCAGCTCGTCGGATACGTAATGATGACAGCATCATTTCGTCTCGTTTACCGGGCACAGGATCATATCCACAATCTACTAGAAGTTCCTTAAGCATGTCGGGAGTTGCTAGTTTGGGCGTACGTTGGTGTGCTAATTCTCTGAGGGAAAATTTATTTCCTCTGGGTGGCGTAGAAAAAATGTCTGTCGTACCTCCTGTAGCACCGTCTGGGGTGCTGGACGTGAAAGGATTTGTTGAATGTGAGACAGCAACCGTAGTTGCAGGAAAAGCTGTAGAAACAGAAGTGCTTGTCGGAATGTGTGTCGGAGTTTGTTGTTGCGTAGGTACAGACGGAGGATCTTGGCGATGAGCACCATCGGCAAGCGGTCTATGTGGTGCGGTATTAGCATACTCGGGAGCTGCGTCATCTAGGTAGGAGGAAAGGAAAACGTCTTCTGCGGTTCTGGGATGCCCTTTGGGATGTGCTTTTATCGGAAACAATGGAGGTGGCAAGTCTTTTGGTATTTCCGGAGTAGCCTTAGGTAACCCTTCGGCCAGAAGTGGGTACATACCATTCATAAGGGCGTTTCTTTGTCTGTCTACTTGTTCTGATTCTACTCGGGTACCTTCCTTAATTAATAGATTTTCTCGGACTTTATTTGAATTTTCCTTACTTTTCTCTTCCTGCCTGAGCGCTTTTTCTGTACGTCTATATGATTCTTTACGCCATAATTCAATGGCATCTTTCTGTGATTGTCTAGCTTTCTTTTTCCATAATTCTTCTTCTACTCTCATGATGCAATCTGCATCCCAGGTCCCAGCTACGGGCCACCTCTGACTTTCTGGTAATTCCTTGGTGTAGTCTACCCATAAATCAAGAAATAATACGGCGTCTAGGCCATGTTTATGATACATGAAGTACCCTGGAGTGTCCCTAGGAGGAATGGGAACAGCTTCTTCGAGTACCCCTTTTCTAGTTTTGATCTGTCGTAATTTCGAAAAGAGTGGCATGTTGAGAGCTGGTCTGATACCTAATCTTGAACACACTTAATACAATAAACACAATAATGAACAGTCATTCACACCACAATATGCAGAACGTATTTAAAACATTTAACATTTTAACATTTAACAAACAATGATAACTAACAGGAAACTAGTTACTGGCATAATACTTGACACTGACTAGGTGATACTGAATTATCTACTAGACATACTAGATATACTGCTAAACAGTACAGATACACTGCTGAAACAGTGCAGACCGGATTTGTGTACCCAAACCCGTCTTGACCGGCACAACCTATGTGCACGTCAGAACGCCTCCCCGGCAATGGTACTCACCGGGTAGCTCGGAACGGAAGGCCTCGGAACTGAACTGGACTGCCATGGACCGGACTGGACTCGACTCGGAACTTCGGAACTTCGGAACCTGGTGGGCCTCTGTATACCTCGGATCTTGCTCTCTCAGCTAGGCTCTGGTCGGGATACTTCGCACTTCTCACCGCCTCGTCTGGGTGTTGATCGCAGCCTCAGTCGCCCCCGCTTGGCCGGAGGGAGATACAGGAAATCCTGCGGGTACGCGTTGTTGTCCGTCCAGCTGTGGCAGGAGACCGGGCCTGCAACGCACCTCCGGCGCGTGAGATGAGAAAGCGTCCCTGTTCGGGCGCCAATTTATGTGGTAAATATTTTAATTACCTGTACTATTTTTGATGCGGAAATCATTAAGAATAACTCAGTAAAATGAGAGGCAGAATCCGTGGTATTAGAGGTTCTGAAAGGGCTTTATTCCTTATACAACTCGAGTTGTAGGCATCATATTCCATCACCACGGAGGTTGAGGAAGTGAAGGCAATACATTATTGACAGGTAATCATTTTTATAGAAAAGGCATTACAGTGAAAACAGATGCAATAGGCGTAACAGCTGATAAGACAAACTAAAATATGCATGCGTAACTAAAATAGGTGTAACTAGAAAATGTCATCATACATGATGTCACAAATGGGTGGATCCATAAGAGAATCTTGCAATGTCAGCAGAAATACTTGGCAAAGATGCGCGCGCCGCCGCATGACGTGTGGTTGACGTGCAACTAGAGGGTGAAGGGGACTTGACATTTAGCTCTACATGTGGAGACAGAAGTCTGGGGGTCAAGTCAACCTAATCCTAAATCATATCTAGTATCCTATGTTTAAAGAACTGTGTTATCCAAAAGGGAAGGTCTCTCGGACGAAATCTATTCTATACTGCCTGTGAGTGCGTGTACAAGCGCCTAAGTGTCTACATGAGATGCGAGGGAGCAGAAATCTTCCATAGTAACAGGGGCTATGAATTACTTGCACGAAGACAGTGAGGCCAGGCCTCTTGCTCGGTAGCTGGAAGAATGTTTATTTAAACTACTAGACAGGAATGCATTGGATGAGGAGCGGAGCAGATAACTTGAAGGTGAAATACAGTTTTTGGCAGGCAGACAGGCCGAGTCAGGCACCGTTAGCCGCGCGAGGAGTAGGACAAAGTTCATGGATACAGATGCGAGCTCAGACTGGAGCTGTCAAAGGTAGAAGGCAGAAAAAAGCTTGATGGCAGAATCAGGGCCTACTCGCCTGGACTGTAAAATGGAGTAGATGAACCATATAAAGCCGGTGGCCTTTCGTACTTAGGAATGGAATATCCAGCCCATTCATGGCGGATCTGAAAGAGGACATGTTGACGGTGGACGCACATGTGTTTGCGTCTTCATAACTGGAACTGGAGGGAACATACATGTACTTGTAACTTATACATGGAGCCGTTGGGGTCTAAGATAGGGGACATAACTGATCACAAAAATCCATATTTCCTCAATCCACAGAGTCAGGGCTGGACTGCGCTCGCCAGAAACAACAGGGCACAACCTAAACGTTGCAGCTGCCCACTAAGTGCTGGGCAGCTGTGGGGACTGGGGCCTGGGCACCTCGAGGCCCTCACGTTGGAGTCCCTCTGGACTCTAAACAAATATGCCCCCAAGAACGTTGGAGCCTGACAGGGCTCTAAAACAAATAATGCCTGACGTTGGAGCCTCTCGGGGGCTCGAGAACACTGCCCCTGACGTTGGAGCCTCTCAGGGGCTCGAGAACACTGCCCCCGACGTTGGAGCATTCTAGGCTCTAGAACAATTGCCCCCTTAATCGTTGGAGTCCCACTTGGGGGACTCGGCAAGATAAAGTGCCCCCTTCGTTGGAGTCCCTCTGGACTCTATAACAAAGAAGGTCGCAGTTGTGGCCTCACCCCTAGAGGTAGCCCCCACTCACCAGACTGAAGCGGGGACTCCTCTTTGGCGCTGCTCCTCGTGCATGCCCGGCTTGCTGGAGCCCTCTTCACCGGGGCTCTCTGTCAGCAGAAGGCGACACGCGGGGCTCTCGTCTTCACCCGGTCCCTCTTCTGGGACCGGGACTTCACCAAGGAGGCGGTTACAGCGGGGCTCTCACCGGTCACGGGAGCCCTGCTTTGCCCCTTGCTACTTTCCGTTTTTCTTCCGGCTTACTCGCGGGATCACAGGAGCGCGGGGTGGGCTCCCGTCCGCTTCCTGGTTTGTGGAGCGCCCCGCCCACACCAAGGCCGCCCTTCTGAACTTTCGGGTCGCGGTGGTGATTCCGGCGAGATACGGGGTGGGCTGCCGTTATTCCACGCAAAGTCCCTGGCGGGGTTGGGCACCCGCTACGGATAGTAAACGAAATGGCAATTATGCGGGGTGGGCACCCGCGAGAACAAGCACCACAATGCGGGGTGGGCACCCGCTATAAAATACGGCAAAAAGCAGGGGAATCCCAACGTCGGGGTTCCCCCGTAAATTATCGCAGCTCAGCGCTGCTGGCCACAAATGAAGGCGCTTTTCAGCCAATAAAGGTATAGCACTTCCCAGGCGCTTGAAGGCAAGGTCCAGGAAAAGTCTCTAGATGCAGGGGGGCACAGACTGGGCCCAAGGGCCAGCTCACAGGGCCCTCCAGCAGGGAGGCAGTCCCTAGTGGCGGTCTCTCCTGGTGCCCAGCAGCAGCAGGCCCCCCTCAAGTTATGATCAGAAGAGAACAACATACATGGGGTCACAGCCCCTTTTTATACACAGGTTTCCTTTGTGACACAGCACAGGGATTAAGGCAGAACCAGTTACAACTGGTTCAGGAGCACTTGAGCACTTTGTTTTGCTCAGCTCCTCTCCTTCCTTTCACAGGACAGACCAGGGTCATCAGTCGCACCACAGGGGGCGGAGCCAGCATTGTGTGGGGAAAGCCCAGCCCTATTCAGGTCCCAGGTGTACTCCTCCCACCCATGTGGCTGCTGTTCTCCCCATTCACCACTGGGTGACTCCTCCTGACTCTGGGGATTCCCTAGCCCATCACATGACCTCAGCCAGCCAATCGCCAGACAAGGCACTCATCTCACACTGCACACAGAAATGCCAACTTCTAGAAGTGGCACTTCCACACTAGGTACATTGACGCCGCACACATCACCGCGCAGCATTTCATCACACGAGTCCGCACATACCAATCTCGCACCTGCACTCCCCACGCATCAGGAACTACCAGGGACACATACATTCCCCCATGCATTCCTATAGGAGGGCAGGCCAACCTCACTACACGCACGCACTTTACCCTGGGACACAGTGGTAAAGTGCGCAGAAGCCCAAAATCACTAACACCAGGTCATAATAAAAAGCAAAAAGTTTCAGGGCTGAACCTGCCAGAAGGGCCGAGTCCAACACAACCCCCTTCCAGCCAAAACGCAGGGTAGACCAATCACCACCGTGATGGTCTTCCCTGCTTGGGGCGATAAAACACGGACGCAGGCCCGCAACGGCAGGGACACTCTCCGGTTTTACACCACTCTGAACCCACGTGGTTCCCTCTGAAAAAACTCGGCGGACCAACTGGGCTACCCCACTGGTACTCCTCAGCTGTCCGTGGCCAGGACCAGGCCCTAGACCATCCAGGTGCCACTGGTCCTTGCCTAACCACAGAGTGGGGGGTAGTAACCCCTGGCACATAGTAACCATTCTCCACTTTACCCCTCATCAGGGCAGTTCTAAACTGCCACTGATCCTCCAGCCCAGGGTCTGTACCCTCAAGCTGATCAACAGTCACGGGCGAGGCTCTCCTCCCCCTACCTCTTCTTCTAGGGTTCCGTCCTCTCTTCCTCTGAGAGGCGACCTTGTAACGCAATTTACCCACCAGCTCAGGACCTCTCCCTGAGAACTGGTCTCCCAACCTAGGGTTTAACCCCTCAGGTTGCACCGGGGTCAGAGGCGAGGACTCCCTCCTTCTGCACCCCCTTCCAGAGTCCGGCACCCTCCCAACTGGAGTGGTGCCCCTAACAGCTACATCGGTCAGGACACTGCTTACAGTCTTCCTTCCCTCCAGGTCAGGCTGATCCTGAACCTGGCCTCCCAACCAGGGGTCTAAACCCTTTGGCTGAGTACTTGCCTGGCACTCCAGGACTTCTGGGGACTTACACACCATCCCCCCGAGGGTAACATATGCCTCATATGTTGCGTGACAATCTGCCTGGCGCAGATCTCCCGTTCCCTGTCCACCTGACAGTGCGTGAAGATCCCCCAGGACAGACGTGTGGTCACCATGGTCACCTCTAGGAGACTCAGCCCTCCCGGCTGGTCCCTGAACCATTGGCTCCTCCACTGGGGAACACAGCCCCATGCCACCCCTCTCGCTGGACTTCTGCACCCTCCCTACTGGAGCGGTACTGCCTGACACCAGAACCACTGGAGCTCTACTTACAGATGCTCCAGGTTCTCCATTCACTAGGTGATCCTCCTCAAATGGACTAACAGCACAGCCTAGGCCCCCAACCTGGTGTTCCCTGAAGAAACCATCCAGGCTCTGAGACTGGGTTTCGGGCCTCTGGGGACTCGAAGTCACCCACTCACTCCTACTTCACTGAGATAGGTCGTGAGCCCCTACACCCCTCTCACTACTCTGGGAACTAGCTGGGCTACTCTGAGCCTCTTCCCCCATACTGGACGGGAAGATACCTGAGCCACTACTGTTGGAAGTACTCTCCCATACCTCATCAGAACCTTGGGCACTTTCCCAGCGGTCCGCTTCTTCTGCAAGTCTCCATGGACTAGTGAACCCACACTCCAACAGGTGTTGGCGCAACCCGGGAAAACAACAACTGAGCATCTGCTCTTTGATAACCAGATTGAGCAGTCCTTCAAAATCCTGTTTTGTGTTAATCCTTATCCAATCAACCAGTGCATCACTACATTCATCCGCAAACTCCCCCCAATCCTGGTGAGACAGCTTCCTACTGCCCCTAAACTTCAACCCGTACTCCTCTCGGGAACAAGGTACCATACTCGGGGAACTGGGAATGGGACGTCCTGCACTGGACTCTATATCGCTGCCACCACTGGACTCTACCCTCCCTGGGGAAACCAGACAACTACAACTGCGCTCAGGGGACAACTTACCCTTCAGAGCTAATTTCTCCCTGGTGAAGGCCCTCTCAGCCTCCGCCATCTGCTTGGCATGCTCTAACCTGAGCTTCTCCAATGCCAGCTGATGCTCCCTATCTCCCCTCCTATCTACCCACTCCTCTGGGGACAGGAAAAGGGATGGGGCGCTGCCCCTGACACTGGACCCAGCAAGGGACTCCCTATCTATGGGGTCTTCACTATCTACTGGCGTCCCTGTCCTGTCACTTTCTTCCTCCTCTTCAGACTCCTCAGGGCTCCCCTCAGACCCACCACCCTCTTGGCGTGTGGCCCGGGCCCTCTCCTCCTCACTGCGCTCACGTTCCCATTCATCCTTTTGCCATAGGATCAGGTTGTCCCTCAGTTTGGACTGGGTGTCTGACTCACCCACCTCTATGTCTCTCTCTTCACAGAATCTGCCCAACTCTAACATACTGTATCTAAACAGACCACAGAAATAAAAAGCAGGCTCCATTTTGGCGGACGTTCTCGAGAAAAGTTCAACACAAGGAACCTAGGTGTCTGAGCTAAAACAGGAGTACACAATTCACAAAGGACACCTTTAGGAGAAGAAATAATGGAACTCAAAACAATAATCCCCAAACAAGTGATTATCTAAAATGCAGAGTTTTGTAGTGCAGCCAGTTGCTGCTGCGGTACAGCGCAAACGCAAGTCCTATCCCACCGCTGATCACCAATGTTAGAAATGGGATTTCTGGTTGGCTAGGGCTTGCGCCAAAGCTAGGCAGAAACCACCACTCTAGTCAGGGCTGGGGAGTTACACGCCAAAGATAACCCCTGCTCACCCCCTTGGTAGCTTGGCACGAGCAGTCAGGCTTATCTCGGAGGCAATGTGTAAAGCGTTTGCGTGCGCACCCAGCAACAACATCCAAAGGCCCCCCACAAAAGAAACTCCACACAAGGTTATATATAAAAATAGCCTTTGTATTATACCAAACACATTAGATAATAAATACACACTTTACAATGTGCCACTGGCACGGGCAGAATTTACAGGGGAATTATCTACATAAGACAGGGCCACATGGACCACTGTCAGAATTATCACAAATCACCAAATTGTAAATGTAGACATGTAGAACAAATAATAAATGTAGCGCACAACCAGTAACCACTGGTAACAGGTAAGTACACCCAACGCAATCCTAAAACACCTTAGGTACACATCACGCAGGGAACCATGAACACACTAGTATAATCTATACTAGGAAAAACAATCTCCAATGCATAAACACAGTTTAGGAGTGAAAACAGCGTAAAGGCAATGCGCAGGCGCAAAAGTACTCCGGTAACAATAATCATGTACCCTAGGTGAGGGCACAACACAAGAAACCTGTCCCCAGGCCAACTTGGCCTTTCAGGGGCTCAAACGCCCTTTGTCCACAGAGTCAGGGCTGGACTGCGCACGCCAGAAACAACAGGGCACAACCTAAACGTTGCAGCTGCCCACTAAGTGCAGGGCAGCTGTGGGGACTGGGGCCTGGGCACCTCGAGGCCCTCACGTTGGAGTCCCTCTGGACTCTAAACAAATATGCCCCCAAGAACGTTGGAGCCTGACAGGGCTCTAAAACAAATATGCCCCCTTTGGAGTCCCTCTGGACTCTAAACAAATAATGCCCGACGTTGGAGCCTCTCGGGGGCTCGAGAACACTGGCCCCGACGTTGGAGCCTCTCAGGGGCTCGAGAACACTGCCCCCGACGTTGGAGCCTTCTAGGCTCTAGAACAATTGCCCCCTTAATCGTTGGAGTCCCACTCGGGGGACTTGGCAAGATAAAGGGCCCCATTCGTTGGAGTCCCTCTAGACTCTATAACAAAGAAGGTAGCAGTTGTGGCCTCATCCCTAGAGGCAGCACCCACTCACCAGACTGAAGCGGGGACTCCTCTTTGGTGCTGCTCCTCGTGCATGCCCGGCTTGCTGGAGCCCTCTTCACCGGGGATCTCTGTCAGCAGCAGGCGACACGCGGGGCTCTCGTCTTCACCCGGTCCCTCTTCTGGGACCGGGACTTCACCAAGGAGGCAGATACAGCGGGGCTCTCACCGGTCACGGGAGCCCTGCTTTCCCCCTCGCTACTTTCCGTTTTTCTTCCGGCTTACTCGCGGGGATCACAGGAACGCGGGGTAGGCTCCCGTCCGCTTCCTGGTTTGTGGAGCGCCCCGCCCACACCAAGGCTGCCCTTCTGAATTTCCGGGTCACGGCGGTGATTCCGGCGAGATACGGGGTGGGCTCCCGTTATTCGGCGCAATGTCCCTGGCGGGGTTGGGCACCCGCTACCGATAATAATAACGAAATGGCAATTATGCAGGGTGGGCACCCGCGAGAACGAGCACCACAATGCGGGGTGGGCACCCGCTATAAAATACGGCAAAAAGCGGGGGAATCCCTACGTCGGGGTTCCCCCGTAAATTATCGCAGCTCAGCGCTGCTGGCCACAAATGAAGGCGCTTCTCAGCCAATAAAGGTATAGCGCTTCCCAGGCGCTTGAAGGCAAGGTCCAGGAAAAGTATCTAGATGCAGGGGGGCAAAGACTGGGCCCAGGGGCCAGCTCACAGGGCCCTCCAGCAGGGAGGCAGTCCCTAGTGGCGGTCTCTCCTGGCGCCCAGAAGCAGCAGGCCCCCCTCAAGTTAGGATCAGAAGAGAACAACATACATTGGGTCACATCCCCTTTTTATACACAGGTTTCCTTTGTGACACAGCACAGGGTTTAGGGCAGAACCAGTTACAACTGGTTAAGGAGCACTTGAGCACTTTGTTTTGCTCAGCTCCTCTCCTTCCTTTCACAGGACAGGCCAGGATCATCAGTCGCACCACATGGGGCAGAGCCAGCATTGTGTGCGGAAAGCCCAACCCTATTCAGGTCCCAGGTGTACTCCTCCCACCCATCTGGCTGCTGATCTCCCCATTCACCACAGGATGACTCCTCCTGACTCTGGGGATTCCCTAGCCCATCACATGACCTCAGCCAGCCAATCGCCAGACAAGGCACTCATCTCACACTGCACACAGAAATGTCAACTTCTAGAAGTGGCACTTCCACACTAGGTACATTGACGCCGCACACATCATCGCGCAGCATTTCATCACACGAGTCCGCACATACCAAACTCACAACTGCACTCCCCACGCATCAGGAACTACCAGGGACACATACATTCCCCCATGCATTCCTATGGGAGGGCAGGCCAACCTCACTACACGCACGCACTTTACCCTGGGACACAGTGGTAAAGTGCGCAGAAGCCAAAAATCACTAACACCAGGTCACAATAAAAAGCAAAAAGTTTCAGGGCTGAACCTGCCAGAAGGGCCGAGTCCAACACTGAGGGAACAGGTTAAAAGTGCATGGCTCTCAGGCAACATGGGGGCCTATAGGGTCCCCTTTGTTTCCTCTTGCCACGGTTTTCATGGAGTAGGAACTGCCATGAAACCTCTGGCGAAGAGGAAACTCATAATATCCTTGGTAGGACCGCAGTCGTCCCACCAAGGCTATTGCGGCCTAAAGGCAACTGCGCCACTGGCAGGGATCTCTGACTCCTGGTGGTTGCAACGGTTTGATGACGGTCTGCCCACCCGAGTTGTAAAGTCCGTGGAGTCTGGCGGTCCGTGGACTGCCAGTCCCAAAATCAGACCTCTAATGTAATTCGTAGCCAACACCTAAAAGGGATCTCATCTTGTAAGCAATTATTCTTTCGTACCTTGGTCATAATTCATACTGTGTTGTTGAATCCTCATAAAGGAGATAAATAAATAAAAAAAGTTATTTCTGTCCTATGAACTAAAGTATCTCTGCTCTCTGCACAAAAATGCATGAAGGCACTTTAAAAGTTACCTACGTTGTCCTTTGACATGAAAAGTTACCATCAGAAAACACACAACTTCAATGTACAGAGAGTCACATAGTGCAAACCATCATTATTATTAATGAAATTTACCTGGAACGTTTTTCTCCATTGAACTTGAAGAATCATCATATAATTGTGTATGTTCTTTTGTTGTTATTTGGTTTTGTTTTCTTGTTGTAAGTAGATAGTTCATTGTTATGCTTCACTTGGCTTTTGTGATCTAGTTTGAAAGTTTGGTGGATTTAATATTGGAAGCGTATTATGATGTTTTATGTGTTTGAGTGCATCTGTCATTATACTGTCTATTTTTTCTCTTGAATATGGGTGTTAACATTTGATAGGTCAGCTCCATAATGGTGTTTTATAAAAATGAAACATAATCCAGGCCGCTGTTTTACAGCACAATGTTGTTCATGTGATGGTGTGTTGAGATTATGCCAGATTTTTATCTGCATGTGTATGTTGGAGTGGTGCATGAATGAACTGTTCATTTGGTACTGCTGTGCCAACGATATAGCTTTGGAGCAGTGCTGTGCTTTAAGGGGTGAGAGATCTGTCCACTGTATTCTTTATGAGTATGACCAGATTGGAACAATGGTTTCTGTTGGGGATAAAGGGCTGTGGATGTCCAGTTGAAGCCAAAATATGTTTGTAGGAGGGGTGATGTATGTTGTAAGGTCTGTTTACAGAGGACTGGTTTATACAAAATATATGAAAGTGTGCATGTGTTGGTTTGGGTGAAATGAACATCCAGAAAGTTCTCTGAACTAAAGCTCCTGTATGTACTAGTGGTATGTTAAGTAAAACGTGCAGTATTAGCCTGCCACTCAGCTTCAATAAAGCACTGTTTGTCTTCCATCTTCAAGAAGCACATGATAATAAGTGACAGGAAATTATTCCTCGGTACACACTGCTTTCTGGCATCAATAATCTAGTCACTATTGCCCCTGTATTAGGCCAGTTCCCAGGGTGCTATGTGACTCAAGGGTATCCCCATAAGCAGAATCATTCACAATCTCAATTAAAGTCAAGTGCTCAGTTTTTATAGTTTAGACACAAGATGTGTGAGTGGAGTTTTGCCTTTGCCTTGTGTTACCTGTCGTTGATCAAGTCTCTCCAGCGCTGCATTGGCCCCATAAGCATTGCAGGATTCCACAAGGTAATCTGATGTGATTCCTAGGAGGGCACTTGATTCTCCGCACGATCCATCTGCCACAACTATAACTTTGGGCCAATCAGCAGCTTGCATTTTCCTTAAATATTCATCTGTAAACTAAGATAATAAGTAGATTTTGTTAGCAGTATTTGTTTTTATATAGAAAAGGTTTTTCCTAACCTGCTACAACATGCAAGAAATAGGCAATAATATCTCAGTGCAGGGACGAGAGACAGGGTTTGCGCGTGAGTGACTATTCACAACAAGGACTGAGAATGTTTCCTTCATTTACAGTATCAAAAATTTTCATGTAAAGCATTGCAATGTAACATTTATTTTACCACTATCACCAAAAGGCTGTAACAGCGCACTGCCCCAGACCCATTTGAAAAGCAGACTCCTGATCCAAATCCATTATTGTGCATATATTGATAGGTGGTGTGATATCCACTGAAAAGTGATGGACTTCTTGACTGCCACCTTATGGGTCCCCTGCCTTATTTAGATGTGTCCAATGGTAGAGGTTTTTCTAGCTTTAACATTAGAAACGCCTCCATGGCAGGTCAAGCTTCTGCAAAACTGCCAGCTCAGAGGCAGTCCATGTGCATTGAAAATAATTCAAGCCAGGTCCTCCCTGGACCGGAAACAAGCATCCTGGGACCGGTTTCTGGGTATTACCCTTCATCAGCCAGGCTAGCTTGATTCCAGTGGCACAGTGAGCAAGGGACCCACATCTGGGCATACCCATCCCACTTAGGGTGAAAAGTGCTACGCAAACAAATGATGGACGGAATGCTGAATAAATCATACATTCACCCCCAGTCAAGAGATCTGGGTTAAATCCATTGTTCTTTTGCTCACCATGCTACCCCAGTTTGGACCCAGCCATATGCAAATCAGTCTTGACCCTGTCCATCAATTGTTGTTTTTACATTTGTCACCCCCAGTGGGACGGGTATGCCCAGACGTGGGTCCCACGCTCTCCATGCCACTGGAGTCAAGCTATCCTGGCTGATGAGGGCTGAAAGCCCGAAACCAGTCCTAGGATGCTTATTTCCATTCCAGGGAGGAACTGGCCTGGCAGTTGGATCGGTCCCATTGGGCGCAGGGTCAAGACTGATTTACATATGGCTAGGTCCAAACTGGAATGGCATGGTGAGCAAAAAAACGATGGATTTATGCCCAAATCTCTGTACTGGGGTGAATGTTTGACATTGTTCTGCATTCGGTCCATTAATTGTTCTTTTTGCATTTGTCACCCCGAGTGGGATGAGTATGCCCAGACGTGGGTCCTGTGCTCTACATGCCACTGGAGTCAAGCTATCCTGGCTGATGAGGGCTGAAACCCCGAAACCGGTCCTAGTATGCTTGTTTCCAGTCCAGGGAGGGACTGGACAGGCAGTTCGGACTGGACTGTTCCCATTGGGCGCAGGGTCAAGACTGATTTGCATATGGCTGGGTCCAAACTGCAATGGCATGGTGAGCAAAAATAACGATGGGTTTAGGCCCAGATCTCTGTACTGAGGTGAATGTATGACATTGTTCTGCATTCTGTCTATCAATTGTTATTTTTGCGTTTATAGATCAAGCCACTCAAAGTCACCTTGGGATAGTGACCTTGCGTGGCCCTGCATGGCTTGATAAATATAGAGTAACACAAGCCAGTGAAAATCACTGACTTGTGTTACTCTGCAGCAGGGAGGAATTCCATGGGAAAATTGTGGGTGTTATAGTGGATCTATTTACGCTTGTGAGTAATTTACATGTGTAATTTACAATTACACATTTGAGTAACTTTAGTACTTTGGCTATTCACAAAATCTGAGTGGAAAATTACTCGAAAGTGTAGACTTGCATGTCTGCATCTGTTGAAAAAGGGGGTACAGACAAATTTGAGAGTGTAAGTTACTACTGCCAAAAAGAAACAGTAGAAAGGCCAGCACCACACATGACCAACCACTGATACCTTAACAACTGCCCTTAGAAAATAATGGGGACAGAATCTTATAATAAACCTCATAAGAAATAATGTTAAACTAAATGAAATAACAAAAAATAGCTTCCTCCTCCAGTCTGTGCCCTGCCTCCAGTTTGACTGTAGTGCACTTGTCGGCATTTGCCAGCCACTGCTGTCGGTGCATGGCCATGTCTGTCCCAGCTGGTCAGTTGGCCGGTTGTCTGTCGGTGGTGTGTGGTCCGTCCCACTTGAGGAGGGTGGTTACACAGGTGGATATACCGGCAGAACAGATGCAGCAGTGGGCTGTCTGTGGGTGGGTCATAGCTTGCAGTAGCCTTCTGTAGCCTGCCACAGCCTGCCTGCCTTGTTCACTGAAAGGGCACGGGTGTCCACAGGGCAAGCAGGAAGTGATATAGAGTGGTATTGTCATTTCTGAGTATTTCTGACTCTGGGAGGACCTTGACTTGGACCTGGAGGATCGGGGTGCATCTGAGGTGCCGGAGCAGAAGGACAGCCGAGGAGATAGAGTAAGGTGGCGCTTAGTACACGTCACATTGGGTTGAGCCTGGTCCCATGGAGGTGGCGCAGCTATGCTAGGGTGTGGCTTGTGGGGCTCGTGCATGCTCCCCTCTTACTCCATTTACTGCCTCACTCCCCATTGTAAATGATCACTTCAAGGTTTTGTTTGCCAGTGACACAATTTTCAGTTTGCAGAGTCCAGACTGTTATACAGATCACTGAACCATTACTGTGCACTGTTGTTCTGACATCTTTGGTAAGTAGCTACTATACACGAATACACCCTCATAGTTTAATTCTGTCAAATAATAAAAGCACTTACAGAAGCTTGGGAAGGAAAAGGAAAACAGGTGCAAAAAAAATGCTGGGAGCACATGGATGTACATTGCTGTCATTGAACAGCATACTTTCATAACCCTTCAGACTCAGGCTGCTGAGATGATTTATCCAGATCTCTCATGGATTCCAGACCTTGATCGATGGAAAATGGCAATCGACCAGAAAGTGAGCATCAAACCTATTTGAAATGTAAGATAGAGGAGGAGACTCCCATGAGAGTCGACCAGTCTCCTGGTTCCTTGATAGACTTTGATTTTAATGACGACAACACAAAATGTAGGCTTGCCAACGCCATTACCATCAAAATTAGTTAAATGCACTTTCAGTGAGGTAGAGGTAGACCTTGTGGCCGACGGAAAACAATCTTCGTTCAACACAGAAGATAAAGCGCTCACTGATGATGTTGGCAGTGCTATTGCCTTGCCTAAATATATACCATCTATGGTTCAGCTGACCACTAATCTGGAATTTCCTTAGGAAGTTAAGGCAAATGTACCTCAAAGTAGTGATTGCCCTTCAAATGGGCTTGAGGAACATGATACAAGAGCCCCAAGAGTTCCACTATCTCCCATAGTCCGAATAGGCAAAGCCAGTATGACAGCTGGGGTCAGGGATTACTGCATGCTGTTGGTGGAAAAAGTGACTGAAGGCATAGTTGCAGGTCTTAAGGATCATACAGATGTTTCTGCTATTTCTTTGACAGATTCAATATCCGAATCTCCAAAGGTACTGATATGTGCTGAGACTTTTTAAACTAGGCCAAACAAAATAATTCCTGAAGATGACCCTGTTTCTCAAGTGTATCAACTGTCCGAGCCTCACGTGGATGCAATTACTTGGTGGATATTTGTGGAACAAGCCTTTTCTTATATTGGGCAAGTGGCCATGCTACACACAGACAAACTCGATATGCAAACTACAAACCTGAAAATGTTGGCAGATTACACAAAAGATATTGATAACAAATTTGATCATTTTAATCATTTATTTACGCGTGTCCAACGATCTGCCCAGGACATGGAGACCAGCTGCTTTTTCTCCCATCTTTTGGAAAAAATAGTAAACCTTATCAACAATTATTTCAACCTTAATCATAGATCTGAAAAATTATTTTCATAATCTAAAAGGAGATCATCATTCAATCAGCACTTTGCAGCAGGAGGAGGTAATGGAAGAGAGTCAACCAGGAAAACACAATATCCAAATTCCGCCTAATAACATATGTAGGGTTTGCATTAATAAAACAGAAGAGCTAAAAACATATATCAGACACTAACTCTGGCAAACAATAAGTGCAAGTTATGCATTAATAGATTAAAAGAAACAGTGGTCTCAAAGGAAGAATCCTTTGTAGCTAATCAAACTGGGAAAAGAGAGGAACTACTACGGCAACAAAATGCACTGGAACAAGGAACCTGAGTAACTGCAGGCGCCCACAAGCGTTCACTTCTTTTATAAAAAAAAAATATTGAAAAAATCAATATAAAGTCACAGCAGAGAGTTGTTTTGTGTCAAATTGTGTTCCCAGTTTTTACTAAAATGGGATCAATCTGTGTTGTGACCGCTACCTCTAATTCTTCTGCAAATAGCATTGTATTGACAGCCCAGGCAAGAACGGGGTCTCATACACAGTGTTTCAGCCTTGGTTACCACAAAGTGCAGAGGATCGGGAGGCACCAATCATCCAATCTCACTGTGTGGTTTCAGAGCAGGCAGTGACTAAGAAGCTGAGAAATCCAAAGACACAAACGAAGAGGAAAAAACAATACTCACCTTCTGCCTCTCCTGACAAAGGGGTCATTTGCATTTCATTTAAAGATGTCATGCCACACTTCAAATGCCAGGGAATAATCAGAAAGATAGCTGTCAACTATCCTAAGCATCACAAACAGATCATTAGAATGCCCATACAATATTAAATGGTATGGAACCTATAGCTTTGGCAGACATAGCGGTAACAGGACCATCAAGCAGAAACGATCAATTAGGTCAACCGTACATCGATAATTCCCTTGCTTATGACTCAAAAAAGCAAGGTTGAAGGTGCTTCACGAGAAGAAATGTTGCCGGTTGCGCCTCTCTTCATATAAGTTCCATCCTTCAGTAGTCAATTTGAGATGGTCCAACCTTGCATTAATAATCTCCCATGATTATGTTTCAAAAATCAAGAGCAAGGTTGAAAGAGCTACTCAATAAGAAAGGTTGTAGGTGGCATCTCTTTCCTTGCCTCCTCCATCTGCCAGCTGCCAATCCCAGACGTTCCAGGATCAGCCATCTACACACAGTACTACAGTAACTCAAAAAATCAGCAGAGAGCCCAAAGGCCGGGCCAAGGACTTACAGAGTTTATATAGTACAGCTCTTTATCCTGAATATACATTGTGAGGCAAGGAGGATATATTGAATAGAGGAAACATACTAAAACTATTCTCAGGGATACCAAACCTGACGAATATAACCGCAGACAATATTGACGTTATTGTTTTTTTGCTGGGCATCATAGGAGAAGTGAACAAAAGAATTGAGATTCGATTCTTAAACAAGAACTTAATACCCCAATATTGCAGCAGAAAGGCATAGGCTGGAAGAATGGGGCATAAGAATTGTCCATCCAGACAGGGTTAAGTACCTGTCAATGTGTGAGACTGCTAATTGAAAAAATAGTGTTTGACATGGTGCTAGACCAGCCTTGGTAATATCTTCAATCTTGCATTGAACAATTGGCCATTTCTATAGAGTAACTTTAACCCCAGAGAACAATATAACTTTGTGTAAAGACCTTGCATCAGTTGAAAGGAATGTTTTTATTCCAAACTCTTCAGGAAACACCTGGGCCAGGATATCTGATGCTATCCACCATCAACCCTGATGCGGGTTTATGTCAAGAAATTACCTTGCTCACTATGTTCTCTTGGAATTTAAGGGATTAGAAAAATTTGATATATTCGTCTGTGTATTTACAATATGTACAATCTTTTAATATAGTATGCCTTACAGGAAACCTAGCAAACACTTCCAAATCCCTGGTCTGATATACAGAGTATCCATCTCCAGCACGAAAGTCAAGTCAAGTCAAAATCAACTTTATTCGACTTATAAAAGCCATAAAAGTGTACTGCAAAACATTGTATAAAAACAGCATATACTAAAGGTCATATACCCGTAGTGTTAGAAAAGCCTTAAGGATTTAAACGTAGACGTCAATCTTCCACCATTTGACGGTTAAGTGCAAGCATACGCAAAAATTAAATGACAATTTCATCATGGTGACAAAGAATAATCAATCTAAAGCTCAAGTTGACATGAAATTCATAAACAACACACCTTTTTAGTACTGGCCATCATAAAATACCAACAGTTTAAATCAAGAATCATCATAAAGTTCATAAGAGGAATATGCGATAATGATCAAGGCAGCCCAAAACAATTCATCATAATAGTAAAAATGAGAAATTACAACATAAGAATAGCCCTATATTCGCTTTCCATAGTAGCCACAAGTTAAAAAGATGATAACAATAATGCTAAAACAGCGTCTTGAGAGTCAACATGTTATCTCTTCATAATTGTATTACACTATAGGACAAGGAGAAATATATACAAAACCACAATGTCCGAGGTAGCTAATTCAACGGCAGCCTATTCCTGAGTCTAATAGCCCCAATCAAAAAACCTGCCACCCTGGCACAGAATATTGGTGAAGCTAACATATGGAAATAGGTCAGCGCCGGCCTTACTTGAACAAAATTGCAGCCTCTGAGCAAGGGGAGAATGAACTTCCTGGGCAGAGTATTGTAATAAGTGCAGAAAAACATTAAATGAAGAGTATCTTGCTCAGAGAAGTTGTCGCAAGGACAGGGCTTTATTGATTCCAGTTTCGAGTACCCTTTTGGAAAAGCCAATAACCAGGGAACCATATTAAGTCTGAATCTCGTCAAGACAAAAACATGATAGGCTTTATTAACATATGACAAGTATGGTTGCATCTCCTGGCCCAGACTGAGAGTAGCGAACCTTCTTACTGAGGGTTTGATTAGTTCTTTCTCCTCCCTTAGACCTTGTTGTCTATCTATAAACTGCTGTTTGAAAGCTCTAATAGCAGTCTTGGCTAAGGGGGTGGGGGTCAGAAACAGACCGGGACAGCCAAGAATCTCAGTCTGATCCCTAATATATTAGGTTGATTTAGATTTGCAGTTGGTTGGGCCCAAATTCTCAGCCAGCGGAAAAGCGGTGCAGCCGCAATCTGGTCTGAGATATAACCCACTCCCAGTTCTTCATGTAAATAAAAAATCGGTGTGGCAACAGGGACTGAAAGACGTTTAAGCATAAAATTATTTTCAGCCTCTTGTATGTCTTTCACATCCTTGTAGTCCCAGATGTCACTGCCATAGGTGGCCATCGGGATACACTTTGCATTGTAGACCTACAGGAGCGCAGAGAGTGGCTTTGAGCCTATTCTTTTAGCAAAATCTAATACAGCCCCTGCACTTCTAGCTAAAACATTCTTTTTTTGTGTGCGTTGTGCGCACCATGAGCGTTGGTCATCGAATAGGACCCCTAGGTATGGGAACATGGACACCTTCATTAACTCTGCCCCCTTACAATAGAATTTGGCCTTTGCCGCCTTCTGGGAGCCTATGGTCATGGCATGGGATTTTTTTAAATTAGTTATTAACTCCAAAGAGTCCATAAAATCAATAAAACTGTTTAAAAGTAGTTGCAGCCCCCTTGCCGTTCTGGAAACTAAAACCGCATCATCTGTGCATAAAAGTGCAGGAATCATTTTGGTACCTGCTCTTGGTAGATCCTTACAGCAAGATGTTAAGGCATCCCCCAGTTTGTTAATATAGAGGGTGAACAGCAAAGAAGCCAATATGCATCCCTGCCTGACTCCTCTTCTTACAGCCCATGAATCAGTCAGGCTCCCATCTTCATTAAAGCGTACTGCAGCCGTTGTGTTATCATGGGCAGTAGCCAGAAAAGAGATCAAGTCAGCATCTAGCCCCATATCACGAAGGATCAACCACAGCTTAGACCTATTGACAAGATCGAAGGCTGAGGTCAGGTCCATAAAAGCCAGAAGTAAATCCCCTCCCTTGGCGACAGTATACTTCCCAATCACCAAGTGGTGGTTGAGGCATTGATCCAATGTCCCTTTCCCCTGCCTAAAGCCATATTGGAGGTCAGAGATGATGTTAACATGATCAAGCCAGGCTGTTTTCCCCATGATTTTAGCTGCAGAATCAAGGAGCGAGATGGGTCTGTCACACGCCGGGTCATCCCTTGCGCCCTTTTTAAAGATAGGGATAATAACCTCCTTTGCCCATGATGGGGGATAGCTGGACACACAGGCTGCATTAAAAACAAGTGTTAAGATCTTGGCCCAAACTTTCGGGTTTACCTTATAAAGGTCAGCAGGTAGTCCATCAGGGCCAAGTGCTTTACCCCCTAAGGTTAAAATAATGGCTTTTTAGACTTCATCCTCATTAAAAACAAGAGGGGAACCTGTTACTCCGGGAACGGTTTGTCCCACAGAGTCCCCTAAATCGTCATCGCTATAGATTTTACCAAAATGCTGGACTCATTTATCTTCGGGGACTAAGCAATCTCTACTAGAATTTGGTGTGTCGGTAAAAAGAGAGTTATTAACAACAGACCAGAATTTGGAGCTGTTGACCAGCACGCTAGCTTGGCTAAGCTACTCCCAGGCCATCTCTCTTAACTGTTTTTTACTACTCCGAACTGCAAGTTTATAGGCCTTCCTACTATTCCTAATGAAGGTTGCCTCCCTCGGTTTTTGTTTAAGGGCCTTCATAAGCTCCTTATGGGTAGCCACAAAGGTATCATCAAACCACCTCTTTAGTGTTGGGGACCTTGCTCTAGCCGTGGTGGATAACTTAGAGGCAACCTGTTTAATGATTTGTTCAAAGGCATCCAGGATGGCTCTAGCATGGGATTCCTGATCTAGACACACTTCGAACTCAATGGCACAAGTAGTATACAGGTTATCAATAAAGATTTTTGGGATGATCCTTTCCCACTTCACTCTGCGTGATTGATAGTTAAGGCTAATAGTTTTATTAATGACTTTGCTCGTAACTCTATCCTTGCGAGCAGCCTGAAGGTGAAGGACCAAAACTAATGGGTTGTGGTCACTAAAACAGATCTGAGTGACACTTAGGTTCCTAACGGCCGATGTTAACGGGGAGGATAGAAAAATATGATCAATTATACTATGTCTACCGTTCCCCACGTAGGTCGAAACCAATGCTGACCTATCTGATTGTTGCAAACAATTCAGGTTATAGGCTGACAGGATACTTTCTAGAAAGGTGCCAGATGGAGTATGCTCAAAGTGATTTTGCCCCTGATGGCCTTCTTCCTCCTCCAATAATGCTAAACAATTAAGGGGCAGACACGGATGTTAAAATCTCCCAGGATTAGTAATTCATAATAGGCTTCTGTTCCTTCGCCATAGCTTGACAAAAAGCCTTCTAGTGCCATTAAATGCTCGCTCTCGTGGATTCTTGTAAAGGAATTATAGAAATTTACCACTAATAAGGTTGGCAGATTCTTCCCTGACCGTTCCACAGCTAGAACATGAGGCGAACAAGAGTCAATCGGCTTGGCACTATAGGTAAGTTTAAGACTAATCATCAAAAGAAGCCCCTTCCTGGCTCTACCCATATTTGATGAAGGGCACGAAAGTCAAAAAGGGACGATCACCCTCTGGGTGGAGTATCGATCTATCTACAAAACAAGCTGGGGCTAACAGCGAACATTTTGCGAGAATTCAATGGTGGAATTATTATAATAAAGTCCATTAAGATAAATACTGGTAAAAATCGGCAAACAAGTTCTTTGGTGGTAGCAAATATATACATTAATCCAAACCTGAATATAAAATGAGCTAAAATGGAACATTTATTTGATACCCTACATTTATTAAGACCTGCCAACTTAAAATCAACTCGGCTGTCTGCAGGAGAGTTTAATGTTAACATGCTTGCTCCATTAGATAAGGAAGACTGGCTTGATATAGAGAACCAACAATGGTGAATTTCACAAATGGCTCGAACTGTATTAGCTAAAAGCACAAAGAACTGCTCCAGGTTAACTTCAACATTGAACAATTTAGGTCTTTGAATGCTGAAAGGAAGGCTTGTATCTGACCATCATGCATCCTACACACACAGGTCACATTGGAAGTTGGCCATGCTTTACTATCTGCGGGTCTCAGGTTAGCATTTTCAGCAGTTTTGCAATTTCAAAACTGAGCATTTACTAATTAGGGATCATGCTATTTTGTCATGTTCATTTTATTTGGCAGTACCTCCTTTGCCTAAGAAAAGTAGAAAAGGCCATTGAACCAGTCAGTCGCATTAATGGGACAGTGAGATCAATGACAATAAACTAATAAAACGGAAAGCCCTTTTGTGCTCTCCACTAAAAGGATACCAACATTGTCTTGAGGGCTGGTCAGATTTCTCCAGGTTCCTTCACAGTGCTTTCCCCATCTCGGATCCAAGGTTGCATGATCAGCATTCTTTTCCACAGGTGTAAAAAACTATGAACTCACATTACTAAAAAAGCAATTTAAAAAAGCTTGGTGGTGAAAAAGGACAAACCTAAGGGGCTCATTAGGGTGGCGTAACAATCGCCACCGCCGGGCCAGCGGTGGCGATCGTTACGCCATCCTGATGTGAAATACCCCCGTCATACTATGATGGCGGTGAGTATCGCGGCAGACACAAAGTCTATCCGCCGCTTTTCTGCCAGTCGGCAATCATTATGATTGCCGGCTGGGCGGAGCTGGGCCACTAATATGGTGGCGGTGCCTAGTAGGCACCACCAGACATATTAGGATGTGAGTTGGTTAAAGGCCTTTCGATGGAGGCGATGCCGCCTTGGGAAAGGCTGGTGGGGATTGGCTTTGGGGGTCCCCGGGGAGGGGTGCACTTGGACTGCAGTTGCCTGCACCAAGTGGTAGGCCCCGCGTGATGCCTGCCACATGGTGCAAGGACATGCAGTACTTGCCCTTTTCAATGCGGTTGCAAGTGATTTGCAAACACTTTGAATAAGGAACTTTATGATTGGGCATCAGATAAAAAAAAAATCTTTCCCTCTACACAAACAGGTTTCAATGGGGCAGCGGACAGAAGTTAAGCTGTTATGTATATCGGCATGAATAGATGGAGCAATAAAAAAAGGGGGCAAGCTCCCTATTTTGTGCATGTATTGACTTTGTAACAGCCTTTGATAAGGTGGACAGAGAACGGCTGTGGGCAAAATTAGTAGCCTAGGGCATTCCTGCGTGCTTCTGGACAGCCATCAAAAACCTTTATTTAAACACATGGGAAGAAGTGCTAGTATCCAGGAACTGTGCCACTTCGGCAAAGATCCACATAAACAGAGGAATGAAGCAAGACTTATTCTGACCCCTTTAATTTTAACTTATAACTGGAAGATTTGAACGATCATTTGATCTCAGCTAAGGGATTTCCACCTAAAATTGATGGCAGCAGTCTGCACCTCTTACAGTATGCTGATGGTACAATCCTTATGGATTGAGCAGCAACAGGGCTACAACGGTCCTTGTACACATTAGCAGACTATTGCAAAGCGAAGAAGCTGTGCATTCATATGTCAAAAACTAAGATCCTGGTTTTTGACAAAAAGAAAACCAAATACAGTGCTTGGTTTTTAAATGACCAAATACTATCGAAAGAGGTGACTCAATAAAATGCTTAGGGGATCTGGCTGAACAGCAATGGCCATCAGCAGGTCGAAACATTGATATCAGTGGAGAATTCACTCACTTTTGCTTTCCAGCGCCTTCGCAGCTATCTCTTAGGCCCAGAGCTATGTCACCTGTAAAGTAATTGAAAGCAAATTGATGCCCACTTTGACATATGGATCATTTGTCCATAAGGATTGATTATTTTTTTGGCTGAATCATGCACAATGCCATTGTTAAAGACGTCATTTCCATTTACCGCAGTGTACGGTGCAGACACATTTATCTAGAATTTAACCGGACACAGCAGGATTACATCAGCTATGTGCAATTACTTTCCCTTTGTGCAAAAATAAGAAGCACTGAATGTGGCTCGCTTAAGCAGCTTTCATGGACTGTTATTCAGGACAAGGAATCGGCTCTTCACACATTTTACTTGACTCGATCAAGGAGCTCATGGTATTTGAACAAAATATCGATTTAAAAATATCGACCTACTGAAATATCGAGTTTTAAATATCGTGATATATAAATATTTTGATGCAAAAATATCGTTCAAAGAATATACATTTTTTAGGTAAGTATTTTTGTTTTCAAGAATATCTGTGTTGTTAATATCATTTTCATTATGTGTTTTAGTTCATATATTAATTTTATAACAAATATTGTTTGTATAATTGTTGACATTATTTTTAAATATAGTTTGTAATTTCAAGTAATTTGTCATTGTTTTATTTAATTGGTTAATACTAATTTATAGGGTTGTAGCAGGTTCTGAGGTTTGTAGGGGTACTGGGAGGTAAGTTAAGTAAGTATAATACATTACAATACATTTTTGAATTTATTATTAATTATATGATCATTAACTTTGTAAGTTGTGTAATTATATATTTTAAATTATATTTCAGCTGCAGGTTATTGGGTTTGTAGGACTAAAGGGTGGGACGTTTATGAAGTAATAATTGAATAATAATTAATTATTATTGTATTATTAACTATTTAATTGATTGTAAATTATGCAAATTGTGCTATAATTTTATTTTTTTACATTATAATTAGGTGCGGACTGTTGTGTTTCGAGAGGCATAGGGTAGGAAGTTATTTAATTAATGATTAATCAACAATTAATAATTTGTTTATTAATAATTCTTTAATTGATTATTAAAGATGTTAATTGTGTTATACTTCTTTGTTTTAGTTATATTTTAAGTGTGGGTGGTGCAGATCGGAGCTTCCGAATCCCCTCTACTTCCACGGACGGAGTGATTTCACAGTCACACACGCACACACACATCACACGCTGGTGGGGCCCATTACACCAACATTCATCCTACCACCCTATCCGTACCTTGTATAAGGGGAAACACTTTCGATACCTAACCAATCTGCATGTACCCTGAGGTCAATGGCATCAACTAGTTGCTATAGATCTGGTGAAACATTTTACAATACGCAAATAAATTCAATAAACATGACAATAAATAACCACCCGACACAGTGATTCAAACAGAATATTTGTTTATCTAAAATTGTAAGAAAAGCCAATTAAATGCAAGATCATTTCTTTCATATTTACCTATTCTGGCTAAAAGTCATTTTCTAAGTCAGAACCGGTCCTCAGCAAAATAATCAAAGTTTCTAGCCGTCATGTAGAGTCACCGTCCTCTCCGTCAGCATCGGGACCTCTGATCATCAGTTCGGGAAGAAGTGGCACTAGACCTCTCTAGTCTACAAATATTTATACTAAATTTACATTCCAAAATGTTGCAATCATATGTCATGAAACAGTCAAATGGCGGAAATCATGTTGTCTTGGTACACTGAGATACAGTGCAAGTTTTTCTCACACATTGATCATCTCAAATAATGAATAGAAATAAGGAGTCCATAACTAATTCGTTACTTCTACGGATGTCTCTTTAGGGTAAATTGTATCCCATTCGTGGGACCACTATAAGTTCAACAAATCAGTATTCGGTTTTGGAAACATTCTTCACGTTCAGGGGCATTTGGCATCTCTCCCAGCTTTGTCGTCATGATCATGGCTTTTCGGTTCACCAGGAGGACAAGGTCGCAGTCAGTGCGAAGCCTCCTTGCTAAATTTCCATCTACTCGAATGCAGGCTGCGGGTGGTAGCCATTTTCTAGTAGGCCACATTGGTCAACTTAAGTAAAATGAAACACAAAAAACAAAATTACTGCACGGAAATGATTATACAGTGTTATTCCCCTGCTAATACCCTTATGTGTATGTATTTATCTAGCCATTTGCGACATCAAAAGCCATTAATGCATATTAATTATAAGCGCAAAACACAATAACATCACATAAGCAACATCTATTCTGTCAATTTGCTCACCAGCTTAGTTCACTTATTATCTTAGCCATGCAATAGCATTCCCACGTGTAATTCTTCTGTTAATAAGGTTGATTAGACCAGACTTGAGAAATCTTTAGTAGTTATTAATTAATCAGTAGTACTTTTAATATTAACATACGAAAGTGAAACAGATATTTGGGTTTAAAGTAAAAACCCTGCTCCATCAATCCCCCCTTTGGTGATATCTTATCACCACAAAATCAAAAAAAAAAAAAAAAAAATCAATTTAATTTCCCCTTTTGAAGAAATTCAAAATATCTTCTTGTTCATTTTTCAAACCCTTGTTTCCATCTCATCTTCTTTCTTGGTTTCTATATACATGCTTTCCCTTAGCTCTTCTAATTCTATTTCTTGTGGATCTCTTTCTGGTTTCTTTTGTCTCTTTTTAACATTTTCTTGTGTTATTTTCTTTTTATTTCTTCTGTACCTACAACACATACACCCTAATCTAAGAATCAGTAATGCAACAATTACACAGGTTAATGGAAATAATATCTTACCAAAAATGGTACTACCTATCTTAGCTACAAAATTCTTAATAGCAATCATCTTATTAGCCATTTTAGTCCAGATACTTTCAGCTTCCAGTGGTACGAATTCTTCATGCAAATCAGTAATATTTTTGATATAAACTTTTAGATCTTTGCTTTCATCAGGAATGTAAGTGCAACAATGTTGAACTTTCAGCATTCCATAGACTCCACCCTCTTTTGCCAAAAGAATGTCAAGGGCAAGTCGATTTTGCATCGCCATAGCGCGTAAAGCAACCATTTCAGTATTTACCAAAAGAAAGCCTCCAGCGGTGCTTGTAGACAAGCGATCCACCACTGTTGACAGCTTCCGAATGCCAAAGGCATTCAAAGAAATTCCCACTGCTGGTATCAAAGCTCCAAAAATATCTCCTACAATTTCTCTCCATGTTTCTCTTCTATAGCGTGTTAATTGATTAGTTTGTTCAGCTTTTTCTACTCTATCCATGTGAAAAATCTTTGGAAAGACCAGGCCAACATAACATGTGCCAAACCAATGGTCAGGCAGCCTGTAATAAGCCTTGTTCCCACATATATAATACACTCCCGGAAACACTGGATCTTCTCCTCCTCTAAATCCCCATCCGGTTGCAATAAAGTATGTGTCATGGCACTCACTAGTCCCTATGAAATAATAATCATATCGGGATCTCTTCCTGGTAATGCATAGTTTGCCTTTCTGTGGTGCATCTATAGCCATAGTTGGACTGGCTCCATTTTTCAATTCTTTTTCTTTCTCAATGTCCCACACTGTTTCACTCATGTTATGCCCTTCTGCTTTCTTGGGCATGTTCAACCTTCTTCTCTCAACCATATCTAGGAAAGTTTTCTCCTCTTCTTTCAAACTGCAAGTTAAATTGCTTCTAAAAACATATTCTAATGTTAATTCTCTAGTTTCTATAAAAATCTCACCTAAAGTGTTAGCTTCTTTTGCAGGATTTAGTTCTTTATTGATAGGCAGTTGCCCAAGAATATTATCTACATTTGACATATTATAATCTAATTTCCCTAACTGCTAAAATATACTAATCAATACACTACATGAAATTCCATACGTAGCCGGAAGATGATGATAAGTCACTCCTTCCGAAACAGAGGCAGGTAATTGCATGCAAACGTACTAATCCCTTACATCCATTGTCTTTACGTATTCATACAACAATTTTGAAAACACATTGCTAGAAAAATCATTAATTGACCTATCCTTATGTATATGTACATTGCTAGTTCTAGTTGGAACTATCTTCTGTGAATTCTTCCCTATATTAGTCCTGTTCTCAGTATGTCCTTCTAAAGTGTCTATAGTTACTCTAAAAGAAATCAGTAGAGCAAGCACGCTCCAAAGCAGCATTAATAATCCTGTACAGCAGCAGCACATCTTGCACCATCTTTTCAGAAAGGTACATCTACTTTGATTATTGTTAGTGTTAGCCATCTTGTTAATTTGACCGTGTCTTTTGACTTAGCCTCTTCTACTCCACTACCGAACTTTAGGGCAGCAAGTACCCAACAGATTATTACAATCTACTAGTTTTAATATTACTTCTTTCTTTTCTTCTCCAAATGATCTCTTTGGATTTATTCAATTTGGATTTTCATCACTTTTCACTGTTTCTTCATCATCATCAAACTGTATCAGGTCCTGAACATTCGTTTCTTCTCCAATGTCGGACAAGATAACTCTCAGGATTCCCACAGCTTCTTCTTCATCAACCACTTTCAGTAAAGCCTCCTCTGGACTTCCTTGACTGTCTGCCTCTTCTCCTTGTTCAGGCAGTGCCACATACGTCCATTCTGGTGACTTGTACCTCTGGTCTGGTTTTCTGATTCTTTTAGTTCTCTCAGATATCTTTGTTTCTTCTACTTTCGTTGGATTTTGACTTGACACTTCGTTCACTTGTTCAGCTTTCGAAGAGTTAACTCGTGTCAGTCGATACCTCAGTCTCTTTATCTTGTTAGGCAAAAGATCTCCTTTAGCATTTCTCTTTTGTCTTCCTTCTTTATTGTTTCTTTCTCCAATCCAAGTTCTCTTTCTTAGAACTCGTCCTCCATGTATCTCACTTTCACTTTCATCAGATTCTGTCTCAGTTGCCTCTTGTTCATCAACAGTTTTCTCTTCTCTAGCAACTTCTTTTTCTCCAACAGTCTCTTTTTCCACCAATTGAGATTTCCCTACTTCTGTCCCTCCTCGGGTCTCCGACACGCAATCTTCTTGCTGTCTACTTGTCCCTTCACCTAGCTTGTTGTCGATGTTCTCTACACCTCCTCGGGGTTTTTCCGCAATCTGTCCCTCTCTATCTTTTCCTGTCCCTTCTTCTTCAAGAATTATCTCAGGTGGAACTTGTCCAATTTCCTCATTTGATTCTGGTGTCACTTCTGTTGGAATGTTCTTTTCTTTTCTTTCTTTCTTTTTGTGTTGGTCACTGTTAGCTGAAACTTCAGGTACTTCTTCAGAATCTGAACTCGCCTCTGCGGTTTGCAATGTTCTTTTCAGAACCTCTTCTGGTGGGATGAAAATTTCTCTTGACTCACTTTCCCCCCTTTCAGGATTCTTTTTCCTTCTTACTGCCTCACTGTCTGCATCATCACTGGAATCTGATTCTTCAAAGTATTCTTTTCCAGTGCCATCTCTTGGGTTTGGAACTCTCAGTGTGTGACTTGCATGTATCCAATTTTTCACTCCAGCACACTTCACAGCAGTCGTTGTGGTCAGAATGACTTGTCTTGGCCTTCCCCACCTTGGAACCAGGCAATTCCTTCTTCTGTGGACTTTTATCCTTACCCAGTCCCCTGGGCTCAGATCATGGGCTGGTTTCTTTTCAAGTGTGGTGGCGTCTTCTCCAACCTGGTGAAACACAGAATGAACTGCGTCAGCCAGGCCTTTACAGTAATCCAAAATCATGTCATCAGTTATAATCATCAGCTTGTTGACTGGTACAAATGCATGTCTCATAGCACGTCCCATGATAATTTCATGTGGAGTCAAACCTGTCGTTCTGTCTGGAGTAGACCTAATGGTGATCAGGACTAGAGGCAAGACATCAGGCCATTTTATTCCTGTGGCCAGGCACATTTTTCCAATTCTGTTTTTGATGGTACCATTCATTTGTTCAACCACACCAGAAGCCTCTGGTCGGTAAGCACAATGTAGCTTCTGCTGTACACTCAATGCTTCACAGATCAAACCAATGATTTCATTATAAAAATGTCCTCCTCTGTCTGATTCAATGGTCACTGGGAACCCATACCTTGGGATGAACTCTCTTAACAGTAGCTAGGCCACTGTTATCCCATCATTTCTTCTTGTTGGATAGGCCTCCACCCACCTGGAGAACAAACAGACCAGCACCAGGACATACCTCAATCTATTGACTTGGGGCATTTCAATGAAGTCTATCTGCATTCTTGTGAAGGGTCCTCCCTCTCAGCCTATTGTTCCTAAGCTCACCACTGTTTTCTTTCCTGGATTGAATTGCTGACATATCAGACATCTCTGACAAAGACTCTCTGCTATCAGTCTGAATTTTGGACTATACCAGGTTTGCTTAAAGGCCCTTATCATAGCATCCCTTCCCAGGTGTCCTTGGCCATGATACATACTTGCCATTGTTGATAGCATGCTATTTGGCATGACTGGTCTTCCATCCCTATAGACCCACACATGGTCTTTTTCCCTTGGTGCACAACCTGCTTTCACCCAATCTTTCATTTCCTCATCTCCTGCCTCATCCTGCAGCTGCTTCACTTCCTCCCAGGTTCCCACCTCATTAGTAAACATTAAGGAACAAGAAGACATTTCTCTTTCTTTAATCCGATTAATGGAATGATTATTCCTTGCACAGTATTGTGCTATGTCATTGGCAAATTTGTTCCCAAAGGTGACAAAATCATCACCTTGACCATGAGCAGCACATTTTACAACTGCTAGTTCTTTAGGCAGCTGTATCGCCTCTAGCAGTTTTCCAACCCCTTCAGCATTCTTTATGGGAGTTCCACTTGAGGTCAGGAAACCTCTTTGTAGCCATAGCTGGACAAAATCATGGACAACTCCGAAGCCATACTGGCTGTCAGTCATTACAGTCACTCTCACATTTCTTCCAATCTTGCAAGCTTTCGTTAGTGCCACCAATTCTGCCACCTGAGCGGATTTAACTCCTTTCAAAGGTGATGCTTCCACCACTCCTGAAACTGTACACACAGCATATGCAGCATTCAGTGTTCCTTCATCCGTTCTCAAGCAAGATCCATCCACAAACAACACATGATCACTCTCAGGCAGTGGCAGATCTCTTATGTCAGGTCTTGGTTTTGTACAGTAATCAAGCACAGCCAGGCAGTCATGATCAACCTCATTTCTCACTCCCACACATTCAGCATCAGGTAACAGTGTTGCTAGATTCACATTCACACACCTCTCCAGGCTCACATTTATTGCACCAAGAATGACTTTCTCATATTTAGTCAGCCGACTATGAGACATGAACTGTGTCCGGCTCCTTGTTAAAAGGATTGCCACATCATGAGGTACGAATACCGGTACAGGATATCCCATTATGATTCCCTCACTTTGTTCCAGACTTCGGCATGTAGCAGCTACTACTTTCAGGCAACCCGGTAAACCCACCGCTACTGGGTCAAGTGTTGATGAGAAGTATGCAATTGGCCTTCTCAGACGTCCATGTTTCTGGATTAACACTGAAAGTGCACATCCATTTCTCTCACTACAGTACAGCTCAAATTCTTTTTCGTAATCTGGCATTCCCAGGGCAGGGGCTTCACATAGCCTGTTCTTTAACTCCTTAAATGCAGCCATTTCGTCTGGGTTTAATTCCAGTGGGTCTTTCACCTCACTTTTGGTCAGTTTAATCAATGGCTTAGCAATCAAGGAAAAGTTACTTATCCACTGACGACAGTAACCAACCATTCCCAGAAACATTCTTACTTCTCTTTGTGTCATTGGGGCCCTCATTCCCCTGATGATTTTAATTCTGTCAATGGTCACTTTCCTCAGGCCTTTCTCAATATTATGTCCCAGATACTGGACTTCTTTCTTGCAGAATTGCAATTTGGCTGGGGATACTCTTAATCCTCCATCTGCCAAGTGATTCAGTAAAGCAATGGTGTCTACTTCACAAGCTTCACGTGTTTTTGATGCCACAAGCAGGTCATCAATGTATTGGACCAAAACTGAATTTTCAGGCATTGTTAAACTCTCCAGAGATTTCTTCAGCAATTGATTAAATATAGAGGGGCTCTCTGTATACCCCTGTGGAATTCAGCACCATGCCAAAATTCGTTCTCCAAATCTAAATGAAAATATCGGCTGGCTGTCATGATGCAACGGAATTGAAAAGAAAGCATGACACAAATCAATTACTGTATACCATTCTGCATCATGGGGAATCTGATACAAAATCACTGATGGATTTGGCACAATGGGACAGCATGACACAACAATCTTGTTAATTTTCCTCAAATCCTGTACTATTCTGAACTTCCCATTAGGTTTCTTCAGTCCCATTATTGGCGAATTACATGGGCTGCTCAATATTTCCCTTAACACCCCCTGCTGGATCATTTTCTCGATTATGGGTGTTATACCTTCAATTATTTCAGGTGTCAGTCTGTATTGTGGAATGTTTGGGTAAACTACTCCTTCTTTTACAGTAATTTTCACTGGATCTACATTTCTCATCAAGCCCACATCTTCTCCAGTAAAATCCCAAACTGCTGCTTTCACTGTCTGTTTCAATTCTGGGGGTAATGCATCTGGATTAAACACAGCATATGTTCCCAAAGCTTCACTTTCCCTGTTATCTAGGGTCATTCTGTATAGGACATCCTCATCTGGTGTTTCAAAGGTTATTCCATCTGGTGTACAGAAAATAGTGCAATTCATCTTGCACAGCAGGTCCCTGCCTAGCAAGTTCAAAGGACTAGTGTCACACACGACAAATCGGTGCATGTCTGAGAATTTCCCTATTCTAACCTTTACTGGTTCAGTAAGAAGAGTTTTAATCTGTGTCTTAGACACACCCACTACTTGGATTGCTTCATCCGAGAGAGGAAGATTCTTTATATCAGCTGACCTGACAGTTGATCTCGTAGCTCCTGTGTCAACTAGAAAAGTTACACTTTCACCATTGATTTTTCCATCTACAAAAGGTCCTGCCTGGTCTATTTCTAGAGTTGCACCAAGTACGCAATCTTCCTCCTCTCTTCGGCACCGTCAGAAGTCTCCCTCAGAATCACATCCCTCATTTTTCAGCCAATATTGAGATACAGCGCTTGCACGTTTTGGCCTGTTTACCTGCTCTTCATCGTAGAACCCCGACTCTTGACTGTACTTCTGGGATCCTTTTCTCTGTGGCAAGGGTGGTTTTGGCACCTGATTCTGCTGCTTAACAGCCTTCTGCTGTTGCTGATGCTGACCACACCCCTCACTCTGCACCTGTGAATTCAATGATGGATTGTCATCATTAGTAGACGGTGGATTCTTACACTCGGATTTCCAGTGCCCTAATTTTCCACAGTTGTGGCAAGGGAATTTCTTCTTTGCTTCCTCAATATTTCCTTTCCCTTTTCCTGGACCAAACCTGGGTTTATTTCCTGGGTTATTTGCTCGTTCAACCAACTGAGCTTCCTGTCTTTCTGCAACTTTCACCTGTGCCCACATTGCCTTTTCTTTCAGTTTCCTTTGCTTTGCCTCAATCTCATCACTGAAGTATTTTGCATGTCTCAGGATCTCATCAATCTTTTTGCTCTGCCAGTCTACGGTATGCTGCCTTATCATTTCACTGATTTCAGGTCGCAAGCCATACACAAATCTATATACAAAATGGCTCAGATCCTTGTCACCCAGATGTTCATCTCCACTGAACTGTTTGAAAGCCAGTATTAGTCTTTCATAATAAGCATGGACTGATTCTTTCACTTCCTGATGTGTTCGATCTATTTTAACCCAGTCTGTTTCCTTGGGGGGTACCTTATTTTTCAAGAAGGCCATAACCTGCTCATAGTTTTTCATGACCTCCGGATCTGGTGCTCCTGTCTTTGGATCTCTCGGGTACTCTTTAGTGGGCCAGTCTATGACTATTTTACATTCTGCCCACAGGTCTGCTGGTACAATTATATCAAACAGACTATTCAGGTCAATCCACAGCACCTTTGACAACTTCACAAATCTGTCGACCTGTCTATACCACTCGACGGGCTTCTCCCTCAGTCGAGGGAAATCATTTGTAAATGACAAAATATCCTGTCTGCTCCATGGGACATGTACGTACCCACCTCCTGGAATCTCCCTCATGGGGTAGGCTGTCACTGCTTTCTCTTTTTCTTTCATAGGGAATGTTGAGTAAGTTCTGTCTGCTGCATCCTCTCGCTTTCTATACCATCTATCTTTCCATCTCTCCACATCTCCTCATTTTCTCAGCAAAACAATCATCTCCTTAATCTGCCCTGTTCGGCATCCATTGTTCAGATTCTCAATGTCCTTATCTGTAAAATCCACTCGGTAAGGCTTTTGTAAAGCTTTTACCTTGTCTATGTCGATCCCCATTTCACTGGCTATTCCTTTCAACCTGTCATGTATGTTCTTCGCTCTCCATGTGATACTCTTGCATAGGAATAAAATCTCCCCTTCCTGATAATTTTTCAGTGTTTCTGTAGGGATTGTTCCTACAATCAGCTCCTCCATTTCCATACGTTGTCTAGCTACATCAATTCCCTGGGATTCTTTTTCTTTCCTCTGCAAAGCCTTCAGCCAGTCATTCAAATCTTCAGCAGTTATTCCCATAGATTTTTCTGCACCCCCTGGTTCTGTCACTCTTTGTGGTTCTAAGATCGATCCTCTGTTCCCTTCCACACATCCAGAGTTCAAACCTGAGTTAGTCTGCACATTCAACTCTCCTCCACATATGTATGTCTCCACTGATTTTCTCCCGTTCTCATTTCTTCCTGCTCTGGAGGAACAATCAATCTATTGCCCATATATGGAACTGTCAAACCATTTTCACCAGTCCTCTGCTTGTCGAAAATTGGCATAACCGGACCTATTGTCACAGGCACCGTAACTGCCTCAAGATTTTTAGTCAGTTCTCTGATTTTCTCTGTCAATTCAAAGGTAGTTCTTGCTAGTTCTCTGGTCTTTTCATCCTCAACTTCATTCTCCCTTTCCCTCTCTCTTTCTCTCTCTCTTTCTCTGTCTCTTTCTCTCTCTCTCTCTCTCTCTCTCTTTCTCGCTCTCTTTCTACCAGAGAACTACTGCTTTTCAACTCAGGGGTCATCATCTCTGTCTTTATAATCCGCAGGGTGTCTCTCATTGGGGTAACTGCTGTTCCTACCTCTGGTTCTCGTCTATACGGGGGTGGTCTTTTGTAGAGCATGTCCTCTAGGACATCGTCATCTGACTCATTCGCCCCATATCTCCTTGTTTATACATTATGTTCTTTTTCTGTACACTTTCTCCCTTCTGTCTCTTCTGCTGTTCTTACAGGATATAATCCCTCAGTCATACTGGCATCACGCCATCTTCTCATCCGGTCATGATGGGTTTCACGATCATACTTTCGCCCAAACATATACCGGTAACTTCCTCCACCCCTCTGCTTTTCTCGCTCATGCATTTCATCTTCCCATTCAGTCAATGCCTCAAGTTGCGTCGTCCTAGGCCGAGGCACTAGACACATCATCCGCTCCCGTAAGTTCCTCAGTATGGCCAGATTAAATGAGCCATGTTCCGGGAAAGCTAAAACTCCATCCTCTTTCGTATACTTCACCCAGTTGTCTAACCAAATACAGGTATGATACCCATACTTCGCAACCATGAAGGATGCGGGGGTTCTTATCGGGGGCAGTAACTGTCCTTCCCTGGTCACAATATCCTTATCCTTGTCAAACCAGTTCTTAACCTTACTAAACAAGGATTTCTTTTTCTTTTCCTCAGCGTGGTAATACATTTTCTTATTTTCCGCAAGCTTTTTGTCCTTTCTACAACTGTACGATCTCTTGTCCAATTGCAGCGCGACTCACACTAACGCACCAATCCTGGAGCGTCTACGTCACTGACTCAGTCCACGAATCCCAGCGCGACTCACACCAACCCACCAATCCTGAAGCGTCTACGTCACCCTGTATGTCTCCCATTCCTAGCGCGGCGTACACTAGCGCACCAATCACCGTGCTTCCACTGTGCTAACCCACTGTCCAATCACAGCGCGGTCTCCCTGACTTCAGCAGTCGCTGCAGCAGCTCCTGCTCCTGTCTCCTGTCTCTCTCGTCTACCCCTCCTTTACAAAAACTACTCTGTAGACTTTGTTTCAACTTCTACGAGTCTGTTAGTTACAACACACAAACATCTCCATTGTCTGCTTCGCTAGCCACAGAACAGCAAAAGACCTTTCCCACGAGAATTCCGCCTTTCCCGAGAGCAGCGCTTACCTCTGCCCTACTACGGAATCATTACTTCCGTTGATAAAGTAGCACATCCCTCTACTCTACCCTTCTAACAAACACCAATTAACTGTTTTCTCCGGAATGGTCCTAAGAGTTTCACAATTAACCAGAATGCCTTCTCATTCACGCACTTTCACACCAGAAAATGTAGTACATTCACACAGAATTCTGTCTTTCCCGAGAACAGCGAACAGTCTGTCCTACTACAGAATTATATCACACGTTAACAAAGCAGCGCTTACCTCTGCTCTGTCCTTCTAACAGGCTTAGAGAATACCTATTACCTTTCTAGTGATAAGCGTTAACGGAATGCCATAAGGATCCCTGATACCTAAGACCAGAACTTCACAGATAACCTTCGCTATCATATACACTTCTCTCACACAGAAAATACGTTTCTAATGGCAACACACGGCGATGTTACCTCATCGAACCCAGACAATGCGACGCGCAACTTCAATTGTCACACGTTTTCCCCTGTCTACATACAGGGCCAACAATCCCGCCTTTTTCCGAGAGCAGCACTCCCTCTGCCCTACTACGGAACTGTCACCGACTCCCTACGTCCCAGAAGCCGTTCACAATACATAAAACTCAATACAACTTCGACATACAGTGTTAGTACAAATATCAATCAATAATCAACAAGCCTATATACACGCAAATTCACCAGATCAAGACAATAGTTAACCATCATTCTGCTACCAAGAAACTGGTGCAGATCGGAGCTTCCGAATCCCCTCTACTTCCACGGACGGAGTGATTTCACAGTCACACACGCACACACACATCACACGCTGGTGGGGCCCATTACACCAACATTCATCCTACCACCCTATCCGTACCTTGTATAAGGGGAAACACTTTCGATGCCTAACCAATCTGCATGTACCCTGAGGTCAATGGCATCAACTAGTTGCTATAGATCTGGTGAAACATTTTACAATACGCAAATAAATTCAATAAACATGACAATAAATAACCACCCGACACAGTGATTCAAACAGAATATTTGTTTATCTACAATTGTAAGAAAAGCCAATTAAATGCAAGATCATTTCTTTCATATTTACCTATTCTGGCTAAAAGTCGTTTTCTAAGTCAGAACCGGTCCTCAGCAAAATAATCAAAGTTTCTAGCCGTCATGTAGAGTCACCGTCCTCTCCGTCAGCATCGGGACCTCTGATCATCAGTTCGGGAAGAAGTGGCACTAGACCTCTCTAGTCTACAAATATTTATACTAAATTTACATTCCAAAATGTTGCAATCATATCTCATGAAAAAGTCGAATGGCGGAAATCATGTCGTCTTGGTACACTGAGATACAGTGCAAGTTTTTCTCACACATTGATCATCTCAAATAATGAATAGAAATAAGGAGTCCATAACTAATTTGTTACTTCTACGGATGTCTCTTTAGGGTAAATTGTATCCCATTCGTGGGACCACTATAAGTTCAACAAATCAGTATTCGGTTTTGGAAACATTCTTCACGTTCAGGGGCATTTGGCATCTCTCCCAGCTTTGTCGTCATGATCATGGCTTTTCGGTTCACCAGGAGGGCAAGGTCGCAGTCAGCGCGAAGCCTCCTTGCAAAATTTCCATCTACTCGAATGCAGGCTGCGGGTGGTAGCCATTTTCTAGTAGGCCACATTGGTCAACTTAAGTAAAATGAAACACAAAACAAAATTACTGCACGGAAATGATTATACAGTGTTATTCCCCTGCTAATACCCTTATGTGTATGTATTTATCTAAAGCAAAAACCAAAGGAAATGATGGACGGAGTGTTGAACATTGCAAACACTCACCCCCAGTCAACTGATCTGGGTTTAATCCATCACCGTTCTTTAGCCCACTCTGCCACCCCAGTTCAGACATGGCCATATGCAAATCAGTCTGACCCTGTGCCTCATGGGAACAGTCCAGCCCGAACTGCCAAGCCATGTCTTCCCTGGACCGGAAACAAGCTTCCTAGGACCGGTTTCTGGCATTTCAGCCGTCTTCAGCCAGGCTTGCTTGAATCCAGTGGCAAAGTGAGCAAGGGACTCACGTCTGAGCATACCCTGCCAACTTATGGCGAACAAGGCAAAAACCAAAGGAAATGATGGACGGAGTGTTGAACATTGCAAACACTCACCCCCAGTCAACTGATCTGGGTTTAATTCATCACCGTTCTTTAGACCATCCGGTCATGATGGGTTTCACGATCATACTTTCGCCCAAACATATACCGGTAACTTCCTCCACCCCTCTGCTTTTCTCGCTCATGCATTTCATCTTCCCATTCAGTCAATGCCTCAAGTTGCGTCGGCCTAGGCCGAGGCACTAGACACATCATCCGCTCCCGTAAGTTCCTCAGTATGGCCAGATTAAATGAGCCATGTTCCGGGAAAGCTAAAACTCCATCCTCTTTCGTATACTTCACCCAGTTGTCTAACCAAATACAGGTATGATACCCATACTTTGCAACCATGAATGATGCGGGGGTTCTTATCGGGGGCAGTAACTGTCCTTCCCTGGTCACAATATCCTTATCCTTGTCAAACCAGTTCTTAACCTTACTAAACAAGGATTTCTTTTTCTTTTCCTCAGCGTGGTAATACATTTTCTTATTTTCCGCAAGCTTTTTGTCCTTTCTACAACTGTACGATCTCTTGTCCAATTGCAGCGCGACTCACACTAACGCACCAATCCTGGAGCGTCTACGTCACTGACTCAGTCCACGAATCCCAGCGTGACTCACACCAACCCACCAATCCTGAAGCGTCTACGTCACCCTGTATGTCTCCCAATCCTAGCGCGGCGTACACTAGCGCACCAATCACCGTGCTTCCACTGTGCTAACCCACTGTCCAATCACAGCGCGGTCTCCCTGACTTCAGCAGTCGCTGCAGCAGCTCCTGCTCCTGTCTCCTGTCTCTCTCGTCTACCCCTCCTTTACAAAAACTACTCTGTAGACTTTGTTTCAACTTCTACGAGTCTGTTAGTTACAACACACAAACATCTCCATTGTCTGCTTCGCTAGCCACAGAACAGCAAAAGACCTTTCCCACGAGAATTCCGCCTTTCCCGAGAGCAGCGCTTACCTCTGCCCTACTACGGAATCATTACTCCCGTTGATAAAGTAGCACATCCCTCTACTCTACCCTTCTAACAAACACCAATTAACTGTTTTCTCCGGAATGGTCCTAAGAGTTTCACAATTAACCAGAATGCCTTCTCATTCACGCACTTTCACACCAGAAAATGTAGTACATTCACACAGAATTCTGTCTTTCCCGAGAACAGCGAACAGTCTGTCCTACTACAGAATTATATCACACGTTAACAAAGCAGCGCTTACCTCTGCTCTGTCCTTCTAACAGGCTTAGAGAATACCTATTACCTTTCTAGTGATAAGCGTTAACGGAATGCCATAAGGATCCCTGATACCTAAGACCAGAACTTCACAGATAACCTTCGCTATCATATATACTTCTCTCACACAGAAAATACGTTTCTAATGGCAACACACGGCGATGTTACCTCATCGAACCCAGACAATGCGACGCGCAACTTCATTTGTCACACGTTTTCCCCTGTCTACATACAGGGCCAACAATCCCGCCTTTTTCCGAGAGCAGCACTCCCTCTGCCCTACTACGGAACTGTCACCGACTCCCTACGTCCCAGAAGCCGTTCACAATACATAAAACTCAATACAACTTCGACATACAGTGTTAGTACAAATATCAATCAATAATCAACAAGCCTATATACACGCAAATTCACCAGATCAAGACAATAGTTAACCATCATTCTGCTACCAAGAAACTGGTGCAGATCGGAGCTTCCGAATCCCCTCTACTTCCACGGACGGAGTGATTTCACAGTCACACACGCACACACACATCACACGCTGGTGGGGCCCATTACACCAACATTCATCCTACCACCCTATCCGTACCTTGTATAAGGGGAAACACTTTCGATGCCTAACCAATCTGCATGTACCCTGAGGTCAATGGCATCAACTAGTTGCTATAGATCTGGTGAAACATTTTACAATACGCAAATAAATTCAATAAACATGACAATAAATAACCACCCGACACAGTGATTCAAACAGAATATTTGTTTATCTAAAATTGTAAGAAAAGCCAATTAAATGCAAGATCATTTCTTTCATATTTACCTATTCTGGCTAAAAGTCGTTTTCTAAGTCAGAACCGGTCCTCAGCAAAATAATCAAAGTTTCTAGCCGTCATGTAGAGTCACCGTCCTCTCCGTCAGCATCGGGACCTCTGATCATCAGTTCGGGAAGAAGTGGCACTAGACCTCTCTAGTCTACAAATATTTATACTAAATTTACATTCCAAAATGTTGCAATCATATCTCATGAAAAAGTCGAATGGCGGAAATCATGTCGTCTTGGTACACTGAGATACAGTGCAAGTTTTTCTCACACATTGATCATCTCAAATAATGAATAGAAATAAGGAGTCCATAACTAATTCGTTACTTCTACGGATGTCTCTTTAGGGTAAATTGTATCCCATTCGTGGGACCACTATAAGTTCAACAAATCAGTATTCGGTTTTGGAAACATTCTTCACGTTCAGGGGCATTTGGCATCTCTCCCAGCTTTGTCGTCATGATCATGGCTTTTCGGTTCACCAGGAGGGCAAGGTCGCAGTCAGCGCGAAGCCTCCTTGCAAAATTTCCATCTACTCGAATGCAGGCTGCGGGTGGTAGCCATTTTCTAGTAGGCCACATTGGTCAACTTAAGTAAAATGAAACACAAAACAAAATTACTGCACGGAAATGATTATACAGTGTTATTCCCCTGCTAATACCCTTATGTGTATGTATTTATCTAAAGCAAAAACCAAAGGAAATGATGGACGGAGTGTTGAACATTGCAAACACTCACCCCCAGTCAACTGATCTGGGTATAATCCATCACCGTTCTTTAGCCCACTCTGCCACCCCAGTTCAGACATGGCCATATGCAAATCAGTCTGACCCTGTGCCTCATGGGAACAGTCCAGCCCGAACTGCCAAGCCATGTCTTCCCTGGACCGGAAACAAGCTTCCTAGGACCGGTTTCTGGCATTTCAGCCGTCTTCAGCCAGGCTTGCTTGAATCCAGTGGCAAAGTGAGCAAGGGACTCACGTCTGAGCATACCCTGCCAACTTATGGCGAACAAGGCAAAAACCAAAGGAAATGATGGACGGAGTGTTGAACATTGCAAACACTCACCCCCAGTCAACTGATCTGGGTTTAATTCATCACCGTTCTTTAGCCCACTCTGCCACCCCAGTTCAGACATGGCCATATGCAAATCAGTCTGACCCTGTGCCTCATGGGAACAGTCCAGCCCGAACTGCCAAGCCATGTCTTCCCTGGACCAGAAACAAGCTTCCTAGGACCGGTTTCTGGCATTTCAGCCGTCTTCAGCCAGGCTTGCTTGAATCCAGTGGCAAAGTGAGCAAGGGACTCACGTCTGAGCATACCCTGCCAACTTATGGCGAACACAGCAAAAACCAAAGGAAATGATGGACGGAGTGTTGAACATTGCAAACACTCACCCCCAGTCAACTGATCTGGGTTTAATCCATCACCGTTCTTTAGCCCACTCTGCCACCCCAGTTCAGACATGGCCATATGCAAATCAGTCTGACCCTGTGCCTCATGGGAACAGACCAGCCCGAACTGCCAAGCCATGTCTTCCCTGGACCGGAAACAAGCTTCCTAGGACCGGTTTCTGGCATTTCAGCCGTCTTCAGCCAGGCTTGCTTGAATCCAGTGGCAAAGTGAGCAAGGGACTCACGTCTGAGCATACCCTGCCAACTTATGGCGAACAAAGCAAAAACCAAAAGGAAATGATGGACGGAGTGTTGAACATTGCAAACACTCACCCCCAGTCAACTGATCTGGGTTTAATCCATCACCGTTCTTTAGCCCACTCTGCCACCCCAGTTCAGACATGGCCATATGCAAATCAGTCTGACCCTGTGCCTCATGGGAACAGTCCAGCCCGAACTGCCAAGCCATGTCTTCCCTGGACCGTAAACAAGCTTCCTAGGACCGGTTTCTGGCATTTCAGCCGTCTTCAGCCAGGCTTGCTTGAATCCAGTGGCAAAGTGAGCAAGGGACTCACGTCTGAGCATACCCTGCGAACTTATGGCGAACAAAGCAAAAACCAAAGGAAATGATGGACGGAGTGTTGAACATTGCAAACACTCACCCCCAGTCAACTGATCTGGGTTTAATCCATCACCGTTCTTTAGCCCACTCTGCCACCCCAGTTCAGACATGGCCATATGCAAATCAGTCTGACCCTGTGCCTCATGGGAACAGTCCAGCCCGAACTGCCAAGCCATGTCTTCCCTGGACCGGAAACAAGCTTCCTAGGACCGGTTTCTGGCATTTCAGCCGTCTTCAGCCAGGCTTGCTTGAATCCAGTGGCAAAGTGAGCAAGGGACTCACGTCTCAGCATACCCTGCCAACTTATGGCGAACAAAGCAAAAACCAAAGGAAATGATGGACGGAGTGTTGAACATTGCAAACACTCACCCCCAGTCAACTGATCTGGGTTTAATCCATCACCGTTCTTTAGCCCACTCTGCCACCCCAGTTCAGACATGGCCATATGCAAATCAGTCTGACCCTGTGCCTCATGGGAACAGTCCAGCCCGAACTGCCAAGCCATGTCTTCCCTGGACCGGAAACAAGCTTCCTAGGACCGGTTTCTGGCATTTCAGCCGTCTTCAGCCAGGCTTGCTTGAATCCAGTGGCAAAGTGAGCAAGGGACTCACGTCTGAGCATACCCTGTCAACTTATGGCGAACAAAGCAAAAACCAAAGGAAATGATGGACGGAGTGTTGAACATTGCAAACACTCACCCCCAGTCAACTGATCTGGGTTTAATCCATCACCGTTCTTTAGCCCACTCTGCCACCCCAGTATATATATATATAATTTCAATATTAAGAGTTTTCTTTTTCTGGTAAACTAATAGGGTTAATAAAATATGTTATGTGTTTGAATGGAAGTACTTTCCTACTACCGCACAGACTGGAGTGGGAATAGTATATATTACTCCTCTGGAGTCCAACGCTTTTCCTACTGTTGCACAGACCGGAGTAGGAATAGCAAATGTAATCCCTCTGAAGTCCAGCGCTTTCCCTACTGTTGCACAGACTGGAGTTGGAATAGTAAATTATACATCTCTGAAGTCCAACGATTTCCCTACTTTTGCACAGATTGGAGTGTGAATAGTAAATGTTACCCCTCCGAAGTTCAACGCTTTTTCTACTGTTGCACAGACTGGTGTGGGGGGAATGGTAAATTTTAGTCTTCTGAAGACCAACACTTTCCCTACTGTTGCACAGACTCCAGTGAGAATAGTGTATGTTATTGTCTGATTTAAATGCTTTTTTTTTTAATTTGTTGAAATATATCTATATTTATATCAGTATTATTTGTTTGTTTCTATAATTTTATATTTAATTAATTTTGTAATTTAGTTCACTGTTTTGGATATCTGTTTTCATATTTTTATGTTTATTTAAGTTTATCAACATATATACTTTTTTAAATGTTTTTTATAATAGTAAATGAAAGAACAATTTGAAAAGTTTTACTTAAATTGAAATGTATATTTGTATTAATAATGTTACATTATATAAGTATATATATATATATATATATATATATATACACACACACACGTGTGTGTGTGTGTGAGGGGGGTTTATATGAGTATATATTTATATATTTTTTAAATATATAAAAATTATTTATTTTGCATTATATTATTGTTACATATTAAAATATTTTAGATTTACTATTTTATACAATATATACCATGAAAATCAATATTTTCGTATTATTTTTAACAATGTTTGTGTCAACCATATTTTTGTAGTATAGATAAAAAATATTTTTGTAATCAACATTTTTTACACAATATTTTTAGCATGATATTTGTTGTTGCGAGTTAGCAAAAATCCTCTTGAAGGTGGCAAGGCTTTTATTTGCCCCTGATGACTAAGGGGCTGATTATTAGTCTGGTGGTCCGGGCAGGTTTACTAGTGTTCACTTATATTTTTACTCGAGCAGCAGCTTTCTCATCGCGAATGGACAGTTTCTCAACGCGAGCGGTCGCAAGCATACGGAACCACTCGCAATGTGAAATCTGGCCGCCCGCGTTGAGAAATATCCCCAGGAGATTGATTTTCCATGGTTGCGATTGCCAACTTGATGATGATGACGATCATGAACGAGGAAATATCTCGCCGGGAGGTGGATTTTCCTCGCTTGCGCTCGCCAACTTGACGTTGAGGAACATGAGCAAGGAAAAAACTCATCTCCACTTCGCGAAGTGGAGTTTTTTTTAACTCTATGAGCTCCACGTAACGCGGAAAACTCTGCGAACTCCGCGAGTGGAGTGGCGTTCACTGCCCAGACTTACAGATAATATGCTAGAATGATGCTAAGAAATGGTGTCCCAAGTGGTTGCTACTGCTTAGCTATGTATTGTTATTCAGCATGCTTGCATTATAAAACCGCTTGCAGTGGATGATTATCACATTTTTAATGGGTGTAGATGTATGAATTTGCGATTTTGGGCCTCATTACATTGTCAGATTTGGTTCCAACCGACTCTCGGTCGGTGGTTCCACCGGACCAATTATGATGCTTCCAAACTTGGTTTGGAAGGACTCCTATTGACTACAATGGGAGACTGTGTTCCAACCAACAACACAGACTCCTGCGGGGAAAATGGATGTCTGTGGAAAACCTTGTACCCTGTCGAAGGCACATCATGGTGCCTGCCACACTGTGCATGGTATTACAGGGGGGTTACTTGGGTACCCCCTCGACCCCAAACCGGAGGATGAAGAGGGAGTTGCTAGGGCCTCCAAAGTCAGTTTCTGACAGCCTTTTCGTGACGGACAGACCAAATCGGAAAGGCTGTTGGAATCTGACATCGTAATCGGTTGGTCAGAAATGCTGTCTGCTTAGCTGTACGAATCAGCTCAGACTGACTTGGATTCTCCGAATATCATTTGGAACCAATTCAGAATTCCCCTTCCGACTGCGAGCATCGTAATCGGTCAGTCAGAATTGTTTCTGACCGAGTCGGGCAGATGGGTTCCGACACGGTCTAGGGGAATCCGACTGTGGGTCGGATGCTTTCTCACCGACATCGTAATCAGGCCCTTTGTTGTTTAGTATTTATTTATTTCATGTATTATGTTGAATTTGGTGCATAGCATTCTGATATATAACGCAGGTTTCATTTATATGTTTGTTTATATTGTATTGATTTTATTATGATGATTTGCGATTATTTTAATTAATCATGCAAATTAATAAACTTTAAATGAATAAACTTTGAGCCTAAAATATAAATATATATAAGGTAATGTCGAAGAAATATATAAAAAATAATGCATATTTATTATTTACTATTTTAGTAACCTTTTTGAATTTATAAATTATTGTGATTCATTTTTATTACAATATAATTAAACTTCTTTTAATTAATTCTATGCATTTCGTTTAATAATAATGCATAACAAAAATGCTTTTTTTCAGAGGGAATTGATATTTTATTGAAACTTTGGAAAACATATTTTGTTATATAAATTAATTAAAACTTTATTTAAATCAAAATTAAGTTAATGGTGCTGTGGCATTTTCTTTTATACTACATTTAAAATAAATATTTAAACTTAATTTACAATCATATATAAAATCAATAAATACTAACGTTAAAGATTTTAAACTATTTAAATTGTACATATACAAGACCATAAGGAGATCTCCATCCTGACTGTCGAATCTGCCTTTGGCAAAGTATATGGAAAAGTAAAAAAGTTTATTTTAGTCAAAAAGCAATTAGTAAAAAGATTTTTATCTTAAATGTTAAAGCAAATCAATTTTATATAAATATAGAACAGACTTTTACAGCACTATTAACCTAATGTTCACCAAATATTTATCTAATTTAAATATATTAAATTAAATTAAAAACAAATTCTGGAACTTAACTTAAAACATAAACTCACACCTAAAGTAAAACATTATTTACTGTGTTATCCCTTAATAATAGTTCGATGTGATTTAAAGAATAATTAAAAGTAATTTAATTATATTTAAATTAATATAACATTCATCTATAAATTCAAAACAAGTTGCTAAAATGTTTTATATTTAAATAATACATATTTTTTATGTTTAGATATTTTTTAATTATCATTACATTATATATTTTGTTTCCTATTTTAAATAATTTCATTGCATTTAACATTATCTCCTATGAGGCTTTAATAAGTCCCTACCTCAATCATTTTTAATGGGAGGGAGTTGCAGTACCAGTGATAGGCCATATGTAGTTTCGAACTTACTGCAGCTCAAAGCTGGAGCCATTTACCTCTGTTTTGCGTACCTTTTGTAACAGTACTAACTTTAGAAGTGTGGTTTGTGAATAACAATGGGCCTACTTGTTTGTGGGTGGGTGCATGTCGCCCCAAACCCTTTCCTAAATCCCCCTTTAGTCTCCTCTAACCTCCTATCATTCAGTAGAAAGTATGCCCCTTTTTTTAGGCACTCCCCCTGGCCCTTCACACATTTACTACTAAGGGGTCGATTACGATGTCGTTCAGAAAGCATTCCGACCGAATCAGCTTAACGATTACGATGGTTGCTAAAAACCATTCAATCGGACTCCCTTTGACTTCAATGGGAGCCTGTGTTCCGACCGACTACACAGGCTCTCATTGAAAAAAGGGGTGCTTGCGGAAAATCATGCACCCTGTGGAAGGCACCCCACGGTGCCTGCCACACAGTGTGTGCATGGAAAGGGGGGACCCATGGGTACCCCCACAGGCCCCATTTGGAGACCCCCGGGTGAAGGGGGCATTCCACGGGCCCCCAAAGTCAGATTCCGACACTCGATCCATGTCGGAACTACTGATTCGGAAAGGCTGTCTGAATCAGACATCCTAATCACTCATTCGGAAATGCGGTCCATAGACTGCTACGATTCAGCTCCAAACTACTTGGTTGCTCTGAATGCCGTTCGGAACCGAGTCGGAAAGTCTGAACGCTTTCCAAACATCGTAATCGAATTTTTGGAAAGGTGTCCAAGTCAGTTGGAAAGGAGGGTTCAGAATCAGATTCGGACTAACCGAATGCCATTTGGAGCCTTTCTGAACAACATTGTAATCGACCCCTAAGTAGTAAACTTGGAACATGCAGGTTGTGAATAGGCCATAAGGTGTATTCAGTTTAGGCAGCTAGAGAGGATGACCTAATTAAATAGAATTTCCCTCTATTCAGGCCATTAACAATAATTAATAACCTCTGCATATAATATGCAACTCACCTCTCTTTTATTATCCACCGTGCAATTAAGGGACTGTGATAAAGAGTTGGGAGCATACTGAGTGCAAGGGCAATTAAAAGCTTGCAGTGTCTGACAATGAGGGAGGAATAACTCTATTAGCTCTGATATTCCCCCACCACAATCAGCTAAAATGCTAAATGGCTAATGCATATCCCTTCTTCACACTCTCACTGAACTTAGATTGTAGGCAATGCGTAGCTAGTGCAAGATTTATGAGCGGTCTGATTTGAGCTAGTCTTAAAACTACATAGAAGATGTCTAAATCTTCTTAAAAGGATGATTGTTAAATTGTGACTAGTTTTTTGTGCTGGATATTAATGCTCCTACCACCCTTGACATAAATTGATAGCTCGTGAAGTAATCACCGCTCTTTCTCTGTCTTTTAAGGCATATTGATGGCATCTTGACATTATGAGGCCGATTTGGATGCGCCCGCCACCTTAGCGGTGCTGGGTACCGGCCGCCATGGGATGCGGCGGTCCCGCACCTGCAATTAGGATGCCAATGTGGCAGTGGCATCCTCCATTCCCAGCATTGCGGCGGGCGGTGCTCAGAGCACCGCCCGCCACAATGCTGGGAATGCACTGTGTGCATTGTCATACACAAGGTGACAGGTGACCACGAGGTGCCTGCCACCATGTCCATGACAATGCAGGGGGTACCATAGGTACCCCCCCCTGTGCACCCCCCACCCCCCGAACACCCTGGGGGCCTGCAAGGGGCCACCAAAGCCAAAACCGCCTGCCTTTCCATGGCAGAGTCTCCACCATGGAACAGCAACGGCATCATCCTAATATGGATGGCGGTGCCTGAAAGGCACCACCACCATATTCCTGGGCTTTTACGCCCGGTGGGCAATTGGGCAGATTGACTACCGGCGGAAAACCGGCGGACGGTCTTCCCGTGCGCCGGGGTCCCCCCCCACCATCGTAATGGGCGGGGGAAAAAGTCAGGCGAGCGGAGGAGTTTAGCGGGCGGATCGCCACAGCCATACGGGCGGTGGCGATCCGCCCGCTATCGTAATGACACCCTAACACTCATTGCAACCAATTTTAAACTAACTACTGTTCAGTTCTGTTATGTGCTACTCTCCAGGCTGCTTATTATTTTTTGGGGGTTTGGAGACTTTGGAAATCTGATTTCCTTACCGTTTCTGCATGGATTTATGTTCATCCAATGCTTTTTACTGCTGCTTTTGCACAGCTTTGTATTGCCCCTAAGGATTTAAAAATCTGTTTGTTCGCATTACTATATGGCAATGCAGTCATTTTATTCCTCCAGCATCCAGATCTTATGTTCTTTCTACTTGTCTTCCACATGAACATTAGGACACATACTCTAGCTTTCACACAATGATTTCTTCATCTGTAATCTACAGCCTCTTAGGCACTCTCCCCGCGAGGGAACTCCTGCGCCGCATGTTCAATTTAGTCTTTTGTTCATTCTTAAACTAATTCATAAGTGGTCTTTTCCGGGCATAACTTCAGTAAGATAATGACACACATGAGACACAATAATGTAATTTAAAATTACACTTCATAAGGTGTCAAACCATATGAGATGGATTCAATTGGTCAATGTACTCTTCCTGAATAAATTATACTGAGTAAATATTCTCATGCTTTATGTGCAACAAAGAAGGTAGAGCCCTTATTACATTCAAAATTGTATAACTCCTAAGCAAGGTATTAACGTCTTGTGACCTATACAGCATTTTAAAATTTTTAAATGTACTCTCCCTTAGTGCAGATGGTAAAGTATCCTTAGATCTTTCTTGTGACATCTTACTGAATAATAGACCAGTACCGGAATTTTGACTAAACACACTAGGCTTCATTTACAATATTTTGACGAACAGCAGCGAAGAAAGCCTTCCTGCTGTGCTGCTGTGTAAAAATAAAAGGGCAGGAATGCAACGTATCTACAAGATATGGCACATTCCTGTCCTTCTGCCATGGGCCGGCGTACAAACAGCAGTTTTGCACCAGTGTAGACACCCTAGCGTCATTATGCAAGGGGGCCTGTGCTGAGGGGATAATTGTTTTTGTGCAGGAAGGGACACCTTCTTGCTAAAAAATAATCATTAAAGGCATTTTCCTCTTTCTATGCATGCTGCAAGATGCAGCACACATAGAAAGAGAAGAAAACGAGGAGAAATAAAAGTAATTCTGCCCGCTCTGCATCCTTGCACCTCCCCTGGGGAGACATAGAATTCTGACGCATTCCCAGGTTTAAAAAAAGTTGTCAATCTGGGAATACATCAAGTTAAATGGATGTTGCGAGGGAACACCCACAGCAACACCCATGGAATTCCCCTTTCACACAGTTATTTGTGCAAGGGAAACATATTTACAAGGTCATGCAAAGTCACGCAGGGTGACTTTGCATGGCCTTGTAAATATGAGGAATCCGATTGCGTTGCCAGTGTGTCAATAAACGTGACACACTGATGGTGCAATGGCTTTATAAATAATCCCCACTGTGAATACTCCTTGGATTGAGACCCATGTCTACACACTGATATTCAGCTTTATGTCATAGGCCTTAAATGGTATCCATCAAAGTTGTGCTATTTGGTTTCAATCAGATCACAGCCAGTTCTTTATCTAATTGAAACATCCTAGTTATGCTATGAGATAATTGATATTGAAACAATTCAGATGCAGAGAACTGAAATAACTACTATACTTTTGGTCATTACTGCACTCATAAAGAGCAAGATTATATATAGTCCTTTATGGAAAAACTAGTGCTTATATAGTGTAACTATGGCACTGTTAGCAAGTACTCAACACAATCTTTGTTTGAAAAATGCTCTGTTATTGTCATTTTATGTCAGCAATTACTCGATTACACCTGTACAGCAGGTTAAACCATAAGGAAGTAGCAGACACACCCAGTTCCTGTTCCTCTGTTATATAATATTATATATAATATAATACTAATAATGAATTCTTATAGCATTATTAGGGTAGGAAGTAGTAGTGGAAATAATGTTATAATTTATGTTATTATGTTTTGTTTATCTGAAAGTATAATATTTGTAATTATTAATATTTGTAATTTGAAAAATACTGTTTACTAAATTTAATGATTTTTTAAATAGTTTAGTGTTTTAATTTAATTAAAACTTTTTTTTAAAGAGATTTTATGTTATTGGTATATGTATATATATATATATATATATAGACAGATGTTTGTTATATTTTAATATAATTTAAATGATAAAATACATTAAAATTACTGTTTTAAAGAAACATATATATTAATTATTATGGTGCCGATTCCGATCCTGTAAAACCCGGGTACGAATGGTCGTACGGAGCGTATTCTCCGTCCGACTCGTACCCGGGAAAACCACCTTACAAACCCGCAAGTACGATTCGTACAGAAATACCATTTCCGTACGAGTCGTACAAAACACTGACTGGCAAAAAAATACCCACAATTCCGATCCGGGACATCGCGTACGTGACATCCGGACGGAGTCAGGCAGCGTTCTACGGACCAGCAAGTACGATTCGTGCCTACGTCACTCCGCACGGATCATTTTCTACAGCAGCTAAAAACTCCCGGGAAAGTGAGGACGAAGCGAAGAAGGAGCTGCGGGACGCGACGGACAGCCATGGACCCCATCCTACGTGTCATCCCGGCCCTCTTAGCCTACGACCTGGTGCACAGAAACCAACACAGACGCCACAGAAGGTCAGCACAACACCCAGGGGCAAAAGGGGGCCAGGGGCAGGAAACATAACCTCCACCAAATTTGTAAAATACCATATACTGTCCTAACATTACCTCCAGGGTCTGGTCACTTCGGGGTGCGTGTTCACCAATCCCCGCGTACGCGTACCCGTCACCACTACAATGGTGGTACGGCCCGTAACCACGCCCTCAGAGCGTGCTTACGGGCCGTACCACCATTGGAGTGGTGATGTAGGGGTACGTGTGGTACGCGCCGTACCCACGCCCTCAGAGCGTGGGTACGGCCCGTACCACCATTGGAGTGGTGAAGTAGGTGTACGCGTGTTACAGGCCGTACCCACGCTCTGAGGGCGTGGGTACGGCGCCTACCCCTACATCACCACTCCAATGGTGGTACGGGCCGTACCCACGCTCTGAGGGCGTGGGTACGGCACGTACCACGCGTACCCCTACATCACCACTCCAATGGTGGTACAGCCCGTAACCACGCTCTGAGGGCGTGGTTACGGGCCGTACCACCATTGGAGTGGCGATGTAGGGGTACGCGTGGTACGCGCCGTACCCACGCCCTCAGAGAGTGGGTACGGCCCGTACCACCATTGGAGTGGCCATGTAGGGGTACGCGCCGTACCCACGCCCTCAGAGCGTGGGTACGGCCCGTACCACCATTGGAGTGGTGATGTAGGGGAACGCCTGGTACGCACCGTACCCACGCCCTCAGAGCGTGGGTACGGCCCGTACCACGCGTACACCTACTTCACCACTCCAATGGTGCTATGGGCCGTACCCACGCTCTGAGGGCATGGGTACGGCGTGTACCCCTACATCACCACTCCAATGGTGGTACGGGCCGTACCCACGCTCTGAGGGCGTGGGTACGGCGCGTACCACGCGTACCCCTACATCACCACTCCAATGGTGGTACGGCCCGTAACCACGCTCTGAGGGCGTGGTTACGGGCCGTACCACCATTGGAGTGGCGATGTAGGGGTACGCGTGGTACGTGCCGTACCCACGCCCTCAGAGCGTGGGTACGGCCCGTACCACCATTGGAGTGGCCATGTAGCGGTACGTGCCGTACCCACGCCCTCAGAGCGTGGGTACGGCCCGTACCACCATTGGAGTGGTGATGTAGGGGTACGCCTGGTACACGCCGTACCCACGCCCTCAGAGCGTGGGTAAGGCCCGTACCACGCGTACACCTACTTCACCACTCCAATGGTGCTACGGGCCGTACCCACGCTCTGAGGGCGTGGATACGGCGCATACCACACGTACCCCTACATCGCCACTCCAGTGGTTGTACGGGCCGTACCCACGCTCTGAGGGCGTGGGTACGGCGCGTACCACGCGTACCCCTACATCGCCACTCCAATGGTGGTACGAGCCATACCCATGCTCTGAGGGCGTGGGTACGGACCGCATCACCCGTACCTCTAGGGCACCAGTACATTAGTGATACAAGGCGTACACACGCCACGAATGTTGGCTTAGGGCCTGGTGCAGCATATAACCAGTATATTGGGGTGTGTACATGGCCAGGACAGCAGTGTACAGCACAAAGGGTGCGGTTGGGTGGGTGGGTGTCTGCCAAGGAGTCCCAGCAGTGGACATAGACATGTGAGGGATGGGTGCAGAGGACTCCCAGCAGTGGACAGAGACATGTGAGGGGTGGTTGCAGAGGACTCCCAGCAGTGGACAGACATATGAGAGGTGGGTGCATATCACTCCCAGCAGTGGACAGACATGTGAGGGGTGGGTGCAGAGGACTCCCAGCAGTGGACAGACATATGAGGGGTGGGTGCATATCACTCCCAGCAGTGGGCATAGACATGTGAGGGGTGGGTGCAGAGGACGCCCAGCAGTGGACAGAGACATGTGAGGGGTGGGTGCAGAGGACTCCCAGCAGTGGACAGACATATGAGGGATGGGTGCATATCACTCCCAGGAGTGGACAGAGACATGTGAGGGGTGGGTGCAGAGGACTCCCAGCAGTGGACAGAGACATGTGAGGGGTGGGTGCAGAGGACTCCCAGCAGTGGACAGAGACATGTGAGGGGTGGGTGCAGAGGACTCCCAGCAGTGGACAGAGACATGTGAGGGGTGGGTGCAGAGGACTCCCAGCAGTGGCCTGCAATATGAGAGGTGGGTGCATATCACTCTGAGTAGTGGACAGAGACATGTGAGGGGTGGGTGCAGAGGACTCCCAGCAGTGGACAGAGACATGCGAGGGGTGGGTGCAGAGGACTCCCAGCAGTGGACAGACATATGAGGGGTGGGTGCATATCACTCCCAGCAGTGGACAGAGACATTTGAGGGGTGGGTGCAGAGGACTCCCAGCAGTGGCCTGCAATATGAGGGGTGGGTGCATATCACTCCCAGCAGTGGACAGAGACATGTGAGGGGTGGGTGGAGAGGACTCCCAGCAGTGGACAGAGACATGTGAGGGGTGGGTGCAGAGGACTCCCAGCAGTGGACAGAGACATGTGAGAGGTGGGTGCAGAGGACTCCCAGCAGTGGGCAGACATATGAGGGGTGGGTGCATATCACTCCCAGCAGTGGACAGAGACATTTGAGGGGTGGGTGCAGAGGACTCCCAGCAGTGGCCTGCAATATGAGGGGTGGGTGCATATCACTCCCAGCAGTGGACAGAGACATGTGAGGGGTGGGTGGAGAGGACTCCCAGCAGTGGACAGAGACATGTGAGGGGTGGGTGCAGAGGACTCCCAGCAGTGGACAGAGACATGTGAGAGGTGGGTGCAGAGGACTCCCAGCAGTGGGCAGACATATGAGGGGTGGGTGCATATCACTCCCAGCAGTGGACAGAGACATGTGAGGGGTAGGTGCAGAGGATTCCCAGCAGTGGACAGACATATGAGGGGTGGGTGCATATCACTACCAGCAGTGGACAGAGATATGGGAGGGGTGGGTGCAGAGGACTTCCAGCAGTGGCCTGCAATATGAGGTGTGGGTGCATATCACTCCCAGCAGTGGACAAACATGTGAGGGGTGGGTGCCGAGGACTCCCAGCAGTGGACAGACATATGAGGGGTGGGTGCATATCACTCCAGCAGTGGACAGAGACATGTGAGGGGTGGGTGCAGATGACTCCCAGCAGTGGCCTGCAATATGAGGGGTGGGTGCATATCACTCCCAGCAGTGGACATAGACATGTGAGGGGTGGGTGCAGAGGACTCCCAGCAGTGGACAGAGTCATGGGTGTGTGTACATCATGATTAGATGAGCACAACTCCATGGGTGTATGTACGCATCCCTAATGTTCAACTATGTTGATAGTTTCATAACAACACATCACTGACAGCAGTGTCCCACTACCATGAGGATGGATGTCCTTCCCCCACTGCATGACACCATACATGTGGGTGTGAGGACAAATGACACATGCATACCCACCCCTGGCGGATGCAGCACAATGCACACACAGAGATCATGCCACAAGACTGTATACTCATGTCAATGCCCACTACACTAAGAGAGCCAAAGGGAACACACACTGTCACGCACATCCCAGGACTGATAGGAATGTACAGGTATCGGGACAGCCACCAAGATGTTGCCTCTCATGGAAGGAATAGGGTGGACTTCCCACAGATACAATGCCCACAATTGTCAGTCAGGTGCCCAAATACCCTGCAGAACAAGTACCAAATGTGTGCTAGGCTGGGATAACACATATGCATAGTGTGGAAAATGCTGATTGTCCCCATTAAGGCATGACAACATACTCAATACACAAGTACAGTGACTAGCAAGGATGGCACAGAGGATGCAGCCGGAGACATTGCTGAGCAGGCATGGCCATAGTTGAAGGGATCCATCACCAACAAAGGAAATTTAGACACAGGTCAGCCCTACAAAAGTGCTACTCCCTGCAGGGTAGATGTCAGGTGTCACAGAGGAAGGAACAGTCCTTGGGACAATGTATCCAAACACAAATAGCACACACGACCAAATATACCTTGCAGAGACATTGTGATGGCAGGCAGATACCATGGTCCACCCCATTAGCATCAGACGACAACTTTCTCCTGACACATAACACATTACCACCACCCCAACTCCGGGACCATCGGCACCCACATCAATACCTGAAAAGCAAATGTGTTCAAACGGAAAACAAAATGCTTTATTCAGCATTAATAGAAAAAGTAGTTAATGACACTATTAACAAAGGCACATGGCCAGTCCAGATATGAAGTCCTTGGGGGAGACACATGGCCACTCGTCTCCCCTAGCTTGCCTGCACATTTGAACCCGCAGGTTCCTCGACTGGGGGGGGGGGCATCATGTGGGAAAGGACCAGGCACCACAGGGACAGGAGGTAGAAGGGTAGGTGTGGTGGGTGCAGGGACGGACGCCTCCACCACAGGGGGTGGGGCAGCGCCAAGGGTGGAGGTCAGCTCGGCGCTGCACACTGCTGCCAGGTCATCAAGCGTCTCCCCTTCACCCGAAGACAACACAGCCTCAAAGGAGGGGGGGGGTCAGAGTGATGGGGTGCAGCGCTACTGGGGGAGGGGGTGGACAGGGGGGGCTCAACTCCCCTACCCATGGAGTGCCGTTCCCATTTGCGGGCTGGAGAGACAGAGGGGCTGAGGCCCAGCACAGCCAAGTAGGCCTCTTTCTCCGGAGGTGTGGTAGGGGAGCCGAGGGGAGTGCCTTTGGAGGGACTGGTTAGTGCGCCATGCGGCCTCGGACTGTGGCTGCGTGTATGCCTGTGTGCCCCAGACCCAGTGGGTGTGCCCTCATCCCCCTGAGTGTACGTGCCAGGAGGAGTGCGCTTGCCCTTACATGGTGGTGTGCTGGCTGTGTCTGGTGGGGTGCGTGCTTGTGAATGTCTGTGTGTGCTTGGGACAGGTATGGGAGTGGGAAGTGTGGATGGTGCAGGGGTAGGGGGGGAACGAAGGGCTGCAGGAGACTCACTGCTGCCGTCAGTGAAGAGTCCATGGACCTCAGCAACATCCGTTGGTCAGACATCGCTGATGACATGCCCTCCATGTACGACACCATCTGCGTCATCATTAGGCTCTGGCCATGGTGGACATTTAGCAGCGATGTCTGTCCAACCTGCAACTGTCGCAGAATGTCCACAGACTCTGCTGTGAGGGCAGCAGGGGGGACAGGGGCAGGGGGTGCGGTGCCTGGCACGAAGGAGACACGGTGTTGCCTAGCACGGACAGAAGGGACCAGAGCAACTGGGAGGGCGGTGATCAGAATGGAGGGGGCGGTGACAGATGTAGTGCTGCTGCCAGGTGTCGTAGCAGCCTCCGTCCCCTCGAGGAGTTCAGCATCGGACCCATCTGCGTCGTAGTGAGTGTAGTCACTAGACAGGTCCTCCGCCTGACTCCCCTCGCCCTCCGTGCCACTTGCTCCCGCAGACTCCGCAGCAGTGGTGGCAGCGGTGCTGGATCCCTCCTCCACGACCGTGCAGGTGTCTCCCTCGGTGTCCTCCGATGATGCTGTGGGCAAGGTGAAGAGACAGAAAATAATCAGTCACCTGTATACAACAGACACATGAGTCACAATTAAAATGTCACAGTGCATATCAGGAAATGCATCATGAGTAACATCTAGAATAGTCCGCACATATGTAACCCTGCACTCCCCAGTTGGTTGACCCACCATGACACTTGGAAACAATGGAGATCATGACACAACAGCAAATAACTTGATATCGAATTATACTGAGAAGCTAGTGTCTGGGGACAGTTGAGCACAGCAAGAATATTAATCCATGCCACCTCTTGTTCACTGTGAACGAAACAGTATTGGTGCACCCAAGGCCAAATAACACACCTCAATACTGAAGGTGTCCCCACACTCTGAGACCTGCGAGTACTTAGGAAACCATAGCCAAAAACATTGCAAACCCTTGGGACTCACAACACTTTACCCAATGTACATGTTTAGAATGTGTGAATGTGCCACTTTGTGAACAGAAGACACATCTGCCTGCATGACACAAGTCCCACAATGATGTGCACACAAAAATACTTTTAAACAGTCATTGTATGAGCTGACAGCCGAATTCTAAAAAGGCACTGTAAATAATAAATGGAGTAGAAGTAAGTACATATACATGGCACCACGGTGGTCTGGATAACTTGACACTCGTAAGTTCGTATCAGCAACAACCAAGGACTTACACACATGCAAACACACTGTGTGAACATGGATATGTATATTCAGAAGACAAGTGGTAATCAAACTGTGCCTTCCAGTGAAATGTGCCTGCGTGTCCACGGAAAGTGTAAAAGTTCTTTCTTTTGCACTTCCCTGGGAGACATCTGTCATGCAGGCACAATATTGTCCTTCACAACCAACTAGCAAAAAGAAGCATAGGAAAAATGCTGACATGTTGACAAGTGTAGTCAGTGCCAAGGTACAATACTTATTGACTGAAAACTTGAATCATGCCACCTGTCACATGGCCATCCGTACCATGATGACACAGTTGGCAACACATCTGACCCACTGCCTGTCATGTAGAGTGGCACACATGTCCAAACACAGGACAATGCATTAGCTAATGGGCCTGCAATGTGTCTGGATAAGGAACACCTGCACTCAGGAGACACCCTCATGGCAAGCAAGAATGTCCACACAGATTTCAGCACACACAAACCAAAGTACATAGCATCTCGACCACACACTGGTGGCAAAAATGGATGAGCATGAGCCATGTATTTCCATTTTTGACACATGCTGCAAATCACAAACATTAAACCCAGCTAAAGCTGACTGGGTCACTGCATGTTGAGTGTCTGTCCAGACAATTATCACACACAGGTCAGACACGGCAAGGAGACATAAGGTTTGGACATGTATGCCTTGCCCGCACAAACCCCCCATACCTGAGACAATGTGATTGAGACAGATCAAGAAGTGACACCTCTTAATCTGGGTTTACTCCAATGTGCATCACAAATTCCTAAATGTACTCCACATCACCTCGTGAGGCTGCCAACACATATTTGTGACCAACAACCATTAACAGATAGTTGTACATAGACACATAGGCACTGCCCAGTGTGAGGATGCACAAGCTAAATGGGGTAATCATGTACAATGGGCACATGTAGCACACTTCAGAGAAATACAAATGAGGGCAGGGAACTATGCCACAGAGGCCAAACTATGCTGAACACACAGAGAATGGGCACAGTGTTGGATGACACATATGATTCAGAGGCAAGGGTGTCTTAGGGGACTGTAGTGGGAACACAGCTCCATTGTCCTGGAATTATCTGACTATAACCTGAGCTTCCGTCCCTGCACTATGCATATCTCCCACTCATGCACATCATGTCTGAGGCCACAACATTGTTCATGCATGCTGCAAGTCTGTTCATTTGAAAACTCACACTCCTATGTTGAGACTCAGCATCAGTGCCAACTAACATGGACACCCAAATGACTGTACAGGACAGGGCACAGGCAAGGTAACAACACATGTCTCAGACCCCCCCCACATGATGCAGAAAGCAATGTGCACTTGGATTAACTGGCAGCCTAGATGACCATGTGCAATAGTGATTACACACAGACCAGGGAACACATGTCATTTAGGGTAAGGGAGGAGGTACAGCCCCGTTTGACTTTGGGGAACATGATATGCACTGCACAAATTAACCCTCGCTGTGTATCCAGGCAACTGAGCTCTTACAAAAGCTGGTGACACACAACAAACACACATGTACCTACCCCCTTCCTGCTGCTGCAACTCCTGTAACCACCTATCCAACTCAGGGAAGACCGCCGCCAGGACACGCTTCATCTGTTGGGTCAGTCGTCCTTGAGCTGCCACCGGGCGATCCTCCGGGTCCAGCACCGGATGTCCTGCCAGCGTTTCCTCACCTGGGTGAGGCGCCGACTGCGACCCTCCACAGATCTCACGGCCCTGACGGCCTGCTTCCATATCTCCCCCTTGGCGTAGGCGGTTACCTGTGAGGATGACAAAGTGAGACAACATCGCTACACCTGCTCCATGTCACAGAGACACACATTTGAACATCTTTGATCTTCAGAACAGGGCATATTATGCTGGCAACCAATTGCACCTTTCTCATAGGGACATTAACCTATGTGGAAGCCCCAAAGCAGGACATGGCATTGAAAGTACACAGGTGGCATGAGGGGTGCAACACACTCCATGATCATGGCACACGCTGTGCATCACATGCAACACCAGGCTGATGGACAGCACCTCCAAGCAGTCACATGCCGCAGGCCACTGACGCAACCTCGGCAGAGTACACAGACAAACACAGGCACAGATCAATCACCTGCCATTGGCAACAGCGGATACAAACCTCACTCTGCACATGTGCCACTTGCCTGTGGGGTGTCACAGGTGTGGTGCTAGCTCAGCAAGTCAGACACTCTGCATGGCATACTTAAACCCCTCAGATGGGTGGAGCTGTTGCCGCCTCCATGCAGCTGGGGTGCAACACTCCACATAGACACTCACCCACATGACAAGGAACATTCACACAAATCAATGTCCAGGGGGCGTACACATCATTTGGACACTCAGCACAGCTCCACTCAACTCACACACATTTGTGGGTACAGTCACCTGTCACACCGGGGGGGCCAGGGAATCAGCTCTGGACAATAGGACAAAATTCGACATAAGGATTGGGTAGGCTGAATGTGCCATGCACTATGCAGTGAATGTCACAGTAAGCACAATGCAAGTGAGGAGTGCACACAGGAACTACATCATGCTCTGCATGGGAGACATAAGCCATTCCCCCCCTGGGACCCACGCTAAAAACCATTGCATGTCTGTCACACCTGGACACAATGCCAGAAGTGACAGTCACAAAAAAGGGGCACAGTCACAGCTAGTGGAGTCAGCACTCACCTGCTCCCCTGGTCTCCCATACAGGCTGGTGTACTGTGGGAGGATGACATCAAGCAATACCTCATTCTCCTCATGGCTGAAAGGCTGGGCCCTCTCCACAGTCCCTGACATGTTCCCAGGGGAATCACAAGCAGCAGCATTGGTGTCGAGTGTAAGGTAGTGCAGGCAAGTGCCCTCTCATGGGTTCTGGCTGACTTATATCTGCCTTGCTGGGCTGTTTCATTTACAGGAGTACAGAGTGATTGGTCAGTCTCATTTGCATCCTACGTTTCCCCCAATCCCTTTAAACATACCCCAGTGAGGGCCTTTGCATGGTTCAAATTTTGAGCATGATTTGAAGTCAACAACCACTTTGCAACATTGTATTTAGTTGCCAACTGCCTATTCCAGGCCACATGATCGAAAATTTGAACTTGAAAATCAGTATCCATGACAACCAGCATGCATTTAGGCCCCAATACTTGTCCCTCATGTGTCCCTACGTAATTGAGCTATCCACACACAGGTACGGTGCGTTTCACACGTACTCCTACTGCACCAGTTGCACATTGCGTTAGCCACGTACGTGTATGACCAGTGTGTACACGTACGTGTATGCCCTGGTAGTCCACGTACGTGTACACACTGGTAGTCCACGTACGTGTACACACTGGTCGTCCACATACGTGTTTACACTGGTAGTCCACGTACCTGTACGACCAGTGTGTACACGTACGTGGACTACCAGTGTGTACACGTACGTGTACGCCCTGGTAGTCCACGTACGTGTATGCCCTGGTAGTCCACGTACGTGTACACACTGGTCTTACACTTACGTGTATGACCAGTGTGTACACGTACGTGGAATACCAGTGTGTACACGTACGTGGACTACCAGTGTGTACACGTACGTGTACGCCCTGGTAGTCCATGTATGTGTACGCCTTGGTAGTCCACGTACGTGTACACACTGGTAGTCCACGTACATGAACGACCAGTGTGCACACGTACGTGGACTACCAGGGCGTACACGTACGTGTACGATCAGTGTGTACACGTATGTGGACTACCAGTGTGTACACGTACGTGGACTACCAGTGTGTACACGTACATGTACGCCCTGGTAGTCGACGTACGTGTACGCCCTGGTAGTCCACGTACGTGTACACACTGGTAGTCCACGTACATGTACGACCAGTGTGCACACGTACGTGGACTACCAGGGCATACACGTACGTGTACGACCAGTGTGTACACGTACGTGGACTACCAGGGCATACACGTACGTGTACTACCAGTGTGTACACCTACATGTACGCCCTGGTAGTCCACGTATGTGTACACACTGGTCGTCCACGTACGTGTACACACTGGTAGTCCACGTATGTGTACGACCAGTGTGTACACGTACGTGGACTACCAGTGTGTACACATACGTGTACACCCTGATAGTCCACGTATGTGTACACACTGGTCATCCACGTATGTGTACACACTGGTAGTCCACGTACGACCAGTGTGTACACATACGTGGACTACCAGTGTGTACACGTACGTGTACGCCCTGGTAGGCCACGTATGTGTACGCCCTGGTAGTCCACGTACGTGTACACACTGGTAGTCCACGTACATGTACGACCAGTGTGCACACGTACGTGGACTACCAGGGCGTACACGTACGTGTACGACCAGTGTGTACACGTACGTGGACTACCAGGGCATACACGTACGTGTACTACCAGTGTGTACACCTACATGTACGCCCTGGTAGTCCACGTATGTGTACACACTGGTCGTCCACGTACGTGTACACACTGGTAGTCCACGTATGTGTACGACCAGTGTGTACACGTACGTGGACTACCAGTGTGTACACGTACGTGGACTACCAGTGTGTACACATACGTGTACACCCTGATAGTCCACGTATGTGTACACACTGGTTATCCACGTATGTGTACACACTGGTAGTCCACGTACGACCAGTGTGTACACATACGTGGACTACCAGTGTGTACACGTACGTGTACGCCCTGGTAGGCCACGTATGTGTACACACTGGTAGTCCATGTACGTGTACGACCAGTGTGTACACGTACGTGGACTACCAGGGCGTACACATGCGTGTACGACCAGTGTGAACACGTACATGGACTACTAGTGTGTACACGTACGTGGACTACCAGTGTGTACACGTACATGTACGCCCTGGTAGTCCACGTACATGTGCACACTGGTCGTACACGTACGTGTGTACTGTCCGTACACACACCTGTACTCCGGCGGGAACAACAGTGTGATGATATGGACCATTCACACGCCCTCAGAGCCTGTGTACGGTGCGCTTCACAGCTTACACAGGTGATAGGAGGCGCACACAAATGGACTACCAGTGTGTACACGTACGTGGACTACCAGTGTGTACACGTACGTGTACACCCTGGTAGTCCACATACGTGTACACACTGGTCGTCCACGTACGTGTACACACTGGTAGTCCATGTACATGGACGACCAGTGTGTACACATATGTGGACTACCAGTGTGTACACGTATGTGTACACCCAGGTAGTCCACGTACGTGTTCGCCCTGGTAGTCCACGTATGTGTACACACTGGTCGTACACATATGTGTACGCCCTGGTAGTCCACGTACGTGTACACACTGGTAGTCCACATACGTGTGCGACTAGTGTGTACACGTACGTGTACTACCAGGGCGTACACGTACGTGTACGACCAGTGTGAACACGTACGTGGACTACCAGTGTGTACACGTACGTGGACTACCAGGGCGTACACGTGCGTGTACGACCAGTGTGAACACGTACATGGACTACCAGTGTTTACACGTACGTGGACTACCAGTGTGTACACGTACATGTACGCCCTGGTAGTCCACGTACGTGTACGCCCTGGTAGTCCACGTACGTGTGCACACTGGTCGTTCACGTATGTGTGTACGGTCCGTACACACACCCGTACTCCGGCGGGAACAACAGTGTGATGATATGGACCGTTCACACGCCCTCAGAGCCTGTGTACGGTGCGCTTCACAGCTTACACAGGTGATAGGAGGCGCACACAAATGGAATGGAGGTGGTAGACTCGTGCACGGCTGTACATCAAGTCATAGTCATTCCAGGCCTACATGTGCAGTGTCTAGGTGTGTCAGGCAGTGATGTGGCACATGTCTCCTCATGTTTTAGCACAATATATGTGTGATGACCTGTGTACACATGTCATGTGTGATGGGGCAGTATGTGGCACAGTTCCCCTTCCCACAATGCACATGTGTGCATGTAGTACAAACGTGTCAAGCACTGCATCACTGGTATGGCACAGTCACCAACACCCGCAAATGTCCCCTGATGCCAGGGACAGGGACAGTAACACCTAACATCTAAGTAACAGCGTGCCCCAATGTGAACATGTCCTGTGTGTGTCATGTGTTCCCATGAGCTTGCTGGTGTTGTTCCGTCAAATGCATCTGCTGCTGCTGCATCCAACATGTGTCTGTGTGTAGATGGGCATGGCACACATATACGCACACCATGCCACATGTGGATTCACACGTTACGTGTGTCTGGATGCTTCAAAGATGATTTTATGACATGAGGACATATCTGCGCCGTATCCATGTCTGTTTTTTCGTGTTTCACGTGTACCCCTTCATTGCTATGTGTATGATCTGTACATTTCCAATGACATGTGACCTGTGCATCTAGCTTGCCGCCAGCAGTCTGTATGAGATGACATCCTTCCAATGCAGATTTGTGGATGTATGTCACTCCTGTGATGTCTCTGGCTGTTCACTTACACTGGCCCACAGCTAGTCCTGGGCCATGTCATGTAGAACGTGACTATCAACGGGTGTAGCTGGCTTGTCGTAGGAGTATCACCTGGCTGCCATACGTGTCCTGGATGTGTAGCACAGACCTGACTCTGTATTTCTCTGATGTGTATTAGCAGTTGAGCATGTGCTCAGTTCATTGACATTGATGTTGTTAGGTACTCACTCTTCGTTCTTCCTTCCAATTATCTGCAGGGCACCGCCTCTCCCCCGACCAATGCCAGACTTGGCTGCCATGAGGGAACGTGACTGCCTAAGACGTTACCGCTTTTCGCAACAGTTGATTGCGGACTTGACCGCAAAGCTTGAACAACACCTCCAACCGCGACACAGGTATCCTACTGCGCTGACCCCCAAGATGAAGGTGATGGCAGCCCTACATTTTTTTGCCACCGGTACCTTTCAATTCACCATAGCTGATGTGGGTTGCATGTCCCAGACCATGTTCAGCCGTGTCCTGCATGATGTTTTAGAAGCCATGTTGGAGCAACTGGATGATTTCATCCATTTTCCAACTCCTGAGCAGTTGACAGGTATCAAGGGTGAGTTCTATGCCCTGGGAGGGATGCCCCATGTAATTGGGTCCATTGATGGGACACATGTGGCTTTGGTACCACCACAGGCACAGGAGGTAGCCTATCGAAACCGAAAACATTATCATTCAATCAATCTTGTGGTGTATCTTGCTAACATGCTGATTTCCCATGTCTGTGCACGTTTTCCAGGGTCAGCACACGATGCCTACATCATGAGGCGTAGCAGGGCGCCAGAAATGATGCTGCGGCTGCACAACGAACGAGCATGTCTTGTTGGTGGGTATACTCTGTTTGTCCTGTATTTAGTGGTAACTTTGTATGTTACGGCATCTCCTGACCCACTTCTTTACCTGATGTTTCCATGTAGGGGACTCTGGCTATCCCAACATGCCATGGCTGGTGACGCCTCTCCGCAACCCCAGAACAGCTGCAGATCACCGTTACAACAACGCCCATGGGTAGAGCAGGCGAGTGATTGAGAGGACGTTTGGCCTCCTGAAGAGCCGATTCCGGTGCCTCCACAAGACAGGCGGGTCCCTCCCATATGCACCGGTGAAGGTCTGCAAAATCTTCCTCGTCTGCTGCATGCTGCACAACATGGCAGTGGAGAAAGCTGTGCCACTCATCCTGGATCCCGATGAGCAGGAACATCTACCCGTGGAGGATGAAGGCCTTGGTCACGAGGCAAGTGAGGAGGAGGAGGAGGAGGAGGAGGACATCCGGAGTCAGCTCATACGCAACTTCTTCTCATAATGGTGGGTCCCTGGGTCTGAGTGTGCACGCTTGGAGCCTTGTGTGGCATGTGTTGCAATGTGTGTGTCCAGCTGACTGTATGCTAAGTGACTTAGAGGTGTGTTCTGATGTGTCACTCGAGTGATGATGTCATTCCACACATTTTAGCGGACACACTCAGTTTTCAACTAGCATGGTGTCAACCTTATTCATGTAGAGTACATGACCATGCATGCGGATGACTATGTTTTTCCTGACTTCTTGTGTGTCTGTCATCCCCAGGTAGTTGCGCATGCTGTCTGCTCGTGGCATCGTTGTGCTCCTGCTATTCCTCATGAGTATTGCAACGTGTGCTGAATCAGCGTTACATGCATGGACATGGTGAGATGTCTCCTTTGGGTAAGGATTGCAGCAAGCCATTTTGGGTGTGGTAGTTGTTTTGAATGTGTGGGCACTGCTCCTGTGCAGGTTTTGTCACTATGCATACATGTCGACTCACCATGGGGCACATGACATGTAGCATGACTCACATGAATTGATAGTCACACTTCGTGACAGTCATCTGTAATGGGATTGTGGATTGTGATGAAGGCATCAATGTGTGTAAAACTTCCCTATGAAACATACAGGATGCTACGGGTGGACATAGTGTGGGACATCCCCATTAGAGGCTCAATGGGGAATTGCAGCCTCTCCGTGTGCAGCTGGGGATGTTTGGCTCACCCCCTTCACTTGTGTGCCAGTCCTATGGATTTACAGCATCTATGGTGCGAAGGGGGTGTCCAGTGTAGGTCCCCAATGTTCATCCAAAAGACCTGTGTGTCTGTTCATATTGATGCATTTCCATAGGTGTGAGGCTGAGTGATAAAGTTGCTCTTCACCCACCAAGGTGCCTCATCTCTGTCAATGCAGGTCTCTTGCCACTGTGCATGCGGCATCTCTGGCATAGTTGTCAAAGATTGTGCATATGAGTCTATGTGTAGATTAGCAACCTGCATGCTGTTCTTCATGTATTTGATTCTCTATTGTGCATGGAGTCCATGGCTGTGTATGTGTTTTGGCATGTTGGTCCCCACAACGGGCCGTCAACACCTGCTGAGGGTGTGTTTCCTGTGCGCAGCTCGCCCTTCAGTTTCATGACCCGGTGTCAGTCATCTTTGGTGATTGTGCATCCTTTGTCTCTGGGTGTGCCATGGAAAACCGGACACTCCTTCCTTTACATACACCTGTTGCAGTGGTCCTTTCTGACATCCTAGTCTTTGGGTGGAACGTGTGGCATAGTTTCCAGGACATGCCGCCTGCTGTTGCTGCCCCTGCAGCAGGGGCACACGAAGTTTCCGGATTTGGCAACACACACACATCAAAGATGCTCCTCCCTTCCTCCCTCAACAAATTCTTGTGGCTGTCATCAGCTTGTCTGAGCCACAGTTGCGGCCACGCAGTGCCAAAGGCTGAACCGTCTGCACATGCAACGTGCACATTTCACGACCCTCAGGTCCTTGCATGAACCACATCACACTACAGTGTGATGTTGCAGACACCCTCCACGCAATGTCCATCCACAAATCTCCCGCCTGCTCTCAGGCATACACTAAGCGCACACACAACACCTTTGCATGATGAGTGTGCAACTCCGACAGCCTACACAGTGCAGTCACGCCTTCCAGGCCCTGTCACACCAACCAGGTTATGTCCCTCCTACTCCCCACCGGCTCTGTACCCCAGCAAGGCCATGGGAGTGGGACTCAAGGCTTCTGCATGTAGTATGGTGTCGTCGTCAGGCACATGGCACAGGTATCATCTCTCAGCGTGTCAATCTACAATGTGTCCAGGACCCCCCTCTCCACCATCACATGCGCACTCAACCTCATCATCAACTCATACGCCATTGACAGCCAGGTGCTCCTCACCCTCACCAAGGACGCAGACATTGCCAGTTCCAATATTCAAGATTGCATGAGATCCATTGATGAATGGCAGAACATCAGCCAACTGAGGCAGGACTTGTACAGGACTGAGGTCAACATCTGAGGATTGTCCCCTTACAGCTGGGTCAACTGCTTGTGTCCCACCCACAACAGCCCTGCACAAGCACCCAGTGTCCACGCACACAAGATGGTGTGCAGCATGGATTGCTTGGTCACATTTGCCATGGTAATCACCAGCATCTGTGCCTCAGACTGCAACACCCTCTAAATTATGCACATGATCCCCAGATAGATCCACTCCAAGGAAAGACGGACCATCCCCCAGGTCCACGACAACATCCGTGTCAAATACTGCCCTGCCCTCTACGGAGCAGCCACATCCAAACTCCCGGGAAACTTGTCCACATCCAGGGTGCATCTGCACACCTCAGCTGCAACATCCTGCGCCCCAGCCACATCACCGTCCATCAGAGATAGCTGCAATGGATCACTGTGTGCTGCAGGATGACCTTCAGACTCCCCACCCACACTCAGGAGGCAGGCCACAACCCCGACCCAAAACCAACCTTGTACCACTGTCATCCGAGACCCCGTAGTGCCATCTCCGTGCATCCAACCTTGACCTTGCCACCATTCTTCAGATCCACCGCACTCCAGCATGCAGGACATAGTTCTCCCACCTGGGAACACATACCTGGGACTCCCTCCCCGGGAACCTCCGAATGAGGCATGACCTCTACGCCTTAATGATACTCTTACAAAGAGGTCTGTCCGCACAGTATTGCAAGCCCCCCATCAGCAGCTTGAGGCCATCACAGGTGAGTATTGTGCTCCATGTCTGCATTGAATGATACATTGTGACCCATGTGTGTCCTGTACCAGACTCAGATCCCAGGGTATGGATGGGTGGAGTTAGTTCAACACTCAGGCATAGTTTGACATTTACACACACATATGTTGTGGACTAATGCAAAATGACAGCAACATCTCATGACAAAATAAAGTTTTTATTTATGGTGGGGTACGTCTTTTGGTAGATGAACTAAGGTTCTCTACCGGGTGCATAGAATCCAAAGTTCACAGGGGGAGATGGTATCCTTTGCTTTGGAAGTCATCAGAGTTCAGAACACAGTGTTGGTCATCATTGGTCAGACTGTGACCAGCAAGTCCATGTGGCAGAGAATGACATTGGATGAGGTGCTGCTGTTACGCCAGAGGGACAGGTGCCAGGCCAGGTGACCTGGGAGATGTGGATGGTCCGCTGACTCTCACGGTCTTTTCCGTGGACGACCCACCTTCCTGGGGGACCCTCAGATGCAGGCCTTGACGATGTCTGTGATGCTCCGTCAGACGAATCCTCCTCCTCCTCCCTCCCTGTGGCTGGTGGTGGTCTTCACCTGGTGGCACAGGGAGGGTTGCCCATGTTGTCGGCGATCCGACAAAGTGAACAGCTCATGTCCGTTTGCACCGCCAGGAGCTCAGACAGTCTTGCCTCCATCCGTCCTTGGTGTTGTTGTTGACTGGCATGTTGCTCGGCCTGCAGGTTCTTCATCTCGTCGAGGGTCTCCTTCATCTCTGTGAGGCTCGACACTACCTGGCTGATGCCACTGGTGTCACCCCGGTATGTGTCCAGGATGTGGCGTATGTGTGACATACTGGTTCCCTCAGCTGCCTGGTCAGGTTCTCGCCTCCGCCTGCCTCCACTCCCACCACCCCTGCCCACACGAGCCTGGCCTGCCGTTGTGGGCACATCGGGTCTACAGGACCCCTGAGGGATGGCATTTGCGGGGTTGTCTGCCTCCTCCTGGGTGCCCGGAGAACCTTGTCCCTCCTGGTCAGACTGGCTGTGTTGTTCAGTGCGAGCAGGGCTCCTGGGTGTCTCCTGGGATGTGGCAGGAATGGGGGTGGGGGTTGGCACAGATGTACCGGATGCAGGTGCTGCAGGGGCTTGGGCACCGGAGGGGCCAGGTTGGTCGGGGTCATCCACGGAGTGGTGAGAGTCGTTGCTGCCGGTGGGATCATCTTCACGCTGAGCCTGTGACTGTGATTGTTCCCCCCCATTGTTGGGGGGAGGTCCATGACGTTGCCCTGTGTGTGAGAGGGAGACAATGTTAATGCTGTTTCATGCCACATCCATGTTTCATACATACTCAAGTTGTGACAGTTCCTCCAGGTAGTTGGATGTGCCTAGCATTCCTCTCAATGTCCACTTGTGGATGGGTATGTTGCGGGGGACATATTGATATGTTCTCCTGAGTGTTTGACCTGTTGAATTTTGCCTAGGATGCTTATTTGGCTATGGATTGGTCTGGTTGTGTCACATGTCCATTGTGAGTGTGGGTAAATCCGTTGGCTGCCCCGGGGGTGTGTGCTTGTGTAAGAGGGGGTGTGTGACCGGGCCTGCTGTTGGGTGTAGTGTGATTTGTCATTGGGTCTCCCAGGTGATGTGTCTGTCCCCTCATGGTGCATGCTGGCATGCTGGCATGTCAGTGAGTGTGAGTTCCTGTGCTAGATATCTGAGCTTGTGGAGTTGGTGTTTTAGTGTACAGTGGTCACAGGAGGGCCTTGTGCTGCATACAGCAGGGCCAAGTGTCAGCTACCTTGTCAGTACTTTGCCAGTCCCTGTGCATTGGGCATGGTGCATGGGTATGTACCTAGGCCATATGGGCTGAGGGCATTGGTGTCTGCTTCTGAGTTGCACAATGTGTTGTGTGAGCCCCACCCTCCCAGCATCCCGGACATCCAGTCTTGGGTTTGTGGTTGGTGTGGCCTGGGACATGGCATTGCCTTTATTTGTGAATGGGGCATGGAGACGTTAGTGGCATGAGCATGGTTTTTGAGTGTGGTTGTGTGCAGTGAGGGCTTGGGGGAAGTTGCGTGCATTTGGTGTATTTGTGGTGTGGATGCCATTCCCCCCATGTTACGTGAGTTGTTTGTGTACTCACCAGGCTCTGCGACTCCTTCGACTCCGTGTACTCCCACCAGCGGAAGCATGGCCATCACCTTCTCCTCCCAGGGATGGTAATGTACGGGTCTGCGGGGCAGCCCACCTCCAGTGATGTTACTCTGGGCGTATTCCTCGTTCATTTTCCTCTTGACTGCCCTGCGCAGATCGTACCACCTGGCTTGGCATTCATGCCTGGTCCTTCGGATGGGCGCAACAGCATTCACCTTATCGACGATCCTCTGCCACAGGCTAGTTTTTTGGGCTATGCTGGTCTGTCTGACCAATGTTCCAAACAGTTGTGGCTCGACTCTGATGACTTTATTGACAAGGAGGTCCAGCTCCGCCCTTGTGAACTTTGGATTCTTGTCTGTGGGCATGGTGTGGGGTGTGGGTGTGGATGGTTGTGGGTGTGTGGGTGTGAATGTGATGGTGTGTGTGTGAATGTGAAGAGGGGGTGTTTGTGAAGGAGGTTGTGTGAAGGTGTGTAAGTTAAGGTGTAGTTAAGGTGTAAGTAAGGTGCAGTTGTTTGTCTGTGGGGTCTGGCAGGAGTGGGTCTGTTGCAAAGGCTCATGGGTTGTGTGTGTGGGCCCTTTTTATTGGTCCATTTGTGGGTGCGGCTGTGTTTGAAATTTTGGTGGGTGTGTTATAAGAGGTGGTTGTGATTTAGGGCCTCTGTTTGCCTGTTTGGATGTGCCAGGTCAGTCATTGAGATGTATTTTGTCATGTAGACGTGTTTTGTGGTGTTGTGCGAGTCGAATTGACCCTCCTTGTGCTGTTTTACAGTGTCCTGGTTCTGTACGAGTCTTTTTCGCGTAGGTAAGGTCCGTACATACGCGATGCTGGGTGAGGGTGCTGGGGTACGGTGTTGGGGTACGGTGCATACAGGTACGGGGCTGGGGTACGGGCCTGGGGTGCGGCGCGTACAGGTGGAGGACTGGGGTACAGTGTTGGGGTATGGTGCGTACAGGTGCGGGGCTGGGCTACGGTGTTGGTGTACGGTGCGTACAGGTACGGGGCTGGGGTACGCGCCTGGGGTGTGGCACGTACAGGTGGGGGGCTGGGGTACGGGCCTGGGGTATGGTGCATACAGGTGTGGGGCTGGGAGATGGGCCTGGGGTGCGGTGCGTACAGGTGCGGGGCTTAGGTACGGGGCTGGGGTACGCGCCTGGGGTGCGGCGTGTACAGGTGGGGGGCTGGGGTACGGGCCTGGGTTACGGTGCGTACAGGTGCGGGGCTGGCAGACGGGCCTAGGGTGCAGCGCGTACAGGTGCGGGGCTGGGGTACGGTCCTGGGGTACGGTGCATACAGGTACGGGGCTGGGGTACAGGCCTGGGGTGCGGCACGTACAGGTGGGGGCTGGGGTACGGTGTTGGGGTACGGTGCGTACAGGTGTGGGGCTGGGGTACGCGCCTGGGGTGCAGCGCGTACAGGTGAGGGGCTGGGGTACGGGCCTGGGGTACGGTGCGTACAGGTGCGGGGCTGGGAGACGGGCCTGGGGTGCGGCGCGTACAGGTGCGGGGCTGGGGTACGGTCCTGCGGTACGGTGCGTACAGGTACGGGCTGGGGTACGTGCCTGGGGTGTGGCGCGTACAGGTGGGGGGCTGGGGTACTGGCCTGGGGTACGGTGTGTACAGGTGCGGGGCTGGGAGATGGGCCTGGGGTGCGGCGCGTACAGGTGCGGGCTGGGGTACAGTCCTGGGTACGGTGCGTACAGGTACGGGGCTGGGGTACGTGCCTGGGGTGCGGCGCGTACATGTGGGGGGCTGGGGTACGGGCCTGCGGTACGGTGCGTACAGGTGCGGGGCTGGGAGACGGGCCTGGGGTGTGGCGCGTACAGGTGCGGGGCTGGGGTACGGTCCTGGGGTACGGTGCGGAGGGGGGGTACGGTGCTGACATACGGGGGTACGGTGCTGACATATGCGGGGGGAGGGGGGTTGTACGACTCGTATCCGGGCACAAGTTTACCCGTGTACATGTGTGCTACAGCGTTCGCTCCGTACGGGGCCTTTAACATGCGGTTGTGTATTCGGACGGGCGGTACAAATCGTAATTGCGCGCTCGGACTTCTGTTTTACGATTTGCACGTAAAAATGTCCGGCTCCCTATCGTACACTTTTCCCGACGCTATTCAGAAGTAAAAATTTCCGGCTCCCTCTCGTACCCTTTTCCCGACGCTATTCGTATGTATTTTTCACGTACGAATCGTACTTCGCAGTTTGTACAGTACTTGTACGATTCGTACGTGAAAATATACGGATACGAGTCGTACACAAATTTATTTTGCCGGATCGGAATCGGCACCTAAATGTCAGTTTTACTTTTTTTTAATTTAAGTTTATGTGTTATATTTGTTAATCTGTATATTAAATCAATTTTGGTTTAATTCATTTTTCTATTTAATATATTTAATATTAATTATTTATTTTATATACATCTAAAAAACAGTATTTTGGACAACTATATAAATGACATCGATATTTTTGTTTCCAATATTTTTGTACTTACCATTATAAATATAGGATGTCGATATTTTTGACATCGATATTTATGACACAATATTTTGGTAAGGGGATATTTTAGGTGTCGATATTCTGTCAGTGAACCGAAGGCCTATCAAAGTCTACGTCAGTGAACTGTCTATTATTAAGTAGGATATGTATTTCATATATATGTCCTGACAGCAACACTTCCAAATTGTCGTTTTTGCTGTGGGAGAGTCTGTAGCACTATTGACTAACAAAGAGGTATGGGCTGACCACTTAGCCCGGCTAACTTCTGAATGGGTCTTCTGAGATGGGTACTGAAAGGTGTCAATTTAATCATGGCATTAAACCCGACTTGATGCCCAAGTCAAATTTAATCTCACTATAATAGAAATAAAACTTTTGGAAAGTTACCACTCAGTGACCCAGTTTGTTCTGTGGCCTCGCATAGTCACTGGTCACCAGACAGCTTTCTACACACCTGGGGAGTAGTCCAAATTACTCCCAGGTTTAGGAACATTAGCAGCCTGCTACAGGGCCAGATGTTACCTCCCCTTTGCTAGAAGACACTCAGGGTGTTAGCCCAAAAGGCGAGTTTCAAAGGCAAAGCTGTCTTTGTTGGGAGAATGGCGATCACACTATTGAGGGGCTGCACTTTGTTCAGGTAGACAGGCAGGCGGCGGGAACAGAGAGGGGACACCAGGGCCCAAATCGGTTTTCCCGTAGGTGTGTAGCCCACAGGTATGTGTATGTATGTATACATTTATTGTTTAGTTAATTAAGACCTTTAACAATTGTGAGATAAAATCAAACAATTCCCCAGACCTATCCAGGTATCCAATAAAAAGCTGAAGCATAAAATTTACAACATTTGATTTCAAACTTCAACCCTTATTTATATCTTAATGCACCCTCCGTGTAAGGCTTAAAATCAATGTATAAAAGTCTAACGTTTTTTCATGTAAAAGGAGCATGGGTAACCTAGTTAACAGTCATTGTAAAGTGTGTAGTTCTAACTGGACCTAACTCAAAGTAAATCAGTCCTTTAACATAGCATTCATTAAAGTGCATCCTTTTGTTTGACTCCTGAGGTGTCGAAAGTGCCTTAATGCCTTATGTACTTATTTGATTACTAACTCCTACCAGAGCGATTAAAACTTCACAGTCGACTGTAAAACCTGTAAATCTATTAACAAACATGGTGATCACCTAGCTATTGTATAACACCAGAACTAAGGATACAGTGAGGGTGTGACATTGAGCTAAAGTGTCATGTCCTTTGAATAGCTAATCTGCTATTCTATTGCTCTTAATTGTATTATTTCCAGCACCTAGAAGAACATTATGAAAATGCTCAGTCGGTTGATTAGTGAAAGATTACAATACAAGACATATTCCCACCTAGGGGGAAACAAAGGATAAAATAAAGACTGTCTATGTTCCCGCTGAAGTGCTGTAGATCTTGCTTGTAGCTGGTGTCTCACAATAGTCACATATTTCGCAAATCTCCCCAGTACCCTAGGTGACCTGCTATTAAAGCAATGTGCGATGCTTGTGTGCACGTCCATACTCCCTCAGTCAGAAAAACTTGTTTAAAAAAAAGTCTTGGTGGCAGATCTAAGGCAGGGCAGCAACAGAACAAATGGGCCCAAGTTTCTTGGCTTCTGTGGCATAACCTACAGACATTATTAGTGCTCAGACCGTGGCCACAGAGGATTAAAGTTCCGAATAATAAGGGCAAATAATCTCATATAAATCTCCTGTGTCGCTGCATTAATTGAGTCTGAGAAATAGGGTTGAGGTTACCCCACTCGATAGGAATCCTGTAAAGGTCAAGCCACCACAGAACATTTTGCAGCTAATACCTCTTGCTCCCATGATTTCAGTTTCACTTGTCTGTTAATTGTTGACTTTGAAATGGAGAATGGAATATCATCCAACCCCATGGTAGCTTCTTCGATGTTAAGTATGTGAGTTGCTTCATTTAGTTGTCCAGACCACGGATTATCAGGACTTTCATAGATGTCTTTTAAAAGGCTTTTTATAGAATTATTGGGTGCCTTCCTACATTTGATATAGTATGTTAGCAGGGATGCCTTGCATACAAGAGATTGAGTTGATAATCTCAGCTCCAATATCAATCTAGAACGACGGATGTAATGGGGCTGCTGTAATATTTTCTTCTATGCTCTGCTACAGCATAGTTCCAGGGTAGCATCAAGGGACCTGGGATTAGCTTGATGACCATACTGTAAGGCTTGAGTTAGAGTCAGAATTGAGTCCGCAGAGGCACTGCTTAGTGCTCGGTTTAGTTGAACAATCCCGTATGTTATGGCAGCCACCTTCTTTTTAAGGTCCTTTTTATTGGCTGCTACCAAGCAATTTTCACAAAACCATACCCCTAGGTACTTGTAGTGCCTGACTGTGGAGATACTCTCTTCTCCCAGATGCTATGTCGCCGTCACCTTATGCTTATATCTGCCAAATATTAAAACTTTGTTTTTGGCCTGATTCACTAATAGTTGATTGTCCTTGTTAAATCTGCTCAATGCATCCAAAGCCCTTTGTAATTGTAACCCAATGTTAGTATGATCCACAACTACTATGTCATCAGCATATTGAATGGTTTGCAAAATGTCTGAATTTAATTTGGCAGGAACCAATCAATTTGCCTCTAGTGCTTTCTCTAGACCTGCCATATGCAAGTTAAAAAGCGTGGGGGCCAAAACACAGGCTTGTTTTAACCCCCTTTAGTACCAACTTCCCGTGTGATCCTGGCAGGGCCTGTTTTCACCTGTACCCACGTCTCAGAGTGTAAAGAAATTAGTGCACGTAAAAGACTTGAGGGTATTCCCCATGCATCCAGCTTCCTCCAGAGGGTGGCCCTGTCCTCCTTATCGAAGGCCACCCTGTAGTCTATAAACAACATTGTAGAGGTAGGCTATTCTTCTGGAGTGCTTGATGCCTAAGGATCAATAGTGCTTGGAAATTGTCTTTAGTTGATGATCTGGCCCTAAAGCCTGATTGAAGAAAAAGCAAGATCCCTTCCTCAGCTGCCCAACCTTCAAGATGTTCTAGAAGGACTTTGGTGTAAACTTTTGCCTCAATATCCAATAAATCAACCAGCCTATAATAAGAGTCAATCTCCATTTTTAAATATGGGGCATAGGATAAATCCTCTCCAACACTCCGTAAAAATAGCGTTTTGAAAATTGAAAATAATAGTTATACAGCACTGACAGCACCCTGGCCCAGGTTACACATGCTTCCTTGAACATGCAGGCTGGAAGACCATTTGGAACCAAGTGATCCATCTGATTTCAGTTGTTTTAGTATTTTTTCTACCTTCCTGGGATTAATCATCCCTGTGTCTAGTTGACTCTCCACCTCATCAAGGTACTCAATGTCCAACTGGACTACCTGCTGGTGTGGTTTGAACTCGCTTATGGCCTTATTGTTTTCGGGATTTAGTTTCCAGGGTGATGTTTCTGTCTGTCCAGCGCGGGGTATGGTTACCGACTGATCCACATATAGCTCAACTATATGCCGTACCCATACTGCTCCTGAAACTCTGTTTTCCCTGGTCTCACTGCTCTTTTTTAATTTGCTAATATAGGCCCAGAAGCGTGCCTGGTTAAAGTCTTTCAAGACCTGGAATACTTTAATCCATTCTTTATCCTGCCTTTCCTATTGTTGCTCCCATACTATTTTTTTATGAGCCGTTCTTACCAAATGTAATGCCGCAACTGAAGATTCTGAAGTATTTAGCCAATGGACCCGCAAGGCTTTGCAAAGTTATCTTTCTGGAAGCGTGATTGCCTTGCTCTGGAGACCCGACCATACCTGTTGCCTCTGCCCCTGTGTGAGCCTGGGTTTATGCTCCTGACCCAATAAATACTTTCTTAAGTCCTCAATAAATTTTACCCACACCAGTAGGGCCCATTCCGAGTGCTTACTATATAAGGAACATCCCAATGCCTCTAGCCAGGTCCCTGCTTTGTAACTGAAGTCCGGCTGCCACTTAACTCTTCTTGCTAGCTTCACCTTCTCTTTGCCCGTTGAAGTGTCTACCTGAGTTATATGATCCGCTAGTTATGCTGTCATGTTTAAAATGCACATTAATGGGTTATGAACCCTTTCCAGTCTTACTGGTAAAACAATGAGTGCCAGATGGGTAGCTAACCCCTTGGATAGATAATGTAATCAATAGTTGATATACCTTTACATGTCGAGGGAATACCTGGGCCTTCTTTTTTCTTTCAAATTCCGTCTGAGCTGAAAACATGTTGTGAAGCTTTGAGAAGTCGTTCATTACAGATCCTACTCTTGACTTATGTGCTCCTCCGCGTGTCTCCCCCAGGCCTCTAATGTTCAAATTCCCTGTGATTATTAATTCATATTAGGGATAATCTAAAAGAAGATCGTCAAGATGTTCCAGAAGGTGGTCAACCAGCTCTGACACTGCTTTCCTTGGAGTATTTAGATAGCAGTTAACCAGGATCAAACCTATATATGTATAATCAATTACCAGAACCTGTATTTGAATGATTTGAACAGCCCACTTTGGCTTTCGAGAATCTTTACTTCTAAATTAGCAATGTGCTTGATAAAGATAGATGACCCTCCTGATGGGCACCCATAAAGGTTTAAACAAGATGCTGCACTGATAATCTCATGGAAACCTGTCACGGCTGTTGGATTCGAAGTTGGAAAACAAAAACGGGAAGGGAGGGTCCAGGGGTAAAGAGTTTAAAGACCTGAAAGGAAGAGATACTCCTAAGGTACACACTAGTAACACACAAACATCCTTGGGTCTAAACTAGAACAAAAATCATCATCAAGAGTGACAGACTATGGTCTCACACAGATTCTTTAGGGGAAAGATCCCTTTCAGGACGAATACCGTCACCCACCATAGGTGGCATTCTTCATCATTTGGGTATCTCCTCTTAGTGGGAAAACCTAGTCCCACTAAGGGCTACATCCCCTCCTCTGAGGAGAGGGAGCTCAGGGATGTTTTAAGTGCACCTACACTATACAGGATATACTAAATTCCAATGATGAGAAAAGTGGTGGTGACGCAGCACAAAGAAAGATAACTAGTGAGGTGGTGAAGTTAAAACTACCTAGTAAGGATCTAAAACAATTTTTAATAACTCAGTCCTACTGGCAGGATTAAAAAGACAGTGCAAGGAGCAATAGAACTTAAAATTGCTCAGCGTTTGACACAAGAAGAGATCTACATGTTTCAACCCTAATAGATCCACAAGGTATCAGGGTTTTCATCAGGACCAAAAATACATTGCTGCTGCCAAAAATAAACACAGTGTTTGTGAATAATAATAACTATAATGATATCAAACCACTTATTCCTTCATAAATAGTTCTTGATTGTCACTGGTTGTACCCAAAGTTCTTGGATATGCGGCCACACATCAACCTGACGACAGCTCAGGGAAGGGGGGGCCCGCTCTATCCGTCGGTACCCCGTCACGGTACTGAACTGCGACCGGATTCGGAGTCCATGTTTCTTGGAGGCACAATATGTCTCCTGAATTCAGGAAAGCCCAAACGTCACAGCTTTCAATGCTTATCTTAAGCCCTGCCACATTCCATGAAATTATAGTGAGTTTCGACTTAATCTCACTTACTGTATGACTTTAAGTACATGGGGTTATCCAATGCTTCCCGTTTGGCTTTCCTGTTGTCTGACCTGTACGCCAATCAGGACTGTGACATGAGGCCCCATGGCCTGTGTGTGTAATTCTCCTGCCACTCCACTTCCTGGTGGTCTCCCCTTGTTTGGGCAAGTTGCACCTCTCTTTGGTTCAGCGTATGTACGATAGCCCACAGGTAGCCACACCACTTGGGTGGACTGCCAAGCTCCCACTATCTGAGGAAGTGTTCTGACATCTTGAAAGTGGGCAGGATAGTGCACTCTGTGATTGCTAGATGACACACATAGCTGGAAAGTCACCACGAAGAGGGAGGGAACTGGGTAGCCCCTTGGCTGGTGACAGCATCATTCCCCCAAGGCACCTTGCAGGCATAAATATGGCACACCTGGCACCCTGAGCCTCATATCATGCAAGAACTTGAGAAATGACCAAAGTAGGACTACTCTGCTGACCCCTCAACTTGGCAAAGAGAGGCTGCACTGTCAACTGGACTGCACATTCCGCACCTTGGGCTAGCACAGATAGGACTGTACCTGTGGCTTGGGGAAACATCACTCTGCAGCCCCGGACCAAAGAAGTGAATCCAAGGGTCAGTCGGCTGACCTCCTGGAACCAGCACCAGCACCAACAAAGCTGAAGTAGCCCAGCTCTGTAAGTCAGTAGCCACTTTTAGGAGAATCACTGCTGACTGCCGCTGGTCATCCCAAGAGACTGGTCCACGACAGCCAAAATTTGCTCCTGAGTTTGTTGATTGCAGGAGTGTTGTCTGAGCCCAGGTTGGTCACCCAATAGGGACTACTCTCATCAGTTGGTTCACCGTCCACTTAGGGGCACGGAAGGAAAATTTTCCTTTTGTTACATAACAAAAAGGATTTTTTTCCTTCCCCGCCCCTAAGTGGACGGACGGTGTACCACCTGACGAGAGTAGTGCCCTACATAACAAGTAACAGGGTGGGATACTTTTTGTTTGCCAGTATTAAATAGGGTGGTCGTATCCCTCCAGTACCTCTTCCATGGAGCATCTTTCACATTCTGCGTCCACAGCATCAGGACCACCCATTGCAGCCTATGGTGTTTAAGCTGTAAAGTTTTAAATTGGACTGGAAAATGCTTTGGTGGCCAGGCAAATGTCCAAATACTCCTTATTGGCACCTCCTACCTTCTCCCTGTTGGATTTGGTGACCCAAGTGGGGACCGGATAGGCAACCTCAACTCTTACAAACTTTTCAATAGTTTACACATTTTAGGGTTCCTGATTCTTGTTTGTGTTGAAACTGAGATTTGAGTTTTCTTTAGAATTCTGTATCTCCTGAACACTCTGGTGAATTCTGCTCATCTTAGGCTCTAAAAATTCATAAAAATATAATCTATGTGTATAAAGTGGTGTCAGATTTATTTCTTGTTGTGTGGCTTTCCTATTTCGTTGTGTGGTGCTGCTACATGCTTTACAACAGTTCCTTTCTTTAAGCCTTGCTGCTCGAAGCTATAGCTACCCCGGGTTGAGTTTAAGGTTTTACAAATTAGCAGTTGCACATCCATGCCGTATACACCTAAATCCAGACATGGTGGTATTCACCTACCAGAATGAGGGGAGGCACTTATGATGAAGCATACCGCAATTTGATGGGTGAGGTATCTTTTCTAATATCTTGAATATTTCATTAGAATAATTGGTATTCCTTAAATTAAGGACTGACTGGATTTAGGCCATTGCACTTATTGTGTTGTGAACCAGATGCATATTCCCCTTTGTCACTATAGCGTAGGGATGGCAGACAGTTGCAGATTTCACTAGGTCTGTATGTCTCAAGTACTGTAAACAGTGAATGCACTATAAGAAGGCCAGGCCAGTTGCCTGTGCTAATGCCTGTGTCTGTCTATCGTTACATTCTGAATTTGTGAACACAAATCAATGCTGTTCTTTCCAGTGACTACCTATTAGAAAGAAAGTTGCAGGATTATGAAAGACACATACAAAACTACTGGGATGTCTCTACTGAGTTCACAGCCAGACAAGGCACTCGTGCATGTTGTATATAAAGCACTAGGATTTTTTTCATGGCTAGTAGCATGCTATCACAAAGATATTAATCTTGCATATGCTTGTGACTCCTACAAAGACCTGTGATTGAGGGTGATTTATAATTTGCTGAACACAGCTTGTGCCTTCCACATTGACAGTAATGTGGGCTAAATATTGTCATGTATTACATCTACAGAGACTTTAATAAGTATTTTCAGACATCTTCAACTTTTGAGTCTGACTCACACAGTTTAAGTAGGTTTGAGTTTCAGTGATAACTTGCAGTATTACTATATTTTGACCATAGAAGAAGACATAGAAATATTTATCATAATGGACAGACTTGATCTTCTGGGGGGAATTGCAATAGTAACCATCAAACAACGTAAAAAGTAGACATGCAGTAGGCTTGTGCCTCTCTTCCGAATTCCAGACTATCTTGCATTGGATGTAGGCTTCTTGCATGAAGCAGGCAGCATGAAGGTGAGAGAGCTGTCACTGATATTGATTTTAGAGTTGTCTTAGAAAATTAGACACAATAGCTGATGTGGTGAAGGCTGCCTAATAAAAAGAAAGCAACTGTTGAGCTTCTAAGAATGGTTTAAAAGTGCCCCCTGCCACACATGGAGCCATGGGTTGAAAATGATGTATTGGTTTGTTGAGAAGACCAGGAGGATGAGAATAAGAACTGTGTTGACATGTTTTGAGCTGAACCTTGTAACAATTAGGCTTTTTCAGGGCACCACTGACATGCTGCCTGGCCTGCTGTTCAAGTAATTGTGTAGTTTCATGTACTCTGGGTTGGTCTATCCCACTGTTCTGTTACACTGATCAATGTCTGCTGGACTCTTGACGTACTCAACACTGTTAAACTGCCCCCCCGCTGCTCTTGGTCAACATTTGAGTAAAAAGGAGACTAGTTTCAATAGTTCTGTTATTAACGAATGCCTAAGTTTGGATAAGGGCTTACCCATCCCCTGGTTGCGATGTGTATGGAATTTTTGGGCGATATCGGCCGTTCTGAATTGTTTAGCACTACTGGTTTGATTACTAAAGATAGTAAAAATACAGGGAAACAGAGATTCACTGATCAGGCTTTTACCAAGCGGTTTCAGGAGATTGCATCCAAGTTTACCATCAGTTATTATACCATTATGCTTACCATGGTTGATATCCCTCTGTACCTTATGCCAGAGCTAACCTGTTGGGAGAGATCACTCCTATTTAGATTTAAATCAGAGTCGGTCTGGCGCATGGTTTGTTTTCACGGACTGGCAGGTGTGTCGAGTAAAGAACTTCTGCCTTACCATGTAATGGCAGGGTGAAACAATCTTTGTTGCATTTTATGTTTTTCTGTGGCTTTTGTTGCCGTTTTTTCAGATATATTTTAAATCTATATTGCGAAAATTAGCCTTCTTGAAATGTAGAGTGGCATTAACTTATCTTCAAATGTTAAACAGCCCAGAAATGTGTTCTAGTGTCTTCTGCTTCTTAAAGATGGACATGCGTATCAGAAAATCAATGGACGGGGGGGGCCCTAGGACTCCTTTCAGCTGCTTGTAGGGGCTTGTCTTTTTAGTATTTGTTTAATTGTTATGATTTTAATGGTTTTAAACATTTGTATTGTTCTGGGCATGATATCCATGAAAACGAACTATGTATGAATTTTACTGTGTTTTTTTTACTCTGTGCTTTTATGATCTTTTTTAAAGATCGAATATAGAATTATTGAATTTAATTGAACTGGCACTGAATAACTTAATTAACTTTCTGTATAAACTTTACCATTTTAAGTCACAGATGGCTGTCTCTGCCTTGCCGTAGGTCATAAATCTGGCTTCTTTGATTGCAAATACCAAAGTGTTATGAGGAGGTCATATGGCTGGTGTCAGTGCTTAATTTGTAAAATATTAAGTGCCAGGGCTCTGACCAGGAGGCCACTGCAGCTTGCACCACCCATTGCCTTTGTCATCGCTGCCAAAACTCCTAACCATCTCTCTGGCATGTAAATGCGACAGTTCATATTATGCCAGGTCCCCAAAGCTAAAGGAATGGCTGTGGAGGTAGGTGTTAGCAATTTTTTTAATGTCTATTGTATTCCTAAACAACCGTTGATCTGCTCATCTCTAAATTAGATGAGCAGTGCCACCATGTGGTAGACTGTTCTAAGTATGGTGGTGACAATTAGGTGCTGGTGCCGAGCACCGGAAACCAATTAAGTGCCGGTGCTGAGCACCGGAAAGCACCTGCTCAAATTAAGCACTGACTGGTGTTGGGTAGAAGCAGTAGGAATTGTGGTAACACCCAGCCCTGGGGAAGAGATAATGCCTCATTCTGGAGAACTCTCATCTAAACTCTCAATTGCCTCTACTCCATGAGGCATATCAGATTTAGACAATATTCAACTATCATGTAACAAAAAAAGTGATAATTCAGTACCTTAATGATCCAGTTGCCAATTAATCATTGTCCATCAGTTAGAGTCAGTGATAACTCTCTGAATCATTAGGAAAGCAAAAATTAAAAACAAAGACAGCCAAGTCTGAATAGATTTTTCCTTCAAGGACAGATGCCGTAGACGCATGCTTTGGAAATGAATCATTGTATGTGTGTGTGCATGTATGTGGCACAGATATAGCACAAACCTATCCAAAGGCAAAAAAAAATGCTGTGGAGGACCAATGACGACAACAGAGCCATCAAGTGATTTTAGGGGTAGTTGGGTTGCAGACTATTGGTGCATCATAATTGGGGCTCCCTGTTTTCCATTTTTACTGATTTTGACAGATAAATACGGACAGAAACCCTTTTTTTCCTAACAGTATTTATTTTTAAATGTTGATAAAAACGGAACATGGGTTGTTTTTTGAGTGATTCTAAATGCTGTCAATCATGGCTGCCAGGGCAATAGCTGTGCGAATTGACAGGCAAGTGGGTTAAGTAAGAAAGGAATTGAAGTAAAGAGGCTTAAACAGCAGCAGATATGCACAAGATTGATACTGAAATGGTATGTTTTCATATAAGTGCACTGATTTATCATCGGTGACTTTTCATATCACTGAAATCTCTCAGGCGTTCAAGCTTGAGTGTACATTTATCATTGAAATAAATGTGGAAATGTACTAGTTTCAACTTCCTTTTTTCACAAAACCCAAAATATATGGATACATACAGATAACATTAGCAAAAAATAAATATGGATAAATACGGATGGACAAGTGAAAAAATAAATACCATAAAACTGGGAGCCCTAATCATAATGTAGTCTTCTTTAAAAAGGTGTGTCTTCAACTCTTTCCTGAATTGGAGCAGGGTTGAGGCAGTCCTAATTTGTAAGTGGATTTTGGTTCATGTCCTGGGTGCATAGACTATATTCCCTAGTCCTTTAAATTAAATAGAATTAATTATTACCAATTTTGCAAGGAACTGAAATTGAAGAGAAAGCTCAATGATGACAGGACAAAAAAGATTTTGCCTGCTGTTCATTTGCCTCTAGAAAAATACTTTCTTGGCTGTTCAGCCTTCTATCTAAGACGTTGCTACACTTTTGCCTCACAAATGTTTTTAAGAAAGCTTGATGCCTTAAAATCCACAAATACTAATATTTCTTGAATGTGCAATTTGCTCAGAAACAATCAATTATTTAGATCTCTTGCTGTGTTCCAGCTTAGGCTGATTACTGATGTTTAGACTCATGTATTACTTCCCCTTATTTTTATTTGAATTTTCAATCGCTTTCCGTTTTATCCCTCACACTACTGAGTATGTCTTCAAATGCATGCAGACTTATGCTTCAGTCATTATCCCCTTGACCTGCCTATTAGTTCAGGCCCAGAAATCATATTTCAGGGCAAAAATGGAAATGAAAAGAAAATAATTGAAATAACTACAAATGTCCCGGGGCGAGGCCAAGCAGTGGACCAAGACGGCCACTCGGCTCTGAAGCCCTGGAGAACCAGCTGCATTTTTTCAGCCTGCCACCACACATTGCTGTCCCATCGCCATGGCGGCTGGAATGTAGGGGCGCCCTGATCACGACAGGCCTGCTGTCCTCACCGGAGTCCATCTACTGCCTGGGGAGCCGGTCCTGGTACTGCCGGCGAGCGTGGCCTGACGCGGCCCTCAGATGCCCCAAGGCAACAGGCCCCACGGCCGGGCCTGAGGGCCGGTTGTGTCTCCGCCTGGCGTTTTCAGGCACGATCCACTGCAAGCCCCTGGGGCATGCCTTTCTGCCACCTGCGTTGCCTGCTGGTGTTCTGGCACTGCGTGGGTGCCGATGGGCAGCTTTGTACCCGTATCGGCGCTGGATATGGTAAGTGATGTGTTGGCCTGGCCTAAAACATTTGATTTTCATCGACGCATGACCACGTGGCTCTGTGCCTCTCCCTTACCCTGTTGTGGACGCACTTGATTTCCCTACCATTGCCATCCAGCAGCCTCATCGTGCCCCTAACCTCAATACTGGATGCATTTTACTGCTGTGAGGTTTCCCTGCTGTGGTGACTGGTGATGTGAGCCGGAGAATCAACTTGTTGGTGTTCCCTGCCTGTAATCTATATACATCCTTCAAGCGGGGACATCGCCCATTTCCTGCCTATAATGTTTGCATTTGTCGGACCCAATTTGCATTGCTTGTGTGGCCCCCTGTTATTGCTGGCGCTGCTGTTCATTAAAATACTGATCCCAGGCTGCGCATGACTACTGGGTCCTGCCACAGTCGGCGTGCCTGATTGAAGCCTACTTGGGCAAAGCGGCCCGCTGGCATCTTGTCACCCATTCTGGGGCCTACCTGCTGCACAATGGGCCGCAACGATCCTGAACAGCAACAGCTTAACTTTGCCTCAACAAAAACTCTCCGGCGGAATGTGGTGGAGAACTGAGGGTGACTTGGGCACAACCACGACCACTGCTGCAATAATGGCTGAATTGTTGTCCGGGTTCAAATCC